>NC_143131.1:106501564-109001564 GCF_059928025.1 Delphinapterus leucas | reverse complement strand
ATGTTCTTGGATTGGAAGAATCAACATTGTGAAAATGACTCTACTACCCAAAGCAATCTACAGATTCAAAGCAATCCCTATCAAACTACCAATGGCATTTTTCACAGAATTAGAGCAAAAAATTTCACAATTTGTATGGAAACACAAAAGACCCTGAATAGCCAAAGCGATCTTGAGAAAGAAAAACAGAGCTGGAAGAATCAGGCTCCCTGACTTCAGACTATACTACAAAGCTACAGTAATCAAGACAGTATGGTACTGGCACAAAAACAGAAAGATAGATCAATGGAACAGGATAGAAAGCCCAGAGATAAACCCATTCACATATGGTCACCTTATCTTTGATAAAGGAGGCAAGAATATACAGTGGAGAAAAGACAGTCTCTTCAATAAGTGGTGCTGGGAAAACTGGACAGCTACATGTAAAAGAATGAAATTAGAACACTCCCTAACACCATACCCAAAAATAAACTCAAAATGTATTAAAGACCTAAATGTAAGGCCAGACACCATCAAACTCCTAGAGGAAAACATAGGCAGAACACTCTATGACATAAATTACAGCAAGATTCTTTTTGACCACCTCCTAGAGAAATGGAAATAAAAACAAAAATAAACAAATGAGACCTAATAAAACCTAAAAGCGTTTGCACAGCAAAGGAAACCATAAACAAGATGAAAAGACAACCCTCGGAATGGGAGTAAATATTTGCAAATGAAGCAACTGACAAAGGATTAATCTCCAAAACATACAAGCAACTCATGCAGCTGAATATCAAAAAAAACAAACAACCCAATCAAAAAATGGGCAGAAGACCTAAATAGACATTTCTCCAAAGAAGATATACAGATTGCCAACAAACACATGAAAGAATGCTCAACATCACTAATCATTACAGAAATGCAAATCAAAGCTACAATGAGGTATCACCTCACACCAGTCAGAATGGCCATCATCAAAAAATCTAGAAACAATAAATGCTGGAGAGGGTGTGGAAAAGGGAACCCTCTTGCACTGTTGGTGGGAATTTAAATTGATACAGCCACTATGGAGAACAGTATGGAGGTTCCTTAAAAAACTAAAAATAGAACTACCATATGACCCAGCAATCCCACTGCTGGGCATATACCCTGAGAAAACCATAATTCAAAAAGGGTCATGTACCAAAATGTTCATTGCAGCTCTATTTACAATAGCTAGGACATGGAAGCAACCTAAGTGTCCTCCAACAGATGAATGGATAAAGAAGATGTGGCACTTATATACAATGGAATATTACTCAGCCATAAAAAGGAACGAAACTGAGTTATTTATAATGAGGTGAATGGACCTAGAGACTGTCATACGGAGTGAAGTAAGTCAGAAAGAGAAAAACAAATACTGTATGCTAACACAAATATATGGAATCTAAAAAAAAAAAGAAAAAAGAAATGGTCAGAAGAACCTAGGGGCAAGGTGGGAATAAAGATGCGGACCTACTAGAGAATGGACTTGAGGATAGGGGGAGGGGGAAGGGTAAGCTGGCACAAAGTGAGAGAATGGCATGGACATATATACACTACCAAATGTAAAATAGATAGCTAGTGGGAAGCAGCCGCATAGCACAGGGAGATCAGCTCGGTGCTTTGTGACCACCTAGAGGGGTGAGATTGGAAGAGTGGGAGGGAGGGAGATGCAAGAGGGAGGAGATATGGGGACATATGTATATGTATAAGTGATTCACTTTGTTATAAAGCAGAAACTAACACACCATTGTAAAGCAATTATACTCCAATAAAGATGTTAAAAAAATAAATAAATAAAGATGGCTTCAAAAAAATAATAAAATAAAATTTTAAAAAATGAAAAGGAAAAGCAAGTACCTAAGAGAATAAAAATAATAAATGCAAGAAGTCAGAAGGACTAATATCTCTCCCTTGAATGGCTCTTACAGCAACAATTATTTTAAAATAATATCTCCTAAATGTCTGTGCTGTATTTGCATTAAACAGAGTCATGACTATGAGTTATATGATTTTCAAATCTATGACACTACCTCCAGAAACTTTGGGTAACTTTACATACCTATTGCATTTCTCAAAGAAAATATAAATAAACCCCAATTATCTATTGCTTTCTCATTTAATCAATTTTTTCCTCTGGATTTTATTACAGAGATCCCAATAGCCATGTGTGATGACTTTGCCTTCCTCATTAAATGCAGCTGAAATGACAGATTAAATATCAAGTCTAATTCGTAGGTGACCCTGGAAAATAGGAAAGGTTGACACAGCAAGATCAGGAAAATGGAATCCCCGAAAGATGTAAAGCAGACAGGAACAAATTGATCTCCAAACCCAAAAGATCTGAAAACTCTGAAATTCCAAAAGGTGATAAAGATGACCTCAAAAACAAAAAATCTCCCAAATCCAAAAGATCAACTTTTTATTTAGCAGGACCTAATATAATCACAAAATTGTAGTAGCAGTGTAGCAGGGACTGAATGAAAACTCAGGTAATCAAAGGTAGCAGAAGAACAAAGGCATCCGGAGTCACTGACTTTTGTATTTACCTTTGGGCCATTAGTCTAACCCCCACCCCGACCCCCCCACCCCCCATCACAGCCACCTATGAGTGGGTGCTTTTCACTCAGACTGTCACCTGTCACATGTCCCCATTGCCCACCTCCCTACCTGTGACAATCAATGGATGTTGGGTTCCAACAACTTTCTTTGCTGCTTGGTGAATTAAGTATTTGGGGTGATATTATTTAAATTTGTTGTATCAATTGAGAAATACAGAATGGAATATTAGTGTTTAGAAATAGGAAGTTAATCACTAGAAAAACAGAACTTTGTAATAGTACTTTTAAGTTACCAGAAGAAGACAATAAAAGGAAAAACATAATGGATCAATCCCACCAAAGTGAAGAAAAGAAAAAGGGAAACATATTATGATAAATATGATTTATTTTAAAAATAGAAAGAATAAAGCAAAATGTTATTCCTCCCAAATCTGCCATTGCACTGCTATCAGTACTTCATCCATCACATATTCCTCTGCATTCCCAGTATGAAGGGACAAAGTTCTCAAGATGCCTCAGGACACCAAGTCCAAAAGTCAATCCACTTGACTCCCACAAGCTAATTCTTAAGATAGTGCTTATCAGAGCAAGAATAGAAGGCTGAATTTGGTAATAAAAATTAAATTTACTATTCACCAGAGTGGGCAGTTATAGTAATATCACCAAACACAAACTCCCAAGTCTTACTTGCTTTATTCCTCCCTATGGCACCCAAGGGTGATTTACCTTCTCTTTCATGCCCTTCCTTTTTAGAAATGCTTCTCAGGCTGATTGGCTTTACTTTTATATTTTACTGTGCTTATTATCAGGAAATGACTTCCTTACCATCTCAGTTTGGGGATGCTGGAGCAAAATTTCACCAAGCTTTCCACATCATCAAGTTTTACCTTATTTACTCTAGCAGGAAAGGGCAGTTGAGTTAAAGTCAGTCTTGGACAACACGAATCTGTAAAGGCATGGTAAGTCTCACAAAGATCTTTCTTAGTGTGTGCATCTTGCTAGAGAAGGAATAGAAAAGTTCTGCTGAGATGAGCACCGAACAGAATTGATCAGCCTTTGGCTCCACTCTCGTGGTGGACTGGAACCTGTAAACCTACGAGAATACTCTAGATAGCCTCTGGTCTCCAAACCTTAACTAATTGATACAGGGCATAGGGGAGCAATAAGATTCTCTTCTGCTAGGCCATGGTTCCTTTCTCACTGTTTTGTCATTGAGCAGAACAGGCAAACAATATGGATATGTTAAACATAAAATTTCTACTTACTCCAGTTTGACTAGAGTTAGTGGGAGAAGCAATAGGTAGGAGTGAGTAGGAGTGATCAGCTTTCTAGGTGTGCAGAATACAGGCTTGCGTTGACCAGTTGACAGTTCACATTCTCTTCCTCTGTCCTGATTCTTAGTCCACATCACAAATCCAAATTCCTCCCTAGAACATCCACAAAGGCAAACTAGGTGGACAGGCAGGTACACCAAGTCTTGACCCAACTTCAAGTTACTAAATACTTCATTTAAATGTGTTTGTTTTTCCTTATAATATCCCTAATATAGGGTAGAGTTCCTGTCATTTAGGACATCCTGAACAGCTTTACTGAGGTATAATTTGATTTTTTTTAAAGAGAGTTATTGAGGTACAACTATCATAAAATAAACTGCATATACTTTGTAAACAATTTGGTACATTTTGACATAAGTATAAATTCATGAAACTATCACCTCAATCATGATAATGAACATGCCCATCACCCCCAATAGCTTTTTTGTGCCCCCTTGTAAAATATCCTTTCTTCCCACATCTCATTTTCAATCAATCACTGATCTACTTTCTCTTACAATAGATTGTTTGTATTTTTCCATAATTTCCTATAAATGGAATCATTTAGTATGTATTCTTTTTTGTCTAGTTTCTTTCACTCATCATGATTATTTCGAGATTTAGCTATACTGTTGCATATATCGTTTATTCCTTTTTATTGCTGAGTAGTATTCTGTCATATGAATTTACAACTATTTACTTTTTTCCATTCATCTGTTGATAGACATTTATGTTGTTTCCAGGTATTGGTATTAAAAATAAAACTGTTTTGGACATTTGTGTACAAGTCTTTGTATGGGAGTGTACTTTCATTTCTCTCGAGTAAATGTTTGGGGGTGGAATGGCTGGGTCATATTGTAGGTATATATTTAACTTTCAAGAAGTTGTCAACCTGTTTTCCAAAAATGTTGTGCCATTTTACATTCCTACCAGCAGTATATGACAGTTTTTGTTCTGTTACATCCTTATTTACAGTAGATGTAGTCAGTCTTTTAAATTTTTGCTATGTAATGGTATCTAAATATGATTTTAATAGCATTTCTCAAATCACTAGTGATGTGGAGCATCTTTTTGTGTGCATCTTTACTATATCTTTACTATTTTATCTTTTGTGGTGAGGTTTATGTTCAAATCTTTCATCCATGTTCTACCAGTTGCTTTCTCATTACAGAGTGGTAAGAGTCTTTATACACTCTAGAATAAGAGTCTATATATAATCTAAATATATATATATATATATATATATATGTAATTTTCTCCTAATCTTTGGTTCGTCTTATCATTTTTATGTCATGCCTTCTGAGGAGCAAAATTAAAATTTTGATGAAGTCCAATTATTGATTTCTTCCTTTATAATTTATTTTTGTATCCTATTTTAGAAATATTTGCCAAGTCCATAGTCATTAAGATTTATCTTCCAGAAAGCTTTATGGTTTTAATTTACATTTAGGTCTTGGATCCATGTTAAGTTAATTTTTGTATGTGGGATAAGGTGAAGGTGGATTCTCTTTTTTATCATTTTTATTTTTCATTTTTCTCCTTCTTTCTCTCTTTATTTTATTTTTTGTATATGGATATACAATTGTTTTTGCTCCATTTGTTGACAAGATTATTCTTTTTCCATTGAACTGCCTTGGCTTCTTTGTCAAAAATCAATTGATTTTATATATGGTCAAAAATTGTAGCCAAATGTTTTAGCTCTAATTGGAAGCTCCCTGTGGGGAAGATCTAGGTTAAAATCTTCTTCCCAGAAATCACTAACTAGGTTACCTTAGATGAGTTTCTGCCATCTTGTCTCAGTTTGCCCATCAACAGAATGAAGATATTAATAAAAATCTTAGACATCATCTACTACAGTTCACCTCTTGCATCCCTCAGACCTACTCAAGACTCTCATCAAGTTTATTCCATTCTGAATCTCATTCTTCAAGGTGGTAGCCAGTCATCATTTTTAAAGAAAATGTTTACAAGATGTGGATTAGAAGGACCAGTTATATTATTTTTCTATAGCAGTTAGTTACAAGGCAACAAATAATATCATTTATCTCTTTAACCACCCATTGTACATCTCTTTCACCTTAGCTAACACCTCTGCTAGTCTTAGGTTGCATGCTTCTTGGGTAAGCTGTATCTTCATCTTTGGATGAAGATGTCTTTGTGCTCTGAACTGGCTTTGTGCTCTTTTGTCAGGTTGCTATAAATGTCCTGCATGATCATCACCAGACATGGAAGAAAGAAGTGGCTCCCCAGTGAACCCACAAATTCCAAAAATATTCTACCCTATCCCACTTATGTATCAGCAACTCTTATCTCCTCATGATAAGCAGGGTTAATTATCCTTGCTAGTAAAATAAGCTATTTTCTGCCTGCTCATCTATTGGTATGATAAATCTAAAACAACAAAGCTGAAGTTGTATCTTTAGGTATAATGGAACTCATACTTCTGTCACATGATGAAAGTAATCCCATTTCCCTCAGGAACCAGGGCTCTAGTCCAGAAAACCTTAAAGTTTTAGGAACAGGAAGCACAATGGTCCCCAGTGGGTCATTTGGACTGATGGTGAGGAAGGCTACTCTTGCTTCTTCACCTTGATTTCTGGTTGCATGTATCTCATATGTTGGGAATGCTGAACCATGTAATGGCTATTGGTTCAAAATATATGCTGCATCTTGAAGAACAATGCCCCAGCCCCTTGATGGTATCATTCTTAAGTTGAAACTTTAGCTATGCACTGAAGAAGCCATTCTGATGTTCCATTGAGTTGGCAGCGTATGAATAATGATGTATGTGTTAGGACCAGTGGGTATATGCCCCAAATCACGCCTGCTTTGTCACAAAATGGGCCTCTTCCTCTGAGGTGATGTTATGTGAGATTCCATGATTATAAGTCAGAAACTCTGAGCCGTCAAATAGTGGTGATGGCCAAGGTAGTATGGGAAGGGATGGAAGGAAACATATTCAATCATGGATCGATCTCTGTAAACCCAAATTGTTGTCCCCTCCAGGCTGAAAGATTTACTCAACTTGCCACCAAGTGGCTGTTTTGTTTCTTGAGGAATGGTGCCATATTGGGATTTAACATCAATTCTTTTTTGACTGGTTGAAATTCAACACGGGTAGTAACCATGTTCTATCTTGGCAGCATTGGCATCATGTGCAAACCTTTATCCCTGACACTATGACTACTCCATTTAGAGGCTGATTTTTCAAGTACTGTGTTGCCATGGATGTAGCTATGTCAGGGATACAGGTTATGCACATGTACTCAGACTACTTCCCTTCTATACCTACTTGATGGCCAGGTATACTATACAAAGCTCTGCCCACAGGAGGGTTTCATCTCACTGCTGTCTTGAGTGGAATTGCAGTATAGCAGCAATACACTTACATTTTACCAACATGACAACCTGAACCCATCACATTCTGTCAGCCAATCATAGGGACTCCCCCCCCCCCACCAAAGCCATAAGTATGCTGTGGGACTGACATCAATGCAATAGGCAAAGGTGTCTTGAAGGGAAAATCTGGATCATCTGTAGCTTTCTTATCTTCCCCAGGCCCCCTTAGGCACAAACTTGAATGTATCACTTCCATCCTATGCTTTACCCTTCAATCTTATTACTGAGTGTCTCTGACAAAATCCAGATATGGATGGGCATCTCCATCATATAATCACCTGATGCTCCAAAGTCAGAAGCCAAGCTTCTGTTAGGGTTCAGTAGCATGCTAGGAGCCACTTTTCAAATGATGAATAGTTCTCTGTTGCAGATGGCATCATCTTGCTGCAGAAGTGTAGGGTGTCTGTGCTGTGACTCCTCTCTTGGGGCTCACAGAAAACGTACATGGTACCCTTATCTAGAAATCTCTAACACCACAGAAGTTCCCGTGATATATGGCCCAAGAAGCAGCAGTCTTGTAATGTAGCCTGATCCTACAGAAAAGCCCCATTCAAATCTGAGAGCTGTCCATGTTACCCAGTAAATGGGTTCACATCATTGGCCATAATTTATCTACCTTTTGCTGGCAGGTTAATTGGGGATATAATGGGAACTTGTATTCTTTTATGTTTTTGAGAGTAGCACTAATCCCTGCCATTCCACATAGGATAACATATTGCTTCTGATTTCTTATCTTGGCCAGAGTCAGCAAGTTCAAGTGCTTCCACTTGGCTTTTCGTCTCCTTCTGGCTCCTACTCCACAGGCCAGGAAACCTACCTGAGTGTACTGCCAGCTACCAAGTATATCCATACCAATTATGCACTCAGAGACCAGGAAAATGACATATTGGTCTCACTGTGAGAAAAACTTTGAGCCAAGATACTATTTATCACCAGCATCTGCGCTTTCACAGGGGAGCCATGATGATGTTTTTGTTCCCTGTATTAGAGTCATTAGACCCTGTATCAAACTACCCCTGAAAGTTTTGAATATTGTCTTTTCTCCAGTGAATGCATGTTACCTGGGGAAATGGTCATATGTCCCTAAGAAGGAAGACTGGAAGAATCATACTGTAAACACTGCACAGGCATTTCAGAATCATTCCTCAAGGGGACCCAGTGTTTTCTTAAATCTCTGGGTTCCAGGTCTGAGAATAGGCTCAGGTCTGGAAATTGGCAAAAGATCACAACTTTACTGTGGCTGCCATAAGCCTTCTGTCTCTGCACTCATGATCATTTTTATTATAGATATTAGGCAGTACTCTTGTTGGCTGTCCATCGATCTTGACCCTAGGATCACCATGTTCTATTAACCGTTATCATTGACTGATCCCTATGGGTCAGGGCTCTCTGGCTGCCTCTGATGTTGGCTCCTATCACAGTAATTACATCAATCTTGACTCTGATAATTAAGTGCTGCCACCTGGACTTTGCTAGTCTAGACTCCCTTCATTTCCAGGGAACCCAGATCCCTAAGAGTAGAGCATACTCTTGGCCCTGCATAGAGAGGGCAGTCGCCACTGAGCTCCTCAACAATGCTGGTTCTGTGTTACTAGCAGATTCCTATGAGTAGAGTGAATGGAAGTTTCTTCTGGGACCTTCAGAGGATCATAGTCAGTAATTCTCTGGTACTATGCAAAATAAATCCATTTGGACACGACTAATCTTCTGAGCCTTTCCTCAATATTCATCCATGCCATTCTAGCTTTTCTAGCTATCATTTTTTTTCCAACTTCAAGGAGCTATATTAGCAGCCTCTTAGCAATAACTGTAGCAATAACTGTGGGTGTTCTTGCTGGGACATTAAACCCTAAAACATAGGATATCCTCATTTAGTACCCAGCATGCTCTTTTGGTCCCTGTTAATACATGTTAGCTAGGTCTTGAGGTCTTTTTGATGAATAATCCATTTCCTCCCAAAGTAGGGCTAATAGGTCCCTGGTCAGGCCATGTTAAGACGGAATCTAGTTAGTGGTTTAGAAGCAATGAAGGAAGCCAGGGCAGATTTTGAGGAGGGCTAGAATCATCTTGCAAGGCATACACCTCACATGAGGCTCTTAAATGGTCTCCAAGCAAGAAAAGGGTGCTATTTTATAGCTACAGGAGGAAAACACTCCTTCTGGCTTAGAAGGTTCAGAGTAAATCTGGGAGTCTAGGTCCCAAGGACAGCCACCTACATACTGTCATCTGGTATGTCAGGATCTCCCTCCTTCTTTATCAGGGTTCTGACATTAACATAGAAGACTTTTGAGGGCTGTCAATTCAACAATCTTTTAAAATCTGCTAGTCTGAAAACCAGGTTCTGGCACTGAACTTTGAAATAGTCTCCCTCCGACTTCAGGAAATGAAGAGGTCTTTAGATGCTGCCGTGGAGGCCTTTTGGCTTTCATATGTGGACCTGAGTTGAGAGTTAACTCATCTGACACTATCATTTTTCTTCCCTTGGTGCATAAATGGCATGGAGCAGTCACTGACCGGCTTCACAGCCCTTATAATTACTATTGTCCCATCTCACCCAAATGCTCAAGATACTTTATAAGCCAGTGCATTGCCTCCACTAGCAATTAGGTACTTACCAGCATTAACAACTCGAGTAGGCTTCTTTATGTGCCTCTGAGCTGAATTTACTCTCTTCTTCAAAATAAACTGCCAGAGCCCTCTCGTTCTTTTTCCCCAACCCCCTGAGAGAACCTAATACGATAAGGTTACTGTGTGGCAGAAAGAAGACGAGATTGCAAAATGACTACAGGCAAGAAAAGCTCTTGCAGAACAAGATACAGCCGAGAATGCATCGTCCTGTCAGTATCTAGCTGGGCGGGGTGGGGGGAGAGGGAGAGAGAGAGACAGTGAGAGAGAGTGAGAATGAGAGAGACAGACAGAGAAATTGACCTGAATGAGCTTCCAAACTTTCCAGTCAGATAAACCCTCTTCCTCCTCTGAGGAGTGACAGAGGGGCAGAGAGAAGACTCCTCTGGTGAAGAACCCCCAATGTAAGCATGAGGAGGTGGGGAGAAGAGTGGGAGAAGTGTGTAAGGATAAACTAGTTTTTCTTTAAAGAAATATCTTCAAAGACTAATTTGTTTTAAAAATCAATTCTTAATAAGCGAACTGTCGTAGAATGGCTCACTAGATAACAGTACATTTGGATGGCTGACGTATGTTCGCTTTTCTGTAATAATAAGCTAGAATCACACGGTGAGTACAGCGCACCCTGGGAATGAACCAAGCGCTGTGAACACACATGGATATTTTCAGGATACTAGGATGGGACCTAGAAAGGTATATTTGTTATCTTGTAGAAGCACTGGGAAAAACAGGCTTCTTTCAGAAATAGTTTTAAACCCAATAGGAAATAAAGACTACACTATTGAGTCACAATAATATTCCTAGCATACATCATGCATGATGGAATTTTTTCTACCTGCTGAGCTCATTCTCCCTTTCTGCAGCGTTTGGTGGTTTGGCCAGACAGTTGATTCTCTAAGACACATCTGGCTATGTCGTTAACAGTTATTCCTGAATGTTTTGGCTATTGCCAAAGCGGTCTACTGGTTTAAAAAAAAAAAAAACAGAGTGCCATCATGGGAAATATTATTCTTGCACACTGTTGTTTACAATCCAACTCAGTTATGAAGACAAAAATGATTTTTTAGCATCTCTTAAAAGTCCTTAAGAGAACATGCAGTGAAGAGTTTGTCTTTATTTCTATTTAAGTTTAGTCACTGCAAAGTCCATGACTTTTATTGAAAGTGTTGTCTTATTTATTTTCTTTCTTACTTATAACCACTGATTAAGGTTGTCAAAATACTCTTAAATGTAAAGGTCCTTCCAACAGCTTTTCATCTTTGGAGAAACTGAAAACATCCACCAAGAGCCTCTTCAGATTCTTAATAGAAAAGGGATATACGTGGAAACCCTAGACATTTCTTCCATTGTCTCTGTTCTTCATTTTATCCTTTTGCTGATCTTGGATTTTTTGGGTGTTCAAGTTGGCAAGAAAGTATTTCCAGTATGTGACTCAACTCCAGGTAGAAGGTAGAAAAAGTTGAAACACTGTACTTCTATTCTCACTCTAAATATACAACCCTCTTATTGGTGAAAATTTTATTTTCAAAGTATTTAATAAACAACTACACACTGATCTTTCACAAACTTAAAAGCTAGTATTTTTAGCACTACCTATAGGCCACTTTTCTAAACACCTTACTTATATTACTCATTTCACCGTCTCCACAACTCTATGACATGGGTTCCATTTTATCTTTATTTTACAGATGTAGGACTTAGGTACAAAGAGATTACGTAAGTTGCCCAAGTAAGGGGTAGAGCTGGGATCGACATCGGACAGTCTTGCATCAGAGCCCGTGTTCTTACCCATTAATTTATATTGCCTCTGTGTGCACTTTTCTCACTCACATCTGAGAGGAAGCTAGATAAACAACCAAAATTTGGGGAATAGGGAAGGAAGAAGAGTTTCTTTTCTAGCCCACATTTCCATTCTGTTCTATAGCGTCTACCTGAAGGTCTGATGGTAAGTTTGTTGTCAGAAACCTTGCAGGGTTTCCTCGTATTTTTTAAGATGACACAAATAATGCTAGAATTTTAATAGATATAACTGCAACTTAGAGAGCTATCTCTGACAAACTGTCTAGGGAACGAAACCAACAAAACAAAGCAAAAAACCAAAAAAACTGGTTTTGTTCAACCAATAATACTTCTAAATACCTCATTTTATTCATTAAAAAATGCAGGGCATGTTCATAAACCACATAAGTGTAAAAAGGGAAAATACATACAATAAAATCAACAGAAAGCAAATTCTCCTCGACTTAGCCATCATGTCTATGTCTCTCCATTGCCACCACTCTAGTTCAAGCCACGAGCACCACTTACCTGAACCACTGCAATAATCTCCTAACTGGTGTTCTTGCTTTTATCCCAGCTCTCGATCTAATGAGTCTTGACCTTCATGGCTTCCCATTGCAGTCTGAGAACCCAAAATCTCTTCAGAATGCTTCAAGTTCAGGTTACCTCTCCAGTCTCATTTTCCTCCTGTTAACAAATTGTCAACCTCACTTAGTTTCTTGCAATTTTAAAAAATATCCTGTTTCTGTATTCCTGAGAAACTTTGCACCTGCTCTTTCCCTTTCCTTTAACGACATCTAAGACTGACTCCTATAATCATGCTTCAAATGTTACTTCCTCAGAGGCTTTCCCTAACTTCTACTCTCAATTAAATATTTTGTTTTATTCTCTGTATCACTGTTCCTATTTTTCTGTGGAATTATTGCAATTTGTTAAAACATACTTATTTGTGTCATTGTTTAAGTCTACCTCTTTACTAGACTAACCAACTGAATACTCAGGGCACACATCACAATAGCTGTCACATAGTATCCACCACTAGGTGGCACCAAAGCACAGCAGGGACCTAGGTGGATAGGCATCACAAGACAGAACTTTGGACTCCAGGCTCATCATGGTTATTTCATTAAATTGGTAATATCACCAACCTGCATTTGGATTTTTAGACCACCCCCTCCCCATATATATGAGAGTGAGGTTTTATGGTATTGTGTTCTGTTCTGATTCTACTGTCTACCAGGTTGATAATCAGAGAATTACAACATACATTTTATGAGCTTATCTTGGGTCTAAAGACCATGACTCAAAAGTCTCAGAGCTACAGAATTTATATCAAAACAAATGATTATTCTAATAATTAGAGTTACACTGAAACCTACTTTGGATATAATGATTAAGTTCCCCATCACTTGAGTTGTTCAATAAGAGACCAGATGCTCAGTTGCCCGGATAGTGTGTAAGAGGCTGAAGCTAGCAGAAGAAGGTTCAATTAGATGACCTCAGAGACTTTCAGTCTTGAGAATCTGTGCTTCTGGAATCCAATTTAAATGTTTAAAACAATATAAAAGTTCTTTAAGAATACTAGTTTAGAAACAATTGGTATTACTCTTCAGGGGAATGATAATTCTCCTAGATGGCCATTAACATAGTCAAAAGTGCTTAAATATTAGAATCAGACTGACCTGAATTAAAACCCAAATTCTATCACTTTCTAGCTATGTGACCCTAAACAAGCTATTTTTTTTTTCAGTTTCTTTACTTCTAAATGTAAATGTAAATTTGGTCTAAATGTAAATTTGGTCTAAATAAGACCAAATTACTGAATTATCACTATGTTTCTATCAGGCCAAAACCATTAGTAATGTTTGGTTTTAAAAAGATAGTCCAAAAAAAAAAAAAAAAGATAGTCCATTCTTCTATAAGGTATACAATGATTATAAACCAACAGATGGTCCATCATCACCACCAGAATCAACAACAAAAGCCCAGAATTCCTCTTTTGCCTATTCCAAAAGTGAAGATTGTTTCTGAGTCATTTTAAAATGGCAATAATGTAGGAAGATTGAAGTTAAAGAGATTTTCTACTTTCTAAATCTATTTTAAAAACAGAAATAGTTTGGAAACTATTTTCCCCTGTTCCAGTAGGGGCTGGGCACAAATGCTCTTTTTCTTTTGGCTTTCCATCCTCTGGAAATTAGGAAACAAGAGGATTTAGTGCAAGAGAACATAGAAAAACATTTCTGCAGCAACAGGAATGTTAGAGAGGCAAAAAGACCTTTACTTTTATTAGCTTCAGCAGCTTAGTGGAATTAAAAAGATCACCCTTGGCTCATACACTGAGAAATAATATAGAACAGCCGAGAAACAAGTTATAGGGGCTTTGACAATAAACCAGCATAAAGCCAGAAGCTACCTAAGCTTAAGCCCTGATAATGACTGTGACACTAATCTAAGATTCAGGGTGGTTTACTTGAATATTCTGATCAATATCTGTATATAAAATAAAAGTTAGAATGATATGAAATATATTTTATTATTTCTTTTTCTAAAATGAATCTATGGATGTGGCAGGGCACTGGACTCAGGGGTCAGAGGGCTGGATAATCATCCCAACCTTGCTTCTCACTTGTGGCGTGACAGTTGCTGGGTTTCACTATAAGTCATAAAACCTGAGCCTCATTCTGCTTCTGTGCAAAATTAGAAGGTTGAAGCCAATGACTCTCAAGTTCCACTCATCCCTTCGATTCTCTGATTCCACGTGTTAAAGTTTACTCATATGTTCAGTCAGTAAGTCAATCGGTCATTAGTTGAAAAAATTCATTCATTACCAACGTGTTGGGCACATACGTACAATTTATTCAACAAGAGATATTTAATGAGCTCTGACTGTGTGCCAGGCCCTGTTCTTAGCTTTGAGGATATACTAGTATGAAAAAAGACCTAAGTTCCTACCTTTCTGTGCTTTGTATTCTAAAGAGGAAATGGACATAAAATAGGCAAATAAGTAAATATACACTACGTTAGAGAGTAATAAATGCTGTGGAGAAAGCCAGGAGGAAATGTCAGGGGTTGAAATGTTAAGTCTCACTGCGAAGATCACTGTTGATTAAAGACAGGAAGAAAAAGAGGAAGCAAGACGTGTATATCTGGGGAAAGAACATTTCAGGGAGAAGAAACAGAAGCTGTGCCTCGCAGCTCCAAGTACCAGCAGCGAGGAGGATGTAGATGGAACAGTATGCATGGGGGCAGAGTAACAAGAGGAAAGGTGTATCATTCTGATCCTGCAAGGACACGTGGACAATCCCACAAGATAATTGAGAATTTGATGAGGGGGTATTTATAAAGTTGAGCAGAGTTAAGATTGGCAAACAGGAGATGGTGAAAGCCCTAAGGAGGTCTAGACTTAAAATGGAATGGGAGGGAGGGATTACCAAACACAGAGGGAGCTGTCACTGGAGATGGAGGAGAGGATGGAGGAGAGGGTCCCCAGTAGGGGCTGAGGGCCTGGGCACAGAAACACAACTCCTGCCAATATGGGACCTGGCAAGGAGAGAGCTAGGGAAATAAATTACCCCACCTCTTTTATCTTACCCTTCTGTTTCGATAGTGCTCCCCATTTTCCAAAGCAAACTAGAAGCTGGGGAAGGGGACCTGTTGATGTGGTCACAGATCAGCATCCTAGGGCCCAGGTCAGGGCACAAGTGTGGAGAGTGGATCAAAAGAGTAAAGAATAGGGCTTCCCTGGTGGCACAGTGGTTGAGAGTCCGCCTGCCGATGCAGGGGACACGGGTTCGTGCCCCGGTCCAGGAAGATCCCACATGCCGCAGAGTGGCTGGGCCCGTGAGCCATGGCCGCTGAGCCTGTGCGTCCGGAGCCTGTGCTCCGCAATGGGAGAGGCCACAACAGTGAGAGGCCCGCATACCGCAAAAAAAAAAAAAAAAGAGTAAAGAATATATAGCACATGAGGTCAGAGAGGTGATGAAGAACTAGATCATAAGAGCCTCATAAATCATAGTAAGGAAGTAAGGACTGTTTTTTAATGGTGTCAGTCCTATGGAAAAGTTACAAAACAGTATAAAAGCACCTACATCCCTTCCATGTGAATGTTTTCCACATTTGCTCCATCACCTTCTCTTTCTCTCTCCCTCTCTGTGTACTTTTACATATATTATATAAAAATATATATATACAAACATTTCGTGACTTGCTGTCCTATCCCCCCTAAATTATCCAAAAACCCAGCCCATATGTCTCAAAAACAAGAATGCTGTCCTAAAGAATCTCCAGAGAACCCCTTGAATTCGGAAGTGAATAGTGATAAAACACTACTGTTTCATTCACAGACCCAATTCAATCTTGTCAACTACTCCAACAGGGATCCCACCCAGAAACCCAGGTTGCATTTAGTTGTCATGTCCTGTCAGTCTCCTTCCATCTGGAACAGTTCCTCAGCCCTTCCTTGTCTTTCATTCCTTGACAGTTTAAAAGAGTACAGACCTTTCCTTCTGTAGGATACTCTCAACCTGGACGTTTCCTCACGCGCATCTCAGGCTGTGCATTTTTGGCAGGAAGGCCACAGCAGTAATGCTGTACACTCCATAGAACCTTATCTTCTGGGACACACAGGCCAACCCGCTCCTGCTACTGGGGATTTTAACCTTGCTCACGTGTCAGTACAGTTTCTGTCAGATTTCTTTACCATCTTCACCCAAAATAGAGTCAACCTTTTCCCATTTTTACTTGATTATTTGTATTTAAATTTTTTTATTGAAGTATAGTTGCTGCACGGTATTATGTAAGCTACAGGGGTACAATATAGTGATTCACAGTTTTTAAAGGTTATATTCCATTTATGGTTATTTTAAAATATTGGCTATATTCCCTGTGTTGTACAATATACCCATGTAGCTTATTTTATACCTAGTAGTTTGTACCTCTTATTCCCCTTTGTATTTAAATTCACAGGGAGATATTCACGTATTATGCAAACATCATATTGTTCATCAAACCTCTACGAATTAGCCTTAGTATCCACTGACAATTCCTTCTGGAATTAATAGCCACTATGTTAGCTGGTTGCCCAATAGTGGCTATTTTCATCATCAGTCATTCTATATATATAAATTGATGTTTTATATCGATTTAAGATAAAGGTTTGCCCTCACCTTCATTTATTTATTCATATATTTATATCAGTAAAATTATCACATATACACCATATGTATATTTATGTTTCTCTACAAAATGAGTTCCTATTTTATTCAATGTTTTGTAAGCTGGAATTTTTATTTATTTTGATGCTCTAATTGTCACCAATTTGGCCATGGAGAATCTCTTCAAGTTGGCTCTTTTGCCCTTTCACATGTCACCATCATTTTTTAAGCTTTTCTTTTCTTTCTGGCCCAAAAAGATGCTCTAGTCTCATCTTATAGTTTCCCTGTCCTAGTCCTGGACTTGGCCATTTCTCTAAGGGGACCTGGTTTCTTTCAATGATGGATGGTATTTAGAAACCAAAGTCTGGATTCTTAGTATACTAATTGCTACAAGTGTCATGGCTTCTGGACTCTTTCAACAGATAGGGCTAGGATGTATATATGTACACAAGCACATGCACGCACACACACACACACACACACACACACACATATATATATATAGCTATTCATGTATCTCTGTTTATATACAGTTGAAAAATTATGAATTCATCCAATACTTGTAACTCTAACCCAACACCTGTGGACAGATCAAATAAGATGACTGAACTTGAATTTAGCAACGTGGAGTTTTTTGGTGACTTTTCTAAGAATATTTCTAATGGAGCAGTGGAAGCCAAAGTCTGTTTAGAATAGGTTTGGCTAAAGAGGAATAAAATTGGAAACAGTGTGTAAGATAACACTTCAAAGAAGTTTTGCTATAAAGAGAAAGAGAAAAGCATACTACTAATTGGATTTGTAATTAAGCCAGAAGAAATAATAACAAAAAGAAATATTTGTTGTTAAGCTGGCATAACAGTTGTGAATGATGCCAAAGAGAAGGAAAAACAAGGATTTTCCATTTACAGTAATAGAAGAATAAGTGGAGCATCTGGGTAAAGATGGAGGTCAATAGGCAGATAAAGTGGGAACTTGTTGAAGTTTTCTTCTGATTGAGGAGAGAGTATGAATTAATATCTTGGTAGAGTGGTTCAGTAAATGGAGATAAGGAATATAGTGTGATTGCTAGGCAACAATAAGAGCTTATTTGAGGTTAGTGATCATGTTTTTAACGTGAGACAAGTTATCATGGTTGTATATTTTTCTTTAGCAACTTTTGACTGCAGAGAGTTGAAATTAACCTGACTGGTGGTAAAACCAAGTGAGAGAGTTGAAGGAAGACAGAGGAGAAAGTAGAGGATATTTTCTTGGAAGGGGGTATGATTGACAATGGAATTTAAGCTAAGAAAGGAGAGATGAGTAGGTGACAGGATCAATGATCTGAAAGTCCTGGTATACTGTGGGTTGATGAAGTAGGGTTACTAAGAGCAGGAGAGAGATGAGGTTAGAGAGTACAATCATTAGAACCAAAATTATTGAGGGATTACAGTTATTTATAGTGACAAAGTCAAGGGTATGACTAAGGATATAAGTTGTTGAGATAAGATAGTAGGGAATTTACCAAGGATTAAGGGGCTAGAGTATTGGATGGGTCATTTACATGGATATGGACATTACCAAGATGTAGAAGAGATTTACACTGGCAAGGAAATAAAATCATTAGTGAATAAGAGGCAATATCCCAGCAGTGACAGATGATGGCAGTAAAAAGGGTCCAGGAGTACCATATCCTGATATTATGAGATGCAAAACTGGACATTTTTAGGGATAGAGGAAGAATGATCTGAACCAGTAATGAGGACTAAGGAGGACACGGGTTCCCTCCCACAGGCCAGTGGAATGAGAGGAGTGGGAAAGCAAACAGCCATTACATGTAGGCAGCAGCGTTCTCAACCAAGGTCTAGATACTTTTAGAGCAAAAGATTTTTAGAATTTCCTCTGAAGGAAATTCTCAGAGAAATGGATGAGGACACAGGAGATTTTTGAGTTGTAGAAAACACGCAAAAGGGCTTCCCCAAATTGTGCAGGCATAAAAGATGGGGTCAGAAATGGCAGTATACAGAGCCACCCGGAGATTAGAGTGCGGGAGATGAGGATGACTTAGAATGTGGGGATTTATACCCACAAAAAGAGAAAGTGATGAGATAAGGCCCAGTGGTCTTCAGGCAGATCATGGAAAGGGACTGTGAGTGTGGGAGGGATGTTTGGGGCTTTCAGTAAACACATGCAGGTTTAGAGACCTCAGCAGACTCCTGATGTTGGACATGTAAAATCCTACAGAGATTTGTAAAATCCAAAGCCTTTCTCTGACCTCAAAAGCACTCTGCCTACTCTGAGGGGTGACTGAAACCTACACTCAAGGCCCCTTAATTCCTGTTGACAGTGGTGAACAGGAGACATGTAATGGCACAAATGCTCTCACTTATGAGGCATGTGTGAATGTATGTGATAAAATAGTCGATCTCTGGAGATGTTTTAAGAAATTAAACTACAACAGTAAAAGTGACAATATCCTCTACCCTCCTGGAGGATAGTCCTCAATTTTGGTGACTCTCACAGAATATAGAAAATAATGACGAAAAGTCTCTCCTGGGAACCCAGATGAATGTGGCCAACATACCCTCCATGTTCCGTTCTCTGTACGTAAAATCTCTTGCTCCTTCTCAGCTTGGATCAATAAGAATTGATCCAGAGAAAATGTTAGCAGCTGAACCTGGAAGCATTCTGTTTCTCCATGTATAAATGGTGGTGCCTTTGTATTGTAATGTTTCCAAATATGTGGGGAAAAGTGGAGATCTAAGTCCTCCATGCGAACTTATGAGTAAAGACTCCAGGGCAGGTTAGAGATTAAGGCTCTGGATGTAAATTTCTTCTCTGCTTATCTTAATGCTGTTACAAGGGTGACCAGGAAAAGCTTGCTAAATTATTAGTAGGGACATTTCCTCCCCACCACTCCGAACCTTCTTAAATGAGTAAATCCTTAGATTCTTTTTGTTGAGCAAGATGCCAGAGAAGCATTCAAAATCCCAGATCCCAGAGAGGGGTGCCCTGTGCTACATAAGAAAGGGAAAGAGAAACACTGAGGGGATGATTCAGAGTGCAGAGAAGAGGAAATAGAGGTGACAGGGCCTGAAAGAGGAAACAAAGAAGAGGGACATTGGAAGCTGGTAAGAACACTGGCAGTAGGCTTAGAGAGAAAAAGACATAGTAGAGATGGTTAAGTGATTTTTGAGAACTTCACTCTGAACTATGAGATGCTAGCTCCCTCCTCTGTCTCCTTAAACAAATTTCAATAAAAGTCTATCTTAGGTTTGCTATTTTTTTCATGTTGCTGTTATTTTTATTAATGTTAGATATAATGATATGTGAGACTGGATTCCTGCTGGGTGCCAGGTGAGTCAGGCCTCTCCAAGGGAAGCTCAGCTATGAGCCTTTCTCCCTTATTTTTATGGCGGCTCCATATGTTTTAGAGGCAAACCACAGCTAACTTACATATTTGGTAAAACCTATGTGTCCAGTATATGGACACTACTGTATTAGCATTGCAATGTCTTGCTATGGGAATTTCAAGCTCAAAAATATATATATGTAATAAAATGGAAACCACACCTTTCTGGTATAAGTATTTCAGTGTTGTAACCTGAGGGCTCTAATCTGTCTTTGGTCTCTCTTCCCAGGATCACAAAATTCAGCCCAGAGGGGAAGCATATGTCTCTGGCACTGGACTTCTCAGTTTGAAAGCAGTCTCCATGTCTGAGCAAACTTGGGTTATTGGGTTTAAATGTCTGAGTTCAGATTTTTCACCTGTAAAAACTGGGTTAATTATAATATCTGCTAAAACATGTAGTAAATTCCTTAGCACAGTACATGACACAAATCCCTTTATAAATGTTAGCTCCTATTATAATAATTCCTGACTTTGGAGCATTCAATTCTGTGTTTCCCATTAAGGCAAAGTCTAAATTAATTTTGTAACCTATATTTACTTTTCTAAATCCAAAGATACCTTTAAACAAATATCTGGTGAAAGAATATATATTGACAACTAAAGTTTTTTTGGCTCCGTGCTTGCTTGTTTGGTTTGCTTATCAAAAAGAAAATCAACATCCATTTAAAATCATCCTTTCCTAAAAGTGGAATTTTAAAGGATGTATAAGTTAGAAAATTTTATTGGCTAATATAAATCATGGGTTTCCTTTTTTCCCTTTTTCCCCAACTATGATTCTAAGCTTCTGTTAGCATGCCTTTCCCTGTTTTCACTATTAATTCAGTTTTAAAAGTACTTATTATATTGTTGTCAAAATAAAATGTTTAAAAGATCTAACTATCCTTTTTTTTGACTGATGTCATTCTCAAATAACTTATCTGTTGCTCTACCACTGAAGTATTCTTTTATTCTTTTAATGATGGTCTCCAAGTAACCTAGTTCATACTCTGCCTGCCAAAACGCACACACACACACACACACACACACACATATATTTGAGTTAATAGAATCTCAACAAAATCCTTCTTGGCAAAATGTTCCCAAACTACACCTTTAATGTCAAAACAAATACACCTTTCCCCAGCCTATTAATTCACTGCAACTCTCTTGTTGGATGATGTAAATACCTGCTCAGCTCTTTGGTTTAATAATCTTTCCTTAGGAACAAAGCTGAATTAGTCTTGATTAGACATCTCTCTTGATGGTTCACCATGATTATATAATTTACACTAAAAAGGAAGCAAATGAATGCTCACTGATGATTAATTAAAGTGGGATTAGGTTTCAGTAACAAGTTAGCCCAAACTCAAAATGGATCCGTTCAATGGACATTTATTTCTTGCCACCTTAACAGCCCTGGCTGGGCCAATGAAAGGGTGTTCACGGACCAGAGCAGGTAGAGATTGTCATTTCTCTATCAGGCTTCATGGTCACCCCATTAATGATTTTGTTTTACGCAGTTGAAAGGACAGCAGTGAGATGAATAGAGGAAAACTTGAATAGAGAGTTAGTCATCTTTAGAACCAACTTATTGGAATGGTTTCCAGTGTTAAATGGTTAGAAAGTTTGTCACCTATTCTGAGATTCCATTTTTAACCTTGGAAAAGCATTTTAGAGGGTTACCTAATTGGTATACTATTTTATAAGTTTTTATATAAAAGAATCTTGCATTCTTTCTCATTTATTTTGCTAAATGAAACTTCTGGCACCAAGGCACGATTTTAGTAGGCGATATGCTCTCTAAAACAGGCTGTATTCCTTTTTAAGAATCTAAAGTGGTAGCAAATAACAACAAAATAGAAGGAACAAAAACTATGTGATGATTATAGCATGAGTTTCTCCAACATATAAAAAAGTACGATTGACCCAATTTGCTTCTGCAAATTGAGTTGGGGACTGGTTGGGCATGCAACTATGCAATCTATGGATGTTTATTCTTTAGAGATAGTTTTAACTTTGTAGCAGATTAAGGAAGGTCCATATAACTCACCGTAGCAGTTTTGTCTTAGGCTTCGTGTAACGTTATTCCGTTCTAATTGTATTCTTTATCCTATGTAATACCATCCTCATGCCCTCTGGCTTCACATTGATGAGGACCAAATCATACTTCAGCCCAGACCTCTTTTTCTGAATGCCAGAACTAAATTTTCATTAACTGCTTGGCACATCCGCTTAGATATCTTGAATCATTTTAAATTTGTCATATGCCCAAATGGAACTCATGACCTTTCCCCTAAATCTGGCACCCAATGAAAGGGACAATTACTCAGCAAAATTCACAAGCCAGAAACTTAGCAAACACCTATTATATCCCCTCCCTCTGTCACCTATTTACACCTAACTCTTAGGAAATCCTATTGACTTGACCTCATAAATATCTTTTCTATATGTCCACTTCTTTTGTACTCCACTGCCACTGCTCTTGTCAAACTGACCATGTGGTTACTGCATTCTGCCACAAGACCAAAATCCTTAGTGTAGCTGCAATGGCTGCGTGGATGGGACCTTGACTGCATCTCAGTCTTGGCTCATTCTGTTTGCCTCCTTGTTTTGGCCTCACTGAGCTTCTTTCAGTTCCTCCAATATAAAAGTTCCCTTTGATTTTAGGAGCATTTGTACATTCTTCCCTGTTAGAAGTCTTTTTGTCTCTCTCTTTGTGTGGTTAACCCCTCTTTGTTATTTAGCTCTTGTGTTAAATGTCCTTTCCTTAAGAATTACCTGACCAGATCCTGTGTCCCATCTTGCAGCAGCCTACAATTTCCTTTTTAGAGCTTACCATAGTATAGTTTGTATCCATGAGGTATAGTATTATCTTTGTTTTATTTACCACTGTATCCCAGGTGCTTAGGAGAATTTCTGACATACAGAAGGTACTTAATAAGTATTTAACGAATGACCAAGTAAACATCCCTGGCACCTATACTGCAACGTTAGTCTTGGTTGTACTCCTCTAGGTCTTCTTCTAGCTCAGCACCTGGGAAGCTTCAGTTAACAGGAGAGGAAGACTGTCAACCTAACTCTAAGTAATAATAACTCACAGAAGTCTACAAATAATAGATGTTGGAGAGGGTGTGGAGAAAAAGGAACCCTCCTACATTGTTGGTGGGAATGTAAATTGGTACAGCCACTGTGGAGAACAGTATGGAGGTTCCTTAAAAAGCTAAAAATAGAATTACCATATGATCCTGCAATCTCACTCCTGGGCATATATCCAGAGAAAACTGTAATTCGAACAGATACATGCACCCCAATGTTCACTGCAGCACTATTTACAATGGCCAGGACATGGAAGCAACCTAAATATCCATTGACAGATGAATGGATAAAGAAGATGTGGTACGTATATACAATGGAATACTACTCAGCCATTAAAAGAATGAAATAATGCCATTTGCAGCAACATGGATGGACCTAGAGATTCTCATACTAAGAGAAGTCAGAAAGAGAAAGACAGATAACCATATTATATCACTTATATGTGGGATCTAAAATATGACACAAATGAACTCATCCACAAAACAGAAACAGACTCACAGATATAGAAAACAAACTTATGGTTACCAAAGGGGAAAGGTACGGGGGAGGGATAAGTTAGGAGTTTGGGATTAACATATACACACTATTATATATAAATAGGTAACCAACAAGGACCTACTGTATAGCACAGGGAACTATACTCAATATTTTGTAATAACCTATAAGCGAAAAGAATCTGAAAAAAAAAAGATATATATGTATGTATAACTGAATCACTTTGCTATACACCTAAAACACAACATTGTAAATCAACTACAATAAAAATATTGTATATAAAATACAATTTTTTATATTTATCTCTTTTTATCCTCAGAAAATTAGAATAATATTTTTTCCCCAAATTTTAGAGATAACAACACTGTCAGTCTGAAAATTTGAGTTTGCTAAAGATTGTGAAGTCAGAAATTGTGGAACTGGCACTAGAAATCAAAACTTTGACTCTTCCTACAAGATTATCTCCAAGCTATTTCCTGTGCTGTTTTCTAAGTCAGCTAACAATCCAGAGATTAGTGGTTGACGGCTTATTTTCAGGGACACTGTGGACAGGCAGTGCAGGCTGCCTCACCATCTCCCCTCTACCTCCCATCCACCTCCTTTCTCCACTTCCTGCCTCTGCCACCTCTATGCCACCATCATGAAAATTATTCCTATTCTTAATGCCAACTCGTGCCTATGAATATTTTAGGTAAACACTTCTTTCCTGTTCTGAATAGTTCAGCTAATTCTCATTCCAACCCTTCACAAATTCAGACACATATACTTAGGAGAAATGAAATAAAATTTCTTTGAGCAAACATATTTTAGGAATTACTTAAGGTGTAGTTTTGCCTGAGATGAGTGACCAGATAATGCCACCGGGAGTCATAGGAGATTTTAATATTTTTGTGCAGGGTATAATAAAAGTAAGTTTTGAAGAAATTGGAAAAAAATAATTACCATTATTTAAAACCCCTGATGCGTTCAACATTATATATAGTAATTGTATCCTTTTTAGTAATTTTGCAATCTAAATATTACATCTTACAGATGAGGAAACAGTTTTGGAATAAGTGACCAAGATTACCAAAGTAGAAAGTGTTAGATGCAAGATTCAGAGTTAGCTTTCTTCCACACCCCAGTATCTGAAGGAATATCTAATGCCACTGATCAGACAACGCCAGACAAATGTCAATGACCAGAATTCATTTAATACATAACAACTGGAACAGTAGATAGTAATAGAAAGTGAAAACAAGTGGCAAAATTGTTGATATGAGAGAAAACCTCAGTGAAAAGGGGATTTAAATGTTAATCGTTTTTACTATTTATTTTTTTTACTTCAGTAATGATACTGATTGGTTGAGTATAATTTTATATATAAATTACAGATCATAAAACTCATAAAAATATCACAATTTCACAATTCAGAGATACCAAGAGACTGTTGACAGGTTAGTATATCTTTCCAAATATCATACATTAACTTTTTGTGTATAAAAATGAGATTAAAGTACAAGCACTGATGTCACATTCTGTTGTGCAGAAAGTGTACTGCACAGTAGTGCCTCACCAAGCAGGTAAATGGGGGCTAAAATCCAGTCTGCAGCCCCCTAGTCAATTGGGACCCATTATGGAACTGCATCTGCATAGAGGAAGGGCTGCAGTTTTCTAATTTGCTCAAAGACACCATCCACTCTCCAAGCCGAGTATCCACAAGGCTTTATCTGCCCAGAGGGGACATTTTTTTCTTGTTAGCACCAAAGATGCTTATGGGCTAGCGGTGACCCTGACTGTAGCCTGCTTTCTTTATTTAGCAAAGAAAGAATTTTGTACCATTCCCTGGTTTAGCATATCCAGGTAAGAATGAGTCTTATGGCAGTATTCTGTAAGGGACAGCTTACCTGATTCAGTTATCTCCTATTTTTTAATATTTATTAATTTACTTTTTGGTTTTCGGTAGCACACATACATCATTAAAAAAATAAGCTTCTGATATTGTGTTAAAAACTATAAAAATGGAAGGAAGTAATCAGTCTATTAATCTCTATTACACCCTCTTTACATTTATTTTCTCTTAACATTTTAACATTGTTAATAATTTCTCTCTCCTTGGCCTAAAGTTTAACTCAACACTGGACCTACAGGGTATTTCGGCACCTGGTACTCCAACTTGGAGGAAAGCGTCAGAAAGGGAGCTGATGGATTGTTGTCCATCAGTCACTATTAGTTGCTGGCCTCCTGGATTTCATCTGTGGGTTCTGGTATGTCACTTCCAATTTGAGCTTGTGCAGAGATTTTGGGGACTTCTGGCATTTTCAGTATTTTTCAACTGCTCTGTGATTTTATCAAACCTGAAATGTCTCAACATTTTTTTTTCTTCCTCGGGTAAACGTGATTAGGAGCCATAGATGGCTTTCTCATGCTCTTTTCCTGCCAGGCTTTCTGCCGGCATCCTTGATTTTGAACAATCCGTTGCAATTCTTCTTCTTGGTGATGGCAATAGCACAGATGAAGTTTTTCCTTGAGGTGACAGGCCTGGCACAGAATGCATCCAGAATTGGAAGAGCCTCAAAGCAGTGTGGTACCAAGGTCATATAATTAGTGATCCATCTGCCACTGGGACTCAGACTTCCTGATCCTCACTTCCAGTACAGCAAACCATGCTGTCTTTGTCCTTTTCTAATTGTTTTGTCTTCTGTGTATCAAAGGACATTAAACACAACCTGTTTGCCTGTTTCTTCTGTGTTAACCGACACACAGGATACATTTCAGAACAAGCTGCTCTCAGAATGTTTTCTGCTGAAAAATGGAAAAGGAGTTGAGCAAACAAGTGTTCCAGTTCATCTGCAGCTATTGCAAGTGGGCCAGATGCTCTCCGCAGCCCACTCCACGCCCCAGGCATCATGAAGACATCATCTTGCAGGGCATAGAAATGCCTCTCACAGAAACACAATCTTTCCTGCCCATGTCTACCCATCAGAAAGGGAATGCTTCTGGCACAAACCACCTCAGTGGTGTCATTTTTCAAGCCATACAGACTCAAAAAGTCTAGAACTAGCCCCAGGGGGGTTATCTCACTTATTTTCATTGCCATTGTGATAAAATTCAAATACTTATCTAGAACAGAATACCTGGATGGGTCCTTAAACTCATGACTTCAGGGAAGATAATTACACCCAATTTTTTAATGCAATTAACTTAGAACAAATGCCTAAATCATATTAATAATATACACCAGATTTCTAGTATAAACTTTTTGTTCTTCTTCCCAGAATTTAGCGAAAACACTTAGCTAGTAACTCAAGAATGCTCTTTGTTCATTTCTGGGAGGGGTTCCTCTTCTTTAATCACTCTGGTTGGCCTGGGCCTCTTAGATTTCTACCACCTGCTCTTGTCCCATGATGTTCTGTCCAAGAATGGCTATGGCTTGTGTTATGATTTTCAGATAATCCTCAACTTCTACAGCTGAAATTTATCCAGGATTATATATACAAGATCTTTATTGGTTGTGTTTTTACAGAGATTGATTTTCTCCACAAATATTGCCCATTTCTAGTGGGAAGAAATGTCTTTCTCTCTCTTTCATTTACTGTCCATTCACGTGCCTATGCTTTTGCCAATCCAAACGTGCCTACATTTTATATCTACCAAATTTTATATCTACCAAAAAGGGTTCTTACGAAGATGAAATACAAATATATATATTTCATGCTCATATATACATACTATCCTCATTTATGTATATATATACATGTCCATCGGTTTAAGAATACTTAAAATTTTATGTTTATATTTTACATTAATTTATTCAGTTGTTATGACAAAGGTTTTGTGATAAAGAGGGTAGATATTATCCATAAATTGAGTAATGATGTATGAACTAAAGTTCGTAGTTTAGATTATTCCCTTCAGAGAAGAGTAATTATTTAACAAAAGAAAACAGTGGCCCAGAGTCTAGTTTCTTAGGGCTAAGCTAAGGAGCCCAGTGTCTTCTGTTTTGAAGCTGTGTCAATTTAGAGAGGTTTTAATCTTAATCACAGGACCCCTTTTTTAAGTATATGATTCTGGGCATGTTGCTCATTACCAGTTTTTGTCTAATCTGTGGAATGGGGATGATAATACTATCCACCTCAGCTTGTTATAAGGACTGAATGAGGTTATTCAGGTTGAGTACCTAAGACATTGCTTTACACATAATGAGAGTTCAATAAATATCAATTATATTTGACTCAAGACATAAAATCTGTGTTTTTTCATCTGTTCACTTTGATGCTTTTGACTTTTTCTGATGTTGATTTCAAAAAATAAAAAAGAAAAAAATTTTTTAACCTAAATTGCTTTAAAATTCCCTTGAAAAAATGCCTGCTGTTAAAATCTGAGTTGAAGAGGTATGGAAAAACACTAGTTCCGAGAAGTCATGATATCTGGATCCAGCAGATGTGTCCATTGATACAGTGTTAAAGAGTTAGTGATGCAGCTCCTACTTTCAGAAAGTTGGGAGAATCCAATTAAAGAGATTAAATAAAATGGTGGAGGAGACTGGGAGAACAGTTTTTAAGACAGCTCCCATAATGGTCCATGGCCATTATAATTTCTTCTTTTCCTGAATTGCAGAGGCCCTTCAGAAAGATCAAAGGATGAGAGCTGTGTTGCAGCTCTAGAGATTTGGGAAATGGTCAGGCTTGATGTTAACATGGAGAAGTGATATAATATTTGTGAATTATGTTCAGAAGGAATTGGCGCTTTATGGACAGTCCTGAGATCCCGCTGCACATTTTACAATCAGCTCTTGGCTGAATGACAGAACAAATGCACACGTCAGCTTGTTCCTGTTTCATTAAGAGTCGAGAGATAAGAACCCACATTTGCCATAGGGAAAGTGATAAAAATCAGTAATAGAGGAAACACATTTCATTTTTCAAATCTGTTAGCAATGAAGGGAGATGAAAATACCTATAAAAATACTTAGCATGCCCCTTTAAATGTAAATCATCAAAAGGCAGCATACCTAACAGAGGACCACACGTGGAAAAAGAATATATAAAAGGAAACTGTAGCCTCTTACTAATAAAATAAATCAATTTTGCTTTAAAAGTCCTTTGAATATTCAAGTCATGGATCTTGTTCTTGAATATTTCTCACTAGTATTGACTGTCCAGTGGGTTGAGAATGGATTACAAACCAAAGGCTACCTCACATGGGACACATTGGTTTCTAAGGCTTAAGCTTAGGTTTATAACCTGAAATGATTCTCTGGGGAAAATGAAAAGATTCCTGATCCTGAAACAAAACAGGTTATGTAATGCAGATGACTGCACCTTGGATGAGGAATAAGCAAGTATATGCTCAGAGATAAAACGAAAAACATCACCTTTAATGAAACCTTTTAGGCATGATTTAAAGCTCAATATTTGAAAGGCAGTACTATAGTCAAGGAGGAGTTCAAATGTTGTTAATATGCATAAATATACATTGAAGACATTCATCAAAATTCCACTGAGACACAAATGCTTCTAAAATAAGTATTGCCAATATGGTCTCTCATAATTTACTCAAGCATTGATGTATATGCTTCTGCATATTCTTCTAAACTGGGAAATAAAGCAGTTTTATAAAGCTGCAAATGTCATGCAAAGATATATTTCTCACTTTTAATGACCTCTTTTAAAGCAATTATACGATACAGTATTTTTCTTACTGGCATGCAGAAATGAGCAAGGCTTATATTTAAAAATGATCTTATTATGCCTTGTCATGAAGAAAAGGGTTTAACATGCACATGGAATGATTCTTGTAAGTACTTTCCATTATCTTTTTTTTTAATCATCTTTATTGGAGTATAATTGCTTTACATTGTTGTGTTAAGTTTCTGCTGTATAACAAAGTGAATCAGCTATACGTATACATATATCCCCATATCCCCTCCCTCTTGCGTCTCCCTCCCACCCTCCCTATCCCACCCTTCTAGGTGGTCACAGAGCACCGAGCTGATCTCCTTGTGCTATGTGGCTGCTTCCCACTAACTATCTGTTTTACCTCTGTTAGTATATATATGTCAATACCACTCTCTCACTTCGTCCCCCTCCCCGTGTCCTCAAGTCCATTCTCTACATCTATGTCTTTATTCCTGTCCTGTCCCTAGGTTCTTCAGAACCACTTTTTTTTTTCTTTTTAGATTCCATATATATGTGTTAGCATATGGTATTTGTTTTTCTTTCTGACTTACTTCACTCTGTATGACAGACTCTAGGTTCATCCACCTCACTACAAACAACTCAATTTCATTTTTTACTTTCCATTATCTTTTAAACCAAAAGTTTACCTGTGAAATTTTGTAGTCTCAAAGATAGAACATACAGAAAAAACTGAGTAGGTCACTACCTTCTATTCTAAAGGTTTTTCTTCCAGTATTTTATTAGAAACACGTGTATGCCTGTCTGAGTGTTGTACATATATTAGAAGCATTTCTCAAAAACATACCTAACTGCAGAGAAGATGATCTTATAATTTTCATAAATTTTAGCTATAAAAATGTTAATATCTTGTCTGATACACTCTGAAATTTCACCTTGATATTTCTATTCAATGCTATATGAAGTTATATTTAACTGTGTTTTAAATTTGAGCTCTTGAATAGTCTTTAAAAAGAAGTATGATCCATTTAAGAATGAAGGCTTTTTGGATCAAAGATTAAACTATACAAAGACAGGAGCCAGAAAATGGTAGTAAGGAGGGGCTGGCAATAGTCCACAAGGAACATGTAGTCAAATACTGTTTGAGAGGTAAAGTCTTTTCTTGAAATTGGAAATTAATCCCTTCTGGGTGGCCAAAGGTTATCACAGATTTAGGGAACATATAGGGAAAAATATAGACTCTAACTCTGATAATGTGCATGAAGTAGAAACTTGAATAAAGAGAGAAAGCAACAGGGTTAATAATGAAATGGGCAAGCTGAGTTTCAATGCCTATTGCTAAAAATAACCCTTAGTCAAAGTCTTACAGAAGGATAAAGATCACCAGGGTTTTAATACTTGATGAATTTAGTTGCCCTGCCCTGGAGCTAACTATGGATATTCTCAAGAAAAATTAAGAGAGAAAATGACAGGGTGTTGTTCTACTCAATTTAAAAAGAACTAGATGTGGTATCTTGTCTTGATTTGCATTTCCTTAATGACTAATGATGTTGAGCATCTTCTCAAGTGCTCATTAGCTATTTGTATATCTTATTGTTTATTTAAATAATTTGCCCATTTTTGGGGGGGAGTTGCCTTTTTATTGTTGAGTTATAAATTTGTTCATATTTTGGGGAAAATACGTTCACGAGAAAATTGAAAAATTGGAATCTTCATATGTTGCTGATGGGCATGAAAAATGGTACTGCCTCTGTGGAAAATATTTTGACAGTTTCTCAAAAAGTTAAGCATAAAGTTATATAACCCAGCAATTCTACTCTTAGGTACATATCCAAGAAGATCAAAAACAAATTCACACAAAAACTTGTACACTAACATTCATAGCAACATTATTCACAATAGCCAAAAAAGTGAAAACAACTCAACGTCTCTTAATGGATTAATGGATAAACAAATTTGCTATGTTTATACAATGGAATATTATTCAACGATAAAAAAGAATAAAGTACTGATTCATGTTACTACATGGATGAACCTTGAAAACATTATGCTAAGTGAAAGAAGCCAGACATAACAGGTCACATATTATATACTTTCATTCATACGAAATAATCAAAATAGGAAAATACACACAGAAAGTAGATTAAGGGTGGTGAGAAAATGGGGAAAATTAGGAGTGACTGCTAAGAGGTACAAGATATTTTGGGGGGTAGTGATGAAAATGTTCTGAAATTAGATAGTGGGGATGATTGTACAATGTTATAAATATATCAAACCTACTGAATTATACATTTTTAAATGTATAACATAAAATGCCTTTTATGTTACATGAATTATATCTCAATAAGAAATGAACTACAGTTATAATAAGCATAGATTGGTACCTAATTGGCATCTAATTGTATATTGATCCATTTATAGGTTCAACAACACAATTTGAGAATTGAAAGTGAACTTAGCACATCTCTCAGAGATTGATATACCAGAAGCACAGCTTCTGACATTTCAATAGAGATATTCCTGTCACAGCCAGCTATTGAATGTAGAAATGAGTTCTAAAGAAAGGACTTCATTTCTGACAATATTAATCAGGAATTTAGGTATAATACTGCCAACGAAAAAACAAACAACACTCCTGCAAACCGGTCATTGTTTCCCTTGCTGAGAATGCACTCAATAGAAGGAGATACCCAATCAAAAAATGGGTGGGATATCTAAATAGACAGTTCTCCAAAGAAGACATACAGATGGCCAAAAAGCACATGAAAAGCTGCTCAACATCACTAATTATTAGAGAAATGCAAATCAAAACTGCAATTAGGCATCACCTGACACCAGTCAGAATGACCATCATCAAAAAAATCTACAAACAGGCTTCCCTGGTGGCGCAGTGGTTGAGAGTCTGCCTGACGATGCAGGGGACACGAGTTCGTGCCCCTGTCCGGGAAGATCCCACATGCCACGGAGTGGCTGGGCCCGTGAGCCATGGCCGCTGAGCCTGCGTGTCCGGAGCCTGTGCTCCGCAATGGGAGAGGCCACAACAGTGAGAGGCCTGCGTACCACAAAAACAAACAAACAAACAAAAAAATCTACAAACAATAAATGCTGGAGAGGGTATAGACAAAAGGGAACCTTCCTACACTGTTGGTGAGAATGTAAACTGGTATAGTCACTATGGAGAACAGTATGGAGGTTCCTCAAAAAACTAAAAATAGAGCTACCATATGATCCAGGAATCCCATTTCTGGACATTTATCCAGAGAAAACCATAATTCGAAAAGATACATGCACCACAATGTTCATTGCAGCACTATTTACAAAAGCCAGGACATGGAAGCAACCTAAATGACCATCAAGAGAGGAATGGATAAAGAAGATGTGGCACATATATACAATGGAATATTACTTAGCCATAAAAAAGAATGAAATAATGCCATTTGCAGCAACATGGATGGACCTAGAGATTGTCATACTGAGTGAAGTAAGTCAGAGAAAGACAAATATCATATGATATCACTTATATGGGGAATCTAAAAAAGGTACAAATGAACTTATCTACAAAATAGAAATAGAGTTATAGATGTAGCAAACAAACTTATGGTTACCAGGGGGTAAGGGGGGGGAGGGATAAATTGGAAGATTGGGATTGACATATACACACTACTATATATAAAATAGATAACTAATAAGGACCTACTGTACAGCACAGGGGACTTTACTCAGTACTCTGTAATGGCCTATATGGGAAAAGAATCTAAAAAAAGAGTGGATATATGTATATGTATAACTGATTCACTTTGCTGTATACCTGAAACTAACACAACATTGTAAATCAACTATACTCCAATAAAAATTTAAAAATAGATGATTTTTATTACTGAGTTTAAAAAAAATATATAAATATCTATATAACTTTTTCTGATTTCCAAGGTTTAATTTATTGTTTAGAATATTTTTTTATGAAGTTGTTGTCAAGATTTCCTAGCAACTCAGTTCTTTTTGTTAGGATAGCATCTCCCAAACCGAGCTCTCAGAATCATTTTCTCTGAAAAATGTAAACAGGTAATCTGAAAACCAGCAAAAAGTATGCCTATTTGGAGTGGGGGGAAATTCTGTGGTCAGGTAAATTTGCGGACACTGCGTAGTCTAACATTTTCTTAGAGAATCAACAAAATTCTTATTACCATATTAAGATTTGACAGTCTTACTGTAAGAACCAAACATAACACAAGACAAAAACAAACCTGTTCAAATTTGTTTAACTCATCATTTCCCAAGTTTATTTGCCATCTCACCATTTTTCAAGGAATTCGATTAAAATCTTATTACTGTTCTTTGAATATAGTTTGATTAAGAACTTGGTTAGAGCCTAGCTTTGCTCTATTTCTAAGTCAGAGATAAACCTCTAGTTTTGGTTGGACATTTTTGACATTTTGTTTGGACAAACAAAATGCATGCTGCTTTTGCAAACTTCAGGACTATGTTTGGTAAAACATGTATTCACAATTGGGTGTTTATTAGCTAAAATACATGGTCTACAAATCCCTTATCTGTAGTGTGGTCTTTATATAAAAAGGACAGTATTACTTTCAAAGCATGTGTGCCATATCAGAGAGGTATGTTATTTCTGGAAACATTTTAAAGGAATGTGGCTGCATTAAAGAATATATTCAATCAAGGTAAGGTTTTAGAATTCACCCTACAATGTTAGAATTGATTTGAAAAATGCTCAAAATCGCTAATAATCAGGGAAACGCAAATCAAATCCACAATGAGATACCATCTTACACCTGTCAGAATGGCTATTGTCAAAATGACCACAAATAACAAATGTTGGCGAGAAGGTAGAGAAAAGGGAACCCTAGTACATTGTCAGCGGGAATGTAAACTGGCATTGCCATTATGGAAAACAGTATGGAAGTTTTTCAAAAAACTAAAAGTAGAACTACCATGTGATCCAGAAATTCCACTGGGTATATATCTGAAGAAAATGAAAACACTAAATCAATAAGATATATGCACCCCAATGTTCATAGCAGCATTATTCACAATAGCCAAGATATGAAAGCAAGCTAAGCATCCATCAACAGATGAATGCATAAAGAAGTTGTGGTATATTTATACAGTGGGATACTACTCAGCCACAAAAAAAGAATGAAATTCTGCCATTTGCAAAAACATGGATAGACCTGGAGGATATGATGCTAAGTGGAATAAGTCAAAGAAAGACAAATACTATATGTTATCACTTATATGTGGAATCTAAAAAATAAAATAAATAAATGATTAAATAAATATTTAAAAAATGAAACAGACTCACAGATACAGAGAACAAACTAGTGGTTACCAGTGGGAAGAGGGATGGGAGAGTGGCAAGATGGGGTAGGGGATTAAGAGGTACAAACTACTATGTATAAAATAAATAAGATGCAAGGATATATTGTACAGCACAGGGAATATAGCCAATATTTTATAATAACTTTAAGTGTAGTATAATCTATAAAAATATTGCATAATTTTGTTGTACGCCTGAAACTAATATAATATTATAAATCAATTATACTTCAATAAAAAAGAACTATTCAAAAAAAAACTCAATACTTTAGAAAAAGTGGTCTACATGAGACTTTAATACAGGTATACCTCAGAGATATTTTGGGTTAGGTTCCAGACCACTGCAATAAAGTATCACAATAAAGCAAGTCATACAAATGTTTTGATTTCCCAATGCATATAAAAGCTATGTTTATACTATATTGTAATCTGTTAAGTGTGAAATAGCATTATGTCTAAAAAATGATGTATATACCTTAATTTAAAAAGACAATTGCTAATAAATGCTAAACATCATCTGAAACTTGTAACAAAGATCTCTGATCACAGATCACCATAACAAATATATTAATAATGAAAAAGCTTGAAATAGCACAAGGATTAACACAATGTGACACAGACACCCAAAGTGAGCCAATATTGTTGGAAAAATGACGCTATGGCCTTGACTCATGGTTGCCACAAACCTTCAATTAGTAAAAAGCACATCTGCAAAACTCAATAAATTGAAGCACAATAAAAGAGATATGCCTGTATAGCTTGTTAAATTTATGGACCCTAATTCAAACAGAGAATTTTTTAGGACAAGGCTTCCTGGCCAAAGTTAGTAAAGTTTGCTCATCACTGTCATTTATTGAAAACATAGCAAGTATGGAAAACAAACTGCCAAGTTCCAGCTTGCAATGAACTAAAATTTATAATCAAATCTGTAAGCTTTGCAAAATACTGCTAAGATTTCTACTCTAATCACTATTTTTTTTCCCACAAATATGACTGACTACTCAACTTCAGCTCTAACTTTATACTTTAGACAGTCCAAGTTTAATAAAGGTGACACCTGCCCTCAAGGATCTGATAGCCTAGGGGAAAAACAGAGAGGTGAAGCCTTGATAATGGAAGAGTATGCCTGTTGTTATACTAGTGTTATGCTCATCTAAAGCAGAAGGAAGTTTGGGGAACTTCCTGGAATAAGTGACACTTGAACAGAGTTTTAAAGGATAGGTAAGACTTAGGAAAGGCATTCAAACAGGCAAAGGGAATAATATGAATGAGAGTGAAAGAAGTGTAAAACAAAATGAGTTTGGTCAATTACTAGTAGCTGTGTATGGCTGGGGGAAGAGTGCATATAGGTGGGGCAAAGTGAAAAAGACCTTCATCAGTAGTGGGACGGAGATGTTCTGTTTGGAATTAGTACATGGAAAGAAAGAGTACATGGAATAAGAACAATTAAAAGGCTATTACAATAATCTAAGAAAGAAATGAAGAAGTTTAAATGAACTAAGTAGCAGAGAGAATGGAGAAGATAAAATGCATATTATGAAAGAGACAGAATCCCCAGTATTGGGTGCTCGTGTAGCTAGGACTGGAACGGCGCTATGGAAAGAAACTGGAAAGCTTCTAGGCCACCTCACAGTCCTCTAGTTTGGAACTCTATTGTTCTTCACTGAGAGAGAGAACAGGGAGAGAAGCAGGTTTGCAGAATAAAATACTTCAGTGTTGATCATACAGTGTAAGGGGGCTATAAGCAAGACATTCTGGTCAGATAATGTCAAAAAATAAGAATAATGGATACATTGGGAAATAGGTCATGAGGGGAGTGGTGGACACTGGTGGACACTGCAGATTGGCTTGTCAGGAGTTCCAGTTTCCCTCTCAAATGCTTTCCTGTACTGCAGAGGCTGGAAACTCCATGCTGCATTTTCCTCATCTCTTGCAAGAAATCAGAGGGTATCAGAAATGAACTTGATTTTGCTCATCAAATATATGAAAGTTGGATTCAAAACCAAGTAAGAGAGGGAAAGGTGAGGCTTGAGCTCATTTTGATGCTCAAATGGCAGGACATGGCAGAAGTGGCATGGTTCTGGAGACCAGAAGCACCTCCTGAATCTACAGCTTGTGGATTACAACAGTTGTGGCAGGACTTTTAATGGCCCAAGTTATAGATCGTTTTGCCATTTTTTCCCTAGAAGTTTAGCTTACAGTCTATTTCTTTAGTTCGTCTAACCATTCTAGAAGAGTAGTAAAAATTTCTCTTTTAGATTAAACCAAATAATGTGTTTCTGAAACAATGTACTTCTCAGTAACAGGGATGTCTATAGGTCATGGGAAATGGGAAATCTGGGTTATCTTAACTGGAAAGAATTTGTATGAACACGAAATGGGAAGAAAGTGGTCCATGATTGACCATGGCAAAACAATTTTTATCTGTGGTCACTTGATGAGAAATGAAGCTGAACCTTTGTTAGACCTAGTAACTATTACACTGAACCATTTGAGTGAGAGTGAAAAATACAAACCCTGGGTGTGGTGGGAGTCTCCCTGCTTCTAACTGCACTGGAGAAGAGCAAAAATAACAGCGTTATAATTACAAATTCTCAGCACAAGGCATAGTGAGAGAGCTTCTATGATTTTCTTGAAACAATCTCTTATTGCTGGCTACAACGGCTGGTGCAGCCGAAAATCAGCAACAGAGTTGAATACTGTGGGATGTTAAATTACAGAATAGAACAATGATACTGAATGAGGGGGAGGGAATTGAGGATGAATATAAATGAATGCGAGATCTCAGGCCTTACAACTTCACTGGGGCACTTCTGCTTCCAGCTACTGTGGAATTTAACAGACCATTTATCCTGTGGAGAATACTTAGAAAGCCAATTACTAAATTGCTCTAAAATACAAAATCATCTGTTTGAAGGTATAGGAGTGCTCCCAGGCAACCAGACGATGGGAAACAAGATCATAAAGTGAAGAGAAGTGTGGATAGGTGGGCTGAACTCCGCTTTCCACTCAAGGTATTTGACAATTCTTTGCTGTGACATATTGGGGGTGGGGAAGGGAGGGAAACTAGGTGGAGACCTACAGACAAGAAGTAGAGACACTGAGGACTGGTTCAAGATGGCGGAGTAGAAGGACGTGCTTTCACTCCCTCTTGCGAGAGCACCGGAAACACAACTAACTGCTGAACAATCATCAACAGGAAGACACTGGAACTCGCCAGAAAAGATACCTTACATCCAAAGACAAAGAAGAAGCCACAATGAGATGGAAGGAGGGGCGCAATCACAATAAAATCAAATCCCATAACTGCTGGGTGGGTGACTCACAGACTGGAGAACACTTATACCACAGAAGTCCACCCACTGGAGTGAAGGTTCTGAGTCCCTCGTCAGGCTTCCCAACCTGGGGGTCCGGCAACAGGAGGAGGAATTCCTAGAGAATCAGACTTTGAAGGCTAGTGGGATTTGATTGCAGGAATTCGACAGGACTGGGGGAAACAGAGACTCCACTATTGGAGGGCACACACAAAGTAGTGTGTGCATCAGAACCCAGGGGAAGGAGCAGTGACCCCACAGGAGACTGAACCAGACCTACCTGCTAGTGTTGGAGGGTCTCCTGAAGAGGTGGGGGGTGGCTATATCTCACCGTGAGGACAAGGACACTGGCAGCAGAAGTTCTGGGAAGTACTCCTTGGTGTGAACCCTCCCAGAGTCCACCATTAGCCCAGCCAAAGAGCCCGGGGAAGCTCCAGTGTTGGGTGGCCTCAGGCCAAACAACCAACAGGGAGGGAACCCAGCCCCCTCCCCCATCAGCAGACAAGCGGATTAAAGTTTTACTGAGCTCTACTCACCATAGCAACAGCAAACTCTACCCACCACCAGTCCCTCCCATCAGGAAACTTGCACAAGCCTCTTAGATAGCCTCATCCACCAGAGGGCAGACAGCAGAAGCAAGAAGAACTACAATCCTGCAGCCTGTGGAACAAAAACCACATTCACAGAAAGACAGACAAGATGAAAAGGCAGAGGGCTACGTACCAGATGAAGGAACAAGACAAAACCCCAGAAAAACAACTAAATGAAGTGGAGATAGGGAACCTTCCAGAAAAAGAATTCAGAATAATGATAGTGAAGATGATCCAGGACCTCGGAAAAAGAATGGAGGCAAAGATCGAGAAGATGCAAGAAATGCTTAAAAAAGAACAAGAAGAATTAAAGAACAAACAGAGATGAACAATTCAATAACTGAACTGAAAAATACACTAGAAGGAATCAATAGCAGAATAACTGAGACAGAAGAATGGATAAGTGACCTGGAAGACAGAATGGTGGAATTCATTGCTGTGGAACAGAATAAAGAAAAAAGAATGGAAAGAAATGAAGACAGCCTGAGAGACCTCTGGGAAAACATTAAATGCAACAACATTCACATTATAGGGGTCCCAGAAGGAAGAGAGAGAAGCGACCCAAGAAAATATATGAAGAGATAGATTATAGTCGAAAACTTCTCTAACATGGGAAAGGAAATAGCCACCTACGTCCAGGAAGTGCAGAGAGTCCCACACAGGATACCCAAGGAGAAACAAACCAAGACACATAGTAATCAAATTGGCAAAAATTAAAGAAAAATAAAAATTATTGAAAACAGCAAGGGAAAAATGACAAATAACATACAAGTGAACTCCCATAAGGTTAACAGCTGATGTCTCAGCAGAAACTCTACAAGCCAGAAGGGCAAGGATGTCCACTCTCACCACTATTATTCAACATAGTTTTGGAAGTCCTGGCCACAGCAATCAGAGAAGAAAAAGAAATAACAGGAATACAAATTGGAAAAGAAGAAGTAAAACTGTCACTGTTTGCAGATGACATGATACTATACATAGAGAATCCTAAAGATGCCACCAGAAAACTACTAGAGCTAATCAATGAATTTGGTAAAGTTTCAGGATACAAAATTAATGCACAGAAATCTCTTGCATTCCTATACACTAATGATGAAAAATCTGAAAGGGAAATTAAGGAAACACTCCCATTTACCACTGTACCAAAAAGAATAAAATACCTAGGAATAAACCTACCTAGGGAGACAAAAGACATGTATGCAGAAAACTATAAGACACTGATGAAAGAAATTAAAGATGATACTAACAGATGGAGAGATATACCATGTTCTTGGACTAGAAGAATCAATATTGTGAAAATGACTATACTACCCAAAGCAATCTACAGATTCAATGCAATCCCTATCAAATTACCAATGGCATTTTTTACGGAACCAGAACAAAAAATCTTAAAATTTGTATGGAGACACAAAAGACCCCAAATAGCCAAAGCAGTCTTGAGGGAACAAAATGGAGCTGGAGGAATCAGACTCCCTGACTTCAGACTATACTACAAAACTACAGTAATCAAGACAATATGGTTCTGGCACAAAAACAGAAATACAGATCAATGGAAAAGGATAGAAAGCCCAGAGATAAACCCACACACCTGTGGTCAACTAATCTATGACAAAGGAGGCAAGGATATACAATGGAGAAAGGACAGTCTTTTCAATAAGTGGTGATGGGAAAACTGGACAGCTACATGTAAAAGAATGAAATTAGAACACTCCCTAACACCATACACAAAAATAAACTCAAAATGGATTGAAGACCTAAATGTAAGACTAGACACTATAAAACTCTTAGAGGAAAACATAGGAAGAACACTCTTTGACATAAATCATAACAAGATCTTTTTTGATCCACCTCCTAGAGTAATGGAAATAAAAATAAACAAATGGGACCTAATGAAATTTAAAAGCTTTTGCAAAGCAAAGGAAACTGCAAACAAGGTGAAAAGACAACCCTCAGAATGGGAAAAAATATTTTCAAAGGAATCAATGGACAAAGGATTAATCTCCAAAATATATAAACAGCTCATGCAGCTCAATATGAAAAAGACAAACAACTCAATCCAAAAATGGGCAGAAGACCTAAATAGATATTTCTCAAAAGAAGACATACAGATGGCCAAGAAGCACATGAAAAGCTGCTCAACATCACTAATTATTAGAGAAATGCAAATCAAAACTACAATGAGGTATCACCTCAACCAGTTAGAATGGGCATCATCAGAAAATCTATAAACAACAAATGCTGGAGAGGGTGTGGAGAAAAGGGAACTCTTCTGCACTTTTGGTGGGAATGTAAATTGATACAGCCACTATGGAGAACAGTATGGAGGTTCCTTAAAAAACTAAAAATAGAATTACCATATGACCCAGCAATCCCACTATTAGGCATATACCCAGAGAAAATTGTAATTCCAAAAGACACATGCACCCCAATGTTCACTGCAGCACTATTTACAATAGCCAGGTCATGGAAGCAACCTGAATGCCCATCGACAGATGAATGGATAAAGAAGATGTGGTACATATATACAATGGAATATTACTCAGCCATATAAAGGAATGATATTGAGTCACTTGTAGAGACATGGATGGATCTAGAGACTGTCATACAGAGTGAAGTCAGTCAGAAAGAAAAAAACAAATATCATATATTAATGCATATATGTGGAACCTAGAAAAATGGTACAGATGAACCAGTTTGCAGGGCAGAATTTGAGACAGATGTACAAAACAAACGTATGGACATCAAGGGGGGAAAGCGGCAGAGGGGCAGGGAGGTGGTGGTGGTGTGATGAATTGGGAGATTGGGATTGACATATATACACTAATATGTATAAAGTGAATAGCTAATAAGAACCTGCTGTATAAAAAAGTAAATAAAATAAAAAAATAATTAAAAAAAAGAAGTAGAGACACCAGCAGGGCAACTGCATAGTTCCAGAGAGACAAAAAACTAGATTTGGGACAACAAAGATCCTGAAGAAAAGAGAGGCAGGAAGATGAGAGCCCTGCCCTTGAAGGGGTGTCTCCTCAAGTCATTTGCACAGAGATAGAGACTAACAAACCACATTGGAAAGCCACTGCAAAGGAGAATAGACTTTTAAGGACTCTCACAGTGTGGAGGATACAAAAAATTAGGGTAAATGCCCACCTAAGAGGCACTACAGAGTTTCACCTGGATTCCAGACTTAATTGCAACCCCACTAAATAACAGCTGTACTGCACTGAGATAATTAGGATCAATCACCCAGTCCACATACGTACATATCCAACAAAGATCATGTATCTGAATTTAAAAATAACCCCTGCAAACTAAGAAAAGAAGAGAGAGACAATGCAAAAACAGTAGGATTGGAGACTTGATCAGACATAGACAAGACTATCAGAGTGGGAATACCCATATTGTAAAAATGTGTTATTTATTAGCTATCATGGAAATGCAAATTTAAATTACAAGAAGATGCTGTACACACTCACTTGAATGGCTAGAAAATGAAAAGGGCAGGCTATACTAAATATTAGCAAGAATGGGATGCTACAGAAACTTTCCTATAAGTTTTCCTTTGCCTGTAGAATTGCAAATTAGTTACAGAAGTCATACTGTTTGACCAAGTGATTCTATTTTTCCGTACATATCTAACAGTAAGCTGCACATATATTAACCAAAACACATGCACGGATAGTCATAGAAGCATTATTAGCAACAATAATTTTGGAAACAATCCAAGCATCTTCAAATAATAGATCGTCTAAATAAATTGTGGTGTATTTCTGAAATAAAATACTATACAGTGTAAATTCTCAACTGGCAGTGATTTTGGTCCTCAGGGACATTTGGCACTATCTGGAAGACATTTTAGTTGTCACATCTGGCAGGAGTGCTAATGGCATTTAGTGGGTAGAATCCAGAACACTGCTAAACATCCTGCTTTATACAGGGAAGCTCCCACCGCAAAGAATTATCTAGTCCAAAATGTTTGTAGTGCTGAGGTTGAGGAACCCTGTGTATTAGTTTTCTATAAAACTACAGATTACTACAAACTGTTACAAACTAACACAAACTTAGTGGTTGAAAACAACACAAAGTTATTATCATACAGTTTCGCAGATCAGAAGTCCGGCGTGGGATCCATGAGCTGAAATCGAGGTGTTGGCAGGGCTGTATTCCTTTCTGGAAGCTCTAAGGGAAAATCCGTTTACTTGTCCTTTCCAGCTTCTAGACGATATCCACTTTTAATTGTTACATTTCAAACTTTATCCTGGACCACCTCCTTCATCTTAAAAGGAGAAAAGCCAGCCCAGTCCTTCTCAGATCACTCTCTCTGCCTCTTCTACTTTTAAGAACTCTCTCGACTACCTTGAGTTCACCTGGATAGTCCAGAATACTCGCCCTATATTAAGGTCAGCTGATTAGCAACCTCAATTCCATATGCAAATCAATTCTCCTTTGCCGAGTATTGCAACATTCACAGGTTCTAGGTATTAGGATTGTTGACATCTTTGGGGGCCATTATTCTGCCTACCTCCTCCTGCTACACAGCAATGAAATTTTGTACTGTTGCTACACAGAACGGCATGCATGGATCTCACATACATGATGGTGAATAGCTGACACAGATGAGTATATAATTTACAGTTTTGTTTATATAAGGTTAAAAAATGGGCCAAACTAATCCTAGTTTTAGTTTGATGGAAATTGAATAGTGATTTCCTGATTCAGCAGGTAGAGTCCCAAGCATAGCACAGGTGGTGGAGCTAGCAGTGTTAGCAAAAGCTGCCTAGTTATGAGAAGGCTTCCTGCTCCTACACTTGACAGGTCAGGACTCAGATAGCAGCTTCCTTGTTAGCCTATTCTGTGGGTAGTTTTGGGGGCTTTTCTAGAAGCTTACCCTAGTCTCCATTTCTTCAGCCTTCCCAAACATTCTGGAAGTGACTTAATCCTCTAAAATGAATCCTTTTCTGCTTAAAGTAGCTTGAGTGGATTAGATTCTCTGTAACTGAAAATTCACCAATATTATAAGGCATTAGCAATAGCTAATAAAAGCTCTTTGTCAGTTGGTATGCAGCATTGCCCTAATACTTTATAAAGATTATCCCATTTAATCCTAACAATCGTTAGGTATTACTGTCATCTATCATAAGCGGTACAACTGAGAATCAACGTGGTTAGGTTACTTATCCGGAGCCGGTGATGGTGGTATCAAGACGGAAACCCAAAGCCCTGGCGACCATGCGCCCCTCCTTGTACTTGGCTGTCCAGTTTCACTACCTTTTAAAGTAGAAACATCCAATATATTGACTTCACATAAATTCTTCCAGTAAAGATTTAAAGAACTCAAAGAAGCATTTAGAGCTTGATTTGCCCTCACCCCTTCAATTTATGAGCTACGTGGTGTATCTGTCAGAACACTTGGTTGTAAACAGTGGAATCTGTTCTGGCTAGTTTAATCAGAAAAGTGATGTATTTGAGAATATCAGGTGGTTAATAGATTCACTGGGATACTTTGAGAAAAAAAAAGAATAGACTCAAAAGTGAGCTTCTAGCAGTAATACTCCAAATCGTGACACAGAACCAGACTATTGAGGAAACCGTACTCACTGCCTCTGTTGGGTGCCAAATACCACAAGTTCAACGTGACTGGCACTGCGGCCAGTGCTGACTGTACTTCTGTGGCAGGAACCCAGTCTTGCAACAACTGGGAAGCTAATGCTCTCCCTGCTCCCACCTCCTGCCTCTAGTTGCTCCCGTTACTCATGTCTGACTGGAAGGCCCAGCAGATGTGTCTGACTGTGATGCTCTGATCATGTACCTTCATCCTATCTGCAACAGAGGCTGACAATTTACTTCTGATTTCCACACTGGAGAGGTGATGATCATAGTGCAGACATTTCCCCCTGAAGAGGAAGGGCATATAAAACTGATGGGGGATGAAGAATGTAATAGATGTCCATCACAAACTGGGTTGAAGTTTAGCCCCTACTCTATTTTCTACCCACATACTGAAAGAGTTAAGGATTTACTAGTCCTGAGTGTTTTCCATCATTAATTAGAGCTAGATACCATCGCCTCATATATTTTTAGAGGCTGTCCTTGGCTCTGCTCTAAAACTGCTGGTTCAGAAGAAAAATCTTTCTTTAATGAAAGATTACGGCAGAGAATATTCACTTCACCAATTATCCATCTCACTAATGAATAAAACAAATGTCATTAGCATGCTGCTGATTTCTCAGCTGTGCATTATTTTATTTTATTTATTTTATTTTTTTAATAGATCTTTATTGGAGTATAATTGCTTCACAATACTGTGTTAGTTTCTGTTGCACAACAAAGTGAATCAGCCATATGCACACACATGTCCCCCGTAATTTTATTTTTGAGCCTATAGAGGCTCCTGTGTGTTTTGTGTTTGTAATGGAATTTTTAATACACAGATGTTAGAGTAATCTCACAAAAATAATAGAAGAATTATGAATCGGACATATAAATTTTAATCACCATCCCGTTTAATTAGGCTCATTTTCTTCTGAACACTTGATTTTCTGTAATGATTGCACTTCACTAATACTTCATAGATCTTTAAAAGGTCACTGTTAATAATCTTAGTGTGTATTTAGGATTTCAAAGTTCCACTTACTAGACGTACAGAGATGAATTGAGTATATCTTTCCATCAGTCAAAACTCAATTCCTTTCTCAGAGCTTCCACAGTTGGTGACTCTCCCCTGCCTTCCCTGCTGCCACTGGCTTGAAATAGATATAGTTAATACACATCCCCTCTTCAGGGAGGAACAAGGAATGCACATTTTTCTGAGAGTTAAAAATGATTTGTATTTTTCTGTATTTCTTAGAATTTTTATATGCTAATCTTTTGTCTAGATGGTATCAATTAGCCTTATTAACATAAGCATTTTAAGGCTTCCTTCAAATCCGATGATAGTTCTTTATTTCCATTGTTTATTAAGAACTATAAGCCTGCTTTATGCTAAGGAAGAGTAAGAAAGGTAAGTAATTAATTTAAACAAATATATATAGATCTTCCTGTGAAGATCTTTGTCAGATAAGTAGCAGATACTGAGAATATAGAGAGGGGTGTTAAAGAGACCACTTAACTCAAGGTACCTGTAATTAGACAAGAAAGATAGACACATGAAGATAACCACATAAATGGAATATTAAGCTGTTACCTAACTCAAGTCCGTGTGCCCGAGGCACAGTGAGGCCAAACAACACTAAAACGTCAGAGTTTGGAGCAGAGAAAGGTTTATGACAGGGCCATGCAAGGTGGCTCATGCCTTAAAAACCCAAACTCCCCCAAAGCTTTCAGCAAAGCCCTTTTACAGAAAAGGTGAGGAAGGGGCGTGGTTTGTTGTTGCAAACTTCTGGGTGTCAGGTCCATTTTGTTTTTCTTTAGTTCAGGTCACAATGTTCCTGTAAATCTCCACCAAACAAATGTTATTCTCTGTTCTGACACGAAAGGGCAAGGTCCCAAGGCTCCAGGTCCAGACTCTGGCTAAGAGGAAGGGGTCCCTGGGCTGGACCGTTACCCTGCCTGGGAGTGTTTGTCCAGCACCCAGCCTGGGTCCTCCCACCCCCAGGACCAGGTCCCCAGACCCCACCCCGCCGTCATCACTGAGGGAGCCAGGTGCCCGGGACCCAGCCGGCCCTCAGGCTCCTCAGGCCGCCCAAACGGGGCCGGGTCCCGAGGACTGCGACCCATGGAGACTGCCGCGGCCATTAGGTCTCGGAGGCGGCGATGGGGGAGAGGCTCACTGCCGCTTCAAGGCCTTCGCCGGGTCAGTGGGCAGCCGCGGCGAGGGCTCTGAAGTCCTGCGGGACACAGCCCTCAGCCTGCGCCCGGCCCCCAAGCTCATGCACCAGCCCAAGGCGGAAGGGCCTGGAGAACCCCAGGCAGAAGGCGGAGATCTGCCTCTCACAGTGCTCTCTGCCCCGGGGACCACAGCCTGGCTGTGGGCGGAGTGGGGTCTCTAACCTCCGCGCTAAGGGTCTCCCGTTAGCGGCTGTGTACCCGCCCCGCCCCTATTACAAAGCTACTTTGTGAGCTAGATATTAACATTTCCTGTTACAAAAGCCTCACCCATCCTCTGTCCCCCCTGCCCAACTCCAGTTACATCACCTCTCTTTTTCCCTTTTAACCGAATTCTTGTGAGAGCTGCTGTCTCAAATTTTTCATCTTCTACTTTACCTAAAACTGTTTACATGTGAATTCTGTCAACCTCTTACCCTCTTGGTCACTGAAACATCTCTCACCAGGGTCACCAGGGCCCTTTCTTTCTCCACCCCTGAGCAGAATTTAACACCGCTGACCACTATGTTCTTACTGAAACGCTTGCCACTTGATTTCTGTGACACCACTCTCCTCACTTCCTTTCTTTATCTTTAGACATTTCATTTGGTCCTTCTTTGCAAACTCTTCTTTTTATGTCTGTCTTTCCAGGTTGCCACTTCTTGGGAGTTCGTCCTCATTCTCCTCTCACTCTGTACATATTCTGGGACATTTCAACCATACCTACTGCTTAAATGATGATTTACACACCAAAGATTCTCAAAGATCCAATATATCTTCATATCTATGTCCTGAAAGCCACACTCACTCTCCAGCTGCTGTGGGCATGATATCTGGATTTAGAAGCACCCTGGCACATCACCCTCCCACAATGTTCATAAGTGATCTCATGTTTTAGAACAGTGATTTCCAAATTTTGGTCTCAGTATTAACAACTATTAAACCTCCACAGAGATTTCATTACTGTGCCTTACCGCTATACATTTTTGTCACATAGCCTTTGAAAACTTTAAAAATTATTCACTTATCAAAACATAATAAACTCACTACACATTAACCTATATAACATTTTAATGAAAAATAACTATGTGTGGAAAGCAAAAGGCTTAGTGAGAAGAGTAGCGTTGTTTTAAATTTTTGCAACTGTCTATAATGTATGACCAAACACAAGACAGGTGGAGTCTCATATCTGCTTCTGTATTCGAGCTGGAAACTTCCTTGTATAACTAAGAGTAAGTGAGAATTAAAAAGGCAAATGACATATAAATAATACATATGACACTGACTACGTACAAAACCTTAACCTCCTCCAATGCTAAAATTTATTATCCCCACGATTATACTAATAACCCTGACTTGATTATCAGAAAACAACATAATTTGAATTAATACCACAACCCATAGCTTGCTAATTAGTCTCACAAGCCTGCTTCTTCTTAATCAGTTCAATGATAATAGCCTTAATTTCTCATTAACATTCTTTTCCAACTCTCTATCTGCACCTCTACTGACAATATGACTCCTACCTCTGATATTATTCGCCAGTGAATCTCACCTACTCAAAGAATCACTGACCTGAAAAAAACTATACATCACTATACTAATCATACTACAAACATTTTTAGTCGTAACTTTTACCGCCACAGAACTAATTCTGTTTTACATTACATTCGAGGCCACACTAGTTCCTACACCTATTATAACTTGATGAGGCAACCAAACAGAACGCCTCAGTGCAGGACTCTATTTTTTATTCTACACACTAGTTGGATCACTCGCACTGCTAGTGGCATTAGTGTAGATCCAAAACACCACAGGCTTTCTGAATTTCCTAGTACTTCAATATTGAGCCCAAGTATTACCCAACTCCTGATCCAATGTCTTTATATGACTAGCCTGCATAGTAAAAATACCCCTCTATGACCTCCACCTTTGACTACCCAAAGCACACGTAGAAACTCCCATCGCAGGCTCTATAGTCCTTGCAGCCGTATTACTAAAACTCGGGGGCTATGGCATACTATGAATTACATCAATACTCAACCCCCTGACAGAATTCATAGCCTACCCTCTTCTTACGCTCTCTTTTTGAGGGATAATCATAACCAGTTCAATCTGTCTACGCCGAACAGACCTAAAATCACTTATCGCATACGCTTCCGTCAGCCACATAACACTTGTTATTGCAGCTACCCTCATCCAAACTCCTTGAAGTTACATAGGAGCTACCTCTTTAATAGTCGCCCATTGCCTCACATCATCTATATTATTCTGCCTGGCAAACTCAAACTACGAGCAAGTCCATAGCCGAACTATAATTCTAGCCTGAGGCCTACAAACCCTCCTCCCCGTAAGAGCCACTTGATGACTACTGGCAAACCTGACAAATTTAGCCCTGCCCCCATCTATCAGTCTAATTGGAGAACTGTTCGTAGTTATACCAACCTTCTCATGATTAAATCTCACCATTATCTTAATAGGAACTAACATTGTGATTACAGCCCTATACTCTATATACATATTAATCTCAACACAACGCGGTAAATACATACACCATATCAGTAATATTACACCCTCCTTCACATGAGAAAATGCCCTTATGGTCCTCCACATTCCACTCCTCCTACTACTGTCACTAAACTGCAAAATCATCCTGGGCCTCTTGTATTGTAAATATAGTTTTAAAAAACCCACTAGATTGTGAATCTAGTAACAGAAGACTAAGACGTCTTATTTACCAAGAAAGTATTGCAAGAACTGCTAATTCATGCCCCCATGCTTAACAGTATGGCTTTTGCAGACTTTTAAAGGATAGTAGTTATCCATTGGTCTTGGGAGCCAAAAAACTGGTGCAACTCCAAATAAAAGTAATAAACTTATTTTCCTCTTTTGCCCTGCTCACACTACTGATACTAATCATCCCAATTATAATAACTAACACAAATTTCTACAAAAGTGATACATATCCATCATATGTAAAAAATACTGTCTCGTGTGCTTTTATTACCAGCCTAGTTCCAACAATAACATTCCTCCACACAGGCCAAGAAATAATCATCTCAAACTGACATTGAATCACTATTCAAACCCTTAAATTAACACTTAGCTTCAAAATAGATTATTTCTCAATAATATTCGTATCAGTAGCATTATTTGTTACATGATCCATTATGGAGTTCTCAATATGGTACCTACAGTTAGATCCTTACATTAACCAATTCTTCAAGTACCTACTGCTCTTCCTCATCACCATGTTAATTCTTGTTACTACCAACAACCTCTTCCAACTTTTCATTGGGTGAGAAGGGGCTGGAATTATATCCTTCCTGCTCATTTTGACGGTGATATGGACAAGCAGATGCAAACACAGCTGCCCTCCAAGCAATCTTATATAACCAACCGCACTGGAGTTATCAGGTTCGTCATATCCATAGCATGGTTTCTGTTCAACACAAACACATGAGACCTGCAACAAATTTTTATACTCGACCTAAATTCCTCAAACCTCCCCCTTACAGGACTTGTACTAGCCACAGCCGGAAAATCAGCTCAATTTGGACTTCACCTCTGACCCCCGTCAGCAATGAAGGGCCCCACCCCTGATTCAGCCCTACTCCACTCAAGCACAATAGTTGTAGCAGGGGTCTTCCTACTTATCTGATTTTATCCCCTAACAGAAAACAAAAAACTTATTCAAACAATAGCATTATGCTTAGGAAACCTCACCACCCTATTCACAGCTATATGGGCTCTCACCCAAAATGATATTAAAACAATCATCGCTTTCTCCACCTCAAGCCAATTAGGCCTAATAATGGTAACGATCGGCATCAGCCAATGCTATCTAGCATTCTTATACATCTGCACACATGCTTTTTTTAAGGCCATACTATTCATATGCTCCAGATCCATTATCCACAGCTTGAACAACGAATAAGATATTCAAAAAATAGGAGGCCTATTCAAGGCTTTACCCTTCACCACAACAGCCCTTGTTATCTGGCGTCTAGCATTGACAGGAATGCACTTCCTCACCGGTTTCTATTCTAAAGACTTAATCATTGAAGCCGCCAGCACATCTTATAGCAACGCCTGAGTCCCGTTAATAACCCTAATTGCCACTTCCCTCATAGCTGTCTATAGCACCTGCATCACCCTCTTTGCACTACTAGGACAACCCCGCTTCTCCCCCCAACCCCCATCAATGAAAACAACCCCCTTTTAATTAACTCCATCAAACGCCTACTAATTGGAAGTGTCTTTGCCGGGTTCATTATTTCCAACAATATCCCCCCAATAACAGTCCCCCTAATAACTACACCTTTATACCTAAAACTAACTGCCCTTACAGTAACTACCCTAGGCTTTGTATTAGCGCTCAAAATTAACCTCAACACACAAAACCTAAAATAAGTCTACCCCTCAAATTCCGTTAAATTCTCTAGTCTCCTAGGATACTTCCCCATCAAGCACCATCTACCTCCTTACCTAAACCTATTAATAAGCCAAAAATCAGCATCCTCTCTTTTAGACTTAATTTGACTAGAAAACATTCTACCAAAAACCACATCTCTTATCAGCTAAAACTCTCCACATTAATCTCAAGCCCAAGAGGCCTTATCAAGCTATACTTCCTATCATTCCTCATTCCTCTCACCCTTAGCATGCTTTTATTTAATTACCACGAGTAATCTCCATAGTAACCACAACACCAATAAACAGCGACCAGCCAGTAACAATCACCAACCAAGTACCATAACTATATAATGCCACAACCCCTATAGCCTCCTCACTACAAAAACTAGAATCACCAGTATCATAAATAACTCAGTCTCCCAACCCACTGAACTCAAACACAACTTCCACCTCCTCATCCTTTAAAATACCATTAAAAACTCTATTATCAACCCCGAAAGAAATGCCCCCCAAACAACCTTATTAGAAACCCAAACCTCAGGATACTGCTCAGTAGCCATAGCAGTTGTATAACCAAACGCAACTAACATTCCCCCTAAGTAAATCAAAAACACTATCAAACCTAAAAATGAACCACCAAAGTTCAACACGATCCCGCACCCAATACCACCACTCACAATCAACCCAAAGCCCCCATAAATAGGCGAAGGTTTTGAAGAAACCCCCACAAAGCTGATCACAAAAATAACACTTAAAATAAATACATGTCTTCCTTATTCTCACATGGGTTCCAACCATGACCAGTGACATGAAAAATCATCACTGTCATTCAACTATAGGAACATCAATGACCAACATCCGAAAAACTCCCCCTCTAATAAAAATCATCAACAATACATTTATTGACCTCCCAACCCCATCAAACATCTCATCATGATGGAACTTGGCTCTTTACTAGGCATCTGCCTGATCCTACAAATCCTAACAGGCCTATTCCTAGCAATACACTACACACCAGACACAACAACTGCCTTCTCATCAGTAACACACATCTGTCGAGACATTAACTACGGGTGAATCATTTGATACATGCATGCAAATGGAGCTTCCACGTTCTTTATCTGTCTTTACATTCACGTAGGAGGTGGCCTATATTATAGATCCTATGCCTTTCAAGAAACATGAAATGTTGGAATTATTCTACTGCTTACAGTCATAGCCACTGCATTCATAGGCTATGCACTACCATGAGGATAAATATCATTCTGAGGAGCAACAATTATTACAAACCTACTCCAGCAATCCCGTACATCGGCACCCCTCTTGTCAAGTGGATCTGAGGCAGGTTTTCCGTAGACAAAGCAACACTCACATGATTCTTCACTTTTCATTTCATTCTTCCCTTCATCATTACAGCACTAGTAGCTGTCCACCTACTATTCCTTCATGAAGCAGGATCCAACAACCCCATAAGAATCCCATCTGACACAGACAAAATCCCGTTCCACCCCTATTACACAATCAAAGACATCCTAGACACTCTACTACTAATTCTATCCTCACTAATACTAGTCCTACGTTCACCCAATTGCTAGGAGATCCTGACATATGGTGTTTTTTACCTTGCTGAACCCCTGAAATGGTTTCAGGGACCTCCAGGGGTCCTCAGATCACATTTCAGAACCACTGGTAAAAAGTTCTAAATAGCTGGGTTGACCCACATTAATCATTTCAGCTCGGTAGCTGTGACAGAGTATTAAAATGAATACCTAGTGCTGATAAAAGTACAGTGAAATGAGTGAGCCTGGGCCCAAATTGGGTAAGAAAGGAAAATAAGCCAAAGAGAAAACTGTCAGTCTGGCCAAGCCAGATTGGGGGTAACATATACATATGAGAGGGTCTTGAGGACCATGCTGAGATGGAAGGATTATTACTTAATGATGTCTATGAAGGCATTGCTGAGATGGAGGGACAATGCCACAGCCAGGATAGCTATCAAGACACAAGAGCCTGCACTAATTTGAGGTAAGCGGTCAAGACACATTGTGGACAGTAGCAAGAGGAGTCAAGAACAAGGAATGAGGATAAAGTACAGGAAGAATGGGGGCCATCCAGGAAGCTACCTTTCTGAAAAAGGGGTAAGCATCAATTTTCACTGCATTCAACAAGGACCCAGCATCTTAACATGATGTATCACATTAAATACTAAGGAAATAGAAGCATCTCAAGAGTCGGGTACCACAATGGCAAAAATCGTTCAACCAGTAAGATGGTGCAGTTTTCTTCAGTAATCTCACGAATGTAGAAACAGTGGACAACTCCAATTCAGGATTTTCTGTGGTCCTTTTTCCTGACGCTTCCAACAAGATGACTCCAAAGGAAAGGTTTGCATTTGTTCCAGTTTGTCTAAATTACCCCGGGAGCAGAGCCACCACAAATGGCAAATCCAGTTATGCATTGTACAAAGATCCAGGCCATGAGGCAAGGGGCAGCTGAAGTTCTGTTCTTGCTCTGTTTGCCAAGTTATATACCGGAGTGGTTGCTGTTGCTCAGAGTGGCTTTTCTAATTCCATAGCTGAAGGGCGTCATCTTTCTAATTTGCAACAATGTGTCACATGGGCAAGTTGCGGTCCTACATGCGAGGAATGTTTTCAAAGTTGAAAACCATGATGGAGTTTCAGTGGTCAATGCCATCTTTTTTCCCTGTAGGAAAAAAGCCCCCAAACAACGTTACCATGGCAGAAAAATCAAATTCTTGTGTTTAAAAAAAGCATGAGGAGTTGGTGATAGAAGTAAACCATTAGCTAGAATCTAATTGTTGTCTCATAATTTGTAATTTATACCTGGATATGCACAGTTAAGAGATCATCTAAGTAGAAATTCAGAAGGACTGACACCTGTAGTGGAGTTTGAAGTGATGTGGTAAGTGGTAAGACAACTATGAAATCTTGATGACCAGCCTGCTCCATCATTTGCCTAATGTTTCTATCTGCAAATCCCTTGAGCTCAGCTAGGGTAAGTGAGAGGCCAGTTTCAGACACAAGAGTGTGTAGAATCTATGCATTGAAAATAATTTACACAAAGCTGTTACTGTGGCAGTTGAGGTATAAAGATGAACAAGGAGTGCTTACCATCAATTGAGTAATCTAATTTTTTTCCCCAGAATTATCATGCAAATCAATAAGAATTCTTGCTCATTTTTCATGTGTAGTGGACAGTCTTTTATGTCTTTATTTACGTATGTATTTATGTTTGTAGTCCATTCCTTCTTTCGGAAGTGAACTGAAGATTACTCTTTTCCTAATCTGTTTAATTTTGGAGAAATTATGAGACCCAGTCCACTCCCCACCAACACAGAGGTGGATCCATCCATGCTAGCCAATCAGACTCTCTGTCCTTGGAATTCAGTTGTTACACAGAAACACTCAGATGTGGAAGGAAATTGGACGGCGGTTGTCCGATTACAATGCCCTGTAATAAATCTGAAAATCCCTGCTGTTAACATACCTGAAACTGGGAGAGGACCTTCAAGATGGCAGAGGAGTAAGACGTGGAGATCACCTTCCTCCCCACAAATACATCAAAAATACATACATGTGGAACAACTCCTACAGAACACCTCCTGAACACTGGCAGAAGAACTCAGACTTCCCCAAAGGCAAGAAACTCCCCATGTACTTGGGTAGGGCAAAAGAAAAAAGAAAAAACAGAGGCGAAAGAATAGGGATGGGACCTGCACCTCTGGGAGGGAGCTGTGAAGGAGGAAAAGTTTCCACACACTATGAAGCCCCTTCACTGGTGGAGACAGGGGGTTGCGGAGCGGTGAAGCTTCAGAGCTACGGAGGAGAGCGCAGCAACAGGGGTGCAGAGGGCAAAGTGGAGAGATTCCCGCACAGAGGATCGGTGCCAACCAGCACTCACCAGCCTGAGAGGCTTCTCTGCTCACCCGCTGGGGCGGGTGGGGGCTAGGAGCTGAGGCACGGGCTTCGGAGGTCAGATCCCAGGGAGAGGATGGGGGTTGGCTGTGTGAACACAGCCGGAAGGGTGCTAGTACACCACAGCTAGGCAGGAGGGAGTCCAGGAAAAAGTCTGGAACTGCCTAAGAGTCAAGAGACCATTGTTCTGGGGTGCGCGAGAAGAGGGGATTCAGAGTACCGCCTAAACGAGCTCCAGAGATGGGCGTGAGCTGCAGCTATCAGAGTGGACACCAGAGATGGGCATGAGATGCTAAGGCTGCTGCTGCAGCCACCAAGAAGTCTGTGTGCAAGCACAGGTCACTATCCACACTTACCCTCCCGAAGCCTACGCAGCCCATCTCTGCTAGAGTCCCGTGATCCAGGAACAACTTCTCTGGGAAAACACACAGTGCTCCTCAGGCTGTTGCAATGCCACACTGGCCTCTGCCACCACAGGCTCGCCCCGTGTTCCATAGCCCTCCCTCCCCACAGCCTAAGTGAGCCAGAGCCCCCTAACCAGTTGCTCCTTTAACTCTCTCCTGTCTGGGCGAAGAACAGATGCCAGAGGGCAACCTACATGCAGAGGTGGGGCCACATCCAAAGAAAAAGCCCAGGAGCTGTGCGAACAAAGAAGAAAAAGGGAAAATTCTCCATGCAGCCTCCGGAGCAGTAGATTAAATCTCCACAATCAACTTGATGTACCGTGAATCTGTGGAATACCTGAATAGGCAATGAATCATGCCAAAATTGAGGCGGTGGACTTTGGGAGCAACTGTAGACCTGGGGTTTGCTATATGCGACTGACTAGTTTCTGATTTTTATGTTTATCTCAATATAGCTTTTAGTGCTTGTTATCATTGGTGGATTTGTTTATTGGTTTGCTTGCTCTCTTCTTTTTTTTATTACTTTATTTTAATAATTTCTTTTTGATTTTAATAACTTTATTTTATTTATTTATTTCTTTTTTTCTCCTTTACTTCTGAGCCATGTGGCTGACAGGGTCGTGGCGCTCTGACCAGGTGTCAGGCCTGAGCCTTGGAGGTGGGAGAGTCGAGATCAGGACACTGGACCACCAGAGACTTCCTGACTCCACGTGATATCAATCAGCAAGAGCTCTCCCAGAGATCTCTGTCTCAATGCTACGACACAGCTCCACTCAATGACCAGCAAACTACAGTGCTGGACACCCCATGCCAAACAACTAGCAAGATAGGAGCACCACCCTATGCATTAGCAGAGAGGCTGCCTAAAATCATAATCAGTTCACAGACACCCCAAAACACACCACAGAACACGGTCCTACCCACCAGAAAGACAAGATCCAGAACACAGGCACTAGTCCCCTCTACCAGGAAGGTGACAAAACCCACTGAACCAACCTTAGCCACTAGGGGCAGACACCAAAAACAATGGGAACTACGAACCCACAGCCTGAAAAAAGGAGACCCCAAACACAGTAAGTTAACCAAAGGAGAAGACAGAGAAATACGCAACAGATGAAGAAGCAAAGTAAAACCACCAGACCAAACAAATGAAGAGGAAATAGGCAGTCTACCTGAAAAAGATTTCAGAGTAATGATAGTAAAGATGATCCAAAATCTTGGAAATAGAATGGAGAAAATACAAGAAACGTTTAACAAGGACCTAGAAGAAGAAAAGAGCAAACAAACAATGATGAACAAAACAGTAAATGAAATTAAAAATTCTCTAGAAGGAATCAATAGCAGAATAACTGAGGAAGAAGAAAGGATAAGTGAACTGGAAGATAAAATAGTGGAAATAACTACTGCAGAGGAGAATAAACAAAAAAAAAATGAAAATAATTGAGGACAGTCTCACAGACCTCTGGGACAACATTAAACGCAACAACATTCGAATTATAGGGGTCCCAGAAGAAGAAGAGAAAAGGAAAGTGACTGAGAAAATATTTGAAGAGATTATAGTTGAAAACTTCCCTAATATGGGAAAGGAAATAGTCAATCAAGTCCAGGAAGTGCAGAGAGTCCCATACAGGATAAATCCAAGGAGAAACATGCCAAGACACAGATTAATCAAACTTTCAATAATTAAATACAAAGAAAAAATATTAAAAGCAGCAAGGGAAAAGCAACAAATAACACACAAGGGAATCCCCATAAGGTTAACAGATGATCTTTCCACAGGAACTCTGCAAGCTGGAAGGGAGTGGCAGGACATATTTAAAGTGAGGAAGGAGAAAAACCTGCAACCAAGATTACTCTACCCAGCAAGGATCTCATTCAGATTTGATGGAGAAGTCAAAAGCTTTTCAAACAAGCAAAAGCTAAGAGAATTCAGCACCACCAAACCAGCTTTACAACAAATGCTAAAGGAACTTCTCTAGGCAGGAAACACAAGGGAAACACAATAACAAACCCAAAACAATTAATAAAATGGTAATAGGAACATACATATAGCTACTTACTTTAAATGTAAATGGATTAAATTCCCCCACCAGAAGACACAGACTGGCTGAATTGATACAAAAACAAGACTCATATATATGCTGTCTACAAGAGACCCACTTCAGACCTAGGGACATATAGACTGAAAGTGTGGGGATGGAAAAATATATTCCATGCAAATGGAAATCTAAAGAAAGCTGGAGTAGCAATTCTCATATCAGATAAAATAGACTTCAAAATAAAGACTATTACAAGAGACAAAGGAGGACACTACATAATGACCAAGGGATCAATTCAAGAAGAAGATATAAGAATTGTAAGTAGTTATGCACCTAAAATAGGAGCACCTCAATACATAAGTCAAATACTAACAGCCATAAAAGGGGAAATTGACAGTAACACAATCATAGTAGGGGACTTTAACACCCCACTTTTACCAATGGACAGATCATCCAAAATGAAAATAAATAAGGAAACACAAGCTTTAAATGACACAATAAACAATATGGACTTCATTGATATTTATAGGACATTCCATCCAAAAACAACAGAATACACTTTCTTCTCAAGTGCTCATGGAACATTCTCCAGGATAGATCATATCTTGGGTCACAAATCAAACCTTGGTAAATTTAAGAAAATTGAAATTGTTTCAAGTATCTTTTCTGACCACAACGCTATGAGACTTGATATCAATTACAGGGAAAAAAAACTGTAAAAAATACAAACAGATGGAGGCTAAACAATACACTACTAAATTACCAAGAGATCACTGAAGAAAAAAAAAGAGGGAAAACAAAGAGAAAATCAAAAAATACCTAGAAACAAATGACAATGAAAACCAGACGACCCAACACCTATGGGATGCAGCAAAAGCAGTTCTAACAGGAAAGTTTAGAGCAATAAAATCCTACCTCAAGAAACAAGAAACATCTCAAATAAACAATCTAACCTTACACCTAAAGGAACTAGAGAAAGAAGAACAAAAAAACCCCAAAGTTAGCAGAAGGAAATAAATCATAAAGCTCAGATCAGAAATAAATGAAAAGGAAATGGAGGGAAAAATAGCAAAGCTCAATAAAACTAAAAGCTGGTTCATTGAGAAGATAAACAAAATTGATAAACCATTAGCCAGACTCATCAAGGAAAAAAGGGAGAAGACTCAAATCAATAGAAGTAGAAATGAAAAAGGAGAGGTAACAACTGACACTGCAGAAATACAAAGGATCAGGAGAGATTACTGCAAGCAACTATACGCCAATAAAGTGGACAACCACGAAGAAACGGACAAATTCTTAGAAAAGCACAACCTTCTGAGACTGAACCAGGAAGAAATAGAAAATATAAACAGACCAATCACAAGCACTGAAATTGAGACTGTGATTAAAAATCTTCCAACAAACAAAACCAGGACCACATAAATTCACAGGCTAATTCTATCAAACATTTAGAGAGGGGCTAACACCTGTCCTTCTCAAACTCTTCCAAAATATAGCAGAGGAAGGAACACTCCCAAACTCATTCTATGAGGGCACCATCACTCTGATACCAAATGCAGACAAAGATGTCACAAAGGAAGAAAACTACAGGCCAATATCACTGATGAACATAGATGCAAAAATCCTCAACAATATACTAGCAAACAGAATCCAGCAGCACATTAAAAGGATCATACACCATGATCAAATGGGGTTTATCCCAGGAATTCAAGGATTCTTCAGTATACACAAATAAATCAATGTGATAAACCATATTAACAAATTGAAGAAGAAAAACCATATGATCATCTCAATAGATGCAGAAAAAGCTTTGGACAAAATTCAACACCCATTTATGATAAAAACCCTCCAGAAAGTAGGCATAGAGGGAACTTGCCTCAAAATAATAAAGGCCATGTAAGACAAACCCACAGCCAACATCATTCTCAGTGGTGGAAAACTGAAACTATTTCCACTAAGATCAGGAAAAAGAGAAGCTTGCCTACTCTCACCACTACTATTCAGCATAGTTTTGGAAGTTTTAGCCACAGCAATCACAGAAGAAAAGAAATAAAAGTAATCCAAATAAGAAAAGAAGAAGTAAAGCTGTCACTGTTTGCAGATGACATGGGACTATACAAAGAGAATCCTAAAGATGCTACCAGAAATCTACTAGAGCTAATCAATGAATTTGGTAAAGTAGCAGGATACAAAATTAATGCATAGAAACCTCTGGCATTCTTATACACTAATGATGAAAAATCTGAAAGAAAAATTAAGGAAACACTCTCATTTACCACTGCAACAAAAATTATAAAATACCTAGGAATAAATCTACCTAAGGAGACAAAAGACCTGCATGCAGAAAAGTATAAGATGCTGATGAAAGAAATCAAAGATGATACAAAGAGATGGAGAGATATACCACGTTCTTGGATTGGAAGAATCAACATTGTGAAAATGACTGTACTACCCAAAGCAATCTACAGATTCAATGCAATCTCTATCAAACTACCAATGGCATTTTTTCATAGAACTGGAACAAAAAATTTCACAATTTGTTTGGAAAGACAAAGACCTCAAATAGCCAAACCAATCATTTGAATGAAAAACAGAGCTAGAGGAATCAGGCTCCCTGACTTCAGACTATACTACAAAGCTACAGTAATCAAGACAGTATGGTACTGGCACAAAAACAGCAATATAGTTTAATGGAACAGGATAGAAAGCCCAGAGATAAACCCACACACATATGTTCACCATATCTTTTTTTTTTTTGCGGTATGCGGGCCTCTCACCGTTGTGGCCTCTCCTGCTGCGGAGCACAGGCTCCGACGTGCAGGCCCAGTGGCCATGGCTCACGGGCCTAGCCGCTCCGCGGCACGTGGGATCCTCCCAGACTGGGGCATGAACCCGCGTCCCCTGCATCGGCAGGTGGACTCTCAACCACTGTGCCACCAGGGAAGCCCCGTCACTGTATCTTTGATAAAGGAGGCAAGAATATACAATGGAGGAAAGACAGCCTCTTCAATAAGTGGGGCTTGGAAAACTGGACAGCTACACGTAAAAGAATGAAATTAGAACACTCCTTAACACTATACTCAAAAATAAACTCAAAATGTATCAAAGACCTAAATGTAAGGCCAGACACTATAAAACTCTTAGAGGAAAACACAGGCAGAACACTGTATGACAGAAATTACAGCAAGATACTTTTTGACCTCCCTCCTAGAGAAATGGAAATAAAAACAAAAATAAACAAATGGGACCTAATGAAACTTCAAAGCTTTTGCACAGTAAAGGAAACTATAAGGAAGACGAAAAGACATCCCTTACACTGGGAGAAAATATTTGCAAATGAAGCAACTGACAAAGGATTAATCTCTAAAATATACAAGCAGCTCATGCAGCTCAATATCAAGAAAAAAAACAACCCAATCCAAACATGGGCAGAAGACCTAAATAGACATTTCTCCAAAGAAGATATACAGACTGCCAACAAGCACATGAAAGGATGCTCAATATCACTAATCACTAGAGAAATGCAAATCAAAACTACAGTGAGGTCCACCTCACATTGGTCAGAATGGCCATCATCAAAAAATCTGCAAACAATCAGTGCTGGAAAGGGTGTGGCGAAAAGGGAACCTTCTTGCTCTGTTGGTGGGCATGTAAAATGATACAGCCACTATGGAGAACTGTATGGAGGTTCATTAAAAAACTAAAAATAGAACTACCATACGACCCAGTAATCCCACTATTGGGCATATACCCTGAGAAAACTGTAATTCAAAAAGAGTCATGTACCACAATATTCTTTGAAGCACTATTTACAATAACCAGGACATGGAAGCAAGCTAAGTGTCCATTGACAGATGAATGGATAAAGCTGTGGCACATATATACAATGGAATATTACTCAGCCATAAAAAGAAATGAAATTGAGTTATTGTAGTGAGGTGGATGGATCTACTGTCCGTCATACAGAGTGAAGTAAGTCAGAAAGAGAAAAAGAAATGCCATATGCTAACACATGTATATGAAATCTAAAAAAAAAAATCGTTCTGATGAACATAGGGGCAGGGCAGGAATAAAGATACAGACATAGAGAATGGACCTGAGGACACGGGGAACAGGAAGGGTAAGCTGGGATGAAGTGAGAGAGTGGAGTTTACATATATACACTCCAAAATGTAAAATAGATAGCTAGTGAAAGCAGCCGCATAGCACAAGGAGATCAGCTCGGTGCTTTGTGACCAGCTAGAGGGGTGGGATAGGGAAGGTGGGAGGGAGAGGCAAGGGGGAGGAGATATGGGGATATATGTATACATATAGCTGATTCACTTTGTTATACAGCAGAAACTAACACACACTGTAAAGCAATTATACTCCAAAAAAGATGTTAATAAATCAGTCAATCAATCAATCAAACAAAATTACAGTGTAAAAAAAAAAACAAAACACTTTAAAAAGTAAAATAAAACACCTGAAACTTCTGATTTTGGTCTTGTCTAAGATTTAGGCTTTCAACTTTTCCTTTGATTTTGTGAGCTACACAGTTTTCTTCTGATATATTCTTTTTCCCCCCTTAAATTAAGCATAATTAGTTTCTGTCGATTGCAACCAAAGAAATCTGACAAAATTAGATACAAAAATTGTGTTCTAGGCAATAGACCCTCAAGAAAATGTGAGTTACCTGGATTTAACTTTTTGAGGAGATGGAGTAATACAGGAAGACTCCTGGATGAGAAGTTAACTGCTCATGGTCTATCTTTACAAGAGTACTAATCAAGTCTACTCACCCGGAGTCATGTGCCCACTGATGATGAAACTTTCTGGCATTGGAAGTTAGTCCAAAAGACTAATTTAAAGGGGCTAAGGGATGCCAGACAGTGGGGTAGAATATTTGATCCTGATGGTATTGGGTAAGTTAAAGCCAGAAAAACTAGCTCACATTGTGAAATGATCACTTAAGATATAAGATAAAACTATTAGCCTTCCTGTGATAGTGCTAAAAAACATACTTTATTGATTGTAGCAGTTGGTCAGAGATCACTGATAATTAAACTGGGAGATTGATTTTTTTGAGTTGCTGAGTTACAGCAGCCTTTGGATGAATAACTTTGCCAAGTCTTTCAAGTGAAAGTTAGAGCCTTGATCAAATAAGAGTGAAATTTTTATAACTGAAATCAATAAAATCGGAGAGGATTTTGAAAGCTTTGAAAACTCTGAACTAATGAATCCATCTGAAGTAATTTTCATTGCTCCTCTCTTGGATGAATATGATGTGTCTCCTTTGAAAGAGAAAGCTGAAACTTCCACTAGTGCCTTATTGGTTCTCAGTAAGCAGGATTTTAACAATCTCAATATTGCTTAGGTGATACAATGAAAAATCAGAGTAAAAATGTTTGCAAGAATTCGTGAATTTAAACTGTCTGGGGAAATGGATATTTTGAGTGCTTAACCCAGGATGGTTAAACACAATTTTCAATTGGGCTAAATCTTTTCTGTACCCAACATGATAGCTCCATTTAGATCTAAACATTTTCTACGTTCTTTAGTACAACTTAGACTGAACAAAGATGTTCATGGCATAATAAGAGTAGAAAAATCTTGGTGTAATTTGGAAGATAGACTTGAAAGAATTTGGGAGACAAAAATACTAGATTGTATATCCCATGCTTTCAAAAAACCCTACCTCATTCTAAGGCTCCCAAACTTTTCCTTCACACTTGTGATGAAGAATAGATTGATGGGAGAGCACTAGAATCTTTAAAACAACTTTACTGGCTTTTCATTCTAGGCCAGGAATTCTAGTGGAAATGGCCATTGAATGGGACAAAACTGGACTCTATGATTTTAGCAAAAATGGGAGGAACCTGGTGGGCAGAGCCTACATAGCAGAAAATGGAACAGAAGTGTAGGAAGAGTTAACGTCTCAGGGGATGATTGGACACTCAGAATTCTCTAGGATGGTTAAATAATTATAGAGGTCTACCAAAATTGATTAGAAAGTCAACTAGGTCTTACTTAAATTGTAAAAACTCCAAATTCCAAATCTGATGAACAGATGCCTGATCTGAGTCACAAGAGTAGAAAGTCCCAACCTCTAACTAGGTCTCATGCCTGAGTCAGATCAAGACTCAGAGCACTTTGGATAAAGAAGGGGTCAGGTACCATTAGGGAGAGTGTTATGAATTTGTCAAATTTATACTTAAGTGGAGCACAGGGTGACAAATGGTGAGCTGCTGAACTTCAACAATGGACCACAAGGGACATTGAAGTAGAGAAGATTATTAGTCACAGGTCCTGAAGGAAGTACACGACACACCTGGGGGGGCAAATGGGGAGGTCAAGGCAGAGTGCAGACAGAGAGAGGCAGGACCTGGGGCACATGTGTTTATTAGGGTCTGTGGGTGGAGTGGTTTGGTGTTCTCCAGCTCAGGGCAGATTTGTCGATTCAATCTGTAAGAGGAGGGATTTGGTAAGCTCCACTGTGGGGTCTTACCTAAGGGGCACACTAGAGGAAGGCACTGAGAAGCAAGAGAGAATATTGATCACAAGGGCTGTAGGAGGAATCATATCAGGAACTTACACTAGCCTGTGACTCTGTGGGCCACTATCTAGGGCTTGTGTCTGCTTGAAGGGGCTAGTGTCAGTTTAAGGTCACTGCAGGCCATTTGGCCAAACAAAATGGAGGCTGAGACAGCAATACCATGGAGTATTACCTAAACTCTTGACAGAGAGACGCTGTGATAATACATGTGTCTACATTCATTCAACTGTTTCCTAAAGGAACTCTTGAATAAGGAAGGGCTATAAGATACTGGCTGAGAACTGACATTAATTTCTGGAGGTCCAGGATTCCAGTTCAGCCCAATAGTTATAATGGGTATTAATTGGTGTGAAAGTATGTCTGTGCTAGGTTTGCTTCCTGGTAGCCTCAAAGGGATCTTCAATATTATTTATGGTTATTTTCCAAGTCTCTTATTATATAGCTGAATACATATCTTGAACAATGGAAAGGATCCCATACCCATGAAGTAAATCCTTCAGTCTCTTCTTTCCTTCCAAACTAGCAAATTCAAAGTAAAATCATTTCACTGCAGGAACTGCAAGATTAGTATCTATATTCTGATCACAATATCATTAAATTCCACAGATGGGGAGTTAAAAACACTGAAAAGTCTTGGAGAATGACAAAGGGTTATTATAAACCTAATCAGGTGATGACTTGAATTGATGTTTGTATTTCAGTTGTGGTTTTCTTACTGAGGCAAATTAATGCAATGCCTAGCACATGGTAAGGAATTATGTCGGCTGAATATGTTTTTTAATTTTTATGAATAGCATGAGTATTTTGCTTTAACCTAGCAGTATTGCAGTATACCCTCACCATCCAGACACTGATTCATTTCCTCTTCTGACAAATACTACAATCTAGTTTGGACTGAAATTCAACATGACATTATATCACAGACCTTTGCAGTGTGAAGTTTACACTTTGATAACATTATGCCTATAGGCTTTGAAGAATGGGAAGTAATATGAACCCTGGATGTCTTGGTGTTATTTCTGAAGCTGAAATCCTTAGTCAGATTCTCCTATTTAGACCCCAAATCACTTCACACTTATAAAATTAATAATTTTTCTTTCTCTCTTTTTCTTAGGAAAAAGAAAGAATAACATTAGCAAATAGTGAATTTTAAACAAGTAAGATGTAGCATTTCAGAAAAATTAATTTCCCATGTTGTAGCAAATTGAATGTGTGATATTTCCTGAGTTTCTCTAAGAAATACATGTCCCAAATACATGTCAGTTTATATTAATAGCACTAATAAAGGACAGGAGGGACCTGTACAGTGAGCCTTCCTTCTATGTGATGGTGAAGATTTGGTAGAATTCACCTGTGAAACCATCTGGGCCTGGTGCTTTATGTGGGGTAGCTCCTTAATAACTTTTTCCAATTCTTCTATGGAAAATGGTCTATATAAGCTTCTTAACTCTAATAAGATTTATTTTTACAACCTGTGTTTCCTTGGGAAATAATCCATTTGGTCTACATTTTCAAATATATTTGCATAGACATCTGCAAAATAGTATCTTAAGATTTTTTTAAATTTCTTTTTTCAAAGGCTATTTCCTTGTTGTCACTTTTTATTTTGTATATTTGTGCTTTTTCCTTGATCAAGTTATATATTTTGTTTGTTATTTTGAGCTATTTTGCTAATGTTTTCCCAAAAACAGCATTTTGATTTCTTAATTAGGCATTCTGGTTTTTCTATTCTCTAACTCATTAATTGCCGTTCCCTCTCTGGGATTTGTTTTTCTTTAAGTTCTATCTTTTTCTATGTACCAATAGCATCACATTAAAAAAGAAAATTTAGCAATATGAAGAGCTCAAAAATATTGTCCTCCTGGCCAGAGATGATAAAGACAATTAGAGCAAAATGTTTTCTTTATTACAGCCTTGTGTATTGTGCCTAATAAAGTATTATTTGGTTCATTACACATTTATATTACCAAATATATTTTGGAAGCCCTAGACTGAACATAACATATGTTAACTAATAAAAAGAAATACATCAGAAAAGGATGTGTTTCTGCCTGAAAGGCATATTTATCTCAATAATTTAAAAACTTTTATTTATCAATAACAAAAGAAGATTAATGGAAAATATATTTCACTGTTTTATATTTTATTCTCATCAGAATATTTAAGTTATTAAACTTTTTGAAAATGCAGATTTCAGGTATTCTGTGAATCTTAATTCTTTACAAAAAAGTGGGAAATTACATGAAGTATACTGAAGTGATGGAAAAAGAAGCATGTTTACTCTTTGGCTGATAATCTAAAAAATGAAAAAGAAAACTCATGTCTTCTTTTGCTGTTGTCTTTTTCTGAATGTAAAATGAGCTAGTTCTCTCTTTTTTCTTCATCTCTCTGAACTCCCACAATACTTAGGACACTACTGGAGTCATGAATTTTTACGTAGTGTGTGTGTGTGTGTGTGTGTGTGTGTGTGTGTGTTTTACTTTCATTTTTTAATTTAGGCTATAAGTTCTAAGAGGACAGAGGCTAGTGTTCTGTTCTGGGCTCACCTGAGCACCAAGCTAACTGCCCGGCATACTTGAGGCTAATGAAAAAATTTATTTCATCCATCTAAAAGAAAATATTTTAGTTATCCATCCTGTCATGTTCATCCTGTATAATTTAATTAAAAAAAGTAAAACCTGCCATCAAATTCCCTATAAGGTAAATTCTGGGCCGATTATATCTATTGCTAAGGTTGCAAGCAGTGAGAGAGACTTGTGCTGTACACTGCTTTTCCATGGTAACGTGGGGATGGGCAGTTACTAGAAGTTAACATCCTACTCAGGTAAAGACAAAGGACAGAGAAGGTGTCAGCCAGGCAGTAAGTTTGTGCCAAAGACTTAAGATAAAATGCTTAGTATGTTTCTTTTTTTTCTTAACATGGGATTTCTTATTGTTAACAGAGTATTGATGATAGAAATTTTGACCTAGGTAAACTGAAATATTAATTGTTTCATACACCTGAGTGTGCATGAAGAGTATACATACTTCAAAATAGACTGAGATTCTACATTTTTAATTTAGTCTGTTTACTCATATAAAGAACTTTCCTTTTTCTATTCCTAACAAATTTTTCTCATATTCTTACCTTCTTCCTAGTAGTTGACTGATTTTGGAGGTGGGGAATAAAAATGGTCATGGTCAATGGTTTATTATGAAGCAGTGTTAATTTTCCATCTCAGGAGAATGACCTCATAAGATAATTTCTAAAACCACACTGAAGGATCACAGAGCTCAATGTTAAGTTATTTTTAACATATTCATTAGGAAACACTGTTTTTTTTTTTTTATTAAAAAAACACCTTTCTTGGACACTAAAGATTTGGAAATGCTCAGACAATTGTTTTGAAAAACCAACAATTTCTACCAATACATACCCAGTGAGAGAGAGAGAGAGAGAGAGAGAAAAGAAATAGCGTAATAAGAGCATTTAAAAGTGCTCAGGAACAATTGATGCAAAAGATAATTTCAGAGAGCTAATGAGAAAGCTAGAGCTTTCCAGATTCCTAGTTTCTTATCAGTGTTGCCACCTCTTTTCTCTCAGTGGGAGATATGAAATTAGACAGGATGGTGCATGTAACTATAAAGGTCAGAAGAAGTGGTTCTTGGACCTGAACAGGAAGATTTGGTGTCTAGGCACCATGAAGAATCTTCAAGTGCACTGACTGGACAACAGACATATATGTAACTTCCTTTTCCCTTCTCATTACTCTAAATATTCACCAACAAAACAATAAACGTCGCATGTTTCAATAAATTTTGTAATAATTGTTTTAAATCAAAATTTTTATATAGGCAAAGGTCTCATACACAATATTTGCACAGGGCCTCCCACATTCAGTGGCAGCCCCAGCACCAAGTTATCGCTGATCAAGTACCAAGAATCCAAAATGTGCCAAGCTCTCTACATTTGGTACATTTTTTTAACACTAACCTTCACAACTTCTCTATTGGGTAATTTTTTTAAAAACTTGTTAACAGTTTAAAAGAAGAAACGATTTAGGTTCAAAGATGCTAAGCAACACAGCCAAGGCTACAAAAGCCATGAGTCAAGCATAGATTTAGTTCTAGTTTGTTCAACTCCAAAGTCCAAGCTCTCTCCTATTAAGTCATAATCATGAGCAATGACAGAGTAGAAGTCTTCAAAGCAGAAGTTTGGGAGGCACTGCTGCTATTACCTCAAATATCTTTTAGTATCATCTCATTTGAAATGGCTTAAAAGAGTGTGCAAACCATGAAAATCACAACAATAATAAAATGAATAAAAACCATTATCCTTACACTTAGGGATAATCATCATTGGTCCAAATCCTCTTTTGTTTTCTCTGCTTCACTTGCCTGGCCCTGTGGAGAAGTCATGGTAGACGGGTATAGGACAGTGAGAGGTTAGATGATGCTGGATCTAGTCTCTGGAGTACATTAAGAAGGAGAATGGCAGATTAACTAACGTTCACTTTGTGCTCTCTGCTGGCAATGAGGGTGGTATATTGATAACACAGATTTAACTGGCTGACAGCTGTAAAAGAAAATTGCTGGACATTAAATTGCTGTACACCAAGGTCTCCATATATGGTACATTTAACTTTTCAAAACACTTTAATATGGATTATATCATGTCATCCTTTTCAAGTTGTGTGGGATTGATTGCAGATGCAACTTGTCAACTCTGGACTTCGAATGTGTTTGTAGTCTGTAAACATGTGCTCATTCAATGTTAGTGCTGGGAAGGACTCTAAAAATCACCTAGTTCAACCCCTTTAATCTACAAAGGAGGAAACTAATACTCAGGTTAAATAATTCACATAGTGCCCTATGGTGGATTAGTAGAAAAGCCATGACTACAAACAGAGTTTTTATTTGCAGTGATATAAATTGATGTGCTTTTTGGTTCTGAACATATTTTTTTGTCCCTGTCCTTTAATTTTAGACAGGAGCTAAACTGCGGGGGATTGTGGTGGGAAGCACAACAGAACAAGAGAGTACGATCAGTAATTGCTGCATACTAGACTTTTAAAATACTCTAACAAACAATAGATTAAGAGAAAGCGCTTTCTAGAGATTTAGATGCTCTTGTGGGCTTGCACCTGACTCACTCAGGACCAGTTCTTCAAGGGGTAGGGGTGCGTGTGCTTATGTAAACAGCTAAGTTTAGAGATTCAAGTGTAGAGGGCACAGTGTCTTACTTCCCATTTGAAAAGCAATTGCAGCTATGGGACAACCATGCAGCCAATTCTATTCTACTTCTCCAGATGGAGAAGTAGAATAGAATTGGCTGCATGGATTTTTAGAGTCAGAATAGGCCTCAGATGGCTACAGAAATTTTTAAAGATCCAGAATGGCTTAGAATAATTCTAACTTTCTTTTGTCACAAGAAGGTACAGGATTATGTGAGAGAGGGATGGCAGACCTGAAGACATCACTCAACCATGATGTAGAGGCTGGGGAGTGCAAGTACCAATGACTGAACTGACATCTTATATAGGAAAACCAACAGAAGGAAGATACCAGTCATGCAGACCAGTCTCGGTGAGGGAATCTCAGCAGATACCACAGTGGACAGAGCCAATTATCACAGACCAGGTAATTCACCTGCTATGAGCTCTCCAGAATTTAGATGATTGCCAGAGAGAGAAAAAAAATGGGAGAAATTCCACAACTGACTTTATGCCTGAAGTGACCTAGGATTGACTAAGTTTCTATTTTATGATATCAGAAGAGATGTATAAACTTGAAATATAAGTAAAGATGAATGATATATTAAAGTTACATATTTGTGCCTTCATGAGTTTTATGGTCTTAGGCAAATTGTAACCACTAATCTTGACCTCAGACTGATGTCTTACCATCTAAAAAAATTATGTAATTTACATTAAAATGGGATATTTTTCTGTGAGGAGATGTGTGTGGAGATGAAGCATTATCAACAGACAAATCATTCAATGTGATAAAAGAAACATTAAAATTCATTGATTTTCCAAGAAAGTTTAGCATTTTCTCTTGCCATGATTCTGGATCAGAATTGGAATAAATGATGGATCAGGCTAGCAGTTGTCAGTGTGGCTATCCAAAAGAGATGCTGAAACATTGAAATTGATTAAAACCTGGAATAAAGGCATAGATCAAGTCTGTTATTTCAGGTTGTTACTCATGACTCTTTAGCTAATCAGAAAAAGGGCGATTTTGTCTCTCTTCTCTTTGTGTCTCTACTTATTTTGAATTGAAATATATTACACTATTAAATGTGTAAGCTCAATTGCCTCCTAAGGAAGATGGGGCCTAGGTGCTGGAAAATCTTTCATTTTCTGAGCATAATCAACATGTCTCTCCTCATCAAAATGGCCTTGGATATATTTAATTTATATGAAATAGTGGGTTAAGTCATATGGTTTGGAGCAGGAATATGGGATAAGGTTAAACTGCTGTCCATAATAAACCAAGAGAGAGATTGGTCGTGGTTTTAGTGGTGGTGAGTGGAGTTGACTGGGGTAACACAGGATTGAGGCAAGCATTATAGAGCCAGAGGGAGGAAAGGGGAAGGAAAACACTTGATGGATGTGAGACCAAGAAGGGAAACTTGGAAGGGGGCAAATACAGTGGAAATTTTTGAAATGAATGCTATACACTGTGAAATACAATCCCTTTCCATGTGACCTGTGTTAACTTTAATAAACTCACCATTACTTATTAATGTTCCTTTGTGAAGAGAATTTTATTTGGGGAGAGTTTAAAGGAAAAGGCCAAGTTACAAACTTAAAGAAAGAAGTGTATAATTTTTTTTTATCATTAGAGAATTATTCTCTTAAAAAAGCAAACTGACAGAATCAGAAAGAGACTAATTAACGACTGTGGTCAGAGGATTCTAGCATATGCTTCTCAGAAACAGGTGAAAGAGACAAATTATTATCACCAATATCAAAGTTGAGTAATACAATAATAAGATCAAACTAATAGCTATAAATAAAACTTGGCACATAACAAGCAAGGAAATGTGTATGTTAAACAATCACTAAATTCACTTGAAATAGTTCCACGTCCCTAAGCCTTTGGATAACTTACTGTATATTACACCAAAAATCTGGCATTTCCACTTAAGTTAGCATAGGCCACCTGTGGGTTCACATTTTGGACGACTAACCAAGAAAACTGTTAGAACCATTTTTAGCCCTTCAGTTTTGACTACAGAAAATCTGATTAGTAAGCTCTTTCAATAAACTCATGCTGATCCAATTTTATATTGCTTCCACCTTGGCCCTACACTCATAAACTCCATTGCTATACATATTTACCAGCTTTCTGGGAAGTCATTATTTCGTGCATATCAAATGTCCTCACAGGTCATACCTGGTATTTTACCCCCTGGACCCTACTGGATCTCGAGTTTAGTTACAGGTCTAGAAGCAAGAGCAGTGGTGGGAGCAGGTCCTGGGCAGCATCAGTAGTACCTTGCAAGATAGCTACCTCAGGGAAAGCGGGTTCTTCAGACAAGGGGAGACTAACCTGCTGAGGCAGAGGTTAACAGGCTGCTCCTACAAGCAAAAGAGGCTTGGCAGAATCGGGGGTTTAGAGGGTTGAGCTTCATTAGAATCTGCCTATATGACCCCTTTCCAATTTTTCAGATTCTACTGCAGCTATATGAGTGCTCTAATTTTAACAATAGAGATTCTATAGAATTGGGAATTCGATTTGCCTTTGCAATTCGACCACCCCCAGATCAGAAATTGGGTTTGATTTTCAGAAATATCTTCCCTGTGGCTGTAAGAGATAAGAATTTCCTCCAGGACTGTTATTAAAGCTTTTAGTTCCCTTATGCAGACCTTTAGCTTGAAATTTAAAGCCCTGAGCTCATTACTTGCTTTCCCCCATTTCTGCAGCACAACCACCAACCAACTCCACTATACTCCTTATTTTCACTAAAACATTCTATGGCAGCAATTATCAGGTCACCCAGAGCCTTGGATTCCATAGACACTTGATTACAGTTACTTATAGGTGATGATTTGACTAACTGTTGTACAACTACATGTCATGGATGACATGTCCTTTTTACCCCTAGAAATGAGGTCATTAATGCTTATGAGTCTAATCAGATCAGAGGATCCAGTCCAGGAAACTCAAAATCATTTCAGAGAGCTAATCCTAAAGATTCTGCTCCTCTGGAGCCACTCTTGGTATCAAATTCTGTACTAGTAAGCCTTCAATCAGAGAAGAAGAACCATTAGGAGATGTAGATATAAATATAGATGTAGATGCAGATATGTAGAAATAGAGATATGTGGATACAGATGTAGATAGATTAATGGATTTGCTACAAGAATTTGACCTATACAATTATGGGATCTTGTTAGTGTCTGTAAGACTACTGTCTTTGCCTCTGATGCTGGAGCTGAAGTCTGAAGGTCAGGCAGTCAGGAGAGAAAGATGGATATAATGTAGGGAAGAGCAATGACAAGCTATGACCCGCAAACAAGAAACACACGTCAGTTCTTGCTATGTCTACCATGATGCCATGGATGTCTTGCAAAAGAAGCTATTGCTATTGGCCTTCATCATAGAATGTGACATGCTCAGGAATTAGAGAAATTGAAGGTGGATCAGGGAAAGGTGGATCTTGATTACTGTCCTTTCCAATAAGATAAGCCAGCAGATAAGCCATAATATGTGAGCTGCAAAATGGATGATTTTTTACTTTCACCTTTCTAATCCTGCATGAGAGCATTTCTTTTGAGTTACCCAGACTAGAAATATACAGAAAAAGGAAATTATAGGAAATGTATTTCAGTCCAGCCAAACTGACACACTTCAAAGCACCACCAAATCTTTACTGATTTATTATCTTATTGTTCTGTCAATTCCTGAGAGAGGAGTGTGGAAGTCTTCCACGACAGTTGTGGATAAACTTTAGGTTCTATTATTTTTGCTTCATGTGCTTTGAAGACTTGTTATTAGGTGCATACATATTTCAGAATGTTATTTTTTTAAGCGACCCCTCCATCATTATATAATGTCCCTCTTTATCCCCCTATTCCTTTTCCTGAAGTCTATTTTGCTTTGTATTATATTCCTACACCAGCTATCTTGTGATTAGTGTTTGCATGGTGCAGCTTTTTCCATTCTTTTACTTTTAACCTATCCATATCTTTATATAATACTTAAAATGGGTTTCATCAGATATTCAGTTTAGCCTTAAGTAGCTGTGGCTCTCAGGAACACTTTTGCAAGGCTTGTTGCAAAATTCTCTTTTTGTTTGTTTTCTATAATTCAATTATCACTACTTGGAGTGCCACTGTATAAAATTTATGTTTTCAGAAGGCTCAGCTAAAATATAAATATATTTCTTGGGATGAACGGCACATCAATAAATTTATGATGTTATTGCATGAGTAGAAGGAAAATTCCAGAGGAATTAGAGCCCTCTGTAGGTAAACTTTGATATCTAGAGTGGATTTGAGATGGCAGTGGAATATGTGGTATGGCAGAGGGGTTACCTTGTGTGTAAGTGACTACACATGATATAAGATGGATGGAGAAGTGGGGAGGGGAGAAAAGAGAAAAGAAAGGAAGTAAATGTCTAAAAAGCAGCAAGGGCAAGGAAAGGTATTTCACAATGGGTTTTGAGTGAGGGAAGTAATTATCCAAAAAAATGGGGGAAAAATAAAGCTTCACCTTATTTTATGGGTTTTTCTAAGGGCCAGAACTAGATACAACCCTCAGTTAATCTCATTTCATCTGGTCTAATTAGGGTATGGAAACTCAGAGAGGCCATCAGAAAGAGAATAGAGGTTGACGATGCCATGAGTTAATTCGGTGCTCAGACAGTTCTTCTATAACTTGGAATTTTGACCTGTTAAATTTCCAGATCATCTTCAGATTGCTCACTATCATAAGTGTTATCCCACTGCTTAGACCAACTATGGGCTACACTGCATTTGTCGTCCAGTTTTTTCTTCTGTGGATGGAACCTGCTGTGATTTTGTTGCTGTTATCATATTCCTTTCATAATAATTCTCTTTTCCTTGGGGGCACAAAATGTCTTTTTCTATCATAGTTTGCTAAATATTCGAAGCCTTGCTTATGTCATAACACTTAAGCTACATTTACTCTTAGGCATGGAGTGGTTCCATAAATGTCAATGCCATATTTGGTTTTGATCATTTTACCCTAGTTAAAGGCTTTCTCACCAAATAGAAAATGATACTCCCTTGCAATAGCAGATGAATACAAAGGCACAATGTCACTTGGATTCCAGCTAGACCAGGAACATATATATGCCTTGACCAGCAATCACTGAACATGTTAACAACGGAAAATGGTGAGTAATAAAATACAATTCTATACCATCATATCCTTATGTGTTTTCATACATGCCACTATTACGCTGCTGAGGTGGACTGGGGACAACAGAGAAAGATGGAATAGAGCCGTCTTTCTTTGGCAGAGCACTTGATTGCTTACAAGGAATTCTTGTTGTATGTTCACTCATTTGATCATCCCACTGTTGTGAGGAAGGCATAAAATGACTCGTGATTTTTTAATGGATGAAGAAGTTCAGGCTAAGTGAGTGACTTGCCCAAGGTCACACACCAGTGGTAACTGACTGAGGGTGAATGCTTAGGCTCCTGATCCTTAACCCAGTATCTTTGCGGATTGATTTTGGGTGGAAAGAGATAAATTTGACCAAACTATCTGGTCACATGAGACTGAGAGCTCGGGAAACTGCCAAAGATCACCCTGTAAATAAATCAAAGCCAGAAGTTTACTTTTGCTTTAGTTATTAAATTTTTATAGCACAGATCTATTTTCAGTTGTTTTCTTAAGCCAAGTAAATGTCAAAAGATAATCAACATCCACCCGCTCAACTCCCTGAGCTGCTGCCAAACTCCATGGCATATAGTACAAATAGCTTGTCCTGACTCACTTTTATGGGCCTGGAAGCTCCTTCTATTTACCTCTGCCTGCTAACATTTTACCAGTTCTTTTGGACCTATTTCAAAGATCATTTCTTCCACGAAATGTCAGATCCCCCACAAGCATGTATGAACCCTTTTTCTTTTGAAATGCTACTGTAGTTTACTTGTGTTCACGTATTGTTTCTCATACTTAAGTCTCTGTGCCGGCGAATTAATTAAACAAGGAGGCCATTAGATGGAGGTGGTTCTATGTCATGGCGGCCCTATGACAGCAAACCAAAATCTCAGCCTGCAAATGCCTAAAGGCTACAAAATCAGAATGCTAAGGACAACAAATCACAGACCAGCCAACAAGTCTTTAAACTGTGTTCAATGTAATCATTTCCTTTATTTGCTTCTAGACTTTCTCTGAAAGTCCTTCCTGTGGCTTCCATTGGCAGAGAGGTGCGAATCACTTCTGCTTTGGCACTACCCGATTCAAATAAATTTTTGCTTGTATACTATTTATATAGAGAATGGATAAACAACAAGTTCCTACTGTATAGCACAGGGAACTATATTCAATATCCTGTGATAAACCACAATGGAAAAGAACGTGAAAAAGAATGCATATATATGTATAAGTGGATCACTTTGCTGTACAGTAGAAATTAGCACATTATAAATCAACTATACTTCAAAAAATAAATTAAAAAAATAGATTTTTGCTCAAATATACCCTTAAATTAAAAATTTCCCTCAGTTTATCTTTAATAGTGCTTTCCCATTAAACATATGAAATGGGGGGTAGTTAATGCTAAAAAGAGAAATTGGTAGTTAAACTGAATTAGGAAGGAGATATGACTTCTTGTATAATATTCACATATTTCAAAAGTATGTATCGAGCACCTATAATGTACCAGGTATCATGTAGATGCTTTGAATATAGCTGTGAAAAATGAAATTCCTGCCTCATGACTAGTTAGTGATAATAAAATTTTCATTACATTGAACTTTATTGCAGCATATCAGTTTATTCCTTTTTTCATGAGTGCTTTTTACCATATATAAGTTATATTCTATGTATGTGTGCTCAGTAAAAAAAAAATTATAAGCCCTGTAAAAACAAGAATTGTATTTTACTCACATTCTATCACATTTAGGACCTGCCTTAGTGACTGTATGTAGATGGACATTCAAATGATTGTTGATTCACATTTGATTATTTCATCTGATAAGGATTATAAACTCTGGTGAATGGATACAGGGCTAAAGCAGGTGATGTAAAAGAGAGAATTGGTTGGAGATGGCAAAGTAATGGAATGCTTGCTCCAACTGTGTGTACAGCCTTTCAGGAATGCTGCCTTCAGAGAGGATATAGGCAGGATCTGTGAAGGTGTGCTTATCTGAGTTGGAATAGTTTGAATCCTAGCTCCCAGGTAACTAGATAGAAGACTAGAAAAGTTCTTATCCTTCTGTGTTTCAGCTACAGTAACTCATCAGTGAGATGTTTTATGATTAAATGCAGTCATTCTTTGGAACAGCTGTAAAGCAATAACAACAATGCCTAGAATGTACCAAGTATCACCTAAAATTGGCAATTTCTAATTTTTCAATAGATGCTATAAAACCAAATATTGATGTGAAATCCTAATGTTTATATGTTGATAACTCTGTCAACATTTTAATTATAGCTGTGTATTTTTAAAATATTAAAAACACATATACGGCCACCAGTTTTCAATCTTCGTGAACCTTCTACTTCAGTGTCAATGTTATGTAATTAGTCAGTTAATTGAGCACTGGGGCTACTGCAGTGAATAAAATTCTTTGCTCCTATGGTTCATTCATTCTAGTGGTGGTGGCATGTGGGAATGAGGGAGAAATGGGTAGAATGACAGCCAATAAACAAACAAATAATATGTTTGGGAGTGATAGGTTCTATGGAGAAAATTCATTTGGGGAAGGGGAGAGGGACACATGGAGTAGGATGGGGGAAGGTAGGCTACCTTAGATAAATGGTTAGATAAATGGTCCTTTTCTAAAGAAAAGGACCTGGAGCAGAGAATTGAAATAAATGAATGGGCCAGCCATGAGGTCATCTAAGAGAAGAGCTTTTCTGGTGAAAGAAAGTAAATGTGGCAGCCCTGGGCTGGGAACATACTTGGTGTTCTCGAGGAATACCTATGAATACAGTGTGACCTGAGTCTAATGAGAAAAAGGGAGATGAGGTCAGAGAGATTGTTGGAGCCAGAGCCTGTGGAACTTTTAGGTCATAGCATGGACTTTAGCTTTTACTCTGAACAAGTGGCTTAGGCAGTTCAGGCTGCTCTGACAGAATATCATAGACTGGATGGCTTATAAACTACAAAGATTTAGTTTTTAGAGTTCTGGAGGCTGGAAATTTGAGATCAGGGTGCCAGCATTGTTGGGTTCTGATGACAGCCCCCTTTTAGGTGGCAGATGCCATTTTCATTGTATTCTCACATGGCAGAGAGGGTAAGAGAGCTCTCTGGGGTCTCTTTTTTAAGAGCACTAATTCCATTCATGAGGGTTCCTCCCTCATCACCTAATCACCTCCCAGAGGCCTCACCTCCTAATACTATTACATTGGGGGTTAGGATTTCAACATATGGATTTTTCAGGGGGACACAAACATTGAGTTCATAACAACAGAAAACCATTGAAAGGTTTTAAGCAGAAGAGTGACACGATTGAGTTATGTTTTAAAAAGACCTCTAGATATTATGTTGAAATGAGACTGTGATCAGGCAAGCAGGAAAGCAGAGAGAACATTTAAGAGGTTATTGTTAAGAATCCAAGAGTTTATGGTAAAGTTGAATTGGCAATTAGACATCTGACTGGTGAGATTGAGTAGATAGTTGTATACACAAATTTGGAGTTGAGAGGGTAGCTCAGGCATTGGAATATTTGGAATTGTAAGTGATGGGATTTACAATCATGGTGTTGAATGAGATTACCACAGAAATGAGGGGAGATGAGAAGATGTGAGGACAAAGCCCAGGGGCACTCTACATTTAGAGGATGAGAAACTGAAGAGGATCCAGCAAAGGCAAATGAAAAGGAGAAGTCAGCATCATGAGAGTAAATAATCTGGAAGCCAAATTTTGGAAATATTTCTAGGAGGATCCGCCAGGCAAATGCTCTTAACAAACTGAGTAGCTGAGGATTGAAACTGGCCTTTGGGTTTGGCAACACCTTGGCAAGGGAAATTTCTAATTTTTAGCAGATTCATGGAAACGAAAGTATGAACAGTGGGTTCAAGAGAGAATAAGAGGAGAGAAGGTTGAAACCATGATTTTGACAATTCTTTCAAATGTAATTCTTTTGAAGTTCTTTCCAAATTTATTGTAGAGAAAAATGAGGCAATAGATGAAAGGAAATATAGGGTGATGAAGTTACTTTTTGTTGCTGTTTTTGACTGGTTTTAAAAGATGGGGGATGCTTTAACATTTTTATCTGTTGATAGGTATCATCCAGTAGAAAGAGAGGCTTTGCCAGTGCAAGAAAGAGAGGGGTCAGGGTAAATTGCAAGAGATAAATTTTTGGTGCATGGTTTTATAAGTTTCAGCACATTTATAGAGCTGTGTATTCATCACCAGAATTAATATTCCATCACCCTGAAAAACTCCTTCAGCCTGCCCCTTTTTAGTTATGCATTCAAATCACCCCAACACTTGGCTACAGCTGATCTTTGCTCTATGGCTATGCTTTTGCTACTTGTCAAATACATTTTACTCAGTGTTTCCCACAAGGTTTCTACCACTACAGGGGAATTCCAGAAATCTCTTACTTACTGTCTGGGGGAAGGTGGTAACATTAACCACTTCCTTGTGGACAGGTTCTGAGAGGAACTGTGTTGAAATAAATGAACTTAAGGTGATCTTATGATTCACCCTCTGTGGGCACAAGCATGTGTGGCAAGATGAAATGGGAAGGAATAATCAAATATTAATACTCATTCTTATCTCCTTCCCTAGGTTATCCCTTGCCATCTCCTGTCTTCATATGTATCTCAAACTGCATTGACAGATGTGAAGAAGACTTCCACAGAGATTGAGGAGTCATAGTCTACATTATATCATTTTAAGATGCTGCTCTTATCACAAAACAGGACAGACTCAAAATGGGTATAAGAGATCAAACTGATTGTCTTCCTGCCTTGGAATAATACTAAAAATTCAAGCTCTAGGAGGACTAAGCTTGGAGGGTGAGTTGCTGACCCTCTCCAGAGGCCATCTGGCCAAGCAAAAGGTGTAGATTGAGGAGATACACATTAGAGGGAGGTGTGTGGACCTTTAGGAGGGAGCTGACTCCCGCCCACTGTACAGGTGACTACAGTGTTACCTGCAGGAGCCAGCATGCCATAGCACAGGTGCTACAGAACAACAAAAGGGGAAGGTATCTCTCCCTCCCTGCCATGGGTATGTGCTCGATAATCTGAATGGACTTGTCCTTCTTAGACTTGCACCCCTTTCCATAATTACAATTAGATTTAAATTAGATAATTTAGATAGTAAAATAAAATTAGAATTAGAGTTAAAATTTGGACTTGATTGAATTAGTAATCCTGATAAATGACTAATTTTAAAGTGAATTTACCCCAACAGTATTTTTCTGGAGGCAGATCAGGAATTACTTTTCTTCTCACTCAAGTTGGTGACCGTAGAATTTAAGCCTTTTACTCATATCTGGGGTCAGACAGATTGACTTTGTAGCCCAGAAACCAGCTTCAGAGCTAGTATGTGGCTGGAGTGCTAACCTCTGACGCACACAAAAATCCTCCTGATGCACAGGACATCGGTACTGCATTATCCCTGATGGCCGAGGCTTTCTCAGGATATCTTCAATCACAAAACATGTTCCTAAGATCCCATTTAAAATGCAGAACTAATTTCAGCTCAATGTTTTAATCACAAAGTACCTATTGAATCATGATCAGTTTTAAAATATCTTAAGGGTTAAATAGCTCATGAAGTTTGTATTCCTGAGGAAAGTGAAAAGGCGGGGGAAGGTGCCAGGGCAAAGAGATGACTCATAGCTCTACATCTGCCTTCTTGTTCCAGAGGGAAATGCTATCGAGTAGATCATACCTTCGAGGGGGTCTGGAGTGAGTGTTCTGCAATTCCCAGTGCAACCCAGGATCCTCATGAGCCTCCCCACCCCGAGCCCTAGCTTTGAAAGCATTTACTGAGGAGCCTGCACCCTTCAAGTTCTTTTCTCAAACTTAAGATGGAAAACAATCACCCAGAGAGCCTGTTAAACACGAAGATTCTGGTATAGCTGTCCTGGGATTCTGCATTTCTTAACAAGCATGAACCACAGTTTGAGTAAAGACACCGCGGAGGACTTGGTTAATGAGTTCCGTGTGCGCTGCTTGAACCGCTGGGTCTGAAGCCTTCGCAGTATGGGACACCAATTACTGTCACTTCCCTGAGCTGATGTACACTCGGCAGACTTGGCAAGCCTCACACTTTCCACTCGAGGGCTGAATCAGCACAGTTAAGCACTCCTATTCTTTGGAAGTTCTCTACTTGCTTGTCTGGATTTCTGTGTTTTGACACCAAAGAACAATTGGCCTCAAATTGTGCCAGCAGTAGTTTCACATCCCGGTGCTCACCTGCCATCTGGTGGTGAGAGGTTAATGCCAAGATACAGGGAAATTCAAATCCTTTCTGCTATTTCTCCATGGTTAACAGCTCAGAGAGTGTTTGGTCAGCATAAAATGTAAAAGGTGAGCTTCAAAAGGCATAAAGATGGGGAAAGTGCATGAGCAAATGCTATTGCCAAATTGTGCCTTGTTGTCTTACCTGGCAGGCGCCTTACCTGGAGAGCGGGTGTTTGAGGGATTCATCCCAGTAATGTCTCTGATGCTGATGTGGACCCGATGGGTTGCAGGGGGTTATGTTCTCCTCAGAGTGGGTTTGATGTCAGCTCCTCTAGAGGAGTTGGGGCATCCTGAGGCTGGCATCTAATTTAGGGATGATCCAAGGCAAGGCTGGAGAAGTTAGATGCTGTACTCTGGAACACTGTGATAGGGAAAAGACATTCTATCAGCATTATTTGCTAATAAAGGGTCATTAATCTATGAGAATTCTTAATCATGAGATGCAGGGTTTACTTTTTATCTTACAAAGAAGCCTTGTGAATCTAAGTTGACAAAATCACGCAACCTTATGGCATTCAGGTTTACAGGGCTTCCGGGCACAACTGTGTTTGCACTTACTTAAATTGTGCATTTTCTGTATTCACTTTTGGAGACGGGGGCTGGAAAAGAACGTGACTATATATATGGCTGTGGGGTGGAGGAGAGAAGAGTAAACTTCTGTTTTTGACAACAGCTGGAATATACCAAGCTCCCATTAGAGTGAAAAATGAAAACTAGAAAAAATAAAAACTAGAGCGGAAAGAACAAACTAGGTTTAAAAGATCTGAGCTCTCGCTTCACTTTTTATTCTGACAAGTCTCTTGATGGCCCTGAGTCTCAACCTCTACTCTTATAAAATGCAGGTTTTATACTAATCTTACAAAATTATCATTGAGATAAATGAGACTGTGGAAGCAGAAGGGTTTTGAAATTATGAAATATAGAATGTATGATTATAACTGTTGATTTTTTTTTACCTCTTTATTGGAGTATAATTGCTTTACAATGGTGTGTTAGTTTCTGCTTTATAACAAAGTGAATCAGTTATACATATACATATATTCCCATATCTCTTCCCTCTTGCATCTCCCTCCCTCCCACCCTCGCTATCCCACCACTCCAGGCGGTCACAAAGCACCGAGCTGATCTCCCTGTGCTATGCGGCTGCTTCCCACTAGCTATCTACCTTACGTTTGGTAGTGTATATATGTCCATGCCTCTCTCTCGCTTTGTCACAGCTTACCCTTCCCCCTCCCCATATCCCCAAGTCCATTCTCTAGTAGGTCTGTGTCTTTATTCCTGTCTTACCCCTAGGTTCTTCATGACATTTTTTTCTTCTTAAATTCCATATATATGTGTTAGCATACAGTATTTGTCTTTCTCTTTCTGACTTACTTCACTCTGTATGACAGACTCTAGGTCCATCCACCTCATTACAAACAGCTCAATTTCGTTTCTTTTTATGGCTGAGTAATATTCCATTGTATATATATGTGCCACATCTTCTTTATCCATTCATCCCATGATGGACGCTTAGGTTGTTTCCAACTCCGGGTTACTGTAAATAGAGCTGCAATGAACATTTTGGTACATGACCCTTTTTGAATTATGGCTTTCTCAGGGTATATGCCCAGTAGTGGGATTGCTGGGTCATATGGTAGTTCTATTTTTAGTTTTTTAAGGAACCTCCATACTGTGCTCCACAGTGGCTGTATCAATTTACATTCCCACCAACAGTGCAAGAGGGTTCCCTTTTCTCCACACCCTCTCCAGCATTTATTGTTTCTAGATTTTTTGATGATGCCCATTCTGACTGGTGTGAGATGATATCTCATTGTAGTTTTGATTTGCATTTCTCTAATGATTAGTGATGTTGACCATCCTTTCATGTGTTTGTTGGCAGTCTGTATATCTTCTTTGGAGAAATGTCTATTTAGGTCTTCTGCCCATTTTTGGATTGGGTTGTTTGTTTTTTGCTATTGAGCTGCATGAGCTGCTTCTAAATTTTGGAGTTTAATCCTTTGTCAGTTGCTTCATTTGCAAATATTTTCTCCCATTCTGAGGGTTGTCTTTTGGTCTTGTTTATGGTTTCCTTTGCTGTGCAAAAGCTTTGAAGTTTCATTAGGTCCCATTTGTTTATTTTTGTTTTTATTTCCATTTCTCTAGGAGGAGGGTCAAAAAGGATCTTTTTGTGATTTATGTCACAGAGTGTTCTGCCTATGTTTTCCTCTAAGAGTTTGATAGTTTCTGGCCTTCCATTTAGGTCTTTAATCCATTTTGAGCTTATTTTTGTGTATGGTGTTAGGGAGTGATCTAATCTCATACTTTTACATGTACCTGTCCAGGTTTCCCAGCACCACTTACTGAAGAGGCTGTCCTTTCTCCACTATACATTCCTGCCTCCTTTATCAAAGATAAGGTAACCATATGTGTGTGGGTTTATCTCTGGGCTTTCTATTGATCTATCTTTCTGTTTTTGTGCCAGTACCATACTGTCTTGATTACTGTAGCTTTGTAGTATAGTCTGAAGTCAGGGAGCCTGATTCCTCCAGCTCCGTTTTTCATTGATCACTTCGTTATTAAGTAGTGTATTGTTTAGCCTCCATGTGTTTTTATTTTTTACAGATCTTTTCCTGTAATTGATATCAAGTCTCATAGCGTTGTGGTCAGAAAAGATACTTGAAACAATTTCAATTTTCTTAAATTTACCAAGGCTTGACTTGTGGCCCAGGATATGATCTATCCTGGAGAATGTTCCATGAGCACTTGAGAAAAATGTGTATTCTGTTGTTTTTGGATGGAATGTCCTATAAATATCAATTAAGTACATTTTGTTTAATGTATCATTTAAAGCTTCTGTTTCCTTATTTATTTTCATTTTGGACGATCTGTCCATTGGTGAAAGTGGGGTGTTAAAGTCCCCTACTATGAATGTGTTACTGTTGATTTCCCCTTTCATGGCTGTTAGTATTTGCCTTATATATTGAGGTGCTCCTATGTTGGGTGCATAAATATTTACAATTGTTATATCTTCTTCTTGGATCGATCCCTTGATCCTTATGTAGTGTCCTTCTTTGTCTCTTCTAATAATCTTTATTTTAAAGTCTATTTTGTCTGATATGAGAATTGCTACTCCAGCTTTCTTTTGTTTTCCATTTTCATGGAATATCTTTTTCCATCCCCTCACTGTCAGTCTGTATGCATCTCTAGGTCTGAAGTGGGTCTCTTGTAGGCAGCAAATATATGGGTCTTGTTTTTGTATCCATTCAGCCAATCTGTGTCTTTTGGTGGGAGTATTTAGTCCATTTACATTTAAGGTAATTAACGATATGTATGTTCCTATTCCCATTTTCTTAACTGTTTTGGGTTCGTTATTGTAGGTCTTTTCCTTCTCTTGTGTTTCTTGCCTAGAGAAGTTCCTTTAGCAGTTGTTGTAAAGCTGGTTTGGTGGTGCTGAACTCTCTCAGCTTTTGCTTGTCTGTAAAGGTTTTAATTTCTCCATCAAATCTGAATGAGATCCTTGCTGGGTAGAGTAATCTTGGTTGCAGGTTTTTCTCCTTCATCACTTTAAATATGCCCTGCCACTCCCTTCTGGCTTGCAGAGTTTCTGCTGAAAGATCAGCTGTTAACCTTATGGGGATTCCCTTGTGTGTTATTTGTTGTTTTTCCCTTGCTGCTTTTAATATGTTTTCTTTGTATTTAATTTTTGACAGTTTGATTAATATGTGTCTTGGCTTATTTCTCCTTGAATTTATCCTGTATGGGACTCTCTGTGCTTACTGGACTTGATTAACTATTTCCTTTCCCATATTAGGGAAGTTTTCAACTATAGTCTCTTCAAATATTGTCTCAGTCCCTTTCTTTTTCTCTTCTTCTTCTGGAACTCCTATAATTCGAATGTTGGTGCATTTAATGTTGTCCCAGAGGTCTCTGAGACTGTCCTCAGTTCTTTTCATTCTATTTTTTATTCTGCTCTGCAGTAGTTATGTCCACTATTTTATCTTCCAGGTCACTTATCCGTTCTTCTGCCTCAGTTATTCTGCTATTGATCCCATCTAGAGTATTTTTAATTTCATTTATTGTGTTGTTCATCATTGTTTTTTTCATCTTTAGTTCTTCTAGGTCCTTGTTAAATGTTTCTTGCATTTTGTCCATTCTATTTCCCAGATTTTGAATCATCTTTACTATCATTATTCTGAATTCTTTTACAGGTAGACTGCCTATTTTCTCTTCATTTGTTAGGTCTGGTGGGTTTTTATTTTGCTCCTTCATCTGCTGTGTGTTTTTCTGTCTTCTCATTTTGCTTATCTTACTGTGTTTGGGGTCTCCTTTTTGCAGGCTGCAGGTTCGTAGTTCCCGCTGTTTTTGGTGTCTGTCCCCAGTGGCTAAGGTTGGTTCAGTGGGTTGTGTAGGCTTCCTGGTGGAGGGGACTGGTGCCTGTGTTCTGGTGGATGAGGCTGGATCTTGTCTCTCTGGTGGGCAGGTCCACGTCTGGTGGTGTGTTTTGGGGTGTCTGTGGACTTATTATGATTTTAGACAGCCTCTCTGCTAATGGGGGGGGGTGTGTGTTCCTGTCTTGCTAGTTGTTTGGCATAGGGTGTCCAGCACTGTAGCTTGCTGGTCGTTGAGTGAAGCTGGGTGTTGGTGTTGAGATGGAGATCTCTGGGAGATTTCTGCCGTTTGATATTATGTGGAGCTCAGAGGTCTCTTGTGGACCAGTGTCCTGAAGTTGGCTCTCCCACCTCAGAGGCACAGCACTGACTCCTGGCTGCAGCACCAAGAGCCTTTCATCCACATGGCTCAGAATAAAAGGGAGAAAAAGTAGAAAGAAAGAATTAGTATAAGTAGAAAGAAAGAAAGGAGGGAGGGAGGGATGGAGGGATGGAGGGAGGGAGGGAGGGAGGGAGGGAGGGAGGAAGGAAGGAAGGAGGGAAGGAAGGAAAGATAGATAGAAAGAAAGAAAGAAAGAAGATAAAGTAAAATAAAATAAAGTTATTAAAATAAAAAATAATTATTAAAAAAATTTAAAAAAAAAGGAAGGATAGAACCCTAGGACAAATGGTGGAAGCAAAGCTATACAGACAAAATCTCACACAGAAGCATACACATACACACTCACAAAAGGAGGAAAAGGGGAAAAAATCATAAATCTTGCTCTCAAGGTCCACCTCCTTAATTTGGGATGATTCGTTGTCTATTCATGTATTCCACAGATGCAGGGTACATCAAGTTGATTGTGGGGCTTTAATCCGCTGCTTCTGAGGCTGCTGGGAGAGATTTCCCTTTCTCTTCTTTGTTCTCATAGCTCCTAGGGGCTCAGCTTTGGATTTGGCCCCGCCTCTGCGTATAGGTTGCCGGAGGGCGTCTGTTCTTAGCTCAGACAGGACGGGGTTAAAGGAGCAGCTGCTTCGGGGCCTCTGGCTCACTCAGGCCGGGGGGGGGGGAGGGAGGGGCACGGAGTGCGCGGCGAGCCTGCGGCGGCAGAGGCCGGCGTGACGTTGCAGCAGCCTGAGGCACCCCGTGCGTTCTCCCGGGGAAGTTGTCCCTGGATCCCGGGACCCTGGCAGTGGCAGGCTGCACAGGCTCCCCGGAAGGGGGGTGTGGATAGTGACCTGTGCTCGCACACAGGCTTCTTGGTGGCGGCCGCAGCAGCCTTAGCGTCTCATGCCTGTCTCTGGGGTCCGCGCTTTTAGTCGCGGCTCGCGCCCGTCTCTGGAGCTCCTTTAAGCAGCAGTCTTAATCCCCTCTCCTCACGCACCAGGAAATAAAGAGGGAAGAAAACGTCTCTTGCCTCTTCAGCAGGTCCAGACTTTTCCCCGGACTCCCTCCCGGCTAGCCGTGGTGCACTAACCCCCTGCAGGCTGTGTTCACGCCGCCAACCCCAGTCGTCTCCCGGCGCTCCGACCCATGCCCGAGCCTCAACTCTCAGCCCCGCCCGCCCCGGCGGGTGAGCAGACAAGCGTCTCGGGCTGGTGAGTGCCGGTTGGCCCTGATACTCTGTGCGGGAATCTCCCCGCTTTGCCCTCCGCACCCCTGTTACTGTGCTGTGCTCTCCTCCGCGGCCCCGAAGCTTCCCCCTCCGCCACCCACAGTCTCCGCCCACGAAGGGGCTTCCTAGTGTGTGGGAACATTTCCTCCTTCACAGCTCCCTCCCACTGGTGCAGGTCCCGTCCCTATCCTTTTGTCTCTGTTTATTCTTTTTTCTTTTGCCCTACCCAGGTACGTGGGGGGTTTCTTGCCTTTTGGGAGGTCTGAGGTCTTCTGCCAGCGTTCAGTAGGTGTTCTGTAGGAGTTGTTCCACGTGTAGATGTATTTCTGGTGTATCTGTGGGGAGGAAGGTGATTTCCAAGTCTTACTCTTCCACCATCTTCCCGGAAGCCTATATCTGTTGATTTATATAAGCGCAAATGAAGGCTAGGAGGAAAGGTTCAGGGTAGGAGCAGAGACTGCTATCCATGGACATCCACTGAGAATCTTTCTGAATAACTAAAAAATATGGCTCTAAAAGTTCTACATCTATGTGTTGATGACAATAAGTAAAATAAAAAAAGGTTTTACTATGTTCAGAATTCATGAAAAACATTTGTGACTATTTTATTAAAAAATGGCAAAACAATGGCAGCAAGAACAGTAAAATTATTCTTTTAACTCTAAAGTGTTGATTCTAAATGTTTTGGCCTTTTTTTCCTTAACGTCTTTATTGAAGTATAATTGTTTTACAATGCTGTGTTAGTTTCTGCTTTATAACAAAGTGAATCAGCTATACATATACGTATATCCCCATATCTCCTCCCTCTTGCGTCTCCCTCCCACCCTCCCTATCCTACCCCTCTAGGTGGTCACAAAGCACCAAGCTGATCTCCCTTTGCTTTGCGGCTGCTTCCCACTAGCTATCTATTTTACATTTGGTAGTGAATATATGTCCATAACACTCTCTAACTTTGTCCCAGCTTACCCTTCCCCCTCTCCATGTCCTCACGTCCATTCTCTACATCTGCATCTTTATTCCTGTCCTGCCCCTAGGTTCTTCAGAACCATTTTTTTCCCCCTTTGGATTCCATACATATGTGTTAGCATACAGTATTTGTTTTTCTCTTTCTGACTTACTTCACTCTGTATGACAGTCTCTAGGTCCAGTCACCTCACTACAATAACTCAATTTTGTTTCTTTTTATGACTGAGTAATATTCCATTGTATATATGTGCCACATCTCCTTTATCCATTTATCTGTCAATGGACACTTAGGTTGCTCCCATGTTCTGCCTATTGTAAATAGAGCTGCAATGAACACTGTGGTACATGACTCTTTTTGAATTATAGATTTCTCAGGGTATATGCCCAGTAGTGGGATTGATGGGTCGTATAGTAGTTCTATTTTTAGTTTTCTAAGGAACCTCCATACTGTTCTCCATAGCGGCTGTATCAATTTACATTCCCACCAAGAGTGCAAGCGGGCTCCCTTTTCTCCACACCCTCTTCAGCATTTTTTTGTAAATTTTTTGATGATGGCCATTCTGACTGGTGTGAGGTGATACCTCATTGTGGTTTTGATTTGCATTTCTCTAATGATTACTGTGATGTTGAGCATCCTTTCCTGTGTTTGCTGGCAATCTGTACATCTTCTTTGGAGAAATGTCTATTTAGGTCTTCTGCCCATTTTTGGATTGGGTTGTTCGTTTTTTTGAAATTGAGCTGCATGAGCTGCTTGAATATTTTGGAGATCAATCCTTTGTCAGTTGCTTCGTTTGCTGCAAATACATTCTCCCATTTTGAGGGTTGTCTTTTCGTCTTGTTTATGGTTTCCTTTGCTGTGCAAAAGCTGTTAAGTTTCATTAGGTCCCATTTGTTTATTTTTGTTTTTATTTCCATTTCTCTAGGAGGTGGGTCAAAAAGGATTTGCTGTGAATTATGTAATGGAGTGTTCTGCCTATGTTTTCCTCTAAGAGATTTATAGTGTCTGGCTTTACATTTAGGTCTTGAATCCATTTTGAGCTTATTTTTGTGTATGGTGTTAGGGAGTGTTCTGATTTCATTTTCTACATGTGGCTGTCCAGTTTTCCCAGCGCCACTTATTGAAAAGGCTGTCTTTTCTCCACTGTATATTCTTGCCTCCTTTATCAAAGATAAGGTGACCATATGTGCGTGGGTTTATCTCTGGGCTTTCTATCCTGTTCCATTGATCTATATTGCTGTTTTTGTGCCAGTACCTTACTTTCTTCATTACTATAGCTTTGTAGTACAGTCTGATCTGGGAGCCTGATTCTTCCAGCTCCATTTTTCTTTCTGAAGATTGCTTTGGCTATTCGGGGTCTTTTGTGTTTCCATACAAATTGTGAAATTTTTGGTTCTAGTTCTGTGAAAAATGCCAGTGGTAGTTTGATAGGGATTGCATTGAATCTGTAGATTGCTTTGGGTAGTATAGGCATTTTCACAGTGTTGTTTCTTCCAATCCAAGAACATGTTATAGCTCTCCATCTCTTTGTATCATCATTAATTTCTTTCAATGTGTCTTATAATTTTCTGCATACAGGTCTTTTGTCTCCTTAGTTAGGCTTATTCCTAGGTATTTGATTCTTTTGTTGCAATGGTAAATGGGAGTGTTTCCTTAATTTCTCTTTCAGATTTTTCATCATTAGTGTATAGGAATGCAAGAGATTTCTGTGCATTAATTTTGTATCCTGCTACCTTAACAAATTCATTGATTAGCTCTAGTAGTTTTCTGGTAGCATTTTTAGGATTCTCTATGTATAGTATCATGTCATCTGCAAACAGTGACAGTTTTACTTCTTATATTCCAATTTGGATTCCTTTTATTTCTTTTTCTTCTCTGATTGCTGTGGCTAAAACTTCCAAAACTATGTTGAATAATAATGGTGAGATTGGGCAACCTTATCTTGTTCCTGATCTTAGAGGAAATGCTTTCAGTTTTTCACCATTGAGAACAATGTTGGCTGTGGGTTTGCCATATATGGCCTTTATTATGTTGAGGTAAGTTCCCTCTATGCCCACTTTCTGGAGGGTTTTTATAATAAATATGTGTTGAATTTTGTCAAAAGCTTTTTCTGCATCTATTGAGATGATCATGTTTTTTCTCCTTCAACTTGTTACTGTGTTGTATCACATTGATTGATTTGCATATATTGAAGAATCCTTGCATTCTGGAATAAACCCCACTTGATCATGGTGTATGATCCTTTTAATGTGCTGTTGGATTCTGTTTGCTAGTATTTTGTTGAGGATTTTTGCATCTGTGTTCATCAGTGATATTGGCCTGTAGTTTTCTTTCTTTGTGACATCTTTGTCTGCTTTTGGTATCAGGGTGATGGTGGCCTCGTAGAATGAGTTTGGGAGTTTTCCTCCCTCTGCTATATTTCAGAAGAGTTTGAGAAGGATAGGTGCTAGCTCTTCTCTAAATGTTTGATAGAATTTGCCTGTGAAGCCATCTGGTCCTGGGCTTTTGTTTGTTGGAAGATTTTTAATTACAGTCTCAATTTCAGTGCTTGTGATTGGTCTGTTTATATTTTCTATTTCTTCCTGGTTCAGTCTGTGAAGGTTGTGCTTTTCTAAGAATTTGTCCATTTCTTCATGGTTGTCCATTTTATTGGCATATAGTTGCTTGCAGTACTCCCTCATGATCCTTTGTATTTCTGCAGTGTCAGTTGTTACCTCTCCTTTTTCATTTCTACTTCTATTGATTTGAGTCTTCTCCCTTTTTTTCTTGATGAGTCTGGCTAATGGTTTATCAATTTTGTGTGTCTTCTCAAAGAACCAGCTTTTAGTTTTATTGATCTTTGTTATTGTTTTCTTTGTTTCTATTTCATTTATTTCTGATCTGAGCTTTATGATTTCTTTCCTTCTAGTAACCTTGGATTTTGTTTGTTCTTGTTTCTCTAGTTCCTTTAGGTGTAAGGTTAGATTGTTTATTTGAGATTTTTCTTGTTTCTTGAGGTATTGCTGTAAATGTCCCTCTTAGAACTGCTTTTGCTGCATCCCACAGGTTTTGGGTCACTGTGTTTTCATTGTCATTTGTTTCTAGGTATTTTTTTATTTCCTCTTTGATTTCTTCAGTGATCTGTTGGTTATTAAGTAGTATATTGTTTAGCCTCCATGTGTTTGTATTTTTTTACAGATTTTTTCCTGTAATTTATATGTAGTCTCATAGCATTGTGGTTGGAAAAGATACTTGATACGATTTCAATTTTCTTGAATTTACCAAGGCTTGATTTGTGACCCAAGATATGATCTGTCCTGAAGAATGTTCCACAAGCACTTGAGAAGAAAGTGTATTCTGTTGTTTTTGGATGGAATGTCCTATAAATATCAATTAAGTCCATCTTGTTTAATGTATCATTTAAAGCTCGTGTTTCCTTATTTATTTTCATTTTGAATGATCTGCCCATTGGTAAAAGTGGGGTGTTAAAGTTCCCTACTATTATTGTGTTACTGTTGATTTCCCCTTTTATGGCTGTTAGCATTTGCCTTATGTATTGAGGTGCTCCTATGTTGGGAGCATAAATATTTACAATTTTCATATCTTCTTCTTGAATTGATCTCTTGATCATTATGTAGTGTCCTCCTTTGTCTGTTGCAATAGTCTTTATTTTAAAGTCTATTTTGTCAGAGTATTGCTACTCCAGCTTTCTTTTGATTTCCCTTTGCATGGAATAACTTTTTCCATCCCCTCACTTTCTCTCTGTATGTGTCCCTCAGTCTGAAGTGGGTCTCTTGTAGACAGCATATATATGGGCTTTGTTTTTGTATCCATTCAGCCAGGCTATGTCTTCTGGTGGAGCATTTAATGCATTTACATTTAAAGTAATTATAGATATGTATGTTCCTATTACCATTTTCTTAATTATTTTGGGCTTGTAATTGTAGGTCTATTCCTTCTCTTGTGTTTCCTGCCTAGAGAAGTTGCTTTAGCATTTGTGTAAAACTGTTTTGGTGGTGTTGAATTCTCTTAGCTTTCGCTTGTCTGTAAAGGTTTTAATTTCTCCGTTGAATCTGAATGAGATCCTTGCAGGGTAGAGTAATCTTGGTTGTAGGTTTTTCCCTTTCATCACTTTAAATATGTCCTGCCACTCCCTCTTGGCTTGCAGAGTTTCTGCTGAAAGAGCAGCTGTTAACCTTATGGGGATTCCCTTGTGTGTTATTTGTTGTTTTTCCTTTGCTGGTTTAATATTTTTTCTTTGTATGTAATTTTTGATTGTTTGATTAATATGTGTCTTAGCATGTTTCTCCTTGGATTTATCCTCTATGGGACTCTCTGCAGTTCCTCAACTTGATCGACTATTTCCTTTCCCATATTAGGGAAGTTTTCAACTATAATCTGTTCAAATATTTTCTCAGTCCCTTTCTTTCTCTCTTCTTCTTCTGGGACCCCTATAATTTGAATGTTGGTATGTTTAATGTTGTCCCAGGAGTCTCTGAGCTTGTCCTCAATTCTTTTCATTCTTTTTTCTTTTTTCTGCTCTGTGGTAGTTATTTCCACTATTTTATATTCCAGGTCACATTCATTTTTCTGCCTCAGTTATTCTGCTATTGATTCCTTCTAGAGAATTTTTAATATCATTTATTGTGTTGTTCATTATTGTGTGTTTGCTCTTTAGTTCTTCTAGGTCCTTGTTAAACGTCTCTTATATTTTCTCCATTCTCTTTCCAAGATTTTGGATCATCTGTACTATCATTATTCTGAATTCTTTTTCAGGTAGACTGTCTATTTCCTCTTCATATGTTTGGTCTGGTGGGTTTTTACCTTGCTCCTTCATCTGCTGTGTGTTTCTCTGTCTTCTCATTTTGCTTAACTTACTGTGTTTGGGGTCTCCTTTTCGCAGGCTGCAGGTTCGTAGTTCCCATTGTTTTTGGTGTCTGCCCCCAGTGGCTAAGTTTGGTTCAGTGGGTTGTGTAGGCTTCCTGGTGGAGGGGACTGGTGCCTGTGTTCTGGTGGATGAGGCTGGATCCTGTCTTTATTGTGGGCAGGACTGCATCCGGTGGTGTGTTTTGAGGTTTCTATGACCTTATTATGATTTTAGGCAGCCTCTCTACTAATGGGTGGGGTTATGTTCCTGTCTTGCTAGCTGTTTGGCATAGGGTGTCAAGCATTGTAGCTTGCTGGTCATTGAGTGGATCTGGGTCTTAGTGTTGAGACTGAGATCCCTGGGAGAGCTTTCGCTGTTTGATGTTACGTGGAGCTGGGAGGTCTCTGGTGGACCAATGTCCTGAACTTGGCTCTGCCACCTGAGGTACAGCCCTAACACCTGGCCAGAGCACCAAGACCCTGTCAGCCACATGGCTCAGAAGAAAAGGGAGACAAAAAGAGAGAAAGGAAGAAGAAATAAAATAATATAATAAAGTTATTAAAATTTAAAAATTATTAAAAATTAAAAAATAATTAAAAGTAATAAAAAAAGAAAAAAATAGGAAGAAAGAACAGAGCAACCAAACCAAAAAACAAATCCACCAATGATAACAAGTGTTAAAAACTATAGTTAAAAAAAAAAAGAAAAGAAATCGGTCAGACAGATCCCTAGGACAAATGGTAAAATGAAAGCTATACAGACAAAATCACACAAAGAAGCATATACATACACACTCACAAAAAGAGAAAAAGGAAAAATATATATATATAAAAAGGAAGAGAGCAACCAAATCAATAAACAAATCTGCCAATGATAATAATCTCTAAATACTAAACTATGATGAACATAAAACCAGTAACAAATTAGATGCAGAAAGCAAACCCCAAGTCTACAGTTGCTCCCAAAGTCCACAGCCTCAATTTTGGGATGATTCATTGTCTATTCAGTTATTCCACAGATGCAGGGTACATCAGGTTGACTGTGGAGATTTAATCCGCTGCTCCTGAGGCTGATGGGAGAAATTTCCCTTTCTCTTCTTTGTTTGCACAGCTCCTAGGGTTCAGCTTTGGATTTGGACACGCCTCTGTGTGTAGGTCGCCTGAGGGCATCTGTTCTTCGCTCAGACAGGACGGGGTTAAAGGAGCAGCTAACGTGGGGGCTCTGGCTCACTCAGGCCGGAGGAGAGAGAGGGGTACGGAATGCGGGGCGAGCCTGTGGCGGCAGAGGCCAGCGTGACATTGCAACAATCTGAGGCGCCGTGTGTTCTCCCCGGGAAGTTGTCCCTGGATCTCAGGACCTTGGCAGTGGCGGGCTGCACAGGCTCCTGGGAGGGGAGGTGTGGATAGTGACCTGTGCTTGCACACAGGCTTCTTGGTGGCTGCAGCAGCCTTAGCGTCTCCTACCTCTCTCCGGTGTCAGCGCTGATACCCGCGGCTCACGCCCGTCTCTGGAGCTTGTTTAGGGGGTGCTCCGAATCCCCTCTCCTCACGCACCCCAAAACAATGGTCTCTTGCCTCTTAGGCAGGTCCAGACTTTTTCTCGGACTCCCTCCCGGCTAGCTGTGACGCACTAGCCCTCTTCAGGCTGTGTTCACGCTGCCAACCCCAGTCCTCTCCCTGGGATCCGACCTCCGAAGCCCAAGCCTCAGCTCCCAGCCCCCGCCCACCCCGGTGGGTGAGCAGACAAGCCTCTCGGGCTGGTGAGTGCTGGTCGGCACTGATCCTCTGTGCGGGAATCTCTCCATTTTGCCCTCTGCACCCCTGTTGCTGTGCTGTCCTCTGTGGCTCTGAAGCTTACCCTCTGCCTACTCTACCCCGTCTCTGCCAGTGAAGGGGCTTCCTAGTGTGTGGAAACCTTTCCTCCTTCACAGCTCCCGCCCACTGGTGCAGGTCCCGTCCCTATCCTTTTGTCTGTTTATTCTTTTTTCTTTTGCCCTACCCAGGTACATGGGGACTTTCTTGCCTTTTGGGAAGTGTGAGTTCTTCTGCCAGCGTTCAGTAGGTGTTCTGTAGGGGTTGTTCCCCATGTAGATGTATTTCTGATGTATTTGTGGGGAGGAAGGTGATCTCCACATCTTACTTCTCTGCCATCTTGAAGGTCTCCTCCTGGCCTTTAAAATAATATAATTTTAGAAAGAAGCTTAGTTAACTGCTATTTCATTTATACTGACTGATAAAGTTTTGAATGTAGCCTAGCCATTGTTTTATTATTCAGGTAATTATCTACACAGTGTTTCACCAACCTTGAAGCTAATTCAAATGTGAGAGATTTTAACACATTTCTTAATTGGGAAAAACTAACAGGCTTAATGGGCATAAGAAGAATTCTTACTTTCTTCTTTTTGTCAGGCACTTGAAAACAGTAGTACAGAATAAGTAAAACTGTGAGTCTTGAATCTCATTTCTTCTGGCCAAAGAAACCTAGTCAGGAAACACTTTATACTAAAAAAACTAGTTTCCTTCTTTAAAAGATGATATTTTTAATTTCAAAATCTTCTTTTGAGATACAGTCTTTTGTATTTAGTTTTGATTTACATAGGACACATATAGAATACACACACACAATTCTCTATGTACTCATCTCTATATGCTTTGCATCTTTTCAATAGGTTTAAGGCATTTACAAAATAGAGCACTGTGATATACCATATATTTGAGGCAGTGAGAAAGATGAGGCAACGGATGGACGATGAAATGGAGCCATGAATGAGGACAGGACAGGAAAAACACACGAGGAAGTCCTCATACTTCTTAAGAAGAGAGGGCCCCAATTTGGTCCTGAATTTTTCCAGCAGTCTGCACAGAGTGAAATTTGATCAGGAACATGAGTCACTGGGTCCATAAAATGAGAGCAGAACAACTGCTCTGGCAGAAAGCTGTGTTCAGTCTCTGAAGTTGCTCACTTTGGTTGAATATTCTCATCTCAAGTTGGGCAAGAGCCTGGACTAAGTGATTATTTGGAAGGAACCAAAAAAGTTATCTTTCCTCTAAAAAGCACAGTCCATCAGACTCTGTGACTGTGTAAGTAGAAATCCAGAGGGGTTGAGATTTAACAGCCCTATCTAATTACAGTTTTAAAAATTATTTCTCATAGATGATAAAATTACCTTTTCAATTATATGAGAGGAGAATTTAAAAACTGGTAATAAACAATAGGTATAGGAAAAAGAGGAATTAAAAAATAAAGACACTCTCAATACGGAAAGCTAAAAATTCAGAAATTCAGGCCATACTATATCTGAAATAAGCCATAAATTATTTAATATTCCTAACATCTTAAGCAATTTGAGAAGGTTGGGAATGGGGTGATCTCTGAGATCACCCTTCTGCCTTCAAATGTCAGGATGACTCCAGGTCAGTCATATCTCTTTTCTTGCAAGATGAGATGGTATCAAAATTGGTGGTTGCAAGAGGGAAGACAGGAGCTTTTGGCCATCTGATCACACTGATTCTAACCACAGAGGCAGAATTAGGCCTCCACCTGTAAAGTGTCCCTTTGGTAAAAGGCTTTTTCATGGGTTAAGGGCTGGCACAGTAAACAAAACCACCAGATGGCAGGAGTGCTCTCCGGATAAATAGAGCAGCCACACACCCTTCGGTCTTCCAACCACAAACTCTCCACTAGGTGACAGCAACATGAATATAATTGGAATAGCCATTAATGGGTTATATATATTTTTTAAAAAATTAATTCTTTTAAATCTGAGAGCAGCACTTTAAAAAGTATCCACAGCTGGAATTTTTTTTTTCTCTAGAAAATTACAATTCTAGTTGCTTTTAGAACTCCCACACACTAACCTAATACACAAAAGCAAAACAAAACAAAAAGCCCCTCAGATTTTTTTGGGGTGCAGTGCACTTTCTAAAGAACCTGGGAAAGATTACAATTTGAAACCATTATTATTTAAGAATTTATAGCTCCCAGTCTTAATTTTAAAAAATTTAAAAGAAGTGATTAAAATGGTCACTTCTTTGAAGATAATTATAGTTATTATTTAATGACCACCTACTATGTGCCAGGGGTTGTATTTAAATGCTTTTAAAGCATTAGTTCATTGAATTTGAATTGGAGCTTTTTCAGAAAGCCCGTATTTGAACTTAAGCCTATTTAGGGCCATCATCTCTGTATTTTCCATGATCTTATTATGCCTTTTCTGCTTGAGCCATTTTCAAAACCCATACTGAAGGAGAAATTGGAACTGCCCTCATGTTATGATTTTTAGTGCACACATGGATGTACTCTCTCTACTTATGACTTTCCCTCTCATGTAGATGCACAACATTTACCTGATGAGTGACAATAACATATTTTGATTCTTCAGTTATACTGAAGGCTGAAAATGAAGACTGGTTTGGGAGCAGTAGCAAAGTAGTAAACTCATCCAAGCTGAAAGACAAATGACTGGATAGTATGGTAGATGAGAGTACAGGAGGGCCAGAGGGAGCAGAGAAACGCTTGACTGGGCAGAAAAAAAGGGTAATGAGATGAAGTGGGCAGCTGCATACTTCTATGCTTACCTCTGCTTCGTGCTTTTAGAGAGCCTTACCTGTACGTGGCCTTGGACAGCCCAATGTAACCTGGTGTAGCACAAATGATTTCCATGTGGAGCAGAGATCTGAACACGTTTGAATCCCTTAGAGGCAAACACTGGACACTCAAGCTTTGAAAACAGAGTAATAGCAAGTTGTTGTCTACGAGGCATATGCAGTGAGGGGGTGCCTGCCCTCAGGAAGCCCCCAGGACCTTCACTGCTTCTTAATTCAGTTCTACTGGCATATGCAGTGAGGGGGTGCCTGCCCTCAGCAAGCCCCCAGGACCTTCACTGCTTCTTAATTCAGTTCTATCATAAAGAAGAGGAGGAATAAGAAATATGCTTAAGAGAATTTTTGTGCACAACGATTTTACTGTACAGTCACGCTGTATTTTAATGCACTTTATTTCAAGTATTTTTAAGAGAAATAACAACAAAATGATATGGCAACCCCAAAAGGGCAAAACCTGACTAATGGGAAGAGGAGAATGTCCCTTTTTTTTTCTGCCTGAGATAGTCTGGGGGCAGCAAGGAGTCTTGAATGAGGAGAAAGGAGTGGGGACGAGGGACTTAGGGAAGGGTGTCCAAGGAGAAAGGGAAGGGTGGTGACTTACTTCTCCTTCTGTGCCCAGAACCACGTTCCCAGGTATCTGCGTGCAAAGTAAGGTGACTTCAGGTGCTGATAAACCATGTTAGTGGTAAAGACTGCAGTTAACTAGGCAACTACTTACTAGGAGCCAGGCATTATTCTTATCTATGCCTCTTATTTAGTCCTTAGGCAAGCCCTACTGGGGAGGTGATATTATCCTTTTTCAGAGAGAATGACTTGCTCAGGGTCCAAGAGTTCTAGCAAAAGGCACAGTTAGTATTCAAGTTCTGTTCTCTTAGCATTCCCTCTGATTTTTTAGGGCCAGGGCTGTTGATATACCCTGACCGCCACCAGGGGTCACACTAGCCAATTTGGATCAAACAGTAAGCACAACTGGATCTAAATGTGATTAATTATATAACTATGGCCTGTCCAAGTTTAGGTCTATGAAAATTGCAACATGAAACTGAGGCATAAAGGATTACTGGGAAAATAAAAATGTTTGAATATCCCTACCCCTTTTTTTTCTGGCTTAAACAGGAATAAAGGAAGATAAAACAGCATGAATCCAACCCAACAGGCAGCATGACTAGAAGCTTGTATCCTGTATACCTGGCAGTTGGCCAAAAAATGATCTGCTCAACTTTCCTAGTGATGACAGGAGGGTGATAACAGTGTTTAAAAACCTGCTGTATAGCACAGGGAGCTCAGCTCGGTGCTCTGTGATGACCTAGATGGGTGGGATTGGGGTGGGGAGGGAGGTCTAAGAGGGAGGGGACATAGGTATCCATATAGCTGATTCGCTTCATTGTACAGCAGAAACTAACACAACATTGTAAAGCAATTATACTCCAATAAAAATGATAATCAAAAAAGAAATAAAAATATAAATAAAAACAAGGTGAATATAGTGTAGGAATTAGGACAAAGCTGCTGACAATTGTCGGTGCTGTTTTGTTCGCTATCAAAGTGTTTAAGTTTGGCTGTCTGTGTTAACTTTTTATTGGTTACAATCCCCAGAATTCTTGCTTCTCAAAGGACAAAGCTCAGGCTGGGATTCTTACAAAGGTTTCATAGGACAAAGTAGAGAAAGTTAGCATATCTCAAACAACGTTTGCATTCTACGAGACAATTACATTTGACTGAACCATCGACAATACATTCACACTCCGTAAACAAGTTTTTCTGCAAATGTTTATTTAGAAAGATTTTAAAGAAATGTCACTGTGTCTGTGGCAGTTTCTTTAGGTGAAAAAAGTGCTAACAGTTACTATGGAAACCAAGACGCAGGCAACGAGGAGCAAAATCAGACCTATACGACAATATTTTGAATGCTTCTCTTGTTCTTCTTCCTTTTTCAGTAAGGTATCAAAACCGGGTGTGTACATGTCTCCCAACCAAAACCGTAGGTCATTAGGATTTTCCTAAAAGAAAATTACACGAAGAATAGGATCAGTCAGTGTTACAGACTCAATGAGATTGCAGAACAAGACCGTATAGGTACTTTACGTCCATATTCACACTGTCCTAAGTGTCACTGCTCAAATAAGAGAGGCTAGGCTTCCTTGAATAGTAGGAACATGTAGCTACAGCCCCTGGCTGACCAGGAATCCTCAGCTTCCACCTGTAGGTCTGCATGAGAATTCATTAGGAAGTCTGCGCGGCTTACTGAATAAATTGCTCACATTGCAGGGTCAGAAACACAAGAGCGTTTCTGTCATCTTTTTGCTAATTTCGTGTCTCTTACAACTCATAAATACTGTGTGTCAATCAGGTTAGTGAGTTGAAATAAAATGAAAATTCCTTGCCTTAGCGGAGCCTTGGGGGTTTGATTTTGTTGGCATAATAGGGATAAAGATGTTTGCTGAGTTTTTCAGTAAATCCAGAAGCTGACTTCCATGGAAGGAGGAGTAAGACCAAGAGTAAAGAGTCTTTTCCATGCTTCTCAGTCTTCTGGTCTTCCTTGTAGCGGAATACAGCATGTTGGCATGCAGAAACTCTGGCACTGTTTGACCTTCTGGAGAAAGGACCCAGTATATCCTTTCCCACATCACCTCCTAGGCCCCATGTCTCTGATTCTTTCACTGGCCTTGTCTCCCATTCAACCCTGAGAAATTGTCTTCTACTCAATTTCATCTCCTACGTCCAATGAATCATATGCAAACTCTACTGTCTATACATGTAAAACATATATATACACACACACACACATATATATTTTTTCCCTCCTATTTTCTCCTGCTGTTTTTCAGTGCTAATGATTCAGTGTCTATAACTGGCATCTGGTAGACATACAACAAATTTATGGTGAATTCTGAATCTCTATTTTCATAAACCCACTTCAGGCCTTATTATTTCTCATTTGGAGTATTGCAGTGGCTTGTAGCTGGGCTGCCCATCCTCTCTCTGCCTCTCTAGGCTCAGTGGACTTAAAGTCAGCCAGTTTCCATGGCTGGACACAAGGGTAATGAACTAGCTTCAGACTGCTAAAAGAGGAAGGGGAGCTGGGTGGATTCTGGCGATGGCAATATAACTCTTCCATCACATTGCTACTAGGTTCAACTTCCCAGTCTTAGAAAAGCGAAAACATTAAAATAAAATTTGGATGACCTGTGCAAAAGGATAGCTGATTTAAAAATCCTTGCCTACTTCACTCTTATCCTTCACTTGTGTCTGTGTCCTAATCAGAGGCCTGCACTTTCCCTGCAAGTTTAATGCCTCATTCTTCAGTAAGAACTTCCATAATGGAGACTATCCTTTCTTACATTCTGCCTATAGCTTGCCTTTGTAACTAAATATGGGCTTCTTTTCTCCTTTCTTATTCATAAAGTTAGTAATTTAGAAAAATGGGAGTGGCCAAAAGCACATGGAACTTTCATGGCCTGTAAAGTAGTTGAAAAGGTTTCAGAAATTAGGTTGGGGGCTCTGTCTGCTAATTAGGGGATATGGGTAGGGATGGTGATGAAAGAAGTTGAAATGATGAGGTCAAGAAGAGAACCTAATAAAAACAAAAGCCATGACTTCCAGAAGCATCTCTCAAAATAGCATCATGAGGTCTGCATACAAGCCTCTGACCTGACGGGCCTCTGCTCTGAGGTGAGTGTACAGGTAGAGGATGGGTGGGGAGGGGGCCGGCCCTGGCTTTCGTAAAGCAATGCATCCAGCAATTCACGTTCAGTCTTCCTAAGCATGTCATGGTATTGTCCAACAAAATATTACCCCTCAATGCCGATAATGTTCAGTTTCTTTAGCCTTACATTTGAACTTTTGTTTTCTTTTTGAGTCTGTTTGTTAGCCTTTCCCCCCCCCCCCCACTTTATTCTATTACTTAAACTGTAGCTCCAGCAAAACTGGACTACCTATTGTTCTGACAAACTCCCTCACACTCTTGTATATGTGCCTTCTTTCTTGCCACTTCTGACAGAAGAGGGCCTCTCCACTCATACAAACAACCTATGTCTTCTGGAATTGTACACACTCTTCAAGTCCAGCATAAATTAACTTTTTCATAAAGGCTTCTTTTAATCCAGTGGGACTTTGTCCTCTTCTGAATCTGCACAGCACTTTCCACTGTTCTTCCTATCCTCTATCCACTATCCTCTTCCTCCTCTGTCCTGTCTAGAGTTATTGTTACTTTGCTCAGTTAGATAAAATGTTGAGGGCAAGGAGAGTCATATTCATCTTCATAGTCCCTTTGTCATTCACGTAAACAACAAAGAAAAGAATAGAGGCTCTAGCATACAGTCAAGAAATGTTTGTGAAATAAATCAATACACTTTTTCCTAGTTGTAGAAGGTTGTTTCCTAGAGGTATTGATATTTAGATTCCTGATAAAAAAACACAAGATTATTGTTGCTAGGGGGGAGCATCTGTTATGGAAACGTCTCTGGAAAAGAGGCTACATTAAGGAGGAGATACACTAAATCCACTAGGAGACTAAGAAACTCCAAAGACTTTGGACACTATTTCAAGGAGTGCACACTTGAGATTTTAAAAAGTGTAGGACTTTAGAGGGACATAATGCTGTCCCCTTCAGCAGGAAAAATCTGTAGGTGATTAAAGTATGGGGTTTAGAACAGACATACATTGTTAAAGGAAGTACTTGGAAAATGTCAGACCTTTCTGGCCCTAGGGTGGGCAGAGGTAAGCTAAGGCTGGGTAGGAATCCAGTCCACTCAGAAAACAGAGGGCCTCTCTCCCTGCTTTTCAGGTATTCCTAGACCCTCTATTTGATGGGTGACACCAGGGGGAAAAAAAAGAAAAACCTGAATTGGGTTTAAGCTGGGTGAATGAGTTCATTGCATACTTTTCCTGTGTTGAAATGTTTTTGTTTTGTTTTGTTACTGAGACACAGGAAAATGTCCAAAATGTAAATTTGCAATCTTAAATCACTGAGTAGGCTTGAAATAAAATGATCTTTGATGAGAACTGCCTTGCACAGTGCCTAAGACAGAGCATTTAGTCAATATTTTTGAATAAATGTAGAATAAGGAACTCTTAAGTATTCATGAACATAGATGATCACAAAACTAGAGGAAAACATACTTAATCTGGCAAATTAACTTTCAAATCCTGATACCTTCCAGGTAAACCCTTCTTCTGTGTCACACCATTTCTTTCTCTCTACACCGTAGAGATGCTGGTAATTGCTGAAATTGTAAAACACAAAACACATAAATAAACATAACTACTGACTAGGAGAGAGAAAGTGAAGCCAGAGGCCAAAATGACCTGAAATCTGGAAATTTTGTGCCTAGTGAAGAGTGCCTTTCACCTCAGTACCCATTTCTTTTAGATTATTTAACTGATCTCCCTCATCAATTAAAGGAGTTGATTCTTTGCCTTGAGTACCTTCAGATGCCCAGAGAGGTTTGTGTGCAGGGAATGCTTGTCATATTCCTCAACGGTCCATGAAGGTTTCTTTTTTCTTTCTTCCACAGCATCCTCCAAACTCACATCACCGTATAGTGGGTTATTCTTCAGAACTGATGACAGGGATGGTGGGGGGCTCTCTGTGCTTACAGCACTCTCCACACTGGGTCTCCTCATTCGTTGAGCAGTAACATTCTTCTTCTCTCTCTGTCAGGAGGCACAGTGACAAAGTTTGTCTTACCAATGGGTCACTGATGACAAGGAAGGCAACGTGAAATAATTGTACCTGAAAGCTTGCTGATTCTGCCTGGAAGCCCAACAGATTAGGACAATGAATGAAGGAAGAATTCTAGGATCCAGTTTGACCTAGGATCCTACCATTAATTGAGTTATTTCTTTGCATGTGATCTTGTTGAGCTTCAGTAATCATTCATTAAAATGCTATTTTATAACAACAGAAAAAGGACAATGTTCTTTAATTCAAATAGTAGAATTCTAAACAAAGCCATTTCCCCCCAGCTTATTTGCACTGAGATTTGACACTTTATTTCTTTCTACTTGTGCATTCCATGACTGATTAAAAGAATTTAGCATTGTTGTATTAATCCAGCAAAATCAAGATTAAAAGGCATTTTATAGATATGCCTTGGCTTTCATGGGAACTCCCTTAGGACTCTCATTTCAGGCAGCTTGGAGAACTGGACTAACTTAGCATTGCACTCCTATATGTAGCTATTGGAAGGCTCTAATTCTGACTTCTAGATGTTTAAAAACTTTTTTTTATTAAAGCATGATATATATGTAGAAAAGTGAATATATTATAAAAGTGCATATATTATAAATTTTCATATACCAAATAAACCCAAGATACTACCAAGAAACAAACCATTACCAGCACACCTCATGCTGCCTTCCAGTTACTATCCCTCTCCCTCCCTAAGGATAACCAGTAGGATAACAGCATAGGTCAGTTTGTATTCAATTATGTAAATGGAATCATGCAAAGTGGTTTTTCTGTGTCTGGTATGACCTTCATATTTTTACTCTGCTTTTTTTTCTTATGACTACAAAACTATCACAAAGGTAGAAAAATTTTATATTAAAATTTGTTCATTGGCCAAATAAAATTGAGAAGAAAAAAAAGTTTATAGTAACGTCTCATTTATGATGGGGCATCATGGGAGAGGAACTCCACATAAGTTAATTTTTGGAACACTTCGGTTTAACCCTTAAAAACTGGTGACACATTTCATTAATTTACAGGAAATTTTTCAATAAATGTGTTTCACATATTTCAGTCTTCTTAAACAGAGAAGTTTCAATAGCAAATAATATTTTTCTGAGTTATATTTTTAATCATTAATACACTGATTCCCTCAGTATCTATTGGGGTATATAGGTCACATTAAATATGTGTTTATATAAGCTAAGTTGTGAACTAATATTATATGTAGTTTCCTTCTGAAATGGCTGGCAAAAAATCATCTAGATAAAACCATTCACATTCTCTTTGGCCTTAGGTTTATCTAATTTTCTTTGTCCAGACAGTTTTTACATACTTAGTGATCAACTTGGAGATCATCTCTGACTTTCAACTTGGAGATCATCTCTGACTTTATTAGGTCGTTGGTCTGCTCAAAATCAATTTATATTCCATAATATTGAAGTTTGTAATGAAATAATAAATCATCTTGACTTAGTGTTTATCTTTAAGATGGATGACCTCATGAAAAATGTTTCTGAATTGAGAAAAAACAACTTGATACAAAATTTAGATAGTTTCAGTTTAGCATAATTCTGACTCAAGTTTTTTTCTTCAAGGCTAGATATCTTTGATTATCTTTGAAGAGAAATAATTCTTCTGACATTGAAAAATTGACTTTGTCAGTTTTCTTGCCTGCTGGACTATTCCTTGAGCTTCTTAAATAAGAAAGCTCTATAAATCAGAAAAATACAGTTTCGGGGGTTAAGAAAAAATAATACTTTCTATTACAATGTATAAAGGTCTTGAAAAACTAATATACAAAAGACAGAAAAATAATCAGGGCTATTTTTAAAAGAACATTCAAGCCATTAATTCTAAACTATATTCCTGAATGTTTGATGCTCATCCTAGAACTTGGTGCCATTTATTTTTGCATTGCATGACAATTTCATGTCTGAAGGACATGTGAAGGGAAAATTAATAGAATAACTTTATTAAGCATTTTATGGAAGAAATAGAAAATACTAATCATGGTTGAGGTTCTTTTGTATTTTGATATATTTTTTCAAAATCTCTTAAGAAAGGAAACAAAGCATGTATTTGAGTTTAACTTTTCACTCCACATTCTAGATGGACTACACTTAACAAAAGGAAACTCAACAGTAATTCCATTATTTTACTCATATAAGCTCTAAAATAACTTCTTTTTAAAAATACTTAAAGTAACACTTCAAAGTTTACCTAGGCTCTTCTGTATTAACCATTACTTTGTCCATTTACCCTTTATATACTTTAATCATTATTTATGTCATTTATGTATAAGTAAGCTATCATTTAATGGAAAGAGTGATATAGAAGACTTTCAGATAAACACTGAGAATATACAATTAATAGGCCAAAACAGAAGGAATCTCTAAAAAATGTACTTCAGTAAGAAGAAACCTGATAATAAAATGAAAGATTAAGAGGCAGGAAGGAATGCTAGGCAAAACAAAGAAAAAAAAGAAAAGAAAAGAAAAGAAAAAACTGACAAATATATACAGAAATCTAAGGAAGCACTGATTTTATGGTAAAATAGAAATAAGAATAACCACTAATTTGTGAGTTTTAAGATAAAAGAAAACTGAAACTGTACAGTTAAAAGTTTAACAGATATATTTAATTAGGAAATTTTAAGAAATCATTTCAGTGAGAGTATTGAGATATTACTAAAAAATAGAGAAAGAATGTATAGCTTCTAAATTGGTAGATCAGAAGAAAAAGGATAGAGGAAAATTAATCTAAAAGGTAAGAAACCTGAAACAAAGAATATAGAGGAGAAAGTCTTAGGAAAATAGAAAAAATTTTGAAATAATCATGTTAAATGCAAATAGACTAAACCCTCTATTTAAATGACAGACTGTCATATCAGATTTTTAAAATTAAATTTAATTATATAATATTTACAAGAGAAATACCCAAAATATAAGGACTCAGAAAAAATGAGAGTGAAAGTATAAAAAAAGATATAGCAGGCAAATATAAAGAAACAAGAGCTGGTACCTGACTGGTTAGATACTCAGCAATTTTGTTTTCCCTTCCTGAGTACAAGGGATGACTGCCTTTATTAGGCTGTTTGAAGTTAAACTGGGGCCAGCTCTTCTGATGATGTGTGGACAAAAGTAACAGAGACCACTTCCAAGCTGAGCCCCTGAATTCTCCAAGATTTTTGGCTCACTCTTCCTCACTTTCCATTTTTGTGTCACTGTAAGCAAGGATTCTGAGATGGCAGGGTTTTAAGATGAAAGAACTTCAAGCCCTAGGATACTGCTTGGAAAAGAGTTGCCCCCCAAACCCATCTACCCTTCCTCAGACATGCACAAGAATGCTTTTCTTCTTTTTAGTTAGAGATATTTTGTCATTACAGTGTAGCCTAGCCTACGTTCCTTAATACAGAAAGTGATATCTTGAATTTCTACAAATGTGGGCATTGGCTTAGCAGGCAAGAAGTGGAAAGGGATGAAAGGGATATTGGAAGCCGGATTGATGGTTATTCACATAATACAGTGAAAAATGTTTGGTATAAGTGTCATCTGTGGTCATTTGGAATCTAATCCCCTGTAGCTGTATGAGAGGTATTATAAATAATCAGAGCATTTATGTACAAGGAACACAGTGCTGGTGTAATACAAGAAAAAGATGACATTAGAGAAAGAACTGAATAGTTTCCAAGAAGAAAGAGTAGAGAAACTCTGGAAATTTGATGCCTTCTATTGTTAAAAATCTGACTGTTTATAGACCTCAAACACTAAGATATAGAATCATTTAAAAAAATGGATTGAGGAAAAAAAAAAAAAGCGGATTAAAGCTTCTTAGCTGGGACTTCCCTGGTGGCGCAGTGGTTAAGAGTCCGCCCACCAATGCAGGGGACAGGGGTTCGATCCCTGGTATAGGAAGATCCCACATGTCGTGGAGCAGCTAGGCCTGTGTACCACAACTACTGAGTCTGCGCTCTAGAGCCTGTGAGCCACAACTACTGAAGCCTGCACTCCCTAGAGCCTGTGCTCCACAACAAGAGAAGCCACCGCAATGAGAAGCCCGTGCACCGCAACAAAGAGTAGCCCTCGCTCACAGCAACAGAGACCCAATGCAGGCATAAATAAATAAATAAATAAATAAATAAATAGAAAAATCAAATGAAACATTAAAAAATAAAATCAAAGTTCTTCGCTGAACGAAGTGACTCAGGGTAAAGGTCCTGTTAGGGTGTGGTTTCAAAACTATTATTCCTGACTGCCTCCAGGTGTTTGTCATTGAGTTAAAGGATGGAGAAATGGAGGTAGAAAAGCAAACCATTAAAGCTTACTTGAGGGACTCCCCTGGTGGTCCAGTGGTAAAGAACCCGCCTTCCAATGCAGGTGACGCAGGTTCGATCCCTGGTCTGGGAACTAAGATCCCACATTCTGCAAGGCAACTAAGCCCATGCGCCACAACTACTGAGTTTGCGCATCTCAACTAGAGAGCCTATGTGCCGCAAACTACATAGCCCACGTGCCCTGGAGCCCACACCCCACAAGTAGAGAGAAGCCTGTGACGGGAGAGAGGCCCGAGAGCTGCAACGAAGACCCGACACAGCAGAGGGAAGCCCTCGCGACGCAGCCAAATAAAAGAAAAAAAGCCTATTTGAGAGCTATGCCTTAAGAGAACTTTATGTGTGTTTATTGACCTATAGGCCTGACCGCAACAAAACAGATATGATTACATTAATAAATAGCTCACACTAAGTTTTATAAGATATGTATCACTAAAGAAACCACAAGCCTAGAACTAAAAGCTTTTGATTGTTCAAAATTATAAAACAAAACAATAACCCTATGCCTCCAAATATCCATAAGTAGGAGTAAATTTTGAAGCTTCTACAGCCTCAAGGGAGGGCCCACTCTGATATAGCAAAAGAGAATGATGAACAAGGGGCAGCTTCCTAGCAGGTAGGACTGGGGACCCTAGAGAACAATGCAGCAGGAAGTCTTCTAAAAAGCAGAATCATGGCCTAATCCACCTTCCCTACCTTCAAGGAAGGACACCCACACACATTATTTTCAGTGGAATCTCAGAATTACTTTGGGTAGTGTCTGTCGTCTTTCATTTTTCCCATTCAGAAAGGAAGAATTACTGTAGCGATCCCGTTCCTATTCCAACAAAGATTATAGGATGATATGGTTGGGACATCTGCTAAATGTAGTGACTGGCTCACTTTGGTGTTAGTACCTCTGGGGAAGGATGAATGCTGTGTGTAGGAAGATGAAATATATAAGTATATATATGTTTAACAAAATGATAGACTGTGGCAGAGTCTGGCTAGGTGCTCAGCAAACCCATTTCTTCTTCATGGGCATACAACAGCTAGTTTGGGACACAGGCTTGACCCCTAAAATCCCTGATCCTTGGCTTAGTCTCTCTCTCTTTTCTAGCTACAAGCATCATAAAAATTCTGATATAAAAGAGCCTCAAAAAGGAACAGTCTGGGTTCCACTTGGAAGCAAGCCACTAGGATAATTTTCCCACCCACAACAGATCTTGTGTGAATGACAGATACATTTTATTGAGTCAAGTCACCAAGAATTTGGGCATATTTGTTTCCACAACATAATTTAGCCTGACTAACTACTAAGAAAGTATATATATCAGACAAAATAAACTTTCAGGTAAAAGACTTTGTTAGGTGAAGAAAGTGTTGGTGGAAAATGAATAAATGTAGGCATAATCAGTAAAATATAATATTTCTAAACTTGTATGCCTCCAGTAAAATAATCTCAAATATATAAAGCAAAACTTGAGATAACTAGGAGAAATTTATACATATAATTTTTTACCAAGCAGATAAAAAAATTATTAAATATAAAGAGGGTTTGAACAATGAAACCAACACATTTGATCAAAGACATTGATGTCATTATTCAACGACTAAAAATAACCATTTTAAAAATACATTGAATATTTACAAAAATTGGTGATGTCCTGGACTCTAAAAGAAATTTCAAACATTCAATATTATATAGATCATGCTCTTTGATCACAACTTATTAGAAATTTAGACATTAATATCAAAAAGATAATGTAAATTACCACATTTTGTAGAAATTAAAACACATTTCAAATAAATGATGGGAATTTAAAAACTTAGGCATAATGAAAATGAAAACTGGAGCTGAAATAGCTTTTGAGGGAGTATTATAAGCATATATGCTCACATTATAAAAGCAGAATGAGAAAATTAATGAAGTAATAAACATCTAATTCAAAGCCTTAAAAGGAAACTGCAGAGTAAATCTAAGAAAATAGTCAACATGAAATAATAAGGACAGAAGGAGAAACCAATAAATATTATGAAGAAAAATAACCCAAATATACAACGGAGAGAATCAACCATATTGAAAGCTATTTCTTTGAAAAGGCTAAACCGATTAAAAATATCTCTGGTAATACTTCTCCGGAAAAAAAAAAAAAAGATACAAACTCACAATGTTAGATATGTAAAAGGAACGTGAGAAGTTACATAGCACAGATTAAGAACTGTAATAGGAGTATAATCTGAGTAACTTTAAGAATTTACATGCAATTGGGCAATTTCCCACATAACTTATAAAATTTAATTAAGGAAAAAATAGGAAATGTTAATAAACCAGTGATCATTTGACTAACTGAATCAATAGTTTAAAATCGACCCCAAGCATACACAGGTTTAGGAACACCAGGCTGAATGAGCGTTGTAATCAGCACTCAGACATTCTTGAAACAGATCATTTCTATCTTATTTCTATCTCATTTCTATCTTGTTGAACTCTTCCAGAATATAGAAAAATAAGGAATACTCCCCAACTCATGTTATGAAGTTGGTATAAACTCCAGACAAGGGAAGTAGGTAAAAGAAAAGGTAATTTTTTATAGGCCAATTTCTATTATAAACATAAATGAAAAAATCATTAATAAAATATTGCTAAACAGAATCCTATAATATGTATATTTTATATACTAGGATAGGAAAGATTTATACCAGAAAAAGATGTTTTACCAGGAGGATGGTTTAATATTCGAAGATTAATGTGACTCACCAATTATCAGGAAAGAAACAACACAGAAGGTTGCAGTATATTGTGAAAAATATTTGGAAAATATTTAAACATATTTAGAGCAAATTTCCTAGCAAGATGAAAATAGTAGGGAACTTTCTTAAACTAAGAGAATCTGCCCAAAACTTCCAGGGCACTGTTTACTTAATGGTTCAAATATTAGAAGCATTTATCTTGGTTTCAGAATTAACACAAGGATGCCAGTAATCACAAACATTCATACGTTATTGTGAAGTTCTGAGCAATACACTAAAAATTAAATAAATAAATCAAAGGAATAAGGGTTGTAAATAATGAAACAAAACAGTAGATGACATGATTATCTACAGGGATACTTACCATCAAAGTAAAATAGATGTTAATACAATTTCTGGATTCAAAATCAATATACAATAATCAATAGCATATGTAATATTTTATTATAAAACATGATTTAAAAGGTCCTATTCTTAAGAGCAGTAATTGCTATCAGTATTTAGATATAAACATTACAACTATATGCAAAACTTCTATGTGGAGAATTATAAGACATAATTGAAGGCTATACGAAGAGCATGATAAATGGAAATATATACCATGTTCATGAACTGGGAGAATCAAGATCATAAAGACTTCCATTTCCCCAGTTTGGTCTACACATACAATGTAGTTCCTATCATAATCATAATGCAAACAAGGCATTTTGTTATATTGCACATGTGAGCCCACAGACAACTTTTCTTGGAAAGCAGCTCCCCACTGACCACAATAATTCTATTTTCCAAATTGCTAGAATGGTTACTTTCATGAAACACAAATTTGATCATGTGATCCTCTTGCTTAAAATTTTTCATCAACCCCTCCAAATTTTCAGGATAAAATTTAAAAATCTAGACAACACCCTCTGAAGCCTTCCTGGTCTGATCCAGACCTCTCTTTAACCCCCTCTCCTGCCTTCCTCTCCAAGTAACCAGGGCTCTGGAGTCCCACATGTGCTCCTGTGACACACACAGTGCTTTTAATACAGTTTCAGTGCCAGGGGCGTTTGGGTCTCATATGGGAGCAGTGTGATGGGACAAAGTGGGTAATGCTTCTGGCAGCATACCATCCAAGGGTGAATTTCTGACCCCAATGGAGATTTTGTGAACTGTGTAAATTTAGCATAACTTGATAAATCATGTCCTGATAATTGCCTGAGCAGCTCAGTGATGCTCCTCAATCTACTTCCTAGACAATAAATTAAGTACCTCAAAAGTCCTATAACATTTGCCCAAATATAAGCTTAAAAATGGGAGCCTATTGCACATAGGTGGCTGTTTTTTTTGAAATAGGAAATGGAGTATTGGGAAAAGAGACAGTCCAGGAGAAGGCATGACACGTGTTCAGAGACAGATTGTGAAATACAGTTATGATATACCAAAAAAAAAAAAAAAACTGAGATAGAAAGAAGAGACTTTAGAATTTAAGGGGAAAAGAGTTATAAGACTGAAAAAAAAGTGAGGCAAGGTGATTAGGAAATACACCCAGTAAATGACATTGTCTAGAAACCAAGGGAAGAGCAACCTCCTTACCCTTGGTCTTTTGTTTCAGTTCACAGGTTTAGTACAGAAATCCCCTGGGTTCTCAAACAGATGTGATGGAAGCCAGGAAAAGATATAAGAAATAGATTAACCTGAAAAGATTCTGAAGTCTAACTGCTAATCAGAAAAAAAAAAATCCCACCACAATATCTGAAAAAACATGTTTTATCATTTATACCAAAAAAAAGGAATCAGCTTTTTCCTTTTATTACCTCGTTTTATAAAGGGATTGGCAGAAAAATTTGGGATACAATTCCAAATGCCTTCATCAGATACATGCCCCAAATTATTTTAACAACCAGAAACATTAGGTTTTGGCAAAAGTTTGTTCATTGCACTGAAAAGAAATTTATTAGGAAGCTTCTTTATTTCTCTAGTTGAAAGAATTTAAGAAGTATAAATCTAGTGGAATCAAGAAATATTTGCTTGTACTCTCTCCCTACAAATACAGGTGACCTGTGTATCCACATAGAGGGAATGAACAGTGTTTGGAGATACTGGCATGCCTGAGGACATCTGTGCTTACTTTTCTATACATACGGTATTGCTTCCGTTTGTGTAAAATGGCTTAGAGAATTGCCTCTGAAGGTGGAATGTGAATTTTAAAAAAGCTTAAAAGATAAATTATGCATATAAATACAGTACTCTGTTTTGTTTTTTGGTTTTTTTGGCCATGCAACACAGCATGCAGGATCTTAGTTCCCTGACCAGGGATCAAACCTGTGGCGCCTGCTGTGAAGTGCGGAGTCTTAACTACAGGACTGCCAGGCAAGTCCCTAGGAGATCTTTGTTTTAACTGTTGAGTTACTACCAACGTTGAAGGCAATGTTTGTAGACTAAGTCCTTTGACATTCCATGAGGTAGTCTGAATTCTAAACACCATGCACATAGAGGGTATGAGACCAAAGGGTAAGCTGACACAAACCTGAAGTTTGTGTGGATTTCTTGGGAGTATAAAATCTAACAGCTTGAGTTAGCCACATAGCTTGACAAATGTATTGACTACATCCTCTAACACCTACACGCACACATACGCCCCTGCATCCACCGTATACATCAATAAATGCAAGTGGTATTATCGGCTATTTTCCAAATTCTAATGACAGGGTAATTCTAACACATTTTGGAATACTGGCAAGTGATGATGATGATGATACACATTTCTTATACTCTTATAAGAAACCCTGTCAATTGTTTTTACCTTGTTTTATTTGCTCTCAGTTTTAAGGAAATATGTAAAATGAGCATTACCCTAATTTTGCAAATGGAAATACTAAGGCATGGACTGAATAAGGGTCATAATTTATGTCTCTCAAATTGGTTTATTGTGGATTTGAGACAAGAAACCAAGTTTCAAATCTCTTTATTCAACGTTCTCCCAATTGGCATAATGTCTCCCTAGCAGAGTGAGACATTAAGCCAACAGAGCAACGGTTTTAAATTAAGAACTATTTAACAGCTGCCTACCACCTTCTGCATCCCTAACACCTAAATTCACCTGGTATATTCAGTGCCTTATTCCAGGTATCACCACAGCTACTTAAAATATTTTTTTTAATTAATTAATTTATTTATTTTTATGTTTTTTGGCTGTGTTGGGTCTTCGTTTCTGTGTGAGGGCTTTCTCTAGTTGCGGCGAGCCGGGGCCACTCTTCATCACGGTGCGCAGGTCTCTCACTACCGTGGCCTCTCTTGTCACAGAGCACAGGCTCCAGAAGCGCAGGCTCAGTAGTTGTGGCTCATGAGCCCAGTTGCTCCGCGGCATGTGGGATCTTCCCAGACCAGGGCTCGAACCCGTGTCCCCTGCATTGGCAGGCAGATTCTCAACCACTGCGCCACCAGGGAAGCCCCCTTAAAACTTTTATATGTTCATTTCTTTTAGATTTATTTTTTTGCCAATGAATATATCACTCCTGGATTTTAAGATCCAGCCAAGGAGAGAAGAATTACTTATTGACATATTGCAATCTAATGTAGTGAATATAATTGTTTTTACTCATAATCTGTGCCACACCTACTCAACTAACTAAATTTGTAATTCATTTACTCCTTCTCTCCAAGCATTATTTCAGTAGTATACTGAACTGAAATATTTATTCAGTCATTTAACATTTTATTTTAGGGTAAAAGTATAACTTAATAAAGTTTATCTATAGTTTATAGTTACCGATAACATATTCAAAGACATATGAAGCAGACTTTTACCTTCTTGGTTTGCCCTGAATAACTATATCAACACATCAGGGCCTGTTGAAAGAGATGCCCTTTAAAAATTTGCATTTCATTCAGGTTTAGGAACAACATTCAACAGAGCTTTAAACTGTGAAGTTCCACATGAAGGAAATAGGTCAGCTCCAGTCCTAAACAAAAGATGTTAGATCGATGTGTTCCAACCTCAAAGGAATTTATTGGATATGTTTTCTTAGACTAAACTTCATAGCACAGGAGGGCCAAGGTTCTCTGAATTGAGTTTTGAATCATTTTATTCCATGATATAAACAATAAGACAAAGGAGAAATTTCATCACATTTAACTTCAACAAAACACAAAAAAAGCAACCACCAAAAAGGTGTGTATGGATGGGTTTTGAGGATTACAAAAGGGAAGGATGTAAAATTTTTGAAAAGTTAGTTTTCATAATAGGCTGCCTTACAATGGAAATAAATTAAAATCCTCATAGATGGAGGAAACACTTACATAATCATCCAAGTGTACTTGATTTTGAATGATCTCATGATAAAGGTCCCGAGGAGCCCACAAACACACCACAAAGGAGTCACTTTACACCAGGACTCATGAGTAGCAACTGTTTCTTAAAAGAAAACAAATTTCTGTTTAGGGAATTTGAGCCACTCCAAAGGATTTAATGATTTGCAGGGGTTTGCAGGTCAGTCACATCTGTTCTGAAATGACATGCTTCTTCCTGTTTCTAAATTGACTAACCCTTAACCCCATTAGCCCTCAAATCTTAAACAAAGATTATTCCTGTTTCATGAGCTGTGCAACAGTCAAGTTTATTTATGTTTATTTCAGCACATGGAACTCATCACAGTTTTATTCTTCCCCTTTGGTTAGCAAAAAGAAGGAAGATGCAAAAGAAGAAAGCAAGAAATGAAGTCCGGGTTTGAAGGTTGATTGTTAAGTTTTGCCCACATGGACACCTGTGGAAAAAAAAGAACCTCTAAAATAATAACCAGCACCTTTCCCAGGTGGAGAGTTCTCTCTGTTTTCTTTCTTTCCATCATTAGGTTGCCATTGTTCCACTGTTTGAGTCTCTTTTGCATGAGATAAAAGGGAGTCTGTCTAAATGAGGCAGAAGCAAGATTCAGTTCTCTCAGAGGCCATGCATGAGCCCACACAATGTAAGCTTCTGATGCTTTATGCTTAGACTACCCAAAAGATAGAGGTAGGGTTCCCCCCAGAGCCTTATTTGCAAATGTAGTAATTGATTGAAAAAATTTGAAGGGAAGGTATAAAATGAGGGCTAGGCAAAATCTAAAATGACAGGCTGAGAAGCTAGTGCTTGGAGGAAAACGAATGGTTGGGAAAATTCACAGAATTTATAAAGTGATCAGAGAAAGTCTCCTTATGTTAAGGAAGAGAGAAAGACCTTTTCTATGGCAAGTGTGAGCAGCTACTTTGTACTCTGTTCCCTATAGCTTTCTTTTTGCACAAATGATGAAATGGCCAATAACGAGAAAGAAGCAAGCCCCTGCCCGCGTATTTATGTGCTCCCAGATCTTACCTGTGAGTAGATGAGGTTTTGCCAGTGCTGTGCAGCAGGGTAATTCCCTCCCGGAAACTTCACCAGACTGGCCTGAAGAAGGGCTGAGTTCCTCATTAAAGACCTCACGTCAAGCTGCAGGAATTTGTCAGGATGGTTGTTATTTGGCAAAACAGAGAGATCCATGTCTCCCTTCTTCTACGGTGGAAAACAAAGGCAAGCAAGACTGCCGCTGTCAGAGCTGTCCATTATTGATGAGCCTGAGAATGCCTGACAGGCATCTGAAACCAGGTCTCTGGGCTGTGCTCAGAAACTACTCTCGAAATGACACATCCACACACAGGAACAATGTAGCACGCTGCCTTACCTTTCACCACACACACACGCACGCACGCGTGCTTCAGTGGAACAGTTGGGCCCACACGCATTAAATTGGATGGGATACCAAAATTAGGTATGTGTAGCACGTAATGTCTCTCCATACAGAGTTAGGAGTAACAGTTTAAGAGGAACTACTCTTTGGATAAGGCTGCCAGAATTTCAGGGTTAGAGTCCACAGTTTGGAGCACATGAAACAATCACCTGTAGGGAGACATTACTTAATATTTCTCTCTGAACATTGCCGAGCTGGCCCAGCTGACTTGGCTCTGCCTGCACAGCCTCACATGTGATACGTGGGATCTTGTTTCTTCTCATGTTTTGACTCCCAGAGTCTCAGGCTCATGTGAAATCTAACCATGTTTAGGTTGTCAGCTTCAGCTCGAGTAGGGAAATGGCAAGAATTTGATAGTTTGCTACAGTAATTTAGTGCCCCAAACTACTGCTTTGACCCATTCTCTATCTGAGGTCTCTTTGACTCTGTTCCTAGCTGTATAAACTCCTGTGATGGGTCTTGGTGTTTACAAAGTACATTTGGAACCAAAGGAGAACATGGCTGCTGGGTTTGGATGACGTGCTGTCCTAAGTGAACCCACCTGCTACTCAGGGAGCCGAGGTGGGAGTGAGGCTGTGGACGGCATCTTAAGCCAGGAAGTGATGATGACTTTAAGGGAGATAAGCTCTCTCATTACAAGCCACTCTGCCTTGGGCAAACCATACTTCTCACCAGGAAAGTGTGGATTTTCATCTAGAGAAAGAGGGAACATTTCCACTCTTGAGAAGGCATAGGACAGACACATCAGCAGTTTTTAAAAGACATAGGTTGTTATGTTTGTGCCTCTGTAAACCCATCTGATTCAGCAGGAAGGATTTTCTTCCAGAGGAAATGAGGTCACGTGTGGAATGTATCAGCACCAGATTTCAGAAGAGTGCCCTATAGCTTATTAGACTGAGCAGCTAGGATGTTCTTGAATCAAGCAAGACACTAGAGAGTACTTACCTCCTTTATAACAAAAAGCATGAAGCTGTTAAAAAATCATCTTTCCTACTGACAGTTGCAAACTGGATTAAACAACCAATGTTTTCTGTAAGAATTTTTAGACCCAAACTCTATCACTGTCCTACAATATGTGAAATAAGTTTGAGTGGTTTTTATCAATACACTTACTGGAGAAAGAGGTACTTCATAATGACAGTTGATAACAAAAGAGTTAAATCACAAGTGTTTGAAGAATCAAGTGTGTTATGTGTATGTGCATGTACTTAGGACTTTCTGGGTTTTTCTGGCAGCTGCCAGAACACATCTAATGAACAAATATTTCTCGGGCTGTTTGCTTTTCCTAAAAGATTCTTTGGGGAATAACACACATCTTCAAGAAGAACCTTACTTCTCTTTGGCTCTCTATATTGGCCAAGTGGAGACACAAAACCCAGATCCAAATATATTTGATTAGAAGTTTTCCTTAGCCAAAGTATGAGGTAGGTGAAATGAGCCTTCAGTTTTCCTTAGGCGTCCTTCCTTTTAGATTCCTCCACTGTGCTTTAGATGCCCAGAGGTTTGTATACTATCTCCTTCTGTCTACAAGTTCGGTTTCTGACTCTCCACATTCTCCCACCATCCTTTGTCTACTGTCACCCCAAAAACCATCAGTTCTTACTTCTTACTACTGTCCCTATGGGTAGCCTACATGACTGATAATCAGGAAATGAAGCTTACTACTCCCTCTCCTGCTACTGGCCAAACCCCACCTCCTCCTCACCCCCAAATCACACCTCTGCTGACGCCAGTCCTTCTGCCTGGTAACATTTCTTCCCAACCCTGGATTTTGACCACCTCCTATTCATACTTCACGGGCCATGGCTGATACCTAGCCTTTCACAAAAACTTTACATATGTTCTCTAGTAGGGGAAATGATTTTTCCCTCGTTTGAAATTTCAGAGTGATTTGTTTATACTCTTACTATCTTTTGTTTGATAATATATTTTTCCTTTTTCTTTTATGAGCCCCTATACTGGATACATTACAAACGAGCAGCCCTATTGGATGCTTCCTTCCTCACATGAGTCCTGTCCTAAGAACCTCATAAAGCCCTTCGCTCAATCAATAACGGTGGCTGTTGTCTCTTCCAGAGCCCTCTGGTTGGAAATTGATAATCCAATTAAATTTGATTTAAAAAATGGCTTAGTGCTCTGTTTTTCAATCAACCGTGCCCAGTGAAAAAAGAATTCCATCGCCAAAAATATTTATGACATACTCTGTATTCTCTTCTGGTAGTTTATAATGCACAAACTCACATGGAAGACTCTGAGAAGTTCTGCTTCATTAACGCTAGCATTTGCCAAATTTATTTGGTCACATAACACCCATTTCACTGTTGTCCTTTTAACTCTACAAAAAACTTACCTGACAGTGATTGGACAAATACTGTCTTAGGAGTTCTATTTCTTTGTTGTCACTAACACCTTCATCCTAGAGTGACAAAGAGTATAAATAAATATAAATAAAGAGTTATATTACAGGAACAATCTGGTGGAAATCTGGATATCTGGGGCTTCTCAACTCTTACCATGCATGTAATCATTTGTTCTCTCTCTTTATAGCAAATTTTAATAAAAGCATCATTATCCCTTGGATTTGGGCCCAGAATTATTGTCTTTTGAACCACGAGAATTATAAAAATAGAAATACAGTTCACTAGGCAAAACTGTCTACATATTAATTAACCATATTTTCTTTTCTTCTCCTCATCCTCTCTCCCTTCCTCCCTCCCTCCTTTCCTTTCTTCCTTCTTTCCTTTCTTTTTCTTATGCAAATAACCGACTGAAATATCTGAAAGTATTTCCATCTGAAAAGCCTGGATGATGTCCACATGAGCAGTTGGGGTTCATCAAATTATCTGATTTTGAAAATTTGGACAGTTTTGGATAGTTTGATTACAAAGAAAGCCTGTGATTAGGTTATAAATCATTGGGCATCTATTACATAACATTATCAAAACTGATGAACGAGGGAGGCAATCACATTAACTAAGTGCACAGAATTTGAGGTCAGAGTGATACATCCAACTAAACTGTGCTCTTGAGCAAGTTGCTGAATCTCTCTGGTCCTCAGTTTCCTCAGCTACAACGTGAAGATATTAATGGTCCCTTACGAGGGTGCTGTGAGGTTTAATAGGTATACTGGTTAAAAGAATGCTTAGCATATATGAAGTGCTTAAAAATGGTTCCCTATTATTTTAAGAGTGCATAAATAATGGGTTTTCATTTCAGCCATCTCCGATATAAAGCAAACTGGAGAAAAAAATTTAAAGTTTTATGATCCACAGTTAAAAAGCAGACTCCATTTCCCAGAATACCCTTCTTTGTGTGAGTCTGGGTTAGAAGAAGCTGAAAGAGAAACTGGCATGAAATTTGGAAGGCACCATGGAAGCAGCACCCATTAATCTGCAATTCTTTTTGCAATCAGATATCGTGACAGAGGCATAGGCACTTGGCAGGTTCTAGATTGCCTTGCTCTCCTGAGCTCTATGCCCATTTCTTATTTCCAACTGTTGGTCCTGTTGACCGCCAGGAAACTTAGATCCACTACCCAGTGTTGGCACTGGTCCTGTAAAGGAGGAAGCTACACAAAGGCAACAGCATCTCATAGACATCTTCACAAATTACCCCTTTGTCGTTAAACTTACCTGGCTGTGCCTGGCTGCTCAGATTGGTGACTGCTCTGATCCTCCAACTCCTCTTACGGACCTTCACGTCCAGGGTCCTCCTGCTGTTGTTTGAGTTCAAACCTATTATCCTCTATCACTGCTTTGCTGATTGGATCTGGCAACTACAGGTGTCAGAAGTGCTTCCAAGGAACAGAATTTTAAAAATGGAATCTGGAATTAGTTCTCCGATATGACTAGACTTAAAGGCATTAATGACCAGTAGTAAGTGGGACCCTGGTCATCCATGACATACAGGGGCAGAATGGTTATAAAAACTCTCACCTATAGTTACCTGGACTGAAGTGCCTAGAGAAAGCAAGGCCCTAGGTTACAAAGTACCTGCTGCAATATAAATTTTCCATAGAAGCAAAGAGAATAAGGACCGTGGGGTTGATTCATTTCTTCTAAATCAGCTGGAGAACTTACAGAAAGAGAATGATAAGCCTGGGGTTTTACATTCACAGCTCAAGGTCTAAGTTGGGAACCAGAAAGCTTTTATGACTGTCTTGAAATAAAACCTTTTAAACTGTACTGCTGATGTCTTACCATCTGTGATGTCTTCTAAATCCACATCCAGATTCAAGTCCTGGAAGATCCAGAACCAGGGAAAAAGTATGACTTTAAGGTGCTACCATACATTGCCAAAGGAACTGCAGGATTTCACCAATTCACATTAACTGAAACCCAAGATATATGTATGAGGATGTTTCTTAATGGTGTTATATTAGGACAAAAGGAATACAATATTTTATTAACCTAAATGTTTTTGACATGGGTTCACTAAGCAGAGATTCTTGATTCAAAGTGTTAGTCCACACGTCTGGGAGTAACTCTTAACAATATGACTGAAAACTGGACCCAACGGTGGTCTGCACTGAATGAAATTGAGATGTCAAAACTTCCTTGTAGAAATATCACCATTTATTGGTCGATGAATTAGGCCCTATACAACATCTTAGAGGACCTCCAAAATGTTTTCACCCAGCTGATGCGAGAATTGATTATTTGGGGGTAGAAAAGATGTTGCATCATTCTGTCAGGCCATCTGTTCAGGGTGATGGGGAACATGGTAATACCAGCGATTCACGTGAGCATGAGCTCACTGCCACATTTTTTTAAACTGTAATAGGAATTCTCTGAACAGAAACAATATCGTATGGAATACCCTATCGGTGAACGAAGCATTTGGTAAGTTCATGGATGCTGTTTTGGCAGAAACTTTGCAGGCTGGGGAGGCAAATCCATATTCAGGGTAAGTGGTTATTTCTGTGAGAACAAACTACTGCCTGTTTGGTGATAAAAGTGATCTAATGTAATCTTACTGCAATCAAGGCGGTGGGCTGGTCCTTCCATAGAATGGTGCCAATATTGGGAAATAATATTTTCTCTGCTATTGTTAGGTTGAGCCCTCAGCAGTGACTGTAGCTAGACTGGCCTTGGTGAGTGGTAGCTCACATGGCTGAACCCACACATAATCTCCAGTCCTGCCACCACTGTCTCTGTTCCTGGGCTCACTGGGCAAGGACAAGGGTGGCTGATGAAAGAGACTGGCCAACATACACAGAAACCATCATCTTATCCAACTGACGACTGAGTCCTCTCTCCTGAGGGTGCTCTTTGGTGAGCAGTCAAATGGAATATATGTTATTCACATATCTTTTCCTCAGAACTTCTTTGTCACCAATTTTCAAACCACGCTCCTCCCAAGTCCTTGTCAAGGCAGCCAAAACACCTTGATTACAGTAAGATTATATTAGATCACTTTAATCACCAAACAGGCAATGGATTTTTCTCACAGAAATAGCCACGTACCCTGATTATGGATTTGCCCCCCGCCAGCCTGCAAAGTTTCTGCCAAAATAGCATCCATGAACTTACCAAATGCTTCGTTCACCGACAGGGTATTCCATACGATATTGTTTCTGTTCAGAGAATTCCTATTACAGTTTAAAAAAATGTGGCAGTGAGCTTATGCTCACGTGAATCGCTGGTATTACCATGTTCCCCATCACCCTGAACAGATGGCCTGACAGAATGATGCAACATCTTTTCTACCCCCAAATAATCAATTCTCGCATCAGCTGGGTGAAAACATTTTGGCGGTCCTCTAAGATGTTGTATAGGGCCTAATTCATCGACCAATAAATGGTGGTAGTTCTACACCAATTCACGGATTCAGGAATCAAGGGATGGATTAAGAATGTCTCCTCTTCCTATGTAATTTTTCCCTTTCTCATTCCCCTACTATCTTACCTAAGATGTGTTGATACTGGTTGATTTTATATTTCAACAATTAAATTAAAGGATATCCAAAGTAAGGGACAGTCTAGAAACAAACTGTGCCCCGTATGAACATGAAGGTGAAAATACTAATGAGGGAAGGTGTCAAGAACTGTGAAGACTTTGAGGCTTTACTCTACTTGCAATCTAGCAAGTTGGCCTGCCACACTCTCAGGGCAGAAGACATAAAATTCCTGGGTTAGAGACAAAGGACTTTATTACTTGTGGCAACAGCAGTAGCCAGAGAATCAGCATTTTCCTGCACTGGTTCCCTGAGCCCCAATTCCCACAGGGTGACATGAAGAGAGCCAGGCGGTACCTGTACATGCAGTGAACTGTATTACAGGAGAGGGACCCCAATTTTAAGGAACCTGAAACTTTCATAATGAGAAATAAGAATGTCTGCCCTTTGCTCCAAAAAAAAGACGCTATATTTACCTTCCAAGGCTATTCATTACACAAACATCCTTTAGAAGATACTCCAGAACAAAAGCAGACAGTGCCAAGACATGTGGAAATGTGAGAGACTCATGAAGAATTGCCTCTCAGCAGGAAGTTTCACATATTTTATTGAAAAATCTAAGAAATCATGTGAATCATGTACAATATTTTCTCACAAGAAAACCTTTAAGCTGGTTTTTAAACGTTTCACAGAATTGTAAAACTTTTTTAAGTTTTAGAAAGAAAAAACACAATGAAACTACCACAGTGTTATAAGCTTTTTGTTTTTCCTTGTTTCTAGGGAAAAGACTGAAAACTAGTAAATTTTCTCATTATGATTTGTGAGGCTAAGTACTATACTCTTTTATAGATCTGCTAAAAAGATACAAGGAAATGAGGGGATCAACGCTTTCTTTGTTCAAAATATTTTAAAAAGCTAAAATCTAATGACAACATGTTAAAATACTACACATTTTTGTAGGATGTTACCATTTCTATAACGGTTTCTCTACACTATATCAACAGTGCAATGGTGATTCAGTGTAAATCATTACAGTGTTTCATTGTTACAATACTTGTGTTCAAGTACATGTTCATGAACATGATCAAAGTCTCTATTTTGACTTTTCTTTTTCATTATTAAAATAAGGCTATAATTACAGTAGAATTTTTCCTATGGATATCTCTAAATCTGAACGCAATGCATAATACATTCTCTAAAAACCTGTTCAACACTATGAGGTTTGTTATGTTGACACATCTACTGCAGATTACAGAAAATGGGCTAGTTCTGCATCAGGATACCAAAAAACAAAAATGATTTCTCTCCATATATAACTAAACTATTATGCTAAATTAGTATACATTCTGGATAACTCAATGGTATTGTCGGGGAGAGAGTAGCATCTTAGAGACGGCCCTAATTTAAAAAAATGTTTTGTTTGGTTTTTTTTGGTTTTTTTAAAGCCTAAAGATCTTGGTTTTTTCTTTTTCCCTTTTTATTTTTATTCTGGAAACTGGATCCAACTTATTTATATAAAATTATTTATGAAGCCATATAGTATAAATCAAAATGTTTGTAGAACCAAAACAAACACCATATTGGATGTGTGGCAGGCAAAAAAATAAATTAATTTGATTAAATTATATGTAATCTGATAATATTTGGTCTGAAAAACATGCTAGTGTGTGTGTTTATAAATAATGTAATTGCAAAGAGCTGTTAGCCAGCCAGCCTGCTAGAGGTCAACTCTTCTGCTGCAGCTTTTGGGCATAGAAGTCCCTGCACGTCTCACAGCAGCGCTGATACCACCGCATGTCCTGACAGAGGTTCTTCTCACGTATCACCCGGCAGTACACAGGCCACTGATTTCCCAGGCACTTGAAAGTCAGAGCAGCTGTGAAGCAGAACGCAGGGAACTAGGTGTCATGAGATAAACTAGGTGTCATGAGTAGAAACAAAGAGCAATCACTTAAGTTGGGGGATTTTGTACACACACGTTGACTCATGTATATTACCTCACGGAGCATAAAAGATAAAGAAACACACACACACACACCCTATAATAAAGGAGTAAAGTGAATGAATAATGGTCTTACTCATGAACTTTTATAGACTTATTAAAGATAGAGTTCCCAAATCCAATAAGTGTACTGCAAATGGCTTTTAAGTTTCCATTTCATGGCTTTCATTTAACCTTCTTTTGGATTTTTAGTTGAGAGATTAAAAAGAAAAAGGAATGTGTTCAATATGTCCACCATTACGAGAATACAAATTAATAAGTATTGTTATGGATGACATTGCGAAGACATAGCAAAACAAAAATCTGCTCACACTTATTTCACATTCCTCGTTTCCTAGATAGCAGACATGTCTAACTGGGATATTTAAGAATTGCAATTTCAGGCATCCTTAAAATCAAAGCTGATTATCAAAAGTGACTAAAATTTACAGCAATAAAGTGCTTGAAATGAGCTCTTGGTATAAAAAATTCAGTCATGTAGATTTGGCCCCAGTTTTTCTGAAGAAATAGCGTGTTCTGGCATGTATAATAAAAGGCAGTTCTGCTACAATTGTTCCTTTTGCCACTATTCTAGTATGATTCATTAATTTATGTTTAAAAACCTTAAGATTTTCCAACCACTGTGCTTCTGTGTTTGGGGATGTGCCTTCAAGAAAAAATGAACAGAGAAAATGGAGTTTTAATTAAATTCTCCTTTTAATTCATTATTTTCTGACACATGATACTTCAAGAAGGACTCCAAATAATTGTTGGAGAAAGGGATTATGCTGTTTTTGAATACAAGGATTTAGAGCATCTGCTCTAGGATTGCTTAACTTTTTGTCTTAACTAGTCTTAATTCTACTTGAACTGATTATTTCTTAGAAATGTTAATTATTTGGCTTAAAAAAGAGAATTTTTATATTTCCATGAAGAACACAAACTTTTCCATTTGATTGAATCGTATGCCTGGAAAAGTATCTATGACAATTTAGCTCCTTGCATTTTGGCAATATTATTCTGTATGATTAAACTGATCCCCTGGAGATTATACATACAAATTGAAACTGAAGGTTTCCCCCCCTGGTAACCATAAGTTTATTTTCTAGATCTGTGACTCTATTTCTGTTTTGTAAATAAGTTCATCTGTACCACTTTTTTAGATTCCACATATAAGTGATATCATACAATATTTGTCTTTCTCTGTCTGACTTACTTCACTCAGTATGCCAAGGAGGAAAAGGGGGGAGGGATAAACTGGAATACTGGGATTGACATATACACACTACTATATGTAAAATAGGTAACTAATAAGGACCTACTGTATAGCACAGGGACCTCTGCTCAATACTCTGTAATGACCGATCTGGGAAAAGAATCTAAAAAAGAGTGGATATATGTATATATATAACTGATTCACTTTGCTGTACAGCAGAAACTAACACAACATTGTCAATCAACTATACTCTAATAAAAATTAATTTAAAAAAAAAACAACTGAAGGTGTTAAATGTATATTAACCCAGTGACATCCAGGCAGCAGTGCTATTAAAAGCCACTAACTGCCACAAAATTAAAGGCTAATTCATTCATGAATATTTGTTGTTCAAATGCAGGGTATATATACTTAAAATACATAGTCTACTTCTTGATGATGTATTAGATTAAATAGCAGGAATTGAGAATATATGTGAAAGCATTTTATAACATAAAAACTATGTAAATCAATGTAACTACTATTTATTTTTATTTAACATTATGTCCTTAAAGATGAAAAAAATGGTACTACTTGTTCAGGGGTGTAGATACATACATCTGTTCTCCTTGAAAGTGATTTTTTTTGCTCTTTGTCTCTCCAAAGGATAATTTGTACCCAGGATCACAAGGAAGGCTATTAACAATGAAGAGGTCCAAGGTGTACACTACAACCTCACCTTTCCATAGACATTACCTTAATTGAGGGTTCTGCCATGGGATGGGTCAGAACCAAAAATATGGTTACATCCTTCAGCCCTTTATAGGATGACCTTGGGTGGTATGGCATTCATATTTCCAGGGCCTGGACCTGAGTAGACAGCTCAGGAATGAAAATAGTTTAGTCTTGAGAATTTTTTACCCACATGATCATCTGGACTAAACTATAGTTGAATAGATCCAATTTAGTCAGAACCAAACTAATTAGTATAGATTGATAACTAAGCTTTAAAGTGATATGCAAAATAGAAGAAGCCATGATCATTTCCATGTTTCTCAAAATCATCCCCTTTTTGGTCTGCTTACCCAGCCTGGGTGATGTTATAGTATTTACATTAATCTTCTCATTGCAGGGCTGAAGGTGGCATGGCCTGTATGCTGCAGGTTTTTCGGAAGAAAAACATTCATTTCCATGTCTTCCTGTGATCTTATGCATGCACTGAATAACACGGGACTGCATTCCTTTGCCACAGGTAATTGAGCACTAGGAGAGATACAAGGTTTTGTTAAATGTTCTTTTTGTTGTTTCCTTTCTCTAGGCTGTAAGCCACCTTCTCCTTATATTTGCTAAAATTGGACATGAGCCACAACATCCAGGGTTAATGTAAAACATGGGTCAGAAATGTTGTTGCTCATAACTTGGGCACAGTGCTGTTCAGAATATCTAGCTGACCTAAGGCAGAGCTTTGGACAATGAAGGACATAGGCGATTAAAAAATTTACAGCAGAAACTAATACAACATTGTAAATCAACTATACTTCAATAAGATTAAAAAAAAAAAAGCTGGAGAGTATGACTTGGGAAAGAGAGTGGGTGATACCAGTAAGTAATGAACTTGGGCGGGCAGTTTTTAAAGTTTTAATATCTAGTTTTCAACAAATAATTGATTCACTGCTCTTTAATTTAGTCATTGATGCTTGAGAGTTAGATATGTCCAACTGTGGAGCCAGATCCTCGTTATAGCCTTTCAATGTACTCATCCACTCCATTTGCTCTGGCCTTAAAATGTTTATTAAGAATATCAACATGAAAAAAAAAAGAATATCAACATGGCTGGGGGCTTCCCTGGTGGCGCAGTGGTTAAGAATCTACCTGCCAATTCAGGGGACACGGGTTCAAGTCCTGGTTCGGGAAGATCCCACACGCCGTGGGCTGTGGAACAACTAAGCCCGTCTGCCACAACTACTGAGCCTGTGCTCTAGAGCCCATGTACCACAACTGCTGAAGCCCGTGCGCCTAGAGCCCGGGCTCTGCAACAAGAGAAGCCACCACAATGAGAAGCCTGTGCACCGCAATGAACAGTAGCCCCCGCTCGCTGCAACTAGAGAAAGCCTGTGCGCAGTAACAAAGACCCAACTCAGCCAAAAATACATAAAATAAATGAATTTATTAAAAAAAAAAGAATATCAACATGGCTTATCAACCTGATGTGTTATTGAAATAACTGCTATGACTTCGCAGGTTACATGACACCCAAAATTGTGCAAATAATATTTGATAATATGTATTTTTCTAATAAGTACCTTTTAATGGATTCCTTGTATTTCAGCTAAATGTAGTTTGTCTTCATTTGTAAGATATTTCAGAGAACATATTTAACTTACAATGTTTGTTTATTAAAGAAGTCTCTTGGGTCCATATATATCACTAGATTTAATTTGTTACACAAATAAACTGATGTTGAGTTGAATGAGAAAATACAATTATTTTATGGTATCAAAATTACATGTTCTTGTGTTTCTGAAAATAGTAATTTATTTACTAGTTATACTATTTTCTATGTGGTAAAGATTTAGCCATATCTGGCTAAACAGTTCTAAAAAACTTAGAACTCTTTACAGAGATGATCTCGGTGTACTCTATTTGAAAACTGGTAAATACTTTCTGATTGTCACCTTTTAGATATGCAGGCACAAGGTTTGTAATGTTTGTTCCCCTTTGTATCTGACCAAGTCATTGTTAGGACTGCATTTTCTTTGTAAGAATTTTCAGTTCTTCCTTTACTATCATCTTGGGTCCCCTGCTCTTCTTTTCATTAGCACAAGAAGCATTCTACACAAACCCTTGAAACCTCAAATCTGTCTGCTCCTGTTTACTTTGTCTTTAGTTCCCAGCCTTCCAGTCAATCCCAAATATTAACACAGAATATGTATTCTTTTAAAATTGCTTTATATATATATAAAATCTCCTTGGAAAAAACTTCAGTTATCGAGTTCCCCAAATCTCCAGGCTGGCATTTATCTAGCTCCTCAAACAATTTTCCACCTCTCTGCTTCAGGGATCATTTGCTCTATAAAACACTAATCATGCCCAGGCACTTTCTACTCTCACAATTACAACTGTGCCTAGCCTCTTTTCAAAACACAATCTCAAATCCACTACTTCCATGAAGTGGTCCACAATTATCCCAACTACTTATGCATATTTATGCTTCAAAACCATATATCCATCCATCTGAAGCTACCCCTTAGAATCACTTGGAGAAAAAAAATTTTTCACTATAGATTTTAAGGTCTAGAATTTCTAAGTCAGGAAACAGATTGAGTCTGATGGGAATATACATTAAAAAAAAGAAGTATCTAGGTGATTCTGCTGCACAGCCTGAGTTTGGAAGCTACTGGTCAATAGCATGTGTTCTGCATTTAATGTAGGCCAGTGTGTATTACTTTTTATCTTTGATTAGTATTTTTTCATGTATCTAGTTTGTCTCTTGGTAAATCTCTCGAAATTAGGCTCACTGTCATATCACTTTCAGTACTAAAACCTACATATCAGGTATGAAAATAGATTACTAAGAATAATACAATTTTACGTGCATGCTATTAGCATGCATCTACTTTATAGATGACTTATCTTTCTAAATTTTATTCTGTAAATACTTCTGCATATAATCCTCCTTGTATCTGATGAATTCTTAGCTTTATGCAAACAGCAGATTAAAGAACAACAACTGGGATATTACATGCCTTTAAATCTGATTTTTTTTTCTTGTTAACTTCTATAGGATCTAAATGTTTCCAGTTCAGTTTAAGCTTTATTATAACTTAAAAACTATTGTAAGAGGAGTAACTGTTTGACATGGTCTTTCCCCCTTGGAATTATGTATCTTAGTATCACTCAATAGAATGGATGTAAGTATTTAAATATAGACACCATGCTTCTTAGAAATATTTTCAGGAAAATTCAAAACAGTTAAACTAAAAACTTTTAAGGGGTTAAGTTTATGTGGAAAAATATTCTAGTATCTACTCCTAAAATTTTGGGAGACCTTGGAAGTAATCACAATATTTGAGAAACAAAAAGAACAATGGGAGTTTTATAATAGATGAACTCATTCTGATGCAATAGAGAAGGTTCTCAATCATATGTCAAAGAAGCCTAGTAATCAATCACAGACTATTCTCAATACTTTCAGCTAATCTTATATCAACTCCAAAGGACATGTGTTAACCAAAGTAACATCATTTTTCAGGATTACAAAGTAACATCATTTTTCAGGATTACAAAGTAACTACAGCTACACGATAACTCAGAGTACATAATTTTAGCAGATAATGGCTGAAGAGTGCCTTCCATAAAAAAATATTTTAAATTAAGAGAAAAAAATCATTTAATTAAAATGGTATCATTCCTGCCTTTGAAACTAATGGAATAAGCTTTATTATGAAATTAGTCTAATAGCCTTAGAATCTAATTTTCATTAGAATACTTTAATAATAAAAATATCAAGCTTTTACTAGTAATTATGTTCTTTATAAAATACACAGTGGTAAAAATTTTATTACAAATGTGTGAAAAATAAACAGATGTTTGAAATGGAACAACTGAAATCCCAAAGTATCTTCTAAACTATTCCTTACTTTATTATGGAAGATACCTCTAAATAATTGGATATTTCTCAAATCACATCACTATGATTAAAGACAGACAGACATTAAAAGAAAAAGTCAAAATAATTCTCACTTGAAATGAGGAGACCTGGGCTCTAATACTATCTCTAGAACCTAACATACCTGGGACTTAGTTTTCCTTTTTGTAAAGCAACGCATTGTAGTAGATCATAGCTATACTTTCAGGTCTAAATTACTACAAAAGGAAAAATTCCAAATAACTTATTATTAAAAGTTACTGTAGTCAGGCTTTTTTTTTTTTTTTTTTTTTGCAATACGCGGGCCTCTCACTGTTGTGGCCTCTCCCATTGCAGAGCACAGGCTCCGGACATGCAGGCTCAGCGGCCACAGCTCACGGGCCCAGCCGCTCCGCGGCATGTGGGATCTTCCCGGACCGGGGCACGAACTCGTGTCCTCTGCATTGGCAGGCGGACTCTCAACCACTGCGCCACCAGGGAAGCCCGTAGTCAGGCAATTTTTAAGTGGTGACACTGCATAAAAGTAAAGATGCTAATTTCATTATCTAATTATTCACTATGCGACCCAACAATGGTATCATAGGCGTCTATTAAATGAAGTCTCAAAATTATAGTTTTTTGAATGTTTCAGAATATTCAATCATTTATTGGCTTTTCAAGTATTTACTGATCACCCATCATGTTCAGGATCCTGTGCAGAAGCTAAAAGCAGCAGAAATTATTAATACTATGGGGCTGGTACTTTATTCAATAAACTTTACAACAAAATGCAATGATCTAAAATAGATGGAGTTAGATTACGAAACATTGTGGAAGCTGGGCAATTTCACCCATTCTTAGCCAAGTGTTTAATATTTTAAATAATCAGTTGTGTTATGGAACCAGTTTGTTGCTTTAGGATCGAAGGGAACCAATAATATTACTTCTGAAAGCTTTCACTCCATACAATACTAATAGTAGTTAGCACTTACTTATATTTATTATATGCCAGGTACTGTGTTAGAGGTTACATTTATTTTAATATCTCATATGAAGCCAATGAGTACTATTATTATTCCTTTTACACAGATGAGAAAATAGAGGCTCAAATAAGTGAAACAAAGTGCCCACAGTTTTATAGCTAAGAAGTGGTGGTATTGGAGTTTGAACCCACATGTACTAAATTCAAAGACTGGACACTTACACATTACTTGATACTAGAAGATTGCTAATATTTCTCTTTATGTTAACAGTTAAAAATCTTCTCTTTTTCCCTATCCTGCCAAATAACCTCTTATCCCCATATCTCATTCTTAACCTAAAACTAACAAATTAGAAGGCCTTTTTGGTTTTGTTTTACTATAACTCAGGCTATGTGGTACGAGATAAACTCTTTCGCCCTAAGGACAATTCACAAGCCTGCTTTATCTTTAGATAGAGTGATCATAGAATTTATCGTCCAAATCAGGGCACTTGTGAAAGAAGTTGCTGATAATTATTCCTAGACTATGGGCATAAAAGGGGACTGTTCTGGCTAATCTGGGACACGCTGTCACACTATCTAGACAACTTACTGATAGATCTATCTATTACATGATAAACACAGATGAATGGACACACGAAATACCTATTATATTCCAGGCACTATCTAATATGCTTTTACACATAATGTCTTGGTTAATCTTCCTCATAACCCTAATAATTTTACAGATGGCAAGAGTAAGGCTCATAGAGATGATTTCATTCATTTATTCAACAAATATTTACCGAAACTCTACAACGTACCAAACACTGTTCTGGATACAGGGAAGTGATAGTAAACAAAATAGACAAAAATATGTGCCTTCAAGGAGTTTACACTGTAATGCTGGAGAGCAAGAAGGTCAAGAATTAAAAACGTTGTATATTAGATATTGACAAGTGCTGTGGAAAAAATTAAAGCTGGGAAGGAGGACTGGGAAAATTGGGGTTATGGGGTTTAGCAATTCATATGGGATGATCAGGGAAGGACTCATGGAGAAGGTGATAAAGACTTGCTCCATATGAAGGAGAAACAAATGCACATCTTAGGATTCCAATACAATGTTCTTTCCACTGTGTCTCTACAGATCTTAGATCAAGTTCAATGGCTTTCTCTCCCCTTCCTCCCTCCCTCTCTTCCTTCCTTCCTTCCTCCAGTCCTCCTGCCCTCCCTTCCTTCTTCCCTTCTGTCTTTTTTCTAATACATTTTAAACCTTGCTCTTCACATATGTACTAAGTTAAAAAATACTTGAAACACAGCAGCACTATAGACCTCCACTAAAGGACCAAATGCTAAAATGTCAACATCAATTTGCCAGCAACTGGTAAAAAAAAAACATAGGGTGCACCAGATAACTTGCCATTGATCTTTTACAAGGAAAATTTCCTGACTAAAGTATTTTAATAAGAGAGACCTGTACTGTCTGACAAATAGTCTGTTCCCCAAACAGTTTTAATATTGCCCTGAAGGACCTTTGAAACTAAGCACCTCACAAACCAATTCCATGAACTAGAAGCCTTTAATTCTGAACAGGAAATGCAATCTTGATGTACCAGGTTTACTACAGTAAAAAGGGAAATAGTAATCTTTAGAACAAACTTAAGCAGCAAGGCACAAGAAAAACTGATGTTGGTAATCCCTCTTTCCCACCAAAAAATGAGCCCCAAAGGCTCTGAAAATAAAATCTGTTTGAGTGACATTCATCATTTCAATCTACCTGAGAAAATTATGACCTCCCTTGCACTTGAGTACATGAGTGTTATAATATCTTTAGATAATATCGTGATATATTTCTCTTATAATGGTATAAACCCTTTCTTGACCTGGGACATTAGTGACAATTTCTAAGATTGTATTAAATTATGTCAACCTTACAGTTTGCATGTCAAACACTAAACATGATAAAGGAAACTTCCTCAATAATTCAAACAGTTTGGACTATTAAAATGATTAGAGAAGTAGTTTAGTAAATGAGAACCATGAACACAAATGGTAGCAAATTAGCAAGAAGAAGGCTTTATCCTCTTTTAAAATGAGATATATATATATTATATAAACTTATAACTATTTCCATTATCTAAAACTTCCTTTTTGTCATTCTTACACCACACAATAAGACCTGACTTGCTTTATTTTACCTAAGAAAATTTCATCTAAATAAACTAACTGAAAGGGAAATCTCTGGGGAAAAATAAGCAATGTCCAAGCTGGTGGAAGGGTACAGTAGACGTTTACCTAACTCAGATGTTTATAATATTCTAAAAATGGTCAAGGAGGATCTGGTGATATATATAGATGTGAACTCTTGGAAAGTTATATTTACTAAGGTAGTGATAGCTCTGAGTGGGCAGGGTTTGCCAGTACTGGTAAAGGCAGGTTAAGATGCTAGAATGATTTGGCAAATTTGTGGACTGGCCTAAATGTGAACAAATGAGGGACATAGAAAAAAATGTAGGAAAAAAAACTACACTCAAAAAATTCTTAACAAATTAGCAACTGAGGCATTGTCATAGAAACAAAGGAATGAAATGAACTCTGAATGGCTGTAAAGTCCATCTCATGGACAAGCCAAGATGTGGAATCCTTTCTTCCACCATAAAGGATCGATGAGTGGTGAGGCACTGCCCAAAAAGCAAACTGCAGTAAGAAACTGACCATGGAAATTTCACACCTGACAGTATTATTTATGGCATTAATAGACAGTATTGCTAAGATCTTGGTTTAATACTTGGAAAAATATGTAAACACCTTATACTAGGTGTTCAAGGAAAGGCCATTTATCTTGAGACATTTTATTGATGTTATAATTCCATTATGTTCAAAGGCAGTGAGTGTGTGCTATAAAATAACTGTGGCCTGATGAAACTCTTTAAGTTTTCACGTCTAATCTGATACATTGAGGATAATTAGGTCTTAAATAGAACAATGGTGTAAATACATTTTTGATGGATCATATAAACATATAAGGGACGAGTGTATTCTGTTACTAAACTTTCGTTATATTATATAGAAATATTCATTTCGTGATAGATTTGAATATGTTTATCAAGAATATGTATCTTTTAAAAATAATCTACATGTATTGTTCCCCAAAGTTTCTATGAATACCACAATGTTTAGAGGCATAAATCCACTAAATACTAGTGAATAATAGCAAACATGCTCTGTAATACATTGACATGGGTAAAACATGTTTAATTCAAAGAAAAAAGGCTGCAGAGGCACCAATAAATAGCTATCTACAAGTTTATAAAGTGCCAAAATGAGGGACAAAAATAGTGAACATGATTTTAGGAGGCTCTCAAAGCTCATCCATAGTACCACTTGAATCCACTTTTGTAAAGTGCAAAATTGTCTTCCTGTCACTGAAAATTCATGAATCGTGTAGGAATATCCACAAGGGCTCATGATATAATCTATGTGGTATCATGTCTCTGTCAAATTCACCAAAGAACACTGTTGTCTGTTTGTCCAAGAAGTAACCTATGTACTTCTGGACAACTTAATTTCACTTAAGAACCCTTTAAAAATGGGATATCCATAAATATCTCTTAACTACTTTCCTATTTAGAGAAGAGACACTAATTATTTCCACTGATCTCTGATTCTTGCACTGCTTCTGTGCTCCATGGGTTCTGAGATCAAGTAGATCTTTTCTGCATATGTGATTTTCAGCATGGAGCTACAAAAGACTTCCACATCTAGTCTTAGGTATTGGGATCCTATGGTAAAATGCCAAATCTTAAAATCACTGGTTAAATATTAGTTTCTACCTTTCCTTTCAGGACTTCAGAATAGTCAGATAGACACTGTTTGGTGCTAGTTAGTTACTCGGAATATTTAGATAACCCAGGTTTGGGAACCAATTGGGACACTATGGTATGAGTAAATGTGTACACTTAGGTTAAATAATCAACTAGTTTGGCAGTGAGTTTATGGAATTATCTATCTGTGCATGTTAAACTCTAAAGTTAAATTGTAAAACTCTTCAAGCTTAAATCCTGTAAAATGTCCTCTTAAACATTATACCAAAGAGGCAGGAAGCCCGAAAGTAAAAATACTACTGTACAGTATTTATTTGGAGTTTTATTGGATAACAAACATAACTAAACTAGTTTGCTTTTAAATTCCTTGAAAAAACCCCCCAAATTTCAGTGTATTTAGGGGTTAAAAATAATAATTCTCACACTTGGCCAGGACAGAGATTACCCGAGATTCCTTCCCTCTAGACTGTGCCAAAGATATATATTTTGGAGAGAATGTGTATTCTCCAGGCCAACAGCTAAGGAAGGCTCTGTAATGCTTTACTCATTTCCAGCTGGCCTCTGTAAGAAATAGGAATTCCTAAATTAAGAGAAAATTGTCACTGGCAGACAGAGTTCAATTTTTTTTAACCAATATAATAGACAGTCTTCTAGAACCTGATATAATTCGTAATGATAAGTGCCAATCTATAACAAGGTTAACAGCATTGACTTGGATAATTTGTCTTTGGGAATAAATGGATTATTCCAAAGTGGTTTAACAAGAGTGAAGTAGCATTCACAGTGGAGAGTGGACCCCATCAGGAAACTAAATGATGATTTCTACTGGAAATTATTAGCACAGCATTCCTATTCATTTATGTATATGTTTGGCAGTTCCATCTTTAAACTTTTTAATAAAGTGAGTGTGAAACAAGCATACTAAGGAACAAAAGTTAGCTTTGTTTTGTAAGATTTGCTGTTTGTTTTGGTCAGGGTTGCAGCATCTTTTTAAAGTAGTTCATCTGCTTAATTTAACACATGGGTATTTGGAATTGAATCTATTCCTAGAGGTCAGACATTGAGGATTTTTTGCATATGTCTTTACTTAAATATTTCTTTGGTTCTACAGTTCAAACTATTTTTGTCCCTTTAATGAAAATGTTTGCATATAGTTACTGCAAATCAAGGAAATGTGTGTGGCAAAAATCAAGCAGAGTGCTTATGAATGATTAGCAGAGAACTGAATACGTTATGAAAGGTCATAACAATCTCCCCAATCATTTTTTATATCAAAGTACACACTGATCACCACAAAGATGGAATAAAAAAAAGATGCTTTGCATTAAGAAGCAATTAAACACAAAGTTTTGGGCACATTTGCAATTCTGTCAGTGCTGAGCCTATGAATCATAGGATGTTACAGAGGTGAAAAAAGACTATCAAGACATTTCTATTTTATCACTATCATCCCAGTGAAACATCTTCCCACCAGGGACACTGTTTGGAAAGACAGTGATTGAATTTCCTTTTCAAATAAGATACTTTCCAGGTCTAGTCCAACAATTCTATGTCAGAAATGGATCAGGTCCTTCTGTGGCCATGTTAGAGAAGTGTGTGTTTTTGTTTTGCTTTTAATAAATAAACTCTTGATTTAAAACAGCACAGAGAGCATTATATAGCTACTTTTAACTTATTCCAACCTGAAATAAACCAAGTATCTGCTAGTTCACAGAGAAAATTCTTAAGTGTACTTTGCTTCCATCTGCTGCTTTTCTTCTAGGTGAGATAACTGCTCTCTAACCTGCCAGGTATTCCAGCCAAATGAATTCCAGAAAATGCAAAAGAAGTCTGCCAGCTTCCTTGAGCCTCAATCTTAAGCATCCTTTAGGCTTAAATAGCATGTTACTCAAATAAGGGTGGATTTACTTTTTAAAACAAAATCGCATTTTTAAGTAGTTTGATATACCATACAGGAAAAGGTCAAGGGAGTCATATGTTTACATAAAATTATATCAATTACCTTAATTTTCCTGGTGAAAGATAAGGTAATTACTAATTTTTTGTGGTAAATTATATGAAACATTGTAGTTGTTATAGAACCAGAGTCAGAAAAATAAAATGGGCCACAAGAAAAGAAGTACAATGCTTACATGTATCATACATTTTGGCTTACTTGTTGAAGAAGTTTAAGCAGTCATTTATTCAATAAATATCACCGCATGTCATGCAATGGTCTGGTCACTCAGAGGAGTGAGAAGGGTAAAAGGATTAAGACAATCTTAACGAAACAGCAAAAATATAAGGCAAAAAGTAATTGAGAGAAATTAATGTAGTCAATAAGTGCAGACAGATTCTGTCATTTATTGGGGAAATTAGGTACTTGAGCTGGCCCTCAAAGGACGTGGATGGTTGTAAAAAACACATTCTAGGCAAAGAGAAGTGTATAAACAAAGACATGGAGATTGTAGAAGTACAAACTGCTCAGGCCTGAGCTTAGTGGAGATACTGAATTAATAAGAATAATGAGACAATTCTCAAAAGGTAGGTTAAGGCCAGAATATAGAAAGCTTTGAATGCCAGAGTGAGTATCTGGTAGTTGACAGTATAGCCAATGACAATTCTCTGAAATTGTGTGAACTATAGGATAGAGTGGTGAAGCCATCCCCCTATATGGGGGTAAGAAAGTACATTAGATATTGTTACTCTAGTCCTGGTGAAAATATAAGAAGGACTGTAGTATTATATTGGGAGTGAAGAGCAACCCAGGCAAAACACTACCTGTGTATAGAAGAAAAAGTGCCAAGGACAGCTTCTACTTGAGTATCTGGGAAGACGGTATTAACATTTTTCAAGAAAAAGGAAATTGGGAGTGGGATATGGTTTGAGGAAATAAAATGAGGAATGCCACCGGCACAGTCCTACAGCAACTGACATTTGAGAATAAAGAAATAGGCTCCCCTCAACTCCTTCTGAGTTTCCATTTCATTGAACATTCTTTTTTTTTTTTTTTTTTTGCGGTACGCGGGCCTCTCACTGTTGTGGCCTCTCCCGTTGCGGAGCACAGGCTCCGGACGCGCAGGCTCAGCGGCCATGGCTCACGGGCCCCGCCGCCCTGCGGCATGTGGGATCTTCCCGGACCGGGGCACGAACCGCGTCCCCTGCATCGGCAGGCGGACTCTCAACCACTGAGCCACCAGGGAAGCCCTCATTGAACATTCTTAAGCATACTTTCTTCTCTTGTTTCTCACAACTTTTCCTCCTGTTTCTCTGAATACCCCTTTTTTTGGTCCTTTTTGCTAGCAGTTGCTTCTTTTCTCACAAGCCTTTAAAGCTGGGAGTTTCTCAGGGCTGCATCTTTTCTTCTCCATCTATACTCCCTTCTCGGGCATGCTTATACTTTAAAATTTAAGCACTGCCTAAATGTTGATGATTATAAAATGTATATTTCCATCCCATTCCTCTCCTCTGACCTATCTACTAGACACCAGTATTTAATTCTTTTATGGGCACGTGAAACAGTCCAACATAGAATTCATAAACCTTCCCCTCCAACTTGATTCATCTCTAGGCTTCTGTATCTCATATCACAGAACCATTACCCATACAAGTTCTTCAGACCAGAAAGCTAACGTGGGATTCCTCTTAAACACACGAACACCTCCCTCCTTCTCACCTCTCCACAGAAAATCAACCTCACTCCTGTTCATTTTAACCTCATAACAAATTTCTCAAAGCCAACCATTTTCCCCATCTCTACTGATACTACAATACAAATAGTCAGCATTTATTTAGTTACTATATATCTGACCCTTTGCTAATGATTTTTCATAAATTATTTCATTTGGAATCAGTAACTTAACTGAACAGAAAATTCAGAATTCAAACTCAGGGCTGTCTGACTCCATACACTGAATTATCTCACCAATTACCTAACTTATCAAATCCTCTCCCCTTCCTAGAAATTCTATAATATTCTCGTAGCATCTCTCTATATCCATGACATTAATCACTGTTGATACTGCAGCCTGAAAAATGTAAGTATGAAGAAAGTAAGAGATTTCTTTTAATTTCAGACCAAAACTATTAACCAGTTTATAAAATTAAGTTATATATGGATATGGTAGAATTATAAGCATAGAAGTTCCTTTCTTTCAATGTAATTCAGATAAACTGTTCTTTGTATATCTGTGCAGAAAAATTTTAATATGTATAAAAAGAATATATGTAAATATAGTTCACACTATATAACTCTTCTGCATAATATTTACATACTTAATAGTAGTTCTTGGAGAAATTTTCTTATCAGTATGTATATACAAATATATTTTTATAAAGTACAGTGTTCTACTGTTTAAATATAGTATTTTGATTTATGTAACTAGTTAATGGATATATGGACTGTTTCTAAATTTTTGTTGTTTCAAACAAGGCTGCAATGAGCATCTTCATAAATGCAGTTAGCAAATTATTTGAGAATGTCTGTAAGCAAAAGCTATGGCAACAGAGCTGTTGAGTCCAAGAATGTGTGCATTTCAAAATGAGATATTTTTTTCACCTATCAAAATGTTTTTTGAAAAGTTTGAAAACATCCAGTCTTAGAAGTAGTATGGGAAAACATATGTGGAAGCAACAGGGCAGAATTGAGTAAAACAAACTTCCTCCGTATGTCAGCCCCTGGGTATCTCTCAACCCACTTCTCTCATGTTGCCTCTCTGAGCCCTGAATTTGTGTAAGTGTGTGTGTATTTATTTCTAAACAAGTTTGTTAGTTTTAATTCTTACCATATATGGACTCATACATATTTTATATATTGAAAATAAGGTTATATATATACATTTGTTTTTCTAATCTATTCTGCTGTTTGTGTTTTGTCTCCTCAGGTAGATCTTTCCTTTTTAAGTAGCTCAAAATATTTTTCCTTGGTCTATACACATCACTGAAACTGGATTACTTTTACCTGCACAGTTAGAGTATTTTGAAATTTAGAGAGACTTACAGTTGCTTTGGCACATTTTACAGATGTGGGGATTGAGGTTGGGGGGCCTAAGGAACTGCTCTTCTGCATTCAAGGCCGATGCAGGTCGTGCACTCTGGCTGTGCAGATGCTGGGGTGCCACCCCGTCAACCTGCAGCAAAACCAGGGACCTGTTTGTGAAAAGATTTTCCCTTTCATTTACATTTTGCATCCATATGATGCCTTTCTAACTAGCTGATCATTTGCATATTTGTTCTTGCATTGTATACACGTCTTTCTCTGGGTGTCCTGGTGATCTGGTTATGTCTATCTCTGGATATCCTCTGGTATTTGATGAACATATACTTTACTACATCTAAGTAAAAAACACTCAATGCTAAGACTACTGATTTTAGATTTATAACAGTCATCAAATTTCATTATATTTTTATGTGAAACCCTTCCCTTGTTCCCACCTACTGAAGTTCAATAGCCCCAAAATGAGTTTTGGCACGCTCCATGCTCCATCCCCTATAAAGGACATCAAGAGTAATTTTTAACTCAATGACATTTATTTACTGAATTACTTCTAGGTATGGTTTAGAAGGTGAAATTATAGATGCCCTGGTATGCAGCATGAAAGCACTGATAGCATTATTTTAAGAATCTAGTGATTTTTCAAGGATCTATTAAGAAGACAGTATTTTTAACCCCTGTGGATTAAAAAAAATTACTTCTCTCACATTTTTCAATCCAAAGGATGTTAAAATTTATAATTTAATTATACTTATACACACACATATATATACATTATATATATATACATACACACACCCACTTACATACGTATACATAGACACTAATCTCTCTAAATTTTACATTTTCTTTAGATAGAAGACATATACACATAGTATGTATGCCTCATTCTTTTCAAGCTAATATATTTCTGCTATGTTCAATCGTATCAGCCAACTGCGTCTGACTACTTTGAGTAATCCGAATGCTTTGGAAATTCAATATTTTTATATATCTGGGGCAACAGATACAACTCTCGAGAGATCTTAAGAATAAAAATGATAGCAATGCAAAATTGTCCCATTCTCTGGCAGCGCAAAGAGACAGAGACAAAACAATTTGATAGCCAACAGTTTAGGGATTATTATGCATGCTTTAGAAGACAGCTATATTTTTTAGACAGAATGGTGAGTAGCAAGTTGGGTAAATGTTTGGTGGATGTATCTAAACGACATAATAGAAAGTTTTTCTTGAGAAAAACCATCTTACTTATCATTGAGTAATTTCTTTAGTATGAACAGCTTACTCAGAGATAAGTGAATTTTTAAAGTAGATTTTCCTATAATGCAAAATGTCTCTTCTTTAGGATATCTTTGGATAGGTTTCCTCAATGTCTGTATGTTTAAAACCAAGGCCACAATCTTTGATTTCTTTGATTTACTGACTGAGCCAACAATGATAGAACTCAGTATGATAGATTCATATTTGATTATGGGATAGCTGCTCAAATTTTCCTGTCTTATGAGATTATCTATAACTATAAAAATGATGAGCAGTTATCTTTTCCAAATATCAACAGACTTGTAGATGTAATTAGAAAATAATTCTGAATAGAAATGCTAATCCATCCCAAGAACAGTTTTCTGAATTACAGATTATTTCTGTTTGGTTTCCATCTACAAATTTTCTCTAGTTAGAAAAAAATATTTACAAAGCTAGTCTTTGAAATTTAAATAATCCAATGTAAGCTTTCCTAAAGTATGTTACACTAAATAACAAACTAGCTACATGCTCTGTAAAAGTGATCCTTGGTAAAAGTGAAAAAGAAAATACCATAGCCTCTCTTTGAGATTTGCAGTGTACAGAACAACATTTTCTATTTTTACATTCTAGTAGGATATTTAAGTTGGTTATTTACTATTACTGCTAATTATTTCTTTAAATTTGACTGGTAAATCCTTCTAATAAGTGATTGAGCTTCCCTCTACTAACCTGTAACAACCCACTTAGTTTAGTTGTATTAAAACCAGTGATCTATACATATCCTCATTTGGATTCTGGAATATCCTGCAACAACCCACTTAGTTTAGTTGCATTAAAACCAGTGATCTATACATATCCGCATTTGGATTCTGGAACATCCTGCAAGTTTATTTTAATTGGGTTGGGGTATATGCAGCACTGGGTCAGTCCACATATGAAGGAATCCATAGTCCTAAGGTCCTAGCCTAGCCATTGGGTAACAAGAAATCCCTCCTTTGCAATTTTTGGATCTGGGTTTTTTTGTCCCTTTTCATTTAATGCAGAAACACTAGGCTGCAGAGACACATGATTAAAAATGTGGTATTATATAGTCATTTTTTTAAGGATATTCCTGATTGCTTTGATCAAGTTTTGTTTCTTTAAATTTCCCTCAATGATTCCTGAGTTTTCCTTCAGTGAAAAGAAACGTCTTCTGTGATTATTTGTAATTTCCTACCAATGGTAATAAGTCACAATTACCACTGTCCATGTTAATTGGAGGGACAAACTTCTGTGTAGAAAACTGAAGGCAGATCATCAGGCCAAGGACCCTATGAGATTTGGGAACAGCCTATTACCCAGAATTTTACATTCACATGATCTGTCTCTCTAAGAATCCACCGTAACAAACAGTAAGAAATAAAAGAATGTTTTTTTCAGGGTCATGTAAAATGGTACAAACCAAACCACTTGTATTGACTGCTGACCAATCTGGATAAAAGAAAAGCTCGAAATGACAGGGTAATAAATCTTCTATTTGTCTTTCTACACTTCAGTATGTCAGTAAAGAACCTTTCATGACGTTGTTTCTCTGATCATGCACTTGCCTGTTACGAATTGTTTTAACTTAAGAATTATGCAATATGAGACCACTTTAAGGTTATAAATCTTGGTTACACAAAGCACACTTACAGAACTGGTAAAATTTACATGATAATTTAAAAATTTTTTTCAGCTTCTGTTAAAATATGAGAGTGCTAACTACTCAGGAAAAGGCACACTTATTTTCCCATAGTTATTACAGAGTCCTAAGACAATATAATACATCAGGTAGATTTCAATACCATCTGAAGTATGTGTATTAAGAAAATTATTTTTACTAGAAACAATCCAGATACATGCAAGTCTTTCATAGTTACAAAAATAAATTATTAAGCAAGCAATATGGTTTATTTTGAGTTTTAGCCAAAACATTATTTTCAGAGAAAATGCAAAAAATTATTGTAAAATGCCATTTTGAGATCTGTAACTACCTGGAACTAGAAAATCTTCACTACAAGAATGATCTCAAAATAAGTAGAATTCCTATTAACTTAAATGCAAGTTTTATAGTTAGAAAACATATATTAGTTTGATACAATTCCCCTATTAGAAAAAAATACCTTAGTTTTTAGATTCCTCTTCTATTCAAATGAATATGCTGTAGTTTCCGTTTGCAGGATAAGTTAAAGATGGCTCACAATACTGTAAGCTTTATATTTACTGCTTCTAAACAAAGTTATACCATACTATCTGTATAATTAAATCATCCAGAATTATTTCTGCTTCCAGCATTATTTTGAATTATATAATTACAAAAGACTCATAATCTCTTATCCAAAAATCTATTAATCATGTCATAATTTGGTACGTGGCCAAAGCTATTCATTTCCTAGAATTTTAAAGGACTAAATTAAATTCAAATTATAGTGTATGAATGTAATCTAAGAATTAACCAAGGATTTTGTGTGGTTCCAAGGTGTTTTGTGTGTCTTTAAAATTCACTTGAATAAGTATAAACCACTTGTTAATACTGCACAGAAAAGTTAACTCTATAAAAGCTTCATGAAGGACCAAATTCTGTGTAATAGATAAAACAACACTCCTTTATTTGCTCCTCTATTGGCCTCCAATAACGAAAACAAGAAGTTGTAGAAGTTCACATAAAGGCAGAAAGGTCAAGTTCAGCCAGAAAATATATGGCGTATCATTAAACATAAGAGGCTATGTTATTTTTCAAATCAGTGTTCTCTGCTTAGGACAGCTTAAATGAGTAAATACAGACTTATAATGCCAGGAAACAGATGGGTCATGTTTTGCTCTCCCAGGAAAGACCCTAAGGCCATATCTATATCAAAATGTGGCATATGATTATTTCAATGGTTAACTCAAGCCAGAGCAAAGCAACCACATTGTTTTTGTCCTGTTTTTGCCAACTTTCTAGTCTCAATGAAATAAACACTAGCATTGTTTAATAAAGGCTGTATTATATCTACTTAGAAATCAGAGTTAACAATTATATGACGGGAGATTTTCTCTTTGAGTATATCTATAATTTTCCCTGTCAAGCTGAGAGCAATTTTCCCACTGTTTACACAAAACCACCAAAACATAAATGCTAGAAATCACATAGGCTGATACAAATGCAGTAAACAGTTTGAGGCATAAGCCATATTCTTAGTAAGCCTCTGTTTAGCTAGTATTACCTCGGTTCAAGTGGTCAATGGCTTTTAGACAGTGTGAAAATCTGAGAATATACATATTTTAACTGATTCTCTAGTGATTCATCCATATTATTGAGGGAGGAGCAGAATTTCAGAGCTAGACCTTATGGATAGCCCATTGAATAATTCTGATTAAAGCCAACCCAGGGCTTAATTTTAAGTCCATTTAGGTTTACCAAGTGTTTAAAAATATCAGTAGAATTTGAATGAAACTGACAGATTAGTTGACTTCAGAGGAGCATAGAAATCGACCCACAATTGCACCCATCTTGTTGCTATTCTTATTCCAGGAACACAGCTGATAAGAGTAAGAGATTGATGTGTTTCCTCTGCCCATGAATACTTAAATCACTGACACTTATTAATAATCACAGCACTATTCCTTTTCTCTGTAATTATTTTGGACTGGTCTTCATTTTAACATGAAAGTGATATCTTAGGAGTAAGACAGGAGGGGAGAAATCAATAAATTCACATGGAGCCACTGGCTTTAATTTGTGCATGCCATTAGAATCTGTTATGCTGAGAACTCAGTCATAAACGAAGAAAGAGAAAACAGCTTTAAGGAAAAGAACAGACATATTCATATAAAGAGGATAGAAAATGCAACATAACTGTATCTTCTACATAAGCAAACAAACAAACAAACACACCAACAAACAAAACTTAAAAGTCATGGAGTAAGACTGGCTCAAGATGGTGGAGTAGAAGGACATGCGCTCACTCCCTCTTGCAAGAGCACTGGAATCACAACTAATTGCTGAACAATCATCAACAGGAAGACACTGGAATTCACCAAAAAGATGCCCCACATCCAAAGACACAGGAGAAGCCACAGTGAGATGGTAGGAGGGGCGCAATCACTATAACATCAAATCCCATAACCGTTGGGTGGGTGACTCACAAACTGGAGAACAATTATACCACAAAAGTCCACCACTGGAGCAAAGGTTCTCAGCCCCACATCAGGCTTTCCAACCTGGGTGTCCAGCAACGAGAGAAGGAATTCCCAGAGAATCAGACTTTGAAAGCTAGCGGAATTTGACTGCAGGACTTTGACAGGACTGGGGGAAACAGAGACTACACTCTTGGAGGGCACACACAAACTAGTGTTCATATCAGTACCCAGGGAGAAGGAGCAGTGACCCACAGGGGACTGAACCAGATCTATCTACCTGCTAGTGTTGGAGGGTCTCCTGCAGAGGCAGGGGGTGGCATTGGCAGGGGACAAGGACACTGGCAGCAGAAATTCTGGGAAGTACTCCTTGGCATGAGCCCTCCCAGAGTCTGCCATTAGTCCCACCAAAGAGCCTGTAGCCTCCAGTGCTGGGTCACCTCAGGCCAAACAACCAACAGGGAGGGAACCCAGCCCCACCCATCAGCAGACAAGCCGATTAAAGTTTTACTGAGCTCTGCCCACCAGAGCAATACCCAGCTCTACAAACCACCAGTCCCTCCCATCAGGAAGCTCGCACAAGCCTCTTAGATACCCTCATCCACCAGAGGGCAGACAGCAGAAGCAAGAAGAACTACAATCCTGCAGCCTGTAGAACAAAAACCACATTCACAGAAAGATATACAAAATGAAAAGGCAGAGGACTCTGTACCAGATGAAGGAAGAAGACAGAACCCCAGAAAAACAATGAAATGAAGTGGAGATAGGCAACATTCCAGAAAAAGAATTCAGAATAATGATAGTGAAGATGATCCAGGACCTCGGAAAAAGAATGGAGGCAAATATCGAAAAGATGCAAGAAATGTTTAACAAAGACCTAGAAGAATTAAAGAAAAAACACTTAAAAGAATTAAAGAACAAACAAAGAGAGATGAACGACACAATAACTGAAATGAAAAATACACCAGAAGCAATCAATAGCAGAATAACTGAGGCAGAAGAATGGATAAGTGACCTGGAAGACAGAATGGTGGAATTCACTGCTGCAGAGCAGAATAAAGAAAAAAGAATGAAAAGAAATGAAGACAGCCTAAGAGACCTCTGGGACAACATTAAATGCACCAACATTCACATTATAGGGGTCCCAGAAAGAGAAGAGAGAGAGAAAGGACCCGAGAAAATATTTGAAGAGATTATCATTGAAAATTTCCCTGACATGGGAAAGGAAATAGCCACCCAATTCCAGAAAGTGCAGAGAGTCCCATACAGGATAAACCAAGGAGAAACATGCCAAGACACACATTAATCAAACTGACAAAAATTAAACACAAAGAAAAATTATTAAAAGCAACAAGGGAAAAATGACAAATAACATACAAGGGAACTCGCATAAGGTTAACAGCTGACTTCTCAGCAGAAACTCTACAAGCCAGAAGGGAGTGGCGTGTATATTTAAAGTGATGAAAACGAAGAACATACAACCAAGATTATTCTACCCGGCAAGGATCTCACTCAGATTCAATGGAGAAATCAAAAACTTTACAGACAAGCAAAAGCTAAGAGATTACAGCAGCACCAAACCAGCTCTACAACAAATGCTAAAGGAACTTCTCTAAGTGGAAGACACAAGAGAAGAAAAGGATCTACAAAAACAAACCCAAAACAATTAAGAAAATGCCCATAGGAACATACATATCAATAATTACCTTAAACGTGAATAAATTAAGTGTTCCAACCAAAAGACATAGGCTTACTGAATGGATACAAAAACAAGACCCATATATACGCTGTCTAAAAGAGACCCACTTCAGACCTAGGGACACATACAGACTGAAAGTGAGGGGACGGAAAAAGATATTCGATGCAAATAGAGATCAAAAGAAAGCTGGAGGGCTTCCCTGGTGGCACAGTGGTTATGAGTCTGCCTGCCGATGCAGGGGACACGGGTTCGTGCCCCGGTCTGGGAAGATCCCACATGTCGCGGAGTGGCTAGGCCCGTGAGCCATGGCCATTGAGCCTGCACGTCTGGAACCTGTGCTCCGCAATGGGAGAGGCCACAACAGTGAGAGGCCCACATACCGCCAAAAACAAAACAACAAAAAAAGAAAGCTGGAGTAGCAATACTCATATCAGGTAAAATAGACTTTAAAATAAAGAATGTTACAAGAGACAAGGAAGGACACTACATAATGATCAAGGGATCAATCCAAGAAGATATAACAATTATAAATATATATGCACCCAACATAGGAGCACCTCAATACATAAGGCAAATGCTAACAGCTATAAAAGAGGAAAACGACAGTAACACTATAATAGTGGGGGACTTTAACACCTCACTTACACCAATGGACAGATGATCCAGACAAAATTAGTAAGGGAACACAAGTTTTAAATGACACAATAGACCAGATACATTTAATTGATATTTATAGGACATTCTATCCGAACAGAGAAGATTACACTTTCTTCTCAAGTGCACACGGAACATGCTCCAGGATAGATCATATCTTGGGTCACAAATTAAGCCTCAGTAAATTTAAGAAAATTGAAATCATAGCAAGCATCTTTTTTGACCACAACGCTATGAGATTAGAAATCAATTACAGGGAAAAAATGTAAAAAACAAACACACATGGAGGCTAAACAATACGTTACTAAACAACCAAGAGATCACTGAAGAAATCAAAGAGGAGACCAAAAAACACCTAGAGACAAATGACAACAAAAACATGATGATCCAAAACCTATGGGATGCAGCAAAAGCAGTTCTAAGAGCGAAGTTTATAACAATACAATCTTACCTCAGGAAGCAAGAAAAATCTCAAATAAACAATCTAATCTTGCACCTAAAGGAACTAGGGAAAGGAGAACAAACAAAACCCAGAGTCAGTAAAAGGAAAGAAATCATAAAGATCAGAGCAGAAATAAATGAAATAGAAACAAAGAAAACAATAGCAAAGATCAATAAAATTAAAAGCTGGTTCTTTGAGAAGATAAACAAAATTGATAAACTTTTAGCCAGACTCATCAAGAAAAAGAGGGAGAGGACTCAAATCAGTAAAATTAGAAATGAAAAAGGAGACATTACAGCAGACACTGCAGAAATACAAAGCATCATAAGAGACTACTACAAGCAACTCTGTGCCAATAAAATGGACAACCTGGAAGAAATGGACAAATTCTTTGAAAGGTATAAACTTCCAAGACTGAACCAGGGAGAAACACAAAATATGAACAGACCAATCACAAGCAATGAAATTGACTGTAATTAACAATCTTCCAACAAACAAAAGTCCAGGACCAGATGGCTTCACAGGTGAATTCTATCAAACATTCAGAGAAGAGCTAACACCCATCCTTCTCAAATTCTTCCAAAAAATTGCAGAGGAATAAACACTCCCAAACTCATTCTACAAGGCCACCATCACACTGATACCAGCACCAAACAAAGATACTACAAAAAAAGAAAACTACAGACCAATATCACTGATGAGTACAGATGCAAAAATCCTCAACAAATACTAGCAGACAGAATCCAACAAGACAAATAAAGGATCATACACCATGATCAAGTGGGATTTATCCCAGGGATGCAAGCATTCTTCAATATATGCAAATCAATCAATGTGACACACCATATTAACAAATTGAAGGATAAAATCCATATGATCATCTCAATAGATGCAGAAAAAGCTTCTGACAAATTTCAACACCCATTTATGATAAAAACTCTCCAGAAAATGGGCATAGAGGGAACCTACCTCAGCATAATAAAGGCCATATATTACAAACCCACAGTAAATATCATTCTCAATGGTGAAAAACTGAAATCATTTCCTCTAAGATCAGGAACAAGACAAAGATGTCCACTTTGGCAACTATTATTCATCACAGTTCTGGAAGTCCTAGCCATGGCAATCAGAGAAGAAAAAGAAATAAAAGGAATACAAATTGGAAAGGAAGAAGGAAAACTGTCAGTGTTTGCAGATGATATGATACTATACACAGACAATCCTAAAGAAGCCACCAGAAAACTACTAGAGCTAATCAATGAAACTGGTAAAGTTGCAGGATACAAAGTTAATGTACAGAAATCTCTTGCATTCCTATACACCAACAATGAAAGGTCAGAAAGAGAAATTAAGGAAAGAATCCCATTCACCACTGCAACAAAAAGAATAAAATACCTAGGAATAAACCTACCTAAGGAGGTAAAAGTCCTGTACTCAGAAAACTATAAGACACTGATGAAGGAAATCAAAGGTGACACAAACAGATGGAGAGATATACCATGTTCTTGGATTGGAAGAATCAATATTGTGAAAATGACTATACTACCAAACAAAGCAATCTACAGATTCAATGCAATCCCTATCAAATTACCAATGGCATTTTTTACGGAACTAGAACAAAAAATCTTAAAATTTGTATGGTGACATAAAAGACCCCAATAAGCCAAAGCAATCTTGAGGGAAAAAAACGGAGCTGGAAGAACCAGACTCCCTGACTTCAGACTATACTACAAAGCTACAGTAATCAAGACGGTATGGTACTGGCAGAAAAACAGAAAGATAGATCAATGGAACAGGACAGAAAGCCCAGAGATAAACCGACGCACCTATGGTCAACTAATCTATGACAAAGGAGGATATACAATAGAGAAAAGACAGTGTCTTCAATAAGTGGTGATGGGAAAACTAGACAGCTACATGTAAAAGAATGAAATTAGAACACTCCCTAACACCATACACAAAAATAAACTCAAAATGGATTAGAGACTTAAATGTAAGACTAGACACTATAAAACTCTTAGAGGAAAACTTAGGAAGAACACTCTTTGACGTAAGTCACAGCAAGATCCTTTTTGACCCACCTCCTAGAGTAATAGAAATAAAGAAAAAAAAAAACCAAATGGGACCTAATGAAACTTAAAAGCTTTTGCATAGCAAAGGAAGCTATAAACAAGACGAACAGACAACCCTCCGAATGGGAGAAAATATTTGCAAAAGAATCAAGGGACAAAGGATTAATCTCCAAAATATATAAACAGCTCATGAAGCTCAATATTAAAAAACCATACAACCCAATCACAAAATGGGCAGAAGACCTATTGGTCTTCTGGGAGAAATAGACATTTCTCCAAAGAAGACATACAGATGGCCAAGAGGCACATGAAAAGATACTCAACATCACTAATTGTTAGAGAAATGCAAACCAAAATGACAATGAGGTATCACCTTACACCAGTTAGAATGGGCATTATCAGAAAATCTACAAACAACAAACGCTGGAGAGAGTGTGGAGAAAATGGAACCCTCTTACACTGTTGGTGGGAATGTACACTGATACAGCCACTATGTAGAACAGTATGGTGGTTCCTTAAAAGACTACAAATGTAATTACTATATGAACCAGCAATCCCACTACTGGGCATATACCCAGAGAAAACCATAATTCAAAAAGACACATGCACCCCAATGTTCACTGCAGCACTATTTACAATAGCCAGGTCATGGAAGCAACCTAATGCCCATCGACAGACGAATGGATAAAGAAGATGTAGTACATATATACAATGCAATATTACTCAGCTGTAAAAAGGAACGATATTGGATCTTTTGTAGAGACATGGATGGACCTAGAGACTGTCATACAGACTGAAATAAGTCAGAAAGAGAAAAACAAATATATATTAACGCATGTTTGTGGAATCTAGAAAAATGGTACATATGAACCAGTTTGCAAGGCAGAAATAGAGACACAGATGTAGAGAACAAACGTATGGACACCAAGCGGGGAAAGTGGGGTGGGAAGGTTGGTGCTGATGGGATGAATTGGGAGATTGGTATTGACATATATACACTGTGTATAAAATAGATAACTAATAAGAACCTGCTGTATAAAAAAATTTAAAAAATTTTAATAAAAAGTTATGAAGTAAAAAAGAACATTTATTAGAGCTATCCATTACTTTCCTTACTCACAAAGGCTGTTCTAGCTAGGTAGCAATGTATTGATAGTAACATAACAAAACCAATTCAAAGTAATTCAATACAACCTATTTAAAAATTACATACATGTAAATTGTGGTAAAATAGAAAAAAAGTTTTTAGGCTTAGCACAGAAAACCAAAATCAATGTTTTCTATGATCTCCCCAGTTAATTTTGATTTTCCTTAAGATTTGACGAGAGGCCACAAAATAGGCACATTTATTAATCAATTATAATAGTATTTGTCATGCAAATAGGATTTGCTAGCCTTATTTCCATATGAAGCAATGTTGGACAGCTTAGAGTTCTGGGTCATAAATTACAATAAAACCTGGATCTTCTGTTTTTTGCAATGACAATTTTTTTTTTTTTTGCGGTATGCGGGCCTCTCACTGTTGTGGCCTCTCCCGTTGCGGAGCACAGGCTCCGGACACGCAGGCTCAGCGGCCACGGCTCACGGGCCCAGCCGCTCCGCGGCATGTGGGATCTTCCCAGACCGGGGCATGAACCCGTGTCCCCTGCATCGGCAGGCGGACTCTCAACCACTGCACCACCAGGGAAGCCCCAAATTTTGTTTCTTATAGTTAACTAGGAGTTAACAACATTTATCACTTAGAATATTTCTATTAATTAATAATGTTGGAAAAATATTGCATATCTATTCTAGTAGTTTTAACTTTTTCTTAGAGCAGAATTATTTCATTTAAGGAAAGCATCTAGAATTTCATTAGCCAAGATGAACAAATGCAGAGTTTCTACAACTGATAGGGAGCAATAGGTGATCCTCCCCACACCCCTCCAAGGAGTACTTTCATTTCCTCAACCTAGTTTAAACCTTCAGTGCTGAATGAAGTGTCAATATAAAAATACCTTGAAAACAATGGTGTTGTCTATTCTCCTTATTTCAGTCTTATGGAAACAAAGACACAGAGGTATCTAATGAGGGAGTCCTAACCATCCCCCATGTTTCTTAACTTCCAAGCCGTGCCCTTCTCTATCACACTACAGTACTCTATTTTCCTCTTGTAGAATTGGGAAACATAAACCCTGAACATGAAAGAAATTATTTAGGATTAGTTTGGAATTCTCTTTTGTTTAAAAGTTGTTTACTCTGAAGTGTGAGATTTCCCTATATGGTTCACCAGCTAAAAGCTGCATGGATTGGGCTGATATTTCCTAATTCTGTAATCAGGGATTGATTTACATTGTTGACAAATGCATCCTTTAGAATCCCAACGTAAACTTTAAATGTTCGAAGTTGTGGAAAGAGTATAGTGCACTGAGAACTCAGATATGATGTTAATACGCAAACTGTGTTGGAGAGGAAAGGCATGAATAATCATAAGAAAATAGATTTTAAATGTCATGAATTTCTTGTTGGGCAATAACGAGGAGGCTGGCTAACCACAGTGTACTGTACAATGAAAACATTTCTTCCAGAATGTCCTTTAGGGTTATTTGTGAATAGCTACCACTCGCCCCTCCATGCTCTGGCAGCCACCATTTTTTTTCCAGTATTTTACACATTCTATCTTACTTATTCCTTAAAACAGTTTTATTGCGATTATGACCACAGACAGACAGGCAGGCTTTGAACCTGGGTATTTAATACTCTACCTCCATGATCTCTATTCTCTATGCCTCCTAAACTTCAGACTGTGTGGCTATAGTACCCAGGACAATGTTGACATTAGTGAAACTCAATAATGAGAATGTACAGAATGATTCTCACCTTAGACCAGTCACCCATTCGCCACACATAGCATTTGGAGTAATCCTCGCAGTCCTCAGCCTCCCTGGGTCTGGTGGAGAGGACGCATTTCTTTCTGGGGTTAGTACACCTCACAGTCCGATGACGTACACCTTTGCCACACTTCACTGAACACTGGAAGATAACAGCGGAGAAGTGTGGATAAAGCTGGTGATTAAGAGATACAGACTGATGATCAAATTACATTAGGAATTGGTTCTCATCATCTCTCACAAGCCTATCACCCACATAAAGGCCAGAATGAAGGAGAAGGAGAAGGAGAACACCAGGCTACAGCCCAGCATCAGAGGCCAGGTGGAGCTTCGGTATAGTGCTAGGGGTGAATGGGTTTCAGGAACACAGGACCATTACTACAGACAGTCCTGTAACACAGGGATTGTTTATGAAAGACAAATAATAAACAACGATCAAAATGTAAAATGCTAAAGCTGACTGACATCAATTTTTTGCATATAATTATATAAGGAAATTCATTTTATTTTTGCTAAGATTTAGTTTGTTTTAGCCTTAGGTGTTTGTGAAAAATGACAATTTCTAAGAGAATATCATTTCTCAAAACTTTTCTTAAAGCTAAAACAGAGAAAACATAGCAAAAACAAAACAGTTGCTTTACATAATTATACACCCCTAGAAATAATCATTCTCAATGGCTATATGGATTGAAAATATAATTCAGTTCAAAATAAGTTTAGTTCATTTCATGAATAATTGATGCTTGACTGACAGTGTGACATAACAGGTATGAAGCATGTAAGATGTACCTGACCATACCGTTTACATTTATGCTCCCCATTATGGAATATGTATAAAGCTTCCCAGTTTTACAAAGTTATGCATCACTGATTATCTGGACACAGGAACCAAAATGGCATTGGGTGGGAGACGGGAGAGGGAGGGGGGGATGAGAGATACAGCAAAACTTGACAACCTAATTTATATCTGTGTCTAAAAAAGGTCCAAAGAAAGAGGTGAAGGTATGCACTTAGCAAGAATGTAGTAGAGGAATAACCATGCAGATTCCAGTAGTTGTCTTCCTGAAAACTTTAGCATGGAACTCCTGAAGTTTTAAATACAATAATATTTGCACAAATGCGTCGTTGTCTCATAATTTATGGTTTGCATTTGAATATCCTGAGGCTTAAGGTGGACTACATTGTGATTTGGCATTTTAAGATTTACGTTTTTATTTTTTGCAATCAAAACTAACCTTGATCCATAAACTCAATTTTTATATTAAATCAAGACAAAAGAGACATTTTTAAAATTGGTACATTGCATTGACCTATTACTTCTCCTACCTGGTGCCAAAAATCTGTATGGTAGGATATTTCTGACCTATTTCCTCCTGAAGAGTTTGCAGAAATGCTAGTTAGGCTGAAGGAACTGTATTTCTGTTTCTCTGATGTTCACATGAGTCTTTTCTCCAGATTGTACTCATCCATTTTCATGTAAAATTGGACAATCCATTCATTCTAAAAGTACTCATTACAAATGAGGAAGAATCTATGCCAGAGTGAGATATAGCTTAGAAAAGTAAGACAAGAGAAAGTCACACTATTTGCTAGTGTGTTTTTTTTGGGGGTGTTGGGTAAATTGAAGAATATTCCCAAACCTCATTATCTAAGCTACTTTATCCTCAATTTTCAAAAGAATGGCTACTTATTGCAGCCTAGCATTTTCTATTTGTCATTTTTACATCTTAGCTAATATTCTGAAATGAAGCATATTTTGCTCTGGGTGTGTGTGCACATATGTCTTTGTGTATACATATGCGTATACAAGTGTGAGGGTGTTTATGTGTGTGTGTGTGCATGTACGCACACGCTCGCCTAAAATGCTCCAGAGCAGCTAGTAAATATAAGTAATGACTGGTGTTATCATAAGAAGATATGTATCATGATAACAGAAAATAAGCATACAGTTTGGCATGGAACAAAGCTGCATGTTACATACTACATGCTAGTGGGGGTATGGTGCAGTGAGCCTGGCAGCATTGGCTTCAAATCCTAGCTCCAACACTAAGCAGGACTTTGGGTAAACTATTTAATTTCTCTGAGCTGTAGTATTTCACAAGGGTGAAACTTAACTATTTTGCATTGCTGATTAAATATCAACAAGATACTAAATATGAAGTAAGAACAGAATCCCTGCTCACAGGAAATGACTGCTAAATGTTAATGTCCTTTCTTCTCCTTTCTCTTCTAATGCTCAGGAATATGAGTCAAATGTGTATTTTTTTTAACATCTTTATTGGAGTATAATTGCTTTACAATGGTGTGTTAGTTTCTGCTGTATAACAAAGTGAATCAGCTATACATATACATATATCTCCATATCTCCTCCCTCTTGCGTCTCCCTCCCACTCTCCCTATCCCACCCCTCTAGGTGGTCACAAAGCACAGAGCTGATCTCCCTGTGCTATGTGGCTGCTTCCCACTAGCTATCTATTTTAAATTTGGTAGCGTATATAAGTCCATGCCACTCTCTCCAAATGTGTAATTTCATATGTGTCCACTAAAGAGTATACTCATGGTAAAGAAATAAAAAAGCTAGATTCTAAAATGTATATAATATATGCTCTTGATTACGTTACAATAGTCACAGAACAAATCTGTTTTCTCCTACTTTCAAAATTACTTATAATGAATGTATTCCTTTTATTACCAGAAAAACCAATAAATGGTGCTAAAACTGCCATGCAGAGAGACTCTGAACATGATAAAATATGACCTTATATAGGCTACGAGTAAGAAAATCAGAGGGAAACGGAGAAGCATCAGGGTGGGTATCGCACCTCGGACCACACGCCCGCCTCCCACACGGTCATGCAGTCCTGGCCCTCGCAGCGCTGGGTGGAGGCCGGCTTGGGCCCGACGCAGTCCCTCTCCTGGGCTCTCATCAGGGTTCCATTGCTCAGCTGCTTGGTACAGGCCACTTGTCTGCTCTGCATCCCTTTTCCACAAGTTCGTGAACATGGGGTCCATTCTGTCATCATCCATCTAAAAGTAAAGCAAGAGTCACTGAGACAAGTTAAAAGATATCTACTTACTACATATTTTGACATGGATAGAATTAGCAGAATGTCTACACAATAGATGTATACCTTTTCTTTTTTCTTTTTACTAATATTTGAGGTTTCCCTAAGACACCCAGGCTTTCTATTGCTTCTCCACACTTCTCATCTCAGGGCCTTGCTCTTATTAGAATCTCAAAGGATGTATTAGACTCCGTCCCTGTCATGCTGCACGCTTTGCCTGCTGCTGCCCGTCACGTCATATTGCCATACTGAGGTACCTAACAAGTATAAAGTTGCTAATATACATGAGTTGGTCCTATTCTTTGCATTTTCAAACTTCACAATAACCCTACATATTAGGTACTACAACTATCGTGGCCTTTTACAGAAAGTGAAACCAAGGCAAGGAGAGGTGTAGTAATTTACCAAAGGCCACAGGCTGTGGAGTCAGAAATTGAAATCAGGTTGCAGACTACCTCACAAAAATACATGTGCAGGTATTTGCAACCTAACCTTGCACCAAAAGCAATTAGAGAAAGAAGAACAAAAAACCCCCAAAGTTAGCAGAAGGAAAGAAATGATAAAGATCAGATCAGAAATAAATGAAAAAGAAATGAAGGAAATGATAGCAAAGATAAATAAAACTAAAAGCCGGTTCTTTGAGAAGATAAACAAAATTGATAAACCATTAGCCAGACGCATCAAGAAAAAATGGGAGACAACTCAAAACAATAGAATTAGAAATGAAAAAGGAGAAGTAACAACTGACACTGCAGAAATACAAAGGAGCATGAGAGATTACTACAAGCAACTCTATGCCAATAAAATGGACAACCTGGAAGAAATGGACAAATTCTTAGAAATGCGCAACCTCCCAAGACTGAATCGGGAAGAAATAGAAAATATGAACAGACCAATCACAAGCGCTGAAATCGAAACTGTGATTAAAAATCTTCCAACAAACAAAAGCCCAGGACCAGATGGCTTCACAGGCGAATTCTATCAAACATTTAGAGAAGAGCTAACACCTATCCTTCTCAAACTCTTCCAAAATATAGCAGAGGGAGGAACACTCCCAAACTCATTCTATGAGGCCACCATCACCCTGATACCAAAACCAGACAAAGATGTCACAAAGATAGAAAACGACAGGCCAATATCACTGATGAACATAGATGCAAAAATCCTCAACAAAATACTAGCAAACAGAATCCAACAGCACATTAAAAGGACCATACACCATGATCAAGTGGGGTTTATCCCAGGAATGCAAGGATTCTTCAATATACGCAAATCAATCAACGTGATACACCATATTGACAAATTGAAGAAGAAAAACCATATGATCATCTCAATAGATGCAGAGAAAGCTTTTGACAAAATTCAACACCCATTTATGATAAAAACCCTGCAGAAAGTAGGCAGAGAGGGAACTTTCCTCAACATAATAAAGGCCATATATGACAAACCCACAGCTAACATTGTCCTCAATGGTGAAAAACTGAAACCATTTCCACTAAAATCAGGAAGAAGACAAGGTTGCCCACTCTCACCACTCTTATTCAACACAGTTTTGGAAGTTTTAGCCACAGCAATCAGAGAAGAAAAGGAAATAAAAGGAATCCAAGTCGGAAAAGAAGAAGTAAGGCGGTCACTGTTTGCAGATGACATGACACTATACATAGAGAATCCTAAAGATGCTACCAGAAAACTACTAGAGCTAATCAATGAATTTGGTAAAGTAGCATGATACAAAATTAATGCACAGAAATCTCTTTGCATTCCTATACACTAATGATGAAAAATCTGAAAGTGAAATTAAGAAAACACTCCCATTTACCATTGCAGCAAAAAGAATAAAATATCTAGGAATAAACCTACCTAAGGAGATACAAGAGCTGCATGCAGAAAATTATAAGACACTGATGAAAGAAATTAAAGATGATACAAATATATGGAGAGATAGACAATGTTCTTGGATTGGAAGAATCAACATTGTGAAAATGACTCTACTACCCAAAGCAATCTACAGATTCAATGCAATCCCTATCAAACTACCACTGGCATTTTTCACAGAACTAGAACAAAAAATTTTACAGTCTGAATGGAAACACAAAAGACCCTGAATACCCAAAGCAATCTTGAGAACGAAAAATGGAGCTGGAGGAATCAGGCTCTCTGACTTCAGACTATACTACAAAGTTACAGTAATCAAGACAGAGTGGTACTGGCACAAAAACAGAAATATAGATAAATGGAACAGGATAGAAAGCCCAGAGATAAACCCACGCATATATGGCACCTTATCTTTGATAAAGGAGGCAGGAATGTACACTGGAGAAAGGACAGCCTCTTCAATAGGTGGTGCTGGGAAAACTGGACAGGTACATGTAAAAGTATGAGATTAGAACACTCCCTAACACCATACACAAAAGTAAGCTAAAAATGGATTAAAGACCTAAATGGAAGGCCAGAAACTATCAAACTCTTAGAGGAAAACATAGGCAGAACATTCTATGACATAAATCACAGCAAGATCCTTTTTGACCCACTTCTTAGAGAAATGGAAATAAAAACAAAAATAAACAAATACGACCTAATGAAACTTCAAAGCTTTTGCACAGCAAAGGAAATCATAAACAAGACCAAAAGACAACCCTCAGAATGGGAGAAAATATTTGCAAATGAAGCAACTGACAAAGGATTAAACTCCAAAATTTAGAGGCAGCTCATGCAGCTCAATAACAAAAAAACAAACAACCCAATCCAAAAATGGGCAGAAGACCTAAATAGACATTTCTCCAAAGAAGATATACAGATTACCAACAAACACATAAAAGAATGCTCAACATCATTAATCATTAGAGAAATGCAAATCAAAACTACAATGAGGTATCATCTCACACCAGTCAGAATGGCCATCATCAAAAAATATAGAAACAATAAATGTTGGAGAGGGTGTGGAGAAAAGGGAATACTGTTGCACTGTTGGTGGGAATGTGAATTGTTACAGCCACTATGAAGAACAGTATGGAGGTTCCTTAAAAAACTACAAATAGAACTACCATATGACCCAGCAATCCCACTACTGGGCATATACCCTGAGAAAACCATAATTCAAAGAGACACATGTTCACTGCAACACTATTTACAATAGCCAGGAGATGGAAGCAACCTAAGTGTCCATCATCGGATGAATGGATAAAGAAGATGTGGCACATATATACAATGGAATATTACTCAGCCATAAAAAGAAACGAAATTGAGTTATTTGTAGTGAGGTGGATGGACCTACAGTCTGTCATACAGAGTGAAGTAAGTCAGAAAGAGAAAGACAAATATCATGTGCTAACACATATATATGGAATGTAAGAAAAAAAATGTCATGAAGAACCTAGGGGTAAGATGGGAATAAAGACACAGACCTACTAGAGCATGGACTTGAGGATATGGGGAGGGGGAAGAGTAAGCTGTGACAAAGTGAGAGAGTGGCAGTGACATATATACACTACCAAACGTAAAATAGATAGCTAGTGGGAAGCAGCCGCATAGCACAGGGAGATCAGCTCGGTGTTTTGTGACCACCTAGAGGGGTGGGATAGGGAGGGTGGGAGGGAGGGAGACGCAAGAGGGAAGAGATATGGGAACATATGTATAGCTGATTCACTTTGTTATAAAGCAGAAACTAACACACCATTGTAAAGCAATTATACTCCAATAAAGATGTTAAAAAAAAAAAAAAGAAGCCTGCCACAGAGAACTCCCTACTTATCTGGAGGAAGTAATCACTAATGTATTATGGCCATCGCCTGCAACCGATTGCTGTTAAACACGATAACATTTGCACTGCAGTACTGCCTCTAATGAAGTTCCTGTCTGCTCATCTTTCAAGTATGATGCAGACCTACCATTTTGCTTTGGAGTCCCCTAGTAGATTTTTCCTAAAGTGAATATTTATCTCCCAAATTTATTTCAGTTTGTGCTTCATCTTTCTGCACAAGGATACCTAGGCTATAAGCATAATTTAAACCCCATCTATATGCCTTTCCCCTCAACTAGGGAACCAACCATGGAACTATGGAAGACACTACCGAAAAGAGAAGTATTTGCAATTTCATGAAATCCTAATTTTTTTAATAAAATATATTTTAGAAATCCTTAGTATAATGATAAAAGGTTACTTTTTTCATTCCTTGGAAAGCTGCTGAAAAATAAGAACAAAAATACGAAACATATTGTAGTGAGAGAAAACATTTTATATTTTAGAATTCATCTAATTGGGAATTATCTCATTTCCTCATCTTCAAGCCTCCTTACAAAGCTATTTACTAGTGCATTAATATATTTTATATTTGGTACATAGGGTTACATCAGGCCATTTGGTGACTTTTTCAAAAAATGTAAATGGTAATTAGAATGTTTTTTACCATGGTGGGGAAAAAAGAAGAAGCAAGAGGAACAAAAGTTGTGCTATACCAGTAAATCTTGGAAAGATCTCCTGTGATGACCCCTCAGGATTGCCCATGTCCATTTCTTACTTTCCAGTATTTTGGTTAACCTCACTGACATTGCTTCTTGGTGGTTCAAAATACACTGCCCCCTTTTCCAAGGGAAAGAAGATAATAATTGCTAGCAAAAAGACTTCCAGTCTCCAGCTGCAAAAATCTCTCACTCAGAAATGTATCAACCTTTTAAAACTATTCATTTTACCAAGTCATTATCAAGGCATTTTCCCCCAAGATAGCTGAGGTCAGTGAATGAACAATAAATGGTGTGTACTGTACATTCTGATTCTTCGCTGACCAGGTTAGAAGTGACAAATATGCTCTAGTCCTCAAATCCAGGTCATTCAAGATTCCTGATATATCAGAAAAAGCTCCTGCTCTTTTATCCAAATGGGAAAGCTATATGGTATATAAAAGAAATGGTGTTTTGAAACATTTTAATAAATTATTTAACAAAAGATAAATTAGCATTTTAATGTCTATTAAAAGAGATTAAAAAAAGAGAAAAAGGGCTTCCCTGGTGGCGCAGTGGCTGACAGTCCGCCTGCCGATGCAGGGGACACGGGTTCGTGCCCTGGTCCAGGAAGATCTCATATGCCGCGGAGCGGCTGGGCCCGTGAGCCATGGCCGCTGAGCCTGCGCGTCCGGAGCCTGTGCTCCGCAACGGGAGAGGCCACAACAGTGAGAGGCCGGCGTACCGCAAAAAAAAGAAAAAAAAAAGAGAAAGATAATTCTTAGGAATAGTAATAACAACAACAAAAAAATCCAGGTTCTTTAGCTGACAGGGCAAAAGCTAAAAACTCAGCATCTGTTATCTGCCTAGCAATGAATGGAAAAGACCCAAGGACCTGACCGTAGGCAACAATATTTCCCTAGGTCACCCTTTCTGTTGATTACTACCCTGTCTTATAAAAACACATAATTAAAGCAGCTGCATAGCACAGGGAGATCAGCTTGGTGCTTTGTGACCACCTAGAGAGGTGGGACAGGGAGGGTGGGAGACATAAGAGGGAAGAGATATGGGGACATATGTATAACTAATTCACTTTGTTATAAAGCAGAAACTAACACACCATTGTAAAGCAATTATACTCCAATAAAGATGTTAAACAAAACAAAACAAAAACACGTAATTACAGAGTTAGATGAAAAGCATATAGTCCGGCTCGTGCAAAGGGCATTATTGAACATTATTGAAAGTAATGTACGTTTTTCTTTTGCATATTCTTTTACATACCATTCTTCTGTTCTCTGGAAGCATATTTTTCCCTTTGAGAGGGAGGGAAGAATTGTTAGAGCACGAATGCAAAGAAAGGAAAAAGCAGATAATCAGCTTTTGATACCTTAAATACACTGAGTCTACAGAAAAGCAAGTCTTGAAATTTCAGCTTTGTAGAGGAAGACAAGATTTTCCAAATTCTTTTAAGCTGGTTGACATAGCATGAGCCAGATCTGGAGGGCTTAACAATTGAGTTTTGCAATAAGCCAGAAATAGAAGGAACTTGGGATGCAGTGCTACCTCTGAAGGGGAAGGTGGGCGAAGAGGGAAACCAGAAGAACTGAGCATTAGAGATTACTGAAGACAGAAAAGCCTAAATATAGTTAATCGGCAACTCTGTTTCTCCCTCTCCTTTCACTTCCCCATACATTGTGGTGGAAGGTCACGAGGAAGATTATATTAGTTAGAGAGTGCTCCAAAGCTACAAATTCTCTGCATATCCAAGTTGCAGTATATACACATTCACTGTGACTCCACTGCAGAAACTATTGGGAGAGGAGATCAATTGTTTGACTCCCTAAGAACTCACAAATACACCCTAACTCACTGGGCTTCAATAAATCTCTGAGTGTCAGGGTAGAATAAAAGTCTGTGTCTCCATATTCTAGAGGAATCAATCCAGCTTCAGACTCTTTTTGTCATTCTGTCCCACAAAGTTTTGAGGACTTTTGACACTGGGGCTGAGTTCCACTCAAGCCCAACATTAATTTTTATATGAAAGCACAGAGATTTTTGGGAGCCCTGTGCCTGAAACCATTCTGCACAGCCTTGCTGCAAGCCCACCCCCAAATCATACTAAGGTTCCATTCACCCATCTCTGCTGGTTACTGAGGCATAGCCTTTCTTTTACACCACTTTAAGGTGCTCAGCATTGCGGTTCTATCCCCTACTCATGAGTTTCTTGCCTGCTTTGTTGCTTATTACTCACTGGGGAAGTCACATGGGACCGAAGCAACCAACTTTCGAATAACTAGGACCCAGGTCGGGAATCTGATGATCAGAGATCAGGAACCAAACCGTTTGCCTTGGGGACTCTGGGGTGAGGAAGTGAGGATCTAGCCTTGGGGACCAGAAGGACCAAATGCCCCCACTGTTGTGTAGGGGACTGGGTCCTGGCCAGTCCCACTTTAGTTTATATCGTCATTGGCAAGTGCTTAAAACAACATTTTGGAGAATTTAGGAATGAGTAGCCGAATTCAACCAAATAACCAGATTTTTGAAGAGGTGACCAACAGGTTACCAAATACTTTTAAATACTCCTCTGCCATCCAGTTAGGAGTTGTCTTCACACTGTGGACAGCAGCTGAAGTTGAGGTCAATCCTAACCTTGGTTTTCTAACACTCATTCCATCAAGTTGATTATCTTTCTTTCTTAGACCTTGCTTATATAAAGCCTTACATTTTGGTACATATCCGCTGCATTGTTTTTAAGAAAATGGGATTTTGTTAATGAGTGGTGGGACAGGGTTACCTTGTTTGGCACGGTTGCTCATTGCACTTGCGAATCTGTGGCTCTGGCTTGGTTAAGTATTTGCATTTCTTATTGTCCACAATGCTGATATTTTTGTTCATGATTTTCGTACAAGACACTGTTGTCTTCCTTTCTCCTGAAAAGAGCAAAGAAACATAAAAAGAAATGTTATTTTAGGCCTCTATGCAATGGACTTATTGCATAGTCTTATATGCATGTTTATTCGAGGTATTCCTAGACTTGTAATTTTCATATTTTAAACAAATTTTAGGTTAGATCAATGAGGATGATATTTTTATAATTTATATAACAAAATGTAACTCTAGGCTTAAGGAAGATAATTTTTTTCTTGTTAGCAATTAAATGGCAAGTTTTATAATACAAAGGGATTATTGTGCATAAGTTGATAAGACGTCATTTAAAGATTTTTATAAAGGACTGTGCCATCTTTTAGCATTCAGTGGTGGAAAGCAGTATTTGTATGAAACCTTTGTGCACATAAACATGCATATAAACGTGTGCACATTTTACCATCTGGCTGTATATACCACCAGGGGGTAAGTTATGGGAAGCAAGCTTCTCTTGAATATAACTCAGACCTATATTGTTGTCACTTCTGGTAAAGACCCCAAGAATTCAAGAAACCCTCATTCCCTAATGATTATCCTGTTCTCTAAGAAAAGCCATGGGAGTTTTCCCATTTTCCACCAGCTTTCAGAAAACTGGCTTTTCCCCTTTCTCTGTATGCTGTATTCATTTTGCTTAGAGCCCTATAAGCACACTTGCTTGACAACACTTATTATTTCATCTTACACTGAAAAAGCCTACTACATATGTGCTGATTCTGTTTCTCTAAAAAAGTTTAAATATCTATATAGGATTTAATAATTTAATTTAACTTGTTTGACATTATAAAATAATTAAATCAGCCAATAATTTTAAAGCCAGACAGGTCATGAAGGATTAAGAAAAAAAAATCACAAGTCTTTTGGGTCACTATTGAAGGGCCCATTAGTTAGGAGCTTATGACTATCATGCAATGATAATTAGGAAGCTCAGAGCATTCATACTGGTCATGCCAAACAGGACAGCCTGGGCTTGTGGCAGAGAGGTCACTCTGTTCTTTAATTAACAGAGAAGGAGGCTGGCATCAAGAAAGGATGTAGAGAGAGAAAGAGAGAGAGCTACTTTGAATAACTTTTGAGTATCTTTTATTTTGACTTGAGGGGGATTAGGAGAGACAGGGGTAACCAAGTGGAAGGCAAAAGAATAGAAACAGGTTCAGGATCTTTCCTTGATTACCCTCTCAACAACACTGAGCATAGTCCCATGACAACTTGTAGTATAAAAACATGACTATATCTACATACATATGTGGATTAACTAATAATTATATCTGTGGTCACTGCATGTCATGTTATTGAAAACATTTAGATCTTTAGTTCCATCTTCTAGCATAGGCAGCACAATGTTGGCTATATTATTTTCTATCTGGAGAATCCCAGAGTTCTGGAGCAACGCAATTTTTTCTATGGGAGCTCAAGACAGACAAGAGTGCCAAGCAGGTAAAAGGTCTTTTCCTTCGAGAGGGAAAAGGCATGCCTTCAACCAGGACTCTGTGGCACTCAGTGAAGGGTGCACCAATGGGCCAACAATGGGGAGGGCCTTGAGATGGACATCCAACCATAGATAAGTAAAAGGTACCCCCCAGGTACCTTTCTCCACCGAGAAGCTGCCTTGGAACAAGGCTGCATGACTTGGCAAATGGAGCATGGGCTGGATTGCGGTCCCTGGGGCAAGAACTTTATGTGGAGTGCCAGCTGCCTAACTAATGCAACAGCCACGTCTCAGAGGTCCACTAGCCTGACCTGTGCAGCTCATGCAGTCAGGTAAGCTTATGCTAATGTGTAGAGGAAAGGCAACCTTACAAGCCCCAGGCAAATGTTTAAGGGCTGTCCAGGCTATTCCTTGGTAGGTCAAGAAGGGTGGGGTGAGGCATTAGACTTAATCATAATAGTGTTCAATACCCATCAACTTCAAATAATTTTCAAATAAGCTGCTAGATAAGCAGAAATGACTTATGATGTTAATTTTTCTTCACAGAAGAAACTGGCTTTACTAGGTAGGAGTTACCTAAATGTGAAAATTTGGGAAGTTTTTGGTCAACTTCCACCTAGTTTCCTATGCCTCAGGTGCTCCTATATGACCTTTATGAAATAGGTGTAACACAAATTTTGTATAATGCTAGCATATGTAAGTATTATTTCTACATGACAATGATGCCTACCTAAAAGTAGGATTAAAATAAATGTTGCTTTTATGAAATATAAATATTAGTTTTAAAATCTAATTTAAAACCTCATAGTTATAAGACACTCTTTTATAGAATAGATGTAGTTGTCTAAACTAATTTAAATTTAATGCTTTTTGCCAACTACAGCACAAAAAGATGACAAACAGATAATATCCAGAGAGCCTTTGCTGAACTTCAGTGTAGCCACAGAATGAGTAACTCAGAGCTAATTACACTGCATTTTTTCCTTTACTCAGAAAATATCTAACCTTAGTTATGTTGGCCCAGAGGTAACATATTGAGCTTTTGAAAAAAAAATCTTTTAATTATTGATATATCAAAAGAGATACAGGTACTGGCACCATTACAGGGAGCACCTTACTGGTGCTCTAAAAAAGTATGAAGGCATGTGAGTATGAATTGGAACATTTCCATCTACATTGTAGCAAAGACCCTCACATCATAAGTTTTTTGGCAGCTAGAAGAGGGATTAGCCCTACTTTTTAAAAATTTCATTGAACAAAGACAAAAGAATCAAGAAAAGAAATCTAATGCTCAGCTACAGGCACATTATGCCTATGAAAATACAACTAGGATCTTAAAGCCATACGGAAATGTTATTGTTTGATTTTTTTCTTTTATATAGTTTTATGTCCCAGCCAACACAGGAAATTTCCATTATAGCATCTAACAGCAGTATTTACAACGCATCCAGTACTGTAGAACCGAGGGATGAACAGAAAGTGATGAAGTAACTGGCCTTCTGCCTGAACCTTGAGTAGCTGCAAGCTGTTGACAGTGTATTATTTGCTTTATGGCAATTAATTTCATCTCTGGGTCATTCCCACTAAATCAGTATTGGGGAAGTCTGTTTTGAACATAATTACAAATAAAATACAATAACCATTATATATTCATCTTATTACCAAATTTGGGCAAAATCTGAAAAGAAGGGGTAATTTTTATTTACTGATTCTTTCTTTGTTCTCTGAAGACACTGAACAGAGTACATATTATGTTGTGTTCCTTCTTTTCCAATCTCAGTGATAAATTGATTTTTTTTCTATGCTCTGTATTTAACTCATGAAATGGAAAATTTTAATAAAACTATAGTCTACTCAGGTAGATCCCATTTCTAAAACCTGCATCATACATGTAGAAACAATCTGGGGAGTGGGTTCAGTGTTTTAATATGCATAACTGAAATTCTCTGTATGTTATGGGACATTTCAAACTTTTAAAAAAATTTTTACTTTTTAATTTTGAAATAATTGTATACTCACATCTACTTGTGAGAAATAATAAAGAGAATCTGAATACCCTTTTCCAGTTCCCCACAGTGGTAATGACTTGCAAAACTAGAGTACAGTATCACAACCAGCACACTGACATAGATATTGTCAAGATGTACAATATTTCCATCACAAAAATCCCTCCAGTTACCCTTTTAGAGCCACACCCACTTCCCCTACCATCCACCACTCAGTGAGTCCCGGCAGCTACTAACCTGTTCTCCATTCCTATAATATTTTCAAGAATGTTTTGAAAACTGTTATATACAGTGTATATACAGTGTATAACTTTTGGGGACTGACTTTTTTACTCTGCATGATCCCCTTGGAGGTACATCTTCATTGTTGTATCATTTATTTCTTTCTACTGCCAACTAGTAACTCCTGCTGTGGATGGACCACAATTTGTACAACAATTCATCCAAATGTTTTACTAAAACTGGGGAAGTCTATAAGAAAGAGACTATATATAGTCATCTGTCTTTACATTCTTCTTTAAAAATTTTTACTTAATTATTTTCTATTGAACTAACAATGACTAGCAAGCAATTGAACCAAAAGTAAAAATACTTTAATGACGAAGAAGGTCTTTTTTCTGAGCACTTCTTAGAGTTACATAATGTCATGTCCTTTAATGTCATGTCATGTCCTTTAATTTTTAGCCATTCTTTTTACATTTCTATAAAACATTTTTTTCCCTCAAGGTTTGGGCTTAATATTAAAATGACAATTTCATTTTTTATTTTAATAAAAAATTGTATTTTGTATTGTTCATAACACTCAAGAAACAATCCAATGTGATCTTGTCATTTCCATACACACAAATATTTTAATGTAATCCCCTAACCTTCAAGTTAAATTTAACTTGAGTGCTAGCATAACACTTAAGTGCCTTCACGAATTACCTTCTTTCTACTTTTTTGGTCAAATAATTTCCCACAGCTTGATCCTCATATTTTTCACTCTACTAATAAACATTCTCACTAACCCCAGGGCCTTTGCAACTATGCATATCCCTGGAAGGCTTTTTACAATTCCCCATATCACTCTGTATGGTGCTTTTTTATTATCTACCCCCTACTAGGTGGATAGTAAATTTTCTAAAAACAGAAAGTACTCATCTTTGAATCATCCAGCAAAAGTGCAAGTACAGTCAGTATTGGTAAAGGAATCAACAAATGAAATATAAACATGTAATTCAAGCTCAAAGTACTTCCTGCACTAAGAGGTTCATCTCAACACTGTGTTTCCTAAGATGGTAAAAAATCATGTGCAAACTAAATGAATAATTATGGGAAATAATTATATATGGCAAATCTAATACATGGATTATTATTTAGGTGTTAAATTCAAGTTTATAAAGAGTTTACATTAATATAAACATTCCTATTAATTTAAGTAAAGAAAGCATCAATAGGATACAAAATGTCACTAAATATTACTAAAACAAAATAATGCAGAGAAGAGCAAAAATTTGGTGCGTTTTTTTTTTGCTAATAACATTTACTTTGGTACATGCAAAGTGCCTGTGAAAGGGAAAAACAGGAAAAAACCCAGCACCCTTCATAAGATACAGGTATTGGTATACTGAAATACTTCCTCAATTTGGACCCCCAAACTTGGATGCCTCCTGAGAACCTGGTCATGGACAAGGAAAGCCATGTCTAGAAGATATCACAATACAAGGTTTACAGCATGAGAGTCATAAGCTAGCAGGATTTGGACTAATGTGAAGAATGTGGAATGCTGACTTATTTTTTTTCCCCTTCAAATTGTATCTATTCAGATTTCTTAAAAGCATGTTTAACTCTTCATTTATTTCAAAACACGTTATTAAATTTAGGGGCCTTCATTCAAGGTTTTATTTCATTAATTCATCTACTAGATAAAAGTCCTAGAGTAATGCAGTTACTGTATATAGTATGTGGAATGCTGACTCCACAAAAAACCCTCAGATATTATGGAATGATAGATCCCTGATCTATCATTGATCTGAAGACCAAGATCATTTCAAACAGTCTTTTATGTCAAAAAAATCCTTTATCCACTGACCCCTACTTCTGAGGTGCCAAAATAAATTTAAAACATCCCTTCAAAGATTTTTAGATATTTTAGAACACCAATGCAAAGTAAACATTTATTTCACAAATATGTTTTACAATGTTTGAAAATAAAAGGACTAATATCAATGGCCAATGCTGAAGTACAAAATGATATATCCATTCAAATTTTTCTGGAACTATGATTTGAATTTGACAAGATCGTGATGAAAAGTGTACAAGTTAAACTGCTGGAAAAATTTACTTGAGATCACCAGCATTACTAGATATTTTAAAGTAATATTTCTTCTAAAAGAAGTTTTTATATCTTAGGCTTTTGTTATCTTGTAACAACTGGTATTAATAAATTAATAGAAATGCATAATCAGTTAACTCTTATTTGGGTAATTTTAAAACTTAGTTTGAGATACTGATGTAAAAGATATTGATAAAAATTTAGCTACTGGACATTAGGTACTTTTTTAAAATTTCTTTTTCCCACTTATTTCTGGAATGTGATGCCTTAAAATTGTATTCAAAAAAATAACATGTCAAACACTGAAATTTTATACTGCCCTGTGATACTTTATTTGCTCTTTCTTGCTTAATATTTCTGTGAAGTAGAATAGTTCTATTATTCCTCTTTGCTGCTGAAGATAAATTTTACATGAGTCTGTTTCCAATGTTCTGTGCTTTGAACTTACTCTCATCTAATTCATGAATATGCTGAAAGATTACAAAGCTCTTTCTGGCTATAAAATCGACGAAACGGAGTCAGAAATAATGCGATTCTTGAAACCTTGTCCATCCACTTTATTTATGAACTGCAAAGGAAAATAATATCCAAATGCCCAGAAATATTTTGGCATTGAAATGAATATACGTCCTATTAACATAGTCAGAGATAATTGAAAACTGTTGACTAAACACAATGGAACAGATTTGAGAGAGAAGGTTTATTCAAGTGCAAATCATATAGAGGTTGCTTATAATTAAGACTATTTTATAAAATAAGTCATTTGAAATAAAAGTAAGGACATATCTAAATTCTTATTTAACATATGAAATAAAACATCTCTTTGAATCCAAAGAAAATCTATGTAGGGTTCCTTTTTATCCACAGCCTCTCCAGCATTTATTGTTTGTAGATGGGAGTGTAAACGGGGACAGCCCCTATAGAAAACAGTATGGAAGTTCCTTAAAAAACTAAAAATAGAACTACCATATGACCCAGCAATCCCTCTACTGGGCATATACCCAGGGAAAACCATAATTCAAAAAGACACATGCACCCCAATGTTCATTGCAGCTCTATTTACAATAGCCAGGACATGGAAGCAACTTAAATGTCCATCAACAGAGGAATGGATAAAGAAGATGTGGTACATATATGCAGTGGAATATTAGCCATAAAAAGAAACAAAACTGGGTCATTTGTAGAGACGTGGATGGACTTAGAGACTGTCATACAGAGTGAAGTCAGAAAAACAAATATCATATATTAACGCATATGTGTGGAATCCAGAAAAATGGTATAGATGATCTTATTTGTAAAGTATAAATGAGACACAGACGTAGAGAACGTATGGATACAGAGGGGAAAGGGGGGGTGGGAGGAACTGGGAGATTGGGACTGACACATATACACTATTGATACTATGTATAAAATAGATAACTGATGAGAACATACTGTATAGCACAGGGAACCCCTACTTAATGTACGGTGGGGACCTAAATGGGAAGGAAATCCCAAAAAGAGGGGATATAGGTATACATACAGCTGAGTCAGTTTGCTGTACAGTAGAAACTAACAACATTGTAAAGCAACTATACTCCAATAAAAATTAATTAAAAAAAAACAAATAAAACCTATGTAATCTCTAAGGGACATGCTATACATACTTTGTGGAAAGAAATGACACTAAACCCCTGAACTGCTCTTGAAGGAAGTATATAACATGGAGGAAAGAAGACTTGAACTCTGGAGTCCTGGATTCTAATCTTGGCTCCTCCCACATTGGGCCTGTGACCTTGGGAAGTCTCAATCTCTAATGCACTTCACTTTTCTCATGTTAATAATTATGAAGTTATGCTTAAGAATATCTAAAAGCCCTTCTGACCTTGAAACTAAAATAATTTACATTGAACCTCTATTTCTTAAGGCCTGACAATTAACAAAACATATTCTAGGTTGCAATTAATGTGATTTTGGAAAAAATTTTTAACCCTAAAAATTCGCTTGTTCAAACTGAAGACTGACAAGTTCTGTATGTTTACTTCCGAAGCTTTTACTAGACCACAATTATGGCAGAATGAAAAAAAAAATGAGTATAATAAAATTCACTGGGCAAACATTTTCCTGTCTAGAGTCTCAGATGTAAACAGATTTTAATGACTGCCTTTCAGTGCAATAACAGGAACCAGCAACCTTTTCATTGCTCCATTTCCAGATAACCCATCATGGAATGGCGGCTGAGTTATATTAAAGAAGAAAGTTCTAACTCTGTGGATCTTCACTTTAAATGTGTTTGTTTCTATTTGTGTTTTTGTTTTTTTATGGATAGGGGATGTGAATCAGAACCCCTTAAATGAAATGGGCCCTGACATCAGTAAGAAATGGGAGAAGCAGAGGAATAGGAATTTGGGTGTACATGGGGTCATCAGCAGGAGAGGACTGAGGACACAGGATCCCAAGTCACATGGTGATAATGGGACCCCAGGGAAACATGGCCAATGAAAATTTCATTGTGCCAAGGGTGATTGCTACAAGCTTTTAAATTGTGAGTGACTAGAAATCCTTTTGTTATAATTACTCTGTGCCCCTGGGAGCAAAGTATGCTCTTTATAATGTCTCCCTTCCCCTGCCCACCATGTTGCCTTTGCTCTGGTGACCCCAGAGCTCCAAGTGCTGCAGCAAAAGCTGTTCCTCCCCAGCCTCCAAACCTCTGGATGTTCCCGGTACCCTTTTCCTCTCTCCTGAGGACACTGTTTCTTGCTTCCTTTACCGCCGCCAGTGGGGTGGCCATTTTCTTGCTTACACCCCATACCTTTGCATCTAGAGAGCATGGGTGTCCATGCCCCTCGCTGTCACCACCAGACCATTCACCCTTCCTTCCTCCTAAACCTACAGCTTTGGAGCAGACTATGCAGTGCAGTCCCCTTCTTGCCGTAACCGAACACCAACCCCTGATTCAATCTCTGTTTTTACTCTAAGATTTTATCTCCTGGATTATTGTTCTATTTTCTAATACTGCTCCTAACACATTTTTTTGGTAATTATTATAGCCATTTGAACGATTCTTCCAACACTGAGGCCTCTCAGTTCCAGGCACACTTCTCTTCCCAAAGATCTGTACTTTCACTTCACTGAAGCCACTAACTCTCCTGGTCTTGTTATTACTAATAACTATATCCCCTCCATACTCTTAGCTCTATTTTCTGTCACCATCTCCTGTATTTCCAGCCCTCTCCCTTAAGTACCCTGAGTCCAAAAGTTCTTTAACTCCACCAGGCCCTAAAATCCATTAGTGCTACCACCTTTTCACTGTCTTTCAAAGTCCTTTGTATTTTTAGTTTCCTCCTTATACAACTAAATCCCATGGCCAATCATTTTCAACTCCTTACATACAACCTCAGGTCAAGCGGATTCTCCATTTGTTTTATTATACTCACACGGAATTCCAAAACTTGTACCACAAGTGCATCTGTATGCTGTACATAGCTGGAGGGTAAGTATCATTATGATATGTACGTCAAGCTAAATTCATGACTGTCAACTTCAAGTGGACCATCAATGCTACCATAAAGTCAAAATACATGTACCATTTCATTCATTCTCTCACTCTCTTAAGTGACCACTTCACATCTCCTCTCTTTTCAAAATTCTCATATCTCCTTTCTCACCTTTAATAGCAGCAAAATGGCCTTTACTGATAAAATAGATGCAACCAAAAGAGTACCACCACAAGTTTCCAACATCTGCTTCTGTTCAAAATACTGTATTTTCTCCTGTTACTAGTGATGGGCTCTCCATATTTCTATCCAAAGCCAACTATTCCATTCCATCCATCCTGCCAACTTAAGGATATCACTCCAGAAATTTTTTGCTCTCTCCTTTGCACCACTAGTTTTCTGTTCTATTCTAGAAAACTCACATTGGGAAATCATCATGTATAATTTCCCCTATTAAAAACAACAACAAACTCTTTGATTCATATTCCCTTCCAGCTAATGCCACATTTCTCTGCTTTCTTGTTTCAGCAAAATTTCCTGTTACCTTTAGTCCTTTCTTCAATTCATCACATGCTATTTTCTCTTGAATTCACTCCACTTAGTCTTTTGAGCCAAATCATTAAAAGTAATTTTGACAGAGTCATCATTGACCTCTATGTTTCAAATATAAAAATATAATATCTTTTGAAATACAATAAATATATTTGAATGTAATAGTCAATTTCAATGCACATTATTTTTGACTTATTAGCAGCTTTTGATACCAGTTGATCATTCTCTCTTTCTTGTAATAAATACTTTCTCACTTGCCTTACAGAAAAGCATTCTCATTTGCATGTTTTTTCTCCAATGTTGTTGGCTACTTATTTTAATATGCTTTGTTGGTTTCTTCCCATCTCTCTGAACTCTAAATGGTATAGTGTCCCAAGTAAATATAAAAGTGTAAGTATATGACATAACAACCTGTATGGTGTCTAGGGCAGCCCCCATAAGTGTTAATATTTATGCAAAGCAATGCAATGAGTGACCATATTGAGTGACATACGTAACAACTGTACATAGCCTTTCTTCAATTCATGCCAGTTTTTGCTGCAAAATAGTTCAGGGATTTAGGCACTAAACGTGTCGCAAAAAACTTTCAGTTTCCAATCCTTTATGGAGTCTGAAATTTTAGATAAGGGGTTATGGACCTGTCTTAATTATCAATGGTTAATCAGAAAAGAAGCTGTTTTGGAAAGGTAAATACTGAAAAATACTTCACCTCCTCCACACGTGGCATCGCAATCTTCCCAGCCTGTGTGTGTCCACATGAAAAGGGGTTCAGGTGCTTTGGAGCTCTGATTCTCTGGTACAGGGTCTGATGGGATAGTGTATTCATAATGAAGACCATAATTCTGGTCTTGAAACAGCAGCACCTATAATATATAAAAGTGATCAAGGCAGATGGATCAAAGTAGAGCATATTCAATGTAAAGCATAAAACTAAGGATAGGAATACCTTAAAATGCGTTTTGCATGGTGTGCACGCTCCTTTAATACATAGTAGACTTGAGATATTATGCTTAAATGTTAAAATTGTCCTACTTCTGAAATCACTGGAGTTACACACTTACCTTTGAGCTAAAGACAGCATGAAAAAATAGCCCACCTGAATAAGGTCAGAGATACCACATCACTTTCTCCCAAGTTGATGGACTAGACAGTCTCTCAAAGCATGGTACAAGTATGAGATGACTTTAGTAGGGGGGACAGGGACATGTGTCCTACATAACATCAAGATATAACCCACGATCTAATATCAAATGAAGCCGTTCCACTCATATAAAAGAGAAAGATGAATAATAAGTCGCTGTGTCAACAGAGGAAGAGAAGATTTTGGAAATCATTTCACTCCATAAGGGTAGAGAACTTCTAAGCCAATTAGAGGACAAGAATTTTATTCCATGTATGCTTACAGTTTAACTTTGGCAAGGTTACTAATTTTCCATTTATAATAAAGATCATTTCCTTTGAAAAGAAATTTATGTTAAAAAGAACTTCTAACTGCAAATTAACTTAATAATGGTACAGTTATGTACACATATGTAAACAGTGTAAGAAACCATAAAGGATGTATGAGAATGATTGAACTTTGGGCTACATGGACTAAACCATAAGCAGGGACCATGTCTGCTTTGCTCTCCCATGGTACCCAGTATCAAGCTAAGAACTGCATCATCATGGGCAAGCATACATATTTTAAATGAAAGAAAAATACCTGAAATATACTCATTTTAAATAAAAGAATGAATGAGAATATATGTTTCTTTATAAATACATTTTCACCAAATATGTCAAACAAACTAATGGAATATATCACTTCTATGGATCTGAGGATTTATGGAAGCAGCCTATATGACACGCTGTGATGTATAAAAACATATATATCTAAATTTTAAATTATGTTGAAGTATCAGAAAACTTAAATATTTAATCTGTATCAAGGTGGTTGTAATGACAGGTTACAGAGTTAACACTTAATAGGAAAAAATTTAAATGAGCCCAGGGTTAATTTTCTTTACTTCTTTTTCTTAAGATTCTGCCTCAATATATTATCAGAAATACTAAGATACATTTTAATATGTGGATTGGGGAACTAGTATGATGACATTATAAATCAACTATATCAACAATAAAAATAATACTTTAAAAATTCATATATACTAACATACTGGATACTACTTCTAAGTATATCACAGTGCTTATTTTGGCTTTAAATATCTCATTTCATGTTGCCAGTGACTTTTCAGCTAAATGAGTTAAAAAAGAGAGAGATGGACTCACCTTGTTTATGGAAATAACCAGACTATTACATGATTTTCAAATTGATGAAATGAACATATAAATAAATTATTTGCCAACTTATTTAATTAAGTGAAATCATGTCTTTTTTTCTTAAAAAACTACCTTTTCATCGATAGAACTTTAGATTGTCCTTGAATACCTAATGCCATTTAAAATAAAGACATTGGCTACAAAATCATTAGCTCTTTCTTAAACCATTTGAACTTGGCAGTATTCTTTGCAAGAAGGAAAGTGTGACCGCGTTACAGTTGAGGGGCACATACTGAAGCATGGCAGCAGAAGGTATTGCCTTTCAAAATTCAGTACCAGCTTTCAATCTGTAATAGTCATTAAAGAAAAATATCTTAGAAGTGCAGTTTTCCTTGGATTACTGAATAAATCCAGGTCACATAGATGCCTTCTTTTAGACATAGTTCACTGACTTTAATTATGTTTCATGCTTCCAGGAAAAACCTTGGTAATTACCAGTCAGATTAAGGATTCTGCAGCAAGGAAACTCCCTCTGCCCAACACTGAGGTCTCACATATATTGTTTTAAGATTCTGAATTGGAGGCTCACTAAAAGAGGCTCAGCCTTCTTCCATTAAAAAAAACGTAGTTTACATTAATGTAATAAGGGAGGCAACCTGATGGCGTTTTCTGCAACCCAATCATTATACAAATGTTTGTTGTTGATAATGTTGTCATTCTAAGTGACCCAGTCATGGAAAGAGGCAGATATTGGTCATACAATGTTTGTTTAGTCATTTGTTTTTTCCTCTCTCCAGATGGCAGAGGGCACAGACTGGAGTTTCCAATTTAAATTAAATAAAAGGATCCAGAGGAACGGTGGGGAAATGAACAAAATAATTATTTAAAGTATATGCATACTCATGATCCAAGGCTGTCTGGTGTAAAGAACTTAGATTTAAGCTTTGCATCAGGAGAGGCAGCATAGAAGATGGATTAACACCTAGTTTATTCAAAGCTAAGTAACTTACTGGGAGGCACTGAGCACAGTATTTAACCTTTTACATACTTAGTGTTTTCTAATCTGTAAAATGGAGTAATAATAATACATACTACACAGGGTTATTTTGAGGATTAAGTGCTATAATGAACATAAAGCACTTTTGGATAGGGTCTGACTCTCAGTGCTTGATGGTGTATATTATTACTAGTATTAAGATTCGGAACAGAAGGCCCCCATGCAACTCACCCTGCTCCCTCTATGCATATTCCTGTTGGTAAAGTCTATTGACTGCAGTTCTCTAAAACATTCTTACTTGAAATGTGGTCAGTGAACCAGCAGTAGTGGCATCACCTGGGAGATGGTTAGAAATGCAGGTCTCAGGTTCCTCCCCAGAATATGCATTTTAACAAGAACCCCAGGTGATTTGCAGGCATGTTAAAGTAGGAAAAGCAAATGGGCCAGTATGAGATTTGAACCTCTGGCTGCTATACTGGCAACACAGATGTCTCCAGTTGAGGAAGAATTCAACTTTAATTGTGTGGAGATATTAAATAATGTGGCACACTACACTCCAAATAAACAGTCAGTTGGCTGTATTTTAGAGTTGTTTTTATGTGTGGACTCAAAGAGGTGTTGAAGTGTGTGAATCTCAGACTTTGCCACCAGAAGAAAAAACTCCTGAGCCATTAGCATTGACTGCAATGATCAAGGTCAAAAGAGGTATGTGAACCTGCCATGAGCAAGGGCGCAGAGCCCCAATGTCCTGATTCTTTCACTCCAAACTCAGACCTAGTCTTCTGCTACATGGTAAAGAAACTTATTATCCCAAGCATTCAAATTATCATAATTCTTTACAGGAATCACTTAACCTAGTAAGAACACAATGGGGTAATTGGAAGCCTTGTTAGATAGTTACCAAACGTTTTCCCCTGGGACCAATACCATTTTATCAAAGGTATTTTATAGATTCAGGCAATGCCCATTTCACAGATGTATGAAATGTTACGGTTTGCCATATTATAGCACTCTCTTTATAGACATCCACTCTGGTTAGTAAACATATGCTTTTAGGGAAAGAGGAACCTTATTGCCTGCTAATTCACTTCTACTGTGAGTCTGTGAATTCCCTAAAATATCGTGTTCCTTTCGTAATAATTTCCATTTTTAGACATCTTGATTTCAAACACATTAAAAAACCCACCTCTTAAATAATTTTAAATGTTTACTTGACAATTCAAATTTGGAAAAAAGATAAGAGAAGGCACGGTGGGAATGTCCTTTGTCATAGGAAGCTGATTATGCAATGTTATCGATTCGTTCCCTCATACCAGGAGGTGTAATGGTGATGTAGTAGGACCTTTGGCGGAGATCTTCTCCCAGAGACCTTGTCTTACATAATGGACAGTAGTTCCCGCTAAGTTGAATGCTCCAGAGTGTTCAATCTTCCAGTCACTATTAATAGACTGTTTTCCAGTGTCTCGGAGAGCTATAAAAAAGTTATAAAATATTATGAGATTAACAAGTCAGCATCATTAATCACTATCCACTTTGCATGATTTTGTTAAAAGCATTTCATTCATTTCTAAACTAAATGGTCAACGCTCCCTGATGCAAAACATGAGGCATCTCCTCTTTGGGAAAGTCTGCAATCACAGCAAATGCCATAGGAAGTTCTCCTTCTCTCCTGAAGCTGTCCACAAACCATACAGTCACGTTTATCCTTGTCTCCTCCAACCTCCTTTGAACACTTGATGTCTATAACCTTATTTTGTGTCCCTTAATCATTTATTCTTTAACAACATATTATTATTTTAAAGGCTATGTGTGTCTATGTTGTCTATGCAATGATCCTATGAACAATGTGAAGGCTGGTACTACATCTTATACATGCTCTGTATCTCCTATGCCACCCAGGAAAGAGTGTGATGACAGAAAGATCATGACATGGAATGTTAACTAACAGATCAGAATGACAGGGTTATGTTCAATACAAAACAATTCAAAGATAATGTGTTAGTTCTAAAAACAGAACTCAGAACCTTTAAACATCCCTAGTTTGTGATTTGTTGTGTACAAGAATGGAGGATAAATGCTAATTCTCATCCACAAACAGCCATCATTTGTATGAAATTTTGTGGAGTAACTTTGTTTACCTATACTTTTTTTTCTCTTTTTCTTTTTTGACCTGATCTGTGCTACTATTTAAATGAGATTCATAACATGGAGGTGACATGCCATGATTATCATTTAAAATTAAGGATTCCTTATGTTTTTTCCAAATGATTTTATTTTTTATTTAAACTTTAAACTCTCCCCTATAATTGAATTTCTCTTTCAAAAACATTTACATGAAGATTCATTGAAGGTTTTTATGTCATAATGCTATGAAAATGTTTTGATAATAAGCCAATAAATCTTCCAAAATATTATTTAAGCTAATCTCTGTTTATTGAATGTTTGAGGAGTTCCAACTTTTTAATACTGTAAATAACGCTCAGATAAATACACTGTACACTAAATATTTGTATACCTGAATACTTCCCTTGGATAGATTCCCAGATTTGGAATTACAGAGTCAAAGAAATCAAACATTTAAAGATTTGGAAAAACAATTTCAAATTGATTTGCATAAAGTTTGCAAGAATTTATGCTTTCATAACAGTGACTAAGAGTGTCCATTTCTGAACAACTCCTTGAAAGCACCTTTCTCTTGTATAATATTTAATCATGCCTAAATCATTGCTTATCAAGCATCCTCTATAAATCAGGAAATACTCAAAGTTCTGGGACTTCCCAAATGAACAATAGAAATATGTTCTCTGGCTTCATAGAACTTATCATCTAACTAGCAAACCAGATATTAATCAAGTCATAAGTAACCAACTAATTATAATTACGCTGAAACTTGTGAGGGAGGAATCAGGAAAGGCTTGCCTGAAGGATGTCATTTATGGAGGATGCTAGCCAGGGGAAAAGAGAAGCAAGAGTGTTCAAGACTGAGGGAACTACACATGCCAAGGTCACCACTGCAGCTTGGTGAGAATCAGGTAGCAAATGTGCAGATGCCACATGTACTCAAGTGGATCATGAACTCATGAGGCTGGAGAGTAAGGAATAGCCAGACCTTATAAGCCTTGTTAACTTTTAGAGGCTTTTTCCTAAGAAAAAATATAAAACTATGCAAGATTTTGAACAATATTGTACAGAAAAGGGACTTGCATAGGACAAATTTGTATAGAGAAGACAGAATAGTAGCCCAATGGAAAGTAATGGTGGCTTGGCTTAAGGTAGTAGAGAAGAGTGCAAAGAGGAATTTAGGAGTGAAATTGATAAAATATGATGATGGCTTGGTTGTCCTGTGTGAAAGGAAGTGTCAGAGATGATGCCAGGTTTCTAGTATGAGAAACAGTGGGTTATAAAAGCAAACAGTGAGATTGGAAAGGCTAGCAAAAAAAAATGATTGAGGAGAAATATCAGGATTTGAATTTTGAACAATCCAGTTTTTTAGAAAAGTCTCTTTTTGCTATTGATGTTAAAGATGTTTTTCATTTGCTTATTAGTTATTTGCCTTTTAAATTTAAATTAATTAAGCAAATTATAAATTATCTGTGAAGGTTTTTTGGTCCACTAAGAGATTTTTCTGGAGTTTATATTCTCATTATTATAAGCAACATGTTAATAGAAAATTGAAATTTTACCTCTTAATTTCTACCAAGTAATATCTTTATCACATACTGCATATAAAGTAGAATGTTTTAGATAAAATATTAAGCATAAATATTTTCAGATGTATGAAAAATATACAAGTACTAATGTTTACCTTGAATTTTAAACTTGAAAGGGAAATATGTTGCCAGAAAACTCGCAACACTTTGCAAATAGCTCTTACCATCTACAAATGGATATACTTCTGATATTGCTAGATTGATTAAAAAAATAATGATTTTGCCTAAAAGGTAAAGTACGCCCTTGTATTTCTCTAAGGTCTATTAAATATTCTGAGAGTCTTTTTGGCCTAGATTTGTACTGCGGCCAGTATAATTCCATTCTTTTTTCCTGTATCTCAACATCTATTCATAGCACTATTACAAAGGAATATTTCCTGAAAATCTCTAAGAAAAATGCCTTAAAAACTTTTGTGGTGACTATAGTATAATGTTGAGACTCAACTGGTATTCTGGAATTCAGCATTCCCCGCCCAAATGCCACATGCATGTATCTGAAAACTCACACAATTTATAAGCTTAAGAGCAACCTTATATGCAGACTCAATACTCTGGGTGTGTGGTGTTTCCTGGTTTTGGTTTTTAATTCATTAGCTTTAAAAACGTTTTTAGAAAATCAGTTTCTGGCCATAGCTGAATAACTGGAACTGCACTATCTCTCCCCCTGTAAACAACTAGAAAACTAGACAGTATATGAAACAACTGTTCCCAGACACTGGACAATGGACAACAGAGAACTGTGATCCCTAAGAGGAGGAGACCCAATGCTCTCTAAAATTACTTGACTTTCTGCCTGAAGATATTTAGCAGGCCCCACCACAGAGAGGGGGAACTCAAGCAGAGCACAGATAACGAGGGCTTCAGCGAGATGAGACACAGAGAATGGAGTTCAAACTGGCTAAGGCAGCTGGAATCTGTTTTATTGAGTACTGGAGAAGAGGGAGCAACACAGCAACGAGCTTCAAAATATTTCATAAGCTGACATAGTGTGAGGGACATAACCTAGAGGATTTCACTTATTTATGCTTGCTGTGTAGAGACCGCCATCCTATTTAAGCTGCAACAGCCTCCTTACATACTCTCACTGTTTACACTTAACTATCAGCCCTATCATTTATCAGTTCATCTTATTGTCTGTCTTTGAGCCCTTAAAGTCTTTCGTTTCCACTTTTACGTCTCTTTTGGACGTTACCTTAAACCTTACTAGTTTATGTAATGACCCAAGGGAAAGAAATGGGAATAACCAGGTACCTGGCAGGTAGGACACAATAGAGTTTTGATAGGACACAGGGAATATGGGCAGCGGGGTGGGGGGTAGTGTCAAGTGTATGCTATTTCACAATTATTTTTTTGTTTTCTATTACAGAAGTTAACTACCTTCTAATTCCTACAACACTATCCATTAACATCAAGCAGCATGGTATTACACCAAATATTGGCAACTTAAAACTTCTACAACAGAATTTCTTAGAGCCACTCAAAAATAACTGTTTCATTTGTTTCATCCTTCATCTGTCAAAAATTTTTGTGGCAGAAACTATCATGGTAGTTTAAAGGAGAATGATCTCAGTTTACTTGCACTATTCTTTTAAAGTCTTGAGTTTCTGTAAATCCTATAGTTAACTGATAATTACTAAATTCTTAAGAAACAAATGAAGTCTTTTTTTCCTAAAAGTTCCGGTATTTTTCAAGGAAACGAAGTGAACCATTAACAAACAATGCATTTTTTTCTATGATACACTAATTAGGAAAACCAACCAAAATACGAATATGATAAAAGCAAAAGAAAAAAATCTGCAAAGGTGTTCCTTTGAGCCTGAAACTAAATATTTCACTAAGTTGCAAATAAGTGGGGTGAAATTCTGCAAGGCTGGGAAAAGAGTAATTACCTAGGACCTGTAAACTGCATAACTACTGGAGCTTGCGTAGGGTTAGAAGACATGCATTCTATGCTATCAGAGTGAAGGTATCTTACTGAACATACAGACTCTTCAGAGGAGAACCTAGAAAGGCTGCATATTAGAAATAAAGCTGGTCTAGTCCTAGAATAAAGGCTCCCTGAAAAGGGAGTGTAGGCACAAAAATTATTTGAAGACATAGTGTTCAAAATTTTTCCAAATCTAATATAAACCATAAACCTACAGATCTGAGAAGTACATTGGAACCCAAACAGGATAAGCATAAAGAAAGCCATACCAAAGCACAATACAATCAAACTGCTGGCAAACAATGATAGCGAGAACAATCTTAATGGTGGCCATATTTAAAATAGATAACCAACAAGGACTTACTGTATAGCACAGGGAAATCTACTCAATATTATCTACAACCTAGATGGGAAAGGAATTTGGAAAAGAATAAATACATGTATATGTATAACTGAATCACTGTGCTGTACACCTGAAACTAACACAACATTGTTAATCAACTATACTCCAGTATAAAATAAAAAGTTAAAAATATAAAAGATAAAAAGCATGGAATCATAAAAAAAATAGTGGCCAAAAAGGAAACAGGCATATTATTAGATATAGGTGAAAAAAGATTTAAGAATTCCCTGGATATACCATTATAACTAATGCAAGCCAGAAGACAATGAAACGTTACCTTAAAGTGAAAAAAACAAAACAAAACAAAATACAGAATTCTATATTCAGTGAAAATATCCTTCACATATGAAGGTGAAATAAATATACTGTCAGACAAACAAAATCTAAGAAATTTGGCTACCAGCAGACTTGCTCTACAAGAAGTATTAAAGGATGTTCTTCAGGCTAAAAGAACATGGTTCTAGATGGAAACAGGTGTCTACGTGAAGGCATGAAGAATGTTGGTACTGGTAAATGTACAAAAATAACTAAGCAGGTCCTTATTAGTTGTCTATTTTATAAGGACCTACTGTATAGCACAGGGAACTCTTCTCAATACTCTGTAATGACCTACATGGGAAAAGAATCTAAAAAAGAGTGGGTATATGTTTAACTAATTCACTTCGCTGTACAGTAGAAACTAACACAACATTTTAAATCAACTATCCTTAAGTAAAAATTTAAAAAAATTAAAAAATAAAATAAAAAAATATATAATTTTTTCATTAATAAGTTCTTTATAGGGGCTTCCCTGGTGGCGCAGTGCTTGAGAGTCCGCCTGCTGATGCAGGAGACACGGGTTCATGCCCCAGTCCAGGAGGATCCCACGTGTCGCAGAGCGGCTGGGCCCGTGAGCCATGGCCCCTGAGCCTGCGCATCCGGAGCTTGTGCTCCGCAATGGGAGAGGCCACGGTGGTGAGAGGCCCGCGTACCGCAAAAAAAAAAAAAAAAAAAAAAAAATTATAGTATAATTAACTATTTAAAGCATAAATAGTTACAATGTATTTTGGTGCTTAAAGCATATGTAAAAATAAGTTGATTATATAAAATGTAGAAATAAAATGTATAATAGCACAAAGGAGGGGAAGGAGGAAAAGGGAACTCAACTGTTCTAAGGAACGTATATTATATGTAAAGTGGCACAATATAATCTGAAGGGAGACTATAATAAGTTAAAAACTTATACAGTAAAGCAATCAATGAAAATATAAAACATGAGCTATACAAGGCTGATAAGCAAATAAAGGAGATTAACAGACTACTAAAAAAAAAAATCCAACAGAAGCCAGATTAAGAGGAAAAAAAGGAATAGAAAGGAATGAAATACATAGAAAAATTCAATATTCACATAATTATATTATGTTTAAATGTACTATGATATTAGTTAGGATAGATTATCAGGCCAGAGGGCCAACTATATTCAATTTACAAGAATGTACTTTAAAAATGAAAGATAGGGAGATTAAACCTAAAAGGCAGAAAGAATTAAGCATGCAACACCAATCAAAAAAGATGTATTGGCTACATTAATATCAGATAGCATGGACATCAGGTAAAGGAATATTCTAAGATCAAAAGATAATTTTTAAAAATGTCATTTAAATTTAAATTACTTTAAATGTAAAATCTCAAATGACATTTAAAATTTATTAAGGAGATAATAAAATCTTAAGTGTATAACAAAGCATCAAAATGCACAAAGCAAAAACTAACAATTGAAAGGAGATATAGAAAAATTCACAGTTTTAATCAGAGATTTCAATATTTCTCTTTCCTTAGATGATAAAAGAAGAAAATCAATAAGAATATAGAACACCTGAACCAAATGGAGCCAACTGATATTTAGAGAGGAGTCAGCAATAGCAGAAGATAATTTTTTTTCAAGTATAAACGAAACATTAACCAATACAAGCCATAGGCCATGAAACAAGTCTCAGCTGAAATCAGGCAGTACAGCTGACCCTTGAATGTGCATGTGAACTGCGTGGGCCACTTGTACATGGATTTTTTTCAATGGTAAATACTTCACTACTTACTACATGATCTCCCATCCCCACCTCCCCTGATGTTTGAATTCACAAATGCTGAACTGAATCACAGATAGTGAGAAACGGTATATATGGAGGAAGAGGCTATGTGGAGGTCTGACTATAAATTATACTAGGATTTTCGGCTGTATGGAGGGTAGGCGTCCCTAACCCCCATGTCGTTCAAGGATCAACTGCATATTCTCTTTCCACGCAGATTTAAACTGGAATCAATAACAAAATATCTACTAGAAAATCTACAAATATTTGGAAATTAAACAATACAGTTACAAATAACCCATGAGTCAAAGTAGAAACCACAATGAAAATCTGAAAATATTTCAAACAAATAGTATGACCTACAAAAATTGTGGAATGCAGCTAAAGCAGTGCTTAGAAAAACTGTCATATTAACAAAGAGGGACTAAAATCAATTACCTAAGTTTCTAACTTAAAATGGTATTAAAAAAATCGATTTAAACCTAAAGTAAGTAGGAAGAAAATAATAAAGACCAAAAGTCAATTGAATAGAAAGCAGATTAACAATAGATGCAATTAATGACACTAAAAGGTGGTTATTTCAAAAGATCAAAAACGGATAAAACTCTAGTTTGATTAGGAAAAGAAGACAAAAATTAACAACATCAGAAATGAGAGGAGAAATATTGCTATAGTGCATATAGACACTGTAGTGTTATAAGGACATATTATAAACAACTTCAAGACAATAAACTTGATAAGTGAAACAGATAAGTTCTTTGAAGACACCAATTACCAAATCTGTCACAAGAATTAAAAGAACATCTGACTAGTTATAAACACACACACACACACACACACACACACACACACTAAAGAAATTAGGCTGGGATTCAAAAACCTTCCCAGAAAGAAAATACCAACGTTCAAACACTTAAGGAAAAACAGTACCAGTTTTATACAAAATTTACTATAAAATAGGAGGAGGGGCACAAGGGCTCTTCAAATGTCCTAAAAGTCTTATTTTTCTTAAGGCAGGTAATAAATATAAACATTTGTACTTTACTGTTTCCTTTATAACTAACTATTGGTTAAGAATATTTGTTTCTATCTATTAGAAATTCATGAAAATTACATTTTTATATATTCTAGATACAAATTCTTTTCATGATAAATTTATTGCAAATATTTATCTCTGAGACTATGGCTTGCCTTTTTATTTACTTAATGATGTCTTTAACAGTACAGTAGTTTACTTATTTATTTATTTATTTAATTTGTATTCAATTATTTTTCAAATCCCACCATCTCTTTTTTTCTTTTTAACATTTTTATGGGACTGTAATTGCTTTACAATGGTGTGTTAGTTTCTGCTTTATAACAAAGTGAATCAGTTATAAATATACATATATCCCCATCTCTCTTCCCTCTTGTGTCTCCCTCCCTCCCACCTGCCTATCCCACCCTTCTAGCTGGTCAAAAAGCACCGAGCTGATCTCCCTGTGCTATGAGACTGCTTCCCACTAGCTATCTATTTTACATTTGGTAGTGTATATATGTCCATATATACACTGCCACTCTCTCACTTTGTCCCAGCTTACCCTTCCCCCTCCCCGTGTCCTCAAGTCCACTCTCTAGTAGGTCTGCGTCTTTATTCCCCTCCTGCCCCTAGGCTCTTCATGACCACTTTTCTTTTTTTTGGATTCCATATACATGTGTTAGCGTACGGTATTTGTTTTTCTCTTTCTGACTTACTTCACTTTGTATGACAGACTCTAGGTCCATCCACCTCACTACAACAAACTCAATTTCGCTTCTTTTTATGGTTGAGTAATATTCCATTGTATATATGTGCCACATCTTCTTTATCCATTCATCTGTCAATGGACACTTAGGTTGCTTCCATGTCCTGGCTATTGTAAATAGTGCTCAATGAACACTGTGGCACATGACTCTTTTTGAATTATGGTTTTGTTAGGGTATATGCCCAGTAGTGGGATTGCTGGGGCATATGGTAGTTCTACTTCTAGTTTTTTAAGGAACCTCCATACTGTTCTCCATAGTGGCTGCATCAATTTACATTCCCACCAACAGTGCAAGAGGGTTCCCTTTTCTCCACACCCTCTCCAGCATTTATTGCTTGTAGGTTTTTTGATGATGGTCATTCTGACCAGTGTGAGATGATACCGCATTGCAGTTTTGATTTGCATTTCTCTAATGATTAATGATGTTCAGCATCCTTTCATGTGTTTGTTGGCAATCTGTATATCTTCTTTGGAGAAATGTCTCTTCAAGTCTTCTGCCCATTTTTGGATTGGGTTGTTTGTTTTTTTGATATTGAGCTGCATGAGCTGCTTGTAAATTTTGGAGATTAATCCTTTGTCAGTTGTTTCAATTTGCAAATATTTTCTCCCATTCTGAGGGTTGTCTTTTTGTCTTCTTTATGGTTTCCTTTGCTGTGCAAAAGGTTTTGAGTTTCATTAGGGCCCATTTGTTTACCTTTGTTTTTATTTCCATTTCTCTAGGAGGTGGGTCAAAAAGGATCTTGCTGTGAATTATGTAATGGAGTGTTCTGCCTATGTTTTCTTCTAAGAGTTTGAGAGTATCTGGCCTAACATTTAGGTCTTTAATCCATTTTGAGTTTATTTTTGTGTATGGTGTTAGGGAGTGTTCTCACTTCATTCTTTTACAGGTAGCTGTCCAGTTTTCCCAGCACCATGTATTGAAGAGGCTGTCTTTTCTCTATTGTATACACTTGTCTCCTTTATCAAAGATAAGGTGACCATATGTGCGTGGGTTTATCTCTGGGCTTTCTATCCTGTTCCATTGGTCTATATTTCTGTTTTTGTGCCAGTACCATACTGTCTGGATTACTGTAGCTTTGTAGTATAGTCTGAAGTCAGGGAGCCTGATTCCTCCAGCTCCGTTTTTCATTCTCAAGATTGCTTTGGCTATTCGGGGTCCTTTGTGTATCCATACAGACTGTGAAATGTTTTGTTCTAGTTCTGTGAAAAATGCCATTGGTAGTTTGATAGGGATTGCTTTGAATCTGTAGATTGCTTTGTGTAGTATAGTCATTTTCACAATGTTGATTCTTCAAATAAAAGAACATGGTATATCTCTCCATCTATTTGTATCACCTTTAATTTTTTTCATCAGTGTCTTATAATTTTCTGCATACAGGTCTTTTGTCTCCTTAGGTAGCTTTATATCTGGGTATTTTATTCTTTTTGTTGCAAAGGTAAATAGGAGCATTTTCTTAATTTCACTTTCAGATTTTTCATCATTAGGGTATAGGAATGCAAAGAGATTTCTGTGCATTAATTTTGTATCCTGCTACTTTACCAAATTCATTGATTAGCTCTAGTAGTCTTCTGGGAGCATCTTTAGGATTCTCTATGTATAGTATCATGTCATCTGCAAACAGTGACAGCTTTATTTCTTTTCTGATTTGGGTTCCTTTTATTTGTTTTTCTTCTCTGATTGCTGTGGCTAAAACTTGCAAAACTATGTTGAATAAGAGTGGTGAGAGTGGGCCACCTTGTCTTCTTCCTCATCTTAGTGGAAATGGTTTCAGATTCTCACTTTTGAGGATGATGGCGGCTGTGGGTTTGTCATATATGGCCTTTATTATGTTGAGGTAAGTTCCCTCTATGCCTACTTTCTGGAGGGTTTTTACCATAAATGGGTGTTGAATTTTGTCAAAACCTTTCTCTGCATCTATTCAGATGATCATATGGTTTTACTCCTTCAATTTGTTAATATGGTGTATCATGTTGATTTATTTGCATATATTGAAGAATCCTTGCCTTCTTGGGATAAACCCCACTTGATCATGGTGTATGGTCCTTTTAATGTGCTGTTGGATTCTGTTTGCTAGTATTTTGTTGAGGATTTTTGCGTCTATGTTCATCAGTGATATTGGCCTGTCGTTTTCTATCTTTGTGACATCTTTGTCTGGTTTTGGTATCAGGGTGACGGTGGCCTCATAGAATGAGTTTGGGAGTGTTCCTCCCTCTGCTATATTTTGGAAGAGTTTGAGAAGGATAGGTGTTAGCTCTTCTCTAAATGTTTGATAGAATTCGCCTGTGAAGCCATCTGGTCCTGGGCTTTTGTTTGTTGGAAGATTTTTAATCACAGTTTCAATTTCAGTGCTTGTGATTGGTCTGTTCATATTTTCTATTTCTTCCTGGTTCAGTCTTGGCAGGTTGTGCATTTCTAAGAATTTGTCTATTTCTTCCAGGTTGTCCATTTTATTGGCATATAGTTGCTTGTAGTAATCTCATATGATCCTTTGTATTTCTGCAGTGTCAGTTGTTACTTCTCCTTTTTTATTTCTAATTCTATTGATTTTAGTCTTCTCCCTTTTGTTCTTGATGACTCTGGCTAATGGTTAATCAATTTTGTTTATCTTCTCAAAGAACCAGCTTTTAGTTTTATTTATCTTTGCTATCATTTCCTTCATTTCTTTTTCATTTATGTCTGATCTGATTTTTTGATTTCTTCCCTTCTGCTAACTTTGGGTTTTTTTTTTCTTCTTTCTCTAATTGCATTAGGTGTAAGGTTAGGTTGTTTATTCAAGATGTTTCCTGTTTCTTAAGGTAGGATTGTATTCGTATAAACTTCCCTCTTAGAACTGCTTTTGCTGTATCCCATAGGCTTTGGGTTGTCATGTTTTTATTGTCATTTGTTCCTCGGTATTTTTTGATTTCCTCTTTGAGTTGTTCAGTGATCTCTTGGTTTTTAAGTAGTGTATTTGTTAGCCTCCATTTGTTTGTAATTTTTACAGATTTTTTCCTGTAATTCATATCTAGTCTCATAGCATTGTGGTCAGAAAAGATACTTGATATGATTTCAATTTTCTTAAATATCAATTAAGTCCATGTTGTTTAATGTATCATTTGAAGCTTGTGTTTCCTTATTTATTTTTATTTTGGATGATCTGTCCATTGGTGAAAGTGGGGTGTTAAAGTCCCCTACTATGATTGTGTTACTGTCGATTTCCCCTTTTATGGCTGTTAGCATTTGCCTTATGTATTGAGGTGCTCCTATGTTGGGTGCATGAATATTTACAATTGTGATATCTTCTTCTTGGATTGATCCCTTGGTCATTATGTAGTGTCCTTCTTTGTCTCTTGTAATAGTCTTTGTTTTAAAGTCTACTTTGTCTAAAATGAGAATTGCTACTCCAGCTTTCTTTGATTTCCATTTGCATGGAATATCTTTTTCCATCCCCTCACTTTCTGTCTGTATGTGTACCTAGGTCTGAAGTGGGTCTCTTGTAGACAGCACATATATGGGTCTTGTTTTTCTATCCATTCAGCCAGTCTATGTCTTTTTGTTGGAGCATTTAATCCATCTACATTTAAGGTAATTATTGATATGTACGTTCTTATTACTATTTTCTTAATTGTTTTGGGTTTGTTATTGTAGGTCTTTTCCTTCTCTTGTGTTTCCCACCTAGAGAAATTCTTTTAGCATTTGTTGTAAAGCTGGTTTGTTTGTATTGAATTCTGTTAGCTTTTGCTTGTCAGTAAAGTTTTAAAATTCTCCGTTGAATCTGAATAAGATCCTTGTGGGGTAATCTTGTTGGTAGGTTTCTCGCTTTCATCACTTTAAATATGTCCTGCCACTCCCTTCTGGCTTGAAGAGTTTCTGCTGAAAGGTCAGCTGTTAACCTTATGGGGATTCCCTTTTGTGTTATTTGTTGCTTTTCCCTTGCTGCTTTTAATATGTTTTCTTTGCATTTAATTTTTGACAGTTTGATTAATATGTGTCTTGGAATATTTCTCCTTGAATTTATCCTGTATGGGACTCTGTGTGCTTGCTGGACTTTATTGACTATTTCCTTTCCCATATTAGGGAAGTTTTCATCTATAATCTCTTCAAATATTTTCTCAGTCCCTTTCTTTTCCCCTTCTTCTTCTGGGACCCCTGTAATTCTAATGTTGGTGCGTTTAATATTGTCCCAGAGGTCTCTAAGACTGTCCTTAATTCTTTTCATTCTTTTTTCTTTATTCTGCTCTGCAGTAGTTAATTTCCACTACTGTATCTTCCAGGTCACTTATCCATTCTTCTGCATCAGTCATTCTGCTATTGATTCCTTCTAGAAAATTTTAATTTCATTTTTTGAGTTGTTCATCATTGCTTGTTTGCTCTGTAGTTCTTCTAGGTCCTTGTTAAACGTTTCTTGTATTTTCTCCATTCTAGTTCCAAGATTTTGGATCATGTTTACTATCATTACTCTGAATTCTTTTTCAGGTAGCTGCCTATTTCCTCTTCATTTGTTTGGTCTGGTGGGTTTTTACCTTGCTCCTTCATGTGCTGTGTGTTTCTTTGTCTTCTCATTTTGCTTAACTTACTGTGTTTGGGGTCTCCTTTTTGCAGGCTGCAGGTTCGTAGTTCCCGTTGTTTTTGGTGTCTGCCCCCAGTGGCTAAGGTTGGTTCAATGGGTTGTGTAGTTTTCCTGGTGGAGGGGAGTAGCGCCTTTGTTCTGGTGGATGAGGCTGGATCTTGCCTTTCTGGTGGGAAGGTCCACGTCTTGTGGTATGTTTTGGGGTGTCTGTGGCCTTAGTATGATTTTAGGCAGTCTCTCTGCTAATGTCTGGGGTTGTGTTCCTGTCTTGCTAGTTGTTTGGCATAGGGTGTCTGGCAATGTCGCTTGCTGGTCATTGAGTGGGCTGGGTCTTGGTGTTGAGATGGAGATCTCTTGGAGGTTTTTGCCATATATTACATGGAGCTGGGAGATCTCTGGTAGACCAATGTCCTGAACTTGGCTCTCCCACTTCAGAGGCACAGCCCTGACACCTGGCTGGAGCACTAGGAGCCTCTCATCCACATGACTCAGAATAAAAGGGAGAAGGAAGGAAGGAAGGAAGGAAGGAAAAAAAGAAAGAAAGAAAACAAGAAAGAAAGAAAGAAAAGAAAGAAAGAAAGAAAAGAAAGAAAGAGATAAAATAAAATAAGTTATTAAAATAAAAAGCAAAAAATAATTATTAAAATTTTTTTTAAGTAATTAAAAAGAAAGAAAGAAGGAACAACCAAACCAAAAAACAAATCCACCAATGATAACAAGTGCTGAAAACTATATTAAAAACAACAACAACAAAAACGGAGAGACAGAACCCTAGGACAAATGGTAAAAGCAAAGCTATACAGAGAAAATCACACACAGAAGCATACACAAACACAGTCACAAAAAGAGAAAAAGGGGGAAAAAATATGTTGCTCTCAAAGTCCACCTCCTCATTTGGGATGATTTGTTGTCCATTCAGGTATTCCACAGATGCAGGGTGCATCAAGTTGATTGTGGAGATTTAATCTGCTGCTCCTGAGGCTGCTGGGAGAAACTTCCCTTTCTCTCTTTGTTCACACAGCTCCTTGGGTTCAGCTTTGAATTTGGCCCCGCCTCTGTGTGTAGGTCACCTGAGGGCGTCTGTTCTTTGCTCAGACAGGACGGGGTTAAAGGAACAGCTGTAGGGGGATCTCGCTCTCTCAGGCCAGGGGGAGGGAGGGGTATGAAGTGCAGGGTGAGCCTGCAGTGGCAGAGGCTGGTGTGACGTTGCGCCAGCCTGAGGTGTACCGTGTGTTCTCCTGGGGAAGTTGTCCCTGGATCATGGGACCCTGGCAGTGGTGAGCTGCACAGGCTCCCAGGAGTGGAGGTGTGTATAGTGACCTGTGCTTGCACACAGGCTTGTTGGTGGCTGCAGCAGCAGCCTTAGTGTCTCAGTCCCGTCTCTGGGTCCACAATGATAGCCGTGGCTCACGCCCGTCTCTGGAGCTCCTTTAAGCAGTGCTCTTACTCCCTTCTCTTCATGCACAGGGAAACAAAGAGGCATGAAAAAGTCTCTTGCCTCTTCAGCAGTTCCAGACCTTTTCCCGGACTCCCTCCCGGCTAGCCGTGGTGTACTAACCCCTTCAGGCTGTGTTCACGGAGCCAACCCCAGTCCTCTAGTATTTTTATTTTTGATGAAATCCACTATATGCCTTTTTGGTGGAAGAGTTGGTATCTTTGCACATCCATTGTAAAGAAAGCCTTGCTTACCATAATGTCATGAATATGTTTCTATTATGTTTTTTGTTATAAGTTTTAGAGTTTTAGCTTCTTTGTTTAGATTTCTAATCTGTTTTGAGTTAATTTTTGTGTATGTTGTAATAAGGTTGGGGCCAAGGTTCAATTTTCTTCCTCATATAAATATCAAGCTATTCCAGCATTATTTGTTTAAAGCGTACTTTTTCTCTGTGCGTTACCTCAACATTTTGGTTGGAAGTCAGTTTACTCCATATTTGTGTGTTTCATTTCATGATGATGATGAATTTGTCAATTTTTCTTGGTCAATTTTTGCTTTAAAGCTATATTCCTGGGTTCATATAATTTAAAATTATAATATGTTTGTGATAAACTGGATTCTTTCATAATTATTTTGTGAACTTTTTTATCTCAAGTAATGCATTTTTGTTTAAAATGAGTTTTGACTTATATTACTATGGCTATATCAGTATTCTTCTGATTCGCATTTTTCTGGTACAGTTTCCATTCTTTGATTTTTAATTTTTGTGACTCATGTTTTACATATATTTCTTATGAATACAATATATGTGAATTCTTCGTAAAATCCAGTCTGATAATTTTCATCTTTTAACTACAGATGTTAGTTTTTAAATGTTTATTAAGATTGTTGGTATCTTTTGATTTCCTGCTTGTTGTATGTTTTTGTTGCTTTTCTCTTATCTTGTTTTCTACTGATTGATTTTTTAAAATTTCATTTTAAAAATTATATTTGGTTCTCTATGTTTTCAGTCAATTTTTGTTTACTTTTAAATCCCTTTTTTATACATTTAAACATATTAACATAATATTTTATATATTCTGCATATGATACAAATATATATGTCTGGTTCTGCTCTCCCTTAGTTTTACTGTTTTGCTTACACTGTCTATTTCTGTCTGTATTTTCTGAACTTTTTTTTACTATAAAATTATATTTGTTGAACTTTATAGAATTCTTTTAAGGCCTAGTTTAAAGGTGACTTACCTTCAAGAAGGATTTGCATTTGCATATACTAGCCACTTTGGTAGCCTCATTAAAATAAATATCTTGAGGGTTCTGGACTTTATAGAGTAGACTGGTGCTGCAAATCCATAGAAGCATTTGCATTTGGTTGCAGATCCTCAGGGAAATGGATTTTCTACCTCCACCTAGTACCAAAGTTAATACAGACACATTTTCTGTCTTTCTCCTTTTATGGTGCAAATGCAACACATGTACTACTATGTCTTCTCGCACTGAGCTCGTAGGTTCTTTGGGGGTCCCGCTTTACGTAGGGGTCTTGAGTCTCCACTTCGTAAAGGTCTTAGGCTTTATTTTCTGCCCAGTTCCCCTTGGCTCTCAAGGTCTAAACTGGTCATCAGGATTAAGCAAAAGTGGGGCTTCGGTTAGCCTAATACTCTGGCTTCCTGTTCTCACTTTGTTTTTGACATGTGAGGAATCCTTAACTTCTTTCCTGTTCAGAGGTAAATATAAAAAGTGTTCTTTTTTTCTCCTTTTGAATTTTGCTCAACATTTTAAACTATTTTCATTGGGAATTCTTCCCACAGTGGGTTACATGCAAAGCTGCAGGCAAGGTTAAGTTGACCCATACAACCTCATTTACATTTTTAAAAATCATAAGCTATAATGGTTTTGTAAATAGATGACCTACCTGAACTACTCTCCATTTTATACTTTTGAATAAATTATTAACAAATTAATAAAGCCATGATCTTCAGAAAAGCATATAATAATTGCAAATGGGAATACAACTCAAAGAGAGTAATGAAAAAGAATAACTGTACTGGGAGGGTATTAAATGTCTTCTGTGAGATAACATCTAGTTTGATGTAGATAAGTTACTTCATTAAAGAATAACCAGTTTGCCAAGAAATGATTTATTTTTCTTTCTTTCTGCTAAAGCTATTTCAGATGAAGATTTTCAATGACTTTGACTTCCTTCCAATGCCTGAAAGAGCTTTTAGGAAATGTGATTTATGATATTTATTCTCTGATCTATTCTCTCTATTCTTTAGGCAGAGAACACATATCACAAGCTTGAAATCTAGGATTTTAGGTTTGAAATCTAGGATTTTAATACTCTATCATTTCTTTTTAATTTTTTTTTTCAAGCTTGCCCCTCATCCATGTGCCTTATCTCAGTAAATTCCATTATTATTTGTCAAGTTAAGCCAGAATCCTTGAATTTTTCTCTTCTATCAGTACTCACAGCGATTTTCTAACAAGTTTCATCAGCTAACTTCTTCAATGTCTGTAGAAGCACTCGGGTTTTTCTTATTCCTGTTCTCTTGATAGAATCATGCAACTGATCTCCTTGTCTTTGTTCTTGAGCCTTTCCATCAGGAGAATTGTTTTTTCCTCAGTTAAGCAAGTAAGGAAACTTAGTAGGTTCTTGAATAAACATGGTAACATACTAATTTTTCCAATAATGATTTAATCTCAAGTAGTATTCAGGATGTTTAGAAGCACTAATGCCATTTCTTTACACAAGTAAAAGACCCTAGTAACTTAGGCCTGATGTTAAGCACAAAGAAAACTGACAATAATAAGGCCAGGCACTTAACACAGATATATAATTTCCTTTTCAAATTGAATGCTCTTTTAACAAGAAAAAGTGATTGAAGATCTATGTTTAAAGATTTGCACCAAGGAAAGAAAATGGGTCTGGCAAACTTGGAGGTACTAACTGAAGAAAAAGAATAGTCGTTTCAAGATTTGTATTTCCTTCCATTAACTCTATACAATTGATCACATTAATTAAGAAATGGGGAAAAAGGGGGAATTTGGGAGAAGTTCAAGGAAAATTTCTTCATATGTGACATGTACTTTAAAATCACAAGTGTTGCATAGAAGCCAATGATAAAGAAAAAAGAAAAGAAAAGACAGTATGATCAGATACTGTGGCCACACTTCTTGGGTTTAAATCCAGGATCATAACTTTTTAAGATTTGTGACCATGGGAAACAAATTTATTCTCTGTTCCTCTATTTTCTGATTTTAAAAACTGGGAAATTAGAAGTTCCTACTTCATAAAGTTGATGTGAGGGCTTATTTAACAAAGATATTTAATGCACTAACCCATGCTAATCACTATACAAGTGTGAATCATCTTTTCTTAATTAAAATTCACTGAAAAATCCTTTATTAATTTCTGTGTAACAGACTCTGTTTTAGTTACTGCAGATATGGCTCTGAGCAAAATGATCCCTGCTTTCAAGAATTAACAATGGAGATAGATAATATAAAGCATGCATGTAAACAAATAAGACAATTCAAACAGCAATAAGCTCTATAAAGGTAATAAAGCAGGACCACGTAATAGGGAGTGGCCTGGGTAGGGGGTCACAGTTGACATGGAGGAAAGGATACATTTGAATAACTGAGAGGACTTGCTGATGTACTGTATTAGAATGGTAAAGAGAGTTATCAAAGAGAACTCCTAGTTTTGGTGTAAACTACTGCATAGAAATTAGTGACTGTGGTAGGATGAATAATGGACCCCCACCCCCGACCAAGACATCCATGCCCTAAAAGATAGATATCATATAAAGTATCTTCTCTGACCACAGTGAGATGAAGTTCGCAATCAGTAACAGAAGGCAAATTGGAAAATTCACAAATTTGTGGAAATGAAACTACACACTCAACCAACCAATGGATCAAAGAAGAAATCACAAGGTAAATTAGAAAATGTCTTGAGACAAATGAAATGAAAACACAATGTACCAAAACTTACAGGACACAGTGAAAGCAGTGCTATGCGTGGGGGGTAGGTTGGGATTTATAGCTATATACACATTGAAAAAGAAGAAACATCCCAAATTAACAACCTAACTTTACAACCTCAGAAACTGGAAAAAGAACAAACTAAACTCAAAGCTACAAGAAGAAAAATAGTAATAATAAAGATTAAAACAGACATAAATGAAATATAAAATAGAGAAAATCAACAAAGCTAGAAGTTAGTTCTTTGAAAAGATCAACAAAGTTGACAAACCTTTAGCTATCTGGCAAAAAAAGAATGAAAAAAGACAACTAAAAAAAAAAAGACAGAAATGAAAGTGGGGACATTACAACTGATGCTAAAGAAATAAAAAGGATTATAAGAAATACTACGAACAATTGTATGCTAACACACTGGAAAATCTAAATGAAATGAACAAATTTTTAGAAACACAAAGCCTACCAAGTCTGAACCAAAAAGCAACAGAAATCCTATAAGTATACCTATAACTAGTAAGGAGACTGAATCAGTAATCAAAAATATCCCCTCAAAGAAAAGCACTGGACCTTATGGCTTCACTGGTAAACTCTACCAAACATTTAAAGATCTAACACAAATCCTTAAATTTTAAAAATAATAAAAGTGGAGGGAATGCTTCCTAACTCATTCTATGAGGCCAGCATTTTCCAGATATCAAACCTAGACTAAGACATTACAAAAAAAGAAAACTACAGATCAATTTCCCTTATGAACAATGATGCAAAATCCTCAACAAAATACTAGCAAACCGAATTCAGGAGCACAAAAGACATCTAAATCAGAAAGGAAGAAGTAAAATTATTTTTGTTTGCAGATGATATGATCTTATATGTAGAAAACAATAAAAGTTTTACAAAAAGCCCAGTAGAACTAATAAATAAATACAGCAAAGTAGCAGGATATAAAGTCAACACTCAAAAAGCAATTCAATTTCTATACACTAATAATGAATGATCTGCAAAATAAATTAAGAAAACATTTCTATTTACAAATAGCACAGCATCAAAAAGAATTAAATACTTGGGAATTAACAAAGGAGGTGAAAGACTTATACAATGAAAACTACAAAACATTTCTGAAAGAAATTAAAGAAGATGTAAATAAATGGAAACACATTCCAGGTTCATGAATTGGAAGAGTTAATATTGTTAAGATGTCAATATTATCCAAAGTGCCCTACAAATTGAATGGAATCCCTATCAAATTTCCAATGGCCTTTTGTGTAGAAGTGAAAAAAAACCCTATCTTAAAATTTATAGGGAATCTCAGGAGACCATGAATAGCCAAAACAATCTTGAAAAACAGGAACAAAGCTGGAGACTCACACTTCCTGGTTTCAAAACTTACTAGAAAGCTACAGTAATCAAAACCCTGTGCTACTGGCATGAAAACAGACATATAAACCAAGGGAATAGAACAGAGATCCCAGAAATAAACCTTTGCAAATATGGCCAAATGATTTTCGACATGGGTGCCAAGATCATTCAATGGAGAAAGGACAGTCTTTCAACCAGTAGTCCTGGGAAAACTGAGTATCCACATGCAGAAAACTGAAGTTGGACCCTTAACTAATACCACATATAAAATTTAACTCCAAATGGATCAAAGATCTAAATGTCAGACCTAACACTATAAAACTCTTAGAAGAAAATAATATGCAAAAGCTCCACAACATTGAATTTGACAATGATTTCTTGGACATTGCACCAAAGGCACAGATTATAAAAGAAAAATAGACAAATTTCATGAAAACTTAAAACTTTTGTACATTAAAAGACATTACTAACAGAGTAAAAACCTACAGAATGGGACAAAATATTTGAAAATCAATCTGATAAGGGATTAGAATCCAGAATATATAAAGAACTCCTAAAAACTCATGAACAAAAAAATCAAACAACCTAATTAAAAAATGGGCAAAGGACCTAATTTAAAAATGGGCAAAGGACCTGAAGAGATATTTCTCCAAAGAAGTTATACAAAACCAACAAGCACATGAAAAGATGCTCAATATCACTAATCATTAGAGAAATGCAAATCAAACCCATAATGAGATATCACCTCATAGCCATTAGGATGGCTACATTCAAAATAAACAGAAAACAAGTGTTGGTGAGGATATAGAGAAACTGGAATCCTTTCACCCTGTTGGTAGGAATGGAAAATGGTACAGCAACTGTGGAAAATGTTACGCAGTTCTTCAAAAAATTAAAAATAGAATTAGTCTATCATCCAGTAATTCTACTTCTAGGTATATACTCAAGAGAATGAAAATCCAGGTCTTGAAGAGATATTTGTACACCCATATTCATAGCAGCATTATTCACAATAGCTACAATGTGGACGCAACCTAAGGATCCATGGATGAATGAATAGATAAGCAAAAGGTGTTATACACCGGAATACTATTCAGCCTTTAAAAGGAAGGGAATGTTGACATATGCTACAGTATGGATACATCTTGAGGACATAATTATAAGAGATATGTCAATAATAAAAAGATAGTTACTGTATGATTCCATATACATGAGGTATGCAGAGTGGTCAAATTCATGGAGATAGAAAGACTAATGGAGGTTACCAGAGGATGGGAGGAGGGGGGAATGGCGAGTTGCTATTAATGGGTACAGAGTTTCAGTTTTACAAGATGAAAAGAGTTCTGAAGAAGGATGGTGGTGGTTGAGCACCAAAGTGAATGTACTCAATGCTATCAAACTGTACACTTAATATAGTTAAGATGGTAAATATCATGTTACGTGTATTCTACCACAGTGTAAAAAAAAGTTTTGAAGGGGAATAAAGATACCCACATCTGAATCCCTGGAACATATGAATGCTATCTTATATGGCAAATAAATACCTTTGCAAATATGATTAAATTAAGGATCTTGAGATGGGGAGATTATCCTGGATTACCCAAGTGGGCCTAAAATGCAATCATATGTAGCCTATAAGAGGTAGGAAGAGAGTGGTCTGAACACAGAAAAAGAAGAGAAGGCAGTGACACTAGGGAGGCAGATGTTGGAGTGTTGTGGTAACAAGCAAAAGAATGTTGGTAGCCACCAGAATCTGGAAGAGGCCAGGAAGGGATGACACCCTAGGGACTCCAGAGAGAGCACAGCTTTGCAGACACCTTAATTTCTGGTCCAGTAAAACTGATTATGGCTTCCAGAACTGTGGGATAATACATTCCTGTTGTTTTATACCACCAGCTTTGTGGTAATTGTCACTACAGTCATAGGACACTAATACAGTGACATTTACTATAGTGGGGAAAACTAGGAAGGTTTCAACACAGATAAAAATAAAGTTTTTGATTTAGGCATTATTTCTGAGGCACATATGAGAATCTGATAATTTACATCAAACAAAAATGTAAAGCAAAGGAGCCAAATGTGATTCCCTAGGGAGAGAGCAGAGCAGAGCACAGGGTCCAGGCTTGAGCTCCACAGTATGGGAACACTGGGAAACCAGGTAGAGATTGAGAGCCCAACAAAAGAGGGCATTTGCTGTCCTTGATAAACATAGTTATTGTCAAGGAGAGACAAAAACAAGACAGGATTGGTTGAAGACCCTGGTTAGTAAGGAATTAGAGGGAGCATGGAGCTGTCAAATTTGTAAAAATGGTAGGTGTATTTAGGCACATTTGCTAGGGTATTAAAAATCAGAGCACAATGTGGAGTTTTGTAGAATTTGAGAAAACTCCATTTGAGACACCTATATTCCTTTCCAGCTTGGAAAAAAGAAAACATATTCCCAAATGTAATTGCCAACTGTCTACTATTAAACGAATGTATTAAAACTGTCTCAATTTTACACAGCACCTCCAAAAACGGGTATTAATCTGAATTTGGATATATGGGATGATTTACTTGCATTTAAAATGCATTTAAAAACCACAGCAGGTAAAAATAGATAAAATTTATATATTAATAATGACCGACTAATGAGTGTGTCACATGATAAAAAATTTCTTGGGTTTCCCTGGTGATGCAGTGGTTAACAATCCGCCTGCCAATGCAGGGGACATGGGTTCAATCCCTGGCCCGGGAAGATCCCGCATGCCGCGGAGCAACTAAGCCCGTGCACCACAACTACTAAGCCTGCGCTCTAGAGCCCACGAGACACAACTACTAAACCCACGTGCCACAGCTAGTGAAGCCTGTGCACCTAAAGCCCGTGCTCTGCAACAAGAGAAGCCACAACAATGAGAAGCCTGTGCACTGCAACAAAGAGTAGCCCCCACTCGCCGCAACTAGTGAAAGCCCGTGCACAGCAACGAAGACCCAACACAGCCAAAAAACAAACAGATAAATAAATAAATAAATTTCTTGTATTGTTCCTTTCCTCAAATTTTCCTACTCCTAGAAAACAAACCCTAATGTGAAAAATGATTTGATCCAAGTATAGACCATTTTTAATTTTTCAGAGCAGAAACAATCATGTAACAACACTGGGTTATTTTTTCATGTACAAAGTGTTTCCCTATTGGGACATTATTTCTGAGTTGAGAAAGAATAAGGAGGAAATAATTTTGTTAAGAAGGAAAAAAAGACATAAAGGTTTTCTTTAAAGATAATATAAACACAGTGTTTATGGCTTTTGATCTGTTGAATGCAGAGAGACAGCCACAGAATTTTAAGGATGCTGGTCTTCACATCCCCCTTCTTTATCACCTGGGGAGGAGACAGAACAGTGTAAATTTAACACTGGCTTAAACAGCTACACATCTGCAGTGGACAGAAACTGAAGCTGAATTTCTTTCATAGGAGCCTGGGAATTATAGCCTATGTGTATAGATGAAGTTTGCTGAAGCAGTGAGTGCTGATTAAGGCAGTTAAATGAATAAAGGACATCATTAAGAGTGACCTTGTGGAAGACCTGTTAATGAGGCTAATTTTTCGATAAACAGATTTTTAGGTTGGAGACAAGACGGCTGAGTAGAACTAGAGTGCAACTCCTCTCAAGAAAACACCAAAGTCACAATAAACTGTTGAATAACCATTGACAAGAATGACGGGAATCTACCAAAAAAGATATTCTACATCTAAAGACAAAGAAGAAATCCCAGTGAGATGGGGGAGGACATGAGAAGCAAGAGGAACTACAACTCTGCAGCCTATGGAACAGAAATGACAATCACAGAAAGTTAGACAAATGAGACAACAAAGGAATATGTTCCAGACAAAAGAACAAGATAAAACCCCAGAAGAACAATGAAGTGAACTGGAGATAGGCAATCTACCCAAAAAATAATACAGAGTAATGATAGTAAAGATGATCCAAGATCTCGGAAAAAGAATGGAGGCACAGACTAAGAAGATACAAGAAGTGCTTAACAAAGAGCTAGAAGACATAAAGAATAAACAAACAGAATGAACAATATAATAACTGACATGAAAAACACACTAAAAGGAATCAATAGCAGAATAAATGAGGCAGAAGAACGAATAAGTGAGCTGGAAGACAGAATGGTGGAAATCACTGCCGTGGAACAGAATAAAGAAAAAAGAATGAAAAGAAATGAAGACAGCCTAAGAGACCTCTGGGACAACATGAAACACACCAACATTTACATTATGTGGGTCCCAGAAGGACACAAGAGAGAGAAAGGACCTGAGAAAATATCTGAAGAGACAATAGCTGAAACTTCCTTAACATAGGAAAGGGAACAGTCACCCAAGTCCAAGAAGTGCAGAGTTCCATATAGGATAAACCCAAGGAGGAACACACTGAGATACATATTAAATTGATAAACATTAAAGACAAAGAGAAAATATTAAAAGCAACACTTGAAAAGCAACAAATAAAATACAAGGGAATCCCCATAAGGTTATCAGCTGATTTTTCAGCAAAAACTCTGCAGTACAGAAGGGAGTGGCACGATATATTTAAAGTGATGAAAAGGAAAAACCTGCAACCAAGAATACTCTACCCAGCAAGGCTCTCATTCAGATTCAATGGAGAAATCAAAAGATTTCCAAACAAGTAAAAGCTAAGAGAATTTAGCACTAGCAAATCAGCTTTACAGCAAATACTAAAGGAACTTCTCTAGGCAGAAAAGAAAAGGCCACAACTAGAAAGAAGAAAAACACGAATGGGAAAGCTCACAGGTAAAGGCAAACAGAGTAAAGGTAGGAAATCATCCACACACAAATATGATATCAAAACCAGCAACTTTGAGGAAAGTACCAATGCAGGATATTAGTAATGCATTTGAAAGTGAGACCAGCAACTTAAGACAATCTTGTCTATATACAGAGTGCTATATCAAAAGCTCATGGTAACCATAAACCAAATATCTACAATAGCTATACACAGAAAAAAGAAAAAGGAATCCAAACACAACACTAAAGATAGTCATCAAATAACAAGGGAAGATAATAAAAGAGGGATGGAAGAAAAAAGACCTACGAAAACAAATCCGAAACAATTAACAAAATGGCAATAAGAACATACATATTGATAATTACCTTAAATGTAAATGGATTAAATGCTCCAACCAAAAGACACAGAGTAGATGAATGGATATGAAAAGAAGATTCGTATATATGTTGTCTACAAGAGACCCACCTCAGATCTAGGGACACATACAGATTGAAAGTGAGAAGATGGAAAAAGGTATTCCATGCAAATGGAAATCAAAAGAAAGCTGGAGTGGTAATACTCATGTCAGACAAAAGAGACTTTAAAATAAAGGCTGTTAGATGAGACAAAGAAGGACACTACATAATGATCAAGGGATCAATCCAAGAAGAAGATATAACAATTGTAAATATATATGCACCCAACAAAGAAGCACCTCAATATATAAGGTAAATGCTAATAGCCATAAAAGGAGAAATCAACAGTAACACAATCATAGTGGGGGACTATAACACCCCACTTACATCAGTGCACAGATCTTCCAGACAGAAAATGAATAAGGACACATGGGCCTTAAATGACACATTAGACCTGATGGACTTAATTAATATTGATAGAACATTTTATCCAAAAGCAGCAGAATACACATTCTTTTCACATGCACATGGAACATTCCCCAGGATAGATCACATGCTGGACCATAAAGCAAGTCTCAATAAATTAAAAAAAACTGATATCATATTAAGCATCTTTTCTAAAAACAACACTATGAGATTAGAAATCAACTACAAGAAAAAAACTGCACAAAAACACAAACACATGGAGGCTAAACAATATGTTACTAAATAATTAATCAATTGCTGAAGAAATCAAAGAGGAAATCAAGAAATATCTAGAGACAAATGAAAATGAAAACATGACGAAACAAAACCTATGGGATGTGGCAAAAGCAGTTCTAAGAGGGAAGTTTATAACAATACAATCTTACCTCAGCTAACAAGAAAAATGACAAATAAACAACCTAACCTTACACCTAAAGCAACTGGAGAAGGAAGAACAAACAAAACCCAAAGTTAATAGAAGGAAAGAAATCATAAAGATCAGAGTGGAAATAAATGGAATAGAGATGAAGAAAACAGTAGAAAAGATCAAAGAAACTAAAACTTGGTTCATTGAAAAGATAAACAAAATTGATAAACCTTTAGGCAGACTCATCAAGAAAAAAGAAAGCCCAAATCAATAAAACTAGAAATTAAAAAGGAAAAGTTACGACACCACAGAAATAAAAAGGATCATAAGAGACTACTATAAGCAAGTATTTGCCAATAAAATGGACAACCTAGAAGAAATGGACAAATTCTTAGAAAGGTACAATCTCCCAAGATGGAACCAGGAAGAAATAGAAAATAAGAACAGACCAATCACAAGTACTGAAATTGAAACTGTGATTAAAAAATTCCCAACAAACAAAAGTCCAGGACTTTTACTGGCTTTACAGGTAAATTCTATCAAACATTTAGAGAAGAGTTAACAACCATTGTTCTAAAACTATTCCAAAAAATTGCAGAGAAAGGAATACTCACAAACTCATTCTATGAGGCCGCCATCACACTGATACCAAAACCAGACAAAGATAGCACAAAAAAAGAAAATTACAGATCAATATCATTGATGAACATAGATGCAAAAATACTAGCAAACCGAATCCAACAATACATTAAAAGGATCATACACCATGATTAAGTGGGATTATTCCAGGTGTGCAAGGATTTTTCAGTCTCTACAAATCAATCAGTACGATACATGACATTAACAAATTGAAGAATAAAAACCATATGATCATCTCAATAGGTGCAGAAAAATCTTCTGACAAAGTTCAACACCCATTTATGATAAAAACTCTCCAGCAAGTGGGCATAGAGGGAACATTCCTCAACATAATAAAAGCCATATATGACAAACCCACAGCTAACATCATACTCTATGGTGAAAAGCTGAAAGTATTTCCTCTAAGATCAGGAACAAGACAAGGATGTGCACTCCTGCCACTTTTATTCAACATAGTTTTGGAAGTCCTACCCACGGCAATCAGAGGAAGAAAAGAGTAAAAGAAATCCAAATTGGAAAAGAAGTAAAATTGTCACTGTCTGCAGATGATATGGTACCATATATAGAAAATCCTAAAGATGCTACCAGAAACCTTCTAGAGCTCATCAATGAATGTGGTAAAGTTGCAGGATGCAAAATTAATACACAGATTTCTGTTGCATTTCTATACAAAAACAATGAAATATCAGAAAGAGAAATTAAGGAAACAATGCCATTTACCATCACATCAAAAAGAAAAAAATACATAGGAATAAACCTACCTAAGGAGGCAAAAGACCCCTACTCTGAAAAGTAAAAGACTTTGATGAGAGAAACGGAAGATGAGGCAAACAGATAGAAAGATATACCCTGTTCCTTGATTGGAAGAATCAATATTGTCAAAATGACTATATTACCCAAGGCAATCTATAGATTGAATGTAATCCCTATCAAATTCCCAATTACATTTTTCACAGAAGTAGAACAAAAAATTTAAAAATTTGTGTGGAAACACAAGATACCCCAAATAGCCAAAGCAATCTTGAGAAAGGAAAATGGAGCTGGAGGAACCAGGCTACCTGACTTCTGACTATACTACAAAGCTACAGTAACAGTTTTGTACTGGCACAAACACAGAAATATAGACAAATGGAACAGGATAGAAAACCCAGAAATAAACCCACACACCTATGGTCAATTAATCTATGACAAAGGGGGCAAGAATATACAATGGAGAAAAGACAGTCTCTTCAATAAGTGGTGCTGGGAAAACTGGACAGTTACATGTAAAAGAATGAAATTAGAACATTCTCTAACACCATAATACAAAAATAAACTCAAAATGGATTAAAGACCTATATGTAAGACTGCATATTATAAAATTCTTAGAGGAAAACATAGGCAGAATACACTTTGTCATAATTTGCAGCAATATCTTTTTGGATCCACCTCCTAGAGTAATGAAAATAAAAACAAAAATAAGCAAAAAGGACCTAATTAAACTTAAAACCTTTTGCACAGCAAAGGAAACCATAAACAAGACAAAAAAACAACCCACAGGATGGGAGAAAATGTTTGCAACTGATGCAACTGACAAGAGATTAATCTCCAAAATATACAAACAGTTCACGCAACTCAATATGTAAAAAACAAACAACCCAATCCAAAAATGGGCCAAAGATCTAAATAGACGTTTCTCCAAAGAAGACATACAGATGGTCAAAAGCACATGACAAGATGCTTAACATCGCTAATTATTAGAGAAATGCAAATCAAAACTACAATGAGGTATCACCTCACACCGGTCAGAATGGTCCATCATCAAAAAGCTTACAAACAGTAAATGCTGGAAAGGGTGTGAAGAAAAGGGAACCTTTTTCTACACTTTTGGTGGGAATGTAAATTTGTACAGCCACTATGGAGAACATTATGGAGGTTCCTCAAAAGACTAAAAATAGAGCTACCATATGATCCAGCAATCCCACTCCTGGGCATATATCTGGAGAAAACCTTAATTTGAAAAGATACATGCACCCTAAATATTTATTGCAGTACTATTCACAATAGTGAAGCTATGGGAGCAGTGTACATGTCCATGACCAGGTGAATGGATAAAGAAGATGCTGGTACATATATACAATGGAATATTACTCAGCCATAAAAACGAATAAAATAATTCTATGTGCAGCAACATAGATGGACCTAGAGATTTCATACTAAGTGATGTCAGAGAAAGACAAATATCATATCACTTACATGAGGAATCTAAACAAATGATACAAATGAATTTACTTACAAAACAGAAACAGACTCACAGACTTAGAAAACAAACTTATGGTTACCAAAGGGAAAAAAGGGGGAGGGTGTAAATTAGGAGGTTGGGATTAACATATACACACTACTATATATAAAATAGGAATCAACAAGGACCTACTGTATAGTATAGGGAACTCTACTCAATATTCTGTAATAACCTAAATAGGAAAAGAATCTGAAAAAGAATAGATATATGTATATGTATAACTGAATCACTTTGCTGTACACCTAAATCTAATACAACATTGTAAATCAAATATACTCCAATATAAAATAAAAATATAAAGATAAAAAATAATATAAATACAATGTTTAAATTCTGGGAGAATATTTAGTCTTTTTCCAGCATATCACATTACATACCTCTATCTGTGGATGCCATGACTATAAAAGATCATTTTACATGACTTAGTTTGAAATATTAATTTATAAGCAATATGTATTTTGACAACATAATATTTTCTTTCATATATTTAAAAATCATTAACTGGCCTAATTAAAATAGCTGATAGAATTTTTTTCCAGAAGTAGTACTTAAAAATTTAAAAATACTTTCTCAAGGGCCCAATTAAATAAAATCATAAATGAAAAGAAAGTTACAATTAACACCAGAGAAATACAGAGGATCATAAGAGATTACTATGAATAATTATACATCAATAAATTGGACAGGGCTCCCCTGGTGGCGCAGTGGTTGAGAGTCCGCCTGCCGATGCAGGGGGCGCGGGTTCGTGCCCCGGTCCTGGAAGATCCCACGTGCCATGGAGCGGCTGCGCCCGTGAGCCATGGCCGCTGAGCCTGCGCGTCCGGAGCCTGTGCTCCGCAACGGGACAGGCCACAACAGTGAGAGGCCCGTGTACCGCAAAAAAAATAAATAAATAATAAAAAAATAAATTGGACAACCTATAAGCAACGAATAAATTCCTGGAAATGTGCAATCGCCCAAGACTGAATCAGGAAGAAACAGAAAGTATGAAAGACCAATTATCAGTAATGAAATTGATTCGGTAATCAAAAAACTCCCAATAAACAAAAGTCAAGGACCAGACAGCTCCACAGGTGAATCTACCAAACATTTAAAGAAGAGTTAATGTCTATCCTTCTCAAACTATTCCCCAAAATTGAAGAGAAAGGAACACTTTCAAACTCATTCTGTGAGGCCAGAATTGCCTTGATACCAAAACTAGACAGAGACACCAGAAGAAAAGAAAATTACAGGCCAATATCCCTGATGAATATAGATCTAAAACTACTCAACAAAATATTAGAAAATCAAATTCAACAATACATTAAAAGGATATTACACCATGATTAAGTGAGGTTTATCCCAGAGTTGCAAGGATGGTTCATTATCCACAAATCAATCAATGTGATACATCATGTAAACAAACTGAGGAATAAAAATCATATAATCATCTCAATAGGTGCAGAAAAAGCTTTTTACAAAATTCAACATTTATTTATGATAAAAAAAACTTTCAATGAAGTGGGTATAGAGGGAATATACCTCAACGTAATAAAGGCCAGATATGACAAAACCACAGCCAACATCATACTCAATGGTGAACAGGTGAAAGCATTTCCTCTAGAATCAGGAATAAGATAAAGATGCCCACTCTCACCACCTCCATTCCACATAGTATTGGAAGTCCTAGCCATAGCAGTCAGACAAGAAAAACAAACAAAACAAAAAGAAACTCTTAGATACAAAGGGGTGACTGCCAGAGGGAGAGGGCGGGGGGGTACATGAAATAGGTGAAGGGGAGTAAGAGGTAAAAACCTCCAGTAATGAAATTAGCAAGTCAAGGTCCTGTCATACACAGCAAAAGGAATATGGTCAATAACATTGTAATAACTTCATTTGGGAACAGATGGTTGCTAGACTTACGGTGGTGACCATTTCATAATGTATGCATATGTCAAAGCACTATGCAGTATACCTGAAACTACATAATAATGCAAGTCAACTTTTTCTATTAAAAATTTTTTTAAAAATATTTTCTTCATAAATGAGTACACCTGAAGTGAGGCAAAAGAGAACACTGTCTTCCATTAAAAGGGGAAGTCCTTTTAGTACATAGAAATTTTTTTAAGAATCCCACAAGATTTCCAAATTATAGAGCAATCATTATATATATATATACACACACACATTGATGTATGCATTTGCACATGCAGTAAACATGAATATGTATACATTTATGTTCATGTATATATGAAATAAATATATTTATTAAATATGTACATATATATATATGAAATAAAACATGCCCAAATCCCCCAATGAGTGTTTGTTTCCTAACATGGACTAACATGAGGAAGTAATTTATAACACCCACCCCCACCAAACACAGAGACAACCAGGTTGCTTTTGCTCCTGGGAAGCCCCTGGGAGGGAAGGAAAAAATTCCTACTTGATATGACAAGAGGTGCTTCCTGGGAAATTCAAACATGTAACTAGAAACACACTAAAGTCTTGGGCATAAGAGCACTCTCAGGGCAGGGCAGCTAAGCTTGGACTTGCATGGGCTCTGCGTCTGTAACACAGGTTACCTAAGTAGCTGTGTGCCGGCTTTTCCTCCACAATTTTGATTCTTCTTGCTCCAGCAGGTATCACCAACACTTCTACATAACCTGTAAGAATCAATAAAACATGAAATACATCTTGAGTTTTTTCTAATTCTTCTTTTCTTCATTGACTTGCCCTATTTCTCTTTTGGTTTTGGCTTTTGCTGTGATACTTCAATACCTATGTAAAGAAAAAAAATTATGTATAAAGGCTGTCATAAGTTCAAGTGGAGAAGTTTCTTGGAAAAACGTTGAGAATACAACGCTATCAAGAGCAAGTAGGTGACTGTAAAGCTCCCTGACAGCTTATGAATTATGAGGTGAGAAAAAAGCACAACGGGACAGCCTGGTTAGAAACACAGTGAATCTTGGAACAGAGCAAATAACCTTAAGTTCTGCTCATGGAACTCCTTTAAGTTAGAAAGTGGGCGGAAGGAGCAAACACAGCTGGAGAGCATACAGATGGCGGATGTCTGGTCCCTGAAGTTGTTGAGTATAGGACAAGAGAGACCAAGCCCCCTCTGGAAGATTAACCAAGGGTTTTGAATCTGGGGCTGGAGAGAAGTGTAATAAGGCCACACCAAGCAATCTGGTGTCACCCTGGAAGGTGTCAGACGGCTAGGAGCAAGACACAATTAGGTGTTTCTCTTCAGCAGTGGTTAGGAATGTAATGCCTGAAGTGAAATAAGACGGTAAGATAAAGCTGGATAGAAGAGAAAGTGTGCATAAAAAGTCAAAATCAAGACTTCATTTGGTACAGAAAAGACAGCAGATGCCAACTTTTGCCTGAATAGTTATGCTTTAAAATTATAGTAAAATAACATTTAATAGCCTTCTTAGTACTTCTGTGTAGCTACATACAGCCCTGATAAAAGTTTAATTTCAAAGCTACGTTAAAAAGGTATAACAGCTAATCCCAGAGTTGTCTCCTGTTGATCAATAATTCAAATTCCTGAAACTGTTGACAGTTATTTGGTGTTTACCAAAAGGTAACAGACACCCCACCTGGGATTAGAGGTCTGTGCTTTTCAAATCAACATTTCCATTAGCAAATAATACTTACTCAATTTAACCATTTTTAGTAACACCAAATCATACAAGCACTTCCACTTTGTTATATGAACACAATATGCAGCAATGAAAATGGAAACAAATGTTTACTGTCTATTGGTATATTGAAGTAAGGTAAGAAGGTCTGTGTACTCAATGAGCTTATAATTGAATTAAGACAAGGCACAAATATCTTACATAAAAACGACTTAAATAAAACTTCCAAATTTATGTTAAAAAGATCATATTCAAAATAGTTTAATTCCCTGCTGAAGAATGTAAATCAATGTTGTTTAAACTGTCCCCCTTCTCTGATCACGTCAATACTCAAAAGTTTCGCTGCTATTTTAACTCACAGAAGTGGGATTTTTTTTCCTTTTTTTCTTTTAAGTGGTTATATACATTACTTATGTTTGAGAAACACTGGCATCAGCAGGAGTCACAATGATTCAGAGGAGAGAACATTTCATATAGTCAAGGAAAGCTTCATAAAGAAGCAGATAGATTAACTGTCTTTGAAGAACGGATAGAATTTGGATATACAGGCGACCCTTGAACAATGCAGGGGTTAAGGGCACTGATCTTCCATGCAGTAAAAAATCTGAGTATAATAAATAGTGAACCCTCTGTATCCGTGGTTCTACATCCGTAGATTCAAACAACTGCAGGTCGTGTGGTACTATAGTATTTACTATTTTTAAAAATCCACATATAAGTGGACCAATGCAGTTCAAACCTTTGTTATTTAAGAGTCAACTACATACAGAAAAAGAATGAGTTCACTGAATGTAAAGAAAAGTAACATAGTAAGTGGTATTTTTAGGACCACAGAAATATAATAATTCTGACAGAATGAGAAGGTGTAAGAATTTGGCTATATTAGGAGAGTTTAAATGCATGCCCAGGACACTGAATTTATCCATTTGAAGCTACTGAACATTCTACAGCAAGGAATGTGGTAGTTAGATACCAGTTTGGAGAGGCTTTATCTGCCAGCAGTATGCAAGATGCCCAGCGATATAGTTGTAGATAACAGTGTCAGGAGGCTAATGTAAAAATCCAGGAGTGCTAGAGGTTAAGGTAGAAAAACCAGAAGGCATAGTAAAGAAAACAAATTCTGAATTTGAGAACCAATAGAAAGTGGGGAAATAAACATTGAACACAATTCTTCATTATTACTTATGTGCAAATGCAGCCATCGTTTATAGGAACATGGAAGTCAAGTTTGGGCAATAATCTGATGTTTGGCTTTGCAACTTGTTTTTAACAAAACAGTATAACACACTAGTAAAAATATCCAGTAAGAACTCTGGAACTTCTGCAACTCCAGGGAAAGGTCAGCCTGTTGAAGTACCTTTGTGAGGCAGTAATTTAAGCCATGGGAGTTAACGGAGAAAACTGAGAGACAGGAGAAGTCAAGGATTCAACCTCGGTGACAGTTATGTTTTTTTCTTTTTTAATTTGTTTATTTAATTTATTTATTTTTGGCTGCATTGGGTCTTCATTGCTGTGTGCAGGCTTTCTCTAATTGCAGCGAGTGGGGGCCCCTCTTTGTTGCGGTGTGTGGGCTTCTCACTGTGGTGGCTTCTCTTGTTGCAGAGCATGGACTCTAGGCACGCAGGCTCAGTAGTTGCGGCTTGCGGGCTCTAGAGCACAGGCTCAGTAGTTGTGGTGCATGGGCTTAGCTGCTCCACAGCATGTGGGATTTTCCTGCACCAGGGCTCGCTCAAACCCATATCTCCTGCATTGGCAGGCAGATTCTTAACCACTGTGCCACCAGGGAAGCCCTATGGTTTTTAACAAAGAGACTGAAAAAAAAAAATTAGGAAAGAATACAGAGAAGGAATAATCATGAGAGGTAGAGATCTGGCTATTTTGATGTAGTAGGATCTTATGAATTAGAATATTTTAAAAAGAATTGTTGGTGCAAAAAGCTGTACAGACATCAAAGAGAAAGGTGACCAAGGAGAGCCCATTGGATGTCACAATCAAGAGGTAACTGTTCATCTCTGAGCAAATACATTTAGTAATGTGTTTGGAGAAGATGATAAGTTTCAGGATGTTGAAAAAGAAGAGTAGATAGAGAAAAGTAGAGGAGAGGTAGTAACTGTAAATTCCTGTTTGAGTTTAGCAGGAAACCCAGAGGTATGTTGTATTTTAGGACAACAGTTACGTATAAATTTATAGTTATATCTATATACTACAGGTAGTATAGAGCAATATAGAGCAATATATAATATAGAGCAATTATTCAATTGAAAAGGCTTGGAGGACAGGTGAGTTAGATTAAGTTTAAAGAAGAAAGAGAGCAAGAAAAATATTAAGCAAAGACATTTGAAGAGGGATAGCCGAAGACTGAGGCTCTAGATATTTTTCAGTAAATAAGCCATTTAGCACAATTGAGAATGCACATTTTTAAAAGAAGTGAATATACGAGTGGTTACTGCTGAGCTCAGAAGTTGAGATAAAACCTGTGATGTCAAGGTCATAAATTTGATCCTCACGTTGGACAGCTTGCTTTGTACATAGGAAGATCCTATTTCATAACCAGAGATCCCATTCTTAATCAGCCATCTTAAAATGCCCGAAGTAATCATTATCTTCTCGGTAGTATTAATGATAAATGCCACATTTTGATCAACTGCTATGTGCTAGTCACAATTATAGATAATTTATGTAAATTATTTCATTTAGCCATAATGATACCATCTAAGGTAGATATTTAATAGATTGGAAAATAAAGGTAGAGGAAAAAAAACTGCCTTTTTCAAGACTTCCTTGTTAGTAATTAGCTGACACAAGGTTTGAACTCAGATCTGTCTGATTCCAGCTATGGCCTGCTGCTACTATTTCACAAGTTAGAATACATGACACTATGACTCTCTTATTGCTGTGGCAAACATACAAATAAAAAGCCTAAGAGCATGTGTTCCTTGTACAGGATTAGTATCATCATCTCTTGTACTAGGAATAACAGGTTTTATGCCCACCTTCTTCTAAATGTAGATTGGTAACTATATAGTTGCACAAGTGGCCAAATACACAACTTACCTTTAAAAATCCCTTAAAAAATTATCCCCTGGCCAGGCAAGTTACAATGAAAGACATGATAAATGTACAAAGGAAAAAGAATTCTCTTCTTAAGTTGATTTTCTAGCTCCAACAAAAATGATTTAGCAAACTCTAAATAGAGCACAGGGACTGAAAACACCCACACGTGTCTGCACATGTGTTACTCATACAATATATACAGTGTGCATGGCCAACTGGACCAAATAAGGCTACAATTCCTTCAAGAAATTTTAGGAAGTCCATAAACTACAAGGATAAAATTGTCTCAAGAGAAATGAATACCACATTCCTAAAGTCACAAGTAAATGAAGCCCACGATATAATTAAGGACTCATACAGATTTGTATTTTTTAAAGTCGTAACAATATAATGTTCCATTATTAATTAAATTAACAAATGTTAATGGATCACACACTATACTGGTCATTGGGAATAGGGTATTCAACAACAGTAGCCATGATACTTTTCCTCACTGATCTTTAAAGTCTAGCAGGAAAGACCAAAGGGTGTAAAATTAGAAAATTACCATACAACTGAACCGTACAGATACAAATATGGTAAGAATCACTAAACTAGTTGGTGATAGGAGGTAGAGGTTGTTCAGGGAACACTTCACTGAAGAAGTGACATTTGAACTGAGATCTAAGTGACATCTAGGAATTAACCAGGCAAAGCTAAGGGGAAGCTAACAGAACAATATTTTTAAATGCAAGGTGCTAGAGGGAGCATGGTCAGTTTGAGCATCTGTAACAGATCTGGTGGCTGCAGCTTAGAGAAGGAAAGTGACCTTGGTGTGAGATGATGCCAGAGAGACAAGTAGGAACAACACCATACAGGGCCCTATGGTCCAAGTTAAGAATTCTAGTCTCTTCCCTGTAAGCAATGTTAAACTAGCAGAGAGTTGCAAGGAAGACAGATTGTTGTAAGGAAGTAACATTATTCGTCTCTGATATTCCCAATATCGTAGGCATTTTAGACATTTTCCAAATAACATATGTCATTAATATAACTTACAAACAAACTAATAAACAAAAGTAGAAATTAAAGTGCAATAAAAACAAAGGACATTTGAATTAGGAATCTGGGGGAAAAATGTATCCACCTAACTGCAGTCAGAATGAACCGCATTACTGATTTTTAACTGTTATTTCTGTTGTCAATGCTTAGTTTAAAAATTAAGTGTTATTACAACTAAGAAAAATGTACCAGTGCTGAATGTGCATCGGTATTCTTCAGTGAACTGTTTCCATGCAAATTAAGTAACTATGCAGGAATAGTGTTCAAAAATTCTAGTGTCTTTAAATCTCTTCAGTCTTTCAGACTTGATTTGAACTTCTGCACTATAAAAACGTCTCCCATCACAATCAGGCTGAAAAGCTTATTATAATTGCACTTAGGCGAAAGTATAAGAGCCTGTTACAGCTCCATCTGACTATTCTAAATGAGTTCTGACAGATTTTGACTTGTAGGACCTGTCACCTTTTTTCACAGCTTTGGAGGTTGAGATTTTGATCTGCAATTTACCCTGGGCCTTAGTTATTTTTAGGCTTCAAGTTCTTCAAGCTCACTTATCTTTTATTCTGCTGGGGCCTAGAGAAAGGTTATATTCAGCTTTCGAGGGCTGTGTCTAATTTTCTTTTCTGAAGGACTTTTTAAAATCTAGAATGAACTCAGTCTTCTTGATTATTCAAATATAAATGGCTTATTCTTTGTATCTAAACAAATACACATTTTTAGGTCAGGTCTTGGTATTTGAACAAGAAATGTAAAAAAGGAAAAAGTTGATGTATGTAATGTAAGAATATGAATGATAATGAAAATTTAATCATAAATACTAAGATAGTTCAATAGATAGATGTCTAGGTAAGACACTAATGTAAACATAGAAATGTTTGCTTCCTCTCCGTAAGCTTGAGGGCTTCAGTATAAAGCATTTTCTGTATATAAAGCTTATTTGTGGGTTATTATATTTCAGTACAGATATCACTTTTTGTTGTGGATCACCTTAAAATTCACACTACATAGATCAATCATCATCACTTCACCCTCATATCCCCTGAGTATTAGTATTTATAGATGAGGAAAGACAACAAGAGAGGACATGTTCCCTCTCTTAATATATCTGGAACATCAGCCCACATCTCCTGACTCCCTGTTATAGTTTCCAACATGCTACATTGCTATAGACTCTCTCTTTTAAAAAATTAATTCCTTTTGAATTTAGTAAAAACATTAGGAAAAAAATAAAGAAAATGGAAAGCTGAAAACCTGAAGACTAATACTCTCAATAGTTGCTCCAGGCTGTTACAAATCATCATTCTCTGTTAGACATCAATAACTTGCATTGGAGGATAAGGTCTGTAGAAAGCTGATAACATTAGCCAATGCAAATTAGATTATTCCCTTGCTGCTCCAATTTATTAAATGCACAACAAATGACTTCATGTTTTCAGTATTGGGAAATGGGCTTCTTAGAATTTCTGGCTCATATCACATGTACTGTATGTCATTGCAAAAAATCATTCAATACCCATTACAAAAGTCTTCAACAGAATCAGAACTGTCATTTCTAAGTTAAGTTCAATGTAATCTGTCCCCAGAGATGATTTGGATTGTTAACCTTGAAAAAATAAAAAAATAATCACCTGCTCCTCTGGTGTGATTAAAATCTCCTTTAATGATTTTGCATGATTTTCCATTGCCATTGCATACACCACAATGATCTTCCCTTGCAAGAGACCCTAATAAACCATCACAGCCAACTTTCTGCAACAAGAGAATGACAGTACATCATAAAATGAACTTTTTCTTCTTTTCTCTTTTAACCACTACTTTAGGACAAACCTAGTCTCTACAAACTAGACCTATTTATTTTACAAACTAATAAAATGCCATATTCTCTGGTGCAAACTAATACAGCAAGCTCATGTCAAATAATACCACCTGTAAATTGTCCAAAGTAGGGTAGTGATAAAAGTATTTTTCTTATATTAAGAATTAAATGGTATCCTAAAGCAATTTGGAAAACTATTATTGAGACAAATGCAATTTACATAAATCCCAAAGGAAGTCACATTTCTATTAAACATAACATGATAAATCTAATTCATTCTACTCAACATAGAACAGATAAGCTTCACCGTATGGATGGGTGGCTTCACTCCTAAAGTGGTTGAAGAGGAGATGCTGAGTATTAAATATTAACTCTGTGGAAACCAAATATAAATGTTTACATTCATTACAGTTCACCAATAAACTTCTATCCCCAACTTCTTTGGCATCTAACGCATGAGTGAGTAAGAACTGCTCACAACCTATGGTTGCTATAAGAAAACAGTAACAGTGGGATAATTAATTTTTATATGTTCCCAGAATGATGTTAATATGAATCTTCTTAAATCATTGACTCTTTTCTAGTGAATAATGTTGGTCTCCCTTTGATGTTCAGAAAATATGATATTTTGCAAAGTTGTGCATACTCAAAGTGCACAAGTTAATGTCTGTACTGTCAGAAATAAATGGTAGAATGATACCATCACTCCTAATCAAGAAGAAGCTGCAAGACTGACTGATGTTACATCCATTCATAACAAGTTACAATTATTTAAATAAATTTTTAAAATATCACATAAAACAGAAAAACAACCAGGGTCTTTTTCTGTGGTTGGTGTCAGTGGTGTTGGGTGTGGGAAGGAGCAGGTTATAAAATGCAGCTGCAGGATGAATATCCCAAGAAAGCAAAAATCGCATTAAACCTGCATAATACAGCATCCTTTCCCTTTGTCATGAGGGTGTGTATCAGTGTCAAGAAGCAGACAAAACAATGCAATAGTGGAGAACTCTGACCAGCGAATCAAAGCTTATTCAGGGAGAAATGAAGAGAATGTTTCTGGATGAAAGAGGTGGTCACCACAGGAAATTCTCAAAATACAACAAAGATATGGTCAGAGTCCACTGATCAGGAGCCATGAAAAGACCTGAGAGTCCTGGGGTTAAAGAAAAAGTCTCTCCTTCATGTACAAATGAGGAGAAAATTTAGAGTAGAGTTTAGAGTGATTTTGAAATGATAAAAAGTGCCTTTATTGCTCTATCCCTAGCATCCGACTTGTTTCTCAGCAAATATAATAAACTTGATAAATAGTAGTTAAATGATTGAATAAATTAGTACCTAGTTGTCTCTTAGTTTTTTGTAACCCTTGTAACTGGGATAGTATAAGTTTGTAAAATCTAAAATAAAAGGCAGGGATAAACATAATGCCATGGCTCAATAATCACGTAAGCTTAAAATAAGAATCAGAGTTAGTATTTTGTAACTGGTAGCCTCAAGCATCCACACTTATCGAAATATGCTCACATAACTCTAAAAGTTAAGGATGAATGACTTGGAAAAGACAATACTGTTTAACTGGCGGCAGGTACCTGAAGTACCAATGGCAGGCTGGAAACTGGCAGGTACCATGATAATACAGAGGAGAGTTTTCTCTACCCTCTTCCAGGATAGAAATGCCAGGGAGCCAAACTGGGTCACCAGGAGAAAGCTGTCTATTTTCAATTGCCCTCCTTAGTCCACTCACCAAGTTTAGAATTCTACATTCAACTTCAATGGTGTATGTTTTATGATAAAAATAAAACACTCTAGCCAAACCCAGTATACAGAGGGTTGTCAGAAACAAAAAAGGAAGCATGCTTTTAATTATACTGAAAGACGGAATGAAGCATGTTAGTTAAAAAGCCAGATTCCTGAAGTATTCCAATGCTGTCAGAAGTTACAACTCATTTCACAGAACTTTAATTATAATCATCAGGTTCACATAACACTTCTGCAGAATTTTTTGTTGTTGTTGCTGTTACTTTTATGTTTACCTAGGGACTCTATAAAAGATCTGGCTTACACAATACTGTTAAGTGAAAAGCACAGCAATGTAAGCTATTATATTTGGCATATAGAGTTACGAAAATAATTTCTTTTGAAAAATAAATTCGTTTAAGTCATATACTAATCTGACATTTACATAAAATGATAAAATAAAGATAAAAGTTTTAATTGCACAACATACAGTTTTGAAAACAAAATATGTATAGATAAATAATTGCAATGATTTTTAAATAGACAAATGAAAAATTATATTTCAGGCTACTGCCATATTCTGTTAAAGAATAAAGGAAATTAATATGTAATTATAAGACTGTCTCTTATACCAATTATATTGCATGATTCTACGCTTTAAATGTTGGAGCATGATGGCAAAATAAAGAATCTGAGAGCTGCTAAAGCATTTAAGTTTCACGATGTTTCCAAGTTTTTATCCAGAAGTCTATAGACTTCTATTGGACCACAGATTGATCCATCCATAGCTTGTAATTGTTTTCAAATTTTGGAGCATGTGTGCACATGCGTGTGTGTGCATATGTGGTCAGGTATGCATTTTTTATAGGAAGAAACCAAAACTTTTATCAAATTCTCAAAGGGGTTTATTGCACAAAAAAGTCAATGACCACTGGCCTGCCTATTTCATTTTACAGATTAATGGACACATACATATTTTAAGTGATTTTCCCGAGAACACAGTTTCCTAGTGGTTGTCGTGGATTCAGTCCTCCTCCACTCAGATACCTCTTTTATTACTAAAGGATGTACATATTTTCCTTCCAAGCCTGGGAAATTTATCAGCTGATGGCTGTTAGCCTTCAGCCCTGTTCAGAAAATGGCTAGCCTAAAGAAATCTGCGTTTCCCAAGATCACATCCCCCTCATCCCCTGGGACAGCTTGTATCCAAACACTAGTAGATAATGGGGGTTAAAAAGGTCTGGTTTTCTCACCCCAAATGGGGACAACTTTGAAGAGCCATCCCAGCCACAATGCTCCTCACACGGTCAGCTGACATCTTGTGACTGTACCAAGCCCAAATGCTCCCTGTGCTCAGTCCTGCCTCCTTCCCGCTCTGCATACATGTTGATCATGAAAACACCTGGTATTATACTTCCTGCATAATAATCTTCCAGGGGAAGCCAACCTGAGACAGTGGCAGACCTGTAACTAGCAACTTCAAAGCTTTAGCGTTTGATCTTTCCACTACACTATTCATATTCATTTTAACAGAATGTCTCCTTTTTTTTTTTTTTTGTGGTACGCAGGCCTCTCACTGTTGTGGCCTCTCCCGTTGAGGAGCACAGGCTCTGGACGCGCAGGCTCAGCGGCCATGGCTCACGGGCCCAGTCGCTCCGCGGCATGTGGGATCTTCCCGGACCAGCGCACGAACCCGCGTCCCCTGCATCGGCAGGCGGACTCTCAACCACTGCGCCACCAGGGAAGCCCAGAATGTCTCCTTTCTAATGATAAATAAAGAAAAGCACATAAATGCACATAGTAGATGGAGATTATTTTTTAAAAGAAATAGAAAGGCAAATGAAATGCTTAAGTATAATAAAAAATTGAATGTACATTTAGAAATCAGCTGATTCAAGAATGTTGATGATACTTTGAGTAATAAGACTGATTTTATAGGTTTTTGCCACATGGCTCAGTCTTGGACACAAGTCATGGAGAACTGGAGTGCTTGAGTTTCTGGTCTGGAATGCCCAAAGTGTCACAATTTTACACCTGTAATATGTACGTTACAGAATAAAATTTTCAGATTCTTTCAGCTAGTAATGAGTATTATATATTTTCTAGTCTGAACTCTTCATTATACAGATGAAGAAATGGACTTTCAAAGCAGATCAGACTTGCTGAAGATCACAGTTGAGGCAGAGCTTTCCAATGTACCGTGCAGCTGCTCGAAGGTCCCCCAATCCTCCCTCAGCATATACACTCTCCCTTTTGGAATGTCTTACCTGACACCTGCCATTTGCACAGATATCTAATCCCTGATATCCACAAGAAGTTCCATCCAACACTTTTTCTGATAGAAGAATAGGCTGTTCTTTTCCAACAGGAGAGCAAAACAAGGCACATGGTTTTTCTACATACAGAGTGGATAAAAATAAATGAACAAAATTTGTTCCATAAGTATTTTTACCTCAAGCTTTATTTTTCAGAACAGTTAGGAGTAAAAAAATATAATCTGATATTAACTGAGTAATGCACTATTAGAATATATAATACTAGAGGGTTATTATAAGTAGTAAATGAGATGATGCCTGAGCAAAAATAGGTATCCAATGAATATTAATCTCCTTCTTAAGAATTATGCCTTCAGATTATTTTTTAAATGTACCATTTATTATTTTCTGGCACTAAACCTCTACCACACACAAACCAAGCATTCTTCGTGAAAAATATTTTGCATACTCCCATTTTTTGCTCGTATCTTTTGGCATGAACTCATTTTAATCTTAAGAACATACCAGATTTCTGCCTATTTAAGATTTACTTTATTCATGAAGCCTTTCTTGATGTCTCACTTCTAAATTCCAATACACTAATTGAAAATCCTATGCATTTAGCATTTTCTAATTGAAAAATGTGTAAAGGGAGAAAGAAGAACTTCTAAGATGAACAATTCTTGTAAGATTTTCCATTGCGAGGATGTTTAGCAATGCAATACAATCCCATGAGAACATCCATTGGAATGCACAGTTGCTGAAGTGCTAGCTGGGACTCACCCTCTTCATTGCTTACTCAGAAAGCATGTCAGGATGTATGACGTTCAGGGTGAGAACTACAGTTCTAGGTAAAGAATTCTTGAATGGGTGGCAGTCACCTTCAGTGCTTCCTTAAACAATAAGGTAGGGGGGTTAGAGTTAAAACACTTGCCTATTAGGCTCAGTCAAAAAGTGACAAAACATTTTTAAAGTGCTGTTTCTATTTCTAAGCATCCTGCAGAGGAGCTGTAGTATTTGGTAACACCAGTAGTAGGATTATCCAAATCAGAAACTTCAGAGCAATTTCCAGGCTACATTACTACTCTATTGGCTTGACACCAGTCAGGCCCTTTACTGTTTATTAAGCTCATACAAATAGAATGGAAAATAGTTTACAGTCTCTGACACTGATCTTCGCTTATGTCTTCAGTAAAGTTCCACCATATGCTGATGGGATTCTATAAATACCAAATAACAGCCAGAGGCATGGAACAGGGTATCACTTGGCAAAGAGAAGACAGACAGTTAAATGAGCCTTCAGAATTGAACATTTCAAACAGTTTTCACATGTGGCTTCTGGATACTGGTCTGAACGATTTTGGGGAGTTGTACCATGGCCTTTAATGTGAATGGTTTTGAAATTTCCCTTTAAGATGCTATTATACGCTGCAATAAAGCAGTTCAGTGTGCTCTCACACCTCAAAGTAGGTTATGTTTATTCAGTGACTACTTACTATGTCATATCTTTGGAATTAAAAACAGCTGCTGTCATTGCAACACTTTAATAGTGACATATATATACAAACACACACACACACACACACACACACACACCTCACTATTCTCTTTCTGGAGTTTTCACTGAAGAGAGGAGCAAACCAGATATAAGAATGATGTTGAAAGAAGTTAGTCTAGAATATTCCATTTACATTCTAAGCAAGAACTCAGATAAAAACGTTGTATTCCTCCTTTTACATATTGTCAATTTACTGTACTTACTTTAGCCTTATAGGTGACATCAAAATTTGATACCAATCTTCCTTCCTGGAGTACACCCTTGAGATTGTGACATTATAGTGATCCATGTAACATGCCAGTACTTGGCAGGCAGGCTCTGTCTTGATTTAAGAGGCCACCCCTTTCCAAGGTATGCATTAAACATGGATTTCAGCCAAATTTCAGCACAGAGTATGCAAAATACCCGAATGTTAAAGCCATGCACCTTTTTTTCTCTAAAAATAAATGTTCACTACTGTATTGATACCTTATATTTAATTCTCTTAGCCAGAGATTCATGTGTTACATAAAAAAACAGAAATAGCCACTTGCGTTTTAAAGTATCGAAAACTTGGGGTTTTTAAAAGACTTGTATATTTCAGTTTCTTCCATATGGCTCTAATACATAAAAACTATTGTTGTGTCTTTCATTCATCATACAGACTGACATGTTTGATTGATACATGTCACAGAATTATCAAAAATGGTACCCTGCTAATTATATAAATATCTATTATGGATCATTCTGATGATAAACAACACTTTATAAGAGTCAGGAGCTCCCTTAATTGTGATTTCCAACAGTTTTAATATTTTAAATTGACCCCCATACAACTCTGATTTTCTTTTAAAATCTGGAGGGAACCTGTTTCCTATCTCTTATTTCACATGTGAGTAAACAGGTCTCAAATGAAGTAAATATTATCAAATCAGACAGCCAGTTGGAGGCAGATGTAGAATTAACCCAGGATGAGATGATGATTTTCAGGATTTGAACTGTCATATTGACTTTATTTTTACCATGAAAAAATATTACTTATATACTTAAATTAATGCAACAAATATCCATCAGAAGCTTAATAACTGCCAGACAGTACACTGGGCACAGACAATAGAGGGAATAGAGACGCATTAAAATCTGCTTCAGCAGGGTCTTGTGGAGTACTTGGCAGGGGTACGTATCCTATATGGAAGATCAGCGGGATTCTTTTTTCCTAGAGAACTTGTCATAAACTGAGTCCAGAAAATCAGTAGAAGTTTTCGAGGTAAATACACGGGGAAAGAGATTAAAGCTTGAGAAAGAAAGGATATTGTGCCAAGAAACGTGCATATTTATAGGCCCAGAATTAAGAAAACATGATGTATCTGAGGGATGAAATGAAAGTCGGCCTGGCAGTGCTGGAGATTACAGAAGGGAATGATGGAGATGAGGCCAGAGACGTTAAAGGGGGCAGGTCACAATAACGGCCTTATAAACCAGGTAATAAAGTTTGAGATTGGTCCTGACAGCAACGGGATTTGTGGAAGGGTACTCCTTGGCACAGTGACTGATAGTTATGGCCTTCAAAAAGGCCTGCCTGTCTGAAATGAGGAGTAGGGGCTGAAGGAGGGTCAGAGAGACAGTGAGGAAGCCGTTTGAAGAATCCAGGTCAGAGATGGTGCAATCATGAACAAAGATGCTGGCAAACAAAGAAAGGTTTGGACAAATAGGGTGTGCTGATTGATTACAGGGGGATGGAGGTTGAGGCAGAAGGTTTCTGGCTTAGCTTGGTAATGAGGCTGATCATGATGCTATGCTCCATGAGAGAGCACAGTAAGAGGAGAGATGGTGGGAGTGAGAGAAAGGAAAAGGGGAAGGGGTATGTTGAACTTGAACCATGCTGAGTTAGAGATGAATGGGATGCTGAGTGGACAAGTTCATGCAACATAGGGGTAAACAGGTAAGGAGCTCAGGGCAGAGAGATCTAGGTTGGAGATAAATGTTTGTGTTCCTTTAGCATTCGGATGATAAATAAAACCTAGTGAATAAGTAAGATTATGCCAAGAAGGACGTTTAGTGAGAAAAGGGGCCAGGACAGGTCACTACAGAAAATTCCCATAAGACATATCATTCTTTCACTAAATATTTATTAAGTGTCTACTCTGTTCAGATACTGCTTACAGTGCTAAACACATAGCAATGCATAAAATACAACTCTTGCTCTAACAATTATTATTTGAGGGGGGACATAAACAAGTAAAATAAAAGTACTATGATAGATGATGATAAGGTCTGTGAAAAAAGAATAAAGCAGGGGAAGGAAAAGCACTGAGTCAATATTTATGAAAAGATCAGAAGGAGGTGAGAGAATGAATCATACTGCTATCTGGGAAAAGTAATTCACCAGAGAAAACAACAACTTCCAAGACACTAAGACAGAAGGGAGCCAGTGTGGGTGGCAAGGTGTGATGCGGGCACAGTACAGCTGAACTTAGAGGGTAACAGGAAGCCAGGGAGCTGAGGACCTTAGAGACCATTAGAAGAACTTTGGACTTTTAGTGAGCTGGGAAGACACTGAAGGCTTCTGAATGGAAGAATAACATGACATGACTGACATTTTAAATGCATCACTCTGGCTATGTTGAGACTGAAGGAGGTATGAGGACACAGGCATAAAGAACAGTTAGAGATAGCAGGAGAAGAACTACAATCCTTGAGCCTGTGGAACGAAAACCACACTCACAGAAAGATAGACAAGATGAAAAGGCAGAGGGTTATGTACCAGATGAAGGAACAAGATAAAACCCCAGAAAAACAACTAAATGAAGTGGAGATAGGCAACCTTCCAGAAAAAGAATTCAGAATAATGATAGTGAAGATGATCCAGGACCTTGGAAAAAGAATGGAGGCAAAGACTGAGAAGATGCAAGAAATGTTCAACAAAGATCTATAACAATTAAAGAACAAACAAACAGGGCTTCCCTGGTGGCGCAGTGGTTGGGAGTCCGCCTGCCGATGCAGGGGACGTGGGTTCGTGCCCCGGTCCGGGAGGGTCCCACATGCCACGGAGCGGCTGGGCCCGTGAGCCATGGCCACTAAGCCTGCACGTCTGGAGCCTGTGCTCTGTAGCGGGAGGGGCTGCAGCGGTGAGAGGCCTGCGTACCGCAAAAAAAAAAAAAAGAACAAACAAACGGAGATGAACAATACAATAACTGACATGAAAAATACACTAGAAGGAATCAATAGCAGAATAACTGAGGCAGAAGAATGGAAAAGTGACCTGGAAGACAGAATGGTGGAATTCATTGCTGTGGAACAAAATAAAGAAAAAAGAATGAAAAGAAATGAAGACAGCCTAAGAGACCTCTGGGACAACATTAAATGCAACAGCATTCGCATTAGAGGCATCCCAGAAGGAGAAGAGAGAGAGAAACGACCCTAGAAAATATATGAAGAGATTATAGTCAAAAACTTCCCTAACATGGGAAAGGAAATAGCCACCCAAGTCCAGGAAGCGCAGAGAGTCCCATACAGGATAAACCCAAGGAGAAACACGCCGAGACACATAGTAATCAAATTGGCCGGCTTCCCTGGTGGCGCAGTGGTTGAGAGTCCACCTCCAGATGCAGGGGACATGGGTTCGTGCCCCGGTCTGGGAAGACCCTACATGCCGTGGAGCGGCTGGGGCCGTGGGCCATGGCTGCTGAGCCTGCGCGTCTGGAGACTGTGCTCCGTAATGGGAGAGGCCACAACAGTGAGAGGCCCATGTACCTCAAAAAAAAAAAAAAATTGGCAAAAATTAAAGACAAAGAAAAATTATTGAAGCAGCAAGGGAAAAATGACAAATAACAAACAAGGGAACTCCCATAACGTTAACAGCTGATCTCTCAGCAGAAATTCTACAAGCCAGAAGGGAGTGGCATGATATACTTAAAGTGATGAAAGGGAAGAACCTATAACCAAGATTACACTACTCAGCAAGGATCTCATTCAAATTCCATGGAGAAATCAAAAGGTTTACAGACAAGCAAAAGCTAGAATTCACCACCAACAAACCAACTCTACAACAAATGCCAGAGGAACTTCTCTAAGTGGGAAACACAAGAAAAGAAAAGGACCTACAAAACCAAACCCAAAACAATTAAGAAAATGATAATAGGAACATACATATCGATAATTACCTTAAATGTCAATGGATTAAATGCTCCAACAAAAGACACAGGTTTCCTGAATGGATACAAAAACAAGACCCATATATATGCTGTCTACAAGAGACCCACTTCAGACCTAGGGACACATACAGACTGAAAGTGAGGGGATGGAAAAAAATATTCCATGAAAACGGAAATCAAAAGAAAGCTGGAGTAGCAATACTCATATCAGATAAAATAAACTTTAAAATAAAGAATGTTACAAGAGACAAGGAAGAACACTACATAATGATCAAGGGATCAATCTAAGAAGATATAACAATTATAAATATATATGTACCCAACATAGGAGCACCCCAATACATAAGACAAATGCTAACAGCTATAAAAGAGGAAATGGACAGTAACACAATAATAGTGGGGGACTTTAACACCTCACTTACACCAATGGACAGATCATCGAAACAGAAAATTAGTAAGAAAACACAAACTTTAAATGACACAATAGACCAGATAGATTTAATTGACATTTATAGGACATTCCATCCAAAAACAGTAGATTACACTTTCTTCTCAAGGGCGCACAGAACATTCTCCAGGATAGTTCACATCTTGGGTCACAAATCAAGCCTCAGTAAATTTTAGAAAACTGAAATCATATCAAGCATCTTTTCTGACCACAACGCTATGAGATTAGAAATCAATGACAGGGAAAAAATCGTAAAAAACACAACCACATGGAGGCTAAACAATACGTTATTAAATAACCAAAAGATCACTGAGGAAATCAAAGAGGAAATCAAAAAATACCTAGAGGCAAATGACAAAGAAAACACGAAAATCCAAAACCTATGGGATGCGGCAAAAGCAGTTCTAAGAGGGAAGTTTATAGCTATACAAGCCTACCTCAAGAAACAAGAAAAATCTCAAATAAACAATCTAACCTTACACCTAAAGGAACGAAAGAAAGAAGAACAAACAAAACCCAACGTTAGCAGAAGGAAAGAAATCATAAAGATCAGAGCAGAAATAAATGAAAGAGAAACAAAGAAAACAATAGCAAAGATCAATAAAAATAAAATCTGGTTCTTTGAGAAGATAAACAAAATTGATAAACCATTAGCCAGACTCATCAAGAAAAAGGGAGAGGACTCAAATCAATAAAATTAGAAATGAAAAGGGAGAAGTTACAACAGACACCGCGAAATACAAAGCATCCTAAGAGACTACTACAAACAACCCTATGCCAATAAAATGGACAACCTGGAAGAAATGGACAAATTCTTAGAAAGGTATAACCTTCCAAGGCTAAAACAGGAAGAAATAGAAAATATGAACAGACCAATCACAAGTAATAAAATTGAAACTGTGATTAAAAATCTTCCAACAAACAAAAGTCTGGGAGCAGATGGCTTCATAGGTGATTTCTATCAAACATTTAGAGAAGAGCTAACACCCATCCTTCTCAAACTCTTCCAAAAAATTGCAGAGGAAGGAACACTCCCAAACTCACTCTACGAGGGCACCATCACCCTGATACCAAAACCAGACAAAGATGTCACAAAGATAGAAAACGACAGGCCAATATCACTGATGAATATATATGCAGAAATCCGCAATAAAATACTAGAAAGCAGAATCGAACAACACATTAAAAGGATCATACACCATGATCAAGTGGGATTTATCCCAGGGATGCAAGGATTCTTCAGTATACTCAAATCAATCAATGTCATACACCATATAAACAAACTGAAGAATAAAAACCATACGATCATCTCAATAAATGCAGAAAAGGCTTTTGACAAAATTCAACACCCATTTATGATTAAAAAACTCACCAGAAAGTGGACATAGAGGGGACCTACCTCAACATAATAAAGACCACATACAACAAACCCACAGCAAACATCATTCTCAATGGTGAAAAACTGAAAGGATTTCCTCTAAGATCAGGAACAATACAAGGATGTCCACCCTCACCACTATTATTCAACAAGTTTTGGAAGTCCTAACCACGGCAATCAGAGAAGAAAAGGAAATAAAAGGAATACAAACTAGAAAGGAAGAAGTAAAACTGTCACTGTTTGCAGGTGACATGATACTATATATAGAGAATCCTAAAGATGCCACCAGAAAACTACTAGAGCTAATCAATGAATTTGGTAAAGTTTCAGGATACAAAATTAATGCACAGAAATCTCTTGCATTCCTATACACTAATGATGAAAAATCTGAAAGAGAAATTAAGGAAACACTCCCATTTACCACTGCAACAAAAAGAATAAAATACCTAGGAATAAACCTACCTAGGGAGACAAAAGACCTGTATGCAGAAAACTATAAGACACTGATGAAAGAAATTAAAGATGATACCAACAGATGGAGAGATATACCATGTTCTTGGACTAGAAGAATCAATATTGTGAAAATGACTATACTACCCAAAGCAATCTACAGATTCAATGCAATCCCTATCAAATTACCAATGGCAATTTTTACGAAACTAGAACAAACAATCTTAAAACTTGTATGGAGACACAAAAGACGCCCAATAGTCAAAGCAGTCATGAGGGAAACGGAGCTGGAGGAATCAGACTCCCTGACTTCAGACTATACTACAAAGCTATAGTAATCAAGACAATATGGTACTGGCACAAAAACAGAAATACAGATCAATGGAACAAGAGAGAAAGCCCAGAGATAAACCCACGCACCTATGGTTAACCAGTCTATGACAAAGAAGGCAAGGATATACAATGGAGAAAAGACAGTCTCTTTAATAAGTGGTGCTGGGAAAACTGGACAGCTACATGTAAAAGAATGAAATTAGAACACTCCCTAACACCATACATAAAAACAAACTCAGAATGGATTCGAGACCTAAATGTAAGACTGGACACTATAAAACTCTTAGAGGAAAACATTGGAAGAACACTCTTTGACATAAATCACAGCAAGATCTTTTTTAATCCACCTCCTAGAGTAATGGAAATAGACAAAAATAAACAAATGGGACCTAATGAAACTTCAAAGCTTTCGCACAGCAAAGGAAACCATAAAGAAGACGAAAAGACAACCCTCAAATGGGAGAAAATATTTGCAAATGAATCAAAAAAGGATTAATCTCCAAAATATATAAACAGCTCATGCAGCTCAATATTAAAAAAAGAAACAACCCAATCCAAAAATGGGCAGAAGACCTAAACAGACATTTCTCCTGAGAAGATATACAGATGGCCAGGAAGCACATGAAAAGCTGCTCAACATCACTAATTATTAGAGAAATGCAAATCAAAACTACAATGAGGTATCACCTCACACCAGTTAGAACGGGCAGCAACAGAAAAGCTACAAAGAACAAATGCTTGAGAGGGTGTGGAGAAAAGGGAACCGTCTTGCACTGCTGGTGGGAATGTAAACTGATACAACCTCTATGGAGAACAGTACAGCCTTAAAAAACTAAAAATAGAATTACCATATGATCCAGCAATCCCACTACTGGGCATATACCCAGAGAAAACCATAATTCAAAAAGACACATGAACCCCAATGTCCACTGCAGCACTATTTACAATAGGTAGGTCATGGAAGCAACCTAAATGTCCATCGACAAGACAAATGGATAAAGAAGAAGTGGTACATATTTACAATGGAATATTACTCAGCCATAAAAAGGAACGAAATTGGTTTATTTGCAGAGATGTGGATGGATCTAGAGATTGTCATACAGAGTGAAGTAAGTTAGAAAGAGAAAAACAAATATCATATATTAATGCATATATGTGGAATGTAGAAAAATGGTACAGATGAACCGGTTTGCAGGGAAGAAATTGAGACACAGATGTAGAGAACAAACGTATGGACACCAAAGGGAGAAAGCAGCGGGAGGTGGGGGTGGTGGTGTGATGAATTGGGAGATTGGGATTGACATGTATACACTGATGTATATAAAATGGATGACTAATAAGAACCTGCTGTATAAAAAAAGAAAGAAAATAAAATGCAAAAATTAAAAAAAGAAAAAGAACAGTTAGACAGCTACTACAATCATCCAGGTAAGACACTGTTGCTTATATCAGGGTGGCAGCTCTGGAGATATTGGGCAATAATCAGATTCTGGATGTATTTTAAAGATAGGGCTCATGTGACTTTACTGCTTTTTGAATGTACAGTAAAAGAGAACTAAATGGAAAATGAAGACTCCAAAGTTTGTTGGTTGAAGCATCTGGAAATATAGAATTAACCTTTATTAAAAGGATGGTGTGAATAGAAGACTATTCTATTCTATTCTTTCTATAAAGAAACAGTATGTTTGGAGGCCATGTGTGGGGGAAGAAAGAATGACATGTAGGAAGCAGTGAAACAAGGGCAATATCTGGAGCACAGAGGAAAAGAGAGTGAGGTCTTATATGAGGCAGGAGACAAGAGAAGGAATCAGGCTAAAGAAGGTCTTGCTGAGCATGTCATGTGAAATTTGGCCTCTACCTGAAGAGTTATGGCAAGTCTCTGAAATGCTTTAACTGGGAGATCAGAATGAGCCAATTTGCACTTTATATAAAGATCTCTAGTTCTACCTCGTGCTACCCCTTTACAGGGACACGCATCCCTCTCCCACCACCACCCCTAACTCCTGGTAACCACTCATCTATCTGTTTTCCATCTCGATACTTTTGTGGCTTCAAGAATGTTATATAAAAGGAATCATACAGTGTGAGACATTTTGAGATTGGGTTTTCCTACTCAGCATAATGCTGTGACATCCACCAGGTCACTGCATATGTTAACAGAGTGTTCTGTGTACTGTTGCATAATATCCCATGGCACAGATATACCTCAGCTTGCTAACCCTGCAGCTACTTAGAACCTTTTTGATTGTTTCCAGTGTTTGGCTATCGAAAATAAAGCTGCTGTGCCCATTTGTGTTCAGCATTTTTTTGTGGTTGCAAATTTTCATTTCTCTGAGATAAATAACCAAGACTGTGTTTTCTAAAGTGTATGCTTAGTTACTTAAAGAAACTGCCAAGCTAACTTTCAGAGTGGCTGCTCCATTTTACCTTCCTACCAGCAACGCATGAGAGATCTAGTTTCTCTTCATCCTCACCAGCATTTTGTATTGTCACCCTTTTTAAATTTATCTCATTGGTGTATAATATCTCTATATTTTTAAAATATATTTTTAGTCAGTGCTTGTGGTTATTATATGTCAGTAAAGGTAGAAAAAACAGAGCTCTGAAATACCTAGAATATAAACTGTAAAACAATATTTACCACTATTGTAAAGCACCTTGCAAACCTAGAAGTCTACATAACTAAGATGGTGGCGATCTGGTTGGTCATACCTTCATCCGTGACAGCGTGCCACTGAAGTACATGCTTTGGGTACGAAGTTCTAACACTATAGGCCTGACATTGCCAGTCTCTGAATCCAGGCAAACCTGCAGGACAAGGTGGATTCTCACATATTCTGTATTGTTTTCTGGGACCATTACAATCCCTTGCTTCAGAACCTAGCCTAGAAAAGACAGTACAAATAATCAATTTTATCTTTTTTTATGTTAACTACTCATTTAAAAAAATCAAAAGGCAATATATTAATAAGGTGTAGTCCTTTATATTAAATCTACTTTTGAAAAAGTGGACAGATTAAATGATTGGTAATTGGTAGGAAATCCATATGTTTATTTAAAAATATATATTTTCTCCAACCTTTGAGCCATTTAATTTCCAAAATACATGAGAAACAAAAGCCCATTTGCCATGAAAATGATATAGAAGGGTAAAGGGCAGAAGTTGGGGGCAAAATAGAAAGCCTGTTCCCATGAAAGAGTGGGGCTAAGAATTATTAAGGAGTTGCTTCTAAGGTTTTCACATACATTCTTTAAAATCTCTTGTTGAGGAACTGGGCCACTGAATCCACACCAAAGTTAAAGCATAAAGCTGAAATGACTTTCTCACACATTTTCCTAGGATCACTCTAGGAATGATGGAGACAAGCAAGCTGATCTTGGATGCTCCCTATCCATACATGTGCTCAGCAGGATTTCATTTCTCATCATTCTTAGCTTCTACTGACACTCATGTTGCCCTCATTCCCTCTCTTTCTGAAGTCCTATCAGCTTCCGGCTTCTCTCACAGTTCCTTTTAATGGTGACTTACTTTTTCTAACACATCTCTCCCTGCTTATTTCAACACATTTTAAAATTTGATTTGTACTCAAAACACCACTCTGTGTAGTGTTTAATTATTTGTTCTTAGAGAGTTTGGTCTTATTTTCTTCTTTGAAGGGAGATTTTACATAAAATAATTTGAGGGACTTTTCTGTTTTCCAAAGTAGAGTGAGGTTTGAGAAGTTTCTTTGGCCCCCAACATGGTTTATCAGTAAAACCTTTTAATTTCAAACTTGAAGAAAACAATGCCCTCCCCCAATCCAGGAACTTTGCGTTTACCCAGGACATTTGCGCTCTCGACTGCTGATCCCAGAACTGCAGGTTCGGCTACAGGGACTCCACATGCTCCACTCTCCAGCCACGAGTCCAGGTGCTGAGGTCCTGCTGGTACACTCTCCAGCCTTACACCACTATTCCAAAAGTTATGTCTTAGGTGAACAAATCAGGGCACAACGGAAAATCATTCACTGGCCTATAGAGTCACTGGAATTGAGATTAAATCAGGTCTGCTAAGAGCCCCAAACGTGTGGAATTGAAAAAGACCAAAAATAAGTTGACACGTGCTTACTGTCATAGTAATACACTGGTCCAGTTCTCATGTCAGATCATACAGTCTTGTCATAAGAACAGCACACAGATATTTGTACTATAGCCCTGAGAATTCAGTACTTGTGACGGAGATAGGGCAAAGAAGGAATCTGGGGTTGTACAGCCAGGAAGAAAAACTAACACATTTTAAGAGACATAACAATTTAAAAAAGAGGACCAAAAAAGCATAGGGTCAAGTATAAATATAAGAATGGTATGTAAGATATAAATGTCTTTAACTAGACTGAAGCAGACATTTTAGCAAATTTAGCAATTTTGATTTAAACTGTCAGTGATTCAGGGTACTCTCCTTGTAACTAAAAAAGGAAGAGTATGACTCAATTTTAGCACTTTCCTTTATATTGTTTTTTTTTTTTTTCTGAAAGTTTCTGTCAAATTCAAGCATTAACATTACAGCAAATTTTCTTTCAAAAGCTGTTCATTTGAAAGACTTGAACAATTAGACTTTTTGAAATTCTATCATTTCATTTCAATTATTCTATAGATTATTTGGTATCTATTAACTGAGAAAGACAGCAAAGAAAGAAGAGAAAGGAGTGTGTTCATTCTCTTTTTTATATTTATTTTATTATTAACTTTAAACAAAAACAGACAAAGAGGCTGTTTCTGTGGCCACCGAGGAATGGTTGCCAGGACTTTGTGGACAGATTATTATAATTTCTCTTTATTCCTGGAAAATCAGATCTATCATGATCATAGCAAACATATTAAAGGTAAAAATTAATTAAACAAAACCATGTTGGAAATAAGTAAAGATTAAAAAATTTTAGATAAATGATTGTACAGTCACAAGGGTTGAGCAATCTGATCCTTCCAGTCCTAAACGATATTTTGCACTAATGGCAACATGATTTATAAGGGATTTTGAAGAAATTATAGCAGCTCTCTGATTCTTAGTTTTCCCATTTCAAAATGTGAATGATAATCATACTGATATTTACCTAATAGAATTTTCAGAAGTTGAATGAAACTAAGCACAATGCATAGTCCTTAGCAAAGATTTAATAAAGCTTAACCATAATAAAAATACTAATAACAAATTATACACCATTATATTAATTTTATTAATAAGTTTCCAGAAATCTCACCAAAATTCTATTCATTCTGACCTTAACTGATCTGTTTCTTTAAAACTTATTTTGATAATATGTTTTTAAATGCTGTTTTTAGAAGAGAGAATTTAAAAAACTATGCTACGTAGTTTTGTGTGAGCCCAGTTAATGCTTTTCTATGCAATAATCAGTTCCTGCAGATTTTCTCTAATAATGTCAGATTTTAAATTCAACCTTTTTTGGATTCAAGGAGTTTTAAATCCAGGCTTGGGAAAAAACAAAACAAAACCTCAACAACTCAGAGTGTATTGACATGCTAAGATTGTCATTAAATAAATTGAGATTTTATATGAAGATTCAGTCTCAAAATTGCAAAAGGAGGAAAACAAACAGACCTTGTGAAAACTTTTAAACAACTTACTGGTTTTAAGGATTTAATGATGTTATGTCATTCATGGAAAAAAAAAAAATCCAGTGTGAAAGCTGTCAAACTTCAATTGGTCAAGTTGTTTTGGTCTAGGTGAAGGGTGTTTCCCTGAGTGCATATCACAGCTCCTCGCCCATTTAGCAGTAAGTTGGCATTGAAAGGCTGGGCTAGAGTTCACAGCTGACTAAAAATATTCTGGGAAAGATCCAGATCTAGAGTTGCACGTCATTTAAACTAGACACGTCTGGTAGATGAAGAGAAATGGAAACAGATATGCAAGCCAAATTTGCATACACAAATAAGTGAAATTTAAAGAAAGCATAGTGTAATAGTTAAAGTTCATCCCCTTGCAGATAACCAGATCTCTGGACAAAACTATGGAGAACCTGCTTTTCTGTCTTCTAGGTGGTGCTGTGTTTCAACACTGGGCAAAGTGTTAAATGTTTTGTTTAAACTATTATACAAAATAGTCTATTGGGTTTTACATAAAATGATCCTAATGCTGCTTTTCATGAATTTTCTAGCAGGATGTTTTGTTTCATTTGTATTTTTTAGCTTCAAAAAATTATATTATGCATGATTTAAAAAACTCAAAATTTCTCATATCAAATAATTCAGTCTGATTTATGAAAATGCTAAGGAAATATACAATATAGTTTATTTCTGGGACAGTACATGACCTAAAAAAGTTTGACTATATTTCTATTCTCTCAAATTTCTATGGGAATATGCCTAGGAAGTTGATGAAAACATCCAATTGGAAGGGGTTCATGAAGATGACAAAGGAAACATTATTCTCTAAACAAATCTTCTTGTACATACATTGTTAGATGAAAGAAGAGGAAGAAAGAAGGCAATAAACTGTCTCCATATGCAAATTTGTGACTGTAAGGATATTACATCCTTCATTTTTTCAATAAAGAACAATGGTGGTAATTTCATCCTTTAGGAACTTAGGAAAGTAAATAATTGAAATATATTATGTAGCATCCTTCAAAACAGTCTAAAATTCTAGTAAGTTGTATTTAGCTTTCCTTCCCCATCCTCCAATTCCTAGAAAATATTTTAAGTAAAAAACATACATTTCTTGGTTTAAACCAAATCATTTATCAACTTTTGGATCTTTGTTAATATAAATATAAATACAGATGATAGTAGAGAAAAGGAGAAGAAAGAAAACAGGCTGCTTTTAATTTGGAAAATGCTGTCTATAAATAGTAGATAAATCCCTATCCTCAAAATCATTTTGAATTGGGACTTCCCTGGTGGTCCAGTGGTAAAGAATCCACCTTACGATGCAGGGGACACAGGTTCGATCCCTGGTCAGGGAACTAAGATCCCACATGCCGTGAGGCAACTAAGTCCACGGGCCACAACTACTGAGCTCACGCGCCTCAATGAGAGAGCCTGCGTGCCACAAACTACAGAGCCCATGCGCCTTGGAGCCTACGTGCCACAACTAGATAGAGAAAACCCGTATGCCACAACTAGACAGAAGCCCATGATCCGCAGCGAAGAGCCCGTGTGCCGCAACTAAAGACCCGACGCGGCCAAAAATAAAATAAATAAATAAATAAATAAATAAAATCTCTTTAAAAAATCATTTTGAATCACAGAATTCTGGTCAGCACCTTCTCAGACTTAATTATATACTCTTAGATGAACTAGTTATACACCTAAATTAACATCACTAGAGTGTAACACATTACAAAATTCTCAGCTTTGTTTCTTGGTTTGCCATGTACTGAGCTAGCAGTGTTTAGCGCGAGGTTGCAAGCATCCAAATATTTTATCCCTACAGCCCTCAACTGCAGAGTGTTGGAAGCTATTGTCATGATGGCTTCTACAACAGCCGGAACAGATGGATAGTTGAAGAAGCCCATATGGCCTGAGGAACTGAGAAGTTCATTAGTTATTTCAATACACAAAGCATTACAGAACCACTAAGAGAATATCATTAGCACAATTATAGGGAAATAAAACATTTACGTTTAATGAGTAATTACAATTTTGATTGCTGAAAAAATAAGTTTACTTTAGAGAACTAAAGAATGCAATTTATTCTCATAAATATCAGAAGAAAAAAATAGTAGAAAAATATTTAGGACACCAGATTATAAAAATGAACAGATTTTATATTGCTAATGAAGAACTAAGTAAGACAAATGGGTTGTGTGATGTGTGAAGACATGTGGCTGAATATTTGGTTATCTCTATTTATTACTGCTTTTGTGTTTCAGGGATGATGGAAATTATTGCTGGTGCAGAGTTTTATGACTCAAGCAATAAATTACTCAGCATAATACCATGAGGCTTGCCCAATATACATACATTATTGTACTTTTGTGTATAATTTAAAAATAATACAAATCCAAATTCTGACCCTCCATATAAGCTCACAGAAAACACATTTGGCAGTCTGTAAACAACTGACTGATATTCACAGAAGTTCTCTTTCAAGGAACCATTTTCTTACTGATTCTATCTAGTGATAAAATATTTCTAGTCCTTTTTTATTATTTGGGACTAAATTTGTACATTTTTCTTTTTCTCATTAAAGAAATCACAGAAGTAATATGACTACATGCTGTACATTTTTCTTTTTCTCATTAAAGAAATCACAGAAGTAATATGACTATATGCTTATGTCAAACAATCCAGAAATCTCAGGAGAAAAGTTATATTCACCCTCACTTCCCATTGCTTTATTCCATCCATCAATTCCACATCCCTCCCAAGAGTCAACTGCTAATTATAGTTTGGCGTTTATATTTTCAAACCATTTTCTATGAGTTTAAAAATATATACTCTGTGTGTATACTCACATCTGTATGCAAATTGTTTTTTTCCCTAACTCTCAAATGGTATCATATAAAGTATCAGTTTTTTCTGACATGTCTCTATACTAACTATCATGTCTTGTAGATGTTTTCAGTTTAATACATATATATTTACCTCATTCTGTTAACAGCTACACTGGAACCATTCCTCTCCTGATGAATATTTTTGTTGTACCTCATTTCTCACCACAGCAAGTTGCATCCTGACATAAGCATGTGTGTGCGTGTGTTTGTGTGTGTACATGCACACGTGCCTATCTTTTTGCACAGGTGTAAGTATTTACTTAGGACAAAATTCTAGAAGTGGAATTGCTAGATTTCCATTTCTGTCCATTTTTCAAATTGATGTGCTTTTACACTAGCCCTCTACATAACTTAATTTTTTTCACTAAGTAATTCACCCCAAGTAATCTTTATGTTGTTGCTTCTTTTCAAATGTAATAAAAATTCATGTTCTTCAGAGGCAAGCTTTCTGATCTTACATCTAATGAGTAAAGTAATAACTGTTCTACTTTCCCTTCATAGAATAAAAATTAGAAAATTATGTAAACTATTGAATGGTTATCTTTTGATTAAATTAACTGTAATTATAAGTTTATATGGGATCTAATGCCTTAATATTCTTCAAAAGAAAATTAATTTTCAACAGCAATTGAAATGATCTGGAAATGTGTACTAATACATTTCCATAGCCTTATGAAACACATTAGATTAAACAACTTAGACAGCCAAATGTTTACTAATCCCCCAGAATATTTTATGATGCTTGAAATGACAAGGAAAAACTATACCTGGTGGCTCTCCTAAGACAATATTTTATACTTTAAGGATTCATTAGCTGAGTTTTACTATTTATGATTTATTTGCGAATCTTTTACTTATGTGTAATTTAATAGTAAAATATTTCATTTTTGTTAAAGTAATACATACATCCAACTCTCCACATTGTCATAATCAACAATAAAAAATTACTGCATTGGTATTTTAAAAACCCATGGATTTGCAAAAATATAAGTGTTAAAATTGAAAATAGAGGAAATGCTGAAACTTTATATATACTGAAAGTATTACACTGGTGTTAAGAAAGATACATATGTAACTGGCAGAAGAAAATGTCTTACCAGTTACACTCATAACTAGTAAGGAGAAAATGCACGTTTCTTAAGTTTCACTTAAAATTCTTATTAATTTCAGGCAGCACCAATGACTTACCTTACCAGTGTCACAATCAGTTCCATCCATTGGTGGATCTAGTTTGGTTCTGCATTCTTTTTCCCCTTCTACCTTGCACCACAACCCTGTGCAAATAACATGCTGAAAACAAGGGTATAATAACTAATAAGGGGAAGGCATCACATTTTTGAGGTTAAGTCAATAAGGTTTGAGAGAGCTCTTTTAACAGAACATCAGAAATGATTTGAAGAAAAATATACTTTAGGTACTTTTAATATTAAACTTATAATTGAAATAGTGTATGGCTTATTTACAGTGATGAGAAGACTGATAAAAATAGAAAATCTGTTTCATAAATTTAACTATTTTAAAATTTCTTTAAATAAAACACATGTGATTATACAAGATTAAGTAGCTACAGCAGAAAACTGTAAGCTAAAAATCATTATTTATACCATTATATGAACCAGGCTAGAAAAATTAAAGTAATGAGCTTATGGTATGAATTTAGCGCCTCCTATCTTAAAGCCTGTCCTCACTTATGCTTTGCTGTATGCCGACAAGCCATGTTAGTACTTCATTATTTCATCACATAGCCTTGGCCCCTGATGCAATACAGAGACTCTCAGTGGGCATATTTCCCTTGTTATCAGTCATTTTTACCTCAGTATGAATGAGTTCTAGGTACCCAGAATACATTTAACTTTTTCTAGGGAAAAGTTGAGGGAACAAACAAAAAATAGTGAGATAAAACAGCATAAACACAACACTGAAAGAAGAGAGCTCTATACTTGTGGCCACCCAGAGACAGATAAAGAGGCAAAACTACCACATTCTTAAGGACTTTCTATTTCTATAGGATGGCTTAAGTTTTTAGATACAAGCATGTTATTAACAAATTACACAGAAATATCACATCCATGTGGCATACTTAAAGCAACTGTGACTACCTACCCAGATATTTGGAGTAAAGGCTGGAAGAAAGCAGGTTGATAAGGACAGAGCAAGTAAGTGTTGATGTGAAAGACAGTCTTGAAAGGGTGAGAAGACCAGTCAGATGGGAGGAGGCATATAAGGGTAGGGAGTAGGGAACAAGATTTTAAAGACAGAAAAACCAGATCCTGAATGCCAGGACTCCATATGTGGAGGGAAAAAGAAAGCATTCAGCAGTTGACCAGTAGGTTGATAAGATAAAAAGGTTATTTTAGGGGGTTTACTCTGGCCTTGGTGTTCAAAACAAACTGAAAATCACTGTAAAGTTAAAATTAACTTATGACTCATAAATTTAAACTAAGATTTCAAGCAGGTCTATTACAACTCTCCGAATTTGTTACAACTCCCCAAATATTATTTTCCTATTCTTTCTTTATTTAAAAATTTAGATTTCTGAAATGTTTGTAAGTTCTTGAAAATTCAATAGTCTATGGCAGGAGTGTGATATATTCTATTTACACTATTTTATGTGCTGTGACAGATAGTTTTTCTGCTTCAAAATATTTCATACAAATATACCTTATTATATTTAGGATATGATTTAGCTTAATTTCTTTGCTTTTATTTCACATATCATTTACCAAAAATTCATCCAGGAACTAATTTTAAAGAATGCCTAAATGAAATAGCTTCTCTGCAATATTTTAGACTCTTGAAAATAAGCAGAGAGGTTAATTGTTTATCGTGTACTTTTGTGGACACATTTATATCTGAATTAATAGATATCTAACCTGAGAATTTTAGTCCTAAAAGTTTTTATTTTTTTCTCCAAGACATTCTTGTTAATGATATTTTATAATTATGGGGTCAAATGCTGAATTTTCCACCAAAGAAGAATTTTGCTTTATTAATATTCAATAAGGCTTAGTTGTGCTATAACATGAATTATTTTAGTCAAGTTCATTAGTTAACCAATGTATATTGAACTAAAAAGCAAATCTTGTCTATGCTGTAGTTTCAAAATCATACTTGCTTGTTGAACACTGTGGTGGCCTGAATTCTGACCTTCCACCATTATCTGCTATTCAAAACAGCAGGTACTCTGATTCCCACTTGAGGCACTGAGAGCATAAAAGCAAACCTGGCAGCTTTTCAAGATAAGCACAGTCATACAGAATATATCTCTCATAGAGGAGATCTCTTTACCCATTATGTTCTACAGTTCTGGGGATCTTTTGGTAAGTAAATTATAGCCTCATTCTGAAAGATAACTCAGATTCAGGATTCAAACCAAACTGTAAAAAGTAAAGCAATAAAATAGTGAAGAAATGGAATGGACTGTTTTCTCCTTGAGAAGTACAACATGTCAGATGCGTGATGTTAGAGCTATGTAATACTAAGCCCTTTCTTAAGAGGAGCAGGACTGGGTATTTTGTTAGAACCAAACACTCTGTATGTTACACAGGCCAGAGTCAAATCTTCTTTTCAACTTAATTACTGAAATCACTTACTATGTCAATTAGGAAAAGAACTTCAAATTAAAATGCTGTGTACAGGAATCCAGGACAGAAATGTACAACTCAGCATTCCTTGCAAACTAATAAAAATAATACAACATTCCTTTTTTATTCCTCTATAATAAGAAATGACCCTTAAAAGCATATATAAATTTGGATGTTTATCTCAAGAAGCCTTTTAAAAAGTTTACATGAAAAAAAAATATTTTCAATGGAAAAATTTAAATGGACATGGATTAACTGTCCTTGTATAGATATCATAAAATTTATCTTCAAAGACAACCTGTGTCCATGTCTTTCTTTATAGCAAATAGTTCCATTAAGATGTTTTGAATTTTATGTTAAAATAAAAAAATCTTAAGTGCATATGCATGGAAGTAGCAATTAAATCTCAGACATGTAACTCCTTGTTCATCCATAAATTATCTTTCAAACTACAATCTCAATAATGTAACATTTGATTTCAAGTGTAATTCAGTATGGAATAATATTTTCAAAAACAATCTTTTCTATCACAGAACAGCTTGCTATTATTAAGGATGGAAGAGAGGAAAAAAGTAAGGAAGAGAGAAAGAGAGGTATTAAAAAAATAGAATACAAAGACTCAAAAGAAATTAAAAAAACTGAAATCTAGTTTTTTATGAATATTAATAAAATTGAAAATTAATCAAGAAAAAAAGAAGGCAAAAATAAACATTATTAGGAATAAAAAATGAAGGCATAACTACAGATGATATAAAGTTTAAACAGAAGTAGGAAGACATTATGAACAACTTCATGCCAGAAAACTTTAGAATGAATATGAAATGGAAAAATATTTTTTAAAAATTTACAAAAAACTTGCTAAAATAGACCAAAGAAGAAATAGAAAAGCTGAAACTATTGCCTAACCATAGAATAATTAAAAGTGACCGTTAAAAATCTTCCCACAAAGAATACATCTGATCCAAAAACTTAAACTGTCAATTTACATAAACTGTCTAGAGAACAGAAAAAGAAGCAATATCCCAAAACATACTTTATGATACCCAAACCAGGCAGGAGTTTTAAAAGAAAATGAAATTAGTGATCTACCTCATTTACAAACTTAGATTTAAATATTCTACACAATTTTTAACAGACGGAATCCAGCAATCCATGAAAAAAGGTAGTGTACCATCATGATCATGTTGGGTTTTTCTTGGAATGCAAGGCTACTATAATATTAGAGATTTGATTAACATAATCAAGCACATCAAAAACTTCAAACTCTATGATCTTTGTATCTCTAGATACAAAGCTTCTGACACAATTCAACATCCATTCATTTAAAAAAAAGTCAGCAAACTAACCACTGAGAACACATCTTCAAAATTAATGGACCTCTGGACATCTATAAAAATCTACAGCAAACATCATTAAAACACCGTGAAATGTTGAAAGTTGCCTTTTAAGATTAGGAAAATAGCAAAGATGGCATCTTGGCACAAACATAAAAAAAGTGAATACATGATGTATTCATAGTGGTAAGAGGAAAAAAATAACTGTCAATCTACAGTCCTGAACTCAGCTAAAATTTTATTCAAGACTGAAGGTTAAATAAAGACTCTTTCAAGGAAACAAAAACTGAGTGTTTACCACCAACAGATCTTCCCAAAAGGAACTTCTAAATTGTGTATTTCAAGAAGAATATGACCTCATAGGAAAGGGCTGAAGAGCACTTGTGATCAAAGAACCTGACAAAAGTGAGGATAAATCTAAATAAACATTGATTACATAAAGCAATAATAATTGGACTTTAGCCATTATTATTAACCTTTTTAATGGGAAGAAATACTAAAAATCTAGCACATTTACATCTCAAAAACTTTATCCCTTAGCAGAAACGATTTGACCACTGACAGTTAAATATTTAAATTTGACGTCTTCTCTTTTACCTCCTTCACTCCATATACTTTATGACTGCTAGAGGTAGGTGTTGAGTAACAGACATGGGAAGAAAAATGTAGTCTATGCATAGCCAACAAATGAAGCAGCACGCTGCAAATGATCCCTCAATAGAACACATCTTAGAGTGTTAAAGAAAATCAAGGAGTACGAAGAAATTTAGAGAAAGGAGAACTGTCAATACCTAGTTAATGAAGCCCCAAAGAAAAGAAAAAAAGTGGGAAGGAACTATTTGAAATATCTGAAAGAAAAGTGATCCAGAATTTCCTTGTGTGAAAGAGAAATATATTCCTCTTCTGGAACGGTGGAATAAGTTCCCAGAAGACCAACCCTGGCAGCTAACAACCATAAACTGTGGAACAAATACAAAAAACAACTTCCTGGTGGTTCTGGAACGTGAACAAAGGCAGGTAAATTGTTTAGGGGAGCTGACTGGCATAAGTTGAGTTCACCATCTTTGTGGCTTTGACCTGATAGTGGTTTGTGGTCATGGCATGACACAATGGCTAAAGCAACATATGCCATTTTTTAGACTCATGAAGACAGAAACTAATGTAGTCAAAGCTGCCAAAACCTGAAGGGACAATCCCAAAAGTAAGAGAGTCAGAGAAGTTTAGGTCTTTAGGTGGCACCTGTACCATACATGCAAGGGACACACCCCAAATAGCCCAGATAAGGGAAGAGTGAGCTGATCCAGCATATGAGGTGCTATCCACAGTAGGCAAGATAGTTTCCAGTTTGAGTCTAACAAACTTAATTCCCTGTGAAAACAAAAACCAAAACACTATTTGGAGGAATATAACAGAATCCAGACTATCTGCTGCAACAGGGGTCAGCTAACTCTTTCTGTAAAGTGCCAAATAGTATACAGTTTAGGCTTGTGGGCCACACGATCTCTGTTGCAACTATTTATCACTGTCATTGTAGTTTGAAGGCAGCCAAAGAGAACATGTGAACAAATGGGGGTGATTGTGTGCTAGTAAAACTTTATTTACAAAAATAGGCAGCCAGTCCCTACCCCATAGTTTGCAAAAAAGTAATGTATTAATATATAATATATTAATGTATTAATATTGTAGAATAAAAACATATGTGTACACAAATAATCATTCACAAATCTTCTGAGTAGGCTTACTCATAATAGCTAACATCCCAGATGTCTACTAAGAGGTGAATTGATAAACAAAACAGTATATACCAGTGGAATACTATGCGTCAAGAAAAAAGAACTAATTACTCATACACATAAAAAGATACAAAGAATGTCTGACTTTTGAATGCAGAGGAAAAGTTGTTTTCTCCAATGTAAAGTAGGAGAGGAGAACAAGAGTAAAAAGTAGAGCACAGGGCTTCCCTGGTGGCGCAGTGGTTGAGAGTCTGCCTGCTGATGCAGGGGACGCGGGTTCATGCCCCAGTCCGGGAGGATCCCACATGCCGCGGAGCGGCTAGGCCCGTGAGCCATGGCTGCTGAGCCTGTGCGTCCGGAGCCTGTGCTCCGCCACGGGAGAGGCCACAACAGTGAGAGGCCCACGTACCGCAAAAAAATAAATAAATAAAGTAGAGCATAAATAAGAAACACAAACACAAAATAAGCTGACAATAAAAATCCTATAAAACATTAATTTAAATCAATGTAAAAAATGTTAAACTAGCTGATGAAAATACCAAAAAATGGTTACATTGGTTTAAACAGAAAAATATAAAATCTAGCAATTGCTCTTCTCTAGTAAACATACCCATCTATCCATACCCATATTTGTATTTATGTTTTATTTGGAAAGGTTGAAGATAAAGATGTGACAAATATTAGCCAGGATAATGGTTTTAATGCCAGAGAAAACAGACTTTAAGACACAAGTCATAAAAAATGCAGAAAAGAAAAACAGATCAACAGATGAAAAACCATAAATATGTATGCACCTATAATATAATTCAACATTATATAAGGTAATAGCTGACAGAAATACAGGGAAAAATAAATAAATCAGTAGTTTGAGTGGGATATTTTAACACGTCTGTCAGTTACTAATGGATCAATCAAACCAAATAAGCAAACAGATATTTTGAATAATAATATACTTCATCTATAGTGACAGATAATGAACTTCAAAAACCACACATTCTTCAGCTGAAGACCTAAATAGACATTTCTCCAAAGAAGATATACAGATGGCCAACAGGCACATGAAAAGATGCTTAATAGCTAATTAGTAGAGAAATGCAAATCAAAACTACAACGAGGTATCACCTCACACCGGTCAGAATGGCCATCATCAAAAAGTCTACAAATAATAAATGGTGGAAAGGGTGTGGAGAAAAAGGAACCCTCTTACACTGTTGGTGAGAATGTAACTTGGTGTAGCCACTATGGAAAACAGTATGGAGGTTCCTTAAAAAACTAAAAATAGAGTTACCATATGATCCAGAAATCCCATTCCTGGGCATATATCCAGAAAAAACTCTAATTTGAAAAGTTACATGCACCCCAATGTTCATAGCAGTACTATTTACAACAGCCAGGATATGGAAGCAACCTGAATATCAATTGACAGATGACTGGATGTAGAAGATGTGGTGTGTGTATGTGTGTGCATGCATGTGTGTATATATACATATATATATATGATGGAATATTATTCAGCCATAAAAAAGAATGAAATAATGTCATTTGTGGCAACATGGATGGACCTACAGATTATCATACTAAGTGAAGTAAGTCAGACAGAGAAAGATAAATATATGATATCACTTATATGTGGAATCTAAAAAAATGATACAAATGAACTTATTTACAAAACAGAAAGAGACTCACAGATATAGAAAACAAACTTATGTTTACCAAAGGGGAAAGAGGGGAAGGGATAAATCGGGAGTTTGGGTTTAATGGATACACACTACTCCATATGAAATAGAGAAACAACAAGGACCTACTGTATAGCGCAGGGAACTATATTCAATATCTTGTAATAACTATAATGGAAAGGAATCTGAAAAAGAATATATATATATATATACATACACACACACAAAAAAAACAAAACAAATACAGCACAACTTAATTGGAGAACTTGATGGATTCAACCACTTCAAAATTTTAAGATGACATTGTATAAAAAGTTAACACACAATGACATACTTTAAGGAAGTGTCACCTAGAATATAGAAAGAACTCCTGCAAATCAGCAAGAAAAACAGAAAGTTTAAAAAATGGGCAAAATGTAAATAGGCAATTTACAAAGATAGAGATAAAATAAATAAATAAAAGATAAAAAAATAAAAGCCCACGTCAATAAGAAGGCGTGAAAAAAAATTAGTCCTAAGGAAAAAAATTAAGGAGCTAGATTATCTAGACAAATAATGTGCCATCAAACTCATGTACTCACATACCGTGTAGGACTAAAGCTCAAAGAATAGGATGAAGCTTTGATTAGATGGCAAAACAGGCAGATTCAATTCCTGGTAGCTTTAACCCACCATAACTTTATTGATCTTATAGGAAGAAAGGACAATAAAAATCTTCAACTTCACCAATCTTAACAACATGATTTATCAATGATACTGTATTAGTTGCCCAAACAACTACTTTCCATCAAGGGATATTTCATGCTTTTTTAGTCCTAACTCCTATTGCCTCTGGAATTTCACAATGCCAAATCACAGAGACTCAATCTTCTAGAATTCTTCATAAGGTACTCATTTCAATACCAGCGTGTTCATTAGATCAAATGAGAGATTTTAGAAGTCCTACATACTTTGATATATTAAGTCGATATAAGAGAAATGTAAAACTGGAACTTTATGTGGTACTTTCACTTTAAGTCATCATATGATTCAATTACACTAGAAAGTTTTCGATACAATATAATATGTATGCAACTCACATTGTGCCTAGTCCAAAACCAAAGGCAGAACCTTAAGTTTCCTGGAGGTCTTAATTTTTTTTTTTTTTTTTAAGCAAACTTCCTTCTCATTCAAATAATGTAACTCTCAAGCAGCCACTTCTTATTGGTTCTAAGGAAACATCCATACCTCTGTATTCTTAGCCAGGCTAAGTAATTTTAGGCAGCTATTAAGATAACTTGATACAGTTGTAGCTGGCTCAGCCACAAGATGCTAGATGGCCTAGAGGCACCAAATGCTTAGGACTCAGGAATAAGGTCATCCGAGAAGTTAGCATATTCATACAGAAGAGTGAGCAATTATTGCTGAGGGTCGAGATGTTTCACAAACATCTCTACAGCTATGCCTTTAAACATGTTGCAGATGTAAGCTGCTATCCTAAGGGTAAATTTATATCATTAATTAGATCAGCATGTACATAATGTTGGAGTCCCTAGTGCTTGTATATAACTATTTGTCAGTAAGAATGGAAGAGCAATATCTAATTCAAATACTATGGGCCAACTACCATTGTCTCATATTGTACCAGAAACACACACGTTGAAAAGTTGCTGCAAATCCTTACTCCATGCAGCTCAACACTTACGTATAACTGAATGGAGATATAAGATGGACATACGGATGCCTGATTAACTCATGTGTAAGCTATGAAACATAAGCTACATACCCTTATAGGTTGTTATTTATGGAGCCATTGAATTAATATTTTAGATGGTTATCTTCATATTTTCTGGACATATTATATACCTAAAAATCAACTATTTCTATGATTAAATTTTAGAGTTATTATTCCATCATTCAGTTGATTCACTTATTAATTTAACAAATACTTATTGAGCACTCTTTTAGGTGCCAGAGGTACAGTGATAAAAAGGACTGACAACTCTTTTGATGTTATGGAGCTTGCCTTCTAGGAGGTTCGTTTTGTATAAAGTCTAGATGACAGACTGGTAGATATGGCGACTTCACGTGTATCCCCTTGAAAGTGTACGTGAGTGGCTTAACGTGCTGAACTATTCTATCTTCTACACTTATAACTACTTCCCCTTATATTTTTAATTTCTACTTCCTTACCCTCAGGTGTTCAGGGATGTCAAGAAAGCATCAAGTAATAGTGTTCCAAACCCAGCGGGAAAAACATAGCAATTGCATATTCTCAGACTTCATTTTACTCCCCTTGTCTTCAGCTTTTGGAATTTCTAATCATTTCCACTTTGAAAAATGTCTTCACTTAGCCTCCAAGATCTTACTTTCTCTTGGTTCGATTCCTACCAATAGACTTCTTCAAAGTTTTAATTGTTGCTTCCTCCTTATTTTCCTAACCTCTAAATATTGTAGTGATTAAGTTCTCACTCTTCAAATTTTTCCTCTTCTAACTCATTTCCTAGTGTCATCATTTAATATCGTGTCTTCAGTATCTCCTACTTGTTGAGGACTTCCAGATAGATATCTATTCTGGACCTACAAACATCTCTAGTTGGATGTCCAATGGACATCTTAAACTTAAAATATGAACCTAACTCCATGCCAGTGCATTTGCTTTCTGTTTCTTCTTGCTACATTTTTCCCAAGATAAATGCATGGCTGGCTACCTAACTTCCTTCAGATTTCTAAACAAATGTCACTTGCTTTAGGAAGCCTTCCCAGATCATCCTGTATAAAATAGCACCATTCCTACCCTCCCATCCCTGGTTGTATTCCCTGTCTTTGTTACCTGAATTTATACTTCTCCAAAACACTTATTACTAACTGACATATCATATATGTATGTACTTATTGTCTGTTTCCCCAGCTAAAATTAAGCTCCATGAAGCTGGGGGTTACTTCCTACTGTGTTATTAGTACACAGAACAGCACCTGGAAAGTAGCTGGAACTCAATAAATATTTATCAAATCAGTGATTGAATTTTTAAATAATCTCTTCTGTGGCTCTATCTACATATTTATCTACCTACCTACCTACCTACCTAATTTCTATGCTTTGCAAGCAAGCTGCACTGATTTGGGGTGGAAATGATGATTTTTCAAGGGTGGTATCAGAATGCTGTTTTGGATTTTAGAATGAAAGAAGTCCAGCCTCTTAGCCCTAAGAGACTTCGAAAGATAACATAGCTCTATTTCTTGTTCTATAGAGTATGGCTTAGAAAGAAAAAGAGTTTTGACTAAGGTTACACAACTAATGAGAGGCAGAACCACTGTTAGAGCCCAGGCTTCATGCCTTTCCAGCCAGTGCTCTCCAACCAAACCCCTATTAGGAGGCATTGCTTCTCCTTGACTGCCCACAGCGGCCCAATCCTTTCTGGCATTATTTTAAAAGTGTCCTTAATGAAGATTACACACAGATAGAACTAGAGAAAAATCTGGTTTTATGAATAAAAATGTCACATATAGATAATTTCAGGGGAAAAAAGGAGAACATTTCTGGATACTTAAGACCTAAAACTTAATTCTGTTTGTGCAAAATGCCTAGTTTAAAACAAGGCAACATCCTAGGATATTAAGAAACGGATTTAATATCCCCTAACACATAGTTATACTTTCAGAGGTGGGGAAAAAATCCATGCAGGTAGGTTAGTGAGAAACAACCATATAAATAGAGCAAATAGCCTAAAAAAGTTTAAAAAATCAATTAAAATATTTCTTGACCCTGATGGTGTAGGTGCTGTAAGGGATAAAGCAAATTCAGTCTAAACACAGGATTTGATCTAAGGTTTTTCCCACACAAAGACACAAAGTAAAGAAGTTTGAATTCCATAAGAAGCAGTAGAGCATAGTGGTTACATATACTCTATTCTTTGGATTTGCATCTAACACTCCCTCCGCATAGATGTAATAACTTAATTGTGTTATTTAACTTCTACAGGCCTCAAACTGTTGATCTGTAAAACAGGACTAAATATCAACTATGGCATATAATTGTTATAAGAATCAAAATAGGTCATAAATCTAAATGATTTACACCCTGTGGCATCCATTTTAGAGTTCAAAATATTGTGGAATGGTACTAGTAAAATTTAACTAACTGCAATATATAATTTAAAATAATTTCTAAAATTTTTAAAAATAGTATTTATGAAAAATGATCTAAAATTTACCAAAATCACTTTTGTAGTTGATCATTTGCTGAGTTTTTCTAACACTTGGGGTACTTCATAAAATATGAACAATTTTCATTGATCAAGTCTATCAATTTTCTGTACTACATGAACTGAAACCATCTCCTATGCAATAGTATGATAGTAATCATAGGCAGCCTACTCTGTTTTCCAAAACATGATAATTTCAGCATGTAGATGTGTTTACCTACAAAACCAAACTTGTGGACCTCAAAACGTTCATTTTACCATGACGATTTAAGAAAGAAGATTGTGACCCAATTTTTGATTGTCTAAAGTCCTTGGAGATGAGAGTAGATTGAACAAGATTGGTAGGTGAGGTCAGAGAGGTATTAGGACAGATAATACAAAGTCAACCTGGCTACTGCTGTAACTATCACACCCAATGCTAAGCTCCAAGGATCCATTGGTCTGCCACATGTGAACCCTTGGGTGTCCAGTCACAATCACACACCTATATCAGTTCCTCTTGAGGTCTAATATTGCCAGATGAGTATGACAGTCTATACATTCTTTCACATGTCACATTTAATGGAGCTCCAACTTCTTCATACATTCACTTATTTTAATCTTAAGTCAAATATTCACTGAGTGCCTACCATGTGCTAGCCATTGGACTAGGTGCTGGAGAAACACTCTGCCCTCCTGGAGCTTACACACTAGGGTGGGAAATTAATAAGAGGAAAGTAACAAACAAGTGAATAACTCCTTTGATAAGGACAACGAAGCAGAGAGCGCATATGTCATAATGCTGTATAACCTTTTCCTTATAATGAATTTTAATTATTCTGCCAGTAATCCAAGACAGCATTATCTTCAACAAAGCCAAACTCCTTTGAGGCAATCACAGAACTTAGGTACAGTGAAATACAGCTCTCAATTCACTCTAAGCATGATTATCAGTTGAAGCCTGCAATACAAAGTGTGCGTGAGTATGTGTATTGGAAAGAGGTAGGAAGAAATGGGCAGCTAGGGGATGAGCTTCAGGAAGACAGAAGAAAAGAAAAAAGGAAGGGTAAATAGAACTAAATTCTTACATCAATTATCAAGGTCATTTTGCTCAATCTTTCAGATTTTAGATTTTTCTAGAATGGGACAATTGGCCTCTCAGAGTAACTAGTGACTGAATACTAATATAAAGACACTGCTTAGTTCACCATCAGACGTTTACCCTTTTCCTTTAGTTTAACTATTTAGAAATGTACTCTCTAATTTTTATTCCTATAGAACATATTTTTAACAATTTATTTTCAGAGTTAAAAGATATAATCCTTCCTCCAAAATTACATGTTCATATATCGTTTTTATGACATTTTCACCCGGTTACCTACCATGTAAGCAAGTAAGAGATTTAAAACAAAAGCAGTGAACTGGCATAATGCAAAAACTTTTCTGACTTCAGTGCCATTTTTGAAGTAGAAATTCTTGGGTCATTCCTTCCTGGCTTTAATTAAATACCGACACCTATTTCTAATCACTTTCAAAATGTTAGGGGGAAAATGCAGAAACCTTTTCTTAGAAAATCCTTCTTTCCAATACTGGGATGCTTTGAAGCCACAAACTCTAAAATAAAGTCATCTTCCCCTCTCCCAATCAATACTTCTAAATAATGGATGTGAACATACACTTAAAAAAAATCCTACCTGGATACAACTCTTACCTGCATCTCTTGACAAAAGGAAGCCAATGGCCCAAAGAGAATCTGACATTGCTCGTCAGCAGTGTATGTCATCTCCGGCAACTTGGAGGGAACCATCACGGAATTGACACTCTGGGGATTTGTCTGTAGCAAGCAGTTACTGGCCTTTGACCTGGCGATATGCAGATATGTGTAACATTTTGAGTTAAACGCAAAAAGTTGTTATAATTAGTTAACACAGCAACAGGAAACATTTCGATACTACTAAAATATGTTCTTACTTTTATTTATAAGCTCTTCTATTGAATGCTCATAGAAATTATCCCATGTATGAGAATCATTTGTTTATAATTATTACGATAAACCTAATAATAAAAAAAGTTCAGATTAACAGGACTTTTTGTTTTTAAAGATCTTTCATATGGATTAACTCAGCTAATCTACATAACACTGTGAGGTGGTTATTATTTTACATATTTATAAGATGAAGAAGCTCAGAGACTAACTTGTCCAAAAGTAATGTATGAAGGTAAGAAATCAACTATATTCTGGGATTTAAGGAATCTATGGAAAGCATTCTCAAGTGACTATTAATAGTGTGAATATTTTTCTACTTGACATTGTACTACAACTTCCATTTATGGGGTAAAATTTAATTTTATCATAGTTCTGATTCATGAGAAGACAACTACACAAAATCCTGCACTCATTAGGACCTACTGAGGGGCTACTGTTGCAGTGACAAAGAGAATGCCCAGACTCTACTGCACATATTTCTGGAAAGAGTTATAGTAATGTAATAAATATATTTTAGTAGATTTTAATATTCATTTGACAAAAAATTAGCTTGACAATTTAAATGGTATGGAAAAATAAATTTGTGTAGTGAATTTAGCTAGTTAGATGTTCCTATATTTCTTACTTAGACTTTTGGATACTTTAAGCATCTCTCACTCACTAATTGGGACTTTACATAACATCTACTGGTACCGTTTCATCTTCCCCTTCTATTACTGAAGGAAAAAGTAAAGAACAGGGCTTTAACATGAAAATTAGAACAGTAATACTTTTTTTCATTTCCTTTTCCAACCAGGCAGAAGCTACGTATTACCAAAGTTGAAGGTTGAAAAGAGGAGAATCAAGGACTATTATAATGGTGAAAACTATGCATTGACATTAATGAAAAAACATTCAGAGTGCAGAACTACCACAGTGGAAAGGTGGAGCTTTTGTTAAAGAGGTTCTTTATAACAACAGATATAGAAGGATGAACAATGAAAATGTTTCCACTAAGAAATTTTGAAGAGGCAATTAAATATTATGAAAGATTTTTTATCATTATAATAACTTTCAACCTTACAAATCACCTTGCCCATCCTCTTGTTTGAAAGTGTGGAAACTAAGAAACAAGTGGGTTAAATAATATGTCCCAGCTCACACCATGAGTCAGTGGAGAACCAGGAGTGGATCCCAGCACCTTGATTCCTAATCTGGTGGCTGTCCGCCTCTGCCACACCACCCTCCCAGGTTGGTAGAGGAAGCAGGCACACATACACATTCATGACACAGCAACAGCTAGTGACCTCAGTACCTTAGAAATCTTTCCAAATCTTCCTTGCTACATCGGGACCACGAGACATCACCGAGATTTTGTCCTTTAATCCATTCACCAGACATGATATGAAGACCATCAGCACATGATGGGTGGTCATTGTCATGATTAATCCCCATGCTGATTTGGAATATAAAATTTAAAAATTACATTAGATAGATATTTTTAACCTGTTATTATACTTGCAATTAAACAACAGCTAAATAATTAAAATAATGGGAGAGAAATTCGTTTTTATTTTTTATTGAAGTAGAGTTGAATCACAATGTTGTGTTAATTACTGCTGTACAGCCAAGTGACTCAGTTATATATATACACATTCATTTTCATATTCTTTTCCATTATGGTTTATCACAGGATATGGAATACAGTTCCCTCTGCTCTACAGTAGGACCTTGTTGTTTATCCATTCTATATATAACAGTTTGCATCTGCTAACCCCAAACTCCCACTCCACCCCTCCCACACCCTCCCTTCCCCTTGGCAACCACTGGTCTATTCGGAGAGAAATTAGTTTTTTGTTGTTTTTTTTTTAAATTTTTTTTGATGTGGACCATTTTTAAAGTCTTTATTGAATTTGTCATAATATTGCTTCTATTTTATGTTTTGGATTTTGGCCACGAAGCATGTGGGATCTTAGCTCCCTAACCAGGGATCAAACCCACACTCCCTGCATTGGAAGGTGAAGTCTTAACCACTGGACTGCCAGGGAAGTCCCAAGAAATTAGTTTTAAAGGTCAACATAACATTAGATTTCAGACTGATTTATTTTTAAAATTTTATGGTCTATATTAAAGGTCAATGTTTTCACTTAGTAAAAAACATTCTCCCAATCAATCTAGTAAATAACATGCTTAGTTCACCTGTATCAAAATGATCTATAGATATATTTTTGACATAGTAGCAGGTATGAAGCACATAGAAGTGGTAAGTTTCTATTCAATCACACTAGATTCTTGCTCTTGCCTAAAGATCCTTTATTCATTCCTTTTATCAAATCCGAAAACACATTAAAGTATTATTTTTCCTCAAGTGCTTCACGAGATAGTCTTCCTCCACTCATCATAAAACACAAACTGTCCCTGGGAAACCTGAACACTCTCGGCCATCTTCATCTTTTCTACTGAATCCTGAATCTGTTGCTCCAAGTTGTAACTCTATTCTAAAACTCTGACTTATCTTCTGATGGACGTATTAGAAGACTGTTAAATTCAGTATGTCTAAAAGCTGCCCTTAATATTTTCTCTTTCAAACCTCTATGTACTCCTGAATTCTTTTTCTCGCTTGTTCTCTTTTGTGTGCCTTTGCTAGCCCAAGAATCTTCAGGTCATCATTTATTCCTTCCTCTCCCAAATTATCACCCAATTATTTACTAATTGTTAGGGGCAAGCCCTGCTAATCTACTTTCTAAATATTTCTTTCAACTGTTATTTCCTTTCAATTCCTTCTGTTACTATTAAAGAGGATTATAAAAATATTTAATCCTGAAAATTACTATGGCATTCTGAGTGGGTTCTGTGCTTCTAATCTTTGGCAACATTCTCCCTTTTCCTCCTGCCCTGCTCCAGTAAGATCTATTTAAAAACACAATTGCGCTGCCTTTCGTCTGCTTTTCCATTACCTATATAGGAATTTCCAGCTCCTTAACATGGTACACAGTTTCTTAATCTTCTTCCAAGCCATTTATTGCATTTCTTTTCAGCAAGAGCAAATGACCTGTAGTTTCCCAAACATTATGTTGTTCCTTATTCTCTTGCATTTTCTCTGTGTCATATACCATTAAAAAGGGGCTTATAAGCTTGAATTAAACAATTCTATGAGGTAGGAACTTTTATAATACCCTTTCTTCTGATGAGAAGTAACTTTCCCAAGGTCATACAACAAGAAAGTGGAAAGTAGTGATGTTTGAATTGAGGAGTCTGGCTCTAGAATCATGTGACTAACCACTGAAGTCCATTCCCTCCCTGACCCTGTCCAAAGTGCCTTGCCTTCAACACCTTTCCCTGGATAAATTCTACTTGATCTTCAAGATTCACGTAGATTACTTTCACAAGGTTTTCTTTTACTAAACTCCCACCTCACCTACGGGTACTGTCTCTGTTTTCCCAACACAGGATTCTGTGAACAACATTACTACAGTGTTTTCTACATTGTACTGTATGTTTTTACTCTTGGTTATCTCTCCAGTTTCTTGAGGATAGGAACTTACTCATTGCTCTAAGATCCTGGCATATGGGAACCATACTCTATAAATGGTATTTAAATGTTGAACCAAGTCAGCATGTATTGGGATTGGCCAAAAAGTTCGTTCAGGTTTTCTGCAAGAGGTTATGGGAAAATACGAATGAACTTTTTGGGCAACCCAACAGAATCACTTCTATTGCAGTAAAAGTTGCATATAATCTCCTATGAATTCTCATAATGAGGACATTAAAATAACTGTTTGTGAGAGAGTTAATACTGAAGAAGTAGAAAGAGGAAAGCTTGGTTTTGCACATGTTAAGTTTGAGATGATGGCAAGATAGTCCAATGCTCCCTTTTCTCATTGTGTAATGATCTAGATAATAAATAGTCTTTGAGAAAAATTTTGTGAACAGGAATATATATGTGATATTTTAAAATACTAATAAAAGAATATTGTTATAGAAGTTGCTAAAGGAAATTACAACTATACTACCTATATTTTCTCATATGAAAATGAAAATTTTCAAGACTATTGAACTACATTTTTGGTTAAATAAACTAAAGATTTAAATCAAAATGGTTAGATTTAATGTTTTTGAAAGAAGAAAATGATATAGATGGAATTAATTAATTTATGAAGAAGAGTAATGAATTAAAAGTTCATTATGTTTGCTAACTTGAAGATTATGGAAATTATATAAATAAAATTTAAAATGTACTGTTGAATATCATCCTTCACTTTTAGTGTTACAAAAATTCACCTATATGATACACCATATTTCTCTTTCCTCGTCTAACTAATGTCCTTAAATAGGGTTTGTATCAATACATATTAATAGAATGACTGACAGAGAGAACAGGAAGAAAAATGTTTTCATACTTTGAAGATAAAGAGAAAAAGTAAGACATGATAATGGAGTAGGTAGGGGCCAATTCACTTACTGAGGGCTAGAGTGAAAGACGTAGGAGTTAGATTTGAATCATGTATCTCCCCCTTATTCATGTGACCAGAGGCAATTTAAATAATAATAAAGGAATAAATGTGCCTCAGTTTCCTCATCTGTTAAATATACTTTTCTGACTGGTTGTGAAGGTTACATGAGGATGATATAAAATGCCTGGCACAGTGCCTGCAATATAGCAGGAACCCATAACCTTTTTTTTTTTTTTTTAAACTGGGGCAGTAAATCAGAGAAGTTTTATCCTATCTCTCTAATTTGTCAAAAAAACACAGAGATAACCATCATTAAAGGCAATCTGCTGTATTGGCTGACTTTCATGAAAGTGGGGATTTAAGAAAAGCCAAGTAAATAATAATGGCAAGAAGTTACTTTGTCTGAATGTTAAACTAAAATAAGAAATTGTAAATATGCCACAATCTCCCAGATTGATAAAGACGCCTAATGCACTGACTGTACAGTTCCAATGCCGCCCCTGCCTGCATCACTGTTTCACCTCCCCCAGGGATTCTGGCTGCAGCACACATTGCCGGGTGACCCTGTTATAACAACAGCCACTTGCCATGTGGAACATACTCAACTCTTCCATCTGTGGTGGTGCAGTCTTTCAAACCATACACAAATGCTATTATTTTTGAAAGGCAACTGGTCCTTTTCAGAAATAATAAAACTTCTTAAATAATGTGTCCATTTGAGAGAAGGAGAGGGACTCCTTCCAAGATTTAGCAATTTGGACATTTTCCCAAAGCAGTGTAATGTTATTTTCCAAATTGGGAAGATTACAACTTCTCATGCAGATGATCATCTTCCTTTTGGGATCCTGATTCTCATGTACGAAATTAGCTACAGCCATGGAGAGATCTGGTGATACAAGCATTGTTTACCATTAGTTAAATTTTCCTAAAGCTATTTAACTTGTAACAGAAGTTATCATTAAATTGGGACAGGGCTTTTTTTTTTATAACCACACATCTGGAACTATCAGGAGACACTGCTTAGTACTGATCCTACAGATTTGAAATAAAACAACTGTGAACCTTTATTTGCGCCAGTCACTATGTTAATCATTTACAATGATGATATCATTTAATCCTCACAATACCCCCAGAATGTTTCTGTTATCGTGACTTCTATCTTACAGATTAGGAAGGTGCTGAGGTTAATAGCAGAGCTGTGACTCAGACCCAGGCAGTCTGATGGGTCAAAAGAAGTGAACGTTAAATCACCAAACTATAGATCAAAAGTATCCATTTACATATAAGGTTTATTTTCTGAATAATTTTAAATGTCTCCTCTCTGTTAGCAGAAACACACCTTCACATATACAGTCCCATAACCAAGTCGCATGCACTGCATGGAAAACATTCTCGAAGTAAGACATTAGCAACACCTCTCCTCACACTGTGCAACTGAGCTACATTTTAATAATCTCAGTTTAAATTCACTTTGAGAAAGAGCCTTGGGCAAATAAACTCTCCACTAACATTGTACATGGTTGTCAAGTCAACTGAGAAAATATTTTTATCTTATAAAACTTCTCAACTTGTTTAAAAGTCTCTGCCAGGAAGTTTTGTGATATCCTGCGGAAAGCTGGAGAAGCATTTGGATTTTGAAGATGGTCCCTTTTGATGTTCAAAGAGTCAGAGAAGAGAACATTTATGAATTCACTCACATTTTTTGGGTAATTTGGAAAGGATCCAATTTGTCAACAGTCATATTTTAAGAGAGTAAACTTTTTTGTGCTGAATACATTAAACATTTTGTCACAATATCTTATTTTCCACTAAAAGCCATATATTATATAGAAAAAATTAATTTATAAAAGGAAACAAACTATCACAAATGACACGTAATTTCATACCATTCAGTGGCTATATCTGATTTGATGTAACTTCACTCCTGTGTACTCATGGAAGAAAGCCCAACATTAAGAAATATGAGACATTTTCACTACTTTTTATATTTTAAATCATTTCACTTTGCACAAAACAAATATGTACTTCCACTGGTAAGTCAAGAGGCAATGGAAAGTAAGTCAGCATCAAGATAAAAAATCAGAGGTCAAAAAATAAAGTAGGGGTACAAAAGGAGATTCCTTTTGACTTTGCTGTGTGTTACACGACAGTTTTATCTAGCAATTCAAAAAATACTTGTTAAGAACACACTAAGTGCTAGGCACTGTACTGAGTTGGGGTCGTAAAAATGAGTAAGATCCAGTTTTTACCCTCAAGGAGTTTATCATATACTGGGGCTGGAACACTCCATCCCTTGCCCTCATGCAGCTAAAAGATGCCTGGATCCTGTCCTTCTACGTTCCATAAAGCTCTCCCACCCATTCCTCCTTTTCCAACACTACTTCCATCAACCAAGACAAGAGGTGACTTTCTTCACTTCTGGATTGTTGTTCTTCACTTCTGGATAACCCCTTCACACCTGGCCTTAACTCTTTGCCTTATTAAACAATTATTTAATTATTTTAATTCCTTATGAAAACATTAACAAAAACTAGTTCCCTAGGTAAAATCTTTCAATTTTCCTTGGCAAGCAACGATACTGAAAAAGTGAATAATGAACCAAAGGGCTGGTTAAAATGCAGATTCCTGAGCTCTACCCCAACCAATTAAAAGAGGCCTAAGACCTAAGAAACTTTATTTTAACACATTTTATCAATGATTCTTACTTAAAATTCTGAGAACCAATGAGCTACAAGATAAAATCCAAACTTTTTATCTTGTTTTCAAATAATCTGTAAACTGATTTCAATCTGATTTCCACTGGAACAGTTAATTCCAGCCTACTGTTTTGTACAGTCCCTTCCTTTCAGAATGCTTTCCACAGCTTATTTGTATTTACAAATGTAACTTAAATTTTAAGCCCTTCTTGCCATATAAAGGACTCTTCAATAAATTCTAGCACATATTTCTCATGATTCTTAACTTTTAAGCCCTTCTTGCCATATAAAGGACTCTTCAATAAATTCTAGCACATATTTCTCATGATTCTTAACTTTTGTAACCTTCAAATATATGGCACAAAAAATATCAGAACTATCTTCTATTTCTGGTGAATTTTAAGTAATATATACAAAGTATTACTACCTAGAATTTAAGTGTTCAGAGAATAAGAATTATCATATTTTCTTTTTAATTCCTTAAATAGTAATAAATAAATATACATAGATTTTATCAACTAATACAGAATCATAGGAGCAACTAAATATTCTGTACATTTGATGGAAAGTTGAAACTAATGTGGCATCTTACTGACTTAGGGAAACCATAAGCCTGAAAAGTCTATGGATGATCTGCTCAAGGAAGGTTGCTTGCCTTACTCTAGACCATACACTTGCCAAGAGAAATGCATTAGAGAAATGCAAACAGAAAGCCAATTCTTGTATGGCTGTTCACTAGTTGGGTGATTTTTCTCCTCTTCCACCTACTCACTACGATGTCCAAACCTACATTTGAAGAGAATCTGGTATGGGAGTGCTGCTGCATCTCTGCTGGCTTACGTCCCATTCTGATTATTAACTTGGACAAACTACTTATTACTCTAACTGGTATCACTGTCTAAATAAAATAGCAAATACAAAACCTGTGCAAGTGGTCTTACAAGAATCTCGACTTCTCTGATGGCACAGTGGTTGAGAATCCGCCTGCCAATGCAGGGGACATGGGTTCAAGCCCTGGTCTGGGAAGATCCCACATGCCGCGGAGCAACTAAGCCCCCAAGCCACAAGTACTGAGCCTGCGCTCTAGAGCCCCATGAGCCACAACTACCGAGCCCGTGTGCCTAGAGCCCATGCTCCGCAACAAGAGAAGCCTCTGCAATGACAAGCCCTCACACTGCCACACTGCAACGAAGAGCAGTCCCCGTTCACCGCAACTAGAGAAAGCCCGCACGCAGCAACAAAGACCCAGTGCATCCAAAAAGAAAAAAAAAAAAAAAAAAAAGAATCGCCATAATAAGTACACTTCCTGCCAATCCAGTAAAAATTCTGAAGGATATAAAAGCACTCCTTGAGTGAACAGAGAGATGTATGGCCATTGGAGGCTGAAAATCTCCTTGTTACATTGAAGCATCCATAAAAATAATTATACAACTACTAATAATGAATTATTATTATTATTCATTCACTCTGTATTATTCATTCTGTGTTATGAGTCAACCAATGTGCCATGCAATTAGAGCATCACCAACCTAACAATGAACCTTGAAAGGAAAACTTATCCACATTTAGGAATGAAGAAAATTAGTAAAGACAGATTGACTTGCCCAGAGTTCATTCAGAGAGTAGCTGGCATGACAAGAATTCAAGTCCAAGTCTGTGTTGTTTTAATATGCTTTCTCTCATCTGCCCACTGAGTAATTTCTATCCTTAACCAAGGCGTGTGTACTAGAGGAAGATACTTGTGACTTTTGCTGTATGGAATTCTAAACCGTACAATATGGAAACAGTGAACTTACATGTTGCTATTACCAATTTTAGTGGGTCAAGGAACATTAATTACAGAAAAATTAATTTTGAATTTTTAAGAAGCAACAGATTTCTAGAAACAAGAGTATATTTGTTTTTGTCTATTACAGTAATCTGTTATTTGACCTGTTTCCCATCCTAAGAGTCCTAGATGATGTACTGTCTTTATCTTCATTTCTTATTTACTTCTTATTGTTTGTCTACTCTCCCTTTAGAATATATCCTCTCTTTCTTATAGTAAGATATGCTGATGTAATCAATATACTGATACTGTATACTGATCTAATCAGTATATTGTACTACAAGATATACTTACTATAAGATATAGTAGATATACTGATGGGCATCAATGCAGAATGAAGCCAAAAATTTTATTTCCTTCTAAAAGGGACTCCTCTGGCATGCTGAGAGAGATTAGCCAAATTTAAGCTTACAGTATACCTCCTGGAGCATATGCTACCTTCTTATTTAATTAGCAGAATTTTAGATTAAATAGTACTATTGCTGAAACTTCTGGAATTGTCCCTTCCAAGTCCACGCCTTCAGGATGTGCATGAAACAGCTGAACAGGCCTGTAACCAAACTTCAAAGAAGACTCATCATAACTGATGTATAATTTAACTACTGTATTTCTACACAGTTAATTTTATATAAGAATCAAAATAGCATGTGCCAGAAAGGAAAAATATGTTGTCATATTTGTATTTTTATAGTCATAAAACCATATTTTCCACTCAAGGCAACTGCATTCCTTGAGCCAAACTAATTCCTCTTTCCCTGCTTCTGGAACCCAACTGCTCTCTACCCTGAATCTCAAAATGGCTGTCCAAAAGGTGAGTATTCCTAAAACAAATGCTTATTCATTCATACAATAAATATTTGAGTTCCTATAATATACAATGCACTCAACCTGGTACAATATGAGAAAAAATGTATTAGACACTAATCCTAGTTTTATAGAGATTCCTGTCTAGTAGGGAGTATATGTGTGTATAAATATCAGTATAAATCAGTATATATTAGAAATTAAGCTACAAGTGATATTTACAACTAACAGTGTAAGGGAGTTAAAAAAGGAGATACATTTCTAGCTGGACTTTCAGGTCTAATTTCACAAAAAGGATTACATTTGGTTTGACCATTAAAGGGATTACATTTGTCTTTACTTAATGGATAAGTAAAACTGAAAAAGGTATAAATCAGTAGGGCTGGGAGTTGGAATAAGAAAACAGCATTAATAAAGACATGAAGCTTGAAAATTATGGATTGTTTACATTCATGAAATAGAGAAGTAGCTTATAAAGTTAGAAAGATAGATTGGGACCAATCTATAAAAGTCATGAATCTAAGGCTATGGAATTTGGAGTTCATTCATTAGGTGGTAAGGAGCAATAAAGATTTCTGAACTGAAGATCAGAACCATAATTCAGGAAGCTGAATCTGATGAAAGTAAGATAGATTAGAAAGATTAGGTGCTGAGGCAAGGAGACCGCTGAGGTGGGTACTGCAATAGTCCAAGCCTGGATGAATAACAGAAGAGGGAATGGAAAGATGGGCTAACTATTTCAGATGACCAATGAACAGAATTTGACAACTGATTATGGAAGGAGCTAAGACTAGAAAGAGTTAAAGATGTTTTAGATGTCTCAACTTAAGAACTGATAACAATATTGATGCCAATAACAGAAATGCAGATGTCTGAAGAAGTGGGTTATAACCTGGCCCTACCTTGGTTCTACCCAGGCAAAATTTCCATCAAAGCATGTAAGCAAATGTCATTGATTTCAAAGCCTTATTAATTACAAGGCATCTACATTGTTCGTACTCTGGGATTACTTAAAACTTTAGCAGGTGCCCCAAATATTTGTTGCCTTCAAGGAGCTAACTTTGCATATTTATTGCCTCATTAGCTTCTCAGTTCCAAAGAAACTCCTGAATTGTCAACTTAGTGGAAAAGCCATGTCTCTAAGCCAAAGTTTAATAAATATATATTAGTCTTTTACCCTTGGTTCAAAAAAGCAAAACAAAACCCAAAAACATACAAGTATTTTGGCCATGTGAAAACATGTTCTGTGTTTTTATAGTCACATAATTTATAAGTAATTTTCCCTAATGTATGTAATTTTATCCACTCATCATCTCTATGAAGTAGGCAATCTAATTACCAGATGAGATTCTTAATCAGTAAATAAATTGTATATGTTTAATGCAGTTTCTTTTAACTTTTAAAAATGCAGAACTCTGCTAGAGCTTTTTTATTTTCTTGACACTATCTATTACAAGTATAAATTACCATAAATGTGCTAAAGTCAAATTACAAAATTGTATCGTAAATTGTTTTCAAGACAAACAACTTTGTCTACAACCTTATATCCATACTATTATTTCAGTAATATAAACCTATCTTAAAAGGACCGTTTTTATAATTAGGAAAACAAAGTGCTGAGGCATCAGATACTAAATGGTCAAAAAATAAATACTATTTCATTAATATAAGACAGTGATCATTTTCAAGTCCTTATGATTACTTTTATTGGCTACTTATTTTTAAAGTAATGGGATAAATTTAACAAGTGAGAAAAAGATGAGATACCTAACCATTCTAGTAAGCAAAGAAACACAAAACAAATTAAATTATAATTTAACATGTGCTAAACTCAAAGCTGGGAAAATAAACTGAAACTATTTACCAGCAGTCTTCTATTTAAATTTGGATAAATATTGCATATGGCCTCCAAAAATAGTGCCCCACTTACACACTTCTCAAAAATGTATAAGAATATCTATTTCCTCAGAGACGAACGCTTTTCATTCACTTACACTGTTAATCGAAAAATCATTTAACAGCTATTTATAGAGCACAAATGAAAGGTGTGAGAGATACAATGTTAAACAGCAATGACAGCAGAAACAAACATAAAACAAAACAAGACACAGCCCCTGTCCTCAAGAAACACAATCTAGGGCTTGCCTGGTGGCACAGTGGTTAAGAATCCACCTGCCAATACAGGGGACACAGGTTTGAGCCCTGGTCCAGGAAGATCCCACATGCCGCGGAGCAACTGAGTCTGTGTGCCACAACTACTGAGCCTGCACTCTAGAGACCGCGAGCCACAACTACTGAGCCCACGTGCCACAACTACTGAAGCATGCACACCTAGAGCCCATGTTCCACAACAAGAGAAGCCACCGCAATGAGAAGCCCGAGCATCGCAATGAAGAGTAGCCCCCGCTCGCCGCAACTAGAGAAAGCCCTTGCGCAGCAATAAAGACCCAATGCAGCCAAAAATAAATAAATAAATAAAATAAACACAATCTAATTAGAGATACAGACATTAAATAATCATGCAAGTGTAAACCTACAACTGTGAAAAAATTAGGAATGAAAACTACATAGAATTAATAAGAGCAGATATGAAGGGATTTAACCTACCCATGGAATACTTCTCTGAAGAAATGACGTGAAAGAAGAGTAAGAGAAAATGAGGGAAGAGGACAGGGAGAGTTTTCTTGTCAAAGGAGGCACGTGGTCCTTACAGTGGGAGTAAATACGGATTCATCTGTGTAGATTTATGTAATCTGATAGTCGAAAGGAGAATTGCTTTGTGGTTTGACTGGCATCCTATTAACGACACTAGGATATTCTCATATAAGCCATCAAAATATCTCTATGAGCTATGTGGTTATATCCTTTGCCATTTTTCTAATGGGACTTTGGTCATTTTGCAAATTTATTTTTAAGAGCTCTTTTTATATTAAGGAAAATATTACTTTGTCATGTGTCAATATTACACATGATGCAAATGCTTGTACCGACTATGATTTATCTTCTGACTGTTGTATTTTTTCCTTGCCTTGATATTTAATTTCAAGTCACTAATTTTATGTGAATTTTCCTTAAATATTTCTAGATTTCACACCTAGAATCATAAACGTTCTCTATTAAAGACTAAAAAAGAAAAAAGCCAACAAAACAAAAAATCTCACGTACAGAATCATTTTGGTGTGTTCCAATGTAATGTCTAAGGTAGAGAATCAGATTTCTGTTACTTTTGTTATTGAATGATTCATTTCCTTCCATTGATTGTAGGTGCAGCTTTTATTATATGCTACATTTCCACATCTTTTCCTACATATAAATGGAATTTTTTTTTTCTTACTCTCTCTTCCATTGACTTGTCTGCTTTTTCTAGCACCAGCACAAACTGCTTTACCTATTCTGAAATGTATTACTATTTGATAGCGCTCACCCTCCTCCTCTCCACAGTGTTTTTTTTTTTTTTTTAAACAAGAAATTTCTTATGTTGAGTTTTCCACATGGACTCTAAAATCAGGCTGTCTAGTAAAAAAATTCTATTGATATTTTGGGCAGATTATATTAATTTATATATAGATAATTGTCATTTTATAATATTGACTGTTCCTACCCTAAACCAGGAAATCTCTTTCCATTTATTTATACCACTTTTATGACTCTGTGTGGTTAATAATTCTTCTTTTTATAAGTCTTGTACATTCCTTTGTAAGTATATTCCTAGGTGTTTTATCTTTTTAATTTTTATTTTATTTTTTGCTATCTTCAATATAAATGAAATTTTTTTCTTTCCTTACAGTTTGCAAGTGGCTCTTGTTCATGTATTGGAAAGAAAACAATTTTTACACAGTTTTTTAACAGGCCAATAAAATTCTCTCACTGCTCTAATAGGTTTTTTAGTAGATTGTCTGAAGTTTTCCATTTATACAAATGATACTCATTTGGCCTCTCCTTTCTAATTTTAAATTTATTAAATATTTTCATGAAAACAAATATATGTAATATATATGTGTACACATACTACATTGTATGTGTGTGTATCTGAATGTGTTATGTAATATAAATAACTTAAGTATTAAGGAGATAAACAGCAAGGTCCTACTGTATAGCACAGAGAACTATATTCAATGTCCTATGATTTAAAAAAACAAACCACCCAATTAAAAAATGGGTGAAAGACTTAAATAGACAAGTCACCAAAGAAGACATACAGATGGCCAACAGGCACATGAAAAGATGATCAACATCACTAATTATTAGAGAAAGGCAAATCAAAACTACAATGAGGTATCACCTCACACCAGTCAGAACAACCATCATCAAAAAATCTACAAACAGGGCTTCCCTGGTGGCGCAGTGGTTGAGAGTCTGCCTGCCGATGCAGGGGACACGGGTTCGTGCCCCGGTCCGGGAGGATCCCACATGCCGCGGAGCGGCTGGGCCCGTGAGCCATGGCCACTGAGCCTGCGTGTCCGGATCCTGTGCTCCGCAACGGGAGAGGCCACAACAGTGAAAGGCCCACGTACCGCAAAAAAAAAAAAACAAAAAAAAAAAAAACAAAAAAAACTGCAAACAATAAATGCTGGAGAGGGTGTGGAGAAAAGGGAACCCTTTTGCACTGTTGGTGGAATATAAATTGATACAGCCACTATGGAGAAAAGTATGGAGGTTCCTTAGAAAACTAAAAATAGAACTACCATATGACCCAGCAATCCCACTACTGTGCATATACCCTGAGAAAACCATAATTCAAAGAAACACATGTACCCCAATGTTCATTGCAACACTATTTACAATAGCCAGGACATGGAAACAACCTAAATGTCCAACAACAGATGAATGGATAAAGACGATGTGGAACATATATAGAATGGAATATTACTCAGCCATAAAAAGGAATGAAACTGGATCATTTGCAGAGATATGATGGACCTAGAGTCTGTCATACAGAGTGAAGTAAGCCAGAAAGAGAAAAACAAATATCGTATATTAATGCATATATGTGGAATCTAGAAAAAAGGTACAGATGAACCTATTTGCAGGGCAGGAATAGAGACCTGGATGTAGAGAACGGACATGTGGACACAGCGGGGGGAAGGGAAGGGTGGGATGAATTGGGAGATCAGGACTGACACATGTACACTACCATGCGTAAAATAGATAGCTAGTGGGAACATGCTGTAAAGCACAGGAAGCTCAGCTTGGTGCTCTGTGGGATGGGGGGGTCAAGTGGGAGGGAGGTCCAGGAGGGAGGGGATATAGGTATACATATAGCTGATTCACTCATTGTACAGCAGAAACTAACACAACATTGTAAAGCAATTATACTCCAATAAAAAAATATCCTCTGATAAACCATAATGGAAAGGAATATATTTTAAAAAAAGAGTATATATATGTGTAACTGAATCACTTTGCTGTACAGCTGTAATTAGCATAACATTGTAAATCAACTATACTTCAACAACAACAAAAAAGTATTAAGGGAAACCATCACACAAATAGGAAATTTGGATAAGACAAATTCTAAGATCCATGACCAACTTCTCTATCAGATTTTATATTTCCACCTTCGAGAAGAAGGCACGCAAAGTGTGTGCCGTTGTAGAAATCATTTTAGTCCTGAAGTCCTAAAGACAGTCTTGTATACTTTCTCTTAGAAGTCTCATCTGTGATGTATCAGTCTTTATTTTATCTGGAATTGATTTCTAGAAATGAGCTGAGGAAAGTGTTCAATTTTATTTTTATACATGTGGAAAACCAATTGTACCACCACATTTTTATAGACAGTCAACTTTCTTTACTGGTCTGCAATGACAGCGTGGTCAGATGTCAGGTTTTCAAGTAGGCATGGGCCTGTTTATGACTCTGTATTTCACTGTATTTCCTGTGAATATATGTGTAAATGTCAAGATCTTAGTTACTATAGTCTCATGATAGGTCTTCATTTCCGTTAGAGAAAGATTCCCATGCTATTCTCCTCCTCATCCTCTTCTACCTTTGCCTCCAGCTTCATAGCTTCTCCAAGAATGTTTTGACTATTTTTGGCTATTTGTACTTATATATAAATGTTAGAAACATTTACCAACTTATATAAAAGTTTATCATTGGAATTTCCATGAACCTCTAAAATATGTACAGCAGAACTGGCATCTGTAAGATATTTCATTTAACCACAAACGTGGTATATTTCCACTGATACAGGTTTGATTTAATGAATTTTAATAGGGGTATTTGCTTTTCTGCCTTTTGTTGGATTTATTCTTAAATATTTTGTGTTTTCTATTGCTACAGTAAACAGCATCCTCTTTTTTAATGATATTTTGTATTTTTGTGTTTTTTATATTTATCTTATATCCAATAGACTTACTATACTCATCAACTAATTCCATACTTTACCTTTGCATTATATTGTGTTTTTATGTAGGCAATCATATCATTTGCAAAGTAAAATAGCTTTGTTTCTTCCATTGTCAACCCTACATCTTTCATTTATTTTACTCTCATGCTGTACTGGTTTGTACCCCCAGTACATATATAGAAGTAGATATAGTGAGATCTTTGTGATTTTATTAATTTTATAGAGGATGTTTCTAATATTTAACAATTAAGAATCATGATTCCCATTGATCTTGATAAATTTACATGAGTAAATTTTATTTTATTGGATTTTTTCCTGCATCTACTGAGATAGTATAATTTTTCTGTTAATTACAAACAAATATTGTATATTAACACATATACGTGGAATCTGAAAAAAATGGTATAGACAATCTTATTTACAAAGCAGAAATAGACACAGACGTAGAGAACAAACGTATGGATACTAAGGGGGAGGGTGGAGGGTGGTATGAATTGGGAGATTGGGATCAACATATATACACTATTGATACTATGTATAAAATAGATAACTAACGAGAACCTACTGTATATAACAGGGAACTCTACTCAATGCTCTGTAGTGACCTAAATGGGAAGGAAATCCAAGAAAGAGGGATTCACTTTGTTGTACAAACTAACACAATATTGTAAAGCAACTATACTCCAATAAAAATTTAAAAAGAAATCAGAATCTGTTAATTAATCTGTTAATGTGGGGATTAAGATTTTTAAATGATAAATGACCTTTGCTATACAGACATAAAGTCAACTTTATTCTCTTGTATTAACTTCATTTATTTATACAGTGCTGCTTTATTTTGAAAATGTTTCTTTGCCATTTTTGCATCATTCTCAGATAAGAAATAATTGATACTTGCTTCTTCATAATAGTCCTTTATTGATTTTCATATTATATTAATGCTAGCCTCAAATAATGAATTTGAGGATATTCCTTCATTCTAGAAAATTTAGATTTTCTAAATTTCCTTGAAGCTATTGCTGTGTGAGCTTGCATTTTCTTTGAAAAGATTCTAAAGTGCTGATTCAATTTATTTAAATAGTTATAGAGCTTTATGTCCTTCCATTACATTTTCTTAGAATTTTCCCATTTCATCTCTTTGTAGCTTTTTGCCATGAAAGTATTTAGTGTATTTTCTTAGTATCTTTTTAATGTCTTTGGTATCTGTGTTACATCTCCTTTTCTCATTTCTAATACTGTTGAATTATGCCTGTTTTTCTCGATCAATCCTATCTTTGTCAATTTTACTTGCATTTTCATATATTTAATTTTGGCTTTGCTGTTCACATTTATCACATTTTTCTTTTTCATTAATTTCTACTTTCATTATTTCTTCTAATTTTTTTACTTTGTTGTTATCTTTCTAACATCTTAATTTGAAAACTTAGGGCATTAATTTCATCATAAAATTTTTATGTATGTTTTAAAGCTATTCATTTTCCTCTATGTGCTATTTTATCTGCAAGCTACACTTTCTAAATAGTATATCTGTTATTGTTTAAACCTGAGAATATTCTGGTTTCCCTAATGATTTCTCCTTTGATCTATGGGTTTTTCAAAAGTGTGCTTGTAAATTTCTAAATTTCTTAGTTTTTTTGTTACTGGATGTTTAACTTAATTGTATTATGATCAGAAAAATTCATCTGTATATTCATTTTTTGAAATTGAAATTGTAGAATAAAACAATATATGGTCATTCTTTGTAACTATCCAGTATGTTTTAAAAGAGCAGGTGTTCTTTTATAATTGGCTGTAGGTTTTATATCTGCCCAATAGATCAATAATTTTAGTTGTTCAAATCTCTTCTCTTCCATATAGATCTTTCTGTTCACTTGATCTATCAGTTTCAGAGAGCTGTGTTAAAAACTCCCACCATGGGGCTTCCCTGGTGGCGCAGTGGTTGAGAGTCCACCTGCCGATGCAGGGGACACGGGTTTGTGCTACAGTCCAGGAAGATCCCACATGCCGCGGAGCGGCTGGGCCCGTGAGCCATGGGTGCTGGGCCTGCCTGTATGGCCGCTGGGCCTGCGTGTCCGGAGCCTGTGCTTCTCAACGGGAGAGGCCACAACAGCGAGAGGCCCGCATACAGCAAAAAAAAAAAAAAAAAAAATCTCTCTTTGGAATTTTCAGGTATTTAAAATGGGGAGGGGAGATTTCAATGTCTATCAATCCAGATCATAATGTTAATTCTAATGTAAATTTGATATTACTTAGATAAAACAACTGATTTCCTCAAGCAGAATATTTTATTCATTTCTACTAGACAATTAGTACTTTCATATATTCAGCTGTTCTACACGGCTTAGGAGGTTATATATTCTACATTTTTAGTAATCAATTTATTGAATAAAAGTACATACTATGTGCCAAGTATGCAAGTACTCATGTTCTAGAGGTTGGGAATACAACAGTGAACTAAGGAGACAAGAATTCATCATATACATACAGATAGATTGACAGATACATAGGTGGACAGATAGACAGATAGATACACAGCTGAACTGGAAACATTTTATGAAGAAAATTAAAGTAGGCAGAGGAGGATAAGCTGGGGCTGTGATTATATTTACATTTGTAAGACATGTTATCAGAAACGCCTCACTAAGGTGACACTTGAGCAGAGAACTAAAGAAGAAAAAGAGACAGCCATGTGGCTGTTCTGGAGAAGAATATTGCAGGCAGAAGGAAAAGCAAAAGGTACAGGGTTTGAGGTAGATGTTTGCTTCATGTGTTTGAGTTACAGAAAAGAGGCTGATGCATCTAGAGCCCTCTTAGTAAGGAGGGAAATGGTAGGCTGGAAGTGAAGGAGGCTAGACTATATAAGGTCTTGTGGGGCATTTTAAAGGTTGGGAGTTTTACCAGTATGATAGGAAGCTACTGGAAGAGTTTGAGCAAAGAAGTCAGGCAATTTGCTTTGTTTTAGAAGACTGTCCCTGGCTCTGAATTGAAAACAGGCTGTAGGAGGCAAGGGATGAAAAGTAAAGATCATTTACGAGGCCACTGTAATAATCCAGATGAGAAGTGATATTGGCTTGGCCCAGAGTGGTAGCAGGAGAATTAGTGAGAAGTAAACAGATTCTGGATGTATTATGAAGGTGGAGTCAACAGCTGATGAACAGAATGTTGAGAGCGAGAAACAGAGAGGGCTCAAGGGCAGTTTCATGGTGTTTGGCTGAGTAACTGGAAGGATGGAGCTTCCACTTATTGTGATAGGAAGACCTCAGGGGGGAGCACTTCCAGGGTGTGGGGAATCATTTCTGCATGTGCATGCTGGAATGAAGTCTCACTCCATGTAGCCTTGGGTATATTTAAAAACACACGGGGACTTCCCTGGTGGCACAGTGGTTAATAATCCGCCTGCCAATGCAGGGGACACGGGTTCAAGCCCTGGTCCAGGAAGATGCCATGGAACATGCCGTGGAACAACTAAACCTGTGCGCCATGACTATTGAGCCTGCGCTCTACAGCCTGCGAGCCATAACTACTGAGCCTGTGTGCCACAACTACTGAAGCTCACACGCCCTAGAGCCCCCACTTGCCGCAACTAGAGAAAGCCCGTGCACAGCAACGAAGACCCAAAACAGCCAAAAACAAATAAATAAATTTAAAAACCCCATATTATTTTAATAAAACTTTACCTAATAACTTATTAAAAGTTTCATACAATAGCTAAAAATGCTCTAAACAATTTGAGTGTGCATACAGCACCTTTTCTATAATAAAATTTCATTGACATTCTACACATAAGAATATTTTACTAAGATAATTACTATATTAAAACATTCACTTATTTAACACATATTTATTGTTTGCCTAGTATGTACCGAGCACTATCAAATGGATTAGGAATCTCATGATAATAAAATAGGCATGGTTCATTACCCCTTGGGGCTTAAAGCCTATGAATAGATGAATGAATACACATTTATAAAGAGATGGTGGCATTAAGTGTTTAATAGACTGACCTACACAGAACACATACTATAGGAAATGGTTATTGATAAGATGTGTGAATTATGATCAGCAGGACATAATTACTCAAAGATATTCCCATCCTTGTTATGTAGAGGGTGTAGCATGTGCCAATGTCCTGCAGTGTGAAGAACCATGGTACATTAGAAACACTGTAAGAACTCTAATGTGGCTGCAGTGCTGAGAATGAGAGGGAGCATAGTGTGAAGTATGGCTGAAGACATTAGGTTGGGGATAGATAATAAAGAGCCAGCCCAGAAGTAAGTTAAGTGAGTCAGAAGTACCCTTACGCATTTCTGACATAGCACAGTAAGTAATTAACAACATGGGCTTTGGATTTGGACAGACTTGACTTTGAACATCCACTCAGTCACTTATTAGCTGTGTGAGCTTTGGCAACCATCATTCCTAAAGTAAAGCTAATAGTAATGCCTTCCTTCCTCAGGTGGGAGCAGAAGTCTTTGGTCTCAATGTGCTAAGTCAGTGTAAAGTTTTGCTGCCCAATAAATCTCCAGATATAGCAAGGTCAGAAAAATACTCACAGGATTATGTTACTAACAATTATCTTTCAAAATATTATTTCCATAATAATTTATATATTTTATAATATCTAAGACCTGGGGCTAAGTTTTAGTAAAAGCTTACCCGATATTAAAGGGTTTATTTTACTTTTAGTTGGAATTCACAGAGAGGGCTGAATTATTTGTGGCCCTAAAGGAAAAAGTATGTGATATGTATATATGGTACATATATGGTATATATTCATATTTCGTGTATATATATATATACACACACACATTTATATAACAAACAAATCTAAAATACCACTAAAAATGTGTACAAAAGAACAACTTTTATTATTTGCAATGGATTGTATCACAGAATTTATGTCTAAAAGGACTGCACAGAATATATGAGGACAGAGATAAACAATTCAAATAAAAACCGCCTTTCAGGCTAAAAATAAAAACAGTCCTCTCTGGCAACCAAATGTGACTCCTATGTAATACTGTCTTAGAGTGAATAACTGTTATGTAACAGGGCTCTTCAAAGTGTGGTCTGGGCAATGGCTGCCAGAAGGTGAACTGTTTTTTTTACAGATTTGTAACTAGATAAGCGGCTGGCACTAGAATGTAAATCAGCTACACAAAGTTTAGTTCAACTGATTTTTTTTTAAATTTCAAGACTTTTTCAACAAAGCGAGCAATGTGCCATATTCTGGCATAGCTCCTTACCTCATCAGAGACCACATTTCCAATATAAGATCAGTTATTGAGCAGCTAATGAGAAAATCAAATTTAATGGAGAGAATTGTACTACATACACTAAAGTAGATTCTAGATGACCTTCAAGTGTTATATGGCAATAAAGAGAGACGAGAGAGAGAGAGAGAGCGGGAGGAGAAGAAAATAGAAAACTACTAGACAAAAATATTTTCCTAATTGTAGAATGAGGAAGCACTTCCAATTGCAAAAAACTATAGAAAAAATAATGTGAGATTTGACTACTAAAAAACAGTCTCAGGTCAAAAACTTTAAAAGACAAGATTAAACTAAGAGATCTAGGAAGATCTTAACAATATATGATCAAAAAAGAATGTCCTTAACATCAGAAGAACTCCTGAAAAATTAACCTCTCTTAGCTTCAGTTTCCTCATCTGTAAAAAGATGATAATACTTAGTTCAAGACTTCTGTGAGATTGGATTAGATATGAATAAACTGTTTAGTACAATGTCTGATAATAAAAGAAGTCTTTTAAATTATTAGATAGTCTTTAGCAACCTAATATAAATATGATATTCTAAAACTTTAAAAATACTGTGTAATTGTGCAGTTGAGAGTTAACTCCACAAGTTTGTGTGGTCCCAAACCTGCACATTCTAAACAAAGGTCTGGGACTTGCCTTGCTCTTCAGAGCTAACTCTAAGCCCTTGAAATATCCTGCCTAATAAAAAAGTATCTTTGTTTACTTTGGGGCCCTGGGACATGTCCAATAGTTAATACTAACAATGTGATTTATGGTGGGGGACTTAGAACAGCTTGACCTCTGTAGGGAATAGGTGGTCAGCCATGCCTACGTGACTAAATTCCACTAAAAACGCTGAGTACCAAGGTCCGGGTTAGCTTCTCCAGTTGGCAGTATAATGTGCGTGTTCTCAGACATTATTATTGAGAGAATTAAGCATTGCTTGTACAACTCCACTAGAAGAGGACAAGTGGCAGCTTGCGCCAGGTATCCCCTGGACCCTGCCCTATGTGCCTTTTTCATTTGCTGATTTTAATCTATATCCTTTTACTGTAATAAACTATCATTATGAGTAAAACAACTTGGCTGAATTTTATGAGTCCTTCTAGCAAATCGTTGAACCTGAGGGTGGTCTTGGGGACTCTCTCCCCACACACAGTAATGTAACCACAGTTAATATATTAATAATAAATTACAGCTTGAAATCAAAGTATAATCTCTTACTTTAAGAAATTTTGTTCATAAAGATGATATAAGACATATAAAATATAGTGAATATGTGTATACATATGTATTCCCAAAACCCTATCAAAGTTATGAACAATTTCATAAGGTATTTTATTTATAAAAATAAAGTTTTAGCCTTCATCACAGTAAATTAATGAAAGTCCTATCTGTATTTCATGAGTATAAAAACATTAAATACCAATAAAAACATTCTATTGTTGAAATTTTTGGTTATAAGAAAAATAATCACTCTCCTGACCTATCATTTAGAAAGAAAAATAATTTTGGAAAGGAATCATAAAATATTGGTATAAATCATTTATTTCCTCTTTCTTGCTATGGATCCTAACTTACACTTCTGTATATAATTACATATAAGATTTTTAATTGGTAATTTCTCTAAGGAAAATTTTAATATATTTTTGCAGACATTACTTAAGATTCTTTTGCAATAGTAAAAGAAGGATATTTTTGTTCACTTCAATTACTTAAATTCTCACCCCCACAAGAGTCAGTTTTATTACTTGGTGGTCCATATTGACTTTCCCAGCTATACATGGAGTTGCTCTGGGAATTTCTAGAGATCAAATTCAAGGCAACAATCATAAATACACTCAAATCAATTTAGAATCATTTCATGTGTAATTATAAATGTATTCTTGAATTGACAAGTTCAGATGAAATCATTCTGCCTTTCTTAAACTGTGGGTTGAAAAATTAAATGATCCATTTCTGCCTACAGGAAATATATTGAATATATTGGAAGAAATTATAACCAAAAAAAGAAAGAAATCCAAAAAGAAAAAAAAATAAGAATTAAGTAGCTTCACTTAAGTAGCTGAATCTTAATTATACCTCTAAGTAAAAGAGCTCTGCTCGGGTGTGTGTGTGTGTGCGCACATGCACATAGAATCCATAAATATACTTATCTAACATCTATGAAAACTTTCCCTATGTGAGAAGCTATGTGTATATGAATATTGATTTTTATTTCCTCTTCCTACATTTTTGTTTCATTGTGCTTTTTATCTTACACTGGATGATGATGATGTAATTTATATGGATGAACTTCCTGCTGTTTGTTTGTTCTTTATGAAGACACCATTACTCTCGCTGCTATTGTCTCCCACTATCTAGCTGCAAGAAAAATTTTAGCCTCTACTTTTGAGACAAATATTGCTTACTGGTAAGGAGAATTTTTAGCAGCTAAGTAGTTCAACATATATCACATGTCCTGGTATTAATCCATCAAGCATTACACATACCTTTGGCACATCTCTATTGATTTTGGGTACAGCTCTATAAAAGTCAAATAAAATAATATTTTACTACCATTTTAGCCATTCCAACCTGAGTTCCTGGTCATAAACCAATGTTTCTACTACATAAAGCTGAAGTGGCCTTTCCTTAAATTATATCATTTAGTTTTTTGTTTAAGTAGTTGTAGGTTCTTGACTGAGCCTTTGCATATTAATGAAGCAACTTGTACTGTGGTTGGTTCCTTTAATTACTGTTTTTCCTATGTTTTAGAACGTAACACAGACTGAAGAAATTAATTTAAAAGAAATTGCTTTTAAACTCTAAAATTTCTTTTTAAAGTGAACCCTCTAGTATTCAAGGTACTTGACAAAATTATTTAATGTCTGTTTCATTAAAAGATACTCAGCTTGTCTACCAAACTGTTAATGCATGGCTGAAGTAAAAATTTTAATTATTCAGAAACTTACATTTAATTTATAAAAATTGTATTTATGATTAATATGCACTGTCTTAAAATATTTTTAACAATAACTTTCTTGCCTCTAAACATTATTGTCAGCATTTTTCATTCAAATGATACATGTGGTTTTTCCTATTATGATTAAACTGAAACATCTTTAAATTATGAAAACTGTATTGGAATTAAGAATCTAAATCCTATGATTCCTGGTGTGAAATACTGAATGAGGTCATTGCATTGTATACTTTCCCTAAAGGATAATGATTTTAAAGTGTATTTATCTTTTCTTGTTTCTTTTTCAAATAACAAACTCCTCATATATTCTAGAGCACTTGAATGACTACTGAAATCCTGCATGGGAGAAAATGAAAGTGTACCTACACATTTGAAAACAGTGGCATCAAAAATCAATGCCTGCTGATAATATCCTATTTCTCGGACTAGGTTATGGGTACATGGGTACATTCAATTTTTGATAATTCACAGGGCTGTATAATTATGACTTGATCATCTTCCTATACTTCAGTTTACTCTAATAAAAAGGGTTTTTTAAAACAAACACCGTTATGTTGTATATAAGTTTTTGTCTAAGTTTTCCTTTACCAGTCAAATTCCACTGCCAACAGAAGTTTATGCAATTGTCTACAGAGTCCAGGTATATAATGAAAACGAAGTCAGCTGGGTGCATGATAGCAGAGTGCTGCCGCCTGTGATGAGCTGGGAAAGATGGGCCCAGCCTCAAGGGTACAGACGCTACTCAACTCCAAGGAATGGCTGCCGTATGGGACTGTGAGTCTAATGTTGCCAGGTCTGGAAATTTGAATTTTTAAGTCAAATTTATACTTTTTAATGTTGGCAACTGATTCAATTTTTGAAACACTGCTGGCCAAACTAAATATGTCTTTGACCAAAGAGGTCTCCATAAAGATCACCTCCCTGAGTAGGACTTCAGTAAATCTGAGTTCAATTAAAACACTTTTCATCTGTACTGCTGACACTGCTAGCATGTAGAGAAGCCTACAGTCAAAATTAAGTCTGATTCCCTAACCCACACCATTCTACTATAATGTATTTCCTGTAAATATGTGTCTATTTCTTATGTCATTTGAATCCCAAACCAACCTCATAACACAGATATTATCCTCATTTTATTGATGAGGAATCCAAGGTCCAAAGACAGCAGACAACTTAATGAAGAAATTCAGAACAGTATGACCTGAGTTAGACGACTTGAGTTCAAATCCTTCCTCCATCATAGTATTTTTATAACTTTGGGAGGGTAAATTAACCTCTCTGTACTTCAGTTTTCTCCCCTATAAGATGGGTACTCTTACAGTCTACCTGACAAGAACGCTGTGGGGATATATAAAGCATGTAGAAATGTGCCTGGCACATAGTAAGTGCTATATAAGTGTTGCTACCACTAATTATTATTGCTATTTTTATTATCTGTAAAATGAAATCCCTGCTTTTTGTGAGTTTTAAGTGAAATAATTTATGTAAAGTGCTTACTTAGAATTATGCCTGAGACGTACTTAATGTTCATTGCACATGAATTGTGAGTCCAGTTTAATTCTCTTCCAGATGCATTGCTCCTAAACCGTACAGATTAATTCCTTTGCTCTGTAGTGGACAATAACAAACAGGTACTATTAGAAGCTGGAACTATTTTTACTTTAACATAGTGTTTTGCTTGGATGCTTGAATAATGCACAGTTGTGTAGTGTCATGATTATTGCAAGGTTTATATCATTTGGAAATGTGAGTGAAATGAATCATGTGCCATGTAATGATTGTCCTGATGAGGATTTTAATGATGTAGTAAGATTTCATTCAGAGTATCAGGAATGGTTACAACATCCAGAAGACACTCTTCAAATTTAAATGATCTTCTCTGCCTCCTCGTTTACCTAATTTAAAAAACTTAGGCTCAAAGCAAATAATGAAAAGATATGCATGTAATTCAATAATTCAAATTACAAAGGTACGTGCTAATATATTAGCATAGCCAGGGTTTTTACTTACTTGTGGCCCATTTCATGAGCAATTGTAAATGCAAGGTTCAGGCCATTGTCTTCAGCAATAATACATTTTCTCTTTTCACTACACATTCCACTCAAGTAAGCTATACCTAGAAAACACAAACGTTAATTATCAAATGTCAGAATTAAAATGCAAATACTTATACTTGGTATTAATAGAAGGAAAGAAAAATGATAGTTTTCCCCCTCAAACATGTCAATATTAAACTGTGATATCCAGCCCCAAAAAACAGTTTCAGGAGAAAATGCATATGTATATGTCAGTCAATAAACTGTTAATATTCTTTTCAATTTTATATTTTAGATGAAATTATTTTATCAATTATACAGTTCTCAAAAGGCATACCATAAACATACATTTTATAAATACCACTTTTCATTGTCATGTAAGATAAAGTTACAACTTAGAAAATGTAAACAAAAAAGCAATGATTATTTAAATATTTTTCAATTCTTGAAACCTAGTTTCAAAGAAATACCCTAAAATAAACTATATTTATAAGATTCTTGAACTCACATTTATATTTTTAGTAATAAAATTTTGAAATTTTATTTTATGAAATACCATTTTAACTAATGTAACATAAAAACTATCTATGGTACTTGGAAAACTGAAAATATTTCCTTTGAAAATTTCTTAGCTAATAAGGTGATCTGACCACGGAGTACATGATACTGAAATATTATTTAAGACAAAAATTTCAGCAACACATTTGATCTTTTGGTTTAAATTATTAGTAAAGAGGATAATATCTGAAATCACTAATACTCTTTAATCAAAGATTTATGTACTATTTTACTAATTCAGATATACTCCTGAATAAATATCATTTAATACAAGGAACTATAATCTTCCAAGGGTATGTTTTAATGTATCTTCAAGTAACAAAAGTTATGTTATAAAATAAAATTGTTATTTTTTGAATTAGTTGTATGTTCTCTAATTCTCATATCCTTATAAAATACATGTAAGCTCATTTTATGAAAAAATTAAAGTCAGGACAGGTAAAATGATTTGCAAAAGATCACATGACTACCAAAGATAAAGCCATTTACCAGCTAATTTTATTTTGCTTCTGATTACAATTTACAGCAGAGTTGCCCCTGATTAAAGGTGGTTAGCTGAATGCTTGTGACTTTTTTCCTCCAGAAACTTAAAGAATAATGGCAAGGAATAATTAAATTTAAATGAAACAATAAACCACCTTGCCCGGGTTTTGGAAAGAGAAGATTCATGAAGGAACAAGGACTGATTTAGTGGAGCCACAGCCCACATGACAGGAGAGAAGGATTTTATGAGCCTGGTAGAAACCCAGAGAGGCTCAAGATTGAGGCACACAAGGTTTGAGGAGAGTCATTGCTGGAGGGTTGAATATGGAGATTAGTTCAAAGTTTATCCTTAACTACTCTTTCAAACCTTCATGTTGAATGTCAAGGCCTGGTATCCACTGGCCTATCAGACAAATGAAGATATATTTGTTAAGCAAAATGTAGTATAAACAGGTTATTTAAAACATATAACTATGGGAAGAAACAGCCAAGAGATTAAAATACATATGTTACTTTCTCTAAGTAGTTAGAAATTAAAATAGATCTTATAGACATTTCAAATTCACAAATAGATGAATAACTTCTTTATTAATGGATGGGTGGATGGATGGATGAATGGATGAATAGAGAGATGATAAGCCCTACTTCATTTGGCTTATTAAGGCGACTGAAATTATTCCAGGGTTGAATCAAGATAAAGTGGGAAGGAAAGATGAAGGTAGTAATAAACAGAAGGGAGAAGAAGAGAAAGAGGAGAAAAACATGTTCTTATCTAGTTCCATTAAATGATAAGTGAAATAAAAACTTTAAAAAATTCTTAAACGTAGTGTGAATTTTAGGAGTGCTAAATCTGGTACTTATTAAGACAACAAAAAACGGAAAACTAAGATTTAGGAGTAACTGAAGTTGTGTCATAATTGAACAGAAGAAGGAAGGAAGAAAGAAGGAAGGGAGAGATGGAGGGTGAAAGAAAAGTATCTCCTCTTAAAAGGATATTAAAATTCTCTTGAGCATTTTAAGATTTTTAAAAAATATATAATTTGAGATTAAATGTTCTGAAAAATTCTAAATCAATCTCAACTATAATTAGCATGCTGATGACCACTGTTTGGTACAAAATTTCCTTTAGAATGCCCATATATTTCACCACGTTTTTCACCACAACTAAAATAATTCCATTACCATATGCAGATTAAAATTTAGCCAGTGTGGGGTGTCATCAAGTCATATATCCCTTTGCTACATGAACCAGTACATATCAAATTTAGTCACTTTAATAAGTTTTAAATTTCTTCTCCCATACCCATTCAAATATATTGTCCCCAAATAAAAATAGTATTGTCACTTGTTTTTTTTTTTGTTTTTTTTGCTTTTTTTGCGGTACGCGGGCCTCTCACTGTTGTGGCCTCTCCCGTTGTGGAGCACAGGCTCTGGACACGGAGGCTTAGCAGCCATGGCTCACGGGCCCAGCCGCTCCGTGGCATGTGGGATCTTCCCGGACCAGGGCACGAACCCGTCAGCAGGCGGACTCCCAACCACTGCGCCACCAGGGAAGTCCTGTCACTTGTTTTAAATTCTTATAAATTTCTTATATTTTCTATATTATTCTTTTTGTTGTATACTTACATATTTTTTCCATATTTTTCTGTAATGTTACTACACTGGCTAGGATTTTCAACATACTGTTGAAATATGTGGTATTGAGCTCCGTGTTTTCCCTGCTGACTTTAATAGGAATGTTTACAGGTTCACAATGGAGATGACTGCCATAAGGACTTTGAAAGATACAGCTTGTTAAGTTAAGGAACTTAGTTTCTAATATTCTTGTGTGTCTAAGTGAAAAAGGAGGCAATGTTATATGATGCATGGGTCAAAGGTGGATGGCTATTGGAAATAGCAACCAAGAGAAATAGGTAAGAGAGCTGAGCTTTTGTAGATCGGGTATAAAGGACGAATCCTAGGGTGTAAGAGGTGGCAGTAAAACTGAGAGTGAGAGAAGAGATAGACCTTGTAAAGGCTCTATGCTTGATAAGTAAAGTAAGGTCAGAGCTTGATACTTGGGAGAAATGAATACAGTGGTCAGGAGAATGGAGTCATCAATGAGGTAAAAGAACAGACACTTTCCAAAAAAAGTATTGGAGATAGATTTAGGGATTTTTAGATTTCAGAGCTGAAATTCCATGACATGATTAGGTACTGCCATGAGAGTAAAGAAGGGCAGAGGTAGAGGCTGAGGTCAAAGAATAATTAAGTAGTGTTGGGTGGACTGATACCATGAACATGAAATTGCACATGATCACAAAGAACTTAGGTGGGAAAGGTGGCCAACATCCATAGGAAATGTGAGCGAGAATCAAGGAGATGGATCAGTCATAGTGACAGTGAGGGACATGATGGTAAAGCTCAAGCTTCTGCTTCAAATTCTGAGTTTTTATACGAGGGAAAGAGAGATTTCGATTTAGAAGCAACAGTGGGAAGCAAGAGGAATGCAGAAGGTGTACAACTTCAGTATCTTCCCAGCACCAGCCCTGTTGTACAGGGGAAGACAAAGAATGAAGAGTGACCTCTCTGGGGGCCCTAAATTCTTCACCAGGTTATGGGAAATCAATGACTACTGTGTGGTCATATAAAAACATACGGTGGTAAAAATGATAATTTATAATATATAAGACATATTTTATACTGTAAAATATAAATTTATATAAAATAAAATTCAAACATGATGAGTACATATTGACATAGAGGAATGATCACAACTAAGTGTTAAAAAAACCAAATCATGGGCTTCCCTGGTGGTGCAGTGGTTGAGAGTCCGCCTGCCGATGCAGGGGACACGGGTTCGTGCCCCGGTCCGGGAAGATCCCACATGCCGCGGAGCGGCTAGGCACGTGAGCCATGGCCGCTGAGCCTGCACATCCGGAGCCTGTGCTCTGCAACGGGAGAGGCCACGGCAGTGAGAGGCCCACGTACCGCAAAAAATAAATAAATAAATAAATCCAAATCACCACATTTTCATAGGAAAACAAAAAGACCACATAAATATGCTAAATTGTTAACAGCAACTGTATTATGTGAAGAGATTGTGGGTAACTTTTCTTCCTTTTTTCCCATTTTCCAAATTCATGTAAGTGTTTATAACAGTTTTATAGTAAGAAAATTAAAGACATAAATATGATCATCATGTTTATGAAATTTTAATAGTAATTAATACAATGTCTTGTAGATCAGGGTGTAATTTAACAACCAAAAACGACCCTCTACTGCTATTCTTCTTTTACCGAAATGTAAAGTCAAGATTTTCAACTAAGTTTCTGATAAGTTTGAATTTCATTGTTCTTACATTTGGCACACCGAGGAGATTTTATTTGACTTAAAAGTTATGGAGAATAATTGTAACCATGACTAATTTAAATGACTTGCATTATTCTGTTTAAAAGCCCATGCTTTTCAGGTCCTTTCTAGAACCCACATGTTTCCTATTATAACAAGGGGTAGAGGTTAGGAGGGGAAAGGATTTAACACAGCTGTTATTTAAAGATAGCTATAATACAGACGCTTTTTAAAGCCCTCTTTTAGTGTAGAAATTCTGAAAACACAAAGGAAACCAAAACAACTTCTAATTTGTCATCTAAAAATGAATCAAGTCATGCACCAGGAGTCAAGAGAATCTCTCATCTGAAAACAAAACACACTATCCTGGACCTGATATGATACACCTCATCAAGATGATCAGAAACCTCTAAAACCCTACAGGATACATGTTACAATAACGGCCTAATCAGGACATCAGAGTTTTTAATGTGATCAAATGGGTGTATCCTACCAAAAGGAAGTCATCCAGCTCCCAAACTGCTGCCTTTAAACACTAGCTAGACCACCTCAGTTCAAAATCCTGGCTTTCCTGGCATAAAATACTGCATAATCCTAGGTAAGTTATTTATCTTATGATTGCACCCTATGAGGTAAGTTTTTACCTATGAGTCCTACTAGTTCTTGAGGCCCAATGTAACGTAGTGTGTGACAGGTCCCCAAGGTACAAAAATGAATACATGCTGAGCACTGCTTTCAGGAGCCTGAGCCACACAAACACGCATTTAAAAAATGTTCTGAGACATAAAGATGTACATAGGATATTATGGGAGAATAACTTACAAAAGACACTGAATAGGGGAAATCAAAGCAGGAAAGGCTTTTAGAGAGGGAAATAGCTTGGCGGTATCACTGAGTGGGCAGAGGTGAGCCAGGGAAAGGAAGTGGAAGTTGGGGGGCAGAATTCCTGAACAAACGACTGATCAGGGAAAAGTCTAAAAAAATGCTTATGAGCTGATGTTACTGACAGAGGGACACTTATGTTCCTTAAATGTGCAGACCCTGTAGTACATCTCTGTAACAACACTGTATTTGGCACATTCTCAGTAAGGGGTACTATAAAGGAAATGCATAGAAAGACTAATATAAAATGTGATTCAATGCAGGGCCTTAAATAAAAATATAATTTAGAAGAATCAAATGTATTTCATCCACAAATGTGAAAAAAAATTATAATATTTTAATAATGATGCCCAGATAATGTAAAACCCACTTACACAATTATATTCAAATTGGGCCTTGAACATATTTTAAAACAATAACTTGCCTTACTATTTTGCTAATTATCTGCCTCTGTTCCATTAAAAGACAAGATGATGATCTAGGACTATAAAAGTACAATTATATAAGTTATACATTTAATATCAGTATAGTTATAACGGTAATTAAAAATAGACTTCCAGATCCTTTTAAATGTTTAAGTAACCTATAACATTCTTAACAGTACAGCTTCTATGAATACTAAGAAAAAAAGTGACTTTTTTTTTTTTTTTTTTTTGCGGTACGCGGGCCTCTCACTGTTGTGGCCTCTCCCGTTGCAGAGCACAGGCTCCGGATGCGCAGGCTCAGTGGCCATGGCTCACAGGCCTAGCCGCTCCGCGGCATGTGGGATCTTCCCGAACCAGGGCACAAACCCGTGTCCCCTGTGTTGGCAGGCAGACTCTCAACCACTGCATCACCAGGGAAGCCCAAAAAAGTGACTTCTAATGACAACAAAAACGGTATTAGTTTAATGAAAAGTATGGTGAAACTCCGTGGTCAAATAAGGCAGAATATTGTTTAGACATTAAAATATTGTTTTTATGTTCTCATGTCACGTAGAATGAGACTCCTGTTCTGAAAAACATATAGAGATGCCAAATAATATGTAATATACAGATTTTTGAATGTATAGCTAAGGTTGAAGTAAAAACAATTCTCAGGTACAGGAATAAAGCTTAAAAAAATTCAAGTCTGGAGTGATAAGATCATGAGTTAATGCTGTCAGAGCCAGGGTATCATATAAGATACAAGTCTTATTAAATAATGGGCGTGGTTTCAAAATATCTGCAGTGACAGGTATTAGCAAGTAAGGAACTGAGATTCATACACAAATCAGAAAGCCTGGAATAGCTGCTGTTAATGACTTTCAAACATACTTGAAAATAACTTTAAAAATCCATATGCAGGAAAGCAGCAAGGAACTCTGGCTCAAAATAAATTCTGGGTATGCTAGAAAAGACTCGATAAACAAATCAAAACTCCAAGCCACTATCACGCATAGGTGCGAAGCCACAAGAATACTAAACCATGAATGTAATGTACAAATTGATCCTACAATTTGGGGATCATACAAGGATTAGGGATGTCCTTGTCAGTTAAGTAAAAATAAATGAAATATCACTATGATATCATCTCAGTAAACATAAAATTCCCACAGGAAAGCTGACTTAAGATGAGCTCACAAATAAAAATTACAAACCAAGTAAAGAAAGTACTGAGAAATCAAGTACTTGTTCACTCCCAGTGTGTAGACCATGTTTTGTATAGTACAGTGATAATAAATTTTGAGGTGTACCAACATGCATTTCTCTTTTGTATTTCCATGGCTCAAGGGCCCAGCCGCTCTGAGGCATATGGGATCTTCCTGGACCGGGGCACGAACCCATGTCCCCTGCATCGGCAGGTGGACTCTCAACCACTGCACCACCAGGGAAACCCTAACATGTCTCTTAATAGCTGATAGAACAACCATAAAAAAAATTCACTAAGGAGATAACAGATCAGAACAATAAATTAGCAAGTCTGTCTTAACTGACCTAATAGAACATTGCACCTGACAACAAAATTCACATTCTTTTTAAGTGTATATGGTACTTTTATAAAAATTGACCATTTACTGAGTATTGGAGAAAAAAAACTCAACGAATTTCCAAAGTGGAAATATTCCAAAGTATGTTCACTGGCTACAATGTAAATAATAGAAATAAAGGACTAAAAAGATAACCAGAAAAGCCCAAACTGTCTAGACATGAAACGATACACTTCTAAGTAGTCCACAAGAGAAAGAAATTATAATGGAAATTAGAAAATACAATTTCCATTATAATGGAAATTAGAAAATACTTTAAACTGAGTTTAAAATACTTTAAACTCAAAAAAGTGTGAGCTAAAGTGACAGTGCTTAGGAAAATTCATAGTGTATATCAGAAAAAAGAGACTGAAAATCAATGGTTAAAATTCTTCCCAGAAGATGGGAAAAGAAGAGGGCATTAAGGCTTAAAAAAGTACAAGGAAATAATAAAGAGGAAAATCAATGAACAATAAAACAAATGTAAGAGAAAATTGGCAAAAATTGATACATACCTAATAAACTGATTAAGAATAAAAGAGAGACAAGTACAAACCACCAGCACCAAAAGTGAATGAGGAAATGTCTCTACAATTCCTAAAGACATTAAGGTAATATATAAAATAGTATGCTAATAAATTTTACAATTTATCAAAGTTGTCACAAGAAGAAACACAAAACCTAAAATTTCCCATAATAATCTCCTTTATTGACTGCACTCCAGCTACACTGGCTTTTTTTTGCAGTGGAGGGAGGTCATCAAATGAGTCAAGCATGTTTCCACCTCAAGACTTCTTCACTGGCTTTTCACTTGTCTGGAACATTCTCTACCTAGATCTCTCTTTAGAACTTCCTCAAATTTTTAAAAATATTGTAACCAAGGAGGACCCTACGGAGCCTTTCTGGGAGAGAACCCTACCCCCACGCCCTTTGCCTGCCTCTTGTCTGTAGAAAACCTGTAGTCTCCCAGACCTCCCCTGAGTTACAAAAGCCTGGTTTAAGAATTAATAATGGGGCTTCCCTGGTGGCGCAGTGGTTGAGAGTCCGCCTGCTGATGCAGGGGACACGGGTTCGTGCCCCGGTCCGGGAAGATCCCACATGCCGCAGAGCGGCTGGGCCCGTGAGCCATGGCTGCTGAGCCTGCGCGTCTGGAGCCTGTGCTCCGCAACGGGAGAGGCCACAACAGTGAGAGGCCCGCGTACCGCAAAAAAAAAAAAAAAAAAATAATAATGGATAAATTAGGAGTTTGGGATTAACTTATACCAAAGAAAAAAAATTAATGATTGAAAGGATGTGAACATGTAGTAAGCAAAGTAGCAGTTGGATCAGGAGAGCTGTAACAATTTAAACAGTAAGTCAGCCATACAGCAGTCACAGAATTTTTAGTTCCTCCCTGAAGTATACAGATGACAGTATCTGATACACATTCCTGAGTTGTTTTACAGATACTAAAGCCCCCACCAAATGGAAGAAGTTAACTACATGATAACCATGAGCACATAGCCCCCAGTCCAGCTGGAGCCTAAGGATTCATAATGTTAACCCCTGTGACACCACTCTATTACCTCACCATCAACCAATCAGGGAATTGTACACAAGCTGATCACACGCCCCGCAACTCCTCTCCCTCACCTTGCCTTTCAAAATGCTTCCCTGCAACCCATCAAAGAGTTTGAGTTTTTTGAGCCTTCGCTGCTCTGAACATCTTGTCTGGCAGCTAAATACAATTAACGCTGCACTTTCTTCACCACAACCTGGCGTCAGTATATTGGTTTTACTGCACACAGGCGAATGGACCCAAGCTTGGTTCCATTAACAATATCACTTTTTTCAGTAAGGCATTTCTTGATCACCAAATTATAATTATAAAGATCCTTATGCCCACCCTGGCATTCCCAGATTATCTCTTACTTAGATCTACTATTTCTTTTTCATTTTCATTTCATTTTTTAATGCCTCATTTCATTTTTATTTTTTTAATATATCAATTAATCTAATTATTTACTATGGCTATTGACCATCTCTCCTTTAGAATGTAAGCACCACAAGGGCAGGAAAGTACTGAGAAATCAAGTACTTGTTCACTCCCAATGTGTAGACCATGTTTTGTATAGTACAGTGATAATAAATTTTGAGGTGTACCAACATGCATTTCTCTTTTGTATTTCCACATAGGTGATGTCTTCCTAGTCATCTAAAGGCTTTGCTCTGATGGCAGGTGGGAAGGGATAAGGATTAGTGGTATTCTTTTGGAACTCTGGCGGATGTGGATTGGGAAACAACAGGCCAATACAGGGTGGCTCAAATAGAGAATAAAGGAAACTACTGTGTGACTAGGTGGAGATAAGGACTGAGCTATCATTCCTGAGCCTACTTTGACTCTCGCCGCTAAGGAGGCCAGAGGGGTGGATGGTTTAACGTAGGGGACCTATAGATGACATAGCGGAAGTTCAGCAGTATCTTTAGCAGCAGTACGAGATGGAAGGTTAGGGCTGGGGTGGGTGGGAAGATAAAGAGTGGGTGAAGAGAGCTGGAAAGAAAGGCTACAGAGCCCTGAGATGAATATTCGTTTGTTGAACCCACCAGCTACATTCCTGGGAGCAAAGTCCAGCAGTGCGCTCTGCTGCCATGTAGGCTAAGGAATTCACTGCAAAGACGCAGAGACCTAAGGTCTCAGAGGGCAGAGAAAGAATGGTGGTTTCTGATCTATAGCCCAACACCCAGGCTACTTGGAGAGAATCAAATGAGAGGTTGGCGGATTATGTGAAAACAACAAAAACCAAAATAAGGTAGATGAATAAAGTAATTTAAATAGAAAAAAATATTGACAAGTTTACATTTTCACTGTCTTGGAATCAAATGAAGTAGGAACTTCATGTGAAAGATTTAATACATTGCAAGAAGCTAGATGCAACATTTTCTTTGCTTAATTTAGTATAACTTTTGACCTTGTTATGTGTATGAGACCAAATTAACTACAGATGGGAATACACATGTTAAAAAAATTTGTATTATATTTTTAATGGGTTTCTGAAGGAAAATAAAACAGTAAATAATCACTCATTTTATTACCCAAAGGTGCAATGGAGGTATCTAAGAGCAGTGCACTTAGTGCACCAGATAGTGTATATACACCACTTGAAATCTTTGGCAAGCTTTTATATGAAAAATTAATACGGTGCAGGAAGAAGATGAAAGATGGTTCAGGTAAATGTTTAGGAAAAATAGTGAAAGAAAGGGAGTCCAGAGGGAGAGTGGCATGTAGGGTGAGCAGCAGTGGTCAGTTCCTAACTTCTGCCCTTTTGAGAGATAAAGAGGACTTCATGGTTAAGGACATATCCAAAATAGATTTTGTTGGTGCTTTTGTTGTTTTTACCCTTCCTTAAGGTTTATAATAAACCACACCACTAAGCTGACCCACCTTATCCCCACATTAGGGTAATGAGAAGGACTACTTTTGTATGGAAGGCAGAACAATTGAGAAAATTTATCCCTGCAGGCTAGTTTTGTGCTCCTGCTATTGTATTCTAGATTTATTCTACTTCACATCCACTTTTCATCTCTCTTCAGAAAATTTAAGGGCGGGTTATTGGATAGCTTCAGAAGTTAAACTCTTAAATCCTCAGAGAGTTTAAATGAAGCCAGACTCCAATGTACATTATTGTGGTTTTGATATATCATTAATATATCATTAATAATATATACCATCCGAAATTCTTAATTTAGATTTCAGTGAAACTCTGAAAATGTAAATCTAGTGGTGCATTCAAAAAGCCATATGTGGTAGATTACACATCTAACCCTTGTAAATCAGTAATGAGAACTTTACTGTGCAGTCGACCACAAACAAGGCTGGAAACTGGTCTTCTCATTGCTATGTTAATTTTAAAAACGATAAATCAGAGTTCTTAGGCTTTATATATAACTTTGCTCATGAGCAAAAAAAACTAGGTTTAATGATTTCATCTGCCTTGGAGATTAAAAAACTGTCATGACTTTAAAAAATAGGTAAGATGAAACACAGTTAAAGATTTTTGTGAAGTAAGTTTAAGGATACAGCTGGAAAAATTTAAAGTGTTCTGATTGCATATAAATCACGAATTTTGGCTAACGCATTTTTATAATGTTATAACGTAATCATATCCTGAAGGCATTAATCAGGGACAATTAAAACTAAAAATATCATGCTACTAAAAAGCTGTATAAATTGCTTTTTTAGTATACTAGTAAAATCATTGACAGCATGCCTTTATGTATGACTACAAACCAACTCAAACTTCGAAACAGTTTGACACATTTTTTTCACCTTGCCAAATTTTAATCATTTTGTTACTGTTCATAACTTGCTTTCTACTCAGTATAATCAGTGTTTTTCATTCAAGTGAAGGAAATAAATAATTCTATAAACTGGAGAAATCTAAAGAATATAATTATAATTACAACACAATTACAAATACCTGATATTCTTAAATCTCAACTACCAATATTTAAAATATTAAGTTTAATATAGTGCTTTGACATAATCCTTCAAATAAAACATATGTATACTTAGGGACAAGTGGTTCCAACTCTAGATGCCATTTTTTTTTTTTTTTTGCGGTACGTGGGCCTCTCACTGTTGTGGCCTCTCCCGTTGCGGAGCACAGGTTCCGGACGCACAGGCTCAGTGGCCGTGGCTCACGGGCCCAGCCGCTCTGCGGCATGTGGGATCCTCCCAGACCGGGGCACGAACCCGTGTCCCCTGCATCGGCAGGCAGACTCTCAACCTCTGCGCCACCAGGGAAGCCCTAGATGCCATTTTTAAGATCACTTTTTTTTAGGTCTATACACTGAGGCAGTTGACAGTAAATAAGATGGTGAAAATTTTTCTCAAAAACGATTTTGTGTTTTCTAAAATCTTGATTGAAATTCAATAATAAATTTTTCATGACCTGTTTTCTGTATTAAGTAGTATACATAAAAAAGGCAAAATGCAAAGGATAAAATCTTAAAAACTGAGGCTCTATGTCAAATACTCTAGGGTTTGAGTCCAAGTCTCGAATTTTAGCTTTGTGATCATGGGAAAGTTAGTTCTGTTTTCTAAGCCTCAGTTTTCCCAACAGTAAAATTGAGAAATCAGTCATTTTTCTTAGGAATGCTAATTAATTTAGATAACATATTTTAAGTATATGATGGCCTATCTGAAACATGTTAACCATTAACCATTAAACTTAGCTTTCTTATTTGTAAAATGAGGTAACAATCCCTTATGATAGAGAAGTCTTGAAAGGTTAAAGGAGGTGACATAATAAAAAAATCTACGGCACAGAATAGATGCTTAACAAGTATTAAGGGTTCACTGACAACACTGTATAAGTGTACAGTGAGCACAAGCTGTATTTCCAGATGCTTATAGTGAGAGCAACTCTTAAAAACTACAAGGAGGGCCTCGGGGAGTTTTCTAAATTAAGATGGTTTTTGTTTCCCAAAGTTACACTCAGCATGTTTTAACATTCATACAGTGTTTAATAGCACCATTAAAATATTTTCTAATATAAACAATATTCTAATTAAATTAAAGCTTTAACAGTAAAGGATCTTAAGAAAAATATCTTAAGAATAACCACTTTTCATAATAATTCCTTAAGAATTATGTATCCCAGTCTTATCCCTACAACATGTCTTGCCAAAACAGAAATATTAAGTGTCTGATTTATGTTCTGGCCAGTGTCTAATAAGATATACACTAGTAGCCAAGAGCCCAAACAAGATAAGCTCAGCCTTGCTTTTATTATAAACCAAGGAAAGGTATGATTTTCCTATCAAGAATTCATTTATATTCAGAAGTACATAGACTGAGCACCTGGGATGCTCAATCACTATACTAGATGCTGAGGACACAGACAAGTATTGAGGAAGATCTTTGACCACAAAGAGATTAGAAGGGGAGGGAGTGAATGGAATGCAAGTTATAAGAAAAGTATACTGAAGTCCGCCAGGTTCATGCATGGTAGAGTGAGAGACGATCCGGGAAGTCAAAAGTGTAAATTAATCAGGGTTCTGATGAATGGGTAGAGTCTGAACAGCGATAAAGGGAGGAAGAACAACAAAGAAATAGCCTTCTATTTAAATTCTAAAACAATACATTTGAACACACTAAGATCTGCAAAAATTACCAGCCTTTAAAGAAGCTCTTTTGGTTATAAATTAGTTTTTCCTCATCTGAGAATGCCCTTATTTCACCTCCATCTTCACTGACAATCCTTTCTTTCAGTATTTCAAAAAGGTGTGCTATCCTTCTGGCTTTTATGGTTTGCCATGAAAAATCTGCTGTTGTTAGAATCACCGTTCCCCTAAAAATAACATGTTGTTTTTCCATGTCATTTTTTTCCTTGTCTTTAGCTCTCGGTTTTGATTATGATATCTCTGGCTTCAAGTATTTCTTGTTTGGAGTTTACTTGCCTTCTTGAATCTGCAGATTTAAATCTTTTGCCAAATTTGAGAAGTCTTCAGTCATATTTCTTCTCTCCTTTTGTTGACTTCTGGAACCCATGACAACTGCTTTGATTTTTCCCACAGATCCCTGAGACTCTGTTCATATTTTTCCCAATCTTCTTTTCTCTGTGGTGTTCCTATTACATACTTTCTTCTGATCTATCGTTAAGTTCACTGACTTTTTCCTCTGTCATCTCTATTCTATTCAATATAACCAGAGAAATTTTTATTTTGGTTATTCTTTCCTTAATTCTAATATTTACATTTGGGTTTTCTCTATATATTCTATTTATTTGCTAAAACTTTCTATCCTTCCATTCATTTCAGGAATGCCTGCACTTACTAGTTGGAATATCTTTGTAATTGATATTTTGGTCTTTGTCAGATAATTCCAAAATCTTTGCCATTTCAGAGTGGGAATCTGTTGAGTGTATTTTCCCATGCAAATTGAGATGTTCTTATGTCTTTACAGAGGGTGTAATTTTGGATTGTATCCTAGACATTTTGAAGAATATATTAGAACACTCTCAGTCTTACTTAAATCCTACAAAGAATGCTGATTCTTTTTTCTTTTTTTTAGCATAAAATCAGCCTAGCTGGGTTCAGGATGTACGTTCCAAACTTTCAAAGCTTCTATGAGCTTTCAGTTTCATTGTCAAATTTTCACTGTCAATTTTCAAATTGATATTCAAATCGATCCTATGTGTTTGTCACCAAGGGACCAGTCTGGGACCGAGGTAGCTCAATGGCTTAGTAGCTCATTTCTCAAAGAAATTTTAGGGTCATATTCATACATACACAACTTGGAGTTGAGCAAAGGAGTTGATAAACAATTTTATGGGGTTACTTTCCCTAGCTCCTCCCTCTCCATTATCTCTCTGGTACCTTCCATGTCCCCGTGGTTCTCATTTCAGTCCTGCTTCCAGGAAGTTTGGGCTCTAGTTATCTCACTAAGCCGTGTACTTTTTATGACTGTATCTGCTTCTAGGTCTGAGTACTAGGAGGACAGAGACAAAAAGCAATGGGGTTTACCTTGCCCTTTTGGAATAAAAGCTCTGCAGATCAGAGAGGAAGGTTCACCTCAGATTTTTATGACTCCTACTGCTGCCACTGTTGTCCCCACTGCCACTATCACAGGATTGCTTGGCAGACAGGCCAGGAGAGAATGTAGAAACTTTTCTTAAAGGAGAGATTTCCCCTGCTTTCTCTAAGCATTAAGGGACCTTTCTCTTCCTTGATTTAAACTAGAGGTATTCCCTAGAGCTTCACTATACATGCCCTAATAACCACTTTCAAGTTTGGGCTATGCTGAGTCCAGAAAAGAGAGAGAAAAATAATAAACTCACTGCTGGTTTGGTGGTACTTCAAATTCTTGTCTTCTTCCCAATCTGCATGCTACTATTTACTTTTTAAAATCCTCAAATAGCTGTTCCATTCTCCCATGTTTAATAGCTGCATTAAATGAAAGAGAAGGGTGGAGTGTGTTTACTCCAGTATACCTTAAACTAGATAGTACCTTAAAGTACTAGACAGTACCTCAAACAGAGAGTTTCTTCTCTGCAAAAAAACAAAAAACCCAGTAAAAACCAGCATTGTGTAATTTAAAGATAATTACCAATGGAATTTTTACAATGCAAATGAAGCATCTCAATAATCACAATATTTTCTAGGGTCATTACCATTCCAACCACTTAAACACCAGAACTGGGGAGGCTATGGCAAATGCAAAGTGACAACTTTGCTGCATCACTAGATTATTTAAGTATTAAAGACGTAAAGCTTTGTAATATCTGGAAAAGCACTTTCTTCTGTATGAGTTTATACAGTTTCTGCATTTTTGCCATGTAATAATTGATAATACTTTATATACCATAACAGAAGTGACCTACTAACCATTTGCATTAAAATAACACAGGTTACCTTAATATTACTACATACTAATAACTAAACAAAAAGAAAAAAATGATGTATAAGGTATCAATTTTCTTCAATACTCTTATTGAAGAAAATAAATGATATAGAAAAATTTTTACTGCGATCAAGACAGGATCATAAAAAGATTATTAAAATTTGATGATATGCAGATTTTTTAAAAAGTACTAAGACTTCTCAAAACTTAAGAGACATGTACCAATACGTTTATGCTTGAAAGTCATGATAATCTAACTGTGGGGAGAAAGCTGGCTCAGAATAAAAGGAAGACAAATGGGATTTTTTTTTTAAGTTACCTAGGCAAGAATAACAAAAGAATAGCAAGAAGGAAAAGATTTAAAAGAATGTGTAAATAGTTTCATTTAGTCACCATTCTATCCTTAGCATCTAGAACCTAATACACTTTGGGGCACAGAGTAAGTGCTCCAAAATATTAGAGAAAATTGAATAAATGAAAAAAATAAACAAGGAGACAGAGAAGTGGAAGGAAGATCATCTGAAATGAACCAATAAAAATTGAGTAAGAAGGACAAATAAAGAAGCACAGATCATATAATCCTCTAAGTATGTTTCCAGACCTTTCAGATATCAGCACTTAGAACATGATGAGGATTATCATCCTTTTTAGATCTGATATATCTGAGACTCAGACCATTATAATGTACCAATAACCATGCTTTGTGGCTATCTGGATTGAAGAAAAGGTTGAGAAATATGGTGTGAAACCAGCTTCCAATATATGCAGCAAATTCTCATATGTTGATTTCTAGTAAGTTTAATTATTATTACTGGGGGATTAAATAATTAAATGTCTAAGTTACCAAAATAATAGTTATAGCTTAAGATTTCTGAAATATGTACTTTTTAATGTATAATTTGTAATTCTGACTAATATATAAAACTATGTCTCAAACATGTTCATTAATAATAGAGTGATGATACAGCTATTTTGCCTGGGGCATCCATTTTATGCTTTTGCCCAAGCATAGTTACTAATGATGCCCCCTTTAACTTTTCAAAGTGTCTTAGTGTGAATTATTACCAATAGATGAAATTACACATTACCAATAGATGAAATTACAGACCTTTATATTGCAAAGCTAGAGTCATGCCCCGGCCCAGTCTGACTGCCTTGGGTTTTCTTATTTTCTTTGCTGGAGGCCCGAAGATTGGTGCATTTTCTTATATTCCAAGCTGGTACCACCCAATTTACCTCCTTTGATGCCAGTTTTCCCCACCCCTTTTTTCCTGCTCCACAGGGCAAGTGTTCAGATCCATATCATATTAGTGTGCTTTTGTTCATCACTAATGAGACAAGGGAAAAGAAATATTACATGTGGAGAACTTGCAAAGATTATACGAATGTAGTAAATCCTTACAAAATCCTCTTGAAATCCTATCACTTTTCTACTATCCCATCGGGTATGATAAGTGAAAATCTCTTTGAATCTCTCCCTTAACTTCTATCCTTTAACAAACATTTTCTTTTTTCTTATTCTGATTTCCCAGAGGGCCATAAACTGTACTTTCATCTAAGATGGCCTCATTTTCTTTCAGTTTATAAATCCCCAACTGATGTATAAAAACATGCATCCTTTAGTCTGAATGTAGTAGTTTCCTATTGCTGCATAATAAATTACTTAAGTAATGCAGTGACTGACAGTAACCCCCATTTATTACTGCACAGTTCTATAGGTCAGAAGTCTGGGACGGCTTAACTCTGCTGAGGGTCTCGCAAGGCCAAAATCAAGATGTCATCCAGGCTGGACTCTTACCTAAAGGCTCTGGGGAAGTACTGGCTTCCAAACGCATTGAGGTTGCTGGCACAATTCAGTTCCTTGCCTCTGTTTTTCGAAGGGAGACTGTTAAGGTTAGATCTCCATATCTCAAGTTTAACTGAGGGACTGTAATTACATCTGCAAAATCCCTTCCAGCAGAGCAGTACCTAGATTAGTGATTGACTGAATAACCAGGGTACAGGAATCTTAGGAGTGTCATCTTTAGTATTCCGTCTACCACACTGAATATATTCCATTCGCATTTCTGAGAACATCTACATTAAAAACTGAGCAGCACTTCATGAAAACCTATCTCACACAAATATGATGACTTGTGGGTACCCAAACCTGGCACTCGTTTATATAAAAGTATTTACATTTAATGCTGATGCATTCTTTAAGATATTTGATAATCTCTAAATTTTATGTCCCACTAGACTGAATGGGCAAGAACCCCCAATATCATCCCTAATAAATGTATCTGAACTCCCCGTGAATACTTAATTACAGTACCAATTCATTTAGAAAGATATTTATAATAAAGGTTAACTTCATTGTTTGCCTAGCCCAAAGAATTACAAGTTTCAAAATACTGAATATTAAACTAATTCGATTTTTTTGGTAGAAAAAATATAGTTCTAACCAAAAGGGTATTAAAGTAGAGAGATGATCTCAGTAATTCCTTTAAGTATATTCAGTCTCTGAAATTCTCTGTTCTTTAGGTACCACAATGCAAGAGAAAATGCCACGACTGCTGTTTAATGAAAATTAAGCTACTTGACAGAAATTGGCTTGACCTCTTCTCCCTATCCAATAAAAATGGTTACTTCTGCTAAAATGTGGTTTGGAGAACATACTGGTGTTTGGAAAGGGAAGTGTCTGGAGATTCTCACATGTACAGTGTTAACATAAAAGGGTTATTTAAGCATGTTTTAGTCTCTGAACATATTTCTTATTTGGCAGTTGCTTCATAGGTGGCCTGTATGCCTGTTTGACAACTTGCATGTACAGAAAATCAGAATTATTCAGAAGTGCACAGAAGAATAAACCATCATCCCAACCTGATGAAAGACAGAAGGCTTATTAATAATAATGAAGCAATAGAACGTAGGGAGAGTTAAAGCATCCCTGAATTGGAAATCTCGTGGTAAAGAATGCACAGCTTCTCGTATCAACATGTATTAAAAAATATTCATATCTGGAAACTCATACTGATCCAACACGTACCTTTGCCAGCTCTAAGTATCTACCAATTTTCTATACTATAAAGTCCTTAAAAGGTTTCATGAAACACACACACACGTGAACAACGACTATCACCACTGATTATCAATCACTGCCAGGTTACGGCAGAATTGCACAGAGTGTTCTGCAGAATCCTGGGCTTCCATAACACCTCTTCAGTGGGTCTCCTAAGATCTTTTCAAGAGACCCACAGAGTCAAAACTGTCAACATTCACACTGATGGTGCAAAAGCAATGGGAGGTAAAACTGCCTTCACTGTCAGTCATTTTATTTTTCACTGATATTCACTCCCGGGGGAAAATGGCAATTTCACTTTTATATATCCTAGATGAAGCAGTAATATGTATTAATTTTATTAAATCTGAACTCCTGAGTATATGTATTTTTTAATATTTTATGTAACAGAAAGGAAGCATGGATAAAGCATTTCTGCCACAGACTAAAATAACATGTTGTCTCTAAGAAAAGTACTGTGAGATTGTTTGAGTTCTGAGCTGAACTCCTTGTGCTTTTTGTTGAACACCATTTTTACTTGAAAGAATGTCTGACAGACAAACAAAGGTTATTCAGATTTGCGAATGTGGCTGACACCCAAAAATGAACAAAGTGCATCTGTCACTCCAAGGAAACCAACTGATGGTAGGTTTTATTTTTTGCCAATAATAAAATTCAAGCTTTCAACTAAAATTAGAATATTGGGAAAATTTTATCTTCCCAAAACTTCAGGAATTGTTCTGATGAGACAGATGGTGATACTGACGAATATGAGATATATATATATATATATATATAGTATAGTGAAATGTGTCAACATATAGAAGATCTGCCTAATACAGTGAACCCATATTTCCCCACTGACCAATCAATGATTCTCTAAAATGCTATCCATAGTTAAAACATCCACTTAAAGTGTGAGAAACACCAACAGATATTAATGTAACGGACTATAAATGATTACTGATATGTATTCAGATTCTACATTGCTACAATCCACTAACCACTAAGACAATACCACTGAGTTTTAGTATACTTTCAATAAGAATACTCACAATAATCTGAAAATACTCATCCATTTTCCAACTACACATCTTTATGAGGTCAGATTTTCCTCATACACTTAAAGCAAAATAACAAATACCAACACCTTACATGCAGAAGCAGATATAAGATCCCTGCTGTCTTCTACGAACCAGATATAAAGTGATTTGCAAAAATATAAAACAAATTCATGACTTCTCACTGTGTTTTGTTTTTAACACCAATTCTCCAAATCAGTGTCATGTGCGAGAAGTGGATTTATGTGACCAAGTGTAACTGTAGCATGTATAAAAATATATACAATAATGCTTTAAAAGTTTTTTCTTGGACTTCCACTTCTGGCATACAAATGCTAGAATAAAAATAGCAAAAAATCTTCTTAAATGCAAGGCTCTGTATACCAGTGAGGGCCTAAAGAAAAAGAAAGAAATGCAGAGTTTGGAACTGGCACTAATGTGCTTGGCTGCCTGTGGGCATTTGCCAAACTAAAATCCAAAGGTATTCAGCTTTAGCCACCACACTGAGACAAAGACAGCACCTGTCATCCAAATTGGAAAGGAAGATGTAAAACTATCCTTATTTGCAGATGACATGCTATTAGATATAGAAAATCCTAAAGACCTCATAAAAAAACTATTAGAACTAGTAAATGAATTCAGTCAAGTTGCAGGATACAAAATTAACATACAGAAATCTGTTGTATTTATATACACTAATAACAAACTATCAGAAAGAGAAATGAAGAAAACAATCTTATTTACAATCTCATCAGAAAGAATAAAATAACTACAAGTAAATTTAACCAAAGAGGTGAAAGACCTGTACTCTGAAAACTACAGGACATTGAGGAATGATATTGAAGATGACACAAATAAATGGAAAGATATACTGTGCTCATGGATTGGAAGAACATTATTAAAAAGTCCACACTACCCAAAGCAATCTACAGAGTTAATGGAATCCCTATCAAAATGCCCATAGCACTTTTCACAGAACTAGAACAAACAGTCTGAAAATTTATATGAAACCACAAAAGACCCTGAATAGCCACAGCAATCTTAAGAAAGAAGAACAAAGCTGGATGTATCACACGTCCTGATTTCAAACTATATTACAAAGCTATAGTAATCAAAACAGTATGGTACTGGTATAAAAACAGATACATAGATCAATCAAACAGAATAGAGAGCCCAGGTAGATCACATTAAAAGGAGTTCAGACTGATAGTTGATTTCTCAACAGCAACAATGGATGCCAGAAGGCAGGTGAACTAGATCTACGATGTGCTGAAACAAAACAAAACAATGCACCCAGAATATTAGGATTCTACAGTCAAAATACCTCATGAGAATGAGAATGAAATTAAAACATTTTAAGACTAACAAAACTTTAAAGGCTTGTGACCAGCACATCTTTCCTAAAGGAAATTCTAATTCTAATATTGTTTCAGTCAGCAACAGAATATGGTCAGAAGAAAGATCTGAGTTGTAAGAAAGAATGAAGAACTAATAAAACTATAAATATGTGAGCAAGTCTAATTAAGCACTGTCTACAGAAAACCATAACAACATCTTGTGAGTTTTAAAAATTAAATGAAATTCTTAAAAATGATAATACCCTACAATCAAGGCAGGGTGTGTGAAGTGTTCTAACCACCATGTATTCCTGAGAGAGAAGCAAGCTTAACTTTAGACTTTGATAACTTATGTTTGCATGTTTACATTTCTAGGGTAAATGTATCTTCTCAGGCTCACCTGCTGAATTCTCATCCTCTAACTGAAAATGAAAATGTTGAAATTCTTCAAAGTTTGAGGCTTTATACCTTATCACCTCTATGCTCTCCCACCAGGTGATATTTTCCAGTTAAACATGACACATACACTGTGGTTTCTTCATTCATCAAACACTGATCAATTAATGTACTCTTGATTGATGACTACTAATGTTCTGTTACATGTCTTTAGTGCACATAGGATTATCTTAGGTATATGCCTAAGAATGGAATTAATGGTCACAGGTTATATATATGCCAGTTTTAGTAGATACTGCCAAAAGTTTTCTAGAGTGGTTATACCAATTTATGTTCCTTCCAGAAGCGTAAAAGTGTTTCATAGATTCACATTCTTTCCGCCACTTGATAATGTCAGACTTTTAATTTTATCAATCTCATTGGTAGAAATCTTTTAGTCTGAATGTGTATTTTCCTTATTACTAATGAGTTTGATATCTTTTCTTTTTTAAAAAATTCACCCTTGATGTATTCTCTTTTAAAAATGGTGGTTAACTTTTTTATCCTAGGCGGTTATCATTTTTGCCCTACATTAGTACCCCCCTTATCCATCAGGGATATGTTCTAGACACCCGGTGGATGCCTGAAATCACAAATAGTAGCAAACCCTATATATACTATGTTTTTCCCCTATACATATGTACCTATGATAAGGTTTAATTTATAAATTAGGCACTGTAAGTCATTAACAATAATATGAACAATTATAACAATACCCTGTAATAAAACTTATGAACATGTGATCTCTCTCTCAAATGTCTTATTGCTCAAATTTAATGCCTTTTCCATCTTAACTAAGCTTTATTATGCTCTGTGGCCATAACTTTAGCACTTCGAGGTGCGACAGCAAAACAAGTATGAATTTCTTTTTCCTTCTTCACAATTTCATGGATACAAGACTTGTTCTTACCGGAGATCTTAGCAACCTCAGCATATGATTTCCTTCTGTTCTTATCAAGTCCAGAACTTTCACCTTTTCACTTAAAGGAAGCACTTAATGGCTTCTCTTTGGCATATCCATATTGGCAGCATCACAACTCTTGTGCTTTGGGGTCGGTTATTAAGTGAAATGAAGGTTACTTGAACACAGGCACCACAATACTTCAGCAGTCGACCTGATAACCAAGCTGGCTAATAAGTGGCTAACACTGGAGGAAGGAATGATTGAGGTCCCAGGTGGGACAGCACAAGGTGGTGGGAGATTTCATCATGCTACTCAGAATGGTGTGCAGTTTGAAACTTCCAAATTGTTTATTTCTGATATTTTCCATTCATTAGTTTGGACCTTGGATGACTGAAGTAACTGAAACCGCCAAAAGTGAAACCTCGGATAAGGGGGACACTGTATTTAGCATGTCTATCTGCTTGTTTATTTCTTACTGATTTAGGGAAGTTGTTTTTTTTTTTATTTTTTTTTATTTTTGCTGTGTTGGGTCTTTGTAGCTGCATACGGGCTTTCTCTAGTTGCGGCGAGCGGGGGCTACTCTTTGTTGTGGTGCCTGGGCTTCTCACTGCGGTGGTTTCTCTTGTTGCGGAGCACAGGCTCTATAGTGTGTGGGCTTCAGCAGTTGTGGCACACGGGCTCAGTAGTTGTGGCTCGCGGGCTCAGTAGTTGTAGTTCATGGGCTCTAGAGCGCGGGTTCAGTAGTTGTGGGGCATGGGCTTAGTTGCTCCACGGCATGTGGGATCTTCCCAGACCAGGGCTCGAATCCATGTCCCCTGCGTTGGCAGGCAGATTCTTAACAACTGCGCCACCAGGGAAGTCCCAGAGAAGTTGTTTTTATACTCTGGGCTCCAATACTTTGTTGGTTACATGTGTTGCAATTATTATAGAACACTAATTCCAAGATTCACATTATTTCACATTGTGATACATCTTAAAATAATGTCTTACAATTAGAATTCATCATATTTTTTTCTTTAGAAAAAAGAAACATAAAATAATGGCATATCTTGAAATTAATGACAATGAAGGCACCTTAAAAAATCCATGAGATATGGTGTCTTCTCCCTGAGAGAAGCTTGGTTTCTTCCTCTACTGTCAATATGATGTCTTATGATAGAACTTTTCAATATAAATATAGTTGAATTCATTAAGTATTTCCTTCATGATTAGCATTTTTGTGTCCTTTTTCAGAAATTTGTCTCTACCTCAAAAATATAAAATTATATTTTTATATTTTCTGTTCTAAATTAAAAAAATCGAAACCATATGGAATTCGTTTCAACATTTTTCCATCTGAATGACTATCTTAATATCATGTTCCTCCTTTTCCAGTGTTCATTTCCCAAATATGTGCAACTGCATTGTCCTATTTATTATAGACCATATCTTGATACCTAATAGAGAAGATTTCCTCTCCATATACTTTCTTCACTAGTCTCTTGGCAATTCTTAGGCCTATGCTCCTCCATATAACATTTAGAATCAGCCTTTCAATTTTCCTCCAAAATTTATTAGAATTTTTAAAGAAATATGTTGTATCAACAGATCAATTTGAGGGAAATGGATATTTGTATCATCTTTAGTCTTTCAGACCGTAAATACACTTTATCTTTTCATTGAGTCAGGTCTTCTTCACTGAATTTCAAGATAGCTCAATAATTTTCTCCATATGTCTTAGATATTTGTTATTACATTATATATTCCAAATAATTTTATTTTTTGTGTATTTTTAAATATATTTCATAGAATTTTTAAATAAAATGTGTCACTGCCAATTGCTGGCATATAAAATGCAATTGGTTATTCAATATTGATTTGCTATCTAACCACCTAACTCTTCCATTAATTTTAACAATTAACTCCATATTCTCTATTTTTTTAAATGTAGACAATCATAACGTCCACATCATTTTAAGGCCTAAAAGTTCCAATGCAGCGTTGAACAGAAATAGTGAAAATAGAGTCCTGTCCTTGTTTCTGATTTCAAAAGGGATGCTTTTAATGCTCCACTATTTAAAAAAATATATTCATATATTTTTTGTAAATATCTTTAACCTGGTTAATAAAGTTCCTACTTTGTCCTATTTTGCCAAGAGTTTTGAATTGCCTGAAAGATATTTTCTTTATCCATTGTGATGATCATATGTTTTTGTTGTTGTTGTTTTTTTGTGGTACGTGGGCCTCTCACTGTTGTGGCCTCTCCCGTTGCACAGGCTCTGGACGCGCAGGCTCAGCGGCCGTGGCTCACGGGCCCAGCCGCTCCACGGCATGTGGGATCTTCCCTGACCAGGGCACAAACCCGTGTCCCCTGCATCGACAGGCGGACTCTCAACCACTGCGCCACCAGGGAAGCCGGGTCATATGGTTTTTATCTTTAATTGGATTACAGAGTTACATTTTAAGATTTTCTAATGTTAAACTACCCCTGTATTTCCAGAATAAATCTCAAATAAAATAACCCTACTTGGTTATTTAAAAAATACATTGTGAGATAATATCTGCTAATATTTGATATAGAATTCTTTCTTTTATTTCCTGAGAATGGCTTATTATTTTTCCTTCTTACACTGTCCGCTTTAGAATATGGTAAGAAATTTATATGGTTTGAATTCACCTTTTTCTATTCTCTAAAATAGCTTGTATAATATTGGAATGATCTGTTTTCTGGAATTTTAGTAGAAATCATCTGTGAAATCATTAGGGTTTGGCATTTTCTTGGAAAGATTTTAACGGACTGATTAGATTTCGTAGATTGTTAGTGGATGATATAGGCTATTTTTTTGTCTAGTCTCTCCGCTAGAAATGGCCAACTATAATTAATCATGTTTGTTAGCATAGCCCCAGTTCGTTGTTCCTTATATATATTTATATAACATGATCCAAATTTTAGTGTTTTATCTAATCCCAAACCCTTCACCAGTTCTTAAAACTATTGAGACAGAATTTTTGAACCCACAGTCTAAAGATTTAAGAATACCATGTTTCCTTACTCCTTCTCCATAAGTATGGGAGGGAGTAATTAATTATTGGAAAGTATATTGCTTTTCTATGGTTGCTGTTATCAAAAATATCACAAATTTAGTGGCTTAAAACACCCAAACTTGTTATCTTACAATTCTCTACATTAGAAGTTTGACCCAGATCCCACTGGCTAAAATCAATGTATCATGAGGCTGTCTGTGCTCCCTCTGAAGGCTCTAGTGGAGAATCTGTTTCCTTGCTTTTTCCATGTTCTAGATATTTCTTCACCTGGGGGTCCCTGACTCCATCCTCAAAACCAGTAATGACAAGTTGAATCCTTCTCACATCACATCTCTCTGTGCTTTTCTTCAGTAATCATCTCTCTCTCCAACTCTGAGCTTTTCTGCCTCCCTCTCCCCCTTTTGAGGACGCTTGTGATTACATTGGGCATACCAGACTTCCTAGAATAATCTCCCTATTTTAAAGTCAGTTGACTAGGAGCCTTAGTTACACCTGAAAACTTCATTTCTCTTTGCTATGTAACCTAACATATTGCCAGGTTCCAGGTCCATTAGGGCATGAACATCTTCAGGGACCATTATTCTGCCAGCCACAGACAGTAAGGCAACTTCACTAGCAATACCAGTAGTAATAGCTGGGACTTGCATCTGGAATTATACTTTATTTCTCTTTCAATTTAAGGATAGCACCATAGTTCATCCAAACCTAAGATTAAAAAACTTTGACTGAAACTATGACATAATTCTAATAGGCCACTGATTACAAAATTAATCTCAATTTCAGGTATGTGAAAAGATGAACACACATATGTTTGAGAATTGATATTTCACTGATTAAAACATTTAATAGCATTTTTTTCCTCCCAGTATCTATATACCTACCTACTAATCTGCCTAACTAAAACAACAGGAAAGAATGTGCTTGAGGAGGCGGTAAAACAACTCTTACTTTTTACCCTCTAAACAGCTTTTCAAACATAAGCTTAATAAAGAAGTATAACTTATCAACTGAAACATTTATTTATAATATTCCATAGCACTGATACAGCCTGGCTCATTTAAAATACACGTATCTCCTGCATCAGTAAACAAGCAAAATATCCTATTGTTTCAAATTTTAAATGCTGGTAAGTAAAAGTTACTTCCAAGCTTATATTTGCTATTTCTTTATATACTTTAATATACACAATTTTATTCTAAAACTTCATTCAAAGATATTTTTCTCACCTTCAGATTTCTAGTTGTATTGTCCTTGATTAACAAACGCATCATGTTATAAAGGAAAGCTGCCTCTCATTATAGTAAGATCTGAGACAGAGGTTAGCACCATGTGGCATTTACTAACAGTGATGCTGGACAAATGTGCAACTTCTCTGCAGGGAGTAAAAGGCTGTGATAGAAACTAGTGCCTACTGAGTGCCAATTAAAAACTCTCTGCCTTTGTGAGGTCAATAACATAGGCTCTATTTTAAAGGTGAGCAATTCAAACTTTCAAGGTGTTAAATAATGTGCCCACATTCATGTAGGTAATAAGTAGCAGAGCACTGATTTAAATCTAGATGTCTGACTTCAAAATTGATGCTCTGTTCTGTTTCAGAGTCTCCTTCATCTGTAAAGCAGTAATGATAACAAAGCTAGAGAGTTTCAGAAAATAAATGAGAAAATGTCCATTAAAGTGTTGCTCAAGTTACAATGCACAGTATAAGTATTACATTGCTTTTAAAATATAGGCATTTCTCTCCATTTACAATTCAAATTAACAACCAGAATTCAAAGCTTTTAACTGCTGTCCTTCCCCTCTCACTACACGTAGGAGAGTAGGGGAAATTTTCATGGTAAAGTAACCATTCAGGCCCATATTATCCAAACTAATAAATACTAAATCCACTTCTTTCCTTTCTCCTTCCTCTATTTCAGTATTTTCACTATAGTATCCAACGTGAAATGGACTGACTTCACATCAGAAATAGATAAAAGAAAGAAGGGATATATGAACTTAAGCATCTGACCAAAAAAAAAAACCCATAATATACATGAGGAGATTTAAAAATGTGTGTCAACAGATATTCAATTGATTTAAGCTCTAAATCTCTTCTGTTTTGTTATGCTAGAGATTGAGAGCTGTTAAGATGACGAGTAGGCTACACATGCTTATTTAATTTGGGGGACAAATCACAGAGCAGTTTATCAGCACTCTCTTAATAAGAGTGGATATTATTAATATTGCCCCATATTCTTCTTCTCTTATAAAAGAGTATATGAGTATCAGGGAAGATCTATGCCTTAGGCTGCAAGCTACAGAAATGAAAACTTTAAATTGGCTTAAATAATAAGGATATTTATTGGCTTACACATTCAGAAGCCTAAAGGTTAGACTGGGTCCAAGGTGTGGAGGATGCCGTAATTCAACAATGTCATTGAGGATAAAGGCAGCCTGCATCTCTCCATTCTGCAGTGTATGAATTCAGATTCATCTGAAGGCTAGTTTCCTTTGTTATTATAGTAATCATGGTTGCATCCTTCCTTGTTTACACACAGTGGGGACAGACATGACCAAGCTTCAACCATGAAAAATGTTTCTTTCTTCAGCTTCATGAAGCAGACATAGGTTACAGGTCGCATGTCCCAACCATAGCAATGCCATATGCTGACTGTTTAGGCCTGAGGTCCTGAAACGATCCCTTTGATAGGCCTGGACAAATCATGACCCAACTGTAGAGGAGTATCCTTTTCTACCTGGCATCACGGCTGCACAGTGGTGGATGCATGAGTGACAGGGTGGCAACTGCCATGTCTACTTCACACAAATGTCTTTATAAATCTTACCAATGTATTATGTCTCTAGGCATAAGTATGGTTCATGTGAAAAGATTTTTTGTGTGGGGACAGGGATTGGGATAAAGAGACTACTCTTCTGATTTGGTTGTTAGAGGTTTTCATTCAATGTCCCCTAAAGAAATATCTCAGATTTTTACTCTGCTCAAGACTAAATATGAAAAAAGACGCTTGTCTCATATTTGGGATGAGAAAAAGAAATGCCACAAGATACAGAGGGGAAAACTAGGATTTAGTGATGCCAGAGAAGATCTTGAGAATCTAAGCACTCAGAAACACAGATCTCAGAAAGGGCATCGGACTTTCCACATCCTATGCTATAATATTTAAAGCTAGTTTTTATCAAGCTCTTAATGGACAAGATGAACAGAGCTGGGGACTGATTTTACACCACTGTGCTACCGAACCATATATATTCTAATTATACTAATAATTCCAAATACACCAAGCTACCTCATTATTCAAACGTGCTTCAACCCAGAAAATGTTTCACAGCATGAATATGCATGCTATTTTCAATTAGAAGATTTAGCAAGATATAAAACATAGTCATAGTCAAAAAGAAATTGGTTCGCCTCACATTAGTAACTGCTTTCTTAGTCCACGCATCCATGCTGTAAAGAGATGGTGAGAGTCCATAATTATGGAAGATACTGCCCGAGTTGCTGATTTCTCTCAGATGCTCTACTAAGGCAAAAAGTTGATCTGGCTATATTAAGAGAAGGTTTTAGGGGCCACAGAGTTGTTTAAGGAGAGGAAAGGTAATTATTTTGAGACAAGCATTATTGGTAATCAAATGCTTCCATGGTTAGGTTGATTAAAGCTATATATCAAGATTTAATTTCTGAGGATTCAGGCGAGAAGACAACAAAACTGCAGGAAGCAAGTTAGTTAACATTAGGAAGATCATCCCTAAATCAATCCAGCTTTTCCTCAGGTGTCCAGCTCATTTTATTTTTACAGTCCCTCTTCTAAAGCAAACATCCTTTGATTCCATCATCATTTGCTTCATACTATTGTAACTATTTTCCACTTATTATCTCAGACTTAATCATCTGAGGAGGCTGCTGAGAACTTAAGTTAGCAGAACCAGTTAGAATTACTTTTTTAAGCACCAGTGGTACTTAATTTATTCTGTTTTTGCCACTTTTTCATTGTTCGCCTCACAAGGAATAAATGACACCTCGACGATGGTTAAGTTAAAATACACACTACGCTATAGTAATGAACCCCACATGACACATCAAAACCAAATCATGACTCTTAAATGTACCTTACCAATAACCCAATAGTAACACCTTATTAAAACCGTACAGGGACTTCCCTGGTGGTCCAGTGGTTAAGACTCCACGCTTCCAAGGCAGGGAGCGCGGGTTCGACTCCTGGTCGGGGAACTAAGGTCCCACATGCCGCGCAGCGCGGCCCAAAAATAAAAAAAACAAAAGACACTATACATATATATAGTGTCTTAAGACTAACCATATATATAAATAGTTATATAATTTTATTTATCTACAGTTTTAGCTATCTATCTGTTTAGATAGGTAAATTTATATACATGCATTTATGTTAGCATTAATGTGGTATTTTCTCAAAATTAAGAACTGTGGTTCATGGATCCTACTGGCTATATGGTTACATTTTAGGGATTTTAGATATCCAGGACAAAATACAGAAAATTTGCTACTTTATGTACAGAAAATCCTCATTTGTCAGGCAAATTAGATGGACTTTCTTTCACAGTCTGCAAAGAACTTCAAATGTATAACTCAAAAACAAATCCATTAGCCTGAAAAAGGTCAATCCTACTGACGTTAACATATTGTGCCTCAGTTTATGGATAATAATGTAATTTTATTGAATCCATGGGTATATTTCTGGGGGAAAAAACACAAAAAAGACCTTGTGATATTCTTAAAGCATCATTTAAACTTTTCTCCAATATATAGTACATACATGTCCTCAGGTTGTCTCATTAATAACTGAAGCGGTGACAAACATATAAGTTGAAAATATATATCACTGACATTCTAAAAGTGTTTCATTCAAACTAGCACTTTCAAATAATTTTCTATATTTAAACAAATGACGTGTTCAAGTTCCCCAGGTCTCCTCCAAACTGTAAAAATTTTTATGTACACTTACCAACAGTATCACATGGTTCATCTTTGTGTACACAGAAATCTTTCCTAGAAAGAAAAAGAGAAAATATTGTTTCTTCCACAGAGTATGTGACTGACTCATTTTTAATAGTTATAATGAATAACTGAACCATGCTCTTTTTTTTTTTTTTTTTTTTTTTTGCGGCACGCGGGCCTCTCACTGTTGTGGCCTCTCCCGTTGCGGAGCACAGGCTCTGGATACACAGGCTCAGCGGCCATGGCTCACGGGCCTAGCCGCTCCGCGGCATGTGGGATCTTCTCGGACCAGGGCACGAAACCGTGTCCCCTGCATCAGCAGGCGGACTCTCAACCACTGTGCCACCAGGAAAGCCCTGAACCATACTCTTTATCTCTAAGAATTTAATAAAACTGGAAATAAGATTAACTAATTTTTAATTCTAAGAAAATGTGAGAATTAAATTGTTATAATTTTTACCTGATACAATCCTAAAAAATTATGTCCTATTTCCTATACAATATTTCATAAAAATTCCATCTTGTTTTGAATTTTATAGTATTTCATTGTTTTATTACAAGAAAAATATCTGGTGTAGGGATATGGTTTTCTGTTTGAAAAATATTGTTAAGATCCCTACTTCACATGACATAAAAATAATTTCAAAATTGAAGATTTAAATGTAAGAAATATAATTTAAAACAACATAACATTTTATATCTTAAGATTGGCAACAGACTGATAATTTTAATAAAGGCATGAGGAAATTAGTATTTTTACACAGGTGGGATATCACCGTGAATAAAATTCTATAATTTTCTCTTTATTTAACTACCATATCTTGGAGAACATTCCCTAACTAGTAATGAGCTTTAAAGGGAAACTATATGAAAGCAGAACTTTTTATCTACCTTTTACTAGCTTTGTGACCTTAGGGAATTTACTTAACCTTCTTTTGTCTCAGTCACTTCACCTAAAAAATAGAGGTAATAATGATATCTATTCACCACATAGATTTATTGTACAGCTTAGATGATTTAACATGTATAAAACACTTAAAACATAGGTTTTCTGTGTGGTTTGAATGAGTTAACACATACAAGGCATTTGAAACAATGCCAGGCACATAGAAAGCTCTCAAGTCACTTGTTGATGTTTTTGCTGTTTTTTGTTGTTGCTGTTGCTTCTATTCCTGTGCCATAATTTAAGCAATTTCCTAGTAATGAGCATTTAGGTTCTATAGAATTTTTACTATTACAAACAATATGACAATTTGTGTGTGAAGGAGAAAGGAAAAAACTATTTTTATTCCTCTATTATAGCCATCTGAATGCCATTCCAAAATGAAAAATAACTTTATTTTTTAAATTTTATTTTATTTATTTATGGCTACGTTGGGTCTTCATTGCTGCGCACGGGCTTTCTCTAGTTGTGGTGTGTGGTCTTCTCATTGCGGTGGCTTCTCTTGTTGTGGAGCACAGGCTCTAGGCGCGTGGGCTTTAGTAGTTGTGGCTCTCAGGCTCAGTAGTTGTGGCTCGTGGGCTCTAGAGCGCAGGCTCAGTAATTGTGGCACACGGGCTTAGTTGCTCCGCGACATGTGGATCATCCCGGATCAGGGCTCAAACCCGTGTCCCCTGCATTGGCAGGCGGATTCTTAACCACTGCGCCACCAGGGAAGTCCCCAAAAAAATCTTTAAAAATTAAGTGTAACACTCCTTTCAATGTCCCCAGTGACATCTACATTGGTAATTACAATGGTTAGTTTTCAATCCATATATTGCTTGGCTCATCCAGCAGAATCCACAACTCTATGCATAGTTTTATAAATATTCTGTGCATGTTTAAAATGTATACTCTCTAATAGTTTGCAGCAAAGCTATACATGTTCATTAGATCTAGCTATAACAAGCCCAGATACACAGCTGCTCAACAGAATGAGAAATTTTGAATTTATTTTTGCATCTGCTACTAAGGAAGAGCTCTTAAAATTCCATTGTTATAAATTTGATGATGTTTCCCTGTGATTCTACTAATTTGTGCTGTTTATGTCGAAGCTCTCTCTAAATTTTTATTATTTACTTTGAATTATTGTTTTTATTACTGTGTAAAACCCTACTCATCCCTTTTAATGTTTTCTGTGTTAAAGTCTATTGTATCTGACATTAACAAATATTAATATATTAGTAAAACATTAATATTTGCTTGGCATATATTTTCCTTTGTTTTGCTTTCACCTTCATTTCCTCTAATTCTCTTATAAATAATTCTAATTCTCTTATAAATTCTCTTATAAATAGCATATGACTAAAATTGTAAAACCGCATTATATACTATCTCTATAAGTGAATTTAATATTTCTAATTAACATATTTGGATTTCTCTATTTTTTGTGATTGCTATTTACCAAGTTATACCTTTGTCCTTTTCTTCTGTTTTTGTCTTTGTTCATATGCAGTTTTATTTTCCACATTTTTCTGCTACTGTTTTGAAAAATAACATTAGATTGTGTTTGATCTACAGTTACTTCTACATTTTAAAGTACACTGTACTAGTTTTCTATTGCTGTTATAACAACTTCGACAAATTTAGCAGTTTAACACATCTTACAGTCTCCAAATCAGAAGTCTGAAATAGAACTTGCTGGGCTAAAACCAAGGTGTGAGCATGATTCTGTTCCTTCTGGAAGTTCTAGGTCAGAATCTGTTTCCTTGCCTTTTCCAGCTTCTAGAGGCTGCCTGGATTTCTTGACTCATAGTCCCCTTCCATCTTCAAAGCTGACAACTGCATCACTTTGACCTTTACTTTCATCACCACATCTCTTTCTCCCACTCTCTTGCCTCCTTCTTTCCCCACACCCTGTGATTACATTAGGATCCCCTAGATAATTCCAGATAATCTCCCAATCTCAATAATCCTTAACAAAATCACACCTGCAAGGTCCCTTTTGCTGTATAACAGTCACAGGTTTTGTAGATTAGAACATGGACATTATTCTGTGTACCATATTCACTCGAGATGCTTCAAGTTAAAAAGTATCTCTGGTCTCTTCTTGAAAAAGGTAAGGATATCAAACACTTTTAATCCAATCTCTTCCTTCAATCTTTCATGTTATTTTTATCTGACACTATAGAGGCATACCTCATTTTACTGTGCTTTGTATTATTGTGCTTAGCAGATACTGCATTTTTTGCAAATTGAAGGTTTGTGGCAACTCTGCATTGTGCAAGTCTGTTGGCACCATTTCTTCCAACAGCATTTACTCAGTTCATGTCTCTGTGTCACATTCTAGTAATTCTCACAATACTTCAAGCTTTTTTATTATCATTATATTTGTTATGGTCATCTGTGATAAATGATCTTTGATGTTACTACTACGACTCAGTGAAGGCCCAGAGGATGGTTAGCATTTTTAGCAATAAAGTATTTTTAAATTAAGGTATGTAAAATTTTTTAGACATAATGCTCTTGCACATTTAATAGACTATAGTATATTGTAAACATGACTTTTATGTGCACTGGGAAGCCAAAAAATTCACGTGACTCACTTTATTGCAGTGGTCTGGAACCAAACCTACAATATCTCCAAGGCATTCCTGTAATTCCATCTCAGTTTTTAAACTCTCAAGTTAGACAGTTTTTTCTAAACCATTAGCACTCAGTTAGATTTGCCTATATATTTGGCAATTTCTTTTCTCAGTAATCTCTGTATCATTACTTTCTAGAGAGTCTGTTATTCTTTAAGTACATCCTTCAGTATCTCCTTCAGTGAGGACCTATGAATACTAAACTGGCCCAGATACTGTTTCCTTAATTCTCATTAGTTTGCATTCATTCATAATGGAACAGTAGCTGACTGTAGAATTGGAGGTTGACTTTATCAGCCCTCAGCACATTGAAGATATTATTTCATTTTATTCTAGTATTTATAAAAATAGAAGTCTGCAATCACCTTGCTCTTCTTTCATTGATTTGGTTTCTAATTAATTTTTTATTGGATATAATTGACATGTAACATTGTTTCTGATTAATGTTAAGATTTCTTTTTGTCTTTGTAGTTCTGCAGTCCCACTAAGATGTGTCTAGGTCCTGAGTTTTTTATTTATCTTCTTTGGTACTTGGTATGTCTTTCAATTTGAAGATCCACAAACATACAAACATTCTAACCATTATCTATTTATCTAATTCCTCTCACATTCTCTCTACTCTCTTCTCCTAGAACTCCTTTAGGTACATGTTTGCTCTTCTCATTCTGATGTCAATAACTCTCAAGCACTCTTTTGTATTTCCATCTCTTAACCACTTTAGGCAGCCTTCTGGGAGAATCCTTCAGCTCTATCATCCAATCCATTAGTGCTCTCTTCAGCTGCATCTACTCTGCTCTTCAACTCTGAAATTGAGATATTTAAGTACATTTTTTATGTTTTATTTTCCTCAATTTTCAAATCATCTCTTTTTTCCAAAACACCTTTCTCTCACATTTTGAAATTTGTGTGTTTTTAATCATGTGAACATGTTTTTTTTTTCATCTCTGTCAGCCTTTTAAAATATTCTTTTTCATGCTTCTTGGCTCTTACAGTGGGATATGTTGTCACTTTGTGTTTTGGAATCCTATTGTGAACTCATTTAGTTGTACTTTATTTGTGGTTGCCTTGTGAGGTCAAAGTTGAAAGAGGGCCCTTTCACAGCAGTTTTGCATATGCTTTCACTAAGTGCTTCAATGTTGGATCATATTCATGGTAATGAATACCGAAAAGAGCCATTTTCTCCTAACATGCGTTCATGGATGAGATAGAAAGAATGCTTCCTGTTGACAACCTGTGCTTGTTTGCAAAGTTTTTATACCAGATCCAACTTTTATTAAGGGTGTAGGTACCCAAGGGTTCTGGCTGTATACAATCATCTCAGTTCCCACTTTGCAAAGCCACAATGTTTTTTCTTTATGTGGGAGATAAACCCAAGAACCCAGATTTTTAAGTCCAACAAACTCCTACCAGGACAACTATCACATTACTTCAGAAGCTTACTGCATTTTTTTTTTTGGCCAGAGCCCTCTTGTTTTTGGCTCATCTATGCATGTAAAAGGACTTTTATTATATTTTTTCTACAATTCCTAGATGTCAATGATGGGAACATTTTCTGATTATCTAGTCAGCTAGATTATCACATAATTAAAAGAAGAGAACACAATCTGTGACCTACCATATAGTAATTAAGCATACTGAAACATATTTATTGTTAATATTAGATCTTAATATACATAGGCCTTATTCTATTCTTACATTTTATATGATGCAGCTCCTTTTACCAAACTCTTTAAAAGACTGAACTCCCTCAGTAAGATGTTCACATTGACCTCAACTGATAAAGTACTTTTTCAAAGATATCTTTCTACAGGGCTGCCCTAGTGGTGCAGTGGTTGACAGTCTGCCTGCCGACGCAGGGGGCACGGGTTCGTGCCCTGGTCCGGGAAGATCCCACATGCTGCAGAGCGGCTAGGCTCGTGAGCCATGGCTGCTGAGCCTGCACGTCCGGAGCCTGTGCTCCGCAACGGGAGAGGCCACAACAGTGAGAGGCCCACGTACCGCAAAAAAAAAAAAAAAAAAAAAAAGATAATCTTTCTACAAATAGGGATTACATTAGTTATAAATTATTGTAAAAATTAGTGATTGGTAAAATATTGTCATCTTTCTTCCATAAGGTTGGAAATGGAAAAAAATGTGTGGTTAGCCAAGGGTATGAATTAACTATGGAGTGAAGTAATTTAACATCAATAATTAATTACTATAATTTTTTACTATTTCTTCAGGCAAATTTCTGACAAAGATGATTTCTATGAAACAGATATAGAAATCAACTCTTGATTACTAAAGGGAAGAATGGTAAAGTCCAGATAAAGACGATAAAAATAACCTTAAATAATATGTTTTTAACACAAGGGACGAAATGGATTTATGATATACTTAATTCATTTAAATCACACCAACAGTTAGGAATGCATTTACCATTCTGCAGTTAAAAATAACAAAACAATACAAGTATGAGAGTTTATCACATGAATTGCTTCATAAATAATTACTTGAAGATTTATTATTCCTTTAATTCTCTTAGCTAAGAACGCTTCTCCAGTATTTCACTAGGACTCAAGAAAGACAGAGACTCAGGCTCCTTTGTACATTATCTCTTCTCCCCTCCTTTCCTCACTTAACTCCACCTGTAAATATTTGGATTTGGTTTGTTGTAGTGGCCATGTTTTCTCCTGCCTCTCCTTTTATAATACGTGTCAGAGATATCTTTGTTCTAGAGAAAGCCTACTGCAGAGACCTCTCATCTGACTGCAAGGAAGAGAGTCATCACCCAAAATGCAATATATACAATGTAGTGTTACATTCTGCTGTCTACAGATTACTGTGTATTTGTAAACAAGATAAACAGTACATGTTTCCAGTAATTTGTAAAAATTGTAATGTTTTTCTCAAATATGCTGTTATTTTTTATTCTGGTAAATCTATAAACTAGTTAATCCATCTTGGATAATTGAAAATTGGGGCTATTACCACTTGATACATTAATCTTCACTCTATACAAAATCTTTTATATACAGAAGGTATATAATCCTATCAACGTCACTTGCATATGCCTTAAAAAATCTACTGTCCCAACTGAATGAAAGGAAATAGCAAAGAAAAAAGTTTAATAGAAACAAATAATCAGATTGCCCATCAGCACTGAAGGGTCTTAAAATTTATGCCTTTTTGGTAAAAAGTATCTTTCTGAAAATACATACAAAAATTAGAAGAACATCTCAAGAAAAATGAGGGAAGATGCACTCAAATTTTATCTCATAAATGTAACCACTCAAGCTACCCTATCCTAAACTTCCAAGTGAAACTAGTGGATGGCATTGCCTTCAATATTTAAGATACAAAACTGAAAACCTTAAGAATCTGGGTAAAATAGACTGCTCTTAATTAATCTTGTTCCCAGGATTATAATCAAAGGTTTTTTTCAAAAAGCTGAGTGATTCTTTGACAGCCACTGCAGTAGATTACCCTAACTATTGCCAACCCCCAGCATCATTCCACTGGGGAAACCTCCTTCAAATATGTCATATTTTCTGGTCACTGACTTCTAATCACAGAAATTACACATATAACACCCCCTTCAATGCAAACACACATTTTCAGAGGATCTAAAGTAGACAGTATAGTAAGAAAATGTGAATGGCCCTGGATCATACAAACGCAGGGGTAGAGATTTCTATTGTTTTCTTCACTGTTTTCCTTGATGCTTGGTTCTTTAGTTCTTCCTTTGATTCTGAGTACTACACAGAATCTTCTCCACTTATCAAAAAAATCCAGAAAGAACCTCTTCTTGTGCTCAGTGTTGGTCTCTGTGGCTCAAAACCAATACCAAATGATAATGGAAAATATACCTCCTGGTCGTGCAACATATTCAGAGTCTGAATATAATTACAGATGAAGAGGAATGGAAAAGGTCTGCTGACATTTTTGAAGCAAGTAAAAGACCAGCTATATTTAGTCTTTCTCTGCATCAGATGATCTAGAAATCAAATTTGTTACAAGGACACCAAGCCTAGTTGTATAGGTTGTACACTGCTTAATTCTAATGGTACATTTACATACACAACAACGTAAATGGCTCCCTCTACTGTTGTGTAGTGCGCAAACTATACGATAGGATTCATTATGGGCTTCTTGCATGCCAACCACTGGATAAGAGGAATATAAAGAAAAATAAAAAAGGCTTCTACTCTGAAGGCAAAGAAGAGAATGACACACAATCACCTCTGTAATATGTAAGGGGCCCAGGATCAGTGAGGAAGAAGCCTGGGGAATTGTATTAAATAATGGATAGTTCTATTTTGCAATTGCCTTTGCCAGCAAACAAATGGAGAGAGAAACACCCAAAACAGATGGTATTGAATAATATGGTAATGCAGAAAATTAAAGAACCACATAAAATCAAATCTTCACCTTAGGGCCAAGAATCACTTAGTGTAAAGTATATTCAGATGTAGAGGGAAAGGGATTTTTTGTGCTTTTTATAAATGTACGATACATCATATCAATGCATGAGGCTGCAAGATGACTTTGATTTACATAATGTGAAACAAGGGACTTCATCTGTAACTAAACAACATGATAAAACTATGAGAAATGCACTGCTTATTGTCAAGGGCACTTAGAGTCCATCACACAGCCAATTTCTGTTCACTTAGCAAACAAATGAATAAAGCACATTTTTTCAAAAATTCAAGGTCTTTTACCCAAAAGCATTGGAAATACCTTTCAGTACAACTGTAGAACAAACTGTCACCAGCATTTAAAAACTGCAGGTCAGACTGTAATTCTTAATCTTCAGTTCTTCAACTGGACACTTCTTTACAGAGGACCAAAATAATGTAATCTTAATTTCATACATTCAAAGATTTTGAGGGGTAAGGGTGATAGAGATTTGCTTGCTGCCTAGACCTGTGATCATGTTGATTCAAATTCTCTCATTTTTGGCTCATTTTTGGCTCAGTGTGCCTGAAGTCTGCATCACAGAGTTTCATTATGTGAGTTTATGGAAATGATACTGTTAGACTTTGGCAACTGGGAAGGCCAATAAATTCTGCTTAACTTCTGATTTATACTGAAAAAAATGAAATGTAGCCTTTAATTTCCAAGAATGAAGATGCATCTGAGAATAAGTCTCATTGTAGAACTTTATAGTGCCTTGGGATATACCTATAAATGATTCATTCAACAATTATTCTATTATTTGTATTAAATTAATGTATTTCTGCCATGTCTATATTTTATTAAATTTTCTATCTTACTTGCCAATGGCATTATTTTGAAACTAACTTTCAGAAGTATTGTACTGAAAGCATTTCAGTACATACTGAAAGGCAAAACTATCATTAATAAAATTAAATTCTAAATTAAAGAGTATTTACATGACACAGACTCGTACCTTCTCTATAACTTCACATAGAAATGTGAAAATTACACTAAGAAATCATGGCATTGACTGTTGGGATAACGTGTTTTGTGTTTTTGTTACTATTAGCCCACAGCACTAGGTCAGCTTTAAACTATTTACTTCATTGCATCACACAGAACAATTTAACAAATATATTACTGCAGATAGGTTTGGATTTATACGAACATTATCCATTTTAGTTGAAATCAAAATTAATAGCTGAGCGAAAATCTTTTCCTACTGATGTGCTCACGTAACATACAACATTTAATAAGGACCTAAGATGAGCATTCACTAGAAACTAGGCTGTTTATGAGTTCAGTTTGTCAAATATGGATAAGACCATGGAATCCATGGAGATTAAAATTTTTATCTTATTTTTGATAACTTTCTTGCAAAGCTAAAGATCTGATAATCTATGTCTACACTAACTAAAAGGAATTTTTCCTCAACTACTCAAACCGCTCATTTAGACTTTCCTGATCAATGGTGGTAGGTCACTTAGAGATAAAACATTCCCTTTTTTGGGCTAATTTTCACTATTAGAGCACTGGAAGCAGTGATATGGAGAAAAGTGATCCTCCACATAAACCTTAGCCCCACAGATGAGTAAAGATAGATTTATGTCAGTATCTATCAATATGTTATATATGTGTAACTCCTTTGACAGGTTGTTTTTTTTTTTTTTTGTCTATTTTCAACCACAGATTTTAGTCCTACTGCTTTCCAAAAAACAAAAAACAAAAACCAGAAGCAAGCTATTAAGCCCTATTTTAAGTCCTATTTATCAGGGGGCAAAAAACTGAAGTTCACATTTGTGCTGAAGGGTTTAGGAAGTGTACAAAAATCTTTTTTTCCATGAAACATGAAGTGGCTTAGCAAAACTATAGCAAATTTTGCCTCCCAAAAGGTTTTTTCATTAGGTTTTGAGCAGAAATCCTTTCTAGACAGTGAAGCTTTAGTTTTCTATCCATAAATAAGTGATACATTAGAAATAACAATGCTTTAATTTGTCTTATCTTTGAAAATCATACAGAGTACATATTTACGCATACAAAGGACATATTTAGTCCTTCGGTAGTAGTTCAAGTTTTGAAAATCTGAGGACGAATAATTATTTTATAAACTGACTTGATCCAGCAAACTGAAATTACAAGACACAGGTTATTATGTGTTTTGCTGGAGAATATTATCTAGAATATTCTCACAAATCCTAGGTATGACTACCTTCAGTTCATTCTTTTAATATGCTACCCTAGCCTATGGGCAAACATGCAGTTCAACTGCATTTTATGAGCATTTGACAATAATGAAGAATATTATCTTTCTAAACACAAGCTCAAGTACCCTGTAATTATCCTAAATAAATACTAGTACCTGTTTACAACCATATACAGATATAGATGTTTATACATTTTTCTCTAAACGTGAAAATTCAGAAACTTACATAAATACATAGTAGTCACATAAATTAGGATACTTCTATGCAGTAAAACAGTATGTCTGTTCCTCCCTCCAAATGATATAGACCAAATATGAGTTTGTTGGCTTTCTATTGCTGCAGTAACAAATTACGTCAAATTTAGTGGCTTAAAACAACAGATATGGGCTTCCCTGGTGGCGCAGTGGTTGAGAGTCCGCCTGCCGATGCAGGGACACGGGTTTGTGCCCCGGTCCAGGAGGATCCCACATGCCGCAGAGCGGCTGGGCCCGTGGGCCATGGCCGCTGAGCCTGTGCGTCCGGAGCCTGTGCTCCGCCGCAGGAGAGGCCACAGCAGTGAGAGGCCCACGTGCCACAAAAACAAAAAATAAAAAACAACAGACATGTATTATCTTATAGTTCTAGAGGTCTGAAGCCACATATAGGTCTTACTGGGCTAAAATCAAGGTGTCATCAAGGCTGCATTCCTTCTAGAGGCTCTAAGGTAAAATCTGTTTGCTTGCATTTTCTTGTGATTACATGGGCCCATGCAGATGATTCAGGATACTCTCATCTCAACATCCTTTTATCACATCTGCAAAGCCCCTTTTACCATGTAAGAGAACATACTCACAGGTTCTGGGGATTAAGAGAGGACCTCTTTGGGGTATATTAGTCTCCCTTCCACAACAAATGACAAGAAGATTTGCAAGACATAATGTAAAGTTAAAGAAAACAAACAGCCAAACAGAGAAAACTGGGACTTCCCTGGTGGCGCAGTGGTTAAGAATCTGCCTGACAATGCAGGGGACAAGGGTTCGAGCCCTGGTCCAGGAAGATCTCACATGCCACGGAGGAACTAAGCCCATGCACCACAACTACTGAGCTCACGTGCCACAACTACTGAAGCCCGCGTGCCTAGAGCCCGTGCTCTGCAACAAGAGAAGCCACCGCAATGAGAAGCCCGCGCACCAAAACAAAGAGTAGCCACCGCTCACGGCAACCAGGGAAAGTGCATGTGCAGCAACAAAGACCCAATGCAGCCAAAAATAAATAAATAATTTTAAAAATATAGAGAAAACTGTGTATAGCATGAAACAAAGTTCATGCTATACACACACCAACTAAACATTGGTTACCTTTAGACAATTTCTACCACAGATGTTCATGCATTATTTTGGTGGTGGGGGAGAGAATTATTCTACAATATTTCCTAAAGAAGTACTTAAGGACAAGGGAATGTTTGGAATAGAATTTTAAGGGAAAATATGTATTATAAAATAGTATATAAAATGAGGACTTCAACTCCATGTTAGTGTTCTGCTCTGTACATGGAGGGGTGAACATGCAGGTGTTAATTGTATTATTATTATTTTTTAATATATGAAATACATCATACAACGTTGTTTTAAAAAGAAAATACTTGTGTTACACTGCTAGGGCAGGCTAGCAACAAGGAAGGTAATGATGAAGAGGAGTTAGGCTTTTAAAGCTTTGAAACATAAAAAAAATATGTAATGGATGCAGGGGATTCTTTATTTTCAGAGTTCTGAAGAGAAAAAATGGCATTGGAAGTAAGGAATGAAATTAATGTCATGGTATTGGTAGGGCGAGACAAAACTTGCATGTAGAATATGCTCCGAATATTATAAATATATGTTTTTGGCTAAAGAAATATGTAGAAATAAAACTGGAGAAATATACTTAAACGTGTTAGCTATAATTATTCCTACATAGTGGGATTATAGGCTCATGTTTTATCTTTATTCTTGGACTTCTAAAATTTCTATAATGTGTTGCATTTTTAATAAGAAGAGAAAAATATGAATCAGTAATCAAATTATTATCATCCACTTTAGTCTCATAAGCAGTATTTCTAAAACCAACTGCTGTGAGGATAAGGAAGGAAGACTTTATCAGCTGAGAAATATATAAAAACCCTTTGTGGTTAATGCATTCTGAGAATCTAACTTCTCTATATTGGAGTGGTGGGCAATACAAGTTAGAAGTTTGAAATAAGCCTATACAATAGCTTATGTGATCACAAATAATACTAGAGATTGTATACAGCACTAAAAATTCTTCTTTCAGAAATATTTAGTACTATAATAAAATAAAGTATATTTAAGAAGACTGTCATATAAAATTATAAAATATGATATGACATTCAGGTTAAAAATTAAAAATGAGGTCTACATGTTCACTGAAAATCCTAATCACTCATTAACAGCATTATTTGCTGCTCTATTATTTTTTCAAAAGCAATTCATAAAAATTTTTTTGGTAGAGTTAAGTAAACTTTAATATTTGTTAAACTTATTCAAATAAAACACACTTAAAGCCATAAACAAGATAAAATTTAGTATAAGCTGATTTCTTAGAGGACCCCCCCACAATAAAATGATTTTAAATAGTCTCTTTCCAAAGCTACCCTGTCATTCTGAAATGCCATTAAGAGAAACTCTACCATAAAAAAGATGCATGTTTTTAAAATATATTGTAACAATTTTAACAATATAATTTAGCAGAGAGCTGAAAAAATATGCACTAAAAGGATTAAATTTTAATTATTTGTTAAATAACTTTAAATAGATTTAGACCTGTATTTTGCTTATAATCCTTTAGAAAAGACTAACATCTTTATATATATTTAAGTGCTATTAATTTGTTTTTTCCTTCTGAAATTATTTAGTCAAGGATTATCTTATACATAATTAGACATGAAAATGATGGTGCCAGATTTTTGTCAGTCTAAACTTAGGTATAGTTTAAGTCATTGAACAATTTTTAGTGTTCTGTACATAAAGAAAGCTCAAAAATCCACAGGAAAAAAGACAGTTACGCAGTACAGAAAATGTGCTGAAAGCTATACAGGAGCAAATGCCACTCTTATTCTTTATACTTAAAGTTATTTCCTGTGGCTCTTTTCTCTTCTCATAAACATACTATATATAAACTCTCTGTAGAGAAACTGATAATATGGAGGATTCCTCCAACTAATCAAAGTATCAGATCATTACATTCTGAAAAAAATTCTTGGGGGTCACCATTCACTGGAATTGGCTGTGAACACCAATAGTGAGTCCAATAATTTCTCAATGTTGTTCTTTAGTCCATAAATGGGCAGAAGACTAAAAGAAATTACTTGCAGAAATACAAGCTAGAGTCAGAAAGTCTTCATGTGTAGTTCAGAAGAACAGAAACATATTTGCTTATGCCTCCTTCCTGTACGTCCCATTCCCTATTCTTTAATATTAGAATCAAAAGTGGCAAAAAAGTAACTATTTTAATTGAGTATTTACTATGGGTCAGGCATTGTATTAGGTTATTTAGGTATATCATCTCTATTGAATCAGATATCCTGTGAAATGGTATTATCATACCCATTTTACAGATGAAAAATTAATGATCAATGAAGCTAAACAATTTGCTAAGTCACACAGTTCATAACTAGGCTAGCTGGGATTAAATGTATGTTTGTCCCCATTGTCCAACATACTTTTTATTATATCAGAATGTTTGATCCTTACATGCTTTGCTAATTTCCATTCATGCTTCAAACTTCCTTTTTATTTGAAATACTTTATAACAGTTTTCTGCATTTAATTTTGCTGTTCCTTTTTCTAGGTCTTAATAACTATGACCCACTTAATTTTCTCACCATTTTTCTACCCATCAACCTGCTTAACTCTGAGGAAATGAAATGAGATGATATCTATATTAACCTGAAATAAAAGGTAATTATCTTCTGGCTTATATTTCTTTTTTAAACATTCATATATTTGACCATTTGAAAAAGTTAAATACCATTCCATTTTCATTATGTAACAAATATCAGACCTTATACAATAACAGAGTTTGGGATGCAAGTTAGTCCAATATAAATTATTTAGAGACCCCAAAAGGCCTGGTTCAGGTTGTTCTCCAGGGCCACCATGACTTCCACAGCATCCAGAGCTTTACCCCACTCATCTTGGGGTATGTCCCAGTGGAGGGAACAGCCTCCACACTGGTTTTGCATCTTCAAGAGATGCCAGGCACCCTCAAGCTTCTCTTTGGCTAACTTTCAGAAGAGGTGACCAAAGCCCTCTGGAGTCCCACTGTCACGTTGAAATAGAAGCCCAAAAAGAGTTTCTACTGACGAGGAGTGGGCTCCGAAGCTGAATGCTAGTGGCCTGACAACAAATGCAAAGTGTTTTGAGTGGGGTTAGAGATAAGATGGTGGAGGAGAAGGCCTTGAACTCACCTCCTCTCACGAAAAAACCAAAATCACAACTAACTGCTAAACAACCATCGACAAAAGGACTGGAACCTAGCAAAAGAGATATTCTACACCCAAAGACAAAGAAGAAGCCACAACAAGATGGTAGGAAGGGTGCTTTCATGATACAATCAATTCCCATACCCTGCAGGTGGGTGACCCACAAAGTGGAAAATAGTTATACAGCAGAGGTTGTCCCACACAAATGAGAGTTCCTAGCCCCACGTCCAGCTCCCCAGTCTAGGGGTTTGGCATTGGGAGGAGCCCCCAGAGCATTTGGCTTCGAAGGCTAGCTGGGCTTGAACACAGGAACTCCACAGGACTGGGGAAAACAGAAACTCCATTTTGGAGGGCACACACAAGGTCTCGTGTACACTGGGACTCAGGGGAAAAAGCAGAGACTTCATAGAAGCCTGGGTCAGACCTACCTGCTGGTCTTGGAGGGTCTCCTGGGGAAACAGAGGGTTCTGTGGCTCACTGTGGGGACACAGACACTGGCGGCGGAGGTACCAGGGAGTACTTATTAGCATGAGGTCTCCTGGAAGCTGCCATTTTGCCACGAAGACGTGGCTCTCCACACAACAACCTGTAGGCTCCAATGCTGAGACACCTCAGGCCAAACAACCAACAGGGTGGAAACACAGCCCCACTCTCAGTAGATAAGCTGTTTAAGTCTTCCTGAGCCCGCACTGCCACTAAACACATCCCTTAACATGGCCCTACCCACCAGAGGGACAAAACCCAGCTCCACCCACCAGTGCAAAGGCACCAGTCACTCCCACCAGGAAGCCTGCACAAGCCCCTCAGACCAGCCTCACCCACCAGGGTGCAGACACCAGAAGCAAGAGGAACTACAATTATGAAGCCTGCAGAATGGAAATTGCAAAAACAGAAAGACAAAATGAGATGGCTGAGGAATATGTTCCACATGAAGAAACAAGATAAAACCCCAGAAGAACAACTAAGTTAAGTGAAGACAGGCAATCTAACCAAAAAAGAATTCCGAGTAATGGTAGTAAAGGTGACCCAAGATCTCGGGAAAAGAATGGAGACACAGACTGAGAAGATACAAGAAATGTGTAATGAAGAGCTAGAGATATAAAGAACATACAATAACAGAAAGTGCTGGAAAGGTAAAACCTACAACCACAGATACTCTACCCAGCAAAGCTCTTCCTCAGATTCAACAAAGAAATCAAAAGCTTTACAGAGAAGCAAAAGCTAAGAGAATTCAGCACCACCAAACCAGCTTTCAAACAAAAGCTAAAAGAACTTCTCTAGGCAGAGAACAAGAGGCCACAACTAGAACAAGAAAATTATGAATGGGAAAGCTGACCAGTAAAGGTAAACATACAGTAAAGGTAGGAAACCATCTGCACACAAATATGGTATCAAAACCAGCAATAGTGAGGAGAGTATAAATGCAGAATATTGGAAATGCATTGGAAATTAAGAGATGAGCAACATAAAACAATCTTGTACATATATAGACTACTATATCAAAAGCTCATGGTAACCACAAACCAAAACTCTACAATAGATATACACACAAAAAAAGAAAAAGGAATCCAAACACAACACTGAAGATAGTCATCAAATCACAAGAGACGAGAACTAAAGAGGAAGGGAAGAAAAAAGACCTACAAAAATCCAAAACAATTAACAAAATGGCAGTAAGAACATAAACGTCGGTAATTACATTAAATGTAAATAGATTAAGTGCTCCAACCAAAAGACATAGACTGGCTGAATGGATACAAAAATAAGACCCATATTCATGCTGTCTACGAGAAACCCACTACAAATATAGCAACAAAAACACACTGAAAGTGAGGAGATGGAAAAAGGTATTCCACGCAAATGGAAATCAAAGCTGGAGTAGCAATACTCATGTCAGACATAAGGGACATTAAAATAAAGACTATTACAAGAGACAAAGAAGGACACTACATAATAATCAAGGGATCAATCCAAGAAGATATAACAATTGTAAATATATACGCACCCAACATAGGAGCACCTCAATATATAAGGCAAATGCTAACAGCCATAAAAGGAGAAATCAATAGTAACACAATAATAGTGGGGGACTTTTAATACACCACTTTCATCAATGGGCAGATCATCCAGACAGAAAATCAACAAGGAAACACAGGCCTTTAATGACACATTAGACCAGATGGACTAGATTGATATTGATAGAGCATTCTATCTGAAAGTAGCAGAACACACAATATTTTCAAGTGCACATGGAACATTCTCCAGGATAGATCATACTCTGGGCCATAAAGCAAGCTTGATAAATTTAAGAAAATTAAAATCACATCAAGCATCTTTTCCAACCACAATGCTATGAGATTGGAAATCAACTACAAGAAAAAAAATACTGTAAAAAACACAAACACATGGAGGCTAAACAATATGTTACTAAACAACCAATGGCTCACTGAGGAAATCAAAAAATACCTAGAGACAAATGAAAAAGAAAACACAATGAAACAAAACCTATGGGATGCAGCAAAAGCAGTTCTAAGAGGGAAGTTTATAGTGATACAAGCTTACCTCAGGAAACAAGAAAAATCTCAAACAGCCTAAACTTACAGATAAAGCAACTAGAGCAAGAAGAACAAATAAACCCAAAGTTAGTAGAAGGAAAGAAATCATAAAGATCGGAACAGAAACAAATGAAATAGAGATGAACAAAACAATAGACAAGATCAATGAAACTAAAAGCTGGCTCATTGAAAAGATAAACAAAATTGATAAACTTTCAGTCAGACTCATCAAATAAAAAGGAAAAGGGTTCAAATCAATAAAATTAGAAATGAAAAAGGAGAAGTTACAATGGACACCACAGAAATACAAAGGATCATAAGAGACTACTACAAGAAACTATATGCCAATAAACTGGACAACCTAGAAAAAAAGGACAAATTCTTAGAAATGTACAATCTCCCAAGACTGAACCAGGAAGAAACAGAAAATATGAACATACCAACCACAAGTAATGAAATTGAAACTGTGATGAAAAACTCACAACAAACAAAAGTCCAGGACTTTTGCTGGCTTCACATGTGAATTCTGTCAAACATTTAGAGAAGAGTTAACACCTATCCTTCTGAGACTATTCCAAACTATTGCAGAGGAAAACACTCCCAAACTCATTCTATGAGGTCACCATCACCCCGATAACAAAACCAGACAAAGACACCACAAAAAAAGAAAATTACAGACCAATACCACTGATGAACACAGATGCAAAAATCCTCAAGAAAATACTAGCAAACCAAATCCAACAATACATAAAAAGGATCATACACCAAGATCATATGGGATTTACCCTAGGGATGCAAGGATTTTTCAATCTCTGCAAATCAACCAGTATGATACACCACATTAACAAATTGAAGAATAAAAACCATATGATCATCTCTATAGATGCAGAAAAAGCTTCTGACAAAAATCAACACCCATTTATGGTAAAAACTCTCCAGAAAGTGGGCATAGAAGGAACCCACCTCAACATAATAAAGCCCATCTATGATAAACCCACAGCTAACATCATACTCAATGGTGAAAAGCTGAAAGCATTTCCTCTAAGATCAGGAACAAGACAAAGATGTCCAGTCTTGTCACTTTTATTTAACATAGTTTTGGAAGTCCTAGCCACAGCAATCAGAGAAGAAAAAGAAATAAAAGGAATACAAATTGGAAAAGAAGAAGTAAAACTGTCACTGTTTGTAGATGACATGATACTATACATGGAAAGTCCTAAAGCTGCTACCAGAAAACTAGTAGAGTTCATCAATGAATTTGGTAAAGTTGCAGGATAAAAAATTAATACACAGAAATCTGTTGCATTTCTTTACACTAACAACAAAATATCAGAAAGAGAATTTTTTTAAAATCCCATTTACCATTACATCAAAAAGAATAAAATACCTAGGAATAAACCTACCCAAGGAGACAAAAGGCCTGTACTCCAAAAACTATATGACACTGATGAAAGAAATCGAACATGACACAAACAGAATGAAAGATATACCATGTTCTTGGATTGGAAGAATCAATATTGTCAAAATGACTATACCACCCAAGGAAATCTACAGATTCAATGCAACCCTTATCAAGTAACCAATGGTATTTTTTGCAGATCTAGAACAAAAAATCTTAAAATTTCTATGAAAACACAGAAGACCCCAAATAGCTAAAGCAATCTTGAGGAAAAAAAACTACCGGAGCTGGAGGAATCAGGCTCCCTGACTTCAGGCTACACTGCAAAGCTACAGTCATCAAAACAGTATGGTACTGGCACAAAGACAGACTTATAGATCAGTGGAAAAGGATAGAAAGTCCAGAAATTATCTCATGCACCTATGTTCAATTAATCTATGACAAAGGAGGGAAGAATATATTGATACAATGGAGAAAAGACAGTCTCTTCAATAAGCGGTGCTGGGAAAACTGGAGAGCTACATGTAAAAGAATGAAATTAGAACACTCTCTAATGCTACATACAAAAATAAACTCAAAATGGATGAAAGTCCTAAATGTAAGACTGGATATTATAAAAGTCATAGAAAAAAACATAGGCAGAACACTCTGACACAAATTGCAGCAATATCTTTTTGGATCTGCCCACTAGAGTAATGAAAAAAATAAACAAATGGGACCTATTTAAACTTAAAAGCTTTTGCACAGCAAAGGAAATCATCAACAAAATGAAAAGAAAACCCACAGAATGGGAGAAAGTATTGAAAATATTTGCAAACGATGGGCCAACAAGGGATTAATCTCCAAAATATACAAACAGCTCATGCAGCTCAATAGCAAAAAAATAAAAACCCAGTCAATAAATGGGCAGAAGACCTAAATAGCCATTTCTCAAAAGAAGATATACAGATGGCCAAAAGGCACATGAAAAGATGCTCAACATCACTAATTATTAGAGAAATACAAATCAAAACTACAATGAGATATCACCTCACAGTGGTCGGAACGGCCAGCATCAAAAAGTTTACAAACAGGGGCTTCCCTGGTGGCGCAGTGGTTGAGAGTCCACCTGCCGATGCAGGGGACAGGGGTTCATGCCCCGGTCCGGGAAGATCCCACATGCCACGGAGCGGCTAGGCCCGTGAGCCATGGCCACTGAGCCTGCACGTCCGGAGCCTGTGCTCTGCAACGGGAGAGGCCACAACAGTGAGAGGCCCATGTACCGCAAAAAAAAAAAAAAAAGTCTACAAACAATAAATGCTGAAGAGGATGTGGAGAAAAGGGAATCCTCCTGTGCTGTTGGTGGAAATGTAAATTGGTATAGTCACTATGGAAAACAGTATGGAGGTTGCTTAAAAAAACAAAAATAGAGCTACCATATGATCCAGCAATCCCACTCCTGGACATATATCTGGAGAAAACAGTAACTCGAAAAGCTACATGCACCCCATTGTTCACAGCAGCACTATTTACAATAACCAAGACATGGAAGCAACCTAAATATCCATTGACAGAGGAATTGATAAAGAAGAAGTGGTGCATATATACAATGGAATATTACTCAGCCATAAAAGGAATGAAATAATGTCATTTGTAGCAACATGGATGGACCTAGAGACTATCATAATACTAAGTGAAGTAAGTCAGACAGAGAAAGACAAATACCATATGATATCACTTACATGTGGAATCTAAAAAAATGATACAAATGAACTTATTTACAAAACAGAAACAGACTCACAGACTTAGAAAACAAACTTATGGTTACCAAAGAGGAAATGTGGGGTGGGGGTAAATTAGAAGGTTGGGATTAACATATATACACTACTATATATAAAACTGATAATCAACAAGGACCTACTGTATAGCACAGGAAACTCTACTCAGTAATAACCTATATGGGAAAAGAATCTGAAAAAGAATAGATATATGTCTATGTATAACTGAATCACTTTGCTGTACACCTGAAACTAACACAACATTGTAAATCAACTATACTCCAATATAAAATAAAAATTAAATTTAAAATAAATAATTTAGTAAAAATCCAATAGTGTTGGTATACAAGGTAGACTTACATTCTTTCAAACATATAAAACATTGAAAGTGTCAGTATTTTATTGAACTCTTCAGTGAACTTACAGTAAAAATCCCACGGCAAGGCAGGCTCATTCTACAGAAATGGAAAGTGTAAATTATAAAATAAATTTTCACTGAATATAAAGAGCTAAAAGAAGAAAAAGGAACTCATACTTGTTTTACAATTCCTAGATGTCAGGAATTTTACATATTATTTTCTCATTTAAATTTAAACCTTAATTTGTTCATAAAACTAATACTAGTAATATTTAATATATTAAACTAACCCCATCAAATGTTCTCAATCACTAGAGAATACTTTCAGCCACAGCAGATGATTCTTAACTGTGTCTCAGATAATATGGAATGCAATAATAACCATGGGCTGACCAACTAACAATTAAAAACATTTATTATATAAAAATATAACAAAAGATATTTTTGATAGTTTGTTGTCCACATTAATAAAAGCTTGAACAGTATATTATACAATTATTTATGTTTGGAAAAAATTATTGAATGTTCAGTATGTTAGATGTTATACAAGTTCTTATATTCTTCACTCTGTACTAGTATCCTCATAATAATGTGACTCATAGAGGTCAAATAGTCAACTCAAGATTACCAGCTACTGTTTGGATAAAAACAGGTCATATATAGTTGATCACCCTTCTTATTGAGTTTTAAAGTTTTAAATATTCATCTATTGTATATATATATGTAAATAAGCATATACATTATGCATACAAATTCTTCAATAGATATATGTATTGCATCTATTTTTTCCAATTCTGGAGCTTGTCTTTTCACTTACATAACAATGTTTTTGGACATCATGTGGTTTTAATTTTCAAGAAGCCCAAGCAATTATTTTTAATAATTTTTGTTTAAGGATTTTTTGTATCCAATCTAAAAAATCACTGCCCTTCCCACAGTCACTGAAGATTTCGTTTTTAATAAAAGTTTTATAGTTGTAGCCTTCTATGATCCATTATGAATTAACATCACTCAAGCAGGGTTGGGTGTTTTGTTTGTTTGTTTGTTTTTTGCCACAACCCTTGGCTTGTGGGATCTTAGTTCCTTGAACAGGGATGGCAGTGAAAGTGCAGTCGTAACCACTGGACTGCCAGGGAATTCCCCAAGATTCATTGTTTTCAAATGGTTATCCAGGTGTTCTAGAATTATTTGATGAATAGACTATCTTTTCATCTTGAATTATGCTGGTGGTATTACTGAAAGTCAACTGACCATATATATGTGAGTATATTTACAGACTCTATTCTGTTTTACTGATTTCTATAGCTAACTTTCTGTCAAAGCCATCATGTTTTGATTACCAAATCTTTATAGTAAGTTTTGAAATCAGATAGTGTAAGTCCACCCAATTTGTTCCTCTTTTACAAAATTGTTTTGACTCTTCTAGGTCCTTTCCTTTCCCAAATAAATATTGGAATCAGACTGTAATTTCTACACACACACACACAAAAAAGCCTGCAGAGATTTTCATTGGGATTATAGTGACTCTATAAGTCAATTTGGGAAAAATGGACATCTTGACAACACAATAAGTCCCCTACATACAAACCTTCTAATTGAGAACTTTCAAAGATGTGAACCTGTGTTCGCATGTCCAATCACATAAGTTACTTCACATGTCTGGCATATGCTGTCATGTGTGTGCATCCTCTACAACTGGCTGTGCTTTTGTACAGTAGTACAGTATCTTTATTTCAAGCCCACGATGTCCAGAAGCAAGCACAAAAGCAGCGGTGATGTAGCTGGTACTACTAAGAAGCACCAAGCGATACCAATGGAAATAAAAGTGAAAATAATTGAGTGAGTGGAGCAAAGCAAAAAGACGGTAGACTTCACTCACTCTTATAACAGGAATCGTTCAACCACTGGCACAATTCTAAAGAACAAGGACAAGATCATGGACCATGTGAAGTCTGCTGTGCCGATGATGTCAACAATAATATCGAAGAAGTGTGGAAAAGTGATGGAGGAGATGGAGAAACTTCTCAGTGTGTGGAGGCTGGACCAGCATCAGCATGGAGTCCTGCTCAGCTTAATGCTGATTCAAGAGAAAGCTAAAAGCCTTTATGAAGACTTGAAGAAGAAACACGGTGAAGAATCAGAGGGCGCATCTTTTAATGCCAGCCATGGCTGGTTTTCATCGGTTCAAGGCTAGAGCCAACCTTCACAACGTAAAAGTCAGTGGTGAGGCAGCGAGTGCAGATACTCAGGAATTTCCTGAAATGCTTTGAGAAATTATTGATGAAGACACATATTTAATTGAGCAGGTTTTTAATGTGGGTGAGACAGGACTGTACTGGAAAAGGATGCCAGACCAAAGTTACATCAGTAAGGAGGAAAAGTTGATGCCAGGCTATAAAGCAGCAAAGGATAGGCTAACTGTTGTTTGGTGGCAATGCTTCTGGCTATATGAAGTTGAAGCCTCTCTTAGTTTATCATTCAGAGAACCCAAGAGCCCTTAAAAACATTGCCAAGTGCTCTCTTCCTGTTGTGTGGAAGAGTAACTCCAAAGCTGGGTTACACAGGCCATTTTCCAGGACTGGTTTTTCCACCACTTTATTCCGGAGGTAGAGAAATACTGCTTGGAGAAGGACGTCCCGTTCAACATTCTCTTGCTGCTCAACAATGCTCCAGGCCACCACCCATTCGTGGATAACTTTTATCCCAACGTCAAAGTAGTGCATCTGCCACTGAATACTATGTCGCTTATCCAACCTATGGACCAGGGAGTTATAGCAACTTTCAACAAATATTATTTATGTCACACTTTTCATCAGGCAGTAAAGGCGACTGACGAATCAGGAACAACCTTGCGACAATTTTGGAAGGACTACTGCATAACATCTACAAGGCCATAAAAAACATTGACTTTGCTTGGTGTGAGGTTACAGCCGTCACCATGAATGGGGTTTGGAAGAACCTTTGCCTGAAGTTTGTTCACGATTTTCGTGGATTTGAGAAGGTGGATGAGGAGTCCAAAGAGGTCTTCAGAAACTTAGTGACCCTCAGGGAGAAGATGGAGCTAGATCTGCAAAAGGACGACTTCACTGAACTCCGTGCTGTAAAACAAGAGGAGCTTCCTAAAGAAGATCTGGTGGAATTGGAGGCCTGGAGAAAGGACAAAGGACAAAAGAGAAAGGACAAAGAGAGACAAGAGGAAGAAGAAGTAACTAAAGAACCAAAGAGATTCACGATGCAGGAAATGGCAAGGGGATTTTCTTTATTTGAGGAGGCACTCTTAGTTTTTGAGGCACAGGACCTGAACGTAGAACAGTGCGCGAAGGTTGCAGCAGCCGTTCAGAATGCAATCCAGTGCTACCGTATCATCTATGATGAGAAAAAAAGAGCTACTACCCAGACATCAGTGGATTGGTTTTTCTAAAGGGTAGATAGAATTGAATCCAGTGAGGAACCAGAACCTTTGCCATCAGTGTCAGGCGTGAGTGAAATTGCAGCTTGCCCTCCGTCTCCTATTGCTGACGATCCTTCAGCTCTACCATCTCCCACCTCCTCTCTCTCCTCCAGTCAGTAACTCTTCTTGCCTGTTCACTCGATGTCAGCCCCTGTATGCCAGCTGTTGTACTGCACCACTGTATTTTTCAAGGTACTGTAAGATTAAAAATGTTTTCTTTATTTGTGTGTTTGTTTTTTAAGTATTATTTATGTGAAAAGTATAATAAACCTATTACAGTACAGTTCTATATGGCCGATTGTGTTAGTTGGGTACCTAGGCTAACTGTCAGACTCAACAAACAAATTGAACTTACAAATGCACTCCTGAACGGAACTTGTTCGTATCTAGGGGACTTACTGTATTTAGTCTTCCATTGAATAAACCTTTATTTAGATCTTTAATTTCTCTAAGTATAGCTGTGTAGATATCATTTTATTTTGTTAAATTATTAATATTTCATGGTTTTGGAAGTTACTGTAAAATTTTCCCAAGTGTTTATTTCTACCATATATAAATACAATTCTTCTTCTAAATTGACTTTATATTCTGTGGCCTTGTAAAATTCAGTTATAAATTCTAGCATTTTTTTTCTCCTAGATTGCTTTAAATTTTCTTTGTACCAAGTCATGCCATCTGTGAAGAGACACTTTTAATTTTTTCTTCCCAGTATTTATACCCCCCCATGCCAGCTTAATATGCTGATTATGGTTATGATTGTCAGCACAATACTGAACAGAAGTGGTAAGTGTGGGCATCCTTGCCTTGCTCCCAGTCTTAAAAAATTTTGATTTTCACCATTAATTGTAATGTTAGCTATAGACTTTTTGTGTGTGTGTGTGTATGTAGATGCACTTTCATACATTAAGAAAATACCCTTAAGAATTCATTAAGAATTTTTGTTGATAGGGTTTTTCCCCCCAGTACATTAGAGATATCACTTTACTGTCTTCTGGGCTTTTTTTTCTGACAGGAAGTCAGTTATCCATCTTAAGATTGTTTTCTCTGTAACGTATCCCTTCACTCTAGCCAATTCACTTTTTTTTCTATATCTTTGGTTTTGACCAATTTTTCTATGATATGCCTAGATTTCTAAGTTGTTGTTTTTCATGAAATTTGTGAAAAATTTTTGCCATTACATCTTCAAATACTTTTCTTACCCATTCTCACTCTCTTTTGAGATTCCAATGATAGAGGTCCAGTATTTACATTACTTGGTAAATCCAACTTCTAAGCTACCTTGGGGTCAGTTTCTACTGACTACTTTTCTTTGACCATGGGTCGCATTTTCATGTTTTTTTGCTTGGCTAATTTTCATTATGTTCCAGACATTGTATATGATATATTATAGAGATTCAAGGTTCTCTTATCTTCCTCTGAAGAGTGCTGTCTCTTGTTTTACTTATTCCTCACTCTGAATGTAGGTAGGTTTGAGTTTATTCCTTGGTAGGGAGGATCTACCGAAAGCTCAAGATGATTCCCAAACTTTTGTAAACTGGTGGGACTCAACCTCCAAACTCCATCTCCTCTGAATACCTTACTGGGACTTGGTTTTAGGCTTTGTTAGGACAGTTCAAGAGAGGGCATTTCTCTGGCTCATGGTGCCTACTGTGTAGGCACAGCATTTCTGTTTTCTCAGATAAATGCCAGGAGTGATGACAAGGTATTAACAAGGCTGCTCCACTCTTGTGGTCCAAATCTGCTCAACTTCTAGTACCTTTTTAACATCCAAACTCCATAGCACCCTGATAAATTTTGGGTAGTTTCTATCTCTGTGTATTTAGACCAGCCTTGCAAAGTCCTCATAGATGATCTGCACAAGGACTTCTTGGCACCTCTGCCCACAAAGGATCCTCTTCTCTGGTGCTTTCAGCAGGACCACTAGATTCCAGCTTGCTGTACCAGTCAAAAAATTGTCCCCAGGCAAAAAATTGGCTGGGCTGTGGGGCTTACTTAGGAAATTTTCCTTCTTTCAGAGATTGCACGGCTCATTCTCCAGTAACTGCAAGTAGTTGCTTCATAAATGTTTTCTAGTTTTATGGTTGTTTATTGCAGAGGTCCAGTATCAGGTACACCTACAAAGCTGGAAATGGAAGTCCAGTTGTGTTCTTGCATAGAGATAATTTCATCTTTATGAATTATTTATAAGTAGAATAGTTTTTATACAATTCAGCAACAAGAAGCTATCACAAATTCAATAGACTCATTACAGAAAATCATGTTTAAATGTCACTGTGTATTCTGAGATGTGAAATGTCAACATTATTGACACTAAAATTAAATTGCTAGTTAACAGTGAACTACCATTCATTTTTACTAGCTCTAAGCAAGACAAACTTGTAAATAATTACTCATACAGAGTGCTCATAGAGAGTTAATTGTTGCTCATCATTTCACCTTCTTATATTTACACTCAGTGCTGCAATACAAATGTTTGAGTAGTACGGACACTCACAATACAGCTGAAAACTAATTAGCTAGAGACTTAATTGAAACTTTTTTCTCAGATGGAACCAGAAAGTCTATCAATTGCTCAATTTAATATACGGGATACTTTATATGGTGATGACTGAGAAACATACCACGTAGGTTCATAAGTTCAGTTCCACCAAAATTCACCAGCGTTTTCACTTATCATCATCATTGGCTACATCTTCACATCAAAAATTGAGGTTAATTTTTTTTTGAAATTAATTAACTAAATGTTTAGTCAATATACCATCCAATATGTGGCTGTTAAGAAATCAGTTATTATGAATTGAGGGAAATAACTAACAGCATTATGCCAAAAGTTTTCTGGAACAGAAAATCTGGAATAAAAGCATTCTATGAAGGGATTAATAGGATTAACAGCATGGCCATCAATTAAGAATGTCATTTAATTGGCTTTGGAAAATTTACCTTGTTATAAGTATAGCTGCATCCACTGAAGTCATGTCCTCTCCCCAGCTTGTTGACATCTCTAAATGTATATCATTCTTTTTGCCAAATTCTTCATGTTGCCACTTACAAAAGCTCTCTAGCATTTTCTCTCCATGATGCCCAATATATAGATCTGCCTGCAAAAGAAGAGATTTCACTTCAAGGCAAATTATTCTCAGATATACAAAAAACTAAAAACTGAGGGGACTTCTTGAATTACTAAAGCAGACTGCTGACCATAACATTAATTAGAACCTGGAAGACATTCAGGATTAATTTTGCCTGAGCTAAAAATCTTAAAACTTTGTGAAGGTAGAGTAATTACAAAATTTGTTTAATGTTATTCTGAAGAAGAAGAGAGGTGCAATGGAATATTAAGAATGTGGAACTTTTAGACTTAAATCACTCATTATTTTTACAATTTAAGAACAAAGGTTTTCCAAAGTACCAGATAAGCAGCATGCTAAAAAGATGCCACAGAATAGTCTCTGTTTAAATTGAATTACAGATAAGGCCCATGTTTAAATAAGAAAATAAGACTGTCATTAAAAATGATTTTTTAAAATTGCATTTTGCAAAGTTAAGGTTTGTTGTCAGGATCCTTGGAAACTAAGAACATTCCAATTTTGGAATATAACTGAGGTATTAACTAAGACTAACGGCCAGTTTTATGTATACTTTAAGTGACTCACTGGATACGTCTGGATTTCAAGTCGATAAAAAGTAAATCCCTAACATTCCCTTTACTTAAAAGTACCTGAACACAACTTCTCACCCACTTAATTGAACGAAAAACTCAAGACTTTCTTACTGGAGTTTCATGGAGCAGAATAAGCTTTATCACACGAAGATTGACCTGCACACCAAGACTCTTGTGTTGGAAAAGGTTAAAAACCTAAAAACAAATAAAAATAAAAATCCTAAAATAAAACTGAAAAACATCTTAATTTTTCTTAAAGCCCAGACATGGGAGAAATCTCAATTCAGTTGAGCAATTTTACATATTAAAAATTTTTTAATTATTTTAAAATTAGCTTAATAAGCAATAATTAATTCATTTTAGATACCAAGAAATTTAGACCTAGCATTCTGCTATACTCACTGCTGCCTTGATAATCTAGGCATTTCAATGGGGTGCAGAGGGAACGTTGGGCTTTTCACGATACTGAAGAGAAAAATTTTAGTAACTAAACCCTAGAAATTTTCTTAAGACCACAAAATGCCAGGGTCCTTTCTTCTGAGAAAATGTCCTGAAAATTCAGCCTGCTTTATGCTGCCTCCCAATTTATTCCTTAGAGTTTTTTTCTCCCCAAGGCTAACTGCCAAATAGGAACAGGGTTTTTTCAAAGCTCTTCCTTTCAGGGCTGTCCATGAAGACAAGGCCATCATTGCTTAACGGTTTCAGGTCATCATTATAACTGATTTTCCCAAAACATGGTATGTTTAACAATGCTGGAAAGGAAGGCAAATTTTTTATGTGGTACCTTGATTTTTTTTTTGGTAAAATTGAGTATTTAATTTATAATAGAAAATTAAAATTGGCACACCAAACCCATGCTTTCAGAGATAGTACTATTTAAAAGAGACTGAGGTTGGTAGGCTATGCCTGTCTGCCCTTTACAGAATGCTGGTTGAGTGGTCAGCAGTTAGCTGAACACAGACAGAAATGACTGAAGTGTGGGAAAATATGTTCACTGAAAAAAAAACACGCCAGACGATAGCAAAAAATAGTAAAAATAGTAATTTTATATAACAAATTTATCCTTGAATTAGTGGTTCTCACCTTGCTTAATATGGCAACTGAATTTATAAATGGACATTTGCCTTTGGCTTTCATTTATGTTTATTCTCCCCTAAGAACCACTCTTCACGACAACCTTCTAATTCTGCCTTGAAGGAAGTTTACCCAACAGGGTATGCAATTAAGTCAAAGGATTCATGTGGTAGTAAGCATCCATAAGATCCTAGGTACAAGTTATATTTCTACAGTCCAGAAGCTATCAACCAAAGTTAGCTACATGTGATTCAGCTAATAACTATTAGCTATTAGGTCTTACTCATCAACTAGTTTTATACCTGACATGCAATTTTACATACCTATATAAGCGCTCAGTGGATTACCAACCTCCATTTTTGTTCCACCTCATAATCTATAGTACTTTGGGTGGGGCCATGCATATAAACAAATATAACATTTCTGCTATTTCAACAAATGGCCTTTTATAAAAAAGGAAGAAGGGCACAAAAAGATAAAAGAATAATAGAAAAAAATTTTGCCACATCAAATTAACAATAAGAATTTTTTACTAGAGGACGTGAATTATTATTTTGATATCTCTTTTGAGATGGATCAATTTGGTACACCTAAAGTATTTTTTTACTGATGTCAATAAAAGAAAGGAATAGTAATGAGTTAATTTTTAAAGAACTTCATTATACTCACACATTTCTTCCTTAGAGTTTTCTTGAAAAAATTCCAAGCGCACTTTAAAGTTTGCCTACCATATTTAAGATGGTTAGAATGAATCTCCTGGCTGCATCTGCTCCATGATAGGAAACCATTGCTGGGTCTGCAACCACTACAGTCTCTATGTTGTATTCTTGAGGTAATTTGTATGAATATCGTTTCCCTCTTCCACTTTCTGTTATTTTTTTAGATCTAGTTCTTCCTTTATCTGCAACACAGAAAGGAATTTTTCAAATGTGCCTCTATCTTTTAGCAAAGTGAATAAAAAAACTTCCATTTCTTCAATAATTAAAAAGAAAGCTTATCGAATACCAACATGTGCTGATGATACAATGGTGAGCAAGACCAAATAAGTTCCCCGCATATAGGGAATCTAAATGAGCATTTGGCTTTGGAACATGACTTTGGAATCAGACAGACTGGACTTCTACCATTTATTAACTCTGCCACTTGGGAAACTAACATCACTCAGTCAGCCTTAGTTTCCTCATCGGTAAAATGAATAACAATATCACCTGCTTTCTAGAGTTGTGGGTGGCTTATAATAAGATCACATTTGTAAAATTTTTGCACAGAGATTCATATAAATAAAATAATTCCATATATAAAAGACACCATGATTTTCATTTTGAAATCAGTGACAAAATAAAGGTCTACTTGCCAGAAGTGCCTGAAGTGACTGACCCATACATCCTAATGTCAGGCAGGTGCCCCTATTTACTCAAACTATACATGGGTTACACTGGAATTGGTTTTGCCTTCCATCAGGATCATATAGAAGTTATGACCTCAGGGTACCAGATTCCTCAAACAGGGCCAAATAAAATCAGTAACCACAAATAAACATATTTATAAATTTAACTACATAAAAATGTAAAATTTCTGTTTATGAAAATATGCTACTATCAGAATGAAAAGCATGCAACCAAGTGGGAGAAGATATTTATAGTACTTTTCCATAATAAAGTAATAAAAAGCCACTCTAAATCAATGACAGATAACCCAATTGAAAAATTGGCCACAAATCTGAAGAGCCATTTCAGGAGATCCAAATGGCTAATTAGCATATGAGAAGGTGCTCAATCGCATTAGTCTTCAGAGAAATGCAAATTAACCGCAGTAAATTAAATAAATTAAAATCCCCAGAATGGCTAAGCTAGAGATGATGAGTACCTAGGAGTGGGCACAAGGGGGACATCTATGGTGCTGATATTTTCTATATTCTGATCTGAGTCATACCTACATGGTTATGTTCATTTTGAGAAAATTCAGCAGTTGGACACATCATTTGTACAACTTCCTGTATGCATGTGGTACCTTAATAACGAATTTATGATTTTAACAGCTTTATTGAGGGGTAATTTACATGCCATAACATGGAGCCATTTAAATGTACAATTCAATTATCCTTGACAAGTTTTTACAATTGTGCAATGATCTCCACAATCCATTGTTATATTAGCTATCACCTGTTCCTCTCCTTGCCATTTACCAAAATTCTGTTGATGTCACTAAATAGCTGTCATCTTCTTTCCCAAACTTGTATTTGTTGGCCGACATCTTTTATATTTTTGTATTCTAATTTTATTGGAGTCCCCAGAAGTAAACATGTGTGTTTAGTGGAATCCCATGGATATAAAAATGTGTGTCCAGTTAGTCCCGTTTCCATGAACATGTCTCTGTTCTGAATTTGTATGTATGCTCATAGTTCCAGTCCATCATCTTGGTTTCCGATAAATTCCCTTTTTTGAGTCTTGTTCCAGGTACTTTAACTTTGATGTCAATTCTATTCTATTCTATCCTATCCTATCCTACTACCTATTCCACCTTACTTGCCTTCTAACACCCTTTCATGATGCCAGGATTAGTTTATCTCTTCTATTCTTGAAATACTGGGTCCCTTCTATTACTAACTTCTAGGTCCAACTGAGTTAGCTCTGAGCTCTAACATGAAGTAGATCCTGCCACGATTGCTGGAAACTTCACTGTTCTCAGATATCTCCATAAATTACGGTTTCTCATTTTTTGTCACAGGGACACAGACTAAAAATCTATTTAATAAACAAAGTTTTATCCAAATGTCAAGTAGAGTCAGTTAACTAAGTTAACAAAAGTGTTACGAAAATAAATGCAAGGACTCCTTATTTAACAACAATAAGCATTATATTGATATTATGAAACAAGAAAATGCAAAAGGACGAAAGCAACAGTAGCCATCTGCAACAGAATCACTATAGTTAAAAGTAAATTTTATGAATCCATAATTAGTACCAGCAGTTAATACCAAAGACCTTCATGAAGGACAGAATAAGAAATTGGTTTTATTAGTATCTTAAGATCTACAACAGTTAGGAATAAATTTTGTAGTTTTTCTAATTGTAATCACAATCCTACTTATGGTTATATATTTGTATACTGTCATATAAACTTATAATATTTAGTAGGAGACATTCCTACAGGTATACGAAAAGGCTCATCTTGGCAGGGTCAACACCTAATAAACTGATTATGGGGAAAGATAGATAGATAGATACAGAGACACTCAGACACACAGATTTCGCAGCTCTCCTAGATGGCTACATCACTGATCTTCTGTGTAAAAATCACACAGTGGTTAAAATAGAAAGGATGAGATGATAGGCAACATATCAGAAAGCAGACATCACCCTCAGCAAAATTAATCAGACTAAAAAGGAAAACGGAGGTGGTTAGAGTTACTCTTTCTTGTTGCTGTTGTTTACGTGTGTGGGGGGTGTTTAGTGTTTATTTTCGAGTGACTAGGTAGATAGTGGGAAATATCAGCAGAGCAGTTTGGGAGGAAAGATGATGGGTTCAGCTGTAGATAATTTATTAAGTCTGAGATGCCTGAGAGACATCTGAGTAGAAGTTACTAAACACCTGACAGTCAGGAGAGAGGTTAAAATGGAGATAGAGTTTGGAACTAAACAATGTGTAAGTGAAGTTGAACCCATGGATTTGGATTCTATCACCCCAGGGAAGCATGTGGCATGAGAAGTAGAAGGAAAAGGAGGGAGTCCTGGGAAATGCCTACATTTAGGGGGTGCACATACGGAAGAAGATATGCCCATGGAGGAGACAGAAACACAAGAAAAATAAAAGGAGAGATAATATGAAACTGAGGGGATAATTATAAAATGCGGGGCTTTTCGACCATATCAAGAGTGATAAAGAGACCATGTAAGGGAGAGACAGAAAAGTTTGTTACCTTTATTGCCCCAGCTAATGATAGCTGTGATGGCCCCAAACTGTCAGTGTGCTACATCCTTATTTGCACGTTATACTTAAACAGGCTATTTGGAACATTCTAGGTTTCTTAAGAATGCCAATACCATGATTCTATGACTCCATTATATAAGGTAGCCATTCTGTGTGAAAATCATGCATATTGGAGTTATCTTTTTATTAAGTTGCTTCCTTTGATGTCTTCATTGTCTACATCAACCACGTCGAGCTCATTCTTCATCTCAATCCTGAGACCATTTTCTACCCAGATGCATGTATAAAAACAATAGAGTCGATACCACACGCTTTCAGTTAAAAGATCTTTAAATGTGTATTCACCAGTGCTCACTATGTGCTCCCCATAATACCCTCCACATACTGACAATCATCTCCACAACCGTTATGGTTGGCATATGGCAACTATTTCAGTAATGGTTGGGTTAAGTTAGCTCTTAGAATAGAGATGATCTCTATATCCTGCTCAAATAGATCGGTCTTCTTCAATTCTATAAATCTCGCTCTTGTTCACACAGAGTAGCAGACATACTCACAAGCTTATACTAAATGTTAAGGAATATATATTGATTGATAATGTCACTTGCCTGCTCACAGTGTTCAAAGACCACATTTTGCCTTCCAGATAAATTCCTTATTACCACAGCCCCCAAGTCCCCTCATTATCTCATCCATGACTACTTTTCCAGGCTTGTGTCTCATGTCCACACTGTAGACATTGGATGCTTTCCCCTGCCTTTATACTTTTGTATTTATTGTTCCTTCTGCCTGAAATGCTCTTTCCCTAACAACGTCCACTAAATTTTCACATATGTTTTCCATTTTCACACATAATCTCATTTAATTTGGACAACTGCCCTGAAGTTTGGGTACCACTACACCCATTTTGTATATTGTAAATGGAGCTTTGAAGAGATCAACGAAGTTTTCCAAAGCCACACAGGTAGGGAGCAGCAGCATAAGGATGTGAACACATGCGGTCTGACCCCAAAGTCCATTTTCTTAACCTGCACACTCTGTTCCCTTTCCTCCCTATAGTCTGGATAAGTTTTACTTGATCTTTGAGGCTCAACCGCCACTGCCCCCCCCCACCAAATAACAGAAGCTTAGAATCTTGGGTACTGAGTCTGTCATAGTTCTTATTATAGATAGTATAATTACTCATTTATTAGTTTGTCTAAAATAATACATTGGTCACCTCTTGAGAATAAGAGCTGTGTCATTTAGCTCTGTATCCCTGTGAGGTGACTGGTCCTGCTTATGTTGCAAATAAAGAATTTAAGGTTGGGCTTCCCTGGTGGCGCAGTGGTTGAGAGTCCGCCTGCCGATGCAGGGGACACGGGTTCATGCCCCGGTCCAGGAAGATCCCACATGCTGCAGAGCGGCTGGGCCCGTGAGCCATGGCCGCTGAGCCTGCGCGTCCGCAGCCTGTGCTCTGCAACGGGAGAGGCCACAACAGTGAGAGGCCCGTGTAATGCAAAAAAAAAAAAAAAAAAAAAGAATTTAAGGTTCAAAAGTTCAAGGGAAGTGAAGAAGAGTACCTAGCTGGAGTGAGACTGAAGCTAGGCCTTGAAACCAGGGCCTCTGACTCTCAACCTCATGTGCCTTTCTTTCCTCTATGTTATTGTTAATAAAAGAACACAACAAAGTCATCCTAAACTATGAAGTGCCTGTTCAGAAAAAATATTTATGTAATCAATACATACAAACACAATACACTTAAGACATTAACATGATGAAGGGGAATAGGGCAAAGACCAAGTTGAATACAAATACGCTTTTATGATTCCATTGTGAAAAGGCAATTACTGCAACATTATCCACATCTGAATCATGTTTTTAATATGTTGATATATCAGCTTGAAGTAAGAAGGGAAGAACTGCAATTAGACTTATGCTGATAAGTAAATGAATATTTTATTTCATGGATTGCTAATTTTAAAATGAGTTTAAAATTTCTAGACCCTTATAAAGCATCGAAAATAGTTAAGTTCAGTAAAGCATCCAACTGACGATAGCTTAGCACTCCTTCTATGCAAGTGCTTGATCCAAACAGGTCAATTAAGATATAACAGTCATGCCTTAAAAAAAATTAGGAAGTTTATGAACAATGTCTGTGAAATATGAACTGTGTATTTATGCTTTATAAACCTATCAAAAATAAGAATTTTCTAGAAACGTTTCCTCTGTGCATAATGGCACACAAAGCCTGTTTTATGTCATCCGTATACATGAGTAATTAGAATAGCTGGAACTCACTATGATTCAAAAGTTGCATAGTGCAGATTTTCAGTGTAACTCACACAAGGCAATCTCCTTAAATGGACTAAATCCAAGTTGTTTCTGTTATCATTTCACGATATAAAAACCTTTCTTTTGCTTGTTCATACTATGACTTCTGTTCAGCTGTTTTTTATCTCCATTGTGTCTACAGTTCTTAGAATAGAGAAGAGGGATGTGTCTTATTTAAATTGACTTGATCATGTACGTTGAATAATGTGACACAGAGGTAGATTCACTTAACCACTTCTGAAGATAATTCCAATACAGACTGATATCATGAGCTTTTGCGAAAGAAAATAGAGATCATAAATTAATTTGAGATAATATATCTAAAGAGAAACATTGAAATTCTTTCTGAATTTGAACATACTAGACAATTGATGATATGAACATGCTATGGCCTCTGCAAATGTTACTTATTATCACAATTTATATACCTAAATCAGCCTCAGATACCATAACCAATGCTAGAATTGTTATCTTGGCACTAACTACATGAACACCTAATTTTAAATCTCCAATTCAAATTTTAAAGTCTTTACACCAAAAATTCTTCAATAAATTCACATTTCCTCAGATACTATAGGGAAATATTTCTCATAACAGTGAATATTCACTGAGATGTCTGGATTAGATGTCCAAATATTTTTCCTAGGGAAACCACTGAATGCTGACTATGATTTTCAGGTCCTACTTATGTAATAGAAATCATTCATTTTCCTTATCCTTCTTGCTAATGCCACAGATCTCTGCCAAAGGAAGTAATAAGGAAGTGTACAAAACGGTCACCCCATTTTACTTCTGTGAAAAATTAGCAGACAAACAGAGACCAGGATTTGATGGTTGGGAATGTTTATGAGCCACTGAAACTTCCAGATTTAAAGTATTCTGATACTGAGAATAAAATTCAAAGAAGTAAATCCTGACTCTTCTTCCTATTCCTCTTCTAATTTTAACCTTCAAGATGATTTTTACTCGAGTCAAATAGAAAAAGAAGAAAAAGTAGAAGCTGCTTCTGGTCAAAGTAAAGAGATATCTATGATGTTCTCAGGGAGGTGGACTGAAATAAGACCATGAGCTCACAGTATTCAGTTTCAGGGAATCTGCAATTCTCTCGGTGTCATTTCTATTCCAGTGAGGGGAACAGTAACCCATGAGTATCCCTCTTGAGGGATATAGAGCATGTAATATATTAATATCTGAAGTCCTTTTGAGTTTCTATTTTTTGATATTAAAATGTACTATTTCATAGAAAACTAAAAGATAAGTCTAAAAAAGATAAGTAATTGTCATTAACCAAGAGAGATTCCACATTAAAAAAGATAAAGCTGGTGGATGGATGGATAGACAGAAAGACAGAGAGGGAGGGAGGGAGGGAGGGGTGGGAAAGGGAGGAAGGAAGAGAGGGAGGGAGGGAGGGGGGATTTATTAAAGGATTCATCTGACATTGCATATTTAGTTAAACCCTTTTAGGAGAAGGCATTACCTGGAATGACACCACAGTAATGACCGTGAGGAGCTGACTTTTCTGTGGCTTTTTCCTCCATGGACCTTTTCTGCCTATATACACGGTGTGGGTGACCCGTTATGGCCATTGTATCATTGAGTGGTTCAATAAATATGAAGTCCTCATTGAGCTGTATGACTCCCATCTGGAATATATAACATAGAAAGATACGTATGAAATATCATTCGAATAAGTTACTTTCTGGGTTCTCCCACTCACATCCACTCTGTTTTCTTCCATGTATGTGCATACGTTTTTCTAGTGAAGCTATGTTAGCAACCCCACTAATAAGGTAACTGTCTTCCCATTTTACTACTTCATCTTTAGGTACTTTATTGCACTAGCATAAATTTCATTTAGTTAGCCTTAGCCTGTGTGGGTGGGAGGCTAGATGCCAGCAACAGATGCACAGTAAAAATTCTGGAATGTTAAAGGCTCACTTTGGGAGACCCATGGGGTCACTTATATGTACAGCATGTACAGAAGAGCAATATAGTTTTTAATTGCATACACAGGATAGTACAACATTTTGACAATCATTATTTAATAAAATAATTCATGTAACATACCACTGTAAATGTAGGACACATAACATTAAAGTTATTATATAAAATACTCTTAAGCCTTCTACTAAACATTTTTGAAAACCCTTGAACAATAAATTACAGAAAAAAATGAAGCATCACTTACATAAACAAGTTTCATTTCATACCATGCCATATTTTAAAGTTAGCCAGTTGTGGACAGAGGGCCAAAAACTGTAAAATGTGGTTATGATCAGCAAAAAGAACTTATAACAAGTAGGTATTCTTTTATTATATTGAAGCTAAGCCTAGTCACTTCTTCCCTTCCTTTTTCAGAATATAAATTTGAATTATAATTAGGAAAATATTTTACATGGAAGAATATATAACTTGATCTTTCCAATTTTCATTGTTTTACTCAACTGCAATATATATATAATGTATATTTGATTTATATTGTTAACTCTTTAGCAAACATTTTTTAAGAAATAATTCCCTAGAACCTGCATTATTCACACCCAATATGCTAATATGAAAGTTATCAAATACTGTTTTGCATTAACTTTATAAAAATCATATACAGTTCATTTTAATTTGATTCACATATAATTAGCATAGTAATATAATTATGTCTTCAGATACAGTAATTGTTCCAAACTGAATATATTTTTAAAACTAGGCTAAAAAAAACTTTTCCTTAGAAGAAGAGGTCTTTTTGTTTTGTTTTAATTACTAAAGTGTATTGCATCTTCTTTATGGAAAGACCAGGTGATTGCCAATATGCTGATTTTATTCTGTACATTTTACTCTTTATATCAGAATAAAGATAGAAGATACCTGAAGAATAGGTATCTTATATCTTCATTATAAGATAATTAAAGAATAAATCTAAAAATCCTCATCAACTTCATTTTATTGAAGTTTTTATATCACTAATAAAATTCTCAAGTACTAGGATGACAGCTCCACCACCTAGACTTGTCCCCTTCCCCTCTCTCTCTTCCTGCCTTTTCCTGTCTCTTTCCCAGTTTCTCCCTCTCCCTCTCTTGTTCACACACAAACGTGCACACATATATCATTTGTGGGTGGGGATAATGCAAAAACAAGATTTACTCTAATGATTCTTTCAAAATATCAGGCAAGTATATATTTGGACCATTTTGTGTAATTTTAATATGACTTTCAATGAGTTCTTTTATTTTCCATACAAGTTTTCATTCTCTCAAATATGAAATCAGCTTGAATTTTAAAGTAATTACATGAAACACAAAATTTTTCCCTAGAGCCTAATTTGATGGGAATAAAAGAGTATCAAATATTTTAAAATTTAAGTAATAATTATTAAAGATGTAGTACATCTACACATGGATTGATAAGCAGTGTCATATTATCATTGATCCAGATTGTGAAAATACAGAACAGTGTTTCTCTTGTCTTATATGCAAATGTGATTCTGAGGTTCGGTCAGTATTCAAGGCCACTAATAAAACTGGCAGTGTGACTGATGACTAAGATAATAATTGTTAGGATGCTCAGTTTCCCTAAATCATGAATTTGCAATCTGATATATTCTTTCAACAGGTTATAAGCATGGTAAGATTTATAACCATAAACCCTATAAAATTTAACTGCATACTATCATATAAAATTTAATGACCTCAAGAACAGATTCTGGATTTAAGATTATTTCGGTTCATAACCTACTACTAGCATGTAACTATGAGAAAGTTACAGCATCTTTATACAACAGCTTCATAGCGTTGTTTGGATTATTTTTTAAAAGCATTTTTTAAGCACATGTAATGCTCCTGTCATAGAATCTGATACTGAGTAACCCGCTCAATAAATGTTCATTATAATTTTATTTTATTAATAAAGATAATCATAATAAATATAAGCAGCCAAACATTTGAGATTGGACTGAAGAGCTCAGAGAGTCCAAAGAATTAAAATTTATTTGTCTTTGTATCCCCACACTAGCATATTAAATACTGTCTCAAATAAATGTGGTCTTTTTTTTTTTTGTTACAATTTGGAAACCTCTTCATAACACAGCATTCTCTGTTGTGTTAGGATTTTATCTATACACATTTTTAAAAATAAGGTCACTTTTAAAAAGAAAAAAATGTTTGAATAATTATAAATGATGACTCGTTCATTCAACACATATTTACTGTCTGACCAGAGTGTGCCAGACTCATTTCACTCTAGGGCATATTCAGCATCAAGTGTTCAGGTTCTCTACAGGGAAGGGTTTTCTGAGACCAGAATAATATCTAACAGCAGAGGAAGTGCTCTAGCTTGGGTTGGTATCTTTCAAGCAGAATTGCAGGAAATTATGAAGTTTTCTGTGTCCCCACAAAGGGCTCACCTATTCCACTAACAAAATGGATTGTTTTATCTGCGCTATGAATTTACAAGCCATGGAAGAACACAAATTCACATCAACCTCTCTTTAAAAGTCCTCCTGTGTTTGACAATCCACAATTAGGCAGCATGCACTTTAGTGCAAATATTGTCCTTTCAATTTTAGAAGGGAAGAAAATTAACTGTGTATTGACATGGCACAATACAGTCTCTAAAATAAATGCAAACTATATAAGAATTTTCTCCCAGATTGCCTTTTTAGATTTTTTAAAATGATTTTAACAATTTTGAGATATTTCATGCAAACATTTGGAAATGAAATTAAAAGTTGTTCCCTGCCTTGTTCCAGTCATCATGTACATTTTCTCATACAATGGCATCTGTTCTATTGTCACTGAATCTTAGTCTCTGATTTGACAATTTAGCAAACATTTCAGTATTTGCAAATCTACCACTGCTTATGTGAAAATACGCTACCAGCCATATCTTGTCTTACTGGTTCTGATATTTTACTTTCTCTATTTAGACGCCCCTGTGCTTTTTAAAACAACCATTAACACTGATCTCCATGAAGGTGTACTGACACTGCCACCAACTTCTAATTACAATATGAAATTTGATTTGGCCAATGTGCATGGATTTTTATATACTGTTGCTTCAATTCACCAAATACAAGCGTTTCATTTGTTCAAATTCAAATTAACTATGTCTACTAAAGAGATGGACAAAGCCTAAAGTCCTAATGCATATGTCACAAGCATAAATTAAAAATGACTAAAAAAATTAGAAAGCAACCTGGCACTCTCCAGTCTTGCTTCCATTCCTACCAGGTTAACTACTTCAGTGCCCCTGCCTGACTTCCTATTCACTTAAGGAACTGAAGCACTACTGTAACTACTACCTCGTTTTCTTTTCATTCTTCTATGTTCCTTCCTGGAAATTTTCTTTATTTTCCAGAGCCTCAGTTTTCTAGGTAAACTTTGCGTGGACTAGCTGAAGGTATATATCTGAGGCTCAAACTGCATATGGTGAGGGTCTTTAATAATATCCTATTTAAAAAAATATATAGCATATCACAAGGAGTAAATACCATTAGTGTGTGGTAGATCATTATAATTTCAGGCTGTAAGAAGACTGGAGGGATAACAGAATTTGGATAAAACTAGGGGAAAGTTGCTCCTTATGAGAGGGTAAAGGGCAAAGAGGACGTGGAATCTAGGAAATAGTTTAAGAAGATGCCTGGCTTGAGTAGAGAAATAGGAAAATGCAGCCAAAAAATAAGATGAACCAATATAATTGAAAGCATTAAATGACAAAGTTCTTGACAGGAAAAGGAAAATCAATGTCCTGAGGGTCTGAAGATTTTTAGCCCACTGTCCGACTATAAAGTATATTAGAGAATCTCTGAGATAGAAGCATAAGTGTTTGACTTCCAAAAAGCAATAACAGAAGTTGCTGAAAGGATCTGGCAGCAGTATATTGCTTGTAAAAATATTTTATACAAATGGCTCATACTCTACATCATGTGTACTTCACACATGTTAAGTTTTTTTGTTTTTTTTTTTTTGCGGTACGCGGGCCTCTCACTGTCGTGGCCTCTCCCGTTGAGGAGCACAGGCTCCGGACACGCAGGCTCAGCGGCCATGGCTCACGGGCCCAGCCGCTCCGCAGCATGTGGGATCTTCCCGGACCGGGGCACGAACCCACGTCCCCTGCATCGGCAGGCGGACTCTCAATCACTGCGCCACCAGGGAAGCCCACACATGTTACGTTTGACTATTTTTGAAAAAATTCTCTTGTATGGTAATGCTATAGTATACATCTCAAGTAAAGTATATAGTTTAAAACGTAAGTATAATATAGGGATTGACATAAATTATAATAGTATTACTTTATTTTATGCTTTATTCAAATAAAACATCATTTTCAGTATTCCTGTAAATGGGAGTGGTTTTTCATGCCTTTGCATATTCTATACATACACATAAATCTGCAGGAAAACACACTTCTGACGCCATATCTATCCTATTACCATATCATACTTTCAAGGTTTCTGCTTTACACCGTGAGGATAAACTCCAAATGAAGATATATAAGTTATAAGATCATGATAAACTCTTGCCTACTTCTCCACTTAAACTTCACATATAACCACCACAGACAAATTTTATTGTGTGAACTTTATATTTTAACAATTTCAGAATAACTTTTAGTTGCACGGTCACATCTTGGTACGCTGCACATGCTGTTTTCTCTTTCCAGAAAGTCACTGTTGGTATGGCGAGTTATTTCTTCAAAATCAAGCCAACCCTATCCTCTCTCCAAAGTAACCACCGCCTGCTCTATCCACTTCTGTACCTTTTCTGTTCTTTCACTATTAGGCCCCCTGTAAATGTTGCTTGCAGGACCCTCTGATTAGACCATGAGCTATTTCAGGGAATGCTTGGGGTGTAGTGCTCGTCATCAGGCCTCAATGAGCAAGGACTGGTATATAGCAGGTGCTCAGGCAAGGCTGTTTTAACTCAATGTATTCTTCCCTTTTGAGATAAAAGAAAATGTATCCATTTGCTGCTCTGAACAACATTCTACCTGTGACTCCATCTGGGGGAAAATTACAATTTGATTTCTTCCTCTGGCATTTCCAGTGTTGCTTTCCCGGTGTGTCCAAGTTTTATCTTTAGGAAAAGTTTTCAAGTGACCACACTGTTAACATCATTCCATTTACTTTCCCTGCCAAAGGGGCTTCAAAAAGAATCATGAAATGACAATGGTAGAAGGAAACTTAGAATCACCCGGCCATCTGGAGTTTTAAAATCAAGAAAACCAAGGCTTAGAAATCTTGCATGACTTGCCTAAAATCACACAGAGAGTTCATGGGAATGTCAGGGCTAAGCCTCCCAATTTCCAAATTGATATCTGGTTTTAATACATCACTCTAATAAATCTGCTCGCTACCTACCTTCTCCTTACATTTCCACCCACATTCTTGTTTCCCCCACTGAACTGGGAAATTGTTCTGAGGCCACCCATCATGCCCTTTCCTTTATTCTTCTCCCTCGGGCATTTGACCCTTGACAACTTTTCTCCTCCACGAATATTCCATGACTCTACGTCTCTTGTTCTCTAGCAACTGTTTCTATTTCCTTAAACAGATCCTGTTCCTCACTCCAAAGCAGGTCTCCAGTCAACAATAGTTTCTCTGCATTTATCCCTCCCAAGGGATTTATAACCCCCAACGGAAATGATTCCCAAACCCCCCACACCCAGGCCACTGCTTCCATTGCATGGACATCCCGCCACACTAGCACCTCCTCTCTAAGTCTGTATCTCTATGCATGACCCTTTTCTAGTTACCCAGGCTAAAAAGCTATATAGTCCTTTCCTCTTCCCTTTTCAAACTTATTTTAAAATATTTATAAGAAAACAAGAATAGAAGAAAATAACATGCCTGTATGCCAGACACTGTATATACCTTATTTCATTTAATCAAACAGCCAGCTTGGGATACCTATGTTCACGTCACATGTTTTATAGTTGCAAAAAAAGCAAGTTTCAAAAAGATTGATCGTGTCCTAAGGTCACAAATCAGTGTGTGATGAGGACAGGATTCAAACCAAAGGCCGCCTGGCTTGGAGCACATGCTGCCTCTGTGAGGCTATCTGAAAAGGCTAGGCCTGCCACAGGGCTGCTGCTCCAAATAACTCTCATCTTCAAAAACTTCTGCACTGAGGATCTGACGTCAACCACAACACCTCACAGATGGTAGATGTCCAAAATTTGATATCAAGAGCAAGGCCAGGCCCCATCCCTCACAAAGCAGAAGACAAAAGTACCGCATTAGGCTCTGAACTTTATCTTGAGCTGACTGTTTTATGTGATCAGCCTGTGAGCTGCCAAAGGCACACTGGCCTTCTGAGTGTGCCGAGGGTTTCATCTCCAGGCCTCCTTCAATGGTGGAAACCCAATCACTCTCCCATGGCAGATTTGGGAGAACAGTTCAAGGTTTGCATTTTTCTTTCCTTCTTTCTTTCTTTCAATTCTCTCTTCTGTTTTTTTTTCTTAAAATTGCTTTCTGATCATAAAATCAGAACTTTTAAATAGCAGAATATTTTAAAAATATAGTTAAAAAAAAGAAAATAGTCATCCCAAATCCCATCATATAGAATTATATATGTATGTATATACATATTTCTTTCTAGTCTACTAACATATACACATAAGTGTCTATGTATCTGTATGTGTGCATGCGTGTACCTATAACACATGTATACACGTTAAAGTTTCATATTCTACTTTATTTCCCCACTTAAGAAAAGCTTAATAACGATTTTGTTTCTTAATAGTATCAAATAATCTTTATAAGTTGGTTTTTAATTGCTGGATAATAACTTATCTTCTAAATATATCATAATCTTATTAGCTATTCATTCATGCAACCCTCTACTCAACAAAATGCTTATGAGTATGAACTTTGTACATCCAGAGCTCAGGGTGTAGCAGTGAACAAGGCTGAAAAGCTCCGTCACCAACTTACACCTCAGGAGGGAAGACAATGTGCTATTTGTTCAACTGGGTCAAAGTTACACATAAAATTTCTCCATCAACATTTGTTAATAAGCTTTACATTGATGGTTTGTACACTTATTTATGTCTGTGTTCTTTGTCACAATAAAAACCAAGGTTACAATATAGCTTGGAAGTATCCCACCAGCTATCTAAGGCAAAAGACAGGAGCTGAAAGTGAACATTCAGAGATGATGAACTAATTCTCCTCCAAGAACAAGTAAGTGAAAGACCTCAGGGGCTCAGGAGCAGCTCTGAAGACGAAAGCCTCCTAAGAACCCATAAATGTGGCCCATGAGAGTGAGAGGCACCTGTAGGCACCTGTCATAAAGCTCAGCCACACCACTCGTGACCCCACAAGTCACCTAAGCACCCTTCTCCTTCTTGCTTCCCTTAGAGCTTCAACCCTAGGGGATGCAGAGGAACCCCAGGGTGCTGAGCAGGAGGGTGACAGCTCTAGATGGGGAATAACGAGGACCTGACTCCGTGTCCCCATTCCTCACTGCAGGTGATGAGTTCTCAGAAAGCCTGAATGTGGCAGCCGTGCGTCAGAGAGAAATGTTAAATTTACGTGAACTTGGATGTTTTGATGATCATAGGATAAATATTCTGATGACCAAACAGAGACTTTTGTGACTAAATTCACCATGGGACTTCTCAAAACCTGAAAGTAAACAACACCAGAAGGAAGACCAGAGAAACAAATATGAACAAACAAAATGCAAACTACTTGTTTTATTATGATAATCCTTGAGTCCTGTTTACTCAATGAAAAGTTATAAACATATAATATGAACTCAGCTGCCAAATACTATGAAGGGGTGAGAGAGTGATGTGGGGATGGCCTTTTGGGTGAGGTGACATCTGAGCAGGGACGTACGGTATGGGAAATGGCCAGGCCAAGATGTAGGGGGGAGGACATTCTAGGAAAAGAGAGAAACCAAGACCCTGAGTTGGGAACAAGCTTAGGACATTTAAGGAAAAGCAAAGCTAGGGCAGCTGGAGTAGTGTGATATATGGGAAATGATAATTAGAAAGGAACCCAGGGCCTTAACCCATAGCAGTGTCAACTTATGGGATTAGTTATTTAGAAATAAACCCTGATGAAATCCTACTTTGGTTTTTAGCCCATCTACCTTTTCTTAGACACTGGTTACAGATCTTACCATGGGACGCCTCATGATGGCCTTCTGTGTTATGTTCTTTCAACAGAGTCTTATTTTATCTACATAATAATTACACAGGGATAGATTTCACTTCTACAATTGAAAAAAATATGCTTTCTCTCCTGTTTTCTTGAGAACCATTGCCTTCTTCTAACTTTTCCCCAACATTTGACAGAGATAAGGATTTTTAAAAATTTCAAAAATGTTCTTTTTCAACTCCATTATAAACATCACAAGTATGATAATAAATAGAAGCTGTTGTATGTTAAAGAAGTGAAAAGGAAGGGGTAAAAACTGGTAAAGTGGAAAATGAATGCTCCATCCTAACATTTAGTTATCAAAAATAATTGATTTTTGGTACATATAACGGTTATCTATTTTCTCATTTTATAGTACAATTTCTACTCATATCAAGAAAAGATATTGATTTTCATATACTTTCTTATATCCATTCACTTTAATATAATCTGTTATTGGTTATAATGACTTTTTTATTAATCCACTGATGTCTATGCATTCTTTAAATAAGCAAAAAAACAAGCTGAGAAGCAGTAAATTCAGTTTTAAATCTACTTCTGAGTTTATCAATCAGTCTAGCCAAAAGCTATTATGTTCCACTGTATCTTCCTGGTGCTTATTAATGTTCATTACAAATGTACCTACTGAATACCCACAACATGGCAGTAGGCAAGGCACTGAGGATTCAAAGCTGAAGACAGATTTAACCTGCATTTTCATGGACCTTATATATTAGGGAGAAAGGCAGGAAAAAAATAAAGTATTCAGACAAATATACCTAGGATGATATAAAGTGCAAAAGGTATCATTAAAGAAACAAACAAGGATCTGAGAGAAACAGAGCACAGGTTAGGATACCAGAGAGCGTGGCCCAATAAAACCTATCTAAGGAGATAACATTAGAGGCAAGACCTAAAGGAGCCAGCCATAGGAAACAGAATATAAGTGAGAGAAGAGTGGTATTTTAGGTGCAGGAGGCCATATACCAAGGCTATGACCCTGGAAGATAGATGGGAGGAACTCAATGTAACAACTTTGAGTTTATAAAAGTGCAAAATTTTAAATTATTACTTATAACAATATATGTTTGTGCTTCATATGTTTATGTCACAGTAAAACTTATTTTTTAAAGGAGAAACAAAGAATAAACAATAGAACCGTATTACTTAGCAATACAGAGGCAAAGTAAGTACCAAAAGAAATGCAACTGCTCCTAAAGGACAGAAATCAAAGATGGAAAGGAGGGGGCAAGAAAGTTTATTTTTTACACTATAATTTTTGCAATAAGTATTGACTTTTCTAACAATATATATGAATGACTTAGATTACATTTTAATTTAATAGAGAGGTTGAAATAGAGGGACACAAGACTTGTTGGGAGGCTACTGCAGTGATCAAAGCAATAAATAATGGTGGCATCAGTTTAAAGTCTATCAGTGAGAAATACCTATAGATAAACCAGAATAAAAACTTAAAGAAGTGATGTGGAGATGGAAGTGGTGGCAGGAGTCACAGAAAAATAATTATTGCAGCACAAACAGAACAGAGGGGTTGGCAGGGCATGATTCTTGTAGAGCTCTGAAGACCATGATAAGACATTTAGATTGTATTTGAAGTATAACTGGAAGCAACGGACAGTGTACGGCGTAATCTGATAAATTTTTAAGAAAGTCATTCTTTTTCTTTTTTGGAAAGCAGACTATAGGGTGACAAGAGTAGAATCAGGGAGACGAGTTTGAAGTCAGTAATAGTTCAAGTGCAAGATCATGATGGGTAGACCAAGAAAGCAACACATGGTGGCTGAACTAAGGATGTGGACAAAAGTAAACACATTTGAGATTAATTTTGGCTTCTCATACAAACCAGAGAGCAACCACCCAAGTTTGTTAATGTTTTAGATGTTTGTACACAGAGGGATAATAACACAGAGAATGAAAGATGACTCCAGAGTTCTGGCTTAGGTTCTCAAAAAAGGGAGATAAATGTTTGTAATTGAGATAAAAATGTCAAATACTTAGGATGAAATTTAGATTTTCGGGGCAGATAATCAAAATATCGGATGGGGCTGGCTTAGGTTTGATATATCTGTGAAACCTCTAATTAGAGAAATCAAGTAGACAGTTGGGGTGTGGAGCTTTGTGGAGAGTCTTAACCTAGAGACATGTATCTGGGAGCTGCCAACATAAAGATAATTTTTCAGTTCACAGTGACGAGTGACGTTATCCAGAAAGAGAATAGAGAGAGAGAACAGAAGAGAGCTTAAGACCAAACCTGATGACCCTAACACTGAGGAGAGTAGCAATTAGCAAAGGAGACTGAGGAGGAAGGGCTAGCGAGGTTAAAGGAAAAGTAGGAGCTTGTACAGCTGACTTTTCAAAATCAGAATTAACTCTTTCTAGAAATGGCTTTAAAGAAAAGACAGGAATAAGTTCTTATTCGGTTCACTCTGAAGAAGCTCTTACCCTGTCTAACGCATAGTGCCCAAGTTAAAAATGAGTAGTCCTACACATGATAATCAAACACATGTGTTCATGCTGCTGTTAAATTCAGCAACAAAAACTGAGCCAAAGAACACTCTCTTGCCTGTATCAATCAGCGTTCTCAAAAGTCATAACAGTGTGAGTTTCTTTTGTTGCAAATGAGAGAATTCTATGTGTTCCATTTTGTTGAGTCATTCAGAGAATTTAAATGTATTAACTAACTTTGCTTGACCTGTAATTTTTTGGAAAAGGTGGCTTCCAACTTGCCACCCACCCTAGCACTTAATGAGTTGGGGCACATTTGGCTGTGCACCTAGCTCTTAAAGGGTTAGTCTCTGGGCGACTGTTCAGAGCCCCTCACCATGGTGATGAGCACTCGCAGCACTTATCTCATGCAATTCCAGCCCAGTTATGTGCTTCAAGTGGAACTGAATGAGACCACTGAGAAAGCTGCACAGCTGTGATTTGGGGAAGTACTCATCACTGCCAGGTCTTACTGGTGACCTCACAATTAACAGAGATGTTGCCAACCTCCTACATACCCCTAGAGAGTAGATACGAATTCATTTCACCATGGAAACAAGATTAGCGGAGCAAACTACTCAAGGGCCATTGCACTGGTACTCAAAGACATGGAAAATGTGCTGCAACTTATTTTCCAGATTCAAGAAAGGTCAAATAAATACAATAATTCATAAGTTCAACAATATTTACACACTATGTGTCAGCTCTTGTGCTAGATGCTGGAAACACAGCAGGGCACAAAATGGTCGTTTTGAAACAGACAAGCTTAAGTATCTTTTTCAATAATTAAGGAGTTTACTTACAGTAGATGTTAAGTCCTCTTTCCCATTTGCAACCCCATCAGCAAAACATGGGGGGTTTTCCCCCACATAGGACCCTTGGATAATTCAAATAGTTTCCCCTAGCCCTATTTTGATGGCATTAAGTAATATTCAAGAAATTACCTTGGTGGTTTTTTCCCTTAAAGGGAGCAATAAATCTTGGACCAACAAAGTTCTTTCTCACATGGCCTGTTTCTTAAGTACAAGATGCTCAAATGCAAACGTCTGACTAGTGAGAGCAGAAAGAACACACTTTTGCTTTTTTTCTTTACTGTCTCTTTCATACATGTCCCATCAGTGAGTACAGAGGCTCAAGAAGCTCATGTACTATCAGGCTGATTTATTAGAGATTACTTTTGGAGGTCATACACCTGAAGAGCCAAAATAATCTGGTATAAACCAGGAAGCCATTGCCTTCTGCACATACCTGACCACATCAGGAATATTATGTCTGAGCATCATATTATAAATAAAAGCATATCTAAACAAGAAATTAGGGTTCAGTTTGTTCCAAATTCCACCCAGAGAAGAAATTCATTTGTCAACATCCCTGATATTTAATATTCTGTTTATGCATTTCAATCATGAATAGAACAATCACCACTCTGAAGCAATGCAGGCCTCTACTGGACAGAGGTAACTCTCAGAAAGATTATTATAAAAGGTCCAAAAGGCTTTCTTCAAAACTACTTTAAACCAGGAGTCTTGATTCTGCATCCTAAGCCCCTTTTCACATTCCTATAACAAATACTCTCATGGCCTCTCTGTATGCGTCCAGTTTCTCTAACCATTCCTGATATGAAATAGGTTCCCTACCCTTCTTCATCCTTTTCATTTTACTTGGATATTCTCTAGTTTATACATATCACTCTTAGGTTTGATTTTCTTTGATTTTAAAATACGGAAGTGAATATTAATGTCCTTAGTGAAAAATGTCCTTAGAACAGAGGATGAGTTGAAAAAAGAGACTGCAAGAAAAGTAACGTTAAAAGCTTGGAACAGACTGGTATAGGATAATAACTGGAAAGTGTTTCCATTTATTACTTTTTATCATTCTTTATTACGAAACATTTCAAATTTGCAGACATATATGGGATATAGAGTGCCCAGTAACCCACTCCTATTATTTAAGATACGTTAACATTTATTTGCTGTAGATTATTTTTTAAAAACCTAACAATTCATCGATTCAGTTGAAGTAGACCTGCACACCTTCCCAAAACAAATCCCCTTCTCTTACTGCTCGGAGGTAACTGCTACACTGAAGACGTGCCTATCTTTTGCACTCATGTTTTAAACTTTTACTACATATTGACTCACTATTACAAGTATAGCAGTGAACATACTTGTACCTATTTAAAAGGGTTCACTCCAGTGGCTGAATTGAGGATAGACTACAGAGGGGGAGACTGTCATACTGAGTGAAGTAAGTCAGACAGAAAGATAAATATCATATGATATCACTTATATATGAAATCTAAAAAAAAATAAAGGGGACAAATGAACTCATTTACAAAACGGAAGTGGAGTCACAGATATAGAAGACAAACTCATGGCTACCAGGGGATAAGGGGGTGAGGGGGGGATAAATTGGGAGATTGGGACTGACATTTACACACTACTATATATAAAATGATAACTAATAAGAACCTGCTGTATAGCACAAAGAACTCTACTCAATACTCTGTAATGGCCTATATGGGAAAATAATCTAAATAAAAAAGAGTGGAGGGGCTTCCCTGGTGGTGCAGTCGTTAAGAACCCACCTGCCAGTGCAGGGGACACGGGTTCGAGACCTGGTCCGGGAAGATGCCGCAGAGCAACTAAGCCCGGGCGCCACAACTACTGAGCCCGGGCGCCACAACTACTGAACCTGTGCTCTAGAGCCCACGAGCCAGAACTACTGATCCCACGTGCCACAACTGCTGAAGCCCGCGTGCCTAGAGCCCGTGCTCCGCAACAAGGGAAGCCGCTGCAATGAGAAGCCTGCGCACTGCAACGAAGAGTAGCCCCTGCTCGCCGCAACTAGAGAAAGCCTGTGCTCAGCAACAAAGACCCAGTGCAGCCCCAAAAAATAAATAAAATAAATTTTAAAACAAAATTCCTTTTTTAAAAAAAGAGTGGATATATGTATAACTGATTAACTTTGCTGTACACCTGAAACTAACACAACATTGTAAATCAACTATACTTCAATTTAAAAAAATGCATTTAAAAAAAAAGAAGTGATTGGTGGCTTGAGCTAGGGTAGTATTAATGGCAATGGAGTTCATCAGATTCAGGATAAATTTTGAAGATAGAGCAAAGAGATAATACGGTGTTTGAATGTGCATTTTGAAAGAAAGAGAGGAATTCAGGACCACAATATTATTTTGACCTTTGCCAAATGGAAGTACACAGTTGACCATCAATAAGACAAAGAATAATGTGGGGAGAGCAGGATGGGGGCTTGGGTCGGGGGAGAATCAACAGTTTGGAACATGCCAAGTTTGATATTATCTATTAGACCTCATGTTGAAATGTCAAATAGGTAGCTAGACATACAAACTGGGAGCTCAGCAGAGAGGTCTGAACTAGAGTTACTTATTTTGGAGTCACTGACATATAGTTGGCATTTAAACCCTGAGAATGGATAAGATCGACAAATAAGTATAGAGAGAGAAGACAAAAAAAGGCCCACGACTGAGCCCTAGGGCACACCAGTGTAAAGAAGGTGCAGAGAATAGGAATACTCAATGAAGCAGCCTGAGAGGGAGCATGTGGATTCTGGATGGCAAGTGATAAAAATACATATTAAGAAGGAGGAAGGGCACGGTTAGCTCTCTCCATTGCTGCTGATAGAGAAGATGAAGACTGAAAATCAGCAGCCCTAAGTAAATATTTCTATCAGCTCCGTATACTTTGTCCTTTACAGTTAACTATTCTGAAATATAGACACTTACTTGTTTATAATTTGAATAAAAATTTAGATACAACTACCATTCAATTCCTTATTTCATTAATGCTAAATGCAATATAAATTTAGCATTAATGGGAAAACTGTCCAATCTCAAAATTCATCACACATAGTTATGGATTTTGCAACTTTAACACTGATGAATGGAATCTCTGTGGCATGAAAGGAAACTGAAATGAGGAAAAATAAAATATTTGAGAGCACTCCACCATGAAAAGAGAAGTAACTGGGGTGTAATTCTTGTGAAATAGATAATACATGGTAATTTTCACTTCTGTCATCTATCTCGGTTCTAATAAAATGTAAGAGTTATGCCATTTTATTCCATCTAAACTTTTATTTAAACTAATGGCAGAACTTGTTTATTCTTGTAAGTTTTATATTGTCATATGCAGCCAAGCTATTAAAAATACTCTGGGATTTTAACTCCATGATCCAACAAATTAGCAAATGCTTATAGATTCTTAGCATTTCCAAATTGAATGAGAAGCATATTAATGCCGTTATCTAAGAGACTGATTAAAATTATTGTATAGGCAGAGTCAAATACAGAAGCACGATGCTTCCTAGAAACCTCTTTCCCGGTTGATATTAGTACTCTTAAGGTAACTTCATTTAAATAGTTAGAAATCTACCTAAATACTCTCATCCCAAATGATTAAAGAGTTAACTTTTAAAAGATAACTACAAATCATCTTACTTAAAAGAAAAAAAAGTTATTCAAAACTCTGAAAGGAGATCTTTAGCTGAACTTAAACTAAAAATGCAAAATGAATTGAGAAAACATTTATAATAAATATAATAAATATGATCACGTCAATTCTGTAAATGACAATGTCTAAGACCCTAACAGCCAAATGAGCAAATGATATGTACAATTCACAAAGGAAGAAAACAGGGCTTCCCTGGTGGTGCAGTGGTTAAGAATCCGTGTGCCAATGCAGGGGACACAGGTTCAAACCCTGGTCCGGGAAGATCCCACATGCCAAGGAGCAACTAAGCCTGTGCACCACAACTACTGAGCCTGCGCTCTAGAGCCCACACACCACAACTACTGAGCCTGTGTGCCACAACTACTGAAGCCCACGCACCTAGAGCCTGTGCTCCGCAACAAGCGAAACCACCACAACGAGAAGCCCGCACACCGCAATGAAGAGTAGCCCCTGCTTGCTGCAACCAGAGAAAGCCCGTGCACAGCAACGAAGGCTCAACACAGCCAAAAATAAAAATAAACAAATAAATAATTTTATTTTTTAAAAAAAGAAAACAAATAGAGAAACAGGCATAGAACAGTGGTCATTCCTGGCTAGTAATTAAAGGAACGTAAATTGCCACAATCAGGGACAATTTCACTGCTTCAAATAATAGTTTTACAAATAAGCATATAAAATTATACTTCATATTGGCTAAAATAGTCAGCCTGGTGTGCTCAGAATTGGCTAGTGGCCTCATAGCTTAGTTCCCTCTGGGAAATCCTTGTAGAACCGTGTTACTTACAGCTCTGGACTCAGCAATTGCAGTTCTGGTAATTTATTCTTTGGATATACTCAAAATAAGAACTTCTTGCTTGGTTTTATTAAAATCAACCGTATAAAAATATTAAAGAAAAATATATGGAAGAGATATGATTATAACTTTGGAGTAGGTAAAATCTGAAAGAAGTATCACAAAGTAGCAACCACATAGGATAATATTCACGATTCAAATTTGTAAAATAAATGGAAGCCATTTTGAGTCTACCGTTAAGGAAATAATAAGCAAAATTACGATATATTCAGGGAAAACACGTGTTATAGCCTCTTTAAATTTGACTTCACTGAAGTCGATGTGGCAATACTGTAAAATGCATGTAATATGTTGTTTCTTTAAAGATGTATGTATACTTTAATTTGAACTTTTAAAACAACTCAAAAAATCATAGGGAAACAAACTGGTAATAAAAACAGTATACTAAAATTATAACTGTTTAGAAGTAGTGGAAATATGAACATGTCTCTCTTTTTAAAAAATTTTTATGATTACACTATTCTCATAAATATATATGTATTTAAGTATATTAAATATATATATGTACACACATACACTGACCTTTAATTACACAAGCAATACACAAGGTCTCCAACAAAATGGTTTTCAAAATTATAAATAAGTTTAAAGATCTCTTTGATCATCATCCTCAATCACAGACCCCTTCACTTATCTCCAAAAATATTCACTATTATCAATTTGATCTAATTCCTTCTAGATTTTTTTTATATCTTTATACATACACATGTAGACACCCACCAGAAAATGCATAGTACAGTGAGTTCCTTTTAACATAAATAGCAACATAATTTATGCGTCGTTCTACAACTTGCTTTTTATTCAAATTCAGCTCTGTAGTTGGAGACTTTGGAGAAGTCTTCGGAGAAGAAGAGGCCTTCTTAAAGAAGCACCAAAATGCAGCAATCCTATTGGACAATATTATCAAATTTGACCACATTAAAAAGTAGAAACATTGTATGACAAAACATAAACAAACCTGGCAGACTGGAAGAAAATACTTGTAACATATATAACAAAGGAATTTTCTTTACTAACACATAATTCTGAGATAGAAAGGTAATCCAGTAGAAGACTTCCCAAATTACATGACAGGAAATCCTTAGTAGAAGAAACCCTAGTGGCCAATGACATAAAAAGATGATCAACCTGTCCAATACCAAGGAAATTAAAATGGAAACAATAACAGAATGCTATTTGACAGTATAAATTGGTGTAAATCCTTTGGAGAGCAATTGTGTACTATCTCTTAAATGAAAATGTGCATACTTAATGCCTCAGCAGTTTCACAAAAAAAGAAAATACTTGCACACATGCATAAGTGAAAGGGCAAGTACAAGACTGGGAGTGCAAATTGTTTCTCACCATTAAAAAAAAAATAAGAAAACAACCTAAATGACCTCAGTATGGATTAATCTATAAGAATAAGATGGTTATAAAATATACACTTTTAAAAGCTAAGTAATAGCTATTTAGTATTTACTCCGCAAATTCTCTATTTCTAACCTGAAATGACACATCAGCACTAGAATACATGGATTTATTTGAAAAATTAGAGGTTCTCTTATCTCACTACCTACTGAGACTTCATTTCCATTTGGCCAGCATTTATCATTCATATGCTTGAAATTAATTATGTTAATTAAGGTTTTGGTTGATTTGGTAGAGTCAACATATTAATTTGAGTGCTTCATTTGCCTTTCATAAAATATTATGAATTTATTCTCCCCTTGTAAAAGTACTTAGCCCACTCCCTAGACTGTGAACATGCATGTTCTCTTCTCACTCCTATTTCCTACACAGTCTTCTGAAATTTTTGAAGGCCGTGGAGGAAATTGAAGGCTATAGGAAAACAAGCAAATCATCATCTTTGTGGGTGTGCATTTTATAGTTACTTTGATCACTTGGCCATGGGAAGTCACTATGTCACTTATCTTGTCACTTATCTATGTACTTGAATGGGGAAGTGCTAGAGTCCTCTTGGAGGTCAGTTCCTGGATGGCATTTTTGTACTAAAAATTTGAAAGAAATTTTGGGGAAAGAATGTTGGTGAGAAAATTTTATTTAACTGCTCAATCAACCAACAGACGTTTCCTGGAATGCAAGTGGTAATTAGTTTTATACATTTTCTCTCAAACTTATTTAAACAAATTAATGTAGAAACTGCACATGGGTACACTATTACTTATTTTAACCTAAGTTAACATTCTGCCTTCACTTAATTAATTTCAAAATAGGTAGCATTTTGAAAGATCTAGAAAATTATTTACTGAATTGACCAAAACATTTTCTATCTCTATTTACCATCTCCATTTTATTTAACAAACACATTTATAGTCCTTACAATGATGACAGACACAGATACATCCTAAGTAACTTAAAAGGAAGATATCGAAGCACTCTGAGGTTAAGTAAACTGTCTAAGGTAACACAGCTAGCAGGGAGCACAGGGGAGCGTGGATTCAAAACCACACACTTTGGCTCCGGAGTCCACACTAATTTAAAGGAGCCAAGAGTACTCCAAAAGTAAGCTTGTTTCCTCTGGCATTGCATTTTCAAACATTAATGACTACGTTTTTTTGTTTTCCCCTCAAACTGACTACTGAACTCTTAAAAAAAAAGAAAAAACTATTTAGTTTTAGCTGCATGTAAAATGAGCTTTTCCTAAATGGAGGGTTTTTTGGGGGAGGGCGGGGGGTGTTAGGTTGTTGCATATGAAATTGCTTTTTATTGCAGGTCAAATATTCGTATTAACGATTTCATACAATTCAACCTATCCACAAGAAACCTCAAGCATAAAGGAAAAGGCAAAGGACATGGCACTGGAAGACCAAACTCAACATCTGCTCCATCACATGGGACCTGTGTGAGCTTAAGCAAGTAATATAACCTCAGTGGTCGTTGTTTTCCCCATTGGTAGTGTGGGAATAGTAAGATCTGTTGATCATGGCTACTGAAAATTGACAGTTTAATCTGTAAAATGTTCTCATCAACTGTAATGTACAAAACAAACAGTATGTACTATTCTAAAGAACAGTGCCAAAGCCCTAATTACAAAAGGTAGACACTTCCAAAGCATTTGCCTAACTCAAAACATGTTTCCTACAAAATATAAAAATAAGCCATCTCAGGAAATTATAACTGAATTATTCATCCACCCAGAAAACTAAGAGCCAATGGCCCTGATCAGGTTCTCATAAAAGATAAAATGGAAGATCTGATATCACTGAATTTAAAAATGAAAGGTTAGGTGCTCTGTAGTTTTGTCTGAAAACTGAAGCTGCCACAGGCCATTGGATATTGAACAAAATGGGCTTCATCACCACCACTTCACGGAGCATCCCACCACATGCTGTGAGATGAGATCACCTTAGTTACCCAAAGGATCTTATAGACTAACATGTTCCAAATCAGGGATAGGAACACAAGGAACAGCACACAAAACAGCATTTCAGGGCTTCCCTGGTGGCGCAGTGGTTGACAGTCCGCCTGCCGATGCAGGGGACACGGGTTCGAGCCCTGGTCCGGGAAGATCCCACATGCCGCGGAGCGGCTGGGCCTGTGAGCCATGGCCGCTGAGCCTGCGCATCCAGAGCCTGTGCTCCTCAACGGGAGAGGCCATGACAGTGAGAGGCCCGCATACCACAAAAAAACAAAAAAACAGCATTTCAGAGCAACTCTTTACTTCAACAGGCACCGTTTTCTCTCATTTCTACCATATCATGTTTCTTTTTCCATATGATAATAAGCTTCAAAATGAGAAGAGCCACAAATCGTTTTAATTAAGTATATAAATCACACTTTACTTTTCATATGGGCAGTCAATAAGTGTTGGCCTTAAATGATAATGACATCAGAATTGTTATCTACTGACTTGGACAGTAAACCAAAACCACGAAATAAAGCTAAACAGGCTCAGCTGTAACATTAAAGCCTGACCTTCACAGACTACTGAGGCTTTTTAACATTTTAAAATATATTCTATACTTTGTACTTATTTCCTTAAACATCATTCATCAGTTTAAAGAAACTCGTGCCAAATTTGGTTCACTTTTCAGCCTTAGGATCTGGGCTGATGGTTGGCAGACAAAATGTATGTAAGTGGCTGCATAAAGCTTCGTCTGGACAAAGGCAACATTAAGAATGAAATTAAAGCAACCCTTTCCTATCTTACAAATAACATTTCCTATCCATTAAATGAAATGATATATGTGAAAGCACTTTACACAACTGTAAATCCCTACAGAAAGTAAACTATTCCTATGCTCTACCTTACAAAGTCCTAAGTACTTTACCTCTAGATAATTAAGATTTTCATTTCAACATAAAAGCCTGGTATATTTCCTTTGTTATGACTATTAATAGGGTCTCTTACAAAAACTAAAGGCTAAAAATCCTACCACCCACACAACATTGCCTTATGCTTCCTTTTGGTCTTGCAATTTGTCTGTGACATTATTTCAACTTGTCCAATATGTAGACTTCAAATCCATATACCGGTATGAATCCCTTCAGGTTTAATTCAACACTACCCACAAGAATACATACCAATGATGGTTTTCACTAATTCAGTATGTGCCAGGATAAACTGCTTTAAAGAGTTGAAGACACATGTTTTACTGAATTAGACTCTTAATTAGTAAGGACACAGACCATTCCTACAGACAAACTGAAATTGATTATTTCAACAAACTGAGATTATTTCAACAAACTAATTATTTCAAACTGAGAAAATTTCATCCAGAAAATGGTATGCTAATTCACTAAGACTACCAAGAAAAAAGTATTTATTATTTTACATAAAAAGAAAAGCATAAAACTTTAAAATCCAATTATATTAATTAGCATTATATATAATTATATTATCTATTATGTATATATTATGATCCATGAATAGAAATCTGACCATTTACAAGTGGATCAAGACACCATTCAAAATAACAAATGTTGGTGAGGATGTGGAGAAAAGGGAACTCTTGCACACTGCTGGTGGAAATGTAAATTGGTTCAGCCACTGTGCAAAACATTATGGAGGCTTTTCAAAAAACTAAAAATAGAACTACCATATGACCCAGCAATTCCACTCCTGGGTATATATCTGGAAAAATGAAAACACTAATTTGAAAAGATACATGCAAACCAATGTTCATAGCAGCATTATTTACAATTGCCAAGATATGGAAGCAACCTAAAAGTCCAAGAACAGATGAATGGATAAAGAAGATGAGGTGTATATATACACAGTGGAATACTACTCAGCAGTAAAAAAACAAAGAATGAAATTTTGCAATTTGTAGTGACATGGATGGACTTGGAGGGCATTATATTCAGTGAAATAAGTCAGAGAAAGACAAATACCATATGGTATCACTTATATGTGGAATCTAAAAATACAACAAACTAGTGACTATAATAAAAAAGAAGCAGACTCAAAGATATAAAGAACAAACCAATGGTTACCAATGAAAAGAGGTGGGAGGAGGGCAAAAGTAGAGGTAAGAGATTAAGAAACACAAACTACCATGTATAAGATAAGCTACAAGGATATATTGTACAATACGGGGAATATAGCCAATATTTTATTATAATTATAAATGGAGTATAACCTTTAAAAAATTTGAGTCACTACATTGTACACCTGTAACTTACATAATATTGTACATCAACTATACTTCAAGAAAAAAAGTCTAAAAGGAAAGACTGCAAAATGGTATAAGCTGGATCTGCCCTATGTTATTCTAAAAACATATAAATATACATTACATATTATAAAACACACTTTTATTAAATTTAAAAACAGATCTTAAAGGCCATAAAGTAGAAATTATTTTATTGATTTATAACAGGGCAAGTTTTTATACAACTTTATTAATTTATAGAAATTTGAAATGGTAAGAGTTGAATTTTAATGTTGAAATGCACTGCTATTTATTTAGTAAATAGCATCATACACTGAAAAATTATCATCTTGCTTTTTAAGCCCTGACTCAAAATTTTCTCTGCACCTTAACAGTGCCTAACTATTCCTTTGAAGAGAAGAAAATAATCTTGAAAATCTTTAGGAATTAAAATAAATGACTAGATAATATATATAGTTATCTAAGAAAGAAGTTATTCTGTTTTGGTTACCTCATACTTTACTCTGCTTTATTAGTAATTATAATATAAAAAGCATCTCTCATTCAAGTTTCACATGTAGTAAGTTAAATCGTATTTGCTGACAGGGATGAATGAGGAGGAGGGTGCTACAGGAAAAGGAGAAAAAAAACTGACAAATGCCCTCTATCTTCCTTTGCTTATGACCTATCTTGATAACTATTATATGTGTATTAAATACAAGAATTTCTGAAGTGTCAATTAGCAGGTTGATGATATTGTTCAGTCTTTCATTACAAAAATTTTTTCTCTGTTTATTTTTTCTACCAATTACTGAGAGGTAAGTAAAGATTAGATGAAAACATAACAGCCTGACAATACCAGAAAGTGTCGGTATGGATATAGGAAAATACACAGCTGGCAAGAGGATGAAGTATTAAAATCACCATGAAGAACAGTTTGATAATATATAATAAATATGAAGATGTGTATATCCACAAGCCAGAATATTACTGATAGGTAACTATCAAAGAGAAACTCTTGCACAAGTACACCTGAGAGTTACAAAAGGATGATCATTATTATATTGCTTGTAATTCCAAAAAGTTTTTTAAAAGGGAGAAAAATTAACATCCATCAACAGGAATAAACTGTATTATACTCAAACAAATACTGAAGTTTAAAGGGTGAACTAGAAGTGCAAGGGTCAACTAGGATAAATCTCATACAATAGGAATTTTTAAAAAGCAAGTCCTGGAAGGATTTGTGCAGTATGATTCCAGTTATGCAAATTTTTAAAATACAAAACAATTCTATATGTTTTTATGGATGCATACCTGCTTAATAAAATTATTAAAATATGTATGAAAAATATGTATACAAATTTGAGAATAGTGGTTACATCTGGAGACTCAGAAAAGAAATTGGTTGATGGGAGAATACCATGAGGGCTTCAACATTATGAGCAAAATTTAAAAAGAAAGATCCTTAGCAAAAATGGTAACATATCAACATTTGTGAAATGTGGGTGTTAGCCGTATTAATCTCTGTGCTTCTCTATATACTTGAATAGTTTGTAATTGGGGATCTAGGTGTAGCTTTTAATGACTAAAAGATTAATGGAAAAATAGGCAAAGATAATGAGTGTAATTTATAAAAGAAAGGCAAATTATGGAAACAAAAATTCATAAAATATGCTTGAATATAAAAAGAATATTAATATTCACTATAGATAAGGATTTGAGGAAAAGGGTAGTCTTAGTTACAGTTGGTGAGAGTGTAAAACTGGTGTAGCATTTTTGGAAGGTGATCTGGCAGAATATACTAAAATTTCAATACTGAAATTCCTGTTTCCTCTCACCTCAAAGATATTACCAGGAATATCTCTGGCAGATATACTCACATGAGCATGCAAAGATCTACAGAACTGATTGTATACTGTGAAATTATTGTTACTTGTGTTAGTGTAAAAATGGAACCAACCCCAAAGCTTAGCAATATGGGAATGTTTCTTAATGGCCACCACCAGGCACAACTGCAGCAAGAGCCACTCATAATGTAATCCATGTAAAGAGAATCCCAGAGAACTTTGCTGTGCACATGTCCAGCTTCATGTAGCTGACTTGATACCATGTGCCAGGCTCTTCTCTAGAGCAGCGGTTCTCAGTTGGGTGTGACTGTGCCTCCCACTCCAGAGAGTAGGGGTGCAGAATTTGGCAATGTATGGATATGTTTTTGGCTGTCACGACTGGTGTGTATCTAGTATGTAGAGGCCAAAGACGCTGTTAAACATACTACATTACACAAAACAGCCCTCCACAATAAAAAAATATCTTACCCAAATGATGTTAGTTATGAGGTTGAGAAATCCTGCTCTGGAGGAACTTATCGCATTACTTCTCTGATCTCAACTACAACATAAAGTAGGAAATATTTTCCTGGTTTTAAATGTGAAGAAAGAGTGTCAGAGAGATTAAATATCATACCCTAAGTAACATAACAGATGGCAGAGCTGCTTGCCCTTAACCAAGAAGTTTATTAGCAGTCTAAATAAATTATGCTCGAATATTATATAGCTGTTTAAAAGGGTAGATTTATACAAATGACATACAATCACCTCCAGGTTACAGACTTGGAGAAGATATTTGTAATGAATATAGCTAATAAAATATAAGTACCCAAAATGAATAAATATCTCCTACCAGTCAATTAACAAGTAAAAATAGTTACAGAAGATATGTAATATGTAATCCCATTTATATTATATAAGCAAAATTAAGTACATGAAAATAGTAGAAATATTATTTATCTATGACCTCATCTATATACCTAAAAAAATTATAAAAATGGAATTTTCCTAAAAGGATGTTTTTATAAGCATTCATTTAGAAAAACTCAACACAAAAATAACTGATGAAAAATGTGCCATGGTACACAGCATATGGTGATGGTGTGATCTTCATAAATGTGAATAAAAGGTTGGCAGTAACTGAGAAGGGACAGAGTAGATAGTAACAGACAGTTACAGGGATGTCATGAAGCATCACTGATAACACAAGAATTATAACAGTTCTTGGTTGTTATAAGTGCTGTTGCAATGTAAATAAGTGTTTAAAGCACTCAACTGAAAGTTTTCAAATACATCTGTGATATGATGGAACGTCTTTTTAGATCATCATGCTCACTGGGAACTAAGAAACCTATTTTCTGGTAGTTCCCTTAATTTTGAAAAAAATACGTCCAAAATATTCCACATGAAATATCTTCTATTCTATGCATATGAAATACGAAACAAAAGAAAAAAGGCAAGGGGATAATTCAAGTTGACTCCTAAAAAAGGAGTCTGGTTGATTGAAGGCCCTTTGTTTCTTTCTGTGTACCTTGATAGATTTGATACAGAAAGTTTCTTGAGTGAAAGGGACAGTTAAACAGTCCTATATAACAAAGGGTAAAGGGTTCAGAACATCTGGAAACAATCCTGAAAGAAAAGAGGGAGGGAGAGCAGAGATGGATTGGGGAGAAAAGGGACTAGAAGGCTTGTGGTCCTCAAATGTATCTCTACTCCACAATGCCCTAAGCCCTTATCCGAATTCCCTAGAATCTGAAATGACTGGTGTGAATACATTTTTGGAGAAAACAGTGAAGCAGTTGAGTGTTCTATGCAGGCTGACATGGAAGAAACAAAGGCAGCTCAAGCAGACAAAGCATCCAGGGAGGGAGCTCAGAAAGAATGCCCACTCTTCTTCCTCTTCACCCCAAGCTCTAATAGAAATCTTGAGTCAGGGCCTTAGACCCTCCCTGGCTGAGGAATATGAGGCTTCAAGGAATTTCCTGAACATCTAAGGGACAGAAAGCCCTCAATAGCACCAGCATCATATTTATATATATAGTGTTTATAAGTCCTTAGGAAAGATCTTGACGAAAACATCAAACAGTATCTGAAGTAACCTCTAGAGAACTGGGGGGCTTGGGGATTGAGGCTTCTCTCTTTATACACTTAATTCTGCATTTTTAATATTTTACAATAAATAATCATTAATTTTTGAATCTTAAAAGAACTGTAAAAGAAAACAATATGAAATGTAAGCTAAACAAGCTAAGACAATCTGAGGCTGTAACACCTGAAACGCACTGTCTAGGTTCAGAAAGGTAACAGTTTCACTCTAACTTCCACCAGACTACACCTGGACCACCACCCTCAGAAAGGTAGGGAATCGTTAAACACATCTGTGATGTTTACCTCTGAAGCATGAGTAGTAATCAGAAGGTGGTTAGGTTGTCATAGATGAAAGACTGCATGATGAGAAAGTAGAGTCTATTGCTTTTGGTTTTGGGTTTTTCTGGGGTTTGTTTCTGTTTGTCTTACCTAGACTTTCATATAAATGGAATTAGAATTAAACAAAAGTAGGTTTTTTTGTGTTTCGTTTCCATCATTTATCTATTTTCTGGAATGTACTAGTAGTTTTTTTTTGCTGAGTAGTATTCTTCTGCATGAGTATAGCACACTTTGTTTTCCAGGTAGGGGCTCTTGTGAATAAAGCCACTATGAACAATTTGAGTGCCTGTATGCAGACATTTGTTTTTATTTCTTGGATGTAGAATTGCTAGTTGAAATGGTAAGTACATTAAACTTCATATGAAAATGATAAAATGATTTCCAAAGTGATTCTACCATTTTGCATTCACTTCAGTGGCTTATGAGAGTTTTCATAGTTCCACATGTTTGCCAACTTTTAATATTGTCAATTATTTGAATTTTAGTCATTCTATTGGGTGTACGGTGGTACTTCACTGTGGATTAATGTGCATTTCCTTAAAAACTAATAATATTAAGCATATTTTTCATGAGTTTATTCTCCATTTGAGTATCTTCTTTAGTGAACCGTCTGCTCAGATACTTCGGCCATTTTTAATTGTGTTGTCTGGCTTCTTACAATGAAGAGAGTTCTTTATATAGTCTAGAAAAAAGTGCTTTAACAGATATATCTTTTGCAAACACTTCCTCTAACTCTGGGACTTTCATGTCACTTGAAAAGAAGGTTTTGATATTGCAGATGTCTAAATTATCAAAATTTTTTCTTTCAAGTTACAGCTTTGTGTCTACCTAAAAACATTTTCCTATATCAAAGTATTAAATATTTTTTTCCTAATTTTTTTCCTAATGGTTTATGATCCATTCAAGTTAATGTTTGTGGCTAATGTGAGGTAGGTGTCAAGATTTTCATATGGATATTTAATTTTTCTAGCACCATTTGTCAAGGATTAAAAGTTCTCCATTGAATATGTTGGTAACTTTATTAAAAATCAATTAGCCATATATGGGCAAATCTATTTCTGGACTCTCTATTATGTTCCCAAAATCTGACTTTGTATTAATACCAGATTAACTTCATTAATGAAGCTTTACAGTACTGCATCAGTAAGATGGTCTGTCTTCTAACTTTGTTCTTTTCAACATTGTTTTGAAACCCTTACTTAGTTCTAAGTTAATTTTGTTGCCATTAGAAAACTTACTTTGTGAATCTCCAGTCAAGATGGCAGAGTAGAAGGATGTGGAACACACCTCCTCCCCAAAATAAATCAAAAATACATCTACAAATGGAACAATTCTCACAGAATACCTACTGAACACTAGCAGAAGACCTCAAACACCTCAAAGGACAAGAACGATCTCCTCATAACCAGGTAGGATGAAAGGAAAAAAAAAAAAAAGAGGAAGAGGGATAGGACTGCAACCCTGGGAGGGAGCTGAAAAAGAGAAAAGGTTCCTGCACCCTGGGAAGCCCCCTCATCAGCAGGGAGATCAGCCAGGACAGAAAGTGAGCTTCAGAGGCTCAGAGGAGGGTACAAAAACCAGTCTGTGGTAGGCAAAACAGAGAGAGACCTGCACAGACTGTCATGCCACCACCCTGTGTGGCCCACCTTAAGATGTACATCTGCTGGTACAGGCGGGAGCTGGGTGTTGAAATTCAGGGTTTAAAGGACAGACCCAGGGAGAAGCTGTGCACAGACAGCCTGAAGGGGCTGGAGTATGGTGCATCCCCTTTAACCGGGGGTGTTCAAGGAAGCCTGGGCCCACCACAGAAGTGAAGCACTATTGTTAAGTGGCATGCAAAGGGAGGGGTGGGGCTGCCATGGCAGCCTCATTCTCCATGTGCTAGCCCTGCCTCTGAGGGCTCAGGGATAGTGCCCCCAGCTGTCACCTTGGAGCTCCTGCCTCAGAAAGCTCTCACGCCCCAGCCACCATTTCAGCAGGCTCCTGTGCCCCAGCTGCTGCCTCAGCAGGCTCCGGGAGCAGACGTCAGCAGGTTGCCCACGTGCAGAGGTGGGGCTGAAACAAGAGCTGAGCCCCAGGGGCCACGTGACATACAAAGCAAAGCTGAAATCTCTCCCCACGGCTGCACAAGTTGCAGATTTACACCTCTGCCACCAGCTTTGTACATGCAGCACCTGCAGGACATCTGAGTGAACAACAGGTGCTCCCGTGGCTGGGACATGTCTGGCTTGAGCAGCTGTGGGCTTTGTGGGCACATACACACGGGGGCTGGGTCAGGCCAGGGTCTGAGCTGCCTCCATAGCTCCCACAGTGGGTCCAGGTGCACAACAACTGCAGTTCTGGGACTTGGCTTCAGTGGATCTGCATTGGTGGCCTTGTGAAAACAACGCCTAAGGGACACTAGGGCTGACTGCCGGCATTTCCAAGGTTGAGACAGGGCCAAGGGCAGTGCCAACAGCAGTTACTTTGTGAGTCTGCACAACGGGTGATAGATGACACAACAGAGCACACTCAGGAGTGAACAACTCTGGCAGAGGAATACTCTGTGGCTGTTCTCCCAGTGGGCGCACTCCAATCCCAACCCCACCTACCATCAAACCACAGCTCAGAAATGCAGCTAAGAAACAGATCTGGGAGCTCCTACTCCAATAACTAAGGAACAGTCCTGGCCCCTGACAGAGCAGTGACAACCACAGAGCAAAAGAGGAGGCCACACTCAATATGCAGGGCAGGCTCTGGTCACCACAAGTCACACCTTCTACCAAGGGGATAAGGGCCACCATACACTGAGGAAAGAGGTGGCAAGCATCCACACTAAAAACAGCCCCTGCACCAAAAAATATGAAACCCACACAAGGAAGCTCCCACATAAAAACAGCCCTCCAACACCACAGTAGATAATTGTTTCTCTACAAGAGAAGTAAAATGAAGAACAGGGACCACTCCCAGTTAAAAGATCAAGACAATTCCCCTAAAGAACAAACAATGAAACAGACCTCTTCAATCTAATAGATGTCAAGTTCAAAAGGAGATAATGAAAATACTGAAGGAATTAAGAAGGACTATTGATAGAAATATAGATTACTATTAAAAGGAACTAGAAACTATAAAAAGGAACCAAGAAAAATTAGAGAACTCATTCACCAAGATGAAAGCTGAGCTAAAGCCAATGAATAGCAGGATGAATAACACAGAAGAATAAGTAAGTGATCTGGAAGACAGAATAATGGAAATCACCCAATGAGAACAGCAGACAGAAAGCCAAATGAGAAAAAAATGAAGGCAATATAAGAGAACTATGGAATAATATAAAGTGTGCCAATTTATGCATAATAGGGAACTCAGAAGGAGAAGAAAGAGAAAAAGAGGATACTGAACATGTATTTGAAGAAATTATGGCTGAAAACTTCTCAAACCTAAAAAAGGAAACAGATGTCCAGGTACAGGAAGCACAGAGGGTCCCAAATAAGATAAACCCAAACAGACCTACACCAAGACATATTACAATAAAAATGGCAAAACTTAAAGAGAGGATTCTAAAGGTAGCAAGAGAAAAACAGTTAATTACAAGGGAACCCCCATAAGGCTATCAGCTGGTTTGTCTACAGAAATGTTGCAGGCCACAATGGAGTGGCAAGATATGTTCAAAGTCCTGAAAGGGAAAAATTTGCAACCTAGGATACTCTATCCAGCAAGATTATCATTCATTCAGAAGGAGAGAGAAAGAATTTCCCAGACAAGCAAAAACTAAAAGAATACAGCAATACTAAACCTATCCTAAAGGAAATATTGAGAGGTCTTCTTTAAATAGAAAAGAATCTAAATGAAAGAGAAAAATCATAAATGGAAAGTAAATCACTTAAATAAGCCACTACACAGATTTTAAAAGAAATCAAAAGAGTCCTGTGAAAGCCATTATAACCACAATGAACAGCAAAAGGATGAACATAAAGATGCAAAAGATGACATCAAAATCATAAAATGTGGGGGAGGAGAGTAAGAAAATGTAGATTTTTTTTTTCTAGAATGTGTTTGAGCCTATATGACTACCAGTCTAAAGCAAGTAGATACAGGAAGGAGTTAGTATACTTGGAAAACAGGGCAACCACAAATCAAAAACATAAATAGATTCACAAAAACCAAAAAGAAGAGACCATAAGCATAATGCAAGAGAAAATAATCAAACCACAAAAGGAAAAAGAAAAAGAAAGGGACACAATGGAAATATAAAATCAACAAGAAAACAAGGTTTAAAATGGCAATAAATACATACCTATTAATAATTACCTTAAATGTCAATGGACTAAATGCTCAAATCAAAAGACACAGAGTGGCAGGCTGGATCAAAAAAAACAAGAGCCTACAATAAGCTGCCTAAAAGAGACCCACTTTAGGGAAAAGGACAGACATAAATTGAAAGTAAGGGGATGGAAAAAGATACTTCATGCAAATGGAAATGACAAGAAAGCAGGATTCGCAATACTCATATCAGACAAAATAGACTTTAAAACAAAGGCTATAAAGAAACATAAAGAAGGAAACTGTATAATGATAAAAGGATCGACACAAGGGAGGATAGTATACTCGTCAACATATATACGCCCAATATAGGAGCACTCAAATATATAAAACAAATATTAACAGATATAAAGGGAGAAACTGATGGGAATACAGCAATAGCAGGAGACTTTTAACACCTCACTCACATCAATGGACAGATCTTCAAGACAAAAAATTAATAAGGCAACAGAGATCCTAAATGATACAATAAAACAGTTAGACTTAATGGATATTTTCAGGACATTACATTCAAAATAAGCAGAACACACATTCTTCTCAAGTGCACATGGAACATTCTCTATGAGTGACCACATACTAGGGCACAAATCTTCAAGCATCTTTTCTGACCTCAATGGCATGAAACTAGAAATCAACCACAGAAAAAGAAATGAGAGAAAAAAAACAATTATATGGAGACGACACAACATTTTATGAAAAAACCAGTGGGTCAACGATGAAATCAAAGAAGAACTTAAAAAATACCTTGAGGCAAATGACAATGAAAACACAACCATACAAAATCTGTGGGATGCAGCAAAAGCAGTTCTTGGAGGGAAGTTCATAGTGATACAGGCCTTCTTTAAGAAACAAGAAAAATCTCAAGTAAACAACCTAACCCACCACATAAAAAACTTAGAAAAAGAGCAAACAAAACCTAAAGTCAGCAGAAGGAAGGAAATAATAAAGATCAGAGAGGAAATAAAATAGAGATTTAAAAAACAATAAAAAACTATAAATAAAACCAAGAGCTGGCTTTTTGAACGGGTAAACAAAACTGACAAACTTCTGCCCAGGCTCACCAAGAAGAAATGAGAGAAGACTCAAAATAAGAAATGAAAGAGGAGAAATCACAATTGATACCATAGAAATACAAGAAAAAAAAAACCATAAGAGAATACTATGAACAATTATATGCCAACAAATTCAACAAGCTAGAAGAAATGGACAACTTTCTAGAAACATACAGCCCAACAAAAGTGAGTCAAGAAGAAATAGATAACTTGAACACACAGATCACTAGAAATGAAATAGAACCTGTAATAAAAAAAAAAAATCCCTACAAACAAAAGTCCAGGGCCAGATGGCTTCACAGGCAAATTATACCAAACATACAAAGAAGAACTTACAGCAATCCTTCTCAAACTCTTCCAAAAGACTGAAGATGAAGGAATACTCCCAAAGATATTCTATGAAGCCAACAACACCATGATACTAAAACCAGACAAAGACACCACCAAAAAAGAAAATTACAGGGCAATATCTCTGATGAATATAGATGCAAAAATTCTCAACAAAATATTACCAAACCCAATCCAACAACACATAAAAAAGACCATACACCATGATCAAGTTGGATTTATCCTAGGGTCACAAGGATGGTTCAATATATGCAAATCAATCAATGTGATACACCACATAAACAAAAGAAAAGGCAAAAACCACATGATCATTTCAATAGATGCAGAAAAAGCATTTGATAAAACTCAACATCCATTCATGATAAAAACTCTTACCAAAGTGGGTATGGAAAGAACATATCTCAACATAATAAAAGCTATTTATGACAAACCCACAGCCAATATAATACTCAACAGTGAAAAGCTGAAAGCCTTCCCACTAAAATCTGGAACAAGACAAGGATGCCCATGCTCACCACTTCTCTTCAACATAGTATTAAAAGTCCTAGCCACAGCAACTAGACAAGAAAAAGAAATAAAACATATTCAAATTGGTAGAGAAGAGGTAAATTGTCATTATACACAGTTGACATGATACTATATATAGAAAACCCTAAAGACTTCACACAAAAACTAGAACTAGATAAACAAATTCAGCAATGTAGCAGGATACAAGATTAACATACAGAAATTGGTTGCATTTCTTTACACTAACAATGAAACAGCAGAAAGGGAATGTAAACAAACCATCCCTTTTAAAATTGCATTAAAAAAAATACTTAGGGATAAACCTGACCAAGGAGGTGAAAGATTTATATGCTGAGAACTACAAAACATTAATAAAGGAAACTGAAGATGATTCAAAGAAATGAAAAGATATCCCATGCTACTGGACTGGAAAAATTAATGTTGTTAAAATGGCCATACTAACCAAAGCAATCTACAGATTTAATGTGATCCCTATCAAATTACCAATGATATTTTTCACAGAACTAGAACAAATAATCCTAAAATTTACATGGCACCATAAAAGACCCAGAGTTGCCAAAGCAATGCTTAGGAAAAAGAACAAAGCAGGCGGTATAACACTCACAGACTTCAGACAATACTACAAAGCTACAGTAAAGAAAACAGCATGGTACTGGCACAAAAAACAGACATATGCATCAGTGCAACAAAATAGAAAGCGCAGAAATAAACCCACAAAACCTATGGAAAATTAACCTTCGACAAAGGAGGCAAGACTATAAAATGGGGAAAAAATAGCACTTCAGCAAGTGGTGTTGGAAAAGCTGAACAGCCTCATGAAAATCAATGAAGTTTAGAACATATCCACACACACAAAAGTAAACTCAAAATGGCTTAAAGACTTAAATATAAGACATGACACCATGAAACTCCTAGAAGAGAACATAAGCAAAACATTCTCTGACATAAATAGTACCAATGTTTTCTTAGGTCAGTCTCCCAAGGCATCAAAAATAAAAGCAAAAATAAACAAATGCGGCCTAACCAAACTTATAAGTTTTTGCACAGCAAAGGAAACCATCAACAAAATGAAAAGCAAACCTACAGACCGGGAGAATATATTTGCAAACAATATAACTAACAACAGCTTAATTTCCAAAATATACAAGCAGCTCATATAACTCAATAACAAACAAAAAAATCAAATAACCCAATAGAAAAATGGGCAGAAGACCTAAATAGACATTTCTCCAAAGAAGACATACAGATGGCAAATAGGCACAAGAAAAGATGTTCATCATTGATAATTATTAAAGAAATGCAAATCAAAACTACAATGAGGTAGCACCTCACACTGGTCAGAATGGCCATCGTTAAAAAAGTCTACAAATAATAAATGTTGGAGAGGGTGTGGAGAAAAGGGAACCGTCTTTCACTGTTGATGGGAATTTAAATTGGTGCAGCCACTATGTAAAATAGTGTGGAGGTTCCTCAAAAAAAATAAAAATAGAGTAACCATATGATCCAGCAATCTCAATCCTGGGCATATACCCAGACAAAACGATAATTCAAAAAGATAACATGCACCCCTATGCCCAGAGCAGCACTATTTACAATAGCCAAGACATGGAAACAACCTAAATGTCCACTGACAGATGACTGGATAAAGAAGATGTGGTACATATATACAATAGAATATTATTCAGCATAAAAAAGAATGAAATAATGCCATTTGCAGCAACATGGATGGACCTAGAGATTATCATGCTAAGTGAAGTAAGTCAGAAAGAGAAAGACAAATATCATGTATCACTTATATGTGGAATCTAAAATATAACACAAATGAACATATCTACAAAACAGAAACAGACTCACAGACATAAAGAACAGACTTGTGGTTGCCAAGGGGGAGGGGGTGGGGGAGGGAAGGATTGGGAGTTTGGGATTAGCAGATGCAAGTTATATATAAGTATAAATAGGATGAATAAACAACAAGGTCCTACTGTATACCACAGGGAACTATATTCAATATCCTGTGATAAAACATAATGGAAAAGAATATGAAAAAGCACATATGTCTGGGCTTCCCTGGTGGCGCAGTGGTTGAGAGTCTGCCTGCTGATGCAGGGGACACGGGTTCGTGCCCTGGTCCGGGAAGATCCCACATGCCATGGAGCGGCTAGGCCCATGAGCCATGGCCGCTGAGCCTGCGCGTCCGGAGCCTGTGCTCCGCAACGGGAGAGGCCACAACAGTGAGAGGCCCACATACCGCAAAAAAAAATAAAAAGCACATATGTCTATGTATAACTGAATCACTTTGCTGTACAGCAGAAATTAACACAACATTGTAAATCAACTATACTTCAATAAAATATAAAAGAAAGAAAACCTACTTTGTATCATTTCATTCCTCTTAAATTTATTGAGATTTCCTTTATGACCCAGAATAAAGTATTATATTGGACTATATCCTTCATGCACCGGAAAAATAAAGTGTATCCTGGGGTGGTAGGGTGAAATGCTCTATAAATGTCAATTAGACCAGTATTCACCTAAATACTACAGAAGAACCCTCTATAGATTATGAGGGCTCTCTATGCACTGCTCCTTCTGCTTTAGTATTTTTTCTGCAAATTCTACCTTCCTTGGCCTCTTTCAAACCCAAACCCTTTCTCTTCATCAAGAATGGTGGGCTCTACTTTTGTTCCCTTTCAGTGCTGCAGCCTATAGCCTCTCTCAGACTATAAACTGGGACATATACACAGATTATTCATTTGTTTCTTTTCTCTCAGGGATTCCTGCCATGTGCTACCTTTTTTCCAATGCGTGAAAAACCACTGATTCATATATTTTGTCTCATTTTCCAGTTCCTATTTCATCATGGCTGGAAGTAGAAGTTACAGTAGTTTTAAACTTATTGCACTTGGACACTTTTTCAAACCAAATGTTTTATGAAAATGATAATATATTAAACAGAAAACAATAGAGCTGATCACACCAAAATTAGGGTGACGAGACTGGAGTTCACCTTCTACTCCTAACACTCCCCTTTACTTCTCTCCAAAACATGAAACATGGCAATTCCCGAGACAATAATTCAGAACTGTGCAGTTCTGCAGAACCCAGTCTTCAAACCATTTCTATGAAGAGTATTAGCTTTGAAATCAGGAAGGCTGGATTGGATTCCCAACTTGCTTCCTTGGTGACTTAAGAAAACTACTCAACTTCCTAATCAACAAAATGGGAGTAATACACCTTCCTAGCACAGTTACTGTAAAAACTAATCACGTAACTATTAAGAACCACAGGTATAGTGCCCCAAACTTAACTGATTCATAAACTATCATGGTTGTTTGTACTTGTTGCCACTGTCACTGCTGTATATCACAAAAGTGATACAGCATTCTTTGTACTCCAAATGACCAAAACCAAGATTAATTCCAAGATGCCAGGGTTTTCCAACAACAAAATTTTCCAACAGTGAAATGGCAGGTGAAATTAATAAATTATTTGCTTCTAGAAGTGTTAATGGTATTGGACTGTCAGGCATATTTTAAAGAAAACATCTATTGTATGCTAAACTCTTGCTTTAAAACTTTAAGAATGCTAACACAAAACAGAAACTAGATGGAGAAGGAAGATAGATTACACTAAAAATCAGTCATTTCTACTATGTCAAATTCTATTCCTCTATCTCATTCATGTCAATTTCTATCCCATACCTTGGATCAAAGAATTAAAATTATGTGAATGTTATACACCAGTGATAAATAAAATTAAAGCTACAAAAATATTTTCATCACACACACACACACATGACTTTGAATTTCACCTTCAGGCCTTACCAGCAGCCTGGTGTGGGTGACATTCAATCTCCACGAGCTTCAGCATCCTACTCTATAAAACTGAGTGAAAGCATGTATTTTAGTGGGTTTCTATGAAAATCAGTCATACCTTATGGCAGTACAAGTCTGGCATATAATAGGGCTTAAAAAATAGTAGCTATTACATTTTGGGCATGAAATCTTTTTTTGAATTGATTCAAACAGAAATAGAAGCATCTCTATTCATTGATCTTTCTTTATTAATTTGATAGAAAAAAAGGTGGAGGTATCACTTCCTGACCTTGTAGGTATGGTTAGTGGAAGATTCTGGTACCTTTTCTATTTCTTGCAGGTATGTTTCTTGTCATTTACTATCTACCACTGCCATGGCATAGAAAGCTCTTCTGATTTTTCATACGTAAAATTTATGAGCACTTTCAAAATGTATGAAGAGTATTCATAATTATTTAAAGGTAAAATATCAGGCATTTCCAAACCAGACTTACTCTAAGAAAGTGATACTAAATTAGGGGTTATTATTTTATTTACAAAAAAAATCACAATATGTTTTCCTTACATAGCTATGTCCTATAGGGCCCTTAAAATATAATTCAGTTTATAAAAACTAGATTTACATGTAAGTATTTATTTGAGCAGGTCACTTATTTTCTAAGAATGTCTAGAAATACTACAACCAAAGATTTTGTAAATGTAATTTATAAGCTTTAAAGTACTTTTAAAACCTATGTTATTATCACAGTTATAACCATTTATATTATGTTTTGTTTATATTGTATTATTTTTTAACTCTCCAAGACTATTTATTGAAATCCATCTCAGAATTACAGGAATAGGAGGAGATATAAGCGCTGAACATGGGACTGAATGTGTATCTTCTAGAGGAATAGGTAATGGAAAGAAATGACAGAAGTATGAAGTAGACAGTTGATTATGCAGTTCCAATTTAGAGTCTGATGTATTCTTTCTCTTACAAGCCTATGGTAAGTTATTAATAGGTTCAGAACATGTAAGACCATGTGACCAAGCACCCCAAAATTGGACACTATGCACTTGTGGAGACTCCACAGCCAAAGGCAAGAGCAGCCAAGTTATTAGAACACTTAACAAAAATACTACAACTGAGCTAACTATAGGCAAAGGTTTGGAGACCATATTAATGTACAGTGCTAGGCTGTCTCCAAGGGTGCTTTAGTATGTTGTTCCAAAAGCATTTCAAATAGAAATAAGGCACTTCCCTATTCTTAATCTTAAACCACACTCTAAATATGAATCAATGAATTTACTTCTCCTCTTTTACCTTTCCACCCATTGACCCCCTTCATGACTCTACCCCCCTCACAAGAAGGTCCTGTCAACTCACAGAGATATGTAAACTCTTGAGGCCTGACAAGGCGTATGAGCTATAGAAACTGAAAATGCAAAATAAACAATCATGGGAATTAAATTAGTAATCAAACACTGTATTTCTTTAATTTACCATTTTACCAGCTAAGATTTGGACATAACTTTCAAGTGGTATGTTTATGTATGTCTTGTTCATTCTCCTCTGACCACTCCAAACCATCTCTCTTGATAGAATTTTTGGGCCATCATTTTATTCCCTAAAGTTCAGAATTAATATAACATTTACAGGGATGAAAATTTGGTTTAATCCTGACCTATAGTCAAGTTAAGCAGAAGAAATTTAAGCACATTAAAAAAAATATAAAGCTTTCCTGTAAATATGTCCATACATTATCATTCAAAACCAAAGATTTAAATATAACTATTTGGACACCATTCCCTTTTACTTTCTGAGCCAAGTTGTTCTGGGACAACAGTGCAACTAGGCCTTCATAAACGTTCACTTCCTAAAGTGACACCAATTTCACATATGCTTTCATATCAAATTTCATCAGTCCTAAGATGCTGTCAATGTTACAACAAACCCTTAATGTAAGAGTTGCAAAAATGTGGAAAAGTATCTACTGGAATTAAATAAATACAGTATTTCTATCCTTTACTAGGCTTCTTTATATTACTATTAAATTAATACCTAATAGATTGACTGTCTAAGGGCCTTTATTTCCCTAACATTTTCCCAATCATGATTCCTACAGCTGGCAGGCATCTCTCCAAACTCACAATACCAGAGAAAGCTTATTGTTTTGGTTTTTAATAAAAGGTACAATTTTAGAAAAAATAAGATACAACCACTATATATAAAATAGATGACCTTTGTTGTTCATCTATTTTATATACAGTAAGACCTACTGTATAGCACAGGGAACTATATTCGATATCCTGTAATAACCTATAATGGAAAAGAATCTGAAAAAGAATCACTGAATCACTTTGCTGTACACCTGAAACTAATGCACTGTAAATCAACCATACTTCAATAAAAAATATAAAAATAAAAATAGAGATATTAAGCATAAAAGGTACAATTTTACAATTCTTGGCTCTGTTTAAATAAACACCCACAATAATTTGTATACAGGTTTACACTTACAGAATAACTCTGAAAGTCCATGACTAAAATCTACTTCCTAAAGAGGTTGATTTGGATTTTCTTTGTTTGTTTGTATTTATTTGTTTACTTGATTTGAACCCTGAACCTAACAACTTTGGTCTTTTTCACAGCAGTGGGATATATGAAACAATACTAGAGTCTGACACCCTCACACCATACACAAAAATAAACTCAAAATGACGTAAAGATGTAAATATAAGACATGACACCATAAAACTCCTAGAAGAGGGCTTCCCTGGTGGCACAGTGTTTGGGAGTCCGCCTGCTGGTGCGGGGGACTTGAGTTCGTGCCCCGGTCCGGGAAGGTCCCACGTGCCGTGGAGCGGCTAGGCCCGTGAGCAATGGCTGCTGAGCCTGCGTGTCCAGAGCCTGTGCTCCGCAACAGGAGAGGCCACAGCAGTGAGAGGCCCGCATACAGCAACAGCAACAACAGCAACAGCAACAACAACAACAACAACAACAACAACTCCTAGAAGAGAACACAGGCAAAACATTCTCTGACATAAATCGTACCAATGTTTTCTTAGGTTAGCCTCCAAAGGCAAGAGAAATAAAAGCAAAAATAAACAAATGGGACCTAATCAAACTTCTAAGCTTTGGCACAGCAAAGGAAAACATCAACAAACTGAAAAGACAACTTATGGACTGGGAGAAAATATCTGCAAACAACATAACTAACAAGGGCTTAATTTCCAAAATATACAAACAGCTCATATAACTCAATACCAAGAAAACAAACAACCCAATGGAAAAATGGGCAGAAGACCTAAATAGACGTTCTTCCAAAAAAGATGTACACATGGCCAAAACGCAATGAAAAGATGCTCAACATGGCTAATTATTAGAGAGATGCAAGTCAAAACTACAATGAGGTAGCACCTCACACTGGTCAGATTGCCATCATTAAAAAGTCTACAAATAAATGCTGAAGAGGGTGTGGAAAGAAAGGGAATCCTCCTACATTATTTGCAGGAATGTAAATTGGTGCAGCCACTATGGAAAATGGTATAGACACTCCTCAAAAAACTAAAAATAGAGTTACCATATGATCCAGCAATCCCACTCCTGGGCATATATCTGGACAAAAAAGTAATTCGAAAAGATACACGCACCCCAGTGTTCACAGCAGCACTATTTACAATAGCCAAGACATGGCAGCAACCTAAATGTCTATTGACAGAGGAATAGATAAAGAAGATGTGGTGTAGAGCTAACCTCATCCACCAGAAGGCAGAGAGCAGAAGCAAGAACTACAATCCTGCAACCTGTGGAATGAAAACCACACTCACAGAAAGACAGGTAAAATGAAAAGGCAGAGGACTATGTACCAGATGATGGAACAAGATAAAACCTCAGAAAAACAACTAAATGAAGTGCAGACAGGCAATCTTCCAGAAAAAGAATTCAGAATAAGGATAGAGAAGATGATCCAGGACCTCGTCAAAAGAATGGAGGCAAACATCGAGAAGATGCAAGAAATGTTTAACAAAGACCTAGAGGAATTAAAGAACAAACAAACAGAAATGAACAATACAATAACTGAAATGAAAAATACACTAGAAGGAATCAACTGAGGCCAAAGAACGGATAAGTGACCTGGAAGACAGAATGGTGGAAATCAGTGCTGCGGAACAGAGTAAAGAAAAAAGAATGAAAAGAAATGAAGACAGCCTAAGAGACCTCTGAGACAACATTAAATGTACCAACATTAGCATTATAGGGGTCCCAGAAGGAGAAGAGAGAGAGAAAGGACCCAGGAAAATATTTCCATTATAGTCGAAAACATCCCTAACATGGGGAGGAAATAGACAATCAAGGCCAGGAAGCACAGGAAGTCCCAGGCAGGATAAACTCAAGGAGAAACACCCAAGACACATAGTAATCAAATTGACAAAAATTAAAGACAAAGAAAAATTATTAAAAGCAACAAGGGAAAAATGACAAATAACATATAAGAGAATTCCCATAAGGATAACAGCTGATTTCTCAGCAGAAACTCTAAAAGCCAGGCGGGAGTGACACGATATATTCAAAGTGATGAAAGGGAAAAACCTACAACCAAGATTACTCTAACTGGCAAGTATATCACTCACATTTGATGAAGAAATCAAAAGCTTTACAAACAAGCAAAAGCTAAGAGAATTCAGCACCACCAAACCTGCTCTACAACAAATGCTAAAGGGACTTCTCTAAGTGGGAAACACAAGAAAAGGACCTACAAAAACAAAAACAAAACAATTAAGAAAATGGTAATAGGAACATACATATTGATAATTACCTTAAATGTGAATGGATTAAATACTCCTACCAAATGACACAGGTTCACTTAATGGATACAAAAATAAGAACCATGTATATGCTGTATACAAGAGACTCATTTCAGACCTAGGGACACATACAAACTGAAAGTGAGGGGATGGAAAAAGGTATGCCATGCAAATGGAAATCAAAAGAAAGTTGGAGTAGCAATTCTCATATCAGACAAAATAGACTTTAAAATAAATACTATTACAAGAGACAAAGAAGGACCCTACATAATGGTCAAGGGATCAATCCAAGAAGATATAACAACTGTAAATATTTATGCACCCAACATAGGACCACCTCAATACATAAGGCAAATGCTAACAGCTATAAAAGAAGAAATCGACAGTAACACAATAATAGTGGGGGACTTTAACACGTCACTTACACCAATGGACAGATCATCCAGACAGAAAATTAATAAGGAAACACAAGTTTTAAATGACACAACAGACCAGATAGATTTAATCGATATTTATTGGACATTCCATCCGAAAACAGATTACACTTTCTTCTCAAAGGCACACAGAACATTTTCCAGGATAGATCACATCTTGGGTCACATCTCAAGCCTCGGTAAATTTAAGAAAATTGAAATCATATCAAGCACCTTTTACGACCACAACACTATGAGATTAGAAATAAATAACAGGGGGAAAAACGTAAAAAACACAAACACATGGAGGCTAAACAATATGATACTAAATAACAAAGAGATCACTGAAGAAATCAAAGAGGAAATAAACAAATACTTAGAGACAAATGACAAAACATGACGTTCCAAAACTTATGGGATGCAGCAAAAGCAGTTCTTAGAGGGAAGTTTACAGCAATACCTCAAGAAACAAGAAAAATCTCAAATAATCTAACCTTACACCTAAAGGAACTAGAGACAGAAGAACAAACAAAACCAAAAGTTAGCAGAAGGAAAGAAATCATAAAGATCAGAGCAGAAATAAATGAAATAGAAATGAAGAAAACAGTAGCAAAGATCAACAAAACTAAAAGCTGGTTCTTTGAGAAGATAAACAAAATTGATAAACCATTAGCCAGACTCATCAAGAAAAAGGGTGAGGACTCAAATCAATAAAATTAGAGATGAAAAAGGAGAAGTTACAACAGACACCACAGAAATACAAAGCATCCTAAGAGACTACTACAAGCAACTCTATGCCAATAATATGGTCAACCTGGAAGAAATGGACAAATTCTTAGAAAAGTACAACCTTCCAAGATTGAACCAGGAAGAAACAGAAAATATGAACAGACCAATCACAAGCACTGAAACTGAAACTGTGATTAAAAATCTTCCAATAAACAAAAAAGTCCAGGACCAGACGGCTTCACCGGCAAATTCTATCAAACATTTAGAGAAGAGCTAACACCCATACTTCTCAAACTCTTCCAAAAATTCGCAGAGGAAGGAACACTCCCAAACTCATTCTATGAGGCCACCATCATCCTGATACCAAAACCAAAGATACTACAAAAAAGGAAAATTACTAACCAATATCACAGATGAATATAGATGCAAAAATCCTCATCAAAATACTAGCAAACAGAATCCAACAACACGTTAAAAGGATCACACACCATGATTAAGTGGGATTTATCGCAGGGATGCAAGGATTCTTCGATATATGCAAATCAATCAATGTGATACATCATATTAATAAATTAAAGAAAAACAGCTATATGATCACCTTAACAGATGCAGAAAAAGATTGTGACAAAATTCAACACCCATTTATGATAAAAACTTTCCAGAAAGTGGGCATAGAGGGAACCTACCTCAATATAATAAAGGCCATATAGGACAAACCCACAGCATACATCATTCTCAATGGTGAAAGACTGAAAGCATTTCCTGTGAGATCAGGAACAAGACAAGGATGTCCATTCTCATCACTATTATTCAACATAGTTTTGGAAGTCCTAGCCATGGATATCAGAGAAGAAAAATAAATAAAAAGAATACAAATTGGAAAAGAAGAAGTAAAACTGTCACTGTTTGCAGATCACATGGAACCAGCTATACATAGAGCATCCTAAAGATGCCACCAGAAAACTACTAGAGCTAATCAATGAATTTGGTAAAGTTGCAGGATACAAAATTAATGCACAGATATCTCTTGCATTCCTATACACTAACAATGAAAGATCAGAAAGAGAAATTAAGGAAACAATCCCATTCACCACTGCAACAAAAAGAATAAAATACCTAGGAATAAACCTACCTAAGGAGGTAAAAGGTCTGTGCTCAGAAAACTATACAATATTGATGAAAGAAATCAAAGATGACACAAACAGATGGAGAGATATACCATGTTCTTGGATTGGAAGAATCAATATTGTGAAAATGACTAGACTACCCAAAACAATCTACAGATTTAATGCAATCCCTATCAAACTACCAATGGCATTTTTTACAGAACTAGAACAAAAAAATCTTAAAATTTGCATGGAGACACAAAAGACCTCGAACAGCCAAAGCAGTCTTGAGGGAAAAAAAATGGAGCTGGAGGAATCAGACTCTCTGACTTCAGACTACACAACAAAGCTACAGTAATCAAGACAATATGGTACTGCCACAAAAACAGAAATATAGATCAATGGAACAGGACAGAAAGCCCAGAGATAAACCCATGCATCAACTAATTTATGACATGGCAAGGATATACAGTGGAGAAAAGATATCCTCTTTAATAAGTGGTGCTGAGAAAACTGGACAGCCACATGTGAAAGAATGAAATTAGAACACTTCCTAACACCATACACAAAAAAAACTCAAAATGGATTAAAGACTTAAACCTAAGACTGGACACTATAAAACTCTTACAGGAAAACATAGGAAGAATATTATTTGACATAAATCACAGCAAGATCTTTTTTGACCCAACTCCTAGAGTAATGGAAATAGAAACAAAAATAAACAAATGGGACCTAATGAAACTTAAAAGCTTTTGCACAGCAAAGGAAACTATAAACAAGATGAAAAGACAACCCTCCAAATGGGAGAAAATATTTGCAGACGAATCAACAAAGGATTAATCTCTAAAATATATAAACAGCTCAATATTAAAAAACCATACAACCCAATCACAAAATGGGCAGAAGACCTAAATAGACATTTCTCCAAAGAAGACATACAGATGGCCAAGAGGCACATGAAAAGCCGCCCAACATCACTAATTATTAGAGAAATGCAAATCAAAACTACAATGAGGTATCACCTCACACCAGTTAGAATGGGCATCATCAGAAAGTCTACAAACAACAAATGCTGGAGAGTGTAGAGAAAAGAGAACCCTGTTGCACTGTTGGTGGGAATGTAAATTGATACAGCCACTATGGAGAACAGTATGGAGGCTCCTTAAAAAACTAAAAATAGAATTACTATGCAACCCAGCAATCTCACTACTGGGCATATACCCAGAGAAAAACATATTTCAAAAAGACACATGCACCCCAATGTTCACTGCAGCACTATTTACAATAGCCAGGTCATGGAAGCAACCTAAATGCCCATCGACAGATAAATGGATAAAGAAGATGTGGCACATATATACAGTGGGATATTACTCAGCCATAAAAAGGAAAGAAATTGGGTCACTTGTAGAGATGTGGATGGACCTAGAGACAGTCATACAGAGTGAAGTTAGTCAGAAAGAGAAAAACAAATATCACATATTAACGCATATATGTGGAATCTAGAAAAATGGTACAGATGAACCGTTTTGCAAGGCAGAAATAGAGACACAGATGTAGAGAACAAATGTATGGATACCAAGGGGGGAAAGCGGTGGGGGGTGGTGGTGGGATGAACTGGGAGATTGGGATTGACATGTATACACTAATACGTATAAAACAGATATCTTATAAGAATCTGCTGTATAAAAAAGTAATAAATTAAATTTTAAAAAAAGAAGATGCGGTGTATATTTACAATGGAATACTACTCAGTCATAAAAAAGAATGGAATAATGCCATTTGCAGCAACATAGATGGACTTAGAAATTATCACACTAAGTGAAGTCAGTCAGAGAAAGACAAATATCGTATGATATAACTTATATGTGGAACCTATAATATGACACAAATGGACTTATTAATGAAACAGAAACAGACTCACAGGCATAGAGAACAGAGTTGTGGTTGCCTAGGGTAATAGCAGGGGTTGGGGTAAATTGGGAGTTTGAGATTAATAGATGTAAAGTATTACATATAGAATGGATAAACAACAAGTCCTACGATGTAAAGTATTACATATACAATGGATAAACAACAAGTCCTACTGTAACAGTACAGGGAACTATATTCAATATCCTGTGATAAACCATAATGGAAAAGAAAATTATTTTTTAAATAAAAGAAGCTCATAAATACAACATTTTAAAAAATTAGAGTCTGATATGTGGATTCATGTCCTAATCCTGCAAAGACACTACATCTTTGTAACTTCCTATTTTATATACTTTATTTGTATAACTCCAAATGAGTGGCTTTGAATAGTTGTTCTCACAGATTATGAATTTTAAATCGTGTCCACTATAATATGGGGTATCAGTAGCTAATTTTGTCAATTAGTCAACAGGGTATTCAAAAATGTCCCCTAATGAATGTCTTAGTAATAATAATTTCCAGATAGCACAATAATTTCCAGATAGCACAAAAATCTTCTGTATTGTTTATAAGATAGAAACTCTCCCAAAATTTATCTTTAATCACAATTCCTATCAAAGTTCCAGCTGATTCTTCACAGATACTGACAATCTGGTCCTAAATGCAAAGGATCCGGAATAGTCAACAAAGCTTTGAAAAAGGAAATCAAAGTTGAATTTCCCCAATTAAAAAATATATTATAAAGCCTCCTAAATCAAGACAGTACGGTACTGACATAAGGATAAACATATAGATTTAAAAAACAGCATTAATAGTACAAAAGTAAACTCATATTTATGGTTGACTTTTGACAAAAGTTCCATGGCATTTCATTAGGAAAGGATGGTCGTTTTAGCAAAGGGGCTGAGAGAAAATTGGATATACATATGCAAAGAGATTCATTCAAACCCTTATCTCACTCCATACACAAAAAACTAACTCAAAATACATCACAGACCTAAAAGTAATAACCAAAAGTATGGAAGAAAACATAAGAGGAAGTCTATGTGACTTTGAGTTAGACAGAGTTCTTCTTAGTTACATCAAAAGCACATTCCGTAAAAGGAAAAAATAAATTGGATTTTTTCAAAATCTATAAAAATTGTCTTTGAAAGATACCATCAGGAAAAGGAACAGAAACCTCTAGACTAGAAGAAAACATTAGCAAATCCTATGTCTGACAAAGGATTTACATCCAGAGTATACAAAGAACTCTTAAAACTAAATAGCAGAAAGACAAAAAGCCTAATTCAAAACAGATAAAAGATTTGAATAGACATGTCACCATAGATGATATATGAATGGCTATAAAAAGGGACATGAAAAGATGCTCAACATAGTCATTAAGAAATGCAAATTCAAACCACAATGAAATACTGCTGCACAGCCACAAAAATAGTTTAAATCAAAAAGAGACAATAACAAGTGTTGATGAGGATGTAGAGAAACTGGAACCCTAATAAATTGCTGGTGGGAACGTAAATTGGCAGTACTTAGTAAAAGAATTTTGCAGTTTCTTAAAATATTAAACATAAATTTACCATATCACCTAGCAATTCCACTCCTAGGTATCTACCCAAGAGGAATAAAAATATATATCTACACAACGACTTATACACAAATGTTTATATTAGCATTATTCATAACAGCAAAAAAGTGGAAACAATCCAAATGCCCATCAACTGATGGATGAACAAACAATGACTTATTATTCAGCAAGAAAAAGAATGCACTATTGATACATGCTACCACATGGACAAACCTCAAAAACATTATGCTAAGTTTAAGACGCCAGACACAAAAGACCAAATTTTATATGATTTCATTTACATGAAATGTAAAGGTAAATCTATAAAAAGAGGAAGTTGATGAATGGTTGCCTGGGACTGGGGGTAGGAACAGAATGATTGCAAATGGGTGTGAGGGACCCCTTTGGGGTGATGGAAAAGTTCTAAAACTGAATTGTGGTGATGGTTGCACCGTTCTGTAAATGTACTAAAAATCATTGAATTGCACACTGGGGTGAATTTATGGTATGTAAATCATACCAGAAAAAAAGACATTGGGGGAAAAATCATTCACAGTATCCTTTTCAATTTGTCACATTTTAAATAATGATTTACCCTAGAAAAATCAGCTTGACATATTCTTGAATCTATCTTACTAATGAGAAATAATTAGGTTCTACTTAGAAAAATTTCTACGTAGGAACTTTCACCGTAAAATACCAGTTCAATGCCTTTTAAAACATTACTAATTAGAACCATCTATTTTGAAGTGACAAAATTCTAACTGGAGATCTACAGAGACACAGGAATTATCCACGTTAGTAAACAAAATGGAGCACCAAATAATTAAATTTTAAAAGACAGATATTTCCACAATGAAGTACTCATACTTTTCTAAGTATGTGTATACATAATTGTTATTTCCACAATAAATTACTCAGACTTTCTATTTTGTTGTAATAAACTGCTGAAGTTCTATTTATCCGTAAGCACACAACCAGACAAAACTGTGAAGACCCTATGCCTATCTATACATAAGTTCCTCTGTCAATAAGTGAACTGCCCATCTATGAACTGGGCACACTAAAATATTTGCTGGTAATATAATACTTTTATAATGGAAATGAACCTATCACATTTTAGTTGCCACTACGTGCATTCAAATCCAAATTATAATGGAGATAGACAATTTGCACTAATCAGATTAGCTGATATAATTATCTGCCTGGCCACTCCTCTTAGCATGTTAATGTTTTTTGACTGTTAATCCTAATGAGTTTTACAGGACCCTTAACATCCAAATTCTTGCAATATGAATGAGCAGATAAGCCTTGTTAGGTTATTTCTGCCATTTGAGATAGCTCACCATTTAATTCTCACGCATCTCCAAAGTCCTCTTAACCTGACCACACTGCTCTGCCACTCCAGTGTAGATAATCTCTCACAAAGAGTTTCTAATTTTCTCACTTATTTTCTAATACGCCTCTACAATGTGCCTCAGTCTTCACTCAGCCACATCTAAACTTGGTGGTATGGTAGGCCCTTTACAATCTGAAGGTATGTTTCTTCCTTTATTTCTGATAAATTTTATTTTACTACAGTAACTATCATGAAACAGCTGGAGTAAGTCTCCTGCTATACTACCCATAAAACTGTTGATGACAATTTGAAATAATTCATCTCTATTTACTTCCAAATTCTGGAATGGGAAGCAAGTTTCGACTTTTGTATACTTTTTCACCTAAAGAGTAGGAAAACATTCATACTGGCATTAAGGTCCCATTATATCATCTCCCAACTAGTTCACATTTATAGCCTGCTGAATAATTGAAATTCATAAAATCCTTTCTAGCTCAATGGCATCTGAGTGGGTTCCTGGAAAGATGTTAAAGGTAAGGAGAGGAGGTATCCAAGTTTAGTATAGTTGGAGCTGAAAGACAGTATTAAAATTCATTCAAGACACATAGGATATGAAGTTTGATGGATGCAAATCCAGTCCTTAAAGATCCTGAGCTCTGGAGTTTTCCGAGCCACTAGAGTGGCTGCCCTCAAATCTGAACCTGCACAGGAATTACCTTGGATTCTTTTGAAATACACTTCTTAGTTTTGAGCCTCAATCTGGGATTCTCATTTTAAATGGAGAATTCCCAGCTCCCACTACCTCACCCCCACTGCCGTGATTTTGATACAGGTGCTTGCACACCAGACTTTAAAAAAACAGGGCATCAAGAAGCATGATCTAAAAGCCGATGGTGTGGGTTCACTGCAGAAAGTGGTCATATATTTTAGGTGAAGCCAGGCAGAGGGAAGAGGAAAAATCTGGGGCCAAACAGCTTCATATGCTTGTGAAGGAAAAAAAGGTTTAGGTCTGATAAGTTTAATTGGAAAGCAATACGAAGGCAGGAGCTGTTTAAATAATGCTGAAACTGGCTCATCAGCTCCATTCCCTGATCATCTGCGTTAAAGCCTAAACAGTTAATAATGTATTGAAAATATATGGATGTTCATTACGAAATGAAATCAGCTGGAAAAGGCAAGGACTAAACTATCCAATCCCCAAGGGCCTTCTTAACACCACCATGCAAAAATTCTGTACGAATATCTGGTTAGCATTGAAATGGCTGAGTTCCCATTTTCTCACTTCTCTCAGTCTAGGGCTTGGCATTAGAATAAAGATGAGATGGAGACAAGATGATGTGCTCACTATGGCTGCACCCTAAGTGCACTCTGCATCAAATTATGGTCCTCACTTGGTTGTGGGAACCTTAAAATTTCCCTTCAGGAACACCCCCCATCCACCCACCTCACCCCCCACCAACAAATCATAATCCAAGGGAGACTACTGGTTCTCTTGGAGCTTTAAAATATGTCAATTACTTCCCTAACTCAATACACTTCCCATCTATCAGGAACCTGGAACTCCTCTGATTATTCTTTATTTTGCAAACACAAAGCCATAAAACCATCTGGGTAAAAATGTAATTGTAATTAAGCAGAAACATTCAATTGTGCATGAACTCAATAAAAATGTGCTCTGTTTTAGTACTGCATAAAAAATGTTTTAAGACTGCTATACAGAGTTTCCTGAATTTAAAAAGGTATACTATTTTTATGATTCACCTAATAAACTTCAAATAAGTATATATTAATATTAAATATTATCTAATAAATATTATTAAATAAACAAAATTTCTTCTCACAAAATTGGTCCATGCCTGAAGTCTCTCAGGACACTAAGACACAGATTAACACATGATTAAAGGGGTTATTAACTTTTAATGTATAATATCGCTTTTTCCATCAGCACGATGATTCTTTTTACTAGAACTCACTATATCACTCCCTTAGAAAAAGACTGGAGTGTCTGCATATTGGCCACTCTAAGTACAGAAACTTCTTCCATGTGTCACTGTCAGCGGGAACAAAATCATCCATGCCGTTCTAACTTTTAAACAGGAAAACCATGGATGGTTTAAGGAGATGTGCACTTAAAGTTGATAAGGAAACACTGAACACTTAACTAAATAGTACCGTGAAAAAGACAGGTAGGACAAGTTGAGGCAAAGAGAACTTTCCTTAAAAACTGTAAGGACCTTGAAGCAAGAACTATGCACCGTTTTGTTCTCTGGGTATTCGGCACAGTATATAGATGTAACTAGCCCACTACTGATGAACTTTTAGAGTGCTCTGCTCTTGAAAACAATGCTGCGATGACTAGGCTTATACATAAATCTTTTGCTCTTATGTGAATATTCCTCTAATATTGATAACTACAAGCAGAACTGCTGAAAACTAAGCATGTTTAAAATTTAAATACATACCACACAAGAGGCTCTACCCAATTTACTCCCCTAAAATGTATAAGGTTAAGTGTTCCCCAAGCGTACCCACCAGATATTATTAAGCTGCACAATCTGTGCCAATCTATGAACCAAAAGTGATGATTGAGAAAAATTTTTCCCTAGTTTCCTAATACATTTGAAAAAACTGTGAATGTTTATTCGGTATTTATATTTCCTTTACAGCATATCCACAAGAAAGTTAACAGTGCTTATCTATGGATGTTAAGATTACAGATGACTTATTTTATGTATTTTCTAAACTCTCTATACTCAGCTTGTATTATTTTGTTATTAACATTTATCTTTTTAAAATACTCATAGAAAGGGACTTCCCTGGTGGCGCGGTGGTTAAGAATCTGTCTGCCAATGCAGGGGACACGGGTTCAAGCCCTGGTCCGAGAAGATCCCACATGCCGTGGAGCAACTAAGCCCGTGCACCACAACTACTGAGCCTGCACTCTTGAGCTCTTGAGCCACAACTACTGAAGCCCGTGCACCTAGAGCCCGTGCTCCGCAACAAGAAAAGCCACCACAATGAGAAGCCCGCGCACCGCAACGAAGAGTAGCCCCCGTTCACCGCAACTAGAGAAAGCCTGCGCGCAGCAACAAAGACCCAACGCAGCCAAAAAATAAATTAATTTATTTACTTATCTAAATTAAAAATAAATAAATAATATACTCATAGAAAAAGAGCACTGGAATTAGAAATGAAAAAGACCAAACACCTAATAGAAAAATGAGTAGAAGAAATGAACAGGAAGTTTACAGGAAAGGAAATGAGAATAAAAATATGAAAAGATGGTCAGTCTCACCATTAATATGAAAAAAATGTAAATTAAAACTACTTTGAGATAACATTTCTTGCCCATTAGATTTTACAAAGATCAAAATTTTTAATAATACCTATATTGGTGACAGCATAGCTGAAAGACGTACTCTGTTTTTCTGCTGACCTGAGAGTGTAAAGTGGCATACCTCCATGGGGTACAATCAGGCAATATTGCCCCCAAATTACCAATACATTTGCCCTTTGACAAGGGCATGACATAGGCAAAATGACATACCTACAGAGTCTTATTCATTTAGCACTGTTCATAACAGGAAAATACTGGAATCCATTAAATGTACATCCACACCAAACTGATTAAGGAAATTATGCCACATTTTTGCAATCAGATAAAATGGAAGTACCAAAACAGAAAGGGGATTCTCTTTATGCACTCATTATGTGATAATCTCACACATCAGTGTGTGTGTGTGTGTGTGTGTGTGTAAATAATGTGGCTTTTAAAAGCTCTTAATGTATTTTATTTATGTGTCAATTACCTCTAGCTCACACACTAGAAACTAATAACCCTGGCCACCTCTAGGAAGGGATACTGAGCAATAACTGGGGAAAGGCTGCTGGAGGAAGATTTTCATTGCATAACTTTTTGGAGGTTCTGTGTGGTAAAGTCTGAGTCCTTGTAATTTTGAAAATGACTTCATTCTGCCTTTAGGTCTGAATGGTAATTTGGCTGAATCTAGGATTCAAAATCACATTTCATCAGAAATCTGAGGCTATCAACTCATGACCCCCTAGCATCTGGTATTACTGATTCAATCTCTAATATCAATCTGACACTCATCTTATTGTAGATAATCTTTCCTTTATTAAACATGTAGGATTTTCTCTTTATCTTTGATTTTCTAAGATTCTGCCACAATCAGTCTAGGTTTGGGTCTCTCTTTCCTTATGCTACTCTCTGTTTAGTGGTTGGTCTTTCAGTCTGAAGGCATGTGTCTTCCTTTATTTATGGGGCAAATTTGATTCTGATACAAAAAAAGTCTCTTTAACCTCTACCTAACCAACACTGGTTCCATCAAGCAATTCATCTCAAATTACTGAATTAAATAACACTCTCCACACCATCCAGAAAACATGATCACTGAGGCATGCAGTATGCCCAACACTCACTGAGCTTAGATTCCTCTCTTGTCTTGTTGCAATTACTTCCACCAGTCAGCCTGTATGTTCACCAAGAATCAGCTATATTTGCTTGAACATATGTTCACAACATTTTGTAATTACATAATTTAATCAAACCTAAATATTAATGCAAGTGAAATATGAGTGCAAAAGATGTCTTTGTTTCTATGAAAACTTTGGAAAAACTTGAGAAAGATTAAGTTGCTAAAAAAAAAAGTGCTGCAATTTTATTTGGGATGAAACTGTACAAGATTTGAAAGTTTTAAAAGTCCAGGATTCTACACATAAATTGCCTTGCATTTGTCTTTTAAATTTTATTCCAAATACAGAAACCTATATTGGAAATTGGTCTTGGTGCATCGTGAGTAAGGCTCACCTGGAGAACCAGTTATCTGACCTACACTCAAAGGCGTAGTATCTGGCCTCACATCCAAAGCTTGGCTAATGAATGTATATTTTGGTGATGTATATTAGAACCAAATGTTTAGGGTTCATTTGCATACATTTTTAAAACTCTCTCCTTTAACTTATTTTTTTAAATTAACTCCCATTAAAGAAATTTGGCCTAGAGGGGTGGGATAGGGAGGGTGGAAGGGAGGGAGACGCAAGAGGGAAGAGATATGGGAACATATGTATATGTATAACTGATTCACTTTGTTATAAAGCAGAAACTAACACACCATTGTAAAGCAATTATACTCCAATAAAGATGTAAAAAAAAAAAGGAATTTGGACCATCTAGATCTACGATTCATGGCTCACAACTTTTCTTTCGTATTTTGCATCCATTTGTCCTTTATGTTCTATTCTGGGACAATTTCTGGGTTTGCCTTCTAGGTCACAAATTTACTTACCAGTTCATCTATGGAGTTTTTAATTCTAATAATCATATAATGTGAGTTCCATTGTATCTAATGTTTTGGTTTTTTTTTTGCCGTATGCGGGCCTCTCACTGTTGTGGCCTCTCCCGTTGCGGAGCACAGGCTCCGGACGCGCAGGCTCAGCGGCCATGGCTCACGGGCCCAGCCGCTCCGCGGCATGTGGGATCTTCCCGGACCAGGGCACGAACCCGTGTCCCCTGCATCGGCAGGTGGACTCTCAACCACTGCACCACCAGAGAAGCCCGTATCTAATCATTTCTTTACAGACAGCAGCTGTCCTGTTTTTTTTTCCATGAATATATATGTACTCTTATTTTTCAGTTAAAGTATTCTATTTAATCTAGTAAGATTTTTGCTTCATGGTTTTAATCAACCAATTTGATGACTCTCTTTTATATGGTTTGTTTTCTTAACAGTGTGATATTCTTAGGTGTCAGCTCATCTCTTTTTGTTGGTTTCCCACTCACCTATCTGTTGTGACCAGCTCTCCTCTAGTTATTTGGAGGGACAAGTGGGGCCATCTACTGCATGCAGGAAGCCAATGGCTCAACTTTTGAGAGTGGAGACTCTCCATCCTCTGGTGTCACCCACACGTCCGGGAAAGCTCTACTACTATTCTCTCCGCTCTTGCCTAGGGACACACATTTGTCCTCTGCTACCTGGCACAACTGGACAGCAGACAAAACCAACAGTGTTGTTATTCAAGGGCCCCTTGTGCTCATGGCCCTCTCTTTCTTTGCAAGTGCAGTAGCACCTCTGCCATAGCTGCCTCCATTCACACATATTCTCTAATGTCTATATGTTTTCCATTAATCCAATCCAAACTGTTTGCAGTCTTTCAGAAGATACTCGAAATGTCTGATGTACTGATGGCATTCTTTTAGAATACTGCTTTAGATTTATTCAGAATATCTTTTCTGTCATTCCTAAGATTTGGCTTGAACAAAGCAGCTGGGTGTGTGACGTTATTCTGCAATTTTTTTTCATTTGGATGTTGACTCCACTTCTACTCCAGTTCTCCTAGGTATGTACTACCTTTTCCCTGTCTTCATACCCTCCTCTCCTATTTCCATACTGGTACTTGATAAAGTTCCTTGTCCAAAAGGGATGCCCCCAAATACTTAAGTGTTCAAAACTTCCCATGGTACCAAATACTTTGATTCGCATAAGGGAGTAAATTGAAAAAAAAAACAAAAAACGGAATTTACACAAGGCTGCAGATTTTGCACGAAGAGCTAATCAGCATAACTACTATATAAAACTCTAAATTTATAAAACTCTAAGTTTAAGTAAGTCTTAGTAGTTACTCTTTATCATCCTGGAAAAGTAATCTAAATATTACTGATAGCCAGTAATCATCAATCTAAAGAGAATCACAGGCAAGGAATGTACTGATGTAGTTTATCTTGGCCCAGTGCTTAGGTGTGCTTTTGTTAAAAAAGTGTTAATTTTGAGCAAACATGATTGTTTCACTCTTTCGTGAAATTTAATTTGTTGCTTTTTGTACTTTAATTTTTTAGAGATTACTATTTAAAACAGAATAACGTACTGTATGTGTAATATTTTATTCAGTGATTTTTACTGGGTGCCTACTAAAAACTAGATATCTTACCATGTTCTGGAAATGAAGAGATGAACAAGAGAGTATCATCATAGCACTTGGGACATTCCTACATCTGTACGTAACACAAACTACTTTATTTCCCTATTTATATCTGTGACTGGCAAGCCAGGTTGGGAACTCCTTGAAACATACCAAGGCTTTCTCATCTCCTTTCTGTGTTCTCTGTACCTACAAAATGCCTTGCTCAAAGGAGTCGTTCAATAAATGCTTAATTACTTAATACTACTTATGTGCCCATTAGATCTCAATTATTTTTCAGTATTAGAGACTAATAAGGGAAAATACTAAGAACACTTCATAGATTAATTGCTAAATATACAAATACAATTTGTGCATTTTACAAATAAGGGAAATAAGATCCAGAAAGATTAAATACTTTGAAGAGGCAACACTGGAACCTGTAACCAAAATCTCCATTCAATCACTTTTCCCTTTACAGCACAAGTTAGATTGATATCTGGAGAATGAATTGGCCAGTCTTAACAAAAGTTCACCGCTTTGCAATACTTGATAACTGTTATCTATTTCCTTTGATAGAGACATTTAGAACCTTTCAAATATGTAATAATTCAAAAGGTGTTGAGGAGTTCAGGCACAAGTGGGTAAAACTTGCTACTGAGAGAGGGGAAGGGAAGGTGTACTTTGTAATCTACTCTTTCCTGTGCAACTGACAGTCAGAAAGCTTTTACTGAGAAGAAAAAACTGTTGCAAACTAAAGGAGTTGCATTTATAAAGAATGCACCTTCATATAAAGACATCATGATGCCTCACATTAGAATTACTGGATCACAGAATTTAAATAGAGAAAAACAAGAGTGCAATCCTTCGATAATCAACAGTTAAACAGAAAAAGCCTGTACTCAGGCAGACAGGGCTTTTGAGGTCTGATCTCACCAGACAGTTTAGGATCACTTCCCCTTATTGCACCTTCTGGCCTTGTCGGAAGAAACTTTTTTTTTCATTCCCTTGTTAGGCTCTGCATTTTCTCATCTCCACTCAGTCTCTTCCTTCTATCTGTAACACTCCCAGCCCTTTCCTGCCTGGAGAAAGGCTCCCCATGCTTCAAAATCCACTGAAACTCTGCCTTGGGAAGCCTTCCCCAACTCCCCAAGCGTGGTTTAACCTCGGGCATAACATCTGATTTAACATGCTGCTAAGTCACTGTTTCATGACCACCTGTGTCGTATCTACTTGTATATGATGTGCTTCTAATCTGTGAGCCCCTAATGCAGGCTCTAGAATATATTTAGCATCCAACAAAATTTTCATTCTATCATCCAATTTTAATTAAGTCATCAGATTCTCTCATTTTACTTATGAAAACTAGATCCCAGAGAGGAAAGGGACTTGTCAATCAGTAGGGAACAGGCCAATGTCAGAGCTCAGATAACAAATTATGCTTTCCCTTTCCTAATCCACCCTCATAAGGGAAAGGGCTGGCATGACAGAGTCTGCAGTAACAAACCCAACCTTCTTGGCTATTTGCCTAACTTTTTACTCAAAGTCTGACTGCTACACTGTATTGCTAGCAATGTCAGTTTTCTTCAACAACAAAGACTTCCCAGTTCAGAACACATACATATGTGGCTAATAGGAAAAGTGAGTAAAAGTCCAACATGATAAACAGGGAGGTATGTCAAACTCCTATTCAGTCTATGAAAAACCTACTCATAATTCTAACTCTGCTCCTTTAAGTATGGAGAGAAGGCAGAGCTCATTTGGAAAATCTGACCAAAAGCCCACATTTCAACACAGTGAAATGCTTTATCCCCTATTGCTTCTACCACACCAGGAACTTTCTATATGTAATTATTTAATCCCCAGCCAAAAACCGGTGGACAATGAAATCCCCACAAAATGTTTCCCCCAGTGAAGTGTTCAAACATGAGCTCCATAAAAAACATTTTTAAAAGCTTTTCATGTAATTTTTCCATGCCATTTTTTTTTCACTCATGGCTAAAAATGACCATATTTGAATATTCATCACTATGAGCATCTGGTAAAATACAGCCCTGTGTGGCATTTTATATCATCTGACTGTGGTATCTCAGAAGGGTATAGGTAAAAATTTCCAGTTTCATTTTGTTTGGATTTTTAACCATCTTTTTCCATTTCATGGCTTTGGGTGCCTTTGATTGTGCTGATATTTGCTGCTGTCCATTACTATTGGATTTTTCTCCAAATGAGCAGGTTGCTTTCAGAGAAGTCCTTGTGGATTTCATCAGTGGCTCACTTGGAATATCAAAATGAAGCCACAAATCACGTGCGTGTTTACAGTATTTTGTGGGTTTTGCCTTAAACCAACAGTAAAGTCCACAGTGATGATGGCTACACAGCAATGTGAATGTACTTAACACCACTGACTGGACATATAAAAATGGTCAAAATTGTAAATTTTATGTTATGTATACTTTACCACAAAGTAAAGGTCAACTTACAGGAGACAACAATTATCCCAAACCCTGGGTCAAAAGACAGGGGGGGAAATGGAATGATGATCTGTATTATTCAGACAGGGCAAATGGCTTTTACTTTCTAGCTCCAACAGGCCTCTTAGCCAGGCTCTCATCCCTGCTATTTTCCTCCATGGAGTGGAGAAAAGAAAAGAAACTTTTGCCAAATAAAATGTAAACCTTAGAAAAGAAATGTTAAATCATAGAACCATAACCCTTCAAGTACTGACTGGATTCTCATGTCATCCATTAGTCAACTGCTCGCAGCCTTTGAGTTAACTCCTTCTCCCCTCGTTTCTCACAGGAACAGTGAACAGGTGTCCCGTGTGAGCGTGAATGTGTTTAAATTCCAGACAGCTGTCAGAACGTAACTCCCTAGAGGACTGTTCTGACAGCTTTGAAGTGGGACATGAAAAAAACTATGAGATAATAGATGAGAAACTGGGGGTGAGGGGCAAACAAGGAGGAGATTCAGCAGTGAGCAGACTGGTTGTCTTCCAGTCTCCTAAAAGACACCACGTGGTGGGCTTATTTTGAAACGCAGAAATAAAACCAGTGGGAAGAGTTGCAAGGAGACAGTTTTACCTAGTGTTATGAAGAAACTTATGACCATCTAGCAGAAGGCTATTAATCCAAACAATTAGCCTTCAGATTCACTGACTGCCCTGGAAATGTTGTATGGGAAGTACACGGTAGAGACTCCTGGGGGGTGCAGACTAGGGCCAAGGTCAGGGCGCACTTCGTAAGGGGATGAGGTGCAGGCAAATCAGCCTGGTCTACGAGGGGGAGAGGGAGGAGTGGCAGGGGGGAAGAGGAGAGCTGGGGAAGGAAAGGCGCTTACCAGGCCACCTCCGCAGGTGCTGAAAGAGGCCAGCGAGCCAGGGTGCCGCAGCACAGCCCCGGTGTAGAAGCAGGAGGCGTCGGGTGGCGCCGGAGGGCGCGGGGCGGCTGTTGCCCGCGTGGGGCCCGGGCCCGGACTCGGCCGCTGTTCCACCGCGAAGCGCGGCGCCAGGAAGCGGCCGTCTCTCCGGAGCAGCAGGTATAGGTCCCGAGAGAAGGCCGGGATCCGCAGCAGTACCTCGTCGCCGTCCGGCTCTGCTTGCTGCGCCGCGGGAGGAGATGGGGGCGGCGGCGGCTGCCACGAGGCCGCGGCGCCCGGGGACAGGGCGGCAGCCCCGCTGGATCCCCGCGGCACCTCCTGCGATTCAAGCTCCTCGTCTTCTTCGCCCCCCGGCGGAGGGGGTCGGGGTCGGGGCCGGGGCTCTGACCGGCCTTCCGCGGGCTCCCGGGGCGGCGCCGGGGCCACGGAGCGCACCTCGCGGGAGCTGCCGGCCGCCTGAACCCGGGCGCCTCCGCCGCCCGTGGCGCCACGCACCCAGCCTGGGTCCGCGCTGCCCCCGCTGCCGCCGGCCGCGTCCACCGGCTCCCGGCGCCAGAGCGCAGGAAACACGACTTCCCACTCCTCGCGGTCGGGGGCGAACTGCAGCCCTGCGGGCGGGGCAGACAGAGAAGTGCGAGGCTTAAGGTGCCGCGATTCCAGTAGCACAAGCGTCCCCGGGCACACACTCCGCACACAGGGCTCACGGGTAACGCGCTGGAGACCACCCGTCTAGCCCCTGAAACTCTCGCAACCCCTGAAGCCTAGCGATCAGATTACAGACCCCAGCACTTTCAAAATAAAAGTATGATTATCGGGGCAGGGGGAGGGGAAGAGTGGGGCTGCAAAGTTTGGTGACAGCACTTAGCTGTAGAAAAGAAAACCGGTGCAAAGACTCCAGCACAATTAAATGATTTCCTTAAGTATCTGCCAGAGCAAGGAAGAACTATCAATTTCTTTACGTCCCAATTTTCCTCCAGGTGCTGTAAACGTACCTTTGCAAATCTTATTACTCTCGTGAGAGGAAAACTAAGCATTTCACGTTGTTGAAATGAGGCCGCGAGAAGTGCGCTTCGGTCAGGAGCGTGACCCTCTCACCCGCAACCGCACGCCGGTTTTTATTGCTACCCGTGGAGCCCTGCTCACGGCGCACAGCTGCGCCAGCCCTGCCGACCCGTGCGTGCCCGGTCTCCGCTGGGGAAGGTGGAAAGCAAGCCCAAAGTCACGGAAGAACTTACCTGAAACTATCCCATTCGACAGGACCCCCAGCTGGTAGAGAAGGCAGCAGACGTGAGTCAGGCGCATCTCGCGGCTCTTCCCCATACCGCGCTCCCGGCCCCGCGCGCGCCTCCTTGCGCGATCCACAGCGGTCGCAGCAGCCGCCGCCAGCGCCGCAGTCGCCGCCGCCGCCGCCTCCCGGAGCGCAAGGAGGCCGGGCGGCGAGTTTGCCCAGGCCCTTTGTCTGCCGCGGGGGGGGGGGGGGTGCTGTGTGACTCCGAGAGGCTGCTGGAGCACGGGTGGGGGTGGGGGTGGGGAGGAGCGGGGGCAGGCAGCGCACGGCCCCGCAGCGCTCCGGCTCCCTATCCCTGTCGAATTAGGTGATGAGTCTATTTTCTGCGTTCTGGACGTCGCAGGAGTTTCCGGAGCCCCTCAGGACAGCCCCACAGTCAGCCGAGAGCCGGCCGGCGCAAGACAGGCAGCGCTGCTTCGGGACAGGCGGAGGACTGCCCCGCGCGGGCAGGGGCGCCGCGGTGTCCGAGCAGAGGCTAGCCGCCAGCACCCACGCGAAACTGCCAGGGGCTGGTGCCACGGTCCCAGCAGCCGGGCGTGCCACGCTTCGCACCGTCCTCGGGACCGGAGGGCTCCAGGCTCCTACTCGCAGAGGCGCGGGAGGGAATTTGTAAGGGGATGAGGGGAAGACACGATTCGTGAGGTGGGGTGTGGAGAAGATTCAAAAGGATCCGACAAGAAAAACGGACCAAGGGGCGCCCGCCAAGCGAGACTTTGCGGGACAAAGGTCCCAGAGCACCGCACACGTGCTCACAAGCCCGGTTGGAGTGGGGTGGGGAACCAAATTCCCTCACCCGACTCCTGATTGGCCACTCAGGGAGGCCGGATTTGCATCCTTACGCGGCACCCCCTCCTCCCTGCTGAGGTGTGTGCAGGTAGAACGGCCGTCCCCTCCCCAGCTCACCCCCTTACTCGGGTTCCTCCTTCAGTGGAGTTCTCCCCCCATCCACACATCACACAAAAGCCAAACTTAGTGCAGACTTGAGCACAAAGCAGCGGCCCCATTTACCAAAGACCTTTGATTTTTCTTCCCATCTTTGTCTCTGGGAATTTTCTAAGCCTGGAGATAATGTAATTCGTCATGGAGTGTGCTTCAAAAGTTCCCAGGACAGTAGACACCCTGACATTTCAGAGCCCCTTATCCCACCTTATCTTTCCGGCTTCCCATTCATCAGTGCTCTCAGTTTCTCTCTCTCTCTAACTCATGCACACACATGCTCCTAATGAGGGTGAGATTAAAGAGACCGGCATTAAACACTGTATTCTAAAGATCTCAGGCCAAGTGAGATTATTTTGCCTTTTTTTTTTCCGTTAAAAAATATGTTTTTGCTATGTTTCGTCTTTGGGGCGCAGTTCAACCTTAAATATTCTTGCTTTTTCTCTTGCGGCTCTTCCTAGTACCTACTCCCCTCTCTGCACCTCTTTCTCGGCCACATCAGACCTTTCACATCAGACTCAAGGGTGATTGATCTAACCTGCCATTTGCATCCTCTGAACTAGGCCAGACACCTAGAAATAAGAGTTAATGCAAATCAGTTTTTAAAAATTCCAGCACTGAGGTTGGTTCCCCACATCCTTTGTTGTTTTCCCTTCTGTTGCTAGTGTCAAAGGTGACTAGTATGCCTTTGAGGGAGGCAGATGATCTTATTTCAAAGGAAAGCCATTGTTTGAATAAGATGGGTACTAGAATACTTCCTTTGAGTTGTCCAGAGATTAAAAACAAACATAAAGACACTCTAGGTGTGTCTGTCTTCAAACCTTGTCTTGTAAAATCTCTAAAGCTGGAGTAACTAGGGTGGGTGAGGGTTTCCAGACACTCACGAAGTATCTAGGTTACTTAGGAACCTACACCCTCCTTTTTATGGGACTCTACAGAGTTAAAACTAGACAAGAAATCAGAGGCAGTTTATTTTTAAGAAATAAAGCACATTTTTAACACAGAAGGTTAGTTTCAATGAAACACCTCCACAAGGATTTGAGTGTTAAATAAAATGTTTCTCATGTAATGTTAACAAGAATATCAACAAAAATATAAAACTGTAGAAGGAATGCATATTACATTGTGTGTATTTATTGGAATCCATTTGTGATTCCTTAAAACTAGATGAGCCATACGATTAAATTAAATATATTTAAAAGCACAGGTTGCCTATGTAAGTTCCCATCTTTCCCTTTTTTCCCCTGCTATATATAGCCATTAAGCCATTCCAATCCCTTACAGTAGAGGTTACTATTGATTGTTACAGAAAAGTTTGCCTAATTCCCAACTATCTCTACTCTTTCTCCTATTTGAAATACTGTTATAATTTATTTGTATATTTTCAAAGGCTTTTATAAATCATTTGTGTTGTAATGACTCATGTACATATTTCTTCTACTAGACTATCAATTTTTTGAAAAGGTAGGAATGATTTCTTTTATATACCTTTTTTACATAACCCTAATACAATGATTTATATACCAAATGCATGTGGAAATTCTCTAAGATGTTTTAGAAGATGATAGATATTGATTTCTGTATGGTATTTTATTCCAATTCCTTGACCCAGAATTACAAGTCTAGATCTGTTGATGATCAGTTACTATCAGCATGATTTATCTGGCTTACACAGAGAATAAGCCTAAGAGAGAAATGACTGTGTGAAGATTTTGTGCTTATGTAAAAGAGACTTAGAGGTGCAAATAAGAGCATCAGTTAAATTGGGTTTGAGTATGTACATATGTAAAAAAAAGAACTAGCCTGATTTGGAATTAAGTAAAATGTAAGTGGTGAAATAGAGGAGGAAAGGCAAGACTGTGACATGTGTGTGCATTACCAACCTTAGAGGAAGAAAAGAGCAGCTGGGAAAAACATGTTGGTTAAGACAGGTCACTACATATGTCACCAGATGGTAGCTAGCATCAACCAAGCACTGCTTTTATGGGGTGGAGGTAAGTGACAAAGCATCAGAGTAAGTGGAACCAACTGTTCTTATACCCAGGTGCTCACATGTTGCATTTTATAACCCATGCTTCTCTGTGCAGAAAGTTTGCTTTGAGGCCTTCAGCCCTTCCTCATTCTCTTCACTCATTGGCCCTAAGCCTCTCACAACGTAAAGCTAATCTCAAGTCCTTTCCTCTCCAAAAAACATTAAAATCTTAAGAAAATACAAAGAACCCTTTCACTGAGTTGCATGAGGATATCAACTCCCAGTAGCACTCACATCTAAATCGAAATCAAGACTTAAGCTAGTGCTGGCCATGGTAGAGTAACAGGAACCAGATTTAACTCTCATCTTAAGCAATTAGGAAAAGAGACAAAATGTAAAGAACAATGGTTTTCAGATATTGCACAATGGGAGCCTAGGACTGTGACTATGAGAGAAAGGAAGCAAATAGGTGATCATTACAATTTCCCCAGCTTACTATCTGGAGGCAGTCTACAAGCTTCAGCACAGGGAGGAGAAATCCAAACAGAGCCCTGAAGACTAGCTGAGTTAAGAAGAGAAGACAGAGCAAGATGACTGGAATTTACAGGATACAGTACCAGAGAGGAGGGAGCTGCATAGTGAGTGTAGAGGTTATCTATTGCTGTGTAACCAACTTAGCAGTTTAAAACAACAAACATTTCCTATCTCACGTGGTTTCTGAGGATCAGGAATCTGGATATTTCTGCTCAAGGTTTCTCACAAGATTTCAGTCAAACTCTTGACCAAGACTAAAGTTTCTGAAGACTTAATGAAGGTAGAGGTTCTATTTTCAAAGTCACATAACTGCTGACAGGAAACTTTGTCACATCGACCTCTCCATAGGGCCTCTCATTTCATGTGTTGCCTCATAACAAGTGATGCAAGAGAGAGATTGCACCCAAACTGGAAGCTATGGTCTTTTATAACCTAATATCGAAGATGACCTACCGTTACTTCCACCGTATTCTCTTCGTTAGAAGCAAATCATTAAGTCCAGCTCACACTTAAAGGGAGAAGTAGCAAAGAATTTACGGACATGCTTTTAAAACCATCAGAGGGCGCTTATACCCTCTGGCAAAAAAGTTATTTGCACTTCCTTCATATGTAAAATACACTAATTCTTTCCCAAGGCTATCAAAAGGCTCATCTTACTAAAGCATTAGCTCAAAGTCCAGAATCTTACCATCTAAATCATGTCCATGTGAATGTGAATGTGAATGTCCTCAGTGTAGTTCATTAAGTAGAGCTCCTCAGATTTAGTCTTTCTGTCTATATACACCTGTGAAACTAAAGGAACAATTTATCTGCCTCTCATACACCCAACATATTGTGGTAGAACAAACAGAGGATAATTGCTATAGACATTTCTGCTCAAAAGGGAGGAAAGGAGAAGGCACAATGGAGTCACTGGTCCACAGCAATTCTGAAATCCAATTGGGAAAATGTAAAGTTCCTTGATGAGGTCTCAAGGTCTGAGAATAATTCTTCGTAGCTCTGGTCTCTGCCCTCTGGGAACTTGTATCTACCCTTTGAGTCATCCTTCCATTTTCACGAAAGGTAGTATGAACTTGCAACTGAGTAGTTTTCTCAGTGGACTTCCTGACAGCAGAATTTATAGCTCCAATAACTTCTTATCATTTTATATAACCTCTGCCCCCTTCTGACCAGAAATGTCTCTGCATATGTAATTCTATTTCTCAAACTTTGTGAGTCACCTGTGAATCTTTATGGGGTTCACCACTTCATTAGACACAGCCACACCCTCAAACCTTCTTAAGATAAACCCTTCCCTACTTTGAGTTTCTGATGAAACTGTTAGAGACAGTGTTCTTAGGCTTCTTAGGAGCCCTGTTGTTCGACTGGAAGGATCTGGGAGAAACACATTTAAACACTTTAGAGGGCCTTCACACTGAGTGGCCACATGTGATCTTTATGATCTTTATGAGTTCATAACAAAGGATTTTACAGCCACACCTTTGGCTTTATCATTAGACCATGCTTTCCTGAAAGTGCCCTGCGTCTCATCTTTGATCTGATGCAATTTGACCTTAATTATTTTAATTATTAAAATAAGTATTTGCTCTTAATTATTTAGCATTATTTTCCAGAAAAAGAGGCTGAAATTTTTCAGAGCCATCAAGTTCTGGCTGGTTTTTTTTTTTTTTTTTTTTGGACTGGCTGGTTTTTATTAACAGTTTTTCTATCTCTCTCCTTTCACATTTTCTATAAGAAGGAATAAACCAGGTGGCACCTTCAAAATTTTTTTGGAAATCTTAGGTTGATGAACCAGTTCATTAGGCCCATTTTTCTACTGCAGACAACAGTGTTGCTAAATTTAATGCCACTATATGAAAAGGATTCCTTTTCCTTTAGTTTCCTATAATATTTACCTCACTTTGCTACAAGCCCCTACCTATAGCCTTACCAAACATCATATGGCTTCAACTAAAAGCTTTTTTAAGGTATTAAACAAATTAAATTTGTAGTTAAAAAACTTTCAGAAAAGAAATCTCTAGTTCCAGATGGTTTCAATGGTTAATTCTACTGAACATTTGTTTTTAAAGTAACACCAATTCTACATAATCTATTCCAGAAAATAGAAGACCACACTTTGCAACTAATTTTGTGAGCCTGGCATTACCCTCATACCGAAACCAGACAAAGCCAGTACAAAAAGGGAAAATACAGACCGATATATCTCATGAATATAGATGCAAAATCTACAAAATATTAGCAAATTGAATCCAGCAGTATATAAAAAGAATAATGTAACATGACCAGTGAGGTTTATTTAAGAAATGCAAGGCTAGTTCAATATTCCAAAATCAATCAATGTAATCTACCATAACAACAGGCTACAGAAGAAAACCACATGACTATACCAATTGATGAAGAAGAGGCATTTTACAAAATTCAATATCCATTCATGATTAAAACCCTCAGCAAACTGGAATAGGAGTAGAAGGGAAATTCTTCAACTGGATACAGATTATTTATTTTTAAAAACTGCAGCTAAGAGTGAAGGACTGAATGCTATCCATGCCTGAGACCAAGGCATGGCTGTCCACTCTCACCACTCCTATTCAGCACAGTACTGGAAATTCTAACTAGTACAATAAAGCAAGAAAAAGAAATAAAAGTAATTGGAAAAATAAATAAAGCTGTCCCTGTTTACCAATGACATGTTTGTCTACATAGAAAATCCTCAAAATAAACATTAAAAAATTCCTAGAGTAGTAAGCAAGATTGCAGGATACAAGGTCAACACCAGAAGTCAACCAAATTTCTGTATACTAGTGAAAAATTGGAAACTAAAATGTAGTAACATTTACATTAGCTCCAAAATAATGAAATATTTACGTGTAAGTCGAATCAAACACGTATAGGATCTGTATGCTGAAGACCACAAAACATTAAAAAATTAAAGACCTAAATAAATGGAGAGGCATACTGGGTTCACAGTGTGGAAGAATAAACAGTAATATTAAAGGTGACAATTCAGTCCAAAATATCTTTTTGATAGAAATTCCTATCAACATCCCAGCTGGATTATTTTGAAGATATAAAAGTGATTTTAAAATATATATGGAAACAGAAAGAAACTAAAATAGTGAAAAAGGTGGCAAAAGAGAATAAAGTCTGAGGGCCCAACACCATCTAGTATTAAGGTTTACTCTATAGGTACAGTAACCAATAGATTGTTGTATTCCATACATCCATGGATCAGAATAGAGAATCCAGAAATATTTTCACATAAGTATGCAACTAATTTTTGGAAAAGGTACAAAAGCAATTCAATGGAGAAAGGGTATCTTTTTAACAAATGGATTTGGAACAACTGGACACTGAAGACAAAAAAAGAGTTTAAAAATTCTTAACTGAATTTCATATCTTATAGAAAAAGGAACTCAAAATGGATCATATATCTAAATATAAAATGTAAAACTAATAAACACAAAACTTCTAGAAGGAAACATGGAACGAACACTTTAGTCTTCATGACTTAAACAAGGAGTTCTTAGACATGACACCAAAAGCAGAATCTGTAGAATAATAATTTTTAAAACTAAAATCAGTTTAAAATGACAGATTGGAATTCATCAAAATTAAAAACTTTTTCTCTGAAAAAGACCCTAATAAGAGATGGGCCATAGACTGGGAGGAGAAGATATTTGAAAACCACATATCTGACAAATGATTTATATTCAGAATACTAAAAAAAAAAAAAAAAATCTTTGAAATAATTACTAAGAAAACAAAGAATCCAAACAGAAAATGGGCAAAAGACTTGATAAGCAAGTATATACAGGACAAATAAGCACATGAAAAGATATTAAACATCATTAATCAGTAGAGAAATAGATATTAAAACCATAATTAAATATAATTATATGCCTATTAGAATGGCTAAAATATAAAATACTGAAAATTCCAAGCACTGACAAGGATGTGGAATCAACTGGAACTCTCATACATTAAATGAACTACAGAATGGATCTCAAAGGTATTATGGTGAATGAAAAATCAATCTCAAAATGTTGCATGCTATATGATTCTTTTTACATATTATTCTTGAAATGACAAAATTATAGTTAAGGGGAACATATCAGTGGCTGCCAAGGATTATGTTTTGGAGGAGTTTGTGTCTATAAATAAATGGCAAAAGGGTGTTTTATTATGATGTGGAACAGTTCTGTATTTTAATCATGGTTGTGGTTACATAAATCTATACATGATAGTATTTCATAGAATTACACACACACACACACACACACACACACACACACACAACGCACCTGGTGAGATCCAAGTAAGGTCTGTAGTTTACTTAATAATATTGTACCTATGTCAATTTCCTGGTTTTGATAATATACTATGGTTATGTAAGACAGTATCATTGGTGAAAATGGAAGAAGGATGCATAGAAGATATCTGTATTAGATTTACAAATTTTCTGAGTACAAAATTATTTCAAAATAAAATCTCAAGTAAAGCTTCTTCAAAGTATTTTAGGCTTTCACTGATACTTTCCTCAATGTCCACTGCCCAGCTCCAGGGCCATTCTTAAAATTTAAGCTGTTGGTACAGCAACACCTACATCAAAGTAACAAAATATGTATTAGCTAGCTATTGCTACATAACATTGCCCCAAAACTTAGCATTTAAAGAAATAAACATTTATCATCTCACACAGTCTCTTAGGGTTAAGAATCTAGGAAGGGCTTAACTGAGTAGTTCTGGCTCAAGATTTCTCATAAAATTGCAACTAAACTATTGGCCAGAGATACAGGCTACTGTCACTGATGATTTGACTGGGCCTGAATGTTCTGGCTTCCCTTAAAGCAGTTATCCAAGAGGGAGCAAGAGAGTGCACTCAAGAAGGAAGCCACAATATTGTGATAGTCTAACCACAGAAGTGATATCCCATCACTTCTGCTATAATCTAATTGTCCAACATGGGTCACTAAGTCCAACTCATACTCTAAGGGAAGAGAACTAAATTCCACCAATTGATGGGAGGAATAGCAAAGAATTTGTGGACGTATCCTTACAACTACTACAGAGGAAGAGGACACTGGGTATTTGCTGAGTGAACTTTAAAATAATTTATTGTGTTCTGATTTGTGCATGTGTGTAAAGAAACTACCCCACAGTATAGGGTCGGGGGGGGAAGGCAAAAAGCATCAGGCCAAACAATACTTCAAGTTCTGTGTATTCCCACCAGCTAGAGTGGAAGAACCTCATTATACCAGGGGCATTTGATAGTGCTCTCAGAATATTATCTGCTTAGTAGTGGGGCTAAATTAGCTCTAAACTGATTTGACCCCATTTCTACATAGCTTAAAAGTCAGCCTCAAAATGACCCATCTGATTCCAACTCAAGTTCATTGTATTTAAAGGAATAACAGTAGTAAGTGGCAAGGATGTAAAATTCTCATTCTCTTGCAGCCAATAAAAAAATTCCAGGCATGCAAAAAGCAGAAAAATGTTTCCCATAACAAGGAAGAAAATCAATTAGTAAAAACAGATTCAGATGTGACAGAAGTAATAGAATGAGCCAACACAATCATTAACACAGCTATCATAGATATGCTATAACTTTACAAGAAGACAGAGGAAAACATAAACCTGATGAGGAGGAAAATTTAAAAGACCCAGTTGTAAATTCTAGAGATAAAAAATACAATATTTCAAATGAAAAGACACACTGGATGGGATTAAAAGGAGATTAGACACTTCAGAAAAAAAGATTAGTGAATTTGAAGACATAGCAATAGAAACTGTCCCAAGTGAAGCACAGAAAGAAAGAAGAAATGACTTGAACGTTGGTGAGCTATTGAAATAACAAATGATCCAACATATGAGTAATTAGAGTCATAGAAGGAGAGAAGAAATATAAGTGGGAGGAGAAATTATTTGAAGAAAGAAGGCTGAAAATTGTCCAAACTTGATGAAAACTATAAACATATATGTGCAAGCAGAGCATACCTAATGAAAACTGTGCCAACACATATCTTAATCAAACTGCTATAGACAAATCAGAAATAGAAAATTTCAAAAGCAGTCAGAGGAAAATAGACATTATGTAGAGAAACAAAGATAAGAATGACAGAAGATTTCTCATCCACAACCCATGCAAACCAGAAGAGGGAAAGAGGAAAAGAGGGAAAGGGGGAGAGAGTCTCTTTTAGCAGATACGTATTTTGTAAACACTTTCTCCTTGTCGGTGGCTTGCCTTTTCATTTACTAAATAATGTCTTTTGAAGAGCAAATATGTTTAATTTTAATAACGTCTAATTTATTAATTTGTCCTTTATAGTTTGTCCTTGTGGTTTCCTAAGACATTTTTGCATAACCCAAGATCAAATGCCTTTCTCTTACATTTTCTTCTAGAAGTTTTAAAGGTTTTCCTCTTACATTTACGTCTGTGATCCATTTTGATCTAATTTCAGTAGATGAGAAGAGGTAAGGTAAAGTTTCACATTCATATATATGGATATCCAACATCATTAGCAACTAGAGAAATAAACATTTAATGCAAATTAAAACAGTTGATGCTACATACCCATTAGAATGGAAAAAATTTAAAATATCTATAATGTTTGCTAGGGTGTGGAACAGCTGGAACTCTCATGCATTACTGATGTGAATGCAAAATGGTACAGCCACTTTGGAAGAAACGTTGACAGCTTCTGATGTTTCTTAAATATACATTTATCATACAACCCAGTAACCCAATTCCTAGATATTTACCAAGAGAAATGGATACATGTATATACAAAAGACTACTGGAATTTTAATACCAGCTTTTTATCCATAATAGCCCCAAACTGGAAAAAAAAAAAAAAAAACCATATGCCCATCAACTGATCAATGGATAAACAAATTTTACTCTATCCTTATGGTGGAATTCCAGACAGCAATAAAATGAAACAAACATTTGCAGCAAAAAATATGTTGCTGATACATGCAACAATGTGTATGAATCTCAAAAGCATTATTCTAGGTGAGAGAAGCTTCCATGTGTATGAAAGCTTAGAAAAAGTAAAGTGACAGAAAGCAGATCAGTGCCAGATGCCGGGGCTGGCCTGAAGGCACAGTGGGCAAAGGGGCATGAGAGAACTTTCCTGAGTGATGGAAGTGTTCCGTATCATGATTATGGTACCAGTGATGTGACTGTGTTTTTCAAAACTCATTCAAATTATACAGTTAACATTGGTGAAATTTATTGTATGTAGATTATATATCAATAAACCTATTTAAAGAAAGACTTAAGATGAATATGTGACATCCCCAATGCTTCCATCTTAGGCATCAATGAGTATATGTACAGGGAATAGGGATCCTCCTTCAGGATTCCCCAGGTAAATAAGAGCTATGTCTGCCCAGGTCCTCAAACCATGAGCCCAGGAAGTCATCCTTGACTCATTCATCTTTTTTATCACCAACATGTAATCAGACTTTAAGACATAGCATTTTTTCCCTTCTAAATAGCTCCTAGATTCATTGACTCTACCCAACACTTCTAGCCATAACATATTGCAATCGTCTTTCATTGGAAACACTGCAACGCCAAGTCACCTGTCTCTTATGTTCACTTTGTCTCCACTACAATCCAATTTTCACTCTGTAGACAGAGTGGTCATTTCAGATGAAAATAATATCTTCTGATTAAAATCCTTCAGTGGCTTCCTAGTTTTCAAAGAACAAAATTCGATCTCCTTAACATAACCTAAAGGCCCTGTGTAATCTGAGTTGTTTCATGTCTTCAGTCCCATCACATTCTGCTCTTCCCTCTCGGATCTCTCTCAATTCTTAAAACATATTGTGATTTATTTAGCCTCAGGACTACACATGCTGTTCCCTCTGCCTGAAGCATGTCCTATCCCACTCTGCACATTAGCTTAGGGAACTTCTACTTATTCTTGATACATGCCTCTTTTCTCCCCTTCCTCAGGCATACTAAGTAGCAGGTTAGGTCTCATTGCTCTATGCCAAAATTGTACCTGGTTTTCTACTCAGAGTGTTCTGTGATCTAGCTGTTATTTGTAATTGTCTGTTCAATATCTGTCTTTGCCCAAATCCTTCCAACTCTCCCACAATTCTGCTCCCTCGGGATAATCACTGTTAGTTTTGTTCCTTCCAGACTATCATAAAACAAGAGCATATTGACAAATGTCAGCATAATACTATGTGACAGACAAAATTAAAATATATAAATATACATAGCCTTCCTTCTCTCTTACCATCTAAGATGTTCTAAATTCCCCCTGCTCAGCACATGGGCCAAGCAGTTGGTTAATAAGATGGAAACTTATTATTATTTTTCAAATCCAAGTCATGCAAAGAACCGTTAGAAGGAAAAGCATATCTGAGAAGGAAGGAAGAAGTAATGAGAAAGAAAAGATCCTGTGAAAACTGAGTTTCATCAAACTTTTGAAAAAAATGAGACAAAATGTTGCAGTGGCAATTTCTATGCTGTGATGAATGGACTTTGAAAAGATTTATAAAAGAAAAAAGATTATTACAAAGTTTTGTTATGTGTTACATAAACTTTTCAGCACTTGAAAGTGTATAGACATTTTATTGCTATTCTTTTATCAATGAAAGAAGGGGTGGTGAATATGGAACTTGCATTTTATTTCTGAGTGCAACACAGGGCCTGAAGTGCCTCAGTTTTGTTTGGATTACCTATAATAATCACTACTGTACAGGAATTGTGTTCTACCTAAAGAGGTGTTTTAAGGTCTTTCAACAGTAAAAGAAGCCAGGATTAAAATCTAAAAATGAGGGTCTTCAATCCTCAAGTCAGTAAAGTATGTCATAATAAAGTTCTTCAGCTTCATGAACAAGAAAAGACCATAATTCAGGCTTTTTTATTTACCACTTGTATCTTATATATGAAGTTTCTTTGCCACTGAACGTTTACTCATTATTTACACATACCTGTTGGGACTCCAATTCCAAGATTAAGAAATACTGATCTAGAGCCAACAGCTCCCTTCTTGGACTTTTCCATTGTGTCCCTTTGAGCAGTATCTTACTAAGTAGCAATGATCATCATTGTAATGATCAGTATCTGAAGACTAGAACCACTGTACCGAACACAAAGCCTTAAGCATCTTGTGTTATATAATTTAGTATCTTTTTTCCAGTTAGCAGTATGCTTAATTCCAACACAATTTGAAGTGATGCATCTTAGAAGAAATACCCTAACCTACTAAACACTCAATAAATGTTTATTAAATAACTGAATGAATGAAATAAGATAGTGTCACCTACATGTGATCCTGCCAGAGGTGGGAGAAGGACTCAGATGAGATAAAGATATGCCTTTTTTGTCTATAGTTCTATGATTATTATAAGTACTCAAAATATGTGTATGTGTGTGTGTGTGAGAGAGAGAGACAGCAAGACAGAGAGAGACAAAGAGAGATAGAAGTACTAAAAAATGTTTTCAGAATAATTTTGAGACAAAAAGTACACCACTGGCAAAAAAAAAAAAGTTTGAAAAATACTCCCTTTATACGTTGACTACTGATGGTAAATTAACCACTAGCATGGAATGGAAGTAGAATTTCATATTAGTGGGGTGTTACAGACCTTTGCTCTGTTGAGGTTTTAACTGCTCATCATTTGACCTCCCTTTGTATGTTATGAGAATCTCCCAGTTGAGAAACATGCTGGGGCAGAGGGGCATTGACTCCCACCAACGTAGCCCAAAAGTCCAGATTATCATTCCCCTTATCCACCAGGGTGCAGACTCACGACCTAGGCTTAGCTAATTGAATGTTCATAGCTTGCAGATCTGGAACCAGTAGCACAAAGGAAAGAAGAGCAATTTAGAATTCCTTTCAACAGTAGTGGCCAGTAGTTCGTTCAGTGTCCTAAGCCAGCTGCACAAGCATCCTAACCAGCTATTCCAGTGGTTGGGGCTTGGCTGGAACGACAGCTGCCCGGCTTCCCGGGGTTTCAGCCTGCTTTCAGAGCTTGGTTTTCCAGGTTTCCCATCAATTCTTTAAGTCACACAATGACATAATTTTATTAAATTATTTTCTATTAAAACTAACCAGAATCCAATTCTGTTGCTATAAGCAAGACTTATGGCTTAAACAAACTGTTGTCAGGAAGCAGGTTGCAGTCAAAAGGGACTCAGAAAAACCTAGGGAGTTGTGCGTACTTGACGTTGCAGGCAATGAACATTCTGTTGGTATTCATCAGAAGGAATCTGTCAGTCCCTGACATACAGTGACAAAATTTCTCTTTAAAATATTTTCTCTGGTCTAGTGAAATGAAATGTGTACTGAGAGCAGAATTTTCCTTACAGGGTGGGGTACCTGCTTCTGATGGTCCTACATAAGGCCAATGAGAGGCCCAAATTCCAAAATTCTCAGTTTAAGCCGTGTACTGAAATTCCTGGGATTTTTATGCGTGGACTAAGAAAATCCCTACCTTCTGTTACTTCCAGAACTTCCTTGGTTTATTGGGAAGAAGATTTCCAAAGTCAGGAGAATGGAATCCTGGAGGGAATTGATCAAGTGAAATGTATGACTCCTAGAAGGCCTAGAAACAGTTCCTTTCTCCAAGGCCTTGAAAAATAAATTAATGAGAGGCCTACGGTCATCTTTAAAAATACATTAGTGGCTGTACTTTGAAGCTGTGAATGCTGTTATGGGATGCAGTTGAAATGGTCTCCCTGTCTCTAATGGGGGATTAGGACCCTGGGTGACATAGTGGTACTTAACCTCAGGGGTAACACTCTGGTTACTGGCAATGTAATCTAAATAGCCTGACCCACAGAGATTTTACTGGTTGCTAATATATCATAGGATTATTAGGAGTTAAATGGATAGGTGCTTACCAAATCCTATTTGACCTATATTTAAAAGTATATAAAAAAATAGAACAAGCAAACAAATAAAAATATCCTCTATGCCTGACGATCCATTAAAATAGAGGATCATGGTCTCCTTAACAAATTCCTGGACCTGACTCAGTACATTGCCTTCAGTCCCTTGAATGAAGGAAAGCCTGGACGCCCCTGAGAAGACCTGATGATAACATCATGTTTAAGCCAATCTTCCTTCTTGCCTGCCAGAAAAGAACCTGTAACACTTTACTAAGATTATTTTGCTTGGGGAAATAGACTATGCCCAGATCTTTTGAGTTTTATGGTTGGACATAAGCTCTGAGAAAACACGAATCCCTGAGGACCCAACATGCATTGCAGTTTACATAACTGAATTATGTAAACTTCATAAATGAATTTTGATCTGAGTCAGCTTATGATAGGCCCAATGAAATCCTGAATCCACACGATTCATAAGACTATGGTAACAAATATATATTCCCAAATATATAATAGCTGAACCACAATAGAAATATATTTCTCACTTAGGTGACAGTCCAGGCAGGTGCTCCTTATCCTTTAGGGCCCAGGTTCCCTCCTTCTCAGGGCTCTTCCATGTCCCGTAACCTTGTTAGCTGCACCCACTCTATGGAAGGGGAAGGCACATGAAGAGGCAGACGTGTTTCTAAAAAACCTTAGAATGGTATACATCTCACCTGTTCACAGTCTTTTGGCAAACTCTGACTATGGGATCATCCCTATATACAGGGAGGGTAGGAAATATAGCCTAACATTTTACAGAGGGAAAAGAGGAAGTAGATTTTAGGGAGAATCTAGCAATCTCTGTCACAATGTTGTGCTTCTTCTCCACTTGCTGAATATGTCCTAAGAATAAAAATACTATGAACTGGCAGACCTCTCACATGGGCTTTCCAACACATAGGGTAAGGGACTAAAGGGAAAATACACCAAATGGAAACCACTAGAACTCCCCCGTCAAACCAAAATTATAAATCAAAGTAACCCTGAATTACTATGAAACTGTGGAAATTGGTGCCTCTATCAAAGACTTAGAAAATGCAAAGGAGCTGATTTTTTTTTTCCCTATTCCTATTTAACTCACCTGTGCAGATGACAGGCCCTGGTGAATAATAAATGATCGCTGTATATTTAATCAATTTTAGCTGCTCTTCTAGATATGGCCTTTTTATTTGGACAACTACATATAGCCTCCAACAGTTAATAGGCAGTTAGTGATTTGGTAATATCATTGCCTTTATCTCTATAATATAAAGCAATGGAAGATATTTGTTTTACCTGAAAGAGATCAGAGTACAAATTTCTCCTAGAATATGACTACTCTCTAATGCTTTCTGTAACTTAGTCCACAGGGACATTAAAGTTTATACTCCCCCAAGGGACATAATGCTTCTTCATTAGATTAATAACAATGCTGATAGTAGACAGAGAGCATGATGTAGCCATTCTTGATGGAAAGCACATATATTGAACATTGAGAGATTAAGGGCCTACCACTTCAGTGAAGTTTCTGGGAGTCTAGTGATTTGGGCCAAGTCAGGATCTCCCTTTCAAAGTAAAGAAATATTTTGCCGTACCTTGTACCTCCACCAGTAAGAAAAACATTTTGTGGGTTCTTTGGATTTTGGAGAAAATATATACTTATTTGAGTTAGCCTTTCCAACCTATTTTCTAGTTGATCCAAAGAATGGCACACTATGAGCATGGTTCAGAGCAACCAAATTTTCTCCTATTGGTCTTGTTGGGGGTGCAAATAGCTCTGCCTATGTACCCTATAGACCCAGGAAATTAAGAGGGGCGTTAGGAATGTGTGTGTATAATCTCATCCCTGTTTGGAGCAGCGGCGAGACACGATTAGAAAATCAAAACAGAGGCCCTAAAAATGCTGAAACCTCGCCACGTCCTCTTCTGTAAATAACTGCTCCGTTCTTTAAAAAAGCTTTTGGCTTTCTACTAGGCCATGATTGAGACATAATACCTGACTGTGGAATAGCAGATGACCAAGTAAACTGAGCCACTCATCATGAATCAAGTACTACTGTGTTCTACTAGGGTATTAATACATGAAGGTTAATGAAGGAAGGGACGGACCTGTCTTGCTCACCATTATTTCCCAGATTCCGGAATGATACCTGGTATATGATAATTGCTTAGTAAATATTTTCTGTTAGATGGAGGAAAGGAAAAAGGAAGGACGGAAGGAAGGAAGGAAGGGCCGGAGGGAGGAATCTAGCTAAACTTGTCCAGAAACACTCTCTCACCAAACAGAACTTTCATATACAGGATTAAGTCTGGGCAGGTCCTGACGGCCACATTTCTCATACTGTTCTCTCAACATATGAACACGCTTATCTTACTGAAGTCTCTCCCACAAACCTTATCTATTGTTCCATGGGAAGGTCTCTAAGATCAGCTGAAAATTAAAGAGGAATAAATTCAGCCCTGGTTCATAGGTTTCTCTGTGCAATTTGCTGGCATCAACCACAAGTGGACAACTGCAATGTTACACCCCAACTCTGGAGTTGTCCTGAAGGACAGTGGGCTGAATTTCAAGCAGCCCATCTTTTTTGTCCACCCAGCTGGAAAGAGGCATGGCATGAAGTAAGTTTTTATACTGATTAATGAATGGTGGTTAATGGTTTTCCAAGGTTGCAAGAAACTAGGAAGGAATCTGATTAAAGAATCAGTGAGAAAAAAGCCTGTATAAGAATTATGTGTATGAATTTCTTGAAGTGGAAGTTCAAGAACTTCCCAGAGTGGAACACATTTTTGTCCCATGTGAATGCTCCTCAAAGGCCCCGCTCTGTGAAAGAGAGGCTTATTCCAGGATTATACAAAAAAGCCCTCACTGATGACATCAGCCAGCCTCTTTCTGCATATCCAACATTGATGAGGGAGAGAATAACTGAAAAGCACTGGGGGCATGTATGGAAGCTATTCCTTAACTTACAGCATCTACTTCCCTCACTAAAGTTTATCTGGCCTCTACTACTGCTGATTCCCTAATATGCCAGCAGAAAAATATCATTACATTGTAGGGGAATATCTGAATAATCTTTGGTTGGGGGGAGGCTTTTGAAACAGTATAGAAAGGCTAAAAAGTCATAAAGAAAAAAACATTTGACTTCATTTTTTAAAAAATGTATTAAAAACATAATTTAGAAAAAATAAAAAAAACACACAGGATAGACAAAAGGTCAATATCCCTAATGCAAAAAGAATTCCTATAAATTAACTGAGAAGAAGACGAGCAGTCAGAAAGAAAAATGGGTAAAGGATAGAATAAATCATTGAGAAAAGAGGAAATACAAATGGAAAACAATTGTATGAAAAGTTGCTTAATTTCACCACTAGGGAGAGTAATGCAGATTATTATAAAAGATCCTGTTTTGATTTTTTTTTAATGCCCTAAAAATAGAGAGTGATAAAAGTGAAGGTGAAGTGTGTGAGGTGGGAACAGTCTTACCTTGCTTCTGAGAGTGGGTGCTAAGCCCTCTTTGGAAATTGAACTGGCCATCTTCAGCAAAGTTTAGAATGACATATCCCATTGATCGTGCAATCCCACTTGAGGAAATCTATGTTGGAGAGAGAGAAGCCCAGAAACCTAAGGATATTGGATAAGGATGTTTATGGCACCACCGTTTACAGTGGCACTAAACTGGGAGATAGTCTCCATGTCCATCATTAGGCAAATGATGGAACAATTTACAGCTCATCTTTCAAAAAGCATTGACCTTTTCTACTGATATGGAAAAAGGTATACACTATATTATAAAGTTTTTTAAAAGTCATAATGTAATGCATTTCCTCTGATATATATTGGGTGTATATAGTTGCATGAATATGCAGAAAGGAATGGCAGAGTATACAACAAAATATTGAAATACATCAAAGGAGTGAGAATTTATGTTAGGTGTAATAGGGAGAGCTACAGAGAGAGAAACTCTTCATGTTTTCTATTGTGTCATTTAATTCTCTGCAACTTTTAAAAATTCCACTAAAGACTGTTTAAAAGAAAAAAACACAATTCAAAGTGCTCAATGCTTCTCTGCCTTGCTTTATTTCTACTTTTACATAATTGATTCATTAATGTTTATTGAGTGAAAGTGCAAAGAGAAAATCAGTCATTCTAGAACAATTGCCTTCTAAGAGAAGACTTTAAATAATACCACAAATTGTTCAGGAAAAGCTCTTATTTTTTTTTTCTTCTATGATTTAGCTGTTAATTATTTGGGCATGTGTTTTAAACCTATGACTGATGATGCCCTTGAGGTTTTTTTTTCCAGCTTGGGAGACATTTGTTTTAAATTTTTACAATTTAACAAAAATACACTTGATCCATAGAAGAAACTACCCTGGCCAGAATACCTCTTACTACATTAAGGTCACATATCATATGACTATTTAAATTAGAACCAGAAACTTATGTCTTCCTGTTTCTGGAAAGCCTTTCAAATATTATCACAGGATAAATAAACTCTTATAAAAATTCAAGATAGATTATAAACTGGTTTTCCATCTCAGAAGCATACATATATGTGCTAGATCTTGATTTTTGTTTTAAAGTGCTTTGTGAGAAATGGTGTTCTCTTTATGAAGGCAACAATATATTTCTGTTGATCTAAACAGTTAATTTATATCACATTAAACTCATGATTTCCAAATGTTCAATGTGTAATTCTATACTACATGTACTTAAATAAAAGATTTATTTAAATCTATGTGTGTATATTACTTCAAATATAATATATTACTTCAAAAGCTTTTTTTAAAAAGTTCTCAAGTAAACCTTGCTTTAGAACAAAATCCACTTGTAAAGGCTCAAATATGGTACTGAAAAACTGTTAGCTAAAACAATGCACCAAGCATCTATGAATAAGTAGTGTGTAATTAATGGATCTTGCTTCCTTATTCTTTTTGTTATCCAACCAAAATAGCCTCCTTTCTCCAAACATGAGGAAAAAAATTGTAGGACTTAATATATTTTTATTAAAATACAAATATTTACAGATTTAATCTCAAACTCCCTGTGAAGACCTGTCAGTGATCTCTGCTTAAATTATGTTAAAGAACTTTATATATTACAAATTAAGATGTGATTTGCTTAATGTAAACTATCAGTAAGAAATCTGCAAAAAATTTCCGTAATGTATTTACTTGATATACAGTGTGTTACAAGAATAAAGGGGGAGAAATTAAGAGAAAAGGAAGAGAAATTTATAGATGTGTGTAAGCCGCAAAGCCTCGCACTCACTGGCATAGTTTATTCAGATTTCCTTGGCTGTCTAGGTTCTCTTCAATATTATAAACCCCCAGGTCAGGGGCTGTGTCTGCCCACTGTCAGCACTGAACAAATAATAAATATCATTATTCACAGTAGTACCTGTGGGTAGAATTTGTATGATTATTATTTTTGAAATAGCACTATTCAACAGAACACTGATTGGATTGCCACTCAAGATTTTCTTGATCTTGCCTTATGTGTATTATGCCGAAGAGAAATGCTTAAACTGATCATTTATACTTTAAAAAAAATACAGCTTGATGAAAAAGCAGTTTAGTAACACTGTTTTATATCACACAGTGTTGTGTTCCCACAGAACAATCCAATTTAATGGAATTCCCTGGGAATTTAGTCTAACCTGAAACAGAAAATTGTTACTGCCTGAAAGTTTGCATGCTTGTCTGATGTGCAGAAATTTCTAGAATAATTAACGTTCTTAGTTTCAGACACAAGCCCCTTTCCCATCTTTACACTCAAACCCATCTATTTAAAATTAGTGGCTTTATGCATAAATTAATTCAGCTGTTTTGATTAAATTTGATAAAATCAGTTTAAAGATTCACTTACACACACACCCTTAAACATAGTTGAGCCAGTAAAATAACTTTCTATTGGATTTGCTTGTTTTTATTCATTTTTTTTTTTACTCAAGCAATCCAACAGAAGTAAAGATAAGTTTAAAACACTTGATAGGTCAATTCCATCTGAATACTTGTATTGGTAGGAGTGTAAAGTAAGGAGCTAAATAACAAGTAAGTTTTATTTTCAGAGATCTGAAAAATGAAGTAAATAAAAAACTTCATCATCTCTGTTGCTGTGTTTTTGATTTCTAGTATTTCCATCTGACTCTTTCCTGGTTCCCAACTCTGCTTAAATTATCCATCTATTCTTGTATGTTGTCTAACTTTTTCATTAGAGCTTTTTTTTAGCATATTATTCATAGTTATTTTAAATTCCTTGTGAGTTCTAGCACCTCGGTCATCTCCAAGGCTGGTTCTGATAATTACTTTGTATCTTCAGACTTCATTTATTCTTGACTTTTCCAATGTCTTGTAATTTTCTTTGGAAGCTAGACATGTTAAAGCACAGCAGATTCTGAGGCAAGTTTATCTTATGCTTGGAGATGAGCATAACTTTCCTTCTTCTGCACCTTTAGTGTACAGAAAGGATTTGTGTTAAGCTAGTCAAGTGTTGGGTTGGGCTTGAAATTTGATGAATTTTTACATATGCATACACCTGTGAAACCATCACCACAATTGAGGTAATAGACATACCCATCACCTCTAAAAGTTTCCTTGTACTTCTTTTTCTGTTATAAGAACACAAAATGAGATGTACCTTCTTAACTATGTAAATGTACAATACAGTATTTTTAACTATAGACACGATGTGGTACAGCAGGTCTCTAGAACATATTCATCCTGCATAACTGAAATTTTATGCCCATTGAACAACAGCTCCCCATTTCCCGCTCCCCTCAGACCCTGGCAACTACCATCTGTTCTCTGCTTCTACAAGTTTGACTTCTTCTTATATGAGTTTGACTGTTTTAGATACCTCATCATGGTAGAGTCATGGAGTATTTGTCCTTCTGAGTCTCACTTATTTCACTTAGTATAATTTCCGTCAGGTTCATCCATGTTGTTGCAAATGGATAAAAAAGTGTTTGTGAGGATATGGAGAAATTGGACCCCTTGTCCACTGTTAGTAGGAATGTAAAATGGAGTAGCCACTGTGGAAAATATAAAATTTCCTCAAAAATTCAAATACCCAGAAGTAATCCCACTTCTGGGTATTTATCCAAAGGAATTAAAATCAGGATCCCCAGGAAAGATTAACACTGCCATTATTCACTGTCACTTTATTCACAATAGCCAAGATATTGAAACAACCCAACTGTCCATCAACAGATGAATGGATAAAGAAAATGTGATATATTCATACAGCGGAATACTGTCCACTCCTTACTGTGTTTAAGAGTAATATGCTAAGTGTTTATCTTTATTGAATACATCCTATGAATCAGCTTACCTCTAACAACGTTTGTGCTTACTAGTTACTTATTTATACTCTAAACGTGTGAACATTTTTTCATCTGTGTTTTATAAACTGCAGGCGTATGCACATTTCATAATAGAATTCAATATTCTGAGAAATAAATATACTTTACACTGAAAGCCAGAATTTCTTTTTGTGTAAGTTGACATGACAGTGTTGTAAGGGTGCCATCCTTCTGGTTAAACATGATTATATTATAATAATTGGCCTACAACTCAAGAGTGTCAATCAATAGCTTGGAAAAAGCTGCTCAGAAATTAGAGGCTTCCTTTCTGTTGATAATCTGAACTGGAAATAAATAGTCAGAGGTCATTTGCCTGGTGGAACAGAAAGTGAAAGAGAGGAAAAAGAGAGCAAAAAGTAGTAGTGGACAGGAGTAAACAGAATCCATATGTAATCACAAGCCAAAAAGACCTTCATAGGAAAGAGTGAGTTATTAGTTTGGTAGGGGGAACATAAACCTAAGATGAAGACATACAGGGTGAAGAGACAGGAAAGTAGCTAATAAATATTAACAGAATAGAGATTGGTAGGCTTCTAATTCTGAGAAGACAGCTGGTAGGGTGACTCTGAATCTTAAAAAACTGGGCAGTCCCCAAACTTTCTGAGGTATGATTATTATGACTGTGAACTAAGAATGTCTCTTGCTGTATCAGTAAACAAAGGATGTTGCAGCCATCAGCCACTACAGCTGCCCTGATGGTGTGCCCTGAGGGAACTCAGAATGGAAACAATGCCTGTCCTCAAACCATCAGACACTGTAGCCGCCCCCCCACCCCCCACCCCCCGCCACCGCCCAACCATGTACTTCATACCTTGCCCTTGTTGCCAAAACGCCTATATATCCTGGCTCCTCTCCCTTGCCTCTTCGGAGCAGTCTCTCAGAGTTATCTCAGATGCTGTGTCCCAGGCTTAAGTCCTCAGTTTTGTCCACTGAATAAAACATAACTCTCAACTTTAGGCTGTGCTTTTTTTTTTTTTTTCTGTCGATGTGACTCTGATCATTTTCATTATATCTTGTTTGGAACCTTTTTTGACATTCACATGAGATACAGCCCAGTGATTAACATTCCTGTTGACTAGTTTTGTGCATTCACTATAAAAATGGACTTTTTTCAAGAGATACCCATATAATGAGCTGAATATTTTCTCAAAGAATTCTCTCAACTTCAGGTTGGCTTAGAGTATTACTGCAATATGGAAAATAATTCCTGTATAAAGTTTTAAAAGGAATCAAGCAATAATATTTAGCATACAGACTTTCTATTCTTTTCAAGGTTAATTTATACATCAAAATGAATAAAGCTACCACCATACTTTCTTGCATTCTTCAATACATCTAGCATATGGTGGTGATTTTAGGAAGCTGATTTAAATGATAAAATTAGAGCTTAGTGAAGGATTAGTTTTGGAAAGGATCAGCAAACAAATGGCAACTGTACCATCACTCCCTTCTCCCAATCGTATTGTTGATACAATTGCTTAATCAGAGTTTTGTTTCTCCCTAAATCCAGCTAACTTCATATTTTAAAATATTCATGGCATTGTATTTTAGGTCTCACCATCAACAGAACTAAGCCAGCCCTCACAATTAAACCTATTTGACATCAGCGTGCTATTTCCTCCTTTGGACTGTTGCCTTTAGTGCTGGCTGTTTTCTCCAAGTGTTTAATGTAACCTCATTAAGTTAATGAAGCTGGTACTTTAGCATTTCTTCAGGGACAGAAGAACTAAAATTATTGTCTATGAACTACTCTATTCACTAATGCATTCTGTTAATTTATTAAAGTTGCTTATGGAAAAACTGAGCATGATCCAGAGATGCAGGTGGACATGCAATAAATATATGCATTTATCTCAAATTTAACATGATCCTTATATCTATTAATACTTAAAATCTATGCTTTTAGGTGGATTTGACTGAAAGGAATCCTTTAATTTGATTTTTTTTCACAGAATAGAAGAGAATTTGTAGAGTTTTTTTTAAACATTACATGTGTACCTTTGATGTGTACTTCTTTCTTTTTATACAATCTCCACAGTGCAAGTGATGAATTATATAGTTTACTACTGTTCCTAACAAATATTGAATCAACAATGTGAAAAATGAAAATTTATTTTAAAACAGCTTTAATAGTCAAATCAATGGTTCAGTGATTTGTGTGATTCGTGTTCCAAATAGAACATTCTAGCAACAAAGACCAAATTTCTCAGAGAAAGGAAATTAACCTACCAGTCATCTTTCATTCAAATTGTGTGATGAATATCTTCTTTGCTCTGTTTCTCCTCTAGAACTGAGAAAGTTTCCATTATTCTTGGCAGATTTAAAATAACAAATGTTATAAAATTGATTTATGTTTTTCAAATGCATTTATTCATAAAACGGAGATGTGGAAGCTTGCAGAACAGGTTCTATAAGACCACATAAGTTGTGAGAACATGTGCTGTGTCACACACATGAGCCATGTCTTCAAGCTGTTCTTTAGAGGCCAACAATCCAGCACCCAAACTGCGGTACCAGAGAAATTTGAAAACATCTAGGAGTGACATGTCAATGGACCATGAAAGCACAGGTCCTTACAGTCCTGCTGAAAAAATGGGCAAAATGCCAGGGGCTTCAGATTCATACAAACCCTAGATAACCTCTTTCTGTGAGCCATGAGCACAGAAATTGTTGTGTCAAAATGTTGTATGGCCGCTTCACAGTTTGCTGAATTATGATATCCAAAAGGGGAAGATAAAATGAATTGTAGAATAAAGACTCCCATAACAATTTACTTTTTGTTCTCAGGATATGCCCTGCTTTAAGTTATTACTTCCTGTTGCAGTCTTTCTTAATGCCACACAGTTACTTGTCTAAACCTACCTACACTTCTGTTAAAAGCCAGACTAGCTGTTAACGCCTAGAAGGAGTCTGACACAATTCCCTGAGGAATAATTACTTCTCCTTCCCAGATATTTTCATAGTGTTCTTCAGATAACTTTGTTTTGGCATTTGTCATAGAGAGCTTAAATCCATTACTCGTTAAGTGTGCGTAAATTCCCCTGAGTTGGGCTACTACACAGTAGTGACCATATTTTTAAAAATTCTTTTATCTACCATACATTTTAATAATGCAGGTGGGGGCTTCCCGGCTGGCGCAATGGTTACGAATCCACCTGCCAATGCAGGGGACATGGGTTCAAGCCCTGGTCCGGGAAGATCCCACATGCTGCGGAGCAACGAAGCTCATGTGCCACAACTACTGAACCTGTGCTCTAGAGCCCACGTGCCACAACTACTGAAGCGCCCATGCTGCACAACAAGAGAAGCCACCGCAATGAGAAGCCCGCACACCGCAACAAAGAGTAACCCCCAGTCGCCACAACTAGAGAAAGCCCGCATGCAGCAACGAAGACCCAATGCAGCCAAAAATAAATAAATAAATATATATATTAAAAAAATAATAATGCAGGTGGAACTGAAATAATAGGTTACAGTTGTTTTATTATTTTTTATGGAAGTACAGTTGATTTATGATATATTAGTTTCAGGTGTACAGCATAGTGATTCAGTACTTTTAGAGATTATACTCCATTAAAAGTTATTACAAGATAATGGCTGTAATTCCCCGTGCTGTACAATGCATCCTTGTTGCTTATCTATTTTATACACAATAGTTTGTATCTCTTAAGCCCATGCCCCTATCTTGCCCCTCCACTCTTCGCTCTTCCCTCTGGTAACCACTAGCTTGCTTTCTGTATCTGTGAGTCTGTTTCTGTTTGCTATTTACATTTGTTTGTTTATTTTTTAGATTCCACATATAAGTGCTATCATAAAGTATTTGTCTTTCTCTAACTTATTTCACTAAGCGTAATATTCTCTACGTCCATCTGTGTTGCAGCAAAGGGCAGAATTTCATTCTTTTTTATTGGCTGAGCAATATTCCATCGCCTATATGTACCACATTTTTTTATCCATTCATCTGTTGATAGATACTTGGGTTGCTTCCATACCTTGACTATTGTAAATAGTGCTGCTATGAACAGTGGGGTGCACACATCTTTTCGAATTAGTGTTTTTGGTTTTTTCCTATGTATACCTAGGAGTGGAGTTGCTGGATCAAATGGTAGTTCTATTTTTAGTTTTTGAGTAACCTCCATACTGCTTTCCATAGTGGCTGCACCAATCTACATTCCCACCAACTGTGTACAAAGGTTCCGTTTTTCTCCACATCCTCACCAACATTAGTTGTTTGTAAACTCATTGATGATAGCCATTCTGACAGGTGTGAGGTGATATCTCATCATGGTTTTGATTTGCATTTTCTCTAATAATTAGCAATGTTGATAATCATTTCATGTCCCTGTTTGCCATCTGTATGGTTTCTTTGGAAAAAATATCTATTCAGGTCTTCTGCCCATTTTTTTATTAGATTGTTTTTTTGATATTGAGCTGTATGAACTGTTTGTATATTTTGGATATTAACTCCTTATTGGTCATATCATTTGCAAATATTTTCTCTCATTCCATAGGTTGTCTTTTAGTGTTGTTGATGGTTTCCTTTGCTGTGCAAAAGCATTTAAGTTTAATTAGGTCTCATTTGTTTATTTTTCCTTTAATTCTTTTGCCTTAGGGAACAGAAACCTCAAAAATATTGCTACAATTTTTGTCAAAGAGTGCCTATATTCTCTTCTGAGAGTTTTATGGTTTCCAGTCTGACTTTTAGGTTTTTAATCCCTTTTAAGTTTATTTTTGCATATAGTGTGAGGAAATTTTCTAATCTCATTCTTTCACATGTAGCTGTCCAGGTTTCTCAGCACCATTTATTGAAGAGACCATCTTTCCTCTGTTGTATATTCTTGCCTTCTTTGCCATAGATTAACTGACCATAGATGTGTGGGTTTATTTCTGGGCTCTCTATCCTGTTCCATCAATCTATGTGTCTTTTTTTGTCCCCTGTACCATGCTGTTCTGATTACTGTAGCTTTGTAGCTTTGTAGTATAGTGTGAAGTCTGGGAAAGTCCAGCTTTGCTCTTTTTTCTCCAGAATGCCTTGGCAATTTGGGGTCTTTTGTAGTTCCATATGAACTTTAATATTATTTGTTCTACTTCTGTGAAAAATATTGTAGGTATTTTGATAGAGATTGCATTAAATCTGCAGATTGTTTTGGTTAGTATGGCTATTCTGACAATACTGATTCTACCAATCCAAGAGCATGGGATATCTTTCCATTTCTTTGTATCAGCTTCAATTTCCTTCATCAATGTTTTATAGTTTTCAGTGCATAGGTCTTTCATCTCCTTGGTTAAATTTATTTCTAGGTATTTTATTCTTTTTGATGTGATTTTTTTTTTACTCTTTCTGATAGTTCATTATTAGTGTGTATAGAAAAGCAACAGATTAATATACAGATTTCTGTATATAAATCTTGTATCCTGTGACTGTTGAATTCATTTATTCTAATGTTTTTTGGTGGAGACTTTAGAGTTTTCTATATAAAGTATCATGTCATCTGCAAATAGTGACAGTTCTACTTCTTCCTTTCCAATCTGGATGCCTTTTATTTCTTTTCTGATCACTGTGGCTAGGATTTCTATTACTGAGTTAAATAGAACTGGTGAAAGTGGGCATTCCTTTCTATTCCTGACTTTAAAGTCTTTCGGCTTTTCACCGTTGAGTATGTTAAGCTGTGGGTCTGTCATAAATGGCCTTTATTATGTTGAGATATGTTCCCTATATACTAAATTTGATGAGAATTTTTCATGAATGGATGTTGAATTTTGTCAAATGCTTTTTCTGCATCTATTGAGAAGATCATGTGATTTTTTTATACTTCCTTTGTAAATGTGGTATACTACATTGATTAATTTGGCAATATTGAACCATCCTTGGTTCACTGGAATAAATCTCACTTGATCATGGTACATGATCCTTTTATATATTGTAGGATTCTAACTGCTAACATTTTGTTGAAGATATTTGCATCTATATTCATAAAAGACCTGAGCCTGTCATTTTCATTTTTTGTAGTGCCTATCTAGTTTTAGTATCAGGGTAAATATGGCCTCACAGAGTGAATTTGGGAGTGTCTGTCCTCTTCAATTTTTTGGAATAGTTTGAGAATGATAGGTATTAGCTCTTCTTTATATGTTTGGTAGAATTCCCTTGTGAATTCATCTGGTCCTAGATTTCTTGATTTCTATAATTTTTAAATTACAAATTCAATTTCACTACTAGTGATCATCTGTTAAGATTTTCTGTTTCTTCTTGACTCAGTCTCGGCAGGCTGTATGTTTCTAGAAATCTGTCCGTTTCTTCTAGATTGCCCAATTTGTTTGTGTATAACTGTTCATAGTATTCTCATGATTTTTTATATCTCTGTGGTTATTGGCTGTTTCTTCTCCTCTTTCATTCCTTATTTTATTTAGGTCCTCTCTCTTTTCTTCTTAGTGAGCCTGGCTAAAGGTTTATCAATTTCATTTATCGTTTCAAAAAGACAGCTCTTAGTTTCATTGATCTTATCTATTTTTATATCTATTTTATTTCCTATCTGATCTGTATTGTTTCCTTCCTTCTGCTGACATTGGGCTTTGTTTATTCTCCTTTTTCTAATTCCTTTAGGTGGTAGGTTAGGTTGTTTGAGATTCTTCTTGTTTCTTGAGGAAGGTCTGTATTGCTATATACTCCCCTCTTAGAACTGATTTTGCTGTCTCCCATAGATTTTGGGAAATTGTGTTGTCATTTTCATTTGTCTTAAGATATTTTCTGATTCCCTCTTTGATTTCTTTATTGGCTGATTGGTATTTTAGTAGCATGTTGCTTAGTCTCCACGTGTTTGTTCTTTTCCCATTTTTCTTTCTATGATTGATTTCGTACTTCATACCCTTGTGGTCAGAAAAAAAAGCTTGATATAATTTCTATCCTCTTAAATTTGGTAAGACTTGCTTTGTGGCCTAGCATGTGATCTCTTCTGGAGAATGTTCCATATGCCTTGCTGTGATGTGGAGTGAGCAAGGCCAAACATCCACTAGGCTTGAGCAGGGGCATGTGCCAAGTGGGTCAAAGGAAACCTGGCAGCTGCTCTTTCCTCCCTGCCTTGGGGGAAGCCAGCAAATGTGTACTCCTCACCAGCAGAGTCCAGCCTTACCACAGCCCTCTTGTTATTGCCAGAGGTCCTCCAACCAGCCAAGGAGGTTTGTCTCCCATGTGTAGGACCCAGGACTGTGGCTCTCAAGCTGTGGCTCTCAGCTTTCACTGCCCAGGGTTGGTATCTGCTTGTATATTCTCCCTGCTGGGGGCACAGGTCTCAACCTGACTGCTTTTCTTCCCTTCCTACCTGATTACATGTGTATCTTTCTTATACCCTTAGTTGTACAGGAATCCTTCTGTCAGATTCCAGTTTGTTTTCAGTGAGAATTGTTCCACATTGTAGATGTCTTTGTGATGTGTTCGTGGGGGGAGGTGAGCTCCACATCCTCTTACCCTTCCATCTCCAGAATTGTTTGCTTTAGTAAAGGTTTCATTAGGAAAACAAAAAGAAGAGCTGGTAGAATGTTCCTCAAAATACATTAAGCACACACAAAAGACGAAGATGAATAAATAAACACTTCAATTATTTACTTAGTTTAATTCTTCCTTACTTGTTCTTTATTTAAGCTACAAATTTTAGAACTCTGGTAATTGCAACTATTGACTCTAGCATTCATCAAATATTTTCTTTTTGGGACATGATGTAAAAGTTAGGGATGCAACTAATCAGATATACAGATAAAGTTTAAGTTAAGAAACTTAAGTTTTATACATATCTCTGTCATTTGTTTAAACTTGAACTCAACATTATCAAAATGTTTACCAAATGTGTCAGGATTATAAATGCAGTCAAATCTCAAAGTTTGTATTTTGCTCTCATCCCTTTTATTTCCATAGAGGAAAAATGCTGTTTAAAAAGCTTTTCAGTTTACATTTCTAAATGACTTTAGAATTTTAAAGACTAGTTAGATAAATTGCTTTAAAGCTATAGAACTTTGCATTCCAGTCCAGAGACCATTTTTATATATCTGCTTTATGACACAAGCATAGAGTTACAACAAGATCAAATAATGTTACTCTTTTCAAAACTGCTAATGAGTGTAATTGCTATGCTTTTCTCATTTTCTTTCTGTCTCCTGATTCTTTGTTTCTTACCTTCTTGCTCTCTGTCTCCCAGTTCAGCAAGTAAACACAATTTTGTGACTACTTTCCTGAATCAATTTAAACCTTACCTAGGAATCAAAAGCATGAAACAAAAAACCTAGCAGAAAGTATTTCATTTAACTACTGAACTATTTTATATTTATGGTGGTATATTTCTAAATCATATTATACTTGGAAATCTAGTATTTCAGCTCTATGTTACAATTCTTTAATATCATTCCCATTAAAGATAACTGGATAAAAATGGTTAATTTAATACATTTCCTTAAAACTGCAAGTCACCTATCATGTGTCTTCAAAGTTTGTGAACATTCCTTTGAGGATGATCTAGAGAATTTAAACTGAATTAAATACAGAATTTATTTTTAGTTTCCATCAGTCCAGATAATCATTATATGAACCCAGTGTAGAGTCTTTAGCTTTCATCCAATTGCCCTTTTTACAAGAAACAAATAAACCTATAAAGACTAAATTCATTAAATTATTTCAAAATGAGACACATTTTAGCCCAACAATGAAACAAAGTAGTTCTTTAGGGGGAAAAAAATTAAAACCCAAATTTTACTTCTTAAAAACAATGCAAAGGCATTTGATAACTTATAGTTGTTTTATTTTACTATGTGATTTTGTGCAACTTGACATAACTTCTTTAAAACCTAATACCAACAGTAGTACCACATTTGTAAAATGAGGGAACTGAACTGCATCCTATGACTAACAATGATTCAATTATTTGAACTATATCACGTTAGCCAAAACTGCACAAAATAGCAATTAATTTATCTATGAGCTGGGTACTACTATTATCCTTTTCTATAAATTAGAAATCTGAGGATTAAAGAAAATAAATACATTTTGTCCAAGATAACACAACTTGTAACTAACAGAGCCAGATTCACACCTAAGCAATCTGGCATCAGAGCATAAGACTTTGACTATTATACTATGAATTCAAATATTCCTTCCAGCTCTATGAAACTTTAATTCATATCTATGAAAATACTTTCAGTTTCTCACAGTTGCTAAAGATTAAGTTGGTGCACGAGAAAGGTAAGCCCAACTTCTTGGTAGACAGATGATTTTTTTTTTTTTTTTGCTGTACGCGGGCCTCTCACTGTTGTGGCCTCTCCCGTTGCGGAGCACAGGCTCCAGACGCGCAGGCTCAGCGGCCATGGCTCACGGGCGCAGCCGCTCCGCGGCATGTGGGATCTTCCCAGACCAGGGCACGAACCCGTGTCCCCTGCATCGGCAGGCGGACTCTCAACCACTGCGCCACCAGGGAAGCCCTTGACAGATGATTTTTAAAGCAACTTTACTGAGATATAATTTATATACCATAAAATTCACCCATGTAAAGTATAAAACTTAGGGGTTTTAGTATATTCACAGGATTATGCAAATATTACCACTATCTAAAATTGGAACATTTTCATCAGTTCTGAAAGAAACCCTATACGCAATAGCAGTCACTTCCATTTCACTCCCAGCCCCAGGTAACTGCTAATCTACTTTTTGTCTCTATAGATTTGCACATTCTGGACTTCTCTTATAAAGAAATCATACAATCATATTCTCATTTGTTCACTTAGCGTAATTTGTCGAAATTCATCTATATTGCATCATATATCGACACTTCATTCCATTTCATTGCCAAATAATATGTCATGTCTGGATATACCTCATGTGTTTATCCATTCATCCTTTAATGGACAATCTGTTGTGTCCACTCTATTATAAATAATGCTGCTATGAATATTAGTGTACAAGTTTTTGTTTGGATATATGTTTTTATGTCTTTTGGGTAGCTAGATTATTCAGAGAATTTTAAGAGACTGTTCATGATTATAACTCCTATTTTGCTTCTCTATTTGTTGCAAATGGTATAAATAACAATTTCATAAAATAGCACTGTGAAACTTGACTCCTTTTTGTACATGGCTATACTTAGATGTCATATATAAAATCTGAGAATCTATGTAGACGAAAAACCATCAGTGTCTCAATGATAGTGCAGGGATTTGTTTTTATCATTAAAAGAGCAGAGTTCAAAAAGAACAAGAAAGAACAAAGCAGGTAAATTAAATTATATATTCTCCTACCCTTTTTTCATGGGCACTGACTTGGAAATAGGGCCTGGAGTAAGAAACAAGGTTATCATGATATTGGTTGAATTCTGTCTCCAAAATATAAATAACTTTATAATGAACAATAAAGAAAAACAGAAATAAGTTCAGAAACAGAACATGGCAGATTCAGATTTAAAAATTAATATGTGACAGGACATAAGCCATAGTTAATCTGAGAGACCAAGGACTAGATTAGGTCTGGAGCCCTGGTGTCGGTTTGGCCATTGCCACTAGCACAATGGCTAAGTCCTTCATGCTTCTGGGCTGCAGTTACCTCTTCAAAATGAGGGCACTGGACTAGAAAACTGTTAACTAGTCACGTGCTGTTCATATCAAAAACTTTAGAGTAAGGTTTTTCTGAACCAATATCCAGAATATTAACAGATCTAAACAGAGAGTTCTTTTTTTTAAAAAGAGATTTAAGTTTATTTTTGCCTGCGTTGGGTCTTTGTTGCTGCGCGCAGGCTTTCTCTAGTTGCGGTGAGTGGGGCGTGGGGAGGGGCTACTCTTTGTTGCGGGGCGGTGGCTTCTCATTGCGGAGCAAGGTGCTGGGGCTTCAGTAGTTGTGGCACACAAGCTCAGTAGTTGTGGTGCATGGGCTTAGTTCCTCTGCGGTATGTGGTATCCTCGTGGACCAGGGATCGAACCCGTGTCCCCTGCATTGGCAGGCAGATTCTTAACCATTGCGCCACCACGGAAGTCCCAAAACAGAAAGTTCTTTATGCCACTCTAATACATTTCCTCTCTGTCTCAATAGAAAGATAATTTACATATTTATATATAGTTTATTTGAATTTGAACACAAAATCAGAGATTGTTAGAGTTGGAATGAATCTCAGTCATCATTTGGTGAATGATGCAATACTCTCATTTTAGACATTGTAAACAAACGGTTATGACCTGTGGAAGAACACATCATAGTGACTGGGGATTCAAGACTGGCCAGGGCACTTGGCTCTTTCAACTCTGTCATGCCATTTTTCCTGATGATTCCTGGGAACTCACTGATGCAAACTGTCTGTAGCTGCAATCCTGTCTCTGTGGCAGAAAAGAGGGTTTACTTTTCCAAAACAGAAACAAAAAATCATTCATTAACTCCCTATAAAGAACAAAAAATTACTGACAGACACTAAGGTTTAAAGTAAAGGTTATCACTAGTTAAATTCTTCCTTTTTTCATAGCACCTGCAATATCAGACAATGCATAATTTTGAATGGAAGAACTGATTCCTTTTCAAACCATGCATATTGTGCAGAGAGGTTGATGTCAACATCTACGAATGCGTTTTTTTTCCTTCCTAGAAAGCCTCGGATATGCTCCCTATTGATGCTACTGCTATTTTCTTCAGTAGCAGTAACACATGATTTGACTTTTAGTAGTTGCCTTCTAATTATTCTCTGCCATGTCATATTGCATAGTTCTTTCATAACAAGTTTCACAGTCTGTAATGATCATAGTTATTTATGTGTTTACTTTTTTGTGTGCTTACAATCTGCCTTCTTCAACTAAACTGTTAGTTCTTTGGGTGGCAGGGATCCTGCTTGTCTTATTCATTGGGTACCAGCAATGCTAAACACATTTCCTGATCCTTGGTCAGTGGTGTTTGCTGAATGAAAAAAATGACATTATATCAGTAAAGAGTCTGCATGGCAAGAAGAGAGGAAGTCCATAAATTTCTGCATTTCAGCTACAGTCTGAATATTTGTAGACATGAATACACATCCAAATGTTTCAGATGTTTATATTTTAGCCCACAGTGAAATGAGGTACATTCATAACACTAACCTCTGTGCTTAAATATGGTGCTGTCACATTATGACTAAGGTTACTGACAGTGATAACTAGTAGAACTTTAATGTCTAATGTATGAAACGTATCTTTATTTACTTGTATAGTGCAAAGAATATAACTTTGGAGTTACACAGGCCTGTGTTCAAATTTGCCTTTGCCACTTTCAAGCTTTGTGATCTTGGGTGAGTAAATGCACCTCCAGTAGTCTGTATTTTACCAACCTTATATCTGGATTTTATACCTTATATCAAATATAGATATAAGGTATAAGATTTTCTCTAAGTTCCTGATACAATATGAAAATATACAGTCTGTTGGTGAATCTCTTCATTTACTGCCGGCAGTTAGCTTTAATAGTGTTACAAAGTTAGTGATACTCAGCATTGAATACAGTTGGTATTTGACAAAAGTCTTTATTTTTCTTATTACTGATCTGTGGCAACCTAAAAGATTCACATTCTATGAATGAAAAGTGATCATGCCAAGCTGGTCATTCTGTGATCATATGGCTTCAGAGAGCCCTGCATTCAGGTATTTAAATTAGTCTTTATGGAGTTTCTTCTGCTCTGTTGGCAAGGACTCCCCGTGGACATGGAGGACCTTGGCGGTGCTATTATCTTTTGCCAACCTTCGTCGAGCCCAGCAGAGTGGGTTTGAAGGTAATGCAGCCATGATGATAAGAGACTGGCTTGGTTTCAGACCTCTATTATCAGCCTCACTGGTTTTCATGTTTTGCCAAATACAGCATAAGAAGTGAGAGAGGTAGTGTGTGCCCCAGAACATGTTCAAACACAAGCCGCACAGTCAATTGGAAGAGTGCAATACAGACAGGATTCAGCCTTATTGCTTTGCTTTTAAACTCAAAGTACATTGTGAGTAGTGACTGGGGTGTCACAAATGCTCTGCAGTTGTTTCCTATAGGTGTTTTACTTTCTTTTTTGGAAGCGGTGATATTGCTAGTTGATCTTCAGATGCTGCATATGGTAAGAAAATACAAATCAGAAGCATACAAGGTAAGGCTCCTGTAAGGCTAAGAATTTTGTTATTTCTGACAGCTCTTATTACTTAAAATTTTCTGACAAAGTTTATAACGTAGTATCTTGCCAGATTCCCTGAAATATAATCTTTTGAAGTCTTTTTGCTCTTCTAAGGAGCTTGCTGATCCTTTACTAAGGAGAGTGGTGACAGACACCTCTCCGTTATTCTTCAGTGCTATCTCACTAACCCCGATCAAAGTGAGTCACTTTGGTTTTTATCTGCTAGATGATGTCACTGAAAGTCGGTTGGCCAGGATGGTAGAGAGAACCCTGCATTCTGGGACAATTTTCAATTTCCTATTCCCTGTCAGTCCTAACAGCCCATTCACCTTTCATACATTTATTCCTAGACAATAAATTGAGTACCCAATAATAGCGTCACAGTTCTTTGTTATAGATTCTTAAGACTATTAGCATAGTAGGAAAATGAGAAGGAATCACAATAGAGGTGATAAATGTCGCAGGAGGTAGAGGAAGGTAAGCGGTAAGCACGGGGCATAACGGAAGAAGTCATCTCCATTTGCCTGGGCAAGGGGTAGTTTCACCAAAGCTTCATACAGGATGTGAAAAATTAGCAGGAGCTCTTGGATGAGGGCCAAGAACTCAGGCATCACTCAGGCCCACACCCCAAAAGACTTCCTCTAGGAGAAGATGAAGACCTTGGGTACACCAAGTTGTGTGCTGGATACACCTAACATTACAGGTTAAAGAGAGCCAACCATTCAAATCTGAAGAATTTTGCAAGCTGATTGATAAACATAGCCATTACTAAATAGCACATTGTATAAACTTACAATCAAAGAAATTATACTAAAAACAAACAGAATATTCAAACCTTATTACTTCCCAATTATTTTACTACGCCTTACTCTTAGGTGTGCTTTTGAGGTAATGTCTACTGTGCGTGAAAAGTAGAAATCCTAAATAATTGTGTGCTCCTGCACATATCTTTCCAAACCCTCATGTAGGGACATCATGTTGGTAGCTTGAAACTGGCCATGGTGGGAGAAGTGATGCCAGGAAAAATCAGCAAATGCTACAGATCACATTTTTATTTACTGTTTTGTTGATTGAGCTTAAGAAAGTTGGAGATGGATAAAATGTTAATAGTGCAGATTATACTTAAAGTATGTCATAGTTCTAGCTGTTTCACTGTGACTAGCACCCCAAAATTGAGGTCGTATACTTCCAGTATTGGAAAACTTACATGATTCAGCCAAGAAGTTGCTGTTGTTAACTAACAAGTGAAGTTCCAACATGACATTACTGTTTGTGTTCATCTTAATCATTAAGGTAAATGAAAGTATCATTAACATTCACATCAGAGCTATAGTTGTTTATCAGCTGCCACCATAGCATGGATCCAGACACAGCAGTTCAGCAAAAATCGACAGAAGCAGCCTATGAGAATCAGTTGGCTATACTGAATTTACAAGGTACAGTATTGCATTTAAAAAATTATTTGTAGACTGTATGCTGTGCCTCAGTAAACTATAACAAATTTATGTATATATGTATACATGTACACACGTATGTATATGTCTGTGTGTACATTATTCACATGCATACTTTTTTCTCCTCATGGAGAGCAGGCTGTCAAACATTTACAGACTCACTACTGTGCACACATATAATTGTGCCCAGACACCAGACAGAAAGTTCTGCTACACCGAAGGGAGCCTTTTAATGACTTAACGCAGGAAGTTACATGATTACATCTGCATTTTGGAAAAATCCACTTAACTAAAGGAATAAAGACAAGGAAACAATTTAGGAGATAATTGATTTAGTTCAGGTAATAAATATTGACAGCCTAGTTTAAAACAGAGAAAAGGAAGGGATAGATCTGAGAGACACATTCCAGTTAGGGTTGTAAAAAAAACATAGTGGCTGATGAGCTATGAGAGAGGGGCAATAGGAAGATCAGCTCAGATGTATGACTCAGAAGAATAGCTAGAGACTAAGGCAAATAAGTAGATTAAGTAATAACTGAAAAAACCACATCTACATAATGGTAGGGTAAGGATTTAGGAGCTTAGTTTAGGACCAAGTTTGAAATTCTTAGATATTTAGGCAGAGTTTTCTAGCACATAGTTGAAGGTGAGAATCTAAATGACAGAAAAGGAATCTGGTTTGAGTTAGAAATTTTGGAGACTTAGAAAATAGACGGTTAAGGAAGTCATGAGTTATAGAGGGAGGCATGAAAGAGAATATATACCACAAACACAAAGTGGGAAGGGAGACAAGATTCAAACCTTGGAACCATCCATATTTAATGGTGAGATAAGGAAGGCCCTTGATAATGGAGATGAAAAAGAATTAAGATTAGAAGAGAATCAGGAGAGAGTGGTGACTCAGAAACCAAAGTTTGGAAAAGGCACTATCAGAAGAATCAAATGCACTGGAGAGTCTCTCTCTCTCTCTCACACACACACACACACACACACACACACACGAAAATCAAAACAGATTTATTGAGGGTAATGGGCTGAAGTGAGAGTATCTGCTGTGCCAACTGTAGAAGGATCCTGTTTTGGTTACTAATTGCTGCATAACAAATTAACCTCCAATTAGGAGCTTAAAACAACCACAATTCACTATTTTTCATGATTCTGAGGAGTGACTGAGTTCAATCGGGCAGTTCTTTTGCTCTACATGGAATCTGCTGGAAAGCCCAAGATGACCTCACTCACATGTCTATTGCCTCAACGGAGCTGGCTGAAATGGCTGGGGGCCATCTGGACCTCTTTCTCACCCTTTGGAATCTCTCATCTTCCAGGAACAGTCATACTTCTCTAAATGGCAGCCAGTTTTTGAGATAGCAAAAGGGAAGCCTACAAGGTCTCTCAAAGTCTGGGCTCAGAAATCCCAGAATCTCCCTTCATCCTCATACTACTGATCAAAGCAAATCACTAGGCTAGTCTAGGTTTAAAGGGTGAGACATACACCTCACTGCTTGATGGAAGGAGCAGCATATGTGAACAGGGATAAGAGAAATTTTTCAGGACTCTCTGTAGAAAATTACTCCATGTGTTCTTCCTTTGTGCCACGTGAGTATCTTTAAGTATCCCTTTCTTAATTTAGTCCAAGAAGCTCCAGGATTAACATGATGCTCCACAGCTCCCACTGACATAAAACAAAAACAAAGACTCTGTATTTAAGATCCACAAATGAGCTCCCACCCAAGTGCAGGTATCAGGAGAGAAGGAAAAGCATACCTATACCTAATGGCAAGATTTGGATTAGGATGTGGGAATGGGGCCAAGGTAAAATGAACACACCACAGATTGTTATCTATATAAAGCTGCAAAAAAACCAAACAGAGCTTACTAACTTTCCCACCCAAGAATCTGAGTACAAAAGTCCTAACAGCTTCATTCCACTTCTTTCCTTCAGCACCCAGACGTCTTTAGATCTCTTGTGGCCATGAAGTATCAAATATCATGAAAAGGGGAGGGGGGACTCTATGTATTAACAACAGACTCTTTGTTCACATTGACTATGCCAGAGCAATATCTTAGAATGCAGAGAAATACTGTAAACAGGGCAACATTTTGCAAGATAAGTTTTCAGGAAATATGCTGGCCTCTTGACACATCTCTATGGCACATCACATAGCCTAGTTTGAGTAGCTGAGTCTTCTTGCTGACATCACATACACAGATGGCCAGACTTTTGTATTATTCTTCATGCATTTCTAAAGTAAAGTAAGCTCTGATTCTCTAGTTAGATAATTGAAGCACTGTTTTATTTTCAATTTTTTTCTTTCAAATATACACACATAAGCTGATTTTATTATTTTAGAATTATGTCCGAGGACTACTAATTTCCATAACAATAAAACAAGCCCACAACACAAACGATTTTTTTGTGTAAGTACTACATAATGTATGAATGCAAACAGATTGAAATTCATGATAAAATGTTTGATACAGTCTAGTTAGCTGTGAAATTTTGAGCCAGTAATTTTAGGATTATTTTCTAGGACTAATAAAAGTTTTCACAAAAGCACTATTTATACATTATACTAACAAATCAATATCAATGTTTCTATTCGTAACTCAATTTTACTGAAAAGAGAACTACACTGGCTTCTGGTCTAATCTAGTCTAGCTGGAAGTGAAAGCTTGAACAAGCAATTTTACTGCTTTGGAATTCATTATTATAATTTTCCATTGTTGAAACAAGGGAATAGAACTAGATTATTCCAATGGTCCATCTGGAGCTTAAAAACTCTTTCACCCTTTCATTCTGAAAATGAGTTAGAAGTTACCAACAAAAACTAGTACAATTCTACAATTTATGCAGCTAAATCATTTCATAGGCCTCAGAGAGTCAAAATGTCAGCATTAGAAGATTAGAATCTAGATCTTGAGTTGCAGTGTGTCAGGGGTAGCACTTCCACACACGGCCTGACCCACTGAGCTGAGGTGTCAGCGCAGCCATTTCTTACTAGGCACTCAGATCTGAACTGTCGGGTGAGAGGCCTCTGCATGAGTCACGCTGTGAACAACTGAAACTAGATGAAGTGCAAAGGAAAAGAAAAAAAGAAAGCAAGCTGCAAACCCTCTGAGAAAAATGCCCCTGTACCTCTAGCTCTTGCAGAGGTTGGGTCTTCAGTGGAGTCTCCTACTGCAGGGGGACCTTCAAGATGGCGGAGGAGTAAGATGTAGAGATCACCTTCCTCCCCACAAACACATCAAAAATACATCTACAGGTGGAACAACTCCTACAGAATACCTACTGAACGCTGGCAGAAGACCTCAGACATCCCAAAAGGCAAGAAAATCCCCACATACCTGGCTGGTGCTCGGGCCTGGTGTCTGCCCTGAGCCCCCAAGGTGGGAGAGCCAAGTTCAGGACATTGGACCACCAGAGACCTCCCAGTCCCATGTAATATCAATTGGTACGAGCTCTCCCAGAGATCTCTGTCTCAACGCTAAGACCCAGCTTCACCCAACAGGCAGCAAGCTCCAGTGCTGGACGCCCCATGCCAAACAACTAGCAAGACAGGAACACAACCCCACCCATTAGCAGAGAGGCTGCCTAAAATCACAGTAAGTTCACAGATGCCCCAAAACACACCACTGGATGTGGCCCTGCCTACCAAAAAGACAAGGTCCAGCCCCACCCACCAGAACACAGGCACCAGTCCCCTCCACCAGGAAGCCTACACAAGTCACTGAAACAACCTCACCCACTGGGGGCAGACACCAAAAACAACTGGGGCTACGAACCTGCAGCCTGCAAAAAGGAGGCCCCAAACACAGTAAGTTAAGCAAAATGAGAAGACAGAGAAATATGCAGCAGATGAAGGAGCAAGGTAAAAACCCACCAGACCAAACAAATGAAGAGGAAATAGGCAGTCTACCTGAAAAAGAATTCAGAGTAATGAGAGTAAAGATGATTCCAAATTTTGGAACTAGAATGGAGAAAATACAAGAAACGTTTAACAAGGACCTAGAAGAACTAAAGAGCAAACAAACAACGATGAACAACACAATAAATGAAATTAAAAATACTCTAGAAGGAATTAATAGCACAATAACTGAGGCAGAAGAACGGATAAGTGACCTGGAAGATAAAATAGTGGAAATAACTACCGCAGAGCAGAATAAAGATAAAAGAATGAGAAGAATTGAGGACGGTCTCAGAGACTTCTGGGACAACAGTAAATGTACCAATATTCAAATTATAAGGGCCTCAGAAGAAGAAGAGAAAAAGAAATGGACTGAGAAAATATTTGAAGAGATTATAGTTGAAAACTTCACTAACATGGGAAAGGAAATAGTCAATAAAGCCCAGGAAGCACAAAGACTCCCATACAGGAAAATCCAAGGAGAAACACGCCAAGACACATATTAATCAAACTATCAAAAATTAAATACAAAGAAAAAATATTAAAAGCAGCAAGGGAAAAGCAACAAACATATAAGGGAAACCCCAAAAGGTTAACAGCTGATCTTTCAGCAGAAACTCTGCAAGCTAGAAAACTATAAGACACTAATGAAACAAATTAAAGATGATACAAAGAGATGGAGAGCTATACCATGCTCTTGGATTGGAAGAATCAACATTGTGAAAATGACTATACTACCCAAAGCAATCTACAGATTCAATGCAATCCCTATCAAACTACCAATGGCATTTTTCACAGAGCTAGAACAAAAAATTTCACACTTTGTATGGAAACACAAAAGACCCTGAATAGGGAAAGCAATCTTCAGAAAGAAAAATGGAGCTGGAAGAATCAGGCTCCCTAACTTCAGACTATACTACAAAGCTACAGTAATCAAGACAGTATGGTATTGGCACAAAAACAGAAATATAGATCAATGGAACAGGGTAGAAAGCCTGGAGATAAACCCATGCACATATGGTCACCTTATTTTTGATAAAGGAGGCAAAAATACACAATGGAGAAAAGAGAGCCTCTTCAATAAGTGGTGCTGGGAAAAGTGAACAGCTACATTTAAAAGAATGAAATTAGAACACTCCCTAACACCATACACAAAAATAAACTCATAATGGATTAAAGACCTAAATGTAAGGCCAGACACTATAAAACTTTTAGAGGAAAACATAGGCAGAACACTCCATTACATAAATCACAACAAGATCCTTTTTGACCCATCTCCTAGAGAAATGGAAATAAAAACAAAAATAAAAAATGGGACCTAATGAAACTTAAATGCTTTTGCACAGCAAAGAAACCATAAACAAGACAAAAAGACAACCCTCAGAATGGGAGAAAATATTTGCAAATGAAGCAACTGACAAAGGATTAATCTCCAAAATATACAAGAAGCTCATGTAGGTCAATATCAAAAAAACAAAAAACCCAATCCAAAAATGGGCAGAAGACCTAAATAGACATTTCTCCAAAGAAGATATACAGACTGCCAACAAATACATGAAAGGATGCTCAGCATCAGTAACCATTAGAGAAATGCAAATCAAAACTACAATGAGGTATCACCTCACATTGGTCAGAATGGCCATCATCAAAAATCTACAAATAATAAATGCTGGAAGCATTCACCTTGTTATAAAGCAGAAACTAACACACCACTGTAAAGCAATTATACTCCAATAAAGATGTTAAAAAAAATCTACAAACAATAAATGCTGGAGAGGGTGTGGAGAAAAGGGAACCCTCTTGCACTGTTGGTGGGAATGTAAATTGATACAGCCACTATGGAGAACAGTATGGAGGTTCCTTAAAAAACTAAAGATAGAACTATCATTGACCCAGCAATCCCACTACTGGGCATATACCCTGAGAAAATCATAATTCAAAAAGAAACATGTACTTCAATGTTCATTGCATCAGCCAGGACATGGAAGCTACCTAAGTGTCCATCAACAGATGAATGGATAAAGAAGATGTGGCACATATATACAACGAAATATTACTCATCCATAAAAAGAAATGAAATTAAACTGTTTGTAGGGATGTGATGGACCTAGAATCTGTCATACAGAGTGAAGTAAGTCAGAAAGAGAAAAATAAATACCGTATGCTAACACATGTATATGGAATCTAAAAAAAAAAAATGGTTATGATGAACCTAGGGGCAGGACAGGAATAAAGATGCAGATGTAGAGAATGGACTTGAGGACACAGGGAGGGAGCAGGGTAAGCTGGGACGAAGTGAGAGAGTAGCATTGACAATATATACGCTACCAGATATAAAATAGATAGCTAGTGGCAAGCAGCTTCATAGAACAGGGAGAACAGCTCGGTGCTTTGTGACCACCTAGAGGGGTGGGATAGGGAGGGTGGGAGAGAGACACAAGAGGAAGGGGATATGGGAATATATGTATATGTATAGCTGATTCACTTTGTTATACAGCAGAAACTAACACAACATTGTAAAGCAATTATCCTCCAAAAAAAGAAAGAAGATTGGAACTAAGTCCTAATGAATCTTCCCTTGTTACTATGAGACATCTCAGTTTTTCACCTAGGAATATTAAATGGCAAACTAACTATCCAACCTTTTAAGTGGAAAGGATGAGAAATAAGGAGTTTCCAGAGGCAATGTTTCCATCACAGTCACACTTCAGATTCTTACAAAGCCAAATTGTTGTAAATTTAAAAGTGCAGTGTTGCTCTCTAACCTTAGCTTCGTTTTCATTTTTTGCAAAGATTTATTTTTATTCTCATTGATGCTGATGGCTTTCGCCATTTTGTGACCACTATTAACATAAGTTTTTGAATGAGTCTGTAGAACAAAAAGGTGTGTTCAGAGACTGACAAAAGAAAGCCAAGAACTGGCCATGGAAAGGAGGAGGCCTTCTGTTGGAGAGCCTCCAAATCTGAACCAATCTGTTTAAGGTAGTCTGGAGACTAATAGCATTGATGGACTTTGGAATCACACAGATCTGGGTTTCAATTCCAGCTAAACCACTTTACTACCTTCATGCCCTTGGGAGGATTACCTTATAATTCTAAACCTCAATTTCTTCTTGGAATAATATTAGCAGCCATATCACAGTATCACATTAGTGGGAAAGTTCACTGCAGGAGCCTAGCACTGAGCTTGATGCATAGGACATGCTCAAGTATTTATTATTACCATCATCATCGAAGTCAGGATCCAATGGATCTTTCATTAAAAAGCCAAATATAAAATATCATGAAAGCTAATAATATATTTGTACACTTATCATAAAAATCATTACTTTTACTTTGTATTACTTTATTTTTTTGTGGCAGGAGCACTTAACATGGGATATACCCTCTTAACAAATTTTTAAATGTACAATACATTATTGTTAATTATGGGTACAATGGCGTACAACAAATCACTAGAGCTTATTTATCTTGCTTGGCTGACACTTTGTGTCCTTTAATCAATAACTCCCCATTGCCCTTTCCCCCCAAACCCTGGTAACCACAGTTCTACTCTTTAATTCTCTGCATTTTTATTTAACATAGTCAAATTTTAGATACCTCATGTAAGTGAATCATGCAGTATCTGTCTTTCTCTGTCTGGCTTATTTCACTTGGCATAATGTCCTCAAGGTTCATCCATGTTTTTACATATGGCAAGATTTCCTTCTTTTTTAAGCTGAATAGTATTCCATTTTATATATATACCACACATTCTTTATCCATTCATGTGGCAATGGACATTTAGGTTGGTTCCACATCCTGGCTATTTGGAATAGTGCTGCAATGTATATGGGAGTGCTGGTATTTCTTTCGCATCCTCATTTCAATTCTTTTGGATAAACACCCAGAAGTGGGTTTGCTAGATCATAGAGCAAAAATATAGGCCACAAAACTGCCAGAATAATGCCTATAACCAACACAGGATTTTTATTCAGAATATATAAACAACTTCTATTGATCAGTAAAAACAGTTACCAAACAGATAAGTGTTTGAAAAATGTCATTACAGAAGAATAAATGCAAATAAGTCTAAACCTATGTAAAGAAGCTCAAGGCATGAATATCAGAGAAAATAACTTTAAATCCATAATAATATAAAATTTTATATTCAGCAATTTAATAACTAAAATTAAATTAAAATCTACCAATACTAAATATATAAGGGTATGAAATAACTAGAAGTTTCATTCTACCACTAGTGGGAATGTAACTGATACCGTCACAATTTCTTGGCAATTCCAATAAAGATGAACATGCCTGCACATTGGTGGTTATTCATTAGGGTTCTCAGGAAAGCTACCCACTTGAATTCAAAAGCAATATTTTGTAATGTAAGCAATTAATACATATAGTTTAATTTTATTATTTTTTAAATGAAATGATTCATTTTACTCAATTTTATCTTGACTATATATCATAAAAATATTCAAGAAAAAAACAAAAGAAAAATTAAAATAAAAAATAAAAATCATTACTAATGACATGTTTGCCTGTGGATGTGAAATTATGCAAAGATATCAGGCTTAAATTCTACTTTCTAGGAAATAATAAGATAAATAATTACAAATATTTGGCACATATGCTACACCAATAAGTCAAGGTTCTATTCTATAGGCAAGCAAGAAGGACTACTGTGAATGAAGGTACTGTTAATAGAAGCATCTTCATGGGAGGAATCACCACTACCATTTTCTTTAGCAAAGGAAATCTTCTTGGAGGGATTAGACAAGACTTTCACTATGTACTTAAATTTTCTAATCACTAATATAATACATAATTATTTCTAAATATTGAGTATAGATCACATACAATCAATCATTACCAAAAAAAGTCAACTCTCCAGAGATTAATGCTCTTAATATTTTATTCCATATAGTATATATTTCCAGCTCTTATTTTTACAAATAGTCTTACTTTACAGAATTGGTATATATACTGTTCTTCAATGTGCTTAGTATCCTAACAGTTTAGCAAACCTAATATACCTGATTATTCAATAGTGGATGTATACAGCTAATATCTTATTATGAACAACATTCTGAAAAACATTTTTATAGATTAATTATAGGCCTAACTTTGATTACTTCTTTAGGAAATTTCTCCTAACCGGAATTGTTGGGACAAAGAGTTGATCATAGTTAAGGCTATTGTTAATCTAGGACAGGATAATTCAGAAGTTCCTTTGAATGATTAAAATAACAATTTGGGCACGGAAGGTACCTTCTAGGTCTAGCTTCTTAGATGACTCCAGCTGATATTTCTCTTTTTTCCCCACTGAATGTCGTGTCAATTGTTACATGTATATTTATAAACATACAGAGTATTCTGCCTGTCCTGACATATCAGCATTCTATGTGTGTTTCTTATATCTCTGGTAGGTAAGTAATCATGCATCACCAAACACAGAGCTGCGCTGTGTGTAGTGTTCACACTGCACGCTGTGGTATTAGAGTAACTTCCTGAACACTGACACAAGTTAGAGAACAACAACACAGGAAGAGAAGAGGGAATTAGTAATAGGAAATTTCAAACACTTAATAGTAAAACAAAATGGAATACAATTTCTCTATTGAATTTTTGGGCAGTGCAAAACGAGATGGAGGGAAAAGTTCCTGAATGATACTTTCCAATTCTAGCTTTCTACTAAGCAAGAAGTAATACTTCTCTTTTGGATGGGAGAGTGGCCTTAACTATACAGATATTTAAAGCCAGCAGAACAGGAAAAATAACCAAAGTGAGAATGTACAGATGTAAGAGAAAGTCTAGGATCTGGGCCTTGGAACTTCCAAATTTTACAGGTCAGATAAATAAGGAAAAGCAAGAAATGCATCAAAGGAAGAGGTGCCAAGGAAGAAAGATTCATGGAAGCTAGTAGAGAAGGATATTTTGAGAAAAACTGATAGTGTAACTATATCAAATGCTGCTGAGAAACATCAACAGATGAATGGATAAAGAAGATGTGATGTATATAAACAATGGAATACTACCCATCCTTAAAAAGGAATGAAATACTGCCATTTGCAGCAACATGGATGGACCTAGAGATTATCATACTAAGTGATGTAAGTCAGATAGAGAAAGACAAATACCGTACGATATCACTTATATGTGGAATCTAAAATATGATACAATGAACTTATTTACAAAACAGAAACAGACTCACAGACTTTGAAAACAAACTGATGGTTACCAAAGGGGAAAGGTAGGGAGAGATAAATTAGGAGTTCGGGATTAAGAGATACACAATACTATATATAAAATAGATAACCAACAAGGATCTACTGTATAGCACAGGGAAGTATATTTAATATCTTGTAATAACCTATAATGGAAAAGAATATGAAAAAGCACATATATGTGTGAGTGTAAAATATATATATATATATATATATATATATATATATATATCACTCTGCTGTGCACCAGACACTAACACATTTTAAATCTACCATACTTCAAAAAAAATGTAATGGGATTTGGAAAAGTGCAGGTCACTGATTAGAACCGTTTTGCAGTTGAGCTACAGGCAGAAGCCACACTGGAAAGAACTGAGGCTTGGATAGGTAGTGAGGAAATAGAGGCAGGACACAGTCATGCAGTTTCCATTCAATTTATTTACAAAAAGGAAAGGAAAAAATGAAACTCTAATGGAAGGGGAAGTAGGTGAAGGGGACTTTTGTTTTTGTAAGATATGTGTTGAAAGAGGTAATTTTTCTCCAGCAGTGATTAGTGCAGGAGGGAGCAATGAATTATGAATTACAGGTGACAGCAATGAGCAAAGTTCTAAAGCAGAAGGAGTTAAACTGTTGTTAGGATATACTCCAAAAAGCTCTGCTGTGTAGAAATAGGAGTAGGACAGGATTTTCAACTCCGGAAATTTGCTAATTCCTCTATAGCTTCTCCCTAAAGTCCTTCATGTAAGAATTAGGGAAGCTTCCTCAATGCTCATGGTTGAGGCGATGTCTACAACTTCCAGTCGTGAGAATGTGAACGTGTCTAAGGCTCAGCAGAAGTGTAGTGATAAAGATCAAAGTAGAAACAGTACTGCTAATAATGTGCATACCTTTTTTTTTTTACTGTTCATGGAGAATCACAGAAGCATCTAGAATAAATGTGAAGCAATACTAAGCAGACTTAAAGGCTACAGGCAGAGCGTGAGCAAAACAACTGTCCATTATATCAAGATAATGTAAAGTACTGTGGACAGAGAGCACATGTGAGACAAATTCACTTTGTTTCAGGAAGCATGACAACTATACCTACTCAAATAATCAAGCCAAAATCTTTCCAAGAACACAGTCTATGAAAGTATATTTACTTACATTTTGTGTAACCCAAACCAGGGCTTTAGTGGTTTCAAAATCCCAACAAATTCCCCTTTTATTGATGCCACTGAATGTTGTTTTTTTGTTTTAAGTCAGTTAAAAATTGAATGAGATTACATGCATGAAAGTGTGTAAACAAGTGCCTGGTACATAATAGGCATTTAATAACATACTAATTAAATTTGAACCTTTACCCCAAGGGAAGTAAGCTGAGGAAATAAAGGAGTATGACACTTGAGTCTTTTAGAGAGCTTTCTGGTTAGGACTCTAGAGAAAATATTTCATTTGTTTGAGTTTATCTATTAAGGAGACCAAATATTAAGTAAATATTTCGTAGAGTCATAATACTGGGGAGGGAGGCGTAGATAAGCAAGATAAGACTTTTCATAGATTTGTATGTGAACTAATTTTTCAGCTTATTACACTTAGCATGTGATAATGTTCTTGTTGAGGCTAAATGTTAAGTAGTATTCATTGTGCTGGATTTATAGACTTGGCTTTCTAGGAATAACACCTTAGTCTGTGTATTTTGACTTAGCTTATAGGAATATGAGTTGAAAAGAGAAGCACTAATCCCCACTAACTACCAATATCACTTTGAAAAACTGTTCAACCAAATTTGCTTTCATGAAAGTGAATGAGATGGCTTTCTTAGAAATCTGAAAATGTAATGTTAATAAGCAGTGTTAGAAAGCAGCCTTGGCTGTCACTAAAATTTTACGAATGAATGAATATAATGCAGATTCAAACTATGTATTATATATGTTTATATTAAATATGCACTACCAACTCTTATACAAAATCACAGCAAGAATATATTGAAAAATTTTAGGGTTTTACTTAAATATATCTCTCTTCTGCTTGTAGCTTATCTTCTGATGTACTTTCTGCAGAATGTATGCTTTGAGTTACTGCTTTCGTGTCAGATTATTTTGTTCCAAATAATGCACTTTCATTGCTGTGATATGTTTATGTCACTGTGAATTACATGAATCTTTAATTACTAAAATATGACTATAATTGTTTTGATGTATATTCATGTTTTAGAGGAGTGACAGATACGCTCACGTGTCATGAGCCATGAATTTACCTGCTAACTTGGATGCACAGTGAGAAGACTGGGAATTATATTTATTGGGAGAAACAGTAGGGCCAGGAAAGGTGAGTGGGAAAGATCTTGGGAAACCAGCCCTCCCATTTTTTTCTGACTCAGGAGTTTTACCAAAGGCAAGTGACAACATATCCATCACTCAGACTCTGCATTAGTGAAAGACATTATGTGTAGCTTAATAAAAGGACGCCTGAAAAACAAAGTGACAAGTCTTAACATCACAAAAGTTGTAAAATGTCGACAGAGTTATATAAGTTAGTTGTGTCCTGATATAAGATGCCACCATTCCTTACACATCTCTACTAACTCTCAGATTAGTAGCGGTACCTGGAGACAGATGGCATAACTGAGAAATCACCGTGTAAGTCTATTCCACAATCACAAAGGATATGAATCACTGAGGACGTACCACTTGAGTTTCCTGTCTTGCAGCTGCCAACCTGCTGTGGTGAACCAACGACATTGTCTTTGAAGTTATCACTCCATCAGTATTCAGCTCAGCTAGAGGCTTTCCTGGTGTGCCCTATGCTCTCACTTAAGCTCACACTGAGAAGGGAGGCACCTGATTGTAAATGAAAGGGCTGAAGGGTCTTTAGATGTGACAATTTGAAAAGAATGTTTGTGGAAGTGGTTATTTTAGAGAGTAGCCTCAAGGGCAAATTCCAACAAAGCCAACTCTAACACTTAAAATTAGAGGGAAAGATTATTTAAACAAAGTTAAGTGACCATGAATTTGGATCTCCAGAAAGAATTTAAAGCATTTTCCTGTAACCTTAGGGAAGTTTTATTATTTTTTTATAATTGTAAGGAAATACAGTGGGAAACATCATATATTCCATCTTCAATTTCCTCTCGTATGAAGCGGTACAATCTCTAAGTGTATCGCAAATTTAAAAAATCTCATACCTGAAAGCTCTGACCTAGTGTCTAGTGAATTAAAGTATTAGGGGGGAAAACTCTTCATTTTATGGCATTTTAATACTATAAAGACAATCAGCTCAAGAGGAAATCAAACATTTCTGTATTTCTCCAATACATTTCCTCAGAGATATTAGGTAAAAATGCCTTTCAATAAAAGTATAAAAGATATGGCTCAGGGCTTCCCTGGTGGCGCAGTGGTTGGGAGTCCGCCTGCCGATGCAGGGGACACGGGTTCGTGCCCCGGTCCGGGAAGATCCCACATGCCGCGGAGCGGCTGGGCCCGTGAGCTATGGCCACTGAGCCTGCACATCTGGAGCCTGTGCTCCGCAACGGGAGAGGCCACAACAGTGAGAGGCCTGCGTACCGCAAAAAAAAAAAAAAAAAAAAAAAAAAAGATATGGCTCAATCTCACACCTAGAGCAGACCCACTGGTCCTTCAGTGGAAATTTCTGGTATTGAGAAAAAAACAAAACTTAGTGGTTCGCCCAGGGGTTATTTCAGATGCAGAGCAGTATTCCTACCGACTTTTCTAACAAGAGCTTGTTGCTAAGTCACAGAGTGTTTAAATTACAACGTACATTTTACTGTTAATTGTCAAACATTGTCATCATCAGATTTAGTGACCATTTCACCTCTGAATCACACAGAAAAAACAACTCCACTCACACAGTCTCAGTTCAGAATTTTCTGGGATATTTGGACAACTTAAGGAGCCATCAAATTCTCCCCTATCTCCTTCTCCAGCCCGTCCTTGATTGTGTTCTTCGGCATCCTTGCTCCCCATACCTCAGCAACATTCACCCTCCTGTTACTAACCAAGCAAGCCTACTCTCCTTTTCATCAGAAGGTGCACCCCCTCTTGTTTCTGCCCGATTTTCTCCAGTTTGCTGGATAATTTCAATTCACCTTCTGTCATCCCTTCCGAACCTTCATGCTTCTCAACAGTTTTCATAGATTCCTCTAGGCAGGACTCATCATTTCTTTAACTCCCTTAAAATTTGAGCCTTTATTAGTATATTTATCACAACGGACGCTCTTATTGGCAAGGTCAACTATCATGCTACTTTCTTCTCTTCTAGGGGTCACCTTTATTTCAATGATGATACATGGGTGTATCATCCATGTGGTGATGAGGGATGGTCAGTCACATGGGATCTGAAAAGATGCCAAACCCCCAGATTTCAAGTAAGTATTCTCTGAATGGTCTCCTTGAAGCCTCTATCATGGGGTTTGAGGTAAGAGGGAAGTGTGTACATCCTTCTCTGATGGAGCCGGGAGTAGAAATCCCGTAGCACTCCAACACACCTCTGCTAAGACATTATCTTCTCTCTAAGCTGCTTCAACCTCAGTTCTTTCGTACGTTCATTCTGGATATCATTACAAAAGTGGCAATTTGTTTACTTCTTCTATGAGCCTGAAATAAGGAACGTGGTACTTGGTTTTGAAGTGTACAGATAGTTGCTAAACTTTGTTTTGTTTTTGACCTTTGGGGGATTCCGCTAAAATGGAAAGAGAAAATTATTTAGAGAGGCAAGGTGAGCCCAGGCAAAACAGTTCTGGAGAAAACACCCTAAGTTTCTCATATACCTACAGTGGAATTTGAGGGCATTTTAAAAGTGCTGTGTGTCCCAAATGGGCAGAAAGTTTGAACGAGTGGACCTGCATACTGTCTCCCTTCCATGGAGATGCACACCAGAAGGAGATGGACTGGACAGTTCCTAGGAGTGATTAGAATAAGAAATGCTCAGATGTCAGTGGACCACCCACAGTAATGCAAGGTAGGTCAGTACAAACACATACTTGGGGGACAATTCAGAGCCAAGACTCATCTGTATAGCGACGTTGTGTGGATTAGAAAAAATCCACAGCAGGACACAACCTGGAAGCAGAGTTCATGCTATACTGCAGCCCAAATTTGTCCCCTTTGCTGAGCAGTATTATGTGATTATATGATTTTTCTTTTGAATTTCCTGCTTTGAAATGCGTGTCTGTCAGCATACTGAGAAAACTATAATAAATTTTATTGCTAGAACATGTTTAATAATTTAGAATAATATTTAAAAAACAAAAAGCATAACCATACATAACTTGATTTTAAATATCTATTAAATATACCCATCATCAGAGAAGAAAACATTGAGAATTCATCTTCATCTCCATGCCATTCATGAAGATGAATCATAGTGTCATAAAGATCTTAGAAGGTTTTCTGATTAGTGCCACAAAATAGACATCCCTCATTAACCCACATGTGGTTGGCTGCTTTGACAAAAGATGTCCTGTAAGCTGTCATAAAAAGCATATTCTATTCTGTGGCATGTGTTTCTAAAATAAGAGTTCTTTTGAAGTTACTTCCTAGTAGAAAGGTATTCCTGAGTGTGCACTTAAAAAATTGATTACTGTGCCCATTTATATCCTGGGTCATGAAAGATGGCATGATTTTCATACCTGAGGGACGCTGCCTTCTTCCTTATGTGTAAATATACTAAACTTAAGACTTTTGTTGCCTTAAGACTTACAGACCATGTTAATAAAATGTGTGCACATTTCAGTCAGTGTATTAATCATATCCATACCAAATCCCACAGAGGCTTTGCCATAATGGTCTCTAAGTTTTCTATAATTGTAATTCTGGTAACTAGGAGACATTGGGTTTATATTGTGAGGAGCTGGGTATTTTTACCGCTCATCAGCTTCTGTATACTTTTGGAATAATTCCCCACAGAATTCCAAACAGAAATACATATTTTAGTAAGTCCCTTTTTCTTATAGTATGATCGCCTTTTCTTATAACTCTGATACGTACTCTGGGCCATGGCAGAGATTTGCTTATCTCCATTGGATGGCTTTAAACTGAATTGTTTAAAACAGTAATGGGAAAGAAAGAGGAGGGCAGGGGAAGGGAGAAAATGTCTTACTAATTTTAACAGTTTCTGTACATAGATTCTCTTTCTTTCTCTCTCTCTCTCTCTCTCTCTCTCTCCCCCCCCATCAGATAGTTCCTTATAACACAATACACCCACCTTCCAATTTATGTGATTTCTTTTTCTTAACCATTGTAAATAAATATATAAAAATACATTATAATCATATTTAAATCATACATAAGTAAATATATGAAACAAACCATTAATACATTATTATCATTTTATACTATCCAAATTTACTTAGGTTTACTCTCATTTTAATCACTTTTGTTTCTCTTCCTGCCATCTGGCATTGCAGATCTTCCATTTGAAATCCTGCATATCCCTTTTTTTTTTTTTTTTTTTCTGGCGGTACGCGGGCTTCTCACTGCTGTGGCCTCTCCAGTTGCCGAGCACAGGCTCCGGACGCGCAGGCTCAGCGGCCATGGCTCACAGGCCCAGTCGCTCCGCGGCATGTGGGATCTTCCCAGACCATGGCACGAACCCGTGTCCCCTGCACCGGCAGGCGGACTCTCAACCACTGGGCCACCAGGGAAGCCCCTGTATATTCCTTTTAAAGAGATGTTTTTCTTCCCAATATTAAGCTCTACTTGTAATAATTATTTCAGCATTGGTTTGCCTGAAAATATAATTTTTTCACTTTAATTTTCTAAAGGCATTTTTGCTGTGCATGGAATTCTGGTTGGCAGTTATTTTCTTTGGCATTTTGAAAATATTATTCAGCTATCTCCTATTTTCCACTGGAGTTGTAGAGAAGAAGTTAGGTTTTAACTGTCACACATTAGAATATAATCCTTCAAGTTTTCTTCTTCCGATTGCTTTAAAATTTTTCTCTTTGTTTTTAGTCTTCAGTAGTTATTGACATGATTAGGTGTGGATTTTCTTTTGTATTTACCTTGCTTGTTGTTCACAGTCTTTTTGAAATATGGTTTTCTGTCTTTTGTCAGTTTTACAAAGATTGTATCCATTATCTCTTCAAATTGTTTCTGCTCCATTTTTCTTCTGTCCTTTAGGATTCCAACTACAATTATTTTAAGCATTCTTATGCTACCTTCCATGTCTCTTATGTTTTATTTTCCCCTTATTTTTGTCTCTTTGTGCATTATTCAAGATATATTCTCTTAGCTCTTCCACTAAAAAAATTATTTCTCAGCTGCTTTTAAATTGTTCTTAAACCATCCATTGAGTTTCTCATTAGCTATTTTATTTTTCACTTCTAGAATTTCTATTTTTAAAAATACATAATTTGCAATTTTCTCCTGAAAGTTTCAATTCTGGCTATTATCACCGTAAAATAGCATAATTATTTCAAAATTTCTTTGGTATTTGCAGCTGCTATAGTTCTGCTTCTATATATCTTATTCTGTTCAGGCTGCTGTAATAAAATACCACAGACTGGGTGGCTTAGAAACAACAGAAATTTATTTCTTACAGTTTTGGAGACTGGAAGTCCAAAATCAGAGTGCCTGCATGGCTGGGCAAGGGCCATCTTCCAGGCTGCAGACTTCTCCTTGTACCTTCACATGGTGGAAGAGGTAAGGGAGCTCTGTGGAGTCCCTTATACAAGGTCACTAATTCCATTCATGAGGGCTCCACCCTCATGGCCTAATCACCTCCCAAAATCCCCACCTACTGATACCATCACCATTGGGGATTATGTTTCAACACATGATTTTCAGGAGGACACAAACACTTAGACAACAGCACTGTGTTTTGTTTTTGCTGGTGGCTTTTAGTCATGCTGTCTTACCTCTTCATTTGCCTGGTCATGTTTGTTTGGATAATTTGGATATCTGTTTGAAAAGTCAATTGGAGAAATAATTTGAGACCTAACCTGTTACCTTGTTCCACAGTCTTTTCATTTTGCCTCTGCTTGCTGCATGGGGTCACGAGAAATTTGGGATTACCGCAGTCCAGTATGAGGTACTGAGGGTAGTTGAACCTGCACTGTAGTCTCTGGAGGGGCTTTTCCATATAGAGGTCACTCTTACCTTAGGGTGGGGGCCTTTGCAGTCCCAACGTAATGTGAGAGAGGTCCTTCAACTTCTCCTCTTTTGGAGGTTCCTGGACTCTAATTCCCATCTCCTTCTCTACTCCAGAGTGTCAAATTGGCTACTTCACCTCTGAGTATTTTGGCTCTCTTGACCTGAGTGGTAAATAATTGGAGAGGAAAAACCCCCCGAATCCTAGACTTACCTCAGTGGGGCTCTATCCTTTCCCAAATTTTGGTGGGATCAATTTTAACTCTCTTTTCCACTCTCCAGTATTTTCTTATCATGTGATTTGTCCCACAGGTTTTCTAGTTATTCTCATGATGGTTTTGGTCCAAATTATCTAATCTCCCAGACTAAGAAGCACTTCCAATAATATTTTAAATTATTCTTCTATTACTTAAATATCATTCGTAATCTCCCTACTTCGAACATCTGAACTTTGATCCACTTTAAATTTGTATTAAAAAACAAAAATTTCAATGCCAGTGAGAGGCATTATCACATACAACCCATAAAATGTCTTCATTTGTAAAGCTGTGATCAATAAATAGTGAGTGCATTTTTATGAAAATTGGTTGGATTTCTAATTGACTACCCAGAAAATTTGTTAATTAGAAGAGTTCATCAGAAGCAACCTGATGTGAATGTCCATTAACTTTTATCCAAGTTTTCCCACTCACAAGATGAGTGACTTTGGGCAAGATTTTACTTATATATATTTCATTTTCCTCATATATAACATGTGATAATGTAACTTCTTTTAATGGGTTATTGTTAAGATTTAAATGATATACTTAGAGTGTTTGTCACAAAGTAAATACTCAGTAAATTAATGTTTCTCTCTTCTTTATCTAAGAAGGGAAAATGGCTATTTTTTCACTTTTTAAGTACTTGTCCATATTTCTCATTATCAAAGGAAGTGACTCAAACTTTTATTTGAGGAGTCATCTCAAATATTCAACTTATCATCTATCTAAATAACCCATTACAGGAGAAAATTTACAGGGACATTTTGGGACCTGGTGTCAAGCTAATGCTCTCATTATTTTTAGACTTTGAAAAGTGAAAACAAATGATGTGGACATTTATTCACTAGCTGTGTTTCCTCTTCTCAGGGTTTACCAATATCAGCAACACCATAAAGTGCTGTTACTATTTCCCACTGTTCTCTCTTCTGATCTACTACATATAAACTATATATGAAAGCCAACTTTGTTTGTAGGGTCTCTATTATTGTACTGAAGTGTATTTTTCATAGAAGAAAGGGGGGAATAGAGTTTGGTAATTCATCATTTTTTAAACAAATATGGGGAAATAAACTACAGGTCACAAAAGCATGTGAGTGATACATATGTTTGTACATTTTAGGAATTTGAACTCAGAACATGGTGGGGAATCATGATCATCACATTTAAGAATCCTTTGTGGAAGTCAGATGGTAGTAAGTCTTTGCAAAAAAAATATTTACCTAAAGTTTAGAAGTAATTAGAAGAATTTCAACAAAATGTATATATTTACTTTCTGTCAATTTATATTTTTGTATTTTCAACAATTCAATGAACAATTTGGGAACATATTACTAGTTATAGAAATTCCTGATCTCCCTCATTAATAAGGATATATATTTGTAGCAACATAAGCAGCAAAAAAAATACTGTCTTCTTTGACTAATCTCATGAAAATAACTTTACATATATTGAGGGCTAATTGTACACCAGGGACCAACAGCACTTTTACATGTGTTACTATCATTTGATCCCCAATATAAATTTGAGCTATCTTAATTGTGAACTGTGGAAATAGGTAAGACAATAAATACAGAAAATTTCCAGACATAGCTGTTTAAAATCATAACTTTCCTGGCCCCTCTCTAATCTCATTTTCATTCAAGTCGGTCACATGCCACCTAGTGATATCATAAAGAACTGCAAGTTATTATTTATTAATATAATACATTTTCTTACAGTGGACCTTTTTCCTTCAACAACTTTCTGCTTTTCTTTTTCATCTCTCTCTCTCTCTCTCTCTCTCTTCCTCTTCCTCTCTCTCCCTGTCCCCCCTCATCTCCCTCTTCCTTTCCTTCCCCTCTTTCTTACACTTTGAAAGGCAGTTAATTATAAGGTAGCAATGCAGTACATAACCACTGATGCATGTTTGCTTCAGGCAACTCCAACATAGTTTGTGCTACTAATTAATAGATAAAAATCTCTGCTTTCATAGTTATACAAAGAAAAAAGGAAGTGAGAAGAGAAAAAGATCAAGGGAAATATTTAAGTAAATATATTGAACACCAATTAGTTAGATAAAATACAAAAGGAAATCACTTTTAAATTAACGTATTTTAATCTTAATGTATGTATAACAACATATAGTTATACATCTTGTGTTATCTTCCTGTACCTTCAAGAAATGCTAATTATGAAAACATTCTTAAGTCTAAAATTTCTCTCCAAGGAATAGAAAAGCCTTTATTTTTTTTAATGTCATTCAGTCACAGTTTCAGAAATTAGCTGCCTTATCTATATTTTCCTATCTCTTAATTTCAAAAAAAAAACAGTATATCTGATTACAGATTGAGAGGAAAAAAATGCTGTAATTGAAAAGTCCATGAAATAAAGTAACAGACCTGCTACATATTTTTTCACATATTCCATGTTGTCTCTACTTAAAAATAAGTTTATTTTACACCGAGCCATGTCATTATCATATTATACAAAATAAGTAAGGACAAGAATTACTGTTGTGTGCTCAGTGATTGAACGGACTATGCTAGTAACCACAGGGCACAGAATCTTGAAGTGCTTTCTTTTTTTTTAATTTAATAAATATGTTTTATTATGTTAACAAAAATTAACATAACTTAATATGCTATGAAACACAGCTCCGGAATTTCTTCATCTTGCAAATCCAAAACACTATATCCATTGAACAATAGCTTCCCTTTCCTCAACCTTCCAGACCCTGGTAACCACCATTCTACTTTCTGTTTCTATGAATTTGATTACTTTATTTTTTATTATCATTTTTTACATCTTTATTGGAATACAATTGCTTTACAATGATGTGTTAGTTTCTGCTGTATAACAAAGTGGATCAGCTATGCATATACACATATCCTCTCCCTCTTGTGTCTCCCGCCCACCTTCCCTATCCCACCCCTCTAGGTGGTCACAAAGCACCGAGCTGATCTCCCTGTGCTGTGCGGCTGCTTCCCACTAGCTATCTATTTTACATTTGGTAGTGTATATATGTCCATGCCACTCTCTCACTTCGTCCCAGCTTACCCTTCCCCCTCCCTGTGTCCTCAAGTCCGTTCTCTTGTCTGCATCGTTATTGAAATGCTTTCTAAAAGAGCACTGTCTTCATGGCATGTTACACATAAATGTAACATTAGAAACTACCAGTGACAGGTTATTTGGGGAAGTACCCAAAATATCTCTACAACATGCTAGCTAGACTTCCAGATTTTTTAATTTAGAAATTAAATTTTGGGAGAAGTGCGGCCCAGATGGCGGAGCAGGAAGATCCTGACCTCACCTCTTCCCACAGGCACACCAAAATGACAACTATTTACAGAGCAACTATCGATGAGAATGACCTGCAGACTAGCAGATAAGATTTTCCACAGCTAAAGCCATAAAGAAGGAACCACAGTGAGATAAGTAGGAGGGGTTCAGATGAGGTATAGTTAAGACCCATACCCCTGGGTAGGTGACCCACAAATGGGAGGGTAATCACAGTTGCAGAGTTTCTCCCCAAGAAGTGAGGGCTCTGCACTTTACATCAAACTCCCCAGCCCAGCAGTCCTGCACTGGGGAGATAAGGCCCCAGAACATCTGGCTTTGAAGATCAGTCAGGCTTGCACATGAGAGAGCCAGAGGGCAATAGGATGCAGAGACTCCACTGTTAAGGGCATGTGCAAAATCTCACCTGCTGCAAGTTCCAGAGCAGAGGCAATAACTTGAAAATTTCCTGGCCAGATTCACTTACCGTCTTGGAGAGCCTGTCAGACAGGCAGGAGGCAATTGGGGCTCCCCATAGGGACACAGACACTGATGGCAGCCATTTTGGGGAGCACATTCTATGATGAGGACAGTAGTGCTGGCAAGTGCCAGACACATTTTGGGGTCCTTCCTCTAGCCTATTAGGACTAGGGCTTACCTGCCGACCAGATGGTTGACACTAGTCCTGGGAACCTCCAGGTTACACAGCCAGCCATGTAGGGACTCAGCCCCACCCATCAGCAGGCTGGTGCCAGCTCTGGGCCAAATCAGTCCCACAGCCAGCTGCCCCAGGATTCAGCCCAACCCACTAGTGGGCTGGCACTGGCCCTGGGCCTCCCAGCCACCACACAAGGCAGGGCTTGGCAACCAACCAGGCCAAGGGCAAGCCCCTGCTACCAGCACACACATAGGGGTTGGCCATGCCACAAGAGAAGGACCCACATAGTCCACATAGGGGCACCACTACAGCATATAGCTCTGGTGACTAGAGAGGAGTGTGCTACTTGGCCCCATAGGACATCTCCTATATAAGGCCACTTCTTCAAGATTGGGAAACCTACCTACCTAGTACATAGAAATAAACACAGAAAGTTAGGCAAAATGAGGAGACAGAAATATGTTCCAAATGAAGGAAACAAGACAAAACCTCAGAAGTAGAACTAACGAAGTAGAGATAAGCAATCAACCCAATAAAGGGTTCAAGGTAGTGATCATAAAGATGCTCAATGAACTCAGGAGAAGAATGGATGAATACAGTGAGAGTTTTAACAAAGAGTTAGAAAATATAAAGAAGAACCAAACAGAGCTAAAGAATACAATAAATGAAATAAAAAATACACTAGAAGGAATCAACATTTGGTAGATGATACAGAGGAATGGATCAGTGATCTGGAAGACAGAGTAGTGGAAAATCACCCAAGCTGAACAGAAAAAAGAAAAAAGGATTCCACAAAATTAGGAAAGTTTAAGAAACCTCTGGAAAAACATCATACATACTAACATTTACATTATAGAGGTCCCAAAAGGAGAAGAGAGAAAAATAGGGGCATAGAAATTATTTGAAGTAATAGTAGCTGAAAACTGCCCTAACATAGGAAAGGAAACAGATGAATAAGTCCAGGACGAACAGAGATACCAAAAGAGGCTCACACTAAGAGAGTGTAATTAAAATGGAAAAAATTAAACCTAAAGAGAGAATCTTAAAAGTAGCAAGAGAAACTAGCTATGTATTCCCATAGGACTCTCAGCTGACTTTCCAGCAGGAATTTCCAGGCCAGAAGAGGACGGTATGATATATTTAAGGTAATGAAAGGAAAAAAACCCCTACAACCACGAATACTCCACTTGGTAAAACAATCATTCATATTTGAGCGAGAGATAAAGAGTTTTCTAGACAAGCAAAGGCTAAGAGTACAGCACCACTAAATATGCTTTACAAGAATTGTTAAAGTGACTTCTGTAAGCAGAAAGGAAAAGACCACAATGAGAAAAATGAAAATTAGGAGAGGAAAAATCTCATTGGTAAAGGTAATATATCAAGCATTTATAAAACTTGTAGGAAAGTTACAAGACAAAAGTAGTAAAATCATCTATATTCACAATAAGTAGTAAAGGGATATGCAAAGCAATATGATGTCAAAAACATTAAAATGCAGTTTTGCTAAAATGTGTTCAAACCTAAGAGATCATCAACTTAAAAATAATGACTAAATATACAGGTTATTATATATGAACCTCATGGTAACCACAAACCAAAAACCTGTAATAAGTACACACACAAAAAAGAGAAAGAGAGAGACCTTCAAGATGGCGGAAGAGTAAGAAGTGGAGATCAACTTCCTCCCCACAAATACATCAGAGATATATCTACATGTGGAACAATTCCGACAGAACAGCTACTGAATGCTGGCAGAAGACCTCAGACCTCCCAAAAGGCAAGAAAATCCCCAAGTACCTGGGTAGTGCAAAAGAAAAAACAGAGACAAAAGAATAGGGATGGGACCTGCACCTCAGGGAGGGAGCTGTGAAGGAGGAAAGGTTTCCACACACTAGGAAGCCCCTTCACGGGTGGAGGCTGTGGGTGGCAGAGCGGGGAAGAAGCTTCAGAGCCACGGAGGAGAGCGCGGCAACAGGGGTACGGAGGGCAAAGCAGAGAAATTCCCGCACAGAGGATCGGTGCCGACCAGCACTCACCAGCCCAAGAAGATTGTCTGCTCACCTGCTGGGGTGGGCAGGGGCTGGGAGTTGAGGCTCGGGCTTCGGAGGTTGGATCCCAAGGAGAGGACTGGGGTTGGCTGCGTGAACACAGCCTGAAGGGGCCTAGTGCGCCACAGCTAGCTGGGAGGGAGTCTGGGAAAAAGTCTGGAACTGCCTAAGAGACAAGGGACTTTTTCTTGCCTCCCTGTTTCACGGTGCAGAGGAGAGGGGATTAAGAGCATCGCCTAAATGAGCTCCAAAGACGGGCGCAAGCCCAGCTATCAGTGCGGACCCCAGAGACGGGCATGAGACACTAAGTCTGCTGCTGCAGCCACCAAGAAGCCTGTGTGCAAGCACAGGTCACTATCCACACCTCCCCTCCCAGGAGCCTGTGCAACCCACCACTGCCAGGGTCCCGGGATCCAGTGACAACTTCCCTGAGAGAATGCACGGTGCACCTCAGGCTGGTGCAATGTTATGCTGGCCTCTGCCACTGCAGGCTTGTCCCGCATTCCATACCCTTCCCTCCCCTTGGCCTGAGTGAGCCAGAGCCCCCTAATCAGCGGCTCCTTTAACCCCGTCCTGTGTGAGCTAAAAACAGACGCCATCAGGTGACCTACATGCAGAAGCAGGTCCAAATCCAGAGCTGGACCCCAGGAGCTGTGTGAACGAAGAAGAGGAAGGGAAATCTCTCCCAACAGCCTCAGGAGCAGCGGATTAAGTCTCCACAATCAAGTTGATGTACCCTGCATCTGTGGAATACATGAATAGACAACGAATCATCCCAAATTGAGGAGGTGGGCTTTGGGAGCAGCGATATATATATATATTTTTTTCCTTTTTCTCTTTTTGTAAGTGTGTATGTGTATGCTTTTGTGTGTGATTTTGTCTGTATAGCTTTGCTTTTACCATTTGTCCTAGGGTTCTGTCCGTTTTTTGTTTTTTGCTTTTGTTTTTGTTTGTTTGTTTGTTTGACTATTTTTTGCTGTACGTGGGCCTCTCACTGTTGTGGCCTCTCCCGTTGTGGAGCACAGGCTCTGGACGTGCAGGCTCAGTGGCCATGGCTCACGGGCCCAGCCTCTCCGCGGCATGTGGGATCTTCCCGGACTGGGGCACGAACTCGTGTCCCCTGCATCAGCAGGCAGACTCTCAACCACTGTGCCACCAGGGAAGACCTGGTTTTTTTTTTTAGTATAGTTTTTAGTGCTTGTTATCATTGGGGGATTGTTTTTTGGTTCGGTTGCTCTCTTCTTTCTTTCCTTTTTTTATTACTTAATTTTTTTTTAATTTTTAATAATTATTTTTTATTTTAATAACGTTATTTTATTATTTATTTTTATTTCTTTTATTCTCCCTTTTCTTCTGAGCCATGTAGCTGACAGACAGGGTCTTGGTGTTCTGGCCAGGCATCAGGCCTGTGCCTCCGAGGTGGGAGAGCCGAGTTCAGAACATTGGTCCACCAGAGACCTCCCGGCTCCACATAACATCAAATGGTGAAAATCTCCCAGAGATCTCCATCTCAATGCCAAAACCCAGCTCCACTCAACAACCAGAAATCTACAGTGCTTGACACCCTATGCAAAATAACTAGCAAGAGAGGAACACAACCCCACCCATTAGCAGAGAGGCTGCCTAAAATCATAATAAAGTCACAGACACCCCCAAAACACACCACCAGAGGCAGACCTACCCACCACAAAGACAAGATCCAGCCTCATCTACCAGAACACAGGAACCAGTCCCTTCCACCAGGAAGCCTACGCAACCCACTGAAACAACCTTACCCACTGGGGGCAGACACCAAAAACAACAGGAACTACGAACCTGCAACCTGCGAAAAGGAGACCTCAAACACAGTAAGTTAAGCAAAATGAGAAGACAGAGAAACACACAGCAGATGAAGGAACAGGGTAAAAACCCACCAGACCAAACAAATGAAGAGGAAATAGGCAGTCTACCTGTAAAAGAATTCAAAAAAATGATAGTAAAGATGATCCAAAATCTTAGAAATAGAATAGAGAAAATACAAGAAACATTTAACGAGGACCTAGAAGAACTAAAGAGCAAACAATGAAGAACAACACAATAAATGAATTTAAATAGAAAATATTTGCAAATGAAGCAACTGACAAAGGATTAATCTCCAAAATTTACAAGCAGCTCATGAAGCTCAATAACAAAAAAACAAACAACCCAATCCAAAAATGGGCAGAAGACCTAAACAGACATTTCTCCAAAAAAGATATACAGATTGCCAACAAACACATGAAAGAATGCTCAACATCATTAATCACTAGAGAAATGCAAATCAAAACTACAATAAGATATCATCTCACACCAGTCAGAATGGCCATCATCAAAAAATCTAGAAACAATAAATGCTGGAGAGGGTGTGGAGAAAAGGGACACTCCTGCACTGTTGGTGGGAATGTGAATTGGTACAGCCACTATGGAGAACAGTATGCAGGTTCCTTAAAAAACTACAAATAGAACTACCATATGACCCAGCAATACCACTACTGGGCATATACCCTGAGAAAACCATAATTCAAGAAGAGTCATGTACCACAATATTCATTGCAGCTCTATTTACAATAACCAGAACATGGAAGCAACCTAAGTGTCCATCAACAGATGAATGGATAAAGAAGATGTGGCACATATATATAATGGAAAATTACTCAGCCATAAAAAGAAACAAAACTGAGTAATTTGCAGTGAGGTGGATGGACCTAGAGTCTGTCACACAGAGTGAAGTAAGTCAGAAAGAGGAAAAAAAGTTCATGAAGAACCTAGGGGCAAGATGGGTACAAAGACACAGACCTACTAGAGAATGGACTTGAGGACACGGGGAGGGGGAAGGGTAAGCTGGGAGAAAGTAAGAGAGTGGCATGGACATATATACACTAACAAATATAAAACCGATAGCTAGTGGGAAGCAGCTGCAAAGCACAGGGAGATCAGCTCAGTGCTTTGTGACCACATAGAGAGGTGGTATAGGGAGGGTGGGAGGGAGGCAGAACCAAGAGAGAAGAGATATGGGGATATATGTATATGTATAGCTGATTCACTTTGTTATAAAGCAGAAAGTAACACACCATTGTAAAGCAATTATATTCCAATAAAGATGTTAAAAAAAAAAGAATATTGTTATCTGTAGGGTACTGGAGGGAAAAAGGACAGATGCTATACTTTTCTGAATACACTATTATAGTTCCAGAAAAAAAAGAAAAGAGAAAGAAATGCAAATAACACTAAGGATAACCATCAAATCACATAGGAAGAGAGGAAAAAAAAGAGAGAGAACAAAAAAGAACTAGAAAAGTCACCAGAAAGCAGTTAATAGATAGGTATATACTTATGGCAGTAAGTACATACCTATCGATAATCACTCTAAATGCTCCAATCAAAAGACATAGAGTAGCTAAATGCATTTTAAAAATCATATATATGCTGCCTACAAGACACTCCAGATGTATGGAGACACAGATTGAAAGTGAGGGGGTGAAAAAAGGAATTCTATTCATGTAGAAATGAAAAGAAAGCCGGGGTAGCAATACTTATAAAATTGACTTGAAAACAAAGACTGTAACAAGAGACAAGGAAAAATAGTACATAATGATAAATGGATTGATCCAGCAAGAAGAGAGAACAATACAAATATATGCACCGAACACAGGAGCATCTAAATACATAAATATTAACTATCGCAAAGGGAAAAATTGACAGTAACACAGTAATAGTAGGCAACATTAACACCCCACTGAAATCAATGGACAGATTATCCAGACAGAAAATCAATATTAAAACACTGGCCTTATGACACATTAGACCAGATGGACTTAATATTTTATCCAAAAGCAGTAGAATACACATTCTTTTAAAGTGCTCATGGAACATTCTCCATGATAGATCACATGCTAGGACACAAAACAAGTCTCAGTGACTTTATGAAAAATTGAAAGCATTTCCAACATCTTTTCCAATTATAATGCTGTGAAACTAGATATCAACTGCAAGAAAAAAACTGCAAAAAAACCAAACATATAGAAGCTAAACAATATACTACTAAACAACCAATGGGTCACTGAAGAAATCAAAGAAGAAATTTAAAAATATCTGGAGACAAATGAAAATGAAAAAACAATGATTCAAAATCTATGGGATACAGCAAAAGTAGTTCTAAGAGGGAACTTTATAGCAATGCAAGCCTCCTCAGGAAACAAGAAAAATCTCAAATAAACAACCCAAATTGACATCTAAAAGAACCAGAAAAATGAATAATGAAAAAAACCCAAAGTTAGTAGAAGGAAAGAAAACATAAAGGACAGAGCAGAAGTAAATGATAAAGGCTTTAAAAAATTAATTAAACTAAGAGCAGGTTCTTTGAAAAGATAAACAAAATTGATAAACCTTTAGCCACACTCTTCAAGGCAATGAATGGGTAAAACTGGAAATGAAAGAGAAGTTACAACTGACACCACAAAAACACAAAATATCATAAGATATTACTATGAACAAGTATATGAAAATAAAATAGATGAATTCCTAGAAAAGCAGAAGAAATAGACATCTTCCTAGAAAAGTACAATCTCCCAAGTTTGAAACAGGAAGATATAGAAAGTATATATAGATTATTACCAGTAATGAAATTGAACCAGTAATTTTAAAAACTCCCAAGAAATCTGATTCCAAGACCAAACATGTTCATAGATGAGTTCTACCAAACATTTAAATAAGAGGTAACACCTATCCTTCTCAAAGTATTCCAAAATATTGAAGAGAAAATAATGCTTCCCAACTCATTCTATGAGGCCAGCATCACCTTGATATCAAAACTAGACAAAGACACCACACAAAAAAAGAAATTACAGGCCAAAATTACTGATGAACATAGTTATAAAAATCCTCAATAAAATATTAGCAAACCAATTTCAACAATACACTAAAAGGATTGTTCACACTGATCGAGTGGAATTTATCTCAGAGATGCAAAGATGGTTCAATATCAACAAATCAATCAATGTGATACATGTTAATAAATTGAATAAAAATCGTATGATTATATCAACGGATGCAGAAAAAGCTTGTGACAAAATTCAAACACTCATTTATGAAAACTATCAAAAAAGTAGGTATAGCAGGAACATATCTTAACATAATAAAGGCTGTATATGAAAACTACAGTCAACGTTATATTTAATGGTGAAAAACTAAAAGCTTTTCCTCTAAAATTAGGAACAAGACAAGGAAGCCCACTCTCACCACTTTTATTCAACATAGTATGGAAGTCCTAGCCACAGCAATCAATCATGAAATAAAAGGAATCCAAAATGGAAAGGAAGAAATAAAACTGTCACTCTTTGCAGATGACATGATACTACATATAGAAAATCCTAAAGATGCTACCAAAAAACTATTAGAACTAAGAAATGGATTCAGTAAAGTTGCAGGGTACAAAATTAATCTATGGAACTCTGTTGCATTTTGAACACTAACAATGAACTATCAGGAAGAGAAATTAAGGAAACAATCCCATTTACAGTTGCATCAAAAAGAATAAAATACCTAGGAATAAATCTAACCAAGGAGGCAAAAGACTTGTACTTGGAAAACTATAAGACACTGATGAAAGAAACAGATGACCCAAACAGATAGAAAGACATATTGTGTCCATGGATTGCAAGAATGAACATTGTTAAAATGACTATACTACCCAAGCCAATCCAAAGGTTCAATGCAATCCCTATCAAAATACCAATGGCATTTTTTACATAACTAGAGCAAATAATTATAAAATTTGTATGGAAACACACAAGACCCTGAATAGCCAAAACAATCTTGAAAAAAGAACAAAGCTGGAGGTATCATACTTCCTGATTCCAAACTCTAATACAAAGCTATAGTAATCAAAACAGTATGGTACTGGCACAAAAACAGACATATAAATCAATGGACCAGAATCAAACCCACACCTATATGGGCTTAATCTATGACAAAAGAGGCAAGGATATATAATGGGGAAAAGGCAACCTCTTCAATAAATGGTGTTGGAAAAACTGGACATTTACTTACAAAAGAATCAAACTGAACTACTTTCTCACATCACATACAAAAATAAATCCAAAATGGATTAAAGAGTTAAATGTAAGACCTGAAACCATAAAACTTCTAGAGGAAAATGTACGTTCTTTGACATTGGTCTTAGCAGTATTTTTTTGGGATATATCTCCTCAGGCAAGGGAAACAAAAGCAAAAATAAATGGGACCCAATAAAACTAAAAAGCTTTTGCACAGTGAAAGAAACTATCAGGAAAACAAAAAGGCAGCCTCCTGAATCAGGGAAGATATTTGTAAATGATATATCTGATAAGGGGTAATATACAAAACATACAAAGAACTCATACGACTCGACATTGAAAACCCAAACAACCCAATTAAACCAAGGACAGAGGACCTGAAAAGACACTTTTCCAAAGAAGACATACAGATAGCCAACAGACACATGAAAATATGCTCAGCATCACTAATCATCAGGGAAATTCAAGCCAAAACAACAATGAGATGACACCTCACACCTTTCAAAATGACTATCATCAAGAAGACAACAAATAACAAGTGTTGGAGAGGATGTGAAGAAAACAAAACACTCATGCACTGTTGGTGGAAATGTAAATTGGTGAAGCCACCATGGAAAACAATATGGAGGATCATCAAAATATCTAAAATAGAACTGCCATGTGATCCAGCAATTTCACTTCAGGGTATTTACCTGAAGAAAACAAAAATCTAATTCAAAAAGATATAGGCATCCCAAAGTTCACTGCAGCATTACTTACAATAGCCAAGATATGGAAGCAACCTAAGTGTCCATCAATAGGAGAATGGGTAAGGAAAACTTAAAATATTTTCAGTATTAAAAGATTTTTAAATACTTAAAATATCATAAGTATACATATACATATATATATACACACACATATATGTACATATACACACACATACACACACATATATACATACATACAGATACATACACACAATGAAATATTACTCAGCCATAAAAAACTTTCCATTTGGACAACATGTATGGACCTAGAGTGTACTATGCTAAGTGAAATAAGTCAGACAGAGAAAGTTAAGTAACACATTATCTCACTTATATATGGAATCTAAAAAGCAAAACAAACCACAACACAAAGAGACTCAGATATGAAGGCATAGTTGCCAGAAGGGAGGGGGCTCATTGGTGAGTGAAATATAAGGAATTTAGAGGTATAAATCTCCAGTTATATAATAAATAAGTCATAGGGATATAATATCCAGCATTAAAAATATGCTCAATAATACTGTAATAACTTTGTATTGGGATAATTATTAGACTTTCCATGGTGATCATTTCATAATGTGTGCAAATGTCAAATCATTATATAGTATACCTGAAACTAACATAGTATTGTATGTCAACTGTATTTCAAATAAAAAATTAAGTTTTGAGCTATACAGTTAAAAAAGAGAGGCTAATGTAAATGAGTCTGGAAGAAGTAGGTTCATTTTGTTCATGTACGAAATGGAATGAATACTTCTCCACTTGCACCACAATCTCTCCTCAAGTCTCATTTCATAGCCCTCCTGGAGTCTGAAATTGGGTTGAAAGAAGGATATAGTAAAGAAGGGGAAAATGCACAAAAGCAGATGCCAGAAAAACATTTTGCCCACCTGACATTTTCGAGCGAACTTCATCCCTCTTGCATAATTTAGGACTGAAGCCCACGCCAGAGCTTCCATCTCTTATTTTCAGGCAGGTCCTAGATGAAGGGAGGGCTACAGCCAACCTCTATCTATAAGCTGAGTGACAGAAAGAGTTGGGAGTTGCTAATTTCCTGTGACAGCTTTTCATGGTAGGGCAGATGTGAGAATAGTAACAGCATGGGACCACATGGCATCTTAGATAGGTGTGCTCTTAGCCCCAGATCCTGGCTTTAAATTAATATGATTGAGTCACTTATGGCAGCAGTCCCCAACCTTTTTGGCACCAGGGACCAGTTTCATGGAAGACAATTTTTCCACGGGCCGGGGTTGTGGGGGGGTGGCTGTCAAGGGATGGTTCAGGCAGTAAAGCAAGCAATGGTTCAGGCGGTAATGTGAGTGATGGGGAGCGATGGGGAGTGTCAGATGAAGCTTCGCTCGCTTGCCCGCCACTCACCTCCTGCTGTGTGGCCGGGTTCGTAACAGGCTGCGGACCAGTACTGGTCCATGGCCCGGGGGTTGGGGATCCCTGACTTATGGCACTGTCTCCAGAATAACAATATGTAGCAACCTTTAAAAGAAGTATTGTATGTGTAGGAGACCAGGAAAACCAGATCTAAATTTAGACCAGATCTAAATTTGACAATAAGGGAAGAGATGTATTAACACCAAGTCTATGACACCGTTCACGAAATTCCACATAAAGCCAGTTTCCATTCAATTTTTTTTCTGTTTTTTTACAAATGGCTCAAGCTGTCTCTGTGAGGGCGAGCAACAGTTTGTGTGAGTAACACAGATATTTTATAAATGTGCATGAGCTTCAAAAGATGTTCAGCTTCCAAGAGGCATTAGTAAAAATTTTTATGCCAATTTAAATAATAGGGAAATAATTAGTAACTGAATAAATATTTTAAAGACTAAATTATACGAAAAAGAAATTAAATTATATATAAAATTTGTGGTGTTTCCATAAAATGGAAACTTTTCTAAGCCTACTTATTTTCTGTCTTGCACACACATAGACACCATGCACATACTTCCTTTTTCATCTTGAGTTTTCTTCTGAATAAGCAGACTTCACAGGCCTGGTCTTGATGCCAAAATGAACCCTTTTCTTTCACTGATTGAGATCTGGCTCAACAGCCAATGTTTCCAGCTGGGTCCTTACAGAGGGTGCATTCATATTTTATCCTAATTTATTCATTATCAAACATCAAACCTTTGGAAGATAAAACAAAGACCTAGTGAACAATGCAGGGAGAACTCACTGGTTTGTTTTCATCTTCACTCTCAGATGAAAGAACTCGCCAGTAGCACTGCCCACCCTACCAATACATCATGCAGGTAATTGGGGGGAGGGGGCAGGGAGAATGACAGCCTGGGCCAAATCGACCTTCTGCATCCACTGGTGCACACAATAACCTCCAACATCAAAAGTATCTAATGAGAACTTGAGAATCCACGGCATTATATTAGTTGACCCAATCTCGTAATTAAGTATCAAAAATCCCCAAGCTTTTCCGAACATTTACAAGTTACATAGCAAGATCTCTACACATGCAAAACAAAAGACCTCAGTCATACTTTCCTTCTCAGAGGAAAGCTTTAATGACAGCTCTGGACAAGCACCAGATTTTCAATATCAAAGACCCCAGTTTCTGTGTTAGTTTTGTTGCTTCAAGATTGCATGATAATGGGTAAGTCACATATTATTTTTGAAAGGAGATTCTTACCTTCCTTAAGGGTGTTAGAGTAGATGAAATCATAATGTGGAAGTTGTTTCATAAAATGTGAAGTATTGTACAAAAGCTCAGCAAATCTATTATTATTATGACTAACCCTTATATAATTGCTTGTACTCATCCGATAAAGCAGCAAAGACAGCAACATCCTCCATTGTGATTAGCCTCACGTAGTAATGGTTGCAAATTTGTGATTTGACAGTACCATAGGAGCTCAAATATGGAGAATTTCTGCCCTACTTAAAATTCTAATAAATATTCTTTTGTTTAAAACATCAAATTATGTCAAAGGTGTCATAACAACATGAAGAAAGAATAAATAAATAAATATTGTCTTCTCTTGTTATTGACATGGATAAGAATCAGGAGACAACAGTTACAAAAATGCATGGCTATGCTGAGTGAGAAAGGAAGTAAATTCACAACCACCACGGTCTGAAACCAGATAAATCTTTAGAATCCTGGTTGGGTTGAGATTTTCGGTGGTGTCTTAACCAGTGATGACAGCATTTTAGGTTAATGTTGCTGTTCTAGTCTAATCAGCCAACTCTGGACATATCACTGTGGCACTTGAAACTAGTCTGTGTCATATTTTTGGCTTTCTTGATCATTTGCAGTCTGAAAATGATTCACAGTTTATTGCAAAAGCTGTTCAACAATGTACTGACAGTCAAGTTATTCAGTGGATCTCCCATTCTCACTACCACCCACAGGCATCTGGTATTTTTGAGTGTTGGAACAGCGTCTTTCAAAATCAACCCCCAAAGATTTCTGACTCTACCTCCCTGATTGCTTACTGGCCCTCAAATGTCATAAAGCAGTTTGGTCACTTACTGTGTGGGTGACCCCAGCAAGGGATCATCTCCTTCTGGCCACTTCCTGGGTAATGATCAGACCAAAAAGAATAGAGGGTTATGTATACATTAATTTGGAAAATTCAGGATTCTGCCAGGACCGTTTCTGGACATGACGTTCCTTTCTTTCTAGTAATGGCAACTTCAGGCCAGCCTGGCTGGTACATTCTCCAAATGACAGCCTGGCCAAAGGGGGCTCCAAGGAATTCAAACTTGATTCTGATTCGGCTATCTGGATTTTTTGTTGGACTGACATGATCTTAGACCATAAGTGTAATGGCCACTTGGATAAGTACACTGCTCACCAAGGGGCTACATGTGCCAATGTGGGTTATAATGGGTCTCTGTATGTTTCAGAAAAATACCCTTTCCCATCTTGTACCTGTCCCTTCTTGATAAAAGTTCTGGGCATGGATAGGGGATATCTGGGTAAAAATTAAAGTTATAGCAATTAAAATGGGACACTCTAATTTTGTGGTGGTAGAGGGATAACAACCACCTTCACACCAAGGGAGGGGAAACGTTAGACCTTAGGAGTGATAGGCGTGGTGAGGATATATTAAAAAATTAAGATAAAAAGACCTACAGTAAAATCTTGAGCCAGGACAATGCTTGGGAAATCTTAAAATGCTGATTAAAAAGTGAGCTGACTCAAAGAACACTCCGGAGTGCCCTGGATATGTAAGATGATCATATTGGACACTGAGACATTTGTTTGACCCTGGGTCATGGCATTGGGTTGGAGCTACTGATGGTGACTACAGTGGGTTTACATATGGGGCACATACTCTGCTAAGCACTTTAAGGAGTCAATTCAAAATACAGAAAAATTAATTAGGGAAGAGGTTTCTTAACATACACACACATCTTTGCTCTTGTATTTACTTCTTTCAGCCCTCTAGGATTAATTTATCTCTAATAGATTCAACTCTAATAAGGCATCAATTTAGTATTTGTTTAGGGATAGAAATTTAAGTTGAGTTTTATCACTTTACTTTTTAAAAAATGTGGACAAAGGAAGGTGATGATTCTTTGGCCTTCAGGAAGAAGGCAGAATTCTAGACAATTGAAGAAGAATTCACTACAGTAAGCTCATAAAAAGGCATGAATATAAATCTTATTTTTCTTCCATGTATTATAAATTTAGAACAGTATACGTGCTTATATATACACACATATGTATCTATATCTCACACACAAATATGCATATATATGTAATATCATACCTATACACTTTAAATATTGACTGAAATGTTGATATATTTTTCTTCTAAATATTTTAGATAAAAGTGATTACCATGTTAAAAATCAGTTTGGGAACAGCTGCTTCAGAGTGCAGAACTCAGGATCTTTGTGACCTTTTTGGTCTTCATCTTATTTCATGGATTAAACTGTACATAATTTATTTATCTGAAAACATGACAGTAACCTCATCTTGTCTCGAAGACATTACGTAACATCAGTTCTTTTATTTCCTTCTCTCTCCCTCTCTCTTTTCTTTCGAGTAACAAAGCTCTTCTGAAGCCATTGAGAGAGCGGTTTTTTCTTACAAAATCACAAAATATATTTTTGGAATAATAATTCCTTACTAAATATCAATACACCAATCACTAAAAAGGCCAAGAGATTAATTTTCAAATATTTACAGGGGAAATACCTTGAGAATTTTATAGGATTTTACTTCTTTCTTTTTCTTAGGATCATAAGTTAATTCTTAGTCTGTTGCTTTTCAATTAAAACGTATTTCTAGACTTAATTTTTAAGCTTTTTAAAAAAGAAGTTGGACAGGCACAGAACTTATTTCAGTAGTTATAAAATGCTATAAATACAAGCATATAAACTAGGAGTAAATGGTATATGTACAAAAGTAAGAAAATCTGAAAACAAAATTTACTGAGATTGAGAGTGGACAGACAGTACACAATTGGGAACACCTAAAAGAAAATCTGCCATCTGTGCCAGAGACTTCCAGCTTTAATGTTATTTTATTCCCTGAAAAAATACTTTTAATAAGAATAAACTTTCAGATGGAATAGGTTTCCATATATTCTAAATAAAGACACGTATTTGTGAAAACACTTGGTCTTATTTTAAATGATTTATAAAAACTTATGCCACCCATTAGAAGGTGAAGTGCTTTTAACATACTCACATTATATCACCACTATTCCTTTGGGAAAAAAGTTTTAATTTTGGCAGAAATATCCACAACATTTAAACATTTACAATACAAGGAACAAGCTGGACCCTATATCTGATGAACAACTTCAATGGAGTTTTAAGTTATTACTCAATTTTCAGGTACCCATTCAGATCACGTTTCCATTACTTTCTGTTACGGTTGAAATTAATGAACGATTCTATGCAAAGGAAGTCTTTCTGAAGAACTCTGAGGTTTTCAAGTCTCTCTCCTCTTTCTCTATTTAGGGTACTTTCTTCCAAAAACTAATAAAGTGAATACATTTAGGAGAAAAGACTAAATTCTTTACGCTTAAAACTTTCATTTGAGAATCCAATGTTTAGTTCTCTTTCTAAAAAAATTGCAGATAGAGAATCGGAGCTTCTCAGTTGAATTACAGGACACTTAGACACAACAAAATAAAGACTGGGTGCAATAAAAGTGTAATAGTCTAATACCTGCCATAATGTCCTTTTTTTTTTTTTTTTTTTTTTTTGCGGTACGCGGGCCTCTCACTGTTGTGGCCTCTCTCGTTGCGGAGCACAGGCTCCGGACGCGCAGGCTCAGTGGCCATGGCTCACGGGCCTAGCCGCTCCACGGCATGTGGGATCTTCCTGGACCGGGGCACGAACCCATGTCCCCTGCATCTGCAGGCGGACTCTCAACCACTGCGCCACCAGGGAAGCCCCATAATGCCTTTTAAGAAGGAAAATTCCAGTGACAAAAACAAAATTCCAAGACCCAGCAGTACAGAGTACCTATTCTAGGTGTATAGAGGAGTCTTTATTTTAAAAAATTATTTATATTTACTTGAGTTATCTTAGTTTGCCTGCACAGTGATCATTTATATCTTTCTGTATACATGGATACCATCATGGCATTATGAAAATGTCAGACTATACATTTACTTTGTCTTACAGGTTTTTTAACTAACAAAAATGGATTTGAGAATTTAATCCTATGAGTTGTATGCAAATTCCTTTTTCTGAATTTGAAAAATAATACTGGTGCATGAAAATAATTCCAACACGGGAAAATTTTAAGATTAAAAACAAACAATTCCCTTTTGCTCTTTTCAATTCCCAGCATAATTTTCCACTGTAAACTTCTATTAATAATTATGAGATATGCTTTCAGATATTTTAATTTGTATACAAATAAGTGCATCTACCCTGAATCCAAATAGCTTTCACAAGGTTTCAGTATCAGTTCACTTGATTTCTCAATGACATTGATTGTTGAACTTTATTTATTTGAATATCCACATCTTCCATTACCTAGAGTTAGTCTTTTTAACTCCACCTATGCAAGTCCTGCTTATCTATTCTAAGATGGAGTATCACATTCTCAAGGAAACTTTTGCTGCAGTCTCAGACCAAGTCAGTTGGTTCCCCAAACTGTTACTCTTTCCTTCACAGCACCCGTCAGAGTGATCATTTAAAATTTATTAATAAAGTATTTTGATTAATGACCCTTCACCACTGCAGCAAATCTCAAAAAGGACAGAGAGTATACATGTTTTGACTTCAGTTTAACCTCAACAAGTTGCAGAATCGCTGGAATACAGCGAGAACTTAATAAATTCTCATTAAATGAAGGAATGAAAAATAAATAAAAATCCTCTCAACAAAAGTCAGAGGACCTGAATAATAGTATTCAGAACCTCATACTTTTCTCTTTATTAAACATTTTAGATGTATCTTTAAATTCTCTTGCAGCTTATTTCATACCTGTTATCTTCCTCTAAGAGATTCACTTTGAGTGCCAGGTATAATTTGGTTTGTGCTTCATCTATTGCTTGAGGATAGACATGGAATTAAATTCACTTTGGGCTGGGAGAGATGCAAAGTTAAAGGGCCTCCCGCTAGTCAAATTTGTGATGGTTTGGGTTGGGCTTCAATAAAGAGTAATTATTGTAAATGACTGCAACACAATCTATGAAAATGCTTGGGCCTATGATGATACTTAATAAAAAAAAAACCTCAAGTGTCTATTCAAAGAAACTACTAATAGACTCTTTTCTTTGAAATTTGGCTACTAAAGAGAAATAATTAAAAATGTATTCCTCATTTAGATAGTAACTGGAGTTTAGGGTACTAAATAGCCCCATTTAATAAGGGAAAGCTAGAAAATTCTGTGAAAGAATTAGGAGGAATGATTGATTATTGCAGATCTTGATGGCAATAAAAATCCGGCAACAATTATCAATTGGTGTTGAAACCATAAGATGAATGGATGAAGGGAAACTGGACATCTATCTGTATGGCACAAAAGTCATAAACTAGAGATTACTTTTTGCTTACATCGGGAAAAATCCAACTGTACAATGGTCCTTACTGAAAAGACACAGAAGCAAATTAAATCCATGGTATTGGGTTTCTCTTGTTTCAGACATTTTGGGACAATTGGGAAAGTTTGAATAAGAAATAACAATATAGCCTCTATATTATCTTATAAATAAGATTTCTTATAAATAAGGGAGTATTACTTTCAATGAGATAATATTCTGGCTATGAAGGAAAATACTCTTATTTTTTAAGATGCATACCAAAGTTTAAAAATAAAGGCAAGGGCTTCCCTGGTGGCACAGTGGTTAAGAATCCACCTGCCAATGCATGGGACACGGGTTCGAGCCCTGGTCTGGCAAGATCCCACATGCTGCAGAGCAACTAAGCCCATGCACCACAACTACTGAGCCCGCGTGTCACAACTACTGAAGCCCGCACATCTAGAGCCCATGCTCTGCAACAAGAGAAGCCACCGCAATGAGAAGCCTGCGCACCGCAACGAAGAGTAGCCCCTGCTCTCAGCAACTAGATAAAGCCCACGCGCTGCAATGAAGACCCAACGCAGCCAAAAATGAATAAATAAAATAAATAAATTTATAAAATAAATAAAAATAAAGGCAAAATAAAGATGTTTTCTGACACATCTAAATTGAAAAGTTGTTATTAGTAGGTAATTATATCAAACAGGAAGAAAATGACTCCAAAGGACAGGTATAAGACACAAGGAGTGAAGACCAGAGAAAATGGAAAACTATAAATAAGTCTTCACATAAAATAATGAGTAATATCTATAGTACTTTAAAAAAGGAAAAATCACATAGGCTTAAATATAATAATAATAATAAGTTGAGACTATATATTCTAAAGAGGAATGCAGGAGTTATGTGGGCCTAAGGCCTAGCTTCTTACAGTGTGTCTCATGGAGCAGGGGCATCTCACTCACCCAGGAGCTGATGAGAATGTGGGCTCTCAGGCCCACCCTAGACCTACTCAATTAGAAGCTGCATTTTAACAAGGTCCTGGAGTATCTCATATGGACCTTAAATTCAAGAGTCACTGAAGTCTGCAAGAGAGTAGAGATATTGTAGATTTAACCGTAGAGATAACTGTAGATTTCAAGTAAAGCATACTTGCAGAAATTATTAATGTAACCAAGCCAATTGAAGAATAGGAATATATTTTGCAATTTCCAAACTAGAAGAGGGAAGAAAATGAAGAGAAAATAATTTTTAAAAATGTAAGAAGTGAGAGAAAAATGTAGATGAGGCAAAACAACTAGAAAGCAGAAAACATGATAGACAATATAAATTCAAATATAAGAGTATAGGCCATAGGCCTTCAAAAAATTCTCTTGAAAGCCATTCACTGTTTCTTGTTCCTCCTAGTCTGGGATGAAACCTATGGTTCATATTCAAAGGGTGGGTGTTAGAGAATTTTTCTCAGAATCATGTCCAGTCACTTTCTCCCTATACTTCCACCTGTTGATTTGAGAAGAACAGAAAACCAGGAGTAAATGTTGTGTGCGATTTCTGAATTCTATCTATTTCTGATGGCCAATATGGATTGTTGTTGAACCCCTTACTCCATTTTATAGCTGCTTTGTTTGGCTTAGCTTTCTGGTATTTACCCATATTTTGGATAATACGTATTTTTAGTTTTTGGAGATGCTAGAGATTGGGGAATTTCATTTTATCCAAGAATTCCAAGAATGTTTTTGGATAACCCTCATGTATGTGTGTATTAGTTATCTATTGCTGTGTAACAAATAATCCCAAGATTTAGAAGCTCAAGACAGCAAACATTAATCTCACAATATCTGAGGTCAGGGATCAGGCTACAGCTTAGCTGAGTGGTTCTGGTTCAGAGTGTCTCATCAGGTTGTTGTCACGATGTTGGCCAGGGCAGTATCATCTTAAGACTTGTATGGGGTTAAAGGATCTACTTCCAAGCTTATCCCCTACTTGTTGCCAGGCCTCAGTGTCTCATGGGTTGTTGCACTGAGGGCCTTAATTCCTTGTCATATGGGTCTCTTCCTAGGGCTGCTAACAATATGACAGATGGTTTCCCCCATGGGGAGTGATCAGAGAAAAAAAGAGGCACTATCTTTTTAATCTGAACACAGAAGCAACATATTTCTGGCATATTCTTTTTGTTAGAGGCAAGTTGCTAAGTCTAGCACATGCTCACAGGTAGAAGAATGAAACATTACCTCTTGAATAAAGGAGCATTAAAGCATTTATGGGTAGAGTTTTAAAAGCACCACAATGTATATGAAGGACTATGATAAAGAATGAGGACTTGATACTGCTTTTTGCTGAGAGTAAAAATGAGGATATGGTTATTACAGAGTAAGAATTATACATCAAAAAGTGGCAGATAACACCATTTCTAGTCAATATATTTCTTCAATAGTTTTATTAATATAAAAGATTCATGTTCATTATATTAGAAAGTATAGGAAAATATGAATAAGAAAGTGATATACGCTCTTATTTTGATAACAGCAAATAACCGCTCTGTATTTTTCCATTATGCTACCTTTTCTTCCAAATGTTTTTATATTACATATTTTATATGCATATATGTATGTTGACAAGCCTCCCTCACCTACCCCATACCTCTGTTTCTTCCCAAAGGCTTATGGTTTTGCATATTTTCATGTCTAAATCTTTCTTAGTCCCTGAAAGAGAACAATGGCTTCTGCTTAAACATAAATCTGAAAGGTACACAGTTTCTTTTTGTTTCTGTTTTTTGAAACTTGATTAATTTCCAATGGCATTGCTTTCCTTGTTCAAGCTGAATAAATATGAACTGATGTGTGATTTTGGCTGACTTCTTTTTTAAGAAGTAGGTTAAAATGGCACATTTTCTTATTTTTTCATTCCAATTTGGGTTTAATTATGAGAGCCCTGTCAGAAAAAGAAAGCCAGAGAAAACAGCCAAAGATAATGCCTAATCACCATCCACCATAATTAAGCTTATGACAGTGCTAATCTTCTGGAACACTTAGGACCTGGCAGTCACTGGAGGCCCTTCAGTCATACTTTGCCCATTGTTTTGACATTTCCCAGCATCAGTCTCCAGAGGAGAAAGTTTTGTTTAAAGATTCATTTTTTTCTTTGCATTTAAAGTGAATCCATTTCAAATTTGAAACAAACATTTTATAGCAACTGTTGCAATCAACACCTGTGAATGCCTGAATATGAGTCATAGTGAAAATATGAATATATAGATTGTCCAACTTCTTCATATTCTATCACGGATCCATTTGCTTCCACGTGTACTAGCAGAAACATACATATAGTGGTATGTCTTTTTTGTTACTGTTGTTTGTTTTGTTTTGTGATTATGTGAAAAGAAAGAAAAATAAATATGCCTATTTTATGAAGGGCAATAAACGCTAGGAATTATACTGAGCTGCCTATAGCAGAGACTTGAAATGTAACAGTGGCTTATACTTAATTTCAGAATGTCTTTTGCTCTCACATAACATGAGCTAGGATGCTGACTTCATAAACTTTTTGCGTCCCCGCGAGGCATGCGGGATCTTATTTCCCCAACCAGTGATCAAGCCAGCACCCCCTGCAGTGGAAGTGCCGAGTCTTGACCACTGGACCGCCAGAGAAGTCCCTGACTTCATAAACTTGTCAGGGCCCAGGTTCCTCATATGCTTTTGCTCCACGATCCTTAATGTGTATCTTCTATCCTCAAATTCATTATACGCACACAAGATGGTTTATTGTGCACCCATAATCATGACTGCATTGCAGATAGGAAGATAAAGGAAAAGAGAAAAGCAAAAGATCCCCTGCTAGTTCCAGAGCTCTTAAAGAATTTTCCCCAAGCTCACTCAGTAGGTTCTGCTCACATGTTAGTAGCCACCCCCATAAACAAGGGAGGCCAGAAAATATAATTTTTTGGATAGGCACATAGCTGCTCCCAACAATGGAGAGATTCTGAAAATAATCAAGAAGAGTAGATATTCAGTCAACATATAGGCTATATGAGGGAAAATTTGACTTTATACCAACTAGTCAAGGGTTAGAAATGGCGAGTGCTAATATTCTTTAAGTGTCATCATCAATAATAGATTCTTGAACTCACATAAAACTCTGTCTACTCAAGCATTGAGGCTAATTGTAAATTGTATAAATATTATAATGGCAAACATTTAATCTGTTATACATAAGGGTGAGGTCTCAGGATTGTTTTATTTTAATCTGATAATAGTATGTAGGTTCTTAATACGTGAAGAAGCCCTAGCAGCTCAACATGAGTGAGGCTATGTAATTGCTAACAGCTCAACTGCTTTCCAGCCTACCATTCTTCCAGACCTTGATGTAGATCTCTGCACGTGGTTTCTGGAAAAGAACAACCAGTAGGGGGTACTGATTGAAGAGGAAGTGAAATCACAATGCCATTTTACATTTACATAAGATTTTAAACTAAAAACAAAGAAAAACTTCTCACGCATATTATTTTAAAAGAACATATTACAACAATTCTGTGAGATGGATAGGTATTCTTATCACTGCCACTGATAAGGAAAACAATTCACCCTAGAATGATCATATAACTTGCATAACACCATCAAAAACATTCATAGTCTAGATGTCTCTCCAATATAGATCATCTTCCAACTCCACAATTCTTACAAGAGGCAGAAAAAAACCTAGGTCATTCTCTCTCAGAAAAGGAAACTCAAGACAGTCAAGTATCTGAATTCATGGGCACTAAGGAACCACAACAACATCATAAAAGCTAAGGCTCTTTAATTAAGGGATCATTGAGCCCACTGTGCTGACAGGCCTGGAGCTGTGGAAGAGGCAGGTTACACCTACTTGAGTCATATGACTCTTTTACTGTCAATGATCATTTGGAACACATATGTGGGGAGTATAGATATGGGGTACCATTGGCAGAGGGGGTAATAGCTACTCAAACAGGAAGTAACCAGGACAATATTATGACCTGGATCACACTTTCATTATGTAAAGTGGAAGTCTCTGGAAAGAGAGCTTTTTGGAGTCAAAATTTCATTTGTTGGAAAACATGATTGGAATTTAACTAAACTGATTACAAAAGACAGCTGTTGTCATTCATTTTCCAATGTGAATGTAGGTGAAACAGCAACATTCTTCAGTGAAGCTGAAGTTCAACTTTTATAAGGCAATACTTGTTGCTAAACTACTCTAAAAAGACATCATAGATGACTTATTATTTGGTTCAATCTTTTAATAGATTGAATACAAGCTCTGAGTATCTGCTCCTGTCTTAAACTACAGAATCCAGTTATGCATATTCCATAGTTTTGCTGTAAAGCTCAAAACAGGCCTAACATAATTAATCAAGAAAATGACTCATCGGTGGCTATGACTCAGTCATGAACTGCCACTGTTAAAATGCAAACATAATACATATTCATGCATAAGCAGGAGGGTAGATTGCATCATCACTTTGTTAGACTAAGTCTTATAATGAATGCTTGACAAATACTATAAACTATTTTATGCGATACATCACATTTTCTATGCAAAAGGAACTTGGAAAGAGTATAGAGGAAACTACAATAGTAACTCAAAGGGCTAAAAAAGGTAGATAGATGATAGAAGATTGAAATATTTATTTTTAAGAAGAAAAGTTCCAAGACTACCTAATTGCATACTGTCAAGTACATTATAAAATTGTAGGTTTGGACCATATATGTTAATCTTCAGTGAAGAGAACAAAATAGGTATAATATAACAAGATACCTTTAAAATATAAATATGTAGAAAATTCTTAGGTATAGATGCTGTTAACAAGAACAACTGCTAAGAGAATTTGGAAAATTTCCTTCCTTAACTTACCTTATGAATATATATTCAACATAGTAGGGCTTGTTGGATGAATGATGAGATTTGCATTGTGATAATAGTAATAGTGTAGGCCACTTGGAGTGTAGTGACTAAAGATGTAGTTGGGTGCCATACTGTAAATGACATGTAACCCAAACTATGTGGTTTGAAAATTATTCTGGAAGCAAAGCAAAAAGTAGAAGATAATTTTAAACTAGAGAATGACACAATTAGCTTTATTCTAGGAGAGTAACTTCAGCAGAAACTTGATCATCCTGTAAGATCTAGGTTTCATTATATTTATAATAATTGCTGAGTGTTTAAACTCTATATAAGACACTTCACCAGAGTCAAAAACTGTCTATAAAAATGTTGGAAAGATGGGCTTCCCTGGTGGCACAGTAGTTAAGAATCCACCTGCCAATGAAGGGGACATGGGTTCGAGCCCTGGTCCAGGAAGATCCCACGTGCCATGGAGCAACTAAGCCCGTGCGCCACAACTACTGAGACTGAACTCTAGAGCCCGCGAGCCACAACTATGGAGCCTGCGAGCTACAACTACTGAAGCTCACGTGCCTAGAGCCCGTGCTCCAAAACAAGAGAAGCCACCGCAATGAGAAGCCCGCGCACTGCAACAAAGGGTAGCCCCCACTCGCCACAACTAGAGGAAGCCCGTGCGCAGCAACGAAGACACAACACAGCCAAAAATTAAAAAAAAAAAAATGTTGGAAAGAGATATAAAGAGAAGTAAACTGTTATTCTTGCTTCAACATTCTTAGGGTCCTCATTGTAAGTAAAAAGGGTTAAAATAGATGTACTTTAAAGATCTCTTATAGCTTTAAATTCTCTGAGTCTATGATTTTTAGGGATACACGAAGTATATCCAGGACTATTCAGCTGGAATCTATTGGTTTAAAATACTGAAACATTTATTAATTTTTGGTTGAATATCTGTTGTCCTTTGCCTTAAAAAATGTTTTTCTCCTCTGTAATACCATATCAAACAATTTAATCTGAAGAGATTTATTATGTAAGTAGAAATGCCGAACGGTGAGATCCTCAGAAAGTATGTTTTAAATTTAGGAGGTCTTCCCTACTGCCAGTACAGTCACAGTTAATTTGGACACAGACTTACTTTGCACTTAGACATAGCCTTAAGATCTCTACAAGATACCAGACTCCTTATGGGCCAAAAATTCTACCTGTATTGATAAGATTATTGAAGCTAAACCCACCAAGTACATATTGACACATCCAAACATTTCCCCAAACTTGTACAACACCATTTGAAACCAGAAGAAAAAGAAGGAATAAGACCTTTCTTGAAGGACTAACAGACAAAGGACTCATCCCTGCAGTAGCCCTTGTAAGTATTATTTTTCCTTCAACTCCACTTGAAACATATTTTACAGTTATGGATTGAAGTTCTGCTTCCTTTCAAATCCATTTACATTTAGGTAGTCAACACTTGTTCACTTTTACTTGGGAGAATCAACTAGTATACATGGACTGTCATGCCACCAAGATTTAATGAGCTTTGTCTTTTCACAGGCTCTGCAAGATCTCGAATTCACCAATAATTCCACCCTCATCCAAAAATGTGGATTACCTTTGGCAAAATTTAAGATAAAAAAAATTCCAGGGCTTCCCTGGTGGCGCAGTGGTTGGGAGTCCGCCTGCCGATGCAGGGGACACGGGTTCGTGCCCCGGTCCGGGAGGATCCCGCGTGCCGCGGAGCGGCTGGGCCTGTGAGCCATGGCCACTGAGCCTGCGCGTCCAGAGCCTGTGCTCTGCAACGGGAGAGGCCACAACAGTGAGAGGGCTGCGTACCGCAAAAAAAAAAAAAAAAAAAAAAAATCCAAAACTCATCTTCCACAAAAAGAACACGAAGTATCAAGAAAAAAAACCCTATAATTTGCTGCCTGACTGAGGCATAATATGCGTCCGGGGGTAAGCCTCTTACCTCTAATTGACCTTAAGTCATTGAAAGCACCCCTAGGCAGGTAATGAAGAGACCACTCAGGAGAATTCTAGTTCTCACGAGCTTTTTCAGGCACTGGGTTCCCACTTTCTCTGAAATCATTTTCTCCTGTTAGGTTCCCAACAAGAGACTGCATTTTGCAAACTGAAGTTAGCTCTAACAACTCCCTACTTCAGGTTTGCCTAACTTCACAAACGGTTCTCTCTATGCATTCATACACCATCTGGTCAGGTTTATAGCCAATTACAGTCTTTCTCTTGATCCATTAACAAAGGCTATCCCATCTTTCCTCAAGCCGTAGAAGCTGCTGTACAACACAGGAAGGCTTCTGTTGACATAATTTTTGAGATCTTTCATGAGTCTAATGTTCCTCTGACTGAATAAACTTTGAAACTTACTGAAAAATACTTATTTCATCACAAGCTGGCTTACATTTCATGAATATTATTATATTCTCCTTTATATATTATTACTCATCATAGTAACACGTAAACGTCAAACTCTCTGCTTCTTTTACCAAAAGAAAGAGAAACAAGTGTTTAGTATCTGTCTCAGAATTGTCCATGCCCCAAGTACACTTATAAGAAACTCCTTAGGAAAATCTAGACTTGACTCTTTACTGATGGATCACATACAGAAATGAGAAATTATTAGTCTGGCTATTCTGTTATAGATTTGACTTCATCCTCAGAATATAATCCCATAATGAGAGGTAAATCAGTTCAAATGACAAAACTGACTGCCTTCACTAGAAGGTTCCAACTAGCTAGAGAAAAAAAAGTTGATTTATAAACACAATGTAGATACATCTCTGGGTGTCCATGACATTGAGATGTCTTGAAAATAGTGAGTCTTCCTAATCTCAGAAGGAACCCTAAAACAGTGGACAAGCCAAGGAACTTTTATAGACACCCTAATGGTGCAAAGGAAGTTTCTATTATAAAGGCACTTAAAAGAGTCATTAAAAACTGGCTGATTTAAGCGTTAAGGGACTGCCCTGGCTCACTGTTATACTGTCCAGGCCATCCTTGCAAAGAGACTTGTGACATATCTCCAAACCAAGTCTTCAGTTGAGTTCAAACATACCATTATAGAATGCCACAATTCAGCCTCAACATCAGATAAAAAATACTGTAAATGACTGGGATATAAACTACATTAAAAGACTACCTGACATTCTTAGGATGGTAACCTGGTTGAGGCAGAGGAGGTCATGTGAAACCTTGCTCAGATCTTACCATGAGCTCTTTCCACCACAGCAGGAATAAATTGGCCACTGTTCTAAAGCAACAGCGTAGGCAAATTTTTTTTAAAAATCATGGAGTATGTCTTTTGTCCATGCCTCACCTGCCAACAGTACAATTCTAGCAAAATTGTCAAGGTAGGACATGGACAGAAGTCAAACTTCAGGACCCATGTGAATACCTTAAAATGGACTCCATACTAGTACCCACTGCAATGGAATATGAATCTGCTCTTACTGTTGTCTGCTTATTTTCAGGATGGGATGAGTCCTTTCTGTCTTGAAGAGCTACAATTCTGAGAACACCAAAAACGCAACTCAGTTTCATGTTTCTTGCTTGGGAAACCCTAAACTACCTTTAGAATTACTGTCATTAATAAATTCCACAAAGCACTACCACTTAATCAAATACACCATTGTCTTTGCCACGTGTTGGCAAACAATAGCTCATGGGAAAAATCCAGTCTTCTGTTTTTAAAAATAAAGTTTTATTAGAACACAAATTCATTTCATATTGTCTATTACCACTTATATGATAAGCAGCAGAGTTGAGTAGTTACCCTAGTTACCAAAGGGTCCACAAACCTAAATTATTTATTATCTGACACTTTATAAAAAATGTTTGTTGATCCCAAGTCTGTACCATTCTCCATCTACAGGCAAATGGAAGGAATTCTCATGTTAAACTGAGCCAAACTTTCCAAAACAGTTGAACTTCCTCGGCCCAATGTAATGTCCATAGCTATAGTTCCAAAGACGTCAACTTATTTGGCAGTTAGTTGGCTCTCTAGAAGTTAGAAAAGGCTAACTCATAAATTCAATAATATCACTTATGATCCCTGGCTCTACTTTGTTGCAAGATGACATGGTCATATAGTGCAGGGAACTCATACAGTACACACAGTCTTATCAAAAGATATGGGCGACTTTTCCTCAATGTCCAACTAATCAACTCTTGCATGATCCAAAACCTGGAGACTTGGTGTTTTGGAATAGACATGAAGATGAAAACAGCCTTTGGACACTTTTGAAAGAAATTTATTAGCTACTCTGAACAACAAATGCAGAGGTAAATCTTCAAGACATTGATTCATAGATCTATAAATTCCGGTTAAAGAGACAAATATCATCTTTCGACCATTGGAGGGCCAAGTAGAAAACTTAACCTTAGGTGAAAGACACAGTCTGTTTCATGTTTTGAAATGATCACTTATCTATTGGCTGTAAAACAACTTGAAGAGAGGAAAAAGTAGGAAAGGAGAATTATTAAATGGCTATTGCAACTAGGAAGAGAGAATTATGTTTTGTATAAAGAAGAGAGAATTACATCTATTATATTTAATATTTTTTAAATTTTCTGTGAATTATGAAATATCTATATTAGCAGAAAATACAGATGTAATAAGTATAATTTGAAAATATTGTGTTTAACTCCAGTCACGGGCAAAGAAAACTCACTATATCAAGCAGGAAGTTCCCACCTAAGAAGGGAGTAGATGGAGATATTTCCAAGGGCAATAAAAGAGAGCTGTCCAGAGAGAGAAATGTGAGGAGCGAATGGTCAGCTGGACTTTTATTACTCCAGACTGAAAATCTGGTTTCAGAGTGGGTAATTGTTGGGAAAAAACAAATAAACTTAAGACAGTCCCAAGCAATGAGTCTTATTTTTGGCTTGCTTAAGTACAGAATGGAAAAATTTTAAATCTTTTTAATGAAGTCTGTATACAACATGTGCTACCAGATAGTGAGCTACAAGTGGCTGAGAGAGGGGTTGCCTACCAATTTCTCAGAAGTTTTCATGTGTTTTCAGTAGGAAGGTAAAAGACAGCTGAGGACTGGGCCAACAGTTCTGCCATAAGCCTGCCAGGATGAGGGATAAGGGCATTCTATTTCAGTTGCCCCTGAAAATTATGGGTAATCCTTAGGGGTCGTCTGTTTTAAGAGAAAGAACAAAGCTGGGGCAAGGTGTTCATGAAAGACCAGTGAAACCCAACCAAAGCAAGTGAACTGGTCTTGAGTTTATCATCAGTACACATCAACAGGAAGTATCATTAGGGCGTCCAGCGATGTAGCAGAGAGGAAACTGCCACAGAGACCAATAATGACCCAGAGGACAGCACAAGATGAAGATCAATTACAGAAATTAATAAAACATTTTATTCATAATCTAGTAGCAGGAAATAAATGAATTATTGACAATTGTGCAATCTTAGAAAACTTTCTCCTTTTCTTAAGAGAATATTCAAATGATGGGTGATTGAGCAAGTCTGGTAATCTGAAGTTAAATCCTTTCAAATTATTTTAGAGTTTGAAGCATCTCAGAGATAAAGATAATTGACATTCTAAAAAGATACCATAGGCTTTGAAATTGGAAGAGATGAGAGTCAGTCTCTGGTTTCCTGGTAGACCTAATTCAGAATGGTCAGCATCTTAGTCCGCTCTGGCTGCTATAACAAAATACCACTGACTAGGTAGCTTTATAAAAAAAATTTACTGATCATAGTCCTGGAGGCTGGGAATTTAAAGATCAAAATGTCAGCATGATTGTTTTCTGGTGAGGCCCCCTCTTCCTAGTTCACAGATGGCACCTTCTTCCTGTGTCTTCCCATGGTGGGAGGGACCAGGATCCCTCTGGAACCTCTTTCTAAGTCACTAATCCCATTCATAAGGGCTCTGCCTGCATGATCTAGGCACCACCCAACGGCCCCATTTCCTGATACTGACATCTATGGGGGTTAGGATTTTAAGATATGAATTTGGAGGGGCCACAAACATTCAGACCACATTGGTCAGCTCTAGAAAATGATGATGTCTGTCAAGGAGAACTAAGTAGTCCTGCTGCTGTGAAGGAGAGTTAAAGACCATCATTTCACCGACAGGAGAACCAGCCCTCAAAACTGGATAATCGGCGATCTCAGAGGCCATAATATGACCGAGTGTCATAGGTAAGGGTTCAGGGTAAGTTTTCAGAAGACAAAGACCAGAAGATCTCCAAGAACCAAAAAAGAAGGAATTCAGGTTAACAAAGGTACAGGTTAAACTAATGTATAGAAAAATATTTTCAGGGGACCCAGAGACAAGGACAGGCTTCATAAGATTAAAAGATCAGCAAAAGAGTGAAGATGTGGCCAGAGGTCCCAGAAATGTAAGGACAGAAAGATGGTGGATTTGTACAAGATTTAACTAAGAAAATTCAGTTTCTCAAATGGAATGATGTTTTAGTAGACTTGAACACTGTGTACTCTGAACTCGGGTTTATGTCTTTATCTAAACATCAAGGCCAATTAAGGAATATTTATCCAATCAACCTTTCCTTTGCTTGTTGTTACTTGATACACTCCATTTTCAACCCTCTAAATGCTTTCATTGTTTTGCTTGGTTTTACTGAAATTCCTTCTTCAATTAGCTCTTTAGAGTATATTCCAATTTGTTAAGGTTAAGACTTAGGTTCATGCTGTTTTGAAAATGTCGGTTATGGAGAAGAGCCACGTGTCAAGGCAGCAGTGCCCATCTGTTTGTTTGTCCCTGAGAGATCCAGGAAACTGGTGGGAACAGGCAGTAGAAATGAAAGCAGAGTATAATCCAGACTAATGTTGACCCCTTCCTTCTGGATTCTTCTTGCCTGGCAGGAACATAAATGGGACTGTAACTGACACTGGAGAGTTCCTGTATTATCTATGCTCCCCTTCTTCCATTAATTATAGGACTCTCACTTGCTATCTGTGTGTATAGCTACTAAATTAAAGACTATAATTTCCACCTGCCATAGTAGAAAGGAGGGGCCAGGGAAGAGTGACCCAAAGGGAGGTGTGCAACTTTGACAGTATGTCCTAAAAGGATCAAGCCCTCCCCTCTATTTGCCCCATTTCACTACCTAGAATGAAATGTAATAGCAAGAACTTGGGCAGCTTTTACTGACTGCTAGATGGAAGACTCTTATTATACATGGCAGAGCAACACAGTGGAAACATTCTGGGTTTCTAATAACTGTGATACCTCCCTACAGTCCTGGACCAACTCCTGTAATTTTATACAAGAGAGAAAGAAATGTCTACGTCTTAAGTTCTTGTTTACTCAATTTGTTACAGCAGTAAAATCAGTTCTGTAGGTTGCAGACTAAAATAATCTACAAAAACAAATATTTTTACGTGTATTGGTAACATTTGTGGAATCATCCAGCTCCATACCAAATCTTCTCATTTCCAATGCATATGGAGAAAATCTAAAATCATAACATCAAGATATTAAAATTTTTATGAAAATACTGTTTGTCCATTCGCAGCTTGCCAAGATAAATGTGATATATCTGTCAGTTTTACTAGATGGGTCATATCCTGATTTAAATTCTTATCTGCTCTGCTCCAAAGCCTATGGTTTAATTACCACCTTTTACCGCATCCCTTTCTTATTATGGAGTTAAATATAAAATGAGCATCAATTTTAAAATCAACACTTGATAATTTTAATGTATTCGTCCAAATGTCAGGAATTTTTATCAATTTTTCTCTATTGTCAACAGTACTTCAGAGGAAAAAATTGGTAAAAAAAAAATTTGTAATTTTACTTTACGAATCTAAGGAATTGTAAAATTGAAACCTAGTCCATTGACTCTCTGTCCAGAATAAACAGTTAATGACATTTTTTTCTCCATCGTTTTTCTATTTTACATTTAGTATATATGACTTGTCCTTGTGAAGGAGAATGGCCACTTCCATTCATTGAGTATGTAAATATAAGGCATTGCATATATTTAAGTAGATATTTTATTTCAGTTTTATGGCAGGCTATGTGATAAGTGCTATTCTTTTTACAGAAAAGAAATTGAGTTTCAGGGAACCAAAAAAACTGACCAAAAAATAAGTGAAGCATTTAACAGTATACATTTGGAAATATTAAAGCTTTAGAATTATATATTACTTGAATAAAAATGTTTATTTCAAACGAAAAGAGTATTTTTCCTCATATTTTCCCCAAAGAAAGTAAACCACTATTACAGCCATCCAACTCAGAAAGCATCACCAAAACTGGTAAAAAATTTCCAATATCAGCAATCTACTGAAAATTAGTGGGTTATGAAACCACGTTTCAAGCTTTTATGTAAAGTTTACTACAACATAACAAATATATGCATTACAGAAATAATAAGTGAAATATACACCCATTCCCAGAAATATAGATATATTTATAAACATCCTCGATGTCTTATATTTTCTCAACTATCATAAAGATTTAAAATATACAAAACTTTTGTCTAGTTTTTAGGTTGACATCATATGTCAGGTCAGTTAAAGTCATGAAACGGCATAATGTTGCTAACAAGCCTGTGAAAGAGGAACTGTTGTTCTTATTTTATAGAAGGTCAACCAAAAGAGATTATTTTGTCCAAGGATGCCCAGCTAAACAAAACTGAGATGGAAATAGATCCTAAACCAATTTTTAAAAGTCAGCATTAAAATTGCACAACTCCAAAAAAAAGAATTGTGGTCTGTCTGTTGTTGACAACATGCAGGAATTAATTGTACTGGCTTGGACTTAACTTACATCTCATCTTCGTTTAGTTTTGTATCTTTGGGTAAAATACTTAGTCTAAGTGTAGGAACCCAGTTCTGACCATATAAGGTTGTGTACAGTATCAAAAGTGATATGCAAAGTACAGGCACTTGCACATATCAGTAAATAGTTAAAGGGCTGTTAATATTTTATCACTTTTGAAGTGATAATTTAGTCTTCCATTTGAAAGCATAGGGGGAATGTCAAGGGAAAGATAATATTTTTAAATGAATTGAAAGACATAGTTCCATGGATAAGAACCAAGAGCTGCAAGCCCTAGAAACGCAGTTCTTGTGCTTGTTTTGCTAAGTATACCTCTTCTCATTGCTTCCCACAGTAACTGGCCCTTTGTAAGCACTCAATAAATATTTGTTATTAGACTGACTATTTTATTTCATGAAAAGGCAAAAAGACAGAAACTATATGTGTGAATAAAATTTTTGATAGATTTCATATATTTAGGAATGTAGTTACTGATTTCTCTTATAGGGCATTATTAAGTCAATGTTGAAGGCAAATTAAACAAGAAGAGCCTCAAAAGAAATCTTAAAGCAATTTTAATCTATGACACTCCTTTCCGAAGAATATTACTGGGCTAATTAAAGAAAGCTGAATTCAAGGATGTCTGTACTCCAAGCTCAGCAAACCCTGAGATTTCTCAATACTAATTTTCTGAGGTTCTAAACTATTGCCTTTCTTAATATTAATTTATAAAAACAACGAACTGTACAGGTTCTTTTAAAAAAATAAAAGAAGAGGTAATGTCATTTTAATCTAAAAGCAAAGTATATCCTTAACAAGCATGATAGAAACTTAGAAGTTATACACAAGGTGCATTTCATTACATAAAAATTAAAATTTTAATACTAACTCATTTAGAAAAATCTATCAGATATAAATTGAAAAAGACAGAGGACCAACTGGGAAAATTTTTTTCTATAATATAAGCAAAGGAGCTTTATTGTTGTTGTTTCAGCCCCCAAGGAATTTCATCTCTACGAATTTTCCACACACATAGCCTAACAATTCATAGAAGTTATTTGCAGCACCTCTGGAAAGGAAGTAGCCTGGAAACAGGATTAGTTAGATAAATCATATTATCTCTACACCATTTTATACTTAGTATACTCATTAAAATAAATGTCTTAGCTATGAAAAGATTTATAAGTTATGTCAGGTAAAAAGAGAGAGTTCCTAAACATTAGTTATAGTGTGGTTCTATTGACAGTTCTGGAGGGATGCAGAAGAAAACATACTCCTGGGTGAGCAGTTTGAGATTGGGAGAGAGGATTTGTAATTTTATGTAATACGTACTTGTAGTGTTAACGTTTTTTTCACAAAAGACAGTTATTACTTCTAAGTATTTTTTAAAAGAATGAAAACCATCTTTCATATTAAATGGGAAAATGGTACCTTATTTTTTAAAGAATGTAATTTTCTTTTGTAATTTTGAAGTAAAACTTCTTTACCTCTTTTCAGCCACAGCAAGTTTAACGGGTTTAATCTCAAGACAATGCAATTTTGAAAGTAAATTTACTATTCTGTATTCACACAGTAGCGAGAAAGTAGTGAAGGGGTTTACAGTAACAATTATTTATGACATTCTATGTAAGAATTTCTTCAACAGGAATAATTCTTCTTAAGTGAAAAACTAATTTGAAATACATTCTCTCTCACCGGTCAGAAATCTGAAATTTAGTATTCCCTCTCTTCAAAGGAAGATCTGAGATCTTCTGAAAGCACAGGAAAGAGCTTAATAGAATGTTTTCACCTGGTCTTGAGTTGACGATTAATTTATTCGGAACTTTATTGATTTTTCTTTGTGTAATAGACACAAATAATCATAGCAGCTTTAAAAATAATTATCTATATTTTGATCAAAAATAGCCATAGTTATTATTTCTTCTGTGAAAAGAACATTCTTGTAAATTAATTCAACCTAACACTTGAAATCAATACTTCTAAAACCTTTTTACTATTTTTGCTTAGTAACTTCGTAGCTTTCCTACTGAAGAAAAAGTTTAATTTTACAAGTGAAAACACATTTCAAATATGTTAATTTAACAGCGATACGTTTTTTAGTAGTTTGAAACACCTACACTAGAATGTCAAACGTATAATGATTAGTAGGCACCATCTTCCAAGTTAGTACACAGCAGCACAATATAATATTATACTGTAATGTCAAATATATTCTGGGAATTCCAGAACAGGACAAAGAATACATATGTTAAGTCAATGACTTGGAAAAAGTGTTAAAAGTGTTTGCTGTTTTGAAGGTTTTGCTCCCAAGCAACATTTTAATTTAAACTTTTAAGATAAGCTAAAAGTGTAATATCCAATGTTACTGCTTCATGTTTGCAACTCAGGCTTCTAATTATCTAGCCCGAGGCCGTCACTTATCCCTCTGCACCTTCAGAAAGATGAGAAATGGAGCCAGGTTCCATTTCCCTTCTCTTCACGCCACTCGTCTTACTTGCTTGGAGCTCCTTTTAAAGCTAAGAAGGAATAAGAATTTGGCCCTTTGTTTCTGAATGGAGAGTTAATCCCCCTTAAATAAATTCCTCTGATCAACCCGCTTCTAATTAGGATTGGACCTTTTCTCCTGTTTCAGAACTTTTCTGTGGGATTTAGAAGGTCTGGTGAATATTATACACTAAGAATAAACACACTGTGTTGATGTAACTGGCATTTCAAAATAGCTCTTCCAATTAACATAACATTTTCTTCAATTTTAAAGTAGCCCTTCAACAGGATATTTTTGAAATAAACTGCAGAAAACTTCAAGATCATTTTATTTTATGACTATGTGTCTTTCTTCCTTTATATGAATTGAATGAAGTCCCATCCCTGTAAAAGCCCAGCATCCTTTAATTATCCCAATGGGAAATTAAGAGCAGTACTGTTATATTTGGTTGGTGGATTTACTGGATGTGACCAAAAGCCAATTAGATGAGCTCCAATTTGATCTGACCCAAAAGATTAATTCTGTCAAAAATGTTTATATGTAAAGCAGAATGTCCACACTTTTTAAAAAGGAGGATCGGTTTATGGTTAGGCGATTATACAAAATTTTACAATGTGATTTTTCAAGCATATAAATTAATACCTGATGAAAGGTATACTGGCTCTGGGTCCAGAGTCATAAGTTCTAAACCAAGATTTATTAATTATCTCAGCTCTCCAGATGGCATATCTATATGATAATTATTTTCCACTCAACTAATTTATTCAATATATATTCATAAAGTTGGCAAAGAGGAGAAGTTTAGTAAAATATAGTGAGCTTCTTAAGAACAGGGACAATGGTTTGTCTCATTTTAATAGCCAAGCCTCTGGAACAAAGGAGATTTAATATATTATTGTTGATCTGAATAAAATTAGATTTATTGATTGTCGAAATTGCCAAATATTCTTTTTGTCTTCTCTGCAGCCATTCTCTTTTCTTTCCAGACAACAGAACAACAATGTGCCTAGCCCCAGTGTCCAGGACAATTTTGGTGGCATCACTAGCAGTAGGATAGAACTTAAACCCATTCCTTGCTAGTGAAATATAAGGGGAAGTCTTCTGGAGAAGGATTTCTGGGAAAGATAAAAGGTCAGAGTGAAGTCAAGAGAACATCTAAGTTCTCTCCTTCCTGATTGAGATGCTATCATGCAAGAATGTGATCATCGCTAATATACAAAAATAGGCAGACCAGAAAGCTATAAAAAAAATTGGGTCCTTATTTATCTAATTGTACAAACAAATCAAAATCATAACATCTGCAAATAATGACAATTTTACTTCTTCCTTTCTGATTTGAATGCCTTGCCTAATTCCTCTAGCTAGGACTTCCAGCACTATATTGAGTAAGAGTGGTGAGAGTGAGCATTCTTGTCTTGTTCCTGATCTTATAGGCAGAAAAATCAACAAGGAAATATTGGAACTGAACCATACTTTAGACCAAACGGACTTAACAGACATATATACAACATTCCATCTAACACCAGCAGAATACACATTCTGGTCAAGTGTACACAGAGCATTTTCCAGGATAGATCATATGACAGGACATAAAACAAGTCTTAGACAATTTAAGATGATTGAAATCATACCAAATGTCTTTTCTGACCACAGTGGTATGAAAACAGAAATCAACAAAAAAAGGAAAGATGGACAATCTACAAATATGTGGAAACTGAACAACATACTTTTGGACAACCAATGGGTGAAAGAAGAAATCAAAAGGGAAGTTAAAAAATTCAAAATAAATGAAAATGGAAATAGAGTATACCAAAAACCCATGGGACACTGTAAAGTAGTTCTGAGAGGAAAGTTTATAGCAACAGATGCAAATATTAAGAAATTAGAAAGATCCCAAACAACCTGATCATATATCTCAACGAACTAGAAAACAAAGGACAAATTAAGCCCAAAGTTAGCAGAAAGAAGGAAATAATAAAGATCAGAGCAAAAATAAATGCAATAGAGACTAGGAAATAATAGAAAGAATCAATGAAACTAAGAACTGATTTTTTTTTTTTTTTTTGCAGAACACGGGCCTCTCACTGTTGTGGCCTCTCCCGTTGCGGAGCACAGGCTCCGGACGCGCAGGCTCAGCGGCCGTGGCTCACAGGCCCAGCTGCTCCGCGGCATGTGGGATCTTCCCGGACCGGGGCACGAGCCCGTGTCCCCTGCATTGGCAGGTGGACTGTCAACCACTGTGCCACCAGGGAAGCCCAAGAACTGATTTTTTGAAAAGATAAAATTGACAAAACTTAAGCTAGACTAAGAGAAAAATCAATTAAAGTTAGAAATTAAAGAGACATTACAAATTATACTACAGAAATACATAAGATTATAAGAGACTACTATGAACCATTACCTACCAAGAGATTAGATAACCTAGAAGAAATGAATAAATTCCTAGAAACACAACCTACTAAGGCTGAATCAGATAAAAAAAAAAAATAGAAAATCTGAACAGACCAATAACGAATAGAGATTTAATGTATAATCAAAAACCTCCTGACACAGAAACCCCTAGCAGCAGATGGCTTCAATGGCAAATTCTACCAAACATTTAAAGAAGAATTGATACCAACCCTCTCAAACTCCCCCAGAAGACTGCAGAGTAGACAACAGTTTCAAACTCATTCTATGAGGCCAGCATTATCCTGATACCAAAGCCAGATAAGGAAACTATGAAAAAAGAGAGCTATAAACCAATATCTCTGATGAAAATAGATGAGAAAATTCTCAACAAAATATTAGCAAACTAAATTCAAGAACACATTAGAGGGACTGTACACCAGGACCAAGTGGAATTTATCCCTAGATTGCAAAGATGGTTTAACATATGCAAATCAATAAATATGATACACAATAATAGAATGAAATATTCAAAGTACATGATCATCTCAATAGATGCAGAAAAAGCATTTGACAAAATACAACATTCTCTCATGATAATAACTCTCAACAAATTGGGTAGAGAAGGAAAACACCTCAACATATTAAAGACCTTATATGACAAATTCTCAATTAATATTACAAACTCAATGGTGAAAAACAGAATCATAGAATTATTAAAGCTGAAGAAAAGCTTCCAGGATTGGAGTGACTTATCCAAGATGACCTCATTAGTTACTTTCAAAAATGGAGCAAATGTTTAGGCTTCTATATATCTGCTTCACTGTTCTTCTCTCTCCACTGTGCTGCTTAATTATTGTCTCCATGCAGAAGAAAGTTTTCAAGATTACATTACTTAAAAGAACCATTTCTTGCTCTAGGAAAGTTTATACTTCTCAAGTATACGTGGATTTTAATGTTATTTTCAGTTGCATGAAATCATCTACTTTGACCATGTTTTGTACTTGTTTGAAAACTTTTAATGATTTATGTTGTAAAGAATAAACCCCAAAACATTCATTTGGCATCAAGTCCCCTCATTTTCAATCTATATCCTACTCTCCCCCTTATTCCCTACTCATAACTAACTCTCTTTCTCACTCGCTTATTTACTCATTGTCATCCAAACATGGTTTGTGTTTTCCTTCTCTTCATTCCTATACCTATATCTTTCTTCAGGAAGATCCACTGATAAAATTTAAGTGATCCATAAGCACTTCAGCTTTTGGCAAACTTCCCAAAATTCTAAGAAGCTCTCTTCTGGTATATCATTCACTGCCATCTCCTATTGAAATCCTTTTTACCTATCTGTAGAATCACCCCAATACCTTTTCTACTAAAATCTCCCACACTGTTTGTGCGGTACCAAAATAAACTGTTGAGAATCTCTGAGGAGTCCTAATAAATAACATTCCTCTTCACAAGCTGGGTTATAAAAACAGTGTTACATTGTTTAGCAACTAAAATACCATGCTTATTACTGACAAAGTCCAAGATCTATTAGTCAAGTGGTCTTCCTCATGTTGGTTCTTAGCATTAGGCAAATGGATTCACCTGTTCACATTTATTATTAGACCAGGGTCAGCTTCTATTAATGGAGTAGATCCCTGAACAACTTATACATGAACAGGCAATGGAGAACCCTTGTTCCCTATGAGCAGGTTCACCTCTAAGAGGGAGAAGGAGTCTGTGAGAAGTGAGCTAAAAATGAGTAGTAAATAAGCCATAGAGATTGAATGCACAATATAATGAATATAGACAATAATACTGTATTTTAACTATGTAATGTGATAAATATTGCTACATGGGAATCATATTACAATATATAAAAGTATCAATGTAACACACCTAATAACATATTTTAAAACTCAACTCTCATCAAATGTGAAACTTTATCAAATTCTAACCCAGGTACAAAAAACATACAATTATTTTTGTTTATAAATAAGGTAACAAATTGGAATTTCTTTGATTAAGCTAGAAGTCACGTTTTAAATGTACCATCAAAACTCAGTAAGTGGGTAACATTGACTTGAGACTTCTATAACTGGAAGAATAGCCATTCTCTGGCTTCAGCCCTTACAGACAAATATACTGATTATGGTTTCAGTGAGTGTTTCTGAAAATGGCTACTACCCCCACTTGGAGCACAGAATGTATATACATCCTTTCAAAAGGTTATACTTCCAACATTTAAATACAGGTCTCTTTATAGAAATGGCACATATAAGTTATCTTGCTTATAAGGCACGCATTTAAGTTGTTGTGAATAAGAATGGTAGAGAGCCTTTGAACAGAAGGATAAAGAATTGACATTTAGAACAAAGCGAGACAACATAAACATAGTTTTTATGAAAATTGTTCAGTATAGTCACAATGTATGTCTTAACATGAATTAAAGTATAAGCTTCATTTTGTGTAATTAAAAACACTATAATATTGTATAAATATAACCTTTATGCTACATAAGTATGCAATACACATTTATACTCAAAGTTATGTATATCCAACCAAGTTTAGTATTATTTATGAAACTACTTTTGACTCTAAGGTAACTTTTTGTCTTATGTAATGACTTTACAATCTAAAATGGTGTAAAACTTTACAAAAAGAAAACTTTAATTTTGATATTTTATAATAGAATTATAAAATTCAGTTAATTTTCAGTTAATTCATTCAGTTAATTCCAGTGGTTGATGAAGAAAGCTGTAGTATATGTAAAGACATTTAAAAGGTTATTGTGTGTGTGCTCTTGTGCATTGCTATACGTATGTAAGATGAAGAGTACATGGAAGATGTGGGACAGAGATGCTATCCTCCCTTTCCTTTATCTAACTCTATCCAATTTCTATCAGTTTGGATCATAACACTGATGAATATAATAATTTTTGTAATATTAATTATCCTAAAACATATTGGTATTTTAAAAATTTTAAACTACATGCATATCTATAATCCCCTGCTCTTATGTACACATATTTAAACACATGGATAAAAATGCACAGAAACATACAGTATACGAACACATCTATAAGTTCTAAGTCTTAAAGATTAAGTAACAGGAGATGAGATGGGAAAAAAACTTTACAAGGTATGTGAGTGGAATATATAATAGGTAGGGAATAGAAGGTGGGTGGCAGGTTTGGGGCATTTGGTACAAGATGAGTGCCTTTATTTACAGTGTACTTTCCTTCATATTTTTATTATAGAAAGTGGTGAATTTGACTCCTTGGGTGTTCGGACAATGTCTTATTCACCTTTGTATCTCCAATCCCAGCACATCATGTAATAGACACTTCATGCTCAAGAAGTGTTTCAAAATTAATTATTAAAAACATTACTGTGAATCAGTTACTACTAAATCTGAAATCCTGTCTGATATTAAAAAAAATTTAAATACATCTAAAGTTCTCTCCACAATCAACTCTTTACAAAATTACTAAAAAATATAGCTCTTGCTCATATATGGAGCTTACATTTGCCATGTAAAACAATATTAATAAATGATTTAAAATCAGCCTTTTTATCCATTAATGGTACAGTATAAGAAATAACAATAAATAAGAGTATTAAATATGTCATGCATTATTGTCTTTTTTATCTACTCACTACTTGATTTTCATTAAATTAAAAGCAATATTAATCATTATAGTAAGGCATGGCTGAGCTGTAGTGAAATAAAATTACAATCAAAGACAATGTTTGATTCTCTGTCCAGATTTCAGAAATCAAAGCCCTCAATTATAACTGAAACAGCAGCTGTGGATGTTTTGAAGTAAGTTGACCAGTTTAAGTACCCAGGAATCATCTTGCCAGAGTTTCTTTTTTTGCTAACATGTGACTTTTATTCTCTCCAAGGTGGGCTAAGTTTGAGTCTTAAGAAAAAAAAGGAAGGAGAGAAAAGAGATTGCTTTTAATAAATCAATGATCTAACTTAAGAGACTATTTTGATCTTAAATATGAAGCAGTCTCTTGGAGTTGAGAAATAACAAGTCCTAAATCTCATTCTGTTCTTTGAAAAGAACTCACAAACTGGTAATCATATGCATTTTTTTTTTTAGGTAAATTAACTTGAATGTAAACTTTGAACTGATTTCCTAGTGCGTTTTCTAGAATTTTGTTGGCAAACGATTTCCCTAAGGACGCACTGAGTAGAATGATGGTTTTAATCAAGCAAATGTTTTCCTTTTAAAGAACCAATCAGCCCCTACACAGATGATATGATCTTACCACACAAAAGTACGAGGAAAATAAAATATTTAAATAATATTAGCATAAAAATTATTCTTGAGATTTGTATGTTTTCATATTGGGTTTTGGAACTTAGAAAATTCCAGTTAGTCTCTTGATCTCTTAATGGTTCTGTATAATCCACCTAAAGAAACTCCGAAATAATTTCTTATATATAGTACCTAGGATATTGTGGTAGCCCAACTGATTTAACAAACGAATACTGCTTCTATCTCCTTCAATTATACACTGTGCACTTAGATCAAGATGGGAAAAGGATGGCAACAGTATCAGTAAGTGTATTTTCCCACATGATAAAGGTCAGATGGATTTAAGAGCTAGAGAGACATTTTTGATTGTGATTCCTCATTCCTTCTCACTTTAAAAGAAGAGAAAATAATACAGGTTGCCCCTCAAGCTATTAGTCAAGTGACCTACTTTCAGGCATCTCTCTCCTGGGTTTGGCCAGCTCTGATTTTTCCCAGATGACCATATTCTCTTTTATTCACATGCAGGCATTCTTAAAGTTTTAAAAGGAAATTGTGGAGTTCCTCCAAAATCTGTGGTCAGAACACAAATATTTTTGAAATAGTCTCCTTCCCAGCCTGCGGCAGCTATCAACAACATCACCCAGAGTTCATTTGAAAGAAAATCTTTGATAGATCATTAAGAGAAATTTAAAAAACAGTTTAATAACCCATCATTCTCTTTCACAGGACAGCCAACTGTACACAATTCATGCTTGCAAGTATTTTTTCCCATGCCTTGTCTTTAGAAATCTAGTTTTGTTGCTGGTGACAATCATTATTATCATTTAATGATAAAGTTATTATCACTCAAATATGTAGGAATGGAAAAACTATTTTAGAAATGATAAACTACATCATGTATAGGAAATAAAGCCAATATCTTTTCCCTAGTAGGAGAGGAAAGAACAGAACATGTAGGTCATTAAACTTCTGGTGGATGTGACATAAGAATAAAGATGGCCAGGACTTGTGAAATCTTTTTTGTGAAATAAAAAGAAAAGTGCAAAGGAAAAAGAAGCTATGGATTTTCCCTAATTAAAAGTCTCTGGGGAAAACTGCCTAACACGCAACCTGAATATTATACGTACTCATATATAAAATATTGTAACTAATTAATTCTCCCTTTCCTCTTATTATTTTATGTAACAAAATGGTGGTAATTAACATCATAATTTGGTGTTTGCATTAGAGAGCACTGAGGTAAGATTTTGACTAAACTGAGGAGGAATTAATGCTGGGGATAGGTGTCAGGACAGCTATCAGAAGATGGATACAAGAACTATTGAGATTTTTGTGTCTCTCCTTTTTGAGTAGATCTTTGTAAGAGGGGTGGTTGTTAGTTGCTTTATATTGAGTGGAAGCATACATTTGTTGTTTTATAGGTTAGATACATATAGAAAGCTGTATAGGAATGACTAACTTGCATTAAAATGTTTTGCCAGTCTACAATGTCATTACTTTCATACTACATCACCATAAATTTCCCCAATATTTCTCACCCTTTGCAAGTATAATCTAAAAATATGGCTTTCCCCAACTACCTATATTCAATATGGTCCTTCCATCACTGGTGTTAACAGTCTTAAGTTTCTATCATGGTAATTTGTGAAGGTGAGTCAGTCTCTGCTTTGTGAATGCATGGAGACTGATGTCTCTAGAAAAGTCTCACAACTGTCCCCCAGCAGTGACCACTGGAATAAAAGATCCAGAAAGTACCTGACACTACAGCTAGATATGTCCCTTTGAGGATAACTGATGGTCCATTCCTGGGCTTTGGTGGTGATACATCCCCACCACGGAGGGACAACAAATCATTCTGAGAACTGAAATAACTATTATGTTATAGATAATGTCAGAAAGACATTCCCATAAGACTGGGGCCATTCAGCAGAGTTTATAGATAAAATGGAAGTGGTATATATAGGAACATGCTCCCGACTGGGGCTCTGGTGTGTGTGTGTGGGACGGGAGGAGGGTTGGTTAGGGAGATCATAGTATCCATTACCAGGTTGCAGCCTTTCTTTGGGGACTAATGACAGAATCCCCAGAATTGTCAGCTCATAAACCCTAAGATTTTTCTCCTGTGAAAGTATACCAAACTTTCTGGTGTGTGATGGACATTCATGAATTTAGAAATACAGTTTGGAAATCTGCCAATATTTTCCTTGTATTGATAAAAACCTTAGTTTATGGGGGCAAGTGTAATACTATACATTGGGCAGAATTGAGGGCAGTGTGTCTGGCAGTTCAAAAATAATTGAGCTCTTAACCTACGAAAAATTTTTATTTGTATGGACTTGTGAGTAATGTTCAATTGCCTTGCTGTGTGGTCAGGCAAGTACATCCTAGGTGATTGTATAATTAAGAATATATCTGTATGGGGAATGCACTTATGGAAATATAGGAATAAATAAAGGAATTCCAAGAAAGAATTACATTGAGACCATGTAGTTACTCAACAGAAAAATTCAACTACTAGTTCAGAAAAGACTGGAGTGCAAAAGCTGATGCCTTTATTTGAATCTTAGATGTAGTGGCTTCAAATGGATCTGACTGGAATAGACATGAATCCTTTTGGGGGCTTCACTTATCCTGTAAAGGAAGCAGTAGCTGAGATGCCCCTAACATTTTTCAAAAAGAATATTTATCAGTTTTGTCCCAGGCTACATTTCATTCAACCGAGGTATACATTTCACTAAAAAGCATAACATCACATAGACTTATGTCCCTTCTCATACTGAAAATAAAGGTTTGATTGAGAGCTAGAATGGGTAATTAAAAATAAGATTTATAAAAAATGGGGGTAGTAGAGATGTGAAGGGCTGGGTGACTTGATTGGATAAAGGTACAGGACATCTGAAGACAGTAGTAGCAAAGGGAGCAGCTTTGTCAAGCTTTCTGTGGCGTGGAAGTGGGAATGAGGGGGGGTTAATGCAACCACAAACTATCTTTCTCACCTTGCATATTCTTTTCCTTGTCTTGTCAGGGTCAGGTATACTGTGCCTGTGACTGCACTTGCTAAAGTAATTTAATTCCTCTGAATTTGTGTAAATTCTTAACGGAACAATGGCTGGATAGTGTCTTCATTTTGTGTGGTTGAATGGGGATTGACTATAAGTGCATCCCCATTGTCTAGTTATTAAAACTGCCCCATTCCATTCCTTTAATCTGGGTCTGGACAAAAAGGAACCTCTAAGGAAGCTTTATCTGTCCTGTTGGTCAGTGGGTGACTGATTCAGAGATCTTACCCAAGGTGGCTGAGCCTGGATTAAGACAGGTAACAAATGAAATGTTAAAAGGCAAAACAAAACAAAAGTGAATTCTGGCAGAAGAGAGTCACTATTTAAATTGGTGATGATGTCTTAAAGAGAACATCTCAGGTCAGAAGAATAATTTTCTTAGTTGTTTCTTTTAGATGTAGTGCCATTTCACGCCCACTGCTGCAAGAAATCACTGGGTTTGTTTTCTGCTGGGAAGGGTATTTGAATGAAGATGACTATAAGATTTACCCAAGAAGTCTCTTTGGGTGGTTTAGAGGAAAGATACCAATCAGCACCCCTTGATGATGCTAGCTGAAGACCAACCTGAGTAATAGTAGTTTCGAATTACCATTTGGATTGTGTGTTTTGTGTTTGTGTTGTGTTGTGTTTGGTTTTCCTACCTTTGCACTAAAATAGGCATATTGCTCCTGGCAGCTGGTAGCTGATGTCCTGTGTTGTTGTGAATCAGGATGTTGCTTGTTAAGGTAACTACCTAGAATCTGAAGGGCAGCGCGTGTCAGCACCTGCTCTGTACACTTTTTAAAAAAAGTTTTACTATGTGTGAATGTATATGGGATGCTACCCAAAAGGGAGTTTAAAGAAGTAGATATGCAAAATGGTGACTATTGCCATGATACAGTAGTCATGCATCACTGGTGATTTGCCCTAGTTCATGTAATAGGCAATTTTGGAAGCCTTATGACACTCTCAAACTTTACAGTAACTAGAAGTAGAATAAGCTTTACTGATAATCTCATGGGGCACTTAATATTTTAGGGGACACACAATACACTTGGTACTTTCTTAGAATTTCCCTTTATCTGCTTACATTCCCATCTGTTCTTGCATGTTTTCTACTTTTCCATTAGAGCCATTAAGCATACTTCCTCTAAATTCATGGTCTGATAATTCCAACATCTCTGCCATATCTGACTCTTGTTCTGATGTTTGCCCTCTTCAGACTGTGTTTATTGCCTATTACTATGCCTTGTAATTTTTCATTGAAAGCTGGGCGTAATATATTGGGTGAAAGAAACTCTGTTAAGTAGACCTTCAGACTGTCCATCTCCACTCAGCTGTGTGGTGGGCTGTGTGGTTAGGGGAGTGTTCTATAGCCCTATGATTATGTCTCAGTTTTTTAGTGGGCCTATGCCCCCAAGCTGTGAATTTATCAAGTGCTTCTCTGTCCAGGAGCTAGAGTTGGATATTTCCCTTCCCCCAGGTTGGTTACACTGTGATAAAACTCTAATTGGTTAGGCTCAAGCAAGACAGTTTCTCCTGAGGGCAGGCCTTGTTAAGAACAGACTATCCTGACATAGTCCAAAGTGATTATTTTTGCCCTTTCCTGGCTGAAAACACAGGAGATTTTTCTCTGATATTCACTGTGAGAACCTGGTAGAGCTCTACAAGGTAAAACTCACAAGTATGGGACTTCCCTTGGAGTTTGAAAGTCTGAGATGTCTACATTGAGCCTCCAGCAATTCATCAATTACATTTCAGGCTTTCCTACTCTGGTACTGGTTTCCACAGAGGTTTCTACTTATGGATTTCTACCCTGGGAAGTTGTGATTCTCCATATCTGCCTGTCTGTCTCTGCAACTGTCGCAACAGTGACCTCACCTCTCTAACATATATGAGAAGAACTGTTGATTTTCCAGCTTGCTTGCCCTTTTACTATTGTTAGGTTGGAGCTTATAAGCTCCTTACATGCTGGATCAGAAACTAGAAGTCCTCCACAATACACTTGAGTTGCACCCAGGCCATAAGTCCTCAGAAGCAAACACTTTTTGGCATTTCCCTCAACACTGGCCCCAACATACCAAGAGGAAGTTGGGGTTTGGGGAACCAGTGTATTAAATCATGGGACTGAATCAAGACAGAAATCTAGCTTTGAAAAAGTTACACAAGCAGGTGAACACCTCTGCCCAAACCTTTAAAAAGCTACAAATAATTATGGCTAAATGGAGTAAAAGTATAATCCAGTTGGTAGAGAAATATCAGAAATTTGTATAATCAAAGTCAATGTGCTTTTTTCCCCCAACTGTTCATTAGATAATAGAGGTCCCAGTAGTTGTTGCTGTTTTGATATGTAAGTATGTTTATTTTTATGCAACAAATACTGTAGAAGTGCTGTATTAAGAATTATAAGATAGGCGCTTCCCTGGTGGCGCACAAACATGGGTTCGTGCCCCCGTCTGGGAAGATCCCACATGCCGCGCAGCGGCTGGGCCCGTGAGCCATGGCCGCTGAGCCTGCGCGTCCGGAGCCTGTGCTCCACAAGGGGAGAGGCCACAACAGTGAGAGGCCCACGTACCGCAAAAAAAAAAAAAAGAATTATAAGATAAAGATGGAGGAAATGTAACAAAAATATTGAGAAGGGTTGGGAAAAAACTGGAAGTAAGGGTTAACAGGTGATTCTGTGGCCTTTCTTCTAGCTTCAGGGAAACCTGAGTACTTAACCATTGGATGAATCTTCCTTGTAACACTAGCTTATAGAATTAATAGGTGTAAACCTATATTTAATCCCAGATAAATCAGAATCTGATTGAGGATAATGTACCAAACTAAGCATCAGTGCCTCATAACTGACATTGTTTTTCAAGAATGAATAATCAGTATTGATAAGGTTCAGCTACAATTAGAGACTGGGCAGGCAGGAGTCATGTTCACTCGAGGATGGCATATGACTAGCATTATACAAAAGCTGAAGCAGCCCTAGAGCTGATGGCTTTCCTCAACAGAGACTGTCCAACTCCACTCAGCCTCATATGTTTAACTGCAGGTACCCCAAGTATGAAAGGGCATGAGACACTATGCCCAGGAGTCATGAGACCTCAGCTGTGTTGTTGCTGCATTTTGTTCTATAGTCTTTCTTAGAGCTGAGAGAACTCTGTGTTGCATGAATATGTGTTTTATGAGTGTGATTGTCAATCCAAATGCAAGACCACTATTGCTAAAAGAAGATTCAAGCAAGAAGACACTGCAATGTATATACTGAAAATCATTATGTTTCTGGAGGTCTATGTGAACCACTGGACCAATAGGAACTATGATATATGCATTCTGAGTCCCGAATGCCTGTAAGTTTGGTTTCTCCCCAACCCTTGTCAATATCAAATTCAGGAACAATGTGGCTGATTTAAATATGTTGAGAATGGATGTAACCTCTGATCTGGCAGTTCTCCATCTAGGTATATAACCTAGAAAACTCCTACTCACACATACATGGTGACATGGTCAGACAACATGTTAGACTGAACGATATAAATTTGCCAACATTTGACTAATATTTATGGTTGTACAGTTAAAATAAATGAAATGAATGTACACGTAGACATAGATAAATCTAAAAAGCAGAGTGGAAAAGTTGTTGCAAAGGAAATAGAAAGTGTGATTTTTTTTTCTTTTAGAAAACAAATAAACATTCAAATATACCAAAAAAATATTAGGTGGTGTTTATGGACATGCACCTTTTTAGTAAAAGTATAAAAACTTGAATGGGTGGAATGTACATACACTTTTTTGTATATTTTGAACTAAAATGTTTGCATTTGTGTGTTTCTTTTGAAGAAGGAACTGCAAGGATGTAAATGGAGTGGCAATAACAACAGGAAAAGGAGATAATGAGGAAGAAGAAGTGGCAAAAAATAAGCATAATACTGTCAAAATATAGCTGATATACACAAAAAAATAATGCAACTCTCCCAGGTCAGGGTGACTTCGACATCGATCTGCAGGATCCAGGGGACATAATCAACACACAATTTTGGAAGATTTTACGTGAATCCATTTTAAGATTGTAAATCAGCTAGTCAAAACTTTATGCCTATTTTTGTATTTTGAAAATGTTCTGTTTATCTTCCTCCCCTTGAAAAACTTTTATTTTTCTGATTTACTAGAGCATGTTTCTCTAAATTTTCTGCAATATTTTAGGCTGGAATTCACCTGTTTTCAGTTTTTTCCTCTTCTCTCTCCCCCCACCCCGACCCCCTTACTGACTCTTTCTCTTATCATATGATGCTTTGAACTATTCTCTTTTTTGTAGCATAAGTTTCTTGTGGGTATAAATTTTAGTTGATATAATACAATTAACAAAATCATTCTATGTCTTTTTTCTACTTCTGTATAGCCATTTAATATACACCGTATCTAACAACTAGCAAAATAAAAAGGATATATATGTAATATCAGAGCCATTATGGCATAAAACAGGATTCATCTAAACCAGGTATCTTAATACTAGTTTTGGAACAAACAACAAATTCATCTAGTTTTAGCAAAGTCTCAGAATGACTCAGATCACTACTTGCAGATACAACAGGAATTAAAATGTCTTACAAATATAATATTTGTAAAGGATGAAACCTAACCCATAACACGCTTAGGAAATTAACAGTATGGTATTCTAATGCTGTAGTGTAGTAATAGGTTTTAAAATAAAAGCTCTGAAAAAAATCCACCTTAGCCTTTTATACAAACAACACATTTAATGAATAAATAAAGTTTAGATAGAAAGATAGATAGCATTAAATGTAAAGGCCATGGTGGATCCTTTTTCAAATCTTTTGAAAATATACACATGGGGGATATGGGCATGCAAGAGAGCGAGAGTGTGGTTAAAAAAAAAAATTAAGATCTAGAGAAGTTCTAGTGGAAAATAGTTGTTCCACACAGGTACTTTGTTTTACATTGAGAGAAGAACTTTGCTTGGTAAAAATGAACGAACAAAATTAAACTACAATTAGGTTGTAGTTAGTACTAAATTTCCAGGTATAGTTATGATACTTTAATTCAGCAGTTTTCTTCTGGTAAGTTATAGCTTCATATCAGAAGAGTCCACTTTCCAAACTCATAGCTGCTTAATTTGGAAAAGTATATTCTTAGCAGTTGTATGATTTAATGTCTCTTTACAAGAAAAGGATCATTTTACCATTAATTTCAAGTAATCAGACAAGTAGGATTAGAATAACTCTGAGTAATTAGTACATGCTCCATTCTAGACTCTATGAAAATATAATACAGAAGGGCAAGCCAAACACTTAAAACAAGATGTCAAAAATAAATCCTATGGGAGGGTGGCTCAAGAGGGCGGGGATATGGGGACATATGTATGCATATGGCTGATTCACTTTGTTGTACAGCAGAACCTAACACACCATTGTAAAGCAATCATATTCCAATAAAGATATAAAAAATTGAAAAAGGGCAAATAAATAAATCCTTTGCAGCTAATAGGCTTGAGCTATGGAGAAGTAATAATAAGTAGAAGTACTTATTAATGCTGTGCTTGAAGAGGTTGGTGGAGGGCATGCACATCCTGTCTACGATGCTGATTTGTTTGTAAGCAAATTCTTTACGACTGTGATATAACTAAGGAGAGGCAGTTGTGCCAATCCTGCAATCACGCCTCTGATTTTGATACACTATTAGACAAAGCCCCCCCCAAAAAACAATGAAAATGTAAAAAAACTTTTAGATTAACGGAATGCTTCAACTATTTTTGAAATAGAATATTTCTGTGTTTATATTAATACAAGGGAACTTTTCTGGCTGACTAACTCAGCAGCTGAATTTCTGCAAGTACATGTTTTGCAAAAAGAAGGAAAAAAATACATATTTCTGACCTGACTTTATATTTAACTGGATGAGCTTTGGAGAAGTCCTCTGGCCTGAAATGGAGAAGGGATCTTTCTGTCCATAGTAAGCTATCTACCACCAGCCTTTGCAGGGAGTTTGTGAGGATTACAGACATAATGTGCAAAGTTTTAGGTATACAGAAAAGTTGTTGTAGTTAACGATCATTAACAATTTATGATATCAGTTTCATTATATTTGAAGATATATTTTCTAGGAATCAGGATGTTTGTTTACAAATTTTTACTTTTCTTGTGCTTTAAGTTCTGTTCTTACTAAGAGCCTGTACTTTTTCCTCTCACACATTCCGATCGGTTTGACCCCCCCATTATTTTACTGACCAGTGTTTCCTCATGTTTCTCTGTATTTTAATTGATTTTTACCTCCTCATTAAAAAGAACTAGTTTGGATTTATTCTTACAGTCCTACTCCTTTTCTTTTTCTTACTTTATATTCTCTTTCTTTTGTGACTAATTTTGTTACATCTGCCTTCTTCAATGCAAAAGCCATTTTCCCCTTTCTGAATTATATTACTTAACATTTTTCTGCTCACTACAGTACAATTTGCATCTTTCATCTTCTATTATATACCCTTACCTTACATATGTTCCTTAACTTCTTAAGTTTTTGATGGAAAAAGTAACCTTGTAGAAAGAATAGCTTAATAAACTCCTATATATCTGTCACCCAGTTTCAACAATTGTTAATACATTGCTAATCTTACTTACTCTGTGTATCTTTCTACTTTTTAATTTTCTTATAGGAACTCACCATTGTATTTTGTAAACTTGTTACTGATACTTTATTATTGGCCTCACACAATTTGGTTTTACCAACATACATACCCTCTAATAAGCCACCTCAGAATCTCATCTGTGTATTAAAATAACATACATACTGTAAAATCAAAGGTGAAATGACTTTATTAATTAGGCAAAGTAGAGTTTAGGACAAGAATATAGCCAGGAATAGAAAGGAACATTTCATAATGATATATGGGTAAGAAGAAATAAAGATCCTGAAAGGGTATGCACTTACTAACAGGAATTCAAAATACTGACAGAATTTAAAAAGTGATGAATCTACAATTATACCTTGGCTTCCTGTACACAACTCTCAGTAACAGACAGTATAAGAAGACTGAAGATTAGTAAGGCTATAGAAGATCTGAATAATACAATCTACCAACTTTTCCTAATTGACACATAAAATCCTACACCCAACAATGGAACACATAATCATTTGAAGTACACACAAAAAGTTCAGAAGCAAACAACTTTATGGTCCATAAAACAACTTTCAATGACTTTAAGAGGACTTAAATCATACAAAGTATGTATACTGGCACAAATGGGATTAGACTGGAAACTAAAGAATGTGTTTCTAAATAATCCATGGGTCAAAATATCACTAAGGAAATGATAAAATATGTTTAACTAAAAGAAAATGAAAGCATATATCAATGTATCATAACCTATGAATAAAAACCACAATGTCAAAAGTTCCATTAAGGCTCATCAAAATTCCATATAAAAATACAATGCTGGTAAGTCTTGAAGAGAAAAACAAAACAAGTTTAATAAAATTTCAATGGCCTATATTAACTAAAAGTGAACAGTGCCAATGAAAATATCATAAGCAGCAAAAACATTTAAAATTCCATTTTGGGGGGTTGTCTTATTACTGGTTTCTAGATTTTGATCCTATTAGAAATTCTTCCCTAGATCAAGGTCATACAGAGAAGATCTTGTATTTTCTTCTAATAATTTCAATCTCTAAAAATATATTCTCTGCCTTTCTGCATATACTCTACCTCATATATGAACATTTGGGATCTTTCAATCTAGCTTTCCTGTTTGTTAACTTGTTCTTTTATACGTTTCATCTCTTAAGGTCCTTCTACTGTATTTCCTATGAATCTTTCTACTGTGTTTCTTGTGAATTCTTCAGTACTATCTTCAAAATCATAAATCTTTGTGACCAGTATAGGGTTCCTTCCATGTACTGATTTTTATTTTCAAAAACCATAAATATGTGTCCATGTGGATATATTCATTCTGATGATTTCTAATGATTTGTCTGTTATTGTTTCATATTTTCTCTGTTTATAATTTTTATTGTTTTATGATTATTACTCCTCTCTTTAAATTATTCATTAAAACCTGAAAGATTTTAAGACATCTTCAGATTTTTGTGCTACTCTATGTTTTATTTGTCAGGAATTCATTCCCAATTGTATAATTGATTTTTCTTTTCAGAGTTACACCAGAATTAAGTGGCTAATTTAAGTTAAACATAGAAAAAATAACAGTGATAAAACTAATGGAGCCTAACTAAACATTCTGACCAGCATTCACCTAATTAATAAAAAGCAAAACAAACACTCAAAAAACCTGACTACACCACTCTTTGGGCTTGTACAGCCTTTTCAAGAAGAAATACATAAAAACACAACAGTGTCTGCATAACAAAGTTCTAAAAGACAACATTTCAAGACAAAGGTGTAAGTGAGCCAGTGGAATAACCATATCCATTCAGCCCCCTCTGGAATTTGCAGCATCTCTCCTCCATCATCATAAGAGCTATATTGGCTTTTTTCCCCCAAAGTAGAAAAAGGTGTTTTGCACTGCCTTGATTGTGAAATATTCCCCTGACTTGGCAGGAACAGCTAGTAGGAGAATAAGAATTTTGGAATTGTGTCCAACAGTCTGCGGAAACAGCTTGACAGTGTCTATGACGAGGCCAGATTTAACAGTTTGATGACATAGTGGGGGTCTCCGAAAAATGAGCAACTACAGTCCTTGAATAGTGTTCAAGTGAAACCAGATAAGTTTTTATTTTAATGCTTTATTTGCACAAACTACACACTTTAAATAGTTGGTGTCTTATGTTTTACATTGTTTTAGGTGGAAGAATTTTAGAAGCTTATATCACAGGGTGATTCATTTCTTCTAATGGAGGCAGTACAATTATGCAGATTATACTTGCCTGGCTTTGAAATTAACATATTTCATCTTTATCTCTATAGGAACTAACTTTTGAATGCAGGGCCATGCTGAAATATCAGGTACAACTGGTTTATAGAATAAGTTGACCTTATTTTATGGTAGCCTAAAATTCTGCTTCTACCATAAGTTTTTAATAAACAATTTATTCCCTGCCTGCCAGCCAAATAAAAACTGTATTTTCATTGGCATATTAAGCCATCAGTATACATGTTTTAAGTGGATGCAGAATATCCGTGTGATTCTCAGCCCACAGCTATTGTGCAACACGGTACCACACACAGGCTAAAAAGATGAACAACACTGTTGAAATACTCAACAATACAAAAGAAAAAAATTAAACCTATTTTCTAGGTGACTACCTAATTCATTACTCTGATAGGCTTCTCTTTCTCATGCTATTGTGATCTATTTACTATATTTTTCTAAAGATTAAAGAAATTTGTCTTTTGATTGCTACTTGGACAGAGGAAAAAATGTTATTGCTTAATGAAATGCCAAACAAGATCCTTCCCTCACTCTAATTCAAGGAGCCGCCTACTTCCTTGACTCACCAGGTGGTGAAACTACTGTAATGATGAAGTCTTTTGTAATTAGAATTCATGTATATTAAAAACATAAGCCCAGCCTGGCAGCACTGGAAACAATTTTCCACCCATCGTGACTCTACCTGTGTCACAGTTGTGAATTTAAAGGACTGTTTTCCTCCTAATTCCTTCCTGTACTTGAACTGATTGTCTACCAGTACCATCTTCATGGCTAATCTATGATGATTAAGGTTACCAAATGCTGACTAAAAATTTCCTCCCACGTACTTGTATTTTTAATCAAGGTTATGCCCCCCTAATCTGAATCTACACATACTGAACCATTACATACCAAGCACAGAGCCTACAATATCTTCTTTAATCCTCACAACTACCAGATGAAATGAAAAATTATATATATATGGCTTTGAGAGATCAAACAACTAGCCCAAGGTCATGAATCTAGTAGTAACTGGTTAATTGTGATTAATAACCAAATCTGTTTTATTCAAGCAGAGTTCTGTACTTGTAGAGATATGCTAGACATGCAGTTCTGTGAATTCTCCTACTAACAATGTGAGAAACCCACAAGACTGTTTTATGTAGTGGTGTAGAGCACAGTTTCCCATCATAGCCACACACAGGGTATTAACTGTAATGAAATCCTGATTCCAACAAACCAGATGTGAAATACACTTAGAGGAAAAGGGTGGAAATTTGAGCATGGGCTGGACATAATAATAAGGAACTATTAATTTTCTTAGGTGGGTAATTTTATTTTGGATGTGTAAAAGAATGCCATTCTTAGGAAATGCATGCTGAAGTACGTAGGAATGAAATGTCATGTTGTCCATAATTTCAAATGCTTAGAGAGTTTTAAATGCATAGATATATGGACATATAAATAAAGCAAATATTGTAAAATATAACAGGTGGTGAGTAAACAGTCATTTATTATACAATGTTTTCAGTTTTATGCATGAAATTTTTCACAAAAAATGAGCAAAAAAAAAGAAAGGATTCTATCCCTAAAGTCACACTCCCCGAGCTTGAATCCTTCTCTACCATTTACTTTCTTGAGAAATGTTATCTTACATTTATGGGCTTCATTTCCTCATATGTAAAATGGTAATTATACTAGTAACTACTTTATGAAGAGTCCAGCGCTTAGTGGCTACAAATATATCTTGTTATTATTCAGCATTCCCAAATTATTCTCAGTATGTGATTGTCAGTAGAGCCCATATATTTCTGTTTGTATTATCTGGAGTCCTTTTGGAAACTAATCTAGAGACCTTTAAATGCCAAAGTTAAAATAGTAAGAAGATATGTAGCTATGAATGGCTATGAGGATGTTATTTTTTTTAAATTTTGTAAGAATTATGAAAGTTGGTGCTTCTTACACTCTGCTGGTTGTAAGATTCGGTAATTTTTCCTACAGTTTTTAAAAATAATAATCTATCACTTAGATATAAAACTTGGATAAATGAAGCTCTTTACCCCTAATGAGAAAGAAAATTCTGAACCAGACAGGTAATTTATACATAGTTTTAAAGATAAAGGAATTGGTGATTAAGCTGAGTATGAAATCTCTTCAAATGATAGTATGAACACTGGCTAATGGTCTCTGAGTAAGGATTCAGAATTATAACTGATAGAGCTTAACAATAACATCAAACAAACTCAGAAGAAAAACTTAGTTTAGCTCATTCTACAAAAATAAGTACATGGTTTCTGTTTGAACTTTACCACAATTCAAGCAAACTAAATCCAGATAATCTCACAGGAAATGTAATTGATGGTTCTTTATCAATAACCTTCAACTTTTTTTTTGCATTCATTTATTTAGTGACATTTATATAAATATGCACAACTAAAAGTCATCACTAAAAATGTCACTTTCAACATAGTATCATTTTATCATCTATAGCATTCAGTTTCCTAAAACAATAGTTTATACAAATTGTACAGGCCTAATACAAAGTTCCTCCATCTTCTGATTGATAAAGGAGTCTTCCTTGTTTTAAAATGTAATCACAGCATTGTTTGACAATAAGAACCCTAAATATCAATAATTGTTGCCAAAGTTAAGACTCTTGTAACAGGCCTTTTTTGTTACTTTCTCAGCATTCATTTTCTCCTTTACCTCTTCTTCCTTTGCAACAATCTTTAATTCCTCTTTGGAGACTCTTCAGGTAATTTCTGGTAAGGTTGACTCCATGTAGTTCATTACCTAATTTAAGCCAATCAGCAAATCTCATATCACAGTAACTGAATGAAAGTTGAGCATGTGATCTAAGGCAGTCCAAATTGAAAGAACACCAATGATTTGCTGTGAATGCTGGGAAAGCTATTATTGACTCTTTAGTTAATGTGCACAGTCAAACAGCACACAGAGCTGCTGAAAGCCATCTCGGATCCCCGGAAGTAGTCAGCCAAAGTATATCGCTAAATCATGAAAGTTGGAGCACAGAGATGGAAATTAACCAGGTCTTAGATAGCAAGTACCTAAGTACCTGGTACCGCTTAATTAGCTTCATCTGCAACCAGCTCTATCTGTGGGTATTTTATTTACAAAAGGCAAAATTTTAAAGTTCTTCTTTGTTTCTACTTGTGTAATCTGATTTCTGTTATTTGAAACTTAGAGCATTCTTACTAACACATGATATTAGATATCTTCTATACTGTGGGAGCTTCAGAAAGCCACACAAGCTTTGGCCTCACGTGCAATTTCATGCAACTGTGGCAATTAGAGTGTTAGTGAACCTGACCCTTATTTGAAAACTCTAAAAATTCAAGTGTTCTGGAGTAAACAAATCACTCTGAAGAAAACAGTTTATTTTAAATCTATACTTCAAAAATTTACAAACATGCAAGTTTATGATTAGACAATAAATATTATTCCAATGGCATGCCACCATCTCCGTTGCTGCTTGTACCCATTCCCCTTTGATTGTGCATCTTTCAAACCAGTATTAACACAAGAGATGAGCTTTTGCATAAACCTCCGATTAGAATTATGTGAATCAGTGTTTTGTTTTAGCAAGTGCCTAATCCCTATTTTAGTTGGCATTATAATTCAGTAGTTGAATCAGAAGACATCAAAGGCCTTTGATACAAAATTCTAGCTGTACACTTAGCTGACTATGTATATAAGTACATATGTAACATCTTTAAGTGACTGGCTGCCTAAGTTTTTTAGTTCCTCAGTTCTGTTTCTGCCCAGGTCTCCTGTAACTACCTCCTTTAAATTTGCTCACAGGCTGACGCAGATAACAGTTTTCTGAGACTTGGCTGAGAATTCATTAGGATAGTAGTACTGGTTGTGTGATATTGATAAATCCAAAGAGGGTTGAACTGGATGTTACTTCATTTACTTGAGCAGTGGTATTCTGTGATTACATTTAATATGAGGTAAAAGGCTTTTTTGTTTCCTGGGCAGAAAACAGCCTCACTGCAGTATCTCTTTTTGCTTTCTCAGTTCCTCTCTCAGCCCCATCCCTTCCAACCGCTTTCCATCCCCATAACATTTAAATCAGTCTATAATCTGTCCTGCAGCTCTATGTGCTATACAATAAATGTGATAACAACCTTGAGTTCTGTCCAGCCCTTCTTGGCTTCAGATCACAGCAAGCGTTCTTAGAGGGGGAAGAAAATGGACTTTCAAAGATTAGAATTACCACTTAACAGATACACAGGAGCCAAAACCCACAGACCATTGAGAAGAGATTAAAAAAAAAAAAAAATACTGACTTGTGGTGCCTTCTACTTTCCTGTTTAACCAAAAGAGTCATTCCCCATCTCTGAGACAGTTACTGTGCTGCAATCTTGTTTATAGAGTGTGCTTTGAAGTTTTTCCTGGTCTAGGGTCTTTTTCTTTTTAATTTGAGTTCAGCTTCATCTTTACAGAAGCATTGTAAGTAAACTCTTACGTTTGAATTCTAAGTTAAACAAGCCACTTGGGGGTACTGTGCAATCATACCGACAGAAAAAGAAACATAACAAAGGCAGACATAATTTCATTTACAGTCTAAATTTACAGAGAGGCTCCTGGAAGATAGATATTCTGAGAGTGAACAGGATCTTTGTAATTGACTGTCAGCTGCTAAGAAACAGAGGTAAGAGGAGAAACAGAGACTTCTCTTAAAAGTCTCTAATGACAATGAAACTTTCAAAAGCAATTAAATCACTTATTTGTGGTATAATTGTTCCTCCATTTGCCTACTGGGGCTTCTCCAAAGATAGTATGTGTGTGTGTGTATATACACATCTGTGTACATATATGTACATACACATATATATGTATGTGTATGTATATATTATTCAGCTTGATATCTTGAGCTTCAAGTGTGATGCCTTATCTTAAAAATAAAACAAAACATTCCATTAATATTAACTGGAAATGAGTTAATGGTATTTTTATAAGGGCATAAAATTATTAACTTCAAGCTTTTTATTTTAGGATTTCTATTCATTCATAAACATTTAGTACAGGCCAGTTCTGTACCAGATTTTATACTGAATGCTGTACATAAACTAAATATACTCTCCTAGTATGGATTCATATAATTCCATACACTATTATTTTTTTAAAAAACAGTAAGATATAACACTTTTGAAAACTGTTTTAAAAAAGTTTTTATTCAGGATGGGGAAGTATTCCTAAAATGCTGAATTAGGAAACAAAGCCTCAAAAATATAGAGTGACTTGCTGAATGTTAAGAAATAAGATGGGAACACGGAATTTCTGATGTTCATAACAGTATGTATTACATTTGGGTGGGAGAACCATCAGAAATGTGGGTTAAAGTAAGGTAAATATTTGTAATGTGTAAAATTAATGAAAAATAATGGGATCAAAAATTACCCCCATGGGCTTCCCTGGTGGCGCAGTGGTTGAGAGTCTGCCTGCCGATGCAGGGGACACGGGTTTGTGCCCCCGTCCGGGAGGATCCCACATGCCGCGGAGCGGCTGGGCCCGTGAGCCATGGCCGCTGAGCCTGAGCATCCGGAGCCTGTGCTCCGCAACGGGAGAGGCCACAACAGTGAGAGGCCCACATACCGCAAAAAAAAATAAAAATAAAAATAAAAAAATTACCCCCATTGTATGAGTTTTCCCTGGCTTTTCTCTCCACAGTGAATGTGTGTTTTTGTGTATTGGTTTTATTTCTGGAATCCCTTTGTTGTAAAGTATGCAGGTATAGGGCCTAACCACACAAGAAAGTGAGCAGAGATCAGAATGAGGGGAGAAATGGAGTAAAGGTTTGAGCAGCTACTGTGTTGGAAAGGGAGAGGTATCCAAATAAGGTTCTTAAAGGAGCTTTCCGTGTGACACGCAACATAAACTACTCTAGCTACCCCTTGGAAAGGACCCCAAAATACAGGTCTATGTTTTCAAAACTCCTGGATCTGGATACATTTCTTACACCACTTCAAGATTGAACCTCATGGAGCTAAGGGCTACCATGAGGTATTTAAAAGATGAGAAGATTGTGAAACATACTATTACCAAAAGGTCACAATGCATTAAGCCCAGAAACTCCACTCGGGTGTGTCCAGCAGGTCAGCTACTGCCCCTGGAAGTCATCAGGGCTTCCTCCGTCTCACACAAGACCAACAAGCACAAGCCAGTTTCTGACAAGCCAGCTCTGTTTGTGTTTTATTTCTCAACTGCTTGCCTTACATCCATACTTGTTCCTGACTCTCTAGGTTTCTGACCTGAGGCTATTTTTCTGGTTTGTGGGTTTAGGTATTAGCCGTCCAGTATTTGTTCAGTGCCAGATCCAAGGGATTATTGTCTTAGATTATAATTTCTCCCACCCACTCTGATAGCCCCAGGGATTCTCTAAATCAGCCTGCTACTTGAAGGGCCAGGGGTTAGGGGGATGTGCGTATAGTTGAGGAGTTACTCTTGTACATTACAACAAGATAATTCCTGAAGAACAAGATTCTACTCAATTACAGAAAAATTCAACCCACCATCTTTTACTGCTATACCATGTGCTATAAAGCAATACATGTTAGGGCTTCCCTGGTGGCGCAGTGGTTGAGAGTCCGCCTGCTGATGTAGGGGACGCGGGTTCGTGCCCCGGTCCGGGAAGATCCCACATGCCGTGGAGTGGCCGGGCCCGTGAGCCATGGCCGCTGAGCCTGCGCGTCCGGGGCCTGTGCTCCGCAACGGGAGAGGCCACAACAGTGAGAGGCCCGCATACCACAAAAAAAAAAAAAAAAAAAAAAAAAAAAAAAAAAAAAGCAATACATGTTAAATCAAAGCTTGTGGAGAGAATTTGGTAGTTATCATCACTACAAAGCCAAGACAAATGTTAAGGCATCGAGTTTTGGGAATATATTTCAATACAGTGAGCATTCTACCTACTAAATAACACACACACACACACACACACACACATTATATTCACGTAGATAAATATGTATAAATAACATACATAAATGTAAACTTTTCTTTTTTCTTTTGGTTTCCTATTTAAAATATTTGACTCCCTTTCTTTTGTTGAATTTTCTACACCAGAGAATGAATAGTAATTTAGAATAGTAATTTCTGACACCCCTCATGATTTACAGAAAAGTACTCCCTAATTTCTAGAATTACATTCTTAACCCAGAGCATTCATGCACCTCACTACTTATTTCACATTCTCTCTTATATGTCTCTGGGACATTTCAGATTTAAGTTTTCCAAATCTGATCTCTAGATTTTTACCCCCAAACCTTTTCTCTTTTTAGACTTCTCCATCTAATTAAATGGCATCTCCATTGATCCACTAGCACAGTTAGAAAATTGTGCTCTCTCCTTACCATAACCATCATAAAAATTTTCAATTTTACTTCCAAGATGTACTTCAAAATCATTCACTTTTCCCAATCTCCACTCTACTTCAAATCTCTGTCACCTACATCGTGGACTGTGCAATAGTCTCCTTTGCCATCTTTCCTCTTCTAAGTACTCTTGCCCCCCTCCAGCCCATTTCCACATAATAGCAAGGGTGACCTTCTCAAAACTTAATTATCTTCCCTGCTGGAAATTCTTTTATATTCCCCTGTTGCACTTAGGTTATGATCCAGATCCTCCACATGGTCAACAAAGTCTTACAGAATCTGTCCTTAATAATCTTTTCATCCTCATTTTATAATATGCTCCCAGTAGCCTGCCAGAATCCACCAAGCTGATCTTCTTTCAGTTCTTAAGTACCCAACACTTTCCCCCTATTGTCCTTATTTCATACGTTTCCTTCTGCATGGCACACTCTTTTTCAACATCTTTATCAGACTGACTTAAAATACCACATCCTGCCATATGTCCTGAGACTTTTTACTATTTTTTGACTAGTAATTCTTGCTTGAAGATATTCTCTGGCCATCAAAGCCCATGCAAGAGACAGGTCACAAGTCTTGGGCATTTCGCCCTGAGAAACGAATGCTTTCTCTCTTCATTCCAGGAACAGCCTTCAACCAGTGGCTGATGGGAGTTGGACAACTCACCCCAACATCCTCCACCCTCAGTTGGAATAAGGAGTATTGCACACCATCTCTCAGCATTCCTAGAAAGATTCAGCCCTAGTTGCCCAAGTGCTAACCTGTTTAATAACAAATCTTTAAAAGATTTTTTCTTTTGTTTTATGTCTCCAATCTCCTACGGGTACACCTCCCACATAAATTTCATGTACCATCATCCCTGCCTTGGGTCAGCTTTTGTGGAGTGTCAGTCCTGCAGAGACTCTAACTTAAGGCACAGGGCATTTCATCACAAAAACAGAATCATTTATTTAACTAAGTCACATATATACAAAGCATAACTAGGAAACATTTTACTCATTATGCCTGTTTTGAGACCAAAAAAAAAGAATTGACAATCCTGGAATTATTCAGTAGTAATGTCCATGAAATCTGGAGTTATCTTTGTGTGTGTGCACTAATACAGGCTTGTGGGATTTAAATTTTGACTATTTCAAATAATTACTTATGAGTTAAAAAAATATGTTTATTTAGTAAAGAAGCATATTTCGTATGTTAATAGTAACTGGGACTTTTATCTAATTATTGATGAGCATACATGTGTATAAACATGTTTTCATGAGTTACCTGTGTGATTATGTTAACTATGTGACTAGGTACATGGAGAGTTTTTTAGAAGAACATTATTTTGATTATTTCATGTTGAGAAAAGTTTGAAAACCACACTAAACACACTTTTATTAAGAATGTACTTTATCAAATAAACAAATTAGATGTAATATTGAACTATGGAGTACCAGGTGGCCAAATACTTTGGTGGCTTGTATTACTGAATTTTGTCTCCCTAAGTAATGGAAAATAGTTGATTCAACTAAGTTCAGAGGCAGCAACTGCAGAGGAACTACTTGAATAGAAGGGCCCAAAATGCTGTCCGTGTGAGTGTTTGTGGCTGTTACTCACACCCTCCCTTAGGAGGGAGGTCAGCCTTCGCTGCAACAAGGAAACTCCGTGCTTCCAACACTCACCTTCACAAGTTTGTTGGCACTGAAGAACCTGAGTGCGGTCACTTGTAAATCAGTTAGTGATACAAAGAAAATTAATAGGTTATCTTTTAATTTAGTGTTAGCAAGATGTAATCTTTGGGGCCATTAGGAGAGCTCCCGTTCCACAAAGATGGCATTTTACTGCCTATTTTATTTCTAATTAAATATCTACTATTAACGATGCACTACTTTGCCTTTTGATCCTCTGTCCTCTCAAAGGGCCCACTTTCCCCCTCCTTCCACCCAAGATTGAATGTTGGGAAGCTTATGTGTGGTTGGGGAAGGAACCCTGGTACACGTGTTACACTTTCTTGGTGATCTCCAGTGCTCTAAGACACGTACAATTCCTGGGTATCATGAGTGAGATCTACCAGTATGTGGCTCATCCATCTGGTCTTTTGGATTGTCATACCAGCACTCATGACGACGTTTGTAGCACACAAAATTTTTATCTCTGATGGTTTTCTTATACTGGATACAAACTTCAATTGTTCCACTGATTTTCTTAGCACTGCCCTGTCTCCACAATAGACACATGGGAATTCCTGGACCTGGCACACTATTGGTAGGCTGTGGACATTAGGGCTGTATCTCAAGCCCATATTTATTAGACACTGCCATCTGCCCTGTCTCTTCCACTCCCATCTGCCCTGTCTCTTCCACTCCCATGTTGTGTTAGACAAGACAGTGAAGTGTAGCATCAATTAAATGTTCTTAGAGTTTTCCTCAACTCCTCCAGGATTTCTCTCTTGCAATTTACCATCTGCCCATCTAATTTTTCCTAACATCTCTCTTGTACTGTTCTTCTCTAAGGAGAAATTCCTTTGAAATATCCTTTGTTTATACTACACTTTGAGTTATTGTTAAACACTGTACTTTTATCACTCAAGGGTTATTGTTTAAAATGTAAATATGAGTCAAAGGTCATTCGGGAAATCAAAACTTGAGCATAGTCTATTTTTGCTTTATTACAACAAAAACAAAATATTATCTATATTATTTTGACAAAATATGGCAAAAAGATTGACACTTTCATAGCCCTACTGGATTTTGAAGGTTGGTAACTGCGGGATGAAGTAGTGTTTCTGAAAATCTTTCAGTTTTTCCAACTGTTCTTTTCCTTGTCAGTTGATAATAACTGATCAAACCCTACTTTCAAAAGTTACAAATGCAATGGTGGGCCTTCCTTTAGGTCATCAAGCACTTCAGTAGAAGAGCAGGGTTTGTCTTTTCCATTAATTACTAAAAGCAGCCCACCTACCAAAGAGAATCTACTACAGAAATTTTATAAGAAAAAAATAGCAACTATGATTTTGTCCTAATCTTTAGTAAGTAGTGGTTGGTTACAAGAGGGACTATTAGTTTTGGTCAGTGATGTGATTTGGAAAGGTGAAATTGCAAAATTGAGAGATTTACTTTATTGTTAATAACACATCCAACTGTTAAGAAAATTTAGAACAAATTGCAATGACTATTCACTAAAAATTTTTAAAAGGGCAAGATATTAAATATGAGGGCCATATGAAAACCTAAAATAACTTACAGGGTTACTCAATAAATACATTTCTTACGAACTTATGCAGTGTGATCACATGAAACAAAACTGCACCATCCCTCTAGGAAATAATTCATTTCCCTTGCCAAACTAGGTTTTTAGCCTTCCTATTCCTAGTTAACCCTGCTCCTCAAACAGACAAGAAATAGAGAGACCAAAGGATGCTTTTTTATATTCATTATAATTATGAAGACATACAGTTTGATAAGAATTTCTATCTCATATTCATTTAAGCCCTCATGGATTTTGAATTTCACCTCAAAGCACAGTAACTCAAGATGAATGGTTCTTTTCATTAAACAATAGAAGAGTATCATGTTTCTCATAATGTTGAAAACAAATAAAAAGCCAGCAGTCATGCACTGATGAATAACAGATCACAGAGTCCTTTTAATCATGTCATCTAAAAAAAAGGCCTTTACTTTCTTGTTACATCAAAACTATAAAATTACTTTATAAAATCCAAATGCCTATATTCCAGAATAAAAGCTACTACTTTATGTTGCCCCTCTGTAATTTAAGCCAGATGTTTCTCAAATTATACATATAGATTCTATTTTATCTTTCTAAATCAAATCTTGCATGAACTACGTGCATCAAACATAAAATTTTGCTTCAGTACAGTCTGAAATTTGAAGAAATTTAATTGGATTTCATTGATATTATGCCCTGAGTCTGAAAAAGCAACTAAGGTTCCTATTTTTATTATCTTCTCCTGATAACTTTTGAAGGCATATCTACAAAAGATATACTTGCGTTATCTTAAATGGAAATAAGATAAGGGCACTGGTATACTAGGGGCACAGAGGACTTCATTACAAAGTAATTATTCCTGGATGGGGTTCAGGGCAGTCAAACAGAATCTTCCTACATTTAGCATTTTTAAGACAATTTATAACAGGCAACATTAGATTTTCATGGGGGCACTTAGGTAAACTGATTTTCATGGGCTAGTGCAGACAGTTTAGGGAAAAAATAGGAATTAACATCAATTGTGTCCAATTGTTCTGGCTGTGCCTTTAAGACCATCTGTAGATGAAATAGCTGTGTACAACACCAAAGCAACCTTGTTCAAACACTGTGAGATAATACATCCTGTCATGTCCTCCTTTTTTCTTTTCACATAAAACTGGGGCAGACCAGGGGGTCCTAATTGGGAAGACAAATGAAAGCAAAAAGTATAAATGGTTCGATGTTTAGGACAACTTCTTAAGTAACTTCACTCGCCTATTGAAGTGCTTAAGCAATAAATGCATAAAACTGACGATGCTCATGTGGCCGTGGCATGCAAGCACAAAAACGCAACAGCAAGACCTGGGTGGTCCTAGAGAGAAAGGGACATGATGGCAAGATATGCAAGGAAAGCCTTAACTCAAACTGCCTCTGGGAGCTGAAGAGCCACATCATAAAACCAATTTGAGCCCATAATAAAGTTAGAAGGAAAGTCTATTCTAAAACACTTAACTTCTGAATTATCTTTGAAAAAGCTGTTATTGAAACAAAACCAAAACTTGCGAGCTAGAAATAAAGTCTAAGCAACAAAATGCAAATCACCTACAGCTAGAGACAAGGGTATATTACGTAAACATTCTTGAACAAATACCACACTATTTCATGTATGGTACTAAGAGCTAAGATAATTTTGCCCATTCATTCATTCAGCAAATATTTACTTAATGAGTGCCTACTATGTGCCTGGTACTATTCTAGACCCTGAGGATATATCAGTGATGAAAAATAACAAAGATCATTGTCTTCATGCAATTATATTTTAGTGGTGGGGGATAGAAAATAAACAACAAAAAGTAAATTATACAGTGTGTTAGATGATGGTAAGTGCAATGGAAGAAACAAAGCAAGTTAAGGCTGATAAGAAGTGTTATGAAAAGGGGGTAGGATCAAGAAAGTTTTCATTGACCTAATGGGGGTAAGTAGCCGATGTAGACTTCTGTGGGAAGAGTGGTCCAGACAGAGAGAATAGCAGGGGTGAAATCCTAATCCAAGAATTGTGTAGCTTGTTTGAGGAAGAACAAGGAAACCAATGTGGCTGGAATGGAGTAAAAAGTAGGTGAGAGAGTGGGGTTCAAGTGATACAGAGCCTTGTAGGCTACTTTGTCTTTTGGGAATTCCCTGGCGGTCCAGTGGTTAGGACTCGCGCTTTCACTGCCGAGGGCATGGGTTCAATCCCTGGTTGGGGAACTAACATCCCTCAAGCCACATGGTGTGGCCAAAAAGAAAAAAAGACTCTGTCTTTTACTCTGAATAAGATGGATGACCATTGGAAGATTATAAATATGTAAGTGACATGATAATTTTTAGAAGACCACTCTGGCTGCTGTGTGATGAACAGATTATAAGGAGTGAGAGTGGAAATAGGGACTCTCAGTAGCAACACAGCAACAATTGGGGTGAGAAAAGATGGCAGCAGGAAGTAGTAAAAGAGGTGATGAGAAGTGATCCCATTCTACAGCAAGGTTTCTCAACCTTGGCACTACTGATATTTGGGGCCAGATAATTTTATTTTGTGAGGATTGCCCTGTGCATTGTAGGGTGGTTAGCAACATCTCTGATCTCTACAAATGAGATGCCAGTTACAAACTGTCACCTGATTTGTGACAACCAAAAATGTCTCCCAACATTTCCAGGGGTGGGAAGTTGATCCTGGTTTAGAACATATATTCTAGATGTATTTCATAAGCAAAGCCAAAAAGACAGGAAAGAGTTGAGTCAAGTATGATGTATTAACTGAAGGATAGTTAACTTTTGTTACCATGAGATAAAAAATAGAGTTGCACAAATAAAACAAATAACAAATAATCCAGAGTGTGTTGGTGAGCACTGTTCAACAGGGTCACCAAGAGACCAGCTTGGAGGGGGGCTCTGCCATCCTAAATATCTCTAATCTACTAGGTAGCTCATAAGAACTAAAGCAATTTTCAACCTGTAGAAAGAGGGAAAAATATGGAGATCAAACAACAATAATTTTAATAACATGAAGTAGAAATTGCATGCTTCACTTTCAATCATATCTCATTGGTGGAAACCAAACCATATGGCTACACACAGCTACAAAAAAATCTGAGATGTAGTCTCTAGCTGGGAATATATACAGCTCAACAAAATTTGGGTAGAGAAGAGTCTACAAGTAAATGAAAGAATTGAAAATGGGGGATAGTTAGCTGTCTCTGCAAACAGTGTCTCCAAAGCTTCTTGGTCAGATTAACTAGAAGGATCATGTTCCATTAACCTTACTGGGAAATATTACTGGTGGAGCTTGTTTGTCAAAAGTGGGGGGGGGGGGAGGGGGAGGGATATGAGGAGTTCACTTGTGAGCATATTAAGTTTAAGATGTTTATTTGACAGTCAAGTAGAGATGTTCACTAGATCAGAAGAGAGTTTTGGAATAGAGATGTAAATTTGGGAATTCAAGCTTGTAAAATGGATAAGCTCGCAGAGGGAGTATATATACAAGAGTAAAGAATTCTAGAAATTAGGTCTTATGGTATTCTGATGCTTACAGTTTAGGATGAAAAAGAAAAATCAACAAATGAGACTAAGAAGTGGCAGGCAGTAGAAAGAAAATCAGTGGGGTATCCCAGAAGCTTAGTGAAAAAGTGTTTCAAGGAAAACAAAATGATCAATTATGTAAAAGTCTGTTAAGTCAGTAAGACGAAGACGGAAAATTAACCATGATGATCTTGGAAAGAATAATTTTGGTGGGATAGTGGATGTGAAAAGGTTCAAGAGAAAATGAAAGCGGGAACTGGAAATAACTATTATGGAAACTTTTTCAAGGGGTTTTACTATAAAGCAGAGCAGAGAAATAGAGCAGATACTGGGGAGTGTGGGGTAGGAGATGGCAAAGAGTTTTTAATAAGGTGATACATTTTACAGCATGTTTGAATACTAATCTAAAATATCCAGAGGAGAAGGGGAAATTAACATTAATTTTTGCTAATTTTTTCTAGTACCTCAAAGCTTAACTAGCTTTAGTTCTACTATCAAATTCTATTAATTCTTTTCTATTTAAAAAGTGATATATCATGGAAAAGTCTGTATTTTCATTCAGAAAATGAAATATAATGCAAGAGACAGAAAACTCTTATATATTGAACCCTATATAAGAAATGCTATTTGGAATATTAAGATTGACATTCAGTCAATATGGGTTAGCATGACCATGTACTAAACATTTCCCCCATATCTGATAATCTTTGTATCTAGCTTTATGCTGCTCAGAGTAGACAAAGATAAATCCTAAAGGCAACAGGAAGGGTGAATATCAAATAATAGAAAAAAAATAATAAGCAAATATTAACAAAATGAAGACTGATATGACTATTAATGTAAAATCCAACTTTAAAGCAAAAACATTCTGGCAGATAAAGAGGGTTAATACATAATAAAAGCAATTCAAATCATTTGGAAGATTAAAAAACTCCTAAAATTGTATATACTTAATAACACGGCCTCAAATATATAAAATAAAAGTTGACAGAAATACAGGGAAACACTGACAAACACATATTTTAATATAATACCCAGTAATTACTAGAACGTGGACATATACACAAGTCAATAAGCTTGTCTTAAAGGCCATAAATACAACACCAAACCTAATAACTGAGGAGAGTATATTTTTTCCAAGCACAAATGGAACACTGGTAAATATTTCCCATGTACTATAACTCAAGCAAGTCTCAACAATTGTTAAACTCTACCCACAGCAAAATTACATTAGATATCAATATAAAAGCAAACTCAAAATATTCCATTTTGAGGAAATTTCAAAATACAGTTCTAAATAACATGTCAGTCAAAGAAGTGCATTTTTAAAAAATTAATTGGTGTCTATGATATGTGAATTTTAAATATTTTTTTAATATCATCCTAGGAAAGACTAATATAAGAGATGAATCTTTGGCATGATTCAGTAAGAAATAAAGAAGAGAAGGCAAATAATATTATGAATAAAAAATACTTTACTAAAGATACATGGATATTTTTTAAATTAATGGAATAATAAACATAGGTAATAAACATTAAAATGAGTACAAATAAATTTGAAATCTAAAATTATCTTAGAATGATACAATCTATTAAAACTGGCTCAAAACGATATAGCAAAAAAGAGTATCCCATAAATATTAAGGAAAATAGTCCAAAACGTGCAATATTTCTCCTCCCTCCCAAAAGAAAATGTGAGCCCAAATAATTTTAGAGGTGAGTTTCTACATTTATTCAAGGAATAAATAATCCTAAAATATAAGCTCTTCTACAGAACGTAAAATTAAGGAACACAGGATTAATGAGGCTAATATATCTTTTTTTCATCTTCCATAGAATCTAAGTGGAAATACCATTAAATTTGAAGTCTAACAGCTTTTAGAGATATAATTTCCTTTGATATCCAAACTGGACAAGGTAATAAGGAAGTACAAAATTATAAGTAAATCTTTTTAAAGAACAGAAATAGAAAAATTCTATATAAAACATCACACTAAATCCTACAATATATTTAAAAAATGATAATGGCCAAATTTTTTCCCAGGAAGGCAGGGATTATTCAACATTAGAAAATTGATTACTACAACTTCTTTTTAAGTGATATAGTAAGAAGATGCTTTAATAAGCTTAACGGATTCCAAACTCATATAAATGACAGATTATACATAAAAAGAGAACACTCAAAAGTGCTAACTACTCTGTTGGTATGGTGAGTTATACTGATACAATTTTATGATTTTGTAATATCCTTACATTACCGGGATTAAACCCTTGGTATACTAGTTTTTGAAAATATACTGTAATTTGTGTAGAATTTTTTTACTATGGTTATTTATGAAATGGATTATGATTTTAGTTCTTGTAATTCAGTTTAGTTTTCAAATATTCACTAGTATCATAGAAATATTAGATATCCTGTATCCAGAAAAACTTTTATAAGTGTTACCTGTAAATTTAACATCTGCTAAAACTCAGCTGTAATCTGTCTGCCTGGTTCTGTCTTGGAAAGTCTTTCTATTACTAATCCAAGATTTTCAAGAACTCTTGCTCTATTTGTGTTTTCTTCTTGTGCCAGTCTGGCATTTCATATTTTCCTCCCTTAAAATGTTTCACCCAGGATTTTAATTATTATTGTATGGTTGCTTATACTATTCTTTTATAATTTGTAATTTCTGCTATCTTTGTAGCTATTCCTTTTCATTTTGAATTTTATCTTATTTCTTTCTCAACCTCAACCTTTTCTCAATAGAGAAAGTTTGTCTATTTGTATTAATCTTTTAAAAATTACCAACAGTTTCCTTCGTAAAGGAGACAAAATTAATGTTTTTCAAATCTTTTATTGTAAATCCTCCAGTATTTTTATAAAACAAAAGGTTGGTTGAAATGATTAAGATAGGTAAATCTCCAGCATATGCTTAACTAAAACAGTAAAACAATATTAATAACATAAAAAGACTACAAAATGAAAACCATGAAAATGATCATCAGAAAACTATTATTTAATTGGGAAAATTATCAGTCATACAACTTTATGCACTTAACATCAAAGATTTGAAATACATAAAGCTAAAACTGAGGGTCTACTGGAAGAAATTGAGAAATTATATTGAGAAAATGTTATATAAATCATATCAAGAAATTATAAATCAAATAGATCCAAATTAAGCAAGTATAAAGAAAATTAAAATAATATACTTAATATTTATCTGATATAAAGATAGCTCTGCATGCAATAGGGAATACACTCTCATTTAAAACACGTATTGGATATTGATAAAAAATTTACCCAGTAATAAGCTACAACAAAGTAAATATAAAATTCTAAAAAGTTGACACATATAGGAGGCATTTATGTAACAAATGGAATAACATCAGTCCACAAAAAGATAAGCTTACTCACATGTATAGGGATCGGTGTCTTGTTGGCTAGTCTAGGTTGGCCCCCTTTGGGATAACTGAGCTGACTTGGTTTTGCTATTTCGTTATCCAGGCAGCTAACCCAGGCATGTTCTCATGGTAATGGCAGAGTATGTGAGTCAGAGGAAAACATGCAATGCCTCTTGAGCTAGGCTTGGAACTGACACACTGTCATTTCCAGCTCATACTATTGGCCAAAGCCAGCCAAAGGAAAACCCAGATTCAAGGGATAGGGAATTAGATTGCACCTCTTTATTTAGAGGAGCTAGGAATGCATATGCCAAAGAGTGGCTTCAGGGAAATGTGAAGAATTGAGGGCAGTAATGCAGTCAATCTACCATATGAGAGCCTAGAAAGAGGACCTACAGAGTGCTTAGCAGCCAGTAAGTGTGCGTGCAATGCTTGTCAAAATAACGAGAAAGGAGAAACATTACCTACTTGTACCCTCTCCAAGGTGAACATGACACAATATAATAGGGTGGAAGATTATGGGAAGACATTTTCTCTTATCGGCAAATAATACCCATATTTTTAAAAAGTAAAAGAAGAACAACAAATGCAGGATTTGTTTCCAATTACAATAATATCTTAATAAAGCATTAACACATTGGTATTAATACAATTTCTAGTTGCTCTGCTAATATTTTTCTTTTCCTTTCTGCTTTCCACTTCTCTCTCAAAGCACAGTGAAAGAACTTTAAATATTCTGTGATATTTTAGTCTCTATAGGAGGAAAATTTATTTAAACCACTTCAGAGGATTCCGTGAAGAGTAAGTTTTTCATCTTTGACAATTTAAGACTTTATTAATAACAATATTTCCCCTTCTAGGGGAAAGTAAACAGCTTTTAGCTTAGTATCCTAATCACTTAATTAAAACCTCACAGGGAAAGCTTTGTACATAATATGGTGAAAACAGGGAAGTACTGAATGTCATCACTAAGCACTGCGAACTGATGAAGAATTTTAATAATGGGTGATGAATATGATACTATCATATAATAATGGTTTCATTATGTTTCATGATACTGCCACCTAATATATTCTGAGCAGTTTTCTTTTAACTATACTTCAATTCAAAAAGGATTTGAGGTTTTGAATGGTCTGGACTCATTAAAGTATTTTGCAGTATTGAGTCCATTGTTTTATGATTAACTCCTGATATGCAACACTAGAAAGAAGAAAAAAAGAGACTTATTCCCACTTATTCATATGCCATATTGTAGTAGAAATATAGGACTGCACCATTAAAGTGAGGCTGTGAAAAGAAAATAGTTCTAAGAGTAACCCGAAAAAGTATTTTTTAATTAACACTGGAACTCTCTATACAGGAGAATTTAAATTTTATGCCCCCAGAAGTATCAAAATAAATGAATTATACTCTAGTTACATATAAAGAATGCTTTATTTTTAGCAAATGTTTAAGCAACCTGCATAAAAGATTAATAGATGCAACAAAATGCATTAGACAGATGTGGCTACAATACCTGCTCCAAATGCCAGCTGGATTTGTAATTACATTTTTGGAGAGACTGCAGACCTGAATGGCTGCACTGAATGTGGTATGTATTATTTCCTGACAGTCAATGCTACTTATCTCTCTTTTAATTAAAAAGAATATATAAATATAGTCAATACATAATGCATGTTATTATTGTTTTATTAATTAAAGGTAGAGCTCTATATTAAGATAAAATAAATATAATTAAATATTAGGATATCTGTCCTTATATAAAAAGGAGATAGGTAGATACATATATATGATTTTTTACTGTAATATTTGATTTCTATCACACTGCCACTAGCCAGAGATATAGGACAATTCCTAGGAAAGGATAAAGAGAAACAGCTCACAGATTAGAGAATTTTTAATATTCTTTGTAGCCCTGCTATTTCTCTTATCAGCACAGATATTAAACCAATTAATCTGCCATTTACATAAGTCTACAACAGAGAGATGAGAGTGTTTCTACAGACAGGTGAAAAAGGACAATCAATTCAAAGTTAGATACAGAAGAAATCCATTCAAAACTAGCATGCTAGATTTTCATATTGTTAATTAAAAGACTGTAGGTTGTATAGCTGCATAAATTAAAGGTCAAAAGATGACAATGATTTGCAAGTACCAAGATGCAACTAAGGAAGTCATTGTTTAAGGGGAATGACTGAAAAAACTTTTAAGCACCAGCCAGAATATTTTCTTTGCTGCTCCCCTTTCCTGCTGTCAGGGGTCATCCTGTTTGGTGCAGTATTTGTAGAGAAGGGTTTGTCTCACAGACACTCTTCAGTTATTCCCATTAGAGATCTCCACTGACCCCCACTGCTCCCATCTCTGTGGTCCATGATCACTGCACACTTTGATGACAGACTTCACGGTCAACTCCCATGTGGCTCTCCTTGACACCATGCTGCTTCTGCTGCGCTGACCTCAGTGTAAGGGGATGGGAACCTGGCGCCATTTCTCTCACAACCTCTGAACTTCATTCTCCACATACTGAAACCTCCACTCTAATGAAAGACTGGGAATATCTAGAAAGTATTATAACAAAGACGCATGTAGGAGGGATGAGATACCTTCACAAGTGTATGCTAAATATGATTCTTTGGGGAGTCCAAGAAAAGAGAGTTAGCTTTTCACAGAGGAACTCCTTATGGCGAACTCCCCTCTTCTAGCTTTTACCTTTTTGTCTGAGGGTCTACCCTCCACTCTGACATAAGTAAATTCTGCTTTCTTCCCTGTGAAAATCTCTACCTCTCTTCAAGAGGTTCTAGTTTTTTTTACCTTCAGAGGAACTTCTGGCCTGGGAACCTGGTCCTTTCCTCAAGCCCTGTACTTTATCCATTCCCCCAAATTGAATTCCTGAGTATAGAATAATAATACCTCAGGGTGTATCAGCAGGAGACTACAGTTAGGACAGAGCACCCTATCCTCAGGGGACCCAAGGTCTGGTCTGCTCAAGAGTACCCACTTCTGTGAAGTAAAGGTATGCTTTCTTCGTCTTCTCCAAAGAGATTTGCTGTGCTGTTGTTGTTGTTGTTTTGCTATACACACACACAAACTTCTCATGTGAATGTAACATGTTTTTCCATAAATGAAACATAGTATTTTCACAATGAAGATGATAAACCATATTGTTAAATTCAGCAAAGTCAATTTCATTTTGTTCAAACTTCATTTTCCAGACAAAGAACTAAGCAGTGTTTTTCAAAGCAGTGGTTCCCAGAGAGTAGTTTGGGAACCCCTAGAGATCCAGAAGGTCAAAAGTATTTTAAAATAACAACTGAGATGTTATTTGCCTTTTCTACTTTCATTCTAAGTGTATAGTGAAATTTTTCAGAGGCTAGGTAACATCTATTGCAATCATCCTTCTCACAGCTAATGGAGTATGTGCTTATGGATCCTTGTGTCTTCTAAAACTTTATAAAGCTCTTTGGTGTCTTTATTAATTTTTAAGAGTGTAAAGAGGTCCTGAGACCAAAACAATGGACTGCCACTTGAACACCTAAAGCAACTAGAGAAAGAAGAACAAACAAAACCGAAAGTTAGTAGACAGAAAGAAATCATAAGGATCAGAGCAGAAATAAATGTAATAGAGACTGAGAACATCGTAGAAAAGATCAATGAAACTAAAAGCTGGTTCTTCAAAAAGATAAACAAAACTGATAAACTCTTAGCCAGACTCATCAAGAAAAAAAGGGAGAGGGCTCAAATAAATTAAATTAGAAAGGAAAAGTTACAATGGACACCACAGAAATACAAAGGACCATAAGAGACTACTATAAGCAGCTCTATGACAATAAAATGGGCAACCTAGAGGAAATGGACAAATTCTTAGAAAGGTACAATCTCACCAGACTGAACCAGGAAGAAACAGAAAATATGAACAGACCAATCACAAGCACTGAAATTGAAGCGGTGATTTGAAACTTCCCAACAAACAAAAGTTGAGGACCAGATGGTTTCAGAGGCGAACTCTACCAAATATTTAGAGAATGTTAAACCTACCCTTCTAAAAAAGGGTGAAAAAGATAGGTGGCTCAAAAAACTGCAGAGGAAGGAACACTTCTGAACTCATTCTGCGAGGCCTCCATCACCCTGATACCGAAACCACACAAATCTTTCTAAGGAGAAGATTAGCAGTGTAGTTTCCCTTTAGGTTTGAATTTGGATTTTTATTCTCACCTGTCTCCAAAGTTGAGATTTTCTTTCCCTAGGAGATATCTATGTATCTATATATTGTACATAGCTTTATTTTTAAACTAACCATTCTTATAGTACACTATATAAGATTTGAGGAATTTCTATGGATATATATTACATGATCTCTATAATAAACATACTTTACAAATGATAGTTGGCCTAAGGACCAATTTATGAGAGAAGAAAATGAAAACATAAACCAAAAAAATCTAATTTTTGAAGATATTTGTTTTCTATCCAGAATGAGCTAAAATAGACAACTATCGAGAAACTATGAGGCTATCACTTGCTATGAAGTTTGAGAGCAAACAACCACTCAGTACTGACTGTCCAATTATAGTTTAATAGTGAAAAAAATTAGCTTTTTAGTTTTAAATTTCTTTTGGATTCCCTATATTCTAGCCACCTTAAAAACAGCAGGAAGGAAAAAATGCTGTAGCAGTGTATTAATAAACTAAAATTCATCTCTAAAGCTGATTTCTGGTATTTGTATTCCATAGGCTTCTATGTGTACTGAAAGGTTTCCTGTTATTTACTTAGAAAGCACTTCTCTCCTTGACTATAAGACCTACCCATTATTTTATCCTAGATCCTCAGAGGCTAAGCACAGATCAAGAACTTATAAAACCCAGCTTCTTATTCAGACTCTTTACCACTTTAAAAGTTACTTCCTGGTACCAGATGTACTGAGAAGCTGCTAAAAGTGGGTCACAACTAAAAATAATGGGTCAATATAAAAAGACTTAGGAATTAAGAAAAAATATTTGACCCCTAATTTCTATTTAAAATATATTTTTTAAAAATCAGCTTTGTTTTATGATCATTCAAGCATTATAAAACCTAGTTGGAAGTTACTTCAAAGCCTTTTTCACTGGCTTTTCATTTTGTTAGTGTTAATACAGAATAGAAATAGCAGGCAAGATTTAGAATTCAAAACAAACCTCAGAACCTACACAGTTCCCAAGTGCTTATATCTTGGGAAGAGAACAAATGTCAAACATCACCTACTTTGTACCTTTTACCTTAAATAAATTTAAATTTACAGTTAAAATAAAGGAGCTTCTACATGTCTCTGCACTGGGAAATGGTCTCAGTCTTTATTGTTGCCATAGACGTGTTTCAGGGCGTTAACCAAGCCCAAACCCAATTCCGTAGAATTGAGCTTTCATACATTCTCTGGTGACCTGATAAGCCCATGTGTCAGGTTAGTGCCTTCCTGATCACACCTCACTTAGAGTGTTCTATGAGTGAGGTTGGTCCAAGCAGATATTATTTTTCAAGAATTTTAACTAAGGAGAAAATGTGGACTGACAAATGAAATTAACAAGCTGGAGGAGAGCAGCTCTCCTCCTACACACACACACACACACACACACACAACCTAGAGTGCATACATAAGCCTCAGTTCAAGCACATGCCTTTCAAGAAAACACTTACCCTCTCCAAAATCCACCCCACCTCTCCTCCTGACTAATATACCAGTAACTAGGATCAAAAACTCAGCGTAGCCCAACTGGAAAAGCACTGACTCTACCAAAAAACAAAAGTGTTATTCACATAAGGATCTGTAGGACCTGGCAAATCAGTTCCAGTGGGAACTGAGAGAATGTGCCTGGTAATGGGACCTGAGGGGACTAAACCAGAGTAGAATATATAGCTGAACAATGGAGGGTTTTCTGATTGGGGATATTCTCCCCTGACTTACAAACAACGCACTTGCAATAACTCCTAAAGGGGAGAGTCCTAATGAGATGAAGGTGCTAGAACTACCTTGGTGTTGTTGGCAAAGGGAATGAAAGGCTCACAGATGCAACGTGCTGGAACGGATCTATTACATAAGACACAAGAACATATCACATGCCTGTGATCACCAGGAGGACAAGTAGAACATGCCCTTCATTAATACATAAACAAATGTGCTACTGAAGAGGTCACAGCAACATTGAGAAGCTCCATGATGGCTGCCCTTTGCTGGATAGGATTGATGGTAGGGATGATGTTACAGAACTGGGATCTCTACTGACAATTGACACAATAGGATTCTGGAACTGGAGAGGTGATGTAGTAGTGCTTAATCACAGGATTCAAGTTTGATGAAATTGGTATAGCTGTCAACAAGGCTAGATTGTTAACCAAGGGACCTTAATGGCTAATAAACACAGAGGCAAGCATGATGGGAAACTAAGCAGGTCCTTGCTTTATATACACTGATATTCTCCCAATAGAAATAATTACAATTCCTTATTTGCTCAGTTTCCATTCTTGAGCGAGTTCTCAGAGTCAGTGCCCACTGATTGAAGGAGAGGATTCAAGCTTAAGGACAGACTCTGTAATACTAAAGAAAGTGTACACAGTTGTAAAAGGGCATCTATGGCCATTTACCAAGTAACTGAACACTGGAAAAACGTCTAGATCTTTCCAACACTTGTGTATGCAGGATCTGAGCTATCATTGATACTAAAGGGCCCCAAACCCTGTTAGAGCCTTCTGTTGTTTAAGGACATATGGAGGTCAGGTAATAAAGTTCTGGCTCATATACATCTCATAGTGAGGCCACTGGATCCAAAAATCCACCTGTTTGTCATCATCTGAATGCATAATCAGAATGGATGTACTTAGGAGCTGGCCAAACCCCTACACTGGCTCCTTGTCCTGCAGAGTAAGAGCTGTCGTGGTAGGATGTTCCAAGTGGAAGCCTCAAAAGAATCACCACTGATATAGACAGTTAATCATAACAACACAGTAGTCTGGGTAAAACAGAGATAGTTGCACACTCCATGACTTCAAGGTCTTGGTTATACTGTGATGTCCCCTTCAAGGTCAAGAGCACCTCATACTGCCTATTGCTAAGAAAGAGGCACAGAGTTTGGCAGTCTGGTTCAGGTTTGAAGGTAGTATGTACTTTCTGAAAATACTACCCCTATCCATTTTTACTATAAGTTTTGAGAAGGGCACAGAGCAATGGAAGGCTATGCCATACAAGTATGAGTCTTCTTAGGGCCGTATAACCTAGCAGTTCCCATGATGCTGGACATATGTGGGACAGATGAAAAAAGTGCAATATGGGGTCTCTGACATGCTACCATGGGACTTTTACACAGACCTCTAGAATTTATAAGCAAGATTATGCCTTCAGAAAACATTTCCTGGCATGCTACCTGGCCCCCATAGAGACTGAGCATTTGTTCCTGAGACACCAAATGCCTATGCACATAGCACCAATTGTGAGCTGTGAGCTGTCAAATCTACAAAGTTTATAATCTTAGGCAGGCAAAGCAGCTATCCATTGCATGATAGAAATAGTACATTTGGGATTAGGCCTTAGATTGTCCTGAAGACACAAGTAAATTACAGGAAGAGTTATCACAGACCTCCTTTTACCATGTCATCTACCTCTGTTTTACGAATGACTCCCTACTATCTTCTACCAATGATTTTAAGAGGGCTGGCATTAGGAGGTCCCTAATGACTAGTTAAACACAGGAGGAGAAAACACAAAGTTGAATGAAAGGTGGGTCAACTCTATATGTTGGTGCTGCTCAAACACGCGTTGGAGCTACAATACAGCCCCACTCACTGGTGGCACTCAAAGAGAATGTGTATGTGCACATGGATGGTGTTGTGTTTCCAATGGACAGACCTGATGCGTGGGTGGTTGGTGTGATAGGAACCTCCTCAGCCTATGACAGATGTAATCTTAAATTGGCTCAACTGACTGTTTTCTCCTACCTTTTCCCCCTTCTTGGTCTGCTTTCGTTTGAAGTATTATGGGCAATTTTATCCTGTGAGGGCAGATCACCTTAATCCAATCAGAGACCAGGCTGATTTGGGCTAGATCTTACTACTGTAAATTTCTGTCTACTTGCTTCTAGGAATGTTGTTCTTCAGGGCTCCAGACTAACAGAACACAGTATTTAATAGTACCTCTCTCCCTTGGCTAATCCTAAACTCCAATTTTCTCTCCTCAGTACTATATAAGAATATTGAACACCCCCACTCTGCTTTTCAGAGGTTTTCTGTTTAATATCTAAGCCTCTTATCCTGTATGGTTTAAGAATTTGGCCAATTCCCTAAGGGGACAGTCAAGATTGAAGTGTACAACTTTCTGTTCTACACTTCTTTCCATGATATTTGGCCCTCTGGCCTTGGGGAATTTGTTTGACAGATCCAAACTTTGTGTGTCAGCTTTTCAACACCAGGAACTGCCTGAAGCTTTTCTGTCTCCTCTGCCTCTCAGCCAGGGTTTTATTCTCAGCCTCTTGTTTTGAGTAAATATAATGCACAAAAGTATCTGGCGGTAAAGTAACTCTCTGTGGTTAGCGACTTTGGGGGAGATAGGCCCCTCAAGTTCTAGTCACCAGGCAGTTCTGACTGTTTAAAATGCAAACAGACTACATATACACATATGGATGTATGTGTGTTGGTCTCCAGTAAACTACTCCATCATCTCAAGAAGTGCAAGTTCTCACTGTTTTGAATGAATGGATGGATGGCTGAAAATCCTTTTTAAAAGTCTTTAATTATATGTTCCACAGTTGCACTGTGCTGTTCACTATCCGAATTAAAACATTTATCTTACATATATATATGTATTATATACAAAATACATTCTCCAATTGAACAGGAAAAACAATGTACATAAAATGTACATGAAAAAATAATGTCAATCATGCAAATAGATTAAGTTGCAAATTTTACTTGTAGATTACAAATGGATCTCTATAGGTGTGATCTTACATATGTAAATTTAAGGAGAGACTCCAAGACAACATGACCTCACAGGCAAGTATGGAGAGACACAATTCAAAAGACACTCAACGTGAGAAGGAACTTCATGAGTTTTTGTTGCTTTTGCTTATCAGTTATAAGAAGCTACTTGGTATGAGTATATGAAAAGTCCAAGAAGTCTTCTAGAAAATTACAGCTCCTGTTTATATAGTGTGTTAAGAACTAGTCCAAATTTTCTGGGAAGTAGATAACAAAATGGTTAAGATATATGATGTAGCTGTTAGTCCAAAAAGAAGATGAACCAGATATTCCTTTCTTTCTTCTATGTACTTACAGACTATCTCTATAAAATTCCCTTTAATAAGAGAAAAATTTAAAAGGTCAAAATGAAAAGAGGGACTTCTGGATGGCTTTTTGAAAGTTCAGTGTTCACAAAACACAGTTGAGTTCTTTTTTTGATTATTATTTACAGAATTCACATATAATTGTAAAGTTAACATAAAATAGAAGTTCCAAAGTAAGTATCAGTAAAAGTCCTCTTTATATTCCTACTTCCCTGTCAACACGAAAACAGTCTTAAATGTGAATATATCATCTCTGTGGGTCTTTCTCCTTGTGTGCATCTATATGTTTATGTCTTTTTCTATGTGTGTACACATTGACATACACACACTTTAGGTAAGTATTAACTCTATAACTTTTTTTCTGAATCTCGCTCTTTTCACTTAATAATTAATATAGAGCATTTTCCATATCAGTTCAGATCTATTCTTTACCACATTTAGTATGGTGGTACTATTTTTTTAGTAATTTCCCTATCAATTTATATATTTTATTTCCATATGTTTACATTTTGTGTAAAGTTGGAATAAATGTCTTTGGACAATAACCATTTGACAAATGTTTGACCATATCTATGGGACAGAATTTAAAAATACAAATCCTGTCAAAATATTTGCTAAGATACAAGCCTATCTCAGAAATATTGCAGAATGGGTTCCAAACCATTGCAATAAAGCAAATATTACAATAAAGTGAGTCACTAAACCCAAAGAGAACCACACCAAGACACATGGTAATTAAAATTGCAAAAATTAAAGATAAAGAGAGAGTATTAAAAGCAGCAAGGGAAAGCAAAGATTACACACAAGCGAACTCCCATATGTCTATAAGCTGACTTTTCAGCAGAAACTCTGCAGGCCAAAAGGAATTGGCATGATATATTTTAAGTGATAAAAGGGAAAAACCTACAACCAAGAATACTCCACCCAGTATGGCTTCCATTCAGGTTTTATAGGGAAATCAAAAGGTTTGCAGACAAGCAAAAGCTAAAGAGTTCAGCACCACCAAACCAGCTTGACAAGAAATGTTCAAGGAAATTCTCTAAGCAAAGAAGAAAAGGCCACAACTAGAAACATGAACATTAGGAAAGGAGAAATCCTATTGGTAAAGGCAAATATACAGTAAGGGTAGTAAATCAACCACATACAAAGCTTGTAGGAAGGTTAAAAGACAAAACTAGTAAAATTATCCATATCCACAATAAGCAGTTAAAGGATAAATGAAACAAATATATGCAAAATATTATGTCAAAAACAGAAATTGTGAAGGAAGGAGAGGAAAATGCAGGAAATTAAGAGCTCAGAAACCCTAAAATAATTATATATATACAGAGAGAAATTGCTATATATAAATCTCATAGTAACCACAAACCAAAAATCTATAATAGATAACACACACACAAAAGAGAAAGGAATCCAAACATAACACTGAAGATATAGTCATAATATCACAAGGGAAGAAAAAAAAAGGAAAGGAAAGGAATAAAAACAGTACAAAAACCCTAAAACAATTAACAAATTGGCAATAAGTAGATACCCATCAGTAATTACCTTAAATATAAATGGACTAAATACAATAATCAAAAGACATGGAGTGGCTAAATGGATACAAAAACAAACCCCACATATATGCTGCCTACAAGAGATTCACTTCAGACGTAAAGAGACACAGAATGAAAGTGAGAGTACGGAAAAGGGATTCCATGTAAATGGAAATCAAAAGAAAGCGGGGGTGGGCTTCCCTGGTGGCGCAGTGGTTGAGAGTCTGCCTGCCGATGCAGGGGACACGGGTTCGTGCCCCGGTCCGGGAAGATCCCACATGCCGCGGAGCAGCTGGGCCCGTGAGCCATGGCCGCTGAGTCTGCACATCCGGAGCCTGTGCTCCACAACTGGAGAGGCCACAACAGTGAGAGGCCCACGTACCGCAAAAAAAAAAAAGAAAGCGGGGGTAACAATACTTCTATCAGGCAAAATAAACTTTAAAACAAAGAGTGTTACAAGAGACAACAACACTATGTAATGATCAAGGGATCAATCCAAGATGAAGATATAACAATTGCAAACATATGTGCACCCAACATAGGAGGACCTAAATGTAAAGAAAGTATTGACAGACATAAAGGGAGAAATTTACTGTAACACAATAACACTAGGGGAATTTAACACCCTACTTACATTAATGGACAGATCATCCAGAGAGAAAAACAATAAGGAACACTGGCCTTAAGTGACGCATTAGAACAGATGAACTTAATAAATATATGTAGAACTTTCCATCTGAAAGCAGCAGAATGCACATTCTTTTCAAGTGCACATGGAACATTCTCCAGGATAGATCACATACTAGGCCACAAAACAAGTTCGGTATATTTAAGAAAACTGAAATCATATCAAGCATCTTTTCTGACTACAACGTTATGATACTAGAAATCAACTATAAGAAAAAAACTGCAAAAAACACAAACACACGCTACTAAGCAACCAGTGCTTCACTGAAGAAATCAAAGAAGAAATTTAATACCTGGAAACAAATGAAAATGAAAACACGATGATCCCAAATCTATAGGAAGCAGGAAAAGCAGTTCTAAGGGGAAAGATGATAACAATACAAATGCACCACAGGAAATAAGAAAAATCTCAAATAAATAACCTCACCTTACACCTAAAGGAACTAGAAAAAGAACAAAACCCAAAGTTAGTAGAAGGAAAGAATTCAAAGAGCAGAGCAGAAACAAATAGAACAGAGACAAAAAAAATAAAATAGAAAAGATCAATGAAACTAAGAGCTGGTTCTTAGAAAAGATAGACAAATTGATAAACCTTTAGCCAGATTCATCAAGAAAAAAAGAGAGGGCCCCAACTGATAAAATCAGAAATGAAAAAGAAGTTACAACTGACACCACAGAAATACAAAAGATCATAAGAGATTACTACAAACAACTATATGTTAATAAAATTGACACCCTGGAAAAGTGGACAAATTCCTAGAAGTGTGCAATCTCCCAAGACTGAATCAGGTAGAAATAGAAAATTTGAACAGACCAATTACCAATAGTGAAATTGAATCAGTAATTTAAAAAAATCCCAACAAACAAAGTACAGGACCAGATGGATTCACAGGTGAATTCTACCAAGTATTTAAAGAAGAGTTAACATCTATCCTTCTCAAACTATTACAAAAAATTGCAGAGGAGGAACTCATTCTATAAGACAGCATCACCCTGATACCAAAACCAGACAAAGATATCTCAAACACACACACACACACTCACACACACACACTCACACACTACAGGCCAATATCACTGACAAAACCAGATGCAAAAATCATTAGCAAAATATTAGTGAACCAAATCCAACAACACATTAAAAGAATTGTACACCATGATCAAGTTGGATTTATCCCAGAGATGCAAGGATAGTTCAATAGCTGCAAATCAATCTGTGTGATACACAACACTAACAGATTGAAGAATAAAAATCATATGATTATCTCAACAGATGCAGAGCAAATTTTTGAAAAAGTGGGTATAGAGGGAATATACCTTAACATAATAAAGGCCATATATGATAAGCCCACAGATAACATCATACTCAATGGTGAAAAGCTGAAACATTTCCTTCTAATATTAGAAAAAGACAAGGATACCTACTCTTGCCACTTTTACTCAGCATAGTATTAGAAATCCTAGACACTGTAATCAGATAAGAAAAAGAAATAAAAGGAATTCAAATTGGAAAGGAAGAAGTAAAACTGTCATTGTTTGCAGATGACATGATATCATACACAGAAAATCCTAACGCTGCTATCAAAAAACTACTAGAGCTCATCAATGAATCCTGTAAAGTTGCAGGATACAAAATTAACATACAGAAATCTGTTTCATTTCTACACATTAACAATGAACTAACAGAAAGAGAAAGTAAGGCAATAATCCCATTTACAATCACATCAAAAAGAATAAAATACCTAGGAATAACCCTGGCTGAGGAGGTAAAAGACATGTAGTTCAAAAACTATAAGGCAATGGTGAAAGGAATTGAAGATGATACAGACCAATAGAAAGATATGCTGTGTTCATGGATTGGAAGAATTAATATTATTAAAATGACCACATTACCCAAGCAATCTATAGATTCAATGCAATCCCTGTCAAAATACAGGGCAGTTTTCACAAAACTTAAACAAATCACTTAAAATTTTGTATGGAAACACGAAGGACCTCAAATAGTCAAAACACTCTTAAGAAGGACAGGGCTGGAGGTAACACACACACAGACTTCAGAATATACTATAAAGCTACAGTAATCAATACAGTATGGTACTGGCACAAAAACAGACACTGATCAAGGGCGCAGAATAGAGAGCTCAGAAACAAACCCACACACCTATGGTCAATTACTCTATGACAAAGGAGGCAAGAATATACAATGGGGAAAAGACAGTCTCTTCAATAAGTGGTGCTCAGAAACCTGGACAGCTACATGTAAAAGAATGAAATTAGAATATTCTCTAATACAATATGCAAAAATAAACTCAAAATGGATTAAAGACCTAAATGTAAGACCAGAAACCATAAAACTCCTAGAAGAAAAACATAGGCCGAACATTCTTTGACATAAATCATAGCACTATTTTGGGAGATCTGTCTCCTAAGGTAAAGAAAACAAAAGTGAAAATAAACACATGGGACCTAATTAAACATAAAAGCTTTTGTACAGCAAAGGAAACCATCACCAAAATGAAAAGATAATCTACTGAATGGGAGAAAATATTTGCAGATGATACGACTGATAAGGGGTTAATAGCCAAAATATATAAACAGCTAATACAGCTCATTATCAAAACAAACAAACAACCCAATTAAAAAATGGGTGGAAGACCTGAACAGACATTTTTCCAAAGAAGACATACAGATGGCTAACAGGCACATGAAAAGATGCTCAGCATCATTAATCATCAGAGAAATGCAAATCAAAACCACAATGAGATATCACCCCACTGCCTGTAGGAATAGCTATCATCAAAAACATAACAAATAACAAATATTGGCAAGGATGTGGAGAAAAGGGAATCCTGATACATGACTGGTGGGAATATAAATTGGTGCAGCCACTAAGAAAAACAGTATTGAGATTCCTTAAAAAGCTTAAGATAGAACTATCATATGATCCAGCATTTCCACTCCTGGTATATATCTGAAAAAACTGAAAACACTAATTTAAAAAAATACATGCACCCCAATATTCATAGTGCATTATTTACAACAGCCAAGATATGGAAGCAACCTAAGTGTCCATCAACAGGTGAATGAATAAAGAAGATATGGTGTATATATACAAAGGAATACTACTCAGCCATAAAAAAGAAAAAAATTTTGCCATTTCCAACAATATGGATGGATCTAGAGAGTATTATGTTTAGTGAAATAAGTCAGACAGAGAAAGACAAATACTCTATGTTATCACTTACATGTGAAATCTAAATAATAAAATGAATAAATGAATACAACAAAACAGAAACCAACTCAGAAACAGAGAGCAAACTAGTGGTTGCCACTGGGGAGATAGAAGGGAGAGGGGCAAGACAGTGTATGGAATTAAGAGGTACAAACCAGTATGTATAAAATAAATAAGCTACAAGGATATATTGTACAGCATAGGGAATATAGCCAATATTTCATAAAAACTATAAATTAAGTATAATCTATAAAAAATTTGGATCACTGTTTTATACGTAAAGCTTATATAATATTGTAAATCAACTATACCTCAATAAATAAGAAAAAATAATAAAATGACACTAATAAAACTGTTAATCATCATCATTGTAAATGAATGAATGAATGCCCTTGACTTATACTCCCTAGTGGGACAATATTTGGGTTGCTACCTGAGTCTGTGTGCCCTGAAATGCAATTCTTTGATCCCCCAAAATGCTGTCTCCTTGAGAAAAAAATGAGTCACAAATTTTTGGGTTTCTCAGTGTATATACACATTATGTTTACACTATACCACAGTTTATTAAGTGTGTGATAGCATTGCTGAATAAATAGCATGTAAAAAACAATGTACATATCTTAGTTAGGAATGCTTTATTGCTAAAAAAAAAATGCCAATCATCTGACAACTCAGGTTTGTCACAACCCTTCAATTTGTAAAAAAAAATGCAATATCTGCAAAGCATAATAAAGCAAAGTGCAATAAAACGAGATAGGCAAGTACTTTACAATTTTACGTTTGTACTAGCATGTCTATAAGTATCTGGTTCTCAACAGTCTTAATAATACCAGATTTTATAAACAGTTTTAATCATTTTAATCAGATAATACTTTCATCTTAGGGCTGTTTAATTTTGTTTTATATTTCACTGATATGTTGATTTCTAGATCTTAAATATCACAGCTATTAACCCTTTATTATTCATACTGCAAGTATTTTCTTCAAGTGCATTTTCTAAATCTGACAGATGGTATCTTTTGCTGATCAGTACTTTTTCCAATTTTTGGCTTTGTCTTTGTATTAAACTACTTAACTATGTTTTTCAAAACCTCTGAATCCTCGGTTATTTATTGTCTACATGGTCTTTTCTAAAAGAAGGATGTTAACGTTCCAACAATGATTGTTGATTTCTCTACTTCTAGTTGGTTTATAAATTTCAAAGCTATTTTAGGTGTAAAAGTATTTATGACACATATCTTTTGGGTAGTTTTGCCTTGTCTCAATGAATGTTTTTGCAGTAAAATTTCCACTTTTGCTATTTTATGTTCGCCATTCCTTGCTTTATATGTGTATAACTACTAATGCTCATTTTTGTTTTGAACGTTTCTCTTAGAAGCAGCATATAGATGGCCTTTTAAAGATGAAACCCAAGGGTCTCTTTCACTAATGAAGATATTTCATTCATTAAATTATTTTCTAATAACTGATATGTTTGATTTATTTTTACTTCTGTGTTTATATTTTTTAATTTCTTCTTTGTTTCTTACTTTTTCTGATATTTAAAGATTGAGGTCAGGTTGTAATAAGATGTTTTGTTTTACACTTTCTTTGCTGCATTCAATTTCTATGTATCTAAATTTTACCTTTCAGTTTTAGCAAAGTAATTTTTAAGTTAACCACTAAAACCCAGTTAAAAACCAAATTATTCTTAACACATAGTAATTTTTAAACATTTTTTGATGACTCCTGGAATTCTGCAATATAATGATCTTCTGGAACACTTGGAAAGCTTTGGAGAAGGCAAATATGTTAGGCCACTGAGAATCTAAACTAATGAGTCAACCTAAGCATATTGGTGGCCTAATTACAAAGTATTACAATGAGTTTTTAAGAGAGCCCAAGACAGAAGGTTAGGGCCTGATATAAGAAAAACTGTTTCCATTCTCCCTTTCCTCCTGCACGTGAGATACTGTAAACACTCAGCACGCTCACAATGCTTTCCCTCTTTCTTTCCCATAAAAAGGAGCTGTCATAAAAGTTCCCAAAATTCATCTGTATTAGCTAAGAAATGAGTGAAAAAATTTGAAGTGCTCCATAATGTCACCGGTATTTTAAAGAAATCCTAGATAAAGCAAATCAAGCTCTCATATGTGGAATTTCAGATATTATCCAGTTACTTAGAAATAGAATCTTAGCAGGACTGACTTTTCTTTTGTTCCAGAAATCACAATGCCAGCTATTCTACTAACATAAAAAAAAAAAAGAAAAGACAAAATTTTATCTAGAAAATCAGTATTAACTAAGACCATTGCCTCTGGAGTCAGACTGGTTAGTTTTTAATCGTAGCTCTATGACTTACTATCTTTGTGACCTCGGTTCATAACACCTCTGTGCCTCATTTTTCTCATATGTAAAATAAATAGCATATAGCGCTTACTTCGTTAAATTATAATGATAACTAAATGAGGCTAATATATGCATATGTATACACCACACACAAATACATTCACACACCTATTTCACATTTAGCACAGTGCTATGCCTTCATGGCATATTGTAAGTGCTTAATAGATATTAGTTATTTTTACCAAAGAGAACATGGTATTTACTGTATATCTCATGATAGCTTCATACAAAAATGAAATCAAATCTTAAGGAAATGTTTCTCAAAAGGGAACAAATTTCTAAAAGAAATTTAGTTTACAGATTGGTTCATAATGAACACTGAATAACAATGTAAAAAAGTAACATTTTTAAGTGATTTATACTGACTCCCAATAAACAATGAAGATAAGACATTTAACAAGGAAAATGCTACCTTTCCACTTAGGCAATTTTTTTTACTTCTAATTGAAAACAAATTCTTACAAGACCTCTAAATAGTTCATATGATTATGGCAAGATGATCATTTTGCTTCATTTCATTGTTACTTCTTTACCCAATGTATAATCATACTTATGCACTTCCCACTTAAGGCACTCGACTCAAATCAGATTGGCAGAATTCTAGTTCTGACTCCACACACCTCACTGGCTATGTAGTTTTTTCTGTCTTTCAGAGCAAAGTATTTAATATGTTTATGCTACAGTTTCCTCAGTGGGATGAGGTAGATTTATAAAGCCCCTAACTGGCTACCATGTGGAATATTATGTCAACTGAACCCACAGATATATATATATATATATATATATATATATATATATATATATATATCTTTTTTTTTTTTTTTTTTTTGCGATACGCGGACCTCTCACTGCTGTGGCCTCTCCCGCCACGGAGCACAGGCTCCAGATGCGCAGGCCCAGTGGCCACGGCTCACGGGCCCAGCCACTCCGCGGCACGTAGGATCCTCCCGGACCGGGGCACGAACCCGAGTGCCCTGCATCGGCAGGCGGACTCTCAACCACTGCGCCACCAGGGAAGCCCCACAGATATATTTGAAAGCCCTCTGGAATCTTTAAAGCCTGGTAAACAACACCAGGGGCTGGTATATCCAGATTAAACTGGTCTTATCCCTGCCTCAGCCCTTGAGGGATACAGTGGCTCAAATTTCTACATCTATCATCAGAAGACACAATTTTCCGAGTTTATAGGGAAAACCTTGAAGTTTGCCCCCTGGTGCCAGATGTTAGTAAGACACGAACATCCTCCAGGAGTAAATAATATCTCAAAGACCATCTGTGGAAATGAGGAAGATCCAGAGTGTGATGGCCATCTCAGAAAATTTCCTTCCATCCCATGCTGTACCAGTATTTGCTAGAATGGTATATATGATCTGTATGTACCAGATACAAATGGAGTTACAAAAGGAACCAGGAGTTGTACAGAAATCCTTGGGATCTGAAAAGGTGGGGTGCAGTGCGGGGGAGAAGGAAAGGTCAGAGAATCTCTTCTCCTCTCCATCTGCTTCTTTGACTTTTTTGCCTCTGTCTCTCTACACCTATTTCTTTACTTCTGTCTTATTTTTCTCTGTGTATCTCTCCCTCTCTCTTTTGCCTCCCCATCTCTCTTATACTTTTCTTCACATCTCGTGTTATCTCCCCTTCCCTCATCCATTTTTTGATAAGTACCAAAGAAGATAGGCAGTTGGAAGAGACTTACCATAAAAGTAAACAAATTATATAATAGACAGTGTGTCTGTGATTGGAGATTAGCCCAATTCCTTCTCCAAAATGCACCTGAACTTTGAATTTTCTAAGTTTAGAGCCAGCATACTGTTCTAGCTTCTAACGTTCTCTTTTTTGTGTATTGTAAATCAATCCTAATTGACTTTTACTTAGTCTTTCTAGCCACATTAACTTATCCTCCTCAAAATGTCCCTTTCATAATTCTATTCTGCTCCAGAGCAATAATGAGTCACTACTGTCTTTTGGATCAAATTTTAAAGAACTAGTCCAGCACTCCAGGTTGCCCTGTAACCACCCAATCTCATTTCTAAATTGACTCAGCACAGCTCATCATCTGTGAAGCCAGCCCCTTGTCATCTCACCACTTGATTTCTCCAGCTTCTCTGTTTGCTTGGAATGTTTTCATCCCCATGAATGGCCACACTCTTTTACTGTATCTATAAAGTCAACTATTTCAATCTCTACAGCACCTTCCAATTATAGCATTTTTAATCCTAAGATTAAAGTTATTTTGAGAAATGAATGATATTCTCACATTTATATCCCTAGTACTTAAGAATATATATATATTTTTGCTATAAAACACCTTAAATCTTGATTGAGTTGAATTATAAATTCTGCCTCTGACTACTTAAATTTTCTACAAACAGGTGAGTCTTCCCTGACAATTCTAATCATGATAATTACCCTCTATTTCATATTTTCTCTTTGCTCTTATAATTTAAAAATTATAAGACTACCTCATTACCCCATTTTTACACTTTTACATCTGTTATCTTTATATTATCTCCTAAATTTGAATTTAAGTTTACGGGAGTGAGGGTACATACACTGTTATCCTCTTTATTCCTGCTTAAATGAGTTGTATCAGGTTGTCAGCCTCTGAAAATCCTTCTTGAGTGTACTGGTGGCCTGATGGCTCTATGCGTGAATGGATGATTAAATAAGTGATCAATATTAATTGGAGGCATTTGCTTGTATATCTGCATTTTACCTTTCAGTCTGTCATAAAGAATTAAGTAATTCACTTGGATCCTTTCCTCTAAAGTACAGGAAGGAGTTGACGCCATTTGGATTTTTAAAAAATTTTTGTCTTTGTTTCTTTTCTTTACCACAGCATAAGAAATAAAGTTCCACAGCGTGGAAGAAATAGGTAAAATTTTAACACTTATTTACCATTTTTTCTTTGACTTTATGGAAAAATCACAATTTAAGAAGTCCTACAGGAAAAAAAAAAGCATCAACAAAACCTGTGTTAAGTTTAAACTTTTCCATAATATTATCCTAGGTCTCACACTGTTAATCACAATACAGTAATACTAGATCCCAACCTAATAAACCGTAATATCTTAAGTAAACACCACCAACCTTACCTAGAATTTGACTATACAATAATCATAGTTTCCACAAATTTCTTAATATCATCCAGATTTAGATGAGTGGCTAGTAGAGTAAATATTTTCCACATTTGAAAAATCTTATCTATATCCTTAAAAACAAGTCAACTTTTCCAGTCTCAACCTAGTACTTTAAAATTTTAATTTTTAGAATTTAACAACTTATACATGTTAGTGTGCATTTCCAGATTAAAAGGAAAGGCTGTAAGTTTATTCTAAAATGGAATTTAAATTACATATTTCCATTATAAAAAATGAAACAACATCAATAAAGAGAAAGCTTCCTCTCCCTGCATCCTTGCCTCCAATCTACTGCCGTCCTACCGTTCTCATTTTTCCAGGGAGAAAATTTTCATAGATTTACATAAATACATTGGATATATACAAATATTTAGTTTATGCTTTAGCTTTTTTATTGAAAAGTAATGCTTACACATGGCAAAATTTAAAGACTACAAAAGCATATACAAACATAGGCCTCTTTCCATAAACAGACTCCAAGTCCCTCTCCAAGAAAAACTGTAAGCTTATACATGTGAAACTGTACATGGATATATGTGTTATGTGTGTATAAGAGATGTGTGCAGATACCAACACAGTGATAGGAAGAGAGAGAGAGTATACTGGGTTAATTTAGGCAATGAGGAGCAGAATATATTATATTGTTTTGGACCGTGCATTTTTTACTTAATGACAATCTTTCCAAATCAGCATAGAGAAAATGACATTATTTTTAACTACTGCATAGCAGAGTGGTATCAATTTATCCAACCTTATTGATGAACATTTAGGTTCTTTAAAGTCTTTTCTCATCACAGATAATGCATCACTAAAATGAATTCTAAGTACATCTTTGTGTACATGAGTGAGTGTGTCTGTAGCAGAATTGTTGAGTTAAAGGGTATATTTTTCACTTTGGTATATATTGCTCTGCAAAGAAGTCAGAACAGTTTTGATAATGTCTTTCCATATATCTTCCAGATGTCGTATATTCCCAAATGTTTTTCTGTATGAAGTAGTTTAGTATAGTTATTTAGAGTACAAAATCTGGTGACTGATTGGGTGCAAAATGAATTCAGCCACTTAATCAGCTATGTATCTTTGGGCAAGATACTTAACTTCTCTGTGCCTCAGTTTCTTCTTTTGTAAAACAAAAGTTTATTCAATCAATAAACATTTATAGAGGACATATTGTGAGCTGGGCACTGTTCTATGTACTGAAGATCCAACAGTGAACAAAATAGGGGAATATACCTGTGTCCATGAAGGTTAAACTCTAGAGAGGAATAATAAATAACTACCCCTTAGGGTTTGTGGAAGGTTAAATAAATTGATTCATGTAAAGAACTTAGAACAGCGTCTGACACATAGTAAATGCTCAGTAAACATTTATTATTGTTATTTACTATTATTATTACTACTCCTACTATATTGCTATCATTGATATTACTTGAACAAAAGAAAAAATAACTTCTCAATGTTTTAATTTCTACTTTAATAATTTTACCAATACTGAATATGTTTATAAGTTTAAAAACGTTTGAAGGGGCTTCCCTGGTGGCGCAGTGGTTGAGAGTCCGCCTGCCAATGCAGGGGACACGGGTTCGTGCTCCGGTCTGGGAGGATCCCACATGCTGCGGAGCGGCTGGGCCCGTGAGCCATGGCCGCTGAGCCTGCGCATCCGGAGCCTGCGCTCCGCAACGGGAGAGGCCACAACAGTGAGAGGCCCGCATACCACACACACACACACACAAAAAAAAGTTTGAATTTCTTTTGCTGCAAGCAACTGCTTTATACCTTAGCTCATCTTTCTACTGCCTACTGGTCTTCTCTGAATACTTTGTAAAAGCACTCTATACATTTAAAAAGTTATCCTTTATATGACATTATTTACCATGCAGAAATTTAAATATTTAAAATCTTTAAATGTACTAGTATTTTGATTGCTACATTTCTGGATTTGATGTCATACTTAGAATGGCTTCATTAATTTAAGATTACCATTTTTGTTTATTTCTTTCTTTATTTTTGGCCGCTGCTATGCAGCTTGTGAGATCTTAGCTCCCTGACCAGGGATTGAACCCAGGCCACAGCAGTGAAAGTGCCAAGTCCTAATCACTGGACTGCCAGGGAATGCCCAAGATTACTATTTTTTAAAAGCCCTTATTTTATTCAGGAATGTTAATACTCTTGCATTTTTAAAAATTTCATAATAGATGTAAATTTCAGTTTGCAAATTCAGGAATGTCGAAAATATAATTTTACTTTTTCTTGACTCAGTCTTTAATTTGAATCCCTATCCCGCTTGGCTGGTAGGAAGCCTCATGTCAGTCTTTTTGTTTCTCTTTAGTCTCCTTGAGACTGTGAAAGGTTCTAGGGACTCTCACAATGCCAAATTTGGGAAAACAGCCCACATCGATTCATTTGGCCAAACAAGGTGCCTCCCATCAACACAGCAATTCAGAACTCACAGCTTAAAAAATGCCCTGCTTAAGACAAAGAAATCTTTTGTTCTAAAACTACCCATGACCTCATGTACCTAGATGCACTCCCCAGGCATTTCCTCCCTGGGGTCCTGCTGCCTGGCTCAGGGCATGTTAGGAAAGCCTGCACAGCCATCTGTCCCATGTCTCTTTCCATGGCTCTCCTTCTCTCAGTCCTCTAGAATTTCTCTCTAAGTTTGTGATGACCTCCACTAACCCCTGATTCTGTCCCAGACATTTTATCAATCCCATTCCAAAGCTTAAGTTTTTCAAAAACAAAGCCAGAATTTCTGCTTGACCCAGCTCCATCCCTTATGCAATGAGCAGGAAGACTGACTAAATAGTTAAATGGGGCAATAGGAAAGGAGGAAACACAAGTAGAAGAAAAGAAAACAGAGATGAATGTTTAGTTGTAAAGCAATAGAAACTAACTCTAGCTACATTAAGCAGAAATATAATTCATTAAAAGGATATTAGGTAACTCCCAATCTTCAGGAAAGCTAGAGGACCTAGAAGGGAAATTCAGCAGTGTCTAAAATTGGGGCTTCCCTGGTGGAGCAGTGGTTAAGAATCTGCCTGCCAATTCAGGGGACACAGGTTTGAGCCTTGGTCCGAGAAGATCCCACATGCCGCAGAGCAACTAAGCCCATGCGCCAAAACTACTGAGCCTGCACGCCGCAGCTGCTGAAGCCTGTGCACCTAGAGCCCGTGCTCCACAACAAGAGAAACGACCACAAGGAGAAGCCCGCGCACCACAATGAAGAGTAGCTCCCAGGTGCCCCAACTAGAGAAAGCCTGCACACAGCAATGAAAACCCAACACAGTCAAGGACGGAAGGAAGCAAGGAAGGGAGGAAGAAATTTATAAAAAAACCAAAAACAAACAAAAACAGTGTCTAAAATCAAGCCAAGGTACTAGAGCACCATAAATATCACCACTGCCTCCACCAAGTCCCGATTCCACAGCTTACCTGCCACATCACAGGCCACTGAACATCACCACTACACCTTCTGTGTCACCGCTATTGTTGAAAAACAGAAATCACTACCACAACTACTACCATGTAGTTGACCATAATGAAAATCTATTGGTTGACTTGCCTCTTTATGTCACAAGTAATTGAATAAAAGCCTATTTTTTTGGTGATCAAAGTCACAGGCCATCAATGGAAAGGAAACTGCCAAGGAAAGTGTCTGGCATTTTCAGCTTTTACACAGTACAGTCATCTATGACATATAAAGTGAGGGATTGCCAAATGCAGGATGGAGATTTATATGATTGGTACCCCATAAAACGATAGATGTACACTACATTCCCTCACCTTTGGCTGTCCAAAGTAAGTATGTTTATTTGTGCTTCTAAGCGAAACAAACTCAATCCTGTCAAGCTCAAGTAGTCCTCATACAACAACAACAAATGCAAGTAACCACTCTCTAAAAGGCATAAATTCAAATATCATCAGCTATTGCCTCCAGATCTAAATCCAGGATCTCTTGGGAGACACACATTCCTCCTATGGTGCCATCACATTTCCGTATGAGTATTCTTTAATATAGAGAGCAAGTGATATAAGTTCACCACTGCCATCATAAAAGAAAAAAAATACATATATATACATAATTATATAGCAAGGAAGAAAATGCAAGTACCTTCAACTGTTATAGAGACCTGTTTGTATGTTCATGATTTCCCTCCTCTACCACTTATTATATGATCTTTTACTTCAGTGGCTCCCTCGGTTGACTGGGGTTCTATATCTGGTACCGTGCAGCCTGAGAGATCTGAGCACTTGTTGGTGCTGCCTGTGGTCGCCATGGTCTCCATTAACATTCACCACTGGACCCAGAGACCTCAGGTTAGCCCTTTGTTTCATCTACACTTTCCTTTGCAACCAGAACACAATTGCTCTTGAATTGTCAGGGTTACTCACCTCAGTCAACAATAGATATCCCCTTTTATCTATTCCTCTGGTGTCATAGAGCCTGAAATGGGCAAATGGCAATATCAGCTTCTAATCCAGGGGACATAGCTTGGGCTCCCCTGGTGGAAGCATTGTTTTCTTTAGGCAGTAAGACTCTAAACGAGCAGAGCCCAAGTCACAGGAAAAATTTTGCAGGTGGGTCAGTAGACCCAATTGTGAGTGGTGCCACTGCATTTTCTCACTTTCAGTTGCAGTTCTTTATGTATTGTGGTCATGTGCTGGTCAACGGCTTCGAGTATATATTTAATATATCCCTTTGAGAGGCCTCTATCTGTCAAGATGAGGTCTGATACCAAGTTTACAAACCGTCCTCAATTTGTCATTTCAAATGTCCAAATGATTATCGTGGTAGCTGTATTTTGGTGTTAGAGTACACAGAAAAATCAGTAAATTCTATGAATGTCAGCCCATTGCTGCATGATACATGTAAATTGAGTTAATTGCTCAGAAACAGTTTTATATGTTCATGGATAATGGTTCTGTTGAAGCATGATGAGGAAGATATATAAATTCAAATTTAGAATGTGTTTCTTTTAGTGTGGAATAATAGCTGTCCCTTCCATGATGGGAAAAGTTGGGGAGCCAGAATGAAATAAATATTTGCTAGAGTTAATATCTCAAGATATTATCATATTTCAGTTAATCTGTAATGTATTTTGTTTCAAGAAGTAGGAATCCAGTTTTATTCTTTTCTAAATAGTCAGTTGTCACAACAGCATTTATTATATAATTATTTTTTCACTAATGCTTAAAAATTCTACAATCTTATACTGTTTCCATATGTATTTACTTTATCTTCTTTATTCTCTATTGAGTTCCATTGATTTGCTTGTTTCTTAATGAGCCAGGGCTAAATATTTTGAACCAGTGTAGCTTTATAATCTCTCTTATACATGATAAAAATACTCACTCATCACATTATTATTTTACATAATTTTGCTGCCTATTCTTATGTGTTTACTTAACTTTAGAATCAGCTTGACTACTTTCAAAAATTTCTGCAGGTATATGTATTAGTATCACATTAAATTTACAGATCAGGTTTGGTGCAACTGACATCTGTAAAATATCAGGTCTTTCTATTTGGAAACAGGGGATGTCTTTTCAGTAACTGGAGACTATATTTATAGCTCTTACTAGAGTTTTATAATTTTCTTTATATAGATTCTACACACTTCATGTCAGGTTATTTGCATTTTATATGTTTATGTTAACTTGTAATTAATATCTTCTCATCTGTTTTACTTTAAAACTTCTTGTATGAAAGAAATGTTAAGGTTTGAATACTAATTTTGAATAAGACATCTTAATGAACTTTCTTACTGTTTCTGTATTCCTAACAGTGCTCAGGTTATTCTCTTAAATTTACCAACTATGCAATCACCTGTTAATAATGAAAATGTCGTTCCTTTTCAATTTTATGCCCTTTTGCCTTTTTCCTAACCACAATATATATCTCCAGAGTAAATTTAAATAACGATAGTATTAGTGGGTATTTTTCTTATCATTCTTGTTTTTCAATACTTACTCTGTGTACTTTTGGCTTTGATAAATAGTTATAAAAATCAAGCAAATAAGTATATATTTCTATTTTAATAAGTTTTATGTTAAATTGGTAAATGATTTAATAATATTCATCTTCAGCTGTCAATGAAGTGACTGCATAATTTTTTTACCCTTCACTTTAAAAAACATGAAGTATATTAATTAATTTCCTTATAATTTAACATCTGGTATTTCTAAAGATAAGCCCCATTTGGTCATGTCATATTATTTTTAATTGATTTCAAAATTATACTTATTGTTACATGTTATTTAAGATTGTTGCTTATTAAAATTCATAAATGCAATCTGTTTATAGTTTTCTTTTGGTGATCTTTTGGTTAAATGTTGCTATTTATGTTGGAATGAATATAAAAAACAAAGGAGCTTTTACATTTATAAACTCAAATACCTTGTTAACACTGGAATTTTTGTTCCTGAAATACAGCATCTTTGAAGTTGTCGGATGTGCTTAGCCTGGTACTCTTTGTGTACTTACTTATTTATTTGGTTGGGGCTATGGAGCAGAGAAGAGCTAATGTTTTTATGATTTTTCTGTTCTTTAAAGATTTATCTCCTAATTCTACATATTAAGATAACATAATAGCAAAATTAAGAAATTAAGATAACATAATATTAAGATATTAAGATAACATAATAGCAAAATCACAAAATCCCACATGGATTTGATTTTGAAGTGGAATTTTGGATAATCTTTAAATTTTATTCCATCTGTACTAACCAGTACAGATTTAACATCTTTCTCAAATCAAACTGAAAATTTAAATTTATTTGCATTTTGTTTAACATATTATTCTCTAATGCTTCTTTTGATTGTATCCCTGTGTTTTACTTTTCGTCTTCATTTCATTTGTTATGACTCTTTTTTTAACATTAGGCTACATAATGTGTTATCTAATTTATAGTTTTCCACATAAGTATTCTCCCTTTACAAACTGCATTTTCAGTTATGTTTCATTAATTTCTGTCTTTAAATATTTTCTTACTGCTAATTTTACACTGCATTTTATGATTCCTCATGCAATTGCAAGGTGAGTGCTAATTGCATTTAAATTACTTCCTTCACTTTTAGAGATATAAGGAATCAAAGAAATAAATTTTACCATAAATATATTTAGCCATATATGTAAGTTTTATCTGTAGCCTATCCATGGTTCATTATTTTCTTGATATTCTTCAATTTCAGCACTGATTTCTTTTTCAAACCAAGATGATTTATAAAAAGAAATTTTATATATAGGGCACACTGGCATTTGGTTTCTACTTCGCTGATTTCTTATTTTTTACATTGTTGTTTGCAAACAAATGTGTCCTGTACTCTTTTTTGTTTTAAATTTTAAGGCGTAACATAAGAGTGTGTTATTCCTATTGACCTGTGTTCAAGTGTACTGACTCTTCTGTCATCTCCATTCTACTGTTTTTATTTTAGTTATCATATTTTTAATAAGGAAATATCCATTGGGTTTTTATTATGGCTTCTATTTCTCTGCTATGATTTTCTATACATCAATTCATTTCTAGAATGGCCACCCATACTTCATAGAGCTCAGTTATAATAGTTGTTTTAAAGTCTTTATTTGATAATTACAACATCAAAGGTATCTCTGGTTTGGAGTCTGTTGATTTTCTTTTCCCTTGTGAATTGTTGCTATTTTTCTGGTCCTTCGTATGTTTAGTAATTTTGGTTATATACGGCATTTTGAAAATTAGGAGACTATTGGTCTAATTTAAATTTTGTGCAGAATGTTCATCTGCTGTTGTTCCTGTTATTTTAACAGGCAATTGGCCTGATTTGGTTAGGACCATAAGTTCCTATTTGTCCTCCTGGGCTGTGGCTCCACCTTCAGTCCATTTATCAAAGCTTTTGCAGTGCTACTCAGATCTGTCCTGCATGTGTGCCACACAGTTGCCATTCTAGGACATGCACAGTGATCTACCCAAGTAGTTCAATTCTCAAAGCCTGTGGTATGCCGGTTAGGTCAGATCCATACATCTGTATCTCAGAAACACACATACAAATTTATGGAATCACTTTCTTAAACTCCTTCCTTTCTGCTTTTTCCTTGACACTTTCCATATCACAGGGACTCCTTTCCTCATCTTTGACTAGAGAGCCAAGGCTTTAATTTTTCTCTCTGTCACAGATTTCCCTGACTGCATCTGCCTCTGGGACCTACCAACATTAAGATATAGAGAAATAAAGAAGCAATGGAGATTTTTCTCACATGCTCTTGAGAACATATTCCTCTGGTCAGAGAGAAGGGTTTCCATTCCTCTGAGTTTAGTGGCCTGTATGACCACTTCTATGATCACTGCCATAGGAGAGAATGAAATAAAGCAGAAACAGAAGGTTTAACTCACTCTCTCTCACCCATAGAAGCCTACTCAGATCAGAAATGGAGGAGTTCTCCTGGAGCTTTTTCTGTCCACACCCAGTACGCAGTTCCTGATTTCAGCCTGCGTTTAAGTCCAGGCCAAGAAAGATTAGAAGTAATAAAAAGTTTAAGATTAAAATTTAGAAATTTATCACAAATTCAGTAGTACTTTAAGTTATGGTTTCCTTTCCTAATCCCTGGGCTAAAGCTTAATTTTTTAATTAATAAACTTTATTTTTTAGGGCAGATTTAGATTCACAGCAAAACTGAGTGGGAAGTATAGAAAGTTCGCATATACTCCGTCTCCTCACATGGACAGTGGTACAATTTTTTTACAACCAATGAACCTACTTTGACACATCATCATTACCCCTAAACTGTAGTTTACATTAGGCGTCACTCTAAATATTGTACATTCTATGTGTTTTGACAATTTATAATGGTATGTATCCATAGCTTCACTGCCCTACCTCTGTGCTTTGCCTATTCATCCCTCCCTCCCCCAAACCCCTGGCAAACACCGATGTTTTTCACTGTCTCTATAGTTCTGCCTTTTTGAGAATGTCACAAAACTGAAATTGTACAGTCTGTAGCCTTTTCAGATTGGCTTCTCTCATTTAGTAATATGCATGTAAGTTTTCTCTATGTCTTCTCACAGCTTGATAGCTCATTTCCTTTTAGCACTAAATAATGTTCCACTGTCAGGATGTACCAGAGTTTGTTTATACATTCACCTACTGAAAGACACCTTGGATGCTTCCAAGCTTCAGCAATTATGAATAAAGCCGCTATGCATCTGTGTGCAGGTTTTAGGGTGGAAATAATTTTTCAACCTCTTTTGACAAATTCCAAGGAGTGTGATCATTACATCATATGATAAGAGTATTTTATTTTTGTTACAAACTTCCAAACTACCTTCCAAAGGGACCGCACCATTTTGCATTCCCACTAGCAATGAGAGTCCCTGTTGCTCCACACTCTCACCAATATTTGATATTGTCAGTGTTCTGGATTTGGGGCATTCTAATAGGTATGTAGGGATATCGTCTTGTTTTCTAAATTTATAATTCCCTAATGATATATGTCAAACTTCTTTTCCTATGCTTATTTGCCATCTGTGTATCTTAACAGAGGTATCTGTTAAGGTCTTTGCCTCATTTTTAAATCAGTTTGCTCATCTTCTCATTGTTGAGTTTTGAGGATTCTTTGTATACTTTAGATAACAGCCCTTTATAAGTGTCTTTTGCAAATATTTTCTTCCAGTCTGTGGCTTGTCTTATCATTCTCTTGACATTATCTTTGGCAGAGCAGAAGGCTTTACTTTCAATGAAGTCCATTTTACCAATTATTTCCTTTCATGGATCATGCCTCTGGTATTTTATCTAAAAAGTTTTCTCCATACCCAAGGTCATCTATGTTTTCTCCTGTGTTATCTCCAAGGAATTTTATGGTTTCATTTACATTTAGGTCCATGATCCATTTTGAGTTAATTTTTGCGAAAGGTATAAGGTCTGTATCTGGGTTCATTTCTTTGCATGTGGCTGTCTAGTTGTTGCAGCATTATTTGCTGAAAAGACTATCTGTGCTCCATTGTATTGCCATTACTTTGTCCAAGATCCATTGACTATATTTACATGGGTCTATTTCTGGGCTCTTCAGTCTGTTCCCAATGGACTACTCTTTCACCAATACCTCACTGCCTTAATTACTGTAGCTTTACAGTATGTTTTTGGAGTTGGGTAGTGTCAGTCCTTCAAGTTTGTTCTTCTTCATCAATATTATGTTGGTTTTTATGGGTCTTTTGCCTCTGCATATAAACTTTAGAGCCACTTTGTTGATATCCACAATATAACTTGCTAGGATTTTGATTGGGATTATATTGAATCCATATATCAAGCTGGGAAGAACTGACATCTTAACAATACTGAGCCTTATCCATAAAAATGGAATCTCTCTCCATTTATTTTTTAAATTTCTTTGATTTTGTTCGAGTTTTATAATTTCCTCATATAGATCATGTACATATTGTATTAGATTTATACCTAACTATTTAATTTGGGGGGTCCTACTGTAAATGGTATAGTGTTTTGAATTTCAAATTACACTTGTTTACTGCTGGCCATTTACTCTTTTAAATATGAAAGATGAAAGAGAATCAAAGATGATACAGACATGATTCCTACTCTTTTGGAACTTTTATGAACAATTACCATATAGTGACCAATGGTATATTTTTCCTCTTTACCTGCCCCATTTAAGCTCAGTCCTGTAGAGTGAGTTTTTGAAGGTAGGTAGAGATGGTGAAGATGGCTTTTCAGGATAAGTAATCAGTAGATACAATCAGTAGTCAATGAGAAAGTCCTGTCTGGAGAACAGTGAGGCACCAATGTAGGATATAGGGAGAAGAATTGGAAGACAGATCTTCTGAAAGACTTAATATGCCAAGTTATGAAGTATATCACACCAACCAGAAGCAAGAGTATTTTTGCTTTTGATTCAACAGGTTTTAAAAACAACTGGATATAGAGAGGAAGGAAAAGTGGAAGCTGAGAATGACAACAAAGATTCCACTTTAAGGAATGAAGGTTAATCTAGTGGTCATTTTTTAAAGTTCATTCGGCAATTATCTAAGTTTGGGATTAGAACCAAAAAGAAGAGGAGAGTTAGGGAGTTTTAATTTTTTCTCCTTCAGAAAACGAAAGCAAGGACCATAATAATACTTAAAGTTTAGGTAATAGAAATATCCGTCCCCAAATGCAGATGAATAAACAATAATATTTTCCTAGTCAACATGACCCAGACAGGATTATGTTCTAATTTATTAATATTTCCTCTCTAAAGAAGACATAACGATTGATAGCAGTTCGCTTCACTAGCTGAGTCTTGGGAGGAAATTCGTTAATGGGAGATCAAACCTGACTCCTTCCAAAGACTAATAAAATACTTTAAAGGAAGCAATAAACAAGCAGCCAGTTCAATGTGTGATGACAAGAACTTGGGGAGAGAGCATTTTAAAAATCTAAGCCCTGATCACAGCCTGGGGTTTCTGAAGTACTAGTTAATCCTACAGCCAAGATATTTTCCAGGAATAGGAAGGAGAAGTCTGAAGAGGTTATGGAAAAAGAGATGGCTGATGCTTTTGTTCTTTGGGTACCAGAATCCTATTGTCATTTGGGGGTATGGATCCCAAAATAATTATATTTCCAAAATACCCAATAAATAGGCCTTGATTTTTAAACTCTTCTTTCTTTTTCTTGTTCTTTGTCACTAGAGTATTTAATTCTCCTGAACCATGAAGATGAGAATTAAAATTTTTGCAAATGGATTTTTGCAAACCACTAAGTTTAGCCCATTAAAAACAATCTGCAAAGTGAGTGACACTACTAACCAAGACAACGAAACAAGCATTTTGAGTAGAGGATAAGAAGTTCAGCTTTGAATGTGTTGTGGTTGAGGGTCTGATGTATATTGAAATGAAAATTTCTAATAGGTCAGGATTACAAGAGCATTCAGAGCCAGAGTTACATCTGAGAATTCCTGTCATGAGAGAAGTCCCAGACATTAGGCCAATCACCAAGAGAAGGTTTACAGATCTGGATTAGACTAGGACCAAGGAGAAAACTCTGAAAACCACCAAAATTTAAGCCGGAAGATTAACTGGAAGAGAATCCAGGAAGGAAGACTAAATACGAAAAGATAAAAGACTAAAATTTGGAGTCCTATCTTCTTACTGCCTTCAGAGAGACACACGTTTGCTTTATGTTATTTGTGAATTTCTTATGCAGTATGTGGACAGGTAAATGGGATGGGAGTACTATTTATGGATTAAGTCCAAGAAATTTGACTAAGGATGCATGCCAATCACATTACCATAAAAATAAAATATTTAATAACAAATTTATTAAAAGAAGAGTAAGAATTTTACACTGAAAACTATGAAACATTTTTGGAAGAAATAAAAGATCTAAATAAATGGAAATATATTTTATCTTCATGGATCAAAAATCTTCATTAACATCAAACACAGTAGTGAATAGAATAAGGTTAAAATGCTCACTATAATCACTATTATTCAACACTATTTTGATGATCTTTGCCGATAAATAAAATGTTATGTATATATACACATATACACACACAAAATAAAGACCACTGACTTTACTTACAAATGATATGACCACAAAAAACTTCAATAGGTTGCATGAAAAACCTTGGAGTCGATGCTAGACACAGAACCTAAAACTAATACATAAAGAAATATTCTTCCAATCTACCAGAAATAAGAAAATAGAGCTGAAGTGTTAGGACATTTGGGGATTCACCTAGAAATAATATAACAAAAGTTAGAAAAGGTCTTAATGGAGAAAATTATAAAACTATATAAAGACATAAAAGAAGACCTGAAGCACTATCCTAAATGTACCAATTTTCCCTAAATAAATCCACAGAACAGTTGCAGTTCTGACCAAAATATTAAAAAGATTTTATACAATGAACTTAAACTTCTTCTTGTGGAACAGACTAAAGGCCTCAAAAATAGACCGAAGCATACATTGTGCATTCAGTTAAAAAAAAGGAGATGTTATTTTATACCATTTGGGGATGGAATAAATGATGTTGACTTTCCATATGGATAAATTTGGATATCAAGCTCACAAACAAAATTCTGACGTAATTAAGACCTACATATGAGAAACAACAAAAATTTTAGGAAAAAATATGAAAAATATCTCTGACTAGGAATAGGGTAGGTTTTTCAAACAACACACACACACACACAAAATCTATAAAAAGAGATCAGTAAATTTCACTATATCAATATACAACACTTATATATGTATAAAGATATCATAATCAATGTTAAAAAAACGGGTAACAAACTATAAATATATAAAATCAAACCCAACTAATCACTTAGGAAAAGGCAAACAACCAACACCAAATGGGTCAGAGGATTTAAAACACTAGTCTCAATTTAGGATCTCTGAAAAAAAACATAAGAAGTTGAAATAATGTTTAACATCACTATTATTCAAGGAAATTCAAGCTATATCAACAATCAGTCGGCATTTAACACTAATGGCAAAAGATAAAGCCTGACAATATCGGTTAAAATAGTCATCTACCTGATGGTAAAAAAAATAATTGATCTAGTAGCCTCTTTGAAATGTAATTTGGCACTACGTGAGAAAATATAAAATGGACATGGCCTATAATCATGCCCAATCAAACCATTAAGTGAAAAAAAAAAAAAAAAAGGAATGTACTGTCTAACAGAAATTGAAAATCCAGGGAATATATCCAGAATTTAGGGATGAAACCAGTATTAAATTCCGCTTCTCCCTTGAATATGCCCTCTCAGTGGAGTCTTTCACAGTGTTGCCTCATTCTGCAGACATGGTCTTTCCCAGGTGGCAAGACTTTTACTGACCCTTGCAGTAAGCAAAGGGCAGCTCTTTCCCAAAGCTTCAAAAGTAGTCCTAAAGTGTACTCCAAGGCAAGAGACTTGATAGGGTAAACAACTTGTCCCAACTGGCTCAGGAATTTCCTGGTTTTACCATGAAAAGTCCTGCATCTCGGGAACCCATTCAAATCAAAATGGTATGTCCAGGACAGTCTCAGTTTTAAAACTGAAAGCCCAGTGTAAAAGTGGGACTGTTGGTCACCCTACAAGATGGGGTCATGTGATTATAGCCCTGCCTAAATGGGGATGGAGAGTTTATTCGAGAAAAATAGTCTGGGCAGATGAAATTTAAATGCCTAGAGGGGATCTGGTTTACCTGATTGTGGTCTTCCCTCAACCCAATCTGGCTGCATGCAAGAAACACTGTAGCTAAAAAAATGCACAAACATCTTTGAACAAAAGAGAGGATTTTCAGCAGATTTATCCTGCTTTTCTCTACGGGAGTACGATCCATAACTGATATATACACATTTGCTGTGTATTTTCCTGTCTCTTCTGGTTTACTTGTTATTTAAGAAAGTTGCCTAAAGATGTCATGGCATGATTCAGTTTTCCTGTCTGCCACTGTTAACTGCAGGTTTTACTCATACAGTGGTGCATATTAATGTCTAGTCCTATTCTCCAGTCTGGCTTCACTGCAGATTTTTCTCTAGGTCACTGTTTTTCATTAAACTTAAAAAGGTCAGTGAAGGCTAAATTTTACCGTTTCCATTAACAGAGGTGGTTGTCATTGCTGAAATCTACCAAACCCTGCTTCGAAGAACATCAGTTTGCATGCCTGGGTCTTGGACCTACATCCGCTTCCTTCTGCCTGGAGGGAAGCCCAGCCAAAGATGTGTGGTGCTGCAGGAGTGGTGAGCTGTCTCCCCACAGCTTCAGCCTGACAGCAAAGCATGGCTCGAAGTCTGCAAGAACTGATGGCTCCAGACTAAAGAAAAACCGGAGGGTGGAGGTGCAAATGAGGAAATCAAAGAACTGTTTGCAGAACTGAAAAAAAAGACAGTGGATTTGCAAATGTCTCTAACCAGCTGGATTTGGTAAACACTGAAAGCAGTATGATTTTATTTACCTTTATTGTAAGCCATGAGAATGCCGTGGTTTTCAAGAGCCTGGAAAACTTTCTTAAATAAAAGTAAATTATGTTCCATTAAAAATTCACTTCTAAGAACCCGAGGTAAGTGTCTGTTTCAAGACTGAGAAGTTATTCCTCCTTTGATTGTGAGTACTAACCTTGTAGCCTCATTGAATATCAGCTACACTGAATAATCAATCATAATTTTCATTTTCATTCCATTGATTGAAAAATAGAGTTCTTTAAAAAAACTTATTGAAATAAATATTGTCTACTCAGGAGTTAGCCCTGAATAATGATAGGAAACTATCTTGCAATTTCAGTTGATTATAAACGTTATGTGAGATACTACTGTGATGTGATTGTTAGAAATATGCTATGAAGGTTGACTGTATTAGGAGAAATAGACACTTTTGTGGTAAAGGCTCATCTCTCTTACTCCACCTAGAAATGATCTGCTGTGTGGTAGGCAGAACAATGCTTCCCTCACCCAGGATGTCAACATTCTAATTCTTGGGATCTGTGAATATGTTACCTTACATGGCAAAAAGGATTTTGCCGATGTGATTAAAATCAAGGAATTTGAAATAGGGAGATTATCCTGAATTATCTCTGTGGGCTCAATTTAATTACATGAGTTCTTAAAATCTGAGACCCCTTCTTGGCTATGGTCAGAGAGAGGGAGATGAAGATGGAATAAGGGTCAGAAAAAATGTAATATTGCTGGCTTTGAAGGTGAGGAGGAGACCATAAGCCAAGCAAGGTAGGCGTCTCTAGAAGTTGGAAAGACAAGAAAACGGATCCTTTCCTAGAGCCTCCAAAAGGAGCACAGCTCTGCGTACACTTTGATTTTAGCCCAGTGAGACTCACAGACTTCTGACCTAAAAAAGTTTAGTAAATCTGTGTTATTTTAAGTCACAAATTTTGTGGTAGTTTGTTATAGCAGCAATAGGAAACAAATATGCTCTTATTAAATCTTAACAAATCAATATTGTGAGACCTATAAATTTTCCAATTTTTATGAGACTATTTTCCTTTCTTCTCTCCAAACATCTAATACTAGAATAGAGTTACCTCAGTATGTAAAACAAGTTTGTGGCTTATTCAGGTTTCCAATGTCCTTACACATTTAAAGTTGAGCTCACTTATTTTATCTACAAGGCTTTGAAACTTCAAAACTTCACTGTTAAAGGTAATCTAATCCTTTAATTCACATTTATGTATATTATTCACATAATTATATGTATACATTCACATATCATATTCAATAACATATGTTTAACATTCCACAAGATATAAATAACTCTCACATAAAGAAAACGACCTAGTCAAAGATTATCTGAAGATCTCACCAGTCTAACCAAATTCTTTCTAAAGACAAGTATGTATGGATCATAGAAATATATCTTCACCCAAAAGAAATGTGATACAGGAAGATATTTATCTAATTCCAATGGCATTTTGTAATCTAAATATATTGATGGACTTTAAAAAACTTATTTTAACCACTCCACTGAACAACACAATCACCTACTAACCGCATCAGAGGAGGAAAGCAGCTTCTTCTGAAGGAGAGGAAAGCTTTGAAACTCATTTCATCTTCTACTACACAGAGTCCTTCTCACCCAGGTTGCTCAGTACTAAAATGTCTCCATCTCCTTGAACACTGAAAAGATGAGACCCCTTCTCCTTTTGGAAGGTTACTGCTGGACCCCAGTCAAAAGTGGGAGATGGTAGACTTAACTTTGAGTATTTGGATGAAATAACCCTTTAGCTGATTTTACCATACTAAGCAAAACATTACATTTTACATGTATATCTTCATACCAATGATACAATATTTTTGTTGTTTTCACATTCATTTCATATTTTTACTGTTAGCAAAGAAGCTTCATTTGAGCAATAGTTTTCTAATAAGCAGTAATTTTATAATAGGCACTGGGGAGTTCTAAAACAACTGTCCCCCTAATATAAGAAGACTAAATGGACCTCATTAAACAGTTTGGTCCCCAGAAATTCTGTGATTAAAAATGACTAGCCTTGTGGACATTGCTCAGAGGCTTACAAGGTTCAGACCATTTTAAGATCAGCAGGTTTCCACTATGACTGAAACATTAACTGATGCTCAGGATGACAAAATAAAGCTCCTACTTTTGTGGTTCAGAACTATAACATATTTATTAAGAAAAAATCTTTGAGAATAGAAAAATATTCTTATGATGAAAGTGGAGCACAACTAGAGAACATAAATGTGAAAGAAATGAATCTCTTTCTAAAGGTGTCTTCTCGTGTTCTTTACACACTCGAAGAAACCGAAAGAAATTCTGCACAGAAAAGAAGAGCTTGAAGGCTTATGTTTTTCAAGAAAATATAGAAACTTTTTTCAAATACTACTTGTTTGCCTGGAAGCTGAAAATTTTGTTGTTGTGGTCACTGTTATTATGCTTATTTTTTGTTGCTGAGGATTTCTTAATATAGAATATTTACATATTTTATAAATTTATATTGCATATAAATGTAGAATATTTAGTAGATGCTTTTGGTGACTCATGCAGATGTGTTGGGCTGATGCACCCATTCTCCAACTGCTATTAACTGTTGGCTGCTAACAATTCACAGCTGCACTCTTCCCCTATGACTTGAGCAATCACACCCTCAGCCTCAGTTAGGGTTCCCAGTGACGAACTACCTGACAAGGAGGTACATAAGCTGGGCCTGGTTTTCAGAGAGGATAACCCTGTGGTACCATTTATACGTCAGAGCTCCCCGCGGTCTTAGGCCAAGGCCAGGCTTCAGCTGAACCCCTATCTTTGCCCAGCTTCTTTCCCTGTCTTATTCAGCTTTGCTCACTCTTTCACAGATTTCCCTTGAGAATACTACCTCAGGAAGTGCCTGTACAAGAGTCCCTGTCTCAAGCTCTACTTCCAGGGAATCAAACCTAAAACATAAGAAGGAAGTAAAGAAATATAAAGAAAATAGAGGAAGATGGAAGGCTAGGAGATGTAGTATATGAATAAGCGTTCCATAAAGAGAGAAAGGAAAGACTAGAGGAGAAATAATAGTCAAAGAAAAAGAAGGAATTTTCCTGGGTTGAAGAGTCTCTTGACATATTTAAAGGATTCAGCAAACGATAGAAATATCCAAAATTCATCACCATCATTAAAGATTATTTGGAGGTTCTAATCACTACAGTGAAGAAAGAAAAAGCAACAACAACAATTAGAAGAAAAGAAACAAAATTATCATTATTTGCCGATCATTTGACTATAAAGCTTGAAAATCTGAAGACTCCCACTGGGAAATTATTTGAGTTCCAAAAGATGGTCAGTGACAAACTATGTACTCAATGACAAAAAAATCAATAGCTTTTCTTTGTACTAGCAATAACTACTTAGAAAACGTACAGGGTGGCGGGGGGTGGAATTCCATTCGCAGTACAGCAAAATTTGTAAACTTCCTAGGAATAAAGTCAACATGAAATAAACTAGATCCATTTACAAAATGTACAAAGCTCTACTATAGGACATAAAACAAAGCCTATGTAAGCAAATGAAGATTCCAAAATGAGAAGACCATAAGGAAGCCGATTCTTTCCAAATTAAGATAAAAATACAATGTAATACAAATATGAGTGCCAATCTTGGGTTGAGGGGACAGTTGATGTGGTATGTATGGAGTCTTAAGAAATTAAAAAAGCAGTTCATCTGGAAAAATAATTCATGAACCTAGCCAAGGGAAAAGAGATTATCTCTGACAAGTTATTCTCTTATTAAAGTTCTACACAAGTGAAGATATATTTTCTACAGGAAGCAATTACATTTTTTTGAAGTACTGAATTCTAGAACCTAATTCCAGTTTTATTCAAGTTGCCCAGATTGCTTATGGGTAAGGGGACTAGATAATTTTTCATCCAAATTTGAGAGACTGAAAGAGGTAACTACTAATAATTATGGTGGGACAACAGGTGTTAACAGGCCTGACTTGGGAAAACCAAGATCCACAGTCATGCTATTTATGGGTTATATCTTATTAGAAAACAGCTTAGTATCAAGAACTTTGAATGAGGATTAGGATATAGACATATTTGGGGGCCATTATTCAGCCTACCACACCGACATATGAAAAAGCAGTTGATCTCTCAACATTTGTGATTTTCTTCCAAAGTAGAAAATAGCTAAAATGGAAGATGGGAAAAGGAGGGGTAGATAAAACTTAATTCACTCTTCCGCTTTTGAGTTCCAAGATAGACCTCATATTTACTTCTAACTAAGATTGCTATATATATCACTAGATAGAATTGCAAAAACAGCACAGGTGGGACATAAACCTTCTCCAGATTCAAGTCTTCTAAGACAAAATGTTTCAATGATAAATGCTTAGAGGCTTGACTTTCCTCTATAAAACTAATGTTAACCTAGGGTATTTATCTGCTGCTTTTCCTAGGACATAACATCTATAAAGGAATAAAAAAGATCATGAGTATTGGAAATAACACCCAAGACCAGAAAAAAATGTTCTCCTGAGAAATGGAAAGTACTTCTCAAATGTTACCTTCAAATATCTTGGTTTGGTTTAAAGTCAGCATCCCTGCATTGCAATGGACCCCAGAGAATATAAACTATTCATCCAATATTGTTTAGATACTGAATGGTGGAGGTAGAAACATATCTAAATCTCTTGAATCATGTCTGTGTGGCCATTGTGTGAGAGGGAGGGAATGACACAGGAAAATGAGAGAGAGAGAGAGAGAGTTAGTTTTAGGAGTGGGAAAGCAGGGAAGCAATAGGCCAGAGACTGTATATATGAATCATAGCTGAAGTTACAAGATAATAAACTAGACCAATTGGACAGAGCCTATTCAAGCAAATTTTTAGCTACTGGATGAGGGAACAAAGTAATCCCTATGGTAAAAGAAAGAAAATAGCTGCTAAAGTTTGGCAAATATTATTTATTCCTCTTAAAACAGCATTAGATGGTATGAAAGTATATATGGATGAATAAACCATTCTTAAGACCTGGAAAGGAAAACAGCACACATTTCACCCAAATCTAACCAAAAAAAGATGCTGCTCTTTCATATTCATAGGGAAAACATTTCTCCTAATTATATGTCAGCAGCTAGGCTATTGTGGTCTTTTCCATTGAGGTTGTCTTTTCAAAAGCACACCATGCACGGGAATCCAAGTCCCAAGACAATCTCTATTCCCTGGAGATTAATGCCATGTCAGTAAAATCTCAGAGAACACAAGTTATTTGGCCCATTAATTCAGTTCTCCTGTTAATATGTGCCCCAGTAATTCCAAATACTCCCATTTTTCCCTACTTGCTTCCATTTTCCAGTCTGCCTTTGTCCATGCCCTTCTCAGTTCCTGTAACCCCTGTCCTCAATCATCTTTTCCCACCCTGGGAATTGAGATTGCCTGATTGCTAAAAGTGAGCTCAGAGATTACCCTCAGCTTTGTTTCTTTTTAGATGAGAATAGTACAGTGGTTAATAGGTAGACCCAAATGTCACACTCAGTTTGGCACCTAGATCAAATACCTCCTAGTTGTGGGCAAGTCAACCTTCCTCCAGTGCAATTCCCTCCTCTACTAAATGCAGATTAAAGCTTTAACCTACCACAGGGTTATTGTGAGGATCAAGTGAATTAATAAAGAGCACTTGAATGCTGAGTGATGCAGAGTTGAGTCCTCAATAAGGATCAGCTGGCATGTTCCCCAAGTGGAATTCATCACTGCTTCTTCAGACTCCAGTTGCACTTTTTGCTCTTCTTTACCAATCTTTCCAAGTCCAATTAGTTATTAACGTATACATTGTACCTCCATGCCAAAGTGTGTCTTCTCTGAGGACAGGGTAATAACCTTCCTTACTTTTTACCCTGTACAGCCCTTGCATATAATAATGGGACAACTAGCATTTATTGACCACACTATGTGCCAGAAATTATGTGAGGTTTTTATATGCATTTTCTCATTTAATCTTATACTATCCCTATATGGCAAGTAGTATTAGTCATCCTCACTTTACAGATGAAGAAACAGGTTTAGGAGATTAAGTAACCTGCTTGATGTTACATAGTTAGTAGGGATTTTCTGATCCTAAATCCCAAACTCTTAACCACTGTGTTATATAATCCCCTATTTGCTATACCATAAATGTACAGTATTGAATGATAGATTGAATGATCATAATCTTTACCATAAATATTTTTATAGTCTCTGCTTTGTGATGGGAACATTATAAATAACCACTACTCGACTTGGACAGTCATGTTTGCCAATTTTTATTATGAAGAATAAAATAAAGTATAAAGAATTTTATGATTGAGGAGTAGGATGAAATACATACATTTAGTCCGTAATGCTGTAGTATAGAGCCTTGCTACTCAGAGTGGTCTATGGACCAGGAGCGTTAGCATTACCTGGAAGCCTGGAGAATGGAGAATACTCTTGGGCCCCACCTCAGATGCACTGAATCTAATCTATATTTTAATAAGTTTTCCAGCTAAATAATAATTTTTATAGAGGTCATGAAACAACAAATTCTCCACTTCTTAAGAATAAATGAAAGTTGTTTGGACTTAGGGAGATTCTTTTTTTCCAAAAATAAGTATTAAGAGATCATAAAGGGACTTCCCTAGTGGCGCAGTGGTTGAGAGTCCGCCTGCCGATGCAGGGGACACGGGTTCGTGCCCCAGTCCGGGAAGATCCCACATGCTGCGGAGTGGCTGGGCCCGTGAGCAATGGCCGCTGAGCCTGCACGTCCAGGGTCTGTGCTCCACAACGGGAGAGGCCACAACAGTGAGAGGCCCGCGTACCGCAAAAAAAAAAAAAAAAAAAAAAAAAAGAGATCATAAAGTATGATATGAATGTGTAAAAGTGTGCTTTTGAGAACTTTTTTAAAAATAAAATTTGTTGTTGTTGTTGTTGCTTTGGGTCTTCGTTGCTGCATGCGGGCTTTCTCTAGTTTAGTCATGGTGAGCAGGGCTACTCTTCATTGCAGTGCACGGACTTATTGTGGTGGCTTCTCTTGTTGCAGAGCATGGTCTCAGGGTGCATGGGCTTCAGTAGCTGTGGCACATGGGCTCAGTAGTTGTGGCTTGCAGGCTCTAGAGTGCAGGCTCAGTAGTTGTGGTGCACGGGCTTAGTTGCTCCGTGGCATATGGGATCTTCCCGGACAAGGGCTCAAACCCATGTCCCCTGCATTGGCAGGCTGATGCTTAACCACTGCACCACCAGGGAAGTCCCTTTGAGAACTTATTTTTAAATGATATACTATCATTTATTTCAGAAACCTCAAGCAGGTAAAGGGTCTTAGTTCCTGAGCATATGAAAGACTATAATTAATTTTATGGTATAAGCTTCCTGAAAACAGTGACTTTGTCTCATTTAGTGCCTAGCATAAAGTAGGGACACAACACATATTTGGTGAATGAATAAATGTATGTCCTCAAGATTCTTAGGGCAATTCATGTATATCCTTCAAAGAGTAGAACTGGGGACAGGAATAACTTCTAGGGCACTACTGGCTCAAACTTTAGAGCTGTGAGTTTTCTTAAGTATCATTATATGGAAGAGATTTTTGCCATTAAGAAGGATACAACGAGGTGAAGAGAACACTATGTTAATTCCTGAGTATGTCTTATATTAGGGACAATTATAAATTACATAACAGGAAAATAATCATCTTTTCCTGGCGACCAGGTATCAGTTCCATCTCCTCATTTTAGAAAACTCTTGAACAATAATAAGCTGTCAATTTTGTTCTTTGAATGTTATTCCAAGAGTTTTTCCTTAGGACAAGATGATTAATTCAGCACCTATTTCTGGACACCAGGGAGCACATCTCAGAATGGGCCCAATCACAAAGCCAGACCTCTTGCTCTGTCAGTATAAAGAGGACAGCTGTTTTCACTCCAGCATCTACTCATAATGATGGCCTCTTCCAGTGTGTCATATCCTCTTTCTGAGTTAAGCATCAAGGCCAGAGATACAATCCTGACAATATTAGGAGAAAAGCAATAAACGTGTCCAGATGCCAAATCACAGACAGTCTAATTAGCCCCTAACTTTAGAGTTAAATAGAACATAGACACAAAAGGCATTGTCTCATTCATTACATACTGGATAACCAAGGTTTTTTATTATCCTTAAAGTATTGACAATATCTGATTCTTTTACCACTTTCGCTCTTAGAAAGTTACAGAAGTTGCCAAGGTTTAACCATCTTGCCTTCAGCATCAATGCTGTGAAGGAAGGAGTAATCTATTCTAGAGAGTTAGAATAAAAAACAAATTTTTTTCCATTGAGAAATTTTGAAATGCTTTTAGCTAAATAACTGAAATAAAACCAAGAATTTCTATTAGTGTCTCACAAAGCTACCTGTATTAATGGACATATTTATGACAACAGGGAAATTTATTTTTAATACAACTTGATTATTTTGTAAGGAAGATAATGCTAATATTTTTGGTTAGTTTTATTATCAAAACAAAAGTGAAATGTATAAGAAAAAGAAAAGTTACCCTGTAAGAATTTAATGCCAGTAAAGCACTTCAACAGGGGCACTGTTCTTCACAGACCTTCTTTGCAGTGTCCTGACAGTGCTGTCTCTGAAAGCCATCTGCTTACCTCTCAGATAACTCCCCTGGGTAAACCCAGGGCAGTAATTCCTATGACAAGGAAAATTGAAAATATCCACAGAGGAATGAAGCAGTATTTCAATCTACCAAGCAAAGTAATTCCAAAGGGTTGATGGATTAGAGGTCAAAAATGTCAAGTGCTCCAAAAATTAAATAGTTCACTCATAAATCATTCAACTCAGGCAACAGCAAAAATAATAGAGCTTGTCCTAACAATCACCAGAAAGAAAGAACACATTCCAGCCACAGTGACAACATTATTTTCCCCTCTAATCTCTAACAGCAGCATGTTTGGGAGCATAGGCAGGACAAAGAATAGAAATATCCATCTTAAGGGGCGGAACTCTGACATATTCCCAAAGAATAATCAAAAAGAACAGCTCATGCATAGAGAAAAACAAACCAAAACCACAACACCAGAACTGTGTCTTTCAACAGAGAGATCCCTGAGATACCTATAAAATACATAAGCACTGAGCATGGCAGTCACCTTTGGCTGAACTAGAGAAAGGAATTGCAAGGGCAGGGGGGTGAGACAGGTCTGCTCTTCCCCTGATGGAAGCAACAAGGAAACAAAAGATGTTAAACAGGTTCAAGGTAAATAGATGGATGTCAGCTTAATCTTACAGGTATGACTCAGTGTGTACACATACCAAAAGCTGCCTGAGGTTACTTACCCAAAAGTGCAAAAAGTCTCAGAAATGACCTTTGTCTACTCTTTTTTTAAACAAGTGTTTTGATTGAAATATAACATGTTTTTTATATAGGTAGGTAGATTTAGATACATAGACAGGTATAGATATATAGATATGTGTATAACATGTTATACTTCTAAGTAATATATACTTACTGGTATATATAAAATTTATACTTATAAAATTTTGTATTTGCATGTGTATGTCTATATTTGTTTTGTTTCGTTTTTTGTTTTCTCCACAAATGAAAGCATACTTTATATATACACAGCTTCTGTTCTGAACCTGGTCTCTTTCTGGTTAAACTATATTTGAGATATTTCTTTGGTAGCACATAAACATCTGCTTCACTTTTAAGCGACAAGATAATATGTTGATCGGATGTCCCTTCATTTGTTCAACTTGCCATTAACACTGAAATATTTCATTCTTTACAAATACATCATTTTGTTCTTTGAAAAGAGTTTAATCCACTACCAAAACTGTATAAGGAGGTTTTGTTTATTCTCACTGTCATCCACACTATATTTGATCTTTGGTGAATCTAATAGTAAAATGGCATTTCATTTCTTAATTTTTATTTTCAAAACTATGAATAATATTAACATCCATTTATATTTTTTAACAGCCATTTGTATTTCTTTAAATGTGAATTTGAAGTTTTATCTTTCATTGATTTGTTGAAACCCATTGTCAACAACAAATTGGCACTTGCCTCTGGCAGTTGCCAGCTGCCTCTGCAAGGATCGAATCATGTGCTGCGGCAGCCGCTGACTTTCAACACCCCCTGAAAGGAGTTCAGGGCGGAGAGCAGAAAGGAGGCGCTCTGTGCCCTGGGCAAAACTGGCAGAACTTGTCTTCAGATAGATATTTTCAGGAGCCAATCTCCTCATATCTAGAAAAGCACTAAAATCCTTCACGGTGAAGACTACTCCTCGTGACCAGCAGAAACCTTCTGCAAAAAAAACATGTGCTTGATTGTATGTACTCCCCCATCACCAAAATCACATATATACTGACCTTCCCTCCTACCTCTTTGGAGCAGTTTCTCAGAGCTATCTGAGATGCTGTCTCCCGGGCTGCAGTCCTCATTTTGCCCCAAATAAAACTCAACTCGCAACTCTCACGTTGTGCTTTTTTTTTTTTTTTTAAGTCGACACCATTATATTCCATATTTCATCAAATCTAAGACATCATTATTTGTAACAAGAGAAAAAAATTCCCTGCTCATTACACTAAGAAACAGTGCTTTTTTTTATCACTTATAATTTTTAATTTAAACATATTAAAACAATCCTTTTACACTTAAGTAGACAGATGTTTTGGTCATGTTTCACTCTAGCAAATATAGACAGGAAATAAAGCAAAAATATATTTCTCCATTTCAATGTCTGACTCTTCAGAATCAATTTGCAACCCTGAGTCTTCCATGTCCATGGTCTTCTTCACAAGAGTGTCTTCTGTGCAGTCAAGAGAACTGGTATTGAAGCATTTCTTAAAAGCAGTCCCTACAAGATCTAAAAGCCACCAGGCCTGGGCTCTGAAACTGACACTACCATTAAGTAAAGCTAGCCTGCTCTAGACTCCAACTGCAGAAATGCTGCTAACTAGTCTGATATCCCCCCTCCCCTCCCTCTCACAGCCATCGGTTTTTTACAGTGATGCCATTTTAGGAAGCTTCCCAACGTTGCCACTCTAGAGATACTGAAACATCAGGAAGATGTGGATTACAGTTAACAAAATCCTCAGTAATAATACAAGACTTTGCAGTAGGAGTTGTAAATACCTTTTCTCAGCTGGGCACTTTGACTATTTTGATCAGTGAGAACATTTACATTTTCATGTGGTCAAATGTATCATTTTTTTTTCTTTATGGAGTATTAACTTTGTGTTTGGACCTTCCCTACACTATTATTATAGAAAAAGTTGCCCATATCTTCCAAGACACAGCTCTGTTTTGTTTTTTTAACTGTTCAGTTTGTGATCTAATAGGAGACGGAGTGTGTGTGCATTATGTGTACAGTACAATAGAATTGTTGTACTGAATAGAATTCTAGCTTTCTTTTCCCAAATAACAACCCAGGTTTCCCACCATCACCATATACTAAATTTCCATATCTGTGTTGGTTTACTTTATAGTTTGTCTGTTTTATACATTGTTTCCATATCTGTGTTGGTTTACTTTATAGCTTGTTCTATACATTGATCTATCTATATTCTCATAAAGTGCAACAAAACTGTCATATAGTAAAACTATGAAATATTATAAATCTTGCAAGGCTACTAGATTTTCAATACTCCTAAAGTTTTCTTCATTTTTACTTAAGTGCTTATTTCTCTGAGTTTTCTAATCAGTTTAAGTTTCAAAAAAACAGTCTTATTTTTATTGTCACAGTACCAAGCTTACATGAATTAGAGCATTGCAGTCTCTAGAACACCAATTTACTAAGAGTAATGAACTGATTCTATTTATTCAAATCTCATTCTATGTTTTAAATTTTTCAATTAAGTAAGCCCTGTTAACTTATATTGCTAAATTTCTATTTTACTTTTTTTTTTTTTTTGCGGTATGTGGGCCTCTCACTGTTGTGGCCTCTCCCGTTGCGGAGCACAGGCTCCGGACACGCAGGCTCAGCGGCCATGGCTCACGGGCCCAGCCGCTCCGCGGCATGTGGGATCTTCCCGGACAGGGGCACGAACCCGTGTCCCCTGCATCAGCAGGCGGACTCTCAACCACTGCGCCACCAGGGAAGCCCAGTATTTTACTTTTTTATTGCTGTCGTGAACAGGTTTTATCTAATATAGTTTCTAGCTAGCTATAATTAATAAGGAAGCGATTGATTTTGTAACCAGGCTGATTACTACAACTTTTCTTTTTAGTTCCAGTACTATTTTTAGTTTATTATTGAGTTTTCCAAGAATACAATCACATTTTCTATGAAAATATTTTCCCTCAACTTTACAGTCTTTAAAACTGTTTGTAAAATTTTTGAATATCATTTACTGATATGTCCACAATAATATTACAAAATACTAAAAGTAAAAGGCACTTTGATGGAAAAGTTTCAAATAGTTCAGCCTTGAGCATGATATTGGAATTTGATCAGAGATGCAATTTCTACCAAGTTAAGGAAGTATCCATCTCTAATCAAGGTATAAAATTACACACAATGTATGACAATATCTACTAATTTCATGGCCTATGCATGTCCCCAGATTTCCATGTTCCAAGTAAGGGTCTCTTGACTAGGTCCTTCAAATCCTGAACGTCATTGTGTCCAAGATACATCAAAATATACAGGGTTCTCAGCATGTTACTTCATTTGGTCAAAATTTTACACTGCTAGGCTACTACCGTTAACAATTAGTAGATCGGGTGTTGGCTGTCTACTAGTGTCATTGAAGATGCAGACTTTTTTTTTTGCATCATTTTAATTAGTGTTAGAAATGGAGTAAACTAGAAACACCTTAACTTTACCATGTTCAACTGGAAGTATTTCACTATGTGTTTACTAAAATAATTTATAAGTCTGATTCTTTTTACTTGATGGAATTCACAAATTTTTGAAATATTCAGTGGGGGAAAAAAAGCTTTTATCAACTTTTTCACCTTCCTCTACCAGAAAAAAACTTAGAAGTCTTTTAAATGTTTAATTTTCATCTCTTGTTAAGGTGTCATAACTTCCTGTCATTATGGCCAACTGAATGGAATGCCATAAAAAGACACATAGATTACAGACAGTTTATCGTTAAAAATGATATTTAATGCCACACCAAGCTTGAAACCAAGAAAATATCTAGGTGCCAGAAATAAAGAGGGAATTCAAAGTCAAAAAGGTAATTGGAACTAACACGACATTGTTCATAGGAATACTGGGATACCTACTGTGAACTTAAAGGAAATTGGGCCTCATGCCAGTGTGGGAAATGTGGCTGGAACTGATCCACCTTCATAAAAGTGTTTATCACCAGGTGTTATGTTATCTGTAGTACAGGGACTGAAAACTCAGCCCACAAGCCTAGAAGTTTTGCAAACATTGTGACAAGAAGTTAGATGGGATTTCTATTGCCCCAGAGTTGACAACTTGGTCACAGGTGAAAACACAGGTCCTAAGCATCACTTCTTCTAAAAAGAACCATCAGTGTCTGGGGCTGGAAACCTCCCCTGTGGGCTTCATAAAAGTTTCCAAAACTGGCACGACTGTAATTAACCATCACCCAAAACCAAACATAGGTAAAACACAAGCAGAGCAATTCTTGGTGTTTGGGTTGAAGTCTTCATTATTGTGGGGGAGTAGAATATCCCCAATGAAAGGCATTACTTCCTGTTCACATATGGAGAGTATAATCTTACCAATATCTTCATTTTTCATAGTGAAGAGTAAATATAGATAAGTCCAATGGGTAAAACAAGAAATAGGAAATATTGGAAAGCAAGAAAGATATCAAAGACTAATCAGTGATTTTAAAGTGACATAGAAATGAACTCACGGGGGCTTCTGTTAAGCAAGGAAAAATTTGAGCATCTAATGAATAATGCATGCTACTGAATGCACACTGAATATATTAAAAACCCTTCAGTTTATGATGACAACCCCCCCAAACTAAATGTTAATTCAACATCATTGGGAGGAGATCCATCAAGATGGTGGAGTAGGGCTTCGCTGGTGGTGCAGTGGTTGAGAATCTGCCTGCCAATGCAGGGGACACGGGTTCGAGCCCTGGTCTGGGAAGATCCCACATGCCGCGGAGCAACTGGGCCCGTAAGCCACAGCTACTGAGCCTTCGCATCTGGAGCCTGTGCTCCACAACGGGAGAGGCTGCGACAGTGAGAGGCCCGCACACCGCGATGAAGAGTGGCCCCCGCTCGCTGCAACTAGGGAAAGCCCTCGCACAGAAAAGAAGACCCAACATAGCCAAAAATAAATAAATTAATTAATTTAAAAAAAGAAGATGGTGGAGTAAGAGGATGTGGAACACATCACCTCCCACGAACACATCAAAAATACATCTACATGTAGAACAATTCTCACTGAAAACTAACTGGAAACGGACAGAAGGACTCCTGTGCAACCAAGGCTGTAAGAAAGATAAACACGTAAGCTGGTAGGAAAGGAAGAAACGTGATTGTGTTAGGACACGCTCTGGGAGAAGACCCAGAGGAAAAGGGAGAATACACGGGCACAGACCTGCCCCAGGGAGTGAGCGGTGAGAGCCACAGATTGGGTGCTCTAGTCCTGGGGTCCTACACAGGGAAGATGAGCCCCCTTGGGTGGTTGAAGGACTGCTGGGACTAACAGAAGGGCTGTGATAAGCCTGGATTCCACTCACGACGAGTGTGCACTCTGACTAGCCCTCCAGGCAGGGCAGAGAGAGGTCTGCTCTAGCAGCTGCCAGGTGGCCCTCACCCAGCCCAAGTTGACTGAACACTCTGGCCCTGCTTACTCCACATCATAGCACAGCACTGGTTCTGCGATGGCCACAAGCGAAGAGAAGACTTGACCCTCGGGTGCAGAGGCAAACCAGTCCCAGGGCAGAGCCTGGGGTGTGGACGTAGCAGGCATTGCTGGCACTTACACAAGTAGCACGTTAGAAGTAGCCCAGATCGCTAATGGTGGCCACTCCACCACAGCTCACCTCCCAATACATACCAAGAGTCCACACATGCCCTACTAGCTCTGCAGGGTGGCTCCATAACATGGTGTTGGAGGCTGGGGACAGTGATCGGCTATTAGGGACAAAGGGAATTGCACCCAAAGTTGCATCTGAGTAGAGTGAGGGAAACAAATAGGAGCTCTTGCAGAGGCAGCTCCTCAAGAGACAGCTCAGACCTCTGTTTGTGGCTGTCAGGAGCCAAGAGCCTGCATGGGCCCCACTTGCTTCATCAATCCTCTGCTCTGGGGGATGGGTCCCAGTGCAGAGAAAGAGGAAAATACACTTTTAAAAGGAACAGAGCCAGTTTGGGCTTAGAGCTTCTGCTCCGGCAACTTGGCATCAGACCCCATGTTGACAGGGGAGGAACAGAGCCACTGAGAAGAGGGGAATTCCTGCCTCATAACAAGCTCCAGCTATAGCCCCTCCATCTCCAGCCCCACCAAGTACCAAGGTGAGAGTTGACAGTACACTCTCAGGAAAGACATGACTTGTGTCCATGTCAATCCAGCTCTTGCATCAAAGGTGTTGGGCACATGCAGTCTGTATAGGAATGCCCCCGCCTAAGAACGCCCCTTCAAGACTGATATGTAAATGTTTCACCTAAATTCATAGAGGCAGAGAAGTTTAAGCACAATGAAGAGGAAGAGGAGCTGCTCTTAACTGAAATAGCAAGAGAAACCCCTGAAAAAATAAATAATGAAATAATCAAGTTACCAGATAAAGAATTCAAAGCCTTGATAATAAAAATGTTAACTAAAAAAGAGAAAAACAAATACCATATGATATCACTTACCTGTGGAATCTAAAGTATGACACGAACCTATCTATGAATCAGAAACAATCAGGAACACAGAGAATAGATTGATGGGTTTTGGTGGGGCGGGTAAGTAGTGGAGGGAAGGTTTGGGAGTTTGGAATTAGCAGGTGCAATCTGGTATATATAGAATGGATAAACAACAAGGTCCTACTATATAGCACAGGGAACTATATTCAGTATCCCATGACAAACGATAATGGAAAGGAATATGAAAAAGAATGTATATATATGTATAACCAAATCACTTTACTGTATAGCAATAATTAACACAATGTTGCAATTCAACTATACTTCAATAAAAGATAAATTTAAAAAATAAGAGTAAAATAAAGTCATCTGATATATAAAAATATGTTAACTAAATTAGAAAAAAGAATAGAGCTATATAGTGATAATTTTAACAAGCAACTAGAAAATGTTTTTAAAAGACCCAATTAGAAATGAAGAATTTTTATAAAGCAGAAACTAACACACCATTGTAAAGCAATTATACCCCAATAAAGATGTTAAAAAAATAAAAATTAAAAAAAGAAATGAATTTAATAACTGAAAGAAAAAAGAGACTAGAAGGAATGAACAGCAGATTAAGTGATACAGAAGAATGCCTAAGTTATCTAGAAGATAGAATAATGGAAATTATTCAAGCCAAAAAAAAAATCAAATTTTGAAAGACACATTAAAGGGTCTTCTCTGAGTACAAAAGAAATTAAGAATCTAAGGAAAGAAAAAATGCCACTAGGAAATGCCAATATTTAATAGGGACTGAGGATCAACCACTTAAATAAGCCAGTATGAAAATTAAAAGACAAAAATTTTAAAGCACTGTAACTACAATAAACAGGTAAGGGATAAGCATGAACATGTAAAATATGACATTAAACACACAAAATGTGGGAGAGAGGAGTAAAAAATGTTGATCTTTTAGAAGGTGTTTGAACTTAAATGACTACAAGTTTAAAGCAAGTAAACATAGTTATAAGTCAACATATATAAATCCCATGGTAACCACAAATCAAAAACCTATAATAGATACACAAAAACTAAAAAGAAAGGGACACAAGCATACTACTAAAGAAAACCATCAAACCACAGGGAAGAAACAAAAAGAAGAAATGAACAGAGAAGAACTACAATAACAACTAGAAAACAAGTAATTAAATGGCAATAAATACATACCTATTAATAATTACTTTAAATGTCAATGGAATAAATGCTCCAATCAAAAGATATAGGGTGGCTGACTAGTAAAAAAACAAAAAAAAACAAAAAAAAACAAGACCCTTGCATATGCTGCCTACAAGAGACCCACTTCAGAGCTAAACACACCCACAGGCCAAAAGTGAAGGAATGGAAAAAGATATTTCATGCAAACAAATGACAAGAAAGCAGGGGTAGCCATACTCATATCAGACAAAACAGACTTGAAAACAAAGGCTATAACAAAAATCAAAGAAAGACATTATATAATGATAAAGGGATCAATACAAGAAGAGGATGTTACACCCCTAAACATATACACACCCAATACTGGAGCATCTAACTGTATAAAGCAAATACGAAAAGACATAAAGGGAGAAACTGACAATAATACAATAATAGTAGGGGACTTTTAACACCCCACTTACATAAATGGACAGATCACCCAGCTAGAATACAAAATCAGCCTCCTAGCTTAACCTTCAAAACTCTAACATGAATTTTAAAGTCAAATAAAAAATTATCACAATAAAACCTAAGACCTAGGATGAATTTTATTTCTGATTATATAATGGGCTAGTTGCCTGAATCAAAAATACTCCTTAATATAATTTTTAAAATATTTTCCTTGATGCATCAAGGAGTAATCATGAGAGTAACAAATTTTCTAGGAAAAAGAAGAAAGGATGGAAGGAAGGGATGGATGGAGGGAAGACTCTAGGGATGTAAGTAGAGAATGTCAGCCTTAGGGTATCTGATTCTGAAAGGGAATATAATAGTATGCTCTTCCCCAATGAATTTAAGCACCAAGGATTATATCATACTATAGGGGTCATCTGAAAATTTTATTACTGCCTCAGGAATTGCAAAGAAATTTGATTCTTCAAACCTGGGTAAAAAGTTCAAATAGGGAAATACCACCATTAATAATTTGCAACAAAAAACTGTTTTAAAGCCTAAATTGAAATAATTCTCGTTGGGAGAACTTCAGTAAGAATTTCATTCAGAGTGATTCTGAACCACTGCTGTCACTGGGCATTGGGAAGAGCAAATGAAACTTCTCTTTGGAGAAGACATTTCCTTCCAAGTTCACAAAGATGGTTCAAAAATAAAATTCTAAGGAAAATAAGCATCACACCAAAAATGACTAAACTCTCAAGAGCACCATGAAAAAGATACAGTAATCAACAGAACAATAAACATGGCCCAGATATTCAAAATGTAAAATAACTATAATTAATATACTAATAACTTCAGAAGCAAAGGTGGACAACATACATGAACAGGCGGAGAATTTTACAGAGAAATAGAAAATAGTAAAAAGAAAAGAAAACAAAAAAAACCACGCATATGGATGGAAATAAAACACATGTTAACAGAGATCAAGAATGACTTTACCAGGGACATCAGTAGACTGGGTACACCTGAGGAAATATTAGTGAATTTGATAAATTAATACAAATTATCCAAACTGAAACTGTAAGAAAAGAGTATGTAGGGGAAAAATACAGAGCCATAGCATCTAAGATTTGCGATAAAGTATCAAATCATTTAACACACATGTAGTTGAAGACCCAGAGGGAGAACAGAAGAAACATTTGACAGGAAAAGACTGAGGATTTTATTTAAAAAGTTGTCAACCACAGGTCCATAAATCTTTGAGCATAAAATATTTTAAAAATCATATTCAATCTGCTAAAATCCAGACATAAAAACAAAACCTTGCAGTCAAAGGGAGAAAAAAAGAAAAGTTCTCATGAAGGAATAAAGGTAAGAACTATAGCAGGCTTCTCATCAGAAACTAGGCATGCCTAAAAACTTAACTCAGTGATCTAGACACAGCAAAAATGTCTTTTCAAAAACTGAGGGAGTGGGACTTCCCTGGCCGTCTAGTGGTTAAGACTTCACCTTCCAATGCAGGGGGTGAGGGAGCTAAGATCTCACATAACTCGCAGCCAAAAAACTAAAATATAAAACAGAAGCAGTACTGTAACAAATTCAATAAAGACTTTAAAAATGGTCCACATCAAAAAAATCTTAAAAAAAAAAAAAAAACTAAGGAAGAAATAGACTTAGAAAAAAAAATCCATTACCAGTAAAACTGCGTCATAGGAAATGTCAAAACAAGTTCAAGCAAAATGAACATGATACCAGAAAGAAGCTTGATCTCTGAAAATGGTTAAAATGAAGATAAATGTAAAATACTTTTCTTCTTATGTTTAACTGCTCTATAAGGTAATGTATTATCTTAAGCAAAAAATGGTAGCAATGTACTGTGGTTTGATGTGTGTGGAAAAGAGTAACATGTAGTAGCAAGATAACACAAAAAGTGGAGGGAGAAATTTGAAATATATTGTTGCAAAGTTATCACACTACATGGAAGTGTAACAATATTATTTGAAGGTAGAATAGTTATCTAAAGATGTATATGGCAAACCCTAGGGAGCCCATTTTTTTTTAAATGAGAAAGAGGCATAAATTATAAGTCAAGAGAGGAGGTAAAGTGGAAGCAAAAAAATTCAACTAATAAAACACAGGCAGAGAAAAAGAAGATAGAAGAAATGATGAAACAAGTATAAATTATTTAGAAACATGGTAGCTTTTAACCATATAAAAATTACATTAGGGCTTCCCTGGTGGCGCAGTGACTGAGAGTCTGCCTGCCGATGCAGGGGACACAGGTTCGTGCCCCGGTCCGGGAGGATCCCACATGCTGCAGAGTGGCTGGGCCCATGAGCCATGGCCGCTGAGCCTGCACGTCCGGAGCCTGTGCTCCGCAATGGGAGAGGCCACAACAGTGAGAGGCCCACATACCGACAAAAAAAAAAAAAAAAAAATACATTAAATGTAAATGGTTCAAATACATCAATTAGAAGACAGAAATCCCTGGATTAGATTTTTAAATGACTCAAGTATATACATGCTTTCTGTAAGAAATGCCCATGAAGTATACAAAAATACAGTAAAAGACAGTGGAAAATAAATATTGTGCGAACACTAATCAAAAGACAACTGGATTGGTTATATTTATATCAAAGAGTGTAGATTTTAGAACAAGGAATATTACCAAGGATAAAGAGGTACATTACATAGTGACAAAAGGATTCATTCACCAAAAATTCATAGCAATTCTAAAAATGTACACATCTAACAAAAGAGTTTCAAAATAGATGAAACAACTATACTCCAATAAAAATTTTTAAAAAATACATGAAACAAAAACTTAAAGAATTGAAAAGGCAAATAGAGAAATTCACGACTGTAGCTAGAGATTTCAATACTCCTCTCAGTAACTGACAAAACAAGAGCAAGTCACTAAGGATACATAAGGCATGCAGAATAATACCAGCCAATTTCATGTAAGTGACATTTGTAAAACAATTCATCAAATAATAGAACACACATTATTTTTATGTACACATGTCTCTAGGGAGGGTAAGATCAAAGCTATATTAATCCTGAGATATATCCAGAGTTCTCTGTCTTTAGGGAGACACTATCTTTAGTTTCCATGGCATGTTTCTTGTTGAAAAATGCCCTTTACTCAGAGGCTTGAACTTTGCAGGAATGTAAATAAAGGACCTTCCCTGGTGGCACAGTGGTTAAGAATCCACCTGCCAATGCAGGGGACACGGGTTTGATCTCTGGTCCAGGAAGATCCCACATGCTGCGGAGCAACTAAGCCTGTGCACCACAACTACTGAGCCTGCGCTCTAGAGCCCACAAGCCATAACTACTGAGACCACGTGCCCCAACTACTGAAGCCCGTGCAATCTAGGGCCTGTATACCGCAACTACTGAGCCCCCATGCTGCAACTACTGAAGCCAGCACGCCTCGAGCCCGTGCTCGGCAACAAGAGAATCCACTGCAATGAGAAGCCTGTGCACTGCAACGAAGAGTAGCCCCCGCTTGCTGCAACTAGAGAAAGCCCGCACGCAGCAACAAAGACCCAACACAGCCAAAAATAAAATTTTAAAAAAAGAAAAGAAATATGGGGAAAATTGTTTCCTCATTACAAGAAGCTATGAGGTTTTTCAAAGAATTTAACTCATAGAATTTGTGTTCTACAATTATAATGCAATTAAACTAGAGACCATTAACAAACCATTAAGCCACAGGTTAAAGAGGAAGTCAAGTGAAACTGGAAAACATTTTCAGTTGAAAGAAAATGAAAACACGGAGCACTGAAAGTGATAAGATGAAGCTAAAACAGTGCTTAAAATTTATAGCGTTAAGTGTTTATATTGAAAATGAAAAATGTCTCAAATAAATTAAGTTTTGACCTTAAGGATCTAAAAAAGGAAGAACAAATTAAACTCTAAGTAAGCAGAAAAGAAAATAAAGAACAATAATCAATGAAATTGTAAATCAAAAAAAGAGAAAAAAATCAAGGAAACCAGAAGTTGAATCTTTGTAGAGATTATTAAAATTGATAAACTTGACACACTGATCAAGAAAAAGTCACATGAGAGAAGACACAAAATACCAATATGAGGAATAAAAGGAGTTTTATGACTCTGAAAGATATTAAAAGGATATTAAGACAGTATTATCATCAATTTTTGTTCATAAATTCAACTTAATGAAATATATAAATCCCTGGACAGAGACAACCTATACCAAAGCTTATTCAAGAAGAAATAAATCGTCTATATAGTCCTATATCAACCAAAGGAATTAAATTCCCAGCAATCTCAAAACTTAGATTGTTCAACTGATGAATTCTACCAAACCACTAAAGAATAATACCAATTTTATACCGACTCTTCAAGAAATTAGAAACACATTAAAATGCATTTTATGAAACAAAACCAGTAAAAGAAGAATGAAATTTAAGATACTTTATGAACATAACTGCAAAAGAAAATCCTTAACATAATATTAGCAAATTTAATCCACCAAAATATAAAAAGAATGATGTCTCCTAATCAAGTGGATTTTATCCTGGGACTATTAGACTGGTTTAATATTTAAAGTTCAGCCAAAAGAATTCATTATATCATCATCCTAAAGAAAAACTACATGCTCAGCTCAATAGATAAAGAAAAAGCATTGCTAAAATTCAACATCCATTCATTATAAAAACTCAGCAAATTAAGAACAGAAGGAAACTTGCTTAATCTGCTAAAGAACATCTGCCAAACCCCTATGTTTAACATGATATTTCATGATGAAAGACTGAATACTTTCTCCCTAGTATCATAAATAAGGTAAAGATATCCTTTTTCATTATTTCTGTTCAATATGATAGCCAGTGCAATGAGGCAAGAAAAAGAAATTAAAAGCATTCAGTTTGTGCAATAAGGGATGAAACCATTTTTATTCACTGATTATGATTCTTTATGTAGAAAACCTCAAAGGATGTATAGAAATAATATTATAATTGAGTTTATTAAGGTTTTGAAATATAACATCAATGTATCTAAATAAATGAATGAATAAACAAATGAATAAATGTATTACTATATACTAGTCATAGAATACTTAAAACTGAAATTAAAAAAAAAAAAGAAAACAGTACCATCCCCAGTTACACCAAGACACATAAAATCTTTAGGTACAAATTGAAAACATATAAGAAAAAGGAATTAAATAAATGGAGAGCTATACCATGTTTATGAATTAGAAAACTCGCCATTTAAGATGTCGACTCTCCTTAAATTAATCTGCAGGTTCAATACATCCCAATCAAAATCCCAGCAAGAATTTTTTTAAAACATTGACATACTTATTCTAAAATCTATCTGAAAAGTCAAAAGAACTAGAATATCTAAAACAATGCTGAAAAATTGGAAGACTCACATTACTTCATTTTAACACTTAATATAAAACTTTAGTAATCATGACAGCATGCTATTGATAGAGGATAAACACACAGAGCAAACGAACAGAATGCAATGCCCAGAAACAAATCCACGAAGAAAGAGGACATGAATCTTACCTCACACTACATAGAAAAAGGACCTAAACATAAAACCTAAGTTAAATTAATTGAAATTATAAAATGTCATTTATCATAACATCAAAACATATGACGTGTAAGAGAGTAGACTTAAAATAATATGCAAGAACTGTACAAATTAAGCTACAAATATTGTACAGATATTAAAGATGATCTAAGTAATTGGAGAGGTGTATCATGTTCACAGTTTGGAACACTTACTACAATTAAGACATCATTTCTATTCAATTTGGTCTATAAATTTGACAAAATTTGCAAATGCCAGCATACTTATTCACATAAAAAGCTGATTCTTAAATTTATAAGGAAATGCAAAAGATTTAAAATAGCCTACACAGATTTTTTAAAGGAAGAATAAAGTTGTGGGAATTATAATATCTAATTTCAAAACTTAAAATAATGCTATAGTAATCAAGACTGCAGGAGGATAGTTACACAGATCAATTGAACAAAATAGGAAGTTTGGACAAGTACCCACATACATATGGTCAATTGATTTTCCATTATGTTTTCAAGATACATCAATGTATTAAGGAAAATATTCCCAGCAAATGATATTGGAACAACCACATACTTTTATGTAGAAAAAATAGTAAAACTTTCTCTTACCCCAAAACATACATGAAAATTAACTTTTAATGTATTATAGATTTATCATAAAAGATAAAACTCCTCAAGGAATACATAGGAGAAAGTCTTCACAAACATGGAGTAGGTAAAGTTTGTTTAGATGGGAAACCAAAAGCATGAGTCATGAAAGACAATTTTGCTCTTCTAAAGTTACTGTAAGAAAATGAAATGATAAAACACAGACTAGAAGAAAATATTTCAATGCAAATTGCTGTATACAAATTATACCTCAGAAAAAAATTTCTAAATGTAAATAAACATTGACAATTTAAAGCAACAATCATAGTAAAGTCTTGCTGAGTTATTAAAACACAGCAAGAAATGCACAAGCAAAAAATGTACAGCAAACTGAGTTCTTAAATAGGTAAAAAAATGAATGAAGTCAACCTTTTCTAAGATTCTTGTATCGTCTACAAGGGAATTTTAAAACCTGACTTTAGGACTTCCCTGGTGGCACAGTGGTTAAGAGTCTGCCTGCCAATGTGGGGGACACGGGTTCGATCCCTGGTCCGGGAAGATCCCACATGCTGTGCAGCAACTGAGCCCGCGTGCCACAACTACTGAAGCCTGCGCGCCTAGAGCCTGTGCTCCGCAACGAGAAGCCACTGCAATGAGAAGGCCCCGCTCTCTACAACTAGACAAAGCCCACGTGCAGCAACAAAGACCCAATGCAGCCAAAAATAATTAAAAAAAATTTTTTTAATAAAAACTGACTTTAGGTTTTGATATAGTTTAAGATAGAAGAGTAACCTCATATTATAGAAGCAGAGTTTCTAACTTCCAAATTAGCAGTATTAAAAAAATTGATAAAAACATTTAATCATCCCCAAAGCAAAGATAAACCTACAACATGCAGGACAAACAGTATGAAATAAATCTAAGATTGTCACACTCAATTTTTCAAAAGTTAATTTTAGTATACTTGTAAGAAGACACATCTAAACATAAGTGTGAAAGTAACATGATAGAGTAAGTTTTACCACATGGTCACCAAAAGATAGTCATCATATTAGTATCAGACAAAGTAAACATCAAGGAGAAAAGCAGATAAAGGTGATCACTTCACAGTAAAAGAGATTCTATTCCCCAGGAAGATATCAATTCTAAATTTTAAATCTGGATGAACCTAAAAACATATCACAATGTATGAAAACCTAGTGAAAGGGAAGTAGGATTTATGTTCTTACCAAATTGGCCAGGGTTCAGTGTTGCAAAATAGATTATCTTTTTCTCCTGAAAAATGCCAGCTACATTCTAGCAGAATCCATTCTCTGATTTAAAGATTTTCCCTATTCACACAATGAGTAAAGCATCTTGTGGCCACTTGGTCCCAATAACCACTCACCCTCCTTTTCATAAAAGTTCTACAGATGGAAAGTATACAATGTGGGTATGTTTCGCTCCATTCATTATTCCTACCAGCTCTGTTAGCACAGCACATTCCTGAACTAAATCCCTCTTTAACTGATGTTGCAGAAAAACTGTGACATAAAATGATCAATGTTGTGCTGCTGAAGTCTGAAGATGAAAAATGAAAGTTGAAATGTTTATTTTGGATTCAATAGTGAATATACTGAAAAAGATTTAGAATGTTGATAAAAATATTTTTTCTTCTCTCAACTCCTATTTTTTTTTTAAACAGGCTGATCCTCTCCTATAAAAACACATGATCTGCCAGAGTCCATATCATGTGTCAATTATAAAACAAAGAAACTTGCTGATTGATGTTTGGGTGGTAGATAATCTTTAAATGACATCTCTGCTAGTGGTGACATAAACCTGTAAATCTTTGAAAGTTTTGGGGGTTTTTTTTGTTTTCTATGGTTATAATTTTTAAAAAGAAGTTATTAAAAATGCATTCAGCATGACTATATAAGTTTAATTCCATCAATAGCAGTCTATGGAGTTTTATGCCCTTTACACAGCAAATGCTGATGAAAAAATTGCAATATTTTAACTAAATCATTTAAATGTTTGTGGCATATATTTGATGAACCAAATAATTATTTGAATATAAGCAACCATCCCATAACGTATATAATTTTGATGTTCATATTTTGACATCATATACATACTGAAGACCTATTGTTTGCTATAAACTATCAAAGGTTTATGGAATTATAAAAATAGAATTTAACACGTTTCTGTTTAGTTACATTTAGTGATTTAAACAGTTTTTTGCATATTTGGTTAGTCTTGATATGGTGAAAGCACAACTTAGTATGTTTATCATGACAATATTTTCTTTCAAGTATGTACATGGACCTTATATCATTGAGATCTTCCACTTCTTTCCCTGGAAAACATTTTAAAAATTGATTAAATGTAGCTTTCAGCCTTTGGGCAGGAATATGACTAAATTATCTCTAAATTATCTTACATTATCTTAACTTTAAAGACATTGAGAATGCCAATTTGTTTCCTTGATATACTCTTCTAAAATTTAAAATCCTCAGAGTCATAAAATTAATACCAAGCAAGATTCTTTAAACCAAGCATCTCTTCTTAGATGTTGATCACTTGGGTGAAGAACAGCTTCCCAGTCATGGCTGGAAATTGGAGAGTCAAGGGAATTTTAATCAAATTGCATACCTCTGGAAAACAAGTAGCATAAATCAGTGGCTGCCTCTTCACATTTCAGTAAAACACTCTGTAATATTCAGGGCTCACTTCAGAGTTGTGACAGGAACACAAGTCAGCCTAGCTAATCAATATGTGGAATCTCCGTAAACTGGAAGAAAAAGCAGAGCCAGGAACCAATGCGATAATTGGGAACTCAGGAGGTACAGGATTTTCCCATTTCTAATCTTTGTTTCTTTTGCACATGGGCTTTATGCTCTCCTACCATCTGTTAGTTTCTTCCGTATCATCAGAGACATGCCACCAGAATCTCTGAGTTTATGCCTGAATTATAGAAGTAATGCATGAAGATAGCAAAACAACAACACATAAAAAGGAAAGTAAAAGACTTCTCAAGTTATAAGGGAAGTCTGAAGGCAACTTTATGAGAACTGAAGGACAAGGACCTCAAAACTGTAACTGATCACCAAGCATAATGAATGGAAGAGAAAATTATATAATGTTACTTACTGAATGATAAAGATCCCTAAATCTCCAGGGCAGGGAGGGAGAGAAAAGAGGAACATCTATAAAGAGAATGGGAATCAGAAAGGCTTTTGGCTACTCAGCCAAACAATGAGTGCTAGAAATCAATACATAGTCCAAAGCCCATAATTCTATATACAGTCACATTATCATTCATGAGAGAAGACAGAATGAAAATATTTCTCAGTCAAGCAAGGATTCAAAAACTATTATCTCCTATGCTCTCTTAGGTATTACCAGGAAATATATTTAAATCACGTGAGGGAGTAAACCAAGAAAAAGAAATGCATAGACCTAAAAAACATCTAATCCAATTACCTAGAATGTATTGCTTTGGGAACTAAAGGGGTAGAAGCAAGATTGGCTCCCCCCCATCACCTGGAGCTGACCCACTTGTAGAATTGTCATTTCTCGATTTCTCAGAAGAATGCTTCTATCAGAGGACACAGTGAGGGTTCTCCTGAACTTGAAAGTGTCCAGGTGGTAGTCATACCTGCAAGTCCTCACGCCAATAGACCATCAGGCCAAGAAAGGAGTTAGCATATTGGCAACTCCTTGGTTTCCAAAGTTATAAATTTAAGTTATTGGAAATTAATTTGGTGTGTGTACTATATCTGGAAGAACAGCAAAGAGAGCAGGAAATATATTGACTCCCATAGGTGAAAGATGATGAATTTTGTACACTTATGCTACCTTCCAATTCTTCTGTTCCTTCTCCTCTCAACATTACACTATTTATTCATATATTTTAAAAATATTTATTGAACCTCTAATATGCTCTAGCTACCTATACACAAAATGAACAAAATAAATACCTACCCCTGGCATTGTGTTTACATTCTAAAAGTAGACAAGAAAATAAACATTGAATGTAAGTAAATAATATACTAATACTAGAAAATTATAAGGTTGTGTCCTTGTCAGGCCATGGATATTGCAATTGTTTGATCACCATTATCACGGGGCACAGATGCATTAAGAGATGTTCCTGTGACTCTCCTGGCTTTTAAACACATGCTTCTCTGCACTCATTGTATAGCATCAAACATGGCTTCCCATGGAAACCAGAGTTGCCAAACCAGAGTCCCTGGTCATGGGCCAATTATCACACTTCTTAATATAAAATGTGTTTATCTGAGACTACATTGTACAGAGTACCCATGACAATGGATCAGGCACTCTAAGTCCTGGAAAACTGAGCTTGCAGAGGCATTGCAGGCAGGCGAGAAAAATAGCTACCTTTCCCAGGATAAACCGCTGCCCTCTCAAGGATGGAAGATCAAAAAAGTCAGTCTACCACTAAGTGGCTGGGCTATGTCCTCGAAGGATAGTGCTTTACTGAGGGATCAGTACTGGTCTCTGATACTAGCACATTGGACACTCAAGTGGCAGTTGCTAATTTGACTTTGTTAAGGGGAAGTCCCTGCTATTGGCCATCACAGACTCTCAAGTCATGAGCAGAACATTGCTCCAGCAATGGAGTGGCCAAATTTGATTTCACAGAACAAGTCATTCTACCTTTCCACTTATTGGTGACTTAACAGTAGGGCTTTTTGTTGGATATTAACGTGAGGCACAAAACCCCATCTTGCAATCACTCCCATAAGACCATTCAAAATCTAATTTCCTATATGCTCTTGACTCTAATCTTCCAATTTTACTCCTTCAAGGCTCCTGAGTAACCACCTGAGCCACTGGTCACGTCTTAGTTGCCCACATATACCCATACCTTATGCCACTTCTCAATCTATACAAAGTGAACCTCCAAGTATACAGGTCTCAGCTTTGCCTTCAAGGAGAATTTCCCTTCTCCAATGGTCTGAGTTGTGCCAGAGTTCACTTATGGCTAATACCAACACAGTGTTCAATTTAGGATCTGAGAACTAAACTCAATTGTTTCCCATTCTTTTAATTCATCATAGGTTATCATCCAGAAATAGGATATCCTTAAACCCCAGGTTGCCTGCAATATTTCTAGTATAGGCCAGGTATCCCAAAGTAACTATTAATAATAGTGGATATAACAAAACTCAAGTCATGATAAGAAACTGCAGTTGTATGGTCATTTGGTTTTCCATGGTCAGGCACTCAGTCTTTACCAAGGCCCAGTGGTATGCCAGAAGCTATTTTCAAAATGGTGAGTAGTTCTCTCCTGCAGGAGAAAAGACCTTGGTCTAGATTTCTAAAAGACTATGATGTATCTCTCTTTGGGGGATAGCTAGAGATACCACAAGCTTTCCTTCCTATCATGGAAATTCCTAATACCATAGATATTCTAGGGTACAAAACCTGTTCTCCTTACTCCGGGCCCCACTCTAACTTGGCAATCTTCTAAGTCACTGAATAAGTGGGAATGAGCATTACTGCCAAGTGCAGTATATCCTGTCACTTTATTAGTGGAAAGTAGTAGGGATGATCTTCCAAGCCGCAGACTTCATTGTTATGACTGGTCCTTGAAACCTCATGGGGTTTATTACCCAGCCTTTCAAATGCATGCAACTTCCTAATACTTCTAGAATACTTCTAGATTACTTGCCACCTCCTGCTACCTGGTCTAATTAGCACAATGCCATCAACATAGTTTACCAGCATGATGTTCTACAGAATATCAAGATGGTAAAGGTCCCTGCAAGCTTTGTTAAGACATAAATCAGGGAGAATTAACAGCCAAAAGCAAGAGAACATGTGTCTCTCGATTCTCTTCTCATGTAAATGTAAATTATTCTTGACCCATCTTATGGGAATTGAGAAAAATATATTTAACAGATGAATAGCACATTCCAAATGCCAGAGCATTTGCAAGTTTGTTTTAGTAAAAATATCAGGTCGAGTATAGCCTCTGGGATTGGAACTAGAACTCCTTGGATCAATTTATAGGCATCCACCATCATCTACTAGGGTTCATCTAGTATGGGGCTGGGGGCAAGTAGGTGAATTAAAAGGGCATATATTGGGAACCACTACTCTTATATCCTTTAAGTCTTTGGAGATTAGGATAATCTCTTGAAATCCTGGGTGAAATGTGATATTGCTTCAGACAATTCTTTGAAAGGATGGAAAGTTTTCCATTTGGCCATTCTTACTTGCCCTTTATTGGCTATTACTTCTTAAGTCAGTGAAAAAATGTAAGGCTTCTGTCAGTTACTAAGTCTGTGTGTGTATCCTTATTTTTCTACACACAGGTGCTAACTAGAACCACTTTAAGATGAACTTGTCCCAAAACTCCAACACCTCCAGAGCTTCCTTTCTAATTGGAGAACCATGATGGTGTTTCAGATCTTCTGGTAGCAGTGTTAGCTCAGAAGTCATAGTTGAGAAACCCTTAACAAGCTGAATATTCCCCTTATTCCAGTGCACAGTTAAGCTGGTAAATGGCTGTACATTCCTTTGGGAATGGATCAGAAGAATGTTTATCATATGTACTTGTTGTGGCTTTGCAAGGTCCTACCAGGAGGATCTTCAATCAGCAGGGTCTGGGTCAGTGAATGGCTTTGCTTTGGAAACTGAGTGAAGAACTGTGATTTTTCTATTGCAGTAGTTGACATCAGCCTTCTGCTTGCTAAGATTTCATCTAGGGGAAGAAAGGGTCATACAAGCCAAGGCACATCCAAATTAGTCATTTCTCTCTCACCATTCATTTATGTCCACTTTGCCTCACATAGTTTTAGGCCACCACCTAGCCTCAGCTACTCCTGACCAACATCATTCTCTTCATGTACCCCTGATAGTCAACCCAGGCTGCAGAGGAAAGCCATCACCAAAGTTTTCATAGATGCTGATTTCTCAAACAGACATTCCACCGCCTAAATGAATCAAATCTGTACAATGGAAAAATGAGGAAGATGGCGGAAGAGTAAGACACGGAGATCACCTTCCTCCCCACAGATACATCACAAATACAGTTACACGTGTAAATGCTCCTATAGAACACCCACTGAACGCTGGCAGAAGACCTCAGACCTCCCAAAATTCAAGAAACTCCCCACGTAACTGGGTAGAGCAAAAGAAAAATGAATAAAGAGACAAAAGAATAGGGACGGGACCTGCACCAGTGGGAGGGAGCTGTGAAGGAGGAAATGTTTCCACACACTAGGAAGCCCCTTCGCGGGCGGAGACTGCAGGTGGCGGACGGGGAAGCTTCGGGGCCGCGGAGGAGAGCACAGCAACAGGGGTGCGGAGGGCAAAGTGGAGAGATTCCCGCACAGAGGATCAGTGCCAACCGGCACTCACCAGCCCGAGAGGCTTGTCTGCTCACCCGCAGTGGGGGAGCGGGGCAGGGAGTTGAGGCTCGGGCTTCGGTCGGAGCGCCGGGACAGGACTGGGGTTGGTGGCATAAACACAGCCTGCAGGGAGTTAGCGGGCCACGGCTAGCCGGGAGTGAGTCCGGGGAAAAGTCTGGACCAGCCGAAGAGGCAAGAGACTTCTTACCTCTTTGTTTCCTGGTGCGCGAGGAGAGGGGATTAAGAGCGCTGCTTAAAGGAGCTCCAGAGACAGGCGCGAGCCGCGGCTAAAAGCGCGGACCCCAGAGAGGGGCATGAGACGCTAAGGCTGCTGCTGCCGCCACCAAGAAGCCTGTGTGTGAGCACAGGTCACTATCCACACCCCTCTTCCGGGGAGCCTGTGCAGCCCGCCACTGCCAGAGTCCCGGGATCCAGGGACAACTTCCCCGGGAGAACGCACGGCGGGCCTCAGGCTGGTGCAATGTCATGTCGGCCTCTGCCGCCACAGGCTCGCCCCACATCCATACCCCTCCCTCCCCCCGGCCTGAGTGAGCCAGAGCCCCCGAATCAGTGGCTCCTTTAACCCTGTCCTGCCTGAGCGAAAAACAGACGCCCTCCGGGGACCTACACTAAGAGGCGGGGCCAAATCCAAAGCTGAGCCCCGGGAGCTGTGCGAAAAAAGAAGAGAGAGGGAAATCTCTCCCAGCAGCCTCAGGAGCAGCGGATTATATCTCCACAATCAACTTGATGTACCCTGCATCTGTGGAACACCTGAATAGACAACGAATCATCCCAAATTGAGGAGGTGGACTTTGAGAGCAAGATTTATTATTTTTCCCCTTTTCCTCTTTTTGTGTGTATGTGTATGCTTCTGTGTGAGATTTTATCTGTAAAGCTTTGCTTTCAACATTGGTCCTAGGGTTCTATCCATCCTTTTTTTTTTTTACTTTAAAAAATTTTATTTTTCTTAACAATTATTTTTTATTTTAATAACTTAATTTTATCTTACTTCATTTTATTTTCTATTATCCTCTTTCTTTCCTTCTTTCTCTCTCTCTCTCTTTCTTTCTACTTTTTCTCCCTTTTATTCTGAACCCTGTGGATGAAAGGCTCTTGGTACTGCAGCCAGGAGTCAGTGCTGTGCCTCTGAGGTGGGAGAGCCAACTTCAGGACAGGCTCCACAAGAGACCTCCCAGCTCCACGTAATATCAAACGGCAAAAATCTCCCAGAGACCTCCATCTCAAAACCAACACCCAGCTTCACTCAACGACCAGCAAGCTACAGTGCTGGACACCCTATGCCAAACAACTAACAAGACAGGAACACAGCCCGACCCATTAGCAGAGAGGCTGCCTAAAATCATAATAAGTCCAGAGAAACCCCACCAGACGTAGACCTGCCCACCAGAAAGACAAGATCCAGCCTCATCCACCAGAACACAGGCACTACTCCCCTCCACCAGGAAGCCTACACAACCCACTGAACCAACTTTAGCCACTGGGGACAGACACCAAAAACAACGGGAACTATGAACCTGCAGCCTGCAAAAAGGAGACCCCAAACACAGTAAGATAAGCAAAATGAGAAGACAGAAAAACACACAGAAGAAGAAGGAGCAAGATAAAAACCCACCAGACCTAAAAAATGAAGAGGAAATAGGCAGTCTACCTGAAAAAGAATTCAGAATAATGATAGTAAAGATGACACAAAATCTTGAAAATAGAGAAAATGCAAGTAACATTTAACAAGGACCTAGAAGAACTAAAGATGAAACAAGCAACGATGAACAACACAATAAATGAAATTAAAAATACTCTAGAAGGGATCAATAGCAGAATAACTGAGGCAGAAGAACAGATAAGTGACCTGGAAGATAAAATAGTGGAAATAACTACTGCAGAGCAGAATAAAGAAAAAAAGAATGAAAAGAACTGAGGACAGCCTCAGAGACCTCTGGGACAACATTAAACGCACCAACATTCGAATTATAGGGGTCCCAGAAGAAGAAGAGAAAAAGAAAGGGACTGAGAAAATATTTGAAGAGATTATAGTCGAGAACTTCACTAATATGGGAAAGGAAATAGTTAATCAAGTCATGGAAGCACAGAGAGTCCCATACAGGATAAATCCAAGGAAAAACACGCCAAGACACATATTAATCAAACTGTCAAAAATTAAATACATACAAAACATATTAAAAGCAGCAAGGAAAAAACAACAAATAACACACAAGGGAATCCCCATAAGGTTAACAGCTGATCTTTCAGCAGAAACTCTGCAGGCCAGAAGGGACTGGCAGGACATATTTAAAGTGATGAAGCAGAAAAAACTACAACCAAGATTACTCTAGGCAGCAAGGATCTCATTTAGATTTGATGGAGAAATTAAAACCTTTACAGACAAGCAAAAGCTGAGAGAGTTCAGCACCACCAAACCAGGTTTACAACAAATGCTAAAGGACCTTCTCTAGGCAAGAAACACAAGAGAAGGAAAAGACCTACAATAACAAACCAAAAACAATTAAGAAAATCGTAATAGGAACATACATATCGATAATTACCTTAAATGTAAATGGATTAAATGCTCCCACCAAAAGACAGACTGGCTGAATGGATACAAAAACAAGACCCATATATATGCTGTCTACAAGAGACCCACTTCAGACCTAGAGACACATACAGAGTGAAAGTGAGGGGGTGGAAAAAGATATTCCATGCAAATGGAAACCAAAAGAAAGCTGGAGTAGCAATTCTCATATCAGAAAAAATAGAGTTTAAAATAAAGACTATTAGAAGAGACAAAGAAGGACACTACATAATGATCAAGGGATCGATCCAAGAAGAAGATACAACAATTGTAAATATTTATGCACCCAACCCAGGAGCACCTCAATACATAAGGCAAATACTAACAGCCATAAAAGGGGAAATCGACAGCAACACATTCATAGTAGGGGACTTTAACACCCCACTTTCACCAATGGACAGATCATCCAAAATCAAAATAAATAAGGAAACACAAGCTTTAAATGATACATTATGATACATTAAACAAGATGGACTTAATTGATATTTATAGGACACTCCATCCAAAAACAACAGAATACACATTTTTCTCAAGTGCTCATGGAACATTCTCCAGGATAGATCATATCTTGGGTCACAAATCAAGCCTTGGTAAATTTAAGAAAATTGAAATTGTATCAAGTATCTTTTCTGACCACAACGCTATGAGACTAGATATCAATTACAGGAAAAGATCTGTAAAAAGTACAAACACGTGGAGGTTAAACAATACACTACTTAATAACTAAGTTATCACTGAAGAAATCAAAGAGGAAATCAAAAAATACCTAGAAAGAAATGACAATGGAGACACGATGACCCAAAACCTATGGGTTGCAGCAAAAGCAGTTCTAAGAGAGAAGTTTATAGCAATACAATCCTACCTTAAGAAACAGGAAACATCTCGAATAAACAACCTAACCTTGCACCTAAAGCAATTAGAGAAAGAAGAACAAAAAAACCCCAAAGTTAGCAGTGGAAAGAAATCATAAACATCAGATCAGAAATAAATGAAAAAAAAATGGAGGAAGCGATACGAAAGATCAATAAAACTAAAAGCTACCTCTTTGAGAAGATAAACAAAATTGATAAACCATTAGCCAGACTCATCAAGAAAAAAAGGGAGAAGACTCAAATCAATAGAATTAGAAATGAAAAAGGAGAAGTAACAACTGACACTGCAGAAATACAAGAGATCATGAGAGATTACTACGAGCAACTCTATGCCAATAAAATGGACAACCTGGAAGAAATGGACAAATTCTTAGAAAGTTATAACCTTCCAAGACTGAACCAGGAAGAAATAAAAAATATGAACAAACCAATCACAAGTAATGAAATTGAAACTGTGATTAAAAATCTTCAAACAAACAAAAGCCCAGGACCAGATGGCTTCACAGGTGAATTCTATCAAACGTTTAGAGAAGAGCTAACACCTAACCTTCTCAAACTCTTCCAAAATATAGCAGAGGGAGGAACACTCCCAAACTCATTCTACGAGGGCACCATCACCCTGATACCAAAACCAGACAAAGATGTCACAAAGAAAGAAAACTACAGGCCAATATCACTGATGAACACAGATGCAAAAATCCTCAACAAAATACTAGCAAACAGAATCCAACAGCACATAAAAGGATCATACACCATCATCAAGTGGGGTGTATTCCAGGAATGCAAGGCTTCTTCAATATATGCAAATCAATCAATGTGATACACCATATTAACAAATTGAAGGAGAAAAAACATATGGTCATCTCAATAGATGCAGAGAAAGCTTTCGACAAAATTCAACACCCATTTATGATAAAAAGCCTGCAGAAAGTAGGCATAGAGGGAACTTTCCTCAACATAACAAAGGCCATATATGACAAACCCAGAGACAACATCGTCCTCAATTGTGAAAAACTGAAAGCATTTCCACTAAGATCAGGAACAGGACAAGGTTGCCCACTCTCACCACTCTTATTCAATATAGTTTTGGAAGTTTTAGCCACAGCAATCAGAGAAGAAAAGGAAATAAAACGAATTCATATCGGAAAAGAAGAAGTAAAGCTGTCACTGTTTGCAGATGACATGATACTATACATAGAGAATCCTAAAGATGCTACCAGAAAACTACTAGAGCTAATCAATGAATTTGGTAAAGTAGCAGGATACACAATTAATGCACAGAAATCTCTGGCATTCCTATACACTAATGATGAAAAATCTGAAAGTGAAATCAAGAAAACACTCCTATTTGCCATTGCAACAAAAAGAAAAAAATATCTAGGAATAAACTACCTAAGGAGACAGAAGACCTGTATGCAGAAAATTATAAGACACTGATGAGGGCTTCCCTGGTGGCGCACTGGTTGAGAGCCCACCTGCCAATGCAGGGGACACGGGTTCGTGCCCTGGGCTGGGAACATCCCTCATGCCGCAGAGCGGCTAGGCCCGTGAGCCATGGCCGCTGAGCCTGCGCATCAGGAGCCTGTGCTCCGCAACGGGAGAGGCCACAACAGTGAGAGGCCCGCGTACCGCAAAAAAAAAAAGACACTGATGAAAGAAATTAAAGATTATACAAATAGGTGGAGAGATATACCATGTTCTTGGATTGGAAGAATCAACACTGTGAAAATGACTACTACCCAAAGCAATCTACAGATTCAATGCAATCCCTATCAAAGTACCACTGGCATTTTTCACAGAGCTAGAACAAAAAAGTTCACAGTTTGGAAACACAAAAGACCCCGAATAGCCAAAGCAATCTTGAGAACGAAAAATGGAGCTGGAGGAATCAGGCTCCCTGACTTCAGACTATGGTACTGGCACAAAAATAGAAAGATAGATCAATGGAACAGGATAGAAAGCCCAGAGATAAACCCATGCATATATAGTCACCTTATCTTTGATAAAGGAGGCAGGAATGTACACTGGAGAAGGACAGCCTCTTCAGTAAGTGGTGCTGGGAAAACTGGACAGGTACATGTAAAAGTATGAGATTAGAACACTCCCTAACACCATACAGAAAGATAAGCTCAAAATGGATTTAAAGACCTAAATGTAAGGCCAGAAACTATCAAACTCTTAGAGGAAAACATAGGCAGAACACTCTATGACATAAATCACAGCAAGATCCTATTTGACCCGCCTCCTAGAGAAATGGAAATAAAAACAAAAATAAACAAATGGGACCTAATGAAACTTCAAAGCTTTTGCACAGCAAAGGAAACATTAACAAGACCAAAAGACAACCCTCAGAATGGGAGAAAATATTTGCAAATGAAGCAACTGACAAAGGATTAATCTCCAACATTTACAAGCAGCTCATGCAGCTCGGTAACAAAAAAACAAACAACCCAATCCAAAAATGGGCAGAAGACCTAAATAGACATTTCTCCAAAGAAGATATACAGAGTGCTAACAAACACATGAAAGAATGCTTAACATCATTAATCATTAGAGAAATGCAAATCAAAGCTACAATGAGATATCATCTCACACCAGTCAGAATGGCCATCATTAAAAAATATAGAAACAATAAATGCTGGAGAGGGTGTGGAGAAAAGGGAACACTCTCGCACTGCTGGTGGGAATGTGAATTGGTACAGCCACTATGGAGAACAGTATGGAGGTTCCTTAAAAAACTACAAATAGAACTACCATATGACCCAGCAATCCCACTACTGGGCATATATCCTGAGAAAACCATAATTCAGGAAGAGTCATGTACCAAAATGTTCATTGCAGCTCTACAATAGCCAGGAGATGGAAACAACCTAAGTGCCCATCATCGGATGAATGGATAAAGAAGATGTGGCACATATATACAATGGAATATTACTCAGCCATAAAAAGAAACGAAATTGGGTTATTTGTAGTGAGGTGGATGGACCTAGAGTCTGTCATACAGAGTGAAGTAAGTCCGAAAGAGAAAGACAAATACCGTATGCTAACACATATATATGGAATCTAAGAAAAAAAAATGTCATGAAGAACCTAGGGGTAAGACAGGAATAAAGACACAGACCTACTAGAGAATGGACTTGAGGATATGGGGAGGGGGAAGGGTAAGCTGTGACAAAGTGAGAGAGTGGCATGGACATATATACACTACCAAACGTAAAATAGATAGCTAGTGGGAAGCAGCCGCATAGCACAGGGAGATCAGCTCGGTGCTTTGTGACCACCTAGAGCGGTGGGATAGGGAGGGTGGGAGGGAGGGAGATGCAAGAGGGAAGAGATATGGGAACATATGTATAACTGATTCACTTTGTTATAAAGCAGAAACTAACACACCATTGTAAAGAAATTATACTCCAATAAAGATGTAAAAAAAAAATCTGTACAATGAACTACAATGGAGGAGCTTGGGCTTTTTCATTTTATGGGGTCATGTTTCAATACTGCCTCAGGTATTAACCAATTGTGATATTAACTTTCCCGAGCTTAAGTTTTCTCAACTGCAAATATGAAGATAAAAATATCTAACTTGCACAGTTGCTTTTACAGTTCAACAAAACTCTAGCACAATGCCTATGACATATATGCACTCAATATTTCTTAGTTTCTTCCCCTCTTCCTTGTCGTAAGGGAAACCATAAAATATCCTCACTTTACATACCCACCTTTTACCACTTACACACGATTCACTCACTGTGTTCACAAGTTTTAACCATCATTTTCAAAAACAACAAAGGCATTAAGCTATGTCAGTGATTCCTTCCCTTCTTTTCCTGATGCTTTTTCTAGGTTTCCCAACCCCAATTTCCACTGAGAATGCAGGCACACAGTATACCAAACTTGAAGTGAAAGCCTGGCCTACAATTTTAACAAACTAAAGTAAGGATATTAAGATACTGTTAGAATTTGCACAAATTGTAAAAGCTTATATATATATATAATACATATTCTAGAAAATCTTATTTTTTTCTAAGAAATAGGCAATTTTAAAATTAAGAGTTTTATCTTCTTGCAAGTATTCCTTCCGATGGAGATTTTTTTTCCTAAGTAATATATTCATATAGATTTTTAGAAGTCACACTAATTTAGCATCAAGAATAGAAAAGTATATAATGCGAAATATGCCTACAACACTGAACTACCCAATTCTCTGTTTCTTTCACTTAAGTCTCTATTTAAGGTTTTAAAACATAGATCAGGGTGGGCAAACTACAATCTGCTGGGAAAATCTGGCCCACCATCTGTTTTTGTCAAGTTTATTATCACATTCATTTATTCCTTTGTCTATGGCTGCTCTTAGGCTACAACAGCAGAGGTGTGTAGTTGTGACAGAGACCACCTAGTCCATCCAGAAAGCCTAAAATATTTACTAGCTGTTTTTTTACGGAAAAAGATTGCTGATCTCTAACAAACACTGTGAAGGATGCCGTAGATGACTATGATCAAGTTCACATCACAAATAGTCAAAACAACAGAAGCAGAAATTAGGCACTGCTGAATAAACCTGAATTCACTCAAAGAAAGCCTAGATTTAAAATGTTCATAATTCTTATTTTCTTTTACTTGTAACATTTTGAATCTGTGTAGATGAACGGTCATCTTTCTAAAGGTGACCCAAATATTAGGTGAATTCTCTAAAATCTGTAATTACGAATGTTATAGATGATGTCTTCCAACAGACTAAGAAGTTATCTGAAACATTGCTTTGCTATCCTAAATACTGTATGTGAAAACTATAAATAAATGGCCAATTTTATGTAAAATTTCTAAAGCATACTCAACGAAAGCTCCAGAACACAACTTTCTTTTTTAGGATTGTCACAAGCAAACTGTGTAACCTTAGATTTAAAAATCTACTAAGTAGGCTTCAAGGTTTCAACCTTCTGCATTCCCAGCAAAAGTTCTGTAATGTAACCTAAGACATGAGGCAAGCAGTATTAAAGTTTCGGCACTGCAAGAATAAAGCACAGAAGCTGACCACACATACTGTTTCTCTACAACAGAGCTTGAGTAATTTATGGCAAATGCTTACCCTCATTCTCATCAATCATGCCTTGAAACTTACTGGTAAGATTCCCATTTTGTTAAGAATGACTAAAAATGCTGAAGCAGCACTCTGTCACTTTGATTTTCCTGGCTGAACTTGGCTTCTAGTGATTTTTTTTTTTTTTTTTTGGTAGGGAGTGGGTTTTCCTTCTTGTCACTGTCATTTGGTTGTCAATCTTTTGGAAATTCCAAGTTCCAGTTTGATTTCTATCTGCATCATCTCCCTGGTTTTAATCTCATTTTCTTAAAGTACTTTTCTTGGAATACATGCCCCTACTGAGTCCAAAGCACAGCTGCTCTTGGCATGGTTTATTAGGTCTTTTCCTACCACTCTTAGTTCTTCATTCCCTCTCCTTCCTGCCTACCCTCCCTCACTTGTTCATTGAAATATTACTTGGAACAGATAGCAACTGTGAATAGAAGAAATTATTACTGAACAAGTGAAAACCCTCATCAAATACCAAGTATAGAAAATGTTCTGGTTTTCATTTGTACACTGACCAGTGAATAAACTGATTCACTGATAAACTTGCAAGCTTAAATTGTTTAGAGAATGCTCCCTCACATGTGTGGCAGAGAGCTCTGTGTTTCAAGGGGGAATTTTTGCCCCTAGAGCCCATCCCCATTCCACCTTACAGGGTCAGTAAGAGCTTTGCCCACTGCTGTCCACTGCTAGGATTCCTGGAACACAGTGACCTACTATGACCTTCCTCCCTCCTCCAAGCCCCCACCACTCTCATCCACTGCACACAATCATCCTTCTTTTCATCCATCTAAATCCTACCTGTTCCTCAAACCTCAGCTGGCCTAACACTTTCTCGAACTCCTCCCGTCTGTACATTTTCTCCACGAAAGCCCTATGGCACGATCTTTTCCACTCCCAGACACTACACATGGTACATTATAACATTAGTTCTCTTTTTCTGTATGTTGTCCTATCTACCCCAACCAGATTAAAAGTTCTTGGAAGGAAAGGCACAGGCCTTTTATTCCCTTCCATTCTTCTATTGTAGCTCATATAATTTGCTGCCCATACTCTACGCTCAGTAAGTGATGGCTGATTAATTCCTGTGTATAAATTTATCCCATGCACTTATTGTGGGATAAACACCCCCTGATTTTGTCTGTTTGCAGATGAAGGAAAGATATCTAAGCAACTTTTCCTGGATGTTTTGACGCTGGGGTTGAATTACAAGTATTATAGACAATGTCTCCCAACAGACTAAGAAGCGATCTTAAACACTGCTTTGTTACCCTAAATACTATATATGAAAACTATGAATGAATGTCCAATTGTATATAAAATGTTTAAAGCATACTTACTCAAAATGCTAAAATAATGGCTATTAGAACAAAGAAAATTACAGGCTGTCTCTGCCTTGTGTAAAATTTAGGTATAGAAAAGGTGATGGTAGTATTCAAGACTTTCTCCAAAAGGCTAAAGAAAATAAGTCCTGAAAATCCAGTTTTTAGGATTAAAAATGACTTAGGAAAAATATTCCCAATTACATGCTTTTTTTTCAATAAAAAGACAGAATATAGCTCCTATCAAACATGGAATCATAGCCCCAAACTAATAAGAATATCTGGAACTTAAGGCAACAGTGGGAGGAAAAAGGGAGGGAGGTATATAAAAATGGTAGCTTACTGGAGCCAAATCTTTTAGAAAGAAGGGACAAAGATACGATGACAGAAATCTAAGAAAATTAAAAATTTGTGTTTTAGAAAAGTGAATTTGAGGATTATAGTGGTATTAGCTTGTTGGAGAAAATGGAACATTATATTATCAAAAGCCTTAAACATGTCAACAGTGTTTGGTCAACAATTACAAATCTCCTAAGGAAATAAGGTATGATAAAATTTTAAGTGTATAGGTGGTCTTAAATTTTTTTTAAATAATAGAATATTTAAAGCAATCTAAATATCCAGGAATAAGAGATTTGTGTGTTTAGTGTAAGAGAAATACTACAATGTATTTATTTTTAAGACCAGCATGAGGAAATGTTTCTGGAAACAGAAACTGCCCCAACTCTGTGCCAGCAGCGAATTAGGCACCGTTCAGGCATGATCTCATTTAATCTTCAGATTTCCGCCTTGGGAGGTAGAAATCATTACCTGCTATTATAGATAAAGAGACTATCACTAGAAGGGTTACTCAACTTGCCCAAGATAACAAAGCTACTAAATGCCAAAACTACAAAACTCTATACCAGACTTCACTACCTGTTACTCTGTACTGTTAAGTGGGGGGGGGGGGGGGGGGGGGGAGGAGATATAAAACTGTGTAGTTATTATGTTCTCAACTGTAAAAATGCATTAAATTAGATATGAAAGAAAGAAAGCAACATATAAACAGGAATTCCTAAACAGTAGGATGGTAGGGATATCTTATTTCCTTCTTTGCACCTTTATGTAAGTTCTAACACAAGCATTTTTATCTTTCATGATGCGGGAACTTCAGGTGAGGAGAAAAGAATCAATCAGAAACCTCAGTGCACTGGATATTATCACTGCTGATCTGCTCAATTCTTCCTCTTGTTTATTTAACTACTGACTCCATTTTATTCTCATTCCCTGCTACCATTCCCCTGTCCTTCTTCATAAACAACTATTCTAATGTGTTTATGGTGTGTCTTAGTTTTGGTGTGCTCTAAAAACTGTATTGTTTAATTTAATCAATGCTATTGGGTTATGTATTTCATACTGTTGTCCTTTTTCCCTTGAGCATCATGCTTTACGGTGCACCCATACAGCCCTGTGTGTGTCTATATATTCTATTGCTTCTAACTGTTGCACAACTCTCCATTATTTACATCCACCCATTTCAGCTACCCATGCCCCCAGTGGGTCTCCAGTCCCCCACCCCAACAGGTGGCACCACATTAAACATCCTCACTCATGTTCTCTTAGGAGCCCAGGAGACAGTGTCTTTGGGACATATGCCTAGAACAGATTTGCTGACAAAGTGGTCCCAGATTTCGGTCAGAATGGCTGCCTGTTCTGTCTACACCTCCTCTAACAAAGTAGTAAGTTCCTGTATTCCACAACCACAAATTCCGTTTTTCTGTTTTCTAACATGAGCAGGTATTATTTGATAATAAGAAACATCAGCTTTAAAATAAGTGTCTCATGACATTGAGGGTTTTAATGATTTAAACTCATCTTAAATTTAAACAGTGCAAAACGTAAAAATAAGTTGCAAAGAGTTAAAGTTGGTTTTTGTAAGTCTGGGAGAAAATGAAAAATGGATTCTCAAATTCTTATCAATCAAACAAGTTAGAGTGCTATGAGACTTAATATGGCTTTCTACTTACACTCTGTTTACACTCAAACATACATCATTTGTTTGGAATGATAAACAGCTGGTATTTTTCAACTACTACATATTAATAATGTAAGATACTGAAAGAGGAATATATTGGAATAACATACTACCTCAATATACTTACTCACGTGATATCTAGGGGCTTCCGTCATGTTTTCTAGATGAACCTGAATAATAGGAAAAGAGAAGCACTGAACTTTCTCATGCCCTGAAATATCTGCCCTATAGTACCCAAAATGTTTCATTTCCCTTTGTTGCACCATCTGGTGAATCAGTCATCCACATGGTAACTTATATTAATTTGATCTGGGTAATTTACCCTCAGGTTATAGTATCTAGGAGAACACGGAAGTTTTGATCAAGTGAGGGAAGGGAAGACAGTTCACAGGAAAAGTGATTCTAAAGGCTGTGATACTTGAGAGGAGAATGTTTCTTTACTTCAGTTAAAGACATCAGTATCCGTTTATTTGCACAAAGTTAGAATCCTAACAATTATTTTTGAAACCTCTTTCTCCCATCCTTCATTGCCATTCAGCCCACCACCAAATATGGTGGATTTTATCTTATAAATCTTTTGCAAATCTATCTTCTTCCCCATCTAGTCCATCTCTACCATGGCTAACATCACCCCCCTCCCCACCCCCAATCCAAGGCACCATCCACTTTTTTCCTGAATTTGTGAAAGCATTCACTGGCTCTAGTTCTGGAGACAATGCCCACTGCGTTGTTTTTTGTTTTTGTTTCCCCTCACCACAGTCATCTTTTCAATATGCAAAGCAACATGTTACCCTAAAAACTTCAGCGATCTCCTTTTTTTCAAGATAAACCAAGATAAACCAAAACACTGCTCAACATGGAGTAAAACACTTCAGTCTTTCCCAGGTTCACCTGGCACCGTGAAGCACCCGCCACCGACCATCCATCCTGCCACCTTTGTATTATTTGAGTCCCTAATATGTGAGTGTACACTTCCCTGGGTCTTTGAACACGCTCTTTTCTCTACCTCAAATACTCCTCCAGTCTCTCTTCCCCCCAATTCCTCCCATGCTTTCCTCAGTTTGCAGCCCAAGGGTTACATCCTCATAGACACCTTCCCTGCCTGTTCTCCCACATTTCTGATACTTAGAGAGCTCGTAGAGTCTCCACGACGCTTGTTGAGCTGGAATTTTATGTGTGCTTGTGTTGTGTTCCCCTATGAGACTGTTACTGCATGAGGGAAAGGTTCATATCTATTTACTTTATTTCTAATATGTAGCATAAAATAAGTTCTCAATAAATATGAGTTTAATAAGTGAATAGAATGCTTCCCTGGTGGCGCAGTGGTTGAGAGTCCGCCTGCCGATGCAGGGGACACAGGTTCGAGCCCCTGTCCGGGAGGGTCCCACATGCCACGGAGCGGCTGGGCCCGTGAGCCATGGCCGCTGAGCCTGCGCGTCCGGAGCCTGTGCTCCGCAACGGGAGAGGCCACAACAGTGAGAGAGGCCCACATACCGCAAAAAAAAAAAAAGTGAATAGAGGAATGAAAATCAGTGAATGAAGCAGTTAGAATAAAGGGTGGGTAGCATCTAAAGGTAAAACAGCAACATGAAAAAGACAGATTTACAATTCTACTTAAACAAGCCTTTAACATCCCTCTTCTGATCACAAAGAACTATCTTCTCAGCACTTATGAAGTGAAGTAACATTTCACAAAGTTTAAAAGCAGAATATTTACAAAGCAAGGAAACTACATGGTTATGCTGACACAATTATATCAAAATATCCTGGAAAATGTAAAATCACTATTTTCATGGTATTATATTTGACAAATATTTCTGACCATTTCATCTCATAAAGTCCACCTTCAATACTAAAAATGTTCACTTTCTACTTAATCTCACTCTTTTGTGTAAGTCAAAAATGTATGTGTGATTACAACAATGTGTTTTAGACTATTAAAAACAAATTAGCCATCACTGATGAACATAGATGCAAAAATCCTCAACAAAATACTAGCAAACAGAATCCAACAGCACATTAAAAGGATCATACACCATGATCAAGTGGGGTTTATTCCAGGAATGCAAGGATTCTTCAATATACGCAAATCTATCAATGTGATAAACCATATTAACAAATTGAAGGAGAAAAACCATATGATCATCTCAATAGATGCAGAGAAAGCTTTCGACAAAATTCAACACCCATTTATGATAAAAAGCCTGCAGAAAGTAGGCATAGAGGGAACTTTCCTCAACATAATAAAGGCCATATATGACAAGCCCACAGCAAACATCATCCTCAATGGTGAAAAACTGAAAGCATTTCCACTAAGATCAGGAACAAGACAAGGTTGCCCACTCTCACCACTCTTATTCAACATAGTTTTGGAAGTTTTAGCCACAGCAATCAGAGAAGAAAAGGAAATAAAAGGAATCCAAATCGGAAAAGAAGAAGTAAAGCTGTCACTGTTTGCAGATGACATGATACTATACATAGAGAATCCTAAAGATGCTACCAGAAAACTACTAGAGCTAATCAATGAATTTGGTAAAGTAGCAGGATACAAAGTTAATGCACAGAAAGCTCTGGCATTCCTATATACTAATGATGAAAAATCTGAAAGTGAAATCAAGAAAACACTCCCATTTACCATTGCAACAAAAAGAATAAAATATCTAGGAATAAACCTACCTAAGGAGACGAAAGACCTGTATGCAGAAAATTATAAGACACTGATGAAAGAAATTAAAGATGATACAAATAGATGGAGAGATATACCATGTTCTTGGATGGGAAGAATCAACATTGTGAAAATGACTCTACTACCCAAAGCAATCTACAGATCCAATGCAATCCCTATCAAACTACCACTGGCATTTTTCACAGAACTAGAACAAAAAATTTTGCAATTTGTATGGAAACACAAAAGACCCCGAATAGCCAAAGCAATCTTGAGAACGAAAAAAGGAGCTGGAGGAATCAGGCTCCCTGACTTCAGACTATACTACAAAGCTACAGTAATCAAGACAGTATGGTACTGGCACAAAAACAGAAAGATAGATCAATGGAACAGGATAGAAAGCCCAGAGATAAACCCATGCACATATGGACACCTTATCTTTGATAAAGGTGGCAGGAATGTACAGTGGAGAAAGGACAGCCTCTTCAATAAATGGTGCTGGGAAAACTGGACAGGTACATGTAAAAGTATGAGATTAGATCACTCCCTAACACCATACACAAAAATAAGCTCAAAATGGATTAAAGACCTAAAGGTAAGGCCAGAAACTATCAAACTCTTAGAGGAAAACATAGGCAGAACACTCTATGACATAAATCACAGCAAGATCCTTTCTGACCCACCTCCTAGAGTAATGGAAATAAAAACAAAAATAAACAAATGGGACCTAATGAAACTTCAAAGCTTTTGCACAGCAAAGGAAACCATAATCAAGACCAAAAGACAACCCTCAGAATGGGAGAAAATATTTGCAAATGAAGCAAATGACAAAGGATTAATTTCCAAAATTTACAAGCAGCTCATGCAGCTCAATAACAAAAAAACAAACAACCCAATCCAAAAATGGGCAGAAGACCTAAACAGACATTTCTCCAAAGAAGATATACAGAATGCCAACAAACACATGAAAGAATGCTCAACATCATTAATCATTAGAGAAATGCAAATCAAAACTACAATGAGATATCATCTCACACCAGTCAGAATGGCCATCATCAAAAAATCTACAAACAATAAATGCTGGAGAGGGTGCAGAGAAAAGCGAACACTCTTGCACTGCTGGTGGGAATGTGAATTGGTTCAGCCACTATGGAGAACAGTATGGAGGTTCCTTAAAAAACTACAAATAGAATTACCATATGACCCAGCAATCCCACTACTGGGCATATACCCTGAGAAAACCAAAATTCAAAAAGAGTCATGTACCAAAATGTTCATTGCAGCTCTATTTACAATAGCCCAGAGATGGAAACAACCTAAGCGCCCATCATCGGATGAATGGATAAAGAAGATGTGGCACATATATGCAATGGAATATTACTCAGCCTTAAAAAGAAATGAAATTGAGCTACTTGTAATGAGATGGATAGACCTAGAGTCTGTCATACAGAGTGAAGTAAGTCAGAAAGAAAAAGACAAATACCGTATGGTAACACATATATATGGAATTTAAGGGGAAAAAAAAAATGTCATGAAGAACCTAGGGGTAAGACAGGAATAAAGACGCAGACCTACTGGAGAACGGACTTGAGGATATGGGGAGGGGGAAGGGTGAGCTTTGACAGTGCGAGAAAGAGTCATGGACATATACACACTAACAAACGTAGTAAGGTAGATAGCTAGGGGGAAGCAGCCGCAAGGCACAGGGATATTAGCTCGGTGCTTTGTGACAGCCTGGAGGGGTGGGATAGGGAGAGTGGGAGGGAGGGAGACGCAAGAGGGAAGACATATGGGAACATATGTATATGTATAACTGATTCACTTTGTTATAAAGCAGAAACTAACACACCATTGTAAAGCAATTATACCCCAATAAAGATGTTTAAAAAAAAACAAAAAACAAATTAGCCTTTGAATATGAGCTTCATGCCTTAAAAATTATAAAGACGTTTGACTACATTAAACGTAATTTCTATATATCTTTGAGGACAAGGAGAACTAATAACACTTTCATTGGGTATTTCTCAGGCAGCCTGGAACACAGAATAAGAGATCTACTCATACATCCTTACCTCAGTAACCAAGATTTAATTAATTAAATTAGGGTAGAATTCTCAGGGAATAAAATCAAATATATCTACTGTAAATGAAGAAGCCAAAAACAGAGGTGTTTACTGAGATTTCCAAATGCAAAACAAATTATATTTGTCACAATTATTTCAGTTGCAAGTGACAGAAATTTGACTCAAATTTGTTTAAAAATTCCAATAACTTCGCCAATATTTACGGCAATTCCCAAAATGACTGTGGTCTTTCCTGAGCACACCAATACTCCCCAGTCTACTGTCGTGGCATGATCATGCTGACTCATGCTCACACCCCTGTGGCAGGGGAAGTGGGACCACATGATTGACAGCCCAACAGCAATCTAGTAGAATTACAGAAACTAAACCACAAAGGGAAAAAGGATGTAGGTCAGGCAAAAATTTCAAATGCTGGGACTTCCCTGGTGGCGCAGTGGTTAAGAATCTGCCTGCCAATGCAGGGGACATGGGTTCGAGCCCTGGTCCAGGAAGATCCCATATGCTGCAGAGCAGCTAAGCCCGTGTGCCACAACTACTGAAGCCCGTGCACCTAGAGTCCATGCTCTGCAACAAGAGAAGCCACCACAATGAGAAGCCTGTGCACCGCACCGAAGAGTAGCCCCCGCTTGCTGCAACTAGAGAAAGGCCGCACACAGCAACGAAGACCCAACGCAGCCAAAAGTTTAAAAAAAAAAATTTCAAATGTTAACTACACAAGTTAAGTTCTATGATTAAGCAGATAAATCTGTTTTTGAAATTAAATAACTATGACCGCTGGAATTAAGAACAAACTCAGATAATTTTATTGCAGTTTCTTCTAAACACAAGTAAATTCTCAGACAACCATGAGATTGGTTCAAGTGACTGATGGCTTTTTAAGAGATGAGCAAATATTAAAATAACAAGATTCCTGGTTGTGAGAAGCCTGCCTGCCAAGCTGTACATGAAGTCTTACAACCTCTGAGCCTCCACTATCCAGACTCTTTTATTACCTCCAATCCCTAGGGTGAGCAATAGGGAGAATTTGAAGGATAGAATGAGACTTAGAACTCAGTTTCATTCGTCAGAAATAAAATCACCTGCAAGTGAAATAATTTGTTTTACTAAAACTCTCTTCCTTGCTGGCTTTGATGAATCAAGAAACTATTTTGTGAGCTGTCTTCTAAAAAGACTCATAAGGAGGAAAGCGAGGGCAGCACTGGCCAATAGTCAGCAAGAAACTGAGGCTCTTGATGCAACAGTCTTCAAGGATCTGACACCTAGCAAGATGGACATTAAAACCTTATGCAGCGTAATCAAGGTGGTAACATCCTTTAACCTTTGCTGTGTTCTGCTGGTTAGATGTAAATCAGAGGTGGAAGGGATCACACAAGAGCAAGAGTAGGGGGAGGTGGGGAGAAGTGGGAGCCACCCTACAATCTGTCTGCCAGTCAAGGGAGTGAAAATCGAAGTATAAGAACACCATTTTCTCATCTTTTACCATAATGAATGTTCATACTGTCTAACTAATAACTCCAACCTGAACATTCTTCTAAACAATTTTCATGACCTTAAAACACGTCTTAAAAAATCAATAGGGCTTCCCTGGTGGCGCAGTGGTTGAGAGTCCGCCTGCCGATGCAGGGGACACGGGTTTGTGCCCGGGTCCGGGAAGATCCCACATGCCGCGGAGCGGCCGTGCCCGTGAGCCATGGCCGCTGAGCCTGAGCATCCGGAGCCTGTGCTCCGCAACGGGAGAGGCCACAACAGTGAGAAGCCCGCGTACCGCAAAAAAAAAAAAATTAATAGCTTTTGTGGTAAAGAAACAGTTAACAGACATCAGCATTTCCTTCAATTTCAAGTGTGTAGTTAACTATTACATTTTAGTGAAATAAAATCTAAAAATTTTACTGGAAATACCACGTGCAATATAATTACATTGTTATGTTTTTATCTATTTATTTTTCTACCCAAATATATGTAATACATCAATATTTGAAATAACTTGTTTTGCTCTTTTTTTGTACTCTTTCATTTTATTTAAAGTTTAAAATGGGCATGTGTCATTTTTATAAAAACTGTAACTCCTAAATTATGTCTGCATCACAATTAAACCATCTAGCCTTCTCATTATTATGCTACCAATAACATAACAGTATTATAAACAAAGTTATTCCACCAGAATTAATACATTTCCTTGAGCACTTGATAGCTACCAGGAGTTACCAAGGTATTATTACTCAATATTACTTAAAATGAACATTTATAACATCTTATTAATAAATGACTTGGAAAGAAAGCTAAGAAAAACAAAAGAGATTAGGAACATAAATGATTACTTGGGTTCACTAAAAACAGCCACTTTTATAACCAAGTATGTAAATCCTAATTAAATATTAATTCAATGATTAGAATTCTTTGATTTAAAAAAAATTTTGAGAAACAAACTTTTACCATTACAGAGCTTCTGAATTTTTATGTTAGTAGTTTATCTACAGGGAGTGAGTTTTAGAGGTAATTTTCAGACTATGAAAACCCATGAACTATTACTTTCGAATCTTATCCAAACTCCAAGTGTTTATAGAATGGTTGGTAAACCGTAACAGCTGGCTTTCCACAGAACTGAACAGGATGCCTCTCCTTTAGACACAGGTGACAATACTCTAAGTTAGTGTGTATAAATATGCTTTATGTTTTATTTTGCTGGCCAGAAAGGATTATGAAACTAAGAAGGTAATTATCATCGCAGAACATCATGAAGTATTACTTTTTGACTTTTAAATTGTTTTCAGAATACTTTAATTTATGGCATATATGTTTATATATCTCAACTCATATGTATACATATATATGTATGCCAATATATAAAATATGTACATTATAGATATGCACATATACACATAATGTTACATGGCAGACGGCTTCTGGGCTGTCTACTTGAAGAATTTGAATATTCATACACCTTACTAAAGAAATCTAAAGTCCTCTTACCCCATTGTATTAGATTTTAGTTTTACTCGATTTCAAATTGAATTTCAATAAACTTAATGGGTTAAAACAACACAAATCTACTATTTTACATTTCTGGAAGCGAGAAGTCTGACACAAGTCTCATTGAGCTAAAATCAAGGTGTCAACAAGGCCACATTCCTTTCTGGAGGCTCTAGGGGAGAATGTTGCCTTGTTTTCTTTAATTTCTAGAGGACACATACATTCCTTAGCTTGTGGCCCCTTCCTCGCAGCATCTTCAAAGCTCTGACTCTGACACCCAACCTCCTGCCTCCCTATTCCACTCAGGAGGACCACTGTGATTACACTGGGTCCACCTGGATAATTCAGGATCATCTCCCCATCTCTAGGTCCTTAATTTAATCACATGTGCAAAATCCATTTTGCCATGTAAGGTAACATATTTTCAGGTGCCACAAATTAGGACATGGACATCTTCAGAGGGGCCATGATTCTGCCTACCACACCTTTCATTTATGTTCATTTTTCTTCTTGTGTTGTAAGGTAAATTTCCAAGTAAGGATTTTGCTTGTGCAATTGTTTTTAAAGAAAGAGGAGAGACAAAGGGATGTTTCAGTATATCCTAAGAACTGTCCTTTGAATTGAAGTGCAGAGTGTTACCTAGAATAATTCTTTCTATAGCCCTATATGAGTGAGGTTTCCAATTTGAATATTCAAGGGGAAGTTGTTTTGTGTGCACTTGAGATAAAGCTTTTTTTTTTTTTTTTTTAACTAGGCTATTATTTCCAGGTTCTTTTTTTAAAAAAAATTATTTACTTTTGGCTATGTTGGGTCTTCTTCACTGTGCACGGGCTTTCTCTAGTTGCAGCAAACGGGGCTACTCTTCGTTGTGGTGCATAGGCTTCTCATTGCAGTGGCTTCTCTTGCTGCGGAGCATAGGGTATAAGCACGAGGGCTTCAGTAGTTGCGGCTCGTGGGCTCTAGAGCGCAGGCTCAGTAGTTGTGGCGCATGGGCTTAGCTGCTCTGCAGCATGTGGGATCTTCCTGGACCATGGCTCGAACTCATGTCCCCTGCATTGGCAGGTGGATTCTTAACCACTGCACCACCAGGGAAGTCTGATAAAGCATGTTTTTGAAATGAGCCTTCTTGGGAGGAGGGAGACATCATTTTAAGATGGAGAGATGAGCTGGGCAGACAGGTCAAGGTTAGACAGGCAATAGATACGTATGGAGCTGATGAACCCAGCTTCTAAACGTACTGAGCAAAGCCTTTTGAGATTAAAATTTTGAAAATTCCCCACTGAGGGATTGGAAAACATGGTCTCAAAGGAGAGGCAGCTTTGGAATGGATATAAGGTGAAAAGGAACTGCATTAGTTTAAAAGTTTCTTTTAAGAGCATGATCTCTAATGTAAACGTGGGAAACTGGAAGAAGCTTGAAAGTCTGAAACTGAACTTTGCTGGCTGAAAGAGCTTGCACAGGGGAGTGTGATTAAGCTGGCTGGTAATAATAGGATCTACGTCCACTTTAGGCTGGGACTGTGGAAGGACAGAATCTGAAATACTACAACAAACTAGAGTAACATTTTAAAGTTAGAAACAATAAAGAGAGTTCCAAGCCTGAAGGTGAGCGATACTTCTATCTTCTTAAACGACTTGCTCATTTGTGTGTTATCTGAGCCTGCAGGCTGCAATAAAGAAGAATAGTATGCATTTTGATTATTTTACTATTTTGATATAGTGCTTTCATCATGCTTTTTGCTAAAAGATGACTGTCTAACAGTTTAGTATTAGGAAGAAACATATTAAGAAGCTTTTAAAATGATATAAAACATTTATGGTCTTGACTTATTGAGGTGAGAAACATCCATAAAGTAAATGGAAATGTATCTTTACAGCCACATCTTTATTATTAAACAGAGCAACTATGTACAAGTTAGAATTAGGGAAATGTGTTATCCAAGACTGATGCATTTCTAGGGACTATAGACATATACTGAAAACTTTTCTCAGCCTCCAGAAACTGGCAGTTAGGGAGGAAAATTATGTATCACAAGTACAGGGAAGGGGAGGATGAATTGCCTGTGAAATTCCATCTACTGCCCAAGGGTCCTTGTTAAGTCTGTGTGGGGTCATTCTTTGCTGAGCCTGATCAAGCATCCCCTAAAAGGACCAGGGAAGTTTCTTCTTATCAGGTCAGGAAAAAAGGAAATAACAATGTCAGTGTTTTCAAATTCAGTGCAGTCCTGTGTTTCTAAGGTGCCCAGGTAGCATTCGATATGCCACCCACATCATTTTTTTTTTCTTTCCTTTCTAAGTAACTTAGCTCAACAGCTACACTAAGCTCCAAGAATGGTGAAAATGTTCCTTGTAGCCAAATCTTGTTCCCTGGGAGAAGAGACCACAGGCAGGCAGCCTCAAGCTTGTGAAAGGGCTGTATTTTAAATGTTCCTTGGAATATAAATAGTTTAGTACTTGGAATTTATTCTCACAAAAACCATGCTGTAAATGAGATTCATTCCCCTTTCAAATTTTCAAAAGTCTATTTAACCTATATTGTTCTGAAACTATGGTTTCAATTGTACTATTTTAGTTACAGCTACCTACCACTTTAAACTCTGAAGAAATATCTGTAACTTATTTTTTTTTAATTTCACCTAGTTACAGAGGTATACTGGGATATGAAGTTTACAGTATCTGAAATATCTTCCCCATCCTAACAGATTGTCATTGCCAAGGAAGATGATCACAGGAATAAGAAGTGAATTTACCTATAATCTATATCTATGCCCGTGCCTATCTCTTTATCTAGATATTCAGAATCTTAACTCAAGACTCCAGAAACACAAATGTACTCAAGTCCACATCCCACCCCATTTTTTTTTTCTGTTCTTCCTTAGCCATTACACTCTAGTAATGGAATGGGAAAGATATTCCCAAATACTATAAACTTTGTACTGCACCGCAGCTCTACAATCACGGGAAAGAACGTAACTGTAGCTCAAACTGTAGCTCGAACAATCATCTTGTTCAGAAGTCCCGTCAAGCTGGAAGCCAGAAGATTAAGCCTTAGACGGAACTGTATTTAACTTATGTAGGATTTTTAAAGATCTTGAATTACTGATTGACATTTTAAAATTGGATAGATCTCACATACAAATCTAGATGCCTACCTTCTTTTAATGAACCGGAAGACTGGTGAGACCAGGCCTATATTGTGAATGCTCTTTAATAGTTGAATGGCCGTTTAAGAATTACTGAATGGCTGCCATGTTTCTCAATGGTGGTGTCCCTTCCTAGGTTGCCACCTTCTCCACTGTTCCTCTTCATCCTACAGCAGGCCGTGTTCCCTGCATTTATATTAACAGACCTCTCTGAATGCATTTGATTTGCTAGCCTGATTCTATTGTTCTTAATCAGGGAGTAAGTAGTAGTTCTTCTCAAAAAGGAAGAAGGAGGCTCTGGCTTCAGAATCCTGTCCTCCCATCCACAGTCGTAGGCCACTTCATAAACCAGGAGTGTATCTGTTTGGAACGTCTTATACTCCTTTACAATAGATCTGCAGGAAAACATCCTAACAGCTTTGCTTAGGCTTCTAAGCAAATCAGGAACACGCATTAGAAACTAACACACTTTACTCTTGGTTGTTCTAGAAAAAAGGGCACAGATCATTGAAAAATATTTTTCCTGGATATTTGACATTCTGATTTGTATACTGTGATCTACTTTCTATTTTCACCTCTACTTAGAAAAATAAAGAAAATATACAAATGGTATATCCAACCCCCAAAAGGGGTTTCAAGGGGCTTTAGACCCCCATGATGTCCATCACACTTCCCAAGCCATTCCTCTAAGCAATGAAATTGTGTTTGCTGTACAAACCTATCCAAAAAAGCTTTCTACCTCCCCATCTTCAAATCAGATTAGCATTCTAAGACTCCAGCATATGAAAATTCTGGAGCCTCCCTTTAAATGCTATTTAAACAATCCAAATGAAAAGTAAGTTCTCCTGAGTTAAATCCCCAGTCCTCCTCCTGTAAGGCAACAATTGCTAACATACTCTTTCTACCCTTCTCGAAGTTTATTTTTAAATTAAACTAAGAATGAATAAATTACTGATATAAGAACTCAGACAATAAAATTATAGTTTCTATCTATAATACTATCTGTAAAACTTTACCAGCTAGGTATCAAGAAACAAAAATTTAATCCAAACTAGATTTTTACACTAAACTCCCTGATTTGAAAAATCTCTTCTGGTATCTCAGACCATTGAATTAAAAGCTTATTCTTTTAGCCCTCGTGCCCATGCCCTTGGCTTCCCCAAGGTATTTTCTGAGTGTTCTCAAAACTGGGAACTAGAGGTATCTCTCATGTATATTCTCAAACTGGAGACATTGAAATTTGACCAACCCTAGGCCCAGGTGACTACTGTCATCTGCTGCTGTGTGATTCTTTCTACAGGTTCTGATGTATTCACTGTACAGATATTCATTAAGTGAATACAACAAACCAGACACTTTCGTAGACCCTGGGGCTGAAATGGTAAACAAAACTGAAAATTCTAATTTTCAGGGAGTGTACATTGTAGTGGGGGGAGCGGTCAAACAAACGAATAAAATATACAGTTTATTTAATTATTTTAAGTCCAACAGGGGAACAAAAAGTAGAGAAGGGGGTAGAAGAGAGTGCTGTTATTAGAAGGTAAGTAGGAAAGACCCCTACTGAGAAGGTAACATTACAGTAAAGATGTGAGGCAGTGAGCCATACAATGATCTAGAGAAGGGGTAGCAAGCAAGGCACACAGGCCAAACCTGGCCCATCACCTACTTTTGTATATCCCATAAGCCAAGAATGATTTTCATGTCTTTTAATTACTGAAGAGAAAAAATCAAAAGAATTTTTTGTGCCACATGAAAATTATATAAAATTCCAATTTTAGTGTCCATAAGCAAACTTTTCTTTTCTTTTTTTTTTTTTTTGCAGCACGCAGGCCTCTCACTGTTGTGGCCTCTCCCGTTGCGGAGCACAGGCTCTGGACACGCAGGCTCAGCAGCCATGGCTAACGGGCCTAGCCGCTCCACGGCACGTGGGATCTTCCCGGACCGGGGCACGAACCCGTGTCCCCTGCATCGGCAGGCAGACTCTCAACCACTGTGCCACCAGGGAAGCCCAGGCAAACTTTTCTTGAAACACAATTATGCCCGTTTGTGTATTGACTATTGCAGCTTTCATACTAAAATGGCAAAGTTGAGTACTTGTAGATATCTGATCTGCAAAATTAAAAATGTTTACTGATTTTGTCCTTTACAAAAAAATCTTGCTGACTGCTAATCTAGAACTAGAGGAATCCAGGAATATCTTTTTTCATTTTTATGCCATTTTTGAGTAATGACAGATTTTTGAGGAATGATAGATTTTTGACTTAAGTCTTTATTATAAACCTTATCCTTTATTTTTCACCTATATTAACTTTGAATTAAAACTTTTCTGATATTAATATTATGATCCATACTTTAGTTTTGGTTGCATTTAACTGATATGTTTTTGCCCATCCTAACTTTCATCCTTTCTAATTCAGGTGTCAATGCCCTTTGGCCAAAGAGACTAGGAATTCATGTACAGTTGAACAAAGTTAGTTTTATAATGTGTTATAATGGAGGAGACCACACATCGGGGAACCATGGAGTGTCTCAGTAAAAGGGTGTTATAGGATTTGGGTTTGTGTTAGGTGATTTGGAAGAGGGATCAAGGAAGTATGGCTTGGTTAAGGATTAGATGATGTCATGAAGTGGAGAAAATTTTATGGTCATATCTTAAAATTTTTTTTATCTGCAAAATAGTTAGAATGAAACAAGAGTAACCTATAATTGGTGAAGCAGCAATAGTTACTCATATTAACCATGGGAGGGATATGTCTGAGCATTTTTGTGGTTTTGGCAATATTTTCTTTTTCATCTGTGTTCAGACATGACTATAGAATAATTTTGTTTTGATCTTGATCCATATGGTGACAGAGTGACTTCGTGATGCTGGTGCTCTGTGAAATTGTTACATTCAATAGGAGAATATCATGGACTACTTGTGAGAACCAGACCAGATCCTCCTAACAACACTAAGGCCTAGATGATATAAAAAAGAAGGCAATCAAGAATTCTTTATTCAAACCATTCTTCCAAAAAGGGTAAATGAAGACATTTCCAAATAACCAGACAGATAATTCATTGCCAGTAAACCTGCTTTACACAAAATACTAAAGGTAATCTTTGAGGCATAAAGGAAGTGTCATCAGACAGTAAGTTAAATCCATGGAGAAATAAAGAATACTAGGAAAGGTAATTACTTAGATAAATATAAGAGAAAGTAAGAATATTTTTTTCTTTTTTTGACTAATGTAAGGATAAAAGATTATTATAAAACTATATTTTATAACTTCTATCATATAATATTTAAGGGTAAATATATATGACAATAACATCACAAAGGATAAATGAGGGAAGGGAACTATACTAGAGCAAAATTCATTTTATTGCAATTAAATTAAGAATAATCTGAAGCAGATTATTTTTAATTAAGATGTTATAATCCCTAGGGAAAAAGCCATTGAGAAACTAACTCAAAAAAAAAAAAAAGTGATACTCCAGCAAAGATCTACTTAAAGCAAAATAAGGTAGTAAAGGAGAAAAAGTAAATAGCAAAGTGACTGACATTAATCCAACTATATCAATAATTACACTAAATGTAAATGGGTTAAACACTCCAATCAAAAGGCAGAGATTGGTAAATTGAGACCAAATAGATATGTAATACAACTGTACTCTATCCACAAGAGATAAACTTTAGATTGAATGGCACAAAGTGACTTAAAGTGAAAGAATGGGGAAAGCTGTACCAGGCAAACAGTAATCATAAGAGAGTTCGAATGACCATATCAGTGTCAGAAGAAAATATACATTCAGACCAAAGAATGATAAAATGGTCAATTCAACAGAAAAATAAGGAATATCAGAACATGAGTACCGAACATCATATCCCCAAAATACATCTAGTAAAAAAAATGACAAAACTGAAGGGAGAAATACAGATCTCAACAATAAAAATCGGACATTTCAATACTACATTCTCAATAATGAAAAGAGGAACTAGACAGAAAAAATCAGCAAGGATACAGAAGATTTGAATAACACTATCAACCAACCTGACATAACTGACATCTCTAGAATACTCCATCCACCACAAAAAACACACATCCTTTTCAGGTGTAGATACAACATTCTCCAGAACAAACTATACACCAAGCCATAAAACACGCTTCAGTAAATTTAAAAGAATTAAAATCATGCAAAGTACATGATTACAAATCAATAACAGAAAGAAATTCAGGAAATTCACAAATGTTAGAAATTAAACAACATACCTCTAAATGACCCATTATGTTTCTGTTGACACAAAATACACAGAAAAGGCAACTTTATAAAGATAGAATGTAGATTTAGTGATTGTCAGGAGCTGGGAATGAAAACCAGTATTTACTGCAAATGGACATCAGGAACCTTTTTAGGTGGCGGAAACGTCAAACTAGATTGTGGCTATGGTTACATACCTATATAAAAGTACAAAACAAGCCATTGAATTCTAAGACTTATATGGGACCATTTTATGGTATGCAAGCCCATATAGTATATAACACTTCTAAATAGTTGATAGGTCAGAGAAGAAATCAAAAGGGCAATTACAAAGTATTTTTCTCTGAATGAAAATGAAAAGACAACATACCAAAATTGGTGACATGCTGCTAAAGCTGTTTTTCATGAAGACTTTATAGCAGTAAATGCTTATGTTAGATAAGAAAAAGGTCTTAAATATCAATGACTTAAGCTTCCAACTAAAGACTAGAAGAAGTCAATTAAACCCAAATTAGGAAGATAAAAAATTATCAGAGGGGAAAAAAAATCAATGAAATAGAAAACAAAGAAAAAATAGAGAAAAATCAACTAAACCAAAAGCTGGTTTTTTGAAAAGTTCAATAAAATTTATAAACATTTGACCAGACTGAGCAAGAAAGGCATTTACCAATATCAGAAATGAGATATGGCATCAATATAGATTTACAGATATTAAGAGCAAAGGAAAAGTTTATGAAAAACTTCATGGAAATAAACTCAAAAACTTAGATGAAATGGACATATTCCTTGAAATATATAGGCAAACAAAGCTCACTAAAGATGAAATAGATAACTTGAATAGCCTTATATATATTGAAGAAATGTAACTTGTAATTAAAAACCTTCCTGCATTGAAAATTCCACATCTAGTTTGCTTCAAAGGTGAATTCTACTAAACATTTAGGAAATAATTAATTCCAATTCTACACAAGAATATTTCAAAAAATTGAAGAGGAGAGAATGCTTTCCAACTTATTCTGTGAGGTCCTGATACTAACATCAGAAAAAGACACTGAAAGAAAAAGAAGACTAATATCCCTCATGAACATATATGCAAAGGTTCTAAAATTTTCAACAAATCAAGCTATATGAAAAAGGTTAAGAATCATGACCAAGGGAAGTTTTTCTCAGGAACATCAGGTTGATTTAACATTCCAAAAAATAAATAAATAAAAATCAATGAATGCAATTCATAGTATTTGTTAATTAAAAAGAAAAAATCATATGATCACCTCAATCGATGCACAAAAACTATTTTCCCAACTCCAACATCTATTCTAAATTGTTTAAGTCTCAGAAAATTAGAAATAGAGGCAAACTTTTACAAAGTGATAAAGCACATCTATAAAACATCTATATCCAACATTGTAATTAATGATGAAAGAGTGAATGTATTCTCATAAGTGAAAGAGTTCCCAGCTGCCAAAGCTGGGAAAATGTGAGCAATCAAATACATAATGTAGTATTACAATGATAACCCAAATTATAAAATAAAAACATGAGTCTATACTGATAAAATAAAGGCTTATATAAATAAATAAATAGGGGACAAGAGACAAATCTCCTTTACAGGAGATTTCCAGTAATTTATATAGACACTCTCCCCTTAAAGAAGGTGAAGCATAACCCCACACTTAAGTACAGGCTATACTTGGTGACTTGCTTCTAGAGTACAGAATGGAAAGAGGGAAAAAGTGACTTTTCAGGGCAGAAAAACTAGCCAGATGATCAGAATTGTTACCATAAGTGATAAATCATTTTGATGTTATAAATTTAAAACTACTTCACTTCTTGGTTATACTCTGAAAAACCCTTAACCCTAGTCTAACCATGAGAAAACCACCAGACAAACCAAAACAACATACTGTTTAAAATATCCAACTAGTACTCCTCAAAAAAGTCCAGGTTATCATAAACAAGAAAAGTTTGAGGAACAGCTATAGCCCAAAAGAGTCTAAAGAGACATAACAACTAAATGTAATGTGATATTCTGGATTGGATCCTAGAAACATATATTATGGAAAAACTAATGAATTTCAAATAAAGTATGAAGTTCAGTCAATAACGATAAACAAGGCACAAATTACTGATAGAGGCAACAATAAACTGAAGTGTAAAAGTAAGATGCTAAGAGAAAGAAATCAGATACAGAAGAATATATCCTGCATCATTCTGTTTATATGAAATCCTAGAAAAGTTATAGCTACAGAGACAGAAAGCACAATATTGATTGCCAGTGGCCAGAAGTGAGGAGAGGATTGACTGCAAAGGGACACTAAGGAATTTTTAGAGTCATGGAAGTGTTCTACACAGGAACCACTACGATAGTGGTTACTAGAATGCATACATTTTGCAAAATTGGTGACTTTTTATAAATTAGACCTTAATAGTGCTATTTTCAATCGCCTTTTTATTGTCTTTAAGGCCTTTAGTTTTACTCAGGGTCACAGCCACCTCTAAAATGATAATACCAACACAGTGTTGTAAGCATGCTGGTAAAAGTGTGGCATATAACTCTGATATTGAGGATAACTGCCCAAAACAGCTATGGGGATAGGATCTTAGAGAAGTCTTCCCAGAGCCTCTGGGAGGAATTTTACTGTTTCATCTTTTTGCATGTTTTATGGGTGGTCAACTTGTTCCAGAGAGACATTCCATTCTCTTTACAAGGAGAACCTGGGGATACTAAGTTTTTCTAAAGAACACAATAATTTAACAGAAAATGAGGTACCTGCTATTTGACATTACTGTACATGCCTCAGCCAGATCCTATATTAGTTATAATGTGTTAGTATCCGAATTATTAGTCAACTCATGTTGACTATGGGCCTGGGCAAAAGTCCTGCACAGGAAGGGGAAATTGCTCTTCCAGGTTCTTTTAAACAGAATTTGGCTTGCTGTGATGCTTGTAAGTTTATCACTTTCCCAAATGTTCTATCAGATCCAAGGATAGTCTTTTATTAGCATATACTTATGTGATTTTTCTTTTTCCTTTTTTTTTCTACTACCTTCAATCACCCTATAGCAGCTGGTTTCAATGAACACTTTCAAAGTCAGCAGACGATTCCCAACTGAAATGTCCAGCCCTGATCTTGGACCCTTCTGCTTGTTGTTGTGTGTTTTCTTACAGCCTCTTTCTCATGAGAATAAATATATTTGCTTTCCTCACACATAAAGAAACTGTCTCTTATTTTTGCCAAAGATACAACCACCCCCCTAGTTCCCTAGGCTCAAGTTATTGGAATAACTTTTTAATCCTCTCTCTCCCTTGATCTCACCAAGTCTTTCCAAATGCTTTACTCAAATGTAACCTCATATGACCTCATATCCACACTCTTCAGATGACCTTCCTTCTGTTGCCTCCACCCCTTCTCTGTTCTAAAACACCTATACAAACTCCTGTAACACCTTTTAAGTATCTTTTCACGGACATCTCTTTCTATACAGGAATCTACACTTCCCTTTGTCTGCTATAATAAATACAAACTTAAGTGTCCAGCATGCAGCGCCTTACATCAACTGCTCTTCTATATATTTTACACATCTCAAAAAACTCTGTTTGCTTCCCCATTTAGAGTTTACTGTACACTAATTTCCACATAGATTCTCACAATAACTCCATAAAACAGATGCACTATTATCACCTACATTTTACAGATGAAGAATCAAAAAATCAGAGTACCTTGCCAAAGGTCACTCAGTTTGTAAGTGGTAGAGTTATTACTTTATGTCAGATCATTCTGACCCAAAGACTATAGTCTTAACTATTATACCCTATCACCTTCACATCAAATACCTGTCTCTGTAAGTATCATTTACGTCCACCTAGACTCTCTTCTCTCCTTCAATCTTACCCAGGTTGGCTTTAATCTAAACCACCACCCAGTCGTGCATTTCCTTTCATGGTTCGTCTCCTGCCTTGTACTATATCTGTTTACTCTCGCTGATAGGTGATATTCAACTCAACTATAGAAATTTCAACTTTGAGAATTATGTATGTCTTATACAGCCTGGATCCCCAGCATCTAGTAAATTTCCTTGTCTACTGATGGAGATCAGTAAGCGTCTGTCAAAAAAAAAAAAAAGTTCTTCATTTTTGGAAGTCTCTGGATTCTGTAATCCTTTCAGTGGTTAGTACACTTCTCTGCACACAGTAAAGGTAAATGCTGGCTCACTATGCTCCTTACACTTTAAATATGTTAACACATATTTCCTTGAAGTTATTTGCATTCTCTTGGACTTTCCCTCTTTAGTTCATGCATTTACAAAGGTCAGGAAAGCAGTGGGTGTGCAAAGAAGGATTCAGAGGCTAGAGCTACTCTTCCTCAGACCCAACAAAATGGGTTTTGACATCTTATACCACATGGAAATGAACAGAAAAATGGTCAAAAAATAGTTGAACATATGACCAATGGGAAATCATTTTACATTCATGTTGGACCTTTTTAGGACTACCTTTGTTACTAGTAAGAACACATCTTAAAATTAATGCCTGAAAAACAAATAAAGAAAAAACAAACAAAAGAATGAGAAATGATATTTGCATTTACACAGCATCCTACCTTTCCCTTAATGATTTTTACAATCATTTTCTATTCCTACCCTTAAAACAGCAGAAGCCAAGGCAGTTGTTATTATACTAATTTTATTTATAGTGTTATTTAAACACTATGAGATTTATTTTTGCAAAGTGATGAGGCCAATAAGTAATACCACTGGGACCAGGACTTGGATTTTCTGGATCACAATCCACTATTCTGACATATTTGAATTTTGCTGCATTCGCAGCCAATAATTCAGTCACAATTGCTTGCTTTGTGATCAGGGGTATATTTGTTAAACAGTGCTACCACCTGCTGGTAAGTTTTCCAATAATTCACAGTATAGCAAACCTAAAACAGGAAACAAATAAAAGGATAACCAATATAGCAATAGTTTACAATTACATTTACCTGCCACATTCTAACTGTACTTCCTAACTGTGCTATCATATCTGCTTAGGCACTCCTTTACAGGTAGCCAATGAATCTTCCAACCTTAAATGTCCAAACATTTCTTTTCTCAAGATCTTATAATTACATTAATTTTGTCTACTTCTTAGAATATGCATATTTGGGAGAATATTTTACTAAACTTTTATACAATACGATAACAAACTTGGTGCCTACCAACAATGTAAGTCAGTAATACCCAAATCTGTGTACATAAAATCATCATCTGGTGAGGAGTGAGGGCTATTATGGTAGCAAAGGCCTGTCTCCCTACATAAAAAAATAGTAAGCCAAAAAATACCACCGCATTCCTGAAGGGATTGCAGAGATCAGTGCCATTATTGAGGACTTGAAAGATGCAGGAGTGGTGATTCCCACCACATCCCCGCTCAACAGTCCTATTTTGGCCTGTGCAAAAGAAAGATGGATTTTGAAAAATGACAGTGGATTACCGTAAGCTTAACTGTGATAGTGAATCCAATTGCAGCTGCTGTACCAGATGTGGTTTCATTGCTTGAACAAATTAACACATTCCTTGGTATCAAGTATTCAGCTATTGACCTGGCAAATACCCTTTTCTCCATAAGGTCCACCAGGAGAAGATTTTTTTTTTTTCAGCTGGCAAGGCTGGCATTATACCTTGACTGTCACATCTCAAGAGTATATCACAACTCTCTAGGCCTATATAACTTAGCCCAGAGATGTTGATCACTTTTCCTTCTATAAGATATCATACTGGTCCATTACATCAATGACATTATGCTGATTGGAACTAGTGAGCAAGAAATAACTAGTTTAGCCTAGGCATTATCTGATCCACCAAGCTACACAGTTGGGCATGCATAGAAACACTCCATCATCAAATGAAAGTGGTATATACGTGATTGGCCTCAAGCAAGCACATGGTTTTTCACTTTGCTTGGAAGGAGAAATGGCCAGATGTATGATTATAAACTGGCTCATGGGTTGTGGTCAACGGTTTGGCTAGTCAGTCAGGGATTTGGAAGAAACATGATTGGAAAATTTATGAGGAGGAAATCTGGGGAAGAAGTACAGGGGTTGACCCCTCTGATTGGGCCAAAACATGAAGATATTTGTACCCCATGTAATTGTTCAGTAAAGGGTAACCTCAGCAGAGGAGAATTTTAATAATCAAGTGGATAAGATGAACTGTTTTGTGAATACCAGGCAGTCTCTTTCCCCAGCCACCCCTGTCATTGCCAAATGGGCTCATGAACAAAGTGGCCATGATGACAGGGACAGAGCTTATGCATGGGCTCAGCAATATGGCCTTCCACACACTGAGGCCAATCTGGCTATGACCACAACTGAGTGCCTCATCTGCTAGCAACAGAGACCAATTCTGAGTCCCTAATATGGCACCAGCTCCCTAGTAGTAGGTTGATTACACTGGACCACTTCCATTATGCAAGGGGCAGTGTCTTATGCTTATGGGAATAGACACTTACTCTGGGTACGAATTTACCTTCCCTGCACTCAATGTTTCTTCCAAAACTACCATCCATAGACTTAAAGAATGGTTTATCCATCATCATGGTATTCCACACAGCATTGTTTCAGATCAAGAAAATCACTTCACAGCAAAAGAAGGGCAGCAATGGGCCAGTGCTCATGGAATTTATTGGTCTTACCATATTTCTCACCACACTGAAGCAGCTGGCTTGATCGAATGGTGTAATGGTCTTTTGAAGACTTAGTTACAGTGCCAGTAAGGTGGTGATACCTCACAGGGCTGTAGCAAGGTTCTGCAGAAGGCTGTACATGCTCTAAATCAACATTCTGTATATGGTGCTCTTTCTCCCGAAGCCAGAATTCACAGGTCCAGGAGTCAAGGAGTAGAAATGGCAATGGATCCACTCAATATTACCCCTGGTACCTCTAGCAAAATTTTTGTTTTGTGTTCTTCAGGCTATATACTCTGCTGGACTGGGGACTTTAGTTCCAGAGGAAGGAATGCTTACACCAGGAGATGATTCCACTGACCTTGAAGTTAATAATGCCAACACCCCACTGGCCACTTTGGGCTCCTCATGCTTCCAAATCACCAAAGAAGGGCGTTTCAGTGTAAGCTCGGGTAACTGATCTCATACCAAGAGGAAACTGGACTACTACTTTACAATGGCAGCAAGGAAGAGTAAGTCTTGAATATAGGCAATCTCTTAGGGTGTTACTTAATATTATCATATCGTGTGATTAAAGTCAATAGAAAACTACACTAACCAAATCCAGGCAGGACTACTAATGGTCCAGACCCTTCAGGAATGAAGGTTTGGGTCACCCCACCGGTTAAAGAACCATGACCAACTGAGGTGCTTGGTGAAGAAAAGGGGATAGAGAATGGATAGTGGATAAAGGTAGTTATAATTCCTAGCTAAAAGCATGTGGCCAGTTGCAGAAATTAGGCCTGTTTCTACACCACTCAGATATACACACACATAGGCATGCTTGTTCTCTTTCCTCTCTTATTTTCTTATAATGTAAGGTAAAATATATTGACTTTACAACATATATTTAAGTATTGTTGATTTAACATCATAGTAGACTAACCATCACTCAAGAACTCTACCTCCTTTACCAGAAAAGCAGTCAGTGCATTCTCAATTGTACACCGGAGAGTTGTAGCACAACAGGCAAAATTATGATCTTATTTTCATGAATCGCATCTTAAGTATGGTTTAAGGAGATGACTACGGGTGCGAAGTTAACAAAAGGTGTAGTTGGGTTGGGTAATTTTATGTGTCAATATGAATGAGGCATGGATGCCTAGATTATATCTTACTGGGGGAGTGTTTTGAGTAGATTTCTGGTTGACATTGGTACCTGAATCAGTGAACCCAATGAAGTAGAAGGCCCTGTACAATATGGTTGGGCATCATCCAATCTGCTGAGGGCTGACTAAAACAAACTGTGGAGGAAGGAGAAATCTGTCTCTTTGTTTCCTGCCTCACAAGTTGAGCTGGGACAGCTCATCTCCTCTTCTCCAGCATCAGTCTGAATTCACATCATCATCTCCTCTTGTTCTCAGGCTTTCAGACTTTGACTCAATCACACTACCAGCTTCCCTGGTGCTCCATCTTGCAGATGGCATCTCGTGGTACTTCTCAGCCTCCATAATCATGTGAGCCAATTTCTCATAATAAATCACCATGTATATACAAACACATACCCACATATATACCTATCCTATTGGTTCTGTTTCTCTGGAGAACCCTAACACTAGGTTTATCTCCTGAACATTCTAATTCATTTCTGGATTAGAATCAGGAAAAAATGTTTTTTAATGAGCACCCCAAGTGATTGTCATGATGAGGAAAGTTGCAAAGCTCTGACTTAAGCAAATAATTCATCCTGGGCTCTAACCATAATTGGCTCAGAGAGTCTAATAAGGTCAAATAACCCTTCTAAAACTCAGCTCTTCATAAGAGAAATATGCAGACTGTAGTAAATTCCAACCACTAGATAGAACCTTCCTTTGTGGACAAAATCTTTGCAAAATAAAATGTTCTGGATAGCCATAAGATTGATCTACAGAAGGCACACCCATGTGATAACTGAATTTTCACATATTGGATAATTTGTTTTATTTAGTCAGCAATATTGAACTTACAATTAATTATCCCACTAGACCATGAAGAGTTGTGAAATAAATGTTAACCTTAAAAAATAATTGGAGAAAAGAAAAAAAGACTGTCAACATCAGTAGGTTTGGGAAAGTAAGAATTAAAAGTGTTTTCCAACTGCTAGATGTTTTGTCATAATCCTTTACCTGCTCACAGAGTGTAACTGCACAATGTCAGAGTAGAAAGATAATAACCAGGAGAAACTCAAGAGATTCTTGGCTGTAATTGCATTAGTTAACACCCTCCATATGCTGAAAATCAAATGCCCCACAACTATTAGGAGAAAAATCAGTGAAAAATTAGCCTTGCTAGGAAAATGTTGGACGTTTAAATGAACAATGTTAGAAGGAAGTAGAGGCTGGTGTAGGACAGGCTGACTTGGGAAAAGTTTGTGAAGCCATTAGGTGACTTACATATTCTTTATCTCATCATTAACTTGTAAAACCAATTCAGTCAGCCTTCCATATCCATGGGTTCTGCATCCTTGGATTCAAACAACCATGGATTGAAAATTGTGAGATACAGATCAAGACAGAAGGATGGACTGCATTGGCAAAACACAAAATCCTTGCAAGTGAAAACATCTGTGACTCATTCAATGAAAGGACAATACAGAAGCTCTGAGAATTTTGCTCCCCACACCTTTATCCTCAGACTCACCAGCACTTAGTGTTACAGGAAGAGCTAAACCTTCCAAGTGGTAAACAGGCAGATTGTCCAGGAATGGGCTGCTTAGGGCTGAGGTAGGTAGTTAGGGCTTTTGCCAGCTCACGTTTGAGGTTTTTTGATTCATAGGTATGTTTTCATCTGGTCATTTAAAATAATCCTCTTCTTCAATCCTCCCTTAGGTTGGATATTTCTAGCTGGTGTTATAAGACTGCAAAGCTGCCCTTCAGTCTAATCACGTTTTACCTATGAAAGAATGTGAGCTGTGAGTAACAAACCAGAACTGGTAGTCTCACATAGCAAATAATCCAATAATTTTTCCTGCTTACTGAAACTCCACTGATTTGCTCTATCCAAAGTGACAACAGAGTGTAGTCTACATTGAAAACTAGCTATGATACAGCTAGAACATCAAACTATCTGCCCTGTCTGGATGGGATTTGTTCCTTGGGTGCATCACACCAAATTCATTAAAATTCAAGAAAAATAGTTTCTAGTGGAACCACAGGAAAAAAAAAAAATCTCTTGATCTTTTATTCTATACACCTTCCACAGGTGCCCTATATCACATTGAACAGCAATAAATTTGACTGGATCAGAAACCTAGGAATCTTTCTTTATTCTTCTATTTTCTCTTCCAACTCCAAAGTGCAATCTATTTCCAAGATTCTCAGTTTTTGCTCCCAAATATTTTTGAATCTGCTCAGTTTTCTCCATATCCATGGCATCAACTAGCCTGAAGTGCTGTTATAGTAGACTATGATTAATAAAATAGCCTACAAAATCTTCCTGCATCTAAACTTGCCCTTCTGTAGTTAATCCTCTATTCTGTAGTCAAAGTGATCTTTCTAGAAGACAAACAAATATCGATCATATTTTATGTTCTGCTTGAACTCCCTCATACCTTTACTATTTCCCTTAAGAGCTTGTTATTTAAAGTGTGGCCCATGAGCCTGCAGCGTCAGCAATACCTAAGAGCTTAGGAGAAATGCAGAGTAGCAAGGTCCATTACAAACCTAGTGAATAAGGCTCTCTACACTGTAAAATTTCTGTACTGTAAAATTTCTGTATGGTTTAAATGCACGTTAAAGTTTAAGAACCACTATGTTAGGATAAAATCCAAACTCATGGCTCACAAAGCTTTTGATGAACTACCCACAAATTAGCTTTCCTGACACTTCTCTTGACAACCCCCATCCGTCCAACCTATAAAGATGCTATGTGGTCTCTTGCATCTAGATTTTCAAACGTCGGTTTACTTTTCCTGAATACTCTTTTCCACACCGCCCCAACTTCTTCCTTGCTAACTCCTACTCATTTTAATTATTCTCCCAATAAATTTTTCCATATAAACTGAGATATGTATTTCAACTAGGTATTTTAATGACACTCTATACTTCCTTACAATAGAACTTCTCTCACTATTGTAATAGACTATATCCTCCAGAATACTGTAAGCACTCTAGAAATAGAAAACTAGCTTAATATGTTAGTTGTTGTATATCCAACACCAAAAGTTAGCACATACTAAGTGTACAATATTTAGTAAATAAATGTTGACAAAAAATATACCTGATAGCTTAGTTGTTTTTTTTCCCTATGCAGAATTACGCAGAAAAACTATGATTTTTTTTTTTTTTAACTCCCAGGAAAACTAATTCTAGAAGCCTAGGCTGAATGTAGTAGAAGGATGTCTTCAGGTAGTCACTCGCATGCAGTTAGGGAAGAGGAGGCAATCTGGGAGGCAGTACCTCAGACGATAAATTCAAAGCCAGGTAACCTTTCAGGGAAGTTAAGCTGAAAGTGGCAGTGAATACAGGAGATTCGGGTATGCATGAATGGGGAAGACACTGAGTAAATCAGATGGGAGCAAGATGGTTTGGAGTGGGGCAGAGATATTGAAAAATTCACTGAGTCACAGAATATACAACACAGGTTTAAACTGTATGAGTCCACTCATATCAGATTTTTTTCCCCACTAAATACGTACTACAGTACTATACAATCCATAGTTGGTTGAGTTTGAATTTGCAGGTGCAGAATCATGGATAGAGAGGGCTAACTGTAAAGTATGCAGAGGGTCAGCACCCCTAACTTCCTCACTGTTCAAGGATCAACTGTAGCTTGTGAGGAGAAGTCTGCAACCTTAGCAATAAATGCATGGTTCAAAGAGTAAAACCCCCAACTGTTCATAATGTTATGTTTTGTTCTCTTTCAAGGATATTTCTTCCTCATCCCCCTTCTCAATCCTTTCATCTATAAGTAAATTTCACTACTAAATGCAGAGGAGGATTTCACACTCCAAGTGGTGACATTTTCCTTTTTAAAATCCTGTTATACTCTCTATAACTTCTATGTGGAAAACGAATTATTGGGTTTCCAGAGTAGATGCTAGGAGACCAGTAAACCAGACAAGTAATTACAGGAGGCTGCACAGAGATTGTGGTAGTGAAGGTAGAGAGGATAGGTACACTTGAGTGATATTAAAGAGACAGAGTTGATTAAATGGATTATAAACTGAAACGTAACCTCATTAGCTGCCTTTTTAATAACTTAGTATCTGATTTTATCGCACACATTGCTGAGGAAATTGTAAAAATAAGGTATTCTCTTCCTAGGTCAGTGCTCAATAAGGAGAACATGTTTAGTTAGAGTGTGAAGATAGTGAAGCCCAATGGTGAAAAGTGGGATGAGTTTTAGTCCAGCATCTCTCAGGGTCTCCTTGAGCTAAAAATGAATTCAGACCTTAAGTCCCACATAAGAGAGCTGAATATAACAGCAGCCAGGGAAAGTAAGTTGATAGTGGTCAGAAAGCTATTATGATCATTGTTCCTGTTCCTCAACTGAAATCTTTCGAGAAAAACCAAGTCTGGTAAGTACTTGAATTGGAGAAAATGTTCAGTGAGAAATACATTATCTTTAAAGCCCAGAGGAGAATTCTGCCTAAGCCAACTCAAAAAGGCTGTACAAAAAAATAAGCAAAAGCATCCTAGAAACCATACTCTGACAACCATGCACGTGTGATCCTAGAGGACTTAGTCTTTCCAAGTGAAAGTGTAGGCAAGAGAATCCAGATGAAACTGGATGCCAACTAACTCAAAGATTCATTTGGATAAAACACAGCAGAATAATGTGGAACACAAGGTTGAAACTTTTTCTGTCGTCTATAAGGGCAACACAGGCAAGGATGTTAATTTTAAATACCCAGAGTCTCAGTTCTCAGTTGTAAACAAAAATGACTAAAATATTATTACAAAATATTTTAAAATAATGTAAATTTCATAGTTTAATTTAAAAGACATTCTAGAAATAAGAGAAGCTCCTTTTCAGAGGATGACTAAACTCCCAACAAGCTAAAGCAAAGCCATCCTATATAGGTTCTTATTCCAGAAGGTACCATCAAGTTCTTGTTATCTGAAACTACTTATTATCTAAGAGAATGAGTTGATAATACTTAGGTTACATCACTTTGCTTTACTGTTTTTAATATTGCCAAGAAGACAGCAGTAGAGAGCAATAGAGAGATCTTATTAACACCTTCTTAACACCTCATTAATACCCTGTGCATTCAGCACAGACCAAAATCCAACTTTGGAAATAAGGAACAAGCCCTAAGCTAAGGCCTACTTTAAATCTACCCTAAAACAAATTAAAACCAAGTCTTGAAAGGTAAGCAAGAAAGAAATATTTTGAAGATTGATGCCACAAGTAAGAGGAGCTTAAGAAACACCCTGGGCTTTCCAGAGATTCTAACAATGCATAAAGTCAAACCTACACAAGTCCAATGTGATGAGTTAGTAATTTACCTGCATGTTAAAAGAAAAAAAATTCAAAATTTCTACAATGTTTTATCAATAATGTACAGTACACATGAAAATTATACATACAAAGCCAGAAATATTGCTATACATAGTTAAGGAAAAAACAGTCAATAGACACCAACCCTAAAACGGCTAAGCTGGTGAATTCAGCAGACAAAAATTGAATACAGGTATTATAAATATGTTCAAAACACAAAAGGAAAATACAGTCAATATATGAACAGTTAGGATATATGAGCTGAAAAATGAAAATTATAAATAGTATCATATCCATGAATGATTAAATATCCCTGGTCGGGGGGCTAAGTTCCCACATGCCTCACAGCCAAAAGAACGAATTATAAAACAGAAGCAATATTGTAACAAATTCAATAAAGACTTTAAAAATGGTCCACATCAAAAAAAAAAAAAAAAAGAAATGAGAAAATCATAAGATATTATCCGGTGCAAGGTAGAAAGAAAAAGATTAACCTTGCACTAGATAATACCTTATGATTATGGTTTATAATGCCTTATGAGTATAATTTTTCTTATTTATAATTATGATTTATCTCATGACACATTAGTTAATTCTTGCAAATTCAGAATGTCAAGAGATATAAAAGTTTATTACTTTAATTTTAACAGTACTTAGAACTTTTCTTCCTGCTTTGGTGAGATGTAATTGACATATAGCACTATATAAGTTTAAGGTGTACAGCATAACGATTTGACTTAAATACATCGTAAAATGACTACAGTAAGTTTAGTGAACATCCACTTTCTTATACAAATACAAAATTTAGTAGAACATTTTTCCCTATGATGCGAATTCTTAGTATTTCTTTTAACTTTTATATATGATATACAGTATCATATATATCATGTTGTACATTACATCACTATTACTTATTTATCTTATAACTGGAGGTTTGTACCTCTTGACTACCTTCATCCAATTATCCCTCCCCAGCCCCTTGCCTCTGGTAACCACAAGTTGACCTCTTTTTCTATGAGTTTAATTTTGAACTATAATTGAGCTACAACACTATGTTAGTTCCTAGTACACAACAGAGCGATTTGATATTTCTAAACACTTCAAAATGATCACCACAGTAAATCTACTTACCAACTGTCATCATACAAAGATATTACATAATTATTGACTATATTCCACATAATATACATTTCATACCCATGACTCAATTTGTAACTGAAAGTTTGTACATTTTAATTTCCCTCACCCATTTCTCTCCTCCCCCAACTCCTCGCCTCTGACAACTTATTTGTACTCTGTATCTGTGAGAATTTCTGTTTAGTTATGTCTGTTCATTTGTTTTGTTTTTCACGTTCTACATATTAGTGAAATAATATGGTATTTGTCTTTCTCTGACTTATTTTATTTAGCATATACCCTCTAGGTCCATCCACAGTGTTGCAAATGGCAAGATTCCATTCTTTTTTACGGCTGAGTAATATAACATTGCATATATATATGCAACCATATTTTCTTTATCAATTCATCCATTGATAGATGCTTAGGTTCCCTCCATATCTTAGCAACTGTAAATAATGCTGCTATGAAAACTGAGGTGCCTCCATCTTTTTGAATAAATGTTTTCTTTGGATAAATACCCAGGAGTGAAACTGACGGATCATATGGTAGTTCTATTTTTAATTTTTTGAGGAAATTCCATACTGTTTTCCATAGTGGTTGCACCAATTTACATTCGAACCAACAGTATACTAGGGTTCCCTTTTCTCTACACCCTTGTAAACCCTTGTTGTCTTTTTGATAATAGCCATTTGCATTCTCCCTGATAATTAATGAGGTTGAACATCTTTTCACGTTCCTGTTGGCTTTTTGTATGTCTTCTTTGGAAAAATGTCTATTCAGGTCCAATGCTCATTTTTTAATCAAATTGGTTTTTTGATGTTGAGCTGTACAAGTTCGTTGTATATTTTGGATATTAACCCCTTATCAGATATATCGTTTGCAAGTATCTTCTTGCATTCAGTTTTATTTTTATAATTTTTTATTTATTCAAAAATATTTTTATTTATTTATTTATTTAGTTTTGGCTGCGTTGGGTTTTCATTGCTACACACGGGTTTTCTCTAGTTGCGGTGAGCCAGAGCTACTCTTCGTTGCGGTGTGCAGGCTTCTCATTGCAGTGGCTTCTCTTGTTGCAGAGCACAGGCTCTGAGGTGCGCAGGCTTCAGTAACTGTGACATGTGGGGGGCTCAGCAGTTGTGGCTCGTGGATTTAGTTGCTCCACAGCATGTGGGATCTTCCCGGACCAGGGATCAAACCCATGTGCCCTGTATTGGCAGGAGGATTCTTAACAACTGCGCCACCAGGGAAGTCCCTTGCATTCAGTTTCAAAGCCTAAGTTATAAAGACTAAGTAAGCTTAATAAAATTAAAATGTGTCTAATATTTAATAATAGAAACATTTGGGAGAACAAAATAATGTCATGATTATATTAGATAAGACACATAGAACTTAAAACTAGAGGCTTGGCATCTCCAAAAATAACCAGCTGAAAATGTGGCCCCCTCCTCCTTTGCTGCACCCAAACCTCCAACTCCACCCCACTCCAGGTCTTTATGCTTTTTGGTTTTAATTTTGCCTTCTTTTATACCTCTAGGTAATAATCAAACAGGAGAGTAATGACAGCGAATAGGTGATCAAAGTAAAGGACAATGAATTATAACAGGGCAGAAAGTTCTGTGTGCCTACCAAACTTAGGGTCTACCTTTTGGAGTGAGGATCAAAATGTTATCATTCTTGAGAACTCAGTCACAGTAACACACTCATGTTCACCACACTTATGTCACTTTTAACTTCACCGTAAATGGATATGAGGTTAACTTGTCAATTCATGTTAAATTTTATTTATTTTTTATACAGCAGGTTATTAGTTATCTATTTTATACATATCAGTGTATATATGTCAATCCCAATCTACCAATTCATACCACCACCACCACAGCGCCCCCCCACCCCGCTTTCCCCTTTTGGTGTCCATACGCTTGTTCTCTACATCTGTGTCTCTATTTCTGCCCTGCAAACCGGTTCATCTGTACCATTTTTCTAGATTCCACATACATGCATTAATATGTGATATTTGTTTTTCTTTCTGACTTACTTCACTCTGTATGACAGTCTCTAGGTCCATCCACATCTCTACAAATGACACAACTTCGTTCCTTTTTATGGCTGAGTAATATAATATTCCATTGTATATATGTACCACATCTTCTTTATCCATTCATCTGTCAGTGGGCATTTAGGTTGCTTCCATGACCTGGCTATTGTAAATAGTGCTGCAATGAACATTGGGGTGCATGTGTCTTTTTGAATTATGGTTTCCTCTGGGAATATGCCCAGTAGTGGGATTGCTAGGTCATATGGCAATTCTATTTTTAATTTTTTAAGGAATTCAAGTTAAAAATGAGGTTTTTTTGCCAAAATAATGAGTTTTAACTATCCTTGTTTATTTCAAGAATTTCTTTAAAAAAATATGATTTACTCTTGGCTGAACAGCAAAGACATTCATTGTCTTGTGCATGAAGTACAGAAGGTTTAAGACCACTGTATCCTCTACATCCTATGTCCAGTTTAGCAAGGAATTCCAGATGTACAAAATTAGTTCTTTACACTTGTACTGGGCAAGAAACTTAGGACAGAAACAAGACTAGTAATTGGTTGGGTGAAGACAGTAAGAAATATGGTACTCTCCTTTCCTACTTCCCTAAGTTAGAGATGTCTGCTAAGAGATGGGCACGAATTTAGCTCAGATACAGGCTCCTGGCAGCTTTGGGTACCACTGCAAATGGATTTAACTGCACCTCTCTCACTATTTCCATGGAAATTTGTACCTCTGTAGAGACTTTCTGTTGTACTTCATGGTTAGTTCTTCCTGTTTCTTCTACTAAAGTGTACTCAGCTTGAGCTCAAGGAGTCAAAATTGAGAGGGAGGTACAGAGACTTACCATATACCCCCTGCCCACACACATGCAGAGCCTCCCCCATTATCATCACTTATCAGAATGGTACTTTTTTTAACCAAGGACAAATGTACATTAACACATCATAATTACACAAAGTTGTAATCTACCTTATGTTTCCCTCTTGGTGTTGTCTCTTTTATGAGTTTGCTAAGTAAATTACATGTATCTTAAATTACATATATCTATCATTATTATACCATGCAGAGTATTTTCACAGCTCAAAAAATCCTCTGATGCCAGAATGAAGACTACTTCTGGGATATCCACACCCACGCAATACTATTGCTTTCTCTACGCAGCTCTTCACAGACTTTTAGGAGAGCTTAAATGTGTCTTATAATGGGAAGAGGGAGGAAGGTACAATGTGTATGTGCATCCATGTGAGTGCTCTGTATTTTGCTCTTTTCACTTCTGTGCTCTATGCTTGCACATACTGAGCTCGGCCCATTCTGAGGTCCTGTTGGGGAGTTTGGCTTTCACCTCCATTTCAGTTTCCTCGTGGTCTTAGTCATCAGCAGACTTCCATGTATGTACTTTCAGATTTTCAGAAAATCATCACTCTCTAATTTCCCCATGATCGGCTACAATTCTCCTCACTTTTAAGATTTCATTCATTTTTGTGTTCCTTTATTGTCTCAGGAAGGAGAGAGGCAGGCATACGTGCACATTTTTGAATGAGCACCAAGGAGCTCCCTCTGAAATCATAACTTCCCACTGCTGATCTCAGGCTAGCTCGTTAGCCTCATGTTTCCAGTTCTTTTTCTGTTGACCTACGTATGGCCAGTGTTTTCATATGCAGGGGTTTCTTAATGGTAGCAGTTGCGGGGTCAGATTCTTGGTTTCACACTTAGCTCTGGAACTATCTGATGCATCACTTCAGGAGAGTTGCTTCCAGTGTGTGCCTGAGCCAGGGCACAATCAAGATTATTACTGTCGTCTACCTCTCAGAGAAACCTGAGAATGATTTCATGCATTTTCACTGCCATAGGATTTCTAAAACAGTCTTCTGATTTTAAAATAACCTTCTCTGTCATAAAAACCATAAGCAGACACAGGAAAATGCCAGCAGGAAAAGGTAAACTGAGTACATTCCAGTGTTCCATCAACACATCTTGAAAATTCTTCATCCTCACTGGTGAGTGATTCCTGAACGACATCCAGAATGCTAGGCTTAGGGGCCAGTAAGGAAGAAAAACAGCAATATAACTTTCTAAATCCTGCCCCTTGGTAGAACTTATCCTCAGTGTTGATTTCATTATGATTTCTCTTTTTCTACCTCTCTGACTAAATGAGAACTTGATGAATCATTGCATAATTAAATAACCATGAAACAGCAGGATGCATACTCTGGGCGCTCTCAACAGGCAGGATGTGTTTTCACTTCATTTGGTTCATAGAGGAAAGGTGACTCAAAGGGGAAATTTTTTCTTCTTAATACATTTTTTTTTAAACACACGATACATATATAGGGAGAAATAAAGGACTTGCTTCACAAACATCAACACTTATATTAACTTTCTAAACTTTTACAGACAACTAACCAAAGAAGTCCAGCCTTTAAACATCCCCTTATGTGTTTCCAGGATTTGGATTAACTAAATGAATCATTTCCATCTGGGTCTGGCCTCTGTCTCTGGCAGAGACACCAAAGGACTATTGCAGAAGGGATTGGTTATTGTCTTTGCTATTAGTCTCAGAAAATTAGTCAGAGCCAAAATATACTGATTTCCTTAATTCCCATGAGGATACCAACGTGTGTGTGTGTGTGTGTGTGTGTGTGTGTGTGTGTATATACACACACACACGATCAAAAACTTTGTATTTTTTCAGTAGTTAATACTTTTAGGTAAAAAGTCTAGAATCCTATTATTCCTTATAATTCTTAAGCATCGTAAAAGGCACAGACCAGGTGCTCTGACAATTCTTGTCCTTGTTCCTTTCATGTGTGTCTCTAACTTCCACGACAAACGTCCTGCGTTGGATTCAGGTCTTAAGAACCATTGACGTGAACCCCTTGATGGCTCTGTATTTGGAGTCCCTGCCCTCTCAATGTGTTACTATACACACTAACATGACCTTACCTGCAATGTTTGTCCCTATAAGCCTTTAGAGTTTAGTTTACGTCAATGTCCAGAGAGGCTTACTCTGGTCATCTGCAAGCTTAAATAATAAATGAGACTGTATCTGACATGAATTCTGAAGAGGCCCTCCTTTTTATGCTACTTCACCTGGAGATGTGCCTGCCTGGTTTTTTCAAATTATCTTTGTGGCAGTTATTTATAACAAATGCCTTCCCATTCTGCACTTTGAGTTTTTAAGAACCATTATGGGTAGAATCTTGTTGATTTCTGAAGACAGATTACCACTGCTTCCTCACATTGCCCCTACTTCCTTTCTATTGAACTAGTTTATAAAATCACTTGTTTCCCTAGTAGTTTACTTTTACCAAAACCGTTTAAATTCTTCACTAATTAATGAAAAGACAGGACCAGAAACTGGCAATACAAGGACAGAAATAGAAAAATCAATCTGGTTCTAAAAGTTATTTTAAGAAGGGTTTTCCTTAAAAAACTTAATTTCTCATTAACCCTGAAAAATTAGGAGCCTTGGATTGTCATTTAAACATTTTTCTGACATTGAATAAAGTAGGAAGACCTATTCCAACTTATTAAGAGAGTACATGCACTTACATACCTAAGCAATTCATTCCAGTGACTGGAATTCTGTTTATATAGAGTGAAAGAATACATAATTTAATTTCTAATAGCTTTATTTTAAATTTGCCTTCAGTTAAACAACTGATTAGACAAAAAGTCTGTCTATATTTAAGTTATGAGTTATAAGCACATATTTGAGATGGGTACCTTTAGAATACTACTAGTGATCAATACATTTTTAGAATGACCTGTAATTTTAAAACATTTAAATGCTGTATATTATTTGATACCTTATACCTAGGCAAGGTGCTGAAATTATATTTCTACATGAAAACAATTGGCTTTAATCGATTCTGCAGAAGATAAGCATCAGTCTTCTTAAAAGCAATAAGGAAACATAATTTTGGGGTAAAATGGAAAGAGTACTCCAAGCCTAAGTCAAAATTTTCCTACAAAATAGAAAAAAAGGTATGAAGGGAGACAGGAATGGCACTAAAGCGTACGATTAGCAGGATGAATGAGTCTCACGTACCCTGAACCTATGCATCAAATAGGCCTAAATTTCATGTGGTATTTTCGGTTTAAAAAATTCCAGTGAACACATTTTTATATGTGTTTATATATATATATATATTTTTTTTAATATTTATTTTTGGCTGCGTTGGGTCTTCATTGCTGCACGGGGGCTTTCTCTAGTTGCGGTGAGGAGGGGCTACTCTTCGTTGTGGTGCACAGGCTTCTCATCGCAATGGCTTCTCTTGTTGCGGAGCACGGGCTGTAGGCGCGCGGGCTTCAGTAGTTGTGGCTCGTGGGCTCTAGAGCACAGGCTCAGTAGTTGTGGTGCATGGGCTCAGTTGCTCTGTGGCATGTGGAATCTTCCAGGACCAGGGATTGAACCTGTGTCTCTTGCACTGGCAGGCAGATTCCTATCCACTGTGCCACCAGGGAAGCCCTCATTCAATTTTTATTATGGTTGATAAGTTTATAACTTCTATAATAACATGATTTCATCTATATGATACTGCCTTCCCATCGATAACCAAGTTTCTCAAAAAACACACAATATTCGTGTGATCTAACAGTGGAGCAAGTTGCCAAAATACCTCTTCTCTTTAGAAGAATAGCAATTCCTTTTGTCCTTCAGTGGTTTAGAAGTGGTTCTCCTTTCTTGGATAAATAGACCACAGAGACTATCCTGTATGTAAGTGTGTCCCTCAAATTTCTGCCATTTGGTTTAAAATCTGGAAGTGTTTTTGCAGGCATTCTGCTAAAATCACCCTAAAATAACCATATCGTTGGTTCACGAATTGGCCCCCCTACATGGAGGGCAAGGAGAGAGCACTCCAGATTGGTAGGTGGCAGTTCTAATAAGCAACTTACTTAGGAGCCTTGCTTGTACAAGCGCTCACCCACCAGGACCTTAGAAGTTTCTATATGGACCTTACCTGGGTTTAGCCTGGATGGTCTCCACACCTTACTCTCTCATGGTTACCTCCTAGTGATAGCTCTGCCTACGGGAACAGTGGGTTCAAGATTTCATAGGTTCAGCTCTCCAGTCAACTCAACTGATGGTCACATCCTCTCAATGATCTCCTCCAAAACAGCTGCTGTTCCTAAAGCTGGCTTGTTAGCAATCTTTATTTTCCAGGTTTCTATCAGAGCGCATCTTGTTCTGACAACTACAAACAGCTTCTGTGACCTTATTGATTGTATATCCGTGGTCTTTGGCAGAAATGCAGCTTTGTCCATCATGCACATATCCCATATGAAATTATTCCAGATGTGTTTACTGTCTACTTACTATCTTTTCAATAAATGTAGTTTATTTTAGTAACAGAGGTCCAGGAAGGGAGCAAGGAAAGCAGGGTTTTGGCTCTGGCTTGGCACCTGTATTTGATAGCTTAAACAAGGCACCTCACCACCCTAAATTTGTTCCTCAACAGTAAAATACGAGTATTGACTAAACACTCTCCCTTTCCATAAATGCCATGGAATTTTTTCATTATGAAGGGTGGAACGTGTCTTCTTTGGTACATATAATCAGCTTAAGCCCTACTATTGATGGAATACAAATTCTTTTATTACCATAGTATCTGTTCTACCTCATGGTGGCTGGATCTCCCCCTTCCCGAGACATCTAGCTACTTCTAGACTTTTTTCCACTGAGGTCTGTAGTCCAACAGTATATCTTTTGGAGGGAGAGAATATTACATTAAGGTGAGAATTAGCCTCACTTAAGAAACGACTTCCTTTGAACACTTTGGGCTATCAAATTTGGCCTGTAATTTGAAGACTTTCCTTTTCATTCTTTCAAGCAATCTATTTTAACTTTAAAAAATTACATCAACTGATCAGCTCTTTGTCAAAAAAACCCCACACATCACACTGATTGACAATTTGAGATTATACTCCAAAATGTAAGACGTCAGGTAAAAAAAATTCCAGAATAGTAAATCCTACTTGTTAAATAGTGGAAATACATGTGTTTGTACCTAAACTCTTTTGTCTAGTTGACTGGCTCTAATTAAACAACTCCCAAGTTTCAGAACAAGATGGAGGTTCACTTTATTTTTAAAGGATTAGAAGAGAAATCCTAACATTTCCAAGAAAGGCAACCTTTACAGTAGCTCAGGTTAGAGACCCAGGAACATTGCCACTCAAGAGGCAATACCATCAAGAGCAAAAGGGAGAGTACTTCTACTCCTACAAAACCTACATCCTAAGATGACTCACTTAACTTCTCTAACCCTCAATTCTCACATCTGTCAAGTGGGGATATTATTAAATTCCATCCACGCATAGTTACTGAGAGGATAAAATGTGAACTTAGAACTATTAGACTCATGTTACACTCTATATAAATGCAAGGGCTGTAGTTAAAGCATACAGTTAAGAGCTGGGATGAGAATCGGGACATAGTTTTGATCCTGTTTAAGGCAAATCATCGACGCATCTGGGCCTCAGATTCTTCATCTGTAAGAGAGGGAGCTAAATTAGATGATGTGATTTCTCTATCAACTATGAAATTTTATGACAGAAGAATTGAAAGGTGGGTAAGTTTGTCATTTGATAAGTGTGTGAGGCGGGGTGAAATGAATGTCTTAGTCTTACATAGCCTGCCAAAGTCAGGACTTAATCCAGTGGGCCTATTACATGCCAAGCAACATGCTAAGCTCTGAATTAAAAACATATTTTAAAACTTGTTAAAAGTGGCCTTCTCTTCCATTGCTCTTTCATCAATAAAGCTTAATAAAACAAACAAAACTCTTCGAGGGATAAAAAAACAAAGTACATTTAAGTACACCAATATGTGACGAGTTTACATAACCAGTCTCTAGTGTTTCATTAGCGAATGCAGCTGTTTTCTTGCTTTTTTACCCCAGCACATTTTTTCAACATGATATGTATGTCTCCACTGTCCTATGTCTCCATGACACAAGACAACAAACACAATTCTGGCACAATAATTTAAATAGTCCATGCAAAAAGCCATTAGTTGAAAGTAATCTCTATTTTTATAGCAATTTATAGGAAATATGGGAATGCTTATATATACATATTATCTACTTGTGAATTTATATAAATTCATATTCATGTGTTTAATTTGCTTTAAGAAACTCTTAAGGGAAAATAGAACATGTACTCATATGAGACACATTTTAGTATCTATGGTTAGTACGGTATTTTTATGACTAACATTAACAAAATGCTAAGGAAGGAATATCAAAGGTCAAGGTGCTTTCACAGGGGGAAAGAAGACTATCATGGATTTTTACTTCAGGGCAAAACCCTTAGGCCCTGACAAATGTTTTCTGAACTCCTGCTAATATTCAACATCTTTCCTGAATTGCGTTCACTGGATGAAAACTTCTTTGCTGAAGTCCCAGGAAGAAGTAGAACATCTACTTCTATTTGAGAACTTAATGTCAGCAGCTAAGAAAGGCAAATTTGAGAGTACATGGCAGAGCTTTGGTGGCCCTGGTACCAGAGGACAGGAGAAATAGACACTTCCCTAAACAGAACAGTCAGGAAGCAGAGATGAGGGACCACCTCAGTCTACTTCACAATGTAATCCAATGTTAGGTCATGACCATGCTTTACGTATCATCATTTAAAGAGATTTTAAACACGTATCTTAAATTGGCAATGAAGGATCATTTGCATATATATTTAGGAGTCCCTCAACACTGAGAATTTTTAAATTTTCATGTATTCATTTTGATGCTAAATAAAAGGAAAATTTGTTTTGCTATTGAAAAGCCAAAAATTCTCTTTTGCAATAATACTTCCAATTGGAAGACATTTTCAGAGAATAATGTTACAGTTCCTCAGGTTAGTATTTGTCAAACAGAGGTATCTGGAAGACTATTAAGTCTGAAAGATTTTTCCCCTTGAGCATGGAAAGCTCAAGTCTGACTTGACAAAGACTAAATAGGGAGACCTACAAAGAACAACTGTTGATGCTGAAGGTGACCTTGACATTTCTAGTCAGTCTGAAATAGATTCAGGAAAAAAACAAACCCTCTGCAGGTAGACCTTCAAGAAATGCTCAGCGGGCTTTCCTGGTGGCACAGTGGTTGAGAGTCCGCCTGCCGATGCAGGGGACACGGGTTCGTGCCCCGGTCTGGCAGGATCCCACATGCCGCGGAGCGGCTGGGCCCGTGAGTCATGGCCGCTGAGCCTGTGCGTCTTGAGCCTGTGATCCGCAACAGAAGAGCCCACAACAGTGAGAGGCCCGCGTACCGCCAAAAAAAAAAAAAAAAGAAATGCTCAGCGTAAAATTGTGCAGAGGACTTAGAAAGCCACTACAGTAATGGGATATCAGAGAGTTAAGCTAAGGGGAAAAGCTTTTTTGGAGACAATAATTAAACATCCTAAAACTTACTGGGATAGATGCTTCAAGCCCTATGGCACTTACTCTCAGTGTTTTCCAGTATGTGGCTACTGCCATCAGAACCACTTGATAAAAAAAAACAGATGCTTGGCCCAGACCCGGACCTACTGAATCACAATTTCTTGGGCAGGGGCCTGAAAACCTGATTTATATTAAGCTCCCCAGGTCATTCTGATGCACAAAGAGATTAAGAACTACCACTCAGTTTTAAAAGGTACTTAGGAAATACCACCTACCCCTGCATAATCCCATTTCTTCCTCCCCACTATGGCTAAGACATAGAATATACTGAAAATGGCAACAATGTCAGATACATCTCAGGACTATGTAATGATCCAGGGGCATCAGTGATGAGAGAAATGTCTCTGTAGCTTCTTCATTAGTTTTCTCATTCTTGAAATTCTCAAAATGCTTTATTGTCAGAAGAAGTTTGGAAAAATGATGTTTAGAGAGCCTAATATTAGCTTGACAATGATGGTTGTAAATAAACTTAATACACAGTCATACATTCTTGTATACAGCTAAGGCCTCTGTGGCCCAGTTCAACACATAACATCTCAAAACACTTAAGACAGCAGAAAATTGTTTAGCCAAAATATTTGAACCTGATATTTAAAAAGAACAGATGTTCATCTTTTAACTAGAATGAATTAAGTAACATTTCTGATTAAGTACATTCACTGAAGAAATTTGGAGAACACTGAAAAGCATAAAAAACAAATCAAAATACATTAAATATGAGCCTCAACTAGAATGTCAGTTCTATAAGCAGATATTTTTGTTTCAGGCATTGCTGTATATACAGTACTCTGACTAGGTCCTGGCACTCAAATTGACTATTCAGTATTTTATATGGTTGAAAAGAAAATAACGATTGATATTTTGACAAATATCCATGTCTCTTCTCTCATAAGCAAACATCTATTTATGTATCCCTTAATGTTTCACTCCCTAGAACTTACTAAAATTTAAAGAACATGTCTATACATATACTTTTAAATGTACCATCTTCCCTCTGGAAAGTTTTTACTAATTACACACAAAACTGTACCAGATTGTCTTTCTGTTTGTTTGCTTCCTTTTCCAAGTACCGTGGATAGTAATAATTTCCTATTATCACTTATACTTTTTTTTTTTTTTTTGCAGTACGCGGGCCTCTCACTGTGTGGCCTCTCCCGTTGCGGAGCACAGGCTCCGGACGCGCAGGCTCAGCGGCCATGGCTCACTGGCCCAGCCGCTCCGTGGCATGTGGGATCCTCCCGGACCAGGGCACGAACCTGCGTCACCTGCATCAGCAGGCAGACTCTCAACCACTGTACCACGAGGGAAGCCCCACTTACATTTTTCATGATAATTTTTCATGCTGTGGTCATCTGCATTCTTTTTTGGTAAACACCTGGCAATTTCCTATTTGCCCATATTTCTAATATGAAAAAAAGAGCTGCCAGTTTAAAAAAAAAATTGCTAACAAGTCTTTACGTTAAAAAGTGTAAGTTCTTTTTAATTATATGCTGCAGAATTTTCCAAAGTTGATGTTTGCTTTTTAATATTACAGAGTTATAAGATTTCGCTTATTTTGTGGTTACACTTCATAGTATTTTATTACTTTTTTCAATGCTGAGATAAGCTTAAAGTAATCAAATGTGCCTATCTGCTCATTATGTATGGGGGATCATTAGTTTAGAGTTCAATTTGGTGAAGCTGTCTTTATTTTGGGAACTGGGACCTGACTTATGGTATCAAACTATCAATAAATGAGTAAAGTATGCTGCAACTTCAAAATTATGAGAAATTTGTGAAGAGTTGGTCATGTAGTGAGTTAATAATTGATGAAAGAAATACAAGTTATAAGCATGCATATTTGGAATACTTTTTACAATGTGGTACTTAAATGAGCTTATTATCATTCTCTCTTCCTTAAGATTGAATGAGGTAAGCTTAGAAAATGAGCATTGATCCTCTGGCCTTAGTGGGCATCTTTTCGAATCTCCCTTGTTAATGGATATTCTCAGTCTCTGACTTCTTTCTGACATTATGGATGACCTTTCCACGTAAGCCCAGGCTACCCTGTCAATTAGCTTCTGAGTATGCTTGAGAGAATACAAACAGTGTATTTAGAGGCTACAGGTATAACCTCATATTTCCCTGAACTTACCAGCTTAGCTTTGTCCTCCTTTTAGGACTGACAGTAAAATCGGCTATGAGAATGCAAATGGATTTAGTTAAATTTTATTTTTAAAGTACAAAAAGAATTATCTCTGTGTTGCTTTGAAAATGACCTAAGGGGGGGACCTTGAAGATGGCGGAAGAGTAAGACGCGGAGATCGCCTTCCTCCCCACGGATACACCAGAAATACATCTACACGTGGAACAACTCCTACAGAACACCTACTGAAGGCTGGCAGAAGACCTCAGACCTCCCAAAAGGCAAGAAACTCCCCACGTACCTGGGTAGGGCAAAAGAAAAAAAAGAAAAAACAGAGACAAAAGAATAAGGACGGCACCTGCGCCAGTGGGAGGGAGCTGTTAAGGAGGAAAAGTTTCCACACACTTGGAAGCCCCTCCGCGGGTGGAGACTGCGGGAGGCGGAGGGGGGGCCTTCGGGACCGCGGAGTAGTGCACAGCGACGGGTGCGGAGGGCAAAGCGGGGAGATTCCCGCACAGAGGATCGGTGCCGACCGGCACTCACTAGCCCGAGAGGCTTGTCTGCTCACCCGCCCGGGCGGGCGGGGCTGCGAGCTGAGGCTCGGGTTTCGGTTTTGGACGGAGCGCAGGGAGAAGACTGGGGTTGGCGGTTTGAACATAGCCTGAAGGGGTTAGTGCACCACGACTAGCCGGGAGGGAGTTCGGGGAAAAGCCTGCACCTGCCGAAGAGGCAAGAGACTTTTTCTTCCCTCTTTGTTTCCTGGTGCGCGAGGAGAGGGGTTTAAGAGCGCTGCTTAAAGGAACTCCAGAGACGGGCGCGAGCCGCGGCTAAAAGCGCGAACCCCAGAGACGGGCGCGAGCCGCGGCTAAAAGCGCGAACCCCAGAGACGGGCGCGAGCCGCGGCTAAAAGCGCGGACCCCAGAGACGGGCGGGAGACGCTAAGGCTGCTGCTGCCGCCACCAAGGGGCCTGTGTGCGAGCACAGGTCACTCTCCACACCCCTCTTCCGCGGAGCCTGTGCAGCCCGCCACTGCCAGGTTCCCGGGAACCAGGGACAACTTCCCCGGGACAACGCACGGCGGGCCTCAGGCTAGTGCAACATCACGCCGGCCGCTGCCGCAACGTCACGCCGCCTCTGACGCCGCAGGCCCGCCCCGCACGCAGTGCCCCTCCTTCCCCCCACCCCCGGCCTGAGTGAGCCAGAGCCCCCGAATCAGCGGCCCCTTTAACCCTGTCCTGTCTGAGCAAAAAACAGACGCCCTCCAGCGACCTACACGCAGAGGCAGGGCCAAATCCAAAGCTGAGCTCCTGTGAGCTGTGAGAACAAAGAAGAGAAAGGGAAATCTTTCCCAGCAGCCTCAGAAGCAGCGGATTAAAGCTCCACAATCAACTTGATATACCCTGCATCTGTGGAATACCTGAATAGACAAGGAATGATCCCAAATTGAAGAGGTGGAATTTAGGAGCGAGATCTATGATTTTTTTCCCTTTTCCTCTTTTTGTGAATGTGTACGTGTATGCTTATGTGTGAGATCTTGTCTGTATACTCTTGCTTCCACCATTTGTCCTAGGGCTCTATCCGTCCATGGTTTTTTAAAAAAAATTTTTTTCTCAATAATTAATTTTAATTGTAATAACTTTATTATACTTTACCTTCGTTCCTTCTTTCTTTCTTTCTTTCCGTCCTTCCCTCCTTTAGACAACGAATCACCCCAAATTGAGGAGGTGGTCTCTGAGAGCAAGATTTATGATTTTTCCCCCTTTACCTCTTTTTGTGAAGGTGTATGTGTATACTTCTGTATAAGATTTTCTCTGTATAGCTTTGCTTCCAACATTTGTCCTAAGGTTCTATCCGTCCCTCTGTTTTTCTTTTTTCTAAATATTTTTTAATTCAATAACTATATTATACTTTATTTTATTTTTACTGTATCTTCTTTCTGTCTTTTTTCCTTCTTTCCCTCCTTCCTTCCTTCCTTCCTCCCTCCCTCCCTCCTTTCTTTCCTTCTTTGCTTCTTTCTTCCTTCCTTCCTTTCCTCCTTTCCTTCTTTCTTTCCTCATACTTCTACTAATTCTCTCTACTTTTTCTCCCTTTTATTCTGAGCCGTGTGGATGAAAGGCTCTTGGTGCTCCAGCCAGGAGTCAGGGTTCTGCCTCTGAGGTAGGAGAGCCAACTTCAGGACACTGGTCAACAAGAGACCTCCCAGCTCCACATAATATTAAACGGTGGAAATCTCCCAGTGACCTCCATCTTAACACCAGCACCCAGCTTCACTCAACGACCAGCAAGCCACAGTGCTGGACAACCTATGCCAAACAATTAGCAAAACAGGAACACAACCCCACCCATTAGCAGAGAGGCTGCCTAAAATCATAATAAGGCCACAGACACCCCAAAACACACCACCAGACGTGAACCTGCCCACTAGAGAGACAAGATCCAGCCTCATCCACCACAACACAGGCACTAGTCCCCTCCACCAGGAAGCCTACACAACCCACTGAAACAACCTTAGCCACTGGAGACAGACATCAAAAACAACGGGAACTACGAACGTGCAGCCTGCAAAAAGGAGACCCCAAACACAGTAAGATAAGCAAAATGAGAAGACAGAAAAACACACAGCACATGAAGGAGCAAGATAAAAATGCACCAGACCTAACAAATGAAGAGGAAATAGGCAGTCTACCTGAAAAAGAATTCAGAATAATGATAGTAAGGATGATCCGAAATCTTGGAAGTAGAATGGACAAAATGCAAGAAACAGTTAACAAGGACCTAGAAGAAATAAAGATGAAACAAGCAATGATGAACAACGCAATAAATGAAATTAAAAGTACTCTAGATGGGATCAATAACAGAATAACTGAGGCAGAAGAACGGATAAGTGACCTGGAAGATAAAATAGTGGAAATAACTACTGCAGAGCAGAATAAAGAAAAAAGAATGAAAAGAACTGAGGACAGTCTCAGAGACCTCTGGGACAACATTAAACGCACCAACATTCGAATTATAGGGGTTCCAGAAGAAGAAGAGAAAAAGAAAGGGACTGAGAAAATATTTGAAGAGATTATAGTTGAAAACTTCCCTAATATGGGAAAGGAAATAGTTAATCAAGTCCAGGAAGCACAGAGAGTCCCATACAGGATAAATACAAGGAGAAATACACCAAGACACATATTAATCAAACTGTCAAAAATTAAATACAAAGAAAGCATATTAAAAGCAGCAAGGGAAAAACAGCAAATAACACACAAGGGAATCCCCATAAGGTTAACAGCTGATCTCTCAGCAGAAACCCTACAAGCCAGAAGGGAGTGGCATGATATACTGAAAGTGATGACGGAGAAAAACCTGCAACCAAGACTACTCTACCCAGCAAGGATCTCATTCAGATTTGATGGAGAAATTAAAACCTTTACAGACAAGCAAAAGCTGAGAGAGTTTAGCACCACCAAACCAGCTTTACAACAAATGCTAAAGGAACTTCTCTAGACAAGGAACACAAGAGAAGGAAAAGACCTGTAATAACGAACCCAAAACAATATAGAAAATGGGAATAGGAACATACATATCGATAATTACCTTAAATGTAAATGGACTAAATGCTCCCACCAAAAGACACAGATTGGCTGAATGGATACAAAAACAAGACCCTTATATATGCTGTCTACAAGAGACCCACTTCAGACCTACAGACACATACAGACTGAAAATAAGGGGATGGAAAAAGATATTCCATGCAAATGGAAACCAAAAGAAAGCTGGAGTAGCAATTCTCATATCAGACAAAATAGACTTTAAAATAAGGACTATTACAAGAGACAAAGAAGGACACTACATAATGGTCAAGGGATCGATCCAAGAAGAAGATATAACAATTGTAAATATTTATGCACCCAACATAGGAGCACCTCAACACATAAGGCAAATACTAACAGCCATAAAAGGGGAGATTGACAGTAACACATTCATAGTAGGGGACTTTAACACCCCACTTTCACCCATGGACAGATCATCCAAAATGAAAATAAATAAGGAAACACAAGCTTTAAATGATACATTAAACAAGATGGACTTAATTGATATTTATAGGACACTCCATCCAAAAACAACAGAATACACATTTTTCTCAAGTGCTCATGGAACATTCTCCAGGATAGATCATATCTTGGGTCACAAATCAAGCCTTGGTAAATTTAAGAAAATTGAAATTGTATCAAGTATCTTTTCTGACCACAACGCCATGAGACTAGATATCAATTACAGGAAAAGATCTGTAAAAAATACAAACACATGGAGGCTAAACAATACACTACTTAATAATGAAGTGATCACTGAAGAAATCAAAGAGGAAATAAAAAAATACCTAGAAACAAATGACAATGGAGACACAACGACCCAAAACCTATGGGATGCAGCAAAAGCAGTTCTAAGGGGGAAGTTTATAGCAATACAAGCCCACCTTAAGAAGCAGGAAACATCTCGAATAAACAACCTAACTTTGCACCTCAAGCAATTAGAGAAAGAAGAACAAAAAAACCCCAAAGCTAGCAGAAGGAAAGAAATCATAAAAATCAGATCAGAAATAAATGAAAAAGAAATGAAGGAAACGATAGCAAAGATCAATAAAACTAAAAGCTGGTTCTTTGAGAAGATAAACAAAATAGATAAACCACTAGCCAGACTCATCAAGAAAAAAAGGGAGAAGACTCAAATCAATAGAATTAGAAATGAAAAAGGAGAAGTAACAACTGACACTGCAGAAATAAAACAAATCATGAGAGATTACTACAAGCAACTCTATGCCAATAAAATGGACAATCTGGAAGAAATGGACAAATTCTTAGAAATGCACAACCTGCCAAGACTGAATCAGGAAGAAATAGAAAATATGAACAGACCAATCACAAGCACTGAAATTGAAACTGTGATTAAAAATCTTCCAACAAACAAAAGCCCAGGACCAGATGGCTTCACAGGTGAATTCTATCAAACGTTTAGAGAAGAGCTAACATCTATCCTTCTCAAACTCTTCCAAAATATAGCAGAGGGAGGAACACTCCCAAATTCCTTCTACGAGGCCACCATCACCTTGATACCAAAACCAGACAAGGATGTCACAAAGAAAGAAAACTACAGGCCAATATCACTGATGAACATAGATGCAAAAATCCTCAACAAAATACTAGCAAACAGAATCCAACAGCACATTAAAAGGATCATACACCATGACCAAGTGGGGTTTATTCCAGGAATGCAAGGATTCTTCAATATACGCAAATCTATCAATGTGATAAACCATATTAACAAATTGAAGGAGAAAAACCATATGATCATCTCAATAGATGCAGAGAAAGCTTTCGACAAAATTCAACACCCATTTATGATAAAAACCCTGCAGAAAGTAGGCATAGAGGGAACTTTCCTCAACATAATAAAGGCCATATATGACAAGCCCACAGCAAACATCATCCTCAATGGTGAAAAACTGAAAGCATTTCCACTAAGATCAGGAACAAGACAAGGTTGCCCACTCTCACCACTCTTATTCAACATAGTTTTGGAAGTTTTAGCCACAGCAATCAGAGAAGAAAAGGAAATAAAAGGAATCCAAATCGGAAAAGAAGAAGTAAAGCTGTCACTGTTTGCAGATGACATGATACTATACATAGAGAATCCTAAAGATGCTACCAGAAAACTACTAGAGCTAATCAATGAATTTGGTAAAGTAGCAGGATACAAAGTTAATGCACAGAAATCTCTGGCATTCCTATATACTAATGATGAAAAATCTGAAAGTGAAATCAAGAAAACACTCCCATTTACCATTGCAACAAAAAGAATAAAATATCTAGGAATAAACCTACCTAAGGAGACGAAAGACCTGTATGCAGAGAATTATAAGACACTGATGAAAGAAATTAAAGATGATACAAATAGATGGAGAGATATACCATGTTCTTGGGTGGGAAGAATCAACATTGTGAAAATGACTCTACTACCCAAAGCAATCTACAGATTCAATGCAATCCCTATCAAACTACCACTGGCATTTTTCACAGAACTAGAACAAAAAATTTCACAATTTGTATGGAAACACAAAAGACCCCGAATAGCCAAAGCAATCTTGAGAACGAAAAAAGGAGCTGGAGGAATCAGGCTCCCTGACTTCAGACTATACTACAAAGCTACAGTAATCAAGACAGTATGGTACTGGAACAAAAACAGAAATATAGATCAATGGAACAGGATAGAAAGCCCAGCGATAAACCCACGCACATATGGACACCTTATCTTTGATAAAGGTGGCAGGAATGTACAGTGGAGAAAGGACAGCCTCTTCAATAAATGGTGCTGGGAAAACTGGACAGGTACATGTAAAAGTATGAGATTAGATCACTCCCTAACACCATACACAAAAATAAGCTCAAAATGGATTAAAGACCTAAAGGTAAGGCCAGAAACTATCAAACTCTTAGAGGAAAACATAGGCAGAACACTCTATGACATAAATCACAGCAAGATCCTTTCTGACCCACCTCCTAGAGTAATGGAAATAAAAACAAAAATAAACAAATGGGACCTAATGAAACTTCAAAGCTTTTGCACAGCAAAGGAAACCATAATCAAGACCAAAAGACAACCCTCAGAATGGGAGAAAATATTTGCAAATGAAGCAACTGACAAAGGATTAATCTCCAAAATTTACAAGCAGCTCATGCAGCTCAATAACAAAAAAACAAACAACCCAATCCAAAAATGGGCAGAAGACCTAAACAGACATTTCTCCAAAGAAGATATACAGAATGCCAACAAACACATGAAAGAATGCTCAACATCATTAATCATTAGAGAAATGCAAATCAAAACTACAATGAGATATCATCTCACACCAGTCAGAATGGCCATCATCAAAAAATCTAGAAACAATAAATGCTGGAGAGGGTGTGGAGAAAAGGGAACACTCTTGCACTGCTGGTGGGAATGTGAATTGGTTCAGCCACTATGGAGAACAGTATGGAGGTTCCTTAAAAAACTACAAATAGAATTACCATATGACCCAGCAATCCCACTACTGGGCATATACCCTGAGAAAACCATAATTCAAAAAGAGTCATGTACCAAAATGTTCATTGCAGCTCTATTTACAATAGCCCGGAGATGGAAACAACCTAAGCGCCCATCATCGGATGAATGGATAAAGAAGATGTGGCACATATATACAATGGAATATTACTCAGCCTTAAAAAGAAATGAAATTGAGCTATTTGTAATGAGATGGATAGACCTAGAGTCTGTCATAGAGTGAAGTAAGTCAGAAAGAAAAAGACAAACACCGTATGCTAACACATATATATGGAATTTAAGGGGAAAAAAAAATGTCATGAAGAACCTAGGGGTAAGACAGGAATAAAGACGCAGACCTACTGGAGAACGGACTTGAGGATATGGGGAGGGGGAAGGGTGAGCTTTGACAGTGCGAGAGAGAGTCATGGACATATACACACTAACAAACGTAGTAAGGTAGATAGCTAGGGGGAAGCAGCCGCAAGGCACAGGGATATTAGCTCGGTGCTTTGTGACAGCCTGGAGGGGTGGGATAGGGAGAGTGGGAGGGAGGGAGACGCAAGAGGGAAGACATATGGGAACATATGTATATGTATAACTGATTCACTTTGTTATAAAGCAGAAACTAACACACCATTGTAAAGCAATTATACCCCAATAAAGATGTTAAAAAAAAAAAAAAAAAATGACCTAAAAGTAGGTCCAATTCAGGATAGTGAAAATTCACTTTGATTTTAATATTTAGGTGAAATAATGCATACAAACTAATGATTTGTTATTAAAATTTAAATAATTCTCTCAATATTACTCCTAAATTTCATATAAAGTTTGTTTTTAATAATCTGAGATCACAGAAATCACTAGAAATCACTGGGAAAAAATGCACTGTTGTATTATGACTTTGCCAAAAGTCTTTATCTGATTAAATTTATTATGTTTCCTAGCATTCCCTAAACTGACACAGTGTCTAACTCCATTTTTTTAAAAAGTAACATTTCTGAACACCTAAACCTAAAAATTGATTACTAGCAGGAATTACGGGTAAGTCTCACTTTTGAATTCTTTGATGAATTAGAAATTACCTCACGAGTAGATAAGTGCCTTAAGATGGGGCAGTTTCATATTATGTCTTTGTATCCTCAGAGTTCATCTGACATGCAGAACATACACACACATACAAATCATTGTTGAAAAATTAAATCTGCAGAGAGAAGGATGGCTGGAGACAGAACGCAACCAGGAGAAAGAAATATTAGCTCTGCCAGCCCTGTTTCAGTCATATTTTTGACTATTTATAATAAAGGAAAGTAAACAGATTGGAAAGCACCACCAAATACCAACAATTAGGTCTGCAAAACTCTCAGCAAAGCTGTGGAGTTTTACTCAAGTCACTCATGTCCTCTCCCCTACACGACTGCCTTATTCAGGCCTCACTGCTTTCACAGTGCACAAGGAAGCACTGAATCCAAATATTCAAATGTATGCATTTATACAGAACACAAATAAGTAGTTCAAAATCCTCTCAGGAATTTGTATCAAATACTGTATACTTCTTATAGCCAAAGACAGTAGGCACACCGATTAAAAAATGATTTTCTGATTTATAAATTTGTATTTAACTAAACAGTAAGTAGTGAGTCCTCATTTTTCATACCTTGGATCAGCTTTTCTTTATGTGAAGTCACCAGGTCTTTGAGCTTTGGTTAGCAAATAAACAATATCCCCTCAAAGCTCTGAGGAAATGTGAACAGCCTTGATGTGGCCTGGTTAGGAAGACATGAAAACCCACTGAACAAATCACTCGTGGAGGAGATGAGTTTGCATTTCAGTATCTCATCCGTAAAGGAAATTCGATGAGTTAATTTCTAAGGCTGGATTTACTGAAAAATTCTTAATTTCTAATTAGGCATTCACTATTTCTCAGTGTATTTCACCATCTAGGTTCATAACAAATCACATACAAGATACATGCCTTTCCACAAACAAGAATAGAACAGAAAGCCGGGGGGAAATACTAAGAAACTTGTTATCAAAACAGACTCCAAAAGGAATGTCTGAAAATACTGGATCTCCTTACACTGAGCTATTACCACTTTCTTCAAGTGATATTAAATTACATGATCCATTTTTATAAAATGAAAGCCGAGATACCATCATAAGTTACATCCCACAAAGGCAGGGACTTCACTTTTCTGTAAATGAAGATTTATATGGAAGATAAATAATAAAACATGAGAGATGAGCTGCTCTGGACGAAGCAGTGTTGAGAGCCCTATTCCCATATCATGCCCCGAAGGGGCGCCATAGAGCTTCTAGTGCACGTGTTCCCGGACTAGGATCCAAGCGTGCTTGTACTGAGATATGGATGTTTCCAGCCCTCTGAGCAGCCAAAGCATTTCAGTACGTTGCCTCTCCTGATCACGCTTTATCAGTTTACCCTAAAGTACTCTAGAAATGTTAGTTTTCTTTTTTACTTGCACCGTGATAGAAAGATTGAAAACCACTGTAGCACGACAGATAAATTAGCCAGTTAAACTTGAGTTAACAGGTGTGACCTGTTGACACTGACAGAAGAACCTTAATATGGCTCTTAAAGTACTTGTGATTGGGATTGCAGGCCCACCCACCTGAATTTGGTTGCCAGCCTGCCCCACAAGGCTGGAAAAACTGAATCGCTCAATTCAACTGCTTACTTGGGCGGGGGGCGGGGGCGGGCACTTAATTTTTCTCAGAAGATCATTTGGCTTATTTGGGTACCTCTAGCTCTTTATGATAAGCCATGCCATCTGCATAAGAAAAGGTAGCTATTTTTCTATTTTGTGATTGGAAGGCATGCAACTAGTTCATTAAGGGGGAAAAAATGCCTTAATTTGGGTAGAAGTTAAAGAAATTGGAGCCAAGGTCTTTGATATACACCACTTGAGGTGAATATCTTCCATCAGGAGAAGACCTGCCCTGTCAGATTAGACTTTCAGAAGTATTCAGAGTTGAGACTGTGTTAAGTGCTTTATAAACATTATATGAAGTTCTCATAAGTAACAAGATCTTCTTTTTTAACAGTTGAAAAATCTGGAGTTCACAGGAGTGATGATAAAATTCGATTTATTCCAGGTGATCTCTAAGTCCTAACAGATAGGACAACCTGGTTGGTTGAACCGTTCCAGTAGCTTACTGTGGGACTGTGTGTGGGTGACTAAAAGCACGTGCCCTTCACCCCATCAGAATTCTGAGCTCTGTGAAAGTACACTAAATGTGGATGCAAGGTCCCCAGATGGTTTTGCTGTATAGATAGACTGAAAACCAAAGTGAAGGGCTGCCTGTTCACGAACGAAGGCAGACTAATTCTTAAGTCCATCTTCAAGAGTGGCAGATGAAGAGTTACTTAATATCAATGATCAGAAAACATTCAGACCTAGTTCAACTAACAGCTAACAACATTCAGCTAACAGTTTTGGAAGCAGGCAAAATTCTCCCAGTGCCTTTTTCAATATGAAGTAATTATCAGATGACTCCATACAAGAAAGATGTATTGGGTGAAGACAGTTTCATAGAATTTCAAAGTGGAAAAAAAAAAAAACCTGAATTACAGGTGTTTTTTTTTTTTTCTAACCCTGGCATATTAGATTCACTTTGGGACAATTTTTTAAAATACTGATTCCAGGATTTTAACCAGAGATCAATTAAAACAGAATTTCCAATGACAGATGTGAATATTAGTACCTTTTTGAAACTCCCTGATTTTTATGCGTAGCCGTGATTTAAGAACCACTGTTCTAAGGCTTTAGAGTGAGGTTCAACCTGTCACTTGATTATTAGGCAATGCTTCTCTAACTTTAGCCTGCATAGAATCACCTGGGAATTTTGGTAAACCACAGATTATGTACTGGTAGTACTAGCATGGGGCTTGAGATTCTCTATTTCCCACAGGTATGATGGTGATGATTTGAGGGGCTCGTTGAGTAGAGAAGTCTCAGAGCACTGGTTCTCAAACTTAGCTGCACACGTATCAGGCCTACCTGTCCCATTTCATTTATTTGTATTGCTTGCCTCACCCCATGGGCAATCGGGTTTGAGCGCTCTGGGTTACGCAATGCCTACTGCACATTAACCCCCGGTCACCCGGCACGACTAGCAACACCCCAGCAGAGCTGTCTTTAATCGATACATACCATGAATAACTGGTCTACTCAACAGAATTTTTTTAGACGTTGCCCTGGTGTATGTATCGTGAGCTGTCCTTCCCCATAGCTGATATTTAGGAATATTCAAGGCTATGCAGTTAGTGGGAGAGCCCGTAAAACAGGGTTCATTCATACCAACTCCTAGCTCCAGGTTCTTAACCTCTCCGTGTAAGGATAACAGAAACAACCTGACAAGGTTATGAGTATTAGGGAAGTCACAGCATCTAAGTACCTGGCTCAGAGTAAGTGGTATCAAGCTCCTATTACTGCCCATTTTGTACGAAGCCCTTCACCTGTGTTGGGCGTGGCCAGTGCAGGTTGTGCAGCTCTTTTTAGACAACTAGATTGTAAGCTCCTTCAAGGAGTAAAATGTCCTAACCTGTTAAGGCAGGAAATGTTACGAATATTAAAACAAACCATAATATAGATTATATATTACAATATAATTGTATCTATTAAACCAAACTAACCAGCCAAAAGCCAAAGAAACAAACCCTGCCAGAAAGAATTAAAATGAAAAGGTTCCAGGCCCTGGATTTAAAAAGCCGTAACCCATCTGGGGAGAATTTGTTTTCCAGCATTCCCCAATTATGTCCAGGACCTCATCTTTGTACTAACCACCCTGTGTGACCTGTTTTGTCTCTCATTAGACTGAACTTCTTCAGAACAGCTCTCTCTTCTGGAGACATTCCCTGGCAGGGAGGCTTTCACTGGGTAGGCAGTCAATAAAGCAGTACTGAAGGAACAGACAAACCCATATATATTCACTCCAGAAAACTCTTGGTAGCCAAGGTTTGCTTGCAGTCTATTTCTTATGTGTTAAAATACTTCAAAACCTGTGCTGCTGGTCTATCAGTGACAGAACGTGTTTGCTGGATGATGTTAATATAAATAAACCCCATGTACCAGAACATCTTTCCACATTCTAAGTAGCCAAAACAGAGCTTTGTGTACAATCTAAATTTTAACAGTGATAGCATGATTGGATTTTCCAGAACTATTTTTGCCATTTTGCAAGTTAATGTGGACTCAAATCATTTAACATCTTCCCAAGTATCTTTCATTTAAAAATTTAGTAGTTCTTTCGAGTAGAATTTTTCAAGGGGTGAAAAGTAGATGCTTAACCTATTTTTGAGAAGTTTCGACCAACAAAGCTGATCTTAATGTAGTAACCTTCAGAAAAATTTGTGAATTCACAGAATCTATTCCAAAATCTAAAATAAAAAATCTATAAAATGTGCTTCACAAGATTAAGTAATGAGCTCTCATTCATTTGTTCTTGAAAAAAAATCTCAAACAATGCATTCAATCTAAAATCTCTAAGCTGGTCCAGACATTCCATAAAGATAATTTTTTTAATGAATGCCCTTATGCCTTATATAATTATTGGAATTTTTTTGTTTATCAAAGAAAATGAGGTAACATTTCTTGTTCACGCTTTTATAATTGTGTTTGCGTTAAGGTATGTCTCTTAAGATTATAAAGGGCATCCTTGTTTGAACCAATACAATGATTCATCTTCTCTCCTAAGAATCCATTTAACACTTGAGGGGAATCAGCCATTCTGTGCTCGTGTTGCTTGATTTTGTAAAAATTCTGAGGCTCAATTTTTAGCCTTAGGCAACCTGTTCAGTCTTATTTTAAATGAAGGTTTTCAGAAAAGTATAACCCTAATATCTAGATGAAAGAGTAGATATTTTTTGTCATCTCATCCAACTCCATTTCCTATACAAGAGAACCTAGAGATGTCTCAGAAAGGCTTGTTGAAGGCTGCTGCAGAGAGCTAGGACAAGAACCTGAGCCCTGCCTCACTACCTTTTCCACTAAAGTTCACCACACCTGTCTGCTGGGAGGTAAGTCCTCCTTAGAGCTCTTGTACTCCTCCAGGTCTTGCTGGGTGTGCCATGTCTTCAAGGCCCTGAACACTTCTACCCAGCCCACTTCTCAGTCTTGTTTATGCAGCCGGTAACCTTGAGTAATGAGGTAACAGCTTTTTATGGACAAAGAACAGGTTTGCTTACTGTTTGCTATAAAAGTTCAGTGTAAACCCACTGAGTGCATGGTATCCATCTGGTACATACTGCATCGCCCCTGTGGGACTTAGGTGTAAAGGGAACCAATGCACACATGCTACTGCTCACAGTGCTTGCATAATTAAGTCCTTTGTCTCTGATCCAGGAATGTCATGTCTTCTGCTAGCATCCATGAAACAGTAGCATGGTAATTATCTTATAAGAAGTGTACAATCAAATCCCAAGCCTGCCACTGGTTTTAGCTTGAAAAGTCATGTCTACAGGTTATTATAGCAAATGATTTAACTAGATTTATTCAGAACATATGAGATTGGTCAACATGGAAAGAGAACAAGGGCGACCGCATAGGTGTGTTCCCACTCCTCTATAATTCTAAAAAGCTTTTATGCTAATTTTGGTTCTAATCATGTCACTGAAGACTTTTTATTCAAAGCTAACTAAAATATTCAGGTATTTAAAAGAGATGGATTTAGTTTTAGCTAAGTATAGTTATTTTGTAATTAAAATATGCAGAAATTTGTCGAAGTCAATATTCGCCATAGACAAATTAAGCTTCTATTTATCTCTAGAAGATTTGAATACAGAGGTTGGGCGAGTTGACAAAATTTCTAATTACTTTTTTGAATGCATAGCTAAATCAATTTAGTTAATATTTAAAGGAAGACTAAAGACAGCAAGACGGTTGGCATATAATGGAACTCACCTTTCTCAATGAGCTCTCTAAAGAATATTTTAAAATGTTTAGTCTTCAAAAATGCTATTTATAGCAAACAGAGCATAAAGTTGTCTATATAGAAATTTTTTTAAAACTTGGAAATAAAGAATCCCCACTTGCCACCCATGCCTCACACATCATTACCTGCTCACAGAGGCTTCCCTCGCACAATGACTGGCTCTCGTGACGGCCAGAGGGAGTACAGCATAGTAGTTATGGCAGTTACAGCAGTTTCTAAATTCTAGGTTAAAATCTCAGCCTTCTCACTTCCAACCAGATGGATGACCTTGGGCAAGTTACTTATTCACTTAGTTCTTCAGTTACATTATATGGTTGTTATGAGGATTGAGTTACTTAATATGACAGACGCTCAAATATTAAATTTGATTCACTTTAAAAATCTGAAGTATACAATTTAGAACTGCAATGAACCTTACACATGGTACAGTTCAGTCCAATCTCTTCATTGTACAAATGAGACATTTGCCCCCAGTGTTAAAGCTATTAAGAATGAAGCTGGGTCTACCATTTCAAAGCTTTTCATTACACAATGCATCACATAACCAGTGGCTCTTTCTCCAGTATTTAAAGGCAATCCCCCATTCTTCTCTTTCCTGCCAATTCCCTCCACCAACAACTCCAACCATTTTTTTTAAATATGAAAAGAAAGGTATGTGATAGATAAACACACACAATGTTACATCTACACCATGCTGTCTACCTGCAGGAATGAACTGCTGAAATCCAATATGGACATCATACGACACAGTATTTAAGTTTTGCCAAATTCTCCAAAAGAAAAAAGCACTTATTGGCATACAAACAATACAACCAAAAAGATGTTAACATTTGGGTAACAGCTAACAATTTACACCTGCCTTCTTTGTGTGTTTCATGTATTATTTCTAGGTCTTAATTTCTTGGAAAAATCCCCACATTTCCGACATTTACAAAGCATTCCACATTTTTAGTTGGGGCTGCCAAACAGGCTATTTTGTGAAAGCACAGTATGTATCTTCCAGAAGTCCAATTCAAAGCTGCACGTATTCAAAATACGTTAACAGTGAGCATTTGTGTATTAACCATAGGTTCTGAGACACATCACCTTTCATTTCTTGCATTTACTGTCTCAAGTGGGAGGAACAATTCAGCAAGGAAACAGCTGTGAGAACAATGAACAAATATGAAGCCAAGGGACTTCTACAGTTTAGGGACTTTCCCTCCCATCCCACTTTTCTGGAAATAAATGAATAGAAGCTAGATTTACTGTCTTGATGGCATCCCACTTATTTTCTTCCTCTTTTTCTTCATATAAACATGATTGCAAATCAAAAAAAACCACAACAAACAAAAAAAGCAAGTACATTAATTTTCTATTGCTGCGTAATGAATTATCACTAATTTAGCAGCTTAAGAGACGTTTACTACCTCATAGTTCTGGAGATCAGAAGTCCTGGCACAGCATGGGGGCCATCTCGGCTCAGGGTCTCACAAGGCAGAAATCAAGGCATTGGGGGTCCCGCCCGCATTCTTACCTGGGGGCTCTGGGGGAAAACTTGCTTCCAGACTCACTGAGGTTCTTTGCTAAATTGAGTTCCTTGTGCTTGTACAACTTAGGAGCCTGTTTCCTTGCTGGCCTCCCAAATCCTCAGCCTTGTAGTAAGCAACAGAGAATCTTCTAAGTCAGCAACAGGGAATCTCCCTCCCACGGAATCCCTCCCACAGACTGAATCTCTTTTGCCAGGAACAGCCCAGTCCCTTTTAAGAGCTCACCTGATTCAATCAAGAACACAAAGGCAGTCTCCCTATCTTAAGGTGAACTGATTTGAAGCCTTAATTACTTGAGCAAACCCTTTACAGCTGAACAGAGATTAGTATTTGCCTGTCAGGGCAAAGTGTGTGTACACCAGAGTGGGAACCTTGGGGCCCAGTCCAAAATTCTGTTTCCTACAACAGGGGAATCAAGATTACAGTCTCTTTAACCGGAATTAATAGGTTATTTTACTTGACCACCATTTTGGGCTTTAATCTCTTCTAAAAATAAATTTTCAATAAGATGTCTGCTATTCAGGCTTAAAAGATAAAGAAAAGCAACATGGTAATAAGAATTCTAAAAGCCAACTGCAATTATTTCATAACCATATCAAAGTAATCGATGTATCTCATTATGGTAGCCTAGTGATTTTTAAATCTTTTAATCATGGGTTAAACAGTGACAATAATGCTCCATGGAGGATCAAGGAAGCATTAGTGATGTAAGAATATTGATTTGTAGTTATCTGAGGATGAAAATAATGGTAATTTTCATATTATCAGCCATTCTCCCAAATTAGTTCAAAACCATCTGGAAAGAAGTAAGGCTAGACTGAAGATGGGGCACAGGGAAAGTTCTCGGCGCTGGAAGCAGCCCTTTAGCTTTGCGAATGTAAACAGTGTACTGTTTTATAGATTCTAAAATGGATCCTTTTTACTGTTCTCCCCCCCTTTCCTTCTGATAATCTCTAGCGTTATCAACTAATGTAAGGAAGCCCAGGGCAACGTGTTAAGTAACGTAGTTGTCATCTTGCTGAGCCTTTCCTCACCTCTGCAACTAGAAACATCTATCTCTGGGTCTCACTAGCCACACTTGTGAAAGAAAACCGTTCTAGAATTTTACAGCTGAAATGGACCTGAGATCATGATCTTTAAAGTTCCATCCAGATCTAAAGTCATATTTACCCAAATATCAACTTTTAAAAAGAGAAAATATTCTTCCTAATTAGAGAAATGTGGTAATTAAATGGATGTTATAGGGTATTTGGTTTCCTGGTTAGAATAACTTTTATTACTTTTAATTTCAGATAAAGTTTTAGAATTTCAATAAACGATGTGTCTTGATCTTATTTCTAACCCCCTTGCAATTCAAGACACTGGACTATTCTTTTGCTTATGTTCTCAAGGTCTTTATTTACATCAGTTAAAAGAATTTTGTTACCTTACAAAATTGGAGACACTTCCAATTCAAAGACTAATGTATTAAAATCAATTCAGGCTTCCTATAATTAGGCCTCATCACCTTGCTTGCATGATCTGCAAAAAAGAAGGGAGAACGCAGAATTCACAAGTATATTACTCTAAACTTTGTTGTACTGACATTCCTGAACCTTTGACATAATTCAATTCACTTTTACTGAAAGGTTATGATACATCTGATTTTGTACCAGACCCTAAGCTTCCTTGGGGCATCTTTCTATCCTCAGCACATGTTTAGAACTTAGTAGGTTCTCAAAATGAGTTTCCAGAATGAGTATAGAATGCACAGGTCCTGCTTTCAAGAAGCTTAGAATCTAGTGGGAAAGACAGATTTTAGCCCCGTGAAACCCATTTCAGATTTCTAACCTACTGAACTGGAAGATAATAAATTTGCGTTGTTTTAAACCTCAAAGTTTGTGGTAATTTAATATGGTAGCCATAGGAAACTGACTCAAGTTAACAGAATTGTTTCAGCTGTGAAAAGGCTTCATTCATTGGGGTGGTGTTTCATGAGAGGAAGGGCCAGGACTCAGTGGAGGAAAACAGGTGATGTTAGTTAAATCCTTGCTACTCATAAAGTATGGTTGGTCTCTTCTGAGCAGGGCTGGTAGAAACTGGCTTTTTTTTTTTTTTTTTTTGTAAATGCAAAATGTCAGGCACAGAAGCCAGACCTATTGAACCAGAGTCAGCATTTTAACAAGATCCCCCAGGTGATGTGTATTCATATTAGAGTTTGAGAAGCACTAGGTTAAATTTATTAAAAACTATTTTAAAACGTGTAGAAATCTTTGATTCTTCTTTTTTGACACACAAGTTTGCTGGGAAAAAAATTTAAACATAACCCTAAGAAGAATGCTAGATTGCTGTTTGTTACACTGACCAGAAAAAAAAAAAAAAAAAAAAAAAATTTCTCCTGCTCTTAAATAAGAAGGCCCTTCAATAAAATCCATTTACCCCCATGGGTAAATGGATTTTCATTCTTCGAAAATTTCCATGAGCTGAAAGATTACAAATGTCAAAATTTTTACACCTTTAAATAAATATTAGAATCCCTGGAAGAGTACTCAAAGAGCCATGCTGTGGCAGACAAAAGAACTTCATTCACATAATACGTTTTCTTTAATTACTTTAATATAAAAGACACCAATGTTTCATATTTCACATAATATTTTTTAAAAAGTTTTAAAACCCTATAATAAGTATTTAATGAAAATAAATTTATTGAATGGTAGTAATGACTACAAAAGCAATACTACCAAATGATTACTGAGGCCTTTCGCATTAACAGTAATTGGAAGGTAGGTGGAAAAAATTTCAAACAAGAATATGGATGTTTTAAAACTACATTTTATCCAGCCTTTACCTTTTTGCTAAATCTTGTGCATATTAGATGTATTCAAGATGGTTATAAAGCTATTCAGCTAAAATAATACTTCAGAGATGTTAAAACAGCCCTCCATTAATGATATGGTGTTGCAAATCCTCCCATCTGTTTACAAAATTAAAACAAGCAATGAGCGAATGAGTCTTTCTGGGTAAAAAATTCAGTTAAAAAAGAGAACATTAACAGAGAATTAGTGATGGTGAGCAGAATAAGAAAATTAGCATAATTAAGAAAGATATGTAATTATTCAACATAAGTTTGTCTGGTTAAACCAGTGCAACATAATAAATAACTTGACTGCATCGTGAGCGAAAGGGGTAACACGATCCAGAGTCCTGTTTTTAAATTCTCGTTTAATAATCCTATTTCAATCAACCTGTAAAGTAAAAGCACTGAATCCACATTAACATTATAACATACATCTTACAATAAGACAAAAGTCAAACTATTACTGGTAGATCTTTGTCTTTAACTGTGCACAATTTAAGAAAATTTCACAAGAGTGTGCACTTTTGAAAGTATGATCAGTGTATATGGTATAGAGAAAACAGGCACCTCCATTATAATTTTTTTAATAAATAAAAGCACATTAACATAAGAAGAAGGTAAGCAGCACCTAAAACCTTTGACATCTGTAACTAAATGCTGGTACCCAAACGGTCTAATTGGTTAAGTTTTACTAAGAGGCGCAAAAAAGAGCCAATTTTTGACTTAACGTTTTAATTCTACTAGAGACATGAGCTTGTCCGGGCTTACAGTCCTGTCACCTGATGGTGAGTAGCACACCCGTTCTTCACATGTCTTATACTTTGGAAAGCAGACCCGACTCTGGAGCACTCGCCTTAATTAGATTCTGAATTTCCTTGAATTTTGGATGATCTTTATCAGCCACCAGCTGTAGCAGAACAGCTTCACTTGTAGTCACTATGATCCCAGTTCGAGCAAGACGCTTTAAAAAAAAAAAAGACAAATCAAGAAATTAAGCATGAGAATGAACACTGTATTAGAACAGCAAAAAGCATGCCAGGACACAATGATTAGTGTCCTCTATCAAAACCATGGGCCTTGGCCATACCATCAAATTCAGAGATGAGGAGAGATTTCAAACTAGCCACACCACAAACCCTTTATGATGGTTCTCAATATTAGTAATAAGGACTAGAAACAAGTAAAAGAGAATAGGCAGCCAATATTCTCACTTGCCAATATTCTCACTTATATGCACCAGGGACAGAGGGAAATCAAGGCTAAGGACTGTAAAACAATGATTCTTAAGTTCTTTTTTTCCTCTCTCCAAATATCTGACATTAAACTGCATGCCCTTCCCGTAAGTAAGAAATGCTGGTGGTAGAGGAGCCTCATGTGAGGTTTAAGAACGTGCCCCTGGACGACAACAGAACCACTACCATTGCCACCATTGTAAGCTTTTTAGAATCATAAACAGGAGTATAAAATTTAAGGTTGTATAGAGTTTCATTGACAGGTTAAAGAACATCCTTGCCAAATTGTTCCAGTGGAATCATAATAAAGAGCTAAGGACAGAAATCTCAAGGAAGGGGAGGAGGGAAAGGGAAGGAGGAGGGCAAAGAAGAGAAAGTGGAGAAAAGGGTGGGAGAGGGGAATGGGAGGAGAATTCTAGAGCAGAGATCCATTTTCTGGATGTATTTATCAGAAACCTCAGGGAAAAAAACAGACCAACTGTTTGTTACCCCAAGCAACATTCACTGTAAGAGCCTTAGAAGATGAGGTGGTTAGACACGATTCCTATGCAAGTTAGAGGAAAAGACGTGGATCAGTGTCTCGTCATAAAGGGAGTCACCTGAATAAACAGGACATCCCAATGGAGCCAAAGTAAACCCTTAAAATGGCTGCAGATCCAGAGACCCAACCTTCCCACTGGCAGACTCTTCCTTTTTATCCCCAAGGATGCAGAAGGGAGCGTAAGCCATAGCCTACTTATCAGATAGCAAGCTTGGACCTCAAACACCAGCACAGGAGTGTGCAGAGCAGGCTGACCACAGCTCTGGAGAAATGAAAAAACAGCAGAGGGCTACATAGGAAAGAGGAAGAAATAAGTGAGGCTGCTAGTGTCCTTTATGTTGGGACAAATCCCAGAGGATGAGTCATCACTGAGTTCTTTAAAGACGTCTGGAGACTAATTTCCTCCTCCTCGCTTTTCAGTCAACTCCTGACTATCGTATCAAACCCTCAGAAATCTCAAAGGACTGTGTGCTTGCTTCAGACAGCAGGGTGGGGAATAAGACTAGCTGCAGCTCGATGCCGTGAATGTCCAGCCATCCAAATGCAGCTCTCTCCCTGGCTGCCTGCCTTCCTTACTGCTCCCTGTTGAATCAACGGACTTTCAATCAGTCAGTCTGAATCTGAATCATACTTTCAATGTCTGTGAAAGTGCCTTCTATATTCCAAAGTGCAAACAAAGGTCAGTTCTCAGTAATCCTTCTAGTTCCTTCATGAGGCAGGAAGGATAGAAAACTGTTTCCAGGTCTGAGGAAGAAATGTGATGACCCAGGAAGAAGGCAGCTTTTTTCCATAGTGCTCTCCTGACCAGACTAGAGCAGCACCGGATCCACCCTAAGCCAGCAACCCTCAGGGATGCTGTGAGTCCGTACACTGTGGCAGGGGCAAGCTGGGACACTAGAGGCACACAAAAAAACTTTAGTAAACAGAAACTTACATAAAATTATTTAACTTCAAGACTGAGATATGCCCAATATTGATTGCATTCGAAAGTAATCAAGCCAAGAACCTGTGTTAGGGGAAGGCATGGCTCACACCTTTGCTAAGATTGCAAAGTCTTTAGGTCAGACTAACAGATCTTCCCACAGTGCCTTCCCAGCCCCAACCCAGAAGGGTACCTGAGCAGAAAGAGAACAGCAGCACTTTTTCCAGACCCCGGCAGGTTCCTGCCCACCACCTTGAGCTATGAGGACACCTACAATACTGGTCCCACACTCACTTCATCTCCTGGCTTTAGAAGGGGCAATTAAACCTCCAGCTGTTTAATGCAAATGGCTCCGCGGCTTAATAGGCTTCCTGAATTCTTCCCTTACACTTGCAAAACCAGTCCAACTAGGCCAAAGGAAAGGTTACTCTGACCCACAAACCTAAAAATGCAAGAACACAAAGCCAAGATGGCCTGAGAGAGGGTGGGGAAAAAAAAGACTAAACCCATTAAATTCCCAAGTAACACTAACAACTCCCCAGAAGTACAAGGACATCAAGCTCATGAGACGGTTTTAGTCTATTTTATCTCACATTTACTCTACAATTGTAAGTTGAAAGAAGAATGCCTGACAGATGGTAGGTGCTCAAAAAATTTTGTGGAATAAAGCACACACCACAGATCCTGGCAGAGAAGTTTTAATAACGGTAACTATAAATCTTATTAGTACAATGGTCTTAACAGGCAATATGGGGAGTCTCAGGAATGACCTTAAGTAGTTGTGTTCTCAAGGAAAAAAAGAAGGGGAGCAGACCAGATCTCTATTTCACTTTCATAGTCACAGAAGAAAAAAGGAGACTTAACATTTCTCCCAAGGACTGAGGGACTAAAGCACCTCCATAGCAAATTAAGACTAAGAGGGAAAATCTGAAATGTGGCACACATCTTCCCCCATCACCACCTGACCTGCTTCTTCTCTCCCTTTCAACCTCAGCACTGTAAGCCAAGGCAATGCTGGCTGCTCCAGGCTCTTCCAAATCCACCCCAGACCATATTCCTTCCTTCCCTCCTCAGAACTTCTCAGGACTAGTCCATTCTGGGTCTTGGAAGCTGATAAATGCTTATACTTTTCTGATCAGATGAACCTCATGAAGACAACAAAAAACAAATAATAGCTACAGTAAAAATAAAAGCAACAGCTAACATTTGAGTGTTTACCGTATCAGACACTGTACTAAGTGCTATCGATACATTATTTCATTGATTCTTCACAAAAATCCTCCCACGTAATGACTATTATTTCTATTTCACAGTCGACAGAAAATTAATCCATCAATCTAAGAAAGAAACAGATGAACCTATTTGCAAGGCAGGAATAGAGACACAGACTTAGAGAACGGACATGTGGACACAGGGGTGGAAGGTGAGGGTGGGATGAATTGGGAGATTAGGATTGATATATATACACTACCATGCATAAAATAGAGAGCTAGCGGGAACATGCTATAAAGCTCAGGAAGCTCAGCTCGGTGCTTTGTGACGACCTAGGTGGGTGGGAGGGAGGTCCAAGAGGGAGGGGACATAGGTATACATATAGCTGACTCACTTCATTGTACAGCAGAAACTAACACAACATGGTAAAGCAATTATACTCCAATAAAAAAAAAGGAAGAAATGGAAAATTTTATTCAAGCCAAAGTGAGGATTATAACCTGGGAACAGCCCCTCAGAAAGCTCTGAGAACTGGTCCACCCGTTAGAAGTCAAAGCACAGTTACATAAATTGAGACAGAGGGCTGTACATTAAATGACCTATTATTGACAGTTTACATAATCCAGATCTAAGTGCCACTGTCGTGGGTCATGTGACCCTTTAGAAGATCAAGAAGGAATGTTATCTCTTAAGGGGTTGTCTGCTCTTTATGGTTGAGCAGGTATTTCTGCTGATGGGAGGTTTGGTCGATGCATACTTTAGATACACAATGCACAGTAGGGAGGAGAGAGGAGGCCAAAGGGCAAAGAAAATTTTTTCATGTTTAAATTTTTCTTGTCTTGCCATAAAAATATGAATTTTATTTCACATCACCAATGAGAAATCTGAGGCAAAGATATTAGGTAATTTGTCCAAGGACACTAATTTACAAAATGCCGGAACCTGAATTCAAACCCATATTACCCCTCCACTGTTTAGACTCCTCCTAATCAGTAGGATTACAGACTACCTCCAAAAGAATGAGGCTCAGATGGTAAACGGCTGTTTTTATTCTGAGTCTTGGTAGAACATAGAACTGCCAACAATCAAGATTTTCTGTAATAAATGGCATAATAAAGACATCTAAAAAACGAATGTAGGACGAAAGTTCTTGAAATCGCTTTACAAGCAAGGAAAATTTTTGGTTTTGTATGTTCTTAGTTTTTCGCTTCCTTGGAAACACTTCAAGTTCTGGACCTCAGCATTACCATAAAGGTATTCAAAGAAGAAAAGAGCTGCCTGCCGAGGTAGTACGGATCTGACAGTGGAAGTGTTTAAACTCAGATTACTAAGGAAATTTGAAAAGTGGAAGCTAACTATGACTGTAAGGACAGCTTAAAGATCTCTGCTGAGAGGGGAAGAAGCAACACTTAGTATCTAACCAACCAGAGAACCCAGTAGTCCAAGTGGATTTCAAAATAGTTGAATAAAATAAATAAAACCATTTCCACCTATAATCGCAAAATAGGACTCACTGCTCAGGAATAAGAGAAGGGATGGCCAATCAGGGCCTTAAAACCACTGCTGCTGACAGCTACCCGCCTGCTTCTACATCAGCCCTCCCCACTGACTTGAGTCTCCTTTCTTTCCTCTCTTTCTTATTTGCCCAACTCACCACCCTAGGGAACATTTTAGGCTAGAGAGGTGATTGAGCAATCCTACAGAGAAAGTGGTTCACAGGTCAGCTTATGCATGGAACACTGGAAGGTCTCAAAAAAATATCTACATTTCCCATTCTCAATAAAAATAATCAGTTAAAAATTCAGCAATTCAATCCAGATTGACATTACTTTAAAGCTATTACAGAATTAGAATTAAACATGAAAGAGAGATGCACAATGCGGAATGAAGGTTCAAAGGATTAATTGTGGGAGTTTGTTTTTCAACAGTCTCGGAATAGGCAATGCTTACATAAGGCTACTGTTATGCAACACTGATGAAAGTCATCAACTCCCTGACTCTGAAGTGTATCTTGACACTCCACACAGAGAGCCATTAAACACTGTGTGTGAGTGGTGTCCACAGTCAGAGACACACCTCCTATCCCCAGAAATTCAAGTCTGAGGAAATCTAACAAGTGGCTGAACCAGGCTTCGGCCCACCATACCCTAGGTGTTGGCTAGACCCTGGACGAGTTAAGCCTAGGTGAACTGTTGTTAATTTGCAAATCTTTCAGCAGTTCAGAGTAAGCTTACTGGAATACCTCTTAGTTGATGTGCAAAACTAGCAAAGTTATGAAAGAAGATGTAAAGGAGCATTTGGCATCACTAGACATCTAGAAATAAAGACAGAAGATGTAAAACAGGATATGATGGTGAGACCTCAGAGGTTTGTCGTGCGTAGTAGAAACCCTGGAAATCAGCCTGATTGTTGTCAGACCAAGCTCAAATTTAAGAGGTAAATCTTTCACTGCTGTTACATATTTGATACCCTCCAAATTTACTTGGAAGCCTTGGCTAATGATTTATTTTAAAGCAGGACAATTACCTCAAGAGCAAACATCCTGTCCATCATGCTTCTCGACGACGTGGCATCAGCAACAATATGAACCTCAATACCTCTGCCAACGAGCTCCAGAGCTGTCTGTTGGATGCACACATGGGTCTAGTAGGAAAGTAAAAACCATATGTAATAACGTGGTAAACTACAAGTATTTTACAAATGTGCAGCAACACAGTAGAGCAGAAAGAGCACTACAGGTCTAATGGCCTTGTCCACATCTAGTTTTGCCTCCAACTCACTAGTGATCTTGAGCATAAACAGCATTTCTGGCTTTGGCTGCCTCTTTGTTAAGTCAGGGACTGCATTACATCAATGTTCTTTGTACTGGGAACCTTGAACATATTCTTAGAGCTCTGTGAGCACTTTTTTTAAAAGATTTTCATCTATGTCATCTGGACGACCTTCATATGGCTGACTACTACTACTCAGTTTTGATGCCACTCGCAGTTGGGTTTATTTCTGTATTCACACCAAGTGCCTAACACAAAGAACGCGTTTGCAGTACTGCCAATTGAGATAATGGTGGGAAAACTGAGTTGTTGTAAGGCACCCAGTAGTAAAGAGGTAAGCCAAGTTAAAAATAACTTGTAGCACAAGCAAAAAATACCCAGTATACATCACCAGAAAATGAATTATACAGATTCCATCTTTGTAAGTATGAACTTGTAACAATTCATCAGCAGAGAATAAAGAGTAAAAACAGGCTCCAACAATAAGTGGATTATATAACCAATGAAAGCAGATTTTAATAATGCCAACCAACCTTATCTTCATATGACAAGAGGGCTGTGGAGAATTGTCAACTGACAACTCATTAAAATTAGCACTGGAGGACTGCTCAAAGATGATTTTGATTAGACATGAGGTCTAATGATGAACAAGCAAGAAAAGTGCAAAAGTCAGCATTTGGTGTGACATATTTATACAAACAGGCTTCCTTTATTTTATCATTATTTAAGTCAAAATACAGAAATATTTTATATCTAAACCTGAGGCTATTAAAACCTACTACTCTGAAACCTACTATCAAAACATCATGGATGTCTTTAATATTATTTGGATTTCACTGTTTTTATGGTTTTCATAATTTTAAAATTTTAGTTCAAGAGGTGTTTAAAAGCTATGAATAAATACTTATATTCTGTTTCTACATGTCAAAAAAACAAACCAAACAAAAAATCATTTTAATCAGCATTACGAATCCATGAGTATTTTTTTTCCTTTAAAAAATAGGTACACATGATTCAAATGTGAAGGACAATGAACTACATGACTTCTAAGGTTTTTCTAAAACAAAAGCATGACCAAGGTGAGCTCCTATAACACATAAATAAACATACTGTCTTTGGCGAAAATGTGTTCCAAAAGTTGGGGTTCAAAGTAAAGGCCCAAGAATCTATCAACCTAGATTCAAACGCAGCTTCATCTAACTTTAACTAACTCTATGACCTTGGGCAAGACACACAGCACCCGTGTTTGAGTTTTCTCACCTACAATATGAGACCAAAAGTACTTAGCTCAGAGGACTGCTGTGACAGTTCAACAAATTAATATAGATCAGTGCCATGCAAGTAGTCAACACTTAAAAAATGGTAGCTATTTTCTATCAGATACCTACATGGTATTCTATATACAAAATTAAATTCTGGAAATAACAAGTTTTCTACAAATGATATTGTGTCCAAAACAAAACAAGAGGTACTCACTTCTACTCCAAATAACACAACACTCCTGACTCCAGGAATCTCTGCTAATGCTGCTTCTACTTCTGGTAATACCATTGAAAACTTGGTCTTTGGAAGTACCAGTTTTACACCCGTTAAATCAATTTCTTGAACAGTGCTTCCAAGACCTTTAGGGTACTGTTCTGTTACAATAACTGGAATTCCTAAAATCCGGGCCCCTTGTAACTGGAGGAAAAAAAACACACAAAGGTAAGTAGCAATATACCTATGTTTGTGTATGAATCATGCTTTAGCAAATTGGAAAAAATGAACAAGCAAGCATACCAATCTCTGTCCCACACTAATAATATCTCCAAAATACTTGATGGCTGGTCTGAACCTTTCCTGCATATCACAGCAGAAAAACACAGTGCTTGAAGGTGTAAGATTTCCCAGGGTAGTAAGCTGAAGAAAAAAGAAAAAAGGAATGGTTTAGCATTTGTTATACAATGACATTTATTTTCAGCTGGAGGTCAGTAAAGAGAAAAACATTCCTACTGTTTGACCCATTAAATCCATTTCTACAACTATTGTCTAAGAGAAATGATATGAATAACAGGAAAAAAAATTATGCCCAAAGATGTCCACTGAATTGCTTTTAATAGTGAAAATTAGAAATAAACCAAGAACCAACAATACAAAAATGATTTCACAAATTTTAACACATTCACATAACATTTTTTAGCCTATTAAAATAATGTATGTATATGTTTTCAAAAAATGTGCACCATCTAAGAAGAAATGCCATAATCTAATGTTAATTTTAAAAACAGAGCACAGTTCAATAGTATTTCAATAATGTAAAAATATGCATAAAAAGTAGAAGCAAATATATGAAAATATGAACACGTGGTTATATAGTTAGGGATGCTGATAACATTTTTCGTAATACCTTTCTTTTATTTTTCAAATGCTATTTTAAAACATTTGCTAAATGTTATTTAAAAAGATGTATTACTTTTATAATAAAAAAACAGTAAAAAACTTAAATCTGTTGATGGCATTGCTAACAAGAACGAAGAATAAAATTTAAATAATCTGTAGCAAAGATTATGGAACAAAAAACTAAAAAAACAGAAACAAATCTAGATATACTGCTATCATCAACACAGAAATATTAAGTTGGTATTCTCAAGAATAACTTCTTAGACTTCAAATAAAACGCAATGAAATGATGCCAAGCACATCACCACTGTCAAATGGAAAGACGTAAATTTGACATCTGAATTCTTATGCATATTTATCACAATCAGGAAAGTCAATGAATTAAGATGAAAACTGGGTATTAGATTACCATGCTTTACATTAATTGCTGTAGTTGGTCTATTATAACAACTTGGGCCCAATATGGATCTACCAAAAAGGGAAAAATCACTGTTGAATACAAGAATTTAATTCTTAAAAGTCCATGGTACTTTTCTTTCTACCTTCTCAAATGAGAGAAAGCTCTGGAAAGGATGCAGTCTGATCATGAATGAACCCATGCCACTACTCTTACTAGGCACCCCGTTAAGTCTCCCCTCTAATTAACCTAAACCACCCACAGAGAATAATTACTCATAATTTGATAGAGGAACCTGAGTCCTGATTACATGGTGGTGGCTTCACCACCAGCCTGGCCCTAGACTCTGCCTTAGTATCTGTGCACATGGCATACTCCCAAGAAACAATTACTACAAGAATTAAATGAATCATCAAAAGGAATCTTTTATCCTTAACAGTATGACTGCTCTAGTCAGTTTGCACTTTTATTTATCTGTGTCCTGGTCTCAAGGACTCCGGCACCTTAATCTCCCCCTGGTATTAACTCTATAGGTGTGCACTGATTAACCATGTGCAGTCCAGCACCAAGTTCATGTCAGAATGCGAGTGCCATCTTTAATTCTAACACTATGTGGACGGTTTTCCTACTCTGCCAATAAAGTATGTTTAAAATAAATATTCAGGCTGCTTCCTTACTTAAATTTTTAACGCAAGCACCATGCTTCCATTTTGGTCATTATCAAAAGCAATGAGTCTGATGTATAGGTAAGTACTTAGGGTCCTTGGTTGAAAACCAGTCACTATGACCATGTATCTTAAATTTCAGTAAACATTAAATCTTGGCTCAAAAGGCTTAAAATCCATATATATATATATTCTTTTAGAAATTTGAACCAGGGGTCCCTAGTCATCCACAATGTGTTGAGGGGACACTATGAAAAGCAGTTTAGCTGTAACTGTCTTGTTTCAAGTAACTGTAACGCACCTTAGACATCTTGCCGTTCTACCACATGGGAATACCAGCAAGCAGGCAAAATAAAACTCCCAGGCAGCTGCCCAAGTATGCTGGATGGCCATGCACTAACACACAGCCGACACTTGCTTCGATCTCCAGCTTTCAGATCTTATCTCAGACTGTACTGACTAACTCTGTATACATTCCTAACAAGTTTGGTTGTCTGGATTATAAATTAACACAGGATTGGAAACAGCAAATCTGAAAGGGAACTGCTGAAGATAGGCAAACTGATAGCATCAAGAAATGACAGCTGAGGAAGCAAAGATTAAAAATACAATAAAAGCAGATCAAAACTCAACTAGTTCTCAGTCTAGACTCCAATGAAGGAGTAACAAGCTGTATATAAGTTATAAATTGGGACAAAATCATTTTATCACACTCATTAAGAAAATAAGTTACATAATATTTTAGGACTACCATATAAAATGGTCAAAATACAGAAAATTGGGATATTTAAAGTAATAAAACCTTACCTACTCAGAAATCCTAGAATATTCAGACTTGTGGTCTCCTGGGGTTCCTGTTACCTGGTGCTTCCCTATACCTCATTTCAGCTGTGAGGTATCTGTTCTAGGCAGGGGACCACATCAAACATATGTCATATTAGACACAGATTGAGGAGGTCAGAAAATGCAGCCTTGAAATCCTTAGCACCCTGCAAATCCTTTCTAGTAGAGGAATTCATCATCTATAAACCTTCAGTTAAAGAAAGAAACCATAGAGATAAGCGGGTGAGGCATATTTTTATGCAGAAATGACTGGTTATAATTTCATGAAACAAAAATGTCTTAGATATTCTCCTCTCCAGGAGTTGACATCCCCTTGAATATGACCTGCACTTAGTAATTTGCTTCTTCAGAGTATAGAGGGAGGGTAATGGTGAACACGGCCTCAGCCAGGTGATCAAGATTGAGGTAATCCATGGTGACAGTATTCAGCTTTGATATGTGATGAGAATGACCTTCATGATCTTCCTCTCAAAATCTCACAACCCTGGCTGAAGCATGAGGAAAACATCAGATAAACCCAAAATGAGGTCATTCTACAAAAATATCTAATCAGGGCTTCCCTGGTGGCGCAATGGTTGAGAGTCCGCCTGCCGATGCAGGGGACACGGGTTCGTGCCCTGGTCTGGGAAGATCCCACATGCCGTGGAGCGGCTGGGCCCGTGAACCATGGCCGCTGAGCCTGCGCGTCCGGAGCCTGTGCTCCGCAACGGGAGAGGCCACAACAGTGAGAGGCCCACGTACAGCAAAAAAAAAAAAAAAAAAAAAAAAAAAGGAATAAAAAATATCTAATCAGTACTCCTTAAAACTGTCAAGGTCATTAAAAACAATGAAACTCTGAGAAACTGCCATATCCCACAGGAGTCGAAGGAGACATGACAACTAAACGTAATCGGTATCCTGAATTGGATCCTGGGACAGAAAAAGGACATTAGGGAAAAGCTAGTGAAATCTGACTAAAGTGTGGTGCTCAGCTTATAGTAATGTACCAATGTTGGTTCCTTAGCTATGACAAATATGCCACAGTAATGTAAGATGTTAGCAAGAAGGGAAACTAGGTCAGGTATAAAGGAGCTAGCTCTCTGTACTATCCTTTGCAACTTTGTTGTAAATCAACACTATTCTAAAATTAAAAGTTTATGGAAAAAAAAAAAAGGTCTCCCTATGCCATAGTAGTAGGGGGAAAAGATGCTACTTTATGAATAAACTCCATATCTTACAAGACAGAAAAAGGAGGATTTGAGGCTACCAAAACAAACAAATAAAAAACTACTGAAAAACTCTAACCAAACCCCCCATCCAACCCAAATCCACATGAATTTCAGTAATTGTTGTTAAATTACACACTGACTCTATAATTCAGGGACTTCGTAACTTGACTCAGAAATTCCTCTTAAACCAAAACCTTGTACATAACTAAAGTGCTGCTCATTGTCAAACATGCTGCAACTGCAAGACAGCAAATTAAAAGTGACCTTGACCAAGTGCCATCATGAGTAAAAGCGAAGCAATTACAGATCAACACATATTCAAGAAGTATGAAGAAATCACATGTAAAAGTAAATATGTGTATACACACACACCTTCATATATTTATACACATAAATCCCTACACATACACATATACATAAAAAATACGTATTTCAATATACATATTTCAACACAAAAAGTTGATCACAACCAATGGCTTCCTCAAGCAACAGTTTAAGAGATAAATTTCAAGTATAAATTTTTTGTCCACTTTCTTAAGAACTGTCTTAGCTGGCATTCAACCTTAGATTTCATATTCAAAAGACTCTTCATCCCCAAGTCTCATTATTACCACGATCATAACAGTATTTACCCTCCTTCACTTCCACATGTGCTCTGACCATTTTCTAACAATGGCTGCTACATCTGCAAGGAATCTGCTCCTCCCTTGCTCGGTTACTCAGGACAGGCACATACACAGTGGCTGGCCTTGCTTAGTGATACATGGTGCCCCACTTCTGTTCTCTCCATAAACGTAATGCATGGTGAGTGTTGTATGTTGAATGGTGTGCTCTAAAATTCATATGTTGAATTCCTAACCACCAGTACTGTACCTCAGAAAGTGGCCTTATTTGGAAATAGTCACTGAAAACATAATTAGTTAAGATGAGGTCATACTGGAGTAGAGTGGGTGCCTAATCCAACATGAGTGGCATCCTTATTAAAAGGGGAAATCCGGGCACAGAGAAGGCCATGTGAACATGAAGGGAGAGATCAAGGTGACATGTTTACAAGCCACACAATGCCAAAGACTCCCAACAAACCACCAAAAGCCAGGAGGGAGGCATGGAACGGCTTCTTCACAACGCTCAGAAGGAACCAAACCTGATCTAAACCCTCCAGAATTATGAGAAAATAAATTTCTGTTGTATAAGCCACTCAGTCTGTAGTACTATACTTTGTTACAGCAGCAACCTAGCGAACGACTACAGTGAGTAAATTGTATATCTTTAGGAATGATTAAAGTTTGGAATTGTAAATGTGATGTTTTCAAAATTTTAGTAGTCTATTATAGTCACAATATAGGCATGATGTGCTTGGGAGAGGGGTCTAGAAGGGGATATGAGGTATCATTATTTCACTGAGAAGTGTTTCCAAGGAAACCCGATTACCACAGGCATAGTAAGGCTTTGTTCCAATACTGACTCAAAACAGAGGTCTGTGACATGACTCTCCCAGGTTACAAGAGTGCCTACACAGGACAGCCCAGGCGCATTAGAATCTGAGTCCAAATGTCAATTTCACTAATTTCAATTACATGAAATGCAGCAAATCATTAACATCTCCAAACAGCTGCTTCTTAATCTGTAACAAAGTAATAAAAATAGTATCTACCTCACAGGGCTATTTCAAGGATTAAATCAGCTTCATGTAAATCAATCAATAAATGTATTAGGTTATTGTGTATCCCTCCTATAGGAAACATATGCTCTGAAGGTCAGCACATGTTAAAAATAGTTCTTCTGTAATGAGGTTAAAATACCACTTACTACTAAAATCCCTTATGAAAACAATAAATATATAGAAAGAAATACTGATATTGCCTAACTTATGTTAACATAGTCTACAGAATTAAGAAATGATTCATAAAGTGGATTTCTAAATGTCACCAAAAGACTGACAATTACATGATCTGCTCCTGGCAAAACGGTTTGGGGCTTTTTAATTTAGACTACAAAAGAATATTTATTTCACTCTTATTTTACAACCTACTCACCTGCTGTAAGCACTAATGTCACTTGCACTGAGGTTACAACTCCAGTGAGCTTTCTAACTGCCTAAGGGAAGCCAGCCAACTCCATCAATTTCAGTGTTAAGGACGATGGATTTCTTTAGACTGTACCTGAGGTTGGAGTGAAGGTGAAGCTGGCCAGATCCCAGGAACACAGTGATATCTGAACCTACTTTGGATTCCCCTTGGCAAACTAAATGACAGAAAAAAATTTCCAAACACAGTTTGGAAATTGTGTTTAGCTCCCACTCAAACACAGTTTATTTATAGGTAGCCTCTAATGTATCCACAAGAGGCAAAATGTGTACAATGCTTTGGGCAGTAATCTGCAATGTTAAATTCTTAAAAAGTGGGCGGGCAGACAATATCATACCCTCAGGATCCAGCTGTTTTCTCCAGTGCCCCTGACACTGTGCGCCTCCCAAGATAGTTCCTGCCTACTTCTCTAACTCAAGAGTTCTGAGCATTAGCTTATCTACCTGCTCCTCCTAAACGCTCCACAGTAAAGGTTCTGAAATCAAAAATCACCACCTTCCGGGCTTCCCTGGTGGCGCAGTGGTTGGGAGTCCGCCTGCTGATGCAGGGGACATGGGTTCGTGCCCCGGTCTGGGAGGATCCCACATGCCGCGGAGCGGCTGGGCCCGTGAGCCATGGCCGCTGAGCCTGCGCGTCTGGAGCCTGTGCTCCGTAGCGGGAGAGGCCGCAACGGTGAGAGGCCCGCGTACCGCAAAAGAAAAAAAAAAAAAAATCACCACCTTCCAACTAGTAAGCCCAAGGGAGACCCAAGTCCTTTTCCCTTTCTTTCCAAACCCTGCCTTCTCTCCCTTCCCACCATGTACTCTGGGGTCTCTTCTAGCTATAAAACGTCTACACCTCTGTTTAAAATAATCATAGTACTAATAAACTTCCAAGAAGTAAAACCTGGAGCAGAATCCCTTCCAAATTAACTACCTCAAGAAAAAGTCGAAATAACCTTCCCAGGGAAGCCCTTATTTTCTGCCCAGACGAAGCTGCCAGAGCCTTCCCTCCTACATACCGAAATAAAATCCTCTCGCTGGTGTCATTCTTACTATGTCCTTTTCTTCCTCTCTTCTACTTGGGCTCTGCCCAAGTGTCCAGGGTTGAATTCTCCGTTAGTTAAAACTTGGGAAATACCTTGTGAAAAATTAACACTTATAAGTCATGAAAATGACCTAAATTCCCACTGTATAATCCTCTCATTTACATTTCTTCCCCTGCGTCTCAAAATTCCTTAGACTTCAAGCATTTTGACAAGGCTGAAGACTCATAAACCGTGCTTGAAACATGAGCTGTCTTCAGCTACCTGAGCTGTCAGCAGACACTCGGTCACTTGGACAGAATATTTCAGAAAAGAAGACACTAAAAAGTTACCAGAGCCTAATACTGGCAATGGGGGTCTTAAAGATCAATCCCCACAGAACCACTAACCAACCACCAGCGCAGACAGTGTGGCACAAGCAGCCACTGTGTTTTACAAGGTCACTAGCAACGTCAGTCAGAACAAGCGTGAAAGCAAACTCGGACCCCTGTGTAAATTAAGAATACATTCTAGGGCTTCCCTGGTGGCGCAGTGGTTGAGAGTCCGCCTGCCGATACAGGGGACACGGGTTCACGCCCCAGTCCAGGAAGATCCCACGTGCCGCGGAGCGGCTAGGCCCGTGAGCCATGGCCGCTGAGCCTGCGCGTCCGGAGCCTGTGCTCCGCAATGGGAGAGGCCACAACAGTGAGAGGCTCGCGTACCGCAAAAAAAAAAAAAAAAAGAATACATTCTAGAATATTTTGTATGTTAGCCAGGGCCACAGAGGCTATAAGGCCTATTCTTGGAGAAATAATAAATGGCATTATTTAAGCTGTGGATTACATGTGGCCAAACATGCTCTTCATCCCTGCCTCTGGGAGAAGGGGCCTATACCCAGAGCATGGCCTCACTGACAGGCCACCTTGAGTCTTGCTGAGTGACAGGCATCTGTTCCACAGAAACAACGAATAGCATCAAAACAAATGATGTTACAAGCTCAAGTTTGCGGCTTGTTTTCCATTCTGCTTGCTATTTTCATTAAGCGTGAAAAGAGAACATAAATGCTATGCCCAGCTGTAGGACCTTCACACGCTTTGCCATGGAACCTCAGGCAATTTCCTACATGTTCTGCTCTTTGGTAAAACGAAGGAGTTAGATTACTAGGTACGGAACAAGAATTGGGTCTTACCGATGTTTACATTCACTGGGCCAGGCACTTACAGCTGCCACTCAAATGTGGAGTGAACTCTACGTTCTCATCCAGCCATAAAATGTCCATGTCTCTAGGATTACACAGCCAGGTTCCAAAAAAATATAGTAAAACGGTCATGAAAAGAAGTATCTTCCCTTTTTCTTCTGAGAATATCCATACACATACACACACACACATATATATCTCTTTTCATATAAATAGGTATCAGAATAAGTATATGGATATATATGGTATGTGTGTATATTCCTCCACATTACCTATTTTTAAGCTGGGGGAGGCACCTGGCTGAAGAAGTCAAGCTATTGTGATTACTAAAATGAAAGAATATAAAAATATTTTTAAATACTTTAAAATATATAAAGTATCCTATAACAGATGCTTAAGAATTATTGGACTATTTAGTGGGGAAAAAAATAACATTTTTAAAAGAATGGGACAGAGTAGTGATATTATCATTATTATTTTAAACATCACCACAAAAAAATAACTATATTTTATCTCCAATACCAAGCAAAAGACTTCAAAAGCCACATGTGACCTCAATTATATAATGCCTTTTGAGAATGTACAAGACGTTTCAGGTATATACAAATATTTCATTAACTTCTAAACTGATAAGTTAAAAAGAGTTCTCAGATCCAGGCTTTAAATTTTTCAAAATAAGAAATCCCATTGTTGGGGGAGGGGGAAGTCTTAAAGACTTGGGGAGGGTGCTAGTTTGGCATAACATCTTATTAGGTAACAGCCCACTCTCCCTCCCAACCACTACAGGAAATGCATCACAAAGAAGTCTGCATCCTCAGTAAAGCTCCAGATCTCTTCAGCTAGTATTTGGATTCTCCCCTTTATTAATGGATTTGTCAAAGGTGCATCCAGCTTCTTCCATATTTTGGCAGCAATAATCTAAACAGACTGACAAGGAAGGCTGCAGAGAGGTGTCAGCCATGAAAACTCTTGAAGGCATAAAAATGGGTGGTAGTAAACACCTACCAACCACAACTCTCCCAAGAGCAGGGCAAATTCTAGGGTATCAGACACCAACTGCCTCCCTTTTGGCTCTCCAAGGGTTGACCACAGAATCTCACAGCCTTTGCCCTCTGGTTAAAGTATCTGCTTTGGAAGCTTCTGGCCTTCCTTTGCTATCACTTGCTGGAATAATATCAAACAAGACCAATTCCACAGACAACTACAAGTGAAAAACAAACAAACAAAAAAACCACCAAAAACTACATAACAGTCCTCAGAAAATGACACTTGAATATTAAAATGCCTTCTAATCCTGAATCCCACATTTCAGTTTGGTCTTCCAAAGAAATGGCTTACCGGTTTCTCAACCAAAAAAAATGGTGGTGGTGTAGTACCTAAAATACACCTTTTGTTCTTGCTTTTCAACAGGATAAATCTTCTGGTGAATCCTCTGAGCTGAGCATAAAAAGAACACAGGAGGCAGATCTGCGCAGTATTAGAGCACAGCTTTTTAAAAATATTAAAAAGGCATAAAATAATCCTCAAGTATGACAACTTTTTCTGCCAGCACGACCAGGAAAGAATGGTCTAGCTAAAGTTGGGTATTTAAGAAGGTGCTGCAGTGCTGAGTCAAACGACTTTTTCAAGGTAGGCAACGTATATATGTAATCAACAGATTCAGTTGACAGTTACTTGGAAGAGGCTAAACAAGGTTATTTCACTTAAGGTTAGGAAAGACTTAAGATCAAAGGAGCAGAAAACTGAGGAAGAGGATGGGTGAAAGGATAGGACTTCTGAAGTTTGTGTTTCCGCAAGTGGTAAACACAACTCCGGGAACAAACCCTAAGGCCGATACTCCCCCACAATCTCTTTTCCCCGGTTCTGCATCAACCCAAATAAAAACACAGCTTACCCTGCACAGCCCTTCGGTTACGCAGGAGGCTAGGACTCGCTCCCAGCACACAAAGCGGATGCGGGCGGCTGAGGACCACACACGTGGGGGCGTTCGCGCGCGCCGCCAATAGCCGGGAGGCCCACGCCCCGTCCTCGGCCGAGGACAGCCGGTGACCGTCACCTTCGGACAGGCGCCTTCGCTGGGCCATCCCGGAGGCTTGCGACAGCGGCACGGCCCTTCCCAGCGGGCGCGGTGCGCAGGGCCCGCCGCCGCGGGGCACCTGAGGAGCGCCGCGGGGACGGGGACGCGCGGGGACGGGGACGCACGGGGACCGGGAGCTGCGGCTCGGCGCGCGGCCCTCCCGCGGGACCCACCTGGATCTGCAGCGGCACGAGGCGCACCTTGCAGCGCTCGCTCACCGTGAAGCCCTTGGGCAGGTCCACGTACTGGCCCCACTCCTCCGCGAAGAGCTGCACCACGAATTTGCGGTGCATGTCGATCTGGTCGCCGTACAGACTGAGGAACTTCTGGATGAGCAGCTCGTAGCCCGCGCCGTGCGGCACGGCTGAGGGCCGCGCGAAGACCGAGAAGCAGAAAAGCACGGGGACCGTGCCCGACGGCGCCCCCAAGCCACCGCCGCTGGGGAGCGCCGGGACCGCGGTCTCCGCTGCCGCCATGTTCCCCGAGCGTCTGCTAGCTCCGAAACCGCGAGGCGCAGACACCGCCAGCAGCCGCGGCCCCGCCTCCTCGCGCCGCCTGTCGCCTGCTCTGGAAGGCGAGGGGGCGGGTCCTGGCAGCCGCGGCTGCCGCGCCCTCCTCCATGCCCGGCGGAGGGCGGACCCTGCGGAGGGCTTGGCTGTGGGGCCGGGGCTCGGACGAGCGCCCCCTCCAACTTCCGGCGGCGCGCGGACCCTCCGGCGGGCCGCGAGGGGCCCGGTCGCCTCGCAGACCCTCGACCTGCCTGGGCTGCCCGGTGCTCTAGTCCTCAGAGGAGATGTGTGGCCCGCCTTCCACGCCGCTCCGCCCACCGTCGAGCGGTGTGCTCCGGAAGTTTGGGCCTGTGCTTGGGGACACGGGGCTGCCCGGCTAAAACTGCTGGGAGGCGTTACCTGTCGCTCTTGTCCAGAGGCAAGCAGTACTTGAGGACGGCGGCAGTAATCTTAAAACCAATCGGGCAGGTTGATCGATGCTAAGAAGAGTGGTGGGAGTCGATGCTTCCTTAGGAGGGCCATCCGAGACTCAGAATTTCATGTTTTTCCACCCCATGAAACACAGTTATCTCTCTAGTCGTGGATTTGAGGTCTTGCCCTCCCTTTATCTCAACCCAATTTCCAGGAGAACTTGGATGAGGAATTGCAAAAAATATAAAGGGTAAAAAGAGTAAAAATCAGGACTTTATATTCAAACTGAGGATTCTGTTTTTGAGCAAGTAAAAGCAATCACCCTCAAATAACTTTTGACTTATGAACACTCTAAGGCACTATAATTAGCTGGAATTAGAAAAGTATACATTATGAACAAAGTTTCCTTAAACAGAAGGTCCTGGGAAGATAGGCTTATGACTCTAAACATACAATTAGATTTTAGATATTAGGGGTTTCTTCTTTTAGAAAGAAAGAAATGTCAGGGTTTCTCAATTGGCATTGCTGACATTTAGAATGGATACTATTTCATTCTAAATGACGGGGGTGGCTATCTTGTGTATTTGTAGGATGTTTAGCAGCATCCCTGCCTCTACCCACTAGATGCCAGTATCACCATGCACCTCCCTAATTTTGACAATCAAAAATGTTTCCAGACCTTGCCAAATATCCCCCAGGGGGCAAATTTGGCCCCATTTGAGAACCATTGCTTTAAAATAATGCCAATACCATCCTTTGGCCTTTACTGCTCACTTGTATCCAACCTACTGAAAATAGTCTGTTTTCTGTCTTCTCATCAAACTTGGAGATTCCATTTAAAACTGTTGTCTGAACCCATCAAACCAAAATGGTATTTTTGCAGATATCATTCCACTGAAAGTCTTCTGTAGGCAGATGTGCAAATCTGTGCTAAGAGAAAGGTACTTTCTCTAGACTAATTACAAAAACGTACCTGTTCTAGGGGGACTAATTATAAAAGTGTTCCTTCTACTCACTAATGCCTTCTGGGACAGAGCAGATTGGAGATTGGAAATTGGTCTGGACCTCAGTCCCCCTCAACAAGCACCTCTGCATCTGCACAGTCTCTTCTGATGGCCCCGAGTCAACATACTTATTCCACTCTCAGATTTTGTAAATGGTTTCTTTACTGAAAGTCAGAAACGTAATTTCCATATCCATTGTACTACCTGAGATTGGCCTTTGGCCATTTAATAGTGCAGTCTCTGTGGTAATAACACATCAAATAACATTAATAAAACAGGTATTTGATGGACATATTCACATTTATTGAGTACCAACTGTGTCAAGCAGTGCATTCCTATGCTAGAAAAGCGCCATGAGTGCACCTTTCACTGATAATTTACTATTCTCAGGAAGCTATTAGAGTATTAAGTTTTATAAATGTTGTTGGAAAGAGTCAATGAATAAGAATCCATAAGCAGATATTCTAATGACAAGAAGAAAATAACTATCCTAATTGACAAATCATTACAGGTAAAATGCCCAAAATGATCTCACATAGGACTCTAAGGATGTTTATTAGTTGAATTTAAGCACTTACTTTCAGAATTTAAATTCAAAGCAATTCAAGAAGTTAGTTTATACAGTATTGATTAATATGCTAATGCACTGCAGAAACAAACTTCAAAATCTCAGTGGTTTAATACAACAAAGGCTTATTTCTTACTCCCCCTAATTAGCAGTAACATTTTTTTTTTTTTTTTTTTTTTTTTGCGGTACGCGGGCCTCTCACTGTTGTGGCCTCTCCCGTTGAGAAGCACAGGCTCTGGACGCGCAGGCTCAGTGGCCATGGCTCACAGGCCTAGCCACTCCGTGGCATGTGGGATCCTCCCGGACCGGGGCACGAACCTGTGTCCCCTGCATCGGCAGGCGGACTCTCAACCACTGCGCCACTAGGGTAGCCCAGCAGTAACATTTGACAAGCTGATTACTCCTTCCATTTTGAATCATATTCTTTACTTCATCTCCTGGATATCATTCTCTTTTATTTCTCCTTCTACTTCATTTTTAAGTTCTTTTCCCACGTTCTCCTCATTTCCCAGACCTCTAAACATTTGAGTACACCAGGGCTTAGTCCTCACACCCCTTCTTTAAGACCCATGGCTTTAAATACCACCCACAGACTTTTGACTGCCAAATTTATGTCATGCAAGATCTCACTCCTGAATGCCAGACTCATATACAAGTGCCTATTCGATATCCCCACTTGGATCTCTAACAGATTTCTCACATTTAATTTGGTTTTGCACCCTCTCCAAACATTCTCCTGCCTGTGTTAGCATGTAAGCAAATGTCAACCTCATTTTAGTCACTAAGCACAATAACCATGAGCTTATCCTTTATTCCTCTTTCTCTCTCCCTCCAATCTATCAACAAGACCTGATCATCAAAATCCAAAACTTCTCATCCATACCAGTGCTACCACCCAAGGCCAAACCACCATCATCCCTCATCTGACTAAAACACTATCCTCTTGAACTGTGCCTATTTGTTGATTTTTGTACCCCGAAAGGCCACTTACCACACTGCAATCAGAGTAGTACTTTAAAATCGTGATTTCACAGTACATCACTCATCTGTTCAAAATTCTCCAGTACATAGAAACAGACCTCAAGAAAATCCAGATGTTGGAATTAAGAGAAAAGAGCTTTAAGGTAGTTATTATATAACTATATTTAAGAATTCAAAGGATATTTATAAGAATGAACAGAGAATATCAGCAGATATTGCTGCATATCAGCAGAGAAATGAAAATGACAAAAAATAAACAAATGTATGTTTTAACACTAAAAAGTACAATATTTGTGAAAAAATTCACTGGATAGTCTAAACATCAGATTATAAGTTACAGAAGAAATGATTAGTGAAATTACAAAAAAGATTTATACAGTTTATCCAAGGTGAAGGACACAAGGAGATTTTAAAAATATGAAGATAGCCTTAGAGATCTGTAGGACACTATCAAGTGGTCTAATGTATGTGTAATTGGAGTCCAAAAAGGAGAATCAAGACATAGTGGGACAGAAAGAATACGATGAAATATTGGCCCAAAATAGCACTTCTTAGTAAGTCCTCAGCATGCTAACATTTATCTCACAGTATGGTATCAAGGAAACCCACATGTGACATTTGGTGTGAGGAATGATTCAAGAAAGTCACCGTGAATGGGATTTGAAAGCTGTCAAGCTAGTAATGAATACCTTACCATTTCCAGAGAGTGGAACACAGATAGTTCCTGGCAACTGTCCTGGCAACTGTTAAAACTTCACCAAGAGTGAACTTGGATCATATTCCAGTAGAACGAAGTGCCTTAGCTTTATCAACCATTTGAAAAGTATGGGGGAAAGAATAATTATAGAGATATAGGAATAATAATTATAGAGATAAAGAAAACTTGTGACAGTTACATATCTTTATTGATGCTCTAGAAAAAGATGATAGAAAGATAATTGCCAATTAAAAGATAAGTGTGAAATCCAGAATGCTTTTTTTGGTAGCATTGAAAGAGGCTCTCTATTCCTACAGTGAGCAGATAGAGAATGCTGAGGGCAAGGACTAGGACTTAAATATAAAGAGTAGCAGAGCTCCAAAAAACATTAAACTCTTTAACAATACATATTTTCTATGCCAAGGTCAGGGCCCTGGTTGGGAAATGGAACCATGACACACAGGATGGGACTGATAACACCAAAAATCATGAGTCCTCAGACTCCTTAATTACTAGCATTCCCCAATATTTTGAAGACAGTGCAGAGGCTTTTCCTCAGCAAGACATGAACTCTCCCAGGATTTTCCCTCCACCTTCCCTCCTGGTACCTAGGCCCATACGTAGGCTTAAGCAACAGCAAAACCAGGCCATAGATGTACTGGGCCTGATAAGGAAGGAAAGGAATGATATCTCAAAGGAATTGTAGAATCTAACCAACAGGAGCTGAGACCATGCATGGCACTGGAGTATGAGGGTGCATGATCAAGGAGGTGGAGCATAAGTTTATCAATCAAGAAACTTCTAGCATACAGGACTTAACACCCTCGTAAAGCTTTTGGGAGATAGACCAGGCCCAGTGCTTCTAGGGCAGCTCCTCCATGGACCACACATTTACATTTCTCAGTCCAAAACTATGGTAGCTGTCTTTCCCTCTGAAGAGATATAAAGTGCCTGGACATCCTGCAGAACATCACACTCATCTACTATATTGATAACATCACGCTAATTGGAGAAGATAAGGAAGAAGTAATTATTCATGGCAGGGTTTGGTGAGACCAAAGAGCTCCAGAGGGGAGAGAGAAACTCTCAGAAGTTTCAAGGACCAATCACATTCGTAAAATTTTAGGGTCCAGTATCTAGGGCATTCTAAGACACCCCCGTCAAAGTCCAGGACAAATTACTGCTTCTTGCACTTGCTATTCCCACCGTGAAGAGGGAAGCACACAGCCTAGGAGACCTCTTTAGTATATCATAGAGAGCATATTCCACAACTGAGCATAAGCCAAGACTCATGCTGCACAACATGAAATGCTGCCAGCTTTGAGTGGGGCCGAGAGTCGTAGAAATGGATTTGCAGTAGGTCCCAGCAGTGGTGCAAGCAGCCCTGCCTCTCAGACCATACAACCTGACAAATCCTATGTTACTGGACATACTAATAGTACAAAAGGGTGTTGTTAGATTTATGGTAAACCCCAGGGCAAGATTCACAATGCAGACACCATAAGTTTTGGAACAAAGCCATGCCACCTGCAGCAGAAATCTATATTCTGATAGGACATAAAGTAACCATGCAGATGGAACTGCCCATCCTGAGTTGATTTCTGTCAGATCCACCAAAACCTAAGGTTAAGAAAGCCAAGAGGAAACCCATAGAAAGCTGGAAGTGATTTTTATGGGATCAATAATAAGCAAGAATGGACAGAACAACTGAACTACGTGAGCAGCTAGTCTAAACACCCACGTCATCCACCAGTGTTTCACCAGTGCCTGTCCCTCAGGTCAGATAGGGAATTCACTATCACTAGCTGATGGGGTATAAAAAGTTTGAGCTTGGTTCACAAATGGATTGGCTTAGTATGTTGGTATAAGCCTTGGAAGTCAGGAATAAGGGGAAATCCTCCCAGTGGGCAAAACTTTGAGCAGCAAGCTGGTCATCTACTTCGCATGGAAAGAGAAGTTGCCTGAGCTGAGCTTAGAAAAAACAGAGAATCATGGGCTGTGCAAATGGCTTGGCAAGCTAGTCAGGAACCTGGAAGAAGAAAGATTGGAAAATCAGGAAAAAAGAGATCTGGGATAGACACATGAATGTGTTCATACGGGAATAAGCACCAAGTGTGACAATTTTCATATTGTATGGTAATGCTCACTAAGAGGAGCCTCTAGAAGAGAGATACTATCCCACCAGGTAGACAAACAGAATATATAAAGGATTCCTATTAATCAATGATAAAAAGACAGCCCAATTAAAATTGGAGAAAAAGACTGGAACAGAGCCTTCATAAAAAAAGATAAATGTTCAAAAAGTACATGAAAAAGTGCTTAATGTCACAAGTTGTAAGGCAAGTAAACATAAATCAACAACAACAGGGCTTCCCTGGTGGCGCAGTGGTTGGGGGTCCGCCTGCCGATGCAGGTGACACGGGTTCGTGCCCCGGTCCGGGAGGATCCCGCATGCCGCAGAGGGGCTGGGCCCGTGAGCCATGGCCGCTGAGCCTGCGCATCTGGAGCCTGTGCTCCGCAACGGGAGAGGCCACAACAGTGAGAGGCCTGCGTACCGCGAAAATAAATAAATAAATAAATAAGTAAATAAATCAACAACAAAAAATACTACTTCACCCCACTAAAATAGCTAAAATTAAAAAGACAATGACAATACAGAGCTAAAATTTTTATACACTGTAGTGGGTATGTAAATGGCACAGCCATTTTGGAAAAATTGATAAGGAAGCTTTTTACACAGGTAAATACGTACCTGGCCTTTAATCACAAAATCTCAATCCTCACTATTTATGCAAAAGACATGACAACATATATCCACAAAAGGGCTTATACATCAACATTCATGGAAGCTCCATTCACAATTTCCCCAAACTGGAAATAACCCAGATATCAATGAGATCTGAGAAACAGATGGTGATATATTTATACAATGGAGTACTACACAGAAATAAAAAAGAATGAATATCTGATACCCTAAGAATGTGGTTGAATCTAAAAACAAAAACAAAAAACAAAACCAGGAAGCCAGACACCAAAAAGTGTGTGTTGTGTGATTCCATTCAAATGAAGTTCAAAAAGAGATAAAATTAATCTCTGGTGATAGAAATCAGAACAACGATTCCCTGTGGGAAGAAGTGGAATGATTAGAAGGGGTGACAGTATTTTCTGGGATAATGGAAATATTCTGTATTTTACCTGTGTACTTAAGATCTGTGCATTTTACTGTATGGGAATTTTTATCCTAAAATATTTAAAAATAAAAAGTACAGTTCAATGTCTTATTTCTCTGATCCTAATTTCTGTCACTCACCCTCTTCTCCAGCCCCATGGACCCCCTGTCGGTCTCAATCTTTGTACTTGCTGCTCTTTCTGCCTGAAAACTATTCTCCCAGACAGCCACACTCGCTGAGCTTTATATGAGTCTATATGAGTTTTTGCTCCCTCATTTAATTTAGATCTGTGTTCAAATAAGGACCTCAAATCAAAGCCATCTACCCTTGCTGTCTTATATAAAATATATCACTTACTGTGATCACAATCTATACCCATTTCCTACTTCATTATTTCTTCTCTTTCTTAACACTTATCACCATTTGCATAGATTGTGAGAGCAGAGACTTGCTTGTGTTGTTCCATGCTGTATCACAACCCAGCACACAGTAGGCTCTCTACAAATACTTGGTGAAGGGTTGATACACTGAATTTGTCTTCAAGCTTACCATACTTCAAATCCAAGGTATACTTAGTCAAAGGGGATTTGTTTCTAGGTGACTGCTCTGTCTGCATTGTAAATGAATCCTGAGACAACTATTATTGGATTATTGGATTTCTCAGCAGGCTCCAAACAAGATTATCTGACTCCATTTGTGTTTTCTGGAAAGTTTGTGGTAAGGAAAGCAAAGAAAGTCAAATATCAAAACAGCTTTTATACTCTCCTCTCTGGAGAATTCTGACAATTTTCTGCAAAGGAATGGGAAGCGTGTCAAGATGTCATTTTATACATAGATAGATTATGGTACAGTCAAATGATTTGAAGAGCTACCGGATAAATTTTAGGACCAGAGGAGACCTTAGAGATCACTTAGTAGAGACATCTAGCAGAACCTTATTGCTAGGATTTATTATTATTATTTGATCACAACATCACCAAAGATCTTACAGTTAATTGCTGGTGCAGCCAGCTGTGAGTGTCACTCATAATCTTATTCAAACTCACATTAATATAAAATTGAGTTGTTTGAATTTTTCATCAATTTATTCAATCAGTGAATAAGATTGAAGGGAGTTCGGGCTTCTTGTAGGACCAGAGACAGTTGTTCTATTGAGAATGAAATTTGGTTAAACATACAGGCAGGTTAATAATTTTGGAATAAGAAAATGAGGGAGTTGCTTAATTATATTTTCTTTTGTATTATTTACAACAAGGTCTTAAATGTCTATTATCCTTATTTCTTGGCATAATTTAGATATATATTACTATATTAAAGGCAGTCATAATTTTGGCCCGGTCAGGTATTCCTAACTCTGTCTTTCCTTATTTTCTTTTCAAAGAACATACTTTCAGAGTCACATTTCTATTTTAAAACATTCACCTTACCATGATCATATTTTGAAGACAGAAAGGTGTTTATAATTTATTCTACTTTGTATTTTAGAATGTCGACAAATCTCATCAGGAAGTTTCTGTGCATTGCTGAGTCTGGCTCATTTTTCAATAAAGGGGTTCCTAGAGTAGAAAGGAAAAAGCAGAATTATAAACTCTTTCCTAAATCCAGAACTCCTATTGTGTCCAAAATTTATCTTAAGATCTTGAAATCATCAACCTAAGACAGTTTAGCAACATCTCACTAATCCCAATTAATTTTAATCACAATTTGCATGGCTTTAATTTCCTCAAGTTTGGTTATGGCTGGTTTGGAATCCTTAATCACATTGTTGCTTGTCTTCACTGCTCTGCTGCAGATGGCTGTGTCATGCTTGGCAAATGCAATTTTGTGATTTGCCATTCTTTGACAAAAGTTAGTACAGTTGTCCCTTGGTATCCATGGGGGAATAGTTCCAAGACACCCCCCACCTCAGATACCAAAATCTGTGGATGCTGAAGTCCCTTATGTAAGACGGCATAGTACGCAGAGCTTTTCAGGTCAGCACAGCATTTACCATCCACATCTTCCCTCCTCAGAAGCTGAAGGAAGCACCCTTGCTCCTACCAAGTGCTCCACTTGGGCTCTGGATCTTCCATCTCTCAGAGACTTCTGTTCTTCAATTATCCCCACTGCTGTTCTACATGAAAAATTTCTCCCTCTCTACTGATCTCTCTCATTAGACATGAAGTGAGGTGATAATGAATTAACTCTTTTCCTCTTCTCCTATTAATATGAACCCATTTCTCTGCTCTCCATAGAAAAACTTCTTGGAAGAGGTAATTCCGATTCTCTTTCCATTTACTCCTTAACTCACCCCGCTATGTCTTCTACCTTCCTCAGTCCACTGCTCTTGTCAAGGTCACCAGTGATCTTTTTGCCAAATCCTGTGACCATGCCTATGGCTAAGGACCGTATCTGTGCCCTGAACTTACCAGACTTTTCAAATATATTCAACACATCTCTGATCACTCTCTGCTTTTTGAAATCTTTTTAGGTTGTAGCTGCCATTACTTTATATTCCCCTAATTTTCCTTCTTGCTGACTGCTTTCACCAGCCTTTTTTTTTTTTTTTTTAATGTTGTTCTTTCATTATCTGACTTTTAAATGTCAGCACAGAGCAGGCCTCAGTCCTGGATCCTCTCTTCTTCTCTGCACACTTTCCTCAAATGATTATGATCTATTCCCATCATTTTCATGCCATCCAGATGTTACAAAAACCAAATTTATTTCTCCAGTGCTGACTCCTCCTTGACCTTCAGACGCATGTGTCAAACTGCCGGCTTGACCCCTCCACCCATGTCTCCAGGACTTCTCAAACATACCATGGTCAAAGCAGAACTTTTAATTTTCATTCTGTAAATAGTTTTTTTCTAAGTCTTCCCCATCTTAGAAAGTGGCACTAACTCAGAAAGTGACACTGCTTCACAGTGATCAAGCTAGAAACATGTGAGTCCTTCTTGACTTATCCCCCTCCAGCACGACAACATTCATTTCACGAGCAAAGTCCATTGCTTCTACCAACTATTGACTCTCAGGTTGCAACACTCCTAGTCGAAGCACATCAGCTCTTATTGGATTACTGCCAAGTGGTTTCCCTGATTCGACTCTTGCCCCCTAGCCCACGCTCCAGACAAAGTGAACTGTTGAAAACATAAATGAGAACATCCTACTTCTCTCCTTAACAACCCTCATTAGCTTCCAATTTAAAGTGAGATAAAATCCATTTCCTCACCTTGGTCTGCTAGGGCTCACAAAGTCTGACTTAGGCGCTGCCTCTCTGTGCTCACCTCACATCTGTGCTTATATCACACTGCCCCAGCCACACTGAATTCTCTAGGAATTTTCCTGCTTCAAAGCTTTGTACTTACTCTGCTTGCAAGGTTGTTTCCCAAGATTTTACCATGCTGGGCTCCTTCTCATCCTTCAATTCTATCTAGAGGAGATCCCGGCAGTGGAACCCCCTCGCTCATCATATTATTATCTTTGTTTTTCTTTTAAGCACTTGCCATCCAGTATTCATCTTTTCCATAAGGCTATTTATGAAGTGTACACACTACACAAAGGCAGATGCTTTGTTCACCTCTTTCATCAAATTATTCTCGGTAGCACAGTACCAGTCAAATACAACTCAATAAATACTCGAACGAACTAATGAATGACTAAATTTAATTGATTAGTCTTTCTCCTTAACACTCTTTTCTATTCTCCTTAACATTCCTTTCTGTTCTCTGGTTGAGTAATTCAAAGTCATTTCCCATTCTCTCCCCAAAGATGTTGTAATATAGTTACATCATGGTGGGCTCCAAGGTCTCTGAACCTAAATTATTGACAATCTGAATTTATTTATATGTATTGTTTACATCTTACTTGCAAGAAATAGAATTCCAGGCAAAGAGTTTACATTTTGCATGTAACTAGAAGTCCAGAGGAGGCTTGTGGGTGCAGTGATGTCTAGTTTAAGGTTGGCATCTAATTCTCTCACCTTTCCTCTCCTGGTCCCACGGTAGGTGCTGCAGTTCTAAGCACCACACAATTATATTCAGTGCCTGGAAGCAAGCGTAACTCAAGGCAGAGACAGTTTTCTGTCACTCCCTTGCCACTACTGAAGGAAAAAATATTTTCCAGAAACCCCTGAGCAAACTTGTGCTGGCATGCCATTGGCCAGAAGTGGGGCACATACCCACCTGTAGAAATAAAAGTAGGTATTTTGGTACCAAGGAGGAAGGAGGGAATAGCTTCTGGTGGACAATAAAGAATAAGGGCTATAAACTATCACAACTTTAGCCAAATTTCAGCCTTCCCTCTTTGGCTTTGCTTAGCAAAGGCGGCAGATGGCAGTTGCCCCAGGTTCCGCTCCATTACTCTACTTGCAAACCTGCAATGTTTTCAACACATGAGCACTGTGATTGAAGCAGACAGGGAGGCCTTGTGCTTTCTTCACTGTGGTAATACATGTGGGCTCTGTGGCCACTTTAAATTGTCGATTCTGTCATCTCCTTAAATTTTAAAATCAAGCTATGAAGAGTTAAAGTGATTTCTCATAACTTCCTTTCTGGAGCTACAACTTGGCAAAAATAGAATTTCTATAATTAATATTGCTTTGAAGCCAGCATCTACTTTCATAGGCAGGATTTTCCCCCAATTTTTAAAAAAAATTATTTATTTTTTAGCTGCATTGGGTCTTCGTTGCTGCGCGTGGGTTTTCTCTAGTTGCTGTGAGCAGGGGCTACTCTTTGTTGTGGTGCGTGGGCTTCTCATTGTGGTGGCTTCTCTTGTTGCAGAGCACGGGTTCTAGGCACACCGGCTCAGTAGATGTGGTGCACGGGCTTAGTTGCTACACTACACGTGGGCTCTTCTTCCCGGGCCAGGGCTCCAACCTGTGTCCCCTGCATTGGCAGGTGGATTCTTAACCACTGCACCACCAGGAAAGTGCCTTTCCCCCAATTTAAGCTTACTGAAAGACTGGACTATCTCCTATTACCTTCCTTTTCAGAAACAACCTCTCCAATCCTATTCTGATACCCCCAGATATTGTGCTACTGGATCTGTAAGCTTTAGGAGTGAAGAAAACAATATATGGGGCTAGTGTGGAGAAGAGGTTCTTGGTGCTCTAGCCAGGCATCATGCTGTGCCACTGAGGTGGGAGAGCCAAGTTCAGGACACTGGTCCACAAGACACCTCCCAGCTCCACGTAATATCAAACGGCAAAAATCTCCCAGAGATCTCCATCTCAACGCCAAGACCCAGCTCCACTAAACGACCAGCAAGCTACAGTGCAGGACACCCTATGCCAAACAACTAGCAAGACAGGAACACAACCCCATCCATTAGCAGAGAGGCTGCCTAAAATCATAATAAGTCCACAGACACCCCAAAACACACCACCAGACGTGGACCTGCCCACCAGAAAGACAAGATCCAGCCTCATCCACCAGAACACAGGCACTAGTCCCCTCCACCAGGAAGCATACACAAGTCACTAAAACAACCTTAGTCCCAGGGGACAGACACCAAAAACAATGGAAACTATGAACCTGCAGCCTGCGATAAAGGAAACCCCAAACACAGCAAGTTAAGCAAGATAAGAAGACAGAGGAACACCCACAGATGAAGGAGCAAGGTGAAAACCCACCAGACCTAAAAAATGAAAAGGAAATAGGCAGTCTACCTGAAAAATAATTCAGAATAATGATACTAAAGATGATCCAAAATCTTGGAAATAGAATGGAGAAAATACAAGAAACATTTAATAAGGACCTAGAAGAACTAAAGAGCAAACAAACAGAGATGAAAAACACAATAAATGAAATTTAAAATTCTCTAGAAGGGATCAATAGCAGAATAACTGCAGCAGAAGAACGGATAAGTGACCTGGAAGATAAAATAGTGGAAATAACTACTACAGAGCAGAATAAAGAAAAAAGAATGAAAACAATTGAAGACAGTCTCAGAGACCTCTGGGACAACATTAAATGCACCAACATTTGAATTATAGGGGTCCCAGAAGAAGAAGAGAAAAAGAAAGGGACTGAGAAAATATTTGAAGAGATTATAGTTGAAAATTTCCCTAACATGGGAAAGGAAATAGTTAATCAAGTCCAGGAAGCACAGAGAGGATAAATCCAAGGAGAAATACGCCAAGATACATATTAATCAAACTGTCAAAAATTAAATACAAAGAAAACATATTAAAAGCAGTAAGGGAAAAACAACAAGTAACACATAAGGGAATCCCCATAAGGTTAACAGCTGATCTTTCAGCAGAAACCCTGCAAACCAGAAGGGAGTGGCAGGACATATTTAAAGTGATGAAGGAGAAAAACCTACAACCAAGATTACTCTAGGCAGCAAGGATCTCATTCAGATTTGATGTAGAAATTAAAAGCTTTACAGACAAGCAAAAGCTAAAAGAATTCAGCACCTCCAAACCAGCTTTACAACAAATGCTAAAGGAACTTCTCTAGGCAGGAAACACAAGAGAAGGAAAAGACCTATAATAATAAACTCAAAACAATTAAGAAAATGGTAATAGGAACGTACATATTGATAATTACCTTAAATGTAAATGGATTAAATGCTCCAACCAAAAGACATAGACTGGCTGAATGGATACAAAAACAAGACCAGTATATATGCTGTCTACAAGAGACCCACTTCAGACCTAGGGACACATACAGACTGAAAGTGAGCGGATGGAAAAAGATATTCCATGCAAATGGAAATCAAAAGAAAGCTGGAGTAGCAATTCGCATATCAGACAAAATAGACTTTAAAATAAAGACTATAACAAGAGACAAAGAAGGACACTACATAATGATCAAGGGATCGATCCAAGAAGAAGATATAACAATTGTAAATATTTATGCACCCAACATAGGAGCACCTCAATACATAGGGCAAATACTAACAGCCATAAAAGGGGAAATCGACAGTAATACACAGTCCTAGTAGGGGACTTTAACACCCCACTTTCACCGATCGATAGATCATCCAAAATGAAAATAAATAAGGAAACAGAAGCTTTAAATGATACATTAAACAAGATGTACTTAATTGATATTTATAGGACATTCCATCCAAAAACAACAGAATACACATTCTTCTCAAGTGCTCATGGAACATTCTCCAGGATAGATCATATCTTCGGTCACAAAACAAGCCTTGGTAAATTTAAGAAAATTGAAATCGTATCAAGTATCTTTTCCGACCACAATGCTGCAAGACTAGATATCAATTACAGGAAAAAATCTGTAAGAAATACAAACACATGGAGGCTAAACAACACACTACTTAATAACTAAGAGATCACTGAAGAAATCAAGGAGGAAATCAAAAATAGCTAGAAACAAATGAGAATGAAAACACAATGACTCAAAACCTATGGGATGCAGCAAAAGCAGTTCTAAGAGGGAAGTTTATAGCTATACAGTCTACCTTAAGAAACAAGAAACATCTCAAATAAACAACCTAACCTTACACCTAAAGCAATTAGAGAAAGAAGAACAAAAAAGCCCCAAAGTTAGCAGAAGGAAAGAAATCATAAAGATCAGATCAGAAATAAATGAAAAAGAAATGAAGGAAACGATAGCAAAAATAAATAAAACTAAAAGCTGGTTCTTTGAGACGATAAACAAAATTGATAAACCATTAGCCAGACTCATCAAGAAGAAAAGGGAGAAGACTCAAATCAATAGAATTAGAAATGAAAAAGGAGAAGTAACAACTGACACTGCAGAAATACAAAGGATCATATGAGATTACTAAAAGCAACTCTATGCCAATAAAATGAACAGCCTGGAAGAAACGGACCAGTTCTTAGAAATGCACAACCTTCCGAGACTGAACCAGGAAGAAATAGAAAATATGAACAGACCAATCACAAGCACTGAAATTGAAACTATGATTAAAAATCTTCCAACAAACAAAAGCCCAGGACCAGATGTCTTCACAGGCGAATTCTATCAAACATTTAGAGAAGAGCTAACACCTATACTTCTCAAACTCTTCCAAAATATAGCAGAGGGAGGAACACTCCCAAACTCATTCTACGAAGCCACCATCACCCTGATACCAAAACCAGACAAAGATGTCACAAAGAAAGAAAACTACAGGCCAATATCAGTGATGAATATAGATGCAAAAATCCTCAACAAAATACTAGCAAACAGAATCCAACAGCACATTAAAAGGATCATACCTTATGATCAAGTGGGGTCTATCCCAGTAAGGCAAGGATTCTTCAATATACGCAAATCAATCAATGTGATACACCATATTAACAAATTGAAGGAGAAAAACCATATGATCATCTCAATAGATGCAGAGAAAGCTTTCGACAAAATTCAACACCCATTTATGCTAAAAACCCTGCAGAAAGTAGGCATAGAGGGAACTTTCCTCAACATAATAAAGGCCATATATGACAAACCCACAGCCAACATTGTCCTCAATGGTGAAATGTTGAAACCAGTTCCACTAAGATCAAGAACAAGACAAGGATGTCCACTCTTGCCACTATTATTCAACACAGTTTTGGAAGTCCTAGCCCTGGCAATCAGAGAAGAACAAGAAATAAAAGGAATCCAAACTGGAAAAGAAGTAAAATTGTCATTGTTTGCAGATGACATGATACTATACATAGAGAATCCTAAAGATGCTACCAGAAAACTACTGGAGCTAATCAATGAATTTGGTAAAGTCACAAGATACAAAATTAATGCACAGAAATCTCTTGCGTTCCAATACACTAATGATGAAAAATGTGAAAGTGAAATTAAGAAGACACTCCCATTTACCATTGCAAACAAAAGAATAAAATATCTAGGAATAAACCTACCTAAGGAGACAAAAGACCTGTATGCAGAAAATCAAAGATGATACAAATAGATGGAGAGATATACCATGTTCTTGGATTGGAAGAATCAACATTGTGAAAAATGACTCTACTACCCAAAGCAATCTACAGATTCAATGCAATCCCTATCAAACTACCACTGGCATTTTTCACAGAACTAAAACAAAAAAATTTCACAATTTGTATGGAAACACAAAAGACCCCAAGTAGCCACAGCAATCTCAAGAAAGAAAAATGGAGCTGGAGGAATCAGGCTCCCTGACTTCAGACTATACTACAAAGCTACAGTAACCAAGACAGTATGGTACTGGCACAGAAACAGAAATATAGATCAATGGAACAGGATAGAAAGCCCAGAGATAAACCCATGCACATATGGTCAACTTATCTTTGATAAAGGAGGCAAGAATATACAGTGGAGAAAAGACAGCCTCTTCAATAAGTGGTGCTGGGAAAACTGGACAGCTACATGTACAAGAATGAAATTAGAACACTCCCTAACACCATACACAAAAATAAACTCAACATGGATTAAAGGGCTTCCCTGATGGCACAGTGGTTGAGAGTCCACCTGCCGATGCAGGGGACACCGGTTCGTGCCCTGGTCCGGGAAGATCCCACATGCCACAGAGCAGCTGGGCCCGTGAGCCATGGCCCCTGAGCCTGCGCGTCCAGAGCCTGTGCTCCGCAACCGGAGAGGCCTGCGTACTGCAAAAAAAAAAAAAAAAAAAAAAAAAAGGATTAAGGACCTAAATGTAAGGCCAGACACCATCAAACTCTTAGAGGAAAACATAGGCAGAACACTCTATGACATAAATCACAAAAAGATCCTTTTTGACCCACCTCCTAGGGAAATGGAAATAAAAACAAAAATAAACAAATGGGACCTAATGAAACTTCAAAGCTTTTGCACAGCAAAGGAAACCATAATCAAGACCAAAAGACAACCCTCAGAATGGGAGAAAATATTTGCAAATGAAGCAACTGACAAAGGATTAATCTCCAATACATACAAGCAACTCATGGAGCTGAATGTCAAAAAAACAAACAACCCAATCCAAAAATGGGCAGAAGACCTAAATAGACATTTCTTCAAAGAAGACATACAGATTGCCAACAAACACATGAAAGATGCTCAACATCATTAATCATTAGAGAAATGCAAATAAAAACTACAATGAGGTATCACCTCACACCAGTCAGAATGGCCATCATCAAAAAATCTGCAAACAGTAAATGCTGAAGAGGGTGTGGAGAAAAGGGAACCCTCTTGCACTGCTGGTGGGAATGTAAATTGACACAGCCACTATGGAGAACAGTACGGAGGTTCCTTAAAAAACTAAAAATAGAACTACCATACGACCCAGCAATCTCACTACTGGGCATATACCCTGAGAAAACCATAATTCAAAAAGAGTCATGTACCAAAATGTTCATTGCAGCTCTATTTACAATAGCCAGGACATGGAAGCAACCTAAGTGTCCATCATCGGATGAATGGATAAAGAAGATGTGGCACATATATACAATGGAATATTACTCAGCCATAAAAAGGAACGAAACTGAGTTATTTGTAGTGAGGTGGATGGACCTAGAGATTGTCATACAGAGTGAAGTAAGTCAAAAAGAGAAAAACAAACACCGTATGCTAATACATATATATGGAATCTAAAAAAAAAGAAAAGAAAAGAAAAGAAAATGGTCAGAAGAACCTAGGGGAAAGACAGGAATAAAGATGCAGACCTACTAGAGAATGGCCTTGAGGATACAGGGAGGGGGAAGGGTAAGCTGGGACAAAGTGAGAGAGTGGTATGGACATATATACACTACCAAACGTAAAATAGATAGCTAGTGGGAAGCAGCCGCATAGCAAAGGGAGATCAGCTCAGTGCTTTGTGACCACCTAGAGGGGTGGGATTGGGAGGGTGGGACGGAGGGAGATGCAAGAGGGAAGAGATATGGGGACATTGCATATGTATAACTGATTCACTTTGTTATAAAGCAGAAACTGACACCATTGTAAAGCAATTATACTCTGATAAACATGTTAAAAAAACAATATATGTGGCTAAAACAAATAAAGAAAAAACCTATTGGGACTTTTTGTGCACAGATTTTTTACAATCCCTTAGCCTTATTGAACTTAGTTGTCTACTTAATCCTCAATGTTTCTGAATGAATTGCTGCTTTGGCCTCACCTTTTCTGGAGACTATTTATTGAGTATTTACTGCTTACCAGTCCAAGACTAAGCATTTTACATGCATTATTTAATTTGATTCCTATAATAATCCAATGAGGCAATGTTTTCCTCTCCCTTAATTCTCCACCCCAACCCCAAGTTTACAGAGAAAATGGAGGTCCCGAGAGGAGAGACAGCTGTATGAGGTCATGTAATTTGTAAGTACAGATTAGGGGTTCAGTCAGAGGTCAGTTTCACTCTAAAGGCTCTTAATCACTGCAGTAGACCACCTTCTCTTGAATGGGTTTCGCATTGTTATTTGGGAGGCAAATTTTAGCTCAAGATACTATTCAGGGCCACTGTTTTCAAGGCTTTGAAAAATACTTCACATACCTCCCAGGTGATTTTGCTGCCTGGAATACAAATGGGATATCTTCTTAGTTGAGCAGAAGGAGAGGGCATTGCAGTATGGCCACTGTCTCCCTCTAAGGTTCCACAGGTCCCTCTTCCTTGCTGCACCTGATTGGAAGGTCTTCTGGTGGAAGGAGCCACATGGAATGTTCTATTCACTTCCCACATCAGAATTCGCTTCTTTCTTGAATTCACTTTTGTACCCAAACAGACACAAATAAGTTCCTTGAAAATACACAGTTAATGGTCTTTGAGCTGTCCAGTTCTGTACTTCAGAGTGTGACCTTATGGACATTTTCTTAGAATACTAATAGCATATAGTATTTATACTATACTTTTATAATCCTTAGTATGTTACAAGCATGGGTCTAAGCATTCATATTAGTTTCCTGTGGCCTTTATCAAATTACCATAAACTAAGTGACTTAAAACAAAGGAAATATATTGTGTCACAGTCCTAGAGGCCAGATGTCCAAACTCAGTATCATTGGGCTGAAATTAAAATGTCACCAAGGCCATGCTCTCTCTGGAGACTCTGGAGGAGGATCTACTTCTTTCCTCTTCCAGATTCTGGTGGGTACTGGCATCCCTTGGCTTGTGGTCATCTCATTCCAATCTCCACCTCCATCTTCACATCACCTTCTTCTATGTCTGTCTGTGGTCAAATCTTCCTCCCTCTTATATATACCTGTGATACATTTATATACATGTGATCACTTCTAGTGTCCACCTGGATAATCTCAGCATCTCAAGATCCTTTACTTAATCACATCTACAAGGTCACTTTTTACCATATAAAGAGACATTTACAGGTTCCAGGGATTAGGACCAGATATCTTTGGGAGCCATGATTCAGACCGCTACAGCACATTACACATATAATTCACTTAATCACACAGCCATTGAGAGAAATATAGTTATTATCTCCATTTACTGGTGAGGAAATTGAGACAGAGAGAGATTATACAACTCATCCAAGATCAAATAGTCATTAAATGGCAGTATCTGGATTTGAACCCAGGTTCCATCATGCCTATAGAAGAATTCTCCAGACTGATGTGCCAAGATAGAAATCAAATGAAAAGAAGTTTCTCCTTTAAAGGCAGTACTCCTAGGTTATGGAATTTCCCCACTTTCTCATCTTTGGCAGGACTCTTTGTTCTATTGTGTACTTTATCATCTTATATACACAAAATCACTTTAAGTGCAGGGTTTTTAGAATAATGTGAGAAAAGTATGCTATATAAACTGTATCCAGCTGAAGTATTTGCTGAATGAATGGACTTTCAACCAATCTATCAAAGGAACACCATTGTTGGCAATAAGCAGTAAATAAGCTAGATACTCCTTAACATTTAAAATTTTTAAGACAGACCCTTCTGGAAAAGCTTTCTAGACCCCTGTGCTCCCAATATTTCAGCCCTAAATCTTCTTCGGTAACCCACAGAACCCAGGGAAGGGTTTTCTAGACTAAACATCCCATGGTATCAAATGTGTCACACTTCTAGTAGACAATCCTGTAACCTTTGGGCTATGGAGACCTATAGCCTTTGCCCTTTGAAGTGTTTGACCTACCTATCTCTGCTTTTCTTGCTCAGGTGAGGCTATTTTAACCAATCAGCTTTTCTCTTCCAGGAAGCTCTATATTTATATCCTTTCCCAAGTCTACATTCTTTATAGCACCATTCAAACCAAATCATTTTCTATTTCTCTCCCCCATACACCCAGTTTCACCAAAGCAAATTTCATAGTTCTTCACATCACCACGCTCTTAGGGTCAGGTCACTTGGCCCAAAGGCCACATCTTCCTTCCACAGAATCTCATTCTCCTTTGACCAAACTAGCACAAGAGCTCACATGCACTTCAGTGTATAGCCTTAAGCTGTCCCACCAGTTCTGAGACACCACAGGTATTGCTATTCTACAAAATACTGGAAAAATGTATTCAAAGAATAATACCACATCATATAAAAATATTTTTTAAAATAATATATGTTGGTAGGTGGAATAAGACAATCCTTCATATATTTCCGGTCAGCATGTAAATTAATATAATCCTTTTAAAACACAACTTGACATCATGTATCAAAAACCTTGAACATATTAATGATCTTTGATCTAAGAATTCTATTGTGTAAATTGCTGTAGGTTAAGGTGCTGTAACTGCTTCCAAACATGTAAACTGGTTTAAACACAAAAGAGGTTTATTTCTCACTCATGTGACAGCCCTGGTAGGGTGACTTTCCTAGACATCCTGATTTAAAGATGAGGAGGCTTCTTTCTAAAGCATTGCCATCCCCTATGTCATCATCTGCACCTGGAAAACAGAAGTGACAAGAGAGCACGGGGAAGCTACATTCACTTAAAGCCTTAATCCAGAAGTGACAGATATCACTTTCCCCCACCTTCCACTGCTAAAAGTGATGCAAAGTCTATACAATACAATATGAAAACATTGAAAATATAAAAATTTAAAAGCAAGAGACATTTGTAAAGAGAATAAATTTAATTAGGTTAAAATACTCTTATCTATGGAAAAATTTTTAATGCAACAAAATTTTAACTGATATTATCTATGATTTTTCACTTTGTTTTGACTTTTTATATTTTAAATTTTTAGTGATTATTTTACTGCTTTTCCCTTGGTTTTTTTGTCTGCTTATCATAAAAGTTCCTTTAAGTAATAAAATATGACAGATGTAGTTGAAATCCCTTTACAATGTCTCCTGAGAACCCTCTCCTCACCCCAGAGAAAACCTTTTCTGGAGTTGGCGTATATTTTTCCTGATCAAGTATTTTACTCTGGGTATGCAAGTATGTTTGAATAAAAATCTATGATTACTGGAATTTTTTAAATTACTTGAATGGTATCCATTTTTTATTTATTTTCCATGTAACATTATCTATTCAATATATATCCACATTTATTCTACAGCTCTAGTTCATTTATTCCAACACTTCCATAGTGTTTCATTGAATGAATATAATACAATCCCTTCATTCACTATATATGGCTATTTAGGGGTCTTCAATATTTTGCTATTCCAAAGAAATATTGCAGTGAACATTCTTTTATATGCTCCTTGTGAACTTGTGATAGATTCCCTAGAATATATTATCAGAAATGAAATTTGTTGGTCACAGGTTAGGATCATATGGAGGTTTATTAAATATGGCCAAATTGGTTTCTTATTGAGTTCATATTCTACTAGGAAAATATGAGGTTCAATTTTCTATACCTTTTGGCCAATTCTTTGACTTTTTCTCTATTTTTGCCAGTCTTACAGCATTTAATGATATTTCTGTGGTTTTAATTTTCCTTTCATTGATTAATTATAAGGTTAAACATTCTTATATTTTTGTTAGACGTTTAGACTTCATCTAATAACTGCCTATTTTAATTCTTTGCCATTTGTGTTTATTTTTTACTAATTGATTGCCAGCATTCTATATGTGTATGTATATATATATATATATTCTCAAAACTCAACTCATTTTAAAATATAAGCATCCCAAATGTCATTGCTGATTTTGTGGTCTGATATATTGCTTGACAAATTAACCTAAAAGTCAAACTGATATTTGCTAACTCTAGAGGGAAATAATTATTTTCAAGTTGTTTTTATTGTCATTAATACATGTAGTTCACTAAAGGAATTTCTTGGAACATAGATTCCACACAGATCAAAGAAAGACAAGCACTGAACTTCTCATAGTTCACCTTCCCTGTAGCTAAACATAACAGAATCTAAACATGCTGCCAACTGTCGAGGATTTTCGTACTGCTCATCCAGGCTTAAATATCTGCTAATTGAGATAATGGCTACAGTCCATCAGTTAATAGTATTTACAACAAAAACATATGGCCAGTACTTGGAAGGCCAGGCATTAGCTAATGTGGGTCATTTCCAGATGATAAAGAGATCATTTATATCGTCCCTATGAATTCCGCTTGAGTACTGTGGCATCTCCCAAGCTTGACCTTAACAGTAGATATTGGTGGCTCCTTATGTGTTGACTATTGGGAGACTCTGAAAAAGCCTACTCGTTCATCACAGATTATGAGGTACAGACTGAAAGAAACTCTAGAGTTTGAGAGAGGTAGGGGAGAGATGAGAGAAAGAAGAGTCAGAAAAGATTAGAACAGAGATTGAGCAAATTAAGTCTACTTTAGCCAGAATAGGTGGTAGTTTATGCTACAACAATAACAGACAAACCCTAATATAATGACTTAACCCAATAAATAATTTTTCCTTGAGTACATTACATATTCAGCATGGGTTAGAGAAGGCTCTGACCAATGTAATTATCTGGGAGGTAAAAGCTTCTGTGATCATCAGAGCTTTCTCTCCAAATTGATATATATCGTTTCTGACCACACTTGGTTGTCCCTAGCAAATCTCATGGCCACCTATAACTTAACGGGAACTGATAGACTTTCCATGATATGCCTGGAAAGAAATTGGAAATATTTGATAAACAACATAGTGACTATATAAAACCATCATTCTGTTTATCAAATGTGGTTCAACTGCTTCACTCTCTGTCCCACAAAGAGAATACATCTACCCCTACTCCAAGAAAGACAGTCCAAAAATCCTACTCATGGGACTTCCCTGGCAGTCCAGTGGTTAAGATTGTGAACTTTCACTGCAGGGGGCATGGGTTTGACCCCTGGTCAGGTTCTAAAGATTCCCCATGCCACATGGCACAGCCAAAAAAAAAAAAAAAATCCCACTCTGTCATGGCATTAAGCTCAATACCTTGGCTTTCTGCATTACATTCATCAGTCTCTACCTCAAATTTGGATGTGGCTACTCTAGAAATGGAGACCTGCCAACTAAAACAAGTTAAATTCCAACACACACACACACACACATTAGGGTATACATAGGCTAATGCTGGAAGCAATAGGAGGCCAGTTCAGGAAGTTAAGAACTGCTGAAAAATACTAGTTTAGTGATTTTTCTGTGACTTTTATCAATGAGCAGGATCAGGAAGCAGTCTGGCATTTTATTCATGCTAAACTAGGCCTAGGGTGATACCTGGAAAGGATAGACACAAGGAGCTTCCAATGCTTTGCCAATTAATATGATGAAGTTAAAACCCTATGTAGCCTGTATAAAGATAGATAGGCAGCAGGATATGACACAATTTACTTTTATCCCAGGGATGTCTGTCAGTTTCTAGGTCTGCAAAATTAAATTCCCTTGTGGGCTAACTAAATTTAAACTCCAGGACTCCTTTAGCAAATGCGTTTCTCATCTATTTCTACCTCATTTTCTTCCCGTCTGTCCTGCCTGTGCAGTCTACAGCCCCTGAGCTCATTTGGACTGAAGTCTCATATCTGTGCTTCTGGCATCTAGTTTGTTTGGTCCCAACTGAGTTTTCCCCTACAGAAGATAGATCTATAAAAAGAGAGGGAATATTTTTCACAAGGATGGGGAACTTTCACAGAGCAACAGTTTTCATTAACTGATGGCACAGTTGGCTGAAAAATAAATGAGAAAGTATGGGGTATCTTTAATATGTAGATTACACTTCAAGAGCAGTAACACCAGGAAGTAAGGAAATAACCTTGTAACAAGTACAGAGTGCCAAACACCAAGGGGAATAAACAATTGAAAAGAAAAAAACCTGGGGAACTTTTAAACTGAAGTCAGTGAAGGAGGCTTGCCCTTGCTGTCAAAGCATGACCTTTGCACTAGCAACATGGGGATAATCTGGGAATATGTTAGAAATGCATAATCTTGGGTCCTGAAATTTACAGAATGAGAATCTGCATTTTAACCTCATCATCTGGTGATTCATGTGTGTTTCAATGTTGGCACTCATCTACATTATAATTATTAAAAGTTATTAAAATGAAAAAATATAATTGTTCATATGTTCTTGCCTTCAGAGAGCAGCATCGAACACAATGCCTGACAACTAGTTGGTTATCAGTGACTATTTATTATTAAGATCAAACTATCCCTTTTGGACTAGAAGTATTTCTTTTCCTGTGTAGAATATAATTGCTGAGATAAAGTATATGTGGTTGGCTAAGCAATAACATAAAATCTGAAAAACAATTTTAAGTAGAGGAATTTCTTACCATTTGTATATTTACATATTCCTGTCCATGTACACATACATAAATCATGTATACAAATATGTAAAATTGTTATATAAATTTAAAAGTATATCCGGGGGCGTGGGGTGGTGGTGTGATGAATCGGATGATTGGGATTGACGTGTATACACTGATGTGTATAAAATGGGTGACTAATAAGAACCTGCTGTATAAAAAAATAAAATAAAATTTAAAAAATAATAATAAAAAAATAAAAGTATAACCTTTGTCACTAAGTATTTTTATATAATAAAGGATACTTGGGACTTCCCTGGTGGCACAGTGATTAAGAATCCGCCTGCCAATGCAGGAGACACGGGTTCGAGCCCTGGACCAGGAAGATCTCACATGCCGCGGAGCAACTAAGCCCGTGCACCACAACTACTGAGCCTGCGCTCTAGAGCCCGCGATCCACAACTACTGAAGCCTGCGTGCCTAGAGCCCGCACTCCGCAACAAGAGAAGCCACCGTAATGAGAAGCCCGCGCACCGCAAAGAACAGTAGCCCCAGCTCACCGCAACTAGAGAAAACCCGTGCGCAGCAACGAAGACCCAACGCAGCCAAATAAATAAATACTAAAAAACAATAAAGGATACTTGGACACAGAGATGGATAAGTGTATATATCACATATAAGTGGCAGAATATGGAATAGGATCTAGTTCCCCTGATCATAATCTTACATTATATCTAATAATTTTGAGGCTTAAATATTTTAATTAAGGTTAATTACAGTAGAATTCCATGATGAATTTCAAACAAGAATCAAGTTACAGCTTGAATGGTTTGGTTTTATGGTCATGTTCTTCTGGAATTTTAAACTAATAAATAAAAATTTCATCTTCAGTTTAAAAATATTTGTCATTATTTATAATCATATATTTCTAATATTTGTTATTTTATGACTATGGGCTACTCTTCTGCTTTCTAAATAAGATGGGTTAAATTTAATTTGAATGTTAAGGCTTTATCTCAGGGAAATTTAAATTTTACTAAATGTTATCACAAAGTTTTAAATCTGAAAGCTTTCTTATACTTGATTTATTTTAATCTATTTAATTTTTATAACGAAAACCATAAAGTGATAAAACTAATTTATTTAATATTTTCCATGTGTTATCCACTTATGCCATACTGTTTTTCATGAGGAAAGTTCCTTTGCTTTAAAACGTAAATATACATTAACACCAGCTTTTATTATGCATAATACCTTATTATTTACATCTATGAAGGCTTTAAAAATAGGGAATATAGAAAATTAAAACATATTTATTCTAAAGTAATCCAAAATTTTATGTATTCCATGATTACAATGTAAGAATATTTGTGCACAGAGGCTAAAATGCAAAATGCAAAAATAAGTTTATTTTAATATAGGATTATAGATTTTTGCTATTCTAGCCATTTACCTAATGTTATATTCTTTTCAATAAAAAGTGAGTTTTCTCTGTGTGTGTACATGTTCTCTCATAATCTGTGGCTGGAATTTTCATCTTCTTAATGATAGATTTAGAAAAACATGAAGTCTTAATTTGAATTGAATTAGAGACATTAGCCTTCTTCATAGCTACTGTTTTGGTTCTGTTTAAAATTTTTCACCTCCCGAGTTCATATTCTCTCATCATCTAAAAACTTTCTTATTTTTGCTTTCACATTGAGATTTGCAATCAATTTGTATTGATTTTTGCTTGTGGCATGATGCTGGAACAGGCTTCATTATTTTCCCACATGGATATCCAATTTTCACAGCATAATATTTTGAAATCAATGTAATTTTCCCACCACTCTCTAGTGCTAGTTTTCATAAGTCAAATGTCTATATGTACACAGGTATGTTAATGGTTTCTGTATTTTCTTTTTTCTTTTAGTTTTCTGTTTGTGATGCTATGATAATATATTAAGTATTTTAACTGTATGATAGATCTTTAATTAAAGATTGAATTTACTTAATAGAATATTCAGATTTACTATCTTCTTTTGTATCACTTTAAGTAAGTTGTGTTTTTCTGAATGTCTAACATACATTTAGCTAAAGTTACAGAAAGAAAAAAGAGAGAAAGAAAGAATGGGACAGAAGGAGTATTTGAAGAGATAACAACTAAGAATTTCCTAAAACTAATGGAAGACTTCAATCGTTAGATTTAAGAAACTCAAATTCTAATCAAGATAAAATTTAAGTTAGTGACAGATAAATAGGAAGATGGTTAAAGAAGTCACAAAAGTAGAGAAAGGAAAAGCAAAGAGATAGACTATGTAGAAAGCAAGTAGCAAGATTGTAAATTTTAACTCAAATACTATTGATACTGGTTATACTTTTAAGTACTAGTTACGTTAAATGTAAATTACTAAGTGCTAGGATTGGGATTTTTCAGAATGTCTCAGATGCCTTAAAGCTGTTCTATAGTCTCTGCAAGAGCTGATTCATTCCCAGTTTATGCTAACTCCTAGAATGCAATTTTTTGAGCCTTAATCTATGGCATTGGGTGTTTATAAGGGTCCCCACAATTGGTGGGCTCTGGAGGATAACTTTTGTTCCCATATCCCCTAATTTCTTCAATAGTGTTGCTCAGCTTCTCTACCACCACTTCAGGGTTGACCAAAGACCTCTGGGCCAAAGCAGCCCCAAAGGGATGCTGCATTTCTCTGCATTTGTGTCAAGATTTAATTCTCTGCATTTCTGTCTTCTCATCCACTAATTTTTTACTGTCTTGTTAGGACAGTGATCACTTCAAGTAAATGTTTTACAGCAAATTTTATGCAAGTTTTCTAGCTGTTCTCAGTGAGAAGAGTGGTTTTAATTACCTAGTTTGCTACTATCAGTAAAGATAATTCCCCTTTTGTTTTTTTTACATGTCATTTCATCTCTAATCTAGTTAAAACGGTTTCTTCATTTCTTAAACTTATTAAAGATAAGAGTTTTAATAGAATAGCATACGATCCATTGAAAGTCAGAATCTCAGAATTCAATCATTAATATTATATTTAATATTTATAAGCCAAGGGTTTAACAGATTCATGGTATGCAATGCCCCATATCCAATTCTATCAATATTAAAATGGGCATAAATTTCATGCAAGCACATTTAACATCAATTTCCTTTACCTTAGCTAACTCTAAGGAAAAACATAGTGAACATAGATATAATATTAGGGATATGGGGAAAGTAGACTCCAAATATTTATAGCTTAGAAGACACATGAGAGATAGAAGTACCATGAAGCTGAAAGAAAGGATAGAAATAAAGGTAGATATGTGCAGAAGACAAATCCCACTTTCTCTCAGTTTTCCTAGGATCTGCTATGGCTCTTTGAAGCTGTTCTAGAATAGCTGGCAGTTCTCCTAGTATGCAAATAATGTTGAACTGTGGACTCATATGAATCCTTCTCCCATCTCAGTTTCACAGCTTTATGCTTGGTTATTCTTGATAATGAAAACAAGGCCAGATTGTATGGCCAGTTAACAGGCTGGATGAGACAGCTACCAGAACTTAAATAAATAGAAGTTAGTCTTAAATAACTCAAAGGCTTTCAGTTGCTTTTCTTAGTGTGAATGAGCAATGTGCAGTCAGTTGGCAAGAGATGGACTCAGTTACTTTAATACTTCAAGTTTTGCTTAATGCAGATTTGTTCAGAAACTGCTTATGGAGTAGGGAAGATTTCCTGGTTAAGACAAAGTCTCTGATGACTGTTGAATAATGAGTATGAATTAGGTTGAAAAGGGCATGGGGGAAGGGCAATCGATGCGGGGAGACATTTAAGAGATATATTTTAAGATCTCATTATTTGAGAACCAAAGGAGCAATTTCTGACTCTAAAAAGACAAAAGTTTCTGACTTGAGTAACTGGGTTGGTGGATAATGGTGACGTTTACTGTTATCAGAAGTGCAGTAGGTTGAAATACTGAGATGCATCCATATTTAAGAACTGAGTTGAGAAAGAGAAGCAAAGCACTTTGAGATAACATAGAAAACCCAGAGAGGGCTTCCCTGGTGGCGCAGTGGTTGACAGTCCGCCTGCCGATGCAGGGGACACGGGTTCGTGCCCCGGTCCGGGAAGATCCCACATGCCGCGGAGCGGCTGGGCCCGTGAGCCATGGCCGCTCAGCCTGCGCGTCCGGAGCCTGTGCTCCGCAACGGGAGAGGCCACAACAGTGAGAGGCCCGCATACTGCAAAAAAAAAAAAAGAACAGAGAAAGTAGTGTATTAGAAGCCAAGAGATTCGAGAGTTTCAAGAAGAAATAAGCACTCAAAGATGTCAAATAAACCCTATATATCTAAAGAAAAAATTTAACAATAAATTTTGTTTACTGTTACCCAATAAATAATAAATAAATATTGGATTTAATAATAAGTTGATTAAGTACTTTTATAGAGCAATTTTGGCATCAAAAATAAGATATCACTGAGTTAAGATGCAAAGGAAGTAAGTAACTGGAAATAACAAGGTCAGAGTAGACTTTCAAGACTTTATCTTAGTTATAGTGAGACGGGATGGTAGCTGTAAGGAGGTGCAAGATTGACAGAGGGTTTGTTTGTTTTTTTTCCTCCAGAAGGAATAAACTTAGAGACTGAGAAAGACCCAAGGGAGTGACAGGATAAATATAAGAGAAAAAGTTCATAACTGATGGAGAAAATATCAAGTGAGAAAGAGGAGTCTTGATCGGAAGTAATAGAAAGTGGTTGGCCGTAAAAAGGAGAGGACATTTTTTTTTGTTTGTTTTTGTTTTTGTTTTGCGGTACGCAGGCCTCTCACTGCTGTGGCCTCTCGCGTTGCGGAGCACAGGCTCCGGACACACAGGCTCAGCGGCCATGGCTCACGGGCTCAGCCTCTCCACGGCATGTGGGATCTTCCCAGACCGGGGCACGAACCCGTGTCCCCTGCATCGGCAGGCGGACTCCCAACCACTGCGCCACCAGGGAAGCCCGGGAGAGGACATTTTTAACAACTGAGGATAGGCGAAACTGCTTAATGAAGATGCAGATGTGAACATGTTTGTAGAAGATTAGTTGTGTAGATGATGCATGATCAGACGCTAAACCAAGCAAGATAGATTGATTAAGCTGCACTCTGAAAACTCAGTTGATTTTAATATAAATGTTATAATTATGAGGAATGACAATTTGTAATAGTCATCCACATAATGAAATCTGTAAATAAGATAAATTATACGGCGAACAAATCCAATAATAGATTTTCATAAAAATCTTGCATGCAAGACTGAAGTTGAACGACCATTATGGGATATAAGGGAGTTGCTAATGTTCCACAAAGGTTACATTCTCATCAGTTAGGCTACCCTGAGACTTCAAGGACATCCAGTCCGTCAACTAAAGAAAATGCCAGTTGTCAGGATACAGCAAATATATGAGACGGCAGAAATCAAAGAAGAGGACATGCCTAAAGATAGGATACAACATAAGAGCTCAGAAAAGGCGTTTTGAAGCTTTCACTACAACTCACTGCACCTAGTAATCTTTTATTTATATTAGCCTTTGCTATTTAGATAGAGATCACACATCCTTGTTTGCCTGGTCTACAAGTGTTGTCCCAGCCTCCTTTTCTATTCAGCATTTGTCATATGGAGAACCTAGATTTAGGCACTCCTAGCTGAATGTTAAAACTAAGAAAGGTCACGCTGGAGTTGAGTGAATATGCCAAGTTAGGAGAGCCAAGAAATTTAAATCAGATGGCCATGCCTGTTGGAGTTTGTCCTAAGCCACTCCTAGCCAATGCAGTTTGCTTTAATCTAATTTGACCTTGTTATGCTTGGTATTATAAATTTAGCTGCTCAGACTATAGGAAATTAGCTAAGGCTGAACTATTGACCTGATGGTAAAAATCTAATCTCAGGAAAAATGCCTAAGAGGCTCATAAACCCCTGGGAGCTTTCTCAGGGTCTCCTAGGTTAAGAGCCAGTGCCCTAGATAGAAGTAATTATTCGCCACCACAAGTGATCAGGAAAGGATTGTATTAAAATTTTTTTTTTAAGGAGAGAAAAGGGGGGAAAAAAGAAAAGAAAGATCAAATTAACTTCTCCTCTTCTCCTGTTAACTTGCATTGCCTTCCTTCTTTTCCTTCCCCATCTCCCTCCCCATCCTGGAAAACTAACTTATAATTTGAATATTGTTTCTTGAATACAAAAATCAATGCAAAATATTCAATAAGCAGGTAAGGGATTTTATGCTTTAGCTCAATGATTTGCCAACGTTCACACTGTAAACACCTGGAGGGTTGTTAAAACACATTGCTGGGCCTGCCTTCAGAGTTTGATTCAATAGGTTTGGAGAAGAGCCAGATAATTGCATTTCTAAGTTTCCCAGGTGCTGCTGCTGCTGCCCCAGAACCACACCTGAGAACCACTGCCTAGTTCTAGGTAGCTGCACAAAATACCCTCTTCCTTGTGTGGTACTTGAGGAATCCCCATTCATTTTCCCCCCACCACATGGCTTCTTAGAGTCAATGAAAATTCAGGTGTGCACTGAAATCCCAGATCACTCCCGATTAGCCACGTGCTTCAGGAGACTCTTTGTGACCCTCAGGATGCTCTTGTAAGAATTAAATTAGAACATGTTAAGTTAAATGGCTACCAAGCTGCCTGATCACAAATCCAAAAGTCCATTGTTACCAACACAATGCCTGTAGGAGACAAATAGCGTAAATGAGAGCATCCTGTGTTAAGCACGCACAGCTCAGACATCTCAGCAGGCCAGAAAGAACTTGTGGGCAGTCACTGAAGCGACAGTTATTTCACATCCTCGTAGGACTGCAATTTTAATGATAATTGGCGATTTTAAAGACTACTTAATAAAATTAAACAGTAAACCACCATTCTAATTTAGTGCTTCTTAAATTTTTGGGGGGTTCCAGACTTACTTTGAGAAACTGAGGAAAGCTATGGCCCCTTTTCCCAAGTCGGTGCATCCAATTCGTTGGGGAAACAGAGATCTCCTGTGGGATCTATGTTTTCCAAATTCAGAACCTCTGGCTCTCAGTGCTTCAGGTTGATCCCTTCCTGATGAACGAGCAGTCTCGCAATCCTACGGGCTACATCTGAGAAGATTTCAAAATCAGAAGGCAGGCGCCTACTGACCAGACAGTCTCTGTTTTTAACTCAATCCTCTTTTGTCCTAGAACTCAGCATCTATATTAGTTTCAGCTGTTGGGACAAAATACCATGAACTTTGTGGCCTAAAACAACACAGATTTATCTTATACCTCTGGAAGTCCAAAGTCCTAAAATCAGAGTGTTGGCAGGGCTTCCTTCCTTCTGGAGGTTCTCGGAGAACCTGTTTTCTTGCCTTTTCCAGATTCTTGCTAGACACCACTAGCATTCTTTGGTCTATGGCATGGGCCTCCATCCTCAAAGACAGCAGTTTAGCATCTTCAAATCTCTTTGCTTTCATCTTCCTGCCTCTGGCTTTGATTCTGATTCCTCTGCTTTCCTCTCTTCCTTTATAAGGCCTCCTGTGATTACACTGGGCCCACCCGGATAAGCTAGGCTACACCTTCCATCTCAATATCTTTAACTAAATTGTATCTGTAAAGTCCCTTTTGTACTTAAGGTAGCATATTCACAGGTTGTGGAAATTAGGACATAGAAATCTTAGGGTGTATGTGGGGGAGACATTATTCTCTCCGCCCCAGGATTCATTTCATTTACATCTTTCTAACATGCACTAGCTCTTGTTTGATTACCTTTACTTTCAAGACCAGTCAAATAAAATGAATAATAACTGTGGATTTCAGCTAATATCTTAAACTTACTTCTAACATTTGGTAGAAGTTAGAAGTTCTACAGTACTTAGTAGAAGTTATTACTTCTAACAACAGCCTCTCCAATGAATTGTGAAAAACTTCTAAAATTATATGCTGGTAGCCACAAGTTAATAATTTTGCTTCCAATTCTCTAATGTAAAACCTGTACACTATGGAAACATGGTCTAATGATGCTATATTTTGAGATCAGTTGAGAAAATATAGAAAAAGAACAAAGTAGGGGCTTCCCTGGTGGCACAGTGGTTAAGAATCTGCCTGCCAATGCAGGAGACATGGGTTCAATCCCTGGTCTGGGAAGATACCACATGCCGCAGAGCAACTAACCCTGTGCGCCACAACTACTGAGCCTGTGCTCTAGAGCCCATGTGCCACAACTACTGAAGCCTACACACCTAGAGCCCGTGCTCCCAACAAGAGAAGCCACCACAATGAGAAGCCTGCGCACCACAACGAAGAGTAGCCCCCGCTCACTGCAACCAGAGAAAAGCCCACGTGCAGCAACGAAGACCCAAGGCAGCCAAAAATAAAATAAAATAAATAAAAATTTATTTAAATAAATAAATTTATTTTTTAAAAAAGAAAAAGAACAAAGTAGTGGGCAGCTTATCTTAAAAGTACAATGCAATCAATCAAAGCTCTTGCACTTAAAGTGTAAAAAACACCATGAACATGAAATGAGAAAGACATGACTTCACAGAAATATTGTCAAAAATAAACTGTTATAGTTTTTTTAGCTGACTCCGTGATCAATACGAGCTTTTTTAAGATAATGCAATTTTAAGCTGCATTAATAGTACTATATTTAGAAAAGGGGATAACATTCATTCATTCATAAAAGATCATTTTGAAAGCATCTATGTGCCAAGTAGTATGCTAGACAATGGAGATACTCTCCACTTTGTACTGCTACTCTGTCTTCATTTAAAAAAAAAGAAAAAGTTAGGTTAATATAACCTGGATAAAAAAATGACATTACCGTTATAGGAAAATGCTTAAACTTTAAACTCAATAAAATCTTTGTGCAACAATTTTTTCTGAATTATTACAACTGATCATAAAGATTTATTAGCAAAAATGCACTTTAAAATGTTTATTATCATCTACATAATGCAATATTATGATTTTAAACCATCTGTTTTTCAAAATGTTCAAACATCATCAACAGTTTGAAAATTGTTTCCTGTTTTAATTTTGCTTATATTCCTCCCAAATATCTCTCACCATGAACTGTAATCATTTATAGAATTTTAATTCTATTATAATTATTATTTATTTATTTATTTATTTATTTATTTATTTATTTATTTATTTATTTATTTATTTATTTATTTGCGGTACGCGGGCCTCTCACTGTTGTGGCCTCTCCCGTTGCGGAGCACAGGCTCCGGACGCGCAGGCTCAGCGCCCATGGCTCACGGGCCCAGCCGCTCCGCATCATGTGGCATCTTCCCGGCCCGGGGCACGAACCCGTGTCCCCTGCATCGGCAGGCGGACTCTCAACCACTGCGCCACCAGGGAAGCCCTAATTCTATTATTTTTAACTAAACTTTTAATATATTGAAATTTTATGCTGCAATAAGAGTAGTAAAGGAGATATTTTAAAATAAAAGATAATTTTTAAGCAAATGATTATGTAGGTGACACTCTAAACTGTCTCAACTTTTTCCAGAGACTCAAATATCTGTTTTATTATTATATTTCAGATATGCACATATTCTTAAAATTCCAAATTGATACGTAAGTGAGCAGATGCTATTTGTGTTAAAAGTTTTATGACAAAGAAGTAATTAATTCCTCTCCTTCAGTAAAGTAAACACAGAAGAAGATGGGAAAACATGAGCAGTGACTGGTGAATGTATCAGGTCACAAACTCAGGTGCACAGGAAGTGAAACTAGTTCTGGTTAACTTCTGATCACTGCACTTCACTTCACTTCACCTGCTGAGTTGTCCGTCATTCCATTAGCCCATCTGATCTGCAGATCAGACCTGTGGCACATCAGTGGCAGCTGAGTTGTCCTCCCCAACTTCATAGCTTTTTATTCCAATTCTTTCATTACTATCATGCCCCACTTATAAGCTTGGGAAAATACTTTGCTGTGCTCCCAAGCCATGCTGGCACAAGAAGAAATTCTCCCATGCTATCTCAGACCATTTTTGCCTAAATGTGCAACAGGTAATTCCTACCCACACCACACCAGGTTGGATAAAGGGGCTCTTGATGTCTTGCTGCCTCCCGGGGCTTTACTTGAACTGGGGTTCAGATGCCCCACTGTTCTAATTAGGGTTTCTATTGTTCTTCACTTCCCTGGTACTTGGCCTCAGACATCAGCCAAGGCACAGAGCCCATTCTCTGGGAATCACACCAATATCCAACCCTTTTGTAACTGCCCATCCCCTTTCCAGTCTAGCAAACTCGAATATTATCTCCATAGACAAGAAACAGTGGCTCTGACTGACTTTGCAGCTTGCAATTCTGAAGCACAGAAGCTAAGTACTGACTTCTTTGTTCTGTGTTCTGCTATAATTAATAGGCCCACTTTGATGGAACAGGTGCCTCTTGCCCTAGCTCTTTAAGAGGGTGGCGAGGAGGGAAGGGAGAGGGGTGAAAGGGTGGTTCTTGGATAACGAAGAGGTGGATTCATAGTGCAGTCTTAGTCTCAAACTCATATAGACTAGGAAAAGGACAACTATGAGAGTGGATGTTTGGAGAGGAAGCTCTTCAATTATGTGGAATTATTGATATTAGAAGAGTTGTGAAGTGTAAATAGCTCTACATGAAAGGAAATGGGATTCGAGTTAAATCCAGGCTAGGAAAGAATTTTATCTGTTCAGGGAAGAGAGAGAAAAGTGCTAGTTAATTAGTTAGTTTTTAAATGTGTGTATAATTTTACTAACTGTAATTTTTCTTGAAGTAAGTTAAAATGTAAGTTTTTTAAATGCTATGAGAAATGGAATGTGCTGGGGCAGAAAATTCACTCATTTTTATAGCCTGTTCTCTTCTGGTCACATGGTGATAACAAAATTTAACTCAGGAAAAATTGAAAAAAAAACCCAGAGATCTCAACATCCTTTCCCCTTCTTATTGAAGACATTCAATCCTAAATCTCAGATGCTACCAAATATTATGGGATGGAGTTCACTTTCTCTTTTTCTTAAATGTATATTTTTGTATTGTTACTAAAGTAATACTTGTGTTCTTGCTAGACGATTGTATTTTTCAAATGACAATGTAAATTTTATTTTACACAGGAATGGGAAAAGAATTCAGACACCAGTCCATAAAAGCATTATAGTCTCCTGGTATAAGTACACAATCTGCTTAGCTCTATGGAGAATTTAAAGCTACAATTCCATAAAGGGAACAGTCTGAAACTGGCAACCTAGGCATGCTTGCCTGGGCCACACAGGCCAACCCCAGCCGTTACTGGGCACTCAGAAACTAGGGTGCCAGCTACTGATACCAGGGAGCAGCAAAGCAGTATACCGATATCTTTACTCAGGTTATCTATTTTGGCATTTGAAAGTTTATTTCATCCATCTTTGAAAGTACCATTTATGCAAGGTAATATGTGGCAAAATATGTTCTTATAAGTGATTTTTGCACAATAACGGCCACTTCTAATTTCATTCTCCTTTTTTCCTTCTGGTTATGGTTTATTACTGCTGCTAATACTGTCAGACTTTGTGCTTGACTTACATGTGAACCTGACTTAGCTGCTCTCCTGAAAGTCCCTGATGTGTTTCCTAGTATTGATAGATAGTGAGCACCTCAGGATACTTTCTTTTTTTAACTTTTTATTTTATATTGGAGTATAGTTGATTAATAATGTGGTGTGGTGTTAGTTTCATGTGTACCACAAAGTGATTCAGTTATACGTATACATGTATCTATTCTTTTTCAAATTCTTTTCCCCATTAGGTTGTTATAGAATACTGAGCGGAGTTCCCTGTGCTATACAGTAGGTCCTTGTTGGTTATCCATTTTAAACATAGCAGTGTGAACAAGTCGATCCCAAACTCCCTAACTATACCTCCCCGCACCCTTCCCACCCTGGTAAGCATAAGTTTGTTCTCTAAGTCTGTGAGTCTGTTTCTGTTTTGTAAATAAGTTTATTTGTATCATGTTTTTAGATTCTGCATACAAGCGATATCATACAATATTTCTGTTTCTCTGTTTGACTTACTTCACTCAGTATGACAATCTCTAGGTCCATCCATGTTGCTGCAAATGGCATTATTTCTTTTTTTTTTTTTGTGGTATGTGGGCCTCTCAGTGTTGTAGCCTCTCCCATTGTGGAGCACAGGCTCTGGACGTGCAGGCTCAACAGCCATGGCTCATGGGCCCAGCCACTCCGCAGCATGTGGGATCTTCCTGGACCGGGGCACGAACCCATGTCCCCTGCATCGGCAGGCGGTCTCTCAACCACTGCACCACCAGGGAAGCCCCTATTTCATTCTTTTTAATGGCTGAGGAATATTCCATTGTATATCTTCTTTATCATACCATATCTTCTTTATCCATTCTTCTGCTGATGGACATTTAGGTTGCTTCCATGTCTTAGCTATTGTAAACAGCCCTCCAATGAACACTGGGGTGCATGTATCCTCTCGGACCATATTTTTCTCCAGGTACATGCCCAGGAGTGGGATTGCTGGATCATATGGTAGCTCTATTTTTAGTTTCTTAAGGATCTTCCATACCGTTCTCCATAGTGGCTACACCAATTTACATTCCCACCAACGGTATAGAAGGGTTCTCAGGACGCTTTTTTTTTTTTTTAATAAATTTATTTTATTTATTTATTTTTGGTTGCATTGGGTCTTCATTGCTGTGTGTGGGCTTTCTCATTGCGGTGGCTTCTCTTGCCACGGAGCACAGGTTCTAGGCACATGGGCTCAGTAGTTGTGGCATGTAGGCTCTAGAACACAGGCTCAGTAGTTGCGGCACACGGGCTCAGTTGCTCGGCGACATGCGGGATCTTCCCAGATCAGGGCTCGAACCCGTGTCCCCTGCATTAGCAGGCAGATTCTTAACCACTGCACCACCAGGGAAGCCCCTCTCAGGATATTTTCAATGACAGCTAACTAAAGGGACTTTATTGCCTCCCATAAATAAAAGTCCAGACGAAGAACAAATTGTAGAGTGGTCCAATTAGGGCCTTTGCTCCAGTTCTCTGCAGTTGTCAACTCTGCGCTTCCGTATGTATGTGTCAGGTTTTTTTTGTTTTTTTGTTTTTTTGGTTTCTTGGGTTATTTTTTTTAGCTGATTCCCCTTATCATTGTAACAGAACTGCCATCAACAATTATGGCAACCTGCGTCCTCATTCACATCTGGCTGGAAAGTCTGGCTTTCCATTGCTGTCCATTAAAAGTAAGGAAGGGGGCTTCCCTGGTGGTGCAGTGGTTGAGAAGTCCGCCTGCCGATGCAGGGGACGCGGGTTCGTGCCCCGGTCCGGGAGGATCCCACATGCCGCGGAGCAGCTGGGCCCGTGAGCCATGGCCGCTGAGCCTGCGCGTCTGGAGCCTGTGCCCTGCAACGGGAGAGGCCACAAAAGTGAGAGGCCCGCGTGCCACAAAAAAAAAAAAAAAAAAAAAAAGTAAGGAAGGACTTTCTCAGAAAATCTGCCCTGGTGTCTCATTAATTAGAACATGAGGCTCATTTCTATTCTTAACAAGTCACTGGTAAAGGCAATAGCAAGACCAACCACTTCTAGCCCATGAAATCATTACACAAATCTTATAAATGGAAGGAGAAAATCATCATTATCATCACCATCACTATAATCAGCATTTCAGATAGGTTTAGGAAATTAAACATATTGGTCATTTATGGACTTATTTTTTCTACTAGAGACCCCCACTCCTGCATCTTGACAGTTACACTCCAGGGACCTACTCCCTAAGCATGCAGCTTCAAGCAGGCTTTTTCTAAATTTCTTATATCCAAATCTTTCCTTCTCATGCCCCTCCTGCAAGCCTTCCCCATCAAGCACATTCTCTCTCCTTGGGGGTCTTCTAAACAAAAGTAAATAAATATACTACATACTATTCATTCATTTAATTGCTATTTAATTAAACTCCTTGTTTTTACTGACATTCTCTCTCCTTGGGGGTCTTCTAAACAAAAGTAAATAAATATACTACATACTATTCATTCATTTAATTGCTATTTAATTAAACTCCTTGTTTTTACTGACCTTGATAGCTTTAAAGAATACAAGACAGGTATTTTGTAGAATGTTCTTAACTGGGATTTGTCTGATTTCTTTTTCATGATAAGACTGGGGTTGTCTATAGGTTATTGCCTACATATTGTCTTTTTTTAGTCCAGTGTCAATAACTAACATCTAAGGAAAGCATATGAGAAATCTGTATTATTGCTTTGCTCTTCTCATATAGAGAACTTTCCCACATGTCCTGTAAAAAATTGATTCATTTTACTACAAAACTCCGTTTGATCTAAACATCTTTCATGTTTTCATACAGCACAAAATTAGATCATAACAGCTTCAAATAACGTTCTCTTTTTGGATTTAAATAGTTTATGAAGGTAATTAAATAGTTAAATCAGGTATTTTGATGCAGATCAAAGACAACTGACCATTCATGGACTTCCTCTTTAAGCTTAATAGTTTGGCTTGCTTACCAATCACCAAAATATCTGACTGACACAGGATTTACAGGCATAGGTTTGATCACTAGCTTTGATATAAACCAATTAGTTCATATTTCTCCCTTACTGGTTTTCTTGGCACCATCAAAAAAGAATCGCCTTTTTGTTTACTTACCTCAGTCTGACAGAATTTTGTTCATTATGTTATTGCCTTTTTGGCATAAGCTTTCATGTATCATCTTCAATATTTTTAGCTTGTCTTACTGAGACTATAATATCTGGTCTCAATACTGCAGCTCTTAATATATGGAGAATTGCTTTAATTTTCCATTAAGTTATTGACAATTTATAAAGCGTATATCTATAGAAAATGGTATTTTTGGGTCTCAGATGTCCAGTTAGAGATAATAGTACATTCAAGAAATAGCACAAAGAGCCACAAGATAAAAAGATAGCAAATGCGTTACCTATTTCCATTCCCACATCTGGCAGCTCGGGGTCAGCCCAAGTTTATCTTTGACCCACCCATTACTGATAACGCATTCCTTGTTCTCGTTCATCGTGCACAATGAAGCCATAGTAATTGCTTGGCTGCTCTTCCTATTCCAGACGTAATTCACAAACAACTAGAAAGGAGTAAAATAGCCATTAATTGTGAATCATCCTAGAAGACCCCCAGAAGCACAGTCAATGAACAGTCCTCTGAGTATCTATCGGTAGAGAGGCTTCTTTGTAATTCTGTCAAGAATTAAAAGTTAGGGAATTTAAGTTCAAGCCAGAATTAATCTAATTTCCATTTGAAAAGGCAAGATTGCAGCACTTAATTTCAGGCAATTTTGGCTTCTCTTCCATCTATCATTTCTCTTGACATTGGGTCTTAAGTTTTTGAGAGTGTGCTAAGGATACTTGGGGAGGAGGGGGGCATTGGGGCTGCTTAAATAAAGTATGATATAGGCATCAAAAACTACTGTAAAAAGTGAGAAAGCTCTTTGTATACTAATTGGGAAAGATCTCCCATATACATTATTAAATGGAAAACTTGAGGTACAGAATAGTATTTTATATGCTTGAAATGGGCACAGAAATAAGAATATGTATTTATACTTATTATATCTTCATAAAGACACACTGAAAGTTTTCACAAGACATGAATAAAAATGGTTCTCTACTAAGGGCAGGAGACAAGTCAGGATGGAATCAAGACTTATCAATGTATCTTTTCATCTTGTTTTATGTATTGTTTTATTTAAAACTAGATGGTCTATTTAAAAGAAAATAAAATATTTAAATTCTCTCTTGATGCCACATACACTTCAAGCTCTTTATTTCTATGTCCCTATTTAATGCAAAATTTCATAAAATTATCTCCACTTTCTCACCTACCATTCACTCTTCAACCTATCTGAACCTGTCTTATTGCCTCCCCACCAGTACTCTTGCTGAAGTCATTAATGATATGTATTTTGCCAAACCCATGTAACAGTTTTCTTTCTAGCCCTGTCTTTCTAGATCAATCTGTATCATTCTACACTATTGACTATTACCTTGTTAGGTCTGTGACACTGTAGCACTCACTTACCTCTTACTTCTCTGATCACTCCGGTGTTTCCACTTCCATTTGAGCTCTAACTGTTGGTTCTCCTTATACGTTGGTCGTAGGCTCTCTGGGCTTGGTCTTGGGTCATCTTTCATTCTGCTACTAGAAGGTGTCCTTGAGCTCCTTAACATTTACATTTATGTGGCAATTCCAAAATTTTATCTGTAACTCAAGACCACCCACTGGGCTCTAGACTGGTGGGGACATGCACTCTTGGATTGTTCCCAGTACTGTGTTACTACAGACAACGCCCAAGTCAATGACCTTGTAAATATTTCTTTCTGCATACAGCCAGGTGCATCTGTTTGAATAAATTCCCAGAAATGAGATCACCAGACCAAAGATACATGTTTTAAAATGTTAATAGATATTGCTAAACTGATTTCTATGGGGTTATATAACTTTACACTTGCATTGGCAATATATGAGGGCCTGTTTCCTTATTCCCTTGCCAACTGTTGTGAAACTTTTGAATTTTGCCAATGTGATAAGTGAAAAATAGAAGCAAAGTGTATTTCCAGTACATGTTTCCCTTATTATGAATAAGGTTGAACATTTTTTACACACTTATTTTCTCTGAACTGCTTATGTTCATAACCTTTGTTTTTTTTGTTGTTGTTTTTTGGTTTTTTTTTTTTTTACTGTGTTACTTATCTTTTCTAAGAGATCTTTATTTAAGAGATTATCTCTTATCTGTGATACAAGTTGCAGATATTCCCCCAGTTTTTCATTTGTCATTTGATTTGGTGGTGTTTTTTTCCCAAGCAGAAATTTCTCTTTTTTTCTTTTCTTTTCTTTTTTCTTTCTCCACCTCCTCTTTCTCCTCCTTCTCTTCTTCTCTCTCTTTCATGTTTCCTCCCCACTCTCTCCCACCCCTTTCAGTCTCTTCTCTTTCCTGTCATTCCTTTTATATAGTCAAATATCTTTATCTTTCCATTTTGATTTGCAAATTTTGAGTTATAATTGGAAAGGCCTTTGCCTCTCCAGTGTTATAAAGGAATTGGTCCATATTTTCTTTCAGTGTTTCACATTTAAATATTTCAAGTGCTTAGAGGTTATCCTCATATACAGTGTGGGGCATGAATTTCTTTTCCAGATGGCAATCTTGTTGTTTCAAGAAGATTTATTTAAAATTTCATCTTTGTCCTATTGCTGTCATACTGTGTACTAAATTCTTGTCTTTGTTTCAAACTTTTGATCATTTTCCATTGGCCTACCTGTCTATTCATGAACCAGGGACACATTACTTTAATTGCTGAGAGGTGATAATATGTTTTATTTATTTATTTTTAAAATTAATTTATTTATTTTTGGCTGCATTGGGTTTTTGTTGCTGCATGCGGGCTTCTCATTGTGGTGGCTTCTCTTGTTGTGGAGCACGGGCTCTAAGTGTGTGGGCTTCAGTAGTTGTGGCTCACTGGCTTCAGTAGTTGTGGCTTGCTGGCTTCAGTAGTTGTGGCTCACGGGCTCTAGAGCACAGGCTCAGTAATTGTGGCACATGGGCTTAGTTGCTCCATGGCATGTGGGATCTTCCTGGACAAGGGATTGAACCCACGTCCCCTGCATTGGTAGGCAGATTCTTAACCACTGTGCCACCAGGGAAGCCCTTATAATATGTTTTAATATGAGATATGACTCATTAGCCCTCATGGCTCTTCTTTTTTCAAAATTATCTTAGATATTTTTCCACACATACTTTAAAATCACCTTGTCTAGTTCTAGAAAAGGGAAGACTTTTTAAACATGGAAAATAACAGAACATACTTATATACTGAGGAAAATAATCAAATAGAGAGGAGAGGTTAAATTCAGAGGAGAAAGGGAGATAATCAGGAAGAATTCTTAAGTGGGGCAGAGGAGATGAGTTCCGGAACATATATAATAAGAATGACTTTTGATAGTAAAAGGAACATTCATTTCATGGCTAGCAAAATGAAAGTAATTAGCATATAGACATACATTTTTTGAATGCTATGAAAATGATGGTGTTCCCATATGGTGACTTATGTATTCTCAATTAAGTGTGAGGGGAGCTATCAGCTGAATGGAGTGGGGTGGATGAGGAATGGAAGATTGGAAAAGAATGAGGAAGTATTATATGGTGAAGAAAACATGAGAAACAAATTGGTTTAATGAAGATTGGGATTGACTGATGACATGAATTAGAGAGAGAAGGCTGTGAGTCCTTTGATGAAGTTTTCAGAGGATGAGGTGGCTGTATCAAAACATGAGGATGTTATAGCAAGATTGCAGGGTCCTCACAGGACCAGGAATCATAATAGTCCAGAATGGACCATGAGGTATACAGAGCATAACCTCTGGACCACAACATTGGGGTATATGAGTATGTACAACCTCCACTTCAGTGGACCAAAGGGAAATGGTACCCTCCAGGGAAAGCCACATTTCCAATAAGGCAAATAGTTGGAAGGATGGGTTTGATAAGACATTGAGGGTTTATAGGGGATTTGGTATGCACAGATCTGGGTTCTAAGAGGGCCTAGAGGAAACTCTGGGCAGCAGGGAGAGTTAGAGAATGAAAATAAAGAAATGGAACACAATACATAGCCAGAGCTCAGAATCTTAGGGGAGTTGTTAAAATGCAAGTTCCCAGGACCTATATCCAACAGAATTTCTGATTCAGTAGAGTTGGGTAGCACCTGAGAATCTGAATATTAAAAGATGCAAAAATGATTGTTACTCACTCTGGCCTTGAGAACCATGTCTCTTGTTGGAGGCTGGGGACTGTGGCAATAAGAGCTTCCTGCAGTAGTTTGATGAAGAGGAGGAAGCATCACTCTTCACAAGGTCAGGTTGTGTTGACTGAGAAACGCAATCATACTTTCACTCTCTCACCTCACTGCTGAAATGTGACAGAGTACACAGCTGTATGGTAATAATACAGCTATGCCCCTGTCTCCAGAAGGATGTGAGTCAAATAGTTTACATGGACTAAATGTCAGATTAAATCAAGAGACCAAAATTCTGACTAAGGAAAAGACAATGAAAGCACTGCAAGAGGTTAGTAAACTCCATAAACAGTTTTAGTACTGCATTTTAACTTTGACTTTTAATTTGGTGAAGACATTGCCCAGAGCTTTCTGGTCTGAAAACCACAGTCTCAATAATAAATCCTTTCACTAGTAAAAATGCAGATGTAACAAACAATGAAAGATCATCAGGAATGTGGTTCAAACTTGATTTTTGTTACACATTTAAAATTTTACTTACAAATTTACTGATATGTAGGCAGAATTAACAGCCAGTGTTCTTCCTCAAGAAGATAACACTCATGTATGAAGCTTATATCAGATGCTTTTTCCTCTTCTCTTGAACTGTCTTAATTCATCTTAAATACGTCAAGAAGTGGTACAATCTACAGAGAAGTGAATTTTATTGAGAGAGAAAATGACAACCTAAAAATTATTTCTACTGAGAAAGGTTGAGTATCTTAAATTCCCCCCTGTAATAACACTTAATTCAATTCTCTGCTATGTGTCTTATGATTTCCTTAAAGATGCCAAGATACTTAACTTTAAAATTGTCTTAAAAGCATACATAAGCAGTGTATGGCAGTTTTTCAATTCAAATGACACAGAGGGTAAAGAGTAAAAAGTAAAAACCCACCATTCCCCATCCAATTCTATACTTAATTAATTAGACTATCTGAAACTGTCCTTGTAAATATTTACACTTCTCAATGTATTTTTAACGAATGATAAATACCCTTTGTAACCTCCATTCTTACTGATATAACATGGAAATTATTCCATGTCAGCACATGCTGACTTTTCAGTCACTCTTTGTAATCATTGCAGAGCAACACAAAATATGGATTCTACTAATATTTATTTTACTTTTCTATATTTTAGGTTGTCTTCAATTCTTCAATTAATAATGTTGCCCTGAACTGAATATAATCTGACATAAATACTGGCTCACTATCAATAACTTTTTATTCCTAGAAGTAGAATTGTTGGGTCAAAGTTACATGCATTTTATATTCTGATAGGTACTATCCTCCAGAAAGTTGAACCCACTTATAGGTCCACCAACAATGCCTATAAGAGTTCTATTTTTAGTATGTTGCCAGAGCTAGACAGATCCAATCTTCTTAATTGTTCAAATCTCATTGGTAAAAAGTATCTCATCCTTATTTTTAAGTTACAGTTTCCTAATTTGTAATGAATCTTAAGACTTCTTTCCCCAGTGCTTCATAGACATCTATAATTTTTCCATTGAATTTCACATTCTCTATGCTATAATTATTATTTGCATTACATCTACACAGAGTATAAGCCCCCAAAACAGTATTACAAATTATGCTTTAAACAAAGAAATAATATTTTTAAACAAAGAAATAACATAATCTTTTATATTTACCCACATATTAACCATTTTCAATATTCTTCATTCCTTCCTGAAGACAGGAGTTTCTACTTGCTCTTATTTTTCCTTGGTCTATAGAAGCTACCGTCGTATTTCTCCTAATACATGATTCCTGGTTATAAATTTTTTTATCTGAAACTTCTTTTATTTCATTTTCATCCTTAAAGAATACATTTCCAGCATATAGAATTCTGGCTTCAGTTATTTATCATTTTAAAAATATTATTCCATTTTCTTCTGTCTTTCATAGTTTCAATGAGAAGTCAGCCATAATTCAAACTGGTGGTTTATTCTTTTTTTTTTTTTTTAATTTTTATTTCTTTAGTTTTGGCTGTATTGAGTCTTTGCTGTTGCACATGGGCTTTCTCTAGTTGCAGAGAGAGGGGGCTACTCTTCGTTGTGGTGCACAAGCTTCTCATTGTGGTGACTGCTCATTGCGGTGACTTCTCTTGTTGTGGAGCACGGGCTCTAGGTGCATGGGCTTTAGTAGTTGTGGCACGTGGGCTCAGTAGCTGTGGCTCGCAGGCTCTAGAGTGCAGGCTCAGTAGCTGTGGTGCACGAGTTTCATTGCTCCATGGCATGTGGGATCTTCCCAGACCAGGGATCAAGCCCATGTCCCCTACATTGGCAGGAGAATTCTTAACCACTGTGCCACCAGGGAAGTCCTTTATTATTATTTTTAATGTAACATGCTGTTTTATTCTCTAACTACTGTTAAGAATTTCTCTTTATCTGTAGTTTCCAGCAGTGTGATCATAATGTGCCTAGGTATGGTTTTCTTTGTATTTTTCCAGTTTGAGGTTTGCTGAGCTTCTGGTATACTGAAAAAATTTTATGTCTATTGCCAAGATTGCTTTCAAAAATAACTCTCAAACCCTCAAACCTGTGCTGTACAGTAGGTCCCTGTTGGTTATCTATTTTAAACATAGCAGTGTGTACAAGTCAACCCAAAACGCCCGATCTCCCCTCCCATAACCATAAATTTGTTGTCTAAATTTGTGAGTCTGTTTCTGTTTTGTAAATAAGTTCAATTTGTATCATATTTTTTAGATTCTGCATATAAATGGTATCCTATGATATTTGTCTTTCTCTGTCTGATATACTTAACTTAGTATGATAATCTCCAGGTTCATCCATGTTGCTGCAAGTGGCACTATTTCATTCTTCTTAACGGCTAATATTCCATTGTATATAAGTACCACATCTTCTTTATTGATTCATCTGTTGATGGACATTTAGGTTGCTTCCATGTCTTGGCTATTGGAAACAACGCTGCAATGAACATTGGGGTGCGTGTATACTTTTGAACAATGGTTTTCTCTGGATATATACTCAGGAGTGGGATTGCTGGATCATATGGTAGCTCTATTTTAGTTTCTTAAGGAACCCCCATACTGTTCTCCATAGTGGCTGTATTACTTTACATTCCCACCAACAATGTAGGAGGGGTCCCTTTCTCCACACCCTCTCCAGCATTTATTGTTTGCAGACTTTTTTTTTTTTTTTTTGCGTTATGCAGGCCTCTCACTGCCGTGGCCTCTCCTGTCGCGGAGCACAGGCTCCGGACGTGCAGGCTCAGCAGCCATGGCTCACGGGCCCAGCCACTCTGCAGCATGTGGGATCCTCCCAAACTGGGGCATGAACCCGTGTCCCCAGCATCGGCAGGCAGGCTCCCAACCACTGCGCCACCAGGGAAGCCCTGTTTGCATACTTTTTGATGATGGTCATTCTGACTGGTGTGAGGTGATATCTCATTGTCTTATTTATTTTTTTAAACATCTTTATTGGAGTATCTCATTGTCATTTTGGTTTGCATTTCTCTAACAATTAGTGATGTTGAGCATCTTTTCATGTGCCTCTTGGCCATCTGTATGTCATCTTTGGAGAAAAGTCTATTTAGATCTTCTGCAAAGTTTTCTTTGTGATATCGAGCCACATGAGTTATTTGTAAATTTTGGAGATTAGTCCCTTGTCAGTCGGATTGTTTGCAAATATTTCCTCCCATTCTGTGGGTTGTATTTTTGTTTTGTTTATGGTTTCCTTTGCTGTGCAAAAGATTTTGAGTTTAATTAGGTCCCATTTGTATATTTTTGTTTTTATTTCCATTACTCTAGGAGGTGGATCAAAAAAGATCTTGCTGTGATTTACGTCAAAGAGTGTTCTTTCTATGTTTTCCTCTAAGAGTTTTAGAGTGTTCAGTCTTACATTTAGGTCTTTAATTCATTTTGTGTTTATTTTTTGTGTATGGTGTTAAAGAATGTTCTAATTTTTTAATATGTGGCTGTCCAGTTTTTCCAGCACCATTTATTGAAGAGATTGTCTTTTCTCCATTTTATAGTCTTGCCTCCTTTGTTGTAGATTAATTGACCATAGGTGCATGGGTTTATTTCTGGGCTTTCTATCCTGTTCCATTGATCTGTATTTCTGTTTTTGTGCCAGTATCATACTGTTTTGATGATGGTAGCTTTGTAGTATAGTCTGAAGTCAGGGAGCCTGATTCCTCCAGCTGTTTTTCTTTCTCAAGATTGCTTTGGCTATTTGGGGTCTTTTGTGTTGCCATACACGTTTTAAGATTTTATGTTGTTGTTGTTCTAGTTCTGTGAAAAATGCCACTGGTAATTTGATAGGCATTGCATTGCATCTGTAGATTGCTTTGGGTAGTATAGTCATTTTGACAATATTGATTCTTCCAATCCAAGAACATGGTATTTCTTTCCATCTGTTTGCGTCATCTTCTATTTCTTTCATCAGCATCTTACAGTTTTCAGAGAACAGGTCTTTTGCCTCCTTAGGTAGGTTTATTCCTAGGTATTTTATTTTTTTGATGTGATAATAAATGGGATTGTTTCTTTAATTTCTCTTTCTGACCTTTTGTTGTTAGTGTATGGAAATGCAACAGATTTCTGTGTATTTATTTTGTATCCTGCAACTTTACTGTATTCATTCACGAGCTCTATTACTTTTCTGGTAGCATCTTTAGGATTTTCTATGTATAGTATCAGGTCATCTGCAAACAGTGACAGTTTTACTTCTTCTTTTCTGATTTGGATTCCTTTTATTTCTTTTCCTTCTCTGATTGCCGTGGCTAGGACTTCCAAAACTATGTTGAATAAGAGTGGCGAGAGTGGACATCCTTGTCTTCTTCCTGATCTTAGTCGAAATGCTTTCAGTTTTTCACCATTGAGTATGATGTTTGCTGTGGGTTTGTCATATATGGGTTTATTATGTTGAGGTAGGTTCTCTCTATGCCCACTTTCAGGAGAGTTTTTACCATAAATGGGTGTTGAATTTTGTCAAAAGCTTTTTCTGCATTTATTGAGATGATCATATGGTTTTTATTCTTCAATTTGTTAATATGGTGTATCACATTGATTGATCTGTGTATATTAAAAAATCCTTGCATTCCTGGGATACATCCCACTTGATCATGGTGTATGATCCTTTTAATATGTTGTTGGATTCTGTTTGCTAGTATTTTGTTCAGGGTTTTTGTATCTATGTTCATCAGTGATATCGGTCTATAATTTTCATTTTTTGTGATATCTTTTTCTGGTTTTGGTATCAGGGTGATGGTGGCCTCATAGAATGAGTTTGAGAGTGCTCCTCTGCAATTTTTTGGAATAGTTTCAGAAGTCTATGTGTTGACTCTTCTCTGCTCGTTTGATAGAATTTGCCTGTGAAGCCATCTGGTCCTAGACTTTTTTTTGTTGCAAGTTTTTTAATCACAGTTTCAATTTCAGTACTTGTGATTGGCCTGTTCACATTTTCTATTTCTACATGGTTCAATCTTGGAAGATTGTACCTTTCTAAGAATTTGTCCATTTCTTCTAGGTTGTCCATTTTATTGGCATATAGTTGCTTGTAGTAGTCTCTTATAATCCTCTTGATGAGTCTGGCTAAAGGTTTATCAATTTTGTTTATCTTTTCAAAGAACAGGCTTTTAGTTTCATTTTTCTTTTCTATTATTTTCTTCATCTCTATTTCATTTATTTCTGCTCTGATCTTTATGATTTCTTTCCTTCTACTAGCTATGGGTTTTGTTTGTTCTTCTTTCTCTATTTGCTTTAGGTGTAACGTTAGGTTGTTTATTTGAGATTTTTCTTGTTTCCTGAGGTAAGACTATATTGCTATAAACTTCCCTCTTAGAACTGATTTGCTGCATCCCATAGGTTTTTGATCATTGTGCCTTCATTTTCATCTGTCTCTAGGTATTTTCTGATTTCCTCTTTGATTTTTTCAGTGATCCATTGGTTGTTTAGTAGCATATTGTTTAGCCTCCAGGTGTTTGTGTTTTTTACAGTTTTTTTTTCTTGTAGTTGATTTCTAATCTCATAGCCTTATGGTAGGAAAAGATGCTTGATATGATTTCAATTTTCTTAAGTTTACTGAGGCTTGCTTTGTGGACCAGCATTTGATCAATCCTGGATAATGTTCCATATGCACTTAAGCAGAATATGTATTCTGCTTTTGGATGGAATGCTCTTTAAATAACAATTAATTCCATTTGGTCTAAAGTGTCATTTAAGGCCTGTGTTTCCTTATTGATTTTCTGTCTGGATGAGATGTCCACTGATTTAACTGGGGTGTTAAAACTCCCCCACTATTATTGTGTTACTGTCATTTTGTCCTTTTATGGCTGTTAGTATCTGCCTTATGTATTGAGGCACTCTTATGTTGGGTGCCTATATATTAACAATTGTTATATCTTCTTCTTGGATTGATCCCTTGATCATTATGTAATTTCCTTCTTTGTCTCTTGTAACAGTCTTTATTTTCAAATCTATTTTGTCTGATATGAGTATTGCTATTCCAGCTTTCTTTTGGTTTCCATTTGCATGGAAGACTTTTCTCCATCCCCTCACTTTCAGTTTGGATGTGTCCCTAGATCTAAAGTGGGTCTCTTGTAGACAGTGTACAAAATAAGACCGGTCTTATATTTTGTATCCATTCAGCCAGTCTACGTCTCTTGGTTGGAGCATTTAATCCATGTATATTTAAGGTAATTATCGATATGTATGTTCTTATTGCCATTTTGTTAATTGTTTTGGATGTGTTTTTATAGGTCTTTTTTCTTCCCTTCCTCTTTTGTTCTCTTCTCTTGTGATCTGATGACTAACTTTAGTGTTGTGTTTGGATTCCCTTTTATTTTGTGTGTGTGCATCCATTATAGATTTTCGGTTTGCAGTTACCATGACATTTTGATGTGGCCATCTATATATAAACAAGATTGTTTTCAGTTGCTGGTCTTTTAATTTCAAGTGCATTTCCAATATCCTGCGTTGTGCTTTCCTCATCTCACAATTGCTTGTTTTGATATCATATTTGTGTGTGAATGATTTCCTACCTTTATTGTATGGTTGGCTTTACCAGTGAGCTTTTCTATTCATAATTTTCTTGTTTCTAGTTGTGGCCTTTTCTTTTTCACATAGAGAATTTCCTTTAGTATTTGTTGCAAAACTGGTCTGGTGGGGCTGAATTCTGTTAGCTTTTGCTTGTCTGTAAAGCTTTTGATTTCTCTGTCAAATCTGAATGAGAGCCTTGCTGGGTATAGTATTCTTGGTTGTAGATTCTACCCCTTCATCACTTTTTATTGTGCTGTTCCCTACTGGCATGCAGAGTTTCTGCTGAGAAATTAGCCAATAACCTTATGGGAGTTCCCTTGTATGTTAATTTTGCTTTTCCCTTGTTGCTTTCAATATTTTTTCTTTGTCTTTATTTTTTGTCAGTTCGATTACTATGTGTCTCAGTGTGTTCCTCCTTGGGCTTATCCTGCCTGGGACTCTCTCTGGACTTGGGTGGCTGTTTTCTTTCCCATGTTAGGGAAGTTTTCAGTTATTATCTCTTCAAATATTTTCTCAGGTCCTTTCTCCCACTCTTCTCCTTCTGGGACCCCTATCATGCAATTGTTGGTGTGTTTATCCCAGATATCTCTTAGACTGTCTCCATTTCTTTTCATTCTTTTTGCTTTATTCTGTTCCGTGGAGTGAATTCCCCCATTCTGTCTTCCAGCTCACTTATCCGTTCTTCTGCCTCAGTTAATCTGCTTTTGATTCCTTCTAGTGCATTTTTCATTTCAGTTATTGTATTGTTCATCTGTTTGTTTGTTCTTTAGTTGTTTTAGGTCTTTGTTAAACATTTCTTGTATTTTCTCTATCTGTGCCTCTATCTTTTTCTGAGATCTTGGATCATCTTCAGTATCATTATTTTGTATTCTTTTTCCAGTAGATTGCCTATCTCCACTTCACTTAGTTGTTCTTCTGGAGTTTTATCTTGTTCCTTCATCTGGGATATATTCCTCTGCTGTCTCATTTTGTCTGGCTTTCTGTGATTGTGGTTTCCATTATGTAGGCTGCAAGGTTGTAGTTTGTCTTCCCCTAGTGGATGAGGCTGTCTAAGAGGCTTGTGCAGGCTTCCATTCGGGAGGGACTGGTTCCTGCCCACTGGTAGGTGGAGTTGGGTCTTATCCCTCTGGTGGGCAGGGCCAAGTCATGGAGTGTGTTTATCAGGTAGCTGTGTGCTCAGGAACACTTTAAGCAGCCTGTCTGCTGATGGGTGGGGCTGTGTTCTTGCCCTGTTGGTTGTTTGGCCTGAGGTGTCCCAACACTGGAGCCTACAGGCTATTGTGTTGGGCTAGGTCTTGTTGAGAAAATGGTGGTCTCCGAGAGGGCTCACACAAGTGAGTATTCGCCAGAATTACTGCTGCCAGTGTCCTTGTCCCTGCAGCTAACCACAGCCACCCCCCCACTTCCACAGGAGACCCTCCAGTACTACCAGGTAGGTCTGGCCCTGTCTCTTATGAGTTCACTGCTTTTATCCCTGGGTTTTGGTACATATGAGACCCTGTGTGGACCCTCCAAGAGTGGAGTTTCTGTTTCCCCCAGTCCTGTGGAATTCCTGTGATCTAACCCTGCTGGACTTCAAAGCCAGATTCTCTGGGGGTTCCTCCTCCAATTGCCAGACCCCCAGGCTAGGGAGCCTGACATGTGGCTCAGAACTTTTACTCCTGTGGGAGAACTTCTGTGGTATAATTATTTTCCAGTTTGTGATCATCCACCTGGCATGTATGGAATTTGATTTTATCATGATTGTACCCCTCTTACAGTCTCATTGTGGTTTCTCCTTTGTCTTTGGATGTAGGGTATCTTTTTTTGGTAGGTTCCAGTGTCTTTTGTTGATGGTTTTCAGCAGTTAATTTTGATTTTGGTGTTGCTGTAAGAAGAGGTGAGCTTGTGTCCTTCTACTCCACAATCTTGTCTCCCAATCTAGTCTCCAGAGATTTTAAAGGGCTATGAATTAGTAAAAAAAGTTCATTCAGAGTTATAGCATTTTAATCTAAATTAAAAATATAAAGGCAAAACAGCTTTTTAATGGGAAAGGTAAAGAACAGCCAGATCATCAATATAAAAATTAAATGCCAATTTCTTCATTTACTTAATACTTTTCTAATAAAGACAATTAATCCATTCTCATTTATATAGTGGTAACATGGATATCCTTAGATTTATTTAACTTTTTCTATTTCTATTCATTTAAAAAACTTCTCTTAAAATTACAGATTTTTGCAAAACTGATATTATTTCTCTTTCATTTTTTTTTCATTTGAAAGTGTGACCTTTTATTTCTATGCTACTTATGGTTAATATTTACATTTAAAAAATGTTTTAACTTTATAACACATGTTTTCCTAACAATGACAAAAAGGAACTATCTGCAACTTCTCTTCCCACCAAAATAAACTTTCTAGCATGTGGAGGCAACATGAGGCAAAGTCAACTTTCCTTCTGGTTGTACAGAGAATTAGGTTTATGGGCAAAGGAGTTTGCTGCTGGGTCCTACTCTACTTCTTCCTTTTTTTTTTCATATTAACAACTTATTTTTTATTTTTGAATATCACAAACTTCAATCAGAATACTTTAAAAAATATTATTCTGCATGCACTTAACAAATTTGACAAAGGGCAAGGATCCAGTTGACTTGTATTATGCTATGAAGTTTGAATTGAACAGCCAATTCACATATATTTAAAACTGTTAAGTACAGGTAGCCATGAACACTTCACTGCATTAATCTGATGGCATCCTACCTCTAGGCACACGTTCATGTAACACTACTAGTAATTACCCTGGAGCAGAGGCAAAATGGAGATGGAGGAATTGCCCCACAAAGCAAGTTTAAGGGATTAAACAGCGTCGTCATCACTACTGAGGACAAAGTTGCTGCCTGTGGACAGGGGCCCTTCCTCCTTAACATTACCTAAACCACCTGCAGTCTCTCTCTCATCAGAATCTTCAAACAACTTGTCACTGGAATTGTCATCAAACAACTTCTCGTTGGAATCTTCATCTTTGAACATCTTTTCATCTATGTCTTCATCTTCCTTTACAGTTACATCTTCCTCATCTTCTTTTCCATCTGAATCTTCAAACACCTTTTCATCTGCATCATCTTCTTCATTCTTTTCATTTGCATCTCCCAGCCCCTTTTCTTATGCATCTTCTTCGTCCTCTTTTTCATCCGACTCATCGTCAAATACTTTTTCATATGTTTCTTCCTTCTCATCTGACTCTTCGTCAAATTCCTTCTCAGAGCCTTCTTCATCACACTTTCCTGGAGCTGTCATCTTTGAATTCTGATTTTTCAGAGTCATTTTCTTCTAACTCTTCTTCAGAAACGTTTTCATTAAATTCCTTTTCAGAGCCCTCTTCCTCAAAACCTTTCTCAAGACCGTTCTCTTTTAACTCTTTTTCGGAGTCATCTTCAAATTGCTTTTCCGAGCACTCTTCAGACCCTTGTTCTGAGCTGCTGTCTTCAGCTGCCTTTTGGGGGCTGGCCTCCTCCTCAGACTCCTGCTCAAGGCCATTCTCATCAGGATCCGTTTTGGGTCTCTTCTTTTTGGACTCTCATTCAGGGCCATTCCCTTTCGACTCTTTTTTAGGACTACCCTCTTCATGCTACATCTCTGGGCTGCCTTCTCTGGACTCTCCGTTGGAGAAGTCTTCTTCATGCTCTCTTTTGGGACAGCCTTCCTCAAAGTCTCTTTTGAGGCAGCTCTCTTCAGATTCTTTTTGGGGACAGCCTTCTTCAGCCTCTTTTTCAGGGCCACTTCTTTTAGCATCTTTTTTAGAAGAAGCTTCTTCATCTTCTCCCCATCTTCTGTTTTTTCAAACTTCTTTTCATCTATAAGTTCTTCAAATGCCATTTCAGTTGAGGCTTCTTGAACATTCATTTGAGATGTGCCAGGGTGCTCTGAAAAATGCCTAACTCTAGAAGGCCCCACCCTTCTAGAGCACAGAAGGAATTTGAAAGCTGAAGGCCTCTGTTGGCCTCAGGAGTGTTGAGGGAAGCCTCCCATCCTCTCAGCCTTTCCTCCCTTTCTCTTGTGGTCTCCTCCACCTGATAATCTGTAGTCCCATCACACACTTGGGCAGTGATTTGATGGCCACCAAACCACATTCCATTGAGGGTTTGAATACAATAACCAACTTCCTCCGGGTCCCTATAGGACACAGGCCACACCATGAGGGTGCCTATCAAAGAGAAGGAGCTTCCTAATTTGTCCAAACTTTGAACACTCTACTTGAAGGTCTTCTCTGATCTTGTTTGGCACCAGTGGATCATCCTCAAAATCCATACGATGAAACATATTTTTGATGATGACAACTTGCTTGTGGTGTATTCAGGCTGGGCCAGCTCTTCTCTCAGGTCTCCAATCCAACTGCTTTTGTTGCATAGACAACTTTTTCTTGTAGTCTTTGCACTTCTTCTTATTCTTTGAGGTGTCATATTCCCCTTTCAGTTGAAACTTTGCCACCTCCATATGTAATTTGTAGTCTCTAATTTCATCTTCATCCAAAAGTTTTAATGTGAGATCCACAGATTCTCTCTTCAAATAACAGCAAAGTCCATCTCCTTTAAGATTTCCTTGATTATCTTTGTAAAGCTTGACCTTAAATTCTTGTTTGAAGATCTCTCATAATAATGCACAACTTGGACATGAGCTGTATAAATTCATCCACTGTAATGTCTGGAGGCAAATCAGACACATATACATTTGTATTTCTGTCTTCAACATGAAACCATCCTGATTCAGCCTTTCTCTTTTCTCCCCTCTTTTTGGGATAACTGGGTTTGGGAGTTTTTCTTTGCAGAGGTTCTTCTGTAGTCCTAGCGCTGATATCTTGGACACTCGCAGTAGAACTAGATGCACCATCATTAGAAAATCCATAATTGGCCTGATATGTAGCAATAAAATCTTCAGTGATCTTGGGGAACCAAGCCTTCTTGTCCAGGTCCCATTCATACGGGGTGTCAATCGGCTGCTGCCCAAAAGAATTGGTTTCTCCACTGGGATCTTTCTGGGCATCACAGTCCTTGGTGTCTCCGTACAATTCTTGCATTCACAACTGCTCATCAAACTCGTCATTCGCATCCAAGTTGTTGCCGCTCATGTTGACGACTTAGCCCAGGGGCAGGGTCCAGGCGAGCGAAGAGGCCAAGCTGACGCTGGTTCACCCTGCCAGGTCTTGCCACCGCTGCTCGATCCAGAACATGGCAGGAGCGCACACACGAGCTGCCGCCACCGATCAGGTCTGAGACGACTGTGGCTCCCACGGCAACGTCCAGAAACCACTTGAAAATGGAGGCCCACTTAGGCTGGTGCAGTCGCCATTGTCCCCTACTCTGCTTCTTAGTCCAACTCCACCACCCCCTCCCATGGAAGTTAGCTCACTTTGGTAAGAGAGTCTCTTATATGTTTTTGGCTTGAGGCAAACACTGGAGGCTGGTGCTTCCACATGGAGATAAGTATCATTGTGCTTATTACACTATCCTTATGATACATTTCCCAGTTAACTACTCAAAAACCTGTTCACACTCAAAGCCTTTATGCCTCTGATCTTAGTGTTAACACATGGGTCCTAGTCTAGCCTATTCTTTCCCTGTATTATTAGTGGTTCCTACAGCTCTGTTGGATTTTAGCATCAATTTGATCCCATTTATATATCTTCCCAAAATTCCTAAATGCTTTGGGCTTACCAGTTTTCGTGCTTTGTTGTTTCATATTTTTACATTTCTTCTAGCATCTTAATGTGATTTTAGGATAAGGGAGACAGGAGCACATACATTTAGTTAGTTACCTTCCTTTGGATGAATATTTACAATTAAAAACATCAAAACAAAACTTCAAAACTCATATTAATAAAGATGGTTTTATTGAGTTATAGGACAGGGCACATAAAAATCAAATATTTGATTAAAATTTAACCCTTTACTCAAAACTAGAAATTTTAAATATTAATAAGTAAATTTTTAGCAGATGTCTAAATTGTTAACCACTTATTAATTATTTAAAAACTTTAAGGCAGATATTTACTTATGCACTGAATCCCAAATAGGTAAAAAGAATAATCACCCAAAGTTTGTTATCAATTAAAACAAATTAAAGTTAGTACTTAATTAAAGAAAACTTGTTGCATGTTAAGGAAATATAGCACATGCTTAATGTCAGTTCCCTGTCCCCATTTCATATTAAAGAATCACATACTCTCCTTTCACTTCTCCTAAGCAGCATAGGAAAATCCCATATATAAAAAAGCTTAAAGTTTAATCTTCCCTAATACTATCTGATCATAAATTTCTTTGGTCAATGGAATGTATGATTTTTTCAACTTATCCATGAAGTAAAGTGGATCAGAAATTTTCAATGGACTAAATCCTTCTTCCACCAACCGAAACTTCTGTAGTTTGAATGTTCCTGTTGTTTCCATCTTTTCCTATAAAACAGTGACCAGGATTAGTGGAGTCAGTCAATATTATGTATAATATACAAATAAAATATTCGACAATATAGACTGTAATATTTAATGAAAGCATTTTTATATCCAGTGACCATCTCTATTTTCACTACTAATAATTTAATATTAGAAATTTTAAAATGCTCTTTAGAACATTTAAATCTTTACCTTGATTTTCCTGTGAGCTTCATTCAACATATAAGAATTATGAATATAGTTAATAACTGATTACAAATATGTCTAAAACATATAGGTTTATCTCTTCAATCCAATGTCAAGGCAATATTATGTACAAAGAATGCTACTAGATGGCAAGAAGATAAAAGCTATAAAAGATAGCAATCTATTCCATAAGGCAGAATACTGCAAGAACCAGAGGGGGTAAGGAATGATCTAAAACTTGGGTTCCCAAACTATGCACTGAGGTGCCTCATAGTACCTCAGTGAATTGCCAGAGTCCCCATAGGATATTTAAAACTTTCAAGGTAAACCCAGTGACATCTGTTGTCACACTACCAACTACTTGGTCAAGGTAGTTCAGTTTCAATATTAGTTTATGATACCTTGTTTTCAATGATGTCATATCTTTGAGAAACAGGGTTTTTGGTGGTTGCTATGATAAAAAGCAAGTATAACCAAAAATCAAGGTGGAATATGGAATTAGTCTGGCCCTGTTCAGCACAATCTAATTCCAACATTTGAGGAGCTGTGCAATGCCCAACTTACATCTCCTTAATACATGTGGTTATTTAAATATGAAATAAAAGCATTTTTCTTTCCACTTATATGCATTATTTTTTCAAACAGCAACTAATTTATTAGACCTAAATAGTTATTTTGCTTTGCCCTAAGTACTGAATAAATGAATGTTTAGGTATTTGTTTTGGCCCAAGAGTGCCATGAATTAACTACTAAGACACTAAAGATGTTATGAATCGAGAAAGTTTAAGAATCTTTGCTTTAAGAAACTTAAAGGAGACAAGGATATTATCTCTGTGGTAGTTTCAGGCATAGGGAAGCAACCTTGTTTTAAGTCAGATGACATGCAGGGTCCATACAAGGTTCTATGAATAGTTTGGCCATTTTTATGCATCCTTCTGAACGAATGCAACTAAGTCAACTTTTCTTTGAACCTTCTTCCCTGATCTCATCCTCTACCCAACACTGTCATCACAGAATGAGATGTAACTGTGTAAAAACACATATTCTTTTCTCTTTTTAAAAAAATTAGTTCACATTATACAATTTGACAGTCTGCCTTCTTTAAAAAAAAAAAATTAACTTGGTATGTTTCTCCAGGTTAGGTAATTTTCATCAAAATGGCACTTTTTAATGGTTTCATAGGATCTCATCTAATTATATATGTTAATTAACCTTACTCTTATTCTTGAACTTATATAGAGAATATTAAAAAATTTTACTACATAAATAATAACACTTTATATATAACATTTGTACATCTTTAATTATGTCCTAAGGGTAAATTTCTGGAAATGAAATTACTAAATCAAAATATATGCAAATTCTAAGAGCGTGATCACATATTTACCAAATTATTTTCAAGAGAGATGATAACAATTTGTGTTCCCAGAAGCAAAATGAAAGGACCAGTTTAATTTCATCTCAGCCATACTGAGTAATATCACATTTAAAAATTTTTTGTAAATTTATTGCTGAAAAGAATCCTTTTTAAATTTGTGCTAAACAGATCTTTAATAAGATAGTTGTCTTATTCATTTTGTCAGAAGTAACTTATATGTTTGCATTGCTTATATCAGATCATTTATTATAATTCATTAAATAATTTTAGTGCCGGGGCTTCCCTGGTGGCGCAGTGGTTGAGAATCTGCCTGCTAATGCAGGGGACACGGGTTCGAGCCCTGGTCTGGGAGGATCCCACATGCCGTGGAGCAGCTAGGCCCGTGAGCCACAACTGCTGAGCCTGCGCATCTGGAGCCTGTGCTCTGCAACAAGAGAGGCCGCGATAGTGAGAGGCCCGCACACTGCGATGAAGAGTGGCCCCCACTTGCCACAACTAGAGAAAGCCCTCACACAGAAATGAAGACCCAACACAGCAAAAATAAATTAATTAATTAATAAACTCCTACCCCCAACATCTTCTAAAAAAAGATAATAATAATACTTTTAGTGCCAACTAAGTGTCATTCATAGTGCTAACTATAGTAAATACTGTAATAAACATAACACTCATGGGCCAAGTTCTTTTAGGTGTTTAATGATCCTAAAATATTTTCTAAATTTGTACAAGATTGATTTAATCTTACAGAGGAGTCCTGTGACAAAATATTTCTTCTGCTTAACGACAGTGAATTTTAAGTTGCCCTTGGAGGAAAATGTTTAAAATATTATTTGATCCATCAACTTTCTACTCTACTAAGAATTAAAATCCATTCTTTCTGGGGCAAGATGGGAGGGGCAGGAGGGAGCTGGGTGTGGTTATAAAAGGGTAATGTGAGGGAGCCTTGTGGTGGTGGAATTGTCCATATCTTGACTATGGTCATTGATACATGAAGCTACACAGGTAATAAAAATGTATAGAGCTTAATACACACATACACACAAATGAGTACAAGTAAAACAGAGGAAATTTTAATAAGATGAGTGGATTGTATCAATGTCAATATCCTGTTTGTAATCATTTACACAGGATCTCTCTGTTTTATTTCTTACAAATGCATGTGAATCTGCAATTATTTCAAAAATTTCAATTAAAACCATGTTACTTCTTTTTCATATTTAGCTACCTTTATTATTTCAGAGGACTGCTATGAAAATAATGAGACAATATATGTAAAAGCTCTTAAAATATTATGTAAATGGAATATGTATTTATGACAGTTTAGATGATGTGTCTCATTGGCCAAGCAGTGACTTGGCCACAAGGATTACCCAGCAAATGCTTTAAAAAAGAATATTAAGTCAGCTATTGCTCTATCAGGGATGTAACAGTGATATGACAAACATATCCAGAAAAGTTCTATGTGATTGGATGTTAAGAGATGATGAGGACTAGCTTTGGGAAATTATATTTGAGGCACAATATTAAATGAATAAATGGCTGGATAAATGAGCAGGCAGAGTTACCCAGGAGCTGAGAAATTTCGTTTCCTTTTTATTGGACTTTACTCCAGCAGCCTAACAAGAGAAAGCCCACCTCTCAAAACCAGTGAGTTCAGAATTCCTGCAAAATATAAGGTCCCCGAAGGAGACTGGACAGAATGAAGATAAAAAATTAAAGGCAGGGGCTTCCCTGGTGGTGCAGTGGTTGAGAGTCCGCCTGCTGATGCAGGGGACACGGGTTCGTGCCCCGGTCCGGGAAGATCCCACATGCCGCGGAGCGGCTGGGCCCGTGAGCCATGGCTGCTGAGCCTGCATGTCCGGAGCCTGTGCTCCACAACAGGAAAGGCCACAACAGTGAGAGGCCTGCGTACCGCAAAAACAAACAAACCAAAAATCAAACAAAAAATTAAAGGCAAAATTGCTTAAAGCCAATTGCCCTGAGGGTCTACACACATCCTGCAGACACTTTGATGTCAGCTTGGTGGAACCTAATTTTAGGTACACAGCACCAAATGTCTTCACAAAGCATGAAGGCATGTGTAAGATTTGGGTTTGGCTTGCCACCATCACTGGGACCCTCATCTATCTGATTGAAGAGGAGGAGAGCAACAAGTAGGACAACAACAAAGAGTTCCTAGCATTTTATTGTCCTCCCTTCTATAATTAGGCTTCAAATATGGCATAAATTAGCATCCCAATGCTTTTCATTGTTCTTGAAATTTTCTAATAAAAATAAAATACACCTATTATCTAAGCGGTAAATATTATTTTATAACTAAACCATCTCCAGATTCCTGGTCTTAAATTTTATGGGTAGGTAAAATTACCTGAATTCTTAAAAATTGTGGGCAGGCATAAGCCGGTAAAAATGTTACAACTTGTTCATAAACTTTTTCCAAGTCTAAAGACATATTTGGTTTTAAAGTTATAGAAGCCATTCCTGCTTTTCCTTCATAATCTGAAAAAAAAAGTTTGTAATAGCATCAGTTTTACAAGTGGTAGGTGAACTTTTTAAAAAATCCAGTTAATTACACACTAATTGTTACAAATATAGACATTACATCTATTGCAGCAATAACAATGCAACAGTAGCATAAATGAGTGGGTCTTTCTGAGCATATGATTTACTCCCTAGAAATGATTTAGGAGAAAGGAAGTACAGAGTCTATGTTTAATTGTTTACACTACAGAAACGAAATAGATGGAATAGAAAACACCATAAGTGACCCATAATATGCATCCTGCCACTATTGTTATAAAATATTAAGAGGAAACTTTTTTTAAGGCAAATATATTTTAGAGAAATGTCCATGTTAAGCATCAATGCAAAAAATAAAGGGTATTATTCAATATATTCAAGTTAAGAAACTAGAGGCAGGTGTTTCCACAACTAATTCCACAGATCGCTTACTGTTTATCATGCCACCTTTTTTCCAGGGCTTTGGAATCTCTTGTAGCATTTTCCCAGCACCCAGTGCCTGTCTATTAGAGTTAATATCCTCTTTCTTTGCCCCCCTAGCCAAACATTCTCACACTCAGTGTCCCCTGCACCTACAAACATTAATTGGAAAATACTGTCATTTGTTTAAAAAAAAAAAAAAGGCAGTAAAGGGGAATAGCTGTCCTGTGATTTCAAGTTGGTCACTTTTCTTTGCCATTTTCACCAACGTGAGACAATCCTCATAGGCATATTTATAACGATAAATGAGGCCAACCACATTTTAAAATAATTTCTGAAAAAGATTCAACTTAACTACAAGTCAGTGTTATTAAACATTTAAATTAGAACATGTTCCTATTTAGTGGTATGTATAAACTCTAGTCATCAAGAGAAAAATAACAGACCATTGAAAAGCTGTAAATATTCTAGCAGTGAGTCACTGATCAGAGTTTTCAAGATCTGCTTAGAAATACACACATACATTAAAATGCAGTGGGTACCTTTCCCCTGGTGTGACCATGAAGTTTGCTAGCTTGGTCTAGGGCATTACTTGCCAAGCCAAAACTAAGATATTTATTTTAATATGTGAAAAATGAAATGCTGAGTTAATAAAATTGTTGCAAAGTGAAAGGAAAGTGGCACATTCTGAGAACCATTTCCAAACCTGAAACATATTCATACCTGGTACAGCCACACCATAGACATTTGTGTCCTGTATGAAATCCAACATTCCAACAATATCGGCAACCTCAGTGGTTGCAATATTTTCCCCTTTCCATCTAAACAAAAAACAAGTTCCAGTTAGTTACCTATACTTGAAGAATGAGGTGCCCAGCTTTAAGTTTTAGTGTCTTGCATTTGGCTCTGTGCAAGCACCTAATAATAAAAAATAATGGCAGTTTTCAAAATGAAAAACATTTCTAAGGAAGAACTTTTTTGAGAAGTCAACAAAGTCGGTATCTGTTTTTTATTTAAAATTACATCAGTTATCTGTTTTTTATTTAAAATTACATTATCTGTGTCTCATTGGTATCAACTGCTACTGTAAAAGGTTTTTTTTTAATATGTCATAAAAAATAACAACAAATCCCTCTTTGTTTTGTACTATAATAACAGTGAAGTACAAAGAAAGCATTCTCTATCTCTAATGACAGAAAAAACTGAAAGGAAAGCTATAGTTGTCTTTTGGTGTACTGACCCCCTTTAATTTCTACGAATTAACCCCTTTGGCTCTTTTAATGCATATGAATGTTTTAATTAAAATGAATTGACGGGCTTCCCTGGTGGCGCAATGGTTGAGAGTCCGCCTGCCTATGCAGGGGACACGGGTTCATGCCCCGGTCCGGAAAGATCCCACATGCCGCGGAGCGGCTGGGCCCGTGAGCCATGGCTGCTGAGCCTGCGCGTCTGGAGCCTGTGCTCGGCAACGGGAGAGGCCACAACAGTGAAAGGCCCACGTACCGCAAAAAAAAAAAAAAAATGATTTTACATAAGGTGACCCCCTAACATGACACAAAGAAGGTGAGGAAATATAATTCATTTATTCATTCAACGTTTTTGGACTGTCTACTGTCTGTCCTCTACTGTTCTATAGTCATTGATTAGTAAAGCAAAATAAATTCATAAGCCTAAAATAACCCTAAGGAATTAAAAAAGCAAATATAAGAAAGGGAAATTTTGCTGTTTCACTATTTTTGCCATTAGGTAAAGAATTAGACCATATTTGACTAAATTGGTTTTCTGTTTTAACCCTACCATTTAGACTTCACATCAGCCTGCCTGTATCATATGCTAAAAAAAAGGAGCTCACTGATTTGGACTCACAAGATTCGTTAAGATAATTACAAAAATGACATCAAAATGTAACTTATGTTTCAATCTAGAAACAGATGGGCAGTGAATTTTTAAACTGGTAGACATTATTGAGATAAAAGCTCTCCGTTCCCTGAAGGTAGGCAGCAGGTGGTGTATAATGTTTCCACAGAGCCTCACTCAGAGCAGGGTTCACAATCATGCAGCAAGCTTTGCAACCGACGCTATTTCATACCTGAAAGTGTCTCCAATACGGTCCCAAAAATAAAGGAAATTCTCCTGATCTTGGACCATTAAATCTCCAGTGTTAAAGTAAACATCTCCCTTCTTAAAAACATCACAAAGCAATTTCTTTTCTGTTTGCTTCCTATTTCCAGCATAGCCAAAGAAGGGATTCTTTGCATTCACTGGAGAAATGAGAAGTCCAGGTTCCCCTGGGAGAGAGGTATTTTCAGTGATTTGATTAAAACTATTATTATACACACCATGCATGTACCTAAGTTACATATGACCAACACATCCAGTGTAGCTTATATTACTTTCCTCTGAACTTATTTTTATTATATTTGACATCACTCTGGGTGCCTAAATCTAACACCGTTTCACGGACTGCCAAAGCACAAATCACTTTGGAAAAGCTAACAAAAAGGAAATTGAATATAAAGAAAGGAATATTAAATTTATTTGACATCCTGGGTGGATACAGCAATGGCTACTTTTTTTGATTATGTAGATTCTAACACTGATAATAATGACAATTATATAAATAACAACTACAATAATAATTTTAAATAAGATTATGATGGTAGCAATATTTATTTATTGGGCACTTACTATGGAGCAAGCCCCAAGAGAAATGCAACTGTCACCTTATTAATTTTTCAAAGAAATCCTTTGAAATTGATCATTATAATCCCTATTTCACAGGGAAGGCACTAGGGTCCAGAAGAAGGAAGTATGTTAGCAAAGTCCAACAGATAAAAAGGAATGGATCTAGAACTGAAATTCAAGTCCCTATGATTTTTCTGTACAATATTATCTCTGATTTAATAAATATGTTATTAGAAGCTTAAGAATATGTTTTATTCCTCTGGAATGTTACTCTGGAAATCCTCAATGGACAGGAGATAAGCCATGAAATTTATTAGTTTTAATTACATTTAGACACGTTATTTAAAATAATTTTTAATCAGACTTATTCAAGTTAATCAAGATACTGCCCAGCAATCAACAAGGTAAAAAACTACTAAGAGTAGAAGACAAAGGGGAGCAGCAATCACTTCCACAGAAGATTTCAAGGCCATTGCTGACTTATTTTGGCCACTGTGAAGAAAACTAACATCTATGTGATGGGTTAGATGAAGCTGTATTCCAGCAAACTCTAAAGCGATTTATGTCATTTTAACACTCTCTTTTCAATTCTTATTGCTCCCACTCCTCTGGACATTATGGGTTCCAAGGGCACACATACCACTGGCCAAAACTAGCCTGCCCTGACTCAGCAGGGACCCCTCACTGTCACTGTCATCACGGACACCATCATTAGCATCGTTAGCATAATCACTGCCATTGTTACACTTATTGAGCACTCTCTGGGTCACTATTCTGAGCACTTTACATATGTATCCCATCTCATCCTCATCACAAACCTGTAAGACAGGGCCTCATATTGTATTCATTTTACAAGTGAAATTGAGGAAGAAAAAGTAATTTGCCCAATATTACACAGCTGCCAAATGTTGAAGTTGGAATGTTTTCAACCAGGTCCATCTGACTCCAAAGGCTGTCCTCCCTCGCATATCCCATCCATCTACATCCCCTATATACATTTCAGAATTTTCTAAGCCTCTTATATTTCCCTTAAAATTTATGTTCTTTATTTTTCTTCTTCAGGACACAGGTGATAGTTTCTTCACTGACAAATTAATTATTGCAAATGCTTAAAAAGGTCAGAGTGTATACTTATCTTTCCCTCCCAGGCATACTTTATGAAAGACACAATGCTTTAATGTAAAATAAAATTGAGCAGTCCATAATGAGAATTACAAAATTGTAAAGCAGATATTTGCGGACAACCTGTTTTTGAAAAACCCTGAGGTCGCATAAGCAGTTCTGGGATTCAAGTTCCAATATCAGATATTATTGTAATTGTAATAAATAAAACACACTAGAAAAGAGTGCTTAAATAAAGTTCTTTGCAATCTCCTTAGAAGTGACTTTTTTCTTATATGCTGTCTATAGTGTTGAATTAGAGAAATATATTTGATAAATGCTCTTGAAATTCAGAGGATTGGGAAATTTGCTTTTTAAAAGACAAGGCTTATATTTTTGTCCAATCTTTCAGCTACCAGGAAAACAACCCAAACCCCAAAACCAAAACAAAGAAACCCGGGTCTGTGACCTTTATCTCCATATTTGAAGTCATCTCTGAAATGTAGTTTAAACATATTCTGAGGCAGTAAAAAGTAACTTTGGCCTGATTCTTTCAGACTGGATCTCAAAACAATTCTAAGGGCGCATCTCTACATTTAATTTTCTAGATTGATTATATGCAGCCGCATGTTAACTGGGGCACTTGCTTTCATTAAAATTTCTAACCCAAAACTATGAGAAAGACTAGCCTGGTGGAGGGGGAGTGGGAGGAAGAAGAGAAAGGGAGGGAGGTAACTGGCCACATGACAGGCCCTCCAGAGGGCTCTGCATACATCATCTCATTAAACTATCAACAGTCACCTCCCAAAAGAAACACTGCTACCTCTACTCTGCATATGAAGAAAATGAGACTCAGACAGGTTGAGTGACCTACCCAAAGTTGGACAGTTTCTAAGTGTGAGAGCCCAGATTTGAATCCAAGTCTGTCTCACTTTCCACTATACATAGAATCATAAATTGCCATTCATTTTTATATTATATCTTGGTGGTACGGGACATCAGACATATGCCACTGTAAGAGTGGTGGATTAAGAGAACTATAAGCCCACAGTAATCACTTTTAAATTTTCGTAATTACCATCTGAGTGACCCACGTGGGGCCTCTAACTTCTAATAATTAAACCATTCTACCTGCATTAAAATTCCAAATAAGTCACATATTAGAAATAACCACTCTTTCTCTTCTAAATTCAGTAATTAAAGAGAAATTCAAGAACTTTGCCTGAGGAGACATCTTCAAATACAAGAATCTTACCTTTTTTCACACGACTACACCAGCCGTGTTCATTTCTAATGGGTTCATCTTTCTGAAAATCATACTTTATCAAGTCAAAAGTGAAAAAAAGCTGCAAAAACAGAATGAAACAAAAACAAGATTTAGTTATTTATTTGTACAATGACATCTCCTGGTAGTAGATTTAAATCTCAGTCAATTGAAATACAGAATTAGAATGTGGATTTATTAAAACAAGTAAGCTTTCCTGGTAAAAAGTTAAATAAATATTTAAAAATCAAAACTGAAGGTGTCAGTAACCAGCACTCATGTACTGGCATTTACTTTCACTTCTTTTATGTTGCACCTTACCTTAGAAAAGCCTTACTAATTCTAATCTTTTCAAGTTTTTTCTTTTTTTTGATGTGGACCATAAAGTCTTTATTGAATCTGTTACCATATTGCTTCTGTTTTATGTTTTGGTTTTCTGGCCCCGAGGCATGTGGGATCTTAGCTCCCCGACCAGGGATCAAAATCTTAGCCACTGGACAGCCAGGGAACTCCCCTAATTTGAGTACCAGGAAGCAATCCCTGCATGAAATCACATACTCTGCTAACTATAGTTAAGGGGACACTTTCTTGCCTTCTCTTTTTTGCAATCTTTCAAACATCCCTTGAAATGGAAAGTTTTAATAGAACTAAAATGTCAACTATGTGAATGCAAGGATTGTGTTGTGTATTTTAACTTACTATCCCTTGTAAAGGGACTAGATGCCTCAAAAGTACTTGTTTTTGTCACTTACTTAGACCTTTTCCCCAGGCCTTTCAACTTAATGTCCTTAAACTAACCCTCAGTACTTCTGTACACAGTTGTGGTGTAAGATGGAAATTTGTTGGAACATCCTCATCACATCAGGAAACAAGCTAATTGGACATCTCTCCTTGACCCCCAATATTTCCAGTTCCTCTGCTCTTGTAACGTTCATATTACCATGTCATGCAGATTCACAGATCCTCAAAATCTGACCCTGGGAGAGAACTGCAGATTGGTTCAATCCAACTCCCTCATTTCATGCATAAGAAAATTGAGGTTTTCCCAATCAATTAAACAAGCAATCTTATTAAGCTGAACCAGCACATAGTAAACTGAAATGGAGGTGATAAAATGAAGTGAGAAAAAATAATTAGGAAGGACAAACAAAAGAGAGAAAGAGAGAAGAAGGAGGAGCATGAGGAGAAGGAGAGAAACAAATAAAGAACAAATGGGAAAATATGAATAAAATTAATGAGATAAATGTAGTAGTATAATTTATTATCAAAGACTAAACAAACATCTCAGGAAAGTCAGCATGTAACTACAATCACAATTCATTGTTTGAATTAAAATACAAATGAGAGCAACTAATATATATATATTTTATAAATTTATTTATTTACTTATTTATTTATTATTTTTGGCTGTATTGTGTCTTCATTGCTGCGTGTAGGCTTTCTCTAGTTGGGGCAATGGGGGCTACTCTTTGTTGCGGTGTGCGGGCTTCTCATTGAGATGGCTTCTCTTGCCGTGGAGCACAGGCTCTAGGCGCTCAGGCTTCAGTAGTTGTGGCTCGTGGGCTCTAGAGCACAGGCTCAGTAGTTGTGGCACACAGGCTTAGTTGCTCTGCAGCATGTGGGATCTTCCCGGATCAGGGATTGAACCCGTGTCCCCTGCATTCACGGGCAGATTCTTAACCACTGTGCCACCAGGGAAGTCTGAGAGCAACTAATATTGATTGAGTACTTACTGTGTCTCAGTCACTGTGCTAAGAGCTTTTAATTTAATCATCAAAACCCCTATAAGGTAGAAATTAATATTATCCTATTTTAAGATGAGGGCCAATGAAAGAGACAGCAAAACAAAAAAATTGTTACTCTTGACATAAAGGTTCTTATTAAAATGCAAGCTTGCATCTTGTTGGTCTTTGTCTGTAATTGGGCTAATAGGATATTGGCTACTTGCCTAATGACTGGTCAAAAGAAAGATTCCAGAGGTTCCAGAACTGCATTTATCATTTCAGCCAAAGTAGAACAGAGTCCTGTTTATTACTCTCTCGTGTTTTAACATGCTTTATATTTTGAAAACTTTGCCCAGCAACTGGTAATATCATCTTTAACATTATTTCTTTCAGATTAATTTGGCAACCACACACATGGGTAAGATTAATTCCACACCAAATCACTGTTCAGTGTGCCTGTTATCAGATACAGGGGACTTGATGGTCAGAAATTGAGTAATTTTATAATACAAATGAAATTTAAATATATCACTGCACCTTCTAGAAGTAGCCTGGATCAGAGCATTAAGTTTCAGCTAGACGGATTTCTATTTTTTTTCCTGCCTTCAAGAGGACCCATGAGGTTACAAAAATGGTTATGTTATAATAACACAAATAAAGAAACAGATGCCACACTTCATACATATCTCCTAAATGTATACTATACATACATGTACAGGTATAGGTATAGGAAGAGGTATACATGGCCAGAATACAGCTGCAGGGGGTCTCATTTGTAATAGTCTAGACAAATGGGTCTCCAGAACTGTACAGCATATATCTATGTGACTGTGCACACTGGCCCTTGGAGTTCCCACACATACCTGTACGCTTTTGCATATTGAGATTTGTAAATTTAGAAGTTAGAAAGGGAACACACAAAAATTATTCCCTCTATAAATAAATGAGTAGACTTTGAATCCAGAAGAAAGTGACTTGTCAAAGTCAAAAAGTCAAGTAGTGGCAGAGCTGGAACTAGAGCTGTAGGTACAGTGATTCCAATTCAGGATTTTTTGCCTCAGCGTTATACTACATTGCTTTGACCTATACAGTACAGGCTCATTTATCCCACACCATAGATAAAGGGTGGTTTCTCTGTTTCCTTAAACAGAAGACCCTTAAAAGATACAAACACACACACACACACACACTCATAAACTTATCATCTCTCTCTCTATCATAAATATACATTTATATACCTATAGTAACATGTAATATTATATAAAGTTGGGACATTATGAATACTCATTTCTAGGATGCACTGTTATGCAACAGCATAGTTTTCTGAATGGTTTGCAGACTTGTATTTAAAAAATAATCATTTTTTAAAAATCAAGTAAAACAGAAAAATAAGAAGAAAAAGTTAAATTTCCCCAAATTTTAACCAAAAGTAAACCATTCTTAACATGGTGTAATATATTCTCAATATAAAGTGATCCCTGGCCATTCTATCTAAAATTTTAAAAAACGCCTCCCAGTACACATGCACGTACACACAATCTCCCTTCCCTGTTTAATTTTCCTCTTTTGCACTAATGAGTATGTGCTATAGACTGTATTTTATTTATTGATCTTGTCTGTTTTCTGTCTTCCTCAATAGAACATGACCTGCACATGGGCAGGAATTTATGTGCGTTTTGTTCACTGTGCTCACTTGTGTCAGGCATACTGGAAACTTATAAATATATATAAAGAAAGTCATTTGATGAACATCATTACAAATGCATTTAAATCAAGAGGGAAAGGTATGAAACTGATTAGTAAAATAATTTATGAAAAATGAAACCACACCATTCTAGTAAATGCAATCAATGTAAATTTTCTTGAATTTAACAAAAGAAAATGGAACCAAAGTTAAACTAAAATGTGTGTTTAGCATAAGAGATACCAGTCCCTATGGGGTCAAAGAATTTAACTTTAACCACAAATTTAATTAGAGACCTGGCCTTTGCTCTCAGCTTCTGGGAGATAATCTCTCACAATGTCATGAGGGACAGGACTTTTTATTTGCCTAAGGACCTTGGGCAACCAGATAGTAACTCTATGATTGAGAGTGGGTCTCTGAGCCATGCCAATAATGTTATGTAGGGTTGGGGCTTTGGGTCACCCAGCTTGACCTCCTGAGGGACTGGAGGTGGAGGTTGACCACAGAGGCAGCCAACTAGATTTAAAAGATTGAGCCCCTGCAAAAGACTCTGGACATCAAGCCTGGGTGAGCTTCCTGAGTTGGCAATACTCCATGTATTGTCACACATCAATTCCAGGAGAGTAATATCCTCCTGACTTCACAGGAGAGGACAACTGGAAGCCTTGCATTTGGTACCCTCCTGGATTCTACCCTACTGTTCCTTCCCTTGACTGATGTTAATCTATATTCTTTAGGTGTAATAAACTGTAACTATTATACGGCTTTTGGTGAGTTTTGTGTTCCTTCCAGTGAATTATCAAACTTAAAGGTGGTCTTAGGGACTCCCAAGCTGCAACTGATGTTAGATGTGAAGGCGGTCCCACGTGAACTGTTTTCTAACTTCACAGTTGGCTAAATTTCTTAGTCTCTAAAACATGCCTACTTTAAGACAATAAAAAAAGTTTATACAAATGTGAGCAAAAGGAGCCTTTTTATTAAGTCTCATACTTTATCTTTACTTTGTATCTATGGATTTACCACCATAAAAGATGAGATAATCAATACTTATACCTTCTCCTCTCCTCCCACACAATTCTCATTTTTTTTAGTTATAAGTATTTTTATATTGTCAGGATTTATACTTCCATTCGATCTATAAACATAATTCAGAGCTTTTCAATCCTCTATATTTAAGTGGATTCAAGCAAACCTTTCAACTGAAGGTGGTTCCTTCAATTTCTAAACTGCTTTATCTTCAGGTTCACTAGAATTTTTCATTCAGTGAATATAAAGAAGTAGTATATTCCTGTAAGTACATGGGAATTATATTCTCTGATTTCTTAAAAGTTTGAGAACACTACTTTGTTGCCTTTGGACTTGTAGGACAAGTTTGTTAGAACTAATATTCTTAGGTGAAAACATTACGTTCTTTTTGGGGGGGCACTGAGTGTAATGTTTTTGTTTTGAAAGATGCCTGAGACATTTCCCATCTTCACCGTATACTTTGTACATCTTTTGCTTTTTCTGCCTTAGCATCTTCTTATGGTTCTTCAATTTACATTCAGTAATTTCACCAGAATATACATATTTCCTGATGATCATTCTGTACCATATTTTTTCCCCCTGGAACATAATGTGCTCTTTTGCTAAAGATTCAAATCTTTATTTTCAGGAAGTTTTCTTCTATTAGGTTTCAAATAGTTTTTTTCACTTTGATTTGTTTTCTTCTACCAGAACATGAATGAAGCACATGTCAGATCATTGTCTATGCTTTCAAATTTTACCTTTTTAATTTATTTTATATTATTATTTGCTTATTCTTTACGTCTGTGTGACTCCTTAATCCCATCCATCTTGCTAACAATGTTTTCAGTCCTGTTTATTTTTAAGTCCTTCAGTGTGGTGTTCAACTCTGTAATATTTTCATTTTTCCCTTTTATTCTTTTTCCTTTGGGTTGAGCATGTCTACTTTCCAACTCCATTTGTTGATCTATGATTTCCTTGCATTTTCCTTTGAGCTCTTATATTTAAAGAGAATATTATTACAATTTTTTGAACCTATGGGAAATTGTTTTTCTAAACATTTTCTGGCCATTTGGGGGGACTTATTATTTTGATATTCATCCATATATTTTTAGCTGTTTTTTATTTAGATTCATTTTCTCCCTTTCTTTCAAGTTTTATTTCCTCTATGGATTTCATGTTTGTTCCTTCCCAATTATTAGTACTGGGCATAGAAAAGGAGACGGCAGTCCCCAATTTTTACTTGGATTTGTCTCTCAAATGCACTGTCACTAAATTTTTTATATTTTTTGCTTTGGGGGCGTATATGGGACACACCTCCCTTCAGTTTCATGCATTTAAATAGTAAGCATAGCACAGAAGAAGGACATTTGGGTCAGAGGAACTCTGTTGCTGCTTCATCTTTTTCTTTCAGTTTTAACATCCTATCTCCATTTAGAGGCTGATTCCTCTCTCAGATGGTAAGTGTAAGCCTCCAATAAGTTTAAATTTTTGAGAGACGCACTTAAATCTCCTCACATAGTTATGAAACAGTTATTGGTCCAATTTTTTTCTGATTACCTGCTATGTGATGAAACAACATGCAAATGAAATGATAAAAGACTAGAATTCATATGACATTGGGTACTTTTTTTTCATTTTCAAACTGAAAAAAAAAAAAAACAGAAAAAAAAATCAGAAGTTGCCCAAATAAATTGGAGACAATCATAACTTCCTGCATTATGGACATTATAACAGTCTGACAGGGACTTTAAGATATTAGAAAATTATAATGAGGTCAAGCCAGTAATACAAAATATAAATCTTCATTGTATTCCTATTACATGATTACTTAGGAATGACTCAGCTTCACCAAAAAGCTTTAATTATGAATACCAAATTTTTAACGGAACCAGTGCAATCCATTGAGAAAATTAACTGTAAAGAATGTAATAATACTCGGTAATATCAGCACTTACTTTCCCCCAATTATTTTTGTTCGCAACACACATGTATTTCTGAAATGTCAACAAGACCCTCACAGTCCCATAAAACACATTATAAAAATAGTTTGTACCTTCTTTAAGTTTCAAACATTAGGGCAATTTATACCAGCTTTGAATCTATTTCTTTACTCTTTAAAAATTATACTTTTATCTCTTTTGATAATCCTCACTAAATGTTTCTTTTTACTTTTTTAAATTATGCTTTTATTACTTCCTTCCTTTTATACTCTTTGAGTTTATTTTAGTTGTTTTTTAAAATTAACTTACAGAAATGGATATTTAGCTCACTAATTTTCAGCTATTCTTATCTGAGCTTTGAAGTGTAACATTTTCATTATGATTCAGCTTAAATTATTTTCTATTTCTATTTTTCTATTATGATTTTTTTCTTTGACTCAGAAATTTAGAGATGTTTCATTTCCAAATATATAGGAGATGATCTAGCTGTTATTTTAAACATTTCTATCTTAATTAAACTGTGGTCAGAGAACATAATCCATATATACTCAAGCCTATGAAATTTGCTGGAATTCCCTATGTAGTCCTGTAACCTTTGTGAATGTATGATAAACGCTTAAAAATAATGGATATTCTGCAGTTTTTAAATGCAGTGTCCTATATATGTTCATTAGTTCAAATAGTTTAGTTATTGTATTATTCTAATACACTATGTCATTGAAAAAACTTTTTGCATGTTCTATCAAATAGTAAAGAGCTAAAATAAAATATTCTACTATGATTCTGGATTTGTTTATTTCCCCTTGAGGTTATATAAATTTTGATACTTTTTAAAAATTTTCATTTTTATTATTTAAAAATATTATTGTTGAATATGAATTCTATTTTGATAATTATTTCCTCCAAACAAGTTGAAGATATCTGTCCACTATATTTTGTCTTCCATGGTTGCTATTGAGAAATTAGCTGTCTTTTACTAAGAAGGTAATTTTTGGGCTACTTTAAAAATTTTAGTGATATCTTGACATAGTTTTTAAGGAAACCATGTATTAGAAGCCTACATATAATTTTTGAGTGATATAAAAATGAATGGAAAGTAGAAATAGTGGATTGAAAACACAGAAAATGGAGTCAAATTAATATATATTGGGACCTATGCTTGTTTATACATTATATCATTAAATTTGAAAACTGAACAAAAGAACTAACTATCATTATTCCCATATGACAGGGGGAAAAGATGGGAGATAATTGAGGTTTTCACAGTCTATGGCACCACAGTTCATCTAGAGGCCACTATGCTATTTATAGATGTTCTCAAATTTAAAAAAGGTGATAATATTTAGCATAATTTACAAGCACAAAGTCTAGAGGAGAGGTTAGCAGATCTCAATATATTTCTTTTGTAAAGAAAATATTTTACTTACTTTGTGAAGGAAATTCGCTCTCCCAACTGATCCAATTTTCCCAGTGTGATTCATGAAACAAATGTTTCCTTCAGTAGCTCCATAAAGCTCACACATCTTAATATTTCCAAATCTGTCTAAAAATTCTCTCCATACGTCACTCCGTATGCCATTTCCAACTGCCAAACGTACCCGATGATCTTTTTCTCCTTCTCTCTGTTAGAAGAAAAGATTTTACTAGTAATTTATTATTTCCAGTTCCCAATTTTTTCTTTCATTGCTATTACTTAAATAGGAACCATCCAGAAGTAAGTTGCATGTGTGCAATAATGCAAAGGAGTAAAAAAAATATCATGTAAGTCCATGGCAGAACTAAGTCCAATAGCTAATGAAACTAACACTGGTCCAGAGTAATACAGCTTTATTTCCCTATATCTGGCAAAATCGCTTCCTAAATTTGAGATGCTGAAGTCTCATTTTTCCTGAAATATGCTTTCTTCCTTACCAGAATGGAGGTTCCTCAAAAAATTAAAAGTAGAACTACCATATGGTCCAACAATTCCACTCCTGGGTATTTATCTGAAGAAAACAAAAGCTCTAATTCAAAAAGATACTGCACCCCATGTTCATTGCAGCATTATTTACAATAGCCAAGACATGGAAGCAACCTAAATGCCCATCAATAGATGAATGAAGAAAATGTGGTATATACACAATGGAATATTATTCAGTCATAAAGAAGAATGAAATCTTACCATTTGTGACAACATGGATGGACCTTGAGGGCATTATGCTAAGTGAAATAAGTCAGACAAAGAAAGACAAATTCTGTATGATCTCACATATATGTGGCATCTAAAAAAAACAAACAACAGCCAAAACAAAAACCCAAAACCCTGAGCAGAGAACAGATTGGTGGTTGCCAGGGGCAGGGTGAGGAGTGGGCAAAAATGGGTAAAGGGGGTCAAAAGGTACAAATTTCTAGTTATAAAATAAATAAGTCCTGGGGATGTACTGTACAGCGTGGTGACTATAATTAACAATACTGAATTGGATATCTGAAAGTTGCTAAGAGAGTAGAGTTGACCCTTGAACAACCAGGGATTAGGGACAAGGACCCTCCATGAAGTAGAAAATCCAAATGTAATTTCTAGTTGGTTCTCAGTATCACCGGTTCCACATCCACAGATTCAACCAACTGCAGATCATGTAGTACTGTGATATTTACTACTGAAAAAAAACTGCATATAAGTGGACATGCACAGCTCAAACCCATGCTATTCAAGGGTCAACTGTAAATCTTAAAGTTCTCATCACAAGAAAAAGAAAATTTGCAACTATGTATGGTGTTGAATGTTAATTAGACTTATATTGGTGATCAATTTGCAATATATACAGTATATTGAAGCATTACATTGTACACCTGAAACTATATATTTTATGTCAGTTATACCTCAATTAAAAAATTAGAGTAAGAATATAATATCAGCTTAGTCATGGTAAATCCATGATTCCTTCTGAAGTACCTCCAGCCTTACAAAAGTAATACAAAATAACAAGAAATAACAATAAATAGACAACAATAATAGAGAAATCAATTGTCCCTGACACAGTTAAAAATGGTCCAATGAACACATTCTTTACCTTAGTTCCTTCTCCGTCTTAAAGGAGATTTTAATCTATTAACTCTCAAGAAAAAAGAGAATGTGAAAGAAAGGTAATTTCACAAACTGAAAGGTGAATAGATAAAAGGCATGAGACTAAGCAGAGTAGTTAATTCTGAAATCTAAGCCCACAGTTGGGAACGCAACACATGCTCCTAAGAGATTCAAGGAAACAACAAAAAAATGAGGAAGGCAGAAGACTTGGTTGGAAATTTGTTTAAGAAGCATCTGCACCCCTAGACACCCTGATTCAGATAATACATCTGGGAGTCTGACCTCTGCACACTGGTCAAACACTGGAGACACTCTCTGGAGAAGCCCAACCAGATACCATTTCAGATGCAGGAATCTACTGAAAACAGTAAGTTCAATGCAAACCTGAATACTAAATGGTGAGATCTCAGAGCCAAACTAATCTACAGAGGTAGAAATCAGAATATTGTTCACATTTGGTAGGACAATGACTGATTTTTTGATGACAACCAGGGGGAATATCTTCAGGAAGAAAACAAATAAAATTGATTAAAAATACTTGAAGTGTTGTTAAATCATATTCAGAAATTTGGGTTATGATGGAGAGATGAATTAGTAACAGGCATTAAGAAAGCAAAATTTAAAAAGTCAATTATTTTCAGTAATAAAAAGTTAAAAATTGTTATTATATTTTAAATACATTATGTGTCAGCTATGAATAATATATATATAATTTTTATAATGAAAAAACTTATTATCAAAGTATTTTAAAATGATCATAATTAGATTGGTGCCATAGAGGGAGAAGAAACATATGTGTGTGAATATGTGAGTAAGAAGCCAGGTAGATGATAGTTAAGACTGAAAAATCAAGAAATAGTAACATACATGTTTTATTAAGAAATATGGAAGTAAATAAAACCCAAAATATCTTAAAATAATTAAATATGTTTACCTCTAGAGGTCAAGTATTGATAGGAGGGGGTATTGTTTTCTTGAGAGTACTATTTGATTTTTCAGAATTATAAAAGTACTAATTTAATAAAATAAAAATTAAATTAAAAAAATAGAAAAGAGCCGAGGTGTGGATACATCAGAATCTGACTTGTGGATTTAATTAGGCCCTTAAACCCTTAAGGGTTTAAGGTAAATATTCCACTGATAGAAACAAACAAACAAACAAAACAAACAAACAAAAAACCTCACTCAATCAAAGTAGCTACTTCCAAGACAGAGGATTATTTTCTACCACTAAATACTACTAGGAGCAATTCTGTCCTGGTTCCAACTCCCAAGGGCATGTCCAGTATTGCCGACCTGGCATGGAACTAGCTCTTGGATTTTTCACTGCCATTTTCATATATAAAACAGTAGTGTTGAAAATCTAAGGATTTATTCTGCTTTAACAGAGAACAATCTTTTATTTTTATTTATTATTTTTTTAATTAATTTTTTTTGGCTGCGTTGGGTCTTCAATGCTGCACACGGCTTTCTCTAGCTGTGGCAAGCAGGGGCTACTCTTTGTTGCGGCTTCTCATTTCTCATTGCGGTGGCTCCTCTTGTTGCTGAGCATGGGCTCTAGGAGTGTTGGCTTCAGTAGTTGCAGCACATGGGCTCAGTAGTTGTGGCTGATGGGCTCTAGAGCATAGGCTCAGTAGTTGTGGTGCACGGGCTTAGTTGCTCCGCAGTGTGTGGGATCTTCCTGGACCAGGGATCAAATCCTGCATTGGCAGGCAGATTCTTAACCACTGCACCACCAGGGAAGTCCAAAGAACAATCTTTTATATGGCATGATTCTTGGATGCTTTTCAGGTTAGAGATGAGTTTTAGCAAGTATTATTTATAAAATGAATTGGCACACTCTGGAAAACCAATAAGAAGGTGGTTTACAAACCAAATTCCATAGACTTTAACCTGTGTGGGATATATAGCTATACCAGCTTACTAAATAATAATATTCATCCAAAGTCATTCAACTGATATAGAAAATAAAATCATCAAAACTAGGATAAGGCTTTTGTCTAGAAATTTCAAAGTCATGTATTTAATTCTCAAGATATGTATTTATTTAAAGCATTTAAATATTTATTCTATTTTCCTTTCATTTAAAAGAAAGCCCAGAATATCATGCTTTGAGGAGTATGAAGAAAGATCAACAGATTCATTACTTAGTGTTGTGGGAAAAAAGAAAATGCATATTTCTTCTGTTGTTGATATGCATGCACTCCTAAAACAGTAAAATACAAATGACAATTGATATAAGGGGTATAAATTAGTTATTTTCAGTTTATTGAGATATAATCTAGTTTCAGTGACATTATTCAGATTTTTGTTTACCAGATTAAAATCATGAGCATGGAAATATATATATACATATATATATGAAAATAATATGATTCCTTTATCTATAATAATGATATAAAAATTATATGAAGCTCTGTAGCAAGATCAAAATATACAGATATAGTTTTTTATTTTTATTTTTTTTTACATTTTTATTGGAGCATAATTGCTTTACAATCGTGTGCTAGTTTCTGCTTTATAACAAAGTGAATCAGTTAAACATATACATATGTTCCCATATCTCATCCCTCTTGCATCTCCCTCCCTCCCACCCTCCCTATCCCACCGCTCTAGGTGGTCACAAAGCACCGAGCTGATCTCCCTGTGCTATGTGGCTGCTTCCCACTAGCTATCTATTTTATGTTTGGTAGTGTATATATGTCCATGCCACTCTCTCGCTTTGTCACAGCTTACTCTTCCCCCTGCCCATATCCTCAAGTCCATTCTCTAGTAGGTCTGTGTCTTTATTCCTGTCTTACCCCTAGGTTCTTCATGACATATTTTTTTTCTTAAATTCCATATATATGTGTTAGCATACGGTAATTGTCTTTCTCTTTCTGACTTATTTCACTCTGTATGACAGACTCTAGGTCCATCCACCTCATTAGAAATAGCTCAATTTCGTTTCTTTTTATGGCTGAGTAATAGTCCATTGTATATATGCGCCACATCTTCTTTATCCATTCATCCGATGAGGGACACTTAGGTTGTTTCCATCTCCAGGCTATTGTAAATAGAGATGCAATGAATATTTTAGTACATGACTCTTTTTGAATTATGGTTTTCTCAGGGTATATGCCCAGTAGTGGGATTGCTGGGTCGTATGGTAGTTCTATGTGTAATTTTTTAAGGAACCTGCATACTGTTCTCCATAGTGGCTGTAGCAATTCACATTCCCACCAGCAGTGCAAGAGTGTTCCCTTTTCTCCACACCCTCTCCAGCACTTACTGTTTCTAGATTTTTTGATGATGGCCATTCTGACTGGTGTGAGATGATATCTCACTATAGTTTTGATTTGCATTTCTCTAATGATTAATAATGTTGAGCATTCTTTCATGTATTTGTTGGCAGTCTGTATATCTTTCTTGGAGAAATGTCTATTTAGGTCTTCTGCCCATTTTTGGATTGGGTTGTTTGTTTTCTTGTTATTGAGCTGCATGAGCTGTTTATAAATGTTGGAGATTAATCATTTGCCAGTTGCTTAATTTGCAAATATTTTCTCCCATTCTGAGGTTGTCTTTTGGTCTTGTTTATGGTTTCCTTTGCTGTGCAAAAGCTTTGAAGTTTCATTAGGCCCCATTTGTTTATTTTCATTTTTATTTCCATTTCTCTAGGAGGTGGGTCAAAAAGGATCCTGCTGTGATTTATGTCATACAGTGTTCTGCCCATGTTTTCCTCTTAGAGATTGATAGTGTCTGGCCTTACATTTAGCTCTTTAATCCATTTTGAGCTTATTTTTGTGTATGGTGTCAGGGAGTGATCTAATCTCATACTTTTACATGTACCTGTCCAGCTTTCCCAGCACCACATATTGAAAAGGCTGTCCTTTCTCCACTGTACATCCCTGCCTCCTTTATCAAAGATAAGGTGACCATATGTGCATGGGTTTATCTCTGGGCTTTCTATCCTGTTCCATTGATCTATCTTTCTGTTTTTGTGCCAGTACCATACTGTCTTGATTACTGTAGCTTTGTAGTATAGTCTGAAGTCAGGGAGCCTGATCCTCCAGCTCCGTTTTTCTTTCTCAAGATTGCTTTGGCTATTCGGGGTCTTTTGTATTTCCATACAAATTGTGAAATGTTTTGTTCTAGTTCTGTGAAAAATGCCAGTGGTAGTTTGATAGGGATTGCATTGAATCTGTAGATTGCTTTGGGTAGTAGAGTCATTTTCACAATGTTGATTCTTCCCATCCAAGAACATGGTATATCTCTCCGTCTATTTGTATCATTTTTAATTTCTCTCATCAGTGTCTTATAATTTCCTGCATACAGGTCTTTTGTCTCCTTAGGTAGGTTTATTCCTAGATGTTTTATTCTTTTTGTTGCAATGGTAAATGGGAATGTTTTCTTGATTTCACTTTCAGATTTTTCATCATTAGTGTGTAGGGATGCCAGAGATTTCTGTGCATTAATTTTGTATCCTGCTACTTTACCAAATTCATTGATTAGCTCTAGTAGTTTTCTGGTAGCATCTTTAGGATTCTCTATGTGTAGTATCATGTCATCTGCAAACAGTGACAGCTTTACTTCTTCTTTTCCAATTTGGATTCCTTTTATTTCCTTTTCTTCTCTGATTGCTGTGGCTAAAACTTCCAAAACTATGTTGAACAACAGTGGTGAATGTGGGCAACCTTTTCTTGTTCCTGACTTAGTGAAAATGCTTTCAGTTTTTCACAATTGAGGACGATGTTGGCTGTGGGTTTGTCATATATGGCCTTTATTATGTTGAAGAAAGTTCCCTCTATGCCTACTTTCTGCAGGGTTTTTATCATAAATGGGTGTTGAATTTTGTTGAAAGCTTTCTCTGCATCTATTGAGATGATCATATGGTTTTTCTTCTTTAATTTGTTAATATGGTGTATCACGTTGATTGATTTGTGTATATTGAAGAATCCTTGCATTCCTGGAATAAACCCCACTTGATCATGGTGTATGAACCTTTTAATGTGCTGTTGGATTCTGTTTGCTAGTATTTTGTTGAGGATTTTTGCATCTATGTTCATCAGTGATATTGGCCTGTAGTTTTCTTTCTTTGTGACATCCTTCTCTGGTTTTGGTATCAGGGTGATGGTGGCCTCGTAGAATGAGTTTGGAAGTGTTCCTCCCTCTGCTATATTTTGGAAGAGTTTGAGAAGGAGAGATGTTAGTTCTTCTCTAAATGTTTGATAGAATTCACCTGTGAAGCCATCTGGTCCTGGGCTTTTGTTTGTTAGAAGATTTTTAATCACAGTTTCAATTTCAGTGCTTGTGATTGGTCTGTTCATATTTTCTATTTCTTCCTGATTCAGTCTTGGCAGATTGTGCATTTCTAAGAATTTGTCCATTTCTTCCAGGTTCTCCATTTTATTGGCATAGATTTGCTTGTAGTAATCTCTCATGATCTTTTGTATTTCTGCAGTGTCAGTTGTTACTTCTCCTTTTTCATTTCTAATTCTATTGATTTGAGTCTTCTCCCTTTTTTTCTTGATGAGTCTGGCTAATGGTTTATCAATTTTGTTTATCTTCTCAAAGAACCAGCTTTTAGTTTTATTGATCTTTGCTATCGTTTCCTTCATTTCTTTTTCATTTATTTCTGATCTGATGTTTATGATTTCTTTCCTTCTGCTAACTTTGGGGTTTTTTTGTTCTTCTTTCTCTAATTGCTTGAGGTGCAAGGTTGGGTTGTTTATTCGAGATGTTTCCTGTTTCTTAAGGTAGGATTGTATTGCTATAAACTTCCCTCTTAGAACTGCTTTTGCTGCATCCCATGGGTTTTGGGTCGTCGTGTCTCCATTGTCATTTCTTTCTAGGTATTTTTTAATTTCCTCTTTGATTTCTTCAGTGATCACTTCGTTATTAAGTAGTGTATTGTTTAGCCTCCATGTGTTTGTATTTTTTACAGATCTTTTCCTGTAATTGATATCTAGTCTCATGGCATTGTGGTCGGAAAAGATACTTGATACAATTTCAATTTTATTAAATTTACCAAGGCTTGATTTGTGACCCAAGATATGATCTATCCTGGAGAATGTTCCATGAGCCCTTGAGAAAAATGTGTATTCTGTTGTTTTTGAATCGAGTGTCCTATAAATATCAATTAAGTCCATCTTGTTTAATGTATCACTTAAAGCTTGTGTTTCCTTATTTATTTTCATTTTGGATGATCTGTCCATGGGTGAAAGTGGGGTGTTAAAGTCCCCTACTATGAGTGTGTTACTGTCGATTTCCCCTTTTATGGCTGTTAGTATTTGCCTTATGTATTGAGGTGCTCCTATGCTGGGTGCATAAATATTTACAATTGTTATATCTTCTTCTTGGATCGATCCCTTGATCATTATGTAGTGTCCTTCTTTGTCTCTTCTAATAGTCTTTATTTTAAAGTCTATTTTGTCTGATATGAGAATTGCTACTCCAGCTTTCTTTTGGTTTCCATTTGCATGGAATATCTTTTTCCATCCCCTTACTTTCAGTCTGTATGTGTCTCTAGGTCTGAAGTGGGTCTCTTGTAGATAGCATATATATGGGTCCTGTTTTTGTATCCATTCAGCCAACCTGTGTCTTTTGGTGCGAGCATTTAGTCCATTTACATTTAAGGTAATTATCGATATGTATGTTCCTATTTCCATTTTCTTAATTGTTTTGGGTTCGTTATTGTAGGTCTTTCCTTCTCTTGTGTGTCTTGCCTAGAGAAGTTCCTTTAGCATTTGTTGTAAAGCCGGTTTGGTGGTGCTGAACTCTGTCAGTTTTTGCTTGTCTGTAAAGGTTTTAATTTCTCCATCAAATCTAAATGAGATCCTTGTTGGGTAGAGTAATCTTGGTTGCAGCTTTTTCTCCTTCATCACTTTAAATATGTCCTGCCACTCCCTTCTGGCTTGCAGAGTTTCTGCTGAAAGATCAACTGTTAACCTTATGGGGATTCCCTTGTGTGTTATTTGTTGTTTTTCCCTTGCTGCTTTTAATATGTTTTCTTTGTATTTAATTTTTGACGGTTTGATTCATATGTGTCTTGGCGTGTTTCTCTTTGGATTTATCCTGTATGGGACTCTCTGTGCTTCCATGACTTGATTAACTATTTCCTTTCCCATATTAGGGAAGTTTTCAACTATAATCTCTTCAAATATTTTCTCAGTCCCTTTCTTTTTCTCTTCTACTTCTGGAACCACTATAATTCGAATGTTGGTGCGTTTAATGTTGTCCCAGAGGTCTCTGAGACTGTCCTCAGTTCTTTTCATTCTTTTTTCTTTATTCTGCTCTGCAGTAGTTATTTCCACTATTTTATCTTCCAGGTCACTTATCCATTCTTCTGCTGCAGTTATTCTGCTATTGATCCCCTCTAGATTATTTTTAATTTCATTTATTGTGTTGTTTATCGTTGCTTGTTTCATCTGTAGTTCTTCTAGGTCCTTGTTAAATGTTTCTTGCATTTTGTCTATTCTATTTCCAAGATTTTGGATCATCTTTACTACCATTATTCTGAATTCTTTTTCAGGTAGCCTGCCTATTTCCTCTTCATTTGTTAGGTCTGGTGGGTTTTTATCTTGCTCCTTCTTCTTCTGTGTGTTTTTCTGTCTTCTCATTTTGCTTATCGTACTGTGTTTGGGGTCTCCTTTTTATAGGCTGCAGGTTCGTAATTCCCGTTGTTTTTGGTGTCTGTCCCCAGTGGCTAAGGTTGGTTCAGTGGGTTGTGTAGGCTTCCTGGTGGAGGGGACTAGTGCCTGTGTTCTGGTGGATGAGGCTGGATCTTGTCTTTCTGGTGGGCAGGTCCATGTCTGGTGGTGTGTTTTGCGGTGTCTGTGGACTTATTATTATTTTAGGCAGCCTCTCTGCTAATGGGTGGGGTTGTGTTCCTGTCTTGCTAGTTGCTTGGCATAGGGTGTCCAGCACTGTAGCTTGCTGGTCGTTGAGTGAAGCTGGGTGCTGGTGTTGAGATGGAGATCTCTGGGAGATTTTCACCATTTGGAACTGGGAGTTCTCTTGTGGAGCATGTCCTGAAGTTGGCTCTCCCACCTCAGAGGCACAGCACTGACTCCTGGCTGCAGTACGAAGAGCCAGTCAAGTCAAGACTTTCCATTGTGATTTCAATGGAACATCAGAACTTCCAGCTTCTGTGATGAAGCAGAATTCCAGGAAGGCAAACGGAAAGTACACAGGGAGGAAGATGAACTGCAGCAAAGCCTTTGTCATATGATAGTGACCTCACGGGTTTGCCGGGCATGACGGCGTATGTGTGGCTCGCCCTCAGCGGCCAGTCAGGGGTACTCTATGGCAAAGTGGAGAGAGAGGAGCTCACGGAGCCGCTCTGCCTCTGCTTCACTGTACACTGCTCCACATACAGTACATGCCTATACTTATTTTTGGCACACACAAAATCACATGTATATACATAATGGAGAGAGAGAGAGATAAACAGAAGTTTTAAAAAAACTAGTTTGCCCAGGAAAGGAAACTTTACCTAAAAGATATATAATACACAATAAGGTGTTATCATAAATGTTATCAAGGGTTAGCAGGGGCTAAATCCAGCCTACTTCCTGTTTTTTTTTTTTTTTTGGTTGCACTGGGTCTTAGTTGTGGCAGGTGGGCTTCTTAACTGCGGCTCATGGGCTTCTTAGTTGCAGCTCACTGGCTTCTTAGCTGTGGCATGTGAACTCCTAGTTGCAGCATGCATGTGGGATCCAGTTCCCTGACCGGGGATCGAACCCAGGCCCCCTGCATTGGGAGTGCAGAGTCTTACCCATTGCACCACCAGGGAAGTCCCTACTTCCTGTTTTTGTAAATAAAGTTTTATTAGGAGACAGTCACACCCATTTATATGGATTGTCTACCCTGCTTTTGCAATACAGAGGTAGAATTAAGTAGTTGTAACAGAGACAGCATGATTCACAAAGCCTAAAATATTTACTAATCTAGTGCTTTACAGAAAAAGCTTGCTGACCTCTGCCCTAAATTATAAAAAAAAAAGTAAAAAAAAAATCAACTTAATATTTACATGCGTTCAGCACCATCAGGTAAACTGGACAACACACTGGTGCTACAAATTGGTGAAGCTTCCTCATCCAGATTCCCATTTAAGTTCATTCTATGTCTTCTTAAGAAATGCTTTATCTCATTGGAAATAACTGCAAGTTGGTTTTATTTGTAAAGCAGGTGTAGAGTTTCTTATACTCATTGAGCATATTGGTAGGAGGGCAAAATATTGTTCAGATGAGCCTTTTAAAAAATCCTACCCAGGTAGTGATGTTGTGAAGCTCTCTTGGTAACCCTGGAAGATGACTGGAAGCCAAGGGAAGGGATCAAGCAGAGCCTGAAGTAATAGCAACATTAACCCAGCATCAACTGGCACGATGGACTGGGAGGTTGGCAGGAGTCAGAGATAGCAGCTAAAGTGGTCCAGGTAAAAGATGATTAGAGGAGGAACCCAGATTATGGTCAGGGAAATGGAAAAGGAGGGTCAGCAGAACGACAAATGTATGGAAGAAAAAAATCATCAAGATTGGCAAAGGGAGCCTTCAAACGTCACCCTGGGGTTTATGGAAATTAAGAGGAGGGTCTGAGGTTGCTAATTATATTTGGTCTTATATGTGTCCACTTTGAAGGTGATTTGTGAAATTAGTGGTAAATCATCTAAAATACAACCAAATCTTCCTAATGCCCATCTATAATTTAAAGAATCTCCTCTCTGTCCATAAGTCTCCTGAAGGCTTCTTTAATTTAATTTTTTATTTTTTTAAAAAATTTATTTATTTATTTATTTTTGGCTGTGTTGGGTCTTTGTTACTGCATGTGGGCTTTCTCTAGTTGCAGCGACCAGGGGCTACCCTTTGTTGCAGTGTGTGGGTTTCTCACTGCGGTGTCTCCTCTTGTTGTGGAGCACAGGCTCTAGGCATACAGGCTTCAGTAGTTGTGGTGCATGGGCTCAGTAGTTGTGGCGCATGGGCTTAGTTGCTCCGCGGCATGTGGGATCTTCCCGGACCAGGGCTCGAACCCATGTCCCCTGCATTGGCAGGTGGATTCTTAACCACTGCGCCACGAGGAAAGTCCCTGAAGGCTTCTTTAGAACAAATTCCTATTCCTTTCGCTTCTTCCTGAGTTATGAAGTTACTACCTAACTGTCACTGGATATCTAAGCTGTGTTGGGGACAGTATGAGAAGAGCATGCATAAATACATGTACGATTAAATGAACTAATGAACACATAGCACCTTCATATGTACACACACAAGAGAAAGTCACAGAGTGGCAGAGACTAAGATACAGAGAGACAGAGATGGAGAGTCTGAGACAGTGCATGAGAGACAAAAAGACAGATAGAAAGCAGGAAAGGCAGAGAGTGAAAGTGAAAGAGAGAGAGAGAATATGAACAAAACAGAGAAAGGGACAGAGTGAAATAGAGATACACAGAAACACAGAAATAGAGTGACATATGCAGAGGCAGAGAGAGACCCACCGCATGTGAGAGAAACACAGAGACACTCAGAGAGCTGGACACACACACACACAGAGATGCAAAGTGACACACATTCACACAGCACAGAGATCCACAACACACACAAAGTGAAAGACAGTGACAAAGAAGCATGCACACAGAGGAATATTCTCTGTCACTCTCTCTCTCACCCACACACAAACACACACATACACACACACACACAGCAAAAAAAAAAAAAAAAAAGATATAAACTAGACACATATACCAGAAGGCAGAGAGGCACACACATAAAGACACACAGCTGCTCACAGAGACATCAGTATTGAGACACACAGAAAGAGATACATGCAAATAAAGAGACTTACAAACAGAAATCAAGGCAAACAGAGTCCAAGAAAGGGGGAAAAGCAGAAATCCAGAGAGAGTGGGACGGGAACAAAAGACACGTCTGCAGCCGTATCAGAAGAAGCAAGGGAGTGAAATATGTCTGTACCTCCATGACCAGGTTATTACATTATCTCATTTTAATCACCATGACAACCTCATGAAATAAGAAGCATTATCCCCATTTTGCACATGGGGATAATGAAGTTCAGGTCCAAAGTCATACACCAGATAAAGATAGAATTTGAACTCATCAAAGTGTAAGTGCTCTGTGGGCAGAGAGGGAGGGAAGGAACGAGGGATGAGAGGAAAGAAGGAAAAAGGGGCGGAGGGAGAAAACCAGCTCAAAAACCCTTAACAGCCCCTGCTCTATTTTTCCAAGCCTTTCCGCGTGATTTCAGTAATAGGAAGCAATTGAAACCTGGGTTTCTAATTCAGCAGTAAGTGCTTAAATGTTTATACACTGGCACACACACACAGTAAGCCATTTTACAGTACACAGAAAGGACTCATTTTATTGTCAGCCCTTTAAAATCCCATTTGAAATTTAAGAGAGAATTTACTGAATGGGTCAGAGCTTTTAATGTAGCGACCCCAGAGTTATGGATTTCAGTAGACAGTCCCTCTGGCTTTCAGTACCACGCATCACAATGGTGTGCGGATAGCAGTGAAGGAGTCACGTTATTTTGTACCAAGGCTCTTGTTTCTTCAAAACATCCTTTGAGAGCTGTTTTCCAGGAGTGTCTGTTGAGCTGCTATATTTGAGGCAGTGGTTGAACTACAGTTACCTCCTACCCAGTCACATATTTATTCAGTTGCCAAATATGCAGGTCTCTAACAACACCTCTTAGAAACAAAACCTCTTTCTTCCAGACCATGTGCTTAATCCTACTCAGTGAATCTATAACACACCCAGGCTGAAGAGGCTCTTTGTATGCCTGTGAAAAGTGAAACTCTGGAGGCTCTGATTCAATACAGGTAATTTTGTGTATCAACCCTGATTTCTCAGGAAACAAAGACGGTTGATAGATGGAGAGACAGAAAAGAAACATAAACTCATGGAGAGACAGAAGAGAAACATAAACTCAAAGTGGAAAAAAAGGGACAAATCATTTCTGCCTTCAGCCCTGGATAACTAGCAGCTTAATGCACAAAAGTATGGTCTAATTCCTTTTCTAAAACATATTAACAACATGTGTTAGGGATTATGATTCTTCCATCATGATTCTATTTAACAGAAGACCTCTTTTCCCTAACACCCACTGATAATCACATACGCACATGTATCACAACCACACATCCCTGTAATAAGAAGAATAACTATACATTCCAACAGTTTGCTTCTTTCATGGACACTCTACTACTACACACTGGAAAAATATAGGCAGCAAGCCCAGTGGGTATCACAGAGCAGGGACAAAGAAACCTTAAATGCAAACAGGATACGAGAGAATCCTGTTAACAAGAAAATAGGCACAAAACAGCAGTTTCTTATACTGAAGCAGGAAAGGCATGGTGGAGGGGAGAGGGCAGGGGACTCTTTTGAGAAAGGACATAAGAGGATTTAAAAGGAGAGGACCCCAAGGCTAAGATAGCGTGGGCTCAGCTGCCCAAGTCTTGGTGTAGCTGCCTTTCCAGTCTGGTTACAGGCAGGCCACGGTTTCAGAGATAACAGTCATCAGTTCAACAAACCATTTTAAGTCACAAATAACAGCTAGAAAAGACCTCTGTGACTGCAAATGTTATAGCAGAAAGATGTACCACATAGTGGGCTTATTTCCAATTCATTTTCTAGAAATAATAAGTAATTGAGATTACCATTTGCAGACCACTCACTCTGCACAGGTGCTTTCTATCCTGGCAGCACTGGTGAGAACTGAAAATGGGAGGAAATCAATGCTTCAGACCAGAGGCATTGCACAGTTGCCTTGTAGAGAAAGACCAGCTCCAGGAGTCTGCAGGACTCACCTCTGACCCAAATGACTGTTTTCACTCACCTAGAAAAAGGCTGTGCAGTTGTAAAGGGAGGATGATCTTCCCGGGAAACCCAGAAAGAGGTCACCTGAGCCACAGCTACCACAAGTCACTAATGTTCTGAAAAGTTCAGGGGCCCATTAAAAGTGCAGGATAATTTCTGCTGTGAGCTGGAAGCAGCAATGGCCTGACACCCTTCCCGCAATGATGCTGACTTTGATTTTTCCAAAATCTCTCCCTGAACTCTGTCCTCCCCAGGAACTCTGACTTTCTCATTACAATTGAGCTTTCCTTTCAGGTCTGGACTAGGCAAAGATTGTTCCCATCATGAACACATAGGTGTCCCAGCAACTGGCCTCATTACATTTGTTACTTTAATTTTTAAAATAATTCAACAAATTTTTATTGAGCACTACTATGGCAGGCACCATTCTGAGTACTGAGGATATAACTAGAGATGAAAATGATAAGCTCCCCGCTTTCCTGGAACTTATATAATAGGGTGGGGAGATTAAGTGACAACAAATAAAAATTATCTATAAAATATGTAATGGGGTAGTAAGTTCTATGAGGAAAATAGAGCAGGGAAAGAAGACTCAGAGACACTGTAATAAAGAGCTGACTCCATTCTTGATGTTTGACTGCTGAGAGCTTTCAAACCACCCCCAATCCCCTTTCCTCTTCTGCCCTATATCTGGGCAAGCTCTTGAGAAAGCCCAGGGCTCCTTCCTTTGGCAGCAACAGGAAATTCAAAGCGCATGAGCAATCCTGCATGCACAAGGCCCCTCAGCCTAGTGCTAGCCTCTTATCACAATAAAAGCTGAACCTGTCTCTTTCCCCTGCTTTCTCAAGCCAGTTTTTGGCCTGCTTGGGCCCCTGCCCTACTCTCCCCAGAAAGCCCCATCATAGGAGTGATAAACCTGTTCATATTCTCTTACTGCATGTGTGGCATCGTCATCAGTCTCCACATTTGAACCAGATTTTGGGTACGGGGTCCACTAGAGTTGGGAAGGTGACCATACCAGACGTTTATAGGGGTTGTCGCCAGAGAAATGCTCTCCAAATAGGAGGAGGAGGGGATTTCAATGGATCAGGGAGTGAGGCATGCAAATATACGGGGGGAACACTCAGTGGGAGGAAACTGAGAGCCCTGGCACATTGAAGAAAAAGAGAGGAGGCCAGTGAGGCTGGGGTGGAGTAAACAAGTAGTCTGGTGGGGTGAGGGAGCGGATAGGGGAGGAGGTCCCAGCAGGGGAAGCAGATCACATAGAGCTATGTGACCCATGCCAAGGGAATCTGGACTTTTCCTCCAAGTAAACTATCAGAAGGATTTGAGTAGTGAAGTAACATAATCTGACTTACATTTTAACAGAATCATTCCAAATGCTACGTAAGAATTGAAGTTAGGGGGGCAAAATGGAATTAAGAAGAGGTCATTGCTGGAATTTCAGGGGAGAAGTAGTAATGATGGAGATGACAGCAGCAGGTCAGGTGGTAAGAGGAGGTTTGAGTCTGGATATATTTAAAGGTTGAAACTGCAGGATGTGCTCATGGACTAGACAGGAGGTGTGAGAAAAAGAGAAGCTGCAAGGGACATTCTAGAGTGTTTGTGACTGAGTACCTGGAAGAATGGAGTTGTCATTAACTGAGACAGTCAAGATGGAAGCAAGGAGTACATGCTGAGGTGGGAGGTGCTGACAAAGTTCGCCACTTTTATTTTTTATTTTTTATTTTTTTTGCGGTACGCGGGCCTCTCACTGTTGTGGCCTCTCCCGTTGCGGAGCACAGGCTCTGGACGAGCAGGCTCAGCGGCCATGGCTCACGGGCCCAGCCGCTCCACGGCACGTGGGATCTTCCCGGACCGGGGCACTAACCTGTGTCCCCTGCATCGGCAGGCGGACTCTCAACCACTGCGCCACCAGGGAAGCCCAAAGTTCGCCACTTTTGAGACGAGATGTCAATCAGATTTCTAAGTGGAGATGCCAAGTAGGAATCTAGACACATAAAAGTTGACATCAAGGGAGAAGACAGGGCTACAGATATAAATTTGAGAGTTAAGTTGTAGATGGTATTTGCAGCTGGGAACATGTCCAGAGAGAAAAGGGAAAAGCTTGATTGAGAGTCCTGGACACACTAACAATTAGAGGTCAGGAAGATTGAGGAAGATCCAGCAATGGAGACAACTTAAAGCTATAAACTGGCATTCCTGAACCTGGTTTATATGAGTCTAATGTAAAGACAGGTACTGATAAATGCAGTTCTGAACCTGTCAGGCTGGAAGCTAGAAAAATTTTGGCACATCTGCTGTGATAACAAAACTGTCTTGCAAGGCCTCTTGGGAGAAGGCTGTCTCCTCTTCCAGAGAGTCCCCAGCATTACGGTCAATCTGTTTTCATTTGTACTTCAGTACTTAACTCATTCATCCTTATGTCAGCTCTGGATGTAATTGTTATTACACTCATTTTATAGATGAGAAAACTGGGGTGGAGGCTGCTCAGAAAAGCAAAAATTTGTCCAAGATCACAGAGCTTGTAAGACAGGGAAGACAGGCTTGAACTTCAAGCTCCCCAGCTCTAGGGGGCAAAGAAATTAAATGCTTTGCCTGATGTCACATGATGAATTAATGGAAAAGATGGAATTAAAACCCTCATATTGGGCTTCCCTGGTGGAGCAGTGGTTGAGAGTCCGCCTGCCGATGCAGGGGACACGGCTTCGTGCCCCGGTCCGGGAAGATCCCACGTGCCGCGGAGTGGCTGGGCCCATGAGCCATGGCCGCTGGGCCTGCGCATCCGGAGCCTGTGCTCTGCAACGGGAGAGGCCGCAACAGTGAGAGGCCCGGGTACTGAAAAAAAAACCTCTCATCTTTAAATTCATTGTTACTTTTTTTCATTGGGAATAAAATCATCTTTTGGAAAATTCTAGTTGGTAATAATTTGCTAAAGATTCTTGTATTTGCTGGTAAGCCTTACTGGAAGGGCAAAGATCAACCATTTCTGACCTTGACTTCCTATGTCTGTAGCATGAGTATCAGGAACACACAATTAAAGGAATAGGCAATGTGAAAAACAGCAAATAAACAGTAAAATAAATAATCTTGAAGGTAAATTTTAAAATGTTAAATCAGTCTGCAATGTAGGAAAACCTTACTAACATACCACATTTACAGTAACAGCAGGATATACCCCAAGGGGAAGCAGGTATAATGTTTTCAGGGTTTCTTATTTTATTTTTATTTCTAATGTTTTTGTGTGACAAGTATAATATAAAGTTGTTAATATTTTAACATTATTAAAAAGTTTTATTTTAAAATAATCATGATCTAAATTGACTTTTACAATCAATGTTGTATGATTTTTGTTAGTCAAAGGCCAATTATTTTTTAACGCCACAAAAATTACTCTAATTTTATAATGACATTCATGGAAAACATTACCATGTTCTGCATAAAAATAAAATCCTTCCATTTGTATTGGCTTACCAGTTTACATTTTTTCACATACATCTCATAACCAGATGGTGAGAATCAAAGGCCGAATTAGGAGAGGTAGGTATTTATATAAAGACAGGAACTATGGCTCAAAGAGAAAAGACCAGCAGAGTCATACAACAAGAGCTTGAAACTGAGCCTGTCTTTTGATTCCACAGCCAACACTTCCACATAAAGCTAAATTTGCAGGGAAATTTAATAAATAAAGGATATATGTATTCTTAATGGAAATGACAGCAGGAAAGGTATAAGCAGATAGACAGAAAAAGATATGTATACTTTATATGTACCACTACCCACGAACTACGAATCATTAAGTATTAAAATTAGCACTTATAAAAAGTCTTTAATATATACGCAGTTCTAAAACTTTCCAAAACATTAATTCCCTCCTAATTTTACTGACATTTAGGTTGCTAATAGCTTTTTTTTTTTTATCTTACTCCTTCATATTTCTTTTTGTTTTTTCCTTCTGCCTTTATTTATTTATTTGGCTGCGTTGGGTCTTTGTTGCTGCGCTCAGGCTTTCTCTAGCTGCAGCGAGTGGGTGCGGTGCGTGGGCTTCTCGTTGCAATGGATTTTCTTGTGGCAGAGGAAGATGGGCTCTAGGCACGCAGGCTTCAGTAGTTGCAGCACGCAGGCTCAGTAGTTGCGGCACACCAGACCTAGAGCGCGTGGGTTTCAGGAGTTGTGGTGCGCAGGCTCAGTAGTTGTGGCTCACGGGCTCTAGAGCACAGGCTCACTAGTTGTGGTACACAGGCTTAGCTGTTCCATGGCATGTGGGATCTTACTGGACCAGGGAATGAACCTGTGTCCCCTGCATTGGCAGGCTGATCCTTAACCACTGCACCACCAGGGAAGTCCCCTTCATCATTTATTAGTTGGAATTCTTCTGGTTCCTGTCCCGGGCATTTGTGTACCTGACATTCTGAATGAAGTAGAATATAAGCCATGCTGAAGAAATAATCATCAAAATAATGAAGGATATTGACATGAAGACTAGAGAGCCACAGCTGAAGTTCTTTGGCAGCGTTCGAGTTCCAACCGCTATTGTCATTTGTAGAGATGTTTTTCTCCAGGTAACTCAAAATATCCTTACCTCTCAATTCTGTAATCATGACAGCAATAATATGTCAAGTGCCTGGATGAGTCATGGTGACTGGCTCCTCTTTGGACTTATTATTGTAGATAACCACAGCAACTGCATTGTGGAAAGTAGCCTGTGATATTTTCTCTTTAAAGGTGCAATTTCCCCTCTGCAGCAAGGAAATTCACTGTTTGATGTTAGGAGGGACAAAGAACCATGTTTGAGGATCACAGCTCAGATGATCAGCAAAGTTCTGAAGGCCAGAAGTCTTAAATCAAGGTTGTTGGCAGGGCCATCTTCCCTCTGAAGGTCCTAGTGGAGAATCCTTGCTTGCCTCTTCCAGCTTCTGGTAGCTCCAGGCGACCTTGGCTTGTGGCTGCATCACTCCAACCTCTACCTCTGTCTTCACATGGCCTTCTCCTCTGTCATCCTCATATTTCTATATTTGCAGTTTCTAAGCAGAAAAGAAAGTTCTGGTTCCTTGCTGACTTTTCTAAATGCTTTCATATTTAGTGTGAGAATAGTAAACACATCTTTGATTTACTTAAGAAAAACTGGGTTTTAAAAGAGAGTTGATTTTCTCAACCACGTAATAATATGCTTCAAATATTTGGAGAAAAGAAAAAATTTAAAAATATCTTTAAACGACTAGGTCTTGGAGGTAAAATCAATTGTTTTGAGTGTTGTCGAGAAAACAATGGTAATGAAACTAAATCAGAACATCTTAATAACAACTAAAATTCACAATAGTTTTAAAATGGCATTCCTTAGAGGTTACTATGTGTGATGAAAAAGTTTCCACAGCTTAATGCTTTGAGAAACTACATCTTTCACAAGATGTGAAATGGGGAAAACATAATGGTAAAACACTTGAAGTTATATAGAAACTAAGAAAATGAAAACACGATAAAAAGAACAAATGCTTTAAAAATATCCATTTTCAATTAGAAAAGAAAAGAATAAATGGTAATGCCCTGAATCAGGGACAAGGTAATGCCAATGCACTTAGCCTTTACCTGTCTTCAGACCCATTCAAAACATAACTGGTAAAACAAATAAACAACAAATTCAAGAGATTTAGGTTAAGTCAGCATCATTTAGTCTCCCCTACTGGAATTTTATTCTCTGGTACTGTTGCATTGTCTTTATCCTTACATCTTATCTAAATATAACAAGGAAACCTCTTAAAGCTTGAAAGAAATGATAGACTTTCTTTGGAGAAAATAAAGTAGGTGACCTTTCATGTTGAAGTCTGAAAAAAATCTCACGTCATCAATTTCAACATTTTCATTTTTTTACCCTCAAAAAACACTTAGGGGTTCACTGCAGGACTGTCTAAACATTACTAGTGACAAATTTGGTACAATCCATATGGAATTTAATGAACAATATTTAATATTTAATGAAAAATATTTAATAAATATTCATCAAACATTCAGGTGTTTAAAAATATCTCTTTTCATGATGGGAGTTGAGCATAATCCGTTTTGTCGAAGTTTTAATATATTTTCACTACAGTATCCAGAATCATAAGTATACTTTCCGGCTCCCAATAAATATCTTAGATTTTAAGAAAATAGAATAAAGAAACAGGATATAATTAATAGAAAACATATATACAAATATATACTAAAGAATATAAGCTATGCCTTGAGAATGTCAAAACGTGGGTGTTCCACATTGAGAGCTATAGACTATATAGTGTAAATGATAAACTATAATGTTAACTTGAAAAACAGGCATCATACTTACGCATTATAACATAGGTCTTTGATAACTAGGTCCCATCCCTTGCACTCTTTGGGCTCCAGATTCTTGCATCCAACTGCCTATTTTACTTCTTACCCTGGATGTCTAATTAACACACCAAACTTAACAGGTCCAAAAGAAATTTAATTTTCATTCCCCAAATCTCAGTTTTCCTTATCTCAGCAAATGGTTTGCAATTTGCCTAGACATTTGAACCAGAAACCTGGGACGCATCCTTGACTCTATCCATTTCTTCACTCTTCACTCCCTATTCTTGAACTAAAAAGTCTTGTTATCTTTCCTTCAAAATAGATCCCAAATTGGTATAGTATTTTCCAGTTTGCCTTCATCTTTTTCCAAATACTCTGATGGGAACAAAATCAAATTTCTCCTCCAGTGTCTACTGAGCCCCATAAGATCTGGTCTATGGATGACCCAGCTCCTTCTCTTTAAACACTCAGGCTATGTCCTCTGTGGGCTGCTCCGTTTTCAGTTTATTCCATCCAGACTGCAGTCCCCCAGCTTTTCCATGGCTGGATCCCACCTGTCATAACGATTCCTCAGCTCGCAGGTCACCATGTCAATGAAGTCTTCCCTGACCATTCAATCTATTATAATTAGCAGTGCCCCACTCTTGCCACTCATTGGTCTCCATCACCTCAGCTGGTTTTGTTTCTTCATAATATTTATCATTATCTGTAATCACTTTTCTTCATGTGTTTGCTGGCTTATTTTCTCTCTCCTCAAACCAGAGTGTAAGTTAGAAAAGGGGTCTTGTTTGTCTTCTGTGCCCCTTTCAACTCAAACCTACAACATTACCTGCATGAATGAATGAGTGACATGATCCTATTCCTAGGTAAATCCCTAGGTATGGCACAGTTATTTAAATAAGATAAACTGTGCAGCAAGAGTCCCCCAGAGGATCACTGATGTCTAGAGTTCCACCACATTCCTCACCTATTGATACTAAATGCAGCATTAATATTAAGAAAATATAGAGCTAGACCCAATCATAAAATGTATGATGGTCTTCAGTAATGTAGAAAATATAGAAGATTGGCAAGTGGGGAAAGAGCTGCCTTCCTAGTCTCAGGGGAAGAGGATAATTACCCCAACACTCCATGACTAAGAGAAGCCAGTACCTCAGCTTCTTTTTTTTTAAGGACAGTGCGGCTGCCAGCAGTTTGAGGCACATCCAGTGTTTATGCGAAAGGAAATTTTGTAACCGGAGTTTTTAAAAAGAGAAAAAAGATGGGGTTGGGTGGGGGGTGCTAAGTGCTTCCAGCCAGGGAAAACCAACCCTAGGATGTTTTTATACAGCTATATACAAACACTCAACTCAGACTGTGGCTCCTGCCTGCAGGTAAATGTCCTTTGGAATATATTACTTACCTGAGATTGACAACAACTCTGGATATACTTAGGGAATATGTGGTTTCGCTTTCTTTTAAAGATTTATATTAAATATCTATGGGGCTTCAAACCACGACTCATGAGACACGCAATTTAATTTCTTTGAGGATGTGGACCATGTCACTTGTTCACTCTGTGGCCCTACTTGAACCCCCTGCTATGCTGGCTGCACAGCAGACACTGACACTTCCTTTCAGGGGAAGTTCACTGAAAGGAATGAACACTGGACAGCAAGAAAGCAAGATCTCCTTGAAGGGATAAGATGTCATAACAAAATGACTTTCTCCCTTTCCCAATCTTTAATGCCAAGAACTGTTTGTACTCTTTCTGTGAGAAATCAACAAAGAGGATTAGGTAATACAACACATCTCTGCTAAAAAAAATCATTCAGTTTTCCTTTGGCAAATCTATATTTATTTCTCTCTCTCCTCCTCAACTTGTCTTCAGGTAAGTGGTTAGAGATTATTACACAAACACTAGTCTTTCCTCAAAGAACTTTAATTAAGAGTTAGAATACTTAATAACTAAAAGCAACCAGGAGTTCTGCTTTCAATTCTCAGTTCTCTCAAATTCTCTGCAGCTATAGTATTTCCCCCAAATCAGTGCATTACAAATTCAGAGAGGTGAAAAGACTATTTCATTTCATTTAAAACACCTTGAAAAAAGACTTGTAGCAAATATGACAAACTGTTAATTCCTTTATTATATGAAATGAGAGCTCCAACGAATAAGATAAAACATTATGTGCCAAAGAGATAAATGAGTAAAAGACTCAGAAGAGGTATTTTAAAAGGGAAATACAGCTGGAAAACTATCCCACCTTGCCAGTAATCTTAACAAAGAAATTAAAAATGTTTGTTTCTAGTCTATAAAATTATAAATAAAATTAGAAATCTTTTCCTCATTTTTTTTTAAAAAAATAGGACATTCTTTGTTCAAACAGAATATCACTACGAAGCCCAAGCAAGTTGGGTTTCATCAACCGTATTTGACAGGGTGGGCCATGGAAACTGGCCTATTCTCCCTGTTCTCCATCCTACAGCGACTTTTGAGGAAGCTTAAAAAGCATAACGTGTTTTAGGTGTTACCCACGTAAGTAAAATGTAAGCGCTATTGACTGACAACAAAAACAACTAGTGTCGGGCTTCCCTGGTGGCGCAGTGGTTGAGAGTCTGCCTGCCGATGCAGGGGACACGGGTTCGTGCCCTGGTCCGGGAAGATCCCACATGCCACGGAGCGTCTGGGCCCGTGAGCCATGGCCACTGAGCCTGCGCGTCCGGAGCCTGTGCTCCGCAACGGGAGACGCCACAACAGTGAAAGGCCCGCGTACGGCAAAGCAAAAAAACAAACAAACAAAAACAACTAGTGTCTAGTTTTCCATGAAGGACACTGGAAGACCACTATTTTTAATACCACTCAGTATCAATAAGAGACTGCGCAGTGGGCATACTCCCACATTGTCGATGAGATTCTAAATCACATCCACCACTCTGAACAGCAGTCTGGAAATATGCCATAAAAAAATCACCAAAATACCCATGCCCTTTGACTACCTTCACTTCTGAGGCCCTACATGAAGCTACTAAGTACAGCATCGTTTAAGGTGGTAAAACTTCAGAAAAAAATTAATGCATGAATCCAACCATTCAATAGATACTTACAGAGCAAATGATCTTGCAAAGGTTAATGTTGCTAATAAAGGATGAGAGGAAATAAGAATGGCTGGGGGCATGGTCTAGAAAAGCCATGAAGAAGTTCATTAGGTAGTGCTTACTATGTCCTATACTGAAGGAGGCTTTCATTTTACTGGAGGGCATTAATTCCTTAAATTACATAGTTCAGATATCATATCATCAAAGAATACAATGAAAACTATAAGAGAAAATATGTAGCTTGTGGCATTATAATTATTCTACTGGGAATCCTCAGGTAAGACCACAACTCTGATATTGGCAAAATCTCCTGGAGGAAAATAAAGGTCAAAAAGCTAAAACACTTTTCTGGGACTCCTTGTCTTAGCTATGGATGTCGGGAATCTTTAGCTATTTGAAGTACTCCTGACCAAAGAAAGAGAAAGGATGGCTTCTCCCACAAGGAGGCAGGTCAGGAGTTAGATGGAAGGTCTCTCCATGGCAAACTCCAAGCTTAAATTTACAAGCATTTTGTAAATAAGATTATCCAGTTTCAGATTCTTCTCTGTGTTATCTCTCCTGTGTAATTCCATATCTTTAATAAAGTCTTATTTAAATGCGTCCAGCCTCGTCTCAGTTGTGCTGTGGGTAAAGAAAGGCAACCTCTGTCACCATCCTTCAAGGGCGGCTGGTTTTGATTTGATTACAGGCTGAGAAACTTCCTTGTAGCCTCAAGAATGCTTAGACAATCAGACAGTGAAAAAATAAGCATCTCAAAGTACAAATGAGACCAGGAAAAGGACAACAACTTCTGAGGGCAAAAAAGCAAACGAACTAATAAAGACAAGCTTTAGGCTAATGCAACTGTCTCTGCGGGTCTATTTTCAGAAGGGGGCAATTTATCAAAAATTCATGGAAATAATTGCTTGAGGTGGTGGGGAGACAAGTGCAAATCAAAGCAAAGTTTCTTTTTAAGTTTACAGCAAAACCAAACAAAAAGATATTCTGATGTAATCACTTATTCAAAAGAAAACAAATAGAGAAACAAGTATAATCATTGTTATTAGTTTTTGTGTGTTACTTAAAGACCAGCATTTTAAAAGATGATCTAATTCAACCCTTGGAATAACTGCTTTCTGTAAACACAAAATAATTTCATAATCAGATGCATGCTATGTTTACAGAAATTTTAATCCGTCTAAACATGAAGTGGACTGGATTGCCAGTCTGTCTTCTCCTGCCTCAATATAAAACACATTAGCACATTCCTGATATCCTCCTTTTATTTTCTCTGACTTGTTTTGTACTCATTTTATCTTGGGGTTTTGCATACATCTTTGTAAGTCAGTTAAACTATGTTCTGGAAGAAAATGGAGTATAAGCAAACAAAAACTATTTTCTCTCAATTATTTTCTTTTTCTTTCTGAAGTTACGTTTTCTCTCTGACAACGATTACTCTTACCTTAGGTTGTTTGCAAAGGTAGCGACAAAGTTCTCCAATGTACTGAAACACAGTCACATTATACTTTTTGCAGTCGTTCCAAAATTGGCTTGCTGAAAATTTCTTCTTTAACACACAAGTAGCACCTACAAGAAGAGGTATAAAAAGGCAAAAGGGAAAAAAAATTCAAGGGCAGAATTAACATAAAACACAAAAGATGTTGCTCTGTCTAGAACACTTTTGCTCACTTTCAAGGCTTTTATAAACCATCAGTGGCCATTTATATCAAGCTCATTTGAAAACATTAATCTTACAGTCCAATAAGTCTTTTAAAAATATTCATGTTGTAATTTTATATTTTGACTGTAGATATACTTTTTGCAATATATGGGATGAAAGAAGCAGTCAAAATATGTAGGAGAATTACAAGTATTAGAGCACGAATATAGATAAGGTCATCCTTGTTCACAGAAACCAAGAATATTCACTTACTTTCAACGTTGAATATATACATAGTATTCATTTTTAAAAACTTTTAAGCAGTCTCAATATAGTTTGAGATTGAGAGCTGGTAAGGTAGCGTTAGGATGAAAGCACCAACAAAAAGGTTCATTGATGACTGCTAATTTTAACAACCTAATTTTAATAACAATGTAAGTCATATGAATATGTTCCAAGGAAAATGCTAATGTCTTGACCCTCATCTTTATTTATTGTGGACATTGATCATATTTTAAATATACTATTCTATAAGATTACTTTATAGTATTTTAGACAGACATAAATAATGGTGAATTATCTCTGTATATTATTTCTGGGCTAACCAGTAACAGACACATAATCTCAGCATGGTTATGAATGGAATCTACTGAGTCACCAGCTCTACCAACTGACTTCTTGGGTATCTGGGGTACACTGTTTGCAAAGATAGCCTCAACAATTTCTCCTACGCCCTTACCTTTGCAGTGTGAATTTGCCACCCTTCCCTTCAAGAAGTGGGGTCTCTTTCCCCACTCTTCAAATCTTGAATTTAAACTGGCTTGTGACTTGCTTTGATCAACAAAGTGCAGGTGAAATGATCCATGTTACTTCCGAGGAGGCTAAGACTTAAGAGCTACACAGCTTCTGAGTTCACCCTCTGGGAAGGCTCCTACCACCATTTAAGGGCAGGGGCGGCAACCACTCAAGGGTGAGCGACCACATGGAGAGGGAAGCCCTGTCTACAGCCAGATCCAACCACAAGGCCAAATTACTGCTCTTTCCACTTCAGGCATACACTGGAGTATGTGATGAAATTGTGTCCTTTCAATAAATATTTTTTTATAATTGTATAACATGCACACGATCACTCTGAATTCTACTGATAGAGAGTTTTGCACTTTAATGAAGGCAATTTCCAATTATTAGGCATTTTGAGAACTTATGAAACAGAAAATAAAAGCTTACCTAACTCAATACATCCACCAATTCCCAGGAGAGATCCTGCGCTGTGATACAGAGGAAGGGATATATAAATGATGTCATTGGAAGTACAACCAAAAGCCCATAATCCAGCAGAACTCTTCATAGCCTGCAGCTGACAAATCACAGCTGCTTTTGGGAGACCTAGAAGAAAAGAAAGAAAGAATAGAATAGATTCTATGCTGGTATCAACTACAACAGCAGTTGAGAAAAAAAATACATCAAAATGGTCTATATCCTTGGTAAAAGGGGCCATACAAATGTCAGCTACAACTGTAATTAATCTCTAGAATCTTAGATCTACCCAGAAGGATTAAAACTATAAAATTACACAGAGTTTGAGATCTTGTAAGGTTCAAAGAGCCATATCTGCTATAAAGATGCCAAAAATATATCATTCTTTCTCTGGTTCAACATATTTACCGAATAAAGCCCAAGTTGTCATGGGTTTTTGGTGACAGCAGCACATGTAGCTATGAACCCCAGTCTACAGTGACTTCCAGACACTCACCAGGGTGAGCCTCAAGTCCGCCTTGCTGCTGCACCTGCTTTGATATTTTCTGACAGGCTTTGTGCTCCATTTCCATTAACTGGAAGATCTCATACACAAAATTGGCATGATCTTGCCTACCATCCTAACCAAAATTCATTTATTACATTTTTTCAAAAGAAGTTTCTGTGGCTTTTCCTGATAGGCTGGCATCTCACACCCTAAAAGAGTTTATTGTCATCCACATGTACTGGGAATCCCTCCAAAATTTCTTCTCAAAGCCATGTATAAAGATTTTGAGTGAGACTAGCATCCTTGATTCTTGATAATGCAATGCCTTTCTCTTCTTCATTGAGAGAATCAAATATTTATGCATTTTCCGCTTCCGAGAAGTTCCCACCTACTGTTCTTCAGTCACCATATTCCCTACTTTCCATATTGTTCCTGACCTCATGGCAACCCAGCCTTAAAAATAACTTTTCAGTTGGAGGTATGTCGAAAAAAGAAGGATGCTTTATCTAGTTATTTTCCACCTGTGTGCTTATGTCCACTCCTGTAAAGCACTTTAGTGAGCGAATTAGTCATGTTTTCATTCCTAATTTGGTTAGCTTTAAGTGAATAATGATCTCATTAATTTATTATTAAACCATTCAAGGTACTCAGACTTTTTGATAAATGAGACAACAGATAGCAGCTTATCCAACAAATGAAAGTGATCAAAGGTTCATGGAGTTTAAAGTTTTAAAGAAGGAAAGAAGAACCAACAGAATAAATGAAGCGTGTTAAAACTGCAAGTTAGAGTCCCTTCTTGGAAGAGTTAGAAAGCACATTAACATATTAAAGCTTTCGACAAGCCCAACAGTACAGAAATGTTACTATTTTTTCAATGATGTTCCTCAAGCTCATGTGGTCATAAAGCCCCTTTACAACTTTTATTTCCCTTCTTTGTAGACATGAAGGGACATGCTGTGCCACATGCTTGGAGAAATGCTACCTTAGATGGTCTCTGAAGTCCTTTGTTCTTCTAACCTTCTATGAATCCCTAGCGTTGAAACTCCCCACAGGTCCGCAGATGTGAGGAGACCACTGGGATAAGGTCCAGGCGTAAAGGTGGGAGTGAGGCTGTGTCCAGTGAATTGGGGATTAGCAGGAAGAAGGAGGAACAGATGATATCAAGAGAAAACCAATTTAGGGGCAGGGATGAAAAAATCTGGGGAATTCGGGGATAATTTTGGAAAAAGGAAAGAATCCATAAGATTAAGGAGAAGGAGAGACAAAAGTAAATAGAGACGTAGATGGTGACAGCAACTGGCCCCAGGCGCAGCGTGGAAGGCAGTTCTGTCTTTTTCCCCCTCTCACTACTTACCGGAGTGGCTGAAGGCAAGGCTGCTCTGACCAGGCTTAAATAGCCTTTCCTAGAGATCTTCAGGCACATAACCAATTTCAGTGAGCAACAACAGAACCAGAAGTTGGCAGACTGAACACATACATAGGCCAAAAGAATGGAATTGGATATGACAGCAACACAATTTTAGAAAGGCAGATGGGGACTTCCCTGGTGGTCCAGTGGGTAAGACTCTGCACTCCCAACGCAGGGGGTCCAGGTTCGTCGGGGAACTAGATCCCACATGCATACCGCAACTAAGAATTCACATGCCACAACTAAGACCCGGCGCAGGGAGGGAGGGAGGGAGGGAAAGAAGGAAGGAAGGAAGGAAGGAAGGAAGGAAGAAAAAAAAGAAGAAAGGCAGATGGACAACTGGTGACTGACACAGCAGACCCAAGAAGATGAAACCGAAGCTGAAGCCTTGAAGAAAGTTGGTTTGCTCCCACAGAACCCCAGCGAGGCTCAGAAACTTGATGACCAGGTACCCCCCCCCAGGTGGAATATCAATATGGAACTATAAAGAGGGAGCTAAGTGGGAGTTATGTTTAAGAAGCAATTCCATCAGAGTCATAGATAAGGGAATCACCCCTTGTTTATCAAGATCTCACAGAATCTCCCAGGTCAAAGACATGTGAATGGTATAAAAACTGACCTCAATCCTTTCCTTTCTCAGAGACATTCTATGTCTGTTCCTGGGTCCATGGATATAATATTTTGGTGAGCTTCGGCAAACAGGACTTCACAGTAGTAAAATGATTAGGAAAGATTCAATATAATCCAAAATGCTCCCTTATAACCTGCCTGAAAGGGCCTATGAGCAAACTCTACTGCCGTCATCTAACTTTTCCAAGTCTCATTTCTTTACATCACTTCGTAACTTGCACCAACACCTTCATCGTTATCAACATTATAAGATTTTTATGTGAGAATCAAGTGATTTTTATGATAATAGGTGACATACTAATATTAATTCTCATGTTCATTACAATTATCATCACTTAATTCAGCTCTGGGTTTTGAGTTGCAAAACATCAGCTTATATTAGAGAGAGAGAACAAGAGAGATGCTTTTAATAAAAAATGTCAATGAAGCCTCTAACAAGGCTCAACATGAGACAGGCTGGGAGCTGGCGCCTGGGATCCTTTATTGGAGTTGCTTCACCTTGAGCAACAGAATACAAAGAAACTATAAGGGACTAAAAATAACTGCATGCATGCACAGTTGAGGCAATTATGAACAATAAAATACAAAAAGGCCACAGATCAACTGCCATTTCTGAGGTGCCCGGAGCAAAAGCAGGGTACTGCACGTGATCCCTGCATGAAATACCACCAAGGGGGTGGGCAGAACACCTAAGCCACCCTCCAGCCCAACCCACCAATCCACCCCCACCCTCACCCCATTTAAGGAACCAGTCCCTCCTCAGGGAGTAAGGGCACCTGTTAACTTGTTTTCACTTCCTCATGTGCAGCATGAGTCCCAGTAAAGTCTAGCATGAATCCCTCATCTGACCTCTTATCAATTTCTATTGAGTAGAACCTAATCAATTTCTATTGATTAAAGAGTCCAAGGGCCCTAGTCAGTAAAAAATGTGATTTTGTTACATTCTTTGATAGCTTTGTATTTCTAAAGCATGACATCTACTATATGCCTAATTCTGTATGTTGCTCTGATCTCTACAAGACCCCATGTTGCTCAGAACTTTAAGCTAACAGGAGAGGCTATCTGTATAACTTTCCCTGTATAAGATCATTCACAATCCAAATTTGGAAGAATGTCAATAAATGCTTTTGATATTTTAAAATGCAAAAAATAAAATAAAATAAAATTACAGCCCCAGATTGCTTCCTCCACACTGGTATGAGATCTGATGTGTATTCTCTGGAAAAAGATGAGCCTTTGGAAACACCAGGAAGAAGAGAGGTTGAACAAGTAGGGAGAATAAAAGAAAGTCTGCATCCTTCTCCAGCTCCCTTTTCACACTTGACTAGTTTTCCCTTCAAGACTTTTATCTGAGGAATCTAAGGCGCCCAGAAGTAAAAACTGACAGTCACGAATCTCTCAACAAAATGTCGTGAGCAATGAAACTAACCAGCCCACAATCCCACTCAATCACACAGAGCTTCTAGTTAGGATTTGGTTTGTTTTTGTGTGTGTGTGTTTTGGTGGCTGCATTTTAAATATGCACAACCAAAGGTCACCAGATATTTGAGAAAATCCTCTAGGGTAAAGAACAGAGAGCAACATAAAACAAAAGATAAAAGGATGTCAGAGAAAATAGAGACAAAGTAGAGAGGAGAACTTTTCAAAAAATATTAATATTCTGAGAGATATGAGACAATGAAGTATCAATAATACAAAAATAACATGCTACAAAATGAGAAATAGTAAGAGAACACAAGGGTTAAAAGATAAATCTCTCAAAAAGTAAATCAAGGGGTCCCATCAGTGAAAAACAGATTTTTTTTTGGCTGACTGCTAAAAGCTAAATTATAGAAAGTCATCTCTTGTCAAAAGGTTTACACCTTCCCATCTTGATTTTAAAAGCGTGTCAAACAATCCACATCAGATGCCATAAACGTGAACTGCAAGAGGAAACGGTACAATCTTAGTGAATGGGAACTGGAATCAAAAGGGTTTGCTGTCCTTCCTAGAATGCTCTAAAATGTCAAGGCAGTTGCTTGTGTTTAACTGTGCACAAATAAAAATTTATTGTTTTGCTCTTAAAAAAAAGTAAATCAAAAGGTAAGAGAAGGAAAATAGGATATAAAAGATTAGAAAATTAATAACTAAGTGCAAGGAGGCCAATCTTTAAAAAGTTAGAGTTCCAAAGATAAAAGAACGAACAAGCAAACAAATATAATAGAAGGAGGGAATGGGCAGAAAGAATAGAAATAAAGAAGGAAAAAGAAGAATATGTAGACACCTTTAAAAAAAAATTTTCAAGTACCTAGACTTGCAAGACATGAGTTTCTAGATTTAAAAGGCTTACAAATTTACCAGCAAAATGGATAAGTAAGACTGGTTCCAGTACAAATAATCATGATATCATAGACTACTGAAGGCTAATAAAAGATTCTAAAAATCCCCAAAAAGAAAGAAAGAAAAACAATACCAGGTTGCAAGTAAAGGATTAGAAATCAGAAAGAAAAAGACTTCTCAATATGTGTACTGGAAGACAGAAGATAAAAAAGCAATGCCTTCAAGCCCCTGCATCAATATCATTTCTAATCTAGAATTCTATACAAACCAGTGTAAGGGTAGAAAAAGACACTTTCAGGCATATAAGGACTTAAAACATACCTGCTAAATACTCTTTATCAAGCAGCTAATGAAAGCAGTGCAGTGATAAAATGAAAAGCAAACTAAGGAAATGAATTTAGAATCTAAGAATCAGGGGATCAGAAAAAAAGAAAAGAGTTGAAGGGAATTCTCAGGGTGATGGTGAGGAATGAACCCAGGACAGTAAGACAGCAACATGTCAAGACTGGAATCATAGGGAGGAAAGCTCTGGGAAGGGTGCAGCCAAGAACGTGGCCTTGACAGAATACAGACTAGCTTTTCAACATCTAAAGGTGAGTTACTTTTTGATAAAGGGATGGGTACGAACCATTTATAGGTGTATAGAAAACTAAGCAAGCAAACAAACAAAACCAAATGATTAATCCAAGGCTGGGGAGAGTTTTACATGAAAGGAAATAAATATAATTTTGTTATACTATAGAGCTCAGCAAGAAATAGTATTTACTAAGTTATGATACTGATACCAATCAAACAAAAATTTATGATGAAACAATATTAGGGTGATATTGGGGAGAGAAAGTATCTGCACCAGAGAGAAAGAAATGAGTGGAGGGAGAGAGTGGTAAAGAAAGAAGATAAAATCCTCATCTTCCATTGTGGAAAAGCAGTACATACTTTTTAGTAGGTACCTATTAAGCATCCAGTAAAATACTATTAATAAATCTATTTAGATAAATGGAGGTGATTACAGAAGGAAAGACCTAAAAAATACTGAATGTAATTGGTTTCAGGATGGAGAAATAGAGGGGTAAGCAGGGTACTTTTCTCTAAAATTTTTAAAACTATTAGAATTTTTCATCTCTGTGCTGTATAACTTTAATACAAATAAATATCAAAGAGAAAAAATTAATAGCGCTTTTGCTTTCAGCCTGTTGTGCAAATGTATCAAACACTCTGGTTTTAATCTTCAAGAACAAAAGATGTTAATAGTCTGCTCCACACTATTCTCTTTTGGGGTGGGGAGGGGGGTCGGAGGGAGCGGGGAGAGGTAAAGATTGTTTTGAAGACCAGAATCACTTTCTATTTTTACAAGAAAACACAATAAAAACAAATTTGTCAAGTACCTTCCGTTGGAAGTTTTCAAAGCATATAATTTCCAAAATTTTATTGTCTCTTTCAAAGTCCAAAGTCAGTCTGAATTTATGCTGGCGACTTGATACATATTAGCATTTCCTAGTTCATTTATCAAAGCTGTTGCAAACAAAGTCAAAAAGAAAACCATAGTCTACTCTCCAGTATAGAGGAGATCATTGTTAGCCTCCAAATAGGAAAAAGGAAAAGAAAAAAGTAAGAAAATTTTACTAATGCAATAGTAGTTTTGCTTACAATACTACCTGTGCATAAGAAATTAGTACCAATATTTTTAATATGCCTCTAATTCAAACTCCCAGTCATCTTCAAATTAATTACAAAAGCTTACTTAGACTACCAAAGATATCATTCAATTTTTCTTAAGAATCAGTTAAGTTTAACACTTCTTTTGAATTCTCAGGTAGTTTCACATTCTTTGTGTGTGTGTGTTGTTGTTTACCTAAAAAGGGGAAAGTTTAGTGACTTGATTCTATTCCGTATCCTTCCTCAAACCTGCAATGCCTTCAAGATTTCCTGCTTCTCACATGTTCCAATCAACTTATGCAAAACGAGGAGAGCCAGCTACAGGTGCTTAAATTGCAGCTACACTTGGATTGTGCTTAAGATTTAACATTTTATACAAGAATGAAGAAAATTGTTTTAAAGTAGACTAACGGATTTTTTTAATCCAGCAGGATAATTAGAAACTACTTAAACTAATCTTTTCATTTTATACATTAGGCATCTAAGGGAAGCTAGCAAAGATCCTGCCAAAGAAGCTGGCCAAATTCCACACTCTGAGCAACCGGGTTGGGTCAAGTCTTCACACATTCCTGTGCCATTTGTACTACCAAACTTGAAGAAAATCTTTCCACATGAGACAATGGCCAAGTGAACATGGTGACTTGTCAAGTTAAAGTTAAAACAATTACCTTTTTCATCCAAGTTTGGGAGTTCAGAGATCTAAGAACCCCAGGCCTTCTTGGATGCATGCATTCTGAGATGTCTGGTGACTATGAAACCGAGCCCCCCTAAAACCAAGTTCTCTTACCAACTTTATGATTAATCTCTCTACATCCAAAGCTTTGTTCCCTTTCTCGTGCCCTCTGACCTCAATTCTGGGCTAACTGAACAATAATCAACCAGAGTCAGATGACTAAAATTGCTCTTGCGGATAACATTGTTAATGTACTAAAGTAGCTATTATACATATCATTAACGTGTAAACCCGGGTTGTTTCTCCAGGGTGAGATGAGCTCACAGACCCTCAGGCCATGAACCACCTGGTCAGAGAGTTGTAAACCAGAGACAGCCTGACTCCCCGGAAACTGTCACAGAAATGTCACGAGCTGATGATTAACCCTAGCGTCTTTGTTCTTCCCCTTTAAGAAACCCCTAACTCAAAGATCAAGCTGGAGTGGATCTGAGGCTGGGCACCCTGCAATAAATCCTTACTGGGCTGCAGACTCCCACGGTCAGAGTTTGGCTTTCTGTGTCAAGGGCACATGAGTTCTTTGCTCAGCTACAACTACACGTGGCAGAGATTTGCCTGAAACTGCTGCTTTGCAAATACGCTGCATTCTTCTTAAGTTTCAAGAACAGATGGATCTTACCTGTTGTTCCAGAAGTGAAAATATAAAGATAAGGAGTCTTGAGGTTTGAGGCAACATGGTGGCTATGTGGCACCTGACTGTCAGATGCTGTGCTCAGTTTTTCTTTGAGTGAAATTATGCCTTGTGGAACAGACTCTTTCATTGCCCAAACACTGATATCTGCCGGGAGGCTCGGAAGGATCTCTTCTATAGTTTCAAGCAAATCTGAAAGCCAAAGGGTTAGGAGTAAGTAAATAAGACATAAATCTCAAAGCACTCACCTTGTGTGTTCTTTTGCATGTTGGAACAGGGATGATACGTAAATGCAACGCTTACTTCCTTTTCATGTTGGATAAGTAACATCCCAGCCATTTTATGAGTATGTTTCAACATGGCCAACAGAAAGGAAAATCTAGTTATTGCCTGATTTAATCAATGCAAATAGCCCAATTCAAATTGAACTTTGGAGATTCCATTATCCGGATTGTGTTTTTTTCCCAATTTTTAAATAAAACTCTATTTTCGTACTTTGCTTTACATTTAAATTCAGGACACTGCACTAAACATTCTCCTTGAAATACAACTCAGTAGCTCATTATTCCAAAAAGCCATCTGTCTGTCACTGTTTAGTTCTACTATAATGTAATGATCCAGGAGAAACACCTGACTGGATTCACAAGATTATGGCTTAGAGACCATTTCAGAGTGAAAAGTTAAATGAGGAGATTCAGAGATGCTCTTTCCTCTGGATTAGAATAATTGAAGGTAAAAGGTCTTTGAAAGCAAAAGGAGAAAAAGAACACCTTCCAGAAAAGGCAGTAGGATCCACAGTGCACAGCAGGCTATGGCAATGGCAGGTGAGAGCGGGCTGGTGAAAGCAGAGCCTGTGTCGGCAGCAGTGGGATCCAAGGCCTGGCTAGAACCCACGTCAAGCAAAAAAGAAGGCAGAGGAGTAGAAAAGCCAGAAACACGGGTGTCTTCAGGCCTGAAGAGCTCAGGGGTGCTCACAAGGTCAAGGGTCTGGGTTGAAATTCGGACTGGAGAAAGGAAAAGGGATACTTCTCTCAGGAAGCATCTACTGTACACATTAACAAACGAGCAACTGTGGAAGGGAGACTGTGTTGAGTCACTCTGGGAGATTGAATTAGACCTTCTTAATTTGATCTTTAATGTAGGAGAAACTGTCATCTGTCCAGGAGGAGGGTAGTGGTAGAAAAGGAGGGAGATGGAGAGTGGGTGCAGGTCCTGGAGAAGGAAATATTCAGCGTGAAGGTATCTAGCACTCTATGGGGTACAAAAGAAGCAGAGCATCGGCATTCCTTGGATGAGGTGGAAGCGAGCGAGGCATCATTTTTTTTTCCAGAGTAGAGAGACAAACAGTTATTTATATTCTTTAAGTTCTTTTAAAATGTAACACTCCTTTCCTTTAACATGGATCTTTAACAGTGAAGATCCACTTTCAAGTTCTACATGGGTGCTCCAGTTTTATTTTCGTATTATAATACATCACACTTTTCTAAGATAAAAGCGATTTCTGAGTGCTATATTATTTATCTTAAAATCTACATTAACATCCACGGGGATATCAAGCAGTGGCCTTTTAGAGTTAATGTAAGGAATGCCAAAGATTACCAGCAACCACCAGAAGCTAGGAAGAGGTGAGGAAAGATTCTTTCTTAGACCCTTCAGAGGGAGCATGGCCCTGCAGATACTTTGATTTTGTACTTTTAGCCCCCAAATCTGTGAGGGGATGAATTTCTGTCATTTTAAGCTACCCAGTTTGTGTTATTTTATTACACCAGCCCTAGGAAACTAATTCAACCAAGGTCACAAGTTGGTGGACAGAACTGTTAGTCTAACCTAACTCTAAAATCTATATATTACCTCATTAAAGAAATCAATGATAAAAAATATTATTAAATGTAAAATATACCCTGATCAGAATGATAAGGTCCATATAAATAAAACCTGTCCATCTAAATAATTACATTTTTAAATAATTTTTAAACAAAAAATAATCACCAGATATATTCTATTTTGAAGCTGAATTCAGGGTGCTGCATTAAACATCTTCCTGGAAATGTAAATCACTGTCTCGTTATTTCAAAAAGCCATCTGTCAGCCCTTAGTTCTGCTATAATATAAAACATTTGAAAAAAACTCATGATTTACCTCCTCAAAATCTATAACCCAAATTGTTCACAAAGAAGCAGCAAGAGAAATACATCAAATAGGACTAGGAAATTCACAAGAAAACCTGCAAGAAAACTGCAAAAACACAGAAAAATGATAAGGAGTTGAAATATCAGGGTTGGGGAGGCAAACTGGGGCTTGAAATTTTTTGAGTTAATTTTTACTTCTTTAACAAATCCAAATAAAATAACCTGTAAGATTCCAGAGAAAAATCTATTTGTACTGAGCATACACAGCATGCTGCTGTATACAGATTGCTTTGGTGAGAAGGAGAAGTGAAAAATTACAAGGAATGCCAGGGGAAGGACGAGTCATAAATAAATGAAAAAGCAGGACAAGCACATGATCTGTACTTTGTATCTTCTTTTAATTTTTAGCACTAGATTTTGTTTAGGTGATTCTCCTGGGCATTCTGAACATATAAGGTTAAGTCTCTGACTTGACCCATTTCATTACCTTAATTTCAAATTTCTCACCTGGAATTGTAAATTCACAGCACAAACTTCATGTGTTCTTAATAATATGTGTGTCTAAATTGGCAAAATCAGTACAAAGAAAGTTACAATATGATTAACTGTGGTCCCAAATCTTTGTTAGAATTGTAGAGTCCAAAAAATCAGAGTACTTAGAGTGATGACTTTTACAAGAAAAAGGAAGTGAGTGGATTTCCTAGGAATCAGAGGAGATACAATTTAATCTCCTTCATACATTACAATTAAATTGACTTAGCTGAGACATTTAGAATTATCACATAGAATTTTATCTAACCAAATTATTTCTTCAATAGTGGTAGGAAGTGTGGATGAGGATAGTGAAAATTGAAATAAAAATTTGAAAAGTCTTGTACGGGATAAAGAATCATTATTTACTTATCACTGTCAATCTTTCTTAATCAAATGGAAAGTTTTAGTGTCATTTTGCAAGTTAATTTTAAATATTAAGTCCCACCACAAAATAGCATGTGTTTAAATACTTCATGGAAACTTGTTTGTGTTTCAGGAAGATTTACTCTTTAGTGAAGTGTCCTACCATTGAAACCCATAGAACTGTAAGCATCTCAAAATGATGCCTGTCCTACTCCATCCTTTCACTGACTGTGCCTGGCAACCACACCATAGGTGCTGGATATGGAATGGAGCTCTGTCCATGGGATCCACTGTAGGTGCAGGTCTTATCAGTAAATTACCATAAGAAAATGAGACAGAAGACAATTCTACGAGATTTAACAAAGTCTGCACTACAGGAGAAGACTGAATCTCTCTTTTCAAAGCAATAGATTCTTCCAGGAAACATGCATATGCAAGGCACTGTGTTAGGAGGGGTTGCAAGCATAAAAAGAGGTAAATTATGATCTCTGCTTACAATCCATTAGTTCTGTTTGTACTAATTAATTTCTTGTTTCTACATCATTATTATGCCTCTTATTCACATTTCTAAGACTATGAAATCAATGAGTAAAAATGTAATATATTCCTCTAATATGCCATTAGTGTGAATTATGTTATTCATTCTGCATTAAAAACTCTTTTTTGGGGGCTTCCCTGGTGGCGCAGTGGTTGAGAGTCCACCTGCCAAATGCAGGGGACACGGGTTCGTGCCCCGGTCCAGGAGGATCCCACATGCTGCGGAGCGGCTAGGCCCATGAGCCATGGCCACTGAGCCTGCGCGTCCGGAGCCTGTGCTCCGCAACGGGAGAGGCCACAACAGTGAGAGGCCCGCGTACCGCAAAAAAAAAACAAACAAAACTTTTTTTTAAAAATTGAGGTATAGTTGATTTACAATGTTGTGTTAGTTTCTGGTGTACAGAGAAGCGATGCAGTTATACATACCTATATATTCTTTTTCATTATAGGTTATTATAAGACATTGAATGTAGTTTCCTGTGACTTGTTGTTTAGCTATTTTACATATAGTAGTGTGTATCTGCTAATCCAAAACTCCTAATATATCCCTTCCCCCTTTCCCCTTTGGTAACCATAAGTTTGTTTTCTATGTCTGTGAGTCTGTTTCTGTTTTGTAAATAAGTCCATTTGTATCATTTTTTTAGATTCCACATATAAGTGATATCATATGATGTTTGTGTTTCTCTGACTTACAAAAATTATTTTTAAATTATCTTATTCTACATAAAACAAACTAATAGGTATCTCAAAGGTATTGCTTGTAGCTCTTAAAACACTGGCAAACATTTAACTTTAAACTTTTATGTGTTAATACAACTAATGTGAAATTCATCTGCACAGGGTTAACTTGAGCTTTCCATAATGCAAAGCAATATTCACACAGAAACCAAAGTGAAGTTATAGATCTCATGACATGCTCATAATTACCATCCTACTGCTTAACAGCAGCTCAACAGGTTTCTCAAAGAACAAATGGGTAGGCTATGGCGTCTAAGAAAACTGATGCTTAAGTAAGCAATGTCCTAAAGCAACGTATATCATGACGTAGATAACAATACTTCTTATCAGGCCAGAAACTAATTTCATCACCAACAATGTGCCAGCTATTTTTACAAATATTAGTTTATTGATAATCATAACCCTAGGAAGTACACTGGGGCATAAGCCTTTCAACTGTGATAACATATTCTTCCCTGAAGCACCTTTAATAACTGCCCTGAATACGAGCACACAAGTTTGTAAATGGGTTCATGGGTTTTCACTTTCAGCTGTCCCCACATCTTTTGGGGAGTAGACAGTGTATTTATTATTGGCAAAATTGTGCAAGAAAATAAAAAGTAGAACATTTGACATTATTTCCAACACATCTCCTATTGCCAGTAAATAATTATTACTCAGGTGTGTGTTTCTCCCATTCAGCCTTGCCACTTCTCTGAGGAGGCACAATCCCTCTTTAAATTGTTTTTGCTCCTGTCAGTATTCAAGCACCATCCCCTTACAGTAAACACATGTTCAACATATACTGTACACAAGAATCCCAGGGTCGGTATCCTCATGATCACTGAAGAAAATAACACATGCTTAGAACACTACCGTTCCCAACTAGTAAACCAGGAAGCCACTTAAACTTCCAATCAAAATCAGTTATTTTCTTTTGGAATGGAGGTAATCCTTGACAGAGCTGAGTCTAAAACGGGAAAAAAAATTGCAAAACAGCCATTCATTCTACTACACATAAAAATTAAAATAGATATGTGAGGCTATCTCATATAGATACACATAGATATGTGTACATGGATACAATACTACAGGTTCACATGAGCCATGTCTTATCTATCTGAATATGTATTACTTTCTATAGAACTTTCTCCAGAATTTAAAGGGTCTTATTTTTCCTCTACCTCTTCCTTTTGGTCTTTGAAAAGAAGATGCCTTTATGGTTGAAAGTCATTTGGAGAATTACAATGGCTTGATTGTTAACTGGAATATTTGCCCTGCACAGTCTGAATGCAACAGATCATAAAAGCGAACAGGGCAATGCTGCATGCATTACTGTAAGTTTAGAGAGCTGACATAGGATTGTACTTCTTGTGAAGAGAAACACAAAACCCTTCTGAGAATGTGGAGACACAAACTACTACTGAATATAAAGTAAAAAGGTTCTGGATAATATCAATATATATTTTTTAGTTATCCACTTATAATTATAATGATTTAATATGTGATATATTGAGAAAGGAGAGAGTGCACAATACACACATGCAAGGAAATCTGAGATTCTGTGGATGTTTAGTCTAAACACTAAAGACTACAAAGTCTAAAATGCTTTGACTCTTGGGGAGTCATGATTCTAACATTTAGCGACATTGATATAAAATAACACAACCAGAAATTCCATTGATATATCTACTGCCAAAATCAGCTATCAAAAGAACAGCAGAGGGACAGTTCATGGGCAAAAATAGGCAAGTAAGTAAACAGTTAGTGAATGCCCAGATGTACCTTACAGTTTTTCATTAGGTCATTCAATCACCTATTCATTCATCCAGGCAGTAAATATTTATTGAGCATCTCCTTTACACTAAGTTCTGAGAATTTAGCAGCAAACAAAACAAATTTCCTTCTCTAAGAGCTTACATCTGAGTTCTTGGCCTATTCCTCAGAGCCACACAAATATCTATACGTGAATTGGCAAACAGATCTTTACCATTCCATTGAGTCACTGGGATAGCCACAGCATACAGTGACTGAGGCCAGAGGATTGGTGGGAAAGCGATGAAACAAAGCAGATGAATGGATGGAAGATGACAGAGAGAGAAGGAAAAGGAGCAGGGCAGAGGGAGGGGTGGAAAGTGAAGGGAAGAGGAAAGGAAAAGATGGAGATGAGGGAATGAATGAGGACAAAGACAAAGGTATACCCAACAGGTTTTGAGATTTAGCATCAGAAAAATCCAGGCTCCAGTTCCCATACTGCCTCTCCTAGAAGTAGGAGCTTAACAAGATTACTTGCCCACTCCCAACCATGCTTCCCTCATCTTTAAAACCAGGCTATGGCTGTGGTGAGGATGACATAAGATAATGTGTCTAAAAACAGCTTGTTATTTACACAGTACTTTAAAAATGGAAGAGATTATTATTTATTATTATCATTATTCTTATTATTGCTAAATATGTCAAAGGATATAATTACAAAAACTTTTAAAAGCCATACACAAACATCTCAACATTTTTCTGTTTGTTCCAAGTAAAGAGAAGAGCATATCTAGGTGGATGATAATCTTGGCAGCAGGCACTATTTGCAATATCAGAGTTGAAATATTGGGCGGAAAGAACTAGGTTTAATACAAGACTATTTAATTTTCAGTAAGTGCTGAAATTTTCCAGGGAATGTTGGGATGCCACCTGATACATCTTCTAAATGAAACTATACAGATATAAAGCTTTTTTGCAACTATTTTTGAATCTTCAGAATGAGAAATAGGAATAATAGTTTTATAAACATTTAAATTTTTTCTAGTTATCTGTGCATGAAAAACCTGATGTCTTAATATTGGCAAGTTTAATTTTACTATTTTTATATAACTGGAATGCAATTTTTTTCATGGTTATATCAAAAGGGGATTAACAGAGCCAGAAACCATTGGGCTATAGTGTATAATACAGCAGAGTCTTAACATCAGATAGCAGGTTTTGAGTCTGCTCTGTACCTACTAAGCTGTGTCATCCTAGACACCCTAGATGAATTTCTTTCCCTTTCAGTTTCCAAAATATAGCTAGCTCTGTGCCTGCCTCTCAGAATCACTGGGAGTACCTTTTACACAGTCAGCCTTGAGTAAATGGCAACATTCGTATTTCTGTTAATGACAATTAGAGCAAGAATAGCATCTATTTCCCTGGTGGCTTAGTTGATACAGACAGAACTATCAGACACCTGCCATGATTAAAACGTCACCTATCACCATGGACCACCTTGGACAATATCTGGCCTGCCAATAAAACCTGTTTGACACTGTTTTTATATAATTTATGAAAAATAACATTTTGCTAAAACACAGCAAAGTGAAACGGTAAAGGTCCTATCCCAAACAGATAGTCCGACTTACTAGTCTTTCTTACAGCTAACACCAAATTAGAATGTAGCAGCAAAATCCAAATGAGATCCCTTAGTAAAAGCCCCCGATGAATCTATAATGATAACAGCAATTATGTTAATTCACCAAGGATTTACTTCGTACATACTAGGCACTCAGCTAGTCACTTTACAAAAGCTGTCATTTAATCCTCAGAATTACACTGTGAAGGAGATGGTATTATCATCATTTTACAGCTGAGTAAAGCGAGACTCAGGGCAGCTGATAATCTTATCTTCAATCACACAACTAAGAAGTGGCAGATCAGAAGTGAAACCTGGGACTGTCTGGCTTATCTTGATCTAAACCACTTGACTGGTCTTTCCACCTGATACACTCTCCCTGGGGATATGATGATTTCATAATACATCTCCATTAGAAACATCCAATGAGAATTTAAGACCTCTGAAATGGAAAGTTCTAAAAGCTATATATATAAATTGTTCATGGATGAGACGCAAGATGCCAAGAATACAGTTTTCAGGGTAAGAGCTTTAAATACAAAAAAGTGACCGTGATCTAAGCCGTGCTGTTTTACAAAACAAAACAAAACTAGTAATTAATAAAAATAGAACTGTCCTACCTCTGAAAAACATAAGCAGTTTATGTATTTTGGAGGTATGCTAAAAAGAACTGTTACTAGGATTTAAGGTTGATTTCTCCAGGTACCTACTTACTGAGCAAAGCAATTAAATGTTTTTGGCTTAAAATTCCAACAAAACCTGACTGGTAGTGGTAAAAACAAAAACAAGGAAACTATGGAATTAGTTATTGGCAAGCAAAGCAAAAACTGGCGCAAGTAAAACTGCAAAATTAATTGGTCCTAATTAGGCAAAAACATGGTCAAGAGCAAAGTTTGAAAACTCTGTTTTGAGAGGTAACCAGCCCTATGCACTTCAAGCCGAGTCCCTCAGGAGACAGGATATGGGACGTTTCTCAGGCTGGCCTCAACATCATGGCCACAGAAATCTTTTCAGAGATATCGTGGCCCTTCTAGTTTGCTCTTCTAAAGGGACTTTATGGCTTTACTAATTTTTTGCACAATTTAAGGTTTAGATTTGCTCCAGAAACTGCAATCTAAATTAGAATGAGCAACTAAAATGTCAGAATATATCCAGAGATGCACTGTGATAGTTTTCCCTGCTGCATTCATATTATCACTGCCCCTGCACTAGAGGTAAATATTGCTTCACCATGTTATCAAAATTCTGTGTGACTCCTTTATCCTACTTATTGCTACAGTTCAGAGAAATTTTATCATACTAGTTAACTTCCTTCCAAGGTGAAGAGGAGCTGAATTTCAATCTTGGAGGATATTACTGTTGAATGGAAAAAAAAAAAAGAACAAAAATACACAATAGAGGCCTTCTGGCTTCTCCACTCCTATAACATAAGATAAAATCAGTGCTTAAGAGTAATAAGGGATAGATTGGGAGTTTGGGATTGACACGTACACACTGCTATATTTAAAATAAAATGCCTTTCTATGAAAAAAAAAATCATCATAAAATAAAAAGAGTAAGCATTTTAGCTATTTCATCAGGTCACAAACTGAGCTGGAAGGACAACTGGAACAAGCAAAAGCAAAAGCCTTGAATAACTAACCTTTCTACTATATACTGCCTAATTCATTTTCATGTGATGTGCAATTATTATATAATAAAGGTTACACGGAAGGTACTGTACTTTAGACACCACTGGTAGAAATGTAGATTTCCCCCCCATACTTCTCTGTGAATCTAAAACTTCTATATGAGGTGTCAGTATATATCTATTAACCTAAAATACTTAAATATTTTCACTAAGGTCCTTGCCATGATCCTCCTCATGCTCCACCTTCCTACCCCCATGCAAGAAGCATAAGCATAAACCATTTAGATTATACCAAAGCATCAGTTTTCATACTGCACTTCCACTTTGTTATGCAACCCATCTTACTAGGTCCTTCATTAGTTAGGCATTCAACCAAAGACTTTTCTTTGTAGTTCACTGTCAGTATATTTATGCAAAGCCTAAATTGAAGGGGAGCGGGAAGAAGGTTAGCACTTACTGAAATAAAGAAAATGATGCACAGGTTGGGGTGGGAGAAGGGAGAGAAAGAAGCTGAGAGTCTGCCAAGAGCCCGCCACTGGCTGGGAGGTGGGAGCCCAACCTTGCCAGGCAAATCCTAGCTTGCAGGCAGTGCAAAATAAGAGCAGACATGAAGACTGGCATTCATGCACTTGCGATTAAACATGTTTTTTCTGCAAAGGCAGTCAACCCGGATAATGTTACTATTCGAGGCAGTAGGTATTCCACAATGAAATCAGGATCACTTTCCTCCTCGTCAAATAATCTTGTCAGATCTGACAAAATTTAGAACTTACCAAACTCTATATCTCTGCGTTCTTGCACTCACTGAAAGTATCAAGAAAGGTAAAATGCGCGCCCCTACCCCTCCCCCCCCGCCTTCACTAAAATAAGCAGCAGAGATTTCAGAATTCTTCAAAAGCTGTGCTAATAATTAGTAATTTACAACAGAGTAAGTGATTGAAGTGGGAGAGGAGAGGGGGAATTAAACCATTGGCATAGAATTATGAAACTATTTTGTACCCTTAACATGCACACTTCATCACACACCCAGAATATTAGTTGTGAATTGGTTCTAACAAAAAAATGAGGGGGCGGGGTAGGAGGCAGGGTTGCCATTCTGCACAAGCCGACCACACCCCATACTCTACCTGCACCCACCACGAGGGCCCTGGGCTCACAGCTGCGGATGCAATGCAGGAGGGAGACGTAGCGAATGTTGGAGTTGAGGAAGGCCACCACGCAGCCCAGCTTGGCCAGGCCGAACCACACGTGAATGAAATCGGGCTCATTGCTCATCAGCAGAGCCACGGTATCGCCCCTTTTCAGCGTGGAATGGTTCAGGAAGACATGGGCCACTCTACTACTCCTCTTGTCCACATCCTGATAGGTGTAGATGTCTCCCTCATAGATGATGAAAGGTTTCTGAGGCTGCTTCCTGGCATGCATCAGGAATTTATCCAGGACAGTGACCAGCTCCCCTTTCAGTCTGTACATCTCCATCCGAAGTCCACAGCGTACCACCTTCAGCAGGTACCAGAAGTCGTCCCAGAAGTAAGGGTACAGGAGTTTCTGCATGAAGCTCAGGAAGACCATTCCAGCCCCTAGTCCTGTTAGCCATGACAAGAGCATGGGGGCCACAGGGCCAGAAGGCAGCTCTGATCCCGGCCCTGCCATTGTCCTCTTCTAGGTGCACCTCTCCTCGGGAGACAACTGGTCCGCAACATGCAAGGCTAGCGCCTGCAGCTCGTCCCAACCTTTCCGGGAAGAAGGGAATCTTGCGAAACAGAATCAGAAGTTTGCACAGAAGTCGCCCCAAGGAGTGCCGGGGGTCAGGCGTGGGACACCTGGTGGATGAGCAGACAGCCCATGAGATAAGCTCAGGGCCTCGGGATCTATGAATCAAGCACAGCCCCCTCGCCTCCGAACCCCGACGGCGGCCCACGCCCTGCGGCTTTCTCAGGCGCCTGCCAGCCCTCCCCGGGCTGGTTGGGTCAGTCCCCGGTGCCTTCTAAGCCCCTGAGCAAACCCCACCACAGTCAAGGGCAGATAGATGCCCTCCTCGTCGAGGTAGTCTTTCCGGTGCCTGCAACTTGGAGGCTGAATTCGAGCTGAGAGAAGCTGAGGTGGCGACTGCTCACAAACGCACCGGCTTCCCGGCTTGATCAACCACAAACCGCGTAGGGTGACGCGGCCACACCTCCGTCCCGGGTGTCCCAGGTCTCGTGGGATCCGGGCCCCGCAGCGCCGCCTCGCGCCGCAGTCGCAGCCCAGCGCCCGGGAGCTCCCCTCGGGCACGTCGGGTCCCCGCGGGGCTCCCAGGTGACCGCCGCGCCCGCTGGAAGAGTTGCCTTCTACGCCGGCCGCGGCTCCGCTCCGAGAGTTCTGGAGCCGGTGTAGCTCTCCTCCGAGCCACGGCGGAGCTGTTGCCCGCCTCCCGCCCGCCTCCAGGCTCCCAGCCAACCCCTGCTCAGACCGCGGCCGCTTGAGCGACTCTGGCCCCCTCGCCGGCTCCTCCCTTGGCGCACGTCACGTCCAGCCCCCCGGCGAGTGTGCTGCGATCGGACTCCCAGGAGGGAAAGTCGCATGGCATGGGGTCGAGGGGAACTAGGCTGCTGGAACAGGGTCGGGGAGTTCATTCATTCAATAAATAGTCAATAAAGGAAACTAGGCTAGAGAGGCGAGGGGAAGAATTAAAGAAAAACCCCCAAAACTGCCGTAGGGGGCAGGGGGGAGGCAGGGAACAGGGAGACAGGCAACAACAAAAAAGGTATTTATGAATTGGACAGATCAAGGAATATTTGAACTCTTTGTTCATGAAACATCACAAAGTTGGTTTGCCGTTCTACAAAAAGTATTTGTGAAAACTTGTATCAGTAGGTTGGTATTGACATTTATACTAGGATTCTATCCTTAGAGTGCCTTGATAGTGCTTTTTTTTTTTTTTTTCCGGTACGAGGGCCTCTCACTGCTGTGGCCTCTCCCGTTGCGGAGCACAGGCTCCAGACGCGCAGGCTCCAGACGCGCAGGCTCAGCGGCCATGGCTCACGGGCCCAGCCGCTCCGCGGCTTGTGGGATCCTCCCAGACCGGGGCACGAACCCGTGTCCCCTGCATCAGCAGGCGGACTCTCAACCACTGCGCCACCAGGGAAGCCCTGATAGTGCTTTTTATAAAATTTTCCAGTACTGATGGATGTGGGAGCTTAAGTCCATACCCACATCCATATATTTTTTAAAAGCATAAAATAAATTTTTTCCATTGAAATAATTTAAAAAATGAACAGAACTTCAAACTAAGGATTCCAAAAGGGGGGAGGGCAAAGAGGAGCTGAAACAGGTAATTGCAAATAACAATAAATTTTAGACAATAGTGAAATTTTACTGAAGATAAACTGAGGGGTGTTTAATTACACATTTTTTTCTTTCACATACCACCATCCCAGCTCTCTGCTTTTAAGAAGTGTATAAATGGTTAATTGCACATATTGAAATGATTAAGCATTGCCTCACTTTGTCAGCTTTTCCTCCTTCAGTCTTACGTTCTGCAACTGGGTTCTAGCTAACCTCAGATTTCCTCATAAAGAAAAAACTGATAACTCCAAGGCAGACTGGTTTAATAATCTGAAAATGATTACTTTGAAGTCACAGTGAAGAGCCCAAAAGAAAGACAAGCCCTTAAAACCCTTTTGTGTAGATCAAGAAAATGCTTTCTAAATTTATTTGGAAACTCTGGGCTTTTCAATTCAGAAACACCTTTCCATTTAAAGAAAAGTATTAGTACCCAGTAGTTTACAACTGAGAAGTTAGTTTACAGCTTGAAAAGCATCTTTGACATTCTATGCTTTTCTCTCCTAGATCTAGTCTGAATCAGTCACCTCCAAGAAAACAATATTTGAAGCAGAGAATAGAATATGGAGCAGTTGGTCTCAGACTTTTGAATTCCAGTACAAGTAAAATCTGTCCACCTCTACTGGAAAATGAGTAACAAAACATAGGTTTGCCATCTTTTTAATGTGTAAAATTAAAAACATTAAGCACACATTAAAACAATTACCATCTACTGTCACCACTATTTCATAAAGGGAAGAAATTATTTCAGCATTAAAGAAGGAAGGGAATAACATTTTAATAAAAGACAGTCTTTGAGAATAAATAAAATTAACTTCATGAAAAACTCATGTGTTACACTGATTTTTCATATCATGGACCTCCTAACATCATCCCAGGTCATGGAACAAAATTTTTAGCAACTATTGATATAAGTGAGCTAAGAAAATATTTGGCACCATAAATGTGAGACAGTTTGATTTATTAGGAGAACTAAAAACATATGTTGCCAAAATTTATATTGGCTAAGGCCAATTCCATGCCTGAAATCTCACCACAAAGAAGGAATCAATGATCATCTTGGGACAGCTAGAAGTATTGTGTGTATTCCTACATTAGCCCCATGTAAAAGAAAAATCTTGCTTTATTTTCAGTCCAAATATGCTCTACTCTACCCCTTTCCCATTTCCGATTTGACTTTCCTCTCTAACCCACTCCCACCCCACTCTTTACCCTCAGTTACGTTGGGGGTGAATTGTTTGGTGAGTAGATCAAAGTAAAACTGAAACAAAGCATCATATGATGAGCCATGACTTATGCCCATAGGATTTTAGCACTGTAAGTTGAAAATTTTTACTTTGTGAAGATCAGTTACTTGTGTCCATATGTTTTCTGATGAAATCCTACAGCAGTCACATTTTGGATTATGGGAGGTTTGGGGAAGAAGGTAGAGGTTTAGAAAGGCCCCAGATGATGCTACATTGGCACCAAAATACCATAACAGGTGTTTGCACTGGGCCAAGAAGCACTGAGTTCCTACACTGCAGCTGGCACTTGGGGAAGGGGTTGGGGTGGAGTGGAATATATGAGGAAGAGAGGTGGTGAAATGAGAGTGAGAAATGCTGAATGTAAGTAAGACTCATCCACTTTAAAATTCTGTCCAAGAACAGGGTTTTGTTCAGGTTTTAATTACTGTTTTACTCTCTGATCGGAGTTCGGTTTTTAATGGGAAGCTTACTCATCCTACAATCTGTTTGTTTGTATTAATGAACAATTATTGCCCACGATAGTGTTCCTCACGAGGACTCATGAAGCGAACTCAACATTAAAGATGAGGCTTCCTGTTAGAGAGTTGGGTGGTATTAACATTACCACATGTCTTAGATACACCAAACACTTCCTGAAATATAAAATTTTTATAGCACCAAATAAGTGATTCAGTAATAATGGTCTGGGGAACAATTCCCAAACAAATTAAATATATAATTATCATTTTTGCCACAGAATACAAACTATGCCTAGAAAGTCATGCCAGTCAGAATTCTGCCAAGACATTTTACACTCATATTTTATTCATGGCTTTTAAAAACAGTTTGCATACATCTGGATACTTCTGTTTATGATAACTTCCCCTTCCTCAGTGCTGGTGACATGTACCATTTGGAAAAGATGTTTATATAAAGTTTTATCACTGACTCTGAGTCCTCAGCGTAAGCCTCATTTCTATTTTATAAGCCACCTATGTGGAGGCAGGTCATCTGATCATTAATGAGATAAATCGAAGAAACTCTTTGGCAGCTTTTATTAGGAATTAACAATGTACTGAATATTGCAGTGAGTTGTTCCATGGGCCCCTATTTTTGCATATCTGATAAGGTCTAAGATTTAGTCTAGAAGGTATGGGCAGGGAGAGTGGGACTTCTGAGATTCAGAGTGTATATCTTATTTCTTGACACATCCTGCAAATTTATAACACTTAAAATTAAAAATTTCCACCAATGCCTTAATTATAATAATCATTTCTCCCTGGGCAGGTAGGTGGTCCAGAGCTGGCATGACTCTGCAGACTTCAACCTGTGCCTTCCACTTAGAAAAGCAAGGCAGCTGCTACAGCTCTTGCCTGTACCCAGTCATCGACCGAGAGAGGAGGGGACCAGGCAACGCCTCAGTTCGTGTTTCTTTGTTTAGGTCTCATTTTTTAGCTTTTCATTAAGTGAAAAGTTTCAAACATACATAAAGATAGAAATAATACAAATATTGCTTCCAAACCAAACTCGGGTCCACTTGCCCAAATGCAGCAAAGCCAATCTACTGACACCTGGTTGAGGTGAAAGAAATTTCAGTATTTATTGCAGGACGCCAAGCAAGGAGAACATGCTCAAAAGACCCAAACTCCCTGATGACTTTCAGGGAAGGGTTTTTAATGTCGACCTTAGGGGTGAGGGTTGTAGGGTACCTGATCAGCTCATGGACTTTCTTTGATGGGCTGGTGGTGAGGTAACAGGGTGATGTTTTGCAAATCTCAATTATCAGCCTTCTGATTCCGATCAGTCTGGCGTCTACTGCCCGTGGTGAGTGTGTAGTCCCCATCCTCTACCTGGGTGAGGGTCTTAGGTTCTACAGAACAACTCAAAGATATGTATCAGATTATTATACATATCCCTTCAGGAGGAACTAGGACTCTTTCATTGCTGAACTATTTTTCAAGCTATCATACTTTTCTTGCTTAACTGCTTTTCCTTTGTTTCTGCATTCCCCCACTTCTCTAATTAGTAACTGCTTGAGTCTGCTCTTTGGAACTTGGGGAAGGCCTAGAAGACCAAAGCCTTTTTCTACAAATATAGAGGGGACATGGAGGGGCTTTTTTACCCAGGAAGGCCCTGCAGGGTTCTACTTAGTTTCAATCCTCCCTTTTCTTTGCTACTCCTCAATCCTGAGAGGAACAAGGGCAGGGCAAGAAAGAAAATAAAGTTTTGTTTTGTTTTGTTTGTGGTACGCGGGCCTCTCACTGTTGTGGCCTCTCCCATTGCAGAGCACGGGCTCCGGACGCGCAGGCTCAGCGGCCATGGCTCACGGGCCCAGCCGCTCCGCGGCATGTGGGATCTTCCCAGACTGGGGCACGAACCCGCGTCCCCTGCATCGGCAGGCGGACTCTCAACCACTGCGTCACCAGGGGAGCCCGAAAATAAAGTTTTTGATTGAAAGGTTCATCACAGACTTGGCAAGGGAACTTGGTTTTAGGGGACTTGGTTTCACAATATCCTCCCCAATATACTCATCATCTAGGTTTCATGATTGTTAACATTCTGCCCAATTTTTTCAACTATTTTTTTCCTGAAGTATTTAAATTACAGACAACATAGAGTATTTCTACCCTAAATACCTCTGGGTACCTCTGAAAAAAGGATGTTTCCCTACCTACTCGCCATACAATAATTACATCAGATAAAATTAACAATAATTCTTTAGTACTATCTAATACTTAGTCCATCGTTGATTCCTTCCAAAATGTTTTTTAGAGTTGGTTGGTCTAAACCAGAATCAACTCAAGCTCTTTCTCTTTTAATCTGAATAGACCTTATCACAACCACTGTATCTTTTCCCAAGACATTTTCTAGTTAAAGGCCAGTGGTCTTGCAGAGTGTCCCAACTTCTGCACTGGTCTGATGCTTCCCCATGTCTCCTTTAACATGTTCCTTTGTCCCCTGTATTCCAAATAAACTGGGAATTAGACTTAAGGACTTGATGAGGCTCAGGTTAAACATTCTGGGGGAGACTATAGGTGATTCTATGTACTTTAGGTTGTAGTACATCAAGATAAACATAATACCTAGTTGTCCTGAAATAGCACATCACTATTGATGATGAAATGTAGCTTACCGTACACACTGATCGGCACCTTGCTTCCTCCACCTAATGTGTCCCTGTGATTACAATCTGTCATTATGCAGAAATCCTCATTTTGTGTGTGTGTGGTTGCATATACTCCACTGTGTGCTGTTATCACAACCTACTCAGCTCACCCTCTGCTGACGGGTTTGTTTTCAGTCTTTTGCCATTACAAATATTGTTACAGTTAATGAGCATGTGCACATAGTATATGCTTTTGCCAGTGTAACTTTGGGATAGCTTCCTAGAAATGAGATTGCTGAGTGAAAGAGTAAACATATCTGTGATTTTTCTAGATATTGCCAATTTACCCTCCATATCAGCTGTGTCATTGGCATGTTCACCATCAGTGTATGAAATTATCTGGGAAGTACAAAAGCAGTTACTAACGACTTTCATTAAATTGGAAATACCAGGGAATACGTATAATAGTTACACGAATATGTACAAGTTAGTTCATGTTGTATATTGTAAAGTTTTTTGCTCTGTTTTGTAACACTATTATTGAAGTGTTTCATGCCTATCAAATGTAAATTTTCCTTTTACTTTACGTGATACTATTTAATTCAAAATTCATATCTGTTTTATGATTTTGATGATACTGAATTTCCAGCCTATATCATACAGTAAATTAGAAAAACATATTTAAAACAAAAGCTAAATTAAATTAACAGACCTTTTCAGAGTTGAGAAATATGGCAGCAACGTGGCCTCTAAATCCAGGCCACACTTCAAAGAGATACTGTTCTCCAAATTATTACAAGAATGTGTGTTGTTATCTGCTACAGGAGGTACATACAAATTTTGCCTTGTTTAATAGTTGATATCCATGAACTGCATAATATAATACCAAATGAAAACCTAAAGATTACAGACAAGGAATTTCTGATGCATGCCAACAGGAAAAACCTGTCGACTTTTTAAATCAGCTTTTGAACCCTTAGAAAGATTACAAAAGGCCTAATATGGACCTTTCTCAATGTGGAAATTTCATGAATAGAATACAGATTTGATTATGTATTTTACTGTTAATGAAAGATACCCAATAACAGATGTAGAAAGCCTGCTACTCCATCACAGCTGTGAGTTTCCAACAGACAGTCAATGCCAGTTTCTGTGGCTCTGTTTCAACAAAATGAGAACCAGAATAAACACAGTGACTGACACCCTTGTTTAAAGATCAGAATACGAGAGACACGAGTTCTAGCAATGACACGCTGACAGAACCTCTGGCTAGAGGATTTACCCAGGGGAGGGCAGAAGCACGGTTAGCTCTCGCTGCTGCCATCTGACCACATAATTTGTCAAAGCTTAGGCACAGGAGTGCCTCATGCAACTCAGGACCATCTTTGACAAGGCTCTAGAGGGAATGTTAATTAAGTCATTTCTCACCAGGGAAGCTTATGAATGGCGCTCTCCCTGCGCCCTGGCATAATACTGGTAGATCACCAGTGAAATTAAGCATACAATCTGGGCTTCAGGGTCACCTGGCGATACCCACCTGACCTTGTCATCTAGACCAGGTGAACTAAATAGTTTTCTTACCTGCTCTTCAACCCCAAGTACACTGGAATCTGGTCTCAGCAGTCTTACATATAAGTCTTTACACTCATATTAGCAAAGGTTGCCCAATTCAACCCCCTGATATGAAAAATCCTCAGATTGTCACACTCAGGTCTTTATGTTCTCTGGCTTCCAAGATCACATGATAAGACTAAAGAATTCTAATTCATATTCTTCTCTTGGTGGGCCCTTTTCAAAAATTCCATGTACTTATACAGCTCTAAATGGTACCCCCTCCTATGCCAATAACAAATGCAGAGAAAATTGTAAACTGAGGGGTACCTCAGTGCTGTATCACCTAGTGTATTATTTACCTCAGTGGGACAAAGTTAGCATAGTCTAATTCTCTCCAGGCATTTACTAAGTACATATTCTTCATTGTAACATTTTTTTATCCTTTTCAATGTCATTGAGGCTATTCTAATAGCAGGCCAAGATTAAGAGAAGCTGCATGGCAAATAAAAGGGCTCAAAGTAGGTAAATCAGAAATAGATAACCATAGCCAATAAGGCATACATTCTCCAGGTCCATACACATCAGGGAGTCTTGGTAGGCATAAGCAATAGCTCTCACATCTCCATAACCATCCTACCTGGACCTTCCATTAAATAAAGAAGAGTTTCCTTGGGTGATGCTTAGAGACCAAACTAATACCCCAGGAAAACTTCTGCCTTCTTTTCCTTTCTCCCAAGACTGAACCCTGGCCTGCACCATTCCCTCCCATCACTACCCCACAGAGTCCTAACTGGTTGCACCTCTCCTTCACCAGCCTCAATATTAAGACTAAAGGATTAGGATATATGATGTGATAATCCTGTATTCACATAACCACAATGGTCAATTGTAGTATCAGGTGGAATGGGAGGGATGTAGGCCCACCTCAAGCATATAAGAAACTTGAGTAGTTCCTTGGCTTCATTTAATCAGCAGAACACCAAGGGGACCAGCCTGCCCTCCTTTAACAGAGAGCACCTACTGGAAGACTGATGAGTGATTCTGCCTGATATCTGAGGGACCCTCAGCCCACATGTGACAGAAATGTCACTGCTGGGACTCACTGCTGGGCCTCTCCCCTAGAAGTCCTCAGGCTCTAACATCAGCAGGTTGGTAGGTGGGTCTTTCAACTCCTGCAACTGGCCATCCCCCACTGACTCTTACATTTGATGGATCCTTAAACTACCAATGTGCTAAAGGTCAATTTGATGAGTGACACATTCACCAATATTTAATTTACTAAAAGATGATTTGCTGAGCTACTGAGAAGTTCTTTAATGTTTCAGGTTTTTGTTTTTATTTTGTTTTGTTTTGCCTTTTGCATCTCCCTGTATTGCTACCAATACCTCAAGCTTGCCCTTGTACCTTCCAGAGGCTGTCAGACAAATACTAGAATGTGTGTAAGACAATTAATCCAGCAGTATTGCTGCCAGAGGCAGGGACGGGGCAGACCCAATTGCGGGAGCAGGGCAACATTAAGCTGCAAATAGAATTTAAAGGTCAATCTATCCTTTTTATATAAAACAGGAGCATTAGCACAGGGTCAAGTGGAGCAGGGGAAGGTGCAGGAGGAGGCAGGGACCTCATTTAGCAAAATGGAAACTTTTCAAAGAGTCCAACATTTTTCTTCCCAGGCTCAATGCTTGGTATATTTCCTCACACTAGATTAGGAGAAGGGTGGAGTAAATATAGGGATTACTGGAGCTTCATTATGGAGCCAGAATGAGGAAGGGATTAGTAAATACGAATGAGGATTTTTTTCTTAAAGCAACTTAATTATTTAAAAATGCATTTGAGGGTTAAAAGATTGGTTCAACAGATTTTAGAAGATAGAATAAAAGGACTAGAAAATACAAATTATTTTCTTGCTAGGGTTTATTTAAACCACCGGTCGAAGGCTAACCCACCCATTTACTATCCTACTTGCTTCAGCAGCTCCTCTTCTGCTTTAAGCAAAGCCAGTAGATTGTTTTCTGATGTGCTTTCATGAACTGTTTGACACCTGCTCAGACTTGGTTGCAGAAGATTTTGGAAAAAAAAGTAAAAGCATGCTTATTTACTAGACTAAAAATAGAGGTTCATCAACATGCAGATACAGAAGTATCTACAACTGAGGCATTCACAATTAATATATGGGTTCTTTTTGTTTCTTCTAACTTCATGACAAGGTAAATAATTCAGAATTAGCTTATGTGTATATATATATATATATATATACACATATATATATACACACACATATATATGTATGCATGTATGTATATTCTTTCACTGTCTAATATCAATAATAAATATTATTATTAGTCAAATTTAAATGCTCTTTAGGTGACTCAGAGAGTTTCTTGAGAATATCTTATTTTTCAAACAACTTTACTGAAGTATAATATATAATAATTAGAAACAGTACAAACTCAAAGTGTAAAATTTAATGTCTTGACATATGTATATGCCTAAGAAATCATCACCACAGTCAAGATAATGAACACATCATCAACCCTCAAAGTGTCCTCCTTTGAATCCCTCCTTCCTGCCACTCCCCACCACACCTGCCCTACCCCTGTCCCCAAGCAAATCCTGACAGTTCCTTCTATCATTATATATTAATTTGCATTTTCTAGAATTCCATGTAAATGAATCATATAATGTGCACTTTTGTTTGGTCTGTTTTCTTTCACTCAGCATAATTATTTTTAGATTAACTTATTTTGCTGCAAGTAGAAATGGCTTGGGATTGACATATATACACTAATATGTATAAAATAGATAACTAATGAGAACCTGGTGTATAGCACAGGGAACTCCACTTCGCTGTACAGTAGAAACTAACACAACATTGTAAAAGAACTATACCCCAATTAAAAACAAAAAGAAAGGGTTTATTTCTTTATATTGATAAGTAGTATTACATTGAATGGATATACTACAACTTGTTTATCCACACACCTTTTAATGAAATTTTAGTGTTTTCCCAGTGTTTGGTCATTATAAGTAAAGCTGCTATGAACATTATTGTACAAATATTTGCCTGGACATATTCTTTCAGTTTTCTTGAATAAATAGCTGGGGGTAGAATAGCTGAGTCATAGGGTAAGGATCTATCTAACTTTGAAAGAAACTCCCAAAATGTTTTCCAAAGTGCTAGGACAACTTTTTATTCTCATTAACAGTGAATGAGAGTTTCAGTTGCTCTACAGCCTGATCAACACTTAGTAAGCTAAAACATTTTCATTTTAGACATTCTAATATCTGTGTAGAAATATCTCACTGTGGTTTTGACTCTATATCCCTAATAAGTAATAATGGGCTACTTTTCAAGTGCTAATTTGCCTTCATACAGCTTAAATGTCTATCCAAATCATTTGCCTATTTTGCATGGTTTTTTTGTTTTCTTATAGAGTTTTGAGAGCTCTTTTTATATATATTCTGGATAAAAGGTCCTTATAAATATGTGCTTTGCAAATATTTTCTCCTGGGCTTCAGTTTGTCTGCTTTTCCCCCTCAGATTTCTTAATAATGTCTTTCAAAGTACTTTATTCTGTTTAAGTCTTATTTATCATTTTTTTCTTTTATGGTTCATGCCTTTTACACCCCATTTAAAAGTCTTTTGCCTGAGGTTTCACAAAAAAAGTTTCCTCCTATACTTTCTACTTGACAAATACGAGTTTTAGGTTTTATATTTATATTTATGATCCATTTGAGTTAATAATTTATACAGTGCAGGGTATGGATTTAACTTCATTTTTTGGGTATACTGATATCTATTCCAGCACCATTTGTTAAAAAGACTTCTTTCTACACTGAATTTCTTTTGCAACTTTGTTGAAAATCAGTTGTCTATATATGAATGGTTCTATTTTTGTAATCTCTATTATGTTCCATTGATCTATTTGTGTACCGGTACAGAATTTTTTCAGTATCTTCATTATTCTAGCTATAGTCTTAAAATACATCATTAATCCTCAAACATTAATTTTCTTTTTCAAAGTTGCTTTGGCTTTTCTATATCATTTGCATTTCCATTTGAAGTTTAGAATAAGTCTGTCAGTTTCTACAAATAAAGTCTGTGAGATTTTTATTCAAATGCACTGGATCTATAGAATAATTTGGAGAGAATAGACATCTTAGAAATACTGATCTTTGAATCCAGTAACACAATCTATCTCTCCATTTATTCAGTCTTCTTTAACATCTGTCAACATTATGTTGGTAGTTTTTGTTGCACAGTTACAGCTCAGCTTTTGTCAGATTTATATAAGCATTTGATAATCTTGATATTACTATATACAGTATTTATAAAATTTTTCAATATCTGACTTTTCTTTGCTGGTATAAAGAAATACCATCAATTTCCGTATGTTAATCTAATACCCTGGAACTGTTGCTAAACTCATTTATTAGTTACAATAACTTTTTTGCACATTCCACTGGGTTTTCCGTACAGATAATCATGTCATCAATGAATAAACATAGATTTACTTCTTCTTTTCCAGTTTGGATGCCTTTATTATTTCTTTGGTTTTACTTTGCTGTGCTACCAAGAATTTGAAGTACAATATTCGATAGAAGTGGTGAGAGGACAACTCTGTCTCATTTCTGATATTAGGAAGATAACATTTAAGTCTTTCACCATTAAGTGTGATGTTAACTGTAGATTTTTGATTGCTACCTTTCATCAAGTTGAGGAAATTCTCATCTATATCTAGTTCAGCACAAGCTTTTATCCGGAGGGGTGTTAGATTTTGTCAAGTGCGAGGAGAACCAAGATGGTGGAGTAGAAGGACGTGCTCTCACTCCCTCTTGCGAGAACACCAGAATCACAACTAACTGCTGAACAATCATCAACAGGAAGACACTGGAACTCACCAAAAAAGATACCCAACGTCCAAAGACAAGGGAGAAGTCACAGTGAGGTGGTAGGAGGGGCGCAATCACAATAAAATCAAATCTCATACAGCAGGGTGAGTGACTCACAAACTGGAGAACACTTATACCACAGAAGTCCATGCACTGGAGTAAAGATTCTGAGTCCCACGTCAGGCTTCCCAACTTGGGGGCCTGGCAACGGGAGGAGGAATTCCTAGAGAACCAGAATTTGAAGCCTAGTGGGATTTGATTGCAGGACTCTGACAGGAATGGGGGAAACAGAGACTCCACTCTTGGAGGGCACATACAAAGTAGTGTGCGCATCGGGACCCAGGGAAAGGAGCAGTGACCCCAGGGGAAACTGAAACAGACCTACCTGCTAGTGTTGGAGGGTCTCCTGCAGAGGTAGGGGTGGCTGTGGCTCACTGTGGGGACAAGGACACCGGTAGCAGAAGTTCTTGGAAGTACTCTTTGGCATGAGCCCTCCCAGAGTCTGTCATTAGCTCCACCAAAGAGCCCAGGTAGGCTCCAGTGTTGGGTTGCCTCAGGCCAAACAACCAACAGGGAGGGAACCCAGCCCCACACATCAGCAGACAAGCAGATTAAAGTTTTACTGAGCTCTGCCCACCAGAGCAACAGTCAGCTCTACCCACTACCAGTCCCTCCTATCTGAAAACTTGTTCAAGCCTCTTAGATAGCCTCATACACCTGAGGGCAGACAGCAGAAGCAAGAAGAACTACAATCCTGCAGCCTGTGGAACAAAAACCACATTCACAGAAAGATAGACTAGATGAAAAGGCAGAGGGCTATGTACCAGCTGAAGGAACAGGATAAAACCCCAGGAAAACAACTGAATGAAGTTGAGATAGGCAACCTTCCAGAAAAACAATTCAGAATAATGATAGTGAAGATGATTCAGGACCTCGGAAAAAGAACGGAGGCAAAGATCGAGAAGATGCAAGAAATGTTTGACAAAAACCTAAAGAATTAAAGATCAAACAAACAGAGATGAACAATACAATAACTGAAATGAAAACTATAGTAGAAGTCATCAATAGCAGAATAACTGAGGCAGAAGAACGGATAAGTGACCTGGAAGACAGAATGGTGGAATTCACTGCTGTGGAACAGAATAAAGAATGAAAAGAAATGAAGACAGCCTAAGAGACCTCTGGGACAACATTAAACACAACAACATTTGCATTATAGGGGTCTCGGAAGGAGAAAAGAGAGAGAAAGGACCAGAGAAAATATTTGAAGAGATTATAGTTGAAAACTTCCTTAACATGGGAAAGGAAATAGCCACCCAAGACCAGGAGGTGCAGAGAGTCCCATACAGGATAAACCCAAGGAGAAACATGCTGAGACACATGGTAATTAAATGGCAAAGAAGCAAGGGAAAAACATATAACATACAAGGGAACTCCCATAAGGATAACAGCTGATTTCTCAGCAGAAACTCTACAAGCCAGAAGAGACTGGCATGATATACTTAAAGTGATGAAAGGGAAGAACCTACAACCAAGATTACTCTACCCTGCAAGGATCTCATTCAGATTCGATGGAGAAATCAAAAGCTTTACAGACAAGCAAAAGCTAAGAGAATTCAGCACCACCAAAGCAGCTCTACAACAAATGCTAAAGGAACTTCTCTAAGTGGGAAACACAAGAGAAGAAAAGGATCTACAAAAACAAACCCAAAACAATTAAGAAAATGCCCATAGGAACATACATATCAATAATTACCTTAAACGTGAATAAATTAAGTGTTCCAACCAAAAGACATAGGCTTACTGAATGGATACAAAAACAAGACCCATATATATGCTGTCTAAAAGAGACCCACTTCAGACCTAGGGACACATACAGACTGAAAGTGAGGGGATGGAAAAAGATATTCCATGCAAATGGAAATCAAAAGAAAGCTGGAGTAGCAATACTCATATCAGATAAAATAGACTTTAAAATAAAGAAAGTTACAAGAGACAAGGAAGGACACTACATAATGATGAAGTGATCAATCCAAGAAGAAGATATAACAATTATAAATATATATGCACCCAACATAGGAGGACCTCAATACATAAGGCAACTGCGAACAGCTATAAAAGAGGAAATCGACAGTAACACAATAATAGTGGGGGACTTTAACACCTCACTTACACCAATGGACAGATCATCCAAACAGAAAATTAATAAGGAAACACAAGCTTTAATTGATGCAATAGACCAGATAGATTTAATTGATATTTATAGGACATTCCATCCAAAAACAGCAGATTACACCTTCTTCTCAAGTGCGCATGGAACATTCTCCAGGATAGATCACATTTTGGGCCACAAATCAAGCCTCAGTAAATTTAAGAAAACTGAAATCATATCAAGTATCTTTTCTGACCACAAAGCTATGAGATTAGAAATGAATTACAGGGAAAAAAACGTAAAAAACACAAATACATGGAGGCTAAACAATATGTAACTAAATAACCAAGAGATCACTGAAGAAATCAAAGAGGAAATCAAAAAACACCTAGAGACAAATGACAATGAAAACATGACGATCCAAAACCTATAGGTGCAGCAAAAGCAGTTCTAAGAGGGAAGTTTATAGCTATACAAGCCTACCTCAAGAAACAAGAAAAATCTCAAATGAACAATCTAAACTTACACCTAAAGGAACTAAGAAAGAAGAACAAACAAAACCTAAAGTTAGCAGAAGGAAATAAATCATAAAGATCAGAGCAGAAATAAATGAAATAGAAACAAAGAAAACAGTAGCAAAGATCAATAAAACTAACAGCTGGTTCTTTGAGAAGATAAACAAAATTGATAAACCACTAGCCAGACTCATCAAGAAAAAGAGGGAGAGGACTCAAATCAATAAAATTAGAAATGAAAAAGGAGAAGTTACAACAGACACCGCATAAATACAAAGCATCCTAAGAGACTACTACAAGCAACACTATGCCAACAAAATGGGCAACCTGGAAGAAATGGACAAATTCTTAGAAAGTTATAACCTTCCAAGACTGAACCAGGAAGAAATAAAAAATATGAACAGACCGATCACAAGTAATGAAATTGAAACTGTGATTAAAAATCTTCCAACAAACAAAAGTTAAGGATCAGATGGCTTCACAGGTGTATTCTATCAAACATTTAGACAAGAGCTAAAACCCATCCTTCTCAAACTCTTCCAAAAAATTGAAGAGGAAGGAACACTCCCAAATTCATTCTATGAGGCCACCATCACCCTGATACCAAAACCAGACAAAGATACTAGAAAAAAAGAAAATTACAGACCAATATCACCGATGCACATAGATGCAAAACTCCTCAACAAAATACTAGCAAACAGAATCCAACAACACATTAAAAGGATCATACACCATGATCAAGCAAGACTTATCCCAGGGATGCAAGGATTCATCAATATATGCAAATCAATCAATGTGATACACCATATTAACAAATTGAAGAATAAAAAGCATATGATCATCTCAATAGATGCAGAAAAAGCTTTTGACAAAATTCAACACCCATTTATGATAAAAACTCTCCAGAAAGTGGGCATAGAGGGAACCTACCTCAACATAATAAAGGCCATATACGACAAACCCACAGCTAACATCATTCTCAATGGTGAAAAACTGAAAGCAATTCCTCTAAGGTCAAGAACAAGACAAGGATGCCCACTCTCACCACTATTATTCAACATAGTTTTGGAAGTCCTAACCACGGCAATCAGAGAAGAAAAAGAAATAAAAGGAATCCAAATTGGAAAAGAAGAAGTAAAACTGTCACTGTTTGCAGATGACATGATACTATACATAGAGAATGCTAAAAATGCCACCAGAAAACTACTAGAGCTAATCAATGCATTTGGTAAAGTTGCAGGATACAAAATTAATGCACAGAAATCTCTTGAATTCCTATACACTAATGATGAAAAATGTGAAAGAGAAATTAAGGAAACACTCCCATTTACCACTGCAACAAGAAGAATAAAATACCTAGGAATAAACCTACCTAGGGAGACAAAAGACCTGTATGCAGAAAACTACAAGACACTGATGAAAGAAATTAAAGATGATACCAACAGATGGAGAGATATATTATGTTCTTGGATTGGAACAATCAATATTGTGAAAATGACCATACTATCCAAAGCAATCTATAGATTCAATGCAATCCCTATGAAATTACCAATGGCATTTTTTACGGAACTAGAACAAAAAATCTTAAAATTTGTATGGAGACACAAAGGACCCCGAATAGCCAAAGCAGTCTTGAGGGGAAAAACGGAGCTGGAGGAATCCCTGAGTTCAGGCTATACTACAAAGCTACAGTAATGAAGACAGTCTCCTCAATAGGTGGTGCTGGGAAAACTGGACAGCTACATGTAAAAGAATGAAAGTAGAACACTCCTTAACACCATACACAAAAATAAACTCAAAATGGATTGAAGACCTAAATGTAAGACCAGACACTATAAAACTCTTAGAGGAAAACATAGGAAGAACACTCTTTGACATAAATCACAGCAAGATCTTTTTTGATCCACCTCCTAGAGTAATGGAAATAAAAACAAAAATAAACAAATGGGACCTAATGAAACTTCAAAGCTTTTGCACAGCAAAGGAAACCATAAACAAAATGAAAAGACTACCCTCAGAATGGGAGAAAATATTTGCAAACGAATCAACGGAAAAAGGATTAATCTCCAAACTATATAAACAGCTCGTGCAGCTCAATATCAAAAATACAAACAACCCAATCCAAAAATGGGCAGAAGACCTAAATAGACATTTCTCCAAAGAAGACATACAGATGGCCAAGAAGCACATGAAAAGATGCTCAACATCACTAATTATTAGAGAAATGCAATTCAAAACTACAATGAGGTATCACCTCACACCAGTGAGAATGGGCATCATCAGAACATCTACAAACAACAAATGCTGGAGAGGGTGTGGAGAAAAGGGAACCCTCTTGCACTGTTGGTGGGAATGTAAATTGATACAGCCACTATGGAGAACAGTATGGAGGTTCCTTAAAAAACTAAAAATAGAACTTCCCATATGATCCAGCAATCCCATTACTGGGCATATACCCAGAGAGAACCATAATTCAAAAAGACACTTGCACCCCAGTGTTCATTGCAGCACTATTTACAATAGCCAGGTCATGGAAGCAACCTAAATGCCCATCGCCAGACGAATGTATAAAGAAGTTGTGGTACATATATACAATGGAATAATACTCAGCTATAAATAGGAACGAAATTGGGTCATTTGTTGAGACATGGATGGATCTAGAGACTGTCATACAGAGTGAAGTAAGTCAAAAAGAGAAAAACAAATATCATGTATTAATGCATATGTGGAACCTAGAATAATGGTACAGATGAACCGGTTTGCACGGCAGAAATTGAGACACAGATGTAGAGAACAAACGTATGGGCACCAAGGGGGGAAAGCGATGGGGAGCTGGGGGTGGTGGTGTGATGAATTGGACGATTGGGATTGACGTGTATACACTGATGTGTATAAAATTGATGACTAATAAGAACCTGCTTTATATATAAAAATAATTGTTTTGCCAATATGACAGGTATAAAATGGTAATTCAGTAAAAAAAAAAAAGATTTTGTCAAGTGCTTTTTTGATGTATTGAGATGATCTTATGGCATTTGTTTTAAAATCTACTTTCATTGATTTTCTTATGTAAAAACCAACACTGCATTCCTAGGATAAGCTTCACTTAGTCATGATATATTTTCCTTTTTATGTATTTCTGAATTTGATTTTCTAATGTTTTGTAAGGAATTTCTTCACCTTTGTCCATGAGCAATAGTGGTCTCTACGTTCCTTTCTTTCCTTATAGTTTCTTTATCGGTTTTGGTATCAGGGTAATACCTTCCTCATGGGATGAGTTAGGAAGTTTTTTTTTTTTCAGTTTTCTGGTTATTGTTCTTACATGTTTGATAGAATTCTTCAGTAAAGTGATATTGCCCTGGAAGTTTCTTAATGAGAAGTTTCATAACTACAACTACTCAATGTCTTTAGTAGATATAGGTTTACTTAGATTATCTATTTTTATTCATTATGCCTTAGTAGATTGTTTTTTAAATGAATGTGTCCATTTCATCTAAATTGCCTAATTTGTTGGTATAAAGTTGTTCATAGTATTACATATTGCGGTAGGCACAATTATGGCCCACCAAAGATGTCCAAGTCCCCAATACCCAGGACCTGTGACTATGCTACCTTACATGGTAAAGGGATTTTGCAGATGTCATTAAGTTAAGGATCTTGATATGGGGGAGATTATCCTGGATTATCCAGATGAGCCTATATATGAATTCCTATCTGATGTTTATTATTTTCTTTATTCCATTTCTTTGAAGTTTGATTTGGTCTTCTTTATTAGTTTCTTAAGGTGGAACTCAGGGCCTTGATTTTCTACTAAGTACTGCTTTAGTGCATCTCACAAATTTTGAAATGTTGTGTTTTTAGTTTCCTTCTATTTAAAATACTTTCTGATCCCTTTTTATTCTTTGACTCATGGGTATTTTATAAAGTTGTTGTTTAGTTTCTAAATATTTGGAGATTTTCCAGATACCTTTCTCTTACTGATTTCAAATTTAATTCCATTGTGGTTAGAGAACACACTTAGTATGATTTTAAATTTACTAAGACTCGATTTATGACCCAGAATATGATCTATGAATGTTCCAAGGACACTTGAAAATAATGTATCCTCTGTTATTGGTAGATGGAGAGTTCTATAAATGTCAATTAGGTCAAGTTGATTGACAGTGTTATTCACATCTTCTACGGCATAACATCTTCTGACTAATTGTCCTACAATTTATTGAAGAGGGGTGTTGAAATCTTTATATTTGTGCATTTATCTATATCTCCTTGTGATTCTATCAATTTTCACTTCATGTGTTTTAAAACTCTGTTAGTAGATGAATAAACACTGAGCATTGTTATGTCCTCTCGATGCATCAATACTTTTATCATATTAAATTACCTTGATAATATTCTTTCCTCTTAAATCTACTTTGATATTAATATAAACATTAATAATGTTTATATATTCTATGTTTTTACTTAACATACTCAGCCTGTCTTTTAATTTCTTGAATATATGGAATGCAATTATAGTTATTGTTTAACTCATCCTTATTAATTCCATTACTTATGTAATTTCTGTATCAATTTCAATGGATTGGTTTATCTCTTCAAAATCAGTCATATTTTCCTTTTTCTTTGCATACCTGGTAATTTTTGATTGGATGCTAGACATTGTGAGTTTAACTTATTTAGTGCTGAATATTTTTGTATTTCTTTAAGTATTGACCTGTTTTCTGGGATGAGTTAGGAAACACAAAGTTTGATTTTTTGGAAACCTGTTTTAAGCTTCGTTAGGCAGAACTAGAGCAAAGATTATTGTAGTGCTAAGTTTGCCCCACTACTGAGATAAAACACTTTCTCTACCCAATGCCCTGTGAATAATGAGATTTTCCACTCTGGATAGTCGAAATAGGAAGTATTCCTGGCCCTGAGTAAGCTTTGCATATTGCTCCCTCATATCCTTTTGATTGGCTCATTCCCCAACCTCAGTACTTTATTCACATGCATTCACTGATCTGAACTCAGCTGAAATTTTAAGTACTACCCTCTACAGATTCAGAGTTACTCTGGGCATCTCTCTCCTCCCTGATACTATGCCTTGCAACCTCTAACCATGTTGGTCTCCCAGGATTCTGAGCTCCATCTCTTCAACTCAGAGAGACTGCCAGATTCCACGTTGCTCTCCCTTCTCGTTCTGTGCCCTGGAACTCTTTCCAGTCAATAAGCTGGCACGACTATTGGGCTCATCTCATTTACTCCTTATAACTCAAGGATTACTATTCTTCATTGCTGGATGTCCAATGTCTTGAAAATCATTTTTTAATATACTTTGTCCAGTTTTTAAGTTGTTTCAGATGTGAGATTTAATCCAATCATATTAGTCTATCTTAACCAGAAGCAGAAGTCTTCTTCACAGGATTTCCTTATCACTAAAAATTAGATATACTCTTACTTTTCCCACTCAAAACCATTTTTATTGCTTTCAAGAAGTACCCACAACTGTGTACTAGCTGTTGAATTTTTGATGTACAGAGAGATTAGTACTTATATTATATTGTAATTCCAAAAGATTGTCAGTATTCCTTTCTTCCAGAATAAAGAGAATATTACATCAAGGAATTAGCTTTGAATGAACAGGAAATCTATTTAAAAACCATTCCAATGAAAATGTTATTATTGAGTGTTATATAACAAAATTACTTTCATAACTACCTACATTTAGTCCTGCTCCTTTTTGCTACATAATTATTTATCATCTATGGTAAAATTTATTTTCCTTTTCACTTTCTTTGAAAAACTATTTTATGAAAATCCTGCTCTTTACTTTTTTAAAGCTTTTAAGAATATTAACATAATGCTGTATCATATATGCTGACTCCATTATTCAATGGATTTTCTTTTTTTTTTTTCCCTGTAACTAAGAATAAAACTTCCATAGGAGGCAGTTGTAAAGTTTTAAGGAGTTAATGTATCAGAACCTACTTTGTAAAATGTAAACTATTCAGTGAAGGATCAGAAATGTTATTAATGAAACTAAAGTCCATTATCTTTTTCATATTGCTGAAATATGACAATATGAAACAATGAAAGCCTTGAGTCAATGAAAGCTGTAGGTTTGCCATTATATTATCTTTTTTTCTTTCCTGTATATTCCAAATACATTAATAAGTAAAATAAATTACCAAGCTATTAAGCAATTTGTTTCTTATGTATTGTTTAACTTCTCACCTAAATATGATTATTCTTAATATGTATAATTATAAATATATTATCATTATAAAGTAATTTAATTAAACATTATTATTTTATCCACCCTAATGGTAATTCTGTGAGTACAAGCAACTTTAGCTGGAGCAGCAAAATTGCATGCTTCACTCAAATGCATTTCATCTACTGAGGGAAGATTGGCTCTTCTTGAAGAAGATGCATTTACAAGAAAGTATAAATTCTAAGAGAATTAATAAGGGACACTTGACATTGGTGGACCATTTTACTCAGCAAGTGAAGACATTTCCAAACAAATCTTTTATCTTGAGAAAGAAGTCCACACCTGTCAGGATGCAGACACAGGAGCACTCAGGTTAGCTATGTCTTACTATACTAGGCAGCTCTTAAGAAGAGAAACACATTGCTCTGCTGTTGATTTCACTCATGTATGGTTTGGACTGGCCAAGTTGGACTATGTAGCAGCACTCCTCACACCAGTGCTCAATCGAACTCCTGTCTTCTCTGCTCATCAAAGCAGAGCCAAGTTATTGGTATTGGGTGACTGTCTTATTTTATTTAAATTGATGGTCAGCCTACTACCTTTTACTTCCATAGAAAAATGTTAAATATGCCATTCATTTATTTAAATGGATATACATTTAGTACCTACTGTGTAGCCTATATTGATAGATTCTGGGGATACAACATGAAATATCACAGTCCCCTCTCTCAGGAAAGAGATGGAAAGGAAGGAAGCAACTAGTATGATGGTTTATATAATGGATGAAATAATAAAGTGTATTGAGGGGCAAAAGGAAAGATTTCTTGAGCTGCTTGGGAGAGTCAGAGAAATCTTTTTAAAGGAAGTAATATTTGAAGTGAGCTTTTCTGAACTTTCTCATACCAAAGAGTAGGGGATACAACCTGGGTTTCACCTAGGCTTCGCGTCACATGGCAAAGTTACTTGGCTTCTTTGTGTTTTACATTAGACACCTACCACCAAGACTACTATGGACCTTAAATGAGACAACATAAAGAACAACACTGTGTAGCACATCCTAAGTTTCTAGTAAATATGATCCATTCTTTCTTTCTTTGCTTTATATTATCAGATATTGTTTAGTCTTATCAGGTATTAGGGTAACACCAACTGGCTCAGGACTCACAAATGAGGAAAAGCAGACCCAGAGAAGCTGGTCAGCCATAGCCACACAGGTAATTAATCTCCTGAAATAATTTCCAAAGTTAAGTTATGACTCTTCTAGAAATAGAAATTACTTCATTTTTCTTGACTCTAAACAGGCTTAGATTCTGAGCTTACCATTCCTAAAACAGGTAGCACTCAAAAACCTATGAAGATCTTTAAATGTGACAAATGCTTAATTATTTTTTATCAGTTGGATCAAAGATTAAAACTATTTGTTCTTACTTTAAAATTTTTAAGTATTTTCCTTCTCATTTTTGATTATGTGACTATTTGTGAAGATAAGTTTATCTGTCAGTTTCTGGGAGCTACCTTTAGCATTTGGTTCATGAGCAAGAATTATTCTTTCCAAACTTTAATACTTTACTGAATAAACTAGATGATGCCCCCAAGAATTCTGTCTCTTCACATCTCAGAACAGTGGCAAACAAAGGCAGAACAGCCTTAATTATACTCAAGTCCGAAACGACAGGTGATACTTTTTGATAATTTATTCATACTGTTCAAAATCTCTACTGCATGAAAATCCACATGAACAAAATCTGTGCCTTACATCTATATCTCATTATAACAATGTAGGTGAAGAAAAGTCTTAGGAAAAGAAAATTTTCTAAGAAAATAAGTATTTCTAAGACTGTATTTTTCTTAAATAGAAACTCATGAGATGAATGCCAGTAAATATTACCTTTCCAAATTTTTTAAATATTAAAATTGATATTTAGATATTAAAACAACATTTATATTAATTGTACCTATATGTCCACTGCCTGAGATAAATTAGTCAAAGTTGAAATGAAATTATTTGTTACAGCATCTTTTTTTTCCTGCTTTTTTGTGAATTTATTGGTATTTCATGTTTGTTTCATTAGATATTTCACAAGCACTTATTTGCTACAAGAACATATTTGTGCTCATTTAGCTTAGAAGCAAGCATAAAGAGTCATCACATTTACACATGTGCATTAATCCAGTGCAGATTTGGTAGCCCAGTGATATTTGGGGTGTGAATTAAAGTTTTTAACATATTGCACTAGATTTATACACAAAACATTTAGTCTGAAATCTCTTGTGAAATGAGGACAGTTGAAGTGTCAAAACATAATGTTTCAAAGAAGAAAGCAACAATGGAATTTAATGAGTGTTTGCCCTAACAAACCTGCATCTTTGTACTTGGGTATTCCTTGTTCCAGTCCTATTGACTAGAAACTGTACAGAAATTGAGTACCATCTGGATGAATCAACCAGGAGAATTTATACTGTTAATCTAGCTCCTGATTGGGAAGCATTAAACTGGATATCACAGTGTGTCGACAAAATACTGTAATAATAATTTTAATTATTTATGTTATTTAATAATAATAAATTATACTCAGATAAATGCTCATGGGTAATAATGTATTTTAGCTTCCTGTATAGTTCTCTACTCATACATACCCAGGACTGCCCTCTTGCATGTGAAAGTCTATCTCCAGGAGTGACCATAACAGCTTGCTTTTATTCCCTAATGGGCAACTTGGGTTCCCTTTCCTTTCTTTGCCTATGACTGCCTTTCCTTTCCTCCACTCTGAATCTTGGTATTTTAGTACCCCCCGAGTTTTTGACAATAAGAAGGGAAATAATGAGGAAGCTAGTTGGAAAAGAAAAGTGGGAAATTCCAAGATGGGTTCTCCCTCAACTTAATGTCTCACCAGCAAGCCACATTCTCAATCTCCCAATTAAACTTTCACTTCTCAGAATTCCCCAACCTTCTCTTCCCTGGACTTCTAATGCAGATTTTTCAGAGAATTGCCAAGATAAATTTTTTTTTGCATAAAGCAGAGCTAAAATCCCTAATGTTTAATTAAACCTTAGGGAAATGGATTGCAACTGATTGCAAACAAGAGAAATCAACTTACACTATGCAGATTTAAACAGGAGGAGAATTGCTTTTAGCTGGAGAATAAGACACAGACAAGGCAAGAATTGAAGGAACCTGGGCAAAATGACCGTGGCTAAAATCCCACCACCAAACACCATGTGGGTACAGACACTGCTGTCCTTGCAGATGACACTGGATGCAGCCTCTGGCGCTAGACAGTGTACACCGTTGTACCATGGTGTCTGCGGTCAAGAGTAAGTTATGCTGCCAGATGAACTCTTGCTCCAGACCAAGGGCCTGTAAGGTTGTACTAAATCCTCACTTCCAGGGGGCAGAGAAAGAGGGGGTTTGGATAGTGGAATGGGAGTGTTTTGCAGTAGGAGAAGGGCCCTGCCTCCTCAGGTATTATAAGGTGGAGAATTTTCCAAATGTACGAATGAGTTTCAACACCTAAAGAGCCAAAGCAAACTAAATGTCCAGTAGAGTGAGACTTCTAGAAATTTTGTGAATTTTCCCTTATTCGTTAGTTTAAAATTTTTTTTTAATTTTATTATTGGAATCTTTTTTAAAAACCTTAAACTGAGTTCTTCAAACAATGGGATGTAACCTGTAAAACAGTCATGAAATCAATTTAGTGAGCTGTGACTAACATCTTTTAATACACTAGAATGGAACAGAAATTATCATTGAGCATATCACATAGTATGTTGAGTTTTGTTCCATAAAACTTTTGTTTCAGTTATGTATATATTTATTTAAGTACGGTGTAAAATACTTCTATTACTATGAGTCTTAGTCACAAAAAAAAATTGAAAACCGCTGCTGCAAAGGACTGTACTTTCCACAGACTTGGAGACTAGAGAGTAACTCTAGTTTTTCATGTTAGTGGCCAGGGAGAGGAGACAAACTGTGGGCAGAACGGACAGGTCAGGGTAGGAGAACTGGGAATATGTGGGCAACTCTCAGGGCCATATGAGAAATGTAATTAGAGGCTGATGTAGCAGAAAGGACCTCAGAGGACTCTGTGCTCTCTCTCCATTGTCCTTCACCCAAGCCTCAGATGGCTGCAACTCTTTATCTAGGTCCTAATAATTATTCTGTTGAGGAGACAGTATTGAAAGGGTTACAGCAGTAGGACATGGTTCCTGTCATCCCAAGCTAGAATCCATTTTGAATGTCCCCTGAGAGGGCTCGGAGTACGATGCTGGAGTCTACAGCGTTTTTACTGCTATATTTGGGCACGAGTTAGGTAGGCTACAAGTATATTGTTTTTGTAGGAAATCAGTTCAGTTTCTAAAGAACTGACTCAACTTTCTAATGATTTGGTAACTTCCTCTAATAGCTTTAAATAGAAATGGGGGCTGGTGAAAAATCATTTAGATAGTGGAGGAAGTGTCTCTCAGTTTAAACACATGAACAGGCGGTAGAAGCCATGTAGAAATTGCTTTGCTATTTTTTTCATAGTGCAAAAATTCTTTTCCAAAAGCATAGAAGGTACAAGCTTATAATTTGGCATTTGTGTAAATTACAGTAATACTAGACATTTTTAATGTCATATACTGTCATTACTCATTTTCTGGTCTCCCTAAAACTGAGTTATTAACTTGAATGTATTGAGAGCCAGACTTTTTTTCTTTTTCTGGGGACGGGCGGGGAAATCTCATGATGCTATCATGTCGATCTCCCTGTGTACGACACCAGGGCATCTATTCCTGGCAATGGAGGATGCACTGAATTGCATAATCTATCTGCTGATTAAACATTGTTCTGTAACTCTCCTTGCTTGGTGTGGTGAGGTACAGGACATGGAACTACAAAGAGATTCATTTCCAAGGAAGCAAACACATTTTCTCTCACAGAGCACAAGACTGTGAACTGCTAGAGAGTTCCGTGTGAACTCGGAACTCTGAGATGTAATTGATGTACAACACTGTGTTAGTTTTATATATAATACATAATGATTTGATATATGTATATATAGCAAAATGATCACCATGATAAGTCCATTCCCACATGTGGGAACAATAATTTTTCTTGTAATGAGAACTTTTAAGATCTACTCTCTTAGCAACTTTCACATATACAATACAATATTATTACCTATAGTCACCATACTGTACATTACATCCCAGTACTTATTTATTTTATAACTCTAAGTTTGTACTTTTTGACCACCTTTGCCCATTTCACCCCACCGCCACTCCCCACCTCTGGCAATCACCAAACTGTTCTTTGTATCTCTGAGTCTGTGGTCCTTTTTTTTTTTGATTCACATGTAAGTGAGATTATGCAATATTTCTCTTTCTCTGACTTATTTTACTTAGCATAATGTCCTCGAGGTTCATTTGTATTGTCACAAATGGCAAAATTTCATTCTTTTATGGCTGAATAATATTCCACTGTGTATTATATACCATATTTTCTTTATCCATTCATCCATCAGGGGGCGCTTAGGTTGTTTCCATGCCTTGGTTATTGTAAATAATGCTGCAATTAACATGGGGCTGCAGATATCTTTCTGAGTTCTTGTTTTTGTTTCTTTCAGATAAAAACCCAGAAGTAGAAATGCCGGGTCATATGGTAGTTGTATTTTTAATTTTTTGAGGGACCACCATTCTGTTTCCCATTGGCTGTACCAATTTACATTCCCACCAACAGTGCACAAGGGTTCCCTTTTCCACATCCTTACCAATGCTTGTCATTTCTTATCTTTCTGATAATATCCATGCTAACAAGAGTGATGTTGTTTAGAGTATGGGGAGAGAAGCAAATACTCTATGAAAGCCTGATCCAGTCATTTCTTCAAAAAAGAACAAACTAATGATAACTTTCACCTCACTCTCCAAATGTCTTCTTGGAATACCTGGATCATTTGGTAACTCTATGTTTAACATTTTGAGGAAATGCCAGATTGTTCTCCAAAATATCTTCCAAATTTCATATTCTCACCCTCAGTGTATGAGGGTTCCAGTTTCTCCACATCCTCACTAAAGTTTGTTAATATTATTGTCTTTGATTATAGCCATCCTAATAGGTATGAAGTGGTATCTCCTTGTGGTTTTGATTTACATTCCCACGCTGAGTAATTATGTTGAACATGTGCTATTGGTATTTGTATATCTTCTTTGAAGAAATATCTATTTAGATCTTTTGCCTGTTTATTTTTTGTATATACAATAAAGTATTGCAGCTTTAATTATTTATTTTTCCAGTCTCCTTGGGATATAATTAACAAATGAAATTGCATATGTTTAAAGTGTAAAATGTGGTGATTTGATAAATGTATACACTGTGAAATGATTACCATAATCAAGTTAATTTTATAGCTCTTTTTTTTTTTTTTTGCTGTACGCGGGCCTCTCACTGTTGTGGGCTCTCCCGTTGCGGAGCACAGGCTCCGGACGCACAGGCTCAGTGGCCATGGCTCATGGGCCCAGCCACTCCATGGCATGTGGGATCTTCCCGGACTGGGGCACAAACCTGTGTTCCCTAGCATCGGCAGGCGGACTCTCAACCACTGAGCCACCAAGGAAGCCCAGCTCTATTTTTTAAAAAAGGCTTTTACTGACTTAACTTTATGTTCCTAGGATCATGTTTTTTCTTTCTGCTTCTACTTAAAGCATTTGAGTAATCCTTCTATATTTTATATTAGCTAACTCAATTTATTTGGAGTCAAAGTTGAGTATAAATAAAGAAATAATTAAGCCAAGAACTGTATTGACCTAGTTTACAAGTTGTTTGTATAGAATAGAGAATATTTTGACCTTCCTCATGATCACATCACAAATTTTCCTTCCCCACCCCCAACTTTTATATCACTTACATTTTCATGAAGACAAAGTAACTGCAAATGTAATCTGCTCCAATGTATGCATCTGACATGAACTAAACCACTAAACGGCACATTTTGAAAACTTGTTTTTATTTTACAGTCCCCGAAAACAGGCAGAATAGCTTTTATTGCTTAAAACTGTAAACTTTTTGTTTATACTAATTTTTTAAAGTTTTATTTCCCCACAAACAAAAATAATATAATAAAATAATTATTTGTCTGTGAAAACAAGTGTTTTATAGAACAACAGTTTTTTTTAAATCCTTCTACACGGCGTCTGTTAAAGACCACTTAACAAAATAGAGTTATTAATAGACAAAGCAGAATATTTTGCTATCTCAAGTACGTATTTCACTTCATTTTGATTATTCTTGAATCTTAGAAATCAAACAACTGTCTTAAGACATTCTGTATTAAACAAGGGTAATTGTTAAGTATGAATTATTTGCCTGACGTGGTCCTTTCTTTTCAAATTCACATGGAATTTACTTAGCACTAACTAAGTAATTAAATACTATATCTTGTTTCATTTCTGTTTCTGACATTTTATTCTAATTTAGGAACAACACAAGTTGTTGTTCCTAAAAAGAAATTTTCCCCCAGTAAGTTCTGGGATGATTACCAAAATTATAGTGACCATGTTCCTATATGTTGAGTGAGTTCTTACATGAATTGTATAACCAGCCAAGAGTGAAGTTGAAGGACAGGGTCCCAGGGCTGGGCCCAGGTGATGGGGCAATGGACCCTGCTCTTCATGCAGACCGGTGGTTCTAACCAGGGGAATTTTGCCCTGAGGCATATTTGGCAATGTCTTCTCAACATTTTTGATTGTCACAACTAAGGCTCCAGGTGGCTCCAGGTGGCAGAGACGGGTGGGGAGAATTGACAGTGAGATGCACTGCTAGCCCCTAGCTGTCAGGTATGTTACTAAACACACTACAATGCACAGAACAATCCTCCACAACAAACAATTATCTGGCCCAAAATGTCAATAGTGCCTGAGCTGAGAAACTCTGATGCAGACAGAAAAGAAACTGCTCTATCCAAATATTCTGCTTCTTCCGCTTCTAAGTAGTAAAGGTCATTTTCTATTGAATTCCAGGAAGCGTGCTAGGTCTTTAACATTGAATCATTTTCTCTTTTAACCCTGGATCTATCACCTAGACTCACCCTTTCATTATTTATGCAACGTAGATGTTTTTCAGGGTAATTAAATAATTTTCCTAAGTTTGTAGAACTAGAAAGAGACCAAACCTGGATATGGACCCAAATCCAGACTGACTCCCAAAGTTTCCGCTAGTTTTATTACATTCTACGGCTTCTCTGCTGGCCTATGGCCACAGTGCTCAACTAATGAAGTCACGTGTTTCTAGATAGCACAACTTAGAAAATTGGAAAGAAACATAGGAATTCAATTGTAATCTAATTGGATGTAGAAAACAGCCCTTACTCACCAAACCATTGCCATTGTAAGTTTGTCATTTTGAGTTAGAAATTTAAGAGAACACACTAAGATGTGAAAGGCTAATACTTCTCTCCAATTTTCTCTGCTAAATGGACTTGAATGATTCATGAATTTCTCTGCTGTTAAGAGTCATAAAACAGTGTTCAATTTGACATATGCTTTTAGAATTTTCACACATTTAAAGAAATTATTTATAGTATGATTAATCACCTAACACAGATTTCCATTTCACGCTACCTACTAAGTTTATAGATTCAGATGTGATAATGCTCTACACAGCATGGGTCTTACAGAATTTCCCCTCATGAGTCCCAGTAGTTGTATATGGCTTTATCATATTTTAGATGTCTGTAAAAATGAAAATACACCTGCTCTGTGGACCACACAGTAAAAATTGCTAGTGACTGCTTTGTTGATGTGGCGAATGAAAGGGACATATCCATTTGCTTTTAAGCATGACCTAGGTTATTCCAGAAGTGGTTTTCTTTCACTTTTCTTAGAAGTTGGTATAGATGGGGAATAAGGTTCTAGAATTCTACCTCTTGAAATGAGCAAGCTCATAACGGAGGAGACATGGAGCTGAGACACATCATAGACAAGTTAATTTTTGGTTAATTTTTCGTTAGTTTAGTATAAAAATAGGGTGTTAGGAAGGAAGAATATTGGATAACGGCCAGAATACACAATTAACAAGTGATTCAAATTCATTAAGAATCCAAATATGCACGATGTTTGAAACATTGCTCTAATAAAATCAAGCAATCTTGGTCCATGTTTTAATGAAACATCACCTACATATTAATGGTAAATTATTATCTTAAGTTGTAAGGATAAGAAGAAAATATACCACTCTTTTTAATCTCTACTTGAACATTTTCATCTAACCTGAATTTCATGTGATTCCTCCTCTTCAACCCATCAGCATCTATTTGTGGGAAGACTGTCATTGAGGTCTCTCAGTTGATCTGTTTCAGGAGACATCTTTCTTGTGATTATCTTCTTATGCATTAATATGCAAAACTAATATGAACAACACAAAAAAATAATATCAAGAAGAGAATAGGGAATTGACTAATATGGAATAAAATAACCATGAAAATAATAAGAAATCTTCATTATTAATTTTATCCTCAAGCCCTCCCACCTCTCACTATGTCAAGACCATCTTCAATTTACTCCATCAAATAGCCTTGGTTTTGCTGTAAGGCAAATAGAAATTTAGTCCAACATTTAGGAAAAGTCTTCTGTTTATATTTAATTATTGGCTAGGCATCTATAATTTTCAAATAAAAAATATTAATCTTTTCCTGTGAGCAAAGATATTTCAAATTCATCTAATAAGTGATATCTAATGCTTTTTATTTAGGTTGGACGTGGATATTCCTTCTGGTTGCCTAATTGCCCTTCTTTCTGACTAGTGCCTATTTCTATGTACCCCAAACAATTTCTAATTATACACAATAGCAAATACACAAAAATAATTTGTTTTGTGTCATCCATTCTGTGCCATTTCCCACAATTATTTTTCATCTGTGAAAAGTTTTAAATTGACATTTTTGTTTAAAGAACTCATAAATATATTTATTTATACCATGAACCAAAATCTAAGTAATTCTGGGGAAACAAATAAGCATCACAAGCAGGGGAAAAGGTAAAAGTAGGAGAAGGACAAGCAAAATATGCGAACATTTTTAGTGGTTTGTTAAAAGGAAAGCTCAAGTTAGAAAACCAACCTAGAGAAAGAAATATGGATGGAAATTTTCTGAGGTGCTGAGAATGAAGGGCTCCTTCTAGCTCAAGCCACGCACATCTGAAGCTAAGAAACACTGAGGTTATATTGCTTTACAACATGCATTTTGTTAAAAAGGTGGGCCATAAAATGAGAATCATGCTATATTCCCATTTTTACCAATCAATTAGATGTTTGTACAATTGTTCTAAATAAAAGATTTTACAAAATGAATTGAATATCATGATTATCACCCATACGGCTTCATACATGCCTCCTTGCTAAGTGGGAAAGAGTAAGTTTGGTCCCTGAGACACCAGGGGCCAAAGAGTATTGAAGAATGGCACATCCTGTCTTGAGGCTATCTGACCACATCTTTAAGATCCTCTTTCCAAAGTCTGAGAGTAACTATAAGACATACAAAGTCACGATGTTCTGAGACAGTCCTCGACTTGTCCTCCACTATCACCAAGGGACAGAGTTCTCCACAGGAAAGTAACAAATATGAAACAAAGTATTCTGTTTACCACAGCCACACACAGGCTAAAGTAAAAATTCACCCCAAGAAAGACTCACATTTTCTGCAATAGAATCATTAAATATGTAATTTTAAGACCCTGGAAGACAGTAGAAGTCAGCACAAGTCTGTGTCTCATTTATAACCTAATAATTGAAATAATTTATAGTTTTTATAAAGTCCTCAACACAGACTGTACTTCCGGTATTTTGGCCTTACTTGTGTTCCTTCTATTCCTTTTTGTATTTTTTAACGTTGTTTGATTATAACCAATGTAAAAATGTTATATGTAACATTTTTAGGAAAAAAAAAAAAGAGATCACCGAGCCAGCCTGGCAGTGGAAAATGGAATAAGGCCTGAGACTTGAAAGGAATTTCCTGAATCGTTTAGTCTAATTTAAATGTTTGAGGTGCATAGATCCACAGAGGGAAATATATTTGTCTTCACCTACACCAATGGCCCTGGGGCTGTGGGAGTCACAGTGTCTTCTCTGAGGTAAATGTTACCTGCTTTTGTGCAGAAAGGTTGCCAAGCCCTACCTCTGGAAAACTACAAGCTTGATTCAGACTTCCTTTAGTGTTTGCCAAATGGTGCTTTTCATTTGGTTTGATAGTCCTTTCACCCTCTTGATATGGATATAAAGAAGAATGAACAATTTGGAGAAAATCATGGATGGTATATCAAGGCCAAATTGGCTATAAGATGGCTTTGTTTCCAGTACCCCATTGTTGATAGCCTGAGATGAAAAAAATAATACTATAGCATTGTGATGATAATGATGACATAAACACAAAGCCAAAATATACAGTAAAAAGATTAATGCCAGACAAACAAAAAAAAGCCCAAAAAAGTGCAACACCTTCCTTTCTGAAGTGAGCTGAACAGTGTCCCCCCCAAAGAAATGTCTACGCCCTAGTCCTTGGAACCTGTGAATGTTACCTTATTTGGAAAAATGGTCTTTACAATGTAATTAAATTAAGGAACTTGAGGTGAGGAGATCACCCTAGATTATCTGGGTGGGCCCTAAATCCAATGACAAGTGTCTTCATAAAAAACACACAGAAGAGAAGCCAGACATTCAGGGGAGAAGGCAATGTGAAGACACTGGCAGAGATTGAAGTGAGGTAATGATTAGCCAGAAGCTGGATTAGCCAGAGTCTCTAAGTGAGACTCTGTAGGGAGTAAGGTTCTGCCAACACCTTAATTTTGGATTCTGGAGATATATATATATATATATATATAGAGAGAGAGAGAGAGAGAGAGAGAGAGAGAGAGAGAGACACACACACACGTGTATACATACACACATACACATATGATTATGCATACACACAGGTACATGTGTGCTATATGTATGCACATATGTACACACATACTATGTGTATATGGATGTATTAAACATATGTGTGCTCATGTGTATATATTCATAATCAATATATTTATTATATAACTTCCATTAAACAACTCTTAAAAACTTGAAATGTTCTGCCATGTTTGGCAAATATCCCCCGGTGTCAGTTATGGTCTGAATGTGTGTATCCCCCCAAAACTTGTATGTTGAAATCCTAACCTCCAGTGTGATGGTATTAGTAGGTGGGGCTTTTAGGAGGTGTATAGGTCATGAGGGTAGAGCCCTCATGAATGGGATTAGTGTCCTTATAAAAAAAGACATGAGAGAGCTTGCTTCCTCTCTCTCTCCCCCTGCCATCAGATGATGGCCATAATGTAAACCAGGAAAAGCGCCTTCAGGAAGAACCCAACCAGACTAGCACCGTGATCTCAGATTTCCAGCCTCCAGAACTGTAAGAAATAAATGTTTGCTGTTTAAGCAACCTAGTCTATGGTATTTTTGTTATAGCAGCCCAAACTGAGACAGTGCCCCAGGTTCAGCAATTTTTCCTGGAGGATATTATCATGAGTTAAAAATCATATGGTAAGAAGACCTTGAGAATTCTATTATCCTGTCTTTTGCTTTCAGAATGCTTTCCACCTCCATGTCAGATGCCCTATTCAAGTTACAGTGCTTAGACATGACCCATTTTCTAAAGGAGATGCTTCCACTGTGATGAGCCTATCCCTGATGGATCACGTGAAGTTGCACTGAAGCTGTGTGAAATAGCTGGTTTTCCGTCTATGACAATCTCCTTAATTAACCTTAGATTACTTATAATCCTACATTTTTGTGCAATTTAAACAAGGGATATTTACTACCAATAAATACTGACAATGAATCCTTTAAGAAAAGTGTGAGAAATGCATTTTCAAACTGTCCATATATGGATACACATGTCACCGATGAATGAGGGCAAATATAATTTTTCCTTTCTCTTATCTTTTAGAAAAAGTTGCTTTTTTATATCCCAAGTGATTTCAAACAACCCCCTCCTAAGCTGTGATAGAAGTGAAAAGGCTACTAAAAGCAAACTCCTACACAATGTATTCATGAAAGTAGATCAGTGTGGTAATTTGGGGCCCCACTCTTGATGGCCCAAGAAGGTTTCTATACTCAGGAATCCAGTGGGGATAAACTCAGGTAATTCATTTTCTGCAAAAGTACAGAGATGAGGCTCAGACACTAAAGAAATGATGAGAAATAACTTACAGAAAAAATTATGTTATGCTCCTTCAGAAAATTATATATTATGTTAATATCAATTATTAATAACAGTAATTTCAAACTTCTCTTGTTCCCCATATTCTCACTTCCAACAATCCACCCTTGCAAGCATGGCCTATGACTGTCAGCCTTTCTTCATATAAAATAATGTGCTTATAAAGTTAGCATACTTGCCATGCAACCCAATATGGTTGCCCTAAGGTGTGCTTGATCTCCCAACTGAACTGGGTAAGTCCAGGGTTTTAAAAGGCAGACATGGAACACTGGATGCTTTAACAACATAATCAGTCTCCTGTTTTCTAAAGAATGTCTAACAATTCAGTCCCACTGTCTCCAGATGGAGATTCTCCATTACTCTTGCAACTTATGTTGGCAGGCAGGCTCCAGACCTGTCCAGCCCATGTTAGATGACTGGAGATAACACATTTCTCCGGCATTTCGTTTGGTAAAGACTATAAAAGGAGGCTAAAAAAATATTCACTAGGTTAGAAAAGCAGTATTGAAGGAGATACTGCATAATTTTTAAATTTTATAACTGGAATTTTTAGAACACGTGAAGACAACACCAAATTTCAAGTGTATGAAGGGAGCTCTAACAACAAAAGGATTTAACCCAGATGTCTCTGGACCACTCTAGTACTTGGAAATCCAACCTTCCCTCAACAAAAGGAAACCTACAAGAAAATCAATTCTAAATGTGTTCAATTATAATTGTTACCATGATATTTTTCAAAGAAGATGGGAATAATTCTGAGAATCAGAAAAATCCGATTTTGTAACAGGGAAGAGCCAAATCCAATTGTTGGATCTGTTTCTTTTACTTTAACCTTTGCTTCCCATTGCTCTTGTTCACTAAAAGGATACTGTCTCTACATAATGGCCTGCCTCGGGGAGCCCCGCCCCTCTGCCTGAATGTTAAACCAAAGTGCGGTTGTTCAGGGAAACATCCAGACCCTGTCCACCTGTGGATGGCTGCAAGAAAGAAGGAATTAACACATCCCCTCCCAGAGGCTGGTCATTCCAGGAGATATTTGCAAAACTTATGGTCTTTTTACTTTACTTCCTCATCTCCTCCCCCCACTCTGTGCTATAAAAGAAATTGGCATCCAAACCCCGATAAGATGTTGAGGCATTAGTCTGCCATCTTCTTGGTCTGCCTGCTTTCCGAATGCAGTCGTATTCCTTGCCTCAACACCTCGTCTCCGATTTCTTGGCCTGTCGTGGGTGCGCAGAGCAAGCTGGGACTTGGTAACAAATTTAATGATTGTCTGACAGTTTTTCTAATGAGCACTGCTGTACCTCCCATCTTTTTCTTTTTTTCATTGCTTACCAAAAAGTATCATTTTTAACTGAATCATGAATCTCAAATTATAAAAATAATGATCAGGTTTAATGAATACATTTTGTACCAAGGAGGTAATGGTAAGTCCAAGAATTTTAGAAAATATTCTTATTAAAAATAAGTACATTAATTTCATTGGATATATATAACTATGGGCTCTTTTTAATAAATTATGTTCATGAATAGAGATGAGTCTTTTTAAAATTTACATTTTTAATAGTCAAGTAGTAGACAGAATTAGTTATGGTGTAGACCTAAGAGTCAGAGGATGGTCAGAATTCACACTTTTTAAAAAAACTGTCTGTGCTAGAAACATTTCATATAGATCCAGGAGACATATGTGTATGCTTTGACTAATGATGACACAAAGCCTAAACATGCATAGTCAGAGCTATAGAGGTTTGGTTGGTTGAGTCAGGCAAGGGCATTTGATGATTTCAGCAACAGCCTCTTATTTTTATTTTTTTTTAATAATTTCTCTCTGCTCCAATCTTTTTCTCATTCAACAACCATATTAGTATGTTTAAAACACCAATTCTAGGTCATTCTCTTTCGCAAAAACGCTCAGCTATCTTGTAAGACAGCACTCAAATCTCCCATCCTGCTTATAACATGCTTTCTAAATACACCTTTCTCTCAACTATTCACCTATGTCTTCCATGAATACCTAGTACTGCTCTTTGCCCCAAACTGTCCAGTTCCAACTTTAAGTCTTACCTTGTGCTTTACATGCCACCTGCCCCTTCTCAAATGGTCAGCTATGTAGTTCGAGCCCAATTTCTTTTCAAAATATCTCAGTATCTTTAACACTCATGTATCTGAATTCCTGTAGCACTTATTTTCTCATCTGCTTATTTTAGCATCTAATTATATACTTCTGCAACTCGTTAATTATTATTTTAAACTTCAATCAGGTTTCTATGATTAGGTATTTAAATAATAATCACTGTTGTATATGAGACCTTACTGTTTTCCAGCTAACAAAATGTTTTGCTCCTATCAGACCCTTTTTACCTGTTGAATGAATGAGTGTCGAGAGAGGAAGTTCAAGTATAGTGATCTAGCAAAACCAAAAGTAATGTGAGGTCTCCTGGTTACATATGTCCAAAAAATATGCAATATATAATAGCAACTAAGTTTTCATCTGTGACCACATCAGGAAAGGTCTACCAGCAGGAAATGACTTGGATATGTGGTCAAGACACATCTTCTAGGCCTCAATAAAGATTTTGACAAGACTTTTTTTCTAGTCTGTATTATTTTCAGTATGTCTTCCCCTGATATTGCAGAATATCTAATAGTGCCTGCTACCATCTCACTTTGACTCTTTGGAAATGTGGACTTAAAAAATTATTCACAACCTAAAAGTTGAGAGTTATGTTTTATTTGGCAGGAAGTTTTAGGAGTCCAAGCCTGGGAGGCAGCATCTCAAGTAACCCTGAGATAACTGTTCCAAGGAGGCAAGGCAGGGAGCCAGGTTATATAGAAGTTTTGCAACAAAGGGCAGGTAGTCGGGATTATCAAAAGATTATTGTAAATTAAAGAAAACCAGATATCCTAAGTTAAGGAATTTAGTGCTTTTCTATGTATGGGAAGATGCAGGAGTCTGGGCTCACTGAAATCATTCCTTTGCTATGCACCTCAACTCTCTGGGGCCAGTATCCTGTATTTTCACATCCTGAGTTTCCTCAGGGCTCACCTTAGGGAGTGGCTGCAGTCTGATGGCTGCTAGATGGCAGGTATTCTTTCCTTCCTGAGTTCCCTCAGGGCTCACCAGCTCACATTGGAGGGCTGCTAGCATTGATGACTGTTAACATCCTTTGTTTACTGATATGGCAGGAAATATTTCACTTCTCAGAAAAAATAAGGTTGTTTCAAGATGTGCCTGAAATTCTGTTCCCAACTTTTCAAAAAAGCAAAAATAGATATTATACTTCCAAGTAAGTTTAGTTGGTTGGTTTGTCACATGGTTTCTTTGAAAGACTAGGATTATCTAGTCATCATCATTGAAATATATTTTTAAAATTTATAATCATAGCCAGTTTACAAGTTACATGAGACAGATAAATTTTACATTATCACCACAACTTGTTTTGGACCCCAGACAATATGCACTGTATTCACTAAATTTAGCTCCAGATTGAGTTGCCCCTAAAATAAATCTACCTTCAAATGATGATTTGACATTATTGATAACATTTTTAAAAAACTGGTTCATACATTGAAGGCAATTACAAAGGAAGTGTTCCCCCCAAAAAGGCAAATTTTGAGTATCTTTTTAACTCCCAAGTTGGAATAAGGAAGAACCTTTGTATTCCATTACAAGTTAATCACTAAAGGAATGTTGCTTATAAGCTTAATTTTCACATAATGGCCCATCTCTGGGAACCCTTCCTTCCAGGTAATGAACAGTAAGCTAAAATACCTTTGTTTTAGGTCACCGGGAACATCCTGACCAGGCCCACCTGTGAATGACTGCTGGGAGGAAGAAATTAACACATCCCCTCCAGAGGCTGACCAGAACCCAAAAATGTTTGACTTTACTCCCTCCCCTTTCAGTATAAAAGAAGCCTGAATTCTAAGTCAGGCAAGATAGTTCTTCTTTGAAGATAAATAAAAAAAGAAATATTCTATTATATGTATAAGTTCTGGTGTGTTTGTTAATATACTGTTACGTTCTAGCCATACGCTATGAATGTGTATGTGTTTTTATATGGTTCCTTTCAGTTAATACATTTACTGAATATCTTTCATCATCCAGGCACCTTACTGGGGATAGAAATAGAAATAAAATAAAATACCTCAAGTGGCTCATATCTAATGAGGAAGACATATACATATATGATTAATTATAACAAAGTATCATATGTAACTGTACCTGGGCATCTCAAATGTTCATTTTGTGGTTACTCTTGGCAGATGAGGGAAGTAGAGGAACGTAAGCCTTTTCCGTTATCACAAGTGCTCTGTTAAAACACAAGTGACAATTTCCCTTTATGGAGCTTACGTTCTAGTAGAGAAAGGAAGACAATGATCAAAACTAACAAGCAAATACACCGTGTTAGATAATAGTAGCATGAATTACAGAAAAATGAAGCAGGAAATGGGGATGGTGGTATCGGGGGAGATTAAAATGTAATAGGGTGACCAGAGAGGCCTTTGTGAAAATGTAAAAGTTGAGCATCAGCTTGAAGGAGGTAAGGGTATAGTCACAGCAGGTATTTAGAGAAAGAATGTTCCAGGCAGGTGCAAAGAGCCTGCTGGAGGAGTCTGGTTGTACCGTTTAAGGAAGGGCAAAGAGCCTGTTGTGTGAGAGAAGAGAAGCCAGTGTGCAAACAAGGAGAGGGGGCAGTGGCGGGGGCGGGGAGTGGAGAACTGATATGAGGTGAGATCAGAAAAGTAAGGACGAGGTGCATGTGTCAGAGGGCATCGATGCTCGGTATTACTGATTGAACCATTCTTGAGTGAGATGGGAAGCTATTGGTGTTTGGGAGAAGAAGAGTAATATGATCACACATTTTAACAAAGTCACCATGGATGTTGGGTTAAAAATAAACTGATGGGACAGAGCAGAACCAGGAGACCAGTTAGGAAGCTATTGCACTCATCTACTCCAGGAATGAGAGTATCTTAGACATGGCTGACAGTTGTGAAGATGGAGAAAAGTGGTCAGAGTTTGGATCTCTTAAAACAATGAAGCTAAAAGTGTATACAGATAAATCAGAAGTTAGGATGTGGGAGAAAGAAGGAGGCAAGAACAAACCCAAGGGTTAGGACCTGAGTCACCAGAAAGAATTGCCAAGAGTTCAGTTTTTAGATGTGAGGAGTCCATGAGACCTTCAAATAGAGACATGGAGTGGGCACTGAGGCCTGGAGTGGAGAGAAGAAGTCCTGGCTGGAGATACAAATTTGGAAGTCATCACATGTTTGAAGATCCAAACCTATGTTGAAATGTGAGTCAAAATGGTTTTATCATCTGTATTGACTAAATAGAAACCCACAAAGTTTGAAAAACAGCACAAGGTGCCTTGTCAGCAGGGCAGAACAGAAATGAAACTTCTACCTCTGTAGTCTTAGATTAGGACTCTTCCATTTACAACACTTGTCCTGTTTAAACACACCTACCATCTTGCTATACTTATTTGTTCCAGCCTCCATGGAAACCCCTTCAGTGCCTATTTCTTGAACACCCACCATGTGCAGGAACTGTTCTTGGGACTGCAGATACAACAATGAACAAAGCAACAAAATCTGTCTGTGTGGAGCTTACATCTTATTAGGGGGGACACAAGCAAATACTCAAGTAAATGTATTATAGATTGGGTGATGATAAATGTAAATTTTAACAATAAATCAGGATGGGGGGAAAGGCGTACTACGGGAGGAAGGGGCTTTATGGTGTCATTATTTTTTACAGGAGAGTCATGGAAAACCTCATTGAACTAAACTGAGCATAGACCAACAGAAATTAGAGAGCCGTGTGGAAACTGGCGGAACAACTTTTCAGAGGGAATAGCAGTTTGAGATGTTTCCCCCTCTAAGTCAGTAAGTCAGAAGAGAGGCCAAATAAGATTTGTGATTAAGGATATCGTCTTCTGGCCTAAAAGTAAATAGATTTTTCACCAGGTAGTTTAATTTATAAAAGAACAAACAGATTCTGCATCATGGGGTGATAAATACACATTGCTCTAGAACTTAAGAATATGAACAATAAAATAAGCAATAATGTAAACTGGTTACATTATAGAAGGTGGAAGTTCACCTTTGAATCATTCTTTACATGTCCCCAAACCAAAAGATACATTAACTGTACACTAATACGTTACTGTAAATAGGCAACCTTGCATGTGCTGCCATCTTGTGGCACAATAGAAAAGTGTTCCTAAATGACTACATTAATGACTACATTTATGCTACTACTGGATCACTTAGTTGACCAAATACATGACCCAAGAGATAAAAGTATGCTTTACAACTGATCTTTGAAATTAAATACCTTTGAGTTAAATTAACATTGAATAAAACAACTGAAAAAGTGAAACTTATAAAAACTGAGACTATCAACTTCCCTTAAAAAATAATTATTGCTGTTAAATTACTTCACCACACATAAAGTTTCTTCTCAATACACACATTTACACAAATACATACATTTAAGATTAATTTCACTATTCTGTAATCCCCAAGTCAACCTTTTTCTAAACGTAAGCAGATCTTGTCATTCAATCTTTGATGAATTGTTTACTACATATGCTAGATAACACATAACTTTCATTCTTCCCCCATGTCCATGACTTTCATACTTTTTAGCTGTAAGTGACCTGAACAAATCAGTTGTCTGAGTATTTACGAGCACTGTGCGGGAAGGAATAGGATTCCCGATGGGGAGCTGCCTGAGGAAGTGAATTAACCTGTCATGGAGAGTAACTCCCTGTCTACTGGAGAGTTAAAGAACATGGGACATCACCAATGTTATTCTAACCTCATTTGCCTTGAGAGCAAACATGTGTGAGAGATCACCCTACCATAACACTGAGTCACAGGTTTGACTGTTGCCTCCAAACAGTACTTGTCCATACAGTGTGCTGTGGCCCTGCTCACACCTGATCCCAGATCCATCACTTTTATCTTAAAATAGATTGCTTCTTGGTGGGTCCCACAGACCTATTTCACCTCCCCTACTATATTTTTCGTTAAGGTATAATTGACACAAAACAGTATATTGGTTTCAGGTATACAATATAATGATTTGATATTTGTATGTATTGTGAAATGGTCACCACAATAAGTCTAGGAAACATCCATCACCACAGATACAGAAACTTTTTCTCGTGGTGAGAATTTTAAGATCTATTCTCTTAGCAACTTTCAAATATGCAATAAAATATTATTAACTATAGTCACCCTGCCGTACATTACCTCCTCAGGACTTATTAATTTTACAACTGAAAGTTTGTACCTTGTTTCCCCTTTCATCCATTGCCCCCCACCACCCTCCTGCCTATTCTCTCTGTATCTATGAGGTTTGTTTTACTTTTTAAGATTCCACATATAAGTGATATCATATGGTATTTGTTTTTCTCTGTGTGACTTATTTCACTTGTTATTCACTTATTTCACTTGGTGTTTTTATACTGTCAAAAGGCGTGGCATTTACATTTGGTTCTATAGCAGTAACTCCTACAGTTGTTTAACCTTGGTTCCATGTTTAACTGTATTTGACGTTTATGGCAGAGATGGTCAGTGGCCCTCCTCCTTGTCCATTGTCTATAACAGAAATCTCAATCTTTACCTGCACACTTGGTTGCCCAGAATGAAAACCTCCATTTCCCAACCTAGACGGGGCTATTGGACTAAGTTTTAGCCCATGAGAAGGAAGCATAAGTGCTGAGTGACTCCAGGAATCTTTTCTAAAAGGCAGCTAGTGTTCTATACATTAATTTTTTTTAAAAATCAATTTCAAGAAGAAGTATGTGTGTTGGGGGACTTTAGACACATTCTATAAGATGGAAAATAAATTGTACAAAATTTCAGGGACGAAGCACATCAGTTAAGATTTTATAAGCCCAATAGTATGGGGTGTGCCAAGACATCCCCTCCAAAATAAAAGACAAATGATCACTTCTCAATGCCTGGCCCCCTTGGTGAAGAACCATCCAAGCTCTAAACTCCCCGTTAGATTGACTGAGACCTCTGTTGCAATTTCCCTGTCTACCCAATCCTGATTTTCCCACTTCCTTATACGTGACAAGAGAGGAGTATCACCCCACCTCCCCCTAATTAAACTCCTGCACACATAGTCCTTTTTCTTAGTGCTTTTCCAGGAAACCTAACCTAAGATACCTTCTAGTGTCCACCCTATCTCCGCTCAGACCTATATGATTTACACATTCTTCTGAACCACAGAGGGTCTGATGTTAAGTGTATTTAACACCGAACTTGAAGCTGCTCTTATCCATTTAGGTGTAGTACATACCGTTATACACAATATACAACGTGATCCTATACATACATGTGCAGATTTTTAAAATACTGAACAAAGGTCACAAAATGTATATAGAATTATCTCTAGATTGCAGAAAACTTTTATTATTCTTTTTTTACTGAATTTTTCCTAAAAAGAAAATGTATTATTTTTATAACAAAAATTTTTTAAGATAAAGTAAAAAACCGTCCCATCTAATAATAATGATAACAATAACAACCAAACAGGAATACCAAATACACCAGATGGAATTCATCATACAAACCCTGCTTGTAGTGACTGATAGGCACATAAATTATCCCAAGTCTATCCCTTTTTCTGCATTTCAAGTTGAGTAGAGAGAAACTCTGTAGCTCTGAATAAGGAATATTTCAACACTCGAAAAGAATAAAAAACGAGGAGATATTTCTGCAGTCTCTGTCAAGTGATGTTTCTGCTGCAATCTGCTTTGAGTCAAGTAGAGGATAAGCATTATAAATGTGTGCAGTGAGACCAACAGTATAACACATTTGCTTAGATTTGTCCAGGTTAATCAACATGGATGATGTTTGAGGATTTATCGGAGAGGAGGGATTTCTGGTGTTATTAGAAATTATTAGAAATTTCAAAATGGATAGTTACTTTTTGCTGACTTTTGAGATCCTGGCTTACAACCTTAACTCTCCTGAAGTATGTGGTTGGCTTTCCTTTCTTTTTCCTTCTAGTCCCATCCTATGCAGTTTTCCAATTTTTTTTTGCGGTGCGCGGGCCTCACACCGTTGTGGCCTCTCCCGTTGCGGAGCACAGGCTCCGGACGTGCAGGCTCAGCGGCCACGGCTCACGGGCCCAGCCGCTCCGCGGCATGTGGGATCTTCCCGGACCGGGGCACAAACCTGTGTCCCCTGCATCGGCAGGCGGACTCTCAACCACTGCGCCACCAGGGAAGCCCCAGTTTTCCAATTTTTGTTGCATTTCTTGTGGGGGGAAACTCATGATCCTTTACAGAGTTAGACCTAATGTTTATTTGGAGAGGGTGCATTTCTTTCTCTGGAGCTATTAGCTACAGAGTTAGATCAATTGTTTCTCAGTATAGATAACATTGGCTTTTTACACCACTTATTTTTGAGGTCTATTTTTTTTCATATAGTGATAATCATAAGCCAAAGTTACAGTTGAAATGCCCACAATTTGCTCTGTGTGTGTGTGTGTGTGTGTGTGTGTGTGTGTGTGTGTGTGACTCCTTTGAGACCTCTCTAGGACTTCATGGGTCTGACACACAAGTGTCTCTATCTCTTAAGATAACACATTTACACATCCAGATTTGTAAGTCCACCTATATTAATGCCACATTTTACAAATTACATCTTTTTTCTTCTAAAGGCTTTAATTTTAAGTGTAGCTAAAATGTTTTTAAATAAAACTATTACCTAGTCCTAACATTGTGTGGTCAATTATTAAAGTATATTACCACAGCTAAATGCCTTGGAATATTAAGAATAAAGACTATAAAATGTTAAATGGGCTTGATACTTATGCATTAATATTATATAATTTTAATAAACAGTTTTTCTACAATCATAAGTAAGCCTGCATGGACTCTTGAATGGGCACCGGGAATCAACTTCCCTGTGAAATCACACCCCTTTCTTTTTGATGCTTGTTTGGGAATGGTTACCTTCTTAATAGAGTCTTGGCTCTTTAAAGGTTGGAATTTGGGGTTCATGTTTTTACTCCATAGCAGTTAGCACAAGTACCCTTGTCTTGTGTACAGATGGTGCTAATAGTTATTTGTCTGATAGGCAAGAGGTTAATATTATCATGAGACTGACTATAGAAATTTGTGTTGCTAGCTTTGAGTAAGGACAACAGTTGATACTATTTGGTTTAACAGCAAGTGAATGGGTGTGCACAGATATTCCAATGTTATCCTGAGCCCATTGTGACTGTATGTGGCTTATTAAAGATGGCCACAAGCTCTTTGACACTTCATCCATTTGAACTGGGTACAATGTCCCTTCCCTTTGAATCCAAGTTAAACTTTGACCGCTGTGGCCAATGGAGTATTGCGGAAATGACAATATACTAGTTCCAAGTCTAGGCTAAAAATGATGGACAACTTTCACCTTGGTTTCTAGGAGGCCCAGGCCACCATGTAAGAAGTCTGGCTAGCCTGAGGGACAAAACAAATGGAGAAGCCCTGAGATTACAGTGGAGAAGAAGGAGTGACAGCTGTTCTTGCCAAAGTGTCACACATGTGAATGAATCCATCTTGGAGCCTCCAAACCAGACCAGCTACCAGCTGAATACCATCCAGTGACCTCAGTTGATGACACATGAAACAGGAAAATAATCCAGTTTAATTCTGCCTGAATTCCTGACTCACAAAATCGTGAGGTGTAAGGAAAGGATGGTTTTAGGCCATTGCTTTTTGGGGCAGTTTCATACACTGCAATCAATAACCACAACATTCCACACTGTGGTTTGCCCAGGACTGTCTCAATTTCTGCCAGTTGTCCAGGCATTCTGTCATGATCTACATTTGTTCAAGGTTCTTCATTTTTCACAAAGTATTATTAATAATTGTGTTAAAATACACCAAGATAGGTCTGGTAGTTTCATGGTCTCATGTAGAAGAGTGTGAGAATTATGTGGAATGAATAGTTTTGACTTGTTACCTAATTTAAACTGAAAGACAACCAACATAACTCCTTCTCTTTTCCAGAAACCTTCAGATTGAAGAAAACTAACATTTTCCTTTCAAGGTCAGTATGCAGGATGCTTGCTGACAAAGTGATGTTCCTGGGACATAAAATGCAACAGACAGCCATCTTCTGGTCTTGGATAGGGGTGGAGGAACACTGTACACTCTGCTCTAGCCAGCCACTGGGCAAACCAGCCAGTGGTGCTTTCGTCTTGCCTTACTCTAGAGATAGATAAATCTGCCAGGCCACCAGTCCTGCATGAAGACTCTGTTCATGATAGATGGGAGTGAGGTCGGGGGAAACATGAGAAATTATAGGTTGCCTGTAGGCGATTACTGTGTAGGAAATAGATCTGAAGCTCTCCTTTTATGGAGTGAAGAGGGAGTAGTCTGAATTCTTGATGTAGTGGTATTGTCAGTATTGTATCATACAAATGTATAATATTTATTGTCTATAAAATTTTAAAATTTTGCAATAGAAGCAATGAGCTAAAATAAAAGTGCCTATTTAAGGAAAATTAGTATTGAATTTTCATTTCTTAAGAAAGTAGATGATAAAAAGTAACTCGCACAAAATGTTCATCATTTCCCATCCACCATGATACCTGTAGTACTGTATCACTAACACATGAAAACCAGAAGACATAAATCTCCTAAATAAGCATTAGTATCTACTTCAAAAATTATTTGTTTTAAGAAGATGGTGCCTGGAGAAAACAATTTAGTACGTGCACTTGCAGAAAATGTGCTTACACATCAACCTGTGAAGTATCACTTTCATTTTTTTCTAAGTTAAATGTGTTCATTTTCAATTCCAAGATTTCTTGTCCATATGTAAAAGTGAAGTAATATCTGTTAATACATCCATTATTGGCAAAAGAAAAACTTGGTAAATAATTAATGCTGTTTGTTCATCAATGTCATTGGGTACTTCAAATAGAAAATCAATTCATTCATAAAAGTAATCATTCAAATAACTTTCATTCAATTATTGGAATCAAAGAGAAGTGTTTGGTTCATTTTGCACAATAAAACAGCTGACAGAGTGGATTATATTGTAAAACGTGTTTAAAAGTTCAACACTGAAGACAGAATAATCTGTAGTAAAAATATGATGACAAATTCAGAACAAAGATTATGATAAAAACAAGAGTCTTAAAAAAAATTGAGAGAATCGTTCACTTGGAATTGGTGGTGGTACACACATAGTTCATAACTGAGTTCAAGCCAGCTTCAAGATTCTACCAATTGAAATGGAATGTGTTAATTGTCCAAATTTGCAATTTGTAAATATTATTACATATAGATAGTTTGAGTAATGGGTCTAAAATTTTTTGGTGATGAAACTGATATTTAATATTTTAAAAATCACTTCAGCATAGCTGCAGGCACTTCACTACTTGAATATTAACTGAAAATTAGATGTATTTGAGCCTGCCTTGTAAATCAACCTAAGTGTTCTACAATGGCATTGAACATTTCAGTAAGTTAGTCCTTTAGCGTTTAGAAGAATTTTCTTTAAAATTAGTTGGAAACTTTTAATCAAAATGTTGCACGAGTTGAGCATTAAAAATCTTTGAAACACTTGCATATTGCACCAACTGAAAGCATTGCTTACAAAATGGAAGACAAGGAAAAATCCTCCTTACAAAGCTAAAGAGAAACTGAACAAATTAGATAACATGAACTCAAAGGATGTACATTATTTAAGATAGATGTTCTATAATTGAAATTTGAAATGTCTCTATTTGTGTGGAGAATCTTTAATGGAGCTCATTTTTCAATAAATTTAAATTTTGTACTGGAGTGGAATAAAATTGAGAAGGCCTACAGTTTTCTAAATTTAAACTTGCAAAACATTGAAAAGAATCATACATAGAGAGGATTTTTTGATAAATGTTATCTTGCAGTAATATTTCTCAGAGACGGTTTCTTGAATGGAGGCAAAAAATACCCAAAATATTAAGCTAAAATTAGGGTTAAGGTTAGAGTTAGAGTTAACAGTTTAATACAAAGTTTAAAATTGAGAAAGTCTTCTATTTAGCAGAACTTGTTCTGAATTTAGAAAGCATGTCAGCATGTGTAGTGAGAGCACTTTATCAAGTAAAATTATCATAGTCTACAGTCAAGCTCACTTCAAATTCAGTACCGTAAAAGACAATTTTCAAAAAGATTGCAGACAATTTTATGAAAAATTAAAAATAATAATTTATATTGAACATATACTCTCTAGGAAATATTAACAACAATGTATTGAAAGCAGAAATAGCTATAAAACTGATAAAAGTATGTGAATATATATATAACAAAAACAATTATTTTGCTTCTATTTTTAATTTTCAGCTAATCAATATTTTACTTTAATGTATACGGGCATAGTCTATTTTTGAAAATGGATATTAAATAGAACAATTTTATAGGTCCATAAAAAAGATAAAACTAATTTACTGGCTCACAAATATTTCTAAAAGTTATAATATTTTAATGATTTTAGTGCCCATGTTTGCTCTCAAAAGCATCCCAGTTTGAAGGATAAATTATGTGGCCACTTTGCTTATTTCCAATCTGAATTATTTTTCTTTAATTTTTTTTCATTTTTTAAATTGAAGAATAGTTGATTTACAATGTTGTGTTAGTTTTAGGTGTACAACAAAGTGATTCAGTTATACATACATATATATCTTTTTTTTTTCAGATTCTTTTCCCTTATAGGTTATTACAAAATATTGAGTATAGTTCCCTGTGCTATACAGTAGGTCCTTGTTGGTTATCTATTTTATATATAGTAGTGTGTATATGTTAATCCTAAACTCCTAATTTATCCCTCCCCCTCCTTTCCCCTTTAGTACCTATAAGTTTATTTTCTATGTCTCAGAATACACAAATATAACCATCTTTAGTCAAATGCTTTTAATTATGACTCACTGAAGAAAGATATGAGAATTTGTTTAGTCAAAAAAGATAGAACTGCTGATAATACAAACAATGGAAAATTGTTTGGATTTAATTTATCAGGAGCTTTTATGTATGCTTAAATATTGACAACAAAATTTAAGAAGCAAATAGAGCAAATGACATAAAACTGTTGTCCATCTCTTACAGCCCTCTGGTAAGCCCCAGTGATTTTCAAATCAGCCAAGAGGACTTGTCTTCCTGGTGCCAGACCCCAGGACTGGCGTGCCTAATGTGTGGTTCAAACCCCTTCCTCTCCAGGGAGGATCCCCAAGCCTGTGACATCTCCCTCCTCTTCTGGGTCACCACTAGGGGTACAGATACCTTCTCCTCCCCTCCTACCAACTCTATGTGGTTCTTTCTTTACAGCCCTGTTTGTAGAAGAGCTGCTCTGCTAGCCTTTGGATCTCCCTCAGAGAGAGTTTGTCTACATGTAGTTGTAGTTTTGATGTGATCATGGGGAGAGGTGAGCTCAGGGTCTTCCTACTCCACCATCTTGAGCCACTCCCACCTCCCACCATCCATTAGTTTTGATTTTAATTATTATTCTTTTCAGAATTTCTATTTTGTTCTTTCTAATCTACTATGTCATTTGTCCTCTTCAACAGTGGTAATTATTTATTTTGCATACCACAAAATTCACTATTTTACAGTATACAATACAGTGTTTTTAGTATATTCACAAGGTTGTGCAATCATCACTACTATCTAATTCCATAACATTTTTATCACCCCAAAAAGAAACCCCATATCATAAACAGTACCCCCATTACATTTCCACTCAATTCCCGCCAAACCCTAAATTACATTCTCTTTTTATGGATTTACTTATTCCACATGTTTTATAGAACACAATCATACAATATGCATTTTTATGTATGGTTTCTTTCAGTTAATATGTTTTTAATGTTCATCCATGTTATATAGCATGTATAAGTGCTTCTTTATATTTTATGATTGAACAATATCCATTGAACATATCCATTGTATGGATATGCCACATTTTGTTTATCCATTCATCAGTTGGATACACTGTTACAATTTGGATTGTTTCCACTTTTTGGCCATTTGAATAATGCTGTCTTTTGGAGATAGCATATAGTTGGATCATGTTTTTATAACAATTCTTCCAATATCTGCCCTTCAACTGAAGAATTTGGTCCACTTGCATTTAATGTACTTACTAATAAGGTAGGCATTATGTCTACCATTTTGATACTATATTTATTTTCTATATATCTGGAATGCTTTTCCCTCAGGTATCCACAAATTTCACTCCTTCAAGTCTTTATGATCTTTTCTCAAATATCAGCTTCTCAGTTATGTCATTCCTGGCTGGCCTGTTTAAAATTAGAGCATTTCTAACACATACATTTCCTAACTTCATTTCCTGTTTGATGTTTTCTCTCCAGTACTTATCATTATCTAAAATACTATATATTAAATTTATTCATTTTGCTTAATGTATGTATTATGTTGTATAGAAACAAATTTAGTGCATTACACCATAAGCTCTGTGAGGGTAGGGTTTTTTTTCCTGTTTTATTCACTGGTGTATCTCTAGCACCTAGAAAAGTCTTGCCCATAGTAGATAAGGCTTGCCTATAGTAGATGCCCAATAAATATTTTGTTGAATGAATGGTCAAAATAACTGGTCATCTTTTTCTATGAATCTGTCAGTGGAAGCTGGTTATTTTCTTTTCAGTCAAAAACACTATGAAAATTTCAGAAACTGAATTTTAAATGCTGTGTTTAGAGAAAATTAAAAGAGAAGTCATTTATGAAGCTTATTATATGTGATACACAAGGCTTGCAGATGCTAACATGGGGGATTTGCAAAATAGAATTCAATAGATACATTAATTGAAGTCTCTGCATAATCGGAAGGTGAAGTTGACCTGGCTCAGGGGGGCTCCTAACTTCAGCATATCTCTTTCTTCTTACAGATGGGGCAAGAAGTGTTAAGCAGCTGCAGTCATCCCAAACATAATCACTTACCTCCAAATCCAGATATCTTTCTGCCACTTAACATTCTGTCTTTGCTATTTCAAGGGCCCTCAAACTCAGCGTATCTAAAACCAAAATATATTTCTCTTTACATGGAATCCTTTTCCCAAGAATGCCATTTCAATCATCCTATTACACAACCATTATTGACACATCACTTTCCATAAGTCCTAATATAAAATCTATCATCAAATACTGTTTCATTCACTATCTAAATAGTTAACAAAATTATCCATATTTTTCCATCTCCATCACTACTATCCTAATTCAGGCTACTATCATCTCTGTTTTGCTTCCTGCAGTAGATCCTTAACTGATCTCCCCTCTGCCACTTTTATTCCTCTTTGATCCATTCTACACACTTCAGCAAACATTGTTTCTATTAAAACTTCTGCTTAAAATATTTTATCATCATCTCTCCTAAGAGAAAGAAAAAAATTCTGAATTTGACCCAAAGCTCTGAATGGTTTGGTTCCTGTCTACTAATTTTGGACCATTCTCCCTCTCCCTACTTATACAGCTGCTACACTGACCATTTCTCATTTCTTGAAATGCATCTTGTTCCCTCCTGCAGTTTTGTTTCTATTTCCTGACTCTCTTCCTCTCTCATTCTTTCTCCATATACATATATTCTTGTCTACCCACTCAGAGAATTATTATTACACATCCAGCAGATCTAAGCTCAAACCTTTCTTATCAAGAAAGCTTTTCCTACCATCTTCTCCCTCCATAACTCCACATATCCAAATTAGGTATCTCTGTTATAATTCTCCTATAAATCATGTTCCTTTTTCTCATAGCACTTATTTGGTTTGCCATTAAATGCCACTTACTTAAAAGGTTACTTAATTATTATTAATATTTTAAGCTCTGCAATATTGAGACCATGCCTATTTTTGCTCCATATGTTTTGCCCAAATACAGTGCCCAGAGCAATTAATATTTATTCAATGAATGTATTATATAGCTTTGTATCGAGTAGATCGTAACTTGGTGTTATGGTGCCCCTATGACTTCCTTTTTGCATTACCCTCACTAATGTCACCCTACCCCCATCCTCACAGTGACAACTCCACACAGCACACATGGTTATCTCAAGCTCTCAGAACAAATAAAGAAGACAACACTGCTCAATCATGTGATTAAGGACCCAAAATAATAATAAAATTGTAGCAGGCAAATACATGGGCCACCGCATACAAAAAAGATGGTTACATCAGTACTTGCTGATCTCTATACACTCTTTTATCACTCACACGTGTACAGATTATCATATTTTTGTAAATAAGTAAATGTTTATATATATATATATGGAAATGTATATATGTATTGGAAGTACATGTACATATTGGAAAAGGAGTCATGATCATATATGCAGTCATTACTCAAACCCTCCTCTTCTTTAATTACCTGTTGACTCCAGACTCAGCTCCATGAGAACTGTGAAGTCTGCCAACTTTTTTCTTAATGAGTTCTTCCACTCTCCTTTTCAACCACCATTGCCCCTACTCTCATTCTTTTCTCATGATGTATCAGGATACCCTGTGGTTCTCTAGATACCCAGTTTCACCTCTTCCACCTCCCGTCTTGCGCCTCCTTCACCTTATTTCCCCTGCTGTTGCATGTGAAGGATATTATCAGGTGATTTGTAAATACCACAAATTGTTATCCCCCCTGAGGAGGAAAAAAACCCCTCTTCTGGTAGCCTTACATTTACATAAAGTAGACTGGCAGATGATAATTTTGGCGGCAAGAAATATTATACGTGTCTCTTATCCAAAGAACGTAGGTATCCTCTAGCAACCAAAGACAACCCAGATCTTTTCCCAGTGGTGCTGTTCTTAGCTAGTATTAAAAAAAAAAAAAAAAAAAAGTCAGTGCAATATATAAGGAAATGTATCCTTTTAGAGCTATTCGAATATTTTAAAAGAAAGAACCACACCCTGAAAACTAAACATTATAGTGCTTCCTTATAGCTTTTCTCCATGCCTTTGGAAACTTCCCAACTATTTTCATATGTGCTTAGTAGTACTCCTCCACCCCCTTGATTGATGTGGTTTGAATGCTGTAGTTCCCTTGTCATCCTAAGTTACTTTCCAAAATGGTCTGTTTCCTCTCAAACTTCAGGCATTTAAACTCACACTCTGACAACAGCCAAGGCAGTTCTTATGAAGATCAAATTAACTTACCATCAAGGACATGTAAAAAAATTTTTCTGGATCCTAGACAGTGTTCTTAGATGTTCCTGGACGTGACTGAAGCTCTAAAACATGTTCTAACTATAATCACTACAAAAAACGAATTATATTTATTTAAAATTAAAGAAGACTGATTTTTAAATGTCCACTTTTCCTCTATAAAATCATTTAAGCTTCACAGTGATTACATGCATCAAACAAAGAGAGGATCTGAAGAAATTCTCCCCGGCCCCTGTATAACAGAAGAATTAGTCTCTTATTCCATCTTTGATGATCTGTGTAGTTCAGGAAAAGAGCCTTATTTTGGCCTGAATTACTTGGGCAATGCCTCAGCTGTGGACATCCTTAATCAAGTGGGATGGGTGCCTTTGTAGCCGCAAACTGACGTTCTCATCAAATTTTTCAATTAAAATTTAGAGATAAAGTTTCCATTCTGTACAAAAGATACCAGAAAAAAAGAAAATGTATTCACAAAATCTATGCCTTATAAAGATGCAACAGAAGTTTGTAGAACTGTCAGTTATATTGACCTCTGTCTCCACCCATCACCCACCCTTGACCACACCTGCTAAACATAGTCCTCCATTTGCAGCGTGGCCTCAGGAGATGGGGATATCAGCTCCCTGTTGCTTAAATAAGATACCAGGATATAAATGCTTGACTCCAAAGTTCTTAACATTCACAAAGGATACCATGTTCTGTTGTCTTTACCTCATGTTAGTATCTCTAGAATTCCTCCACTTAACATCCCCACTGGCTCTACTTGACTCCACAGCCAGCTCTTGCTAGATTAAGGGAGAACCTCTGCCCGATTTCTTCAGCCGCGCCTCTTAATAGTTAGATTTTTCTACCTTGTCCCTCTCACACCCGATACTTCAACAAAGCTAATATATTGACAGGTCCCAGTATATATCACGCTCACTTTTACCCCTGGACGTTGTGCACTCTGCTTCTTTTGTTTGGATGTTTTTCCTGCCTTAGCTACTTCTTGTCTTCTATTTTTCCTTCAGGGCTGAGCCCAGTAATTAGCCTTCCTGACTTTTTCCACCACCACAAGTCTGAAGGGTATCCCTCCTCTGTGTCCTTTCATCCAAAAGAAATTTACGACAAACAGAATTAAACTGATGTTTTAACTAATATAGTTTTATTATGATAAAAAATATATTTTCCATCAGACTTCACGAATTACTGAAAAATAATGTGCATTTCCTTTTTGGCTACACTCTTGCACCTCAGAAGCTAGGGATGCCGAGATTAGGTCAAAGGAGTGAAGCGGCTAATGCCACAGCACTTTACTAGGGTAATTCAGTGGACAGATTCTGATGGCCTGCCTCACACCAGATTCTTGAAGCTTCTTGACATACAGACTTGTTCATAAAAAGTACAGGTCTCTATAATTTGGCATCCTTTCCTTCTCAATTTTATAATCCACAAGAGAATGTGATGATTAAACTCATTAGAGTTGAAGCATTTCCTTCTCTCTGTAAACACCTATCTCTACTATTGTTTTCCTCTCAACCGAAAAGCCTCAGAACTGTGTTATGTTCTATAATTACAACGTAGCTTCAATATATATGGCTCAGTACAGAACATTTTTTCCTTTATGTGTTTTTCTGTCATTACCTAAAATTGCAGTCATTTAAAAATTTTGTGGATGAAAGCAGAGACAAATGAGTTTAAAAGATTTGAATTCTTTCACCAAAAAGGAAAAGTAATTTGCTTTTCAAAATCCCCACATGAGAAGGGTATAAATAAGGTCTAAAAGTAGTCAAAGTTGGGTCTCATACCCACAGACACTGCCCAAGCTGTGTTGTCTTCCAATCTTAGTGACTCTAAAGGGTCCTTCCAGTCTCTCTGCTTTACCTTAGGAAAGTACACTAGCTCACTCAGATTCACTGTAAAAGATGGACCCAGCTTTAAATAGGGTCCTTCTTCCATTTGCATCTGGAGGAGGGGCTTAACTGGGAGTAGTAAGTCTTAGGAGAAGCAAATATGGGGAGGGAGAGACTTCAAGACCCTCAAACTTTAATTGTCTCTGCATGAGGCATGCTCTATCCCAGAGGAGTAGAAGAGTTAGTTTAGAAACTATTCTGTCCACTATTAGATGATGTGAGTTAATATTCTATATTAGTCAAATATTTAAGTCAATAAAGTTGATACTTATAATAGTATTTAATCATTAAATCATCACTGATTACTTTTAATATGTCTTTGGTTATGAAGTTACTTTAGTGTTTTACAGGACCTCAAAATTCCCATTAAAGGAAAATTCTTGTTGATGTGAATTAAATATATTTTTATTATCTAACTCAAAAATTAAAAGAGCCGATTACTTAATAATTCTGCTAAAGATATGGATTATTTTTTGCCTTTTTTATACTCCCTCTTAACAGCTGCTGGAGAGCAATGGTGTTGTTTTGTATTTGTGTGCCCATACTCTCAGGCCAGATGAATAGACTCCATTGATCTTGGATGTGTAGATGAATGTTTTTCATAAATTTGAGGAGTTTCCAATCAATATTTCTTCTGCTCCTCTCTGTCCTCTCCTTCTGGTACTCCCATTTTACAAATATTGATGCACTTAACGGTGTCCCACATTTCTCTGAGGTTCTGTTCATTTCTCTTCATTTCTTTTTCTCCCTATTCTTCAGGTTGCATAATGTCTAAAGATTATATTCAAGTTCATTCTGCCAGTTAAAATCTACTGTTGAACCCTCTAGTGAATTTTTTATTTCAGTTATTTTACTTTACAGTAAAAACCAGAATTTCCATTTGGTCCTTTTTAATGATATCTTTATTGAAAAATTTTGAAATTTATTGAAAATGTCATTAATTTTAATGATCTCTTTATATTCTCTATTTCATGAGACACTGTCAACACTTCTCCCTTTGTTTCTTTAAGCATGGTTTTGTTTGGTTCTTTGAACATATTTATAATGGCAACTTTAAAGTCTTTATTAAATCTAATATTTAATATTAGATTAAATATTAATTTAAAGACAGGCAGTTTTTGTTGCCTGCTATTTCCCCAGACATGTAGGTTTTCCTTTCTTTGTATGTCTTGCATTCTTTTTTTTCCCTTTGGAAACTAGACATTTTAGGTAATATAGCAAGACTAGGTATTGGTTCTCTGGCCCTTCACAACATGGTTTGCTATTGCTCTTTGCTTATTTGTTTAGTGATTGGTTTGATGAGTTTAGTGAAGTCTGTTTTCTCCCCAAATTGTGAAACATCTAACATTGTTCTTAGATGGAGCAGCCTTGAGCATGCAGTCACTCTGGGATGGCAGTGATTTTGGCAGGGCTCTCTTTGACTGTTTCTCTCCCTGGCCACAACCAGCTGTTAAGCCCCACTGATTGCCAGCTGACTGCTCTATTGCTTTCAACAATGCTCTGGGGCATAAATTGCTCCACAGGCTGATCTAATTAAATTCAGGATCTGTTGTTAGTGATAGTTTTTGAGGTCAGTGTTTCGGAATTGTTCGACCCCAGAAAGGCTCTTCTTTTTTTTTAATTTTTTAATTTAATTTAATTTATTTTTTATACAGCAGGTTCTTATTAGTCATCAATTATATACACATCAGTGTATACATGTCAATCCCAATCGCCCACTTCAGCACACCACCATCCCCAGCCCCCATGGCTTTCCGCCCTTGGTGTACATATGTTTGTTCTCTACATCTGTGTCTCAACTTCTGCCCTGCAAACCGGTTCATGTGTACCTTTTTTCTAGGTTCTACATACATGCGTTAATGTACGATATTTGTTTTCTCTTTCTGACTTACTTCACTCTGTATGAAAGTCTCTAGATCCATCCACATCTCAACAAATGACTCAATTCCATCCCCTTTTATGGCTGAGTAATGTTCCATTGTATATATGTACCACAACTTCTTTATACATTTGTCTGTCGATGGGCATTGAGGTTGCTTCCATGACCTGGCTATTGTAAATAGTGCTGCAATGAACATTGGGGTGCATGTGTCTTTTTGAATTATGGTTTTCTCTGGGTATATGCCCAGTAGTGGGATTGCTGGATCATATGGTAATTCTATTTTTAATTTTTTTAAGGAACCTCCATACTGTTCTCCATAGTGGCTGTATCAATTTACATTCCCACCAACAGTGCAAGACAGTTCCCTTTTCTCCACACCCTCTCCAGCATTTGTTGTTTGTAGATGTTCTGATGATGCCCATTCTCACTGGTGTGAGGTGATACCTCATTGTAGTTTTGAATTGCATTTCTCTAATAATTAGTGATGTTGAGCATCTTTTCATGTGCTTCTTGGCCATTTGTATGTCTTCCTTGGAGAAATGTCTATTTAGGTCTTCTGCCCATTTTTGGATTGGGTTGTTTGTTTCTTTAATATTGAGCTGCATGAGCTGTTGATATATTTTGGAGATTAATCCTTTGGCCATTGATTCATTTGCAAATATTTTCTCCCATTCTGAGGGTTATCTTGTTTATGGTTTCCTTTGCTGTGCAAAAGCCTTGAAGTTTCATTAGGTCCCATTTGTTTATTTTTGTTTTTTTTTTCCAGTACGCAGGCCTCTCACTGTTGTGGCCTCTCCCACTGCGGAGCACAGACTCTGGATGCACAGGCTCAGCAGCCATGGCTCACGGGCCTAGCCGCTCCGCAGCATGTGGGATCTTCCCGGACCGGGGCATGAACCCGTGTCTCCTGCATCGGCAGGCGGACTCTCAAGGAAGACCCTATTTTTGTTTTTATTTCCATTACTCTAGGAGGTTGATCAAAAAAGATCTTGCTTTGCTTTATGTCAAAAAGTGTTCTTCCTATGTTTTCCTCTAAGAGCTTTAGAGTGTCCAGTCTTACATTTAGGTCTGTAATCCATTTTGAGCTTATTTTTGTGTATGGTGTTAGGGAGTGTTCTACTTTCATTCTTTTACATGTAGCTGTCCAGTTTTCCCAGCACTGCTTATTGAAGAGACTGTCTTTTCTCCATTGTATATCCTTGCCTCCTTTGTCATAGATTAGTTGACCATAGGTGTGTGGGTTTATCTCTGGGCTTTCTATCTTGTTCCATTGATCTATATTTCTGTTTTTGTCTCAGTACCATATTGTCTTCATTACTGTAGCTTTCTAGTATAGTCTGAAGTTGGGGAGTCTGATTCCTCCAGCTCCATTTTTTTCCCTCAAGACTGCTTTGGATATTCGGGGTCTTTTGCATTTCCATACAAATTTTAAGATTTTTTGGTTCTAGTTCTGTAAAAAATGCCATTGGTAATTTGATGGGGATTGCATTGAATCTGTAGATTACTTTGGGTAGTATGGTCATTTTCACAATATTGATTCTTCCAATCCAAGAATATGGTATATCTCTCCATCTGTTGGTATCATCTTTAATTTCTTTCATCAGTGTCTTATAGTTTTCTGCATACAGGTCTTTTGTCTCCCTTGGTAGGTTTATTCCTAGGTATTTTATTCTTTTTGTTGCAGTGGTAAATGGGAGTGTTTCCTTAATTTCTCTTTCACATATTTCACCATTACTGTATAGGAATACAAGAGATTTCTGTGTGTTATTTTGTATCCTGCAACTTTACCAAATGCATTGATTAGCTCTAGTAGTTTTCTGGTGGCATCTTTAGGATTCTCTATGTATAGTATCATGTCATCTGCAAACAATGACAGTTTTACTTCTTCTTTTCCAATTTGTATTCCTTTTATTTCTTTTTCTTCTCTGATTGCTGTGGCTAGGACTTCCAAAATTATGTTGAATAACAGTGGTGAGAGTGGACATCCTTTCCTTGTTCCTGATCTTAGAGGAAATGCTTTCAGTTTTTCACCATGGAGAATGATGTTAGCTGTGGGTTTGTCGTATATGGCCTTTATTATGTTGAGATAGGTTCCCTCTATGCCCACTTTCTGGAGAGTTTTTATCATAAATCCGTGTTGAATTTTGTCAAAAGCTTTTTCTGCATCTATTGAGATGATCATATGGTTTTTATTTTTCAATTTGTTAATATGGTGTATCACATTGATTGATTTGAGTATATTGGAGAATCCTTGCATCCCTGGGATAAATCTCACTTGATCATGGTATATGATCCTTTTAATGTGTTGTTGGATTCTGTTTGCTAGTATTTTGTTGAGTATATTTGCATCTATATTCATCAGTGATACTGGTCTGTAATTTTCTTTCTTTGTACTATCTTTTTCTGGTTTTGGTATCAGGGTGATGGTGGCCTCCTAGAATGAGTTCAGGAGTGTTCCTTCCTCTGCAATATTTTAGGAAGAGTTTGAGAAGGATGGGTGTTAGCTCTTCTCTAAATGTTTGATAGAATTCACCTGTGAATCTATCTGGTCCTCGCTTTTGTTGGTTGGAAGATTTTTAATCACAGTTTCAATTTCATTACTTGTGATCGGTCTGTTCATATTTTTTATTTCTTCCGGGTTCAGTCTTGGAAGGTTATACCTTTCTAAGAATTTTGTCCATTTCTTCCAGGTTGTCCATTTTATTGGCATAGCGTTGCTTGTAGTAGTCTCTTAGGATGCTTTGTATTTATGCGGTGTCTGTTGTAACTTCTCCTTTTTCATTTCTAATTTTATTGATTTGAGTCCTCTCCCTCTTTTTCTTGATGAGTCTGGCTAATGGTTTATCAATTTTGTTTATCTTCTCAAAGAACCAGCTGTTAGTTTTATTGATTTTTGCTATTGTTATCTTTGTTTCTATTTCATTTATTTCTGCTCTGATCTTTATGATTTATTTCGTCCTGCTATCTTTGGGTTTTGTTTGTTCTTCTTTCTCTAATTTCTTTAGGTGTAAAGTTAGATTGTTTATTTGAGATTTTTCTTGTTTCTTGAGGTAGGCTTGTATAGCTATAAACTTCCCTCTTAGAACTGCTTTTGCTGCATCCCATAGGTTTTGGATAGTTGTGTTTTCATTGTCATTTGTCTCTAGGTATTTTTTGATTTCCTGTTTGATTTCTTCAGTGATCTCTTGGTTATTTAGTAAAGTATTGTTTAGCCTGCATGTTTTTTTCTTTTTTTATGTTTTTTCCCCTGTAATTGATTTCTAATCTCACAGCATTGTGGTCAGAAAAGATGCTTGATAATGATTTCAATTTTGTTAAATTTACTGAGGCTTCATTTGTGACCCAAGATGTGGTCTATCCTGGAGAATGTTCTGTGCACACTTGAGAAGAAAGTGTAATCTGCTGTTTTTGGATGGAATGTCCTATAAATATCAATTGAATCTATCTGGTCTATTTTGTCATTTAAAGCTTCTGTTTCCTTATTTATTTTCATTTTGGATGATCTGTCCATTGGTGTAAGTGAGGTGTTACAATCCACCACTATTATTGTGTTACTGTCGATTTCCTCTTTTATAGCTCTTAGCAGTTGCCTTATGCATTGAGGTGCTCCTCTGTTGGGTGCATATATATTTATAATTGTTATATCTTCTTGTTGGATTGATCCCTTGATCATTATGTAGTGTCCTTCCTTGTCTCTTGTAACATTCTTTATTAAAGTCTATTTTATCTGATATGAGTATTGCTACTCCAGCTTTCTTTTGATTTCCATTTGCATGGAATATCTTTTTCCATCCCCTCACTTTCAGTCTATATGTGTCCCTAGGTCTGAAGTGGGTCTCTTTTAGACAGCATATATATCGGTCTTGTTTTTGTACCCATTCAGTGAGTGTGTCTATTGGTTGGAGCATTTAATCCATTCACGTTTAAGGTAATTATCGATATGTATGTTCCTATGAGCATTTTCTTAATTGTTTTGGGTTTGTTTTAGTAGGTAGGTCCTTTTCTTCTCCTGTGTTTCCCACTTAGAGAAGTTCCTTTAGCATTTGTTGTAGAGCTGCTTTGGTGGTGCTGAATTCTCTTAGCCTTTGCTTGTCTGTAAAGCTTTTGATTTCTCCATCGAATCTGAATGAGATCCTTGCTGGGTAGAGTAATCTTGGTTGTAGGTTCTTCCCTTTCATCACTTTAAGTATATCATGCCACTCCCTTCTGGCTTGTAGAGTTTCTGCTGAGAAATCAGCTGTTAACCTTATGGGAGTTCCCTTGAATGTTAGTTGTCGTTTTTCCCTTGGTGCTTTCAACAATTTTTCTTTGTCTTTAATTTTTGCCAATTTGATTACTATGTGTCTTGTCATGTTTCCTCTTGGGTTTATCCTGTACGTGACTTGCTGTGCTTCCTGGACTTGGGTGGCTATTTCCTTTCCCATGTTAAGGAAGTTTTCAACTATAATCTCTTCAAATATTTTCTCGGGTCCTTTCTCTCTCTCTTCTCCTTCTGGGACCCCTATAATGTGAATGTTGCTACATTTAATGTTGTCCCAGGGGTCTCTTAGGCTGTCTTCATTTCTTTTCATTCTTTTTTCTTTATTCTGTTCTGCAGCAGTGAATTCCACCATTCTGTCTTCCAGGTCATTTATCCATTCTTCTGCCTCAGTTATTCTGCTATTGATGCCTTCCAGTATAGTTTTCATTTCAGTTATTGTATTGTTCATCTCTGTTTGTTTGATCTTTAATTCTTCTAGGTCTTTGTTAAACATTTCTTGCATCTTCTCGATCTTTGCCTCCATTCTTTTTCCGAGGTCCAGGATCATCGTCACTATCATTACTCTGAATTCTTTTTCTGGAAGGTTGCCTATCTCCACTTCATTTAGTTGTTTTCCTGGGGTTTTATCCTGTTCATTTAGCTGGTACATAGCCCTCTGCCTTTTCATCTAGTCTATCTTTCTGTGAATGTGGTTTTTGTTCCACAGGCTGCAGGATTGTAGTTCTTCTTGCTTCTGCTGTCTGCCCTCAGGTGTATGAGGCTCTCTAAGAGGCTTGAGCACGTTTTTGGATAGGACAGACTGGTAGTGGGTAGAGCTGACTGTTGCTCTGGTGGGCAGAGCTCAGTAAAACTTTAATCTGCTTGACTGTTGATGGGTGGGGCTGTTCCCTCCCTGTTGGTTTTTTGACCTGAGTCAACCCAACACTGGAGCCTACCTGGGCTCTTTGGTGGGGCTAATGACAGACTCTGGGAGGGCTCATGCCAAGGAGTACTTCCAAGAACTTCTGCTGCCAGTGTCCTTGTCCCTGTGGTGAGCCACAGCCACCCCCACCTCTGCAGGAGACCCTCCAACACTAGCAGGTAGGTCTGTTTCAGTTTCCCCTGGGGTCACTGCTCCTTCCCCTGGGTCCCGATGCGCACATTACTTTGTGTGTGCCCTCCAAGAGTGGAGTCTCTTTTTCCCCCAATCCTGTCGAAGTCCTGCAAGCAAATCCCACTAGGCTTCAAAGTCTGATTCTCTAGGAATTCCTCCTCCCGTTGCTGGACCCCCAGGTTGAGAAGTGTGACATGGGGCTCAGAACCTTTACTCCAGTGGGTGGACTTCTGTGGTATAAGTGTTATCCAGTCTGTGAGTCACCCACCCAGCAGTTATGGGATTTGATTTTACTGTGATTGCGCCCCTCCTACCATCTCATTGTGGCTTCTCCTTTGTCTTTGGATGTGGGATATCTTTTTTTTTGAGTTCCAGTGTCTTCCTGTCAATGATTGTCCAGCAGCTAGTTGTGATTCTGGTGTCCTCACAACAGGGAGTGACAGCACGTCCTTCTACTCTGCCATCTTGGTTCCTCTCCCTCAGAAAGGCTCTTCTTAATTGTCCTTTTTACTGCTCTTCTCTGGTAAACTAGCTGGCTTATGGTTTAGCTTACATCTCTAATGGAATCTATACATCTACACTTAATTGCTTTTCACTACAACCTCCATTGTTTTTGAGAGTGCCCTTAAGCTTGAACTTCCCCAGGCTCTGTTCAGTTGCTGTCTTTTTGACCTGCCTTTATCCTTGGGCAAAATCTCTGATCTCCTCTGAATCTCAAAGTGGAGAAAGTAACACACTGCCTTTCTCTCAGTGACACCCGTGCTTCAAGATCTGGGGCACTTAGCAGTGAGGCAGAAGTTGCAGACAGTAGGGTTCAGTCTCAGTTTGCCAATTTTGACATGGAACCTCTGTCTCATGAACAGGCCAAGTGTGATAGGGCTTCAGTATTCACTACATCCAAGGTGGAGCTCCTGTCCCATGAGAAGAGGCTAGATGGAAGAAGAGAGCCCCCAACTCTTGGCAATACTTAGCCAGAACTTAGCGTTTACAACATGTAGCTGGGAGCAGGATGAGAAATACTGACATCCTGCCCTTCTGGGAAGATACCATAGCCTCTGACTGGGAGCTGCAGGAAGAGAAAACCCTGCGTTCTTGGCTGCACCCATCTGAAGTACAGTTTCCATTACGCTGAGCTGAAGAGGGGGGATGGGGGGAGCAGGTTGTGGTTCAAATGTCACACATTTTTGCTCTTTTCACCAAATTTTCAGAAGGCTTTCTTGAGTGTTTCTTTACTTGCTGTATGCCTTTAGGACTATTTCGAGAAACTTCAAATAATTTGGGTTTTTAAAAATAATTTTCACCGGTTTTGCTGGGGAATGGGTCCATGGAGCTCCTCACATTGCCATGTCATGCATTCATTATTAGTGAATGAGCATATCTGAACCAGATGATTGGACTCGCGATACCAAGGACCTGCAGCTCTTATTTGGAAGGGCAGATGCCAAAATACTACATCAAGAATTTTCATGAAGTAAAGAGATCTTGGTCTATTCCAATGGGTTACAAAAAGCTGTAGTAAATGGTTACCATGAGAAAGTGAAGATAAGGGGATAATTATTAGAGAAAATGAAAAAGCCAGAGAGAAAAAGAGGAGCTGTGTCTGAGGGACCACGTAGCTTCATTGATACCAATTCTATTTATTGTGAGGTCAGGTACTACTCTACTTATCATCTTGGAGCCTTGAGATCCCTGTTATCCTATTATATTCATACAACTACCTTAGCAATCAAATAAGACTAAAGAAAACAAGAATTCTCTAATAATGAAGCCTTAGGTTTTATTTTCTCTGCTCTCTTGCTTATCTGTCTCAGCAATACATTGGCATACAATAAAAGCCCAAACATCCTAAGGGTAAGATAATTAGGGAATGTCTGTTTGGGGAAAACTGCAGTTCAAATAGCCTGGAAAATTTTTTGATATAAAACACCTAGAAATACTGGATAAAATGTGTGACAAATAGTTGTTTTTTATTGTGGCAACACATATGTGTCTGTGTGTGTGTGTATATATACATATATATAAAACATAAAATCTACTATTTTAACCATTTTCGAGTATACAGTTCAGTGGCATTAATTACAGTCACATTGTTGTGAAACGGTCACCACCATACATCTCCAGAACTTTTGCATCCTCCAAAACTGAGACTCCATACACATTAAACAACTCCTTGTTCTTCCTGCGCTGCCCCCATCCTCTCTGGCAACGATTATTCTTTCTGTCTCTCTGGATTTGACTACTCTAGATAGCTCATACAAATAGAATTATTCAATATTTATTCTTTTGTGAATGGCTTATTTCACTTAGCATAATATCTTCAAGGTTCATCCATGTTGTAGCATGTATTAGAATTTCCTTCCTTTTTAAGGCTGAAAAATATTACATTCTATGTACATTTTTGTTTATCTACTCATCCTTCAAGTGGACACAATGCCTCCACTTTTTGGCTATTGTGGATAATGTTGCTGTGAACGTTGGTGTAATAATATCTGTTCAAGTCCCTGCTTTCAATTATTTGGGATATATACCCAGAAGTGGAATTGCTGAATCATATGGGAATTCAGTATTTAATTTTTTGAGGAACTGCCGTACTGTTTTCCATAGTGGCTGCACCATTTTATGTTTCTATCAGCCATGGGCAGGGGCTCCAATTTCTTCCCATCCTTACCCACACTTGTTGTTTTCTGGTGTTTTGGTAGTGCCCATCCTAATGGGAAACTGTAACAAACATACTTTTAAATCTGAGCATTCAGGAAGCAACACAAAAAAGGTGAAAGCCAAGGTAGCAGAGTATGGAAGAGGCTTAGGTTTTTGGCAGGGCGTAGGAGACTAATGTTAAGACCGTGCAAGGTGAGGAACTGAAAAAGTATGTGTGTAAAGCCAGGACCATCTAAGAGCCCTACCCTTGGTGGAAAAAAGATGTAGGGGGGAAAAGTCATCTGTCAGTTTATGGAGATGAGCAGAGAAATCTTGCTCATTTTAGTCTGGGGTAGAAAGTACAAGGATCTGGGTAAAAGATCTCTGAGAAATTGTAACCAAAGGTGTTCCCTCAAGCATATTTTAAATAAAATGTACCACTCCATTGTGGTCTAAGAATACAGAAGCTAGTATATGAGCACAAAAGTAGTCAGGTCATCCCATCTACTAATACTCATGGCAGAAGAAAACGTAAAATAACTTTGGAGATACATCCTCAATCCGATCCCCATAAAGTTTCCTTAAATAAAGTTCCACCACTCCTTTCCAACATAAGCATGTAGTCTGAAACTATAAGACATGAGAGAATATAAGCTATCAAAATCAAGGCTTTAAACGCAGCAAACGGTATAGTTACACTCCAAAGTAGACTATGAAAGCATCAGTAAATAATAACAGTAAAATATTACACTGTTTAGAGAAATATAAATGAAATAAAATAAAAAGATATAATACTTTCAAAATATACTAGGTTGATTTGAACAAAAATTGAATAAAATTTTCTACTAAGTGAAAAAATAAAATCACTGAAATTAAAAATAATCAATTAATTGTTAATATATAGTATCAGATACAACTATCATTATAATTCTAAAGTGATTGAATTAAAGTTCTAAAGTGATTGTCTCTAACACAGTTTGTATAAAATAGAAAGTGGAAAACACACAAAAAAAGAAATTAAAAGACATGGAGGAAACAATGAGAAAGGTCATTATGCCTCTTATGAGAGTTTTAAGAAGAAACAGAGATAACAAATCAAAGACAATGTTGGAAGATAATGGCTGAGAATTTTCCAGTGCAATGGAAGATGGGTCCTCAGATTCACTAAGTCACAAGCAAGATAGGACCAAAGTCACACCTAAATACAATATAATTAAACCAGAGTATCTTATAGCTATAATGATCTTAATAGCAGCCAGACAGAAAAGATAGCTTGACTAGAAAGAGAAAAAAAAACACCCCAAAACTTAAAAGCAGAAGAAAAATAATAGCCTCAAGCCTCAAAGTGCTGAGGTAAAATAAATGTCAACTAAGATTTTTATAGCCCCAAAATATTATCTTTAAAGCACAAGGATAAAACTATGACATATTCAAAGGAAAGAAGACCTGAGACAAAAATATAATGGAAGACCTGAGACAGAAAGGAAGACCTGAGACAAAAAAATAATGATGAGCAATAGAACTGGTAAATTTGTGCTAATATATACATCAGCAATAATTGTATAAACTCTAAGGAAAATAACAGAATAATTTGTTCAGGAACTAATTTAATGGAGAAAATCTTCAAAGTTAAAATATTCTAAGTTATTGTTTAGACATAGCAAAAGTAATGACTGACTTTCTTAATTATCTACCTACAAGGAGTAAAATTTTAAGAATAACCATAAAAAAGAGAAATAGAATACATTGCTTCTAAGCCAATAAAGAAGAAGAAAATCTTGATCAATCCAAACAAAATTTATAAAGGGAAAATAAGTATGGGCCAATGGGAAACACAAAATATGATAATAGAAATAAAACCCAATGAGTTTAATTAAGTTAAATTCAATACACATCCACTCAAGAACTGGACTTAAAACATAACAGCACTTAAGGTTAAATGTTTTTAAAAAAACAGGCACATAACAAGTAAACAGCAGTCAGTGTAGCTTTTATAATAGATATTAAGGCAAGAGGAAGTTGCATTTGTCACATTTTTTGACAGGTAGTAGGTACATGATACTACCTTTCTAACTTTTTGTTACAGCAGAAATACTTCCTAATGATAACAAAAGATGATAAAGGAAATGGCTCAGGGTTCAGAGTTAGGAAAAGGTCAAAAGCCATCTAGAAGAGCCCAAGTAGCCAATTAATACAAGGAGGATTTGGCCTCTAGCACTGAAAATGTCACTGCTGTTTTTGTATAATGATATAAAGTGCTGAGAAAACTGTCCATTGTGACCTGTGAACCAGTAACAAAAGAAGCACAAGTGTCATTTTGGCAAAGAGCTATTTTGGTCCCTTAGGACCAAAGCACTGAGCTTGCTTTTGTCTCTCTATCACTCCAGGCTTATTTGAACCAAGATCAAATTTCCAATCTACAGTTAGCTGTTAGGGTAACTGTGAGGGGCTCAGGTAGCCACTGGACTTTCCTGCCACCTGAGACAAATCTTGAGTGAGGAAGAGTGTCTTGGCAAACATTTCTAATTTGATGTCAACGAAGAATTGACGGAACACACACCCGCACGCGTTTATGCATGTGCACGCTATTTCCCGTAGCTGCTGAGAGATTTCTGGGCAAAGTAGGGGCAGCCAGGACAAAGGGGGATGGTGAAGACGAATTGAGTGTCATTAAAGGAAAACATCCAGCTTTTCATTAGAAAGTAAAGGGGGAGAAGGTGGGGAGAAAGAGAGGGAGAGAGTGAGGAGGAAAATGAGGGAGAAAAAGGAAGTGGAAGGAAAGAAGGGAAGAGGGGTGGAGAGGAGGGTGGAGGGGACAGGAAGAGCCTGAGCCAAACGTCAGTGTTTCTCAGAAGTCCACGTAGGTCTGCAGCAATATACCCAACAGTAAGATGAGACTTCAAACAGCTAGACTTTGCAAAGAACTGGACAGTAGCATAATCTAAACTCTGCCAAACCAGAACAAAAACCACATAAACAAAGTCTAGCACTGAAAGTCCATCATGTATGTCTTCTCTACATTATAGTAATATTGCAATATTATTATTAGCTAACATTTATATATATATATATATATACACATATATATATACACAAACATACATACACTAATTGAATTCTCACAGCAACCCTATGGAGTAAGACTTGTTTTATCCTCATTTTATAGATGGGGCGACAAAGCAGAGAGACCATAAATAACTTGTCTGGGTCCATGCAGCTGATAAGAGGTGGAGCAGGGTTCTGAACCTAAGTAACCTGGTTTAGAGCCTCTGTCTTAATCTGAAGGATGACCGCCCCTAGCCTTCAGAAAGGCAGGTGTGAGAGCTTGCTGCACACAAGCAAGCAGGGCTATAAGCTGGGACCCCGAGATCCTTCTCCACTCTCTAGGCAGCGTCAGTGTGGACGTTAGGAGTCCCAGTCACAAGCTGTGAGAGGAGGAAGGGGACCTGTTCCGGTGCTTTCTGCATCTCAGGGAACACTCGAAGCCAAGGCAGAGCCATAGTGATAAATAAAACACTCAACTCAAAGAGAGACCTGGTTTTCAGGTTGGTCCAGCCGCCTGCTGAGTGATTCCAAAGAGCAGAAAGGAAAGGGCAGGACACTGCAACGGATGAGACACTTTCCCTGCACGTCTCACTCGCTGCTTCTCAGAACTGTGGGCCTTGGCGAGCTCTTTTTAATAGCATCGTAAACTACATTGCAGAGTTAAGTAAATAAGTGTAGCGTCACTCTCTGGTGGAGCTCTCCTTTATTCCCTATTACGTGTGAGTCCCAGTTCCATTCAGATTCCATCACACCCCACAAAAGTCCCTGTCTCTCTATGGGTCTGAAATCCCTCCATTATATCACACGAGTTGGCAACGACTACCTCTGAAGTGCCAGTTCTCTGATTTTAAGACACTTATCTCAGAGCGAGCCCAGCACCTCACCCAAGGACCCCTGTGAATGGAAGACTGAGCTCTTCTCTCCAGGCAGTGAAGGACCAGCATGCAGTGTTGATCACACACCAGGGCAGGTAACGAAAATGAAATATTTATATTTGACTTGAGAAGCTCTCTAGGTCATTTTGCAGGAGTTCTTCCGTCTGGTTGTTCTTCTTAGATTAAAAATTTCGCCAGCATTCCAAGGGCATCCACTCACTCCTGCGCGGGGGCCCGGTCATGAGCAGGAGTGCCACTTCGGAATCAAACTCTGCCAAGTCTAATACTCAAAGTAGGTGAATGAGATTTGACTGCCTCCTAAATTGAAGGTCTGTGGAATTTCCTGGACCTGAAACAGAGGCCAGAACAAGGTCTGTATAGCAATGTTCACTAGGTGTCAGTGTTTGACAAACTGTCTTGCCAGCATCATTAGTGGAATGTTCATTTTGGCACAAACTGCCTACGGAAAATGCAATTAGGAAAAAAGTTGTGCAAATAGCAATTGGAAATTGAATAACCCGCCTTATTCCTTTTATTCAGATTACCCTTGACTACTAAGCTGAAATAAAGCTCCATGGGAAACAGCTTAGAGACTGTCACAGTAGCCTCTGCAGTGCATTGTCTACAGGGAGAGTGGAAAGAGCAGGCAAGAGTTTTCTTTGAAGCTGCCCACTTACTCTTCCTGCCACTTTCTTCCCTTTTTCTGGACACCATCCTGTTGCTGCTATGGCCATTAAACCAGCTTCCTTCCTTGACCATAGGTTAGTCCCAGTGCAGGGAGAGGAAAATCTCTTTCAAAGAATGGCATTTTAACATGAATTTGGCCTTGACAAACGTGCTTTGAACAGAGAGGCACTACTATATGCCCCATTTGTGATTTGGTAAAATAGCAAAGGGAATTTTTCCTTCACTCAACTAATTCAATCATCAACTGTGTACTAAACACAAGGTGCGAGCCACTGTTCTAAGTTCAATAGAAATAATAAATATCCTTGACTTCATGGATGTTGCTTTCTAGTTAGAGAAGACAGACCCAAAAAAAAGTGAAATCTATAGGAAGCTAGATGTTTAAAAACACTATGGAAAAAATAAAGAAGGGAAAGGAGAGAGTGGGTTCCTGGTATGGAAAGTGATTGCAAATTTATTATGGTGGAGGACCTGAGTAGGTGGCATAAGCACAAAGTCCTGAGAGAGGGAGACAGCAGTGCCATCTCAGGAAATGGCATCCAGGCAGAGGAACTGGCAAATGCAAATGCCTTGAGAGATGAAGGTACCTGGTGGGTTCAAGAAAGAAGCAAGGTCAGTGAGGCTGGAGGGTAGTAGGAAATGAGATCAAAGGAGTCAAGGGGAGTGGAAGGGTGTACGATGTAAAGGGCCTTTAGGCCATTGTACAGATGGGCATTTACTCTGGGAATCATCAGAGCATTTTGAGCAGAGGAGTGATACAATCTGACATGACTTTAAAAGATGACTCGTGAGGAGGTCAGGGTGCAAAGGCAGAAGCAGAGAGATAAGTTAGGAAGCTATTACAATAATTCAGGTGAGGTGGTGAGACTGAGGTGCTAAGAAGTAAAAAGATTCAGGGTATATTTTGAATGTGTAACTTAAAAGGACTTGCCAGTGTATAGTTTGCGGGGTGTGAGAAAAGAAAGGCATCGAGGGTGATAAATGCAAAAGGTTTTGACTTGAGCAACTAGCGCTGGTACTTCCTGGCAGGGGAGGAACGGTGTGGTGGGGAAAGCAGAGTTTAGTTTTGGACTTGCTAATTTTCATATGCCTCTTTAGGGAGCCAGAAAAAGGTTATGAGTAGGCAAACTGATGTACAAGTGTAGAGCTCAGGCAAATGGTTCAAAATGGAGATATAAATTTGGGGATGTCAGTGGATAGGTAGACTCTCAAGCCCTAAGATATGCAAAATCTCCAGGGAAGGAGTGTAGACAAAGAAGAAACAATGTGCCAGGGCTGAGTCCTGGGACACTTCAGCACTTGGAGGTTGAGTTGACAGGAAGGAACCAGCGAAAGAAACTGAGAACGAATGGCCAGAGAGGCAGGAGTAGGACCTGCAGTATGTGGTGTCCTGGAAACCAAGGGAAAAGAGTGCTCATTGGGGAGGGAGTGGTAAACCGTGGATCATGAAGCTGAGGAGACCAAGGTGGGTAGTGATGAGAAAAGAGTGTTTACAGACTCTAAGTTAAGTATCTTCTAGTATAGCCATTTCCTTGTGTTTGGAGTCGACATATAGTAGCTGGGATACTGCTAATATTTGGAAATAAAAATATTTTTCTTTTGCGTAATGTTTCTTTCTTCCTGACTATACAACTTTTGCTTTTACCCGTTGCCTTAGCCACACTTATGTGATTGCACGTTCATGTGCAGCAAGCACATGGAGGGGAACACACACACACACACACACACACACACACACACACACACACTGAGTTACTTCTGGAATCACCAGAGGCTGGCCCACTTGTGCTTCTGAGCAAGTTCTGAGAGATACCGTAAGGTATCCCTCTTCTGTCTTGTAAGGGGATGTCAGTTACTGCAACCTTCCCTATGCCTTCCCTATAGATGGGCCTTTAATGTGTTAGGAATTCTCAAACTTGGTAAAAGAGGAGGAGGATGTAATGTTATGATTAAGCACTTGACGTCATTTAATAATTAATCCATGACATTGTTACTTCTCCAAAAACATGCTAAGCCAAAATGTTTTGTCTGCTTGTTTGCCTCCTCCTCCTTCTCCTCCACTTCCTCTTCCCTTTTCTTCTGTAATATGACCAAATTTCAAGTAAATATTCTGAAAAGATTATGGTAAAATATAAGCAAATGAGACATGAGCCAACTTGAAAGAGCTCTCAATGGCCAAAAATGGAAAAGTTTGAGCAACAAAATAAGTGATGGTAGCATTGGATTATAACCCACAGAGTGAAATAAATATTCATGAGGGCATGCTAATATAAACCAAAAATTGAAAACATAAATCAATATTTTGTGTTACATAAACAGTACTGAGAAATAAATCTGTTCCTTGCTTTTTTTCATTTAACTTATTTGGAAGATTTAACCTTATAGTTATATACATTTGCTTCCTGTTTTCAACTGATGCACAGCTTTTCACCAGTTCACATATCCCTTATCTTAGAAGTAAACAGGTTTCTTTCAAATTCGCACTAGCACTAACTATGCTGTACAAACAGCCTTTAACGCAACTATCTTTATGGAACCATATGAGAATATTTCGCTGGGATATATATCCAGCAGCAGGATCTCTGGGTCATAGGACAAATACATATTTAATTTTTTAAAAAAATTTATTTATTTAATTTATTTATTTTTGGCTGTGTTGGGTCTTCATTGTAGTGCGCGCGCTTCTCATTGCAGTGGCTTCTCTCGTTGCAGAGCACGGGCTCTAGAGCACAGGCTCAGTAGTTGTGGTGCACGGGCTTAGTTGCTCTGTGCCCTGTGGCATCTTCCTGGACCAGGGCTTGAACCAGTGTCCCCTGCATTGGCAGGAGGATTCTTAATCACTGGGCCACCAGGGAAGTCCCCATACTTAATTTTACGAAGCACTTCCAAATTGCTTTCCAGAATGAATAAACCAGGCTATACTTTCACAAGCAGCTACAACCTTCCCATCTTTTCACATTTTTCCAAAACTTGATGCGGTTCACCCGTCCAAATTTTGAAATTCTGAGGGGTATTGTATTAGTTTCCATTAATGCTATAACAAATTAGTAGAAATGTAATGGCTTAAAACAAATCTAATTTATTATCTTATTCTGGAGATCAGAAATCCATAAAAGTACTTCTGGGCTAAAATGAAGATGTCGGAGATCCGTTCCTTTCTGGCAGCTCCAGGGAGGAATCTGTTTCCTCGCCTTTTCCAGTTTCTGGAGGCTGTCTACATTTCTTGGATCATGGTCCCTTCTTCCATTTTTAAAATCAGCAACGTGTTTGCTACAAATCTTCCTGTCACTCTGAACTTCCTGCTTTCCTTTTATAAAGACCCTTGTAATTACATTTGGCCCACCTAGATCAGGGGTCCCCAACCCCTGGGCCACAGACTGGTACTGGTCCGCAGTCTGTTAGGAACTGGGCCACACAGCAGGATGTGAATGGCGGGCAAACAAGCGAAGCTTTATCTGCCACTCCCCATCACTCGCGTTACCACCTGAAACATCACCCCACACCCTGGTCTGTGGAAAAACTGTCTTCCGCAAAACCGGTCCCTGGTGCCGAAAAGGAAAAGGTTGGGGTCTGCTGACCTGAATAATTCAGGATAGTCTCACCGTCTTAGAATTCTCAATCACATCTGCAGAGTCTCTTTGCCAAGTAAGACACATATTCACAGGTTCCAAGGATTAAAATGTGGACATATATTTTTTTGGTGGGGGGCGGGCAGAGGGCAGTATTCTACTTGTTACAAGTGTAAAGTTTTTCTAATCACCTTCAAGACAGTGGCAATAAAATAAAGGTCATATTCCATACCAAAGAAGCCATGTGAGCTTCTTTCTTTCAGTCACATGTATTGTCACATGACACTCATTTGCTGTGTGATACGGATATTGGAGTGTAGAAAAAGGACTTGTATAAGAATACTGAATCTTCAAACTAACACAAGTCAGACACTCCGTGAACCAGCTTCTAAATAAATCTGCAAGTTTCTGAACACCTGACAGATGAATAATGAAGCAGAAATTACTGTACCTTCGTCTAGCTCTAAGACACAAATTTAACTGAGAATACTCTTATTTGTTAAATGTCCAAATTCAACAGTGTTAGTGCACAAGTACTGATTGCACAAATGTTGCCATAGATTTGCTATGTTTCATCCCTGAAAACAAAATTGTTCCTAAATTTGTACACTGAACTTTATATTGCTGCTTACTTCAAGGGTGCAGGTCAGAACCTGAGAAAGAAAATAACCCCGGCATCTAAATTTCTTTTTTATTGAAAGCAGTAGAAGCCTTTTTCAAACAAACTCTTAAATTGATCACCAAGGTGTAATAATCTTAAAGCCAAGATCTCTGGTTGAAACCGACCCAAGATCCAAGCTCACTCACCCTCTTTCCTCTTTGCAGGAGCCCTGGTGGCACCTCTGAGGGGGTCCTAGGCTTTGAGGATCACAGCTTGACTAATTTAGGGGTAGTCTAGAGGGTAAACTCCCCAAACAAAGGAAAGAATACAGCAATTTTTGTGCATACAATGAACTTGTTTGGAAAGAAGAAGGCCTATTAGTGATTCATCAGTGATAGAAGAGCATCCTGCCTACAATAGAGAATCTGGAAGAGGTGTCACATAAAATAGTAACCAGAACATAGACACATTAATTTTCCAATAAAGGACCATCATAATTGGCTCGTCTGTAACAAGTGCGTTACTTGCAGCAGCACTCTTATAGCCGGCTTGTATAGCCATAGCAGGTAAATCTGGAGAGGAAGTTCCATATTAACTGCTTGGGGTAATATGTTGTAACATGGAGTAATTAGACATTTGCACTAGAAATTAGGAATACGAAGTTCTAATAATTGTGTTAAAACGTATGGTACAGCCAATCAAATTCCCAATATATGGAGAGGTACAATGTCTTGGTCACTTTAATGACTTTGCCAGGCTCTTGCTGATAATACTCTAAACTCTCAGGCCCCACTGAGTCCTCCCTATCATCTCACTGTCCCTAGAGTTCAGACACCACCACTCATCCCAACAAACCCACATTCAAATGCACACTCGGCAACACACAGCATGTCTATTATCTGCCTGGTGTCCCATCCAGTCTGGCTTCAAATCACATTTTATGGTCACTTCTCTCAGGTCTATTTTTAATATGCACAAAGACACAATATTCATATGGTCTTCTTAATTTAATCTGCTGCTTCACAGATGGTGAAAATGAGAAGGAGTTGGCAACATTTGCAGTCCTCCGATCAGGTTGATGGATTGTTTTTTATTTAAAACACTCAATTTAGAAATGTTTCTTAGACAGTTTGGCTTTTTATAAAAAACATTATCAACACACTTTCCACTCTGTTTTTAGTCATTGCCTTGTTTCCATCTGTCAAAGGGACTCTGTGCTTTTCTTCTTTTTTTAACAACTTCTCAAATGTTGAAATTTAACCAATAAGCCTCAACTGTGATTTGATTTGGCTTGAGTTACCTTTAATGCTATAAATTGACTTAAATATTTTGGCTGTAGTGGAGCAATCCACATAATTGGCTGCTGATATGGAAATTAGAAGGTGAATTAGCCAGGTACGGCCATACAAACTGGATTACAGAATAATATGATTGAAAGATTGGCTTGAGACACTGCAATGAAGCCCAAGTATCACTCATATGGAACAGATTGGATCTGTAATCTGGAACCCCAAGCTGGTGGTTTGGCTGCTAAAAGAAGCTCACAAGAGGTAAAAATGTTCGTTTAACTCCTTTCACTGCCCAGGAAGCTAGTTGTTTACAGAGTCTTGAGTAGGAAAACAAGCAACATGGTGAACAGAGACCACGGATTCTGATTCCATGTGAACATGGAATCACATGGTTCCCTGTTCAGCATGATTCCCTGCTGAACTGGAAAAGCTGCAGCCATATCTATTGAAAAGTCAGAAACTATCTTTTTATATGACATTATGTAGACCCTTAAATATTGCGCCATGGCCTGGAAATGAAGAAGAGTAAGAGACACATGCATTAGGCAGGGTTCTTCAGAGAAACAACAGAGAGAAAGAGACAGAGAGGGAGAGGGAGAGAGAGAGACAGAGAGAGACAGAGACGTAGAGAGAGACAGAGAGAGAGAGACATATTCATTTTAGGGAGTTGGCTCATGTGATTGTGGGGACTAGCAAGTCCAAAATTTGCAGAGCAGACCAGCAGGCTAGATATGCAGGGAAGCACTGCTGTTGTAATCTTGAATCTGAAAACAATCTGGAGGTAGAATGCTTTCTTCCTCAGGGGACTTCGACTTTTTCTCTTATGACCTTCAACTGATTGGTTAAGCCCCACCAACTTTATGAAGATTACCTAATCTGCTTTACTCAGCCTACTAATTTAAATGTTAAATTAACATTTAAATCAAAAATTTAAATCAACATTTAAATCAAACATTTAAATTAACATCCAAAAAAAATACCTTCACAGCAACATTTAGACTGGAATTGAACCACACATGTGGGCACTATAGCCTAGCTAAGTTGACATTGACCACCACAGAACAGTAACCTTTACTCTAGCTCTTTTATTTATCACTCAACAATGTTTACTGAGTCCTACCCTGTGCTAGGTAATCTCATAAACACTCAGGATGCAGTAGGTAATAAGACTGACCGGGTCCTGGCTTTCATGATGATCACAGCACAGCCAGGAATATGAACAAGAAGAAAACACAAGCCCTTGAGTGAGGCTTTGCCTACTGATTAGGAATTTTGGCTGAAGTCTGGGAAAAATGCTAATAATTATCCTGCTATTCTTTTTTTTTTTTTCTGGTACGCAGGCCTCTCACTGCTGTGGCCTCTCCCATTGCGGAGCACAGGCTCCGGATGCGCAGGCTCAGCGGCCATGGCTCACGGGCCTAGCAGCTCCGCGGCACGTGGGATCTTCCCGTACCGGGGCACAAACCCGTGTCCCCTGTATCGGAAGGCGGACTCTCAACCACTGTGCCACCACGGAAGCCCCTATCCTGCTATTCTAAAAAGAAGTGCTTGATTTCTGCAGTTATAAGCAAGCACATAATATATGAAGTATATGAAATCTTTTACTACAAAGTTGAGTAGGAAACTCATATGTCTCATAATGGCCTAACTTTTTTAGATTGTTTATACTGCATGGTATTCAAGGAGTATAGTTTCTGTCATTAAGATATTTCTATCTAGAGGAGTTCCCAAGATGGCAGAGTAGAAAGACTCTGAGCTCATCTCCTTTCATGAGCACACCAAAATTACATTTACATAGCAAATGAAATACTATTACAATGAAAAAGACCAGAACATATCAGAAGAGATCTTCTACAACTGAAGATATAAAGAATGAGTCACAACGAGACAGGTAGGAGGGGACAGACTTGAAATATAGTCAAGACCCATTTCCTGAGTGGGCGATCCACAAACAGGAGAATAATTACAATTGCAGAGTTTCTCCCTAAGAAGCGAGGGGTCTGAGTCCCACATTGGGCTCCCCAGCCTGGGGGTCCTGTACCGGGAAGATGAGCCCCCAGAATGTTTGGCTTTGAAGGCCAGTGGGATTTACTTTTGGGAGACCCAGAGGGCTGTGGAAAATAGAGACTCCACTCTTAAAGGTGCACACAAAATCTCACATGCTCCAGACCCATAGCAGAAGCAGTAATTTGAAAGGAGCCTGGGTCAGACCTACCTGCTGATCTTGGAGAGTCTCCCAGAGAGAAAGGAGGCAACTGGATTTCATCCTGGAGTCAGAGACACTGGTGACAACCATTTTTGTGAGCTCATTCTACTGCATGGACACTGGTGCTGGCAAGCGCCATTTTGAAATCCTCCCTCTAGCTTATTAGCCTCAGGACCCAGCCCCACCCCCAGCAGACAGGCTGCTTTAAGACCCCCTGAGACTATGGCTGCTGCAAACATGGCTCTGCCAACCAGAAGGCCCAGGACCCGGCCCCATATGCCAGTGCACAGGTGCTAGACCCAGGACTCCCAGGGCCTTACAGCCAGAAACCCCAGGATACAGCCTCACCACCAGTAGATGGACATCAGCCCCAGGACAACTGCAGCCCTGCATCCTGCCATGGCAGGACCCAGCCTACCCACCAGCAGGCAAGCACCAGCCCTGAGACTGGCTAGGCCTCGGCCTTGCCCACCAACAGGCCAACACAAGCCTCAGAACACCCCAGACCCCACATCAAGCTGTGTCAGGAACCAGCCCCGCCCACCAGTGGTCTGACACCAGCTCTGGGATCCCTGGGCTTTGCAACCAGAGCCCAGAACCTGACTCTGCCTGCCAGTGGACTGGTACTAGCCCCATAACCTGGCTTCACCCACTGGTCAGTGGGCATCTGCTCTGGAATCTCCTGGACCCCAAATCCACCCACCAGTGAGTCAGCAGTAGCCCAGGGTCCCCTGGGGTTTCACATCCAGCTGTATCATGACCCAGCCCCGCCAACCAGCAGCCAACAGCCTCTGCTCAAGGTAGGCCCTGGCAACCAACAAGACCAGGACCAGCCACATCTGCCAGACCACCCACAGTAGTCAGCCTGTCACAACAGAAGGACCCACACAGCCCACACAGGGGGCACCCCTAGAGCATATAGCTCTGGTGACCAGAAGGGAGTGTGCTGCTGGGACATCTTCTACAAAAGGCTATTTCTCTGAGGTTGGAAAATGTAACTGACCTACCAGATACATAGAAATAAAAACAGCAAGTTAGGCCAAATGAGATGACAGAGGAACATGTTCCAAATGAAGGAAGAGGATAGAACACCAGAAGAAGAAGTAAGTGAAGTGGAGATAGGCAATCTACCCAAGAAAAAGTTCAAGGTAATGATCATGAAGATGATCAAAGAAATCGGGAGAAGAATGGATGAACAGAGCAAGAAGTTAGAAGTTCTAAAGAAAGAGTTAGAAAATATAAAGAACAACCAAACAGAGATGAAGAATACAACAACTGAAATGAAAAATATGCTAGAAGGAATCAACAGTAGGCTAAATGATACAGAGGAAGGAATCAGTGAGGTGGAAGACAGAGTAGTGGAAATCACTGACACTGAACAGAAAAAAGAAAAAAAATGAAAAAAGAAATGAGGACAGTTTAAGAGACCCCTGGGACAACATCAAGTGCACTTACACTCGCACTATAGGGATCCCAGAAGGAGAAGAGAGAGAAAGGGGCTAAGAATGTATTTAAAGACACAATAGATGAAAACTTCCCTAACCTTGGAAAGGAAAAAGACACCCAAGTCCAGGAAGCACAGAGTCTCATACAGGATCAGCCCAAAGAGACCAAGATACAATGTAATTAAAATGGAAAAAATTAAAGATACAAAGAGAGTACTAAAAACAAGTGAAAGCAACAAGTTACATACAAGGGTACTCCCATAGGTTTATCAGCTGACTTTTTAAAAAAAATAATTAATTAATTAAAAAATTATTTATTTTTGGCTGTGTTGTGTGTTTGTTGCTGTGCGTGGCCTTTCTCTAGTTTCAGTGAGCGGGGGCTACTCTTTGCTGCAGTGTGCAGGCTTCTCATTGCAGTGGCTTCTCTTGTTATGGAGCACAGGCTCCAGGCATGCGGACTTCAGTAGTTGTGGTGTGCGGGCTCAGTAGTTGTGGCTCACGGGCTCTAGAGTGCAGGCTCAGTAGTTGTGGCACATGGGCTTAGTTGCTCCGTGGTGTGTGGGATCTTCCCAGACCAAGGCTCGAACCCATGTCCTCTGCATTGGCAGGTGGATTCTTAACTACTGCACCACCAGGGAAGCCCTATCAGCTGACTTTTCAACAGAAACTCTGCAGGCCAGAAGGGAGTGGCATGATATATTTAAGGTGATGAAAGGGAAAAACCCACAACCAAGAATACTCTACCACACAAGGCTCTCATTCAGATTTGATGGGGAGATAAAATGTTTTATAGACAAGCAGAAGCTAAAAGAGTTCAGCACCACCAAACCAGCTTTACAAGAAGTGTTAAAGTGACTTCTCTTAGCAAAAAAGAAAAGACCACAATTAGAAACATGAAAATTATGAAAGGATAAAGCTCATTGGTAAAGGCAAATATACAGTAAAGGCAGTAAATCAACCACAGACAAGGCTAGTAGGAAGGTTAAAAGACAAAGGTAGTAAAATCATCTATATCAACAATAAGTAGTTAAGGGTACACAAAACATTTAGATATAAAATATGATGTCAAAAACAGTAATTATGAGAGGAGGTGAGTAAAAATGTGGAGTTGAAATTAAGAAACCAGCAATTTAAAACAATCACATAAATATATAAGTTGCTAAATATAAACCTCATGGGAATTACAAACCAAAAATCTATAATAGATACACACATACAAAAGAGAAAAGAATGCAAATATAACACTAAAGATAGTCATCAAATCACAAGGGAAGAGAGCAAAAGAAGAAGGAATAAAAAAGAACTACAAAACAACCCCAAAACAATAACAAAATGGCAACAAGTACGTACATATTAATGATTACTTTAAATGTAAATGGACTAAATGCTCCAATTAAAATACATAGAGTGGCTGAATGGATATAAAACAAGACCCATATATATGCTGCCTATAAGAGACTCACTTCAGATCTAAAGACATACATAGACTTAAAATGAGGGGATCAAAAAGGCATTCTATGCAATGGAAATCAAAAGAAAGCCAGGGTAGCAATACTTCTATCAGGCAAAATAGACTTTAAAACAAGATTGTTACAAGAGACAAAGGAGAACATTACATAATGATCAAGGGATCAATCCAAGAAGAAGAGATAACAATTGTAAATATATATGCACCCAGCAAAGGAACATCTAAACACATAAAGTGACTGTTAATGGATATAAAGGGAGAAATTGAAAGTAGCAAAATAATAGTAGGGGCCTTTAACACCCCACTTACATCAATGGACAGATCATCCAGACAGAAAATCAATAAGGAAACACTGAACTTAAATGACACATTAGACTAGATAGACTTAATAGATATATATATAGAACCTTCCATCCAAAAGCAACAGAATATACATTCTTTGCAAGTGCACAGGGAACATTCTCTAGGATAGATCACATGCTAGGACACAAAACAAGACTCAGTAAATTTAAGAAAACTGAAATCATATCAAGCATCTTTTCCAACCACAAGGTTGGAATCTATGAGGCTAGAAATCAACTACAAGAAAAAAACTGCAAAAACACAAACACATGGAGCTTAAACAATATGCTACTACACAACCAATGGATCACTGAAGAAATCATAGAAGAAATTAAAAATTACCTGGAGACAGACGAAAATGAAAATACAACTATCCAATATCTATGGGACACAGCAAAAGTAGGTCTAAGAAAGAAGTTTATCATGATACAAGCTTACCTCAGGAAACAAGAAAAAGCTTTTCCTCTCTCGTCTTTTCCTTCTTTTCCTTTCCTTGCCAGCTTCCCTCTCTATGGCTGGCTGGCTGGCTTGCCAGTTTTACTTTGGTGAGGCATTACTGAGAATTCTTTTCCTACAGGAATGTTTTCTCTATGCTATCATCAGAAATCAAATGCCAACATTATGATCCACCTTCAGTAGGCCAGATAAATCTTCAGTGTTTATTAAAGGAAATATTTTTAACCTGTGCCATGAGGAGTCACACTATTTTAAGGCACATGACCCCTTGATACAACTAAGAGCCATACCGGGACTAACAGTGAAGTAGCTGTGGAGAGTGGCCATTTCTAATTTGAGTGACTCTTAGAAATAATGAAGAGCCTCTTTTCTAAGCTGTAAGTGAGGCTGTGTGAAGGAAGCAAAGAGGACAGGGGGCAGATAGAGGCGGGCAGCACAGTCTTATCTATCTTTTCTTCCTGGCTGAGCCTTCACTGAAGGTTTTTTTCAAGAAATTGAAAGTGTGCATGTCCTAGGGAAAATATCCATAGCATGTTTATAAAAGATCACTCTGGTAAGCTCTTGCCAAGCCTTCAGGATCGTAGCTGTCATCTGTGCCTATCCTTCATAGTCTGGAGAAAATGAATGATGATAATATTACTCATCTACAAGAGTTCAGCTTTCTCCATAAACACAGCTGTGTCGTGAGTCAAGCAAACTCAGTATGTGAAAATTTGGATTGACTGAAAAATAAACTGAAGATGATTATATGCACCATAAAAGAATTCTGTGCTTTATGAATGATTCATCATGGAATTATTTTGAATAATGGGGTCTCCTAATGATCCTGAAATACAGCTCTGTTTATAAGCACGTGATTAGCATGCAAGTGTTTAAGGCCTCATCAGTTGCACACAGAAAGGTATAAACACCCTGATGGTTCTCTTTTCTCTTTTGTGGAAGATTCTGTATATTTTTTCCAAAAACAGATCAGTTTTAAGTTACTTTATCATTTAGATGTGAATTTAGATTTAAGCTAACTTTTCCCTTAAGTTGACTCTTTAGGAAAACAATTTCTATTATTTCAATGCTAGTTAAATAATTTTGTCTATTTGACCACCTAATTCTAGAAAATAATAGAGACATTAGTTTAGTAAGAATATGGTTTGTAATCACATCACTTGTGTTTCTGCCATAACACTGCATCTAGGAATAATTCACACTCCATCATGGATAACACTGCATCTAGGAATAATTCACACTCCATCATGGAATGGAAAATAGGGGCAAAGAGAGTAGATTGTAGCATCAGAAAAACATGAATGATTTCACAACTTTATAGTGTCCATGTAGATGCCATTTTCCAGAAGTCAGTTTATGAGTATGTAATTACCAGACTAATATGTGAAACCATTTAAACCTGACCAAAGTTTATAAGATATAAGCAGGTAATGAGCAGCAAAAGGGAATACAGGAACATTCCGGTTCTCACTTCACAAGACAAGATGGGAAGGGGTATCAAGAGATATTGTCAAATGCTGCTGGAACAAAAAGAATGATCATTTAAAGCTCTAAAATGTAAAACAAACAAACAAAAAATGTGATAGCTGAAAACAATAAATGTACTTATCAAAAACTGGGAGACGAGAGAAATGGGGTTTAACTTAACTAAGTCCTTATCTTCCATAGTGGAAGAGTGATCAAAACATACTGTCTAAAGTTTTAAAATCAAGGAAATAGCATAATACAAAGAATCACATTTAAACTTGTCAGTGAAACTACCAGAAGAACTAAAACAGAAATGGCTAAAAGCCTTTCCTTTGTGAAGTAAAGATGGGAAGAGAATGGATAGTGGGTAGAAAGTTTCTTTTCAGCAAAAACCCTTTACTGTTGTACTGTTTTCCTTAACTGTGTACCTGTTTTACTTTTATTTTAACCAAAACTTTTGTACGTATACACACATAGGCACACAACCACACCAGGATCTTCAATGGTTCCCATCTTCCTGATGATAAAATGCAAACTTATCAGGATGATCACAGGGCCATACTGACATAGAAATGCTTACCTGTCTATCCTCTTTCACCAGTTTCCAATGTCTACCTGCAATCCAGCTGTACTGAACAACTTACAGCTCTTCCAGACTTCTTTTTCTCTTGCCCCTCAACATTCTTACATGTTCTTCTGCTTGTTTTTTGCCTATTGGGTCTCCCATCCATTTCTTGTCTTTTCTGTGCTCTGTTCTGCGTCATAGGGAGCTGACCTCTGCCAAATATATTCCTAGACTCCCTTGCCTGGGCAGTGGGGGGCAGGGATGGGAAACTTGCATGCTAGGGGAAGGTAAAAATCAGGGTATTTTCCCTCTCATCTCTGCTACTGGCAGCTTCCCTGGAAGTGCTGCACGTCCTTGATGGTCCTAGCTCCTGGTAAGCAGACCCCTCCATGGCTCTATGCCCACCTGGCAACCCCAGCTGTCCTGCTCCTGTTAGTACAACCATTTCTCTTTATTTTCCCAGCCCTAAGAACCAGAGTGGTCAGTTCCCTGCGGATGCTAATCTCTGAGGTGCTTTCCCTTTTCTATTTGCTCTATGAAATCTACCAGTACCTTTGCAGCTACTTCTATTAAATTCTCCCTCTTGAACTACATGGGGTGGGTTCCATTGCTCTGACTGGACCTTGGTAGAGCTGGTTGAATCTATCGTCCATAAAGACTAAAGGCTGAGGTCACCACCTTCAGGAAGCCTTTCTGGTCTGCTTTAGCAGCTCTTCTTCCTCCTTCTAGGGCCCTCTGTCATCAACACTCTGACTTTCACATTGCATTGTAGATGTTTCTTTGGTCTATCTTCCCAGAAGAATGTGAATTCCTTAAGGGCTGAGACCCTGTCATATTTGACTTGTTTCTCTTGTATTAAATACTGACTGGACTCAGTGAGCACTGAGTAAATATTTGTTGAATGATGATATTAAAAGTGTGGAAGATTTTCTTTTCTGATTGACAGTAGAGTTGACCTGCTAAACATACAAATTTGCTAGTCCTTGGATGGAGTCCTAAGGTCTTTCTTATGAATGGTCATTGCAGTATTCTCTAAACTGTGTCTTCCACCTATGTCAGTACCTTTTAAGTGTTTTCCACCATGACACCCTGTAAAATATGCACTTAATATAGAGACTTAGTATTTAATAAAGAGTATTTTTATGGCTTCCTTGGTGGTGCAGTGGTTAAGAATCTGCCTGCCAATGCAGAGGACACAGGTTCGAGCCCTGGTCTGGGAAGATCCCACATGTCGTGGAGCAACTAAGCCCATGTGCCACAACTACTGAAGCCCGCGTGCCTAGAGCCATGCTCTGCAAAAAGAGAAGCCACTGCAATGAGAAGCCCTCACACCGCAACGAAGAGTAGCCCCTGCTCGCTGCAACTAGAGGAAACTCACACACAGCAACGGAGACCCAACGCAGCCCAAAAAAACCCCCCAAAAGAGTATTTTTAATTAAGCTTTTGTTTTGATGATATGTACAAATGTACACAACAGTGGTGCTTTCTATTCTACCCCTTTCAACTCTGTTCTATTTTATCTAAAAAATTCTGGCTGCATCCCACTAAATTAATTTCATGAAAATCAGGTTCACAAACTTTCAGTTGAAAAGTCTACCTTAGGTTATAGAGATGGTTTTCACTTATACAAGAGGACTTCAGTGATGCAGACAGATTATTTCTGCTGTCCTCTCTCAAAACTGTTCCTTCAAATATATTACAGATGCCTGAAATATGACAGTTATCTCTTAGCCACCTTATGTTAAAGATTCAGTACCTACTACAGCTAACTACAATATTATTAATAATTACAATGCTTCTTGGAAGGTGTAACACTTTATTATCACACCCACTCAAATATTTAATTTTGGATCTTTCTATAAGGGTAAGATTTGTTGAACAGAATGAATAGAAGAATGCTGAACACCTGGAGGGAAAGGGAAAAGATTTCCTAATTTGGAAATATACACGTATACAAAAGTAAAGGTTTAAATCACTTAATAATTTTTACCTTGAGCGTTTGATTGAACGATTTATATATGTTAAGTTGACCTTCTGATCAAGAGGAACTCATGCACCTCTCTATGGAGAAACATACTTCAAAGCTGATTTTTTGATTTGTTCAATTCTGTCTTATGACAAGTTTTAAAATATTCATAATCTTGACTTGGATGGTGCATGGGACAGGCTGCAAAAAATCAAAATATTATGGCCTCATTGATCAAATATTTGGATCAGGCTTACTATCAGAATATCCTCAATAGACTTACAGGGCACTACTCCATCTCTCTTTCCTAGTACACAGATATTGTTTTTCTTTTTAGACTTTCATGCACAGACACAAAATAATTTTTTCCAATGTAGGTAACAAAAGACCATCACTGAGCCGTCTGTAAGCAATTTCACATCTGAAACATATAACCAAGGTCAGGAACAAAAACACATAATAGATGGCTCAGGGTCAAAGTCTACATACACCCTGAACAAAGAGGTAGATGTGATCCAAAGCAAAAGAAACATCACAGTCAGTTCTTTTGTTTCAGCTTCTAGAGACTACCAACTCCCGGTTTAATGGAGGTGGCTGTGGGGAGTGAGAGCAGTTACATGTGATCCTTCTTATTAATTTGTTATAGCTTAAAAAAATGGGTATATGTGCCTCTAGCAAGCTACTATTTGGTATTATTAAAAGACCTTTGTATGTGGTCAACAGCAAAGCAGAAAAAAAAATGTTGTTGAGTCAGATCAAAAAAAAAAAAAAGTGCTTGTAAAGCCAGAGTTTTGTTCTAGCCTGCATGTGTGCGTTCCTTGTATTTTCTGAGGGTAGAGAGAGTGACAGTGACAAGAATGAGAGAATAAGAAGGGAGATAACAAGGTGGAGATGGAGAACAAATAGGAATATATTTCTATAGGACTAAGTTTCTTTCCTTCTGGAATTTATACCTTACCAAAAATGTACAGCATTATATTTCAGATCAGATCCTGTTCAAAGCCTAGGTTTCTTGCTGATAACTAGTTTGTCCTTAAAGGAATACTGTTATGGATTGAATTGTATCCCCTAAAAATTCATATGTTGATTCCTAATCCCCAGTACCTCAGAATGTGACCTTATTTGGAAATAGGGTCACTGCTGGTGTCATTAGTTAAGCTGAGTTCAAACTTACTGAAGAGGGTTGGGTCCCTGATTCAATATGACTGATGTCTTTATTAAAAGGGGAAATTTGGACATAGAAACAAGCACATACAGAGGGAAGATGATGTGAAGAGATACAGGGAAAAGATGGCTATCTACAAGGTCAAGGAGATAGACCTGGAATAGATTCTTCTCTCACATCTTGCTTCTGTACCTTTAGCCTCCAGAACTTCAAGACAATACATTTCTGTTGTTTAAGTCACCCAGTTTTTTTTGTCTTTGTTATGGCAGTCCTGGCAAACCAATACAGAAACTAAGGCAGATTTTAGTTTATTCGCTAAGATTTAAAAGAGCTATAAGATATTAAGCATTGTTCTAACATAGGGATAGATTGATGAATTGCTCAGTCCCTGCCCTCAAGGAGCTCAAGGTCACAGTTAAGTGTTCAAAAGCAAGCAGAACATTTATTGAACCACCCTAATGGAGAAGGAAGAAGATGGCAAATATCACTGTCCCAGTTGTAAAGACAAAGAAACAAAGAGGAGAGATTAAGTGACTTCTTAAGAAGAACATCACAAGAGTGAATTGAACTTTTCTCACTTAATTTGCCCAGAAACAAATGGTTTCATTTGTAAGATAGGGGTAAGGAGGGTGAGAGTAGAACACCTCTTCTTTAACTAGGGGTCATTTGAGAGGTTGGGTATTATATAGAGTGTGAAATGTTGAAGTCCAAACGTTTGTCTCACTCTGCCATTCCCCTTCTTCACCCTTATTTATATTTATGTGTGTGTGTGTGTGTGTGTGTGTGTGTGTATAATTTTCTTCCTTTTGTTGGTAGTATATTTGTGAGATGCTATATATGGTGGACTCAACAACACTATTTCTGAGAAATAGCAGTGTTTGAGATGACATAGTCTATGCTGGCATTCACCTATAATTATACAAGATGTCTGGTATTTTACAATATGATTTCCATGAAGTCACATACAAGACTCATATTCAAGAGATGTTTTTGCTGTATACAAAATTGACTCTGCAGGATCTTGAATCAAAAATTTAGGTTATAATATTGGCTCCAAAACATCCCACTCTGCCTTATTGTAAAAGTGTGTACTAATTTAGATTACACTGTGTTACATACTAGCAATTTAATTTTTGCATCTTTCACAGAAATACACCTTTATGTGTGTGTGTAATATACCAAATACCTATGCATCCATTAGAGGGCAGTGTTTCACAAATTTTAATTTTGTCCTCACCTGGAAATTTGAATGGTCAATTCCCTGACAAAATAGTAAAAAAAAAAAAAAAAAAAAAAAATCCTTAAAAAGTTCTCACTATTTCAATAACTGTTTAACTAACTCGGAATTTTGACGACAATATACATGAAGTCTTCATATAGAATGTAAATTCCAAGGGCAGGTTGGACATGTTTGTTTGTTTATATGGCACCAGGACAAAAGTGATAACAAACGTACAAAATACTTACAGCATCAAACTGACACTGATAAGACTATGTAATGAAATAATAAGGCTTAAGATTATTTATTTGGCTTTAGAAACTATCTGGTCTTCAAATTTTTTCATTGGCCTATCTAAATAGTCCATCCCCTTATACTTTCTGTATATTCTGGACAGAGAGAGAGTAGCCTATGACTATCAAATCTCAGAAAACTAATTCATAAAGAAAGCTCTAGAAAGAAACACATTGGCTGATGCACTGATTACCTCTGGACAGGAAGTAGGTGTGTGAGGAAAGGTGAAGGAAACTTTCACCATTAACTTTCTATTTTTGTATAGTTAGAATTTGATATAAGATGAATGATATTATAAGAATTACATAAGAAGCACTGTATATTTTTTATAAAAGGACAGACTTGGTGGTATCCTCCAGTTTAAAAAAATGTTACTGCCTGAGTTGAACTTTAAAGCTCTTTTTGCTTTCTAAAGAAAATGTTATAAACGTATGTTAGAGAGAAACGTTCTGTATACAATCATAGATATTGGATTTAGGAGTGGAATACACAGAATAAAGTAAATATTGCCTTTGGGGATTTTTATACTTTGGTATAGTTATATAGTTTGGGTAATTTTACAATTTGAAGATGCGTACTAAGCCTCCAATGAGAAGAGATTTCACTATCCTCTAGTTCTACACAAAAATGTTTTCTAACCCAGAATAAATTTAATAACTAAAGGTATTTAGGATTATGGACAAAAAGTTCATAGAGATGAAGATGGCTAAGTTAAATGAAAATGTTGACTTCTTTTCACTCTCAGGAGAAGCTCATGTGCAGAGAGTTGCTTAGTATCCATTCTAGTTTGCCTGTTAAAAAGGAATGCCACCAGCAACAATGATTCATTCTTGCAAACTCCCAAATTCCAACATATGAAGTCAAAACACAGTCTGCCTACTCCATTGTTATGCCTCTAGCCCCTTCCCAAGCACTTTCCACTTTTTAATTCATGCCCATGAGCTTTTAAGTTTTTGATGAGACTTTAAGAGGTGAACTGATAGGCATATCTAGCTATCTGATATTTTCTGCTTCCCAGAGTCCATTCATGAACTCTAAAGCTAGGGGACATTTGTTAATGACTGGAAGTAAAGTGGGTATTATGTAGTTTATCCCTTCTGAGCAGTTGTATTTTCTAACTGAATTATTTCGTCCTCCAGAGTTCTATGTCTGGAAGGGCTGAAAGAGCAAGTTTCCAAAATTTAAACTATCCCTGGTCAAAGACCTCAGCTATTTGGAGCATCTACAAACGTTAGCCTGGATTACTTATTAGAAATGAATCAATAGAATAGGATTCTTTTTCATATTTGCATAGTCATCCAGGAATATTAACTTCGCTCTCCTCTTATGCCTCAAACCTATGAGTAATGTACACTGTGGTGGGACTGAACTGATGAGTAAAAGTGGCCTCAAAGGACATTTGTGGCCTAGAAAATTCTGTGAGTTTGATGGCTTAATAGCAGTATGAGATAACAAGTCTAGACTATATAAATTGAAATGCCATTATATGCTTTAGAATAATGGAAAGATCTGGAAAATGCATTTACCTAATTCATTTTAGGCCCATGCAAACACCAGGAAGACTGATCTGCAGGGTAAATGCAAGATTGTAACACTCAAGCATTATTATCATTACTCCTGGCCATTTGGATCCTCAAAATTAATTAATTTACTTCTTTGGCTAGGTCTTTTTAAGCCCATAAACAATGTTCTTCAGTCTCTTCTTAACTGGATTGTCTGGGGTGCATTCAACTAAAGAGTACCTCTGTTACCCATTTTGCTGACCTGAGTTTGATGTCAAACTGGTGCCAGGGCAGGGTGAGTCTCTCAAGGAAAAGAAAATCTTTCCTTCTGCCAGGCCACGAGGTGGGGCATAAGAATGTGTCGACACAGTGCAACTTGGGAAATCTACAAAAACCTAAGGACTGAACAAGAAGAGGAAACTGAGGCCGTTTCTGGCTGACAGGTCATTGGGCTTCCTCCAATGTTCCTATTTCCACAGATCTTTTTCAAACCATGACCACTCTCAAGTTCTTCTAGTCCTGCCAGCTCAAAGAAAATAGCCTTGCCTATTGCTTTCCTGGGAACAGAGGTTTGCTGGCATGAGCTCGCTTAGGTTCTCTCCTTTCCCAGTACAAACTTGGCCTTATGTTGACTAAGTCTCAACCCTTTTCTCAAGAGGAGGACTGCTTCTACCACCTTTCTAGCCTTTCAGACTGTGATCTTCATCTCATCCCATTCCATCCAGTTGTTCTTTCAGGATCTTGCTCCATCAACTAGTATCTTACTTCCCTTAGCATAAAATCATACTCAAATTTTTCACTTCAAAAGTAACCCCAGAAACTCTCCTTGTTGCCTTACATCCTTAAAGTGTCACCAACACATCAACATCTTACTTCTTTTACAAACTTGCTGAGTAAGTAGCTTACACTCCCATTCTGTAATCTTGACCTTGAATCGATGCCTTCACCAGCTACAATCTACTTCTAATTTTTTGTTTTACTTACTCTCACAAAGCTTCTAACCCATAGATTCAGAAATCTCCCCTCTATACTTGAAATTTCTGCAGTATCTGACACTGCCCATGCCTGGAATTCTCTCCATGAAAAGTTCTGTGACATCACATCTCCTGGACTTGCCTCCACCTTCTCTGACTGTTCACTCAATGGCTCCTCGTTTTCTTCCAATATAGTAAATCAGTGGCTCTCAAACCTTACTGTGCCTCAGAAGCACTTGAACACAGATTTGTGTATTCTACTCAAAACTTTCTGATTCAGGAAGTTTGTGATAGGGCCTTGGAATTTGCATTTCTAACAAATGCAGACTCTGATGCTGCTAGTTTGAGGGCCACACTGCTTGAAATAGACATATTCCATTCTCTTACCTGCTTTTTCCCCCTATTTTACACTCTCTTATTAAGAGAATTCACCTATTCCCATGCATCATCTGTTATCTGTATATGAATGACCCCTCCTAGATCTATACAAAGGCCCAATGAATCTCCCTCCTGAACTGCTCACCCAGGTTGACTACTACCAACAAAACATCTCACCTTTGTTTATATATTTTATAGGCTCCTCAAATCAGTATATCAAGTACAGTACACATTGTGTCCTGCATTCCAAGTAGACTTCTCCATTTGTGTTTTCTTTCTCACTTGTCATAAGCACCAACTTACCTGCACAAATAAGAAACCTTGGAGTCAACTTCAACTTCCTTTGTTCTCAGTCCTCCTCGGCCCCACATATAATGGTTCACAAAATCCTGTAAGTCCTATCTCCAATAAGCTCCTCTGCTCTTGTTTTCTCTAATTTTTCTTGTCTGCTATATCACAAATACATCCTAACTGAGTCTTCTGCTCTCACTCTCCCACCCAGTTCTAAAATTCATCTTTCTAAAATCCATATCTAGCTACCTAGCCCTTCCATAAAAACGAAAGTTTTAATGACTCTCCATTATCTCCAGCAGAGTCAGGATGTCTTAGCATGGCATTCATAATCTAGCCTCCACCTAATTTCATCTTGTGATTCTTCCCTTTGTTTCCAGATGTATGGTTATACCTGAGCACTCACCATATTCAGGATCAACCACATAGAGCTCACTCATGTGTACACTCGTGCTGGGTCCTTCCCTTCTCCTCCTGTAGTCATCCACACTCACCAACACTCACCTGTCTTTCCAACACCCTGCACAATTAATAGCCCTCTCTTAGGCTCCCATATTTTGTTCTTGCAGCCTATATGAACTTTCCATCTGGTATTATTGGTCTTTGTATATTTGTCACGTTACCTTCCTGGGTTTGAAACTTCTCGAAAGCCTGAGCTGTGTATCCGTCACATTCGTATTCCTGGCACCTAGTGCAGTTCTTAGGAGACAGAAGGCCTTTGGTAAATATTTAGTTTGAAGTCCTAGAATCAGACAAATGTCATGAAGTAGGATAGGCAGATATCCATGAGAGATGGATTTTTAACCACTGTGTCTGGGACTGTGATTTCTATTTCTTCTTCCCAGCACTACCAGAGTTGGAGTAAATGCTCCATTGTCATTGATGTGCCCTAACTTGGATTGCCTAGTGATTACCTCAAAGAACAAGTTCCAAGTTAGGTTTGGATAACACATTTCCTGAAGCCCTAACTCTCCCACTTTGATTTGTCACTGGAGATTGAACACCGGCCTTTGCTCTTATGGTACAGCCATGATGTACCGCATCTGATACAGTCCATAATTCTACCCTAGAGCTCGTCTTTGCTCCCCATTTACATTTGCCAAATGACTTAACCTATCTGAGCCTCAGTCCCTCATTTCTAAAACTGATATACCAACAGTCCCTATCTCACAGTCTCTGGTCTAGGCTTTTAAAACAGTGTCTCAACTAGATTTTCTGCATCATTCTCTCCCTCTCCCTTAAATACTTAAGTATTTAAATATAAAATGAGTAAATATATACTAGCTGCTCAATTAGTAGTAACTATTTTTAATGTTAGCTATATTTTGAATCTATTCTAAAGACCTACAGCACAGAACTCCAAAGATTAAAGTCTCCAGGGCATTTGTATACATTAAAATGTTTATATTTTATATATAATCATTAGATACGTAAATTTTTTTTTAGCAATTGGGCCTGGAATTGCTGAAAATGATTTTGCACTCCTTAGATGCTAGAAATGTGCTTTACTAGTCCTATATAAACTGACTTGTTACCATACAGAAACATATCCCATTTATTGATACGTTTCTATATACCCCAGAAGATATGTGCCTATACTGTATTGCAGTTCTTAATAATGGATATAGGGGTAGCAAATGTTAGTATGCTGAAAACTATTGACTCTGTTTTTTTCTTATTAGTAAAAATTGTATTTTTCTTTAAACCACAAAGATTTTAAGTTTTCCTCTGGGAAAGAAAAAAATAGAAGTAATTTGATATCAATATGTAAAATCACTTAAACTGCTTTATCCACCTCACACAGAGCTCTTAGCCAAAACATTTTCCTATTGAAAACTTAATTTTATTCTGCATTTAGAAAATATTCATTTATTCTTGTAGCATTCCTGGGTTTTTCAGAGAGATAATTCCAAAACTCTATCCTCACTTCACCCCCTGAAATTTGAGACTCTAAAGGGAATCTGAGACACCAAGAGGTTAAATGGCTTTCTCAGGACCACACACCACGTTAGGGTCAGAGCTGAGGTTAGAAACTGCAAGTTTCTCCATTTCTTTCTTTAAGTGTTTCATGGGGCTACCCTTCCTCTCTATTTATTTAGGTGTAGTAACTATGCCAGTCACCTGTGAGTGGGGTTTCACAGTGTGACAATAAGATATTTAAAAGATGACCTTTTACGAAAGCATTTTGTGCCCTTTGTTTAAAGTAACACAGATACTCTCAAAATAAATCTTTCTCTCCATTTGTCTGAATCTGGAAGTCTATGTATGTCAACATAGCAGGTAACCAGCTTCGGGACATATGTGTGTCTTGCTTGGTCCTTCAGGAAAATCCCTTTCCCACGGCCATCTTGTTTTATATTTTTTGAAAGAAATCAACAATATATCTCCAAATTACACCTTGAAAAATAGGACGAAAATATTTATTTACTGTTATGGGCTACAACATTTGCGATATAATCAACTAGCCAATAGCTTCCATCAGACAGGGATGCAAATGTACAACTGAGTATGTCATGCAGTGACCAACTCAGGTTACCATCATAGTTTATATGAACGGTGCCCTCTGGAGTTTACAATGCATAACATGTGTGAACACACACCATAGTCTTGTTTTCAAAACTGAAGGTTACATCCAAGGGCAGAATTATTTCCAGCTATGCCCTCTTGGTCAGCCCGCGAAAGATGAAAGTATTGACTGATATGTGCCATCAAAATGTCTAAGAAAATGTAATAATATATAGAAACAATTAAAATTTGCCCCCTTTTTTGGATTATGTTTTTATTTCTCATTTAAAAGAATCCATTTTCTCTCTTTTGTTTTCTACCATCACCATATATCCACTTGCTACTAGAGTTTTATACTATTTTATTATTTGTTTTTCTTTGTTCTACTTTTGTCCTCAAAAAAATAATAAAAGTTAATGCACCTGTATCATATTGCAGTTCTTAATAACGAATATGAGAGTAGCAAACGTTCACTATGCTGAATCTATTTTTTTCTCATTAATAAAAATGGTGTTTCTCCTTAACCCACAAACATTAAATTGTCACTTGGGTAACTTAATTTTGACTTGGATTTAGCTATTATGGCTCTTCCCTAATAAGTCCTTTTCTCCTTCTCTAAATCCTCTTAATTCACTATATTACTACTTTGTTCTTGGAATTGGATAAAGAGTATGAAATATCAAACCAAGGCAATTTGGTTCCAATTTGAGTGGTTCTGTATGAAGAGTTTAGTGACTATGAGCCTGGATGTTCAGCTATCTCCTCTGAAAAATAAAAAAGATGGATCAAACCATCCCTAATGCCTCTCACAGTTTTAAAGATTTGTATATTAATGGATTCTTTTTTTTTTTTTTTACAACATTGGCTACATGGCAAATTATTTGTGGTTTAAGGAAATACTGGCTTTAACACATATGTGCTTTAAGATATATACTGGATTTTGGGTTCCACTTTGACCAATAATCTAAGTTATACCTGAAAAAACACTTAGGGTCAGCCTTATGAAATCCTGAGAAACAACCATTGTCCAGAGAGGCAGGGTGGTAAGCTAAAAGATGAGCTTGGGCTGGCCCTGGCAAAGAAGTCCAATTTCTATCTTCTTCTTATTCCAGTATTAATTCTTTCATATTAGCAATGACATATTACTTAAGTTCACCTGTAAAATGAAGATGATATATAACTCCCAAGGTTTCTATAAGACTAAAATGAGATAACATATACTACAGCATCTGACACTGAGGCATCATTTAATAAATATTAGTATTCCTTTAGTCCTTCTACCATTTCAAAGTAAAAAGAGCTATCTAACCCAGAGATCAAAGTTTTATTTGGGGGGGGACTAAAGTTAAAAATATTGGCTTTATGGGGGTGTGACTTATCTCTGGAGTCATAAATAATAGCATGAATTAATTGATTCACTAGTAGGCAGTCAATTCAAAGACCATTGAGAAGCTGGGAACATACTTTGGTCTGAGTGGCTCGTGAATTCACTACCTTGTGGCACACCATGGAGCCCTGTTTCATGTCTGCTTAGCATAACATCAGCAAGGCATCTAGGGCTTCTTAAAAATTGTATGGGGACAGTAAGTATTAATATGCCTAAACAAGAATTATATTTATTTCTAAAAATATTTTAAAGGGCAGTTGAAGTTCTTCATCAAAATGAATGCTAGTAGTTTAAGACATATTTTAAAAGCAAGTTGTTTACACTTACTGAGCAAATACAAAGGATAGGCTGACAAAGGAAACCTCACAGATTACAAATGAAATGTTCAGGAAGGGAATGTACTTTCCACTTTACAAATTTCCAAGGAAATAAAGAACTCACAAATTAAATGTAAATCTGTTGAACAAAAAATTTTAGGGGTTTGCTGTTCTCTGGTTGACCTTAGGTAAAATAATGGTTCAGAAGGCCTGAAATAGCAGTGATAAAACACAAGAAAAGTGTCATTTTGAAAAAAAGTCAATGTTAAAGTTTGAGAGAACACGTTTCAGGAACTTTCCGCTCTTTAACCTCCTGTGTGTATGGCACCGCCTAATAAAAAGTAGATATGGCTATAACACTCAAGCCAAGTCGAATTGTCTTTTAAAATAAAGGGAAGTTTGGGGACTATCAGACTGAAAAGTTTACAGGCTTCAGGTTAGATCTGTTGGCTCAATGGCATCACTAAAACCCTTGCTTCTCTCTCCCCATTTATCAGCTCTGATTTCCTGGTGGTGGCTACCTTCTCAGGATGGCTCTCCTTGTGGCACCAGCTATCTTTCAGAGTCCATTTCTAGTGGAAAATGAGAATGCCTACTTCTCAGATATCTGTTTCAAATCCCAGAATTGCATCTCCAGTCCTCACTTGACTGGCTTGTGTTACATGTCTACTCCTGAACCAATTACTGTAGGGAATACGAACTATGGAGATCGGTCTAAGTCAGGACTCCATAGAAGTTGGGGTGTGATAAATTCCTGGCAAACCACATGGCTAGGAAATTTGGAGTGAAATTAGGAAAGGAAGGAGAAAGGATGAGAAGAGACAACCAACAAACAGCCACCACACTGATTCCCTCAAGCTCCTTACAGTCTAGTAAGGCCAATAAAAGAAAAGAAAACTAATAATGACAGACCCCCTTTCTCTGCAAAATGAATAGTTCTTTAGACCACCCTGGTTAGAAGAGGCACTTTGTTTTTGTTTTTATTTTAGGATAAATTCTTTTAATTTATTTATTTATTGGGGTATAGTTGTTTTACAATGTTGTGTTAGTTTCTACTGTACAGCGAAGTGGAGTTCCCTGTGCTATATAGCAGGTTCTCGTTCATTATCTATTTTATACAGTATTAGTGTATATATGTCAATCCCCATCTCCCAATTCATCCCACCACCCCCTTCCCCTCTTGGTGTCCATACATTTGTTCTCTACATTTGTCTCTCTATTTCTGCCTTGCAAACTGATTCATCTGTACCATTTTTCTAGATTCTACATATATGCGTTAATATGAGAAGAGGCACTTTGAATTTCAATACTGTCATCATTCATGTGGAATTTAAAACAAAAGTCCTCTGGATCTTCCTTACTTGGATTTTTCAGGCCATGGGAGGTATAGGTTCTGACTCTGAACTGAATGCCTGGGGGACGGCTGGATGGAAGTGATTAGTCAAGTTCTTTCAGGTGATATGAACAAACTAACTGTAAACTCATTTTTTTCACCATATAGATGGTCTTTCTGTTACTTATATACAATCAATAACACTGTTATTTACGTACAATAAATAACAACAATATAACGCATGAAATTCCTTCTCATAACTTTAGAAATAATTATGTTCCATCCTTAAATGTAATTAATTACCTTTTAAAAATGACTCTGAGATCATTTACTCACTTTAGATATTCTTTCATTAATTCACTCAACAGGTACTCTTTGAGCACATATGTTGTTCAAGTACCAGAATTATACCAGAGTTTACTGCCACTACATTCTGTTTTTCCTACACAACCATGAAGAGGGAGTGAGGCACAGAGGGGTAGTGTTGTGTTATTAAACCATTTATACTCTCCATATCCAGATTTGGATTCTAATATGAAAAATAAAAGTGTTGAAGGGATGAGGAGGATTCTTTCAATCAGGCTGTTTGTTTGACCTTATGATCAAATATATCTTCAGTTATTTTCATGGGTCATTGCAAATGCATTACTATGTAAACTAACTTTTCTCATCTTAAAAGTTTTTTTTTACTAAATTCTACATAAAATTCCACATTAATATTTTCTGTTCCTTTCATCCCATAGCATTTTAGGATTTCAGAGACAAAAAGAGACTATGTAGACGTGAAATGGAAGTGAATCAATTGATAAAAGTTAGAAAGCCATATTTTTGAAGAGTCAGTTTTGATTTTCTTTTCTAAATAATCAGCAGGATTCAGGCTTTAATTGACATATTTATCTCCAAGACTAGCTGTATTAGTTTCAGAAAATAGATACTGCCTTCATTTTGCATTCAGTGATATATCTCTCAGCCCATCAAACCGTATATCCTGGATGATCCTGGGCTAAACTGCCCTCGCTACTAGTAAAGACATTAAGGAGGCAGATGGCAAGATTTGAAATCAACTACTTCACTTACCTACTAGCTGTCTAAACTTGGACAGGTTACTGCACATTTTTAAACCTTGGTGCTGTGAAATGGCAATGATAATAAAGAGTCCACAGGGATTCTGTGATGAAAGAATGAAATAACGCACACAAGGAGTTCAGCATGATGCCGGGCGCAGAGGAAGAGCCTACTGACATATTAGCTATTACCATGGGGTCCTTTTATCTCTAATGCATTCTTCAAGAGAAATGCCCCTATTTTGTTTTGGAGGTAACAAAGCCCCTGCATACCATGGATCTTGAAAACTTGTTTGGTCTTGTTCCAGAAAAATAAGGACAATGTCATTATGCTCTTTAGCATAATTTGTAGCAAATTATGCTGCTTTACATTAATTCTAATGCTCCACTGTCTGGCGAAGTCTACACAGCTATTAGGTTACATGCATATTCGTTTGTGAAGCTTGATAAAGTAATTCGGGACAGCTGGTTGTCTCCACTGGTGCAGGGAACTGAACAGCTGCCAAGTGTCTGCTTAACTCTCTGCAATATAGACAGGGAATCAATGTTTGCACATTCTAGAAATATGCCATGCCTAACAGCAGCAAAGTGAGGAATTTTTAGTTAGCTGTTGGAGGGGTAGAAGTGAATCTTCAAGCCCAGATAGATGATGTGATTATTTCTGTGTGGAAATTTCTGACTAATATGGACGGACTTCTATTGCTTTTTGCTTGTAGAGCAACTAATCTTTTTCTCAACTAATGACATAATTTGACTGTTAAAGTTTTTTAAAAATGCCTTGACATTTTATTTCCTTACACGCAGCTCTATCAGTCTTTCACACAAGTTGATGATGTGCACAGCGGAAGGGAGAGGATGAATAGGAAGAATGGGTTTGTGTCTGTTCACCGATCCTTAAAACACGAATAGGCCCCAGCTATCAGTTTGTAACAGTCTCTAATTCACAACTCTTGAGCTGTTAAATGAATCCTAATGTTTAAAGATAGCCTCCTTCAATATTCTATTAATTGTTATAAAGGATGTTTATAAATGGCAGAATTTACTAGGAAAAAAATAAATGCACTTTTAAATGAAAGTGACATCATCCTCTAGGATTTGACATCTTGGAAACAGCTGCCACAACAGCTTTTTAATCATTTTCTTAATTAACACCATTGTGACATCAGTCTATGGCCTCCGATAAATTATCACTAAGAAAAGAAATCTGTTTAATGCTAGAAGATTCCAGAAGGGAAGCTAGTATTTAAATCTGGAAACCAAAACAAACACATTGTTTAATAGAAATTTGTACACAGTCATATTTCCTTAACCTGAACACTGTATAGGAAGTTAATTAATAGGGAATAGAAGTAGAAAATGTTCTTAAAAATAGCAAATATACTCCTACTTTCACAGACTGCTTATAATTTGCTGTGAACTCCAAATTGCTATTCAGCTTGAGTATGTAATATACCCATTTCTTTGGTTTTATATCTTCTTCCCTTTAGTTTAGTTTGAAAGGAGGACCAGAACCATATTTTCAAGGAATTCCCAGCCTTTTATCACTGTGCTCTGTATTTTCTGCATTTCAGCAAACTATTGCTTGACTAGAGATTTTCAAAATCTTAGATGATCTTTCTAGTTAGGAGGTATATTCCCATTCCTCACTATAATTTTCCAATCTTACCAAGCGTGAGGGAGTACATTGTTCACATTTAAAGACTTGTGGAGATGATTTGCAGCGTGAGTGATGATTTAATAACCATCTCTCTCTAATCCAGTGCCTCAAGGGGCTCCTTAGCACCTGAAAGAATTCCTCCACCTCTGACACTGACTGGCTTGCATCCGGCAGACACCCAGGATCTGTGAAGACTCATGTTAGAACACAGTGTCACTGAAATTAGCGAGTCTAATTCCACAATATGAAGGTCTATTGATTGACCTCAACTGCCATGTTAGCTGTGGCTCTCTACTGACTGTGATCTTTCCCCAAATTGTATTGGAGTATTTTTATAATAGCAATCAACAGGAATCACATGACATCATAGATGTCTTTATTTATTACGACAATTTTCCAACATATGTCAGTCAAAGGTCTTCTTCTGACATATTACAACAATACCAAACAATTATCATAATTATATGGCATTATGACAATTACCAAAAGATGGAATTCAAATGTTTTAGGGTAGCTGAGCCTTTTTCTTATCTGCACAGAGGAGCCATAGAGCCATGCAGGTTCAAGGTCTTCCTGCTACCATCCCCCTTGTTCAGCACATTCCAGTCCCACAAGCCTCTCCAACACATGGAGCTCAAGTTCACTCTTGGAAATTCGCATTACTGTTCACTCTGCTGGGATTGCTGGGATTTTCCAGATTTTTGCCTGGTTCTTCTCATGATTTATAAATCATCTCAACTGTCACCGCCTGAGGGAGGCATCTCCTGACCAACTCATCAAAAGTTGTCCCTTCTTGTATCATTACCCAGCTGAATTTTTGTCTCAGCACTAGCACTATCATTCTCTAAAATTACTTCCCCCTTTTTTTTTTCAACCTTTTAATTGTCTGTTTCTGCCATCCTCACTAGGATTCAAGTTCCATGAAAACAGAGACTTTGTCTATTTTCTACATACCCAACACCAGGAACAATGGTTGGCACATAGCCAGTGCTTCACAAATATTTTTTTGTTAAACAAATGCATGAATGGATATTTATGAAGAATTTTTCTTAAGGCTAAGTAGTCAGTAAACTAAAATGTCACCTTAGATTCTGTGAGACCACCAGTGATCTGTGATCTCGGATGACATCTTAGGATTCCTATTATGGAACTTTGCTTTGGAGGAACTTCATGGACCCACTTTAAGGAACATTATTTCAACAGCCTTGTGAAGGCCATTGCTATAATCATAACAAGAATAATACTAAAGATACTGTTTTCACCATTAACATGTTCTTTTTATGAAGACACAGAGGAAAAATTCTCATAATGCTTTGTACCAGAAAGAGAGATAATTTCTCCTGGTTTGTTTTTCTTTCTTCACATTGAAACTCATATGATTAATCCTCTCTCTCTTCTTTGCTTGTTTACTAGAGCCAAATTTGTAGCTCACCTCTTGTGAGTATACAGCATGCATTTTGTGTATTAAGCTTACTTCTTGTTTTCCTACCCTTATTTTACGTTCAATTTCCATTATATTTTCTACCCAATTTCCTCTCAGTTCTTATTTATTTGCTTTATCATATTGAGTGATTCTTTGTAATCATATTGTTTGGAACAAGGCAAGGTGGAAATACATTTTCGAGTGAAATTATGTTCCATAAAGCACTATGTTATTTTTGGATCTGACATTTTGAGAATGGAGGTAGAGCCCTGAGTGACACTGAGCCCTTGGGATATAAACAGGTGTGCTGTAAAGATAAATTGGAGATTTTCCTTTAGTGACTTGTTTTTTGGCCCCAGTATTTAAGATGCTCCATATGCTTGGACAAAATTGTCTTCCTAAGAAAAACATAAAAGTTACTTTTTGGACATTCAAGGAGGTGAAAGAAAAATCCAGATTGCTTTGAAGGACGAGCCTGCAGTGCAGAAGGGTATAAACACAACCTCAGATGCCAGATGTTTTAGCATAGCAATGTGAAAAAATACTCCCCTTTCTTTATTTACACTTTACAGCAAATATTTTGCAAAGAAAAGGCAAAGAATGTTGATGTTTCACCAGTTAAGCTTCAAGCATAACAACGTCCCAAGATCCAAAATGTCAGCATTCCCTGTAGCATCCTTCGAAGTACTGTGTAGAGATACACATCTGGCATTTTATTTTCTAGTGTTCAGAAATGATGATTATTAGGACCATAGGGGGATTATTAGTACCTTAGCGGAAGGAAGAAAACCCTGCAACACTGATCAACTTCTAACACTTTTCTAGGTTGCAAGGAACTAGATGAAGTGACATCATTGTTACTTTTTTTAACCAGGGGAAAGGATTTGCTAATTTACGTGCGGACATGTGCGCGCGCGCGCACACACACACACACACACACACACACACACACACACAAGATAACTGCTTTTCCTTCCAGCATGAAGTGCTTAAATTTTCTTCAAATGATATAGTTCGATCACAGAACCATCTTCAAATTTGAACATATGTGTGATGATGGGAAAATAGTGTAGGTCTCACTATTCTGAAAACTAACACATTTAAAGCAGTTCCTTAAAAGTGACCATTTGGATTTTGTTACCAACCTAAGGTTCTTGTTTCTTACTTCCACTGGTAAATCAAAGGAACAAATAGTAAATCATACACTTAATAAAACATCAAAGACAGACTCGGCTGGGAGTGACTACCAGTACCAGTTCCATCATACCTGTCAGGAAGGGTCTGAGGCTTGGATAGTAAACTTAAATTGGCTGGAAGAACATGGGGGCTTCATAAATCTAACAACACAGCCATTTTTTCCAGTGTGCACTCAACAAGCAAGGGAAGATGATAGGAGCATGTTCTATACACAATTCATAACAGACATGGATGTATTATTTTGTCCTTTAGAATAGAAAATCCTATTGGATTACAGTTCAGAGACCCTACAGCCCTTACTCTTAAGGAATTGTCCTTTTTCTTCCCAACTCCAAAATGTAGGGAATTCAGTTCAATAAAAGACCAAAGAGAAATTAAGGTGCTAGGATATTACAGGCCAACTTATCAAACTGTGACCTAATAAAAGATGAAAGAAATCAAGCCTTAATAGGAATCTTTAGTCCAGGCAGATGGAAAGATTAGAAGACAGTCTAAGTTACACCAGAGTTTTGTCACTTCCCTCAAGGTGAGAAGATAATCTGATCTTATCTTATGAATAATGAAGGCCATAGCAGGAGTCTGGGGGCCTGGTCTCCTAAGAAGATTACAGAAATATGAAGCTGGCCCAATATGCGGTCTTATCTGGAGAAGTAAAGCTAATGAAAACAAATGGAACAAAGAGGAAGTTAGAGTGGGTTTTGAAGATTATTAGAATATTTAACTTACTTTTTTTGGTGAATATGGTCATATAGCAAACTGAGATTAAGTTTTTTCTATTTTTGACCTTTACAATATGCCTTACAAAACATTTGTGCTTCTACATGAAAATATCACTTTATACTATCTTTTATGCATCAATCTTCTTTTATTGAAGTAACCTACCATCACTAGGACTGAATCCTTTCTCCTACCCTCTTAACTATCACTTATCCATTAACTTAACCACTGTTCCTTCCAAAATCATGCATTTGCAAGGTGACAGGCCAAGTTTGACTGAGGTAAACATGTCTTAAAGCAGTTAACTGGCTCACACGGGACCAGACCCAGTACACTGACTTTATTCCACCAGAGTCTAAGAAACCCATTAACAACTCATGTGAAGGATGAACATGTGACCACATGATTACATTTGCACTTTTACTTTTTACTTAGTTTCCGCTTTAGAGATTAGGCAGCTCTTGTTTGACCACCACTAAACCTACGATGAGATTATATTCATAACTAAAATTAGTGGAACTTAGCACAGAAGTGATAATTACACCAAGAACAAATGTCATCTGGGTAGATTTTTTACCCCTACCAGATTATTCTTACCTCTTTCTTTATTGTTTAACTTCTGACTCACGCTTCTGTTTTCAAAAGCATAGGAGTTCAGGGGGGAAGTAAGTGAAGATTAGTGTTATTTTTTTCTGCTTCTGTCTTGCACAAACTGCATCAGTGAGGGGTTGCTGACTTTGTCTATGATAAGGTCTCTGGTAAAGATACTCATATTACTTCCTAAGTAACATCAAGCAGGAAAGAAGAAAATGTGAATTCTAAATCTGATTCTCACAATTATTTTGTCTTATACAATGACTGGTTCCTTCTGGGTCTATGTGCCAGCACTGTGTCATGCCCTTTAAATACCTCATCTCGGGCTTCCCTGGTGGCACAGTGGTTGAGAGTCCGCCTGCCGATGCAAGGGACACGGGTTCGTGCCCCGGTCTGGGAAGATCCCACGTGCCGCTGAGTGGCTGGGCCTGCGAGCCATGGCCGCTGAGCCTGCGCGCCCGAAGCCTGTGCTCCGCAACGGGAGAGGCCAAGGCAGTGAGAGGCCCGTGTACCAAATAAATAAATAAATACCTCATCTCCTTTTATTGTCATGATAGTCATATGAAGTAGGTACTATTACTCCCATTTTACAGACAGGGAAAATGAGGCACAGAGAGATTAAGTAACTGACCCAAGATTATGCAACCAGGAAGCAGCATAAACTCTTCCCCACTATACCAACAATTCATCTGCGTCAACTATACCTCTACTCTCCAAATAAAATGTCCCATAAATATCCATAATTCAGTTAATGAGCATCTGGCTTAGCAATTGGCAGAATAATTATGTTTCTATTGATTATCATTTTCTTTGAATACTCTTCTTTTAAAATTCTATGTAATCATCTCATTAAATTGGGCCAAAATACGTTCTAAGAATCCACTTAATATTCCAGGACATTTATTTTCTTCCGGATTGCTTTGCTCTTGAACTATTTTTTTTGAAAGGCCTGCTATTTTACTGGAAAAAATAGACCACATCCAGTGTTTATTCTTTAATACTTTTTACATTTTGGAAAAGACATTATTTATAATACATAATACATTCTTACAATTTATTCACTTTCTTAGTCTTATTTCATCTTCCTAATGTAGACATATCTCTCCTAATTAGCTTTTTTTTTTCTTCTCACAGTCAGGAATTTTAGGGAGAGAGACAGGCACCTCCCAATCTCCTCGATGGATAAGTAATTACCTTTTATTGCCTCTCTTCCTTGCAAAAACTTCTAGCCGTATTCTATTCTAATTTTGAGCAAACTTTTAACATCTCCTGTACTTAACTTTCTATTCTGTTAACTACCATAACTAGAGTGATTTGGCATTTTTATATTAAAATTGAATAACTACATTTGTTTGGCATATGGAAGCATAATACTTATCTGGTGATATTTTATTTTAGGAAAATTTGTAATTTTTGTTTAGAATATGCTGAACAAGGTTGGTTATTTTACGTTTCCACTATGTTCCTTGTGGACAGTTCCATGGATTTATTCTTCAGGAGAATCAATTAATTTTAATAAGGAATTTCATTGTTTATTAAATTAAGTTTTAGCAGGATATAAATTGTTTATAACATATTGTTGGACCTATGTAAAAAGGCAATCAAAAATGTATTCATTATCCTAAAAATTGGGAAAAATACACCAATGATAATGGAACTAGTGTGGTACCAGGAATAATATTTTAGCTCTTACTTTTTTGTATTTTCTAAATTTTCTTTAATAAACTTAACTAATTTTATAATATATTAACTTTATACTGGGAAATATATACTTTTTAAAGAGCAGATTTAGAAATATGTGTTTCATGTAATGTCTCCCAACATATTGGCCTTTCTGTGATGCAGAAACTCATACTCAGAGGTCCTCTGCACCATTCTTTGCTACTAAGACCTTTTATACCTAATGATAGTTCAGCCTAAGAGGTCTTTGTTTAGAGATGACTGCAGCAGAGGCAGAAGCTCACAGGCCACCAGTGTTGACATTCTTGGGACTAGGACAAAGCAGAGAGAATTTTTTCCTCTTCACTCAGAGCATCTTTAAAATCTAAAATCTGACCTGAGAGATGTATACTCCTTGGAACTCAGGGGCAGATTTGGCGGTTTGGGACTGCAAGGAATTTTCTACTTTTTATAGAATTGTTTTAATGCATTAATAGAGAAGAAGCGCTCTGTTTATATTGGTAGAATTTCAAACACTTTTGTTTCATGGCCTCTTTATTGTGTTTGGAAAGCAATAACCTACTCCCTGGGGTCACTTTTGAATGACGGGACTTCAGCCCACTATACGTGGAGACTGTTAATATTGTCTGCATTGGAGAAGGTTAAGCATTTCACCAAACTGGGATTGTTTATATGATTAGAATTACAGAATCCTAAAGATTTAGGGGTAATACTGTCTTATTTTACATTTAAGGTAACAGGAATTGGAAGCAGTTAAACTGATTCATTCAATATCAGAATGAGGACCAGAAGCAACTGTCTGTGAGGCCATGCAAGTCAGGGAGACCTGAGTTTCTATCCCATTTCACCCCTCCCTCACCTTTTGGCTTGGCTTCTTATCTGGTGCCATCTCCCTTAGGGGGTGCTGTGAGATGAAATGTATGTTAGGCTCCCACCCCCACCTGTCCCCAAGCCCAGGCCTTCCCTTGTGGCCTCTCAAAACTCTTATTTATTGTTTGTTCTGTAAAGCAAAGAGGGCTGAGCCCAAAAGGAAGGGAATATATGCATATTTAATGCAGATAATGTCAACTCACACTCCCCCGCCATAGTTAAAATTCTCCGATGTCTTCTTTGTATAAAACTTGGATAAAATCCAAGCTCTCGCATATAGCCCACAAAGAACTCCAGGATTTAGCCTCTGTCTCCTTCTGCAAGAATTTTTCTGCTTTCCACTCCCTCCACAAACCCCATCACTAGTCATACTTGTGCTGAGTCTTTGGGGACAAAACTACTCACCACAAAATCCATCTTCCAATACCCACCCTATGTCCCCTCCTTTACAATCCCTCAATGCCCTCATTCCCCTTCCCAAAGATACAATTTTTTAAAATGCCCACATTCCGCAAAAGCAGGGACCCTATTTTGTGCCTCCAGAACTTGATGCCTAGGTCCCAGAAGTGGACAATATTAAATCTGTCTTTAAAATTGAGAGACATTATAGTTTAGCAATTAAGGCTCTAGGATTAGATTCCTTGAGTCTAGATGTTGGCTCCACTAGTTTCTAGTTTCTGTGGCTTTTGGCAACTTAATTAAGCTTTTTGCCCTTAGTTCCCTCATGTGTAAAACAGGAGTCATCATAATGCCTGCCTTCTGGGACTGTGTTGAGAGTTAATATATTTGAAACAACTAAAATAATGCCTGGCATGTGATTAGTGCTGTTATTATTAATAGATTAATATTAATGTTATTATTTTTATTATCTAAGCTACTACACAACAGGGGCAATATCTTTTCAACATAATTTATTAAACTCTAAATAACTACTACAGAGGGAAGCATTTTATATAGCACAAGGAAACATAAGCTAATTGAATTCTCATTAAAAATTCTATTCAGCAAATATTCTGGCTCCCTACTAACGTAAAACACACCACGTTATGCTCAGGGAGATATAACTAAGAATAAATCAAGAGCCTAGTCTTCACGCTCTTACAATGGAAATACAATGCTATGGAAAACACAGACACATACACACAGAATAGTAACACTTGTGGAACTAAATGAAGACCAACCAAATGAGAACAAGCAAGGGATATTTATTCAGAGCCTGGTATAGGAGGTGAGTCAGCCACCACCACCTGCATTTGGTAAAGACTCAAAGGCAGACTGAGGAGTGGGAAAGCTTCAGAGTGGGAAAAAGGAAAGGCTCAGTGTGCCCTGGTTGGAGGCTGTTGGCTGTGGGCATGTTGGCTGTGGGCAGGCTAACCAGAATCGGGCATCCTATGTAAGTGCTTAGGGGTGTGTATTTGGCTTTCTCTGGTTGAGCCTAAGTTGGAAGTGGGGACACAATTAGGGAACCTGTCAGTTATTAATCAAGTCCTGGACATTTTGAGTTGATCATTATAGGGATTATTGTCTGGCTTCCCATACCTGTAACTAGAGATAACAGTCTGACTTCCTACAAGTCTGACTTACAGATTGGTTTCCTAAGCTGGTTGCTGCAGGTTGTGGGTCAAAGTTTTACTTTTATATGTGTTCTGACCATTATCTGCTTGTGTATTCAGTCTTTCACCCTGATATCAAGAGGGATCATTTTGCCACTGAAGACCTAGGTAAATTCAGCTTGAACCAATTATCTTCTGGTATTTAGTTCATTTTTCAAGATTTCTGCAAATTTCTAAGAGCCAATATTCCTCCAAGTTACTACTGAATTATCTAAATTCTTCACTCCGCATCATGCAATTCTTCACCTTCCTTAGCTCACACACTGATTAAGAAAAGTAGGCTCTGCTGCCTCCTTTCAAATCCCAGCTCAGCTTTTTAGTGATCATACAACCTTGAGCACACTGTTGAACATTTCAGTGTCCCAATTTCCTCATCTGTGAAAATGAATGAACAGCCATACCAATCTCGGGGGGAGGTTGGGGTCTGTTGTAAAACTTTACTGGGGAAGCTCCTGTAACACAGTAAGCGTTCAGTAAATGTTAACCTTTATTATTCTTTCGTCTTCATGCCAGCCAGCCCCCCACATGGGACATGGCCCTTTCTTCAGTTCCCTCCCATTTTCCTCTCACTTTTCCCTGCCCTCACTGCCTGGAGATTTGGCCATGGCAAAAGAGCTTATCCTTGAGTCATTTACAACATACCTGTTCTTGAGAAAAATAACTATAAATATGGGGACTACACAACAATTATACAAACTACTTCACTCACATTTATGTTAATAAACTCAAAGACCTGAACAAAAATGATTTTCTCAAAAAGTATACATTTCCTAAACTGAACTCAACCAGAAAATTGAAACCTATGGATTATCATATGGGAAATAAAAAGCACTATTAAAGGAAAATCTCAAGAAAAGACAGTATACATCAGTATATTTTCAAAGGTAAATATTTTTAGTTTCAAGGAACAAACAATTTCTAATGCGATTTAAACAATTTACTTTTTTTAAAGTGAATAGAGAGACAAATTTCCTCCTTATGAAGCCAATAAAACGAAAGCTGGTAAGTCACACAGATTATAAAACATTATAGAGTAGCCTCCCTATCAATATCAACACAAAAATCCTGGGTATTAGTAACTAAAACCTTTCAGAATATTTTAAGAATCTTTCACTTTGCCTAATTGGTGCTCATCTCAGGAATAAAATGATTGAACATTATTAATGAAATTCACAAAATTAATAGGTCAAATAGGAAAAAATATATGTTCATTCCTGTAGATGACAAAAACCATATAGTCATATGAAATGATCATGATAATACAGGAAAACATGAAAATGTTCTTAACACAATATGTACTTATGCCCTACTCAAAAAAAAGCAGCATAATATTTTAAATACCTTTTGACTCATTCACATTAAAATCAAGAAAAATGGAAGAATACTAGAATTTCCATTCTACATTCCACATAAGGAATTTTATCTGATTTGATTAGTGATGAATCTTAGGCTCTAGAGCACGGCAGATGCTCAACAGATATCATTGAATGAATGATGCCATAATTGTTAACTGTTCTGGAAGTACTAAGTCAAATAACAAGGGGACGATACAAAGCATCAAAAATAAGAAAGAATAGTACAGCATAAAAATAAGAAAGATATTCTGATTTTAGACCAGAACCCCAAATGATCAACTGAAAAAATATTAAAACAGTAAGAATTTAAGTTAGATGATCACAAATTAATAAGTGAAAAGTATTTTCCTTTATTAAAACAACCAATTATTAGTTTGAACCATATGAAATTGCCAAAATTTCTGTTTTTTAACTTAGAAAAAAGTCAATTTCATGATTCTACTTCATAGAAAATAAAATGGAAGACAAGATCCAACAACAAAGCTACAGTACCTAGACATACATATAGAACATTTAAGGAAATAGAAAATTTACTGAGAAATAATTTTTAAAAGACTTGAGAATTGGAAAGTTGTATTCTGTTTTAACTAGGAAAACACAGTACTGTAAAGATATAAACTTTCTCTTAAAATAAAAATATCATGTAATTTCAACATTTAAAAAATGCATATGTGTATATGGTTTCTTATATGAATGTTTATATGGTTCCTTCTAATTTCCCCTTTTAGACAAGTTTATTCTGATGTTCATGTAGAAAAGTAAACATGTAAATATAGTCAAAAAATAACTAAAAAATAAGAAAGGTGACTTGCCTGCGCAAGTATGAGAATAAATATAAAACTGCGAGGCAGAATGCTTCTAAAGAAGAGTGATTAGACAGGCAGCACGATAGAAGAGATGAAAAAGATCTAAGTAACTGAGCAAATTTAATGCACTCTATTGTATTCAAATTGGTGGATAAAAGATAATTCAGTAAATCATGTAGGGATAACAGTCTAATAATGTGGAAATAGTAATAATAGATTATTATTTCAATCTGAATTTCAAATAAATTCCAAATGGGTCAAAGTTTGAAATGTAAAGAATGAGGACTTCCCTGGCAGTCCAGTGGTTAAGACTTCGCCTTCTAATGCAGAGGGTATGGGTTCGATCCCTGGTCAGGGAGCTGAGATCCCATATACCTCATGGCCAAAAAACCAAAAACATAAAACAGAAGCAATATTGTAACAAATTCAATAAAGACTTAAAAAAAAAACCCAAAATCATAAAGAATGAAATTTGAAAAATAATAGAAGAATATATGGAGTGATTTTATTTTATCTTGAAAAAGATCTTTGTGAGTAAGCAAGAAACAGTTCAAGGAAACCAGGAAGTAAAGACTGATAACTGATTAAACACATTAAAATTTTATACAAGGACAAAAATAGCCATAAACAAAACGACAAGTGAATAATTGAAAAAAAATATTTACAATATACATCAGGCAATGTATTATTTTACTTATAAATAAAAATATTACTTTACTTAGTAAATAAATGTATTATTTTAATTACAAATCAATAAGGAAAATCCAACAGCCCAACAGAAAAATAAGTCAAATTCATCAGTAGACAGTATATACAAAAAAATTACAATGGTTTTATAACTGTATGAAAAGATACTCATTTTCACACAGTCAAGTATATACAAATTAAAATGCCAATTATATAACTATTTTTCACTTTGATTGTAAAGATGAAAACATTTTTACATCTTTGTTGTGATATAATTCACATACTACTCAATTCACGCAATTAGAATATATTCACAGAATTGTGCAACTATCACACAATTTGAAAACATTTTCCTCATCCTCAAAAGAAACCCTGTACCCCTTAGCAATCATTCCCTAATTCCTCCCAATCCTATATATCAGCCCCAGATAACCATTAATCTACTTTCTTCTTTGATGGATTTTCCTGTTCTGAACATTTCATATAAATGGAATCACAGTCATATCAATGGTCACAAAATGGCCTTTTGTGACCAGCTTCTTTCATTCAGCATGTTTTCAAGGTTCACCCATTTTGTAGCATATATCAGTTTCTTCTTATTTTTTAAATTGCTATATAATGTTCCATTTTATTTATTTATTCATTAATTGATGCACATTTGGGTTGTTTACAATTTTTGGCTATTATGAATAGTAATGCTATGAACATTCAAGCACAGCTTTGAATGGACATAGATATGTTGAGTATATGCCTGGAAGTGAAATTGCTGGGTCATATGGTATCTGCATGTTTAATATTTTGAGGTACAGCCAAACTACTTTCCAAAGCAGCTGTACCATTTTTCATTCCCACTACCAAAGCATGAGGGTTACAGTTTTTCCAGATCCTACCAACACTTCTTAACATCTTTTTTTCAATAGCTATTCTGAGAAATGTCTGTTTTGGGACTCTTTTTATTGCTGAGTTCAGAGTTGTTTATATACCCTTGCTATAAGTCTTTTATTACATAAATGGTTTGCAAATATTTTCTCCTATTTTGTGAATTGTCTTTCCATTGTCTTGATAGTGTCCTTTGAAGCACAAAAGTTTTTAACAAAGATGGAACCAAATTACTTATTTTTCCTTCAATATTTGTACTTTTTTTGTCTAAGAATGCTTTGCCTAAACCAAGATTACAAAGATTTACTATGTTTTACTCTAAGAATTTATAATTTTAGAGTTTATTCTAGACTCTAAATTTAATTACACAGAATTATATGTCTATCCTTATGCCAGCACCACATTAGTTTATTACTATAGTTTAGTAAGTTTTGAAATCAGGAAGTGTTAGTTCTCCAACTTTGTTCTTTTTCAGGATTTGTTTAGCTTTTTTGGTCCCTTTTATTTCCATATTCATTTTAGGATGAGCTTGTTAATTTCTAGAAAGAATTCAGTTGGGATTTTGAGGGGAATTGTGTTAAATCTCTAGATAATTTGGAGGGCCTTGCCATGTAACATTTTGTTTTTTAATCAATTAACTTTAGACATCTTTCCATTATTTAGTTTTTTTCATTTAATTTCTGTAATTTCTTTCAGCAATGTTTCGTAGTGTTCAGTTTACAAATCATGCGCTTCTTTGGCTAAGTAAATTTCTAAGTATTTCATTCTTTTTAATGCTATTGTAAGTGGAATTGTTTTCTTAATTTCATTTTTACATTTTTATTTCTGGTATATACAGAAATGCAACTGATTTTTGTATATTGATCTTGTATCTTGCCTCCTTGTTGAACTCATTTATTAGTTCTCATGGTTTTTTATTGGATTTCTTAGGATTTGCTGCAACTTGCAAAAAAGACAGTTTTACTTCTTCCTTTCTAATCTGGAAGATCTTTATTTCTTTTTCATGTCTTATTGATCTGGACTAGAATCTCCAGGGGCAAGAGTGGACATTTTTGTTTTATTCTTGATCTTAAGGGGAAAACGTTTAGTTTTTACCATCAAGTATGATATTAGTACTGGGTTTTTATAGATGCCCTTTATCAGGTTGAGGAACTTCCCTTCTATTCCAAGTTTGCAGTGTTTTTATCATGAAAGGTGTTGAATTTTGTCAAATGTTTTATCTGTGTCTTTTGAGATGATCCTGGTCTTTGTCTTTTATTTTATTGATATGATGTATTACATTAATTGATTTTCAGATGTTAAATCAACCTTGCATTTCCTGAGATAAATCACACTTGTTTGTAATATATAATCCTTTTTTTAAGTGGTGCCAGATTTGGTTTGCTATTATTTTGTTAAGGATTTTTGCAACTAAAATTGTAAGAGGTATTGATCTACTGCCTTTCTCTTTTCTTGCGATGTCTTTCTCTAGTTCTGGTATCCAGGTAGTACTGATCTCATAGATAGAATTGAAAAGTTTTCCCTCCACTGTTATATTTTAGGAATAATTTGTAAAGAATTGTTAGTTCTTCTACAAATGTTTGATAAAACTTACCAGCAAATTCATATGGGTTTCAGATTTTCTTTTGAGAATTTTTTAAATTAAAAATTCTATTTCTTTACTTATCATTGGTCTATTTGAGTTTTCTATTTCTTGTTGAGACAGTTTTGATAGTTTGTGCCTTTCTGGGAATTTGTCCATTTCATCTAAGTTGTCTCATTTTTAAGCAGATGACTGTTCATAGCATTAGTTTATAGTTCTTTTTATTTCTTAAGGTTGGTAGTAATGTTACTTCTAAAGACTAAAACAATTTTTAGTACACAGTATTGACAATGCTGCAGAAAAAAAGTTTGCATACTTGATGGTAGAGACTGTAAATTATAATTTGGTGGACTCTCCTTCAAGGACACTTTAACATCAGATTCAACAGAACATGGTGACAATTTAGATGTTGGTAGTAAGGAAGAATTAAAGAAAGCCCTGGGTTTTCGGCCTGAGTGATAAGGAGACTACTCTTGCATATACAAATAGAGGGAAATTAGGATGGATGTCAGTTTTAAGGGGAAAGTAATGAATTTAATTATTAATTATTACATGTGATGGTTGTATGAGTTGTAAAGGTAAAAGTGTAAGCAGATAGTCAGAAATTCAGAATTACTATTCAGAAGAGAATAATTAGGGCGTCTTTGTTGAAACAATACCTCTTTGTACCTACACAAATGATGAGGATTTTTGTTTTGTTTTGTTTTGGTTTGGTTTAGGTTTTTGATAAGTACAAGAGACAGAAGAACCAAAAAAAAAAAAATAAGGCAAAACCTTGAGGCATGCCTAAAATATAATTATGGAGTAAAAACACAGAAAGAGGGCTTCCCTGGTGGCGCAGTGGTTAAGAGTCCGCCTGCTGATGCAGGGGACACGGGTTCGTGCCCCAGTCCGGGAAGATCCCACATGCCGCGGAGGGGCTAGGCCCGTGAGCCACGGCCGCTGAGCCTGCGCATCTGGAGCCTGTGCTCCGCAACGGGAGAGGCCGCAACAGTGAGAGGCCCACGTACCGCCAAAAAAAAAACACAGAAAGAAATTAATACCAGAAGTTGAGTGGTAACATTCACAGCGATAGAAGGAGAGCTAAGAATGGCATTGCAAGAACAAAGTAGGGAGAAACTATAAAGGACAGAAGAAATAGGAGTGTCAATTTGTCTGTGAAATCAAATAGGGTGATGACTGGAAAGAGGCTAGTTTGGTCCAACAAACAGGATGTCAAGTTTGGCTTTTGAAAGAATAGTTGGTCTATCAGAAATCCATTTTTTCCCCAAAAGTTACCCATTTCAAATTGTATTTGTTACTGAAATTGCCTAAACAGAAATGTTTCCAAGTACTTGATTATACATTTCTTTTAAGTTCCAACATACAATCATTCTTACATCTCATAATTCCATTAACTGTATTTCTATGCTGAAACAGAAATCCAATATTTTTTTGCAGTAGGTAAAGGAAAATGTTTATATGCTTTGCCAAATATTTATATCTCATTTTAAATGTTAGCAAACTGTTACCAAAAAATATCAGAAAATCAAATGGTCCCTAAAACCAAGATAAAATGTTTCCGACTGAAAGGTAATATTGGGAGCTAAAATTTATCTTGGAATAAAATTCATCCTGTGAATGGAGAGTACTAAAATCAGACTCTTACTCTCTTGTGAAAAATTTAAAAAGGCTACATTATCCCCTAAATAGTAACTGTCTGGATGCCTGACCAGAATGTATTCCATCTGGTCCTTGGTTTAGGCAAGTAGAGATGTAATGTAAGTTGTAGCAAATTAGGAACATTAAGCCACATAAAAATGTCATTTTGAAATTGTTAGGACATTCTCAGAAAACTGTGATTCAGTAAAATATGATGTGGAAAGCATTCACTTTGCCCAAGGGGACAAGGGGGCCATAGCTTTCCGTTCAGGGTGTGCACTCTCCAACTGGAGCTCTGTTGCCCTTGACTCTTCCTGTCTCAAGATGGGATGATCACCAATCAGGAAGCCATCTGCCTCTCAGCACACCTGAACACCTGAAGCTGCTATGGCAAGGCCAGATCCCCAAGCAGTCTTTTGCCTGCACAAGGCTTCCCTGAATTACTGAAATTCAATCCCACTGATTGCTCCAAAGGTCTAGAGATATGGCTAATGGCACTAGTCCTTGGAGCTGAATGGGACCTTGAAAAGTCTCAACTGTAAAACAAGTTGCATGGATAAGGAGGTTAACTTTAAAATTCCACTGAAAGTTTAAATTATACCATAGAAAAAAGTTTCCTTCTTTTGCTAAAAGTAAAAGAAGCACTTTGCTGTTTCATGATATCTACACTGGAATTAGCTATGTTTTCTAAGTTTTCCTAAGATTAAACTGTAGGTAAATGACAATAACCATTGGTCAGAATCCAGTCTAACTTGTTTAAATTTTAGAAATGAAAGTTGTAAGGCTAAAGAAGTGAACAAGTTCTGTTATTTTCATTTTTTTGTTTAACCACCCAGGCAAAGCAACTTATAATAGAAATACTTGAAAAAAAATAGGAACAGGTGTAAAACCTCAGGTTAACCCCCTCCCTCAAAATGTTTCCAGACTTAGAGAACCAGGGTCTATGGCAAGATGAAAGGTAGGTTTTCTGAGCAAACCAGAACACTGAAGTCTGGATAGACTCTTCCACTTTTCACTCTCTACTTCTCCCATTCTCCACTAACCATCTCCCTCTGTTCAATTAGATATACAAATCAATCAGGGGAAGGGAGGCAAGGATGTATTCATGGAGTAGTGGGGGAGGGAACTGGCAGAGACACACAACCTCCTGTGAGTTGTGTGAGGTACTGCAGGTTGGGGAAGAGGCCATGGTCCTTGGCAGCAGTGTCTGCTGGTAGGTTTTCATATATTCTATGAGTTCACAGTATCATATATCAGAATATGGGAACGAGAGAAGATGTTATCTCTGCAGAGGTGAATTGTACCATGTAAATATCTACTAGAAACCACCTTTTAATTGTACAGCCAAGATGAGATTCAACAATCTCTCAAGACAACAGAGAATCCACACACTCTGACTTTTGAGGGAATATGACTAGATCATATCTATTATGAGAATAAGAAGAGAAGATTAAAATGAGAACTGAGGAAAAAATGTAACCAATCAAGAGGAAGGAAAAATCATCCCTTCAAACTAGAGGCAGCAACGTCTATAGTTTGAAGGGAACAATTTTCTACTCGACAATTTTATGCCCAACCAAGTGGTCTTCCTTTTGTGAAGGTGGCATAAAGACATTCTCTTATATGTAAGACCCCAGAAAATATGCCAAATATGCACTCTTAAAAAAAAAAAACCTCTTAATATTAGGGGATGAAAGAAATAAAATTAAAAGATAAAAATGGGGAAATTTTTGATATAAACAGTCTAGCAATAAGCACTGAAATCAGTTCAATGTGGAGATTATACCAAAGAATTATGCATTTTGTTACAACATGGAAAATAAATACCCAAATTAATTCTTGAAAGGTGAGATACTTAATATAAAAAGAGCAGTTTAGGGGAGGACTGCCAAGATGGTGGAGGGATAAGACATGGAGATCACCTTCCTTCCCACAAATACATCAGAAATACATCTACATGTGGAACAACTCCTACAGAACACCTACTGAATGCTGGCAGAAGACCTCAGACTTCCCAAAAGGGTCTTGGTGCTCCCGCCAGGTGTCAGGCCAGAGCTTCGGAGGTGGGAGAGCCAAGTTCAGGACACTGGACCACCAGAGACCTCCAAGCCCCAAGTAATATCAATCAGCGAGAGCTCTCCCAGAGATCTCTGTCTCAACGTTAAGCCCCAGCTCCGCTCAACGACCAGCAAGCTCTAGTGCTGGACACACCATGTCAAACAAGTAGCAAGACAGGAACACAACCCCACCCATTAGCAGTGAGGCTGCCTAAAATCATAATAAGTTCACAGAAACCCCAAAACACACCACTGGATTCAGTCCTGTCCACCAGAAAGACAAGATCCAGCCTCATCCACCAGAACACAGGCACCAGTCCCCTCTACCAGGAAGCCTACACAACCCACTGAACCAACCTTAGCCACTGGGGGCAGACACCAAAAACAATGGAAACTATGAACCTGGAGCCTGCAAAAAGGAGACCTCAAACACAGTAAGTTAAGTAAAATAAGGCAGAGAAATACACAGCAGATGAAGGAGGAAGGTAAAAACCCACCAGACCAAACAAATGAAGAGGAAATACCTGAAAAAGAATTCAGAGTAATGAAAGTAAAGATGATCCAAAATCCTGGAAATAGAATAGACAAAATGCAAGAAACATTTAACAAGGACATAGAAGAACTAAAGAGCAAACAAACAATGATGAACAACAGAATAAATGAAATAAAAAATTCTCTACAAGGAATGAATAGCAGAATAACTGAGACAGAAGAACAGATAAGTGACCTGGAAGATAAAATAGTGGAAATAACTACCGCAGAGCAGAATAAAGAAAAAAGAACGGAAAAAATTGAGGACAGTCTCAGAGACCTCTGGGACGTTAAACACAGCAACATTCGAATTATAGGGGTTCCAGAAGAAGAAGAGAAAAAGAAAGGGTCTGAGAAAATATTTGAAGAGATTACTTCTCGAATATGGGAAAGGAAATAATCAGTCAAGTCCAGGAAGCACAGAGAGTCCCACACAGGATAAATCAAAGGAGAAACATGCCAAGACACATAGTGATCAAATTGACAAAAATTAAATACAAAGAAAAAATATTAAAAGCAGCAAGGGAAAAGCAACAAATAACATACAAAGGAATCCCCATAAGGTTAACAGCTGATCTTTCAGCAGAAACTCGGCAAGCCAGAAGGGAGTGGCAGGACATATTTAAAGTGATGAAAGGGAAAAACCTACGACCAAGGTTACTCTACCCAGCAAGAATCTCATTCAGATTTAATGGAGAAATTAAAACCTTTACAGACAAGCAAGCACTAAGAGAATTCAGCACCCCCAAAGCAGCTTTACAACAAAATGCTAAAGGAACTTCTCTAGGCAGGAAACACAAGAGAAGGAAAAGACCTACAAAAACAAACCAAAAACAATTAAGAAAATGGTATTAGGAATATACATGTCGATAATTAACTTAAATGTAAATGGATAAATACTCCAACCAAAAGACACAGACTGGCTGAATGGATGCAAAATCAAGACACTTATATATGCTGTCTAAAAGAGACCCACTTCAAACCTAGGGACACATACAGACTGAAAGTGAAGGGATGGAAAAAGATAGTCCATGCAAATGGAAATCAAAAGAAAGCTGGAGTAGCAATTCTCATATCAGACAAGATAGACTTTAAAATAAAGACTACTACAAGAGACACAGAAGGACACTACATAATGATCAAGGGATCAATCCAAGAAGAAGATATAACAATTGTAAATATTTATGCACCCAACATAGGAGCACCACAATACATAAGGTAAATGCTAACAGCTATAAAAGGGGAAATCGACAGTAACACAATCCTAGTAGGGGACTTTAACACCCCACTTTCACCAATGGACAGATCATCCAAAATGAAAATAAATAAGGAAACACAAGCTTTAAATGATACACTAAACAAGATGCACTTAATTGATATTTATAGGACATTCCATCCAAAAACAACAAAATACACTTTCTTCTCAAGTGCTCATGTAACATTCTCTAGGATAGATCATATCTTGGGTCCCAAATAAAGCATTGGTAAATTAAGAAAACTGAAATTGTATCAAGTATCTTCTGTGACCACAATGCTATGAGACTAGATATCAATCACAGGAAAAAAACTGTAAAAACTACAGACACATGGGGGTGAAACAATATGCTACTAAATAACCAAGAAAACACTGAAGAAATCAAAGAGAAATCAAAAAAACACCTAGAAACAAATGACAATGAAAACATTACAGCCCAAAACCTATGGGATGCAGCAAAAGCAGTTCTAAGAGGGAAGTTTACAGCAATACAATCCTACCTCAAGAAACAAGAAAAATCTCAAATAAACAACCTAACCTTACACCTAAAGCAATTAGAGAAAGAAGAAGAACAACAAAAAACCCCCCAAAGTTAGCAGAAGGAAAGAAATCATAAAGATCAGATCAGAAACAAATGAAAAAGAAATGAAGGAAACAGTAGCAAAGATCAATAAAAGTAAAAGCTGGTTCTTTGAGAAGATAAACAAAATTGATAAACCACTGGCCAGACCCATCAAGAAAAGAAGGGAGAAGACTCAAATCAACAAATTAGAAATGAAAAAGGAAAAGTAACAACTGACACTGCAGAAATACAAAGGATCATGAGAGATTACTACAAGCAACGATATGCTGACAAAATGGACAATCTGGAAGAAATGGACAAATTCTTAGAAAAGCACAACCTTCCTAGACTGAACCAGGAAGAAATAGAAAATATGAACAGGGCTTCCCTGGTGGCACAGTTGTTGAGAGTCCGCCTGCTGATGCAGGGGACACGGGTTCATTACCCGGTCTTGGAAGATCCCACATGCCGTGGAGTGGCTGGGCCCGTAAGCCATGGCCGCTGAGCCTGCGCGTCTGGAGCCTGTGCACCACAGCGGGAGAGGCCACAGCAGTGAGAGGCCCGCGTAACGCAAAAAAAAAAAAAAAAAAAAGAAAATATAAACAGACCTATCACAAATAATGAAATTGAAACCGTAATTAAAAATCTTCCAACATACAAAAGTCCAGGACCAGATGTCTTCACAGGTGAATTCTATCAAACATTTAGAGAAGAGCTAAGACCTATCCTTCTCAAACTCTTCCGAAATGTAGCAGAGGGAGGAACACTCCCAAACTCATTCTATGAGGCCACCATCACCCTGATACCAAAACCAGACAAAGATATCACAAAAAAAGTAAAGTACAGGCCAATATCACTAATGAACATAGATGCAAAAATCCTCAACAAAATACTAGCAAAGAGAATCCCAACAGCACATTAAAAGGATCATACACCATGATCAAGTGGGTTTTATCCCACGAATGCAAGGATTCTTCAATATATGCAAATCAATCAATGTGATACATCATATTAACAAACTGAAGGGTAAAAACCATATGATGATCTCAATAGATGCAGAAAAAGCTTTTGACAAAATTCAACACTGCTTTATAATAAAAATTCTCCAGAAAGTGGGCATAGAGGGAACCTGCCTCAACATAATAAAGGCCATATATGACAAACGCACAGCCAACATCATTCACAGTGGTGAAAAACTGAAACCATTTCCACTAAGATCAGAAACAAGACAAGGTTGCCCACTCTCACCACTCTTATTCAACATAGTTCTGGAAGTTTTAGCTACAGCAATCAGAGATGAAAAAGAAATAAAAGGAATCCAAATTGGAAAAGAAGAAGTAAAACTGTCACTGTTTGCAGATGACATGATACTACTCATAGAGAATCCTAAGGATGCCACCATAAAACTACTAGAGATAATCAATGAATTTGGTAAGGTTGCAAGATACAAAATTAATGCACAGAAATCTCTTGCATTTCTATACACCAATGATGAAAAATCTGAAAGAGAAATTAAGGAAACACTCCCATTTACCATTGCAACAAAAAGAATAAAATACCTAGGAATAAACCTGCCTAGGGAGACAAAAGACCTGTATGCAGAAAACTATAAGACACTGATGAAAGAAATTAAAGATGATACCAACAGATGGAGAGATATACCATGTTCTTGGATTGGAAGAATCAATATTGTGAAAATTACTATACTACCCAAAGCAATCTACAGATTCAATGCAATCCCTATCAAACTACCAATGGCATTTTTCACAGAAGTAGAATAAAAAATTTCACAATTTGTATGGAAACACAAAAGACCCCGAATAGCCAAATGAATCTTGAGAAAGAAAAACGGAGCTGGAGGAATCAGGCTCCCTGACTTCAGACCATACTACAAAGCTACAGTAATCAAGACAGTATGGTACTGGCACAAAAACAGAAATATAGATCAATGGAACAAGATAGAAAGTCCAGAGATAAACTCACGCACATATGGTCACCTTATCTTTGATAAAGCAGGCAAGAATACAATGGAGAAAAGACAGTCTCTTCAATAAGTGGTGCTGGGAAAACTGGACAGCTACATGTAACAGAATGAAATTAGAATACTCCCTAACACCATACACAAAAATAAACTCAAAATAGATTAAAGACCTAAATGTAAGGCCAGACACTGTAAAACTCTTAGAGGAAAACCTAGGCAGTACACTCTATGACATCAATCACAGCAAGATCCTTTTTGATCCACCTCCTAGAGAAATGGAAATAAAAACAAAAATAAATAAATGGGACCTAATGAAACTTAAAAGTTTTTGCACAGCAAAGGAAACCATAAACAAGGCAAAAAGACAACCCTCAGAATGGGAGAAAATATTTGCAAAGGAAGCAACTGACAAAGGATTCATGCTCCAAAATATACAAGCAGCTCATGCAGCTCAATATTAAAAAAAAACAAACAACCCAGTCCAAAAATGGGCAGAAGTCCTAAATAGTCATTTCTCCAAGGAAGGTATACAGACTGCCAGCAAACACATGTTAAGGACACTCAACATCACTAATCATTAGAGAATTGCAAATCAAAACTATAATGAAGTATCACCTCAAACCAGTCAGAATGGCCATCATCAAAAATCTACATATAATAAATGCTGGAGAGGGTGTGGAGAAAAGGAAACCCTCTTGCACTGTTGGTGGAAATGTAAATTGATACAGCCACTATGGAGAAGAGTATGGAGGTTCTTTAAAAAACTAAAAATAGAACTACCTTATGACCCAGCAATCCCACTACTGGGCATATACCCTGAGAAAACCATAATTCAAAAAGAGTCATGTACCACAATGTTCACTGCAGCTCTATTTACAATAGCCAGGACATGGAAGCAACCTAAGCGTCCATCGACAGATGAATGGATAAAGAAGATGTGGCACATATATATGATGGAATATTACTCAGCCATAAAAAGAAACGAAATTGAGTCATTTGTAGTGAGGTAGATGGACCTGGAGTCTGTCATACAGAGTGAAGTAAGTCAGAAAGAAAAAACAAATACCGTATGCTAAAATATATGGAATCTAAAAAAAAAAAAAAAGGTTCTGAAGAACCTAGGGGCAGGACACGAATAAAGATGCAGACGTAGAGAATGGACTTGAGGACACAGGGAGGGGGAAGGGTAAGCTGGGATGTAGTGAGAGAGTGACATTGACATATATACACTATCAAATGTAAAACAGCTATTGGGAAGCAGCCACATAGCACAGGGAGATCAGCTCGGGACTTTGTGACCACCTAGAGGAGTGGGATAGGGAGGGTGGGAAGGATACAGAAGAGGGAGGGGATATGGGGATATAGGTATACGTATAGCTGATTCACTTTGTTATAAAGCAGAAACTAACACAACAATGTAAAGCAATTATACTCCAATAAAGATGTTTAAAAAAAGAGCAGTTTAATGCCAATAATTTGAATTAAATTCTGAACCCTTACTTCATAAATAAATTGATCAGTAGTAGGCCAGTGTTGAAAATTAAGTTTATCATAGCAAATTATTTGGTTGTAAGCCTTACCTTTATGAGGCTGCTCTGCAACTATAAGTGCTACAGTAGAAAGTACATTAAGAAGCAACCAGTACTAAAGTGTTTGATAATGTGACATCTTATACTGGGCCCTGATAAAAAGCTTATGTAATCAATCATATCTGAAGATTCTTTTTCCAGTCTTTTAAAATAAAACACAACAACAACAATTCCTTTTTTTTCTTCTAAACAACAGGAGGAATCATCCATTTACTGGTTAATATCTGAAGAATGATAATGAGGAACACAGGTTACACATGGGAGCAACAAGAAGGAAATGAGGTGCCGGAAACCAACCTCATAGTTTTAAGAATTACGAAGCAGAGGGGCATATAACCATATTCCCACTTGAACTCTGAGAAGAATCAGCTACAATGATTGCCTCGTACCATCCTGGGACAACCAGAGAAGAACACAAATGCCATTTTGGCTTCTGCTTAGACAGAGAAAAAGCCTGAGAGGCTAGTCTCAAGCTCCTCATTCACAACCAGGAGGAATTTTGGAAGGAGGTTCCCCTGAGTTCTAGAAGAGGTTAGGGGTAGTTGAAAAAGGAGGCATCAACGAAGTTGACAGAACCAAAAGGTCTGGTGTCAGAACAAGGCTGGCACAGATTACTCAGACTTTGAAATCAGAGGCCCTGCCAAAGACCCCACAATTTAGCAATGGATGCATTAGTACATAAGCCAATAGCCAAAGTTCCAACTGGATGAACAAACTCAGCAAGGGATCTTGAAGGCTGGGACAACACCATTAGGCGTTCATTTACCCAATGATTAAGTTACTGATCACCTACTATGGGCAGTGTTCTGGGTACTGGGTCACAGCCATGAGAAAAAAAAAGTAGCTAAAATACCTACCCTCATGAAGCTCAGATTTTAATGAAGACAATTGCTTACTTATCTTGAAAGGTAAAATATTTAAGTGTCATGTTCAAAATGTTATGCATAAAAATAAAGCATGGAATGGGTAAAAGGAATGTGTGTTAGGAGAGGAGTACTGTGATTTATAGTAGGATTGTCAGAGAAGATTTCCCTAAAGAGGAACAAAGACCTAAAAAATGGGGCAGGAGGGAGCCACATGGTTCAGTAGAGCAGAAGTATTCCCAGCCAAGGGAAAGCAAAGGCAAAAGCCCTGAGACAGGAACACACATAGAGTGAAGAAAGAGGGGAAAGGGGAGGGGGACAGGATGTCAGTGCGGTGACCAGGAGTGAGGTCAAGTAGAGCCAGCTTTCCAGGCCCTGCAAGGAGCTTGGATTTTACTCTGAATGAGATAGTAAGTTACTGGAGAATTCTGAGCAGAATAGTGGCAAGATCTAAAGGAGGCCTCCTGCCCTTACCTAATAATAAAGTTTAAAAGGTAAAATAAAATGTATTTTGGGGGGCTTGCACCTACCTCAAGGCCAGGAAACTTGAGGCTCTTTTCTTTATCTCCAAAAAAATGATCAAAATTATTCAAGGGACATTACTACTATGAGAAATTTAATTAGGAATTTCCTGAGTTCTAAGACTTTGAATTTGGGACTTAACTCTATAATAAATGAGGAAAACATTCCTATAGCTACAAAATACTCTTAGGTACAAATTTATGTTGTTTGCATTTGGTGATCCCAGATAAAATTTAATTTAATTCTCATAGCATATTTGAGAAGTGAAAATATGACAGTTATGACTAACATCCCATCTTAAAGAATGCAGGTTGATTCTTTGAACATTACAATACTCTTCAGCCCCTCATCTTAGAGCAAGAAAACTTCGCGGTGACCTTAGGTCTCCCAAATCTGAAGCAGAGCAGTAACCTGAAAAGGTTAACTGCTTTATTGTAACCCAATTAAAAAATGGGCCAAGAATCTGAATGTGTATTTTTCCAAAGACATACAGATGGCCCACAGGTACATGGAAAGGTGTTCAGTATCAATAATTATCAGGGAAGTAGAAATCAAAACCACAATAAGATATCACCTCACACCTGTCAGGAAGGCTATCATCAAAAAGACAGATAACAAATGCTGACAAGGATGTGGAGAAAAGGGAACCCTTGTACACTATTGCTTTGAATGTTGATGGATATTGGGGTTTTTCCAATTCTTAACTATTACAGCACAATGCTTCTATGAGAATCCTGGTCCACGGTAAATAGTGCATATGTGTATTTACTAGGTAAAATTCTAGGGTATTTGCCCACTAGTAGAATTGCTGGATTATAGATTTTACATATTTTCATATTCACAGGTAATGCCAAACTATTTCCAAGTTGATCATGTCAATTTATACTCCCACCAGCAATGTACGAGTGTTCTCATTTCTCTACATCCTTGATATTCCTTGGTATTGTCGGACTTTTAGTTTTTTTCCCTAATCTGGTGGAAATATAATGGTATGTTAATTTGATTTTAATTTGTATTTCCCATGAGACTAAGCATCTTTTCATGTGTTATTTTGGCCATTTGGGATTCGTATTTTACGATGCTCTTGTTCAGGTTCGTTCACTCCTTAACAGTTATTGCTGACAGATGTTCAGATATACTACATGTTTTTTCTTACACTCCTTTTAACTGATCTATGCTTTTGTTATCCATGAGTTTTGGTTTCACTAAAATTTGTGGAAGTGTGGATTTCTTCTCATTTAATCTGCTTGGGGTTTGTTCAGATTCTTGAATCTGATGCTGAGATCCCTCCTTCATCAATTTTGGAAGATTCCTGGCCATTTGTCTTCAAATATTGCCTCTACTCTACGCTCTCTTCTCCTTTTTAGACTCCAATTTGACAAATGTTAGACTTTTCATGGGTTCTCACAATGCCTCTTAATCTGTCCTTCATACTTTTTATCTCTTTGCCTCTTTGTGCTGTATTCTGGCTAATGTTTTTCAGATCTAATCTTCAACTCACTAAATCTTTCTTTTGTCAGAGCGTTTTCTTTTATAAATTTATTAATTTATTATTTATTTTTGGCTGCATTGGGTCTTTGTTTCTTCGCCCCTTGGAGTGAGGGGGGCTGGGGGGTCTACTTTACACTGCGGTTGCACAGGCTTCTCACTGCAGTGGCTTCTCTTGCTGCAGAGCACAGGCTCTAGGTGCGCAAACTTCAGTAGTTGTGGCTCCCGGGCTCTAGAGCGCAGGCTCAGTAGTTGTGGCGCACGGGCTTAGTTGCTCTGCCGCATGTGGGGTCTTCCCGGAGCAGGGCTTGCACCCGTGTCCCCTGCACTGGCAGGCGGATTACTAACCACTGCGCCACCAGGGAAGCCCAGAGCATTTTCTGTTAAAAATGTCCTTTGACATTTTTATTCCAATTATATCCTTTATTTCTAGATATTTTCTTTGGTTATTTTTCAAAGCTGCTTTGTCATTTGCTGTAGTTCCTTATACCCTATGCACATTTTCAAACTTGGTTTTAATTTATTATAAGAGATTAAACATATTTTGTAAATTGTGTCTGATATTCCATTGTCCTTAAAATTCTTGAGAGTTTGTTTCTGCTGGTTCTTCCTCATGGTGCTTTTAGTTATTTTTGATTGTGGACTTCTTAATTGCCTTAGGGTTTATTGTGGAAAGTCATTGGGGACTGGCAAGACAATGGGTTTTTGAAGAGATTTGCATTTCCTTCTGCCAGGTGGGACACCAACAATTTGGGATCTCTCTAAATTAAATTCTCAGTTTGAGATTTTTGACCACCCACATGTTGTGTATTTAAGTATTCTCTTGGTTTGTGGTTTTAACTCTCAACAGTTTCCTTTGCCCTCCCATTCTGCTCCTATGTTTGAAAGGGTCCACTTTCCTTTTAGGTCCATGATTGGGGATGTAATTTCCCCAATTTACTTTTACATTGAGAGTGTTGCCATTTGTGGGTCTCAGATGTACAGGGAGGGTGAAGCTATTGATCAGAATTTTCAATATGGGTGGAACTTTGACTTTGTCTCTTTTTTCATCCATATGAGATCATAAAAAGTAATGTTCATGGTAATCTAGTGTAAGTTAATTTAAATATCCTCAGAGTAAAATCCAGCTGCAGTGGTCCACTTAGTTCCCAGTCCTTAGACTAATAATTCCTTACTCTCTGGTCAACTCATTGATCCTTTTAAGAGTTATTTTATATCTTATCCAAGAAGTTTAGTTGTTTTTAGTACCAGAAAGAAAAAGGTTGCATTGGTTTTCTTTTAAGTCCATTTACTATCCTGGTTGGCTTATTCCATATCTAAAGAATTCTACCATCCTGCCCATCTCCATGTCATGATGCAGGCAGAGACTGAAGTGCTGCAGCTGCAAGCCAAGGGATGCCCTGGATTTCTGGCAAGCTACCAGAATTAGAAAGAGGCAGGGGAATAGTCTCCCCTACAGGTTTCAGAGAGAGGATGGCCTTGGTGACACCTTGATTTCAGTCTTCTGGCCTTCAGAACTGTGAGACAATAAATTTCTGTTATTTTAAGCCATCTTGTTTATGGTACTTTCTTACCACAGCTCTAGGAAATGACTACAAAATAATCCACTTAGAATGAAAGGATCTCCAGAATAGGTGATTGTCTTATGGGTTTGAGAGTTTATGCCCTGAGAAGAGGAAAGGCATGAAGAAAAGCCTTTCTCAGTGTTCTCCCTAGTACTGAATCTGTCAGGCAGTTAGGGTGTTCTATTATTTGTACACAACCACTGATGTTTCACAAACTGGTATTTGAAATACTTTCTGACAAAGATTTAGTACAAGTTTGTTACATGTGGGGAAGAATACCTGTGTGAAGTAATACTATTTTCTTGTGGTATTTGACAACCACATGGAACATTGTTACAACTAGAAAGTAGGCTGATATGATGTTGCTTCTTTTCAATTACTAGTTGAAATAAAAATGAGTGCCAAAACCCCACTTTGGCAACTAATAGCCAAAAACAGCAAGCCAGTGCACCTAGGAAGGCTCTCCAGAGGGGAGTATGGGACCACTATATAATTTCCAAATCTTGTGCAGGATGGGGCTGAAAGAGTATGCAGGGGCCGATCACGTGAGGCTTTGCAGATCATGTTAAGGGAAGACTTTAAAGTGTTTTAAACGTATACTAGAGAGAGTTGGATCTCAGAGGAAAACTGGCAGAGATACAAGCCTGTGAACACTCTGAGGATTGCCACATACTAAAACAAAGGGCTCACTGAGACAAAGCACACAGACAGAAAAGGCAGGAGGCCTTGGGATCAGGGGAACCTGATGCTCAGAGACTTTCATTAACTTGTCCAATATTGTACTCCTTTCATACCTATTACCACATTCTCCTGGGGTCTTCGCTGTGAAAGGAGGGCTCTGCTTAAAAATGGTTCTGCTTGCATTATTTAAAATGGCCAAGTTATGTAAGCAACCTAAGTGTCCAACAACAGATGAATTAATAAAGAAGATGTATTGTATATATAGAATGGAATACTACTCAGTCATAAAAAATGAAAGTTTGTGATTTGCAGCAACATGGATGGATGTGGAAGGCATTCTGCTAAGTGAAATAAGTCAGACAGAGAAAGAAAAATACTATATAATATCACTCATATGTGGAATCTAAAAAACACAATAAACTAGTGAATAAAACAAAAAAGAAGCAGACTCACAGATACAGAGAACATACTAGTGGTTACCAGTGGGGAGAGGGAGGAGGGAGGGGCAATATAGGGATATGGGGGGAAAAGGGTTCTTATAGGATTATATGAAATCATGTTTGTAAAACTTTTGAAAGTTGTAAAGCACTATAGAATTTAAATAATCTTTCACTCAATTAAAAAAAAACTAAAAAACAATTAAATTAAAAAAGAATGGTTCTGCTATGTTAACTCTAAGCCTTAAAGTTTTCCATAGAATAAAATTTGGCTCTTTTAACAAGCAGGTTCTCCCAGTTAAAATAAAATGGTATACAAAGCACAGTGAAGGGGGACTTCCCCAGTGGTCCAGTGGTTAAGACTCTGCCTTCCAATGCAGGGGTGCGGGTTCAATCCCTGGTGGGGGAACTACGATCCCACATGCTGTGCCATGCGGCCAAAAGAAAAAAAAAGAAAAGCACAGTGAAGGGCTTTCCTCAAAAATAAAAAGAAAGAAATCATCACAACCTGGGTATGCATATCCCTAAGGAGATAACTAGCATCTTTTGTTGCTGATCTTGCAAAGTCAAGGTTGAAGACTGAAGGAGTTGAAAGTGGTCTGAGGAGTATTATTCAGTAAAAAGGAGGTGGCTCACACCCATATAGGAACTGCACTCAATGCCTACTCAAGGCAAGGCTTTATCAAATAAGAAATTGCCCGCTCAATACCTGAAAGCACTTTGTAGCAGAAACTTGTGAAAAATATCTTGAGTGAAAAGTCAGGATAATTAAATACTGATTAATAGTAGTTGAGTTTAATGAAAAACACATCACAAGCAAAGATATCAAAATTCGCTCTCTATTTTGCATTAGCTTGATAGTACTCAGCAAAATCATGACTACAGGTACAATTATTTTGGTAAATATTATATTTTTTGATGAAAAGTTCATATCACCTAAATATTATGCTCTATCTCATCTCTTAAAACTCTCCATATCTGAAAGTCATTGAGTTTCCACAGCTTTTGATGGAAAAGCTGCCATTCTCCGGGAAGCATTAGTTTCCCCACTCTTCCAGAGAAACCTCTGTGAACACCAGTTTACCCTCCACCCTCCAAAGATCCATTTCTACTCTCCTACATGGCAAAAGGAGTTGACTGTAATCTCTGCTATAATATACATCCTGCTATTCATTCCTGATCTTGCTGCACTCGGGCTTTTGCCCTCACTGCTGTATTTAAATGGCATATTTTCGAGAACACCCATGACTCAATGACCTCTTTATTGCTAAATCCAGTAGTCAATTCTCATTTCATTTGCCTTATGAGTGGCATTTGTCACAGACAGTCATACCCTTTGGCGATGTAACATTTTCTCCCTTGATTTACAGGACATCACACACTTGTGCGTTCCTTCCCCTTTGCTCACTGGCCTGTTCCCTATCTTGGTTCTTCCTCATCAAAATGACCTCTGAAAGTTGGAACACCTTAGTACTTGGATTTCTCTTCTCTGTCTCTGTTTCCTTCCTTGGCGATCCCATCTAGTCTCATGATTTTAAACTCCGTCTATTTGGACAACTCCCAAATGTATATCCCCAGACCAGATGTTGCTCCAGAATTTTAGATTCATGTGATCAACTACTTAGTTGACATCTAAAATGAAAGAGTTCTTGGTCGTTTGAAAACTGATAGAAGTATTTTAAAAATACAAAAGAGGACTGAAAGATAAAATGGAAGATATTGCCTAGAAAGAATTAAAAGTCAAAATAACAAAAATTTTGACAAAAAGAATAAAAAATTGACAATCTATTCAAGAAATTCAATGTCCTACTACTAAAAGTTATAGTAATAGAGAGTAAAGGAATGAAGAAAGGGAAATGACCAAAAAAAAAAAGATGATATAATAATTTTCCATAATAAAACAAATCCATAGATCTCTATATAAAAAGGCTCTATGAATGCATAGCAGAATAAGTCTTTTAAAAATCTATACCAGTGCACATCATTGTAAAAATATCTCTAGAGATAAAGGGAAGATTCTGAACGTTTCCAAACAGAAAAGCAAGGTATTATATGAAGGAGTAATCATTAGAATGGCATATGGTGTTGGACTTCTCAAAATAGCAATATTGTAAGCTAGAAGATAATTCATTCAACAATGATTTACTGAATACCTACTCTGTACCAGGCACTATGTTAGGTGCTGACAATAGAGGGATGCCTTTGAAATTCTGAGTGAAAATAATTTCTTACCTAAAATAAGACTCTCTACTCAAGTAGACTAAAGTATATAAACAACAACAACTATACATCTTATCAACTATTGCTCAGGAAGCTACTGGAGCATGTGGACCACCAAAATAAAGTTTGTAAACCAAGAAAGAGGAATTCAGGATTCAGGGGATGAGGAATGTAGATGAGGAACAGGCATGTCAGGGTGATTGATTAGAAGGAATGTCCTGGTTCATACTCAAAAAGGGATATTTGAGTGGGGGAAATAGAACTTATTGATTATCTAATTATTTTGAGAAGAGTTTCAGAATTCTATTAATTCTAAAAGTCCAAATTATAAGTGCTGTAAGTAGCAGCCTCTGGAAGTGAGACTTGAGGTACTTTTATCATTACAAGCTGTATAAAAAGGTCTGACTTAAAATTATGATCAGTTATTACTTAATAAAAATAATAAGTGCACATTTTTAGATGAACTGAATTAAAACAAAAATACCCCAGTTAAGGCAAAACCAAGATCGTGTTCTCCCTTTTTTTCCTTAAGCCTAACTTAATTACAAAAAGATGAATTTGTTGCTTTGCTTTCAAATAATCATGATGTTTTGATTTCCAATACCATCGCTACTGTCTACTTTAGGATATTTTTAATAGAAGAACATCAGTTTTCATACACAGAAAAGCAGATTCTGCAAGGTAAGGACTGACATGAAGTTTACGGCCTCCATAAACAATTGTATCATGCTATGCAGCCTATATTTTCTTAAGAAGGAAGATAACATTTTCTTTATCAATGCAAGCCCAAACAGCCTATAAATTATGCTATGCCTGTGTCCCGGTTCACAGAGAACTACAGTCCATCTGGAACCAAGTAGGAATGGAGCTATATAAAGACTCTCTAACTCAATGTAAATTATAGTGAGAAAAATATTTCCACCTTGCTGTACTCGAAGTACTGGTCCATTCCTTTCTTATACTTTGATATGCATGGCAGCCAACTGACTGGCTATCAGGTACCCAGGAAATTTTTATATTTATTCCCCAATAAATAAAATTCAGTAGAAATAATAAGGACCATAATAAAAATAGGTGACTTTGATCAATTTAAAGTTAAAAAGCTACTGTTGGAGTCCAAATTTCCTCATGTGCATATAGTGAGGATCCAATGTCTGTAGTATCTATGTGGTGGTAAGAACATAGAAAATTGGACGTATTAATGTGTTCAGAATGTGAATAACCTTTTCACCTCAAGAAACCTGAATTCAAAGATGGTTAACCACAGAAGCGAAAATATCTTGGGTGGTCTAAGTCTAAACATTTGTTCTCAGTGCATTTGGCCAAAGCACAAAACCACCAAGGAGTCTGGTATGATGGATGGTGTCTTCCTAGAAGATGCTTGGGATTAGCAGGTTGTTTTAAGTCAGACACGGGTGGAGTAATTGTGGCAAGAAACTTGTGGAGAGGTTCACCAAGTGCCAGGTTATAGCCGGCCCTTACTCTGTGAGGATATCATTAATAGAAGCCAGCCTCTTTTGAAAAAAAAAACTCTACTTTTTCCCCTATTCCTCCTACCAAGTACAACTAAAAATCCTGGACGTTATATAAAAAACATATTAAGAAGAATCTGAAAGGTGGAGATAGGAAGGCCAGACCAGCTAGGGACCTCAGGCCCCAAAGAACGACACAGGAGCCTCATATATCCCAGACTGGGAGCTGAAGGAGATGGCAACCTGGAAACACCAATGAGTACAGATCAAAATTCCCCAGGTAAAGCTTTCTGTCTCTGGACAAGGTGCCAGGAAATAGGTACCTTAGCAAGACAGAAGACTTTCGCTAATAATTACTCTACACCAGCCAAACGCCACAGGAGAAAACTGTGGTTCCACTCTTACGCACACCCACAAAGCTGAGCGGAGACCTTAGAATCTCACCCTCACCAAGCTGTAACAAGGTGTCTCAGCCGCATTCTCCCTCTCCACTGGTGCCAGGGTGATATCAGAGAAGGCTGAGTAGGAAGCTGGGACTTGTGTCCCACCAGGACAGAAAGAAGCCGGTTCTTCCCAAATTGATAGGTTCAGTGCAACTGCTATCAAAATGCAAGCAGGATTTTTGTAGAAATAGGTAAGATTATCTTAAAATTTATACGAAAAGACAAAGGGACAGAGAAGAGCTAAAACAATTTTTAAAGAAGAATTAAGTGGTAGAAATCAGTCTACTTGATTCCAAGACTTATTAAACAGCTGTAGTATCAACACTGTCAGCTGGCAGAGAGATAAACATATAAATTAATGAAACAAAATAGAAAGCCTGGAACTAGATCCACACAAGCATGCCCAACTGATTTTTGACAAAGGTGCAAAAACAATTCAATGGAAGAAATATGGCCTTTTCAACAAATATTTCTGAGGCAACTGGGCATCAATGAAAAAAAAAAGAAAGAAACTTGACCTAAACCTTACACCTTATACAAAAATTAACTCAGTCTGGACTTGGACTTAAATGTAAGATGCTAAACTATAAAACCCTTAGGGGAAAAAAAGAGAGAGAAAGTCTTCAAGATGTAAGGCTAGGCCAAAAGTTCTGAGCCTTGACACCAAAAGCACAACGCATAAGGGGAAAATTTTTTTAAATTAGACTTCATAAAAATTTAATACTTTTCCTCTTCAAAAAATTTCTCCATCTCCCACAATTGTCACCTTGCCTCACTTTTTAGAAACTATTTTAAGTTATGTTCAGTATATATGCTCAATGGTATGCATTAAACTGGTTCCCTTTAAATCATCTTCCCCTCCAGCTATTTCTGCACAGCATCCCTCTACAGCCAGCCTTCCAACACATTGTTCATTTCATCAGATTATAACTTATTTCCCTCATCTCCCACCAATCACACTGACTTTCAAACTGGTACTTTTATCCTTGTCTAATAAACCAAAATTTCCACACTCTTTGATTTTTATTTTCTAACCATGAGGTTTATCTCTTTCTCCTTGTGATTAAGTATTTTTCTCATACTCTGAGCCTTCATCTACCTTTCTTTGGATTTTTCTATTTATTTGCAGCATTTTAAAAATTACATGGGTAATACCTAAATAATGCTATACAAGATTCAAAGAATATAGAAGTATTCAGAAAAAAATGAAATTCTCAATTTTCTCAGCTTCAATCCCATTTTCTTCCCCAGAAGTAACAGTATTAACATTTTGTCATGCATTCTTCCACCTTCTTGTCCTCTTCCTACGCATTTACCCATATATTTTCAAGTAAACAAATGGCTTTTATATTTCCATATATAACATTACACTAAATGTAGTATTCTGAAACTTCCTTTTCCATTATGTTTGGGGATATTTTCATGTCAATGCCTATAGGTCTACAGCTCTCTTTTTTTTTTTTTTTTAATAAATTTATTATTTTTGGCCGTGTTTTGTTGCTGTGAAAGCCGTTGCTGTGCGCGGGCTTTCTCTAGTTGCAGCGAGCGGGGGGCTACTCTTCGTTGCAGTGCGCGGGCTTCTCATTGCGGTGGCTTCTCATTGTGGAGCACGGGCTGTAGAGTGCACAGGCTTCAGTAGATGCGGCACGTGGGCTCAGTAGTTGTGGCTCACAGGCTTAGATGCTCCGCAGCATGTGGGATCTTCCCGGACCAGGGCTTGAACCCTGTCCCCTGCCTTGGCAGGTGGATTCTTAACCACTGCGCCACCAGGGAAGCCCCTACAGCTCTCTTTTTTAAACTGCATACTACTACACTGTATGATGCTACCATAATTTACTTAACTACACTTTTATGTTGGACAATATAGTGTTTCCTTATTTTTACCATTAAAAATAACGGTATTTTTACTTCTGCACAAATGAGTAATTATTTCTTTAACCTACATTCCCAGTTGTTGGATGTAAGGATGTGTACACTTTTAATTTTGAGAAATACCAATCAATTGACTTCCAAAAGGCAACCAAGAGACTATAAGAAAGATTCAAAATATCTCACCAACAATATTCTCATGTAGTAAAATATATATCTCTATTATGCTAACATTTCCTTGATTGTCAGTGAAGTTGAAAAGATATTCATATATTTTTGGTTCCTTTTGTGACTAATATCTGTAAGATTTTCCTATAAAAACACTATAGTTTTGTTTAGTCATAGTTTGCACATAGTTCTTCATGTTTATCTTTATGTATGCTGTAAACTATGGATTGGAATTTTTTCCAAAGGAAAGTCAATTTTCCCAGCACATTAAGTAAAGTCTATTCTTTTTTTATTGATTTTAAAAGACTTCTTTATCATAAATTAAATTATCTAATATAAAGGAATCTCTTTCTGGAGTCCACTGTTTTCCATTTTTCCATCTGTACTTGCCTGTCCTAATACTAGTCTACATAAAGCACAGATTTATAATATGATTTAATAACGGGAGTAAATTGTTCATCTCCAGAATTTTCTTGGTTATTTTATGCATCTTTTTTCCATATAATCTTCAGAATGAGCTTATCACTGTATATGAAAAATATTGTTGTGATTTTCATTGTTACATTGAATTTGATTATTTTCTCAAAAATTAGCATCTTCATGGTTTGAGTCTTCTCATATAAACATGATTTGCCTCTTCTATTTGTCTAAGTATTTATGGCAGGTGGGCAAGGGATCCTTTAGCAACAGTTTATAGTTTTATTCATGTAGTTATATAGAGTTCCTGTTATAGTTATGTCTAAAGCATTTATGATTTTGTGAATGGGATTTTTGTATAAAATTTTCTAATTGGTTATCATTGATGCATAGAAATGTTACCGATTTTCATATGTTGGTCTTTTATTCAATCACCCTTCTGAATTGTTTTTATTAATTCTAGTAGTTTCTCAGTTATTTACTTTCAAATAACCAGCAGTTTTGCTTTTCTTTCATTCAGAGAAAGATATAGACATAGATATATACATATATATCTAAAACGCACATATCTGATATACACACACTCTTTAATGACATGCAACTTGCATTTTTCTCGAGTCATTGCCTCATTTAGGACCTCCAGTGCTATATTAAATTGTGATGTTGATAGTGGGCATTCTTATTTTTCCCAGAGGTCTATTTCATTAAAATTTACCGAAAAAAAAACACATTGTTTTTTTTCACTATTTTTTTATTTTATATTGTCTATTTGATTGATTTCTACTTTTAATTTTATTAATTGATTCCCTTTGTTTTCATTGTACATCTTAATTCTTTTTTCAGCTCTTTAAACTTTACAGTTTATTCATTTTACTATATTTCTTGTTTCCTAATATAAAGTTTATGTATTATTCTAATATAAAATTTATATAGTTTAAAGGGCTGTATGTTAGAAATGTTTTATTTTTTTCATTGAGGTATAATTGACACATAACATTATGTTAGTTTCAGGTATACAACGTAATGATTTGATATTTGTATATATTGCAAAACGATCACCACAATAAGTCTAATCAACGTTCGTTACCATAGATGGTTACACATTTTTTTCTTATGATAAGGACTTTTCAGATCTACTCTTTTAGCAACTTCCAAATATCCAATACAGTATTATTTACTGTAGTCAACATACTGTACATTACATCCCCATGACTTACTCATTTTACAACTGGAAGAAATATTTATGTTAGGGTTATATTATATTGCTCACCCCTACTTAATGGGGTTATGACTAATATCAAGTTTTGAGGATAAGGGAAGATGACCCTGGAAAAACTCTGTGATTCAGGGAATCAAAGAAATATCTATTACTTTTCATGTTAGTCATGAAACCAAGTCTGTGATGAGCTACGCAGAACCTAGTGGTTTCCATGGAATGAATAGACAGACAGGTTAGAAATTGTTGTCCTTAGCTGACGAGGTGGAACCCTGTGTTTCCATTTGGGAACCTTATTATGGTTATACACCCCAACTGCCCGCATTTCTAGGTTTACCCTCTCATCTCTGTGGTAGTTTAAAGGTCAGGAAATTCTTTAGGGATCCTCAGGAAAAAAAAAGAAAATTTTTTTAAGTTGGTAAACACACACAAAATAAAAACAGGAGACCGCTGATAAATATCAACATGTAGACAAAGCAGATCTCTATCAACTCCATGTTTAGCAAAAACAGAAGCCTAGGAATACGTTATTGCTACAGTAAATGAAGCAGTCCCCTTAGCAATTCAGAAACATTGGAGAAGTTAGTCTCTGTGATATCAAGCATGGAATTTGGGTTTTAGATCTGCTCTGGTAATGTCATCATTTTAGAGGTTGATTCAAAGGGAATCATAAAGACGTATCTTCCAGGCTTTCATGTGAGGTGATTAAGGAGCTTAAGGTGAGATTCTAGAGCCTTTGGGACAATTATTGATGTAAAATTTCCCATTGGCAGAAAATGAATATGCAGTGCTTCTTCTCTCTACCTACTATTATCATCAGCCGGATTTTATTGATGCTATAACAAAGTATGAACTATTTGGATCAATTTCAGGTGAACGTAGTGCATTTTACAAATAAGTTTTTCAAAACCCTAAACAATGACTCCTAAATGGTTATGGGGGACAAATCACAAGAATACTAGAATTCTAAATGACTCTCTACTAGACTTCTAAGTCATATTACAAGGAATCCTATGCATTAAAAACTGAACCCTGGGCTTCCCTGGTGGCGCAGTGGTTGACAGTCTGCCTGCCGATGCAGGGGACACGGGTTCGTGCCCCGGTCCGGGAAGATCCCACATGCCGTGGAACAACTGGGCCCATGAGCCATGGCCACTGAGCCTGCGCGTCCGGAGCCTGTGCTCTGCAACGGGAGAGGCCACAACAGTGAGAGGTCCGCGTATCGCAAAAAAAAAAAAAAAAAAAAAAAAAAGTGAACCCCGAATATGAATGAACTCTCTTAGTCCCCACTCTGTTACACCTAGACAATTTTGGGAAGCCTAAACCTAGGTGTGCTGCTAATAAAAATGGGGAAGCTTGAATCCTGGAAGACCAGAGTAGGAAGGAGTAGGTAGAACTTCCAAATTGACCCCAGAGGAGTTGCTCCTCATCTCTGCTCCAATGTGTAGCCCAGGAACTGAGCTTGACAACAAGGGTCCTCTCCATGACAGTGGTGACTGAAGACAATAAAATAAAAATGGGTCAGAAAAAGAATTTTTCCCACCTGTACTAGGAATGTTTCTTTGTTAAGTGATCTCAAAAGTTGAAAGAGGAGACTTGATCAAGGCAGGCTCCAAGCTGAGACCGTTCTTCAGACACCAGACCTCTGCTAAACCAGCATTCTCATTTGTAAGCTGGTAACTTCAGGACACACAGCAAAGTTTATAAATACCTTTCCCTGTTCCTGTGCCTGTTTATATGTAAGAATATAATGACAAACAGAGGGACACATGGACTCTCTTTCTCAGCATAACATAACCGTAAAATAATGTGACTCTCTCCTAATTGCATTATGAGTGAGTCTTCTCTGGCCATGGACTTAGCATACAGTAAGCCCTCTTCCTATGAAATGCCTATAAATATGCAATTCATGAATAGTCTAGCTAAGAAGTCTGGTGAGAGCCGTGACTCCTCTTACTGGTGGAAGCCAGGAAACTGCAAAGACAATAAACCTTGGCATCTGCTTCAGGCTAACTGGCTGTGGCCAAGGCACACTGTTCACATGTCTCTTGGGTCTCTGCCAGGCCGTTAGTCATTATGCATTCTGCCCCAATGGTACATTAGAAATGGAGTGGGCTCCGAATATGCTTAGAGGGAAGAAAAACACTAGTTTATTTTCAGTTAGGTTTGAATGTTTTGGCCTTCTCCCTTCCTGGGAAAGTTATACTTAAAACAAAAACTGAAATCCTTGTTAGCCAACCTTCAAAGTCACTTTTCCTGTAAAAGTATGCAGTGGTTATTAACAGCTGCTCAAGGAAAAAGATTAAAGCTGAAGAAAATGGGAAAGTTAACAGCATATAGATAGTAGATGTCCTTAGTAGAACAATTAAACCTACCTCCTCAAATAATCTGCTTACTTTTTTTTTCTTATTCATGTCTATACTTTCAAGAGCCTTTTCCCATTAGCCAGTCTACCAATTAACACCAAAATATGCTGCTCTGTGTACTATCTGCAGTGTTATTGCCCAAAGAATCTTGGGATTGCAATTTTAAGGACAATATCTTTCTGTAAGTAGTAAACCACAGAGATTAATAGCATCTCTACCCCCAGACACAATAATAAAAAACAGCTGACAATTTTTTTAAAAAACTCTATTTGGTTTGATCTCCAAACAATAGCTTGACTTGCCTAGCAGTTGAATCAATTAAATTTAGTTATCTCCAATGCTAAAAGCATTAAACTGAATGTATAAATCTTTCCAGTCACTGCTTAATCAGTAAGTAAAATCAACATACAAATATGAACCTGCAAACTTGGTTTAATGTGATTTTTGTTACATGTGGTAAACAGAAGTTTTTCAGCTACAAATGGCAGACATTTCAAACTATGTTTTCACAGAAATAGGAATTTCCTTTGCTAATGAACTAAAAATTCAAGGGTATATACTAACTTTAAGCACAGCAGATCCAGTGACCCAAACAATGTCTCAATCCAGATTCTGTTTGCAGGTTATTCCCTCTGACAGAAGAGAGCTTTTCATGAATTGAAAAGATGGCCACACTCTAAAAAAGTTGTCTTAAAAAATGTCAATAGTGCCAACATTGAGAATATTTGATATATAGGATAGATAACCACAATTACACTGTCAGTAATTAGTACAGCTGGAATAAACTTTTGTATAAAAGTATATATTATTGGTTCAAAATGTATCTCAAAACTTATAATTGTGTCATAAGTTGCTCTTATAAGTTGTGTTTATTAACCTTCACATTCTGTGGCATTAGTAAAATCACCCTTAGCTGATATAGACATTTTTGCAACAAAATGGATAAAGTGACGTATATCAAATGCTAACCTGGACGTATCTCTCCTCTAATTAAAGACATTAAGAGGTTCTCCATTAACACTAGAATTAAGACCAAGCTGGTTACTTTGGTATGCCAGGCTCTCCATAATCACAATGTAACTAGCTCAGTTTCCTGCTCAGCCAGAATAATCATAAAATAAAATAAAATAAAATAAATGCAACATACATCTCCTGCTTATATTATTCTCATAACTTTCAGTACCACAGAAAAATGGGCATTCTTTGGTCTCCAGCAACCATGTAACAGATCTTCGGGAGAATTCTTAATGTCTGCTTTGAGTCACGTTGTCCTCTTTAAATTAATCTCCTTGGACATGGAATATTATCTGGTGGTCCGGCCTCAGTCCTCTGCCTATCCCTTTGTTTGGGTGAGACGAATACATGGAGTATGTGCTGACCTGACTCAGTCAACCAGGATTAACACTGGCCAAGAGAAAGGCCTATTTTAGCAATGTTATATGCTCTTATTATTCTGATTTTAGACAGGCCAGTTTGGACCAAGATAGTCTCTTTCTTGCAGAACCAAAGAGGCTTGTCCAAAAGTTAAGTTATTAGTTCTAAGTTAAAGTTGGCGTGACAAAGGCAGGGACTCAGGAACTAGAGAAGGAGATAAATACAGTAGGGAGAGGCTGGAGAGGAGAGAAAACTAAATCTCTGCTCTCCTCCCAAACACCTCCTGGCTGACATCCCTTGATTAACTGGTAATAATTAATCTGTCTTTAAGGAGTTCTCAACTAGCATACAGACTGGGATAAGAAGCAGATTTTTAGGGAAGGGAACATGTGCTACCACATCTAAATGGAATTAAGGGTTGCTCTTACTAGATATAAGGGGGAGGGACACTGGACAAGCCAAAACAAGACATGCTGTTCATAAAAACCAATCATGACAAGCCTTTTATCTATACCTGAATGTGATCTTCTAAGTATTGTTTTGGCTCAGCCTAGGTATTACAGCATTTGGTTCAATTATATATCATCCATTTACTTCAGTAAGGTCATATGTGGTAGGGCTACAAAATCTGGTGGAAGGTATTGTGGTAGAGATGGTAATTTTATCCTTCATGATTTCATATTACATAATGAATGTCATTAAGTGACCTTAAAACCTAAATAATAAATGAAGAGACAATGTCCATATAGTTGTGCATGTTATATGTTTTATAGATAAATACTTAGTTACAAGGGGACATATCGAGAGGGACTCATCCTACACATATATGATAAGTTGTTTGCTCACTAATATTCATAATTTTATAGTTGAAATATGATTGTTTAGATATCTTCATCTTAAAATTAGCAAGAATTAAACTGTAATGGAAATTTTAAAAATACACCAGCAATCTAATTCTAATAACATCAGAATCTAAATCAAATACTTTCACAATTTGAAGCAGATGTTAATCCATGAAGCCATTCCAGCTGAGGTTCTGAATGCTGTTTGAGCCATCAGAATCTCTGTAGGTTTTTATATTGAAGGCAACTTAAATATTGAGAATTGATATTTTAATATTTAATGTATAATAAAGTTAAATGAAAGTCATAGGAACAATTTTTATATAATTTAGCAAATTTTATGCTCTCTCTACAGAAAGAAGGAAATTCACTTTCAGTTTTCCACAAACATGTACTATTTTTCTTTAATCAAAAGAACATTATAATGTTCAGGTGAGAACCCACAAAATAAGTGGAAAAAGAGAAACTCTAAGCTTAGCACTCTCAAAAAAATAAGACCAATTCCCAGGGAATGCAGCCCTGATACAAACTACCTCTCCGCTAAACCCTATTACCCCTGCTGAGCTCAGCTGTCTGCATCACTGCTCCCTTTAAGAATTCTTGCATTTCAAAAAGAAACAAATAACTGTATGAACTATTTCATACACCAGCAAAACCCAATATATTTTGCACTTCTATTTTCTGATTTCAGAAATGTGTCTTCTTATATTCTCGCTTTCTTCATTCTATAAAGTAAGACTAGTCATCTGTATTTTTTTTTTTTTTTTTTTTTGCTTATAAGATGGGAATTTATTTGGATGAAATTTCCTGGTGGCTAGTCAGCAAAATGATAATCTGAACAAAGGGATATCAAACATTCCATTTGAAATTATTTAAATTGCTGTAATGTAAAACACTCCTCTCTCTTTCCTTAAATTTTCACTCAGGCTATGACAAACATACACCCATACACACATACACACACACTGTTTTAAACTCTCCTGTTTGTATGTACGTATATATATATATATATATATTTTTTTTTTTAATAAATCTTTATTGGAGTATAATTGCTTCCTAATACCATGTTAGTTTCTGTTGCACAACAAAGCGAATCAGCCATATGCATACACATGTCCCCATATCCCCTCCCTCTTGCCTCTCCCTCCCATCCTCCCTATCCCACTGCTCTAGGTCATCTCAAAGCACCGGGCTGATCTCCCTGTGCTACGCTGCTGCTTCCCACCAGCCAACTATTTTACATTTGGTAGTGTATGTATGTCGATGCTACTCTCACCATGCCCCAGCTTCGCCCTCCCTCCCCATGTCATCAAGTCCATTCTCTATGTCTACCTCTTTATTCTGGCCCTGCAACTAGGTTCATCAGTACCATTTTTTTTTTAATTTCATATATATGTGTTAGCATATGGTATTTGTTTTTCTCTTTCTGACTTACTTCACTCTGTATGACAGACTCTAGGTCTATCCACCTCACTACAAATAACTCAATTTCATTTCATTTTATGGCTAAGTAATATTCCATTGTATATATGTGCCACATCTTCTTTATCCATTCATCTTTCAATGGACATTTAGGTTGGTTCCATGTCCTGGCTATTGTAAACAGTGCTGCAATGATCATTGTGGTGCATGTCTCTTTTTGAATTATGATTTTCTCAGGGATTTACGCTCAGTAGTGGGATTGCTGGGTCATATGGTAGTTCTATTTTTAGTTTTTTAAGGAACCTTCATACTGTTTTCCATAGTGGTTGTATCAATTTACATTCCCACCAACAGTGTAGGAGGGTTCCCTTTTCACCACACCTTTCCAGCATTTATTGTTTCTAGCTTTTTTGATAATGGCCATTCTGACCAGTGTGAGGTGATTGATACCTCACTGTAGTTTTGATTTGCATTTCTCTAATAATTAGTGATGTTGAGCATCTTTTCATGTGCTTCTTGGCCAACTGAATGTTTTCCGCCATTTTTTAACTGGATTTTTTTTTTCATATTGAGCTCCGTGAGCTGTTTGTATATTTTGGAGATTAATCCTTTGTCTGTTGTTTCATTTGCAAATATTTTCTCCCATTCTGAGGGCTGTCTTTTTGTCTTGTTTATGGTTTCCTTTGCTGTGCAAAAGTTTTTAAGTTTAATTAAGGCCCATTTGTTTATTTTTGTTTTTATTTCTGTTACTCTAGGAGGTGGGTCAAAAAAGATCTTGCTGTGATTTATGTCAAAGAGTGTTTTTCCTATGTTTTCCTCTAAAAGTTTTATAGTGGCTGGTTTTACATTTAAGTCTTTAATCCATTTGGAGTTTATTTTTGTGTACTGTGTTAGGGAGTGTTCTAATTTCATTCTTTTACTTGTAGCTGTTCAGTTCTCCCAGCACCACTTACTGAAGAGGCTGTCTTTTCTCCACTGTATGTTCTTGCCTCCTTTGTCGTAAATTAGGTGCCCATGTGTGCGTGGGTTTATCTCTGGGAATTCTATCGTGTTCCATTGATCTATATTTCTGTTTTTGTGCCAGTACCATACTGTCTTGATTACTGTAGCTTTGGGGTATAGTTTGAAGTCGGGGAGCCTGATTCCTCCAACTCCGTTTTTCTTTCTCAAGATTGCTTTGGCTATTCGGGGTCTTTTGTGTTTCCATATGAATTGTAAGATTTTTGTTCTAATTCTGTGAAGAATGCCATTGGTAGTTTGATAGGGATTGCATTGAATCTGTAGATTGCTTGGGTAGTATAGTCATTTTCACAATATTGATTCTTCCAATCCAAGAACATGGTATATTTCTCCATCTGTTTATGTCATCTTTGATTTCTCTCATCACTGTTTTATAGTTTTCTGAGTACGAGTCTTTCGCCTCCTTAGGCAGGTTTATTCCTAGGTATATTATTCCTTTTGTTGCAGTGGTAAATGGGAGTGTTTCCTTAAGTTCTCTTTCTGATTTTTCGTTGTTGGTGTATAGGAATGCCAGAGGTTTCTGTGTATTAATTTTGCATTCTGCAACTTTACCAAATTCATTGATTAGTTCTAGTAGTTTTATGGTGGCATCCTTAGGATTCTCTATGAGTAGTATCATGTCATCTGCAAACAGTGACAGTTTTACTTCTTCTTTTCCAATTTGTATTCCTTTTATTTCTTTTTCATCTCTGATTGCTGTGGCTAGGACTTCCAAAACTATGTTGAATAAGAGTAGTGAGAGTGGATATCCTTGTCTGTTCCTGATCCTAGTGGAAATGCTTTCAGTTTCTCACCATTGAGTATGATGCTTGCTGTGGGTTTGTCATATATGGCCTTTATTATGTTGAGGTAGGTTCCCTCAATGCCCATTTTCTGGAGAGCTTTTATCATAAATTGGTGTTGAATTTTATCAAAAGCTTTTTCTGCATCTATTTAGATGATCATGTGGTTTTTAATCTTTAATTTGTTAATGTGGTGTATCACATGGATTGATTTGCATATATTGAAGAATCCTTGCATCTTGGGATAAATCCCACTTGATCATGGTGTATGATACTTTTAATGTGCTATTGGATTCTGTTTGCTAGTATTTTGTTCAGGATTTTTGCATCTATGTTCATCAGTGATCTTGGTCTATAATTTTCTTTTTTTGTGATATCTTTTTCTGCTTTTGGTATCAGGGTGATGGTAGCTTCATAGAATGAATTTGGGAGGGTTTCTCCCTCTGCAATTTTTTGGAAGAGTTTGAAAAGGATGGGCGTTAGCTCTTCTCTAAATGTTAGATAGAATTCACCTGTGAAGCCATCTGGTCCTGGACTTTTGTTTGTTGGAAGATTTTTAATTATGGTTTCAATTTCATTATTTGTAATAGGTCTGTTTATATTTTCTAATTCTTCTGGGTTCAGTCTTAGAAAATCATAACTTTCCAAGAATCTGTCCATTTCTTCATGGTTGTCCATTTTATTGGCATATAGTTGTAGTAGTCTGTTATAATCCTTTGTATTTCTGCAGTGTCAGTTGTGATTTCTCCTTTTTCATTTCTAATTTTATTGATTTGCGTCCTCTCCCTTTTTTTCTTGATGAGTCTTGCTGAGGGTTTACAAATTTTGTTTATTTTCTCAAAGAACCAGCTTTAGGCTTTATTGATCTTTGCTATTGTTTTCTTTGTTTCTATTTCATTTTCTGCTCTGACCTTTATGATTTCTTTCCTTCTACTGACTTTGGGTTTTCTTTGTTCTTCTTTCTCTAGTTGTTTTAAGTGTAGGGTTAGATTGTTTATTTGAGATTTTTCTTGTTTCTTGAGGCTAGATTGATTTGCTATAAACTTCCCTCTTAGAACTGCTTTTGCTGTGTCCCATAGGTTTTGGGTTGTCATGTTTTCGTTGTCATTTGTTTCTATGTATTTTTTTTTTAATTTCTTCTTCCATTTCTTCAATGATCTCTTGGTTATTTAGAAGCACACTGTTTAGCCTCCATATATTTGTGTTTTTTACAATTTTTTTCCTGTAATTGATTTCCAAAGTCATAGTGTTGTGGTCAGAAAAGATGCTTGATATGATTTCAATTTTCTTAAATTTACCGAGGCTTGATTTGTGACCCAAGATGTAATCTATCCTGGAGAATGTCCCATGTGCATTTGAGAAAAGTGTGCATTCTGCCACTTTTGGGTGGAATGCTGTATAAATATCAATTAGATCTATCTGGTCTATTGTGTCATTTAATGCTTGTGTTTCCTTATTTATTTTCTGTTTGGATGATCTGTCCATTGGTGTAAGTGGGGTGTTGAAGTCCCCTACTATTATTGTGTTACTGTCAATTTCTCCTTTCATGATTGTTAGCATTTGCCATATGCATTGAGGTACTCCTATGTTGGGTGCATAAACATTTATAATTGTTATATCTTCTTCTTGGACTGATCCTTTGATCATTATGTAATGTCCCTCCTTATCTCTTGTAACAGTCTTTATTTTAAAGTCTATTTTATCTGATATGAGTATTGCTACTCCAGCTTTCTTCTGATTTCCATTTGCATGGAATATCTTTTTCCATCCCTTCACTTTCAGTCTGTATGTGTCCCTAGGTTTGAAGTGGGTCTTTTGTAGACAGCATATATATGGGTCTTGTTTTTGTATCCATTCAGCCAGTCTGTGTGTTTTGGTTGGAGCACTTAATCCATTTACATTGAAGGTTATTATCGATATGTATGTTCCTATTACCACTTTCTTAATTGTTTGGGTTTGTTTTCGTGGGTCTTCTTTTTCTCTTGTGTTTCCCGCTTAGAGAAGTTTCTTTAGCATTTGTTGTAAAGCTGGTTTAGTTGTGCTTAATTCTCTTAGCTTTTGTTTGTCTGAAAAGTTTTTGACTTCTCCATGGAATCTGAATGAGATCCTTGCTGGGTAGAGTAATCTTGGCTGTAGGTTTTTCTCTTTCATCACTTTAAGTATATCCTGCCACTTCCTTCTGGCCTGCAGAGTTTCCACTGAAAAATCAGCTGATAATCTTATGGGGATTCCTGTGTATGTTATTTTTTGTTTTTCCCTTGCTGCTTTTAATATTTTTTCTTTGAATATAATTTTTGTTAGTTTGATTAATATGTGTCTTGGTGTGTATTTCCTAGGGTTTATCCTGTATGGGACTCTCTGTGCTTCCTGTACTGAATGACTATTTCCTTTTCCATGTTAGGGAAGTTTTCCACTATAATTTCTTCAAATATTTTCTCAGACCCTTTCTTTTTCTTTTCTTTTTCTGGGACTCCTATAATTCAAATGTTGGTGTGTTTAGTGTTGTCCCAGAGGTCTCTGAGATTGTTTTCAATTCTTTTCATTCTTTTTTCTTTATTCTGTTCCTTGGCAGTTATTTCCACCATTTTGTCTTCCAGCTCACTTATTCATTCTTCTGCCTCAGTTATTCTGTTATTGATTCCTTCTCGTGTATTTTTCATTTCAGTTATTGTGTTGTTCATCTCTGTTTGATTGTTCTTTAGCCCTTGTAGATCTTTGTTAAACATCTCTTGTATTTTCTCAATCCGTGCTTCCATTCTATTGCCAAGATTCTGGATCATCTTCACTATCATTACTCTGAATTCTTTTTCAGCTAGATTGCCTATTTCCTGTTCATTTATTTTGTCTTGTAGGTTATTACCTTGCTCCTTCATGTGTGACATATTTTTTTGCCATATCATTTTTTTTTTTTTTTTTTTAATGAGTGAGATTGTGTTCTTGTTTTACTGGGTGTTTGGCCTAAGGCTTCCAACACTGGAGTTTGTTAACTATTTGGTTGAGCTGGGTCTTGGTGCTGAGATGAGGAACTCTGTGAGACCTCACTCCAATGAATATTCCCTGGGGTCTGAGGTTCTCTGTTAGTCCCATGGTTCAGACTCACAGCTCCCACCACAGAAGCTTCTGCCTGACCCCGTGCTCACAAATCAAGATCCCACAAGCCGTGTGGGGTGGCAAAAAAAAAATAGAACAATAACAAAGTAAAAAATAAAATGAGACTAGGAAACTAACAGATATGTTAGAAAGAAGGTAAAAATAAAAATATAGATGAATCAACAACTGGAAGGTACATCAGTATCACAATAGTAAAAAAGAGGATCAGGGAAAAGGGAAAAAAAAAAGGATGGGGGGAAAGGCCTTGGCTGTGAAGAGCAGGGCCTAAGCAAGGTGAGGTTTGGGTGGTGGGCGGGACCAATGCCCAGGCCAATGCGCAGGGGCCAATGCCCAGGCTGAAAAAGGCCCTGGGGGCTGTGGGAGGCGGGGCTTAGGCTCAAGGAACAGAAGGGTCCCAGGCTTGTCCCCCACCCCTGGTCTCAGAGGGCAGGGGACCTCACCTGGGAGCCCAGCAGGCTTCCTGGGCTTGAGTGGGTGGGGCAAACGCCCTCCTCTCCTCTCCTGCTCCTCTGGTCTGGGGTCTGAGAGGGTTCCTCCTGCCTGCCTCTCCTTATCTCCCCAGCCTCCCTCCTATGCCCCCAGGACCAATGAGGGGAGGGGGGCCTTGGAGGGCAGGGAACCAGCCTGGGAGCTCAGCAAGCTCCCTGTGTCCGAGTGGGCGGGGCAATCATCCTGCACTCCTCTCCCACTCCTCCCACAGGGCCCCCTCCCGCCTGCCTTTCCTGATCTCCCCACCTCCTTCCTATGCCCCCAAGGACCCATGCAACCTGGAAGTGGCTTTGGAGGGCAGTGGATCAGGCTGGGAGCTCAGCATGCTCCCTGGGCCTGAGTGTGTGGGGCAGTCACCCTCCGCTCCTCTCTCACTCCTCCTGGATGGCCCCTCCCACCTGCCTTTCCTGATCTCCCCAGCCTCAGGGACGCTGATCTTGCCTGGCCTCCACTTCTCCTCCCGCCTTGGTCCCCTTACGTTCTACCGGTTCACTGTGGGGTTCCTCCCATCTCCTTGGAGGTTAGGGTCCCCCACCAGCGGCCGGCAGGTGCCCTAGCTGTGGGGAGACACTAACTCCGCATCTTCCCACACCACCATCTTGACTCCTCCCCCGTATGTATTTTTAGCATAGTCTTCAAAGTCTAAGCGTTCCATTTAGAGATACTCAAGTATATCTGGGTAAGAAGAGTAATAAGTACACAACCATCACGTATATATAAGAATTGTGTATGATAAGCTTCATTCCATTTAAGTGGTTGGATACTAGCATATCTTAAGCTGCTGTAAATGACTTTTAGGAGAACGATGAAAAAAATGTTTGGAAAACACATCCCAGCGTAAGATATAGACACTGGAGAGAAAGCAGCAAAAGGCAAAGAACTGACATGTTTTGAATGTCTACTATGCACAAAGAACTACAGAGACAAATTTTCATAATGAAAAGAAATACATAAAATAAATTATTTTTTTTTTCAGTCTCCATAGTTTCTTTACCAACTTCTAGCATTCTTTCAAGTCAGGCTTAATTTCTGTCAAGCCTTCAGTTTATGAGATAAAACCAATCTGCTGCATTGCATTTATAGCCTGAATCTATAGTCCTGTCTATCCATTCTTTTCTCATTCTGTACGTCTACCTATTTGTTTGGAGAATTTATACTAGGAAACCGGGAATTGACTACACCATTTCCTAGGACATAAAATATATTCCCAAACATACACATAAATGTATTGACTCAAAAACAAAGCCATATAGCTAAATGATGAGATTCTAAATATTATAGATTTAGGTTCCCCAAAGTGTCTTAAATGCTTCCAATGTTATTTAATAAGCAAAAGGGTAAATCTACAGTTAATGATTACACACATAGATTATGACACACAAAAGGTCATAATTCCTCGATAAAACTTAATCAGGCTCTCCATTTTTTTAAAGAAAAAATTTCCTTTTGTATTGCGGGGAAGGGGAGCCCAGTGAATTAAAATCAGCACTCAGGATTCTCTCGTTAACTCCAGACCATTTGTTCAGCCCCTGGCCTCTGTTAGCCTCTACAAGGGTTTTAGTGGCTCTAAGGGAAGTTTATTCAACTGCTTCTCATCACATCCACCCACGCAGATTTACATGCAAAGAGCTCAGGATGTCCAAAAACGTGGACTTTGAAAAGAGAGAGGAAGAGAGAAAGGGGGGAAAAGAGCAAGAGAAACATTTTTGAAATGTGTGCTTCTAACCCATTTGTAATAACTGCAGTCTTTACACAGGCCATTTTATTGAAATTATTAGCTGTTAGAAGTTTTGTCGTCATCACTGGAATATGTTGAGCTCACCAGGACACCTCATGCTTTTCAAAGCAAAAGAGAGAGGCAGGAAATAACTACTAGTCCATTTTTTTTTTAATTTCCTGAAATGTGATGATAAATTAAGGTGACTGTATGTACAAAAGGGGTCCCCAGTGAGAACTGATCTCTTAGAACACTCCTCATAGTGGTGCTTCTGTGTCATCCACCCTGGAGGGACTCTTGGAACCCTTTGTTTGCATTTCCACTCCCATCTCAGCCTAATCTTAAATCAACTATTCTATTCTATTCCGGTGTTTTGAAGTGATGGGGTTCTTCATGGTCAGCCTGGGTCTACTTATTCATTGCCCAGAAGGAAAAAAAAGCACAAAACAAACAAAATTTAAGAGAAAATGAACAAAATTAAAAGAGACTGGAACAGAATGTTTTATCCTCACAGTGCCTGCTTTGTCCACAGATTTCTTTTGAGAGAAACTGCTAACTCTCCAGTTCCTGCCAAAGGAAGTATTTTATAAAACTCTTTATACAAAAGTGGTAATGTTCTGACCATGTATGTGGACCCTCTGGTAGGAATTGCTGGGCCAGGGTTGGTATATAACAGAGAGGAAACCAATCTACAGGTGGACAAGCAATTTGTGAGGTAGCCTAGCCTTAGAGCTTCACTCAACAGCTACCACAATGAACCTCTTCCAGGAATTAGAATTGGGAACTCAGAGTCAGGGAGTCTGGAACCCAAAGCTGGATAGGAAACTGAAGAGAAAAGATATACAGAAGAAGTAGAAATGGAAAGAATAGCTGATTCTTGTTAACTACTAAAAGAGTGCCAAAAAATAATAACAATAATAATAATAGGCAAACAATAATAATTATTATAATTATTTATTGAAGAAGCAGCACTAGGTCTCTGAATGGTCCTCCATTTGTTAAAATATTTCTTGGATGCCAGTCCTCCTCTGAGCATGTGCAGGCTTACCTTGCTCTACAAAGTCTGACCACCATGACTGGAAAATCTATTTTTTTCTCTGTGAATCTGTATTACAGATTACTCCCTGACTTGAATTAGTTTGAGTGGTTTCTGTTATTTGCAACCAAACAATCTGACTAACACCAGGGGTCAGTAAAGATATTGTAATTTGAATCAGTGAGACTTTGTAGATTTAAAGAAAAGTGAAATAGATGATTAAGAACCTAGTCCACATAACTATGGGACAACAAAAAACTTTACAATATATTCATGTATCTAAAATTTCAGTTTTCTCTTTTACTTTTGATGATTTATCTAACTGTTCATACTAGAAATCTGAGTGTTGTCCTTCACACTCCTTTCCTCTCACTTTCCACAGTCACCCAAACCTGATGATTCTGCCTTCAAATTATATCTTTTTTTAAAAAAATTTATTTATTTAATTAATTTATTTCTGGCTGTGTTGGGTCTTCATTGCTGTGTGTGGGCTTTCCCTGGTTTTGGCAACTGGGGGTTACTCTTTGTTGCAGTGCGCAGGCTTCTCACTGCGGTGACTTCTCTTATTGCAGAGCGCGGGCTCTAGGTGTGCAGGCTTCAGTAGTTGTGGCTCACAGGCTCAGTAGCTGTGGCTCGCAGGCTCTAGAGCGCAGGCTCAGTAGTTGTGGTGCATGTGTTTAGTTGCTCCGCGGCATGTGGGATCTTCCCAGACCAAGGCTCGAACCCTCGTCCCCTACATCGGCAGTTGGATTCTTAACCACTGTGCCACCAGGGAAGCCCTTCAAGTTATATCTTAAACCTTCTACCGTATCTCAGATCCTTCACCTTGACACTAGTAATGCTGACTTCAACTATGGAAACTGCCTTCCAGCTGACCACCATGATGTTTCTTACAGAAATTATTTCTTCTCTCCGATACATTCAAATCAGTCATTTGTTTAAAACTCTTCAATGTCATCTTGTTTCTTTTAGGTTAAGGGCAAAATCCCTTAGCATAATCTTCCAGACTCAGCAATCCAGCCCCTGCACAACTACTCCAGTCTTGGACTCCAAACTGCCCTATTTCTTCTCCCCAATTATAGACTGTTCTCTTTCAACCTCCAAGTCTTTTTTCCCAGCCTACCCCTTACTGAAACATTTCCTCCCATCCCACTACCTCCACTCCCACTGCACTCGCCTGGCTTAATTCTTTTTTTTTTTTTTTTCTTAATTCTTAATCTTACTGTCAATTTTAAAGTCCCTGTTTAAAATTCACTTCTTCAGAGAAACTTCCTGACACTTCATTATAGATCATGCTCTTCTGTTACATGATTTCAAGACAACCCATGTTATTCATTCATAGCACTCATTACATTTTTGACTATACAGTCATTTGAGACCCTAAATCATTTTGCCTTGTGGGATCACCTTTCCTTCAATATCTATAAATAGAATTTAGTTCCTGACTTTTAACATTATGTAAAAGTTGTTAGATATAATCTCCAAATCTCACATATGTTTGAGATGGCTGAATGTAAAATATCAGCTACATAATATCAAAATTGACTTTCTGAGGCTTGGGGGACCTTAATAATGCTTTCTTTCACAATGAATAATGTGATTTTATAGATTTTGTGAAATTTTTAAGAGTTTTAAAATTTAAATTCTTTGAATTTTTTTCATAATATCATGCATGTAAGAACAGGTCAAGAAGGAGAAAGGGAGCTGGGAAGGATTTCAAATGTTCATAAATTTGGAAGTGTCTCATGTTAATTGTCCTTTTCCTATATATACGTAGTAAATATATGTGTGTATAGAAAATGCCACCCTGAGGATAGACGAATCTCAGTTCCTCATTAAAAAGACTCTAAATAAGAATTGTGAGACAGATCAAAAGATCATTGGAGAGGGACAACCATTTGATGGTAAGTAGGGAAAGACAGGCTTTCTGAGTGGCAAACAAAAGCATCATCTAACTAAAAGCACGGAGAGGCATATAGTTCTTAAAGGCACTGATGCCCAGCACAAGCAAAGTTCAAGTACTCAAATAGAAGGTGCCATCCTCCAGTATAATCAACTCCAAATGAAAGTTATTGATAGGTTCATGAGAGCATCTCCTTGGAGAGACATGCCTTTTCAAATGCAGTTGAACCAAGTCTAACACAGTAGTTGAGTACCAGTTTGGGAGACAAATGATATATACATTAAGGCAGAAAAAAAAGGAGTTTAAATATTTAACAAAAATTGATTATACTTGGATATGAAGCAACGGTGTCTGAAAGACTGTTACTATAACTGGGCTCTGATTTGGAAAAGTGAACTCCATGTTTCCATAGTAAGATCCTTTTCCATTCCACTGTATAGTGTGCTCTAGAATTTCTAACTAGCTAATTTTCCTCCTGAGTATTTCCCAGCATCTCACCATACTGTTTGCTGGATGTCTCTCTCGCTCCATCTCCTTTTCTCTCTTGGATCCCTGAACAGCTCTTTCCCAATTTGCCTCAGAAAATTCAAAACTTTCCCAACTTTAATACGTTAAGCAATTTATTTCTAACTTTTGGTCGACCTAGTTTATCTCAGCCACATCCTATGGACACTCTTTGACAGCCATCAAGACAATTTCCTAAATAAGACCACTTATCCCCCAAAAAGTAACAAGCTTTCTATCAACATTTATCTTTTTGTCACTATACTTATATGGTTCTTTGCTTCTTTTTTTAAAATTAATTTATTTTTGGCTGCATTGGGTCTTCGTTGCTGCACACTGGCTTTCTCTAGTTGCGGTGAGTGGGGGCTCGTCTTCGTTGCGGTGCGCGGGCTTCTCATTGCGGTGGCTTCTCTTGTTACAGAGCACGGGCTTCAGTAGTTGTTGCATGTGGGCTCAGTAGTTGTGACTCGCGGGCTCTAGAGCGCAGGCTCAGTAGTTGTGGCGCACGGGCTTAGTTACTCCGCGGCATGTGGGGTCTTCCTGGACCAGGGCTCAAACCCGTGTCCCCTGCATTGGCAGGTGGATTCTTAACCACTGCACAACCAGCGAAGCCCGGTTCTTTGCTTTTTAAACCTCTCTTTTCTCCACTAACCTATAAGTTCTGTGAAGGTAATAGCCATATCTGTCTTCTTCTTCTCTGAATCTCTAGCACTTAGCATGGCAAGAATAAAATAAGAGCCCAATATACATTTCTTTGATGAATAAATAAATGTGTTGGTAGTTCTTCTTGGCACAGATTGAAAAGTATTGATGACACCTTCCTGAGGAACCCACTCAAACATTTTTTATGTATGAGTACCAGTCTGGAATGACAATGTTCCTTTTGATTGTATAATATATGGGGATGATGCTTAGGGCTACACTGAGAATGAGAACATGCCTGGTCTGCAGACCTGGATCTGGCTCCTTGAAATCTCCTGTAGCCTCATCCACTGCCTGCATCCAGGGACAGAGTCAAAGGTAGCAGAATGATAGTAGGAAAGCTAGATAAGCCGAGAAGAAGCTCACACTGAAGTAGGAGAGGTCCACAGAGATGTAATAAACACTCCCAGATAATGATATGCACAGTTGTCCTTTGTCATAACTAGATGTCAGGATTGCCAGACATCTCACAGCACTCCTTCACTGGCCAGTTTATCAACTAACACAACACACTGCTGCAAATGTGAAAGTTCAGTAGCATCATCTCCATTTTACATATAAAGAAACAAGGCTTGGAGTTAAGAAACTTAACAAATACCTAGCCGATAACTAGGGGAGCCAGAATCTGAGCTCTGGTGGGTCTGACCTTTTTCCTCCCCCTCCATGCTCTTGATTATATTTCCACCATGGTCAGAAATATGGAGAGAGAAATATCAATGCTTAAAAATGAAGATGCTGATTTTTTTTAAAAACAGCATATGTTTGACCTAGAGAAATATCACCAAGTATTTCCCTTAAACTAGTCTAAGTAGCTTTACTGTAAAGAGGTTTCTGATCCAAAAGTTAGTCCACAATCAAACGAATGGAGAAAACTGTTGGCTAAACTGTCATGTATTCTTGTTGCTTGTTGTGATGTTTTGCAAACTAGAACTGCAGCTCCCCTGAGAAGGTTTCTCATCAAGTTATCTTCCTAACACTGAAGATATTATGGGTTTAAAATGAAGTATGCATTGTTTCTTAAAGTAGAAAACCAAAAATGCTGAAAGGATTTATTTAAATTTTGGTCTAAACACACAAAATGAAATAGAAGGTTGAAACTATTCTGTAACTAATTTTAAAATAAATATTAACTTATATATAGCCTTTCCTCAATTATTTAAATATTTAGATAAAAGTGGTTTGTTTTTACTATACTAGAGATTTTCCCAGGTGCCCATTTAATCAGTGGAAATGAGGATGCTTTTAAAAAGTAAACTGTCTTAATAAACATGCTTTTAAATAAGAACAAGTAATTAAAGTGTAACATGTTTTGTGGCTGGTATATTATTGTATCTATTTGCATCCAGAACTGTCATATAAGTTTCTTCCATATTAAGAAATGATCTCTCATGTGTATAGTTGTGGTTTGTTTTTAATTATGTCCAAGTTTTGTAAACATGTCATTTACCTTGCTTCAAATGTCACTGGTGTAATGATAGAAAATGTCTAATATTGGCAATTATAGCTTTAGGCTCAAACAGGAATAACACATTACTTCCAACAAGCCAGATCCTTGTATTTCATTTCACGTGGGCAGTATTTCCTCTCTTCTGTTTTCCCTGGACACTTGCCTGCTTTCACAGTACCATGCACCACACATCCTGTTTATTAGTTTAAAGGAGTTTAACAAGAGGATTTATTTTATGTTTTTCTCTGTCCACCAAAGCCAATTTACTACTCTTATAAAAAGTGTGTGTTCACTCTGTGTCTCATATGACTCTCTCCGTAACGTTGCAGATGATGTTCAGTCACCTTACTTACTATCATCTATGCTGATTTTCCTTTCATGATTATTGCCCAGTAGCAATTTAATTGTCAATTTGATTCAGAACTTAAAAAAACTGTTCTATCCACTTTTTGAGAATATAAAATATTTTTCTTTTGTACATTTTGTTCATCATGCTCCTCAAAAGAACCCAGTTGTATCCAATTCTATTGCAATATATTAATGTGTCTCCACTCCAGGGACCCCTACTTTAGATTTATGACTTTTAGCAAAGTGGAGGGAACATATCTTACTTTAACATAATTTAACATAGTCCCTAGCATGACTGCTTGAACAAACTAAATACCATTACACTGATGTTCTATTTACAGAAAAGGTCTTATTATTTAGCATTTATGTAAACTACTTGCTTAGTTCCCTTAGAGACCCACAATTCAAACTAAAAATATGCCCTATCATTTCCCCTGATGTGACCACTAATGAGTCTCTCTCTGATGGTCCCAAAATGCCTTGGTGTAAAGAGCACAGAACTAGAAGTGCCAGCCCTTGTGACATTGTACTTGGCTAATGCACTTCCCTGGAGCATGGTTATATTTTTTTTTCTTTCTTAGAGCCCGTCACACTCTCTGAACAGTGGTATGCAGAGACACATTAGGAACACTGTTAAATTCTTCATCCAGTGTCTTTATCCTTTCAAAGGTGTCACAACCATAATTCCTGGCCCAAGGCCATGTCCCCAAGAAGCAAATAATCTCTCTTACTCAAAATATAAAAGTCTTGTCTTCAGATTCTTCGACTTCCCCATTTCATACTAGAAGAATAGCTTCATTTGGCTCGCCACACGGAATGTTGTTTTCCTGGCTCCAAATATCATGAATGCTAAATTCAATTACATAATGAACCATATGATGTGGATACTGCTGGAGCACTATGTGGGTCAGTGGGACTAAGCACAAATTAAATAATCAAAACCACAGTTAGTGTGGAATGCTCATTTGGGCTTGCTAGGGAGGCAGGGATGGGGGCTCAGATACTATTAGAGTGAATCATGGTGACTCTATTCTGATCCTATAAATACACTCTTGTATAGTGCAAGGAAGAATGATATACTCAGTTTACCTTGGATGCAAAGGACACAGAGGGAAGCAAGAAAACAGGAAATCATTAGCAGACACTCCCACACCAAACCTCCTTATAGACTACTGGCCTCTGGCTCAGGTGCTCATCCCTGGATGAATCAGCCTTTACCATAAAGGCAGGGTTAAAAGTAACTCTTCATGGTGATCACAGATATGAAGGAACATTGTAACACAGAAGTAGCTTGGTATAGTAGCTGTATAAATAGAATCAGTCTGTCTATGTTCAAATTCTACATTTAGCAATTACCACCAGTGTAATTTTGGGCAAAATATCTAACCTGTCTAAATGTGAAGTTCCTTTTCTGCACAATGAAAGTAAAATTAATACTACTTCCCTCAAAGTGTTCGTATGAAGATATTCAGATAAGGCACTTAAATAGTTGGCTTTTAGTAAGTAGTCAGATTTAAGTGGTTGTTGTTATTGTTGCTATTCAAATCTTCATGAATAGCCTATTTCTATATGGGTGTAGAAACCATCTCAGTTAGGGTGACCAACCATCCTGGTTTATTGGAGGATAAAAGGGTTCTAAGGCATTGAATTTAGAGTGCTAAATCTGGGAAGTCCTGAGCAAACCAGCATGAGGTGGTCACCCTAACTCAGAAGTAATCATGCTACTACAAAAGTCACAGGCCTTTTTGCTTTTTTCCAATTAAAGTACTATCTCTATGACTTGTATTCTTTGCACTGTTTAGCAAAAAGGGAGTTGGAAATGTAATTACTAACAAATACAACTAGCTAGGAAGAAGTGGAAACTAAAGTATTCACAGAATAGTCTTAAAAAATCCATGAAGGCAAAGCCCTTTTTCAATGGAGAGTACTCTTTAAGAAAGAGATAGTGACTGATACTATTTTTTTCTCTACTTATTAAATTTTTCACAGTTGTCCTTTTGTTTCATTGTTAATAGAGTGGTTGCTAAGACAATCCCTTCTCGATGGAAACAGAAATAAGATGTTGATGGGGCTGCTATTACTCTCTGCTACTCAGCCATCTGCAGGGAGAACTATTTCATGATTATCTTTCTCCTATGGGTGCTCATAGGACTAAAAGGAAAAAAGATAGTAGCTGCTCTGGAGTGGAAGGTGGGAGTGAGAAAAGGAAGTGCTGTGAGAGACATTTGTTTAAGGCTGATCTTTGGGGAAATCGGGGTACTTCGTTTTTTGTTTTGTGTCATTTTTTTTCATATGACTATATTTTATGCATTATTAAAGCATTTGTTAGGATTATGACATCTTCAAAAGGTGATTTCATGAAAAGATTTGGACATACAATATAAAGAATGTCTTTTTTCTGTATTCATCAAAATGAAAGATTTCCTGGCCTCTGTCCCTCCAGTCAGACACCAGCAGCTGGAAAGGCCCTTGAATCCCCTGTATTCATTTTTGATGTCACTTACGATATAAACCACAACAGTTACCTCTTCATGGTTTGAGAACAGAACTCACTTACAAAGCTAGAAAGAGATTGAGTTCCTTCTTGCAGATGGCCAAATGCCATTTTTCATGCCTAAACAACTCTACTTCCTTTATCAGTATGTCAGATACTGATGTGTTGATGAAACTGAAAATAACTCTTGTACAATGATTATCTTTCTTGATGGGTATGTGACAGTTTCATTTTAAAATATTTAGCAAGTAATTATAGTAACAATTATAATTATATACTGACCATGTAGCAGACACTAGGCTAATTACTTTTTATGTATTATCTCATTTATTTCTTACATCTATGTATTTATTCCTTACATCTTTTTCCAGAGAGATGAGGAAATTTAGGCTTATATAGGAAAAGCAATTTGCCCAGGTCTCACTATATAGCAGGATCTGTCTTTGAACTCAAATTTGACTGTCTCTAATACCATAATCTTACCCACACATTACATTTTCTTGCTACTTAAAAGCATCTGTACTAGATAAAATCAGACACGCACACGAATAAAAAACATAGTGTCCTCTATAAGAGTAAAATCTTTTAGTAAGGCAAAACACAGACTCAGGAAAAAAACTTGACTTTGGACAAAGAGCTTAATTTTCCTGAGACTGTAGTACCCTCACAAATGAGAATACTAATTTCCAATGCACAAGTTTGTTGTTAGGATGTAATGAGAATGCATGTAAATTTAAAGAGATGTTCAATGCCTGTACCAGAGCTATTTGCGTCTCCCCTGTCCCACCACATGGTCAATTCATGCAGGTATAGAGCTCCTTCCTGTCTCCCCTGTAGATTCCCAGGGCTCTTCAGCTTTCTGGCTGTTCTGAGGAACACCCTCTGGAAAAAAGATCTTATGGAAATTGGACAATGGCAGAGTAAAGACTTTAGGTGCTCAGTGGATCTACACTCCCAGAAGAAAAAGGAGACACAGGAGTGGTAAAATGGTGAGGTTGTTGATCCAGAAGGATCTCACTCACATGAAGACAGGGCAGGACTTGACTGCAGACCACTTTGATCTTGAACTTTTCTGTGGTGCTCCTGTCCTCCATCTTGGCTCATTCTCCTCACCCCTTGGGCAAGGACACTGACTTTAAGACCCTGTTCCCAATTATGTGGTTCCCAGCACACAGATTACTTTCTCTCTGGTTTCTACCTCCAACTTTTCCTGCACAATCCCTTTTACTCTCTACTCACCTCTCTCTTTTCTTTTCCTCTCAAATAATTGCCTTCAATGGCCTACCAGAATGGCCTTCATAACTCCTTAAAATATGGGCTCAAATTGTGAATATCAGAAAAATAGTTCCCTTTTTCTCATATCCTACCATACTTTCCAATGCCCTTTCCATTTACCCCATTCTTCTCCATCTATCCATCAAGTAAAACCCAAATGTCATATGTCTGAAAATTTCCCAAGTCTACCGAAGCAGAAAAAAAAAATCTCTTCTTCCACTGGGATCTAAAAGCCTTTTAAGTAAAATTTCATCACAGTACTTATCATTTCTTCTTATAATTATTTGCTTATATGTCTTGGTCTTTAAGAGAATGTACGTTCCCTAAAAAATTAACCATGCCACAGTTAACTATGTGTTGGCAGGGTCTGCCAGGGGAAAAGCTAGGGACTATCCTTTTTTATTGCTGTCTCTTTGTTCCTATACTGATTAGTCTTAGAATAAGAGCAGAAATGCATATAGGAAATTTAAGAGTCTCAAATGAAAATTTTGTCTAGAGTTGTCTAGAAAATAAAAATCAGCAGTAAGAGAATAATTAGGTAAATAAATTTTGATATACCCATTGTATGAAATACTATAATATGGAGCTACACATACATATATACATATACAATTTATATGTAATATATACATATAAATTGATGTCAAAAGTTACCTTATGTATTATTAAGTAGAAAAAGCAGTCACAGAATATCTTTTGATCATGATATAAATTACGTAAATTATGTAATTTTAAAAGTCCAGGGGCTTCCCTGGTGGCGCAGTGGTTAAGAATCCGCCTGCCAATGCAGGGGGCATGGGTTCGAGCCCTGGTACAGGAAGATCCCACATGCCGCGGAGCAACTAAGCCCATGCGCCACAACTACTGAGCCTGTGCTCTAGAACCCATGAGCCATAACGACTGAGCCCGTGTGCTGCAACTACTGAAGTCCGCGTGCCTAGAGCATGTGCTCTGCAACAAGAGAAGCCACCACAATGAGAAGCCCGCGCACTGCAATGAAGAGTAGCCCCCACTCGCCACAACTAGAGAAAGCCTGTGCGCAGCAACAAAGACCCAACACAGCCAAAAATAAAATAAATAAATTTAAAAAAAAATCCAGGTAGGTGCAAGAAGGGGGAATAAAAAAAATCTGAAGAACTCTCTATGCATGTAAGTTAGTTATGTTATAAGAAGATTTTTGAGGCACACAATATATAAAGATGTAATTTTGTGACACCAACAACTAAAAGAGGTGGGATGGAGCTGTAAAGGAGCAGGGTTTTTGTATGTTATTGAAGTTAAGCTTATATATATTCAAATTATAGTGCTATAACTTTAGAATGTTAAATGTAGTCCCCATAGTAACCACAAAGAAAATAGCTATAGAATATACACAAAAGGAAATAAGAAAGGAATTTGAATGTTTTGCTACATAAAATCAAATCAACTAAACACATAAGAAGATAGTAATGCAGGAAATGAGGAACAAAAAACTACAAGATGTATGAAAAGTAAATAGCAAAATGACAGAAGTAAGTCCCTCCTTATCAGTTATTACTTTAAATGTAAATGGATTAAACTGTCTAATCAAAACACAGAGATTGGCAGAATGGGAAAAAACCAAACAAACATGATCCAACTATATACCCTCTTCAAGAGACCCATCTTAGTTCCAAAGATACAAATAGGTTGAAAGTGAACGTATACAAAAAGATATTGCATGCAAATAATAACCAAAAGAGAGTAGGCTTGGTTAAACTAATACCAGTCAAAATAAACTTTGAAACAAAAAAGTTTACAAGAGAAAAAGAAGGGCATTATATATTTTAAAAGTTTCAATACAGCAAGAAGATATATCATATGCAAACATTAATCAACACTATAACAGATAACCAAAATATAAGAAAAAAAATTGACACAAATGAAGGGAGAAATAGACAGTTCTACAATAAGAGTTGGAGACTTCAATACACCACTCTCAACAATAGAATAACCAGACAAAAGGTAAGTAAGGAAAAAGAGGACCTGAATGACACAATAAACCACATAGATCTAACAGATACATACAGAACACTTTATCCAACAACAACAACAGAAAATGCATTCTTCTCAAGTGCACATGGGATATTTTCCAGCATAAACCATTTAGGCCACAGATTAAGTCTCAATAGATTCTAAAGGTAGATATCATACAAAGAATCTTCTCACACCATGGAGGATGAAGTTAGTAGTCAATAACAAAAGGAAAACTGGAAAATTCACAAAACTGTAGAAATTAAACAACACACTTTAAAACAATCAATAGATCAAAGAAGGAACCATAAAGGAAATTAGAAAATACTTAAGAGTTAAATGAAAACAATAACACAACACACCAAAACTTAGGGAATGCAGTCATAGTGATGTTAAGGGAAATTTATAACTATAAATGCTTACGTTAAAAAACGAAAAAGAGGGCTTCCCTGGTGGTGCAGTGGTTAAGAATCTGCCTGCTAATGCAGGGGACACGGGTTTGAGCCCTGGTCTGGGAGGATCCCACATGCCACGGAGCAACTGGGCCCGTGAGCCACAGCTACTGAGCCTGCGTGTCTGGAGCCCTGTGCTCCGCAACAAGAGAGGCCGCGATAGTGAGAGGCCCACACACCGTGATGAAGAGTGGCCCCCGCTTGCCACAACTAGAGAAAGCCCTCACACAGAAACAAAGACCCAACACAGCAAAAATAAATAAATAAATTAATAAACTCCTACCCCCAACATCTTCTTTAAAAAAAAAAACAAAAGATTTTGAATCAAAAACCTAGCTTTACAACCTAAGGAGCTAGAAGAAAAACTAAACCCCAGACTAGCAGGGGAAAGGAAATAAAGATTAGAGCAGAGATAAATGAAACAAAGAATAGAAAAACAATAGCAAAAAGAAATGAAACCAAAAGTTGATTCTTTGAAAAGATCAACAAAATTGAGAAAATTTAGTTAGATGGACTAAGAGAAAAGAGAAGATTCAAAATATTAAAATCAGAAATGAAAGTGAGGACATTATTATTAATTCTATGAAAATAAAAAGGATTATGAGAGTGCTATAAAAATTTGTATACCAATAAATTGGATCAATTAGATTTCATAGACAAATTCCTAGAAACACAAAACCTTCTAATACTAAATCACAAAGAAATAGAAAATCCAAATAGATCTATAACTGGTAAGGAGACTGAATCGGTAATAAAAGTTTCCCAACAACAACAAAAAAGCCATAAACAACAAAAACCCCTGAACCTGATGGCTTCACTGGTGAATTCTACCAAACATCTAAACAAGAACCAATCCTCAAATTTTCCCAAAAAGTGAAGAGGAGGGAACACTTCCTAACTCATTCTTTGAAGCGAGTATTTCTCTGATACCAAAGACAGACAAAGACACTACAAGTAAAGAAGGCTACAGACTAATATCCCTAATAAACATTGATGCAAAAATCCTCAACAAAATACTAGCAAACTGAATTTAACAGCATATTAAAAGGATTAGTCATCATGATCAAGTGAGATTTATACGTAGAATGCAAGGATGGTTCAACATACAAAATTAGGTCAATGTAATACACCACATCGATACTGCAGAATGAAAGAAAAAAGCCACACAATCATCTCAATCTATATAGAAAAACATCTGGCAAAATTCAATATTCCTTATGATAAAAATACCTAACAAACTAGAAATAGAGGTAAACTATCTCAACATAATAAAAACCATACATGAAAAACCCACAGTAAATATCATACTCAATGGTGAAAGGCTGAAAGTTTTCTTCTAAGATTAGGAATAAGGCGAGGATGCCCATTCTTGCCATTTCTTTTCAACATAGTACTAGAAGTTCTAGCCAGAATAATTAGACAAGAATAAGAAATAAAATGCATCCAAATTGCAAAGGAAGAAGTAAAATTATCTCTGTCTGCAGGTGATATGATCTTATACGTAGAAAATTCCTTAAAGAAACTGTTGAAACAATCAATGAATTCAGCAAAGTAGCAGATCCAAAGTTGACACACAAAAATCAGTTGCATTTCTATACACTATCAATGAACAATCTAAAAAGGAAATTAAGAAATCAACTATATTTACAACAGCATCAAAAAGAATAAAATACTTAGGAATTAACTTAGCCAAGGAGGTGAAATATTTGTACAATGAAGACTACAAAGCATTGCTGAATGAATTATAAAGAAAATATAAATAAATGGAAACACATCCCATATTCATGGATTGGAAGACTTAAAATTGCTAAGATGTCAATACTACTCAAAGTGATCTACAGATTCAATGCAATCCCTACCAAAATCCCAGTGCAGTTTTTTTTGCAGAAATAGAAAAACCCATTCTACAATTCATATGGAATCTCAAGGGACCCTGAATAGCTAAAACAATCTTGAAAAAGGAAAACAAAACTGGAGGACTGACACTTCCTTATTTCAAAACTTACTATAAAGCTGTAGCAATCAAAGCAGTGTGGTACTGGCATAAAGACAGATCTATAGACCAATGGAATAAAATAGACAGCCAGAAATAAACCTTCACATTTATGATTAAATACTTTTTGACAAGGGTGCCAAGTCCATTCAATAGTAAAAAGACAGTGTTTTCAACAAATGCTGCTGGGAACCCTGGATATCCACATGCAAAAAAATGAAACTGATCCCTTACTTAACACCACATACAAAAATTAACTCAAAACAGATAAAAGACCTAAATGTAAAACCTAAAGATATAAAACTCTTAAATCTTAATGCAAAATCTTTATGACATTGGATTTGGAAGTGATTTCTTGCATATGACACCAAGGGCACAGGCAACAAAAGAAAAAATATATAAACTGGACTTCATGAAAATTTTTAAATTTTGTGTATCAAAAGACACTAGCAACAGAGTAAAAAGGCAACCCCCAGAATAGGAGAAAATATTTGCAAATCCTGTATCTGATAAAGGATTAATATCTAGAATATGTTCTCTATGACCCCAAAATTCAACAACAATAGAACAAACAACCTTATTAAAAATGGGCAAAGAATTTACATAGACATTTCTCAAAAAAAGATATACAAATGGCCAATAAGTACATTGAAAAGTTGCTTAACATCACTAATCATTAGGGAAATTCAAATCAAAACCATAACACCACCACCCATCAGAAGGGATGCTATCAAAAAAAAAGAAAGAAAGAAAGAAAGAAAAAAAAGAAAACAGAAAAAATAAGTGTTGGTGAGAACATGGAGAAATTGGAAACCTCATGCACTGTTGGTGGGAATATAACATGGTACAGACACTGTGGGAAACAGTATGGCAGTTCCTAAAAGAATTAAATGTAGAATTATTATATGAGCCATCAATTTCACTTCTGGATGTGTACACAAAAGAATTGAAAGCAGAACCTTGAAGAGATATCTGTATCTCTAGGTTTCATAGCAGCATTATTCAAAAAGAGCTAAAATGAGGAAGTGATGCAAATGTCCATCAATGGATGAATGGATAAGCAAATGTTGAATATACAAACAATAATATTCAGCCTTAAAAAGGAAGGAAATTCTGACACATGCTACAACATGGATGAATCTTGAAGTCATTGTGCTAAGTGAAATAAGCCCATCACAAAAAGGTAAATACTGTATGATTCCATTTATACAGGGTACTTAACAGTTGTCAAAAATCACAGAGACGGAAAGTAGAATGGGGGTGCCCATGGGGTACGGGAAGAGGGGAATGAAGAGTCATTGTTTAATGGGTATAGAGTTGCAGTTTTACCAGATGAAAAGAGTCCTGGTGATGGATGGTGGTGATGGTAGCACATTACTATGTATTTAATGCCACTGAATTGTATACTTGAAAATGGCTAAGATGGTAAATTTTATGTATTTGTATTTTATCATATTAGAAAACAAGAATTTGAAAATTTAAGATCGACCTTTCCCAATCTGTCACAAATACTTTCTCATACATCCTTCCACATCTGTGCAGTAAATACAAGCAAATGGTGATAGTTTCCCATTTCATAAATGAGTCAAGCAAATTACATTCTTAACGGTCATCTCTGTAGGTTGGTATCACGTGTGTATCACCAGAAATTAAAATTTGAAACTCTGAATGTCATGCTCATATCAGCCATGGCCCCCGGAATTTCATGTATTCATCCGTGTATTTGTCAAATATTTTTTGAATGCCTAGTATATGCCAAGCATACACTGAAAGGACAGCAGTGAACAATACACAGCACTACTTTCATGGACCACTTCCCAGTGGGGAAGAGAGGTATCAAGTCTTTAAAAATAAACAAATATATAAAATTAGGTAGTGTTATTGAGAAAAAACATTCCAAGACAAAGAAATATAAAGTAGCTGAGAGTACTATTTGAGATAGAATGGTTGAAGATGACTTCTCTGGTATTTAGAGTGGTATAAAATATATTGGGGGAGGGGTGGCATATGACTAAGAATAACATTCCAAGTGGAGGAAATAGCAGTAAAATTCCAGATACAAGAACATGATGATTATGCTCAAAGAACAGCTAAGAATTTCGTGTGATTGATGTTGAAGGGGAGGAGTGGGAGATGACATCAGAAAGGAGGCTGGTTCCTATGATGGAAAGTGCTATTGTGATGTCTAGGTTAAGGTGTGTGGTCACAAATATAGAAGAGGCACAAAACAAGGTGGTCTGTTTTTCTTCCACCATATTCCCCAATGAGTTTTTCCCAGCAGACAGATGGACCCACAGAGTAGATTGTTGAGGTTACATGCAAAGAGTACAATATAAAACTGGGTTAAGGGTAAAAATGAGGACGTAATGGAGGTGGTCAACAGTGAACATTAAGATCAGTGGATTGGAAATCCTGATGAAGTTGAAGTATTGTTGGATTTGTTTTTAACTAGGAAATATAGGAGATGGTTGTCAAGGAACAAAATGTTTACAATTGAGTTTTGGAGGGGGGTACTATTATTTACAATAGCAACTTCTAGGATATGATTGAGGAAAGTCCGGACTTAGGAGTAGGGTTTGTAGTTTGATTTAAGGATCACGGGGGTAATCTCAGGGATGTGAGAAGTTCATAGTTATGGCTTAGGAAAATCAAAGGGATTTGAGATGAAAAAACCCCCAGCAATCACAAAATGGTAGTCTGAAGGGTTAAGGGTAGAATGAGGGCCATGTAGCCTAGGATCTGGCAGGGCCACCACAGATTGGGTCAAAATCACTATCAGATCTCTTTCATGGGAAGATTTTTTCACTTGTAACACCTGAACACTAGGCAGAGGAGAAAACCATGATTTGCTGTGGCTAATGGTTGTCTCTGTAAGTAGAGAATCTGATATAGTTTCAAAATGGGAACAGCACAAAATACACAAAGATACTGATCACCTAAAAGGAAAGAGGAGAGGTAGCACACTCAGGGTGTTAGAAAGAACTTGAAAATTGACCGTTCAAGGCAAATCTGGCAGCCATCAACAATGTCAGTGACCTTCCCCATGTTGCAAAGAAGTGCTTCTGGTTGGTGCTCCACACATGGCTGTTAGAGCTTTCAACTGGAGGTGTTTTTTGGTTTTTTTTTTCTGTAACACTTTTCAGCAGTGGTGATCCAATACTGACTAATTAGACAACATAAAAATAATAGTTGATGTATCAGTCATCAAGCACTAGACTAAAAACTTAACATTCACTATTTTTTTTTTTAATGGTAGCCAAAAGAGGTGGAGAGTATGTCACTTCCCATTGTATAGACAGGGAAGCTGAGGTTGAGGGATATTATGTAATTTGCCCTGTTCATGTAACTATTCAGAGATGGAACTTGAACACGAATTATAATATGCTTGACTCCAAAACCTGTGCTCTATACCCCTATTCTTTACTGCTAAATTCTTCATAAAATAAGGTAAAGGCAATTAAGAGTACAAAAGATCATAAAGCAAGAACTGGAGTATTCATTAAGCAAAATTTGCACATCCTTTGGGCTCGATAATGAAGACAAGATATCAAGTAGATAAGATGGTCCCTAGGAAATTACAAGGCAATTTGGTCTAAAATAACTCTTCAAAATTTTAACAGTATTTTTAAAAATCAAAATGAACATTATAAGAGGATTATCTTATAAGGCAATTTTGGCTGGCAATGTAGGCATTGCTCTCAGTTCTCCTCAAATATCGGGAACATGTATTCCATCAACAACAGCTACACAGGATATATGGCAAAAAGATTTGGACAATTCATTAAATGCAAAGCTTTGGCAGCACATATGGGGAAGTGTTTTTAAAGCAGCTTGGGACATAAGACTGCAACAAATTCAGCTTAATATTCTTCCCAGAACCTGCCAGTCCCTATCCAGATAGGGTTATAGACAGATACTTCATTTTGGAAATGCTGAAAATGCAAAGCTGTTATTCTTTGTTACCTCAGTTTGGTTCTGATCTTCACTTAAGCCGGCAAGTCTAATTACTTTTTATCATCATTCCTTTTATCATCTTTGGGTGAGTAATTCTAGAACATAGCACATTATCAATAAAACAATAATACATACTTTATTTTAGGCTTTGCAACCAATATTTTGAACAGGGAATAAACAATGCCCAAGCTGAGGCCATTAAGAAAACTGCCAGGACAGAATTACTGACTGAAGGGGTATTAGGTGGAGTTTAAATCACTGTTTTTATAAGGCAGAGTCTGGACTCCTCACTAGTTTTTGACCAATATCATTTGCCAAAGAATCAACTTTAACTTTAGTTCATGTTTTGCCTCCAAATTTTACTTCATGTTATAGGGGAGATTTTTATTATGTAAATTATACAAGCTACTCTACGTTTGCCAGGAGCTCTTTGTCACCCTCTTTACAGAAGAGCCAGCTTAATGTTGGTCAAATTTTAACAGGGGAAAAATGAGCGAGAAAAACATTGCGACCTCTCAGGTCACTGGAGTAAGGAGAATTTGGGGACAACAGAAGACTGGCTGGACCTAACACTAGCAGGCAGACCAGCTCTGCTGAGTATTGAACTCATTAACTCCTCTAACTTTTGCCCTCTGACCCAGCCTGGCCCAAAGGAGTTCCAGCAAAATCTAAGGAACGTCAGGTGATGCCTCCTTTACTCAGGGACCAGCAGAAGCACTGGCCACAAGCCACACCAGTCTACTTTGGCATAGCGAAGGGTCTGGTCACGGGACTGAACATCACTCACAAAGTTCTTGGAAGGGAGAGACATTTCTTCTGGCTGGCACGTCTGGGAAAGCCATTTGTCCTGCTGCCCTTCTAGATAGAATTGGAGGCTACCCGGGCTCTAGTCTCACGGGAATTGCAGTAAGAAATCGTCACTGGTGCTGTCATGCGAGCTATGTGCATGCAGAGGGCTGCACGTCCCTGCCATCATGTGGTAATCTTCCATCGGCTCCCTGGGCAGGGATCTGTCCCTGTGTGTCATACACCATCATGAAGAGACGGATGATGAGATGGATCGGAAGGTGAAGGTGGCACCAAGGACATGGGATCTTAGAAAAGAAACTTCAAAACCACCACCATGACAACACAGTTATTGAGTTCTTAGCTTGGGCCAAGCTTTGTGCTAAGTGCTTTGTATCAATTATTTAACTGAAGCCTCATTATAACCCTAAAAGGTAGGTATTATGAGCCCCATTTGACAGCCCCGTCAGTCACGTGTTAAAGTTAGCAAGCCTTTGAAAAACAGCTTGACTCAAATCTGGCTGATGAGATTTCTCCTCTGTTAACCAAAATTCTATTTGCTGGAGTTCTGCTCTGACATCTCAGGATTTCCAGGAGCACAGCCTCTGCGTAAGCCAGCTGGCCCCAGAGGCAGCCAACATTCTTTGGGCTGCACACCCGTGATGGGAAGCTGGAGTCCAGCCCTCCGCACAGCTGGCTTATAAGCAAGGCTCTATTCCCCACCCCCCCCCACCCCCCCCACCCCCCCCCCCCGCCGCACTGTCCCGGAACTCCTTCTGTCTGCAGGTTTATGATGCTCAGGCCTTTTGTTAAATCTGGCTGGACTGTAAAGGAGAAGAGTACTTTGCACTTCTACCAGGCCAGTTATCTAAAAGTTTTAAAGACTTTACAAAGTACATCAGCAAACCACCATTTCCCCCTAGTAGAGGTATTTAAACCATTTTGAAACTATCAATAAGTAATCAGCAATGCAGATTTGGTCACTTGTCTGAGGGTTTTCACAATCACTTCATTAATTAACAAAATGAAGCACTGATGGCCTTTACTGAGGGGGTTGATGGCAGAACCATTCATTTCTAGACATCATACAAGCTTTAACAAAGCAATGTTTCTTTTGTTTACCATGTCAAAATCTAGTGCTTTTATGTGGTATGATGCAAACTATATCTACTTTTCATGCTGATTAAATAACTTGTACCGGGAACAGGGAAGACAGCAATAGCTGTAGCCTAATGCCTACAACCTGGAAAGTTTCCTCCCATTATTAACCTTGAATGAAAATGAACATATTAGTCTCATTTTAGATGCACATGGGTCAGGGATCTCTACGAAAAAGCTTGATATTCACCATCAACTCCCATAATGTTAGGAAACCGACCCTGAAGATGAACTGCCTGGGTTTACATCTCAACTCTATCTCTTACCACCTTTGTGTCCTGGACAAGTTACTCAACCTCTCTATACCTCAGTTTCCCAATTCATAAATAGGGGCAATAAAACAGTTCCTACTTCATAGGTTTGTTGACAAGGATCAAATGACTTAATGTATCAAAATTGCTTAGAACAGTAACTGGCATACAGCAAGCTCTATGTAAGTGTTGGCTACTATTATAATAATGAATTTTAATGTCAGAAATCTGTACATGAAGTAAACCATACGGTAGCTTTAGTACTGTTCATTCCCTTTCCACATGATTCCAAGAAAGCATTTTATTTCCATGTGGATATTCTCATGTACAACTGAACCAAGGAGAAAAATCACTTACCCAAGTGAACAAATGCATACTCTTGTGTTATTTGTATAGATTATCTTTTCAAAAGCAGGATGTGAATTTACATTCTGGAGAAAATGTTGTGATCCATCATAGTTTAATATCCAATTTAAATGAACTTATTAATATTCATTTGTTTACCTCTTTCTTAGCTTGATAAATCTATGTCTCACTTCCCATATATCTTTTTCTTTTTAAGATACCTTTCTCGATTTTCCAGACATCTCTTCCCTATGTTTTAACAGTTTGTTTTAAACCAGATTCTTTTTCCTTTGCTTCTCTTCTCAAAGCTCACCACTTTATATTACCATTAACATGAATTTTTTCTTGATTCATCACAACCTCATATTCAATAATCTTTCTCCTTTTTCAAACTTCAATTCCCATTTCAGGCTTCACAATCCTACTTCCTTTCCCTTTCCCTCTTCATATTGTCTGGCTCCTTTCCACTGGATTTCAGTCATACTTTGTTTCTCTACTAGGAACTTTGTCCCTTGAGAACTTTAACATAAATCTCTAAAACTTTAATTTCTATTAGCGATCATTATACACATCCCCCCTTTCCATAAGCCCCTGAAAAAAAAAAAAAAAGCCTTCATCTTGGCCTCCATTGGTTGTGTAACACTCTGAAACCATCTTAGGGAAAATTGACATTTTAAGGACAATTCAACCAATAGCTAAGCTCCTCCACTTTCCTAAATACAGCATTGGGAATACTCCCATTAGGGCCATATAAATCCCAGTCTTTAATGAGGAGTTTCCTTATTCATTTCAAATAGACACAGACAAGTACAGTAAATTCCTGAGTGAAATGGGACTGACAGATAAATAGTACCCAGGAGGATGAACCAAAAAACCCTCTGGCCTCCACATATTCTGGCCAACCTGTACAGCATTTCTGAACAGTTCTAGAGCCATCAATGGGTCAGCACAGTTAGCAGAGCAGACTGCCAGAGAGCCAGATGTTGCTGTTGGAAATACATCAGCAACACCTCGAGCACACAGCCATGGGGCTACAGAGGAGAGACTAGATGGCAAATAAATTTTATCCCTTTATTAGTCATTCAAATGACAATCTAGAAAATAGTGTCATGTTGGGCTTTTTTTCTCCTTGGAGAATCTGCATTAGACAAGGGAGATTAGAAAAAAAGAGAGGTTAAATTCTTGATAAAATGAGAAAGAGACTGAGGCAGAAAGAGACCAACTTCCACTATGCAAAGAACATGCTTTTTGTTCACTCCTAGAATGAAATACATCGTGTTCCATATTTGAGTTCAAAAACGGTACAGAGCCAATGCAGCTCCAGTCTCTACTGGGAACATTTTCCTTGGCATCAGGCTGCACATTTTGGATTAAACACTGCTCTCCTGAACTGACAAAAAACTTAGGTAATGTCTTTTTTGTAAGAACTTTACAAATATATTGGCAATGAAGCTGATCACATTTAAAAAGCTAGTAATCTAGCAATCACAGAAGAATGGACATTATACACAACTGGAAAGAACACCTCTGTGTTAAGGTTTACCCTACCCACGCTTTTAAGGTATTTCCATCTGTTGAAACCATTTTCTGGTACTTAGAAATACAAACTAGCAGTTTAGAACACTTACTGAAGAAAGATGATGTGTCTGACTCATAGCACAAGATTTGTATCAAAGGCAGACGGTGCTGTGAAATTAGGTACTGGGACAGCACAAACCACAGTGAATTTTCCTTAGGGATGGCAGGGGCCTCTTTCCACTTCCTCACTTGCCACCACACCAGGTCTCTTCTCTCTGTCATGTGGTGGAATACCTCTCCAGATAATAGGAAGTGTCACTGAAGAGGAATATTCCCCTCAGCACCATCCCTACCACCTTCATGATGGTCACACCTTCACCACTACCTGCAGCACCCACACTCCATCTGTCTCCACTACCCTCACCGCTAGGCCACGGCCACCCTCACCACCACCACCACCAGCTTCACCACCGCAGCTTCCACCCTTCCCACCACCGTCACCACCAGCAGTTTTCAGGACTTTTTTTCCTCCTTTTCATTTTATTTTGTAGGCACTTCTAATGCCCAGGTCCAATTTCATTTTCTATAACCACCTACCCCAGCCAGAAAGGACTGTGACTATCTGTATTACCCTTAGCTGCCTTGTGTTAATGTTACGATCCTACAAGCTCTTGGATACTTTTTCTTCACATGTTTTTTTTCTTTCATCATTCCCTCATAGCATAATGACTTTCTTACCCATAAGAGATACTCCACAAGAAAGCGATAAAAATGAAATGAATAAAATAGAAAAAAATCACCCTATGTTTCTCTTCCATTCTCTACTCCCTGTCAGAAAACCTAAAAGTAATCAAATGGTGACATATTGAGCAATGGGAGGGAAACTAGGGATATGATTATACAAATATTAGGACTTTAGCCAACAAATAACCCTAGACTTGGTTGTATTTATTTATATAACTTCTGGCTCTTTCCCCTATTATTAAATTCTGAGGATCTCTAGCTGAAAAAAGTCTGAAAAATGACACCCACCCTCACTGCTAACAGATGGGACAGTGGGAGTAGTGCAAACTGATAGCAACAAATTCTTGCTCAGGCTTCAGCCACTCACCCTAGCAGAGACTTCCTCAGGGGAAGGACAAAAATTGAATTATAATAGCTCACGTTTACTCATATAGCATGTATCAGAAGACTCTGGGACAAATTAAAAGGTTATTAGGAAAGTTATAGAGTTATTTTTCCCAGGAAACCTATGGCTTTGTTATCTATCTATCTATCTATCTATCTATTTTCATAAAATCTTTTCTTTGCATGCAATATACATGGAAGGGGAAAAAATTGATGATTTCTAAAGTCCCTTACTACCCTGCTGCAACTCTAGGATTTTCTATCTTTTGTGGACAGGATCTGTTTTTACAAATCCCTTGAAATATGAATCACAATTCTAGCTGCAAAAAAGAAACATTCCTGAAAGTACTTTATCTCAGCCATGGCCTCAAGGCTGCCCTTGCAAGGTTTGTGAAATCTAATGGGATTATGGGGGCAAGATGGAGAGAGACTGTCAGCATCTCTCACATGAGATAATAGCAATAATTCTAAAAATGCTTTTGTCCTGTTGCAACAACTGTCATCAGAGAGGCTCACAGTTTCCTCGAAGCAGCAGCATCTTTACAGACATGAATCACTCCAGAGAGCAGAAGTGTAAGGCACAGAAGGCTTATACGTTATAGCCTGAATAGCTTAATCACTGAGGATGTATAGTTTGACGGTCGCCTGGTTTCAGGGATTAAGGAGAAGGTTATTTGTTCCACTGCCAACTCTTTCCTAATAAACTTCTCCAACTGGGGTTCATCTAATCATTATCTGTTCAAACTGTTAAGATTAATTTCTTAGCCTAGGCAATCAGAAAAGAAGTCTTGCGATGTGATTCTTGGTTAATGTTGTGCCAGAAACATCAGGATCTAATGAATGGAGTCCTGGCCTGAAAGCCAAACTGATCTGATTCTTCTGCCAAGTCCATCCTTGACTTACTCAACCGCTCTTCTTGATGAAATGGGCTCAGCAGTGAGTGTCTTAGATCCTTGAATAAGAATTAACCTGCTCTGACTTGCAATTCCTTATCTCTAAAATGAAGGGATTTCTTATGTTATCTTGAAGCTATAATCTCCCCATAGACCTTCCCTACCAGCGAGGGATGGAAGAAACCTGTGAGTTAAACCCTCTTGTCCCAGCCACAGTACAGTGAAGGCATATGACATAACATTTTTTCATTCAACAAGTATTTATTAAGTTTCTACAATGTGCCTGGCATTGTGCTAAGTACCAGGTATACAGTGGTGATCAAGCACAGATGTATACTTGCCTTGTGAAACCTACTGAATATAATCTAGTGTGGGAGCCATATATTAATAAAATAACTACACACATAAAGGTATTGTTACAACTTTGAGAAATACAAGGAAGAAGGAAAACATGATGCCAGGTGGAATTTGGGTACCTTCCAGCCTCACATATACTCAGACCAAATGTGATAGTGGGGCTGGCTGAGCTGGAAAGGAATGAAAGAAAGAGAAAAGAATGGGAGAAAGAGCTTGCCATGGTTCGTGGAGGGTCTAAGGCAATCGAGCCACAGGCAGTGCTGTGTCACTCTTGATGGATATGCAGAGGCACAAAATCTAAATTACAGCATCACAGGAACTACTGAGTTCATTTTCATGAATGGTGAGGTATGAAGTGCCGTCCAGTTAGTACACCTGTCAGAAAAGAGGGGACCCACTGTGCCATCATACACCAAGTAGCATCACCTAACCACAAAACGTTGTTTCTAATACACCACTAGGTAGGACGGAAGCCCTAAGCATCTAGAGCCATTGGCAATCTGAGAACACCAAGGTTAGTTGCTATTTGTTTCTCTGTGTGATTTGTGCTGTGTAGAACATATGAAAAATAGCATTGCCTTTCCTAGAATTATCTTTATTCAGAATCTCATTGCTAGCTTTTTTTGTTGTTGTTGCAGTTTCATACTATCTGAGGATGGTAAGACAAATGATTTTTATAAAAGATGATGGTTTTTCTGCTTCATCAATAATCCATGATATATACAACAAATAGTCGTTGACCCAAAATGCAAAAACCAAAGTCTGTTAAACCATCAATCTGCTTGCCCCTCTGTCAGCTGGCAGATGTGGACATGCCTGAGGACATTATCATTGGCTCCGGATCATGGATAACACTAAAAATTGGTTCCCTAAGTTTCCCAAAATTTTTATTGGGTTCACAGTCCCACATATATTATTTTGCCAGGACTTTAACACACCAGCTTCCCTGTTCTTTCCCCTCCCTCTTGCCCTCCAAATGGTCTGTAACTGTCCATCAATCCATACAAGGACAGGAATGCAAAAGAGACACCAAGTACCTTTTCTGCTCTCATTTCTAAGGATCTGGAGTAATAGCGCATCGGGAGCAAAAAGTTGTTATCTACCATCACAACTCCCACTGCACTGCCCCTAACTCGAATCTCTTTGTTCTTTCCCCCTTTAATGTCTGGCTTGACTCCTATCCAGTCCCAATTCCCTCCACTCATGCCTTAGTCCACCTTTTCTTGGCATGATTTCTAGCTGCAGCTGCCAAATCTAACTTTGCTGCCCCTTGCTGAAGGCTGCCTCTGCTTCCCTGGTGCCCGCCTGCTGCTCCTTCATCCACCATGCCTGTGCTGTCTCTCTCCTCCGACCCTTCTTCACCTCCTTTACCGGATGCCAGGACTTCAATCCACAATTAAACTTTTTTATACTTTTCGGGGATTCAAAAGAGGTTTCTACCTCTCTTGCCCCATAAATTTTCTGCCTTTTTAAAAAGTTGCACTGTTTATGGAAGAAAGATATTATTAAGACATTAAAACAAATGAAAAATATACAAAAAAGAACTTTAAAAATAAGCAAAAATCACACCACTCGGGATAAATCAAGGTTTCACATATTGATGAACATTCTTTAGCCATCCCTCTCTCTTTCACTGCATACATGCTCACATGATTTATAATAACAATTTTACTTGTATGGGAGCATGCAGACCAGGATGATTAGTAACCTGCATGCTTCACTGTCTGCACACCAGTAAATCAAGATCTATAGCCACCTGGCAAATGACTGCACAGAACTTCTTATTTGTGTGTATGTGTGTGTGTGTGAATGTCTAATTATTGAAGGGAATCTGGATTGTTTGTGACTCTTCAATGTAGCCATCCAGGATATTGTGGAGGGTAGGGTCAATCATTTTGGGCTTCCTTTTTTCAGTAACTCCTTTGTATTCTAAAGCTGCACACTTGCTTATCTGGCTTTCCACTGAAATGGAGCCAGTGGAAGGAAGAATCATGTCCCCACAAAGATGTCCACATCCTAATCCCCAGACCTGTGAATATGGCAAAAGGGACTTTGCAGATATGATTAAGGCAAGGATATTGAGATGTCCCCTCCTCAAGAGGTCTCCATCTCATATGCTGGATTATGTGTGGGCGCAAAGTGTAGTCACAAAATTGCTTATAAGGCAAAGAGGGAGGAAGATGCAATGGAAGGAGATGTAACAGAGAAGGAGATGTAATGACAGATGCAGAGGTCAGAGAGACAGAGAGATTTGAATACACTCCCTTGCTGGCTTTGAAGGTGGAGGAGGGAACATAAACCAAGAAATGCAAGCAGAAGCTGGAAGAGGCAAGGAAACAGATTCTCCTTTAGAACTTCAGAAAAAAAAACATTGATTTTAGGAGTTATGATTTCCAGAGCCTTATATAAGATCATAAATTTGTGTTGTTTAAAGCCTCTTATTTTCTGGTATTTGTTGCAGCAGCAATAGGAAACTAATACAGAGCCAATCTTCAATTTCCCCTGTTAATACTCTCCTAAGAGATTTAGTGAAACCATTTTGGAAACTCTCACCCAAGAATAAAGAATTTGATCATGAACCTGAAATTCTTCCTCACAAAGAGACTATTTGTCTCTTGGAGTTCTACAGACCATTAGCCTAGGAGTTACCCTAATTTTGGGAAAATGCTCTCTCCAAGAGGTCAGTGAGGAAGTGATCCCCAGCCTCTGGAGTATATCAGATGAAGTTACCAGGTCAGCCCAGGACAGATGTAATATCCCAGCAACAGTCACATGAGTGGTGTCAGTGGGGCCTCAGGTCTGCTTGACTCCTACCTTCCCCCAAGGACAGTAGGAAGAAGGACTCTGTTTGACATTATTGTTCTCTTCAAAATCTTGGTACAAATTAAAAGTTTTCAGTGTTGGGCTTCACACATTTTTTTGATAGGGTAAAAGTAAGAGTCAAAGGTTCAAACATTTGAAAGAGTAAAAGGAATTAGCAATACTGGGGCTACCACTGGAGTATATCAACTACAACAGTTTGGCTATGTAATCCATTCCCTAAATTTAAAAAGTTGAGGCAAAACAATCACTCACCCTGTGAGGAGAACTTCAGTCTGCTGCACAGATGGGGACCACAGTGAACCATTGTATTATATCAGCTTCCAGGTTCTCTGGTTGCAAGCAACTGATACAGATGCTGACTAACTTAAGAGCGCAGAGATTTTATTGCAAGGATATGAAGTAACTCTTGAAATCCATGAGGAGCTGAAGATCAAGGCTTGGAAAGATTGGTAACCAGGGCAGCTCTGGAGACTTAAGCAGCAGGAACTAACAGACTCACTAGGGCACTGCCCTTGGGATGGAAAAGCTATAAGAATTAAAGTCTTGGGGAAGAGTCACATGTTCAGCCCTAAGAAAGGTGGGGAAGGAAGATCCTCAAAATAGGCTCCCAAAGGGAGCTCAGCGACCCTATGAAGCTGGTTGTTTCTGTTATTGACACTCTCTTACTTAGGAGGAAGCTAAGTTCTTAAGAAGTAAAGTAGCTTGACCCAGGTAATAGAGCTGGCAAATAGTCATATCAGGATTTCTCTAGTCTGATTCTAGAGACTAATACTTAACCTCTATACCATGAGGCCTCTCTGCATTTCCCAAGAAAAATATGGGGTACTGATATCGGAAGAATGTGAAATGGCTATAGTTGGCAAAAACCACAGTGGGAGCCAAACTACCATTAGCATTTATTGGACATTAATTTACTATGTGTCATAAAGTAATATATAAGAAGTTAAGTATGGAGAGATGGATCCCCTACCTTTGCACAGACAATACTACTACCATATGAATCAATGCACTGAGATGTGAGCTCCATAGGACAAGGAGTTTGATGTCTTATCCAACACAATATCCTGAGCATCTAGAACGTGGTCTAGGGTTTGGTATATAGTAAGTGGTCAATAAATATTTGTTGAATAAATGAATACAGTAAATATACCTAAAATATATTTAAATAATTTTTATAAACAGATTTAAACACAACAATCGTAGGATGTATGGGTGAGAGAGGTGCTCAGTGAAGAGGTGAGAAGACAGGAGAATTCATGGGAAGCTTCCTAGAGTAGGAGACTTCCTAGAGTAGGATGTTAGAGTTGGTAATGACAACCAGCAGGCAGGTGGTAGGGAGAAAAATATAGCAATCTTCACTTCTAGTTTATTTGGATGGCTTTTCTAGTAAAAGAGATCTAATTAAAGAGATTATTACTTTAACAATGCTTTAAAGGCAGTTGGAAAGGAACCAAAGATAAATGTTTGAGTGTTTTCAGTGTCTCTGAAAATTTCAGTGTCTCTGAAAATCTCTAAAGAGATTCCCAAATCTGAGCATTTTGATAGGAAAGGAAGACGATGAAAGAGGAGTATGAAAGGTATACTTTAAGATCTGATTTTTTCTGTTTTTTTTTTTTTTTTTTTGCACCAATGAAATAGGTTAGGGTATGGAGGAGAAGATTACAATGTTTCCCTTTATAGGAGATATAACTGAATATTTCTGATTTTTCAATGGTTTGAAAAATCAATGACTACAAAAAAAACCTCCTGCAGAAATCATGTCCCTTTACCTCTTTGGGGGGTACAGGTCTAACATTTAGCCAGTGTGCATGTAAAAGTCATTCAGGTCCTCCCAGTCATCCAAGGCCAGTGTCTGTCGCACAAGGTAGGTGCCCATATAGCACCAACTGTCAGATATTTTTGAAGAAAACCCCATAGTGGTGTTCAACATAGAGAAGTGGTGTTGAAACCACAGTAGAGATGATTTATGAACAGGAAGCAAAGGGTTTAGATGAACAGATGCTTCTTTGGGTGACAGCTGTCTTCAAGGACAAGTATTAAAACTCACTTCATTTAATTTTCATATGGGGGTGGGGGAGGGATGGATTGGGAGTTTGGGATTAAAAGATGCAAACTATTATATATAGGATGGATAAACAAGATCCTACACTATAGCACAGGGAACTACATTCAATATCCTGTGATAAACTATAATGGAAAAGAATATGGAAAGGAATATACACATGTATAAATGAGTCACTTTGCTATATAGCAGAAAACTAACACAACATTGTAAATCAACTATATTTCAATAAACTTAAAAAAAATAAAATAAATAATTTTCCTAGATTACTTAGAAGAGGAATTCCCTAGGATAATCTCTATAATTATGAATTCCATCTGCATATTATAAGTAGCTAGTAGCCAGACAAATGAGTTAAAACTAAAGAGAGTCTTAGGAACTTATGTGAGCGAAAAGTCAAGCAAGATCTATTCTCTTATCAATCACAACCTAGAAAAGAGATCTGAAACCACTGGGGAAATACTCTGAGATCACACACTCAACATGCAGACTGAAAGGTCAGCCATGTGTTCTACATAAACAAAACTAGGAGAAAGAGGGCAACCACTCCCAGAAGACTAAAACATTTAGAATGGGCAAATCTGAAAAAGCAGAAGCTAAAGAAAAAACATACCAAAATCTACAAACTTGCCTACAGAACTCATGAAACAGGACTGTTACTACAAAATGACTAAAAGAGAAAGGCATTTGGATAAAATAAATATAAAACTAACCTTAAAAGTTTTTCTTTCTACAGCTTTGAAAGTTTATGAAATTTACACTACTAAGGGGTCTCTTGCAGACAAAGGGTGGTCTTATTCTTTGCTATGTACTCATTTCCCACCAGGGAATCTAGAAGTAGCAGATGCTCATTAAACACTTCTTAGGTGGATAGATAAATGGGTCAATAAAATAAATAACTATGAGTGTTCATTATCTTGAGTTTCAAGTTTCTTTAAAACTTTGTGTATGAGAGAGAATTCACAGATGAGAGGATAAGCCTCGTGAAGATGCTGACAAAAATATACGGTCTCCTCTCATGGTGGGCTTCTTGCTTCCCCAATACAATCTACTTCCTATATTCTCAGCCATGCATACTCTAACCTCTGATTTTTAAAATAAGCTATTAAGCAATGCGATCCACTAAGCCAGGTTTAGGGGCCATTCTACCGTTCATGGTTGGAGACTGGACTTTCCTCACCTCCCAGGATTTTCATGATAGAGACGATCTGCCTTGCAAAGCCTAAGACACTGACTATCCAGCCATTTTCAAAAAACGCTTGCCATCCCCTTCTGTAATGACATAACTGCCATTGTAGCATGAAAGCAGCTGTAGATAATACACAAATGGATAGGCTCAGTGGTGTTTGACCTTGTGGAGCTCAGGCATAGAGGAAAGGTCCTTGACTCTACTTCAGGAGTTCAAGGAAGGCTGCATGGAACAGTGTTGTGTGCAGTGTGTCTGGAAGGAAGGGTTGGAGCTGGCAAAGCAGAGGACCCCAGGGGAGGCATTCCAGCAGGGGCAGCAGTGCAGAAACAGAGGTGAGAGAAGACTGGGGCAGTCAGCGGCTTCAAGCCATGTGGTGTGGCTGGAAGATTTGCTGCATGTGGAGAGTCTTAACAGACGGGGCTGGAAAGATTAGCTCCATTCAGTCAGGATGTGTCTACTCTGTTCACCTCCTTCCCCGGTGCCGGGCACAAAGCCTGTCAGGTAGCAGAGGCTCCATAAACGTTGGTTCAGTGGGAATGAAAGATAGGCAGGGTCTAGATCAAGAAGTAAATCAAATTTTAGTGTTTTAAGGACAAGACAAAGGGAAAGCTAAGAGTGACATACCACTGAAACATTAGGACACAGCCACTTATGACCCATGACCATGAGCAATTTCCTTAACCTCTCTGGGTCTCTGAACCTCCATTTTCTTGAATGTAAAGTTACAGTGGTGATGCTTACCTCACAGTATTGTTGTGAGGACTACATGCATCGTGATTCAGTAAACGGCCTGGTACGAGGCCTGGCACCTGGAGGCAGTGATTATTGTGAGTCTGTGTTGCTGCTGAGTTTGGCAGCATCTCAATGTTTGATATTATATCTCATCTGGCGGGGAAAACTGAAACAGAGCTGAAGCTTGTGACGGTGAAAGCAGTGTGCTGAGATTCTGTTCTGGCGTCGGCTGGAATTGTTTGTTCAGTCCTAACAGCTAGCACGAGTCCTCCTCTGGGACCCTGAAAAATCACTAGCCACACAGGAACCAAAAGGCAGGCAGAAACCTGAGCAGCCGGGAGGGAGGCAGAGGCGGCCTTTGTGTAGAAAACATTTGTTCCCTTAAAGAAATAGGATGTTTGAAAAGAAAACACACAACATCGGAGACACAGACTCCAGCACATTCATTTCGGTTACCACTCCCTCCAGATGGACTGGAGGATCAAACCAGCTACATGATATATTCCTTTGCCAGGAACAAAACTCACTACAGAGAATGCTGTGTTCTCACACAAAATAATTTTTGTGTTACATTGAACTAAAGTCATGTACAATTGCCATATTCCAGAAAGCAAGGAGCCACCTTAATTCCTTAAATTCATGATGCATCTACAAGTCATGAAACCCATAATCAATTTTTGGTTGGGATGTTGTTTACTATGCCTAGAAGATGGCTCTGGAGTTTTCCCAGGCTTTAGGAATGCAGAAGGAAATGAGTTGAATGCACCCCTTTCACACTTTTTAAACCGCTCTAGACTGGGATTGGGAAACTGTCTTACCATGGGAATAATCCATATCCACACTTAACCTGATGGGCCTCGCTGTATGGGGAGCCTGGAACAACACAGCCCAGAAGAGGAGACAAATAACATGGAAGGCAAAGGCAAAATCCAAAATGCAGAGTTCTTGGAGCCACAAAAGAGTTCCTGGGTCATCTTGTCCACCTTCCTGCAAAGTTTTTCTTTTGTAAAGCAACTTTTCTTGAAAAATCAGCTCAAGTTTTGATGATCACCTTGCTCCCTGCTCAGCGAGCATTTCTTTCCCTCATTGCTTGCCTTATTAGTTACATCAGTAACTAGTTACATCAGTAACTAAGCAGCTTCCTATGTAAAATATAATTCTTGATTAGGAGTTGGCTTTAATGGCTCCCATTGCAAATATTGGGTGATAATACTTTTTATTTACCTTATTTTTCTGTATAAATCTGTTCTTACAAATTTGTGGTCTTCCACTCAAATGCCCCAAATGATTATTTACTGTGCATCATTATTTAAACAAACTTCTCATCAATAAAAAAAAAAAGCTAGGGACTTAGTAGATATTTAATATTCTTAAAATATAAATCTATATATACACACACACAGGTTTATGTTTATCAAATTTTTAGAAGTTTACAAGCCATATAACTTTTCCTTTAGTTTTTTTATACTCACATGAGATTATGAGTTTAATAGACCCTTGGTGTTTAAGTTATTTTTACCCCTTTTCTGAGCATCTTCTCCAGGTATACTGGAGACAGCTACATGCAATTACATATCAGAAAGAAATTCCACAACACTGAATAAGAGTTCCCAAGACAGTGTCCTAGAATAGAACAACAGGAGGAAAATATAAAAATGATTTGCTCATACTATTTATAAGTTAAATCTGCTTGGTAATAAGTTGGCTCTATGTAAGCCAGAACACCTGCACAAGTTTCTTCTAGAGAATGGTTAGGAGTGTGGAGCATAATGATTCTCTGGCCCACTGCCTTCTCCATAGCATTTTACTTTTGTTTATAAATTATTCTTCCCCAGTTTCGTCTCATTACAAAGATTGTTCCCATTTGAGAGGCAGTATAGCCTACAGTCAAACACACAGACTCTAGAACCAGATTGGGTTCTAATTCCTGCTCTGTGCCTCACTAGCTGTGTGCCCCTAGGCAAGTCTTTGACCTCTCTGTGGCACAGCTACCTCATTGGTAAGAAGAGAACAGTAGTTGTAATCTCCTCATATTTACAAAACCCCTTAATAATTGCATGGTCTATAGTAAGTGTTCACTGAATGTTAGGTAGGATTTACTTTGTCCTCTTCTGCTACTTCCTTTTCCACAAAATCCTTCTTCTCCAAGTTTGTGAGAACTGACTTATCGATAATCTCAATATTATTACAATCTAGAAATACTATCCTATAGGCCAACAGTTAAAGGGCCATTGCCCCAGTGTTTTGTGATGATTTGGGACTAGTATGATCACAGCCAGGTGAAGCTGCCATCATGCCATCATCGCCGTGGTACAATAACTAAATAGAGACCATCAAAGAATAATATGCCTTTGTAAAACATCAGCATTTACTCGGTGAGGCCACTGAGGATGGTCTAGGTGAAAATATAACACCAAAATTTCTTGTGGGATGTACATTTTACAGCACTCAATTCTCTCTCTCTTTCTCTCACATACACACACAGACACACACACACAGATTTATATTATAAATATATATTTGTATTTATGCTGAGACAAATATATGAATACTCTTACTTCCACAACTGAAATAATTAATAATTAATTTTAATAATTTTAATTTTAATAATAATTATACAGATAATAAATATAAGAGAAGCTTGTCTCAGTGAGGGAAAATAAATATCATCTAGTCAGTTCACAAATACGGGCTCTAACAGTGCTTATAAACTCCTCCCCACATTCCTCAGCATTTTCTAGAATCTTCTCTAAACATCGACAGGCTCAGTCCATAAAACAGGCATTGCTAGAGGTCATTTTCTTAGTTGGCACAGCAGAAAGTAACTTACCCTATTAAAAATATTCACACATGTATGTAGGGTTTTCTATATGAAGCAGAGCTTTCAGTTCTTAGCATAAAATTCTGAAATGCTCACAAGATGGAAATGTCCCTGACTGTGTTTCTATTTCTGCATTATTCCCTCAGACGAATTTATTTTTGGTTCTTGGTGATTTCCTCAAGTCTGACATAACTCTTGGTACTAAATGTCTCTGGTATGTGCCTCTTCCCTTCTCTCATTCTGTGTTACTCCATTTTTTCCAGTCATTTTCTTTACTATTCTCTGTTCTTCCATTACTTTCCAATCTTAATGTTATCTTGGTCACTTTTTACTATCTCCTTCTAAACAATCAGTGTATAGAACAATTATTTTATATTATTTCTTAAACACGTTGAATTAAAATGTATTTCTTAATAGGACACTTTTGTGTAAAAAATACCAACAATTCTGATTTAGTGAATTTAGTTTTTAAAACTAAAGTTGAATATTTACTTACAGGGAACACATAATTATCTTTTTCTCTCAGACTGAGAGGCCCTAAGAGTCCCTTAGAATATGTTAATACCCTTATTAAAATTTGTATTTAATTAAATAAGTAATGCATGGCAGCATGTTTTGGACATCTTTACCTCATACTTTTAAATGACCTTTTATTATTCCAAACTACAGATAAACCATATTTATTTAATTATTTCCCCATGATGAATGGTTAGCTCTTTCCATTTTTTAATCTGTGAACAAAAGAGACTCAATAACTATCCTTATTTATATACATCCTTTCTCAAATATGAAAGTTTCTCTGTAAGACAGGTCTAATAAGCAACGTCACTAGTTTAAGGGGTAAATGTATTTTCAATATTAAAGTGAGAAGTGCCTTTCTAAGATGGACCTGATTACATAAATATTAAAATTTTCTGAGTTGAAAAAGACCATAAGGTATTACAGAAAAGGTAGACTGCTCTTCCTATTTAACAAGATTTTTATCAGAAAAAAAATTAAAAATTTTTTTTGTCCTTACCATCTGGGGAAATGATAGTTTTTTCCTTTACCATGATTATGATCAATTATAATAATTGTATCCTATTTGTTGATTGATTGTTGCTGGATATTATTTGCTAATGTTTTATTTAGGATGTTTGCACAAATATTCATAAAATAAGTGAGTCTTTAATTTTCATTTTTTTATATCCCCTTCATCAGGTTTCAGTATCATTGCTATGCTGACTTTCTTCATAAAAAGAATTGAGAGATGTTTTTCAGAATAGTTTAAATAAGATTGGAGTCATCCATTCCACAGTGCACTCACCTGTTAACATTTTGTTCTTATGCTTTGGAAGAAAGGATGGCACTCTAAAAACATTCTCCATTTCATTTAATATTTCTACCTTTTATAAGAGTTGATCTTGGTTTCTTAGAAAATCACACATTTCTTCCAAGTTTTCAATTTTGTGTATGTGTAGAGTTAAATAAAGTATTTCCTAAACCTTAACACGATTTTCTCTATTCTTTCCCCATTTTATCTCCTAATTTTATGTTTGCTTTCTTTTTTCCTTGATTAGATTCACTATCTGTCATATGTATTAATTTTGTTTTACCTCTGTTTATTTCTAATTCTGACTATTTTGTATTTTTGTCAAACTTCAGATATTTAATGTTTTATTAATGCTTGCAAATCTTTTCCTTACTCTATAATTCCTAGAGTTAGAAAAGTTAGAATCTTTTCTAAATCTATGAATTTTCCTTTGGGCATTATACTATGTAGTGTCTTCTTTTTGTTATTTTAAAGATACTGTGAAATTTTGTTCTTAATTTAATAAAATTCAAAATGGTTTAAGGCAAAATTTTTACAAGTGGTGAGACTTTTGATATTTTATTATTTATTTCTGGTTTTATTCCATTAAGGGAAGAGAATATTTTTGAATGTATTATATACAGCTTCTACTCTTTTAGAATATTTTGGTTATCTTTTGAAGTTTAATATGACATTTAGAAATATTTTATGGCTACTGCCATAGAAGGGGTATGTGTGTTTGTGTGTGTGTGTGTGTGTGTGTGCCCACATGCGTGCATGCATGTGTGTGCACACAGGTGTGTTTGAAAAAGACCAAGAGATCTACCATAATAATTATTCAGTTCCTGAGCTATCCTTTATTATTTTTGTCTTCCTAATCTGCTGAAAGATTTGTATTAAAGCTTCCAGCTTTCAGTCTACAATAATAATAATCTCTTCTTGAACAAGGTGTCCTTCATTTTCATTTTTCACTTGACACTGCAAATAATGTAGCTGACCTTCATACCTTACAATATATCTGAAGAAAATGGCTGCATATCTGGGAGTAAAATTGCTAGGTCAGAGAGTAGGCATATGCTCAGCTCTAGTAGGTACTACCAAATTATTCTCAATGCGGCTGTACCAATTTACAATTCCTCCAGCAATATGGGAGAATTCATCTGGCAACTCTTACCAACTCTTATTTATTTATTTATTTATTTATTTATGGCTGTGTTGGGTCTTCGTTGCTCTGCACGGGCTTTCTCTAGTTGCAGCGAGCGGGAGCTACTCTTTGTTGCAGTGCGTGGGCTTCTCATTGCGGTGGCTTCTCTTGTTATGGAGCACGGGCTCTAGGTGCATGGGCTTCAGTAGTTGTGGCATTTAGGCTCAGTAGTTGTGGCACACAGGCTTAATTGCTCCACGGCATGTTGGATCTTCTCAGACCAGGGCTTGAACCCATGTCTCCTGCATTGGCAGGCAGATTCTTAACCACTGTGCCACCAGGGAAGTCCCTTACCAACTCTTTAAATTTTCTGTCTTTTTATTTTATTTATTCTGCTCAGTTAATTTGCATTTCTCTGACGACTAAGAAATTTGAGCATCTTTTCATATTTATTAGTAATTTGGATATCCTCTTTGGTGAAGTGCCAGATAAAGTCACTGTGCCCATCTGTTTATTGGGTTGCTTTTCTTCTGTTTCTTATTATTTATAGAAGTTCTTTATTTACACTATAGTCTAAAATAGTTATTTACTTTTACAATTTTCCTATTATTCTAGAAACTTAAAATACCTTAACTCTATTTTTCCCTTTGCATTATTGTGACAGCATTTTCATTCATATATTGTAAACCTCATAAAACATTGTTATCACTGTAATTGTTTTGTACAGTCAATAGGCACTCAATATTCATTTCTCTTATACACCTATTTATTCTTTCCATTGCTCTTTATTCCATTCGGTGTTTTAAAATTTCCCTCTGTGATTATCTTCCTTCTGCTTGAATAACTCCCTATTATTTAGATCTTCTAGAAGCAAATTATCTTGCTTTTCTTTCTGAAAATATCTTCATTCACTTTCAAAAGATATTTTTGCTGGGTATTTAAATAACAGCTGAAAGTTATTTTCTTCCAGTTCTTTAAGAATGCCATTTTGTTGTGCTCTGGCTCTCATTATTTCTGTTGCAAAGTCAGTGAGAAGTCTTACTGTTGCTTCTCTTCCTCCTTATTTTCACATGTCTTCTCTGAGGAGAGCCAATTCCCACCAGCTCCTTATAGCCTCATGAAACCTGATGCTTTCTCACTCTTAGAACCCCACTCCTATCAAATATTTCCCGAAAAGGCAAATCTCCCTCAAAAGAAATTGTCATGTCAGCTGCTTAAGGAAATATAATTTTTCCCATATAATTGTACATGTTTCATCCTCTTTGAAATTAATCTTTTTCTCACTTTTCCTTTGCATATTTGAGGGACTCTCCTTTTCTTTGAATTTGAGCTGTATTTTGGAGTTAGTTAATTCTTATTTTATTTAAGAGAGGTAATTGCTTTCATTTCACAGTATCATTGATTTTTAAACATCTAAGAACATTTTAACTCTGTTATTGAATATTGATTCTGTTCTATTTTGTATTCTTTAATTTTAAAAATTGTCTTTAATATTTGACCTCTAAAGTCTTCTCATCTGTCTTTACTTCTCCCACATTCTGTTTCTAATATCTAATTTGGATTTTTCATTAGCAGAATTTAATCTCTTCTGTCCATTTTTGTAGCTATAATTTATGTTCCCTCTCTAAGTGGCCAATAATTCTTACCTAAAACTCAATATATGCAGTCTGTTTTAAAGACTGGTTATGTAATTTCTGAATATTTCTTTATACTCTACAACTTTCTCAATAGACTGATACAATTTAATTATGCATAGTTTTCCTCACACTTTCTTATGTTTCCTTGTAATTTACTAAACATTAGAGACCTAGTCTCATGAGAAACTTTTTGTTTTCAAGTTGGGGTATACACATACATAGTAAAATTCACAGTTTTGACAAACGTATACAACCAAATATATATATATCCATGTAACTAACACCCCAATTGAGATATAGAAGATTTTCATGCCTCTAGAAAGTTCTTGTCCCCCTTTCTAGTCAATCTTTTCCTTACCAGAAGCAACCACTATTCTGATTTCTATCCCTATAGATTCATTTTTGCATGTTCTTGAACTTGATATAAATAGAATCACATTGTATGCACACCTTTGCATTTGGCTTCTTTAACTAAAAATATTTATGACAGCAACTGATTTTGTTGTGTTTATCAGTAGTTTGTCTTCATTGTTCTTTTTTTGTTTTGTTTTGTTTTGTTTTTGCTGTACGCGGGCCTCTCACTGTTGTGGCCTCTCCCGTTGCGGAGCACAGGTTCCGGACGCGCAGGCTCAGCGGCCATGGCTCACGGGCCCAGCCGCTCCGCGGCATGTGGGATCTTCCCAGACCGGGGCACGAACCCGCGTCCCCTGCATCGGCAGGCGGACTCTCATACCGGGGCACGAACCCGCGTCCCCTGCATCGGCAGGCGGACTCTCAACCACTGCGCCACCAGGGAAGCCCTGTCTTCATTGTTAAGCAGTACTCAAGCATGTGAATATATCATGATTTATCTGTCCAGTTTCCTGTTGATGGACACTTGGGTTGCTTTGGAGTTCAAATTAGATTTTATTGCTCTTGTGTAGTTTTTTTTTCAATTACTTTGAGTGTGGGGGAGATATATAGAAATGTGTACTAAATTTTGGAATACTTTTTAATCTTGTCAATTGCTTAAGAAAAGTCTGTAGGTTTTCTTGTTTTCTTCTTTTGATAATTTCATGAAAATTTAATTTTAAATGATAGTCTCCAGAAATTTTTCTTACTCTGTCATCTTATCTGAACAATTAATGTCATATGAAATAAATATATCATAAGTAAGCACTAAGGGGTTTAGAACTTGGAAGTTTTAAATGCAGTAAAAAGTGTTAAGAATAATTAAAATTGCACAATTAACTACATATAGTTATTATGTGGGCTATTTTCCAATTTTATTGAGATATAATTTAGATTCAATAAAATGCACTGATTTGAAGGCACAGTTTAGTTGATTTTGGTAATTGTATAGAGGTATGTAACTATTGCCCAAATCAAGATATAGAATAGATCCCACACCCTAAAAAGTCTCCTTCTGGCACTCTGAAGTCAACCTCCTTCCATGACCCCCACTTATCTGCCTTTTGTAACTATAGATCAGCTTTTTCACATAAATGGAATCATGTAGTATGTATATTGTGTTTGTTATAATTACTTTAGCATAATGTTTTTTTACAACCTTATTGTGACTTATTTTACATGTTACAAAATTCACTCATTTCAAGTGTACAATTTAATGATTTTTAATAAATTTACCGAGTTGTGTAACCATCACCATAAATCAGTTTTACAATATTTTCATCACCCCAGTAAGATCCTTCATGCCCATTGCCTGTTCATCCCAACCCCACCTTCTGTCTCACACAACCACTAAACCACTTTCTATCTCTCTAGATGTCTCTTTCATGGACATTTCACATCAACTGAATCGTAAAATATACAGTCTCTTGTCTGTAGCTCCATTCACTTAGCATACTGCTTTTTAGATTCATCCATGCTGTTCAGTGTATTAATACTTTGCTCCTTTTTACTACTCAGGTTTCACTTATTTTATCAAAATGTACAGTATTACATAACTTGCTTATCCATTCATCTTTTGATTGACGCTTGGGTTGTTCAGTTTGGGGCTATTATGAATAATGTTTTCATAAATACATTCAAGCAGGTTTGAGAAATATGTTAATATTTTTGGGTGTAAATACGTAGGAGTGAGATTGCTGGGCCATTTGGTAATTATATGTATAATTCATAATATGCTGCTTTACCTGTTTCAAAAGTGGCTGTACGATTTTCATTCCTCAAGCAATGTGTAAGAGGTCTAGTTGCTCCATACCTTTACCAACACTTAGTATTCTTTTTCTAAACTTTACACTCCAGTGGGTGTGCAATTGGATCTATATAGCTACAGATATATATGTCTATACTAATGCAATCCCAATCAAAATCCTAGATGGCTTTTTAAAGAAACTAATAAGCTAATTATAAAATGTATATGAAAAGGCAAAGGGAGATTGGTTCAAGACGGTGGAGTAGAAGGATGTGCACTCACTGCCTCTTGCGAGAACACCGGAATCACAACTGCTGAACAATCATCGACAGGAGGACACTGGAACTCACCAAAAAAGAGGCCCCACATCCAAGGACAGGAGAGAAGCCACAATGAGATGGTAGGAGGGGGTGAAATCACAATAAAATCAAATCCCATGGCTGCTGGGTGGGTGACTCACAAACTGGAAAACACTTACACCACAGAGGGCCAGCCACTGGAGTGAAGGTTCTGAGCCTCAGGTCAGGCTTCCACACCTGGGGGTCTGGCAACGGGAGGAAGAAATCCTAGAGAATCAGACTTTGAAGATGGGTGGGATTTGACTGCAGGACTTCGACAGGACTGGGGGAAGTGGAGACTCCATTCTTGGAGGGCACGCACAAAGTAGTGTGTGCATCAGAACCCAGGGAGGGAGTGGTGACCCCATCGGAGACTGAACTGGACCTACCTGCTAGTGTTGGAGTGTCTTCTGCAGAGGTGGGGGGTGGCTGTGGCTCACCACGGGGACAAGGACAATGGCAGAAGTTCTGGGAAGTACTCCTTGGCATGAGCCCTCCCAGACTCTGCCATTAGCCCCACCAAAGAGCTGGGTAGGCTCCAGTGTTGGGTTTCCTCAGGCCAAACAACCAACAGGGAGGGAACACAGCCTCACCCATCAACAGACAACTGGATTAAAGCTTTACTGAGCTCTGTCCACCAGAGCAACACCCAGCTCTACCCACCACCAGTCCCTCCCATCAGGAAGCTTGCACAAACCTCAGATAGCCTCATCCACCAGAGGGCAGACAGCAGAAGCAAGAAGAACCACAATCCTGCAGCCTGTGGAACAAAAACCACATTCACAGAAAGACAGACAAGATGAAAAGGCAGAGGGCTATGTACCAGATGAAGGAACAAGATAAAACCCCAGAAAAACAACTAAATGAAGTGGAGATAGGCAACCTTCCAGAAAAAGAATTCAGAATAATGACAGTGAAGATGATCCAGGACCTCAGAAAAAGAATGGAGGCAAAGATCAAGAAGATGCAAGAAATGCTTAACAAAGACCTAGAAGAATTAAAGGCCAAACACCTAGAAGAATTAAAGAACAAACAAACACAGATGAACAATACAATAACTGAAAAGAAAAATACACTAGAAGGAATCAATAGCAGAATAACTGAGGCAGAAGAAAGGATAAGTTACCTAGAAGACAGAATGGTGGAAATCACTGCCGCAGAACAGAATAAAGAAAAAAGAATGAAAAGAAATGAAGACAGCCTAAGAGACCACTGGGACAACATTAAACGCACCAACATTCGCATTATAGGGGTCCCAGAAGGAGAAGAGAGAGAAAGGACCCCAGAAAATATTTGAAGAGATTATAGTCAAAAACTTCCCTAACATGGAAAGGAAATAGCCACCGAAGCCCAGGAAGCATAGAGAGTCCCAGGCAGGATAAACCCAAGGAGAAACAGGCCGAGACAATAATCAAATTGACATAATAGTAATCAAATTGACAAAAATCAAAGAAAAAGAAAAATTATTAAAAGCAACAGAGAAAAATGACAAATAACATACAAGGGAACTCCCATAAGGATAACTGCAGAATTCCCAGCAGAAACTCTACAAGCCAGAAGGGAGTAGCATGATATATTTAAAATGATGAAAAGTAAGAACCTATAACCAAGAGTACTCTAACTGGCAAGGATCTCATTCAGATTGGACAGAGAACTCAAAAGCTTTACAGAGAAGCAAAAGCTAAGAGAATTCGGCACCACCAAACCAGCTCTACAACAAATGCTAAAGGAACTTCTCTAAGTGGAAAACACAAGAGAAGAAAAGGATCTACAAAAACAAACCCAAAACAATTAAGAAAATGCTCATAGGAGCATACATATCAATAAGTACCTTAAACGTGAATGGATTAAATGCTCCAACCAAAAGACACAGGCTCGCTGAATTGATACAAAAACAAGACCCATCTATATACTGTCTACAAGAGACCCACTTCAGACCTAGGGACACATACAGACTGAAACTGAGGGGATGGAAAAAGATATTCCATGCAAATGGAAATCAAAAGAAAGCTGGAGTAGCAATACTCATATCAGATAAAATAGACTTTAAAATAAAGAATGTTACAAGAGACAAGGAAGGACACTACATAATGATAAAGTGATCAATCCAAGAAGAAGATATAACAATTATAAATTTATATGCACCCAATACAGAAGCACCTCAATACTTAAGGCAAATGCTAACAGCTATAAAAGAAGAAATGGATAGTAATACAGTAATAGTGGGGGACTATAACACCTCACTTACATCCATGGACAGATCACCCAGACAGAAAGTTAATAAGGAAACACAAGTTTTAAATGACACAAGAGACAAGATAGATTTAATTGATATTTATAGGACATTCCATCCAAAAACAGCAGATTACACTTTCTTCTCAAGTGCACACGAAACATTCTCTAGGATAGATCACATCTTGGGTCATAAATCAAGCCTCAATAAATTTAAGAAAATTGAAATCATATCAAGCACCTTTCCAACCACAATGCTATGAGATTAGAAATAAATTACAGGGAAAAAAATGTAAAAAACACAAACACATGGAGGCTAAACAATACCTTACTAAAAAACCAAGAGATCACTGAAAAAATAAAACAGGAAATCGAATAATACCTAGAGACAAATGACAATGAAAACATGATGGCCCAAAATCTATGGGATGCAGCAAAAGCTGTTCTAAGAGGGAAGTTTATAGCAATACAATCCTACCTCAAGGAACAAGAAAATCTCAAATAAACAATCTAATCTTACACCTAAAGGAACTAGAGAAAGAACAAACAAAACCCAAAGTTAGCAGAAGGAAAGAAATCATAAAGATCAGAGCAGAAATAAATGAAATAGAAACAAAGAAAACAACAGCAAAGATCAATAAAACTAAAAGCTTGTTCTCTGAGAAGATAAACAAAATTGATAAACCTTTAGCCAGACTTCATGAAGAAAAAGAGAGAGAGGACACAAATCAGTAAAATTAGAAATGAAAAAGGAGAAGTTACAACAGACACCGCACAAATACAAAGAATCCTGAGAGAATATTACAAGCAACTCTATGCCAATAAATGGACAATCTGGAAGAAAAGGACAAATTTTTAGAAAGGTGTAACCTTCCAAGACTGAACCAGGAAGAAACAGAAAATATGAACAGACCAATCACAAGTAATGAAATTAAAACTGTGATTAAAAATCTTCCAACAAACGAAAGTCCAGGACCAGATGGCTTCACAGGTGAATTCTATCAAACATTTAGAGAAGAGCTAACACCCATCCTCCTCAAACTCTTCCAAAAAACTGCAGAGGAAGAACACTCCCAAACTCATTCTATAAAACCACCACACCCTGATACCAAAACCAGACAGAGATACTAACAAAAAAGAAAATTACAGACCAATATCACTGATGAATATAGATGCAAAAATCTTCAACAAAATACTACCAAACAGAATCCAATGACACAGTAAAAGGATCATACGCCATGATGAAGGGGGATTTATCCCAAGGATGCAAGGATTCTTCAATATACGGAAATCAGTCAATGTGATACACCATATTAACAAATTGAAGAATAAATCCATATGATCATCTCAACAGATGCAGAAAAAGCTCTTGACAAAATTCAACATCCATGTATGATAAAAACTCTTCAGAAAGCGGGCATAGAGGGAACTTACCTGAACATAATAAAGGCCATATATGACAAACCCAGAGCAAACATCATTCTCAATGGTAAAAAACTGAAAGCATTTCCTCTAAGATCAGGAACAAGACAAGGATGTCCACTCATGACACTATTATTCAACATAGTTTTGTAAGTCCTAGCCATGGCAATCAGAGAAGAAAAAGAAATAAAAGGAATACAAATTGGAAAAGAAGTAAAACTGTCACTGTTTGCAGATGACATGATACTATACATAGAGAAACCTAAAGATGCCACCAGAAAACTACTAGAGCTAATCAATGAATTTGGTAAAGTTGCAGGATACAAAATTAATGCAGAGAAATCCCTTGCATTCCTATACTCTAACACCTAAAGAGCAGAAAGAGAAATTAAGGAAACAATCTCATTCACCATTGTGACAAAAAGAATAAAATACCTATGAATAAACCTACCTAAGGAGGTAAAAGACCTGTACTCAGAAAACTATAAAACACTGATGAAAGAAATCAAAGATGACACAAACAGATGGAGAGATATACCATGTTCTTGGATTGGAAGAATCAATATTGTGAAAATACACTACCCAAAGCAATCTACAAATTCAATGCAATCCCTATCAAATTACCAACGGCATTTTTTACAGGACTAGAACAAAAAATCTTAACATTTGTATGGAGACACAAAAGACCCCAAATAATCAAAGCAGTCTTGAGGGAAAAAAAGGGAGCTGGAGGAATCAGACTCCTTGACTTCAGACTATACCACAAACCTACAGTAATCAAGACAATATGGTACTGGCAAAAAAACAGAAAAATAGATCAATGGAACAGGATACAAAGCCCAGAGATAAACCCATGTACCTATGGTCAACTAATCTATGACAAAGGAGGCAAGGATATACAATGGAGAAAAGATAGTCCCTTTAATAAGTGGTGCTGGGAAAAATGGACAGCTCCATGTAGAAGAATGAAATTAGAACACTCCCTAACACCATACACAAAAATAAGCTCAAAATGGATTAAAGACCTAAATGTAAGACCGGATACTATAAAACTCTTAGAGGAAAACGTAGGAAGAACATTCTTTGACACAAATCACAGCAAGATCTTTTTTGACCCACCTCCTAGAGTAATGGAAAGAAAAACAAAAACAAACAAATAGGACCTAATGAAACTTAAAAGCTTCTGCACCACAAAGGAAAACTATAAACAAGACAAAAGACAACCCTCAGAATGGGAGAAAATATTTGCAAACAAATCAATGGACAAAGGATTAATCTCCAAACTATATAAACAACCCATGCATCTCAATATTAAAAAAACAAACAACCTAATCGAAAAATGGGCAGAAGAGCTAAATAGACATCTCTCCGAAGAAGACATACAGATGGCCAAGAAGCACATGAGAAGCTGCTCAACATCACTAATTATTAGAGAAATGCAAATCAAAACTACAATGAGGTACCACCTCACACTGGTTAGAACGGGCATCATCAGAAAATCCACAAACCATAAGTGCTGGAGATGGTGTGGAGAAAAGGAAACCCGCTTGCACTGTTGGTGGAAATGTAAATTGATACAGCCACTATGGAGAACAGTATGCAGGTTCCTTAAAAAACTAAAAATAGAATTACTATATGACCAGGAATCCCACTATTGGGCATATATCCAGAGAAAACCATAATTCAAAAAGACACATGCACCCCAATATTCATTGCAGCACTATTTACAATAGCCAAGACATGAAAGCAACCTAAATGCCCATCGACAGATGAATGGATAAAGATGTGGTACATATATACAATGTAGTATTACTCAGCCATAAAAAGGAAAGAAACTGGGTCATTTGTAGAGATGTGGATGGACCTAGAGACTATCACACAGAGTGAAGTCAGTCAGAAAGAGAAAAACAAATATCGTATACTAATGCATATATGTGGAATCTAGAAAAATGGTATCGGTTTGCAAGGCAGAAATAGAGACGCAGTTGTAGAGAACAAATGTATGGACACCAAGGGGGCAAAGCGGTGAGGGGTGGTGGTGGGATGAACTGGGAGATGGGGATTGACATATATACACTAATATGTATAAAATAGATAACTACTAAGAACCTGCTGTATAAAAAATAAAATAATTTTTTTTTAAAAAGTCAAAAGAACTAGAGAAACTAAAACAATCTTGAAAAAGAAGGACAAAGTTACAGGACTTACAGTACCTGATTTCAAGACTTATACAGATTCACCACAAGACAGTGTGGTGTTGACCTAAGGATAGACATAGATTAATATAGACAGAATAGAGAGCCAGGAAATAGACGTACACATTTATGGTTGTTTTTCAACATTAAAGATATTTGAATATTCATTTATTCATTCAACAAATACTTATTGGGCATCTCCTATACACCAGGGACTATGATAAGCACTGAAAATATGAGCGTTTACAATGCATTCAAAAATTTCTAGGGGCTTCCCTGGCGGCGCAGTGGTTGAGAGTCCGCCTGCCGATGCAGGGGACACGGGTTCGTGCCCCGGTCCGGGAGGATCCCACATGCCGTGGAGCGGTTGGACCCGTGAGCCATGGCCGCTGAGCCTGCACGTCCCGAGCCTGTGCTCCGCAACGGGAGAGGCCACAACAGTGAGAGGCCCGCGTACCGCAAAAAAAAAAAAAAAAATTTCTATCCTCGTGTAGCTTACACAATGTTTGTGGGAGAAAAAAATAAAATAAATGAGAAAAATAAATACTATGTTAGATAATCATAAGTCCTCTGGGGAAAATAAAAGCAGGAAGGGAGGATAAGGAGTAATAGGGATCTGTTTTAAATGCTGGGGCCTGTGTAGCAAGCCACCTACATATCATTCTAGGGAGAAGAAGCAGCAAGTGAAGATACCCTGAGACAGGCCTTGAAGGAGTGAGTGCAGAGAGTGAGCAGGGGCTCAGGGATATAGCCTGGGCCGGATCTCACAGGATCTTGTAATAATTGTAAGGAATTTGGCTTTGATTGCCTGAGATAGGAAGCCATTGAAAGGTTTTGAGCGGAGAGTTGTTCTCAGATGTTTTCAAAGAATCACTATGGCTGAGACAGTGAGAATAGAAGTCTAAGACAGAAGAAGGGAGGGGTAAGAAGCGTGGCCTAATTGAAGATTAATCTGGAGTTACAGGAGATAGCACAGAGAGACTGTAGAGTGAAAGTTAGAAAAGAAGGTAACAAAAGACACAGATCAATGGGTGGTAAAGAGAGAGATAAACTGATCACAATATTTAAAATAAATTAAAAAGAAACCAAAGAGGACTGATTTTCAAAGCACAGTGTGAGATGGTGTCGAATGCTTCAGAAAGGACAAGGAGCACTGAGGCTAGGAAAAGACCATTGAATTTTAAGCATATAGGTTTATTTGGTGAAATTCTGTTGCACACTCTTGGTACCATGGTGGGACCATAGTCGCTTTTCAACAAATGGAGACCTGGTACAAACCACTTGCTTAAGAAATTTGCAAGTGAAAGAAGTTAGAGGTTAGTGGGGGGAAACAAAGGTTGATTTCAGGATAGGCTACATCACAAGGGTCTACAGGCTAAGAAAAAAGGTCTGGTGGGCTGGGGGTAACTGAGGATGACAGAGAGAAAGGTGAAGACTGGAAAAGCATTAGAGGGGATGGAGAATGGGGTAACTGCTAGGGACCAAGCTTCCAAGAATCTCCTAGCCAATTCCAGAAATTGCCTTAAAGGTGCTGTTCCTTTTTATATTTTGGCACCGTTTGGCTTGTCCTCCTAAACTACTGTATTCACAAATGCACCAAGCCTACCCCAAGTTCTCCCAGGTCACATAATTCACGTTAACTAGGTTATCCCCATTTGCTTTACTCTTAACTGCAAGTCATTTGGCTTGGAAATCTAAATAAGATGCAAAATTTCAGGAAGATATAAGACATTCTTGTAGAAAGAGTCTGTTAGATGCTGCCTGGGTGAGATTCTCTCTGGACAGGGCACTGTAACTTAGCACTGTGAAAAGCCTTTGCCTAGCACTGTCTGAACACCTCATCTGTGAGCCATTGGAGGTGCTGTTTTGTTCCCTGATACACACCATCTGGGCCTTGCTGTGCAGGGCAGCCGGGTTTCTGTGCAGGCAGTAGGAGGTAGGCAGGAACAGCTGAGCAAGACCTGGGAATTTCACCCACACATACACATCCTTCATTAATTTTTCCTTAAAGGCTCACACCCAGTTTCATTTCCACACACAAAGAGGTCCTTTGTATTTCATTATGACCAAGTCACAAAAGTAAATGTTTTCCTTTAAAAAGAAAGTGGGTGTTGATGACGGTTGTTCAGGTGGAATGTGAGTAAAGACTTTCCCCCAGCAAGCTGAACGCCAAAGGAAAATCTAATAATACTGAGCTCCCAATTTGACGACAATGCTAAAGCATTTTAATTATTTGCTTTTTGTTTTGTTTTTTCTTTCTGATCTGTAAGAAATTTTGGAAATATTTTACATTTAACCATGTCGCGTAGAAAGGATTCTCAAGTCTCTGAAGTGAGTTACACTACTGAATAGAAGAATATTATTCTCCATTCTCCCTTATTTCAAATGTGGATGTTCAACTGAAATTTTCAAATATATTTTAATATCACGATAATACGTGGAATGCATTTTCTGCATGGGAACTGGAAGCCAGTGACCTAACCAGATACAGCTCAATGGGACCACAGCAGATCGGTTCATATAACTAAGTAAATTAAAACACACACTTTGGTTTCCTTTCCACCACTACACTTTTCTGGCTGACCACAGGAAGCATTAGGACCCTGCTTTTGCCAATTGTGAAGCAGACAAATATTTGGAGTAAGCTAACTTGACTAACTTTCTACATTCTTCAACCCCACTGACAATATATCCCCATTCCAAAAGTTACTGTTTTCCCTGAAGGCCTCATGCCCTTCCCTCAGTCTTTCCTTCCATCTAAACTTCCTTTTGGGAAAGGATCTTAAGAATACTAATGTACACATAGTCAGTAAGTCTCTAAGTGTTGCATGTCACAACAACTTCTGCAATGATAATGGAAAGTTTAAGCAATTTCAGATGGCAACCAGCACAAGCTTTCTTTTCTTGAGCAAAGACTTTCTAGTACCTTTGAAAAGCCGCATCAGCATCTTCCTACTCTGAAAAGTCTTAAGTATAGGAAGACGTGTAGACAGGCATTTCCATTTGAAAAAAAATTCATTAATTCAATGAATATTTACTGAACATTTTTTTTCCTGTGGCTTCTACTTTATTTTTCCCAAGGCCCACACTTTACACCATGATCCAGCACACACACACATACATACTCCAACTTCAGAAACACTATTTTTATTAAAAAGTACTTATCTCATACCTTGCAATGTGTTCTGATATTTTCTATTCTACTGAATTTTTTAAACGCTCAACTTATCTCACAACCAGATTCTATGATCCAGTTTTTAAAAGCAGTGTAGAATGTTTGGACCTGTATTAGGAATTCAGAAGGCACTTTCAACCTTCTCTGTGGTTGCAGTTCAGAGTGAGAGATATTCTAGAAGTAAACAAATAATTTAAATTTGTGATATATGAAGGTAACCAGGATAGAACTCTGATAAAATTAGGAGACCTAATTTGTAAAGAGTGGTCAGAGAAGACCTCTTTGAAGAGGCAGTAAGGCAGTAAGCTGAGACCCAAAGGATGAAAAAGAGACAAACATACCAAGGGCAGGGGGAACAGCATTCCAGGGAGAGGCGACCACATTCCACCAGGCTGGAAGGAGCCTTTTGAAGAACTGGCAGGAGGCCAGTGTATCTCCCTGTAGTGAGAGAGGAAAGGGGGTTAGGAAATAAGGTTGGAAAAAGAGGCATAGCACGCAAGGGTTTGTAGGCAATAGTGAAGAGTTTGTATTTAATTCTAAGTATAGTGGGGCTGAAGACTTTTTGAACTGTGATAAATCAGGTTATGCAGCTAAAGTTATTGTAAATCATTCTTTGCTCTCCACTGTTGAAGATTCCATACCACATTTTCAGATCTTACAAGTTCCATTGTATATATGTACCACATCTTTATCCATTCATCTGTCGATGGGCGTTTAGAGAACTGATTGGTTTTCCAATGATTTGGAGGCAGCATGTACAAAGTAAGCTCACGCAGCCAAAGAATAAATGGAAGAATTCCCTTTGCAAATGGAAATGACAATAGTGGCAAAACATATATATTGTCCCCACTCAAATTCAAGTGGATTTGAGACAATTCTCATTGTAAAGGGACAAGTTTTTTGGTTGTCTGTTTTGTTTTGGTTTTAATAGCTGCATAAAATTGTTCATATTGAATCTTTCCAATGTGGCACACAGTTGGCTACTCACAAACTTCCATCTCCCCAACCTGTGTATGGACAGCTGTGCCTAAAAAAATAGGCGAAAGATTACATTTGCCAGTTCTTTTGGTATTCCCATTTTACGGCTTTTGTGGGAATTCAGTTCAAGCTTGCCTGCTATTTTATTTAATATAAAATAGCCTCCTTGTAAATTCCAGCTGTTGACCATGTAATTAATCCCTGTATGGAAAAAATTTTGGCATTTGTTCCTGCAATACCTGAGCTTCATCCCAACAGAATTATATTCATCTTAGCCCTTTCCATTACTCTACAGCTGCTCCTTAGAACCATTTTACATGCCACACAATTAATATACACCAGGACTCTGCTCCCAACTTCTGCATAGTTATTCAACCATGACTTTCATTTATTCTTCTAGTTACTGAAATCTAGCATTTTAAGTAACAAGCATCTTCTATGTTACTCCAGGAAAAGGTTACTGCTTAACTTGTTAACTGATTGCAGAGTATGGTCGCTAGAATAAGCATGGTGTTTTGATCTTGATAACTATAACTGAGGTAAGAGACAGTCTTTGACATTTATCCTTGGCCACAGGATTCTCTAAGTCCTTTTTAGCTTTCTGTGCTACACCTTACCTTTCTTAGTCATTCATCTTTGTGATCTCCTCTTTTAATAAATGTATGGAGACTTGTTTTCCTTTATTACAGCAAAATAAAAATGGCTGAGAATTTCAAGCACTACCCTTACGGGGTATTTGCACTTTTAGAGGGGGCAAAGTTTTAAGAAAAAGGGAAAATTCACCTGATTTTTGTCCAGAAGGTGACTAAACAAAGCTCTATAAAGTTAGCCTGTCCCTGACATGTCATCTGATAATTATATCTTATACTACACATATAAGGCCATCTCTGTTCATTATAACATGGTGTCTGGAATAAGGATAATACCTACTTTATTGGTATTGATCTGATGGGAAAATAAATCCTGAAACATTTTCAAAAATTCACATTTGTATAAGGAAACTGATAAAAGGTCATCAGCTTTGCAACAATATCTGGAAACCAGGGTTTTTTTTAATAAGCCCAAAGAAGAAAGGACTAATTTTTTTAAATTAATATTATCTGGAAATTTACCCTAGGATCTGGCAAATACATATATTAATGAAGAACTGAATTGGGGGCAAAATTATGAAAGTAAATCACATATTTGACTGGTTAGTTTTTCTGGTTAGATCAAGAAGATACATTATCAACCCAAATATGAATAGATTTTTATGTATTTTTGTAATATATAAAGTTAAAAACTGCTTGGTGAAAGCTTAAAAATTATTTATCAAATTAAATCTAGTTGGCAAATGGGAATTTGTAGTAAACATAAATTCATAGTTGGAAAAGAAAGTAGAATATTCTATAAAGCCCACCTGAGTGCAAAATTTTAAGAAGAGAATGTTGATGAAGTTTTCTTAAGGATTAGCTAGTTTGTCATTTCCTCTAGGATATTCTAAGGTCCACAGAATGTCTCTGTTAGCCATAACACAAATACATAAAAAGAAGCAGGTATCAGTGTAAGAATAAATTTATTTCTTCAACTAATATTATTCGATAATTTACTATATTTAACATCAAGGGAGGTGTAAAAGTAAAACAGACATGTCCTAAAAAAGTTGGTCATGGTAGGGAAGAAAATATGAATATGAATGATTTAATAAAAGACAATAAATTAATTAAATCTATACACTGTAGTGTACCTAGTGTATTCCTTATGGAATGTTATCATCATCATCAAAAGATTCCCTTAGTTTTATAGAATTATCAGAAATATACACATCAGTGTTGAAATGCATTAAAAACTATTCTTCCTGACGCCGCTATAGAGTCTTTGTTTTTGTATCATAAATTGTTTCACATTTTTTAGATTGGGAGAGCACTAAAATTTTATAAACGTTTTCCTTCAAAATATAAGAATATAAATTATAACCATTTTAATATATTTTAAACCCTGAAAACCAGTTAGTGCAGGTTTAGATATTGGACATCTGGAAGACAGCTTTAGAACAAAGTCTATCCCAAATGTTATCTCATCTATATAGAAACCCATCAACATTCTTACCACAGTGAAGGCAGGGCCCATGGGGCAGAAGGCCAGCTTAAGCAAGGCTTTGGCGTAAAGGGTTTTTCAAGGTTTATCCAACTAAGATATGTGCGTGTGTGTAAGATTATTAATTACGTATGTCTCCTTCACATTTTTGCTGATTCAGTAACAGGCTCCTACTCTTCCTAAATCTCAGAGAAAATCATTGCTTTATATCCCTGCCTTTTCCCCTTCCGCAAACAAATGGTAGGAATGGAGTCCACTCTGTAGGGTGACTCTTATCGTCACACTATTCCTCATTTTATAACATCTAGGTTGAGAGTGACTTAAATAGGAATTTATTTACTTTTATGTAAATATGGGGGAAAAAAACCTTCCCTTATTTAAAAAAACCTAGAAAATTATTTTCTTTACTGCAAATTAACAAATTACTGTCGTCTTTCAGAAAGTGGTGCTGGGAAAGTTGGACAGTCGCATGTAAATCAATGAAATTAGAGCACACCCTCACACCATACACAAAAATAAACTCAAAATGGCTTAAAGATTTAACATTTAAGACAAGACACCATAAAACTCCTAGAAGAGAACATAGGCAAAACATTCTCTGACATAAATCGTAGCAATGTTTTCTTAGGTCAGTCTCCCAAGGCAACAGAAATAAAAGCAAAAATAAATAAATGGGACCTAATTAAACTAATAAGCTTTTGCACAGCAAAGGAAACCGTAAACAAATGAAAAACAACCTATGGACTGGGAGAAAATATTTGCAAATAATGCGACTGACAAGGGCTTAATTTCTGAAATATACAAACAGTTCATACAATTCAATAACAAAAAAACAAAAAACCCAATCGAAAAATGGGCAGAAGACCTAAATAGACATTTCTCCAAAGAAGACATACAGATGGCCAACAGGCACATGAAAAAATGCTCATCATTGCTAATTATTAGAGAAATGCAAATCACAACAACAACGAGGTACCTCCTCACACCAGTCAGAATGGTCATCATTAAAAAGTCTGCAAATAACAAATGCTGGAGAGAGTGTGGAGAAAAGGGAACCCTCCTACACTGTTGGTGAGAATGTAAATTGGTGCACCTACTATGGAAAATAGTATGGAGGTTCAATCCCACTCCTAGGCATATACTCAGACAAAACTATAATTCAAAAAGATACATGCACCCCTATGTTCATAGCAGCACTATTTACAATCGTCAAGACATGGAAACAACCTAAGTGTCCATCGACAGATGAATGGGTAAAAAAGATGTGATAGATATATATATACACATATACACATACCTACTACACACACACACACACACACAAACACAATGGAATATTACTCACCCATAAAAGAGAATGAACTAATGCCATTTGCAGCAACATAGATGCATCTAGAGATTATCATACTAAGTGAAGTAAGTCAGAAAGAGAAAGACAAATACCATATGATATCGCTTATATGTGGAATCTAAAATATGGCACAAATGAACCTATCTATGATATAAAAACAGACTCACAGATATAGAGAACAGACTTGTGGTTGCCAAGGGTAGGGGGGTAAGGGAGAAAAGGATTGAGAGTTTGGGATTAGCAGATGCAAACTATTATATATTGGATGGATAAACAATAAGGTCCTACTGTATAGCACAGGGAACTATATTCAGTATCCTGTGATAAACCATAGTGGAAAAGAATATGAAAAAGAATACATATGTATAACTGAGTCACTTTTCTGTACAGCAGAAATTAATGCAACATTGTAAATAAACTATCCTTCAATAAAATTTAAAAATAAAATAAAATAAACAAATTACTCTTGTCTGGGGTTGTCTACCCCACTCTGGACCCCTATCTCCTTAATGGGCCAGTTGAATACTCAAAAGCAGTGGTCCCCAACCTTTTTGGCACCAGGGTCTGGTTTTGTGGAAGACAATTTTTCCATGGACCGGAGTTGGGGGGATAGTTTTGGGATGATTCAAGCACATTACATTTATTGTGCACTTTATTTCTATTATTATTACAATGAAATAATTATACAACTCACCATAATGCAGAATCAGTGGGAGCCCTGAGCTTGTTTTCACTTACCACTCACTGATAGAGTTTTGATATGAGTCTGCAAGCAATTGATTTATTATGGTCTTGTGCAGTCAAACCTCTCTGCTAATGATATCTGTATTTGCAGCTGCTCCCCAGCGCCCAGCCTCAGCCTCAGCTCCACCTCAGATCATCAGGCATTAGGTTCTCACAAGGAGCGCGCAACCTAGAACCTTCACATGCGCAGTTCACAGTAGGGTTCGAGCTCCTATGAGGATCTAATGCTGCCGCTGATCTGACAGGAGGCAGAGCTCAGGCGGTAATGCGAGTGATGGGGAGCGGCTGTAAATACAGATGAAGCTTCCCGCGTTCGCTCACCGGCTGCTCACCTCCTGCTGTGCGGCCCAGTTCCTAACAGGCCATGGACCGGTACCAGTCCGTGGCTCCGGGGTTGGGGACCCCTGATCTAAAGACCTGCAATCACTACCTCCTGGACTACTGCTCCTGAGGATTGGGTAGAAGAAGGAATGAATAACAGGATGATCCCTAGAACATTATCGTCTGCTCACCTTCCCTACACCAGTCATCCCTCCCTTTGCTCCTAAGCAGTCTGCCTGGAATGGGAAGATACTCCTCTTCTTCCAAATCAGAATGCCTTGCCATGAAAAGAATGTTATATTGGGTGGGTGACTGAAGCTGAAACCTTTAAAAAAAGGGGGGAACTATAATTATATACATTAAATTGTAATACGGTTTGTGGTAAGAGTCTTTCTGAATAACAAACAGCTAATTCACAATGGAATTTTTGGAACACAATTCAAAATAATACCCATGGAAATGCTTTTCTTAGCTCAACAAAGAGCCTGTGTTAGGTTGCTTATTATATCATTATAGTCAAGTAAGATGACAGCTGCAGTGTCTTATAGTTTGCTCTTCCCTTTCAAAGCCACACCTATAGCCAAGAATACAACATCTTCTGGATGAGGCATACCAAGGGCAATTGCTTACCCTCCTTCCACAAAATCAGCATGCACCTCAACCCTCTGGGAAGGGAGAGAGGCAGGGGTACTACATGTAACCACTTTATACTTTTCCTTCTATTTCAATCTGCTTCTCTAGGACCCACTGCCACAGTTAAGTGCAAAGTCTTCCAATTTTATGTTGATTAGAAGTGAGTTGGACTGAAGCAGCTATGCACAGATGAAATTTTAATCATCATCCACATATGTACATATTATCTATCTACTTTCAATTTTCTGCTGTCAAGAAAATGAAAAAGTAATGTTAACTTTTTCATTTTCCTAAAAGTAAAGCTGATACACACCTCTTCTGCTTTCTATGCAGTAGAATTTTGATCTGATGAAACCATAAAAGTCAAAAACTATTGTGGAGAATACTGGCTTAATTCATACTCTGACTTTAATACTATTATTTTCTTAATTCTCTGTCCACCTCCAGGAATCCCTGCTGAAACTTTGTAACTCAAGTTCATTTTTCTGACGTTATTTGTAGCTGAACCTACATCATTCTAACCTCATAGCTGTTCTGCTATCTGTGGAGACATTTCTCAATCACCTTCAAAAATTTCTCCATGCCTGAGTTACTTCTTAGGTCCCCAAATATAGTAAATAAATAATCTTCCAAAATGAGGAACACTTAATAAAATTGGTTAAGTACAAACAATCAGAAGAAAAGGTTCACATGTGGGAAGAGAAATAACAATGTGAGGCATAGGATATGAACTCAGGATTTGGGCAAGTAAATTTTTAAAAGAAGGTTGTTCAAAACATGCATATGTACAGTTTTGGTAAGGGAAAAAAGAAGGCAATGGGAGTAGGATACTTTCTCAGTTGGGAATTCTGAGGAAATACAGGAAAAGCATTAGAAATTCTGGAAATTTTGGAGGAATTCTCCATTTGCACAGTGGAGAGTTGAGGTTGGGAGACAGAAAGGGAACTGAGAAGTAAGAGTCCTCAGGGACTGGGGCTTTCCAATCTTGTGTGTTTTCATCTGGAACACATTATTGCAAGATCCTTCCATGCTAAACCCAGAATCCCCTTTCTGAGCTTTAAACTATATCTGCTTTATACTAAGAAAACTACTGTAAAGTTTTCAATTAATTTTAAAGAACTGTAGTTTTAGGTTACTTGGTGAAATCGCTTTTTATTGAAGACAGACAAGTAGAAAGTCTAGAAAATATCTAAGATATACACGTGCAGAAATAATATATGAACATTCAGAGGAAAGTGAACACATTGATTGGATGGAATATCAAGATCATGAAAAATATTTTCAGTTCTATTAGTGTTATTCCATGGATTTTAGGCAACAAATCAGAAATTTTAAAATGAACTCTCTAAAATATTATTTCCATGCCACTACTTATTGCTTTGTTTATTCAATCTTTAAAAATATCTTCTTAATCCATCTGTTTTTCTCCATCTCCACAGCCTACCCTGGGCTTAGCCACCATCCTGGCTTTCCTGTAGGACTGCAGTAGCTTCCTCATTGGTCTTCCCACCATCCACTCTAATTCCTTCTAATTCTTGTCCACATTTTAACCAGAATAAACTTTCAAAACAAAACAATAACAAAAATGTTATACTGTAGTCAGTGATATCCCACTAATCTTAAAATCAAGCAAAATTCTTCACATGGCCTCACATCATCTCTCTCTGACCTCGTCTGCTGCAGCTCACCCCTCCTGTATTATACTGCTGTAACTACTCTGGCCTACTGACTTCTCTTCCTTCCTCCTTGCTCAGACCTCCCCAGCAATCAGAGGAATATTTTTCACCTCTCTTTTCATCACATTAACTTTTGCTCACTTGTCAGATCCCAATTCAAATATCACTTTCCCTCAGAGAGCACTTCGTAACTACCTCCAAGACTGGATCAGAAACCCTTGTAGTGTCTCATACCTCCCTAATTTTTTCCTTCATACTAATCTCAGTTTGTCTGTATATTTCCATTTGTGTGATTCTTTGCATAATCACTCTCCTTTTCAATTGACTGTAGGTGCCGTAAGGGCAGAGCCTCTGTCTTATTCACAGTTTATATCCCCAAGATCCAATACAGTACTTGAGATATTTAATTTTTTAAAAGTTGAATAAATGAAGAGAACAGAATAAGCTTATGATTGTCAAGTGAATAACACTAGTATATATATATATATATATATATATATATATATATATTTTAAAATACCCCCTTTCTATTCAATGACTACTCATTGGTTAACATTGTTATACCATCTAGAAATTTCATGAAGGGTATTTTTTGGTCAACTTTATTAATTTCAAAGCACATCCTTTCTTAGAGTGATTTAAAAATATCCTTCATGAAATTTTGATTTGGGGTAGATAAATCCAAAACTGATTGAAAATTTACTTAGACCACTTGGTCTAACTCTTTTTCAACCTAGTCTTAATTTAAATATTAGTTCCTCTAAAGAACCTTTCTGGGTCCTTCACCTAAGGTAAATGCCCTTCTCATGTAAGACCAAAATTGATATTCCTTGTGGGCAGGTGACTTCACACATGATTCAGGAACAAAGCCTCCTTCCACCTTGAGTATTCACCCTCCCCTGGGGCCTCATGGTCATTTATATGCAATCAGTCAATAGGCAGGGAGAGCCTGGAGAAGTTATACCTGCTTCTTAAATGACACACATTTCTTCCTTTATATCCATTGGTGAGAACCTGTTACATGGTTACACCCTACTAGAAGGACAATTGGGAATACAGTCTAGCTGTGTGCCCAGGAAGAAGAAATAGGGTTGGGGAGCTCCAAGAAGTATCTCCTCATCTGGGTCTCAGGGACCTAACCTTTATTAAATATCCACTAAGATCTATGTATACTCTGTACCATGGAATCATTCTGGTATTTTTATATAATACTGTTTATCATGGTGACATCAAGGCAGCTCCAGTAGGAGTTAAAGTTGAAACTGATGCCCCAAGGTTTTAGTAAATCTGCATCACCTCCAAGTCAGTTTAGAATCACTGCAGCATCTACCTCCTAGACAACTGTCCAGCAGCTGCTGCAGAGCACTTTTAGATGTAAGATTTCCCCACCCTGCCACATCACTGCGTGCCCATCCTAGCTGCTTGACTGAGGAGAAGACCTCTGTGTGGACACTAACAACAACAGGGAAGAAGGAAGGATTTCTTGCACTCTGTCTGCTGGATGGGGTTTGGTGAGAGGGCTAAATAATGACTCTGGATTGGAAAAGTGAAATAAGTAGAAGGTGTGTCCATAAACTGTTCATGACACAGAGGAAAAGGAGCCTCTTCAAAGGGCTCTCCAACTCTGCCTGTTGCAACTGCCTTTACCTTGATTCTGGATAATTCTTTAAGGTTTTTTTTTAATAGTTCAATTGAAAGAAATGAAAATATTTCAAAACATTATAACTGTCTTTTCTTATAAACAAAGAAAATATACAACATAAAAGTAAAATGTTTATAGAATTATAAATCATAAATTAGAAAAATCTAAGTTTATATTTAAGTAAGAAACCATCTTCTCACCATAACCCATTTCACCTTCCACAGTTATAATCTCCATTAGTCACTTTATCCTACCAATTATCTAAGCAAGAAACAAAGGAAGAAATATCTTAATTACCCTTGACTCAGTTATATCCAGTCTATCAATGTGTGATATTTAGCCAACATACTATATATTTCTTTACTGGTTGCCTTCTCTATATCACATTACCTAGAATAGAGCCCACCAGATTGCTCATCAAAATTTCTTCTCACAGAGATGCATCTGACTACCACACCCTACTTTTCCAAGCTCCCCGCTACTCTGTGCTCTTCTTATGCTTCGAGCACGCCTCCAAATTATAGCTGACATTGCTAAGTCCATCACAGTCCTCATCTATAAAATGGAGGTTATAATAGGATTTAAGTCATTGGGTAGTTATAAATATTAAATGAGTGCTTGTAAAGTTCTTATCACTTCGTTTTAGAGTTAGTTACTGTATTTCTTATGTGCCTAAGTACTCCCAACACTTTGGTTTTTAGTCTGTCTATAGTGGGAATTATCTTTGTATCCTGGGTGCTGCCTCATTGCCTGACACAGAAGAAGCTGTTGACAAAGGTGCTGAATAAATGAATTAATAATAATGGTGTGAAATCTGGTCACACTCATAAGTAAGTATTCAAAGTTCCATACAACTCTTACACATAATTAGACCTTGGTCACTTTTCAAAAAATTTTCTGTGGTCTTTTTTTCCTTTAAAAACTGCCAGAAGGAAACCAACATTCACCATAACTGCATAGGATACCACAGATGTCAGGAAATGCATAAGTTAGAATTGTTATAATAAGCCCAAGTTCACCCATGTTGCACATTATGTCTACTAAGGTACCCCATTCAATAGTGTAGCTAGTATTCACAAAAATTATATATGTGCAGTATGGGAGAAGTGTAGTTATTATGAGAGCTTTTCCTCACATATGGCTGAGCTTTTATTCTTTTTGGATGGTAGTATTTCTGCATATTAGTAAAATATTTTATATATTTTCAAGTAACTTCTCTAAAAAAATGCAATTTAAATTTCAGGATGGAGTCTTTTGTAGAGAGACAAATATATTCTTCCACTGCTATTTGCAGGTGTTGATATCTCAAGAATAGTCAAATCAGTCACCAAGGACTCCTCAGCTGAAGAGCTCAAAGTCTATTTAATGTGCAAAACCTCGTAAGTATTGTTAAAATTCCAGGCAAACTAGAAGTTATTTGAGCCAAAAATTATACAATTGTATACAGACCTCCAAACCAGTGGTTCTTCCCTAGAGCACTTTTAATCATTTTAAGAGAAAATAGTTTTATTTTAAAAAGCTTAAAACTTGGAACTGTACAGAGTGTTGGGAAAAAAGACTGACAAAGTGACCTTGCAAAGTGAACTCCTAGGCCTGCAAGTGACCACCAAAGGCAAAGCTTCCAGAAAGCTTTTAAGTCTATAAATGGAAAAATCTGGAATCACAGGTACCAGAAATATTCAGGGCCTTAAGTAAAGATCAGTTTTATATGATTATTATTTTGGGATTTGAATCAGAAGAGCCTCTGTTTTTAAGCAGTTAAGAACTTCAAGAGCTGAGATGTGAATACTCAGTCTGACCATCTTAGTTTAAATGTCTTATAATAAAAAGAGACTCAAAATCCCAATAAAAGTGCTAAAAAATTTTTTTCTCTGGAACTTGAAAATTTTATTCTAAAGTTTTTATGGAAGAATAAACAATAAACAATAGTATCCAGGAAAACTCAGAAAAAGAGCAATAGAGGACTGGCCCAACTAGATACTAAGACGTACTATAAAATGTCAGTAAGTAAAACGGTATTATACTGAGTATGAATAACCAGGTAGACCAAGAGAACAGAATAGAAATTCAAGAAGCAGACTCAGATACATAAGGGAAATAAGAATATGATATATCAGGCTTTTCATATCAATAAGCTGCTGACATACTTTTAAATAACTGGTTTTGGAACAACTGAATAGCCACTTGGAGAAAGATAAAGTTGGACTCATCCCTCACTACATACTCCAGGAAAACCTCCAAAAGAGAATAAAGATATAAATTTTTAAAAGAAAACCATTTAAAATATGATATGAAAACCTGAGTGAATTGTCTTATTACCTTCAACTAGGGAAGGTCTTCCTAAATATGATATAAAATCTAAAAGCCATAAGAGAAAAGACTGACAAGGAAAACACATAATATTAAAAACTTATACCTGTCAAGAACTGGAGAGAAATAGTATAAGAAAATTGTAAGACAAATAACAAATTAAGAAAAATACTTGCAACGACTACCAAAGACAAAGGTAAATTTTCCTAGTGTGTGAAGAGCCACTAGAAATTGAGAAAAGACTAAAAATCCTGACCGAACTATAAGGAAAAGATAGGAACAGTGAGTTCACAGGAGGAAAAATGCCCCTTAAACACATGAAATGATGCTCAATCTCACTTATATGAAGAGAAAAGTAAAGTAAAACTATATAGCAAGGTACCATTTCTTACTTATCAACTTGGCAGAAATCCAAAAGTTCATATTGTCAGTGGGAAACAGAATGATGGTACTCCTATGCAGGAGAATTTTGCCACCTCTAACAAAATTTCAGGTATATCTTTGACCCAGAAACCCCGTTTCCAAGAGTTTATCCTACTGATAATATCCTCACAAGTAGGAAATCACATATGCATGAGGATATTCACTGCAACATTAGTAACAGCAAAAAATTGGAAAAAAAAAACAAGTTTCCAGCAATAAATAATTAGTTGAATAAACTCTGATACAGCTACTCAATGCAACAGCATGCAGTTTTTTAAAAAGGAAGATCTGTATGCACTGATGTGGAGAGATTGCCTCCATTTCTTAAGCAAATTATGCAAGTATGAGGAGTGTCTATCTTATGCCACATTTTGTGTAAGAAAAAAGAAAAACACGTTCATATGTGTGTTTGTAAAATGAAACAATGGAAGGATAAACAAGAAACTAATAAAATTGTTTATCTGTAGGGACAGGGTTATATAGAGTAATATGGAAAGGGATAAGTATGAGAAAGAAACTTATCAATACACAGCTGACTTTTTACAAATGCCAGAGTTGGGGTGTCACCCTCCACGCAGTCAAAAATCCACATGCAACTTATAGTCAGCCCAAGTTATGCATGGTTCTTCAGTATCCATGGTTCCTTGTATCTATGGTTCTATGGTATCTGCATATTTACCCAACCGTGGATCATGCAGTGTAGTACTGTAGTATTTACTATTAAGAAAAATCTGTGTATAAGTGGACCCAAACAGTTCCAACCAGTGTGGTTCAAAGGTCAATTGTAGAGGGTAAGGGAATAGAATCCAGGGAGCAGGAATGAAAGCAAAACACTGTGTGTATATTTCTATACAATTTTAACTTTTGAATCTTGAAAATGGATTATTACTTGAAAAATTTTAAACTAATTATAAAACAATTCCCTAAAACTGAAATTGTCTACTGATAGTCTGAAAGAAATGTCAGCTCAGTAATGATGAGTACCCATAGCACCCAGATTTTGAACTCTATTTTCATCCTTTGAAAGATCAGACTTCTTGGAGAAATATTAATTTCAAAATTGGGAAAAAGAGTAAAGGCATTACATAAGCCTGGAACATTTTTCTTGTGCCAGAAACAAAGAAGCTTTCTAAAATTAGTGGGGTCATATTGAAAGTACAGAGAGCCAGTTTGAAGGTGTCACACTGGCCAAAACTGTGGATAAAATGAGTGACAAAATGATGATTTAATGGATTGGTAGTGGGGTGGCTATGGAAAGCCTCACAAAAAAGTTGACTTTTGAGTAAAGACCCGCAAGAGGAACCTACTATGTTAATATCTGGGAGAAGAACATTCTAAACCCCGAGAGACAATAGCAAAAGCAAGGGCTCTAAACTAGGAGGGTGCCTAGAATATTGAAAAGCCAATGTGGCTGGTGTGGCTAGAGTATGATGAGTCTCAGGGAAGCTGTGAAAGATGACATCAGAGCAGCAGTGGGTCCAGATCACAGTAGGAACATATGGTATCAGCTTAATGGCCAACTGACAATGATATATGTTAGACACTAGAAAGATGGAGGCCCTTGCTATGCTGTGACAAACATCTTAATAACTGACATCTTCTGTTAGTTAGAAGGCAAATCAACTACCTTTGAATCTTTGGTTCAAAGGTGAGAAAGTTTTAGAAAAATGTTAGAGGTGTGTATTGATTTTTACTGGATGCATGTAGCAATATTTCAGAAGAAAGAAATAAACTCAGGCAAGAATTGGCTGTTGAGAAGCAGCAATAGAAGGGAATAGAGATTTGAGGCCTCAAAATGCTTGCAAAGCTCACAGGTACCAACTCCAAACACAGGAAATAAAAGCAAAAAGCCCTTGAACAACAAAGCCCCATTAAGACTCAACTCTGTAGCAATGATCAGATTAAGGGTGTGGCCTTCCCCCTTAAACTATCGGCTTCAGAGTTGGTGCCATTCTGTTGAGAGAGAGGCCTGGAAGCAAGGAAGCAGACACCAGGCTTGACTAGTATGTCTAGGGAAGGTTGCGGGTATGTTTACTGACACACAAATTAATGATAACAAATCAATTCAAAGCCTACTAAGTTTTCAAGGGAATTGTAATGACAAAACAAATGATAAACCTCAACTGAAAAGGGTTTTGAATTTTAGGGCCACAAAACAATTCTTGGGGTTCCAAATTTGTGCCAGAATGGAGGGGGCTACAAAAGCTTTACAGCCCCAGAACTGATAGTCCCTTAAATCCACTTCAGTCGTGGCCTTGGAAGAATAATAGGCAAGGACAAACCACCCAGAAAGTGGAACTAGAGGTCACAAAGAACAATGAACAAAAGCATTCCTATCAGAGAGCAGAGTAGGTCTAATAAAGGAACTCCATTCACCAAGGGTCAAGGCTCTGACAATGCTCACCCCTCAGGCTTTCATCATGGCTACGAATTTCCCTTTTCAAAGTGGAAATTTGAATTGTAATTATCTTGTCCCTATTTCAACATTGTGTAGTGTGTGTGTTGGAGGATGGATTGGAAGGGTAGGGACCATAAATCTGTCTTAAGTTTATAGGTTTCAGGAGCCATGTTTAGACCTGACGAATAGTGCTCTGCAGTGCAGCACCGAAAGATCCAGACCTTTGTAATGGATGCAGTAAATGAATGGGACTTTGGGTACCCCCTTCTAGTGAGGATGCGTGTGTGGGAAGAACAAAAAAAAAAGAGAGAGAGAGTTGGTGTCAGAAGAAGAGGTTAGGGCAGAAACTAGTTAGCTATTCACTAACTCATTACCTTCTTCCTGGATACTCTCCTCCAGACTATCTTTCCCAGTTTCCCTTTATACCTCAGAAAAACATTTTTCATGATCCTATTCCCTCCCTTTTCTGTCTGCCACTAGGACTTTGACCTCCACAGTGTCCTTGGAAGTCATATGGTGAAGATGGTAGAGCATACATCAGCCTGAATCAGTGAATGACCACGTGGAGTAGAGTCTCCCTCTTCCCCATCATCTCCAAATTAACTCTGAATAAAAATAATCCACTGAGATTTGGGCTTTACATTTATAATAACTTGTAGAGAGTGATCCAGGAGCTAAAATTTTCAAGGAATGGAGGGATATGTCCCTGCTAAAGAGGAAGTAGGTAACTGCATTTAGTTCAAGCAGTAAATGGTTTAATCTGATGACCTGTGATTTAAAGAGAGAGGGGTCTGTGAATAAGGAATCTAGGAAAACGCCCACGCGACCTTCAGGCCTAGTGATATGAGGAGTGTGAAAAGAAAATGTCCATCCTTGGAGCAGTCTAAATGAGAAGCAAGATCACCAAGGAATAGCCAGGTTTTAGTTTAAGCAGGAATGTAAGAGGAAAGTTCATAGAAGAGGTGGAAGTCTTCAGAAAATGGGATGCAATCAGAAAAGGCAGTATACGAAGTCATATGGGAATTAGAATACGGTGGATGAGAGTTGACCTTCCAATTCTTGTTTTGTGTGGTGACTGACATGAATAGAGATGAAAGGCTAAATAACACTAAGCCCAATGATCCCAAGGCAGAGAGGCTGTGATTGCTACAGAAGCTGCAAGAGTCGAGGGTCAGGAGCTGGTCAGTTCTTGCCAGTGACTCCTGCTGAGGTCCAGAGTCCTATCAAGCGTGGTCTTACTTGAAAGTGATGCAGTAATGGCCTAGAGAGGGGTGGTCTTACCTCAGGTCTTGCAGATGCTTAATTTTACTCCAAGCAATCAGGCACTCTCTTGTCTTTTCGTAGGATACATACTCTAGTTCTATTCTCTGAGTGGTCTCTAGGTTCCCTTAGAAATTTTATCTTCCACATTTAACTTACATATTTATCTTTGCATATTGTAGAGTCGGGTAATGTTTTACCCTCCTCTCAAAGAGTAAATGGATCTCAACAATGCTTTAACCCCTATCACCTCATTTGTAATTGTATGCTGTTGTTAACCAGTATTTTATTCCATGTTGCTTAAGAAATTATTTCTATTTTCTTAAGTAGTCAACATTCGTTTAAATCTACCCTCTTGTGTACTATTTTGTTGTTGTTGTTCGTCATTGCTTTCTGGATCTCAGACCTTTCTTCTGGGATCACTTTTATTTTTCCTTAAGTACATTTTTTAGAAGGACTGTTAGCAAGGTCATTGGACTGTTAGAGTTTGTTTGTTTATTCTTTTTTTGATTAAAAATATCTTTGCATGGCGCATTTCTAGAAACATTTTCTCATTGCACAATTCCAGATGTATCGTTATTTTCTTTTATAACTTTGAATATATTATTCTTATATTCCATTGCAGATGTAGAGAAGTCAGCATTTAATTGTTATTCTGTTGTATTTTAAAATTTTATTTATTAAACAATAGTAATCTAGCATTTGCCACATGCTAGACTCTGTTTTAAGTATTTAACAAGTATTAATTTATTTAACCCTTATAACAACCCTATGAGTTTGATATAGATACTGTAAATGTTATTCCTATTTTACAAATTAATTATTTATAGCACAAAGAGTTCACCCTTTTGCCTAATGTTACCCAGTTAGTGAGGGTCTGAGGCAGTATTTGAAGACAGACTTCTTGACTCCAGAGTTTCTGCTCTTAGGTGTTACTCAATAATGGCTTTTTTCCTTTTCTTTCTGTCTACTTTAAAAACCCCTTTGCCTTTGGTATTCTGCATTTTGACAAGACCAGTTACATATTGTTTCTTTCCTTTCTTTCTTTAGTCACTTTTATTTCAGACTTGGGCTTCCTGAATCTGTTTCTTGGTATCTTTCATTAGTTCTGGAAATTTTTTCAGCTACTTTTAAAGACAGTTGCCTCTCACTCATTCTTTCTAGTTGTTCCTTCAAGAAGTTTGATTATATGTATGCTGAATTTTCTTGCTTTGTCCATCATGTCTCTTAACAATTCTTTGATACAGTTTCTTTTCTCTGTCTGGACTATATTTTGAATACTTTCTTCATATAGGTCTTCAAGTTGATTATTTATCTTTAGCTGTGTCAAATCTTCTGTTTAGTCATTCCAATGAGTTTCTAATTTAATTTCATTTTTAGAATTTTCATCTAATTCATTTTAAAATATGACTTCTAAATCTTTTATTCTCCTGTTTTTAATTATATTTTAATTACTTTCTTCATTCATTTAAACATAGTGAGCATACTTTATATCATATAGTTTTTATTTCTAATATCTCAACCTTTGCAAATCTGATTCTGTGCTTCACTGTTTCCATGACTCTCACTCTTAATAATTGGTTTCTTGTGAATTAGTGGGGTTTTTTTAATGGTGAAATAATGTACTTATGAACTATAATCTGGGAGAATTCTTTGAAGCATGTGTTTAAAATTTATTATCTCCAAAAAGGGTTAGCATTTGCTTCTGGCAGACATCTGGGAGCACTATCAATCTAGAACCATTTAAAATAATGTTTTCAAGTCTAGTTTTGTTTTGTTTTGTTTTGTTTTTAAGTGCCACACAGGCAAGCATGAATTCTGACTTCCAACCTGAATGAGTGCAAAATAGAGATTACAAATTCTCAGGGGACTGCTTTCCTTATTCTGCTTTATGCAGAGTTAAATACACCGTCACTTTCTACCTCCATTTGTTTCATTGTTTGTTGTTTTTTTTCTTTACCTTGAGGGACAGTTTCAGTAATCAGTGAAAATGTTGCCTTTTGGAGGACTTGGTCTTATGGGGAAATCTCTTATTTAACCTCCAGTCTGGCTTTGGCCTCTGCCTTTGTCTAGGTCCATCTCTCACATGTGGCCCATTATAACTCAGATTCTGGGCTTTAGAATATGGGAATATCATTTGAGGAGAAAAGGGTATTTTCTGAATTTCCTTAATTTTTCTTCATTTCAATCATGCATTAAAGATTTTCTTTAATGATCCATGTATTATGCAATAGTATCAAATGTATTATGCATAGTAATCTCACTAAATGTTTATCATTGTTTGATGTTACTTGAATATCAGCATCACAAGCATTCAGTAACAACAAGAATTCCATGAGTTCTTACTGTGTACGAGGCGCTGTGCTGGATGCTGAGAGATACAGAAGTAACCCAAACCAAATGAAAACAAAAGAAAAGTGTTGTGACCTCACAGAGCTTGCAGTATTGCTAGGGAAAAAAGGGAATTAAAAAAAAGTAATTAACTGTTGGTGGGAATGTAAGTTGGTGCAGCCACTGTGGAAAACAGTAAGGAGGTTCCTCAGAAAACTAAAAATAGAATTACCATATGATCCAGCAATTCCACTCTTGGGCATATATCTGGACAAAACTATAAATTAAAAAGATACATACACCCCCATGTTTATAGCAGAACTATTCACAATAGCCAAGACATGGAAGCAAACTAAATGTCCATCAACAGATGAATGGATAAAGAAGATGTGGTACATATAAACAATGGAATACTACTCAGCCATTAAAAAGAATGAAATAATGATATTTGCAGCAACATGGACGCAACTACAGATTATCATACAAAGTGAAGTAAGTCAGAAAGACAAAAACATATAATACCATGTGATATCACTTATATGTGGAATCTAAAATATGAACCTATGAATCTAACAAATAAACCTATCTATGAAACAGAAACTGAATCACGGACATAGAGAACAGACTGGTGGTTGCCGAGGGGGATGGATGGAGTGGGAGGTTGGGGTTAGCAGATGTAAGCTTTTATATATAGACTACATAAGCAACAAGGTCCTACTACATAGCACAGAGAACTATAGTCAATGTCCTATGATAAACCATAATGTAAAAGAATATATTTTAAAAAAAGAATGGACCACTCCGTCCCATCAGGAAACTTGCACCAGCCTCTTAGACAGCCTCATCCACCAGAGGGCAGACAGCAGAAGCAAGAAGAACTACAATCCGGCAGCCTGTGGAACAAAAACCACATTCACAGAAAGATAGGCAAAATGAAAAGGCAGAGGGCTATGTACCAGATGAAGGAACAAGATAAAACCTCAGAAAAACAACTAAATAAAGTGGAGACAGGCTACCTTCCAGAAAAAGAATTCAGAATAATGATAGTGAAGATGATCCAGGACCTCAGAAAAAGAATAGAGGCAAAGATCGAGAAGATGCAAGAAATGTTTAACAAAGACCTAGAAGAATTAAAGAACAAAGAAACAGAGATGAACAATACAATAACTGAAATAAAAACTACACTAGAAGGAATCAATAGCAGAATAACTGAGGCAGAAGAACGGATAAGTGACCTGGAAGACAGAATGGTGGAATTCAAAAACAATGAAAAGAAATGAAGACAGCCCAAGAGACCCCTGGGACAACATTAAACGCAACAACATTCACATTATAGGGGTCCCAGAAGGAGAAGAGAGAGAGAAAGGACCCGAGAAAATATTTGAAGAAATTACAGTCGAAAACTTCCTTAACATGGAAAAGGAAATAGCCACCCAGTCCAGGAAGTGCAGCAAGTCCCATACAGGATAAACCCAAGGAGAAACACGCTGAGACACACAGTAATCAAACTGGCAAAAATTAAACACAAAGAAAAATTATTGAAAGCAGCAAGGGAAAAATGACAAATAACATACAAGGGAACTCCCATAAGGTCAACAGCTTATTTCTCAGCAGAAACTCTACAAGCCAGAAGGGAGTGGCATGATATACTTAAAGTGATGAAAGGGAAGAACCTACAACCAAGATTACTCTACCTGGCATGAATCTCATTCAGATTAAACGGAGAAATCAAAAGCTTTACAGACAAGCAAAAGCTAAGAGAATTCAGCATCACCAAACCAGCTCTACAACAAATGCTAAAGGAACTTTTCTAAGTGGGAAACACAAGAGAAGAAAGGGACCTACAAAAACAAACCCAAAACCATTAAGAAAATGGGAATAGGAACATACATATCAATAAATACCTTGAACATGAATGGATTAAATGCTCCAACCAAAAGACCCAGGCTTGCTGAATGGATACAAAAAGAAGATCCATCTATATGCTGTCTACAAGAGACCCATTTCAAACCTAGGGACACATACAGACTGAAAGTGAGGGGATGGAAAAAGATATTCCATGCAAATGGAAATCAAAAGAAAGCTGGAGTAGCAATACTCATATCAGATAAAATAGACTTTAAAATAAAGAATATTATAAGAGACACGGAAGGACACTACATAATGATCAAGGGATCAATTCAACAAGAAGATATTACAATTATAAATATATATGCACCCAACATAGGAGCAGCACAATACATAAGGCAACTGCTAACAGCTATAAAAGAGGAAATCAACAGTAACACAATAATAGTGGGGGACTTTAACACCTCACTTACAGCAACTGACAGATCATCCAAAATGAAAATATATAAGTAAACAGAAGCTTTAAATGATACAATAGACCAGATAGATTTAATTGTTATTTATAGGACATTCCATCCAAAAACAGCAGATTACACTTTCTTCTCAAGTGCGCACAGAACATTCTCCAGGATAGATCACATCTGGGGTCACAAATGAAGCCTCAGTAAATTTAAGAAAATTGAAATCATTATCAAGCATCTTTTCTGATCACAATGCTATGAGATTAGAAATCAATTACAGGGAAAAAACGTAAAAAACACAAACATATGGAGGCTAAACAGTATGTTACTAAATAACCAAGCAGTCACTGAAGAAATCGAAGAGGAAATCAAAAAATACCTAGAGACAAATGACAATGAAAACACGATGATCCAAAACCTATGGGATGCAGCAAAAGCAGTGCTAAGAGGGAAGTTTATAGCTATACGAGCCTACCTCAAGGAGCAAGAAAAATCTCAAATAAACGATCTAATGTTACACCTAAAGGAACTAGAGAAAGAAGAGCAAACAAAATCCAACGTTAGCAGAAGGAAAGAAATCATAATGATCAGAGCAGAAATAAATGAAATAGAAACAAAGAAAACAACAGCAAAGATCAATAAAACTAAAAGCTGGTTCTTTGAGAAGATAAACAAAAGGGATAAACCATTAGCCAGACTCATCAAGAAAAAGAGGGAGAGGACTCAAATAATAAAATTAGAATGAAAAAGGAGAAGTTGCAACAGACACTGCAGAAATACAAAGCATCCTAACAGACTACTACAAGCAACTCTATGCCAATAAAATGGACAGCCTGGAAGAAATGGACAAAATTCTTAGAAAGGTATAACCTTCCAAGACTGAACCAGGAAGAAATAGAAAATATGAACAGGCCAACCACAAGTAATGAAATTGAAACTGTGATTAAAAATATTCCAACAAACAAAAGTCCAGGACCAGATGGCTTCATAGGTGAATTCTATGAAACATTTAGAGAAGAGCTAACACCCATCCTTCTCAAACTCTTCCAAAACATTGCAGAGGAAGGAACACACCCAAACTCATTCTATGAGGCCACCATCACCCTGACACCAAAACCAGACAAAGATACTGAAAATTACAGACCAATATCACTGATGAATATAGATGCAAAAATCCTTAACAAAATACTAGCAAACAGAATCCAACAACACATTAAATGGATCATATACCATGATCAAGCAGGATTTATCCCAGGGATGCAAGGATTCTTCAATATACGTAAATCAATCAATGTGATAAACCATATTAACAAATTGAAGAATAAACACCATATGATCATCTCAATAGATGCAGAAAAAGCTTTTGACCAATTTCAACACCAATTTATGATAAAAACTCTCCAAAAAGTGGGCATAGAGGGAACCTACCTCAACATAATAAAGGCCATATACAACAAACCCACAGCAAACATCATTCTCAATGGTGAAAAACTGAAAGCACTTCCTCTAAGATCAGGAACAACACAAGGATGTGCACTCTCACCACTATTATTCAACATAGTTTTGGAAGTCCTAGCCATGGCAATCAGAGAAGAAAAAGAAATAAAAGGAATACAAATTGGAAAAGAAGAAGTAAAACTGTCACTAGTTGGAGATGACAGGAAAAGAAGAAGTAAAACTGTCACTGTTTGCAGATGACATGATATTATACATAGAGAATCCTAAAGATGCCACCAGAAAACTACTAGAGCTAATCAATGAATTTGGTAAAGTTGCAGGATACAAAATTAATACACAGAAAATCTTGCATGCCTATACACTAATGATGAAAAATCTGAAAGAGAAATTGAGAAAACACTCCCATTTACCATTGCAACAAAAAGAATAAAATACCTAGGAATAAACCTGCCTAGGGAGACAAAAGACCTTTATGCAGAAAACTATAAGACACTGATGAAAAAAATGAAAGATGATACCAACAGACGGAGAGATATACCATGTTCCTGGACTGGAAGAATCAATATTGTGAAAATGACTATACTACCCAAAGCAATCTACAGATTCAATGCAATCCCTATCAAATTACCAATAGCATTTTTTACAGAACTAGAACAAAAATTCTTAAAAGTTGTATGGATACACAAAAGACCCCGAATAGCCAAAGCAGTCTTGAGAGAAAAAAACAGAGCTGGAGGGATCAGACTCCCTGACTTCAGACTATACCACAAAGCTACAGTAATGAAGACAGTATGGTACTGGCACAAAAAAAGAAACATAGATCAATGGAACAAGATTGAAAGCCCACAGATAAACCCACACACCTATGGTCAACTAACCTATGACAAAGGAGGCAAGGATATACAATGGAGTAAAGACAGTCTCTTCAATAAGTGGTGCTGGGAATACTGGACAGCTACACGTAAAAGCATGAAATGAGAACACTCCCTAACACCATACACAAAAATAAACTCAAAATGGGTTAGAGACCTAAATGTAAGACCGGACACTATAAAACTCTTAAAGGAAAACATAGGAAGAACACTCTTTGACATAATTCACAGCAAGATCTTTTTTTGATCCACCTCCTCGAGTAATGGAAATAAAATCAAAAATAAACAAATGGGACCTAATGAAACTTAAAAGCATTTGCACAGCAAAGGAAACCATAAACAAGACGAAAAGACAACCTTCAGAATGGGAGGAAATATTTGCAAACGAATCAACAGACAAAGGATTAATCTCCAAAATATATAAACAGTTCATGCTGTTTAAAACAACAAACAACCCAATCCAAAAATGGGCAGAAGACCTAAATAGACATTTCTCCAAAGAAGACATACAGATGGCCAAGAAGCACATGAAAAGCTGCTCAACATCACTAATTATTAGAGAAATGCAAATCAAAACCACAATGAGGTACCACCTCACACTGGTTAGAATGGACATCATCAGAAAATCCACAAACCATAAGTGCTGGAGAGGGTGTGGAGAGAAGGGAATCATCTTGTACTGTTGGTCGGAATGTAAATTGATACAGCCACTATGGAGAACAGTATTCAGGTTCCTTAAAAAACTAAAAATAGAATTACCGTATGATCCGGCAATCCACTGCTGGGCATATACCCTGAGAAAACCATAATTCAAAAAGACACATGCACCCCAATGTTCACTGCAGCACTATTTACAACAGTCAGGTCATGGAAGCAACCTAAATGCCCATCAACAGAAGAATGGATAAAGAAGTTGTGGTACACAGATACAGTGGAATATTACTCAGCCATAAAAAGGAACGAAATTGAGTCATTTGTTGAGATGTGGATGGATCTAGAGACTGTCATACGAGTGAAGTAAGTCAGAAAGAGAAAATAAATATCATATATTAACGCATATATGTGGAATCTAGAAAAATGGTACAGATGATCCGGTTTTCAGGGCAGAAATTGAGACAAAGATATAGAGAACAAATGTATGGACACCAAGGGGGGAAAGTGGCGGGGGATGGTGGTGGTGGTGGGATGAATTGGGCAATTGGTATTGACATGTATACACTGATGTGTATAAAATTGATGACTAAGGGCTTCCCTGGTGGCGCAGTGGTTGAGAGTCCGCCTGCCGATGCAGGGGACACGGGTTCGTGCCCTGGTCCGGGAAGATCCCACATGCTGCGGAGCAGCTGGGCCCGTGAGCAATGGCCGCAGAGCCTGCGCGTCCGGAGCCTGTGCTCCGCAACGGGAGAGGCCACAACGGTGAGAGGCCCGCGTACCGCCAAAAAAAAAAAAAAAAAATTGATGACTAATAAGGACCTGCTGTATAAAAAAAAAAAAAGAATGTATATAAACATATAACTGAATCACTTTGCTGTACAGCAGTAACTGACACACATTGTAAATCAACTATACTTCAACAACAAGAACAAAACTAATTAAACCAAAGTGTGATCAGTGCAGTGCGTTCTATGACATTTGTATTTTGACTGACCTTAAATAGTCATATCATATCACTGACCTAAAGGCCTTTATATTCAGTAAATATGTACATGTAAATACCCAAGGAGCTTTCTGAAACCATATGCAAATGGTGAATCTAGCAAATACCAGTGAGGCTAGAATGGCCTCTAAGAAATCCTAATATATACCTTTAAATAAAAATGCTGAATTTAAGGAGAAATGGAAGCATCAAAAGGAACAGAAATTCAGAATGTTTTCTTTTTTAGAATTATCTGAGATGGTTCAATGTGACAAATGTAACATGGGAGAAGAGACAATAATGCAAAGAACACCAGAAACTGGGAAAAAAGCAGAGGCTCCAAGCCAGATGACACTAATTATCAATGTAGAATGTATGTCATGTGTTTAGTGCCAGCAAGGAAAAAAGCAAGACCATAAAGAGCCTGTAAAGGAATCCTGTGGAATTGTAGTTGAAACTCCCCTGGCAGCTGCTTCAAGCCAAAAGCTGGTGTCACCAGATGTCCACCTTCTAAAGGGAGAAATCTGTGTGGGTCGGGCCCCAGGGATGTCCCACCACTGATGTTTGAACTTAGTTGATATAATTATATCAAAGGACCCTCAAACATCCAGGATGTCTCCATTATTTTTTACCTCTTCCCAAATTATTCTAAATATATAATAACAACATTTTGACAAGAACCTAAATATATGACAGGTTTTTTAAAAAGTGTAGTTAGTTTATTGCAAAAAGAAATCTAAAGGGTTTTTTCCCTTTTTTGGTCCTGCTTTGTGGTGATTCTTCTGCTTTTCAGATTATTTTGGAAGCTTAGAAGTGGATGAAAATATGCAGAACATTTAAGAAACTGAAAAATAATTTTATATGGTTGGATGTAGATTTGAATGAAGAATAGATATGATGTACAAGAGGTACTCATATTTTTAAAATTATTATTAAACATTCCCTGAATTCCAAAAGCAATCTAAGTAAAAGGTATACTTTCTGATGACATGGTTTACAATAAGATTAAAAGGAAAAAAAGGCAAATCTTAAAATGTATGGAACACATGAGTTGCTTAGGGCAAGTTTAGGTAACTGTAGCTGCAATGAGATCATTACTTGAAAAACAATTATTTACATTGACGGCATGACATTAAAAAAACAACAGTATCTAGAATACAGATAATACCGCTGGAATAAACTCTTGAATCACACACTATATTTAAAAGCTCTCAATTTAGAAGTCTTCAGAATTTGAAACCATTTTAGAAATGATCTAGTCCTATTCTATTCCCTTTGTTTTATGAATGAAAACACTCTCATTAAGTGACTTTCCAGAGTTGCATCGAAATTTTGCAGCAAAGACTTTTTCATATATACAAACAACTCAGCCAAACATGGAGGGGCTAGAATTTGAGGCGGGGAGGGAAATATTTGCTCATAGAAAATAAAAAGTTCTCTTCTTGATCAAGAGTTCTATGTTTACAATGAAACATGGGCTTGAACAAGTACTGGTTTGGAGAACCGAAGCTGACTGAAGGAGTGTTAGCACCAAAAAGGAACTCAGATAACAGTTTCAAATCCATGTTTAACATCCATCAATCCAAATGAAAGTATATGAGGCCACAGAGATTAAATTCCAATTGGATATGTACCTAGGTATAATGAAATAGAAAAACATGATCTCAGAACGAAAGAAAAAAAAAAGAGAGGACCTGCTTATAGACTTCACAGATGTGGGCTTCTTTTCTTGCCAAGAACATGTCTTCCCACAATAGGATAAGGCTTGTGATGCTTGCCTTCATGGCAATCAGTTGGAATTAACTTATCAGCTGAGCCAGCAAGAGGAATTAGATCAAACAAATTTTGATTTAGCATTCATCAGATAGCTGAATTGCATCCAAAACGACACTATTATCTTTGTTTGCCAAGTGCTCGTTGAAGAAATTAAAGTGTGATTAAGAGTGTGCATTTTGTAATCATTTTCTTAGTGAAAGAAATATCAAAAGTATAGATATCATATCTGCAACCCATGATGGGAATTTAAGTTGTGGGTCCTATCAAAAACCTGGACCAAGTCTTTCCATTTTCTATCACTGAACTCCTTCTTTACAGGCCACTCAAAAGGAACAACATGGGTGAAAAGCATTCTAATTTTCCTCCTTTTTCTTTTTATCTATGTCATGTGTATTTCCTTGTTGTAAATCTAAGATCCCTATTAGATAAAAACCAAAAAAAATTTTAAAACATGATTCACGCTTGAAAATAAAAGGAAGGATCTTGATTTGTGATGGACTGATTACTGAATAAATTTCCTGAGTTTTAAAGAATAATTACAAAGAAACACATCTGAGATAGTCATTGTAGAGCCTGTCATTTGAATCTTGAATTGTTTACCAAAATGTACTTTTTATGTCCTAAAGTTACCAAATACCTGTTATATTATATTAACGGAAAAGATATTTATTTGAGGATTACTCTTCATTATTCTTAATAATAGGGAAGACAGCCCATCACAAACAAAAGAAACAGAAAATTAAAACCTTATGTTGGTTATCTGTCCCTACAATCTTCCACTATAATTATGCCAAGATCTAAAAAATTATTCTACTCTCCTCCTTTTGCCCTCCTACTAGCCATTCCTAAAAGTCATGATGTGCCCAGCCATGTTATAGTGGTGCTTTGCTGGGAAAAGCTTGATACATGACTCATGATGTCAAAGGCTTGTAACACTGAAGAGGAATGACAGCCCAGAGTGTGGTTTGGAATTCAGTGGGTGCACAGGTGGTTTAAAACATGGAGCAATGTTGGGAGCTCTCATCAGTGGAGCCACCAAAGTGCCCCTGTGTCACAGCTGTTCCTAGGCCAGGTCTTACCCAGACAGTAAAAATACCCACATCAGCTGAAGGTCGCCCTACTTTTGCCCCAAACAAATCTTTCTTAGACAGTGTTTGGGTGACACAGTGCTGACTGCTATGCATCAGTTTGTTTCCTAAATTTCATTTGCTCTTGCCTCAAGCTTACTTGAAAATTCCGTAGTCTTATCCCACCTGGTAGCCCAGTTTCCCTCTCTTCTTGCTTTTGTCCAGAGGTTGACCTTGAACTGAACTGACTCTGAGATATCTTTCTGGGGGGCTTACATCGTATTTCTTAAAAATGTGCATTAGTTGCCAATATTTGAAATCAGTTGATTTTGCATAGTCCCAAAGTATCTCCCGCCCCTACCCCTGCAAATGATATTTAATTACAAAGCGAAAAATAATAGCTTTACAGTGGAGATATCTAGCAACGAACACCTTAATCAGGTAATCAAGATTGACATCACCAGTAAAAAGACATATCAATGTAATGTCAGAGGTTAACTTCTAGTAGCCAGTCAAGGGCCAGTCCTGAGGTCAGACCTTTCTTTGAACGTACAAGATTTGAGCAATTGAGATCAGTGAGCTAATACTTTCCTGCACAGTGGAAATACTGATTACATCCCAATAAATCTGTGGTTGATAGTACTGTACCAATGTCAATTTTTCATTTGATAATTATACTATGGTTGTATAAGATACTAAAATTAGCAGAATCTGGGTGTGACAGGTTGGATACTGACCCTCAGAAAAGACATGTCCAAGTTCCATGTCTCAGTACCTATCAATGTGATGTTATTTGGAAACAGGGTCTTAGCATAGAGTTGGCCATACACTTCTCTCAGAGTACAGAGCAAGTACCAGAAAATATCTCAGCTACTGTCCCAGTTCCCCTAGTGTCTGTCCTCCCGGGGGGAAATTCCATTACCAGGCCCCACATCTCCCCTTCCTATTCTGCCTTGAGCTTCTGAGAACTGCCTCCCATGCCTCAAATGTGAGTCTTAAAGTATGTCACTTGTACATGTCCACCTCAAATGTGTTCTACCTATGGAAGACAAGAATCACATGAAACAGTATCTTGGTTTATGCACAGGGGAAGGTTAGGTTTCTATAAAAAATTCACTAAGAAAGAAAAACATATATTTTCTCATACTTCACTGAACCTTTTAAAAGGTTTGACCTGTTATTCAGAATAATGTAACCACTGTATACTTTCTTATATGCTAATCTTTTAGGAAATTAAACATGTACTTTTACACTAACCATGAATGCATGATATGTGTTAATGTACAAATGGTCTGAATTTATTAAAATAATCTTGCAAAATTTTGTAAAGAGAAGGGAAATATAAGAATAAGAGAAATATTCTCAGCTACAGCAGGATATAAATATCTCCCCTAAATACATGCTTTTCCAAAAGGCCTTTGCTTGAGATTTGTTGATTTTGCATTTTCAGAAATTTCAGTAGGAATTAACAAAATTTAAACCATTGCTACCTGCTAAAAGAAAGGAACACCTTTCCAGGGAAACTTATTAATATGTATTTGAGGAATTTACCAAACAAGAAAGAAGAGCCAGAAACATGTGTAAAAAGTAAACATACAGGTTGTCACCTTTGGTAAATATGTATCAGGATGACTTTGTTTTGATCACTATCACCAAGTAATCTCAAAAAGAAAAAAATGGCATTTTTCCATTTTTCTTCCTTCCAGATGGCCCCTTTCATCATCTACCTTGGGCCACAGGTAGAACAGAGATATGTTTTGGAGAATGGCTTGACACAAGTTGGATACTTGCTCAAAGATGCCATAGGTAGGCATAACTCTCATGGACATTTATGTGAATTATAGTAATTCATTCATCTATTAAAAATATTTATTGAGTTCTACTATATACCAAGCACTACTCTGAAGGTAAATATCACACTCAAAGGTCCTTACTTGCTAATTAGGGAGAACACTTTAAATAAAGAAAGGTGAAAAAAAGCAGGGTTCAAGATAGAGAAAAGGGAGGGGGCTTATTATTTACCCTATTTCATCATGAAAGTCTCTAAGGAGAAGACATTTAAGCTAAGTCCTGAAGGATAAGGAGGAATTAACTATTAAAAAACAAAAAACAAAGTAAGCAGATAAACAGAAAACCAATAGAAGAGATAAGAAAGAATTTAGCAATGAACAGATAGTAATGATAATAACAACAATAGCTAGTATTTAGTAAATATCACAGATTCTGGTATGGACATCAAATATATTACCTCATTTAATCTTCCCAATAATTCTCTAAGAGAATTATTATTATTATCCCAATTTTAAGTAAATTTGTTCCAGTTAAGTAAACTTTCCAAGATCACAGAGGACATAATGGGACCAGGAGGGATTTGAACCCTTATCTGTCTACTTGCAAACATTGCCCAGAATCTACCTGACTCCAATTTCTGATGAAATCTCTAGTCACTGACCCTTGAAAACACTGTATACATTTCCACATCCTAGTACGACCTCCTCCTCCTCCATATTTACCTAATCCTATCCACCCTTTAATCTCAGCTCAGGTACAACCATCTCCTCTGCATTTTGATAATAATGATACATTAGCTGCTATTTCTGGATCCCATTATTATACATCCTGAACATTTAACCTTCCTAACAACACATAAGAAGGAGCCGTGAGAAAGAGGTTAAGCTGTGGTTCTCAAACTTCACTGTGCATCAGTATCCCTTGGACGACATGTTAAGATAAAAACTGTCCCCACCCCCAGCGTTTCTGATTCAATAGGTATAGAGCAGGGCCTGAGAACTTGAATTTCTAACAATTTCTTAGAAAAGCTGATGCTGCTGGTCTGGAGACCACTCTTGGAGAACCAAATAACTTGTCCAAATTTACTCAGCCAACAAATGGCAGAGTCAGATGGGATTTGTATTCAAGTACATGGTCATCCAATGCCTGCATTCTTACCTAGTACACTGGTACTAATATGATCCTTTCCAATAGGGTTTTTGGTAGGTGTCAAGTATTCAGCACTTAGTGTACTTCATACTGTTTATTTTCCATCTCTCAAATCAGAGCACATATATAATAAGCTCCCCTTGGCATCCCAGTCCATAGCAGTGCTCTGCATAACCACGAAACTCTGTAAATGTTGGTTTTTTGATAGTCATCACCCTCTCTGCTTGATTTAGGTAATTTTGACTGCAAGATCTCATGACTAGGCTAGCTTTTGCAATGGAAGTTTATTATAAGGGTATGTGTGACAATAAGAGAGAAGGAATTTTGGCAGAAATCTGAGCCCAGTTTCAATGATACTGAATCTGATGGTCTTGTCAACCCAGGCAGCTCTTGCTAGCTACACCAGCCATATTACGATTTCACAGCTATTCTGAATATGTACGTCTCCCTCTGTATCAATCTACTTTTTGTTTAAATGACAAACAATATGAAAATGTATTTGAAATAAAATGTGACAGATTCTTAGTTTTATTAATTTATAAAGATATTAAACCACTTGACAGAGAGGAAAATACCCTAAAGTAAGATGCAGATAACTGGATGAGACAGGAACTATTCACAAAATAGTAAGGCAAATGATTAACATTTGAAAGAGATTACGCTTACTAATAACTAGTAGGTAAATCATAAGTATTATGTATTATTTTCAGCAAATTACAAAACATGTGGAATATTAACAATTACCCTACAACTATTAGTGCTAGTAGAGGTATAAATTGCAAAACAAATATTTTATTACTATTTTTTAAATTTAATTTATTTTTTTAACATCTTTATTGGAGTATAATTGCTTTACAATGTTGTGTTAGTTTCTGCTGTACAACAAAGTGAACCAGCTATATGTATACTTATATCACCATATCCCCTCCCTCTTGTGTCCCCCTCCCACCCTCCCTATCCCACCCCTCTAGGTGGTCACAAAGCACCGAGCTGATCTTCCTGTGCTATGCGGCTGCTTCCAACTAGCTATCTATTTTACATTTGGTAGTGTATATATGTCAATGCTACTCTTTCACTTCATCCCAGCTTACACTTCCCCTACCCGTGTGTTCAAGTACATTCTCTACGTCTGTGTCTTTACTCCTGTCCTGCCCCTCGTTTATCAGAACAAATTTTTTTTTTAAGATACCATATATATGTGTTAGTATACGGTATTTGTTTATCTCTTTCTGACTTATTTCACTCTGTATGACAGAATCTAGGTCCATCCACCTCACTACAAATAACTCAATTTCGTTTCTTATTATGGCTGAGTAATATTCCATTGTATCTATGTGCCACATCTTCTTTATCCATTCATCTGTTGATGGACACTTAGGTTGCTTCCAGGCCCTGGCTATTGTAAATAGAGCTGCAATGAACATTGTGGTACATGACTCTTTCTGAATTATGGTTTTCTCAGGGTATATGCCCAGTAGTGGGATTGCTGGGGCATATGTTGGTTCTATTTGTAGTTTTTCAAGGAACCTCCATACTGTTCTCCATAGTGGCTGTATCAATTTACATTCCCACCAACAGTGCAAGAGGGTTCCCTTTTCTCCACACCATCTCCAGCATTTATTGTTTGTAGATTTTTTGATGATAGCCATTCTGACCAGTTTGAGGTGATACCTCATTGTAGTTTTAACTTGCATTTCTCTAATGATTAGTGATGTTCACCATCCTTTCGTGTGTTTGTTGGCAATCTGTATATCTTTGCAGAAATGACTATCTAGGTCTTTTGCCCATTTTTTGGATTGGGTTGTTTATTTTTCTGATACTGAGCTGCTTGTATATTTTGGAGATTAATCCTTTGTCAGTTGCTTCCTTTGCAAATATTTTCTCCCATTCTGAGGGTTGTGTTTTCGTCTTGTTTATGGTTTCCTTTGCTGTGCAAAAGCTTTTAAGATTCATTAGGTCCCATTTGTTTTTTTTGTTTGTTTGTTTGTTTTCATTTCCATTTCTCTAGGAGGTGGGTCAAAAAGGATCTTGCTGTGATTTATGTCAAAGAGTGTTCTGCCTATGTTTTCCTCTAAGAGTTTCATAGTGTCTTGCCTTACATTTAGGTCTTTAATCCACTTTGAGTTTATTTTTGTGTATGGCATTAGGAAGTGTTCTAATTTCATTCTTTTACATGTAGCTGTCCAGTTATCCCAGCACCACTTATTGAAGAGGCTGTCTTTTCTCCAATGTATATTCTTGCCTCCTTTATCAAAGATAAGGTGACCATATGTGCATGGGTTTATCTCTGGACTTTCTATCCTGTTCCATTGATCTATATTTCTGTTTCTGTGCCAGTACTGTACTGTCTTGATTACTGTAGCTTTGTAGTATAGTCTGAAGTTAGTAAGCCTGTTTCCTCCAGCTCCGTTTTCCTTTCTCAAGATTGCTTTCACTATTCAGGTCTTTTGTGTTTCCATACAAATTGTAAAATTTTTTGTTCTAGTCCTGTGAAAAATGCCATTGGTAGTTTGATAGAGATTTCACTGAATCTGTAGATTGCTTTGGGTAGTATAGTCATTTTCACAATGTTGATTCTTCTAACCCAAGAACATGGTATACCTCTTCATCTATTTGTATCATCTTTAATTTTTTTCACGAGTGTCTTATAGTTTTCTGCATACAGGTTTTTGTCTCCTTAGGTAGGTTTATTCCTGGGTATTTTATTCTTTTTGTTGCAGTGGTAAATGGGAGTGTTCCCTTAATTTCTCTTTCAGATTTTTCATCATTAGTATATAGGAATGCAAGAGATTTCTGTGCATTAATTTTGTATCCTGCAACTTTACCAAATTCATTGATTAGCTCTAGTAGTTTTCTGGTATCATCTTTAGTATTCTCTATGTATAGTATCATGTCATCTGCAAACAGTGACAGCTTTACTTCTTCTCTGATTTGGATTCCTTTTATTTCTTTATCTTCTCTGACTGCTGTGGCTAAAACTTCCAAAACTGTTGAATAAGAGTGGTGAGAGTGGGCAACCTTGTCTTGTTTCTGATCTTAGTGGAAATGGTTTCAGTTTTTCACCACTGTGAATGATGTTGGCTGTGCGTTTGTCATATATGGCCTTTATTATGTTGAGGTAAGTTCCCTCTATGTCTACTTTCTGGAGAGTTTTTATCATAAATGGGTGTTGAATTTTGTCAAAAGCTTTTTCTGCATCTATTGAGATCATCATATGGTTTTTCTCCTTCCATTTGTTAATATGCTGTATCATGTTGATTGATTTGTGTATATTGAAGAATCCTAGCATTCCTGGGATAAACTCCACTTGATCATGGTGTATGATACTTTTAATGTGCTGTTGGGATTCTGTTTGCTAGTATTCTGTTGAGGATTTTTTCATCTATGTTCATCAGTGATATTGGCCTGTACTTTTCTTTTTTGTGACACCTTTGTCTGGTTTTGGTATCAGGGTGATGGTGGCCTCCTAGAATGAGTTTGGCAGTGTTCCTCCCTCTGCTATATTTTGGAAGAGTCTGAGAAGGACAGGTGTTAGCTCTTCTCTAAATGTTTTATACAATTCGCCTGTGAAGACATCTGATCCTGGGCTTTGGTTTGTTGGAAGATTTTTTAATCACAGTTTCAATTTCAGTGCTTGTGAATGGTCTGTTTAATATTTTCTATTTCTTCCTGGTTCAGTGCTTTTCTAAGGATTTGTCTATTTCTTCCAGGTGGTCTATTTTATTGGCATATAGTTGTTTGTAGTAATCTCTCATGATCCTTTATATTTCTGCAGTCAGTTGTTACTTCTCCTTTTTCATTGCTAATTCTGTTGATTTGAGTCTTCCCCCTTTTTTTCTTGATGAGTCTGGGTAGTGATTTATCAATTTTGTTTATCTTCTCAAAGAACCAGATTTTAGTTTTACTGATCTTTGCTATTGTTTCCTTCATTTCTTTTTCATTTATTTCTGATCTGATATTTACAATTGCTTTCCTTCTGCTAACTTTGGGGTTATTTTTGTTCTTCTTTCTCTAATTGATTTAGGTGTAAGCTTATATTGTTTATTTGAGATTTTTCTTGTTTCTTCAGGTAAGGTGTATTGCTAAACACTTCCCTCTTAGAACTGCTTTTGCTTCATCCCATATGTTTTGGGTCATACTGTTTTCATTGTCATGTGTTTCCAGGTATTTTTTGATTTCCTCTTTGATTTCTACAGTGATCTCTTGGTTATTTATTGTTCATTGTGTATTGTTTAGCATCCATGTGTTTGTATTTTTTACAGTTTTTTTCTGTAATTGATATCTAGTCTCATGGCGTTGTAGTCAGAAAAGATACTTGATACAATTTCAATTTTATTACATTTACCAAGGCTTGATTTGTGACCCAAGATATGATCTATCCTGGAGAATGTTCCATGAGCACTTGAGAAGAAAGTGTATTCTGTTGTTTTTGGATGGAATGTCCTGTAAAGATCAATTAAGTCCATCTTGCTTACTCAGTCATTTAAAGCTTGTGTTTCCTTGTTTATTTTCATTTTCGATGATCTGTCCATTGGTGAAGTGGGGTGTTAAAGTCCCCTACTATTATTGTGTTACTTTCGATTACCCCTTTTATGGCTGTTAGCATTTGACTTTTTATTGAGGTGCTCCTATGTTGGGTGCATAAATGTTTACAGTTGTTATATCTTCTTCTTGGATCGATCCCTTGATCATTATGTAGTGTCCTTCTTTGTCTCTTGTAATAGTCTTTATTTTAAGGTCTATTTTGTCTGATATGACAATTGCTACTCCAGCATTCTTTTGATTTCCATTTGCATGGAATACCTTTTTCCATCCCCTCACTTTCAGTTTGTATGTGTCCCCAGGTCTGAAGTGGGTCTCTCGCAGACAGCATATATACAGGTCTTGTTTTTTTATCTATTCAGCCAGTCTATGTGTTTTGGTTGGAGCATTTAATCCATTTACATTTAAGGTAATTATCAATATGTATGTTCCTATTACTATTTTCTTAATTGTTTTGGGTTTCTTTTTGTAGGTTTTTTCCTTCTCTTGTGTTTCTTGCCTAGAGAAGTTCCTTTAGCAGTTGTTGTAAAGCTGGTTTGGAGGTGCTGAACTCTCTCAGCTTTTGCTTGTCTGTAAAGCTTTTCATTTCTCTGTCAAATCTGAATGAGATCCTTGCTGGGTAGAGTAATCTTGGTTGTAGGTTTTTCCCTTTCATCACTCTAACTATGTCCTGCCAGTCCCTTCTGGCTTGCAGAGTTTCTGCTGAAAGATCAGCTGTTAACCTTATGGGGATTCCTTTGTATGTTATTTGTTGCTTTTCCCTTGATGCTTTTAATATTTTTTCTTTGTATTTAATTTTTGATAGTTTGATTAATATGTGTCTTGGTGTGTTTCTCCTTGGATTTATCCTGTATAGGACTCTCTGTGCTTCCTGGACTTGATTGACTATTTCCTTTCCCATATTAGGGAAGTTTTCAACCACAATCTCTTCAAATATTTTCTCAGTCCCTTTCTTTTTGTCTTCTCCTTCTGGGACCCCTATAATGTGAATGTTGGTGCATTTAATGTTGTCCCAGAGGTCTCTGAGACTGTCCTTAATTCTTTTTGTTCTTTTTTATTTATTCTGCTCTGTGGTAGTTATTTCCACTATTTTATCTTCCAGGTAACTTATCTGTTCTTCTGCCTCAGTTATTCTGCTATTGATTCCTTCTAGAGAATTTTTAATTTCATTTATTGTGTTGTTCATCATTGTTCGTTTGCTCTTTAGTTCTTCTACGTCCTTGTTAAACGTTTCTTGTATTTTCTCCATTCTATTTCAAGATTTTAGATCATCTTTTCTATTATTACTCTATATGCTTTTTAGAGTAGAGTACTCTATATGCTTTTTACTATATGCTTTTTCAGGTAGACTACCTATTTCCTCTTCATTTATTAGTCTGGTGGGTTTTTACCTTGCTCCTTCTGCTGCACATTTCTCTGTCTTCTCATTTTGCTTAACTTACTGTGTTTGGGGTCTCCTTTTCTCATGCTGCAGGTTCATAGTTCCTGTGGGTTTTGGTGTCTGCCCCCCAGTGGCTAAGGTTGGTTCAGTGGGTTGTGTAGGCCTCCTGGTGGAAGGTACTGGTTCCTGTTTTCTGGTGGGTGGGGCTGGATTTTGTCTTTCTTGTGGGCAGGGCTGCATCCGGTGGTGTGTTTTGGGGTTTCTGTGAACTTATTATGATTTTAGGCAGCCTCTCTGTTAATGGGTGGGGCTGGGTTCCTGTTTTGCTAGTTGTGTGGCAGGGGGCATCCAGCACTGGAGTTTGCTAGCTATTGGGTAGAGCTGGGTCTTAGCGTTGAGACGGAGACCCCTGGGAGAGCTCTCAGTGATTGATATTACTTGGGGCCTGGCAGTCTCTGGTGGTCCAATGTCCTGAACTCGGCTCTCCCATTTCAGAGACTCATGGCTGACACCAGAGCCATGGTGTCTTGGTTGACCAAGACCCTGTCAACCACACGGCTCACAAGAAAGGGGAGAAAACAAGAAAGAAAAAAAATACTTAAAAAAATAATAAAATAATTAAAATTAAAATTTTTTTGAATTATTTAAAAAAATAAATAAAAATAAAAAAAGAAGAGAGCAAGCAAACCAATAAACAAATCCACCAATGATAGCAAGCATTAAAAACTATACTAAGATAAACATGAAAGTCAGAAACAAGTCAGTCGCAGACAGCAAACCCCAAGTCTACAGTTGCTCCCAAAGTCCACCACCTCAATTTTGGGTTGATTCGTTGTCTATTCAGGTATTCCACAGATGCAGTGTACATCAAGTTGACTGTGGGGATTTAACGTGGTGCTCCTCAGGCTGCACAGAGAAATTTCCCTTTCTCTTCTTTGTTTGCACAGCTCCTCAGGTTCAGCTTTGGTTTGGGCTCCACGGCTGCATGGAGGTTGCCTTCAGGCATCTGTTCCCGCCCAGACAGGACGGGGTTAAAGCAGCGGCTGATTAGGGGGCTCTGGCTCACTCAGGCCCGGGGGAGGGAGGGGTACGGTAGTTATAATTGGAATGCGGGGCAAGCCTGTGGTGGCAGAGGCCAGCATGACGTTGCAACAGCCTGAGGCACACCGTGTGTTCTCCTGGGGAAGTTGTCCCTGGATCATGGGACCCTGGCAGTGGAGGGCTGCACAGGCTCCCAGGGGTGGGGGTGGCGTGTGGATAGTGACCTGTGCTTGCACGCAGGATTCTTGGTGGCTGCAGCAGCAGCGTTAGTGTTTCATGCCCGTCTCTGGGGTCCAAGCTGATAGCTGCAGCTTGTGCCCATCTCAAGCTCGTTTAGGCAGTGCTCTCCCTTCTGTGGGCAGACAGGCAAGGAATCCTCTATCCTCGCACACCCCGAAACAATGGTCTCTTGCGTCTTAGGAAGGTCCAGAATTTTTCCCAGACTCCTCCTGGCTACCTGTGGTGCACTAGCCTTCAGGCTGTGTTCACACAGCCAACCCCAGTCTTCTCCCTGGGATCTGACCTCTGAAGCCCGAGCCTCAGCTCCCAGCCCCCACCCACCCCAGTGGGTGAGCAAACAAGCCTCTCAGGCTGGTGAGTTCTGGTCGGCACCTATCCTCTGTACAGGAATCTCTCTGCTTTGCCCTCTGCACCCCTGTTGCTGTGCTCTCCTCTGTGGCTCTGAAGCTTCTCCCCTGCCCACCCCCCATCTCCACCAGTGAAGGGGCTCCCTAGTGTATGGAAACTTTTCCTCCTTCACAAGTCCTTCCCAGAGGTGCAGGTCCTGTCCCTATTCTTTTGTCTCTGTTTTTTCTTTTTTCTTTTGCTCTACCCAGGTATGGGGGGAGTTTCTTGCCTTTTGGGAAGTCTGAGGTCTTCTGCCAGCGTTCAGTAGTTGTTTTGTAGGAGTTGTTCCACATGTAGATGTATTTTTGATGTATTCGTGGGGAGGAAGGTGATCTCCATGTCTTACTCCTTATCAATCTACTTTTATTCCTGTTGCTATCTAGTTGATTCTTTTCATATTCCCAGGTCAAATTCCTGAGAGAAAGAGCATCTGATAGGTCTAGATAATTACTGCTGTCTTTATTTGGACTGATCTATTTATGCTTGACAAAGTAAAGGGTTTCTTCCCCATCTATGGATTGGTAGCCCTTGGGTCAGGTGCCCAAGCCTGGTCCAATCAGTTGTGGTCATTGCGAAGGGCAACAGGTTCCAGGATGTAGCTGGTCATGGCTGCACTCTCAGCTAGGGCTGTGGGCACATTCCATGTGACTGACATGTCAGGTTCAAAAATTACTTTCTACAAAGTCTCCTTGTATTATTTCTAATCATATAAAGTATTTAAATAAATGACACAAAGACTTTATAAATGTATTCTATGGTTCATAGGGTTTTCTTTTCCTACATCTTTTTGTTCATTAATTCTTTGATGCAATTTCTCCTGTAGTTTTACATGTAATATTATATTCTCTATGGAGCATTGTGATAGAGCTATAAAGAATGAGAAATAACAGTGGAGAACTATTAATCCCTTATCCCAGAATGTGAGAATAGCATCTTAATCCCATATCTCAGAGGGTGAGAATAGATATGGGAGGGAAGTTCTGTTTTAAGTAAAATGACACTGACAGTCTCATAAATTCAACTGTCTGCTTGTGTTTGCTCTCTTGGCAGAGTCAGAGTATAATAATTGAAACCTTTTATTCTTCAAAATAACCTATATTTTCAGAAAAACTTGGACAGAGATTTTGTTTTACCTTGGATAGTTTATACATTCTTTTAATTTTTTTCTTCTTTTTTTTCTGCAAATAGAATACCATACATTAAGTTTCCGTAGTCAGTTAGGCAAACATATAAAATCTAAACTAACAGTACATTTCTAAAAGTTTTTATCTTAAGAATTGCTACCGGATGAATTGGGAGATTGGGATTGACATATATACACTAGTATGTATAAAATAGATAACTAATAAGAACCTGCTGTATAAAAAAAAAATAAAATAAAATTCAAAAAAAAGAAAATAAAAAAAGAAAACATACAGCTGGCAAATAAGCATGTGAAAAGATGTTCCACATCATATGTCATCAGGGAAATGCAAGGTAAAACAACGAGACACCACTCCATACCTATTAGCATGGCCAAAACCCAGAGCACTGACAACACGAAAGGCTGGTGAGGATGTGGAGCAACAGGAACTCTCATTCATTGCTGGTGGGAATGCAAAAATGGTGCAGCCACTTTGGAAGACATTTTGGTGCTTTCTTAAAAAACTAAACATAGTTTTACCAGACGATCCAGCAATCACACTCCTTGGTATTTATCCAAAGGAAATGAAAACTTATGTTCACACAAAAACCTGCACAGAGATGCATATAGCAGCTTTATTCATAATTGCCAAATGGAAGCAACCAAAAGATGTCCTTCAGTGATGAATAAATAAACTATGGTACATTCAGACAATGGAATATTATTCAAGGCCAAAAAGAAATTAAGCTATTAAGCCATGAAAAAAATACGGAGAAACGTTAAGTGCATATTACTCAGTCAAAGAAGCCAATCTGAAGAGGATTTCAACTATAGGACATTCTAGAAAAGGCAGAACTATGGAGAAAGTAAAAAAGATCAGTGGTGCCAGGGCCTGGGGAAGGGGGGGGGAGGGATGAATACGGGGCGTGAGTGCACAGAGGATTTTTTTTCTTTTTTTTTTTTTTGCTGTATGAGGACCTCTAACTGTTGTGGCCTCTCCCGTTGCGGAGCACAGGCTCTAGACGCGCAGGCTCAGCGGCCATGACTCACGCGCCAAGCTGCTCTGCAGCATGTGGGATCTTCCCGGACCAGGGCACGAACCCATGTCCCCTGCATTGGCAGGCGGACTCTCAACCACTGCGCCACCAGGGAAGCCCCTGGACAGAGGATTTTTAGGGCAGTGGAACTATTCTGTGCGATACTATTATGGTGGATTCAGGTCATTTTACATTTGTCCAAACCCACAGAACATACAATACCCAGGATGACACTGATGGAAACTGTGGGCTTTAAGTGATTATGACATGTCGGTGTAGGTTCATCATTTGTAACAAATGTCCACACTCTGGGGATGCTGATGCTGGGGGAGGCTGTGCATCTTGTGGGGTGGGGGGGGGGCAGTGTCCATATGGGAAATCTCTGTACCTTCCTCTCAATTTTGCAGTGAACTTTAAACTGCTCTAAAAAATTGTCTTAAAAAAAAAAAGAATTGCTACCATTATTAACCCACTAAAAAATCCAGACTTTTTTAAAGCAAGGGTCCCAGCTGTAATTTCATTGGCTATTTGCTGCCCTGAAATTCATGAAGTCCTATCTCAAATTTCAGAATTTCATTCATCCATAAAATATGGGTTCAGAATTTCTTGTCTCCTGAAATCAGCTACTAAACTAATATACTTTATTGACTTTCCTGTTCAAATTTCTCTTCCAAAGTAGGAGTATTCTGCTTTGGGGATTATCTCTCTATCCTACTCTCTTTATTTTCTGGGAATTCTTAGAGTTTATTCATTCTTCTTTGTTTATTTATTGGGCTTGAATTTCTACAGGGTAGAGTCTGGTGCTTTACCTTGGAAATGGTGGTAAGAATTTTGTTTTTTAAACTTTCTGTGTGTCACTTTAACTTTTCAGATATAGGGCAAGATCCACTTACTCATTCAGTTGTTTTCCAGTGGGGGTAAGATCATATGAGGAAACAGTTCATGGGGCCAGAGAATTACTAAATGCATGTGGGTTTTATGAATGCTCTTATTCCTTGCCACAAGCATATTTCATAAATAAATTTCCTAAATATATGCTTTAAAGTTGGAAAAAAATGTTAGGAGAAAGTAGCCTATTTTAACTCTGAGATATAACTGTCTGAAATTAGTCAAGAAAAAAATAATTTCCACACAGTTAAATTAATCACATTGAACAAAACTGCATCCTACCACCTAAAGTCCTGGTGATCACCCTGGTGTCTACCTTGCTCTCAAAGGGCAGCAGAACAGAGCAATGTGCCTGTGTGACTAATTAGAGGCACAGAAGTATAGACTTGAAAAGAAATGAATACTCTCAAATATAAGTCATTCTTAAATGACATCATATTGATATAGTGCACCTATGAGAACATACAGAATCTAGTCAGAGGAGGTAACAAGCCAGCACTAAAAGATAGTATTTTCATCTGCTACTTCAAACAAAATGTAGAAACTTAATTTAATATTACCTGTAGATATAAAAGAATTTCCTCTCTTTTAGGAGACATATTACTACCAGCAACAAATGCTGTGAAAACCTTTATAGGAGGTGAGGGGTAGGGTGAACATCTGGATTCCCTCTGTATCATCAAAAGACCCTGGGTTTGGCCTCTTAAGAACTTATTTATTCATTTTTCCAGTTAACCATGAGATTAAAGAGAGGGAGGTGAAGAAGGGGTGAGAAAAATTACTTTGACATGATTAAAATTTCCTTCTGGAAAGAATGAATAATTATGACCAAGTAAAAATAAAGAATAGAACAAGGAAGCAATACTGGAAAGCTATAGAAAGACAGTTAACAAGCTTTATTCCTTCAATTGTACAATGAAGTCACCTCTTGGCCTTTATTTCTTTAGGCACATACCTGAATCAGAACAGAATACAAGAATCATCTTATTTACAAAGAATGGGGATTCCCCATCTGTTCCTAGCTACTCCTCGTTGGACCTGAAACAAGAACTCAAAGGAAGGATGACCAGTTTTAAACTGTAAAGAATTAATTATGTTATGTTACCTTATTTGTGACCTGGTGAACTTTAGTTATTCAGTTCTGCAATTCTCAAAGTTGGCATGTAGAATAATACACTATAGAGAGCTGAAAACGTTTCCTAGGAGTCTCCTCGTCTAAGTTTGAACTATGTAATTTAGCTTCAATTAACTTCAGGGGGATAACGGAATAGAAGAGGAAAGCTCTACAATTTCCAGTGCAGTTTCAAAATAAAGGTCACATTCAGAAAAGCTTTCTGTCTAATAGTTTTGCTTGCCTCCTCCTGAAACTGCCAAGCTGGTAAGGGTCATTTTTTGCTGTTTTCTCCATAACAATATTAAGAATATCTGAGGTCTAAGGAAGATCGACTTTGTCTTCCCTGCTACTGATATGACAGAGACAAGTAAATAGGAATAACTTCAGTGATGGTAACTCAGAATTATGGAGAAATCAGAGTGGAAATGGGTGATAACTTTGTATTAGTTTAATTCTCTTCTACAGAAGAGCATGCATTAAGCGTCTGCCATTTTAGGTATAGTAGAAATGTGTTATTACTTTTTTATCAGAGCCTCCTTAGGACTTATAATTCAGACCTGAACACTACAAAACATAGCAGCAATAATATTATCACTTACAGAGTGTATCCTCAGTGTTATAGGAATTGTATCAGGCACATTACAGGACTCTCCCAGCTCTGCAACCTGTGCATTTATTGCCTCTTTACAGAAGAGGACATTGAGGCTGAGAAATGAAGGAACTTTCCCATGATCACCAAGTTTGTAACAGCACTGAGGCCTGTGTCTGCTTCACTGAAAAGCTGAACTGGTTGCCTGTTCCTGCCACGAAAAGCATTAGCATATGACATCAATAACCAAATAAGAGTAATTCACATTGGTGGTTAAGCCAATCTTGATGGAGCTGGGGGTAGAATTTCCATTCACTTTCAAACCATGTGGAATAATACAACCTTTATTTTCCTAATATAGTCCTTGCAGGAGATTAGATTATATCCTCATTACTAGAGGTTAAACCTGCTTTTAGGAAAGATGCAATTCACTATTGAAAAACTCTAAAGCATCAGGGAGACTTAAGCTTTGCTTTCAAAGCCCCATTAAACTATGCATATACAATTTAGGTTTTAATATTTGACATCCTTCTCTTTCCAATCTATCTCCAAAACTCTCCTTTACCCTAACCCCTCACCCTACCTCAACATATTTTAGAAACAGCTTAGGCTTTTAGGCAAATTAAATTTCTTTTAGATTATGCAAAACTTTCATTATTGTAGTGTCCATAACAAGAATAGAAAAGCAGGAATTTAATTCCCTTTCAGTTTGGCTCATGTCCAGGTTGGTGATATTTTCCTCCCCTCCTTTTCACTGTTGTTAAATGCAATGGGCTCTTACAGAGCCAGACTTTGGCGGGACAGCATCACTTCCAATCTGAAACAGCTGGAGAAATTTTCAGAAAATTCTATTTCTACTGATTAATAGCAAATTTCGGAAAGGACAAAAGATTAACCAACAAATCCCTAGGATTTCTTTGGATCCCCCAAATTCAACATTATCAGAATTCTGTTTTCTCCTAAGAGTCTTCTAAGCATATGTGTTATGAACAAAACATAACAATAAATTATGTCCTCTTTTAACCTTTGTTAAATCTTTTTATGACTTATTTATCATTTTTAAAGCTATAGATGATAGGACTTTGACTTTAACTGGTGAAAATACACCCAGAATTGTTGTGTAGAAACTTTCAATGGCTAGAACCTTAATGGTCTATCATCCTTGAAATGAGACATTTGTTCCAGCCTGTCATTCTGGGAAAGAATCAAAATGAATCTAGGGGGCTTCCCTGGTGGCGCAGTGGTTGAGAGTCTGCCTGCCAATGCAGGGGACACGGGTTCGTGCCCCGGTCTGGGAGGATCCCACATGTCGCGGAGAGGCTGGGCCTGTGAGCCGTGGCCGCTGAGCCTGCCCGTCCAGAGCCTGTGCTCCGCAACGGGAGAGACCACAACAGTGAGAGGCCCGCGTACAGCAAAAAAAAAAAAAAAAAAATGAATCTAGGAGTATTAACTCTTCAAGAAAGAAGAGAATGCATTCTGTTTATTTCCATTTTAATTCACCAAATTTACAGAGAAATCTTTCTGGTGACATGTTTATACCTTGATTATTAATATGTAAGGACATTATGTAAAACAATTAACATTTAGATAGAATGTAATACTGTCTGGGTGATCACTAAAATATACCAAGATCCTTTTAACCCTATTTATTAAAATAATTTTATTGAGCAGAGATTATGTAAGAACCTTGTGCCTCTAAATTAATACATGTGGAATTTGAGACTTAGTTTAAATAACTTACTCAAGGTCACAGAACTACTAAGTAATGGATTCAGGATCTGAACCCTGCTCTATCTGACTCCAAATCCATGCTTTTACTGTCTGAGTCAAGGCATGCACATAACTAACTATAACAGGAGACAGAAAAATAAACATCATAAGAGAGGCATGCAAATCAGCAAAGGAAAAGGTCACATTAAATTGGAAGGTATAATGGACATGGTAGGTCATAAGCTGGACCATGTAGGATGGAGAGGATTATGAACTTATGAGAGGAGTCTGTGTCTGGAGCAATCCAAAGCGATGGCATTTAAAAATGCATAAAAGGAAAATGAGCATGGATGATGCTTGGGAACAAAGAATTCTTGCTAACTGTCCTGCTCTGCCAACAGAGGGTGCTAGAGAGAGACTGTGAGGCTGGAGTAGAGAAGGCCATTTTTCCTTCCTGTTTGCTTTCTGTTCTCGTCAGGGTAACCCCAAGAACGTTTCCTCAGTCTGGTGGCAGCAGTTTGCTTCTGCAGAAGCAGCAAAATAATTTCAATTTGTTGTTTGCCACAGTACCAGAACCAACTTCATTACACTCTTTCAGAAACACTAGCACCAGCCTGTCAGCATCTACTCTGCAGATGTCTGGGGCCCCGCTGCATGGAGCCCCATATTTGCACATTTAAGTTTAATAATTCCAACTTTTTCTCTTTTCTTATTCCTGCAGTTATTTCCTACATGATACCTGAGTATCCCATTTTTGCCTTTTCAGTTCTCCAATACCTGGTTAATCAGTTCGATAAAACTCTCCGTTCTAATAATGGATATAGTGTCTGTCTCCTGAATATACCCTGACTGATACATATTATTCATGTGCTAATGTCCAAAGCAACAACTGGTGAGAAACACAGAATTACCATAATGGACTTATTATTAATAAACATTCAACTTTGCACATCTCTATGCACTATGAAGTATGTATGTAAGCAGTATTTGAATAAATTTGTGGGGGAGATTTCTATTAGTAAAGAGGAAGAGGGAAAGGGCTATTAAGGAGACAAGTAACAGTGACAGACACAGACGATGAGTAGGAAATAGCTACGTGAAGAAAGGGAGAAGAACATTCTAGGAAAGAAAAGGAGTTGTATGTGGAAGGGACTCTAATTGGGAGAGACAGAGGTTTATTCAAGAAACTGAGGGAAGTATAGGATGCCTGGAGTGGTGAAAAGAATAGGGAAAGGGAAATCAGATGAGGCCGAAGGGATCAGATCCAGGAAAGAAAGAGTTTAGGTGGCCTGGGGATTAGAATCCAGAGTTTAGAAAACTGGTAGTGAAATTTACAGAAATTGGGATGTTAAGAAAAGTAAGATTCATGGCATATTGAATATAAGAGGTTTGACAGCAGGAACATGTATTTTTAAACTTGATATGAGAAATCTTGACCTGAATCATTAACTTCATCACCATGATGAAGTCACTAGATAGAGATAATGTAAAGAGAAGAGTAAAACTGACATCAAACTTTGGAGAATACCTATATTTTAGGTGTGTGAGAAAGGAGTTGTGATCAGAGAATGGAGTAGGAGACGAGATTGAATACTTCTCAAGAATAACTAGGTCAAAGACAAATACTACCAGTGAATGGCTAAAGAGAAGTGCAGACAAATTAAACAAAATTAAGGGGGTTAGATAATCATGAGGGCAGAGTGTCAGAAGAGTCAAGAATCTGGATATTGAAGTCATGGAATGATGACCAATCTGTGGTGGGGAGGGTCAAGGGGTATGCAGTTTACTATTCTCCCCTAATACGTATGGTTAACTGACCAGTAGCTTGAAAGAGCCCAGAGTTCATTGTGACTCAAGCCTAAAGAATAGAGATCATTTGGGAATTGAAACAGTGGATATTTAGGTGAACACTGCAATTGGAGATTTTACTGAGGGTTTAATACTTAATTCAATAGCACTTCCTTTAGTGTCTGTTCTTTTCGTGTTTTCAATAGTGTCCTGGTTATCTATTGCTGCATAACAATCTACCCCAAAACTTAGTGGCTATACTAATGATTTTGCAATATTTCATGATTTTTTTGTGAGAGAAATCCAAGCAGGAATTGACTGTTGATTCTTTTGTTCCATTAAGCATCCACTAATAGAGAATCTAAGATACCTTTTTGGTGGGGAGGCTGGAAGGCTGGGCTCTTCTGGGCATTTCTCCCTCTTTATTCATTCTCAGGGTCTCCCACATGGTCTCTTCAGAGTAGTCTGATTTCTTACATGGCGACTCAAGGTGCTGAGAGTACATGTTCCACTGCAATCTTGCCTTGGAATGTGGCTCCTATTTCATCTATTGGTTAAGTAAGTCATGAAGACCAGCCAAGAAAAGAAGACAGTGGAGGAATATACTCTACCTCCTTATGGGAGGAATAGCAAACAATTGGTGGCCATCTTTAATCTGCCACACCAAGATAAATTTTTAATGCTTCATTCCTTTTAACCATGCAACAAACCTTCACTTAGTCTCAGAGTTGTGTGCTTTACTCAAGGAGAAAGCAGCATAAGATAGAACTAACACCAAAGAATCAAAGTGATATTTTTGGCTCTGTTATAAGCTGTGTTGCTTTAAGCAAATTATTTAACTTTTTTATGCCTTTAACCTCATTTCTGAATAAATTTAATATACCTACTTCTTTCTTATAAGGATCATATAACCATCTATATAAAAGGCATTGACAATAACGAACTCATATTACAAATGTAAAATGTAATCATTATTTGCTGGTGTCACTGAGATCACAACAAATCCTGATGGCTTAATCTAGCAAAGCACCCACTTTCTAAATCTGAATAAGGATGAATCCTGGGGTAATTAAAGGGTTGTCATCTAATATTTTACCAACACTTAGGGACAGCCTCTTGGAGTCTGCTGACAAAAGCTGCATACATGACCTTTGCTCATCTAAAGTTGCCCCCCAAAATGAAAGAGTTACACGATGGGAAGTAACTACATTCCAGCTTTCCTCTAGAGAAGCCTAACATATCTCTACAAGTGGACAACATTTTCCAAGATTAATGTTGCAAAACCTTAGGCCCAAGCTTCAGGTCCATAAGAACTTTTGCCAGTAGAGGTATTAAACCAGTTAGTTGCTCCCCTTTTGACAGAGAAGCTGGTTTCAAACCGAACCACTTTAACAACAAAGATACTATTTAAGATGCTCATTATTAAATAAAAATAATGGCACATCATATAACACTACTCTTAAAGCTGATTTTCATTAATGGCTTAGATCTTGTCCTAGAGGGTTTAATTTCTGACAATCCAAAGAGTCTTATCCTATGAAGGTTTCTACTATGAGGTAGTTTCTCAGCACAGTGTAGATTCTGGGGTATCACCTAGGAAGCTAGTTAAAGAGTTATAGTTACAGCCTGCAACTCTTGAGAGTCACAATCAGTAGGTCAGGGAGGAAAACAGACACTGGCAATCTTTTACTGGAATGCAGGGTGGTAATAATGCAGGGGCTGTACATGTGAAAAAGACTGCCTTAAGATAGGGTGAAAGGGATGGCCCAGCCTTGGGTAAAGAGAAAAGACTAAAGGTATAGAGTGATAATGTCAAAATGAGTCCTTAAATTTCTGCAGATATTAACTCAAGGCAAAGAGGTATGACTGCCTGCTCTGAGACTCCTCCCTAATTAAATGGAGTATAATGGGTTACTGGTAGGGGACTGAGTTCATTTTACAGAGGAAATATCCTCCCCAGTTCACATCCCTCCTCATGCTTTCAAAAGCATCCCATACTTTCCTCTGTCACAGCACCTTTGCACTGTGTATTCATTGGCCACTTTCGACTATCTATTCCACTAGACATCTCATTTTGACACTTTCTCCTTCATTATTGTTTTCCCAAGATCTGTCACTGTTCCAGGCATCCATCCAGCATATGGTTGGATGGATGAAAATAATTAAGACCAGAGAACTGAAATGTCTTGTCTGTGGTTCCAGGGATGACAGAGACAGATCTAGTCTCTCAGTTTGCAATCTGATGTTCTTATAACTACACGTTGCTGTTCAGGAGCTTTCTCATATAATGCATAAAATAATGCCTGGCACATTGTAAATGTCCACTAGCATACTGTCTGTCCTATTTTATTTTTATGTGAAGTAAAAGAGAATAGTAGTACAGAACAGTAATTAAGAGCGTAGCGCTTGAAATCAGAAAAACCTGGTTTTGATGTTCAGCATACAGAATACCAGCTCCCTTACTCTCTAGTTATGAGACTTTGGGAAAATCATTCAGTAATCACTCTGCAATTCTTCCTCCTCATATAAAAAGTAAAATAGCATCTTTCTCACAGAATTGATTATATACTAAATGAATCAACATATGTAAAGCATTTACAGTAGTGCCTGTTATATAGTAAGTGTTCAAAAAATTATTGTTACTATTTTACATGAAAAGAACATTATAAATCAGTGCAACTCAGTGCGATTCCTCATTTACACAACTGAAAAAGATGTACTGAGCTATTCTAAACTACTTATACGTTTTGATCCAACCTAAAAGGGAGGAAAATCACCTTGGCAGATGCTAAAGATTTGAAAGTAATTCCACAAATACCAACACCTGTACAAAGAAATCCTTTTTACACACATATTTTTCAGTCATGATTCAATCACGTGTTATAAGAAGATGTGAAAGAGAAAGGTGAGAGCAAAAAAAGGGAAATATATGGAAAGATGCTGTCCTCCTCAGGAACCATCTGAGGATAACTCTGAGCCCCATGCTACCTAAAACACTTCCTATAAAAGAGTATTATGGGAGTGATTCCAAACTTAACCAGCAATTCAACAGATACGTATTGAGCCTGTACTGTGTACCAGCCACCTTTCTAGGCACTGTGAATACAGAAATAAAACTGGCAAAAATTCCTGACTTCATGGTGCTTAGATTCTAGTAGGGAGCAACAGACAGATAAACAAGTTAGTAGATTATATATTCTTCCAGATTTGTCATAGTAAATCAGAGAAAGGGATAAACAGTAGTCTAAGATTCAAATCAAACAAAGGTCAAGGTTTGTTAAGGCCAATATGACAAAGACTGGGAAGGGGAAGGGAATTGAGGGTATATTCAAGAAGTGAATAAAACCTTGTACCATGGAATCTAAAATGAGTAAGAAGAAAAATGAGAACATGAAAAGATGCAGTGAGCAACTGAAACCTTGGGGCAAGGACTTGTGTGCAGGCAATTCCGGGAAACACAAGTGAAGAAATGAGGAAGTGGGAAAGTAAGACAAGGAAGGAAGTAAATCCAGTAAAGTTGGGCAACCAAGGTTTGGTCTCACAGGGGACAATCTGAAAACCATGTAGGATTGTCCTCAGAATTGTCCTATCAGAGACAGGGAGACTGGGATCTTATTCACTGACTCTATCCCCATTGGCTAAAGGTTTTCCATGGGAATATTATGTGCCATTCTCCTAAACTTCTGGGGTGTGCCTACACATAGTGTGAGAAGTTCCCATGACATAAGTTCTTTTTCTCCAAGAAAGCCTTCAGAAAAGAAGAGAAACAGAGAGAAGAAAGGCACACATGATTGAGATGGGGTGCTGTCAGTATGCTGAGAAGCATGATTTCAGGTAAACACATTTGAGCCAAGGGGACATATGGAACATAAACAGTCTTTGCTTCAGGTTCCTGGGGGAAATAAAGGAGAAAAAAGGAATAGTTATGGGGGAGTGAGATGCTTTAAAATGATATTATGAAAGTTATTACTAATAACAAGGGTCAAGGGTATGACCAAAGGACTAAGAGCCAAGGCATTGTTAATGACAAGACCAATGGATGAGCGAGATGAGGAAACTTACAGTGCAGAACTTTGGAAAGATCATCTATGAGGATATTTATTTCACCAAAAATTTTGATGAGTGGTGTTGGAGAAAGTGGCAATGAGTTAAGAACCAAAAATTTTTGAACACTGTGAAAGAGTGACCAAGGGAACTACAGATGAAATCCACAAAGAGGGATACTGTCTGATATAGTTTAATGACATGAGAAGCAAAGTGATTTTAAGAAGCAAGATGAGAAGAATGATCATGAAACAGCAGTAAAGAATAAAGAATTTTATTGCTGACTCATCTTGGTATTCAGGGGGCCCAGACAATAGATTTCAGGGATTAGAGATGGACGGGGAATAAAGTCAGAAAAGCAGATGCATGGAGACAATGAGGATGAGATCAGAGTTTGTGCAACCCTGGGTTACATGTGATTTGATCTTTACATTTTTTACAGTGGTAACATACATGTGAAGCCAAAGTAATGTAAGTTAATTTCTCTAATGTGTCATCTTAATTTTTCTCCAACTCAATAATCTTAAGTGTCAAAGTGATTACTTATCTATTTATTTACAAAACTGAATATATACTGTCAAGCAGAATATTGGAATATTTGAAAATATACATTTTTTGAAAATAAGAAACATCTCAAAAATAAATAAAGGAAAAATTATAAAATCAATTATAAAATATTTTGATCAAACAATCATGAAAATACAATACACCAAAGATTTTGTGATACATCTAAAGCAGTTCTTAGGAGATAATATATAGCCTAAGATGTTAATAACAAAATTAAGAATAATTGAAATTAATGAGCTAAACATATAGCTCATGTATGAAAAATATTAATAATATAAACCTAAAGAAAGAAAAAGAAAAGAAATAAAGAGGAGCCCAAAACTAATGAAAAGGAAGAAAAATATATAGAGAAAAATGAAGCCAAAAGTTTGTTCTTTGAAAACAACAATTGACAAGGTATTGTGAGATTATTTAAAGACCAATGAAAAGAAGAATAAATATTCAATAACAAGATTTTTAAAGATATAAGTGCTACAAATATAAAAAGATAATAAAAAAGAATGTTATGAACACCTTAGCAATAAATTTGAAAATGTAGAAGAAACGGGAAATTCCTGGAAAAAATGTAACTTGAAAAAATGAATTCAAGGAGAAACAGCCTAAACAGTCTTACAATCATTAAATAAAGTGAGTCAGTAGTTTACAATTTTCCTACAAAGATGGGAAATGGCTTTCTCAGCAAGTTTTACCAAAAATGTAAGGAACAAATTTAATTCTTATACAAACCTTTTCAGAGACTAGAAAAGTGGGAGCTTTAAAAAGATACCATAGGAGAATACATTAATAATTTTAGGGTAGGGAAAGCATCTCAAGCAAGAAAAAAAGCATTATTTTCAAAGAAAACATTGACAAATGTGACCACTTTAAAATTAAGAATATTTTTCATCAATGTACACCACAAAGAGAGTAAAAAACAATACAAGTCACTGACTGTTTTTAGTTTGGTTTTGTTTTGCAGTACTTAAAACTAACAAAGGACTAGTATCACAAATACATTAAGATCTTCTATAAATCAAAATGGAAAAGAAAAGATGCCTCCCAAAATAGATAAAACATCTGAACAGACACATCTAAAAGAGAAAATTCAAATAGCCAATAAATACATGAAAAGTGTCCAAACTTATGTGTAAGGAAATGCAAATTAAGACCACAATGAGACACCATTTCCTCAATAGGCAAATATTAAAATGTCTGACAAAATCAAATGCTAGTAAGGATGGGGTGTAATGGGAACTCTCTTACAATGCTACAATGTATGCCCATTGGTTTAACCACTTTGGATAAAAGTTGGAGTCATCTAATAGCATCGCAAGTATGCATATTCTATTACTCAGCAATTTCACTCTAGGGAGATATCCTAGAGTAACTTATGCACATGGGATCTAAGATATATAGAACATTCATAAAGGATAAGTGATCATAACAGCCAAGAAATTAGAAAATAAACTAGATGTCCAATAATAGTTGAATGGAAAAAATACATTAAGATATAGTCATACAAGGATAATACGCATAAATAATAACTCTTACTACAGGTACTCCCCAAAACATGGATGAATTTCACACATATAAGATTCAGCAAATGAAGCAAGAAACAAAAGAATGCATACATTATGATTCCATTTATATAAATATCAAAAAGGCAAAGCTAAATTATATTGTTTAGACATGCATAAAGAGAAAACAAATCTATAAAAGAAAATAAGACAATGTTTGTAAGAAATGTTGAAAAGGGGTTGTAATCAGCTGTGTGTATACCTCACAGCTTTTTTTAATGTTAAAAAATAGGGATTAATTGAAAATTATCTGCATGTTCATGAGATAATTTTTTTCTCAAGATCCAAGACACCTATTGATCAAGAATTCTACTGCACACTTATCTTTGCAATACTGTACATCTGGGAATTATCAGATATGAGTTTGCTGACAGTCACCAAGTAATTTTTAATTTGAATCAAATTTCTCATTTGTCTTCCACTGAGTTTAATTACTTCTATAGGTATACTAAACTTATCACATTTCTAACAAATTAAAATTCCCAGAAATATTTGGAAGTTAAAATATTTTTAATTAATAGTAACATTTTTATCATTTTTCAGAGTGTTGTCTGTAATTCTTTCTTTCTTGGCAACCCAAGAATAAGTCTAGTAGTTTCTCACTGGGGAATATTTTTATCTATTCTCTACAATATTTGCATTTGGTAAGAATGAAATTTCTTGAGATAAGTAGTCCCACAGCTGATCTTCATGCGTTATTTCCAATGTCTCCCAATGATGATACTGACTTAAAAAATAAAAAGCATAATGTGAGAGTTGTGAGTTAAGTTTTATTTGGGGAAAAATGAGGACTACAGCCTGGAGACAGCATCTCAGATAGCTCTGAGAAACTGCTCCAAAGAGGTAGGGGGAAGAGTCAGTATATATGTGATTTTGGTGAAGGGGGAGTACGTGCAGTCAAGCACAAATTTCTTGCAGAAGGTTTCTGCTAGTCTCCTGAGGGTTACTGTTAGTCATGAGGCGCAGACATCACCATAATGGATTTTAGTGCTTTTCTAGATATGAGGAGATACAAGTACTGGGCTCATAAAATCGGCTCCTGAAAATATCTATCTGAAGACAAGTTCTGCCAGTTTTCCCCAGGGCACAGAGCGCCTCCTTTCTGCTCTCCACCCTGAACTCCTTTCAGGGGGTGTTGAAAGTCAGCGCGCAGCACATGATTTAATCCTTGTAGAGGCAGCTGGCAAGTGCCAGAGGCAAGTGCCAATTTGTAGTTGAAAATGACGGCAGAGTTAGAAGCTTGCCCTGTATGACAATATTATCTTCATCGCTTTCTAGGATGCTTTTACATTTGTATTCTCTCACACTGACAGGTTTTTTCAGGTGTTTTCCGCTAATTCTCCTTTCTCTCTGACCAGACCTTGCAACTGCCAATAGCCAAAGTAATCAAGTTCATAAAAAAAGTTGCAAGCTCTGCTCACATTGATCTTCATTTGCTTTGGAGATCCTGTCTAAGTGTTACTAGCTAAGCAGCGGTAACAACTAAAATTTCTCTTCAATCACCAACTTTCATATCATTTTGATCACACTGAAGGTTAGAAATTTCTCTATATTCTAAGCATAGATTAATTATCTCCTGTGAATTGCAACACATTTTCTTTTGGGGAGATCTGGTAGCTATCAGAAGAATTTACTATCCAGATCAGTCATTTGATTTCTGACCCTGATGAGCACTTAAATATCAAAAGAACACAAAAACATCAATTGTACACTTCAAATTGGCTCCCCCTCGATTTGTGGTTTTATCTTATCAACCAAACAATTGAGTACATTAAAAGTTATGGCTAAAACAAACAAATATGACTGTTTTAAATGATCTGAATTAGCGAGTCATTCAGAGTACCTTATTCCTACAAAATAATTTAGTTCAGTCTCTGGAAAAAAAGTCCTGAAGGTTCTTTGGGTTTTTAATACATAGCTGTCTTAGATGATGTGCTTGTGTTTTAAGCTTTATTTATTGTAAGTGCTTAGTAACCCAAGCCACAAAATTGCGAAGACCTTATTCTTTTATTTTCCCAGTTTCTATTTCTTCTCTTATTGGTGCCAGAAACAAAAGGATGTGTAACTTTATCCCTTCTGGTTGCTAATACTTTACCTTGTAGATTCTGGAATAAGTTCTATAACTGCTGCTATTTTTCACCATTCTATTCCTTTTTGTGCTATGAAGTGGCTAGTATGTGCTTCCAAACTGTATTTTAAATAAAGTTCCTTAAATACGACAGAGGTTAAAGAAATACCCAAGCCAAATGTTTCGGACTCTAGTTCTTTAAACAGAATTTGGTTTTGCAGCTCTACAAATGGTCACTTCAAAATTCCCAGGATTTCTTCTCTACAGTCTTTGTATGAAAAATAAGCCCTTCGTCTTTGAAAAATATTTAAGTCATTATTGTTTTAGGTATAAATTTAAAAGAAGTCAATTAACAATTTCATTTAACATGTACCGAGTGTATGCAGATAGCCTTCAAATTAACAATGGAATGATACAGAAAAAAGATCAAATGAAAATTACCATTAATGTGGAGGGAAAAAAGGCAGAAATCACTGGCTCCTGCCATTCAATAAGAGTTCTTAATAGTTCAACATGAAACTTAAAATTTGGATTACTTCAGTGCTTTTTGATATACAGTGGATCAAGGCATTCTCTCTCTTTTCTTCTGTCCTCATTTTTAGGAAAGCAAAGAATGTTTTCTCTAATTCATCAGAGCTGTATTCCATGACTTCCCATGGTCCATAATGGAGAGAATGATACTAGAAACGATCACTGTCCCCAGCACTGACAAAAATTCAAGAATATTTTCATGGTTCTTCAACAAATGACAGTTCCCACATGACAGAGAATTAAGAAAATAGCAACACCTAAGTTTTTTTTTTTTTTTTTTTTTGCGGTACGCGGGCCTCTCACTGCTGTGGCCTCCCCCGTTGCGGAGCACAGGCTCCGGACGCGCAGGCTCAGCGGCCATGGCTCACGGGCCCAGCCGCTCCACGGCATGTGGGATCTTCCCGGACCGGGTCACGAACCCGTGTCCCCTGCATCGGCAGGCGGACTCTCAACCACTGCGCCACCAGGGAAACCCCAACACCCAAGTTTTATATACAGAAAATATTCATAATATAAATAGCAAGATTTTTCACTACTTTAGTCTTGCTCCTTGGACACACTATAGTTTATCTGTGTTCCAATTAAAATGTGACATCAAGTCTTGAACTGTATTATATGGTTTGACCTGTGTAGAGGAAAACAGGTCTGTCATCATACTTGTTCTGCATATAATATTTTACCCATAAATCTTTCTCACATACATTGCTTTTAACCCACATGTAATTCATCTTAAATTTGTACAGTGAGATTGGGGTACTAAATTACTCCTACTCACTATAAGCTTGACAGTATATAATGCCAGCCAATCAGTTTTAAACATTGATTCTATCATGTGATATACTAGATCACTCTGCTGTTTCACATCATCTACAACTTTATCAAGATCATATTTAAAAATATTGAACAGAACAGGGCCATGGGTAACATAAATTAATTTTAATCAGTGATCTTTGCACATGGTTCCCCAACAATTTACAAATCCACCTAACTGTACTATTTTCCAGCTCAAATTTCTCCATCTAGTTCCTTGAGAATCTATCAAATGCTTTACTAAGATTAGGGAGCACTATGCTTATACCAGGCCCCTGACCCACAGTCTTAAAAAAAAAAATGAACCCAAAACTGGTCATGCTTTTTTTCATAAACCCAGTGATTACCATTTATGTTTTTTAGCTCATACAGCCAACCTTTTAATAATCTGTTCTGGAATGTTTCTCAAGACCAGTAAGAAGTTTGAAGAACTTACTTTCTTGTGAATTTCAAAAAAAAAAAAAAAATCTCGTCTTCAGACATCTATAAGTTTCTCCATAACACTTTACAGATTGTCAAGCATAGGCTCAACAATGCCAAACACACATTCTCAGTATTCTATTCTGTAATTTTTTCCAAACTAGGCGACTGAGATGCACTTAGAGCATCCAATATTTCAGAGCAGACTGTTCTGGGGGAAAAAAAAAGAGGAATACTCTATTTACCAAATAAAAGAAAGGGAACTATGCTTGAATGTAGCTGAAATGAATTTGCCTAAGGAAGGTGAAAAAGTGGAAACAGTGTTCATTACAAAACTCTGCTAACACATATTTCCTTCTATGAAGTTCACTTCTTCTCTTACCTGGACAACAAAACCTGCTTTGAGTCAAGGATCTGATATAACCAGATATTTTAGTGTGACTTTAAGTCAATGTGTTCTCTTTCAAAGGGAGTATTTGTGTTTTAATCCCCACTTCTCTTATCTTCAAGTGTGGAATTTAAATCTAGGTTCTTTATTAAGGGAATTTCAAGTACTAGAGAGAGCAGATGCGGGAAATTTGGGTAAGCTGGGAAGGGGAGAAGGGTTCCTAGTTATCCCTGAGATCACACCACTTGAATGCTACCTCTTCCTTGGGCTTGTAATTGAAAACCACCTGGACAAAAAAAAAGAAAAGAAAACACGCCAACAACTCAAGAGAAATCCTACATCTGCCCTAAGCGTCAACTGAGTTCTGACCTTTTTGTATCTGAAATATGAGTTTGAAAATATAAGCCTGTGTTTATCTTCAGAAACATGAATGTTAAATTTCTCTCAATAATTCAGCACTCACTGCTAGAAGGTTGCAAGACAGACCCTGGAGATGAAAGCTGAAAGTCACCACAAGTTCAGCTCAGAGAACATTTCAGAGGCTGAGCTTTGGTCTTTGTACCCTCTCCTTCCTACAATGATTAATCTGAACAGTGCCAGTTTGGAAGCTTAACAAAAATTTTCAGGCACAATTTTAACATAATTCATATCAAATAATAAATATAATGATTACCATATTCCCAATTAAAACTGACTTTTAGTCTTCTAAATAACTGTTCATGTATTACACCCCCTAGAATTCCTATGTGTTTAATAGCCTGCAATGACCTTCCCTAAGTCAGTCCTTACACATATTTTTAGATGAAAACATTTCATTCAAAGTCATTTCACCAATAAATGTGATACATTTTATTAACTGCCTACTCAGTGCCATTTGTGTTTTAAGTCTGATGTTGATAGGAAAAAAACAAAAACAAAAACCCTACCCAAGAAGGTTACCCAAAGCACTAAGCAAAGAGATATTCTGAAAGAATCATGGAACAGAAAAGATAGGGTTCTGCATGGATCCAAAATTCACTTCTTGTATTTTGGTGATTTCATTTGCAATTCTAGGAATTTAGTTTATTGTAAATCTTTTTCCTTTTGTTACAACAGATGTGCTTGAAATTGGAAAAGCCTCTGAGAAATGACACAAAAAAATTAATGATATCTCAATATACTCTTGCCAAGTAAGAAAACAGATCTGAATAATTATCACCTATGCCAGTTGTGAATTTACTGTAAAAATTCTGATGCAACTTCTTTTAGGTTAAAAAAATGATAATAAAGTTGCCAATCTATTTGAAAGTTGCCTTAATCTATTGGAATATATAGTAAGAGTTATACAGGCAGAGTCACAAACTTCTAAATTTGCTACAATCCTTTGTATTTGAAGATAAAATAATGAAAGAGATAACTGCTATATCAGATAAATATGTAACATGGTATGAATAAGAAATTAGGTTTTTTTATTGAAGTATAATTGATTTACAATATTATACTGGCTTCAGGTGTACAACACAGTGACTTGATATTTTTATAAATTATGCTTCATTTAAAGTTATTATAAAATAATGGTTATATTTCCCTGTGCTGTACAATATAACCTTGTTGCTTATCTATTTTATACATAGTAGTTTGTATCTCTTAATCCCATACTCTTATCTTGCCCCTCTCTCCTTCCCTCTCCCCACTGGTAAGCACTAGTTTGTCATCTATACCTGTTAGTCTGTTTCTGTTTTGTTATATTTATTCATTTGTTTTATTTTTTAGATTCCACATATAAGTGATAACATACAGTATTTGTCTTTGTCTGACTTATTTCACTAAGCATAATGTACTTCAGGTATATCCATTTTGTTGTAAATGGTAAAATTTCATTCTTTTTTGTGACTGAGTAATATTCCATTGTATATATATACACCATTCATTCTTCTTTATCCATTCATCTGTCAATGGACACTTAGGTTGCTTCCATATCTTAGCTATTGTAAATAATATTGTTATGTACATAGAGGTGCATGTATCTTTTTGAATTAGTGCTTTTGTCTTCTTTGGATATATACCCAGGAGTGGAATTGCTGGATCATATAGTATTTCTATTTTTACTTTTTTGAGGAACCTCCAACAGTATATAAAAAGGATCATTCACCATGTTCAAGTGGGATTTAATTCAGGGTCACAAGGATGGTTCAATATTCACAAATCAGTCAACGTGCTACACCACATTGACAAAAGGAAAGATAAAGATCACATGATCATCTCAGTAGATGCAGAGAAAGCACTGACAAAATTCAACATCCACTCATGATAAAAAGTCTCATCAAAGTTGGTATAGAGGGCTTCCCTGGTGGCACAGTGGTTGAGAGTCCGCCTGCCAATGCAGGGGACACGGGTTCGTGCCCCGGTCTGGGAAGATCCCACATGCCGCGGAGTGGCTGGGCCCGTGAGACATGGCCACTGAGCCTGCGTGTCCAGAGCCTGTGCTCTGCAACGGGAGAGGCCACAACAGTGAGAGGCCCGCGTAACGCAAAAAAAAAGTTGGTATAGGGGGAACATATCTCAACATAATAAAGGCCATTTATGACAAACCTACTGTTAACATCATACTCGATGAAAGTCTTTCTTCTAAATTCAGGAACAAAACAAGGATGTCAACTCTTGCCACTTCTATTTAACATAGTATTGGAGTTCCTAGCCACAGCAATCAGACAAGTAAAAGAAATAAAGGGCATCCAAATTGGAAGGGAAGAAGTAAAAGTGTCACTATTTGCAGATGACATGATACTATATATAGAAAACCCTAAAATCTCCACCAGGAAAACTATTAGAAGTAATACATGAATTCAGTAAAGTTGCAGGATACAAGATTAATATAGACATCTCTTGCTCTATCCTAATAATGAACTATCTGCAAGATAAAGCAATAAAACAATAAAAAAATAAAATATCTGGTAATAAACTCAACCAAGGAGGGGAGACACCTATTCTCTGAAAACTATGAAACATTAATGAAGGAATTTGAAAGTGATACAAAGAAATGGAAAGATATTCTGTATTCTTGTATTGGAAGAATTAATCTTGTTAAAATGACCATATTATCCAAAGCAATCTACAGATTTAATGCAATCCCTATCAAAATACCCATGACATTTTTTACAGAACTAGAAGCCACAGCTTACTTTTTAGCCACAGTACCTATATTGTTAATATTTAGTAAAGATGAAATATACCAATGGTGTTTACTCTATGGAAATGGAAGCTAGATGGTGATAGATTACATAAAAATGACAAAATGACAGCTAATATTAAATACATAGGAAGTAACACAGAAAAACTTAAAAGGATGGGTGAAAAATCCAATGTTAAGGATAATCCCAAAAGGGTCACTAATGATATAATATCACATTGGTAAACCACATCAAAGGGTGAATAGAGAGCAACTTAAATACATTTTATGGAAGATAGCAAAAACAAATAAATTAGAAATAAATTGAGATTGATATATAAAGAAACAATTGGATAGTTTTGAATACCAAGGAGAAAATGTGGGAATAGATTGAGAATTCCACACAAAAGAACAAATGAAAGAGATGATCTAGACAGACCAAGCAGAGGAGATACAACATGTAAATAAGATAAAAGAATGGAGGAGAAAACCATGTACTTTATGTTTATATGTATTTTATAGCTAATTCTGGAATAATTCACAACTGAATTGAGTTTTGTCTACATAAAAATTTCTTTTTCTTTTTTTTTTTTAGTATGAGATCTACTCTCTTAAAATATTAAGTGTAAAACATCATATTGCTAACAAAAGGCAGGCACAATGTTGTACAGCAGTTCTTTGGAACCTATTCATCTTGTATAACCATAACTTTATATCCATTGAACAACTCCTCATTTCCTCCTCCCCACCATCTCCTGGCAACCACCACTCTTTTTTCTGCTTTTATAAGTTTGACTATTTTAAATACCTCATACAAGTGGAATCATGCAAAATTTGTCCTTCTCTCACTTACTTATCACTTAGCGTAATATCTTCCAGGTCCATCCATGTGTCTTGATTTCAATTATTTTGGATATACACCCAGGACTGAGATTTCTGGATCATATGGTAGTTGTATTTTTAGGAGTACCTCCATACTCTTTTCCATAGTGGTTGCACTATTTTACATTTCTACCAACAGTGTACACACTTCCAAACTCATTTTATGACACCAGTATTACCCTGATACCAAAGCCAAACAAATACAGTACAGGAAAAGAAAACAATAAGCCAATATCCATGATGAACACAGATACGAAGAGTCTCAGCAAGATACTAGCACAGAGAAGTTAACAGCACATTAAAAGGATCATACACTATGATCAAGTGAGATTTATCCCTGGGATACAAGGATTGTTTAATATACACAAACTAAAAAATGTGATATACCACATCAACAAAATGAAGGATTAAAATCACATGATCATCTCAATAGATACAGAAAAAGCATCTGACAAAATTTAACATCCATTCATGATAAAAAACATTCAACAAATTAGGTATAGGAAGTAATGTACCTTAACACAATAAAGCCCATAGATGATGGGCCCACAGCTAACATTATATACAACAGTGAAAAGTTGAAAGCTTTTTCTCTGAGATCAGGGACAAGGATGTCCACTCTTGTCACTTGCAATTAGGCAAGAAAAAGAAATAAAACACATCCAAATCAGAAAGGAAGAATTAAAATTATCTGTTCACAGAAGATTTGATCTTATATATACCAAACCCTAAAGACTCTACAAAACAAAAAGACAAAACCACTGTTAGAACTAATAAATGAATTAAGTAAAGTTGCAGGACAAAAAATCCACACACAAAAATCAGTTGCATTTCTATACACTAACAATGAACTATACGAAAAAAAGAAATAAAACAATTCCCTCTACAATAGCATCAAAAAGAATAAAATACTTAGAAATAAACTTAACCAAGGAGGTAAAAGACTTGTGCACTGAGAACTACAATACATTGGTGAAGGAAATTAAAGAACACACAAATAAATGGAAAGACATCCTGTGTTCATGAATTGGAAGACAAGATTATTCAAATGAATTTCCATATGCTTTAGTCACAAAAAGTCATCTTCTAGTCATGCTTTGCCACCATCTATGTAATCTCAGACAAGAATTCAGCCTTCCCAGTCCTCAGTTTCCTGATCTATAGAGGAGGGAGAGGGGCCAGAAGAGTCTCTGTGCTCAGCCTATAAGTCTAAGCAATTTCTGAGCTGTATTTCACCAGTGCTGTTATTTGAGCATAGTGGTAGATGGAACGTATGAAAAGGGGAGATGACCTATAGTATTAACATTTATGGCAGTAGTCTAAACAAAATGAATATTTATTATATACAAATAGTCACTTAAATATATTGTCCTCATAAGTATTCACCAATTTTTTAAATTTATGGCAAATTGTTTTAAAATACCCTAATTTAACTGCACAACTGGAAGCTCAAAGACCGTGCAATGAAAGAAGAGGTTTCAAAGGCAGGCATGACCCTTGCTAAGGGATTTACTTAATCTCTTTGAGCCTCAGTTTCCTCAGCTGTGGACTAGGATTATCTGTTTTAAGGATTATGATGAGGATTAGTAAAATAAACAGTGTAAATTAGTTGGCCCAATGACTGCTACACCATAGTGGGGTTAATGAGTAATTGGAATCAGTCTTATCAGTTGAGCAGCAATCCATGCAGATTTAAAGACTGAGAGAAATAAACCAGGCAAGCAAGCATTTTCCTGGCTTTATTCAGACAGCCTACAAAGTGGAAGTATGCCCAGAAAAAACAAGCAAACAAAAAAAACACCTAGGGAGAGGTGGTTGACAAAAACATGAAAAATCAATATGAGAATGCAGATAAATGTGGGAGGAAAAGGCTAAGCTAAAAGGAAAACTATTTTGATTCTGAGTCAAATATGTGATCAATAAAGTTGTGACCCTTCCCAGGTGGGGCAGACAGCTGGTGGTTGCTGAGTTTAAATGTGATCCCAAGAACATACTGGTTTTTTAGTGCATCTATATGTAAAGTTAACAGCGACTTTAAAACATGATAAGACTTCTAGCTATAACAGGAAAACTACTGCAAATAGTTTGTTGGTTTCAAATAAGAAATGTATCCACATGTTTTGCTTCTCACTAAAAGCAGACACCAAAGAAAGGGACAAGCCCCTGAGGTCCCAAAATCTTTGCACACTTTCTATAATGTCTACAGGGTCATCAGGGGCATCACAAGTTCTAAAGATATCACTTTATTCTTTAAGGATTAAAGTAAGTGCTTAAGAACAAATGACATACTCTACATGGGGAATGCTTAGTGTTGAGAAATGTACACATATAAATATTCACAGATCAATAACATAAATTGTACATTCCCATCTTCCTGCTTTTGTTCCTGCTCTTCTCTGCCTGAAGAGCTCTGCTTTTCGCAATTTATACTTTTCAAGTTCTGGCTACAATGGCATCATATTTATGAAGATTTTCCTTTCTCCAGAACCATAAGCCAAGTGATTACTTTCCACCTCTGGAGGCTCCCATACCATTGTTTACGCTTTCCCAAGGACACATATTTTGCTTAGCACCATACAGTTAGCTTTTTGCCTCTCTTTTCCTCATCAAGTTGTAAACTCCTCTAGGACAGACAATTTGTTTATTATCCTTTGATCTTCACTGTTGCCAAGTACACATTTTCCCATGTTGTAGATACTAAGTATTTATTGAGTAAATGCAGTACCAAAACAATTTATCAACAGTGCCCTATAGTTTTAGATGCTAAAGAATGTGATAGGGGCTTCCCTGGTGGCGCAGTAGTTGAGAATCTGCCTGCTAATGCAGGGGACACGGGTTCGAGCCCTGGTCTGGGAGGATCCCACATGCCGCAGAGCAACTAGGCCCGTGAGCCACAACTACTGAGCCTGCGCATCTGGAGCCTGTGCTCCGCAACAAGAGAGGCCGCGATAGTGAGAGGCCCGCGCACCGTGATGAAGAGGGGCCCCCACTTGCCACAACTAGAGAAAGCCCTCGCACAGAAATGAAGACCCAACACAGCAAAAATAAATTAATTAATTAAAAACAAAAGTACCAATGCCACTGTGGATGTGAGGATTAAATTAGTCAATGCTTTAAAAAAAAGAATGTGACAAAAATGTATGAGCAGGCCTTCCTCCTACTGTACCTCTCTGGAACAGCCCCAGAGGCAAGCAATCACACCAGGCTACTAGGCCAGCAGATTCTGAGTCTTCAATATACTTTCACAAGCTCCACAAGCTTACTTTCACAAGTTTCTTTCAGGCCTCATGAGCCTATTCTCTTTCTTCTGAGACAGTTATCTTTTCAGCTGATGAGTTTTGTTTTTTTTTTACTGAAATATAGTTGATTTACAATGTAGTGTTAATTTCTCCTCTACTGCAAAGTGATTCAGATATATATATACATATATATTCTTTTTCATATTCTTTTCTATTATGGTTTATTATAGGATATCGAATATAGTTCCCTGTACTATACAGCAGGGCCTTGTTGTTTACCCATTCTCTATATAATAGTTTGCATTCAGCTGATGAGTTTTAACCAACAAAGTCAACACATGAAAGGGTTTGTGTATCTGTTCATTAATTAATTAATTTAATATATATATATTGAATATTTCCCATAAGGCACATATTGAAGGTGAAATATTAATGAACAGAAAACCCTTGTCTCTGAGCTCCTGATGTGGCAGGAGAAATAATGCTCCACGAGGCCAGGGATCATAGTGAACTTACTCCCTACTGTGTCCTCATAGATTGACATAGGTCCTGGCACACCTAGGGCAGTCAGTATTTATTAAATTTAAAAATTAATTACAAGTGATGTATTGTGTAGAGATGTGGGTAAAGCTGATGGAAAAGCCCATGGAAGGTAGGAATCTGCTCCACATGAGGGAACAGTGAAAGGAGTGGCTTCAGAAAAGAGAGGGTATCATTACTAAGTCTTGAATGATAAAAAGAAATTTTTAAACTGAGAAAGGGATAAGAGCAGCGAGGCTGAGAAAACAACATGGAAGATGTGAAAGTGTGTGGCAGGCCATCTGCTATGACCAATCAGTCTTACCATTCTTTGGGTTGGAGACTATTTTGAGAAGCTGATGACCACTTTGACCAGAAACAAAAATACACTGTAATATGTGTAAGAGGACGTTTTTCTACATAGTTTTAGCCAAGGCCCAAAAGTAAGTGTCACAGACCCTCATATTCCAAAGTTCCTATACCACCTATGCAGGATTTGCAAAAACTGGTTTTGAAATGTTTTGCTCACCATGTAGCTTGAGGTCATATAACAGTTTTGAGGGAGGAAGAGGATGTTATCACAAAGGAAGAGAATTGGGTGGGGCTGGGGTATTTCCCTCATTGCTTCATGTGGGGAAGGAGACAGCAGAGGAATGGGCAGAGTCAAGTGAAAGGCTGCAAGGGATACATTCATAGTACTTGGGAAACATAGGAGATAGGCTCTATCTCATGACAGAAATATAAAGACACTGAGTGACTGAGGCAGAGAGAGAAAATGGGGTGCACTTGGAGCGAGTGACTTTTCTCCCAAGAAATGGCAACACAAGAAGGAACTGGCCTGGGGTCCTTTTGAAAGAGACTCCACCCAAAAGTGTTGTGTTGGGGAAAGGACGTTGGAAAGCACAAGTCTCAGATGGACTTCTGAGGCCTAGAGGCTGAGGTGGCTGACTGGAGGAGAGAAGACGGCATTGAATATTCCCAGTGGTGGAACTTTCCAAGAAACTCACAAAAATATAGCAAGAGAGGGCTTCCCTGGTGGCGCAGTGGGTGAGAGTCCGCCTGCCGATGCAGGGGACACGGGTTCATGCCCCAGTCTGGGAGGATCCCACATGCCGCAGAGTGGTTGGGCCCGTGAGCCATGGCCACTGGGCTTGCGCGTCCGGAGCCTGTGCTCTGCAACAGGAGAGGCCACAGCAGTGAGAGGCCCGCGTACGGCAAAAAAAAAAAAAAAAAAAAAAAAAAATATATATATATATATATATATATATATATATATATATATATACCAAGAGAAAAAAGCCCAGAGGTCATCAATAACAAATCCTGATGATATCTGCTGGAGTCCCTTCCACAAATTCTGTCTCCCCTGGACAGCTTACTTAGCTAGTAAGAGGTAAAGAGCTGACAAAGTAAGTAGAGAAGAAGCCAACAGACGGTTGAGATCTAAAGTAGTACCAAGCTGGGCAGAAGGAAGTTCTAAATTAGAGAAGAGTTTGCAGTTTTGATTGTTACACTGGACTATAATGTCAGATATTTAAAAATCTGGATTTTGTAATGAAAGACTTTATTCAAAAGGATTATTGCAAGGTGAGGAAAGGACTATTGCAATAGGGAGAACACTCTGACCATGAGCTCTGCCAACATCTCAAGATTTAGGCAAAGAGTTTTTCTGTTATGGGAAGGATTAAACAAGGCTAGAAAGAACCAGGCATTGGGAAGTGGGATGAAAGGGTACTGTGACTGGAGAACAGGTCAAAGGATGTTTCATTTGAAGCCAGCCTACTCTCAGGAGAGGTCGCAGGAGGCTCAAACTGAGGATGGATCAAACTTCAGGGACCTAAAGGAAGAAGAAAAACTTAACCAAGTTTGGTTAATAAAGGGTTTTGTTCCTATACATCAGTGGGGACAAGTGGTTCACCCAGTCATTTACGAGGTAAAGAAATCGAATTTGCAGGCTCTGTGTCTGGCCTTGTCATAGGTAAACAAGTGGGAGGCATCCATTTTTCTTCTCTAAGTAAGATGGGGAAAGGTGGTAATTTTCAAAATGCTGTTTCCCAGAACACAAAGGAGTGTGGGAATTCCTTAGCCATCACTGATTTTCAGTAGCAAAGGGCTCAGGTAAAATTTAGCACTGTCAGGACTTTGCAATTTCTACAATAACATTGTAGTAGCTATGATTGGAAAGGGCCAAAAAATCTACAAAAGTTGCAAAAATTTTATCCAAGAGCAAGAAAAACTAGCCCCCTGGGAATTTTTGAAAGAATAGTGGTTCATTAAATCCCTTTGACTTCAGCTCATTTAATGTAACAATTACACATGTAAACACACAATTTTATGTTGAACTTCAGAGCTTTCTCAGACCCCAGGCTAAGTGAAGATCCCCAAACTAGAAGGTCTCAGCATGTACAGCAAGGGGAAACAGGAAGCAGAAGAGGCAGCATGCTTATCCAAGCAGCCATGATGGTTCTCTGAATTAGATAAGATATGAAATTTGCTTTCTGGGAGCTTTTACTCTAAGAGAGAGAGAGAGAGAGAGAAATATATATATATATATATATATATGCAAATTACTATAAAAGTAGAAATGTACAAATACTGTAAGAGATATAAAAATTCAGAAGAGGAATCCTCATAGCTCAACGAACTATGAGAACTCAAAGTAAAAGAGCATGATTTTTTCCCCTGAGAACATTTAGGAAAGGCTATATGAGTGGATAGCATAGAGCTAATCCTAGTCCAGTGTGGAATTAGAAAATATGGAGAGAGGAGGGCCCAGCTGCGGAGACAGGCCTTGAGAGGACCTATGTGAGGACTTGCAAGTAGCTGGAGCAGAGGACACAGGAAAAGAAGATGGGGGGATAATGTTCTCAAGGAGGTGGTGAACTGTGAATGCCACACGCTAATGGAGTTTAATATGATTTTATTCTACATGAAAGAGTAAGTCCCAGAAAATATCTGACAAGTAAATGGCATGATCAGATCTGTACTTCAAGAAATATAACTGCATTAATGTATAAAATAACTGAAGAGAGGACTGGAGTTAAGTTGGATCAATGCCACATTTGACATGCAAAGTCAATCACTTTTTAGCACCACTTTTTTTTTTTTTTTTTTGTGGTACACGGGCCTTTCACTGTTGTGGCCTCTCCCATTACGGAGCACAGGCTCCGGACACGCAGGCTCAGCGGCCATGGCTCACGAACCTAGCCACTCCGCAGCATGTGGGATCCTCCCGGACCGGGGCACGAACCCGTGTCCCCCGCATCGGCAGGTGGACTCTCAACCACTGCGCCACCAGGGAAGTCCCACCACTTCCTTTTTATCACAAAACTTTTTTCACTAATAACCATGAAATAAAGTAAATAATGATAATATACAGGAAAGAAAAGCTGCAATTAAGATTTTTTTCTATAACATTGTGGTATAATTATGCCACTAAAAAATTAAAAACAAAATCAATATTATATCAGTCATATATGTATGTAGACAGATAACCTTCTTAATGTCTTTAAATGTATTTTTGGAAAAAGGGAATATCATATCTATCTATCTATCTATATATATATATGTATTGGTCTGCCACAGTAATGAATATTAACATTAAAGTGTCTGTTAAGAGCCTTAATTTTTGCAACTTTATCAAAATTGAGATTCTTGCATATTCCTAGTCAATAGCAAATTTAGCCAGATTTGTCAATCTCTCTTCACTGAGTTGACTGAAGAACATATTTTATTACTTTTAATTCTGAAAATGTTCTTTCATATGAAGCAATCAATATTCTATGGGTAGTTACAGCTTAAATATAAACGATTCATAAAGATTTTATTTCACAATAATTTTAGAAAATTTAAACACAGATTAAAAACTCCAAATGCTCACATAGACTGACTCAGTGGAACTAACTCAAATTCCACTTTTTTATCTTTACAGACCTTGGGCTACCATTGTTTACTTTAGATCTACTGTTTAAAGGCAGGAACATGGTGGTGCAGTGGTTAAGAATCCACGTGCTAATGCAGGGGACATGGGTTTGAACTCTGGTCCGGGAAGATCTTACATGCCGCCGAGCAACTAAGCCTGTGCGCCACAACTACTGAGCCTGCACTCTAGAGCCCATAAGCCACACCTACTGAAGCCCACCCGCCTAGAGCCCCCACTCCGCAACAAGAGAAGCCACTGCAATAAGAAGCCCGTGCACTACAACAAAGAGTAGCCCCCGCTCACCACAACTAGAGAAACCCGTGTGCAGCGATGAAGACCCAATGCAGCCAAAATTAAATTAAATTAAATAAATACATTTTTAAAAAATAAATAAATGCAAGAACATGTAATATGACAGGGTTGGGAGATCCAAACCATATCTGAAGCATCCTTGAACTCTTACTACTATGAACTATGAACGTATTAAAGGAACAAAGGTATATAGCTTACTTTGCATGTGTCATGGGCAGACTGTATAAAACAGGAAGTTCTCTTAATTAATGGCTACATACAAGTCAATGTTTATTAAAAGGTAAGTAATACAAATGTGCTAATTTGAAGCTACCATAACTTGAACTTAACTGTTGAAATTCAATAGCAACAGCATCAGTTCTTTAGAATATATACCAAAAAGGATTTTTAAAGGAGAAATATTCTATCACTGATGTTGTTTAGAGTCATAAGTGTCTGATGTAATAACAAGTAAAGGATCTTTTAGTCATTTACATTGTTGCTTTAAATTTTCTACTATTTAAAATGCACTCCTTTATTAACTGTAACCAAGGCAACAGCTTCCACTGTCCTGCTCTTAAATCCTCCACAGAGAAGAGAAAGGAAAATGGAAACTGGCATTTCACTAAGTATCAACATTGTACTCAACAGTATGTTGTATTCTTATGTAGGAATAACTCTCTGAGTAAATTATTTTTTCATTTTAAGATGAAGAATATCAGGATCAATTGCTGAAGATTACATAGCAAAGTAAGTGGTGAAGTTGGAATTCAAACCAAGGTCTTTCTGACTCCAAAGCATACACTATCTCTACTCTATCACATTTTTCTTGATGGTGGGTGGGAGGGAAGTGAGTTTTAAGTCTGTGGCAAAATTTAGATGTCACTGGGGCTTGAGCATGGCAACATCAGGAGAATGGAGAGAAAAGCATGGTGGGGAGAGATGATACCACAGGGTCAAAATGGACCAAACTGGACAACATACTGGATGTAGGAACAATGAAGATGGTGAAATACAGGTTTAAAAGCCTGAAAAGAGCAGAGCCACATAATATCTGAGACACCAATATCTAGCAGTTGCCAATGACTGATTGAAATTACAATGAGATGAAGAAACTATCCATCCACCAGGACTCCTATTAGAGAGAGATCTATATGTAGGGAGTGAAAATTCAGATAAGCTGCTTGGCATGGATAACGGTCATTCTCTAGAAAAAATAGTGGATCACAAATTGCTTTCTAAGAATGGGTAGTCTAGTTAATCATATAACTTTTGCTTACTGAGTAGAAAATGCAAGTTTCGAGGCAGAGCTGAATTGCTCAGGAAGGCAGAGAAGAGGATACGGTAGCTGCTCTTTTCAGTGGCATGCATTTGGCCTATAAGCTCAGCCTCCCTTCTAAGTAAAGTATATGTATATATTTTTTAATATAATGGCTTGAAATGTCACCAGGTTACCAGGTTTCCAAGTATACCTACATTGGGTATGTGAAAAATAGAGAAAGAAAAGAAAAGAAAAGAAAGAGAGAGAGAGAGAGAAAGAAAGAAAGAGAGAAAGAGAGAGAGAAAGAAAGAAAGAAAGAGAGAAAGAGGGAAAGAAAGAGAGAGAGAAAGAAAAGGAGAGAAGGAAGGAAAGAAAGGAGAGAAAGAAAGAAAGAAAGAAAGAGAAAGAGAGAAAGAAAGAAAAGGAGAGAAAGAAGGAAGGAAGGAAAGAAAGAAAGAAAGAAAAGAAGGAAAGAAGGAGAGAAAGAAAGAAGGAAAGGAGAGAAAGAAAGAAAGAGAAAGGAGAGAAGGAGAGCAAGAAAGAAAGAGAGAAAGAAAGAAAGAAGAAAGAAAGAGAAAGAAGGAAAGGAGGGAGGGAAGGAAGGGAGAAGAAAGCAAACAAAGGCAAAGGTTTGCAAGGGCCAATCTGCACAGCCTTGCATGTAGACTCACAAACAATTTAGGGTCATTCTGTCATGCCATTTGAGTTAATGGCACCTTCCCAGGCAACATACTTCCCAGGATCCCAGGATGGCTCTTTATGACATGTATGTTTCTTTTTTCTTTTCTGTTTTTTTTTTTTTTTTTTTTTTGGCTACACAGCTTGAGGGATCTTAGTTCCCTGACCAGGGATTGAACATGGGCCCGCGGCAGTGAAAGCACACCAAGTCCTAACCACTGGACTGCCAGGGAATTCCCGTCTGTTTCTTTTCTTATGCGGATAGAATCCTGTTCCTTTTCTTATCTATTTTCCCCAATGGTCTTCACTGATAAGACTAGAGTAGGTTGTTTACCTCTGTAGCACTCTGTTACTTGTATTCTCATGGAGCTCCATTGGCCTCCTGTGGGGAGGAGACTGCACTGACATTAACTGCCACTATGGGGCAGCAATAAGCTATTTTCCTGCATATCTCAGAGTATCATTGGATTTCACAATCCTAGGAGGAAACATTTTCATTTGATATCTATTTATAATTCTTTTAAAAATGCTTTCATATGGCCAATTCTTTTATAATAAGCCTGTTTTATCTACTTCTTAAATCTGTATAAAATTTAAAAAATCATTTTCTACCATACAGATAAAAAATTTAAATACCTCGTATCTCAGTCTTTAATGGTATCCATCAACATGGCTAGATACAATAGTTTTAATCAATAATCTACAGGATTCTGAGAATTTTTTAAATTTTGAAAAACTTACTCTATCCCGCATCTTAAAAGTCACATTCTGCCTTTAGTCACTGAGAGCTAACATTTACTGAGCTCACATGTGACAAGCACAGTTAGAGGTCTTTGTATACACTGGCTTATTTAATCTTCACAACTTTCTGAGGTAGCTTTCATTCGCAACTCTTTTTCAGATGAGAAAACTAATGAGAGGTCAAAACATTCTAAAAGTAACAAAACTAATAAGAGACGTTCGTGTTACAGTCAAATAGTGTTGTCTGGCTCTAAACCCCACTCGCTGAACCAACACTCTTGTTCATAAACTGTAAGGCAGGCCCTTAATAACCATAAGAGTACAATCTAACAATTAAAATTCAATAAACTCCACTGTTGCACCACTGGAGCCTATGGACATTTTGGTCACATGACAGGTCTACAAAAATCAGAAGTTCTGAGACCCATCACTGAAATATGGAGCAAACTAAGAAAGAGAGGAAAGAAAAAACTACTTTGAAAGGGTTAAGGATTCCAGAAGGCACTAATAGCAGGTTTGCAATCAAGGGCCACCATAAAGAAGCAGCAGGAGAGGGGGAGGTAGTCTTGGTCATGCTGTGAGCGCACAAGTCTTTAGTTTAGAACTGTGTCAAACCACCCAGGAGCACAAGAGAAAGCTGTGTTTAAAGTTTGTTCCATTTCAGAAGGGACATGGTAATGTTTTTTTCTGAAGCCAGCAAACTGAAGATTAACTTAGAGCACTTGACTCAATAGTATCCATTTGAAAAATTGGACTGCGTTTTTGCTAACAGGGTTACTCAGAATAAGCCTATTTTTCCATCATAAAATAAAATAAAAATTACCCATACTATTTAGCAGCAAAAAGCTTTTGAACCCACCTCCCAAGTAAAACCACAACATTCTTCAATTCTGCTCTCTGGTAGGTCAGTCAATCTGGACTTAAAAAAAGGATGAAGAAAAAATACTTGTTTAAATATGTTGCTTCAACATTCAACTGCCTAATTCCTTTTACCCATTTGGAAGAGAGATCCATTTAGGCCATCCATGCTTTTTCATTCACATCTATGGGTATAACTTGGTTTTTTGGGGTGCTGAACAAAATCTCCCAGGAGCATGTCATGCCATTATTATTATTTTTTTTTTTTCCAAGCAGGAAAGCCAAATCTTGAGGTTTGGAAGAGCTGGCAATAATTTCTATGGCAAGTTGATCCAATCTGAAAATGGGCACTTTATTTTTGCATACACTACATCCTTTAACCACCCTTTCTGAATCCTGATTTATTTATGGAAATCAATGAAATCCAGGTGTTTCAGGATGAAGACTCGGAAATACTACTCAGGTGTTTAAACTGATTGAAAGGACACTGATTTTTGGTAATTTCTGATCTTCTGAAGAATAATTTCTATTAAACAGGAAGAACGTGAGATCGAGAAAAATGTAGAAGTTTTCCTTTTTCTCAAAGAAACTCAGCCTTCACCTTAAAAGCTACAACACTCTGCACAGTGGTTTCCACTGAGGGCCAGCCCAAAGGAGAAATTAGACTTCTCTTAAAAATCAGACTCAGCTGCTATTAGAGGAGGAGGAGAGCACCTTTCAACAGAATCAATCATTTTTGTTTTTAAAACAGTTTGATGATAGCACCAACTGCCTTCTCTCTATTTGGTATTAGTATTTCTTTTTAATACAAAGATACTCATTACATGACTTTAGAAGAAATTAACTTTTATAAGCACATTTTCTAAAAAAGTTTTCCATAATGATGACCTGGAAACTTTTTACAGATTTGCTCCAATTAACTCCACTTTGCATTCATCTGCTTATGAAAGTATTAATTCTCTTACTCATTCTGAATGCTGAGTGGATCCACTAGTTTCCTAATTTCTCTTAATCAAAGCTGGTTCTCTATAATCCACAATGTCCAGACTGTCCCTCTCTCCCCACAGATATTTTTCCTGAGCACTGCTGATTGTTTTCACAAAGGGAATCACAACACAGTGTCCTGGCTGCTCCAGCTTGTTCAGTACCCTCAATCAGGATGAAAGACATTTATTTTATGACTGTGGTTATAAAGAATCCAAATCTTTAGTCTTTCTGATTAAATGTCTTTCTTCACTTATTCACTAAATATTTTCAATCTCAGTGTAAAATCATGGAATTTCTAAAAATGATCAATGCTATTAAGGCTAGACTCCCAGATATTCTCTCATTTGAGATAAAAACAAAACTGCAAACCCAAATCCTTTGAAATAAAAGAATAGTTCCATTGTGTTAACTGTAAACACACAATAAAGTTCCAAAATAAAATCAACAGTCAATGGTTCAACCACAAGGCAACAAAGACCAGAGAGAAAAAACATAAGAATTTAATGATTCCTGTAAAAACATCCTATGTGAAAATACTGCCACCCACCATCATTTTTTTTTCTTTTTTTCCTCTTGCTAACCACGGCACAGTTTTTCAAAGAATTTTTGGCATCTCCAGATGATAAATTATGTGAATTATTGTTGGATCAAAATTCCTTTGAAATAACTGCAGGTGTTCAAGATCCTGTCAGAGCAAATGTATTTTAAGTACCCTGAAGACTCTGACACTCAGCCATTTCTCAGGCCTCTTTGAGGTAGAGCTCCTGTTGGGAGTGGCTTTGTTTAAAATTGGAGACATATGGAGAGCTACACAGTGAAGAGGGGAGGAAGCCTATCCAATTGGCACAGAATTAGAATCTAACTCCTGATTAAAGTCCATATTTGAGGCTCTTTACTTCTGCTGTGTGTTCTCCTATTTCTTCTTAATCCGTAGTAAAATGCAACAAGAGGATATCTCATTGCTAGGTTGGGAACAATAGTTTCTTAGCAACGTAATTTGGTTGAACATAATGCTATTAATTATAACGTGTTCTGCAATGGACAAATCATCTGTATTCACGTGTTATTTTCTTTGAGGTTTTGCTGTAGAAAAATGAACTTAAAGATACTGTTTTTTAATTTAATACAAGAAGTAAAACCTAGCAGATGTTTCTGCTTTTTGAAAAAAAAGATGAATGAATGAATGAAAAGTATCTTGTATTTTAAGAAAAAGGGAAGGGAACTAAATATATATAGTAAACTATAAGAAATGTTATAAGCATATTACGTCTTGTTAAAATCTTACATAATAGAAGATTATTATTGTTCACACTTGTCTATTAAGAAAATTGAGGGTCAAGATAGTCAGTTGTTCAATGCCACACAAATAACAAGTGACAAGAAGAGATTTTTCCAGCTTTGCTTCATTCATACTCACAGCCATTCTCTTTCCATTTTGCTCGTATTTCCAAAGGATCAACTTTAGGTTCATAGTTTACAGTTCATTGTCTCAACTGTATTTAGGTTAAACCATAATTGCTAGTATTCAACTATTCTTGACCAGCAAATATGTTACTTCCATATAAATCCAAGGCAAGCTTTGTTTTCTATGTCATTTCCTGCTTTCTCCATTATTTTTCCTATTCTTTTCATTTATTCTGTTGTACTTCTAACTTGTTAAGTTTAAAACGTAGCTCATTATTTTTTTCTGTTCTTTTTCTATTATATATATGAAGTTTATAAATTACAAGTACTTTGGCAATATTCCATTAATTTTGATAAAGAGTATCTCCATTATCACTTAGTTCTAAATATTTTCTAGTTTTGATTCCTTAATTCATAAGTTATTAAAAACTATGCTTTGAATTAATCAAATGTATTTGAGGTAATTTTATGGATTTCTAAAATTGTGCTGTGGTCAAATGTGGCCTTTATGATACCAGTTTCATAATATCATAAGATCTGCTTTATGAACCTAACCAACAGTTGATTTTTATAAACATTCCATGTGTACTTAAGAAGAATGTATACATCCGAATTGTCAGGTACAGGGTCCTATTGTTGATTATGTTGCTCTAATTGTCCATAACCATACTAATTTTGGTCTTCTTGATACTTGAAATACTGAGAGACAAGTGTATTAAAATGTCCCATTCTGATGAGAGAAAGAGAGAGAGACTGAGGTTTATTTTAAGGAATTGAGTCACACACAACTGTGGGGGATTAAGGCCAAAATCTGTAGGGCAGGATGCAAATTCAAGAGTTGATGCTGTACCCCTGAGCCCAAATTTCACAGGATAGCAGGCTGGAAACCCACTTCAGGTTTCTATGTTGCAGTCTTGAGAATCTCTTTTCTTCCAGAAACTTCATTGTTTGCTCTTAAGCCCTTCAACTGATTGGAAGAAGTGCAGGGTAATCTACTTTATTCAAAGTCTACTGATTTAAATGCTAATCACATATAAAAAATACCTTCCCAGCAACATTTAGCCTAGGTTTTGACCGAAAAGTGGGGATCATAGCCTAGACAAGGTGACACATAAAATTAATCACCACACTATGCTATTGAGTGATTACCATTTCAGTCACTCATTAGTGACTATTAGTGACTATTTACCTTTTCCTATGAATTTGTTTAAGTATTAAGTGACCATTTTTATTTCTAACAATATATACTTAATAAAAGCTAATTGATACACTATTAGGACTTTAAAACACTTCAGTTCCAATCACCCCACTCCTAATTTATAGCTTATTAGCTTATTTCTATCTTATATTTCAAATAAACTCCCAATGGATATTATCATTGTTGCTTTATAAAGTCATTTTTAAAGTTTTTATCCACCTATTTTAATTTGTATGTTCACTGTTAATTTTTGGATTTAGCACATTCATTCTGGAATTATTTCCCTTCCTTCTAAATGCGTCCTTTGGGAGTTCCCTTAGTAAGTGTCTATAGGTAATGTCATTTTTTTTTTTTTTTTGACATGGACCATTTTTGAAGTCTTTATTGAATTTGTTACAATATTGCTTCTGTTTTTGTTTTGGCTTTCTGGCCACAAGGCATGTGGGATTTTAGCTCCCTAACCAGGGATTGAACCCGTACCCCCTGCATTGGAAGCGAGGTCTCAACCGCTGGACCACCAGGGAAGTCCCAGTAATGTCCCTTATTTTGTCTGATAATGACTTTGTTTCCACACTCTTCTCTAATGATAATGTAAAACAATATGAAGTCCTCCTTTGACAGCTGTTCTCTGATCTCTGTTGATAATTCTGCTGTCACTCTAAACAGATTTGCAAATAATCTGTTTTTCTCTGAGTGTTTTTAACTTTTTAAATGTTTCTCTGTTTTACTACAGTTTTAATACATTGTATCTTGGTGTATGCTCCTTTTTATATTTTACTGGGATTCATTTTGATTCTTGTGCTTCTTTATTTCACCAGTTCTGAAGAAGTCTCAACTATTACCTCTTTGAAATTGACTCTCCCCCTATTCTCCCTAATCTGCTTTCTGGAACTCCAAGAAGACAAATGTTAGAACTTTCCATTCCCTTTTGCATATTGTATAATTACATTTTCATATTTCCCATCTATTCCTCCTGCAGTGCAGCTTTCTAGTTACTATCTTAAGCTCTGAATTCTAGTTTAACTCTGTCCACTCTGCTATTTTACCTCTTCAAGAGCTGTATTTTTATTTTTTAATTTCATGATATACTTTAATTTGTGGAAGCTGTATTAAGTTATTTTGCATGTATGTGTTTTTTGTAATATGTTTTTTCTCAGATTTTTATGCATTTTTCATATGCATAATTGTTTTTCATCTATTTAAACAATTTGAATATAACTATTTTACATTGTATATGAGATAATTTCAATGTTAGGAGTTCTTGGGGGACTGTTTTGTTGTGTCTTACTCTGCTCTATTTTTAGTTACTCTTCTTTATTGTGCTTTATAATTTGGGATTGTGAACTCATGTTTGAATGTCTGGGTTTTCCCTACAGAAATCCTACTTGGTCTGAGTTAAAGAGTTTTGTTTGCTTCTGTGAGGTGCCCTTAGGCACTGCCTTACCACTCTGGGATCATGGAGTAAATTTCTTGATTTGTGGTTTCCCTTAACTCTAAAGTGGAAATATTTCAAACCCAAAATCTTCATGGGAGCATGTCTATATTTTAAAACTAGCTCAAGGAAATTTTTCTTATTTCCTACCCTAAGTCCAGGCTGAGATGAAGGATTGTTCTTACTATCTCCCTTTGCTACCATGGATATTTTCCCCCAGTCTTCCTTTTCACTGAGAGCATGGCCTTCTAGTGGTCCTGACTTACACAGGAGTATCAATTCAAACTTTCCACTTTACATGACCCAAGGCCATATCTCCTGTGCTTCCTGTGATTAATAGAACCCAGGAATCTCAGCAGGATCAGCTACATAATTTGTGAAGCCCTTTGCAAAGTGAAAATATGGGGATCCTTGTTCCCAAAGTAGGAAAAAAGGTAAAATTAAAGTTACTAAAATATCAAACATTTTCCTTTCTTCCAGAATCTCTCTTTTGTCTGATCATTGTGATTTTCATTTGCTATTTAGTATCAGGCATGGGACTACTCGCTGGGTGAATGCAGATCCTCACAATCATCTCAGAGCCTGTCCTATGGTTTGGCACATGCAGCCTACCTTCTGCTAGGTTTCTCCTCCTGCCAGTCAGGGTTGGGAAAGTCAACTTCCACTTCGCACCTTCCACTTCACCAACCCATAATAGATGAGCAACACCCAAGGGAATACAACCGCTATACAGGAACACACTAGGATCAGGGACAGGTGAGTGGTTCACCCCTACTGCGTCACCCATTGAACCCCCTATAGCACTGCCAGTCCAGGGTGGGGACAGCCACTGCCATGTCCCCACCAAGTACCAGCCTTCTCTCATGTCCACACTCAGGCCCCCATTATAGGCAGAGGGCAATAGTGGTTGCTGAAGTGGGTAGGAAATAGAGGCCTTGTGGGGCCCAGAGTGCCCTTGTAGTGGGTTGCAGCAGGCTGTCACTGATTGGGGGTAGGGAGGAGGATGCCAAGTGAGGTCAGGGTTCTAGGAGTGGGGGACTGGGCAGCCAAGAACCTGTCCAGGGTATTTCAGATACATGGAATGTGAGGTTTTTTTGTGCCGTCAACCTAAAAACAGTATGTATCATTTCTTCTAATCTGGTCTCTGTTTTTGAAGTTTCTGGTTTCGTAGGGATTCATTCTACAAATCATTCCACTTAGAAGCCTTCTTAACTAAACATAGATGATTATTTTCCCCAAAATTTCTAGAACCAAGTAAGATTTTCCACTTTCCCTTTTTTTCCACTTTCATGTAAACAGTCATTTATAGTTTTCATCTCGACAGAAAAAATTCCTATCCCTAGAAAAGTAAACATTATATTAACATTAACATAAACATATATTAACTGTGGACAACATGAAATGCCTAACTAATAATGAAATGTGAACTTAAGCAGTTCTTCATAAAAGCATGTAATAAAAACATAATTCAAAATGCCATTAGACTAGCCTGTCAACAGTCACAAGGCACATATATTTTAAAATTTAGATACTTAAGATATTACTTTTTATGTATACACAGCCAATTCTTCTCAGTAATGAATAAAAAATTCAAGATAAACACTAAGTGAAGCATAAAACATTTGGAATTGATTTGAATTTTTTGCCCAGCTCTTATAGGAGGCTCTCACAATTCTCTATAGAAATTCTGATCCATGAACTATGTAAATTAGTCCTTTAAGTGAGGTTTACAGTTGAGGAATATACTCCAGAGACTGGGTTGTCCTCAGGGATAGAAACTCTATTCCAGACTATTTATTGAAAAAGCATATAAAATTTTTTATTAATATGTAGATATTCCCTGGGGAAAATAAAATACTTCTTTCATTCATGCTTAATAATTCCCTGTAGACAACAGAGAGACTGCTCTATCTATATTTGAGAAAGTTGAGTTTGAGTTGATTCTATTGGTACAGTTTTCTATATTATATTCTGGAAAATTTTTTATTTACAAATATCCAGGAATATCTTTATAATATGTGAAATTGTATATGTGATATAAATTGGAGTTTCATGGAGGGCCCTCTACATAAAAATTTACTGTCTTCAATATCTAGAAAACAACAATAATTGTTCAGATAAATACATTACAAATTTTGCCTTTTTATTTTCTTTACGGTGTCTTTAGAAGAGTTGAAGTTCTTTAATTTTGTTGATGAACAATATATCAATATTGTCCTTTTGTGATTTATGTTTTGGTGTCCCTTTAAGAAATCTTTGCCTAACCCTAGCCATGAATATTTTCCTATGTTTTCATTTTTCAAGTTTTATAGTTTAGCTTTTACATTGTTCTAGTTGTCTATTTCTGCATAAAACATACCACAATTTAGTGGCTTTGAACAACAACAATATTCATTTGGCTCATGAATCTGCAATTTGAGCCAAGCCTGGTGAGAATTGCTTATGTCTGCTCTACTCAGTGTCAGCTGGGACAGCTGGAAGGCCAGGGCTGAAAAATCATCTGAAGGTTCATTCATTCACATGCCTGGTGGTTTATACTGTCTATCAGTTGGGATCATAGCTGGGGTTATTGACCAGAACACCTACATGTGGCCTGGACTTCCTCACAATATGGTGGCTGGGTTCAAACAGCATCATGAACAAAAGAGCCAGAAAGAAGATGTCATACATCTTAGGACCTTGACTCAGAAGTCAGGCAGTCACCTACATTCTCTTCTTAAAGTAAATTGCTAAGTCTAGTCATATTCAAAGCTGGCCTACATTCAAGAAGACTCAGCATTTTGAAAGGAGGTTAACTTCACAGATGTTTTTAAAACCACTCTACACTTTTAGGTAGAGATCCATTCTGAGTTTTTGGGGGTTTTTTTCTTTTTTTTTTTTTTTTGAGTATAATACAAGGTAAGGCTTACAGTTAATTATTTTTCCAAAATGGATATTCAGTTCTAGCACCATTAGTTGAGAGGACATTTCCCCACTTTGAATTACATTGGAATCTTTTACAAAAATAAAATAAGCACATACGGGCAGATCTCTTTCTGGAATTACTCATGTGTCCTATTGATCTATATGACTATTCTAATGCCAATACCACTCTTCCTTGATAACTGCAGTTTTATAATGTCTTGAAATCAGTCCTCCAACTTTGTCCTTCATTTTCAAAATTGTTTTGGCTAATCTAGTCCTTTTACATATTCACATAAATGATAGAATCAGATTGTCAATTTCTAACAAAAAAAGTCCTACTGGAATTTTGATCAGATTTGCATAAAATCTATAGATCAATTTAAAGAAAACTGACATTTTAACAATATTGAGCCTTCCAATTCATGAACATGATATATTGCTACATGTATTTAGGCACTTTAAAATTTCTCTAAGGGTTGTTTTTTTTTTTGGCATATTTTCCATTGTGCAGGTTTACACAAATGCTATTATGTTTTTCCCTATTTTACATTTTAAATGCTTTTTAAAATTTTATTTTTAAAATTTCATTTACCATTTGTTCATTGCTAATATATAGGAATATGTTGATTTTTTTGCAATTTGATCTTGTATTCTGAAACTCTTCTAAATGCACTGAATAGTTGTAGTAGCTTTTTTTTATTTTTGGTAGATTCCTTTGGGTTATCTGTGTAATATTCCCTTCCAATCTGTATGCCTGTTACTTATTTGTCCTACTTTATTACATTGGCTAGAATCTACAGTACAATGTGAGTTGAAGTCTTGAGAATAAACCTACTTGCCATTTCCTGATCTTATGGGAAAACTTTCAGTTTTTTTTACTAATAAATGTGATGTTAGCTTTAAGTTTTTCATAGATGAGATAGATGAGAAAGAGCTTTTTTTGATAGAAAAGGATATAAGTTCTTTAATATATAAAGAGCTTTCATAAATCAGAATGACAAAGATGAATAACTCAACAGAAACAAGATAAAGTATATGAGGAGGCATTTCACAGAAAGAAATGCAATTGGCCAATAAATATAAGAAAACTGTGTTCACTATCACAAATTTTAAAAACTAAAATGAGATACATCTTCTACCTATTAGCTTGGTATAGATTTAAAGATATAGATATATTTTAAGAAAAACTGTATGTATTTAAGGTGTACAACATTATGATTTGATATATGTATACATAGTGAAATTATTACTACAGTCCAGCTAATTAACATATCATATACTCACATAGCGAAACCTCCTTTCTATTCCCAGTTTGCTGAGTTTTTAATGTAAATGGGTACTGAGTTTTGTCAAATATATTTCCAAGTAGCATTTATTGATATGGTCATATGACTTTCTCCTTAAGGCTCTTAATATGATGAATTATATTGATTATCAAAAGCTAAACAAACCTTGGATTCCTGGAATACACTCCATATGACCATTATATATTGTCCTTTTAATATATTAGCAGGTATACTTTGCTTTTATTAAGAATATTTATATCTAAGTTCAGGAGAGATATTTGTCTAATGTTTTCTGTTCTTTTAGTAATATCTGGTTTTGGACACAGAGTAATGTTGAACTCATAAAATGAGTTGGTAAGTGGTCCGCAACTCTTTTATTGCCTCAAACAGTGTTAACAGGATTGGTACAGTTTCTTTTTAAATATTTGGTAGAATTGACCAGTGAAGCCATCTTTCCTAGAGTTGTGTGTGTGTGCTGGAAAATTTTGAGTTATGAATTCAATATTTCAGATAAATACCAAAATGTTTAGATTTCCTATTTCTTCTTATATTAGATTTTGTAATTGGCATTGTTTAAGAATTTTTTCCATTTCATCTAAGTTGCCCCATTTTGTGTATAAGGTTGTTTATGGTACTGCTGTATTATTTTTATTGTTGTTAATGTAAGATACATCCTGATGCTTCCTTTTTCATGTCTGATACTGGTAATTTGTGTCTTCTCTTTCTTGTTCAGTCTAGCTAACAGTTTATCAACTTTATTGCTTTTATCAAAGAACCACCTTTGGGTTTCATTTATTTTCTCTACTTTGTTTCTACTTCACTGATTTTCTTATTATTTCTTTCCTTTTATTTATTTTTGATGTAATTACTCCTCTTTTTGTGCTTTTTAAGGTAGAAGTTTAGATCACTGATTTTAGATATTTCTTCTTTGCTAATAAGCATTTAAATATACATTTTTTTCTAACTGCATTAATGTAATCCATAAAATTTGATATGTTGTATTTTCATTCAGTTCAAAATACTTTTAATATCTTTTGTGATTTCTTCTTTGCTCAAAAGCTTATTTAAAGGTGTGTTATTTTCCAAATATTTGAGGATTTTCCAAATTTTTTTGTTATTGATTCCTAAAAATGCTTTGATCAGAGAAATTCTCCTTATGATTTCAATCCTTCAAAGTTTATTGAGATTTGTTTTATAATGCAGCACATTGACCACTTTGGTGAATGTTCAGTGTGTACTTGAAAAGAATGTGTGGTCTGCTGTTATTCAGTGAGTTGTTTTATAAATGTCAGTGTCAAGGTCAAGTTGGGTGAAGTCTTCTATGAGCTTACTAATTTTCTGTCTGCTTCTATTAATTAATAAGAAAGAGTGTTACATTTTCCAACTAAAATTGTGCATTTATCTATTTCTGCTTGCAGTTCTATCAATTTTTACGTAACATATATTGAAACTCTTATTAGATGCATAAATATTGGGGATTTTATATCCTCTTGATGAATTTACCCCCTTATTATTATGAAATGATCCTCTTTATTAAAAAATGTTTTCATAATTTAGGTGGTAGTTGAAACCAAGGTTTGGAATAATATGTGAGGGTGGAAGAGGGGAGTATAGAATGAGAAAAGACAGAAAGGTTAGCCATAGAACCCTGAGGAACACCAACATTTAAAGAGTTAGCAAAAGAAAAGGAGCCCATGACAAGAGACTAAAATGCAGCCAAGACCAAACTTGAAGAAGCACCATGAAAAAGTAGTGCTACAGAAACAAAAGAAAGAGAGAATTTTAAGGAGAGTATGTTTAATAGTATCAAATGTTTCTGAGCCACTATTTAAGATGCAGTCTAAAAATTGACAATAGAAGGCAGCTTTGAGGAGATTATGGATAATCCTAGCCATAAGTATTGCAATAATGAGTCAGATTCATAATGGATATCAAAGGAAGGGAAAAGAGCTCAATATCTTGAAGACTTATTAAGGGGAGGGTCATGTGATGGGAAAAATTAGATCATGTTTATGTATTGATAAAAGGAGAATCTAAAGGTACAGAACAAAGTGGAGACCGATCATGATCGCAGTGAGAAGAAAATATGTCTTGCAGATTAAGTTGACTGGAACAAGGAATGTAATATAATGCCAGTATTAATTGACATAAATCATAAAAATAGCATATTATCACTCTTAATAAACTTCAATTACGATCATTTGTACATCTCTTAAGGCACTATTTAACTTTATTTTCTTCCTAATTTTCATTATTGAAGAAATACTACTTTTGATACATCTGGCTTACAACAGAAGCACTCAAGATTTATCAATTATTTTCCTTTGGTTTCATCAGTTTCCTCTTTGTGCAGTGCTATGCCTCTCCAAACAAGGATGTCATGTTTTCCCCTTGTGCTAATGTATACAACATGAAGAAAGTATGTCTCCCAGTAACATTCTGCACATAAATTACATATTTTCCATCACTTCTAATTTGGAACAAAGTTTTGTTTTGGCTGACATAATCTAAATCTAAAATTTGAAGGACACCATAATTGCAACCAATTATAAAATGTTACTGGTAGAAGTAGAAGTAGTAACAAACCATGCATTTTTCTCATACACGTCAGTGTGTAATTTTTTTTTAACATCTTTATTGGAGTATAATTGCTTTACAATGGCGTGTTAGTTTCTGCTTTATAACAAAGTGAATCAGCTATACATATAATTTATACATATATTACATATTCTTTAAACAGCCTTAATGATGCATCTGATTCTTTGTTTAGAGGGGTGGAGGCACTCTTTGCTAGTTACTAAAATGCTGCTCTAGTGTTTTTCATTTTCAAGTCACAGATAAGCTTGAGAACCTGACAGAAATTATGCTCCATGTTCCTAGAAGAAATGCATATGCCTACATATATGTACAATTTTGCATATGTTTTTAGAGTTAAAAAAGCACCTGATTTAGGGGAACATAAACTTCTTTCAACATTGATGGTAATGTCAAAGGAAAAATAAAAAGCATAGTATAGGTAGCATAGCACCATAATTCACAAGCATGAGTCTTAGTTTTGGAGCCAGTTAGATTTTGATTCAAGTCTAATACCTAGTACTTAGCACTAATTAGCGGATGCCCTTGGCTAAGGTGCTTAACAACTCTTAGCTTAAGTATACTCATAGGTAAAATGGGGTTGGATCAAGGATTAAAACAGATAAAAAGTAAAGTACATGGCCAGTACATATAATCAGTGTTTGTTTTAAATACCAGGAAAACTACTTAAAGGAATGGTTCTTAAAGGCATAAAAATTTTTAATTTAGATTTTCTTTTCACATTCACATCTGTTAGGCTTGGATGAAAAATCTAACAGAAAGTTCATCTCAAGCTTCAACTTTCTAATTGCAGAGTTGAATGGACGAAGCATCACTGTGTTAGATACACACTGCTTAGGTAGAGCCCAGCTCTGATGTGGCAGGGGCAAACTTCTAGGGGTCACTCACGGTCACCAAGTGACAAGGGGCAATTAATGTCAGGGAACACAATTAATCATTATTAGTATTTCAAGTATCCCATAGAGTGATGTGTTTTAAAAGGTTGTTCCCAATATTAGTGAATCAAAAGTTAATAAACTGAAAAGATGTTTACATTGCCAGAAAAAAGACACACATATATATTTCATGAACAAGATAGGACAACTGTAATATAATTTTATCAAATGACCTGAGTCATTCTCCTATGTTTCTATCATCAAAGCTAAAAATATATATATTTTAGATTTTAAAATGTATTATGAGGTAACATTACAAGGGTAATCCTGGTCACAAAGGCAATTCATTTTGGCTCATATTGACATATTTGGCCTCTTACAGTGGTATTCTCCCCAAAAGCCCTGTAGTCTGAGGCACAGCCTCACTAAAGAGGGGGAGGCTTTAATTTGAATTTCCTTGTCCCTTCTCTGATTTCAACCAACAACAGATTTTGAAGACTGTGTGCTGACCTTGGAACATAAGTCTAGACAGAACACTAAAAATTGCCTTTAAAAGGTGCCATGAACAGTATCCAGATTATCATCCCTTGAATAGGTTAGACAGTTTATTGTGCCAAAATCCTTCTATGTGTGGTTGTACCGAAAGCAGGTGCTTCTACGGAAAATATATCCAAGACCATTTCTGTCTCAGTTTACTTTGAGCAAAGCCAGATTTTAATTTTAAAAGTACATGCTTAGATGTCTCTAAGATGTTTTACTGACTTAGTATCCAAGTAACTTCTGACCGAGGTTAAGGGAAGGTATCTTTCTCTGAGGATCCTTATCATTTTAAATGTTTTAGGAAAACTCCACCCTTCTGAAATGGAGTTCTGTTCAGGGTATGAAGATTTTAAGGATATTTGCCTCCTTGCCAGTGTTATTATACAACTATTTTTTATTTAAATTACAGATTATTTTTTGTCTCTTTCTCCATGAGAGGCTGGCACCAGATCATCCCCTGAGTAGAGCAGACATTCCAAAGGATGTACTGCCAGCAATAATGGAAAGCTGGATACAACTGAATGGTATAAAATGGTACCTGAGATGCTTAGAAAACTGTAAAGTTTAATGCTGCACACCCGGGGCAGATGCCAACAACCACAGCTGTTGTTTACACATAAAAAATATGAGTGTGTGTATGCTTTTAAATTCATGGCTTCTTTTTTATTTTTTGCTTATGAATCTCTGGACATCTGTCTTTTAAAATGTCTTGTTTATAGGGTCAACAATTTCTGTCTAATGAGATGGGCCAAAAGACCTTTAATCACTCACAGACTCACAAGGAAAATGATAATGTGTCCCAAATAAAAGATTGAGTGGAATTATTGCTAAAATATCTTAAATGTTCTCCAATAACATTTGCCAAACATAATTTATAATACTGACTGGATCTTTCGTCCCCTTAGAAGTTGTACACTCATTTGAAGTAAATGTATATCATCGAAGCGTTTTGAAATTTCAAAATGTTAAGCTTTTATTGAAAAATGTTATGAAGAAAAATATTAAGAAACAATTTCCGTAATTTAAACAAATGGCGTGATGCATTCACCGGACACCCAACCACTGTAAATAACATTGCGCATATTGAAGGACACATGATTCAGGAGATGAAGCAAAATCCTACTCTCCCAGAAAATCTGTGTTTCACAAGGAAGGAGACTTAACTTTTCTGGAAGCCTTGGTCTTTGCACCTTCAAAGGTGATTTGATTATTCATTAAGCAACAGTGCCTTAAATCACAGAATTGTGGTGAAGAATAACTTTAAAGCATAATGAAAATGTAAATTTCCAAGGCCTTGAAGACGAACATAATTTACATAATTTCATAAGAGAAGGAGGGTACATATGGACATACCATGCAAAAAAATTGTAAAGAAACAATAACATGAATTGATATTACACTTTGGGAAGCTATCCTTCTTAAATGAGACCTTGAATTGGGAACAAAGACCCTGATACCGGAGGACCAACTATAGTGTAGCTGATTTAAAGCAACAGGGGTTTAAACAGTCACAATATATTATTTTCGGTAAGTACACTTCTGGAATGTTTCAGTTTGGATTAAGCATCCTGAAACATGGATTTAATTAAAGGAGCCCTTCAGATAATTATGGGACTGATTTTCAAAGGCATGCTAGATGATTCAGATTCCTAGTAACATTTTGAGCTGCATCATTTAAAGCCTGGTCTGGAAGGGCTATCCTCTGAGAATTTACCATTTTCCAAGAACTAAAGAAATTTCCTGGCTGAATGTCTAGAAGTCAAAAATTGGGATTCTGAGCATCTTTATCGTAAATACTATCAAGTTGGAGCAACTTTTATGAGTCTCTTAGGAAGGCCTCAACAGATACGACTGGTATTTGACAGGACAAGGCAACATACAATTTTCCAGAAGCTCGCTAAGAATTTTGGGACCCCTTTCAAAATTCTGAACAGTGACGAGACTCCTATGGACACTCAAAACACTAAAACCTCTCTGCACAAGGAAAGGTAAAAATAGTGCTCTTCAAAAGGAAGTTTGTGGACCGCCCCCCTCCCAGGAATGGGAAAACAAGTTGTTGGGGTCTGGAAAGAAAACAGTACAATTTCTATCTATATTTACTTTTTAACCTATTAAAAAAAAAAGTTTATGTATCCATTTAGTATGCACCTAATAGAGACGAAGAGTACAGGAGCATATGGATGTAATGTAAAAATGGATATACATACGTTTAGACACATGATCAACAATGTTTGTCTAAACGGATATCACAGATTCTGAGGCAGCCCCCCATTCTAGGACCTCTTAGCCATCTCAGTATGTGGGGTATCAAGTCAGTGGGCCTGCTGCCTGCTACTGCCTGATGGCAAACTGGGGCAGTCAGCTGTCCTGCTGGATACAAATCTGGTGGGTTGTGAACTCATTCATCCATTCAACAAATATTTACCAAGCACCTATGAGATCTAGGGATGAAAGAGTGAACAAAGAAGGCACACCTTCAGCTTTTATAGAGCTTATATTCAAATAGGGAGAAAGATAAACAAGCAAGAAAATGAGGAAAACGAGGCAGCATCACATTCTCCTGACTTGAGACAGGGGCATTACCTGTGTGATATTCCTGCCAAAAATGTTGAACAGGACTCTAATCATGAGAAAATGATTAAAAACATTAAAATTAAAGGGTATGTTCAAAATTGTTAATAAAGTGAAAGACAAAAAGAAGCTGGGGAACTGTTCTAGATTAAAGATGACTAAAGATATAATAACATGTAATACGTGATTCTTGCTGGGATCCTAGATTGAAGAAAAAATAGATATAAATAAAGTTATTGGAACTGAGTAATTTAAATATGGACTGAAGATTAGATAATAGCATGGGACCAATATAATTTTTCTTGAGTGTGATAATTTTATTGTGATTATTAAGAGAATGACCTTGTTCTTGGGAAATGCACATGGAAGTAGGTAAAACCAGGTGAACAGTACAAGGTGTTGATTGACCTTTCTTGCAGCTTTTCTATAAACTTGAAAGTTTTCGAAATACTGTAGGATAAGTGTGTGTGTGTGTGTGTGTGTGTGTGTGTGCATGTGCGTGTGTACAGAAATGTAAGGGGATAAAGAGCAATGAGGATGGAGGTAGGGGTATTGTTTTATGTCTGTGATGAGAGAGACCCTCTCTAATACACTGACATTTGAGCAAAGATGAAGTAGCAGGAAGAAGTGAAGAAGCAGACCATGCAGCTATCTGTGAAGCAAGAGTTCCAAGCAGCATACCTGCCATACTTGAAGAGCAGAAAAGAGGTCAATGGGACTGAAGCAGAGTGAATGAGAGGGACAATGAAAAGAGATGAGGTTAGAGAAGTAGCTGGAAGTAAGATCATTGCTGAGCCTTACAAGGCATGATGAGCACACTGGAATTTTACTCTATGGAAGGAAATTGTTGCAGGTTTCTGAACTGAAATATGATGTGGTCATATTTTGATTCTACTGTGCATGGAATTGTTTTCTTAATTTAATTTTAGGATTATTCATTGCCAGTATACAGAAATACAGTATACAGAAACCACTGATTTTTGTGTATTGATCTTGTATTCTGCAAACTTACTGAACCCATTTATTTGAACCCATTTATTAATTCTAGTAGTTTTTAAAAATAGATGCCTTAGAATTTTCTAGGTATAAGATTATGTCATGTGCATAAAGAGTTTTATTTCTTTCTTTTCAATCTAAATGATTAGTTCTTTTTCTTGCTTAATTAATCTAGCACCAGCTAGAACCTCCAATATAATGTTGAAATGAAGTGGTGACTGTGAACATCTTCATATTTTTCCCTATATTAGAGGAAAGGCATTCAGCATTTCACCATTAAGTATGATGTAGGTTTTTTGTAAATGTATTTTTTCTGGTTAAAGAAGTTCTATTTTGTTTGTTGAAAGTTTTTATTATGAATGGTGATTGGCTTTGTCAAATGTTTTCTCTATACCTATCAATTTTTTTTTGTCTACTGTAATCTATTTTAAGAGGGACACATTTATGGCTTTTAGGGAAGGCTGGGCAGAGTAAAACAGGAAGACCTTTTAGAAAGTGATTTTATAATAATCCATGCAACAGATTGTGATGGGTTGGACTGCGGTGGTAGCAGTGGAGGTGGTGAGAAGTAGGTGGATTTTGAGTAAATTTTAAATATAGAGCCAACAGAATTTGCTGATGGATAGGATATGGTATATAAGCAGAATAGATATCAAGAATGACTTTGGTGCTACGGTTCTAGGAGTTTTTTTGTTGTGGTTTTTTGAGCAAGGATAAGGATGGAATTTCCATTTACTAAAATGGAGAAATTATTTTAAATATAATTTATTTTTACAGCAATTTTAGGTTCACAGCAAAGTTGAGAGAAAAAACCAGAGAATTCTAATATGCCCACTCCGACATATATAGCCTCCCCAACTATCAACATCTCCTCACCTGAGTGGTACATTTATTACAACAGATGAACCAACATTAATACCATTGTCAATAAAAGTCCATAGTTTTAAATTAGGGTTTACTCCTGGCGTTGTAGTTCTACGGGTTTTGCCAAATGTACAGTGACGTGTATCCACCATTAAAGAATCATATAGAATAGTTTCACTGCTCCCCAAATCCTCTGTGCTTCACCTAGTCATCCATTTCACCTCCCTTAACCCCTGGAAACCACTGATACTTTTACTGTTTCCACAATTTTGCCTTTTCCAGAATATCATATATTTGAAATCATACAGTATGTTGATTTTCATATTGGCTTCCTTCATTTAGTAATATGTACTTAAAATTCCTCCATGTCTTTGTGGTTTGATAACTCATTTCTTTTTAGTACTGAATAATACTCCATTGTGTGGATATAACATAGTTTATTTATTGAATCACCTGTTGAAGGACATCTTAGTTCCTTCCAATTTGAGGCAATTATGAACAAAGCTGTTATAAATATCCACATGCAAATATTTCTATAGATACAAGTTTTCAACTAATTTGAGTAAATACCAAAGAGCATGATTGTAGGATCCTATGGTCAGAGTATATTTAGCTTTAAGAAACTGCCAAACTGTCTCCCAAAGTAGTTGTACCATTGTGCATTCCCACAAGCAATGAATGGGAGTTCCCGTTGCTCCACATTCTTGCCAACATTTGGTGTTGTCAGTGTTTTTGATTTTAGTTATTCTAATAGATGCATAATAGAAATTATACACACACATGCGAGCACACACACACACACAAATTTAAAGTCAAGAATGAATAATCAAATCATCACCTTTTGGACTCAGCAACTTTCCACAGAGAAATCTATGCAAAGTTGAATCCCGTCTCATTGTGTAAGATGGGAGCACTGTGAGATAGTCCACTCTCTTAACTACAAGTGAGAAGTCATGCCAGAGTTACAGGTTTGAACAGTAGTGCTATCTTATATAAGCAGTAAGACACAAATGATTTACATGGTCTGAATAAATTTACACTGTGGTGCCACTGTGTACATGTTCTTTAAATAATCTCCTTACATTTTTAGGGTTCTAACAGAACATCTTGTAAAGGCATGTTATAAAGATCTGCAACGTTTTCTTTTATGATTTCCAAAAGCATCCTTAAAGGACCTTAAAGATATTTAGACGGAATCTCTCATTTTCTACCTGAGGCATCTGAGGCCCAGAAAGTTTAAGCAATTTACTCAGCTTGTGCTTTGGGTAACTTGCTGTAGAGCAGCTATAAGAACTCTACTCCACACCCTTTCCATTTTACCATTGTGCCCCTTGAAATGAACTGTCAATAGTGCTCTTTAAGTTGCAAATTCTGCTTGCCCTTCTTTTTTTTTAATTAACTATTTTTATTTATTTATTTATTTATTATTTTTGGCTGCATTGGGCCTTAGTTGCGACATGCGGGATCTTCATTGAGGCATGCAAGATCTTTTTTTTTTGTTGCGGCACACGGGCTTCTCTCTAGTTTCGGCGGGCTACCTCTCTAGTTGTGGCGTGTGGGTTTTTTCTCTCTAGTTGTGATGCAAGGGCTCCAGAGCGCGTGGGCTCTGTAGTTTTGTAGCACGCAGACTCTCTTGTTGAGACGCACTAGCTCAGTAGTTGTGGGGTGCGGAGTTAGTTGCCCCGTGCCATGTGGGATCTTAGTTCCCCAACCAGGGATCAAACCTGCGTCCATTGCATTGGAAGGCAGATTCTTTACCACTGGACCACCAGGGGAGTCCCTGCTTGTCTTTCTTGCCTGAGCAATTACAACTTACCTACAGTCTCCTATTCTGTTCCATAAATGTTCCATTTCCTTTCAAAATGATAAAGCTTCTACTTATAACAGGAAAATTGATGACAGTGAAGAAAATCCTAAAATCATGACTATTGGTAGAATATTTTCACAAATTTTAGATTCATGTTCCTTAAATAAATTTCAGAACCTGTAATCTGTGTATCTGAATTGTTAAAGATTTCCCCACCTCTCTTTTTCTGTCATCCCCTTTTCTTAAAAGCTGTAAACCTTCCTTTCCCTTAAGTGAGCCCTGGTGTCCTGTCTATGCTTGGGTCCCTTCCTTCTCTAGCAGACTGTAAGTTCACAAAGATTCATACTCTGATGGTCATGTCTATAGACATCTGCCTTTTACGTTACCTTTCTTTTCTAGATTTATATACTTCACTTTATGCAAATCCTGAGATTCTAATCTACTTAGAGTTAACAGTGTACATTAGATCCTTCACCTAGTAATAAAAAGAAAATATTACTTCCACATCAGTTATAAAATAATAGGGAATTATATTAGCAAGAACAGCAGCAATTCTCTGTTATTAAGGAAATTAAAGAAACTGGCACCTGAACAAATATAAGAAACATACTGTGATAAGAAATCTATTAACAAAGATGCAAATTAATGTGCTCAAATATGAGGTTGCTGAAGTATTGGGATTTATCACTAGGAAAATATAGAGGCAAATTGCCATGGATAGCCTCTGGGTAATTAAAAAATAATAAATAAACAAGGAGCCAGCAAGTAACTGTGAATGAGAAGATGCAGATGTTTCATAGAAATAAAACATTGTCTTAATGTTGCTGTAACTGTACTTAAACATAGTAAGTCTACACAATGACAGATTGTCCCAAGACACTAATGGAAAAGAGGTTATCATTATGAGATATTTATGATAGTGAGGTTCTGCCTCAATGTCTAATTGAAATACAAGACATGATATATGTTCAGCAGATATAATCATACTAAAAATGGGACTCAAACATAAAAAAATATGATGCTACTAGAGGTGAAGAGGGTGGGTTTTATGAAGATATGAAAAAAAGTTGGATTAGAAATGAAAAATAAACCAGTTATCTTAGATATTAGTCACTGACATTTAGTTTTATCTTATTCACTTAGGCTATTTTGACTAGTCATTCGGGCTATTCTGTATATAACATCCAATGAGTTCAATATTTGAACTTTTAAGAAAGTAAAATGACAATTAAATTTTGAAAATATAAATAGATACTGTAGGTTTATTCCTGTGATAGACTTCTAAGTATGTATCACTATTCTAGACCGTTTAATGTATTTGATTATTGAAAACCAGCATTTAATGCTGTATTGGGTAGAGTTGTATTCAATAAGTTGAAACACAACTTATTCTGGGGATATAATACTAAAACATTATTTTGTCTCCCACTGTCTCTTAATTTTATTTGGTGGGGCTAGGTTTTCCCTGTCCTTGGAAGTAATAGTCTCAAGAGAGATGTTAGAATGTCCAGAACCTTTTAATAATTAAAACTCTGATTTACAATTAAGGCATCTTCTGCCCTTTCTGTAGCCCCTTCTCAGCTCATAGACATATGACAGTATCTTCAACTGCCTTCTGCAAAAATCTGTTCATCCCTCAGTCTAGGGGATGCCCTCTTAGGACCTTCCTTGTGTTGACTTTCATCTCCACACCTTATTCACGGGTAACATCCCCTAGCCCCAAGAAAATCTGAAAGCAAGACCTTGAATGAGGCCACTCTCCATTGCTAATTGCCAGCATGATGCCTGATATCACTCATTCTAGGGATTTCACAGGTGAGAGTAAGACGTCACTCTTAGAATGGTCTCATTAAAACCTCCTCTCTACATCTGATACTTAAGAGGCAATACAGCCCCATCCCTACACCTTTGAGAGGAGAGATGGCTATTCACAGCACCCAGTGTTCTCTCCTAAGAAATTTTCTCCTTGTACCCTCTCCTTAAAGACCGTTTTCCCAAGCTTAATGTTAAGAAGTAGTAGCCTCTCTCCTACAGTATCCTACTGAACACTCACTGCTACAAAGCCAATCTCTGCCATGGTCACACAATTTGGCTTCTACCACATGGGTGGTTACCAGGAATCAAACATTCTGCTACAAAACCTATTATTCCTGTGACTATGAAAACAAAGTTTTGTCAAATATTATGTAAACCAGTGAAAAGTGAATGCAAAAAATCATTGCTTCTTTGAAAGTTAGTTAAGTAATTTTTCAATAATGGCAAGTCACTATTAAAAAGATATTGTTAATTTAAGTGTAAGTGATAAAATGGAATAAAATTGGAACAAAAATGCAGAAAGATTCTGCACTCAGATTCCGTCACAACTCTCTTTAAGTTCTCGCCCCTCTTTAAAGAAACTAAACCTGAAACTTATATGCTAGGGAGCAAAATGTCCTCATGTATTTAATGAACACCCAGACAATGTTCAGCTTTCTTGCTCTGCTCTGGTTGCCTCTGAGAACCAAACTGAATTCTAATAGCACTGTTTCATCTCCTATGAACCACAAGCAGAGCGTGGATTTAGGTTAATATTCCTCTGCACACAACTTACTGAAAAATAAGATTATTTTTGACTACTGTCAGTTTAACTTATTTTGCTGTTTCTCCTTTTCTTAAATAATTCTTGATATTGATTTAGATCTAGTATATGTTTTTTATATTTCTTAATTTTTACTGACTGTTGAGAGATGAAAAAAATTTTTTTACATGTCTAAGTTTACCAGTTTTCCCTTGGAAAGAGAAAACCAAATTGCCCATAGCCAGGTAGAAACCCAGTTTCCTTAACTTTGATGTAAGTTTACTGAAAAAGTAAAATTCAAGATCTCAGAACTTCATATCAGAGATTCTAATCCTTGTGTCTAATCTGTATTAGCTAGAGTAAGTAACTTAACTAGTAAATAAATCCTCAAATCTCAGTGGTATACAAAATATAAGTTCTTCTGTCACTCATACAGAGTTGAATTCTGAGTTCTTGGTCAGCATCATCCAGGAACCAAGGCTTTTCCCATTATGTGGCTCAGTCTTTCCTTAAGGCCTGGGAATCCCCTGCTGGATTTTCTGCATACACCCAGGAAACCGATGAAGAGAATTAGAATGGGAAATAGTACAAGAAGTTTTAATGGACCAGGCCTGAAAGAGGTATACATCAATTCTATCCATGTGGCATTAGACGGAATTCAGTTGCCTGGAGACATTAAACTGCAAAGAACAGCAAGATATATAGGACAGCTGTGTGTCCTGGAGGAAAAGGAGCAAGTATGAGTGAGTAGCTTCTACAACAGAAGTCCTCCATTGTATATAATGTTTCCAACACATGGTGACAAATTTATCCTGTGTCATGAAATTTAGAAGTAAATGTGAGGAGGTAAGAGGAAAATTTTCTCCCTTCTGAATTATATTGCTCTCTTTAACATAAAGAATTAAACTGAATTTTTCCTGTAATATACTATAATATATTCTGGATTATTGCTATCAATGAGCAAGCTATTTCATGGCTATAATGCACATTGAAACTCACCTTCCATAGTATTACACATGTAGCTATATAGTAATATATAGATATTACTTCTATAGGAGTTTTTAAAAATGCTCAGAAAATATGACCTCTTAGGAAAATAAGCCCTGGGTAAAGATGATTTTTAAAGCAAATTTCATTGTTATTACTGATTTTCGATTAAAGAACTGTAAGTTGGTGGATTGACTTGTTTGAATTTTTTAAATGAATGAAAAATAAAAAGGTTTTTATAATATTACACAAAGACACTTACATATTACAGAAACACAATCTGTTTATTTTAGACTCTAGAAGACTGCATGAAAACCAAATGTGATATGAAAATAATAGAATAATAATTAAAAATATGGAGAATATACTTCATGCAGGTTCATCCCAAGGAAAACCGAGCGAGAATTACATAAATTCGAGCTCTAAAAACATTCTTTTTAATTTATAATTTGGAGTAAAATAACCAAACCCAATTTGATGAAAATATTCAAAATGACTAACTTAAGATGTTTCACTAAAAATTCTTTAAATGTCCCAAGAGAACATAATGTTTTAAACTATAATCCAGAAAAACTTTAAACTGTGAAAGAAAATATTGCAATTGTATATTTCTAATATTTTTAACTAATATCCAGTAAAAGGACATTATAGATCAAATAGCTTTAATGGACTCTCTTTATGGAACGCCCCTGCTACAGTCCCTTTAGAAGAAAGATAATCTATTTGTCTTTCAGTCTTCTTTGAATGACCTCTTGAGAACAAAGAAAATTATGCCTCTTTGGCTGCATTTTAAAAAAATCATTTTCCAGTCAGTAATGCTTAATTCCCCTCATCCATTTATTCATCCTAGCACAAACCAAGAATATTCTGGCATATTTCAAAACTAGAGGGCTGGATGGGGAGCATCTGATAGTTTGTTCTTTGGAACCGTTATCATCACTGGTGGAATAATGATTCTTTTGACCAGAAAGGTTGGGGAACAAACTGTAAAGGCCTGGGAAACAGAACTGAATTCAAGCAAAACACTGTAGTAAGTGAGATTTATGTCTAGCATTCCTGGTTGTTTCCCTTTCATTATTTAACCTCTTTAAGTCCCTCACTGTGAGGCTCAGCTTGGATGTAACTTCAGACAGTGCACCACAATCTGGACCTTTTCTTCCTTTGTTCTTTCATCTTGGGTTCCATTTCCTCTAGCTCTCTTTGTTATCCTAGATGACATGTACTAATATAATCAACTAAACTTCAGTATATGTTAGGGCACATCAGTGCCTCTGTGTGTCACTCCACCCACAACCATTAGTATTTTAACAGAGATCTGTAGGATATGAAAACTTTTGTCTCTCTCTTGGCAGCTGATAGAGAACTCTGAAGGCATAGGTATAGGAGGACCACTTCACAGCCTTCAAATTTGAACCATATCTGTGCCACAGTTGTGGCCTTCTTCTTCCATAATGGGCCATTATTTTATTAATATTTCCTCCCTAATATATAATGGGAGAGTGGGTTTATATGAAGGGAACAATCTCCTATTAGATATTTACATAATTCATATTGTAAGAAGACTAGTTATTTTGTTACTTTAGATTACTCCTTGTTTTAGATGATCTTCTTAAGATGATGGTCACAATCTCAAATGCCATTAGGAGCTAGATAAGTGAAGTGAATGTGTGATTCTGGCAGTACACACTTCTACTTAGAAGTATTTAAAATCAACTGTCTTAAACATTATGCTGACTGAATTAAACATGCTTGCATCCTCTGCTGAAAGGCCCATAACAACAAAGCCACACCTCTGTGGTAAGAGATAGAATGCTTAACAGGTGGATGAAGTAATGTTTTAGATTCTTGACTTTAGGACATAAGAATTGAGGTCCCAAGGGACACAGAAGTTACTCCATCTCCCCGATCTTAATGATGGAAGAAAAATCGAGCTATCCAATCTGTAATTAAGAGAAGAGAGCTAATATCCAAATAGTACTATTCTATGTTTTAATAAATATATTATGTATAAACAGATGGTGAGATTATGGGGTTTTTAATTTTCTTCCAATGTAATCTTTTTTTAATATATTTATTTGTTTATTATTTATTTATTTTGGCTGCATGCAGTCTTTGTTGCTGCCTGCGAGCTTTCTCTAGTTGCTGTGAGCGGGGGCTACTGTTCGTTGTGGTGCGCAGGCTTCTCATGGTGGTGGCTTCTCTTGTTGCAGAGCATGGGCTCTAGGCACGCGGGCTTCAGTAGTTGTGGCATACGGGCTCAGTAGTTGTGGCTCGCAGGCTCTAGAGCATAGGCTCTGTAGTTGTGGCACACGGGCTTAGTTGCTCCGTGGCATGTGGGATCTTCCTGGACCAGGGCTCGAACCCATGTCCCCTGCATTGGCAGGCAGATTCTTAACCAGTGCACCACCAGGGAAGTCCCTCTTCCTTCTAATTTAATCTCATTTTCAAGTGTTACACAGTAAAACAGTACTGTTTTTTAAATCAGAAAACAATGAAGTCTTTGTTTATTAAGATCAATGTTTACAAGACAACGTTTATTCTAATATCTTTATAGGACCTTGCCCAAATGGTAGGCATTATGATCGTTGTAACCACAGGGATGTGAGGGCCGGGATGTGAGGGCCAGGATGTGAGGAAGTTTCCTGAAAACTATGGGTGCCTGCACTTGACTCCAGACAGAATGCAAAGTGGTGCACTCTGTAGTTATGGACTCAGAATTGTGTGCTTTGCACACCAAAATGGCTATATTGCTTATACTGTCTCTATATTTTTCATTTTTCCCCAGTCATTTTGAAGCTCCAGCCCGTGTAAACTGTGCTAATGGAAAAAATAGAAAGAGCTTCTCTCTATATTTGAGCCGAAGGTTAGAGAAGGACAGACTCCTGGAAATCCAGCTTGGAGGCTGCAGCTGTGACTGAAGACCACCAAGAAGGTAAAGTGAAAGCTGAAAGGCAGCAAAGTCCCTTTTTCCATGTAAATAGCACATTCATAATTGTGATATCTCATCATATTCACAGGTTCCAAGGATTAGAAAAAGAAATCTTTGAAGGGGTAGGTATTTTAGAATTCTGCCTACCTAAGACCCTTACCAATATTCCCAGCTGAATCAAGACAACTCTTTCCCTCAAACCACCTCCATAGTGTTCTGTGTACCTTTTCTTCCCGAATATCTTCTGCCTATAATGAATCTTTCCCTTTATACTCCACTACCCAATCTCACCTACCTAGGTCCTGCTGATGCTTCAAGGTCAACTTCAAAGGGCTGTTCCATCAAGAATCCCTCTCACGGTGACCTGTTTCCTTCTCTTACTACCCATACAGCTCAATGTATACATCTATTTTGATCCTAATTACATTTTTTCTCAGTAGCTAAAGACAATATATATTTATTCTAGTTCATACCACAGTCTAATGTGAGTTTTCATTGGGGGGTGGGAGGACATTCTGTGTGGTCATTCAGAACTTCAAGTTCAACCCTTCAGGTGTTTGTGGGTCCTCTCCAATCAACTAGCAGAAAGGTAAACAGAGAGTATAGAAGATTACCCTGGGGGGGTTATGTGGGTAAGCCCTGTACAGGCATGGATCCCATTACTTTTTAAATTATAGTTGATTTACAATATTATATTATTTTCAGGTATACAACATAGTATTTTTATAGATTTACTCCATTTAAAGTTATTATAAAATATTCACTATATTTCCTGTGCTTTACAATATATCCTTGTAGCTTATTTATTTTATACATAGTAGTTTGTATCTCTTAAACCCCTACCTCTGTCTTCACCTTCCCTCTTTCCCTCTCCCCACTGGTAACCACTAGTTTGTTCTCTTTGAGTCTGTTTCTGTTTTGTCATATTCATTTGTTTTATTTTTTAGATTTTTTTTTTATTCTTTAGATTTACTTTTTAGATTTAGAGGATGTGCATAGGTGATATGCAAATTCGACACCATTTTATATAAGGGACTTGATCATCCTCAGATTTTGGTATCTGTGGGGGATCCTGGAATCAATCCTCCATGGATACTGAGGGACAACTGTATACACACTTGAGAATGATTTAGTAAAGGTAATGGATATGATAAAACTTCTATTTTAATTTAGTCCTCATCAGTTATTAAATTCTAAGGATAAACCTTGACTGTGTAATAGACACATGGAACACTTTCAAAATAAATGTTATCATATATAAGTGATAACATACAGTATTTGTCTTTCTCTGTCTGACCTATATCACTAAGCATAACATGCTCCAGGTCCGTCCATGTTGTTGCAAATGGCAAAATTTCATCCTTTTTTATAGCTGAGTAATATCCTGTCATATAAGTATATACCACATCTTCTGTATCTATTCATCTGTTGATGGGCCTTTAGGTTGCTTCCATGTCTTGGCTATTATAAATAATGCTGTGAACACTGGGGTGCATGTATCTTTTCTAATTAGTGTTTTTGTTTTCTTCGGATACATACTCAGGAGTGAAATTGCTGGATCATATGGTAGTTCTATTTTCAGTTTTGTGAGGAACCTCCATACTGCTTTCCATAGCAGCCACACCAATTTACATTCCCACCAACAGTGTAGGAGGGTTCCCTTTTCTCCACATCCTCGCCAACATTTGTTATTTTTAGTCTTTTTGATGCTAGCCATTCTGACAGGTGTGAAGTGATATGTCATTGTGTTTTGTTTTGTTATAAATTTATTTATTTATTTATGGCTGTGTTGGGTCTTCATTGCTGTGCACGGGCTTTCTCTAGTTGTGGCGAGCAGGGGCTACTCTTCATTGCAGTGTATGGGCTTCTCATTGTGGTGGCTTCTCTTGCTGGGGAGCAAGGGCTCTAGGCATGTGGGCTTCAGTAGTTGTGGCTCGCAGGCTCTAGAGTGTAGGCTCAGTAGTTGTGGCTCACGGGCTTAGTTGCTCCGTGGCATGTGGGATCTTCCGGGACTAGGGCTCGAACCTGTGTCCCCTGCATTGGCCACTGTGCCACCAGGGAAGTCCTGTCATTGTGGTTTTGATTTGCATTTCTCTGATTAGCAATGTTGAGCATCTTTTCATGTGCCTGTTGGCCATCTGTATGTCTTCTTTGGAAAAATGTCTATTCAGGTCTTCTGACCATTTTTTAATCAGGTTGTTTGGCTTTTTTGGTATTGAGTTGTATGAGCTATTTATATACTTTGGATATTAACCTCTTATCGATCATATCATTTGCAAATATTTTCTCCCATTCAGTAGGTTGTCTTTACATTTTGTCAATGGTTTCCTTTGGCTGTGCAAAAACTTTTAAATTTACTTAGGTCCCATTTGTTCATTTTTGCTTTTGTTTCCATTTCCTGAGGAGACTGATCCAAAAAATATTGCTATGACTTATGTCAAAGAGTGTTCTACCTATGTTTTCTTCTCGGTGTTTTATGGTTTCTGGTCTTACATTTAGGTCTTTAATCCATTTTGAGTTTATTTTTGTATGTAGTATGAGAAAATGTTCTAATTTCATTCTTTTACATGTAGCTATCCAGTTTTCCCAGCACCATTTATTGAAGAGACTGTCTTTTGCCCATTATATATTTTTACCTTCTTTGCCATAGATTAATTGACCATATGTGTGTGGGTTTATCTCTGGGCTCTCTAATCTCTTCTAATGGTGTATGTATCTATTTTTCTGTCAGTACCATGCTGTTTTGATGACTGTAGCTTTGTCATACAGTCTGAAGTCAGGGAGCATGATACCTCCCGCTTTGTTCTTTTTTCTCAAGATTGGCTTAGCTGATCCTAATTACATTTTACATTTCATTTTGTTTAGCTTTTTCCTTAGTCCTTGGTAATGTAAATTGATGCAAATGCCAGGAAGTCTGTGACTGTGTCCTCATCACATATGAGTGTCTCTACCGTTCAGTCCCTTGTCACTAGCTGAGTTATCACATATTCAATATGGTATTTACTGAAAAGAAAGAGTTCATTCTTTTCTCCAAGGGACCAATGCCTTGAGCCTACATGCAGGGCTCTCCTGATATGCTCTATGTGTGTTACTGTGTGCCAGTTTTCCCAGGACTTACCACACTGAAGGGATGGTATTTGTTTACATAGCCATCTCTAACATGAAATGCCTTGAGGACAGGGACTGCACTTTAGTCATTTATTCCCTCATTTGGCACAGGTTATTGACCTAGTTAGTGCCTTAGGCCATGTATAGGGATGCCACAATGGACCTCGTGGAACATACGGTCTGATGGGAAAGGCAGACGTTAGGAAAACAACCACAGAAACAAATGTATACTTACAAAGGACAGTAAGATATCTGAAGGAGGGACTTCCCTGGTGGCACAGTGGATAAGAATCCGCCTGCCAATGCAGGGGACACGGATTCGATCCCTGGTCCGGGAAGATCCCACATGCCTCGGAGCAACTAGACCAGTGCACCACAACTACTGAGCCTGTGCTCTAGAGCCCACGTGCCACTAGCCCGCACGCCTAGAGCCCGTGCTCCGCGACAAGAGAAGCCACTGCAAGGAGAAGCCTGTGCACCACAACGAAGAGCAGCCCCCACTCGCCACAACTAGAGAAAGCCTGCACGCAGCAACAAAGACCCAACACAGCCAAAAATAAACTTAAAAAAATTAAATCTTAAAAAAAAAAGAAATCTGAAGGAAAAATGAAAGATGCTATTAGAGAGAATACCAGGGAACCTTACTGATGTGGAGGGACAAGTGGTGGCTTCCTTGAAGAAGTGACATTTAGTCTGAAACCTGAAAGAAGAACGGGAACTTTTCAGAAATAGACATTGGTAAGAACAATCCAGGCAACAGTAGTATAAGTAGGGGAGATGATGTGAATTGAAGCTAGAGAAGTAGAGAGTCAGGTCATTTAGGGCCTCATAGGGGCGTATTGAGGATTTTATGTGGCTAGACTGAATTTTTCCAAAAAAACACAAACAAACAAAAACACAAGTAATAGTACAGCAATGGAATGGAATAACCTCTGGGAAGACAGGCAGAACACTACAATCATCCAGGGCACTTGCTATCCTCAAGTGTCTTGGGACACTTAAACCTTTCTACTGAATAGTAACTGGACTCCTGGGCTACCACTGAGAAGAGAGACTCCTACCTCAAATATTTACTTTACTTTGGTTGTAAAGACCTTAAAATGCTATCCAATAATATTTTTCTGGAAGCTTAAAATATGTTTCTCTCAGTTCAGATAATCTGATGAGTTGTAATGTTTATGTGATTCAATTAAATGCCATGTGTAAAATACTTAACACATCAACTGGCCTGTGTAAGGGATCAAAAAATATTAAGTCCTTTGTGCCTCCTCTTTATGTGAGCCTCTGCAAAACATGGTCTATTGGTGCCACTTCATTTAAACTACAATTTCCTCTCGGAAACCCAATACAGTCCAATATTCAAACGTTCTAAGTTTTAAGAATTCTATTACCAAATAGATTATCCAAAGTACCTCAAGTTATATATTATTCATCTATGCACACAAGTGTAGTATAATCATCAATAAAAGTCACCATACAATCATTATTGACATGATCCCTGAAAAGGGTAAAGCCCTAGTGAACATTCTTCTCAACTGGCTCTATACCATACTGCACTGAGTTCAAAGTCAGTAAGACAGAAGTGATAAATGAGTTAGCATGACCCAATATCAATAAATACTCTGTCTACATGGATTTTATCCAAGACAGTTCAAAAATTTTGAGGAGTAAGAAATAGGCCAGTGGCAGAGTTCCTGGAAAACTAGTATATTTTGGGAAAGTATGAAAGACCTATAATCAGAATAACATCCAAAGAGCATAAAGTAGGTGAAATTAGAAAGACTGAACTACAAAATGTGAAGAAAATCAGTATGAGTGACACACTGAATAAATTCTTGTTGAACTAAGAGTGAAGAAATTTTTCTGATGATCACACATGTGAAGCATTAGACATTTCAGTTGATTTACAAATTGATGCAGTTATTGACTCATCTTGGATTATAGGTCAGTTCTGAGATGCCAGAAATCTTTGACTTCATTCCGCCTCCAAATCTAAGCTCCACCCTTCTCCACCTTGCTCACTATCTAGGGAAGCTGACTGGCATGGATTATACCAATGGGCTCCCAAGTCCTCTGGCTTCCATTTTGGTTTGGCCAGTAGGAAACTGAGAGTGGGAGGAAACTGAGGCCAGAGTATTTGTTTTCCTAATTCCCATTCTGTTCTTTCATCTTGCACAGCCTGTGTCCCTTGATAGAAGGTCACTTTTATATTCTAGGTGGCTGCTCTATGAGATAGTCTCTCCTTCTAGGTTTTGGTAATATCCTCTTCCCATTGTCCATTCAGCTCTAGGAGTGGTGAAAGCTTGTTTCTGCTAGCTCCAGGTTTCTGTCCTTTCTTTCCCTCATTTTTCCCCACCACTACCACACACACACACACATACACACACACACACACACCTTTGTAATTAGTCTATTTTATAAACTCTTGTCAAATTATGCTAATTTGAGTGTGATAGCTTTTCCCTTTGTGGTGCTGCCTGATAACCCATAATTCCTGACAAACTATTTCTACTAGACCTGTGTTTCTAAAACTTCAGCTGTTCCTGTAAGGACTCTGTAGTCAGAGAAGTCTGAGCAACTTATCTTTGATCTTGTGCCATAGCACTGAGTTCAGAAACATCCCTGAACCAGATTTGAGCAGCCTGGGCTAGGGAGAAGGTGATAGATGGGGGCTGTGTGTCTGACCTGAGTGTTCTGTACCAAAATGTGCTCTGCAGTCATATTGTACATGCACAAAACTGAGACTAATGAGGTGCACCTGGCACCTCATGACAAGGGGATATCCAACACACAGCCAAACCAGCCTACCTATAAATGGCTCTGGCCTTCCATATTTAAGGTAGACCTGGAGGAGGCAGATTAACTTCCAGAAGCTCTGATGTGATCTTCAATGACCCATGTTACCACTTGAAACTGTCTGACACCCTGATAAAGATTTTGAGGTCTAGGAGCTTGCATATCTACGTGACCTGAGAAATGTTTCTTTTCTTTCTGTTCTTAATTGTGGCTGCTCGGGCTTCACTCTCCATCCTTTGACTATGTCAGCTTTATCTAACATACCCCAGTAGTCTCTGCATCTGCTCTCACCATCAATGGAAACCTACTCTTTACATATGTCAATACAGTAGTCATGTGGCTTACCATCTTCATGATTTATGCCTGATCTACATACTTTTCAATCAATTTTAAATCCACTCCTTATTTTAGTGAATATTGCACTATGTAAAATATTAGTAAAATCACAGATTTGATATGCTAGTTAAATGATTTCTTATACACATTAAGATAAACACCTAACACTGTTGAGTTTCTGCTAACATAGTAAGCTAAGTAGTTAGATCACCCTTTCACTGAAATCAACTGAAAGTCTTAGATTAAAAATAAAATAGTCTTCATAAAAGCACAGATAAGCTGGCAGAAAAGTAAGCAATTCCCAGATGCTGCTCTAAACCTAGATTTTCACAGCCTTATACAGGCAGGAGTAAGAGATAAGGATAAGCTTCAAAGCCCAATCAAAAGGGGGAATCTAAGGGGAGAAAATTTTCTCTGCTTATAAAACTTGACTCTCAAGTTGTGAACCTCTCAAGGGTGAGTAGAAATAAACTCTCCTCTATATAGACACTAAGAAAGGAGGGGAGTGGATTATTGTTAAAAATCTGGGACTGGAAAGTAGCCTCTTCAGCCTGAACATTTCCTACCCAGGCAGACCAAAATTTCCCAATTCATAAATGTAATTCAGAGTGATCCAAGAATTACAAGGCTATCACAGCTTAGCTGAAGCAAATACAGTCCTATCTGGAGGGATCACCTAGATCCTAGGCTCAAAGAATTTCTCAAAATAAACTGACAATAAATATGATCAAATCATAGTCAAAAGTAACTAGTCATACAAAGAAATAAAGCTCTCTGAGGAAGAATAAGCAAAAACAACGAACAGAAGAGCCAGAAATATAGGAATTTTGGAAACTAAAAATATCAGGACACAGGTTCTGAAAACATTATACTCATCATGTTTAAAGAAATAAAAGGCATTAATGAAAATACCTGCAGATATTAAGACTACAAGCAATGACCAAGCAGATTTTTAAGAATCAAATAAAACTTCTAGAAATGAGAAATATAATGGTAAAAATTATAAATGTATGGATTTAATATCAGTTTACACATATCTCAAAAGATAATTAACTGGAAGATAGATCTGAGTTATCCGGAATGTACCACAAAGAGGCAAAGAGAAAATAAGGGACATGTAGAATAGAGTAAGAAGACTAACATATATCAAGACAGTTTCATATGGAAAAAAGAGGAAGGGCCAGATATAATTATTTGAAGATAACAACATTTGAGAATATTCCAGAAGTGATGAAAGACATCAACGCTCTGATTCAAAATACCTATAAAATGCCAAGCAGGATAAATAAAAAGAAATCCAGGGCTTCCCTGGTGGCACAGTGGTTGAGAGTCCGCCGGCCGATGCAGGGGATGCGGGTTTGTACCCTGGTCCGGGAAGATCCCACATGCCGCGGAGCGGCTGGGCCCGTGAGCCATGGCCACTGAGCCTGTGCGTCCGGAGCCTGTGCTCTGCAACGGGAGGGGCCACAACAGTGAGAGGCCCGCGTACAGAAAAAAAAAGAAAAAAAAGAAATCCATATCTCTAGACTTACCATAATGAAACTTCAAACACCAAAGAAAAGCAGAAACTTTTAAGAACCACCAGAATTTAAAAAACAAAAGATATATTATTCCCAAATGAAAAACTGTTAGATGAATAGCTGATACACAGAGAGAAAATAAGTGTCAACCTAGAAGTATAAAACCAGCCAATATCTTTTAAGAGTGAAAGTAAGGGAATATAGCCAATGTTTTATAAGAACGTTATAGTATAATCTATAAAAATATTGAATAAGTATGTTGTACACCTAAAACTAACACAGTACTGTAAATCATCTATACGTCAATAAAAAACAGAAAAAAGGAATGAAAGCAAACTAAAGACATTTTCAGGCAAGTGAACACTAAGAAAGTTTGATACCTAAAGACCCTTAGTAAAAGAAAATTCTAAAGTATGTTTAGTAGGTAGAAAAAAGTAATGAAATTTTTAAAAAAGAAAAAAATAGGAAACAAATCTAAAAGCAATCCTCTTGTAATAATTCATAAAATAAATACACCTCTTATAATATTGATCAAGGAAAATAGAAAAGCCCTAAAACAATGCACAGAGAAGAATACATGCAAAAAAGAGACATTAATAAAACAAATCACAAGAGAAAACCATGAATCTCTTTAAACCAATAAATTTAAAAACTTGAATGAAATAACCAATTATCCCCCAAAATCCTAACATAAGTAAATTAACTCATAAAAAATTAAAAACCTGAATTGGCCTTTGACCTTTAAGGAAATGGTATCAGGAGCTAAATATCTTTCAACAATAACAAGAGTAATTCCTACCAGGACCAGATAAACAGGTACATTCTAACATATTCAAGAAAAAGGTAATTCTTCTCTTACACTTACTGCTTCCGAGAATTAAAACCCTAGAAAGAGTCTAAAATCATTTAATGAGATGAGTATAGCCTCAAATACCATACTCTGAAAAGGACAGTACAAAAACAGAAAATTAAAGACCAATCTTACATAGGAACATACATTTAAGAAGCCCTAATATAATATGAGCAAACTGATTCCAACAATATACGCAATGCAACATACCACAACCAAGTAAGCTTCATCACTGCAATGCAAGCCTGATTTAATATTTTAAAACCTATTACTGTAGTTCACCACTGTACCAGCACAGAAATGGCATTTGATAAAATACAAACCCATTCAAAAACAAAACCCTTGAAGTAGAAATAAAAAAGAAATTCCTTAACTTGTTAATGCTTATATACCAAAAATCTGCAGTAAACAAGACACCTAAGAGTGAAACAGCAGAAGGAATTCCGCTGCCACTGTGCCTAAATTCTTCCATCACTCACCATTTCTCAGCCCAGGAAACCACGCTTGCTGCTGCATCTCAGCCAAATGCCCAAGGCACGTTTCAAAGGGGTATGTGTGGTATGTTGGAAGGTGGTAAATGGCTTTTTCCTTTAAGAATCCACCTCCAGTTTTCAATAATTTATTATTACCCTCACAGCAGAACACTTTCCCTCATTTCCTGGCCCAGTAAGATAGCCCATGCTCTCAGCAGTACCTCTGGTGTGTTTTAACCCCAGGACCCAGAGCAACAGCAGCCAATGGGTACCTCTCACTCTCCAAGAAGAGCTTTTGTTTTTGTGTAAATTCAAAGTGCATATGGAGCTCTTAGAGTTTACCTTCTACATTTCTTCTGTAATCTAAGAATCCTAGAGAAAAGTCATGTCATAAGCACATACTAAAAAGGGTGCTTTTGCTTCCCCTTCTTTCCTTTACCTCCCTCTGACCACAAAGAGGTTTTTAAGCATTCTTTAAGATCCTTTCTACCTCACTCTCATTACTGTCTCCTAATGGACCCAGAAGCCACAATGCCTTCTGATAGCTGGCTTCATCTCAGCCCAACAATTTACCAACAAGGGCAAAAATACTGATTCAAAGAAACATCCTTTGAGGGTTCTAATGCATCTTTGGAACAGATGGGTGCTGCAGAACATGCTCAGCAATCCTGGATGTGGACCCACAAGTAGTGGGAACAATCCCAGGCCACTACAAAAGTTAACACCAACAGTTAATGTTTATTAGGCTCTTACTAGGTGCCTGACATTGTTCTACTGTTCTAACTCATTCATTCCTGAAAACAACCCTATGACATGGGTACTATTATTGATCTCATCTTGTAGATAGAATAGCCAAGTAACAGAAAGGCTAAGTCACTTGTCCAAGGTCACATTGATCCTAAATGGCAGAGACATGACTTGAACCTATACAGCAATTTAGAGTTTCCACTCTGAACCACTGTGCTAGGTTTCAAGAAATAGCAGAGCTTCTTTATTTTCTTCAAATAAACTTAAATTACTTCCTGGATCCTCAGATGGAAGGAAATCTCAGTCATATTGGGGCACCCAATCAAATGTTTGCAGTTCCATGGGTTGTGACTCATCCTGGGTGCAGGCCCAGCTAGACTCTTACATACAGCGGATCAGAATTTTACCCTAAAATGTCACATACGTGTCTCTAAAACAGTATTTCCTCCAAATGCCCACCAATTTGAACGGTGGGAATTTTTATTTAGTCAAGTGTGTAGGGCCTTCTTCCCCTTTAGGCTTATGCAAGAAGCCCAGAAGCATATGTAGGCCAGGACATTTGGGAAAGCTCCCCTTGCTCTAATCCCCTTGGTCTGTAGTCCAAACTGGTTGCTGCAGTTGTGTTCATCGTCCCATCCTGCCTGGTACCCTGAAGTTGAAGACTTTGCTGGTGAGATGCCGAGTTTGAGCCCAGGGCCAGTACCAAGATGGAGCACCATAGTACTTGTACTATGTACCCAGCCTCAGAGGAAACCATTCATCCAGTCCCCTAGAAGCCCCGACAGTCCCTGGAGTCCTGGGAGGACAGCAGGGTGCAGAAGGCCTCACACATCTTTCCCCATATCCAGTCCTAGGTGAAGCTCCTCCCCAGTTTCGCCCAGCTCCTGGAAGTCCTCCTCCACTTAGCCAATCTGATTTCACTTCTCCATGAGTCCACCTTTAACAAAAGCTCTCAACATGTATTGTTTTTTCTTTGTCTGGCAATTTTTACTTCTGGCCCTGCCACACAAAAGCCATTATCAACTTCCTAAGGTAAGGAAAAAATATTTAGCCACTACCTCGGAAAATGAAAGGAGAAATTGCCTACAGCAAAAGGACAAAAGAAAAATTATTATTTCAATAAATTATCCTATACCTTATATATATATTACTTAAAAATAGTCCTAACAGATATAGTCGAAAATATTAATAGTGTGTTTCATGGGCTCCTGAGCTTTTATTTTTTTCAATCATATTTTTCAAGTTTTTTATAATGACTGTATATTTGCGATTTTTTTCAAATGTTGATTTTTCATTTAGAAGTGTTCACTTGGGGTTGTTGTTAACTAATTCAAAAGTTAAATGCTCCCTTCATTTAAGAATGCCAAGAAGACTTTGCAGTTTGAAATCAGGCGAATATATCTCTATAGTGTATATGGCATGTGATTTTTAGTGAATAGTGACTAAACACACAGGTTCTATATTAACTTAAAAAAGAAAAAAAACTTCAGGAAAAAAACCTAAAAATACTGTTCAGTTCCTGGGAAAAAAAGAGGAGGAAACAACCACCCACTCACTGAGAAGTGGGAAAATGAAAGTCACATCCATTGGGTCCCCATTCACATAAAAAAAATGGTACTCAAAACCACTTCAGTTTGTCCTATCTCACCTCAATCACTTTCTTAGATGAATACATTTTTTTCATAGTTCAAAAAATCAGTAGAATTCAGAAACAATGAACATTTTATTGTGGTGGGACTAGTACACTTTATATCACTTCCAATGACATCAAGAACAAGCCATGGTTTGACTAGTGAGATTAAAATTTATCTCACAGCTATTCAACCTCAGTGCATTTGGGGTTTTATAACCAATTTCCCAAAGTAGATTATCCTTCCTGATGCTGAAGGTTAGACAGTTTGGAGTGTGTGTGTATATGTGTGTATTTTTACAGAAAAGGAAGAGACCACCCCTGAAGTTGGGATATTTCTAACATATTTTGGGGGCACAAGTAGTTTTTCCAGAGATTGAGGAGTAAAATTCCCAGAGTGCTGGAATTTTCCATATTCTAATGGTTTTCTAGAAGAATAGAAAAATAAGTTTCTTAAAGAATTATGTTGCATTCTGAAGAAAAGTGTTGAGTCAACTGGCTTCCATACATAGTTTAGCTGTGAGACACTAATTAGAATTCTCATACATTTTTCAAGATGGCTTGTTACCAGTGCATCCTTGATATTGAGCTGGTCAGAGTAATCAATTGCTTCTACCCTTGGTTTTTAACTATAATTTACTGTTAATTTAAATTCAATACTACCAGTTTAGTTTATTGAAGGCTGTAGTGACAGATATTTGAATCAACAGTGGATCTTTGGTGAGGAAAGGGGGAGGTTAGGGTTATCCAGTAAGTTATATTTGAAGTATATATGGTATACATTTCAATATAAATAATTCACACCCTATTGCTAAAGTAGGTGTACTCAGTATCCACTATCTCTATCACTTACCATCATCACTCCAAAACAGAAAGTGCTTAAACAGTGATATTCACTATTACTAAGGTCCTTTCCCATTGTATAATATAAATGAGTATGGCTTTTTATTAATGTAAAAAACTTTACAAAAAAACTTTGATTGCCACTACTCTATAATTTCAAACTTAAGAAAAATTAATTTAAAGGGAGGAGGAAATCACCACCACTCTCAAATAAACTCCTTCCAAGCATCTTGAATATTTTCAAGGTAAAAAATAAAAACACCAAAACAAAAAACCAAGATGTTGTATTTTCTTAAGGATATATACAATTTTAATGCTGAGATAATTTAAGATGTTAATATAAGGAAAAGGGGGAAAATGAGGACCTCCTCCTTATCTCTTATATTCACATCACTTTTTGTTTTTAAATTATATTTGTTTTAAAGCGTGTTTGAATTTTAAACTTTTATTCAAACATTGGACAGAGACCAAAAAAATAAGAAAGATAATTTTTAGAAGATTATAAAATTAGGGGCTTCCCTGGTGGCACAGTGGTTAAGAACCTGTCTGCCAATGTAGGGGACATGGGTTCGAGCCCTGGTCCGGGAAGATCCCACATGCTGCAGAGCAACTAAGCCCGTGCACCACAACTACTGAGCCCACGTGCCACAACTACTGAAGCCCGCACGCCTAGAGCCCGTGCTCCACAACAAGAGAAGCACCTCAAGGAGAAGCCCGGTCACTTCCACGAAGAGTAGCCTCCGCTTGCTGCAACTAGAGAAAGCCCGCACGCAGCAACGAAGACCCAACACAGCCAAAAATAAATAAATAAATTTTTTGTAAAAAAAAAAAAAGATTTAAAATTAGATTGTAGACGGAATCACAAACTGAGCTATCAAGGAAAAAAGAAATAGCTGCATAAGCAGAGAATGAGAGCAAGGAATACCTCAGGAAAGTTGTGGTAAACTTCAATGACCCTCAGTGAAGCACACCACCCAGGAGTCTTTTCCCTATGTGACTCTGGCCTTACATGTGACTAGCTTTGGCAAATGGGACACTAGCACCAGTAAAGTAAGCAGAAGCTTGATAAGTGCTTGCACATTAAGACTTGCCCTCTTGGAATGCTCCTTCTTGGAATCCAATACTGGGGACGTCCAAGAAGCCATGCAGGAAGGCCCAGGTGGAGGACAACTGAGGCCCCAGCTAAATTCCCAGCAAGGGGCCAGTACCGGTTGCTGTTCATACAAATGAGACTATTTTGGACTTTCTAACCATCCCAGTGCCCCAGCCAACCCTATGTTAAGCAGAAGAACTTTCCCAGTCATACCGCAGATTTATGAAAAAGAATAAACTCTTACTGCGTTAAGCCACTATGTAGATAAACAACTCCAGAAAGGCCTGACTTATCCTCCAAACAAGCAGTATCCCCTCAGTGGCAACCACCAAATTCACACCTGCTATATTGAACAGATGGAAACTGAAACCCATAAAGGTTTTTGACATATTTCTCAACTAAAGAAAATAAAATGCACTATTTTTTGGAAAAATTAAAGTTATATCATTTCCTAGAGAAAGATGTAGAGTTCACATCATTAAAACTTTGAATTAAGTAGGCCAAAAGTTATCTGCTCACACTTAATTTTGTGATACAGGGTTTGAAGGAGAATTAGGGGGATGCATGTTAAGACAGTATGATCCATGGACAATTCAATTCAGTAAAGTAAAAATTGAATGGTCTTCTTCAGAAAGGAAATAAATTAATGATCAAAAAGTACATGAAAAAGTGTTCAGTATACATCTGGGAAGTGCAAAGTAAGATAACAATGAGATCAATTACACATCTACAAGATGGCTAAAGTTAAAAACGCTAAATGTTAATCAGTATATGGAGCAACTAGAATTCTCATACATTATTGGTAAGAGTGACAAATTATACAGCCACTTTGGGAAAAACTCTGGCAATTTTTATAAAAACAAACATACACCCAAGCCTGTAATCTAATAATTCCACCCATAGGTAGTTATAATAGAGAAATTAAGATATATGCATATAAAAAGAACTGTTTAAGAGTATTGATAGAAACTTTATTCCTAACAGCCAAAAATTTGAAACAGTCTAGGTTTCTATCACTAAAAGGATAAATAAACAAATTGTGTTATATTCATACAACGGAATGCTACTGTGGTGGTCATGAATAGACACCACTCAGATCTGCTGGGGTAGGCATAACTCACTGACAGCCCCAGCTAATCCCCCTCTGGATCAACTCCTATGTTTCTCATGGCTGCTTCTAGTAGATGACTGGACGTGGTAGGTATAATAATGGAGACCATGGGACTCCTTTAACAGGCAAGTCCGGCTTGAGGACTCCCCATTGGCCTGCCTGAAACTCTCAGAGATACTCTGCAGTCTTCCTACCCATTGCTCCTTCTATCCTCCTCTACATCACAAGTGTCAGACCCACACGACAGTCTGGAGGCTCTTCCTACTTACACTGACCCCCTTTGACCCCCTTCCCTTTAACCTTCACAAGTATTTCCCTCAACTCTTTTGCATATCTAATCCTGTCTTTCTATCTGCTTCTCAGAGGACCAAAACTAACCCAATTACTTCACGATAAAAAGAAATGTGAAACAACATGGATGAGTCTCAAAAACATGCAGATCAAAAAAAAAAAATCAGAATCAAAGGAATAATGACTACATGATTCCATTTACATGAAGTTCTAGAGCAGATAAACTAATCTATGGTAAGAAAAAAATGGCTGCCTCAAGGAGTTAGGGATAGGCATTGACTGGGAAAAGATATGACAGAACTTTCTATGGTGATGATAATGTTCTGTACTTTGATAGTGGTTTGGATTGCACAAAACTCATCTAATGGCAGGCTTAAGATTTGGGCATTTTATCACATGAAAATTTTACCACAAAACAAAAACTGTAAACAAATACTGAACTCTAGTTGATATGCATGCTGAAATATTTGTAGAGAAGTATATTAATTTCTGCGACTTACTTAGATTCACTAAAAAAGGAGGATGGTTTAATGGGTGGATAGAAGGATGACTAGATGGACAGATACGTGATAAAGACAGTATATTAAAACGTTCATGGTAGAATCTAGGTTAGAGTATATGAATATTTGCTGTAAAATTCTTTCAAATTTTCTATATGGTTAAAAATTTTCATAAGAAATCCCAGACACTGCTGATTTTTAAAAAATCCTATTGACTTCAAGAGGCAAGGTACAAAAAAGACGAAAAAATATAGTGGCATCAGACTGGAAGCTAGAAGATAATGTAAGGGTAAAATAAAGGCATGTTCAGATTAAGGATCTTAGAAAATTTGCCTATAAAAATCTTTTCTCAGTAGGATATGCTTCACCAATACAAAAGAGTAAACTAAGAAGAAGGAAGATAGGGCATCCAGGAAATGAGATTCAATGTATGGGCAATGTAAGGAGAATCCCCAGCTTAAATGTAACAAAAAGCCCCGGGATGACAAATGTGCACTTGGTCTAGATAACAAACATTGCAGAACAGACAGATCAAAAAGGGATGTTGCTCAGAAAAAAAAATGAGATTGATAGATTTGTACTTGATTTATGATTTTGTTGTGAGGAGTTCCATATATCTGAAGAATTTGGTGATTGCTAGCAATGAGTATACATAAAATAAGCAAAAATGTTAGAATTCATTACCAACTCCAAGAAAAACAAAGAGCTTTACCAAAAGTAAAATATCACTACACTATAAGCTCAGCTGATAACAATATTAATATAGTCAAAGGAATGTAGACATTCCGTATTGATTTAACCAAAAATTATGCTATAATTACACTGGAAGTGATAGATAGTATCTATAACTGAAAAATCAAGAAAATTCCAAATTACTTAAGTAAGCAGATCATTTAGAAATATAGCAGAAGAAGGAGCTAATAGTTGATAATCCTCATTCCTGAAAGCAGAAATGGGGGAAAGCTGCTGTCTACTGTCATAAGCCTTACTTTCTTCCTTGGCTTTTGAAAGTGTGTACATGCACTTGCTTTTATAAAATTTATAATTTAATTTAAAAGTTTTTCGATCTAGTGCAACTACAGGTATAGTGAGATTTATTTTTCCATATCCTTTCCATTGAAATACCAGACATTCCTTGGTATGTCAAAAAGGAAGGAATGCAAATACTTCAGAAAATAGGAAGACCATAGTGGATTTACCATGTGTGAACTAATTCACTCTGTACATTCCCTGAGAGGGCCCAGAACTCACTTTTTTCACCAAGAAGCTATACATTAGTGAGAATAGCACCAGCATTTTGGAAAGGTATTTTCATAATAGTTCTCTTGGGGATGCTACTGGGAGAAATGCCCAATGAATCAGTTTCCTTGGTTTTAGTAAGATGTCCATTAAGTGGCATTTAATCCTCAGAGGGAAAAAAGGCATAGTTACTATAGCAATCAGAACATTCCAACCCAGGTAGTTTTGGCAACGATAAATCAACCATGGGGTTTCTGGAGTTCAAATAGAAGGACAACCCACTAAAGTCTTACTTGAATTATATAACTGAAAAACCTTTGGGGTCTGGTAAAAAAGACTACCAATATAGAAATTAAATTCTTGACCTCTCTCCTAATTCCTAGAACAAGGTAATTTACCAGGTCCAAGCCTCTATTAATAAAGAAGGGCCTAGTGATCTTGAAGGATAATAAAATTGTAAGTAACATATTTCAGAGAAGAGATACATTGTATAGAGATAAGAGCTTGTATTTGGGAGTCAGTCTACCTGAATTCAAATTCTGGCTCCACCACTTACTAACTGCGTGACTTTTGGCATTTACTAAGTTAACTGTGTCATAGGGAAAGAAAAAATTCAGATATTTAGAGAAATATAAGACACTGTCTGAGAGCCAACACTAATTCCTGAGAACCTAGGATTTCTAGTGCTATCCACCACTCTCCATAGAATAAAAACTAATGGGCATTTGTCCACATCAAGGTAAACCAGGTCTTAGCCTCCTAAACAACACTGCTTCTGACCAAGGCATTTACTTTACATTAAACAAGACCACTGGATACATTGGTTTTATCATGTGCCCAACATCTAGAGTCAAAAAGAGGTGGAACAGGCTAGTGTAGATTGATTTAAGTCATCATGTAGGAGAAATACCTTGAAAATTCATGGTGTGGTTCTGTAGATGCAGTAACTATTCTGAACCAGCAAGCAGTAAGTGATCCTGCTTTTCCCAAAGCCAAGTTGTATCAGTCCAGGAACCAAGGGCTGGAAAGATGGTGCCATTCACAATTACCTAAGTACTAATTACAATTCACAAAATTTTTCTTTTCATTCCATCATCTCCAGGCTCTGCTACTGGTGTGGAGATAATAGAAAATAGAGGAATGCTTTCAGCATTTAATGGAGGTGAGACTTCCACTGGGCCATTTCATACTCCTTATGTCATTATGAAGACAGGCAAAAAGAGAGAGAGAGAGAGAGAGGGAGAGAGGGAGAGAGGGAGAGAGGGAGAGAGGGAGAGAGGGAGAGAGGGAGAGAGGGAGAGAGGGAGAGAGGGAGAGAGAGAGAATTTTAGCTTGGCTTGATTGATTCTAATTCTCAAGGAAAAATAGGATTGCTGTTATACAATGGAAGCAGGGAGGTGAATAAATAGAACACCTTCTCATATTACCAAGTCCAGGGCTTGAGGTTAATCAAAGACTCTGGCAATCTATTCAGGCAGAACCACCAAAAGCTTAGATCCCTCAGGAATGAAGGTTTGAGTGACCCCACTGGGTAAAGAATCCCAGCCAGCTGAGGTGCTAGCAGAGTACAAAGCAAACAGAAAGGCTTGGTGGAGGAAGAAAGTTATAAATACCAGCTACTGCCTCAAGGCCAGTTGCAGAAACAAAAACTAATGCCTCTATCTATTTTCTTCTTCCCTGTTGAGACATGGCTTTATCTACACATTTTAATAGAGCTTCCTTTTCTTGAGGAGGTTTGTTGGGAGTAATTAATGATGTAATCCTGTCACTAGTGGCAGAATTCTGAAGTGGGATTGTACAAAACTAGAGAAAATAGACACATCACCCAGAGCTTCTGGATTTGGAGCTTGAGTCACTTTGGGCTTCCTCCCATTGCAGAAGGAAGAAACACATTTTAAGTTGTATGTGGAATAGTTACATTATGTTGGGTGAAGGTATTTTGTAATGTAAATATGTGCGGAAGAACAAATAGAGGTAGCCAAAAGAATAAACTGTAATGAATATTTGTCATTTGTTGGCTACACAAACCCCTTCCAGTTAGGAGGGATCCTCATTGTGTGAGCCCTGGAGAGAAACACGGCCCACCTCCTGATACACAGGAACCCTCGTCTTGCCTCAGCAGCAACCACAGGTACACGTGCCTAGTCTCAGGTGCTGAGCTCTTTTCCCCAGCTTTCGTACCTCCAGTGAGTGACGCCGAGATGAACTTTATGGTGCAGTGTCAGTGGCAGGGATGGGTAGTGATAATAGCCTTACTGTCAGTAGACTGTCAACAGTGGACGTAGGGCCGGTGGCAGTGCCCTAACCAGAGCATTTCAGAGGCGAGACCCTGCCTGTGCTCCCACTTCCTGGCCTCTCCTTGCCTCCTACCTTATATCCTTCTAATAAATTCCTTCTCCTTAAATTAGACAGAATTATTTTCCATTACCTGCAATCACGAGCCAAGTGAGACAAAACTGCTTCACTACTTTAGAAGAGACAGCCGCTTCATCAGCGCTAGCCCGTCTGAAAGCAGGAAGGGAAGAATATATGGCTTTGTTAGAAGAGACCCTTTCTGCCTGCAGCCAGGAACCAAATACGTCAGAAAGTCAGATAATATTGAGCCAAAGTCTCTGCCTCAAGCTAATATAAATGAGAGAAAAGAGAAAGGAGGCAACATCACAGGATTTACAACTGAGACCTGGAAAAGCCTGACCCCATGCCTGTCCAAGCACCAACTCCAGTGCACTCACTGTTTGACAAAGGTGTCAACTACCCATGCACAAGCTTTGTATATAATTTCAGGGATTCATGGCTCCCAAAGGACCTTCCCTGTCTTAGATGCCCCAAAACAAATAGAGTCATTCAACAGATAGTAAGTAATTAAGTGCAGGGATGCTGCCACTAATGGAATCCCCAAATTAGGTATGACTAATTAATTTTTGAAAACAGCACAGAATTGAGAATTACATTTAGCAAGACAATGGAGGAAAACAAGTCTACAAAGTGAACTTTTGTAAATCAAGGCACAAACTCAAAAACTGTGTAAACTGTCCACATAAATAACTTTTCTTTACAATTTAACAACTATACATAAAACAGATTTTGCTACAGAGTGTAATACTTGTATTAACTCCTCTTTACATAGACAATTTTGAAATATCTTCTTTCCTTTTACAATATCCAAATGAAGTTTTTGTCTTTTCCTCTTCCAGCTTTTTTGTTCCAAATGGACTAGTGCCCAACATTGCTGAAGGGAGAATTTCTCCTCTGGAGTCAGTGGCTTCACAGAGGCCAATAATTCAACGTTCCTCTGTTAGTCTAAGTCTAGCAACGGAAATAAAGCTTTGGGCCTGGCCAGCTATTCCCTCAGCCAGATTCAGCTGAATTCATTTGAATGTACAGCAAGGCAGTGTGGTGCCCAAATGCGATCTCTATTTCAGACATGCCTCGTGAGCCCCAGCCTTCCCCTGCACTCCCTCTCTCAATACTATCAGCCAGGTCCCCCAAAGCAAATAAATGGAATTGACTTAGGTACCTACCTCTCCCCTCCTCACCAGTCCTCTCAAAGCTGTCCACTTCTCTCCATTCCCTTGAGCAGACCCTCATGATATCACACAAGAATTGCAAGCAGTAGCCCCTCAAGCCCTCTGGAACATCAACCCCCCTCTGCTCCACCCTCAAGAGTATACCTGTTGATTCCACAGCACACCGAAATGACTTTCTTAAAACAGATCATTCTTCTGCTTAAAATTATTCAATGGCTACCCACTGCCTTAGGAAGAAGTCCATGTACCTTAGCATATCCTCAAGGCCATACAGAATGTAATCCTCTACTGCCAATGGAGTGTCATTTTTGACACTTGTTGCCTTGCAGTTCCACCTGCATTTCCCCAAACTATCCTGTTTCCTTGTGCCTGAGGCTTTGCCTGGGGGAAAGGAGGGACTGTGCTTCGAATGTCTTTTTCTCCATACAATTATTCCCCTAGCTAAATCTGCCCCTCCTAACTGCAGCTCAGATATCGCCTAGGCCAGAAGCCTGGATGACTGCTCAAACCTTAGCACTGTGTCTGAAGCTCTGAAAAGACCATTGTCAAATTGTAATTTCCTGTTTGTCAGTATCCCCAAGGCAGTAGACTGTATGCTCTTCAATGTCAGCCTATCTAGTACCCAGTAAACAATAAAAAACCTCTGAATGAATGAATGATTCATAAGTTTGCGTGCTTTTCTATTATTATTTTCCACTCCATAGGTAGACACATTTTGTAGGCAATAAGATATTCTTCAGTTTTGTTTTCTAGAGTCTCATTCCTGGCCCCAAGACCTTCAAGTTCTACTAGTATACTAAAGCAATACCTTATTCATTCATTCATTCATTCATTCATTTATCATGTTAAGCCAGAAGTAGCCTAGCAGACTGATGAAGATAAAACATTATGGAATATGGAAGATAGGTTTACTACATTTTGAAATTTCACTTTGTCATTTGACATTAAAGAAATAAGAATATACCACCTTTGAAAAGAATGGAGCTTTCTTGACCCTTCTACCACACCCAGGGGTTATAAACAGTAAACTTTATATACAAACATTCAGCCTAATTTTTCTCAGGAAAATCCCTTGTTTTCTTTTGGTTTTCTGGAAACCTGAAATTCACATTGTCAGCCCCTGGTTGACCACACATTTCATCTTTTCATTCTAATGCTTTTTTTGTTGTTTAAAATTGAGGCCTGAAATCATACACTATTTCAGAAGAGAAATGCACATTTGTACTGAAAATGCAAAGACCTCCAAACTTGTCTTCTCTGAGAATTCTTCTGCACTTCAAGTAGAAATGAAAGTTTTAGTGGATGTTGTATGTTTTCTCTGAAGCCTAAGTAGGAAAATTACTGTGCAATCGACAAACGTGAAACATTTGTGAATATGTCACCAAATTCCATTTTACAAGATAACTACTTTCACCGGCAACCCCAATAACATATCTTAGAATCAAGTATATCATCAATATATCTAATTTGGGAAAATATTTTTAGAATTGTCAATTCTTCAGTATGCTTTAGCTTAAAAGATATGGAAGAGAAAGGATACAAATGGTGTTGGGTTAATTCATTCTTAAAATAGATGTGGTGGAAGTTATAGATGCGATAAGACTGTTGAAATTCTGGATTCATTTCATTTATTAAAAAGATGAGATATGAAGGGTTTGATGTTCCCTTTTAGGATTGTTATAAAAACACTATAGCAACAGAAATTGTACTACTATGCATATTTTTAAAATAATTTTCTCTCTTCTGCATTTTGTGAACTATGAGGAAATAAGTGAAAACTTTGTTTGTCTGGAAGACTGTGTATCTGTATGACCCTTCCAAGTCTGACATTTTAATTTTGTAAAATTTTTAGCAACTAAGATACGTTCTTAGGAAAAGTATAGGGTATTAATTTTTCCATTTTAATACAAAATATTGATGAAAGTTATGAAATTATGAATGAAAGCATTTGAACCACAACATTGTGAAAGCTTTTTTATGGTCAAATCTCATAGCTGGAACTTTGCATTAAAAAAAAAGAAAAAGGGCATCCCTGGTGGCGCAGTGGTTGAGAGTCCGCCTGCTGATGAAGGGGACACGGGTTCGTGCCCCAGTCCGGGAAGATCCCTCATGTCGCGGAGCAGCTAGGCCCGTGAACCATGGCTGCTGAGCCTGCGTGTCCGGAGCCTGTGCTCTGCAACGGGAGAGGCCGCAGGAGTGAGAGGCCCGCGTACCGCACCAAAAAAAAAAGGTGTTTAAAGGTTCCATTTGTCTTTCAAAGTCCAGTAGTTGCATAACTTTCCATGAGTGTTAATATGAGTTAAGAGCAGATCCTGAAAAGAAGTTTCCTAAAGTATTTTTATTATTTATATTTCGTTTGAGACTAGAGGGAAAGTAATATTCCCTGTGAGCCAATGAGCAATGGTTAAAGTGTTTAATGGGATATGGGAAATCCATTAGTCGTTAATATGGGGGAGCCCTAAATTCTAATTTTTGCCTTATCTCTTTGTTATGATCCTATTATTCAAACCTGGGAAGAGGGGTTTGATTGAAAGAAGCCTTTATGAAATTGTCAAGCAGTAGTAAGCTGGATGTGAGGATATGCTATAATTTCCCTCGTGCCCTGCATTATAATTCATTATTAAAATACCAGATTGGTATCAAATGTGAGAGTGCAGTTGCATTTGATGTTTATGCATTTTGATACCATTAGTACATTAAAAGACACTGTGGTTTGCCCCATCTGAGGGAAGTTAACAATTCGCACAGAAGTTTTATATTACACATCTTCAGCTGATCACTCTTAGGGGACTCAGTAAGTGCTGGAGTTTTTATAGAAGATCTGAGCTGCCTGGAGTTGAACATAAAGAGGCTTTTCAAAGACTACTACCATATTTGGTACTTTTTAAAAGAAAAGACAATGATAATCACTCAGATTTCATTGTTCTGTCCAGCCTAACTGGAAAAAATAATAGTTTATTCTCTATTTCAGGTATTGTCTCGACAAAGGAGTGAGGGTTGTTAATCTTGTGTGAAGTAATATTGTATGACAGTTTCACATTCCCACACAGAGTGACAAAACTGTCATGCCAATGATAAGATACAGAGTCTTCACAGTGTTTGTTCTACAACATTGTAAAACTGGTGTTTTAACCATAGAAAAATTTCAATACCAGAAAAACAAATCCTTTTACCTTTCCTTTGAGTATCTGGTAAGTTATGCCATTTCTTTCACTCTTGTGTAGCACTAAAGAAAAACACACAGGATCTATGATTTTTCATGTTGTATTGGTACATGCTACTCACTGTGAGATCTAAGGAAGGCTTCTACTACATTTTACTTTCAGTACGGCAGCCCCTGGGCATTAGCCACAATCTCACCATTTTCCCTGATTACTCAGAACTGGGATATCAATGAAAAAGAATATTTATTCAAAGTCCACTATTGTAAATCCATCGTAATATCTGGAGCAAACATCATTTTATTGACTACATAAGTCCAGACTGATGTAATGAGCTGTGAAACCCATGGCAGGCAACATGGCACAGCAGAAGGAGCAAAACCTCATGGTACTTTGGCTTCAATTCTATTCAAGATCATTCTTTCTTTTTTTTTTTTTTAAGATTTTTTTATGTGGGCCATTTTTAAAGTCTTTATTGAGTTTGTTACAATATTGCTTCTGTTTTATGTTTTGTTTTTTTAGCCATGAGGCATGTGGGATCTTAGCTCCCTGACCAGGGATGGAACCCGCACCTCCTGCATTGGAAGGTGAAGTCTTAACCACTGGACCGCCAAGGAAGTCCCCAAGATCATTATTTCTTAGCTGTGTGAAAAAGGAGCTTTATTGCCGATTAGTAGTCATTTTACCCATCCATTATATTTCCAATTTCCCAAAGCTAAGGGTGAAGTTTCAACCATTTATCACTATCCTCAAGCTCATCATTCTTCCCCCACTTTTTGACTCTCAACACATTACAAAGCCCTTAATAACTGAAAAAGATAAAATAGATGCACTAGGAATGACCTTAAAACATTTTTAGTGAGCCTCCAATTGTGCCTGTATCTTTTCCGTATGCATCTCATAGTAGAGTATATGTGTACATGGAGATAAGTGGCAGAGTACTGGGTTCAGAGCTCCCTGGAATATTAGTTTTTACTGAAATGTTTAGAGAAAAAAAAGATCTAAATTATTAAACTTGTAAAAGTTGCACAAACACATGCAAGTAATATCAGCAAAGTGTGGCTTTTCCATGGTGGCCAATCTTATGTTTCTTTCTGGGAACCTGAAGAGTAGAAAGTTTTCATTAGTAGCATTTAATTAAATAATCTGGTTTATAATACTTAATAAAATTTAAATTATTGTAATTGATACAATTTTTTACATTTAAAACCATGTGAGAAATGTAACTTAATTTTTCTATAATATATATCCTCTGAGATAAACATATAATCCCAACTAGTCCTCAACCATCATAATTGGGTTTTTGATAAAAATAGGAATGGGAAGATCTCTGGGCTGCCAAGTTCAGATAGTGGCTGAAGTACAGTATACATCTTTATCATCAGGGGTAAACTCAAAATAGTTAATGAGCAACAGAGCACAGGCACCAAGAATCAAAATGGATACTGGCCACTACAAAGTTCCTGTGTGTACTAGTCAAATGTCATCCCTGGTTTTCATACCAAAAACAGAGTCAACATGATCATGCTAGTTCCAAGAATGCCTGACCCACAGAGACCTCTAGCTGAAGTGTGTTAATCATGGAACCATAGAAGTAATAGGTAGTAAGATTTTACTAGATCTGTATAATCAAAAATATTCTAGAGACCAAATTAAGCTATCCACACTACAGAGTCATGGCCTCTGAGCCCATTTTCCAAACTTAGAGGCCCTTGAATAAGGTCAAAATCACACATGTTAAGGAAGGATTTACTGTAACACCATACATAGGTTCTCTAGTCCTTCCTCCCAGTCTTCCCCAAAGAAATTTAAGATACTCTGCACTGTGAAAAAGCAAGGAAGGGAATCACCAAAACCTTTTAGGTAGTATTGGATACTGAGCTAATCTTAGTTCCAGAAACCCATTAAATCATCATGGTCTGACAGAGTAAGGCTAATAGGATAAGTGCCAAAATGAAGTACTTGCCCAAGGCCAGTGGAACAACAAACCCATCCAATGATTATTTTCTTAGCTTATTGGTGTATATTTGAATGGACATCTTTGGCCACTGGCAGAATCCCTACACTAGCTCACTGACCCACAGGGTAAAGGTTTATAGTAGGAAGGGCCAAATGCAAGACATCAGTGTTCCTCAGTCCAGGGTCTAATATACTAATTTCCATAATACATGCAAATTTCAGGCATTTAACCCAATAGCAGTGGATTTCTTGCTCATTTGACAGTCAAGTATGGGTGTTCCTGGATGGTGGCATTCACTCACATAGTGACTCAGAGATTCAGCACTTTTGCCTCTTAAATCTCTGCCATTCCCTAGAACATTGTTATCCTCTGCATCTACATGACAGCAGGGAAGATGTAAGACTGCAAAAGAAGCACAAGATTTCTTAAATACCTTCCCCTGAAAATCGTATTGATAGCTTACATTTCATTAGCTAGATCACAGTCACATGATCACACCTAACTAACTACAAAGGAAGCTGCTAGACATAACCTGGAAATAATTCCAGGAAGAATAAAAGAATAATTATTTCGGTGAATAGCAAGTAGTCTGCCACGTGGGAGAATTTCAGAGATTTCATGTCAAACATTTCAAAGATGAACTTCTTCCTAAACCCATATCAACAGATTTATTGGCAATTCCTTTTGATTGGATGACCAAGGATGAAATCTGGTTTAGTTTTCAGATGGTTCTCCAAGCTTTTCTCCAACAGCTAATATAATCTTCTATTGAATTATGGTCCTACTTACTTGTGGCCCTGGAAGACAGTGGAGAAAGACAATCCTTCCAATGGGCAGTCTTTTGAATTGAACCTCTTCTTATAACATAAGAAGAGTTTCTTATAAGAAGAGTTTCTTATAACATAACAAAAGAAGAGTTTCTACACTGATGCATAGACACTGGCCAATAGTTTGCCTGAATGGAGCTTTCAGAATAGACCAGGGCTAATAATATTTATGTCCCATGTGACTGTTCACCAGAAGGTCACCACTGTTTAAAAGGTGTTTAGAAAAACAACAACAACCACAACAACGCATACAAAGGATTGCGAAGGGAAGACATAAATAGCTGGAAAAGCCTTATGACTAGCTGCAGAAACAAGGATGATCGATAATCCAGAGATTCCAGACTTGAACCTGAATGCACTAAATGGTTATCATTTGGTTAGTCTGCTCTACAGCGCTGAGAGCATGTTCTGTTGGAGATAGATCCATTATGTCAGCTGAAGGGATTTTTAAATATTTACATGCGGAGGAAAATATGTCCGTGTGTGTGTGCGTCTGTCTGTGTACACGTACTGGTAGGGTATTGATAAAATCTGGTGGGCATCTGTTGTTTTTCCTATATCAAGCACTTTCCTCATTTTTATAGTTAAAAAACCTACTTTGGGAAACTGTATCCCATTCAAAGTAGTCACTGAAGTATAGGAATAAACCAGTCCATGGCTATTAGATATCTCTCCTTGGAATTTGAATCTGATGCAGAGATAGACAAGAATTAAGCAGACAGGAACAGTCGGACAAATAAAAAGATGGTCCTGGATTGCTGGCTACTGGGATGCCCAGCAGCGCTCACCGTTACCGTCTCAGACTGGTTGTTTAGAACATTCTTTGATGAAATAACTGAAACAATTTTTTTTCCAATAAATTATGTTTTTGCTTCAGTGTTTAGAATTGAATTATTTTCTTGCAATCAGATATAACAGGCATAATCTTGTCAACCTATAGAAGTAAACTGCAATTTTTTTATTGTGCTCTCATAAACAAGGTCTTATGTGAAATCCAAATACACCTACTCCTCCTGCAATGGCCTTAACTTATTCCTAAAAATAATGCCACTAAGTGAAAAGTTGTTAAATATAAAAACATGCAATGTGTCCATACCAATCTAATATACCCAACATTTTTCTCAGATAATATATCAATTGAATAATAAAAACATGTTTATAAAAATAATCAATTTACCGTGTCCCCAGTCGGCGCCGGCTTCCTGCGATGTGCCTTGAAATGAAATTGGGTCCTGGTGCCAGTCCAGTCAGCCTTGAGAATCCTGTGTCGGCTGTTCCTGCTTCTGGAGAGGACGAAGCCACGGAGTCTGCTGAGATACACCAGAAATACATCTACACGTGGAACAACTCCTACAGAACACCTACTGAACGCTGGCAGAAGACCTCAGACCTCCCAAAAGGCAAGAAACCCCCCCCCCACGTACCTGGGTAGGGCAAAAGAAAAAAGAATAAACAGAGACAAAAGAATAGGGACGGGACCTGCACCTCTGGGAGGGAGCTATGAAGGAGGAAAGGTTTTCACACACTAGGAAGCCCCTTCGCAGGTGGAGACTGCGGGTGGCAGAGGGGGGAGCTTTGGGGCCGCGGAGGAGAGCATAGCTACAGGGGTGCAGAGACCAAAGCGGAGGGATTCCCACACAGAGGTTCAGGGCCGACCGGCACTCACCAGCCTGAGAGGCTTTTCTGCTCACCCGCCGGGGCGGGCGGGGCTGGGAGTTGAAGCTCCGGCTTCGGTCGGAGCTCCGGGAGAGGACTGCGGTTGGCGGTGTGAACACAGCCTGCAGGGGGTTAGTGCGCCACGGCTGGCCGGGAGGGAGTCCGGGGAAAAGTCTGGAGCTGCCGAAGAGGCAAGAGACATTTTCTTCCCTCTTTGTTTCCTGGTGTGCGAGAAGAGGGGATTAAGAGCGCTGCTTAAAGGAGCTCCAGAGACGGGCGCGAGCCGCGGCTAAAAGCGCGGACCACAGAGACGGGCATGAGACACTAAGGCTGCTGCTGCCGCCACCAAGAAGCTTGTGTGCGAGCACAGGTCACTATCCATACCCCCTTTTCCGGGGAACTTGTCCAGCCCGCCACTGCCAGTGTCCCAGGATCCAGGAACTACTTCTCCGGTGAACGCACGCACGGCGCCCTCAGGCTAGTGCGACGTCACGCCGGCCTCTGCCACCGAAGGCCCGCCCCACATTCCGTGCCCCTCCCACCCCCGGCCTGAGTGAGCCAGAGGCCCCGATCAGCGGCTCCTTTAACCCCGTCCTGTCTGAGCGAAGAACAGATGCCCTCCGGTGACCTACACACAGAGGCGGGGCCAAATCCAAAGCTGAGCCTCTGGGAGCTGTGACAATAAAAAAGAGAAAGGGAAATCTCTCCCAACAGCCTCAGAAGCAGTAGAATAAAGCTCCACAATCAACTTGATGTCTGTGAAATACATGAATAGACAAGGAATCATCCCAAATTGAGGAGGTGGACTTTGAGAGCAAGATTTATGCTGTATAGCTTTGTTTCCACAATTTGTCCTAGAGTTCTATCCGTCCTTTTTTTTTTTTTTTTGGTTTTTTTTTCCTTTTTTTCTTAATAATTATTTTTTTATTTTAATAACTTTATTATATTTTATTTTACTTTACCTTCTTTCTTTCTTTCTTTTTTCCTTCCTTCCCTCCTTCCTTCCTCCCTCCCTCCCTCCTTTCTTTCTGTCTTTCTACTTCTACTAATTCTTTCTTTCTACTTTTTCTCCCTTTTTTTCTGAGCCGTGTGGATGAAAGGCTCTTGGTACTGCAGCCAGGAGTCAGTGCTGTGCCTCTGAGGTGGGAGAGCCAACTTCAGGACACTGGTCAACAAGAGACCTCCCAGATCCACATAATACCAAATGGTGAATATCTCCCAGAGATCTCCATCTCAACACCAGCACCCAGCTTCACTCAACGACCAGCAAGCTACAGTGCGGGACATCCTATGCCAAACAACTAGTAAGACAGGAACACTACCCCACCCATTAGCAGAGATGCTGACTAAAATCATAACTCCACAGACACCCCAAAACACACAACCAGACGGGGACCTGCCCACCAGAAAGACAACATCCAGCCTCATCCACCAGAACACAGGCACTACTCCCCTCCACGAGGAAGCCTACACAACCCACTGAACCAACCTTAGCCACTGGGGACAGACACCAAAAACAACGGGAACTACGAACCTGCAGACTGCAAAAAGGAGACCCCAAACACAGTAAGATAAGCAAAATGAGAAGACAGAAAAACACACAGCAGATGAAGGAGCAAGATAAAAACCCACCAGACCTAACAAATGAAGAGGAAATAGGCAGTCTACCTGAAAAAGAATTCAGAATAATGATAGTAAAGATGATCCAAAATCTTGGAAACAGAATGGACAAAATGCAAGAAACATTTAACAAGAACCTAGAAGAACTAAAGATGAAACAAACAATGATGAACAACAAAATAAATGAAATTAAAAATACTCTAGATGGGATAAATAGCAGAATAACTGAGGCAGAAGAACGGATAAGTGACCTGGAAGATAAAATAGTGGAAATAACTACTGCAGAGCAGAATAAAGCAAAAAGAATGAAAAGAACTGAGGGCAGTCTCAGAGACTTCTGGAACAACATTAAATGCACCAACATTCGAATTATAGGGGTTGCAGAAGAAGAAGAGAAAAAGAAAGGGACTGAGAAGATATTTGAAGAGATTATAGTTGAAAACTTCCCTAATAAGGGAAAGGAAATAGTTAATCAAGTCCAAGAAGCACAGAGAGTCCCGTACAGGATAAATCCAAGGAGAAATATGCCAAGACACATATTAATCAAACTGCCAAAAATTAAATACAAAGAAAACATATTAAAAGCAGCAAGGGAAAAACAACAAATAACACAAAAGGGAATCCTCATAAGGTTAACAGCTGATCTTTCAGCAGAAACTCTGCAAGCCAGAAGGGAGTGGCAGGACATATTTAAAGTGATGAAGGAAAAAAACCTGCAACCAAGATTACTCTACCCAGCAAGGATCTCATTTCAGATTTGATGGAGAAATTAAAACCTTTACAGACAAGCAAAAGCTGAGAGAGTTCAGCACCTCCAAACCAGCTTTAAAACAACTGCTAAAGGAACTTCTCTAGGCAAGAAACACAAGAGAAGGAAAAGACCTACAATAACGAACCCACACAATTTTGAAAATGGGAATAGGAACATACATATCGATAATTACCTTAAATGTAAATGGATTTAATGCTCCCACCAAAAGACACAGATTGGCTGAATGGATACAGAAACAAGACCCATATATTTGCTGTCTACAAGAGACCCACTTCAGACCTAGATACACATACAGACTGAAAGTAAGGGGATGGAAAAAGATTTTTCATGCAAATGGAAACCAAAAGAAAGCTGGAGTAGCAATTCTCATATCAGACAAAATAGACTTTAAAATAAAGATTATTAGAAGAGACAAAGAAGGACACTACATAAGGATCAAGGGATCGATCCAAGAAGAAGATATAACAATTGTAAATATTTATGCACCCAACATAGGAGCACCTCAATACATAAGGCAAATACTAACAGCCATAAAAGGGGAAATCGACAGTAACACATTCCTAGTAGGGGACTTTAACACCCCAGTTTCACCAAAGGACAGATCATCCAAAATGAAAATAAATAAGGAAACACAAGCTTTAAATGATACATTAAACAAGATGCATTTAATTGATATTTATAGGACATTCCACCCAAAAACAACAGACTACACATTTTTCTCAAGTGCTCATGCAACATTCTCCAGAATAGATCATATCTTAGGTCACAAGTCAAGCCTTGTTAAATTTAAGAAAATTTAAATCATATCAAGTATCTTTTCTGACCAGAACGATATGAGACTAGATATCAATCACAGGAAAAGATCTGTAAAAATTACAAACACATGGAGGCTAAACAATACACTACTTAATAACGAAGTAATCACTGAAGAAATCAAAGAGGAAATTAAAAAATACCTAGAAACAAATGACAATGGAGACACGACGACCCAAAATCTATGAGATGCAGCAAAAGCAGTTCTAAGAGGGAAGTTTATAGCAATACAATCCTGCCTTAAGAAACAGGAAACATCTCGAATAAACAACCTAACCTTACACCTAAAGCAATTAGAGAAAGAAGAACAAAAAAACCCCAAAGTTAGCAGAAGGAAAGAAATCATAATAATCAGATCAGAAATAAATGAAAAAGAAATGAAGGAAACGATAGCAAAAATCTATAAAACTAAAAGCTGGTTCTGTGAGAAGATAAACAAAATAGATAAACCATTAGCCAGACTCATCATAAAAAAAAAGGGAGAAGACTCAAATCAATAGAATTAGAAACGAAAAAGGAGAAGTAACAACTGACACTGCAGAAATACAAAGTATCATGAGAGATTACTACAAGCAACTCTATGCCAGTAAAATGGACAACCTGGAAGAAATGGACAAATTCTTAGAAAGGCACAACGTGCCAAGACTGAATCAGGAAGAAATAGAAAATATGAACAGACCAATCACAAGCACTGAAATTGAAACTGTGATTAAAAATCTTTCAACAAACAAAAGCCCAGGACCAGATGGCTTCACAGGCGAATTCTATCAAACATTTAGAGAAGAGCTAACACCTATCCTTCTCAAACTCTTCCAAAATATAACAGAGGGAGGAACACTCCCAAACTCATTGTACGAGGCCACCATCACCTTGATACCAAAACCAGAGAAGGATGTCACAAAGAAAGAAAACTACAAGCCAATATCACTGATGAACATAGATGCAAAAATCCTCAACAAAATACTAGCAAACAGAATCCAACAGCACGTTAAAAGATTCATACACCATGATCAAGTGGGGTTTATTCCAGGAATGCAAGGATTCTTCAATATACACAAAACAATCAATGTGATAAGCCATATTAAAAGATTGAAGGAGAAAAACCATATGATCATCTCAATAGATGCAGAGAAAGCTTTTGACAAAATTCAACACCCATTTATGATAAAAACCCTGCAGAAAGTAGGCATAGAGGGAACTTTCCTCAACATAATAAAGGCCATATATGACAAACCCACAGCGAACATCATCCTCAATGGTGAAAAACTGAAAGCATTTCCACTAAGATCAGGAACAAGACAAGGTTGCCCACTCTCACCACTCTTATTCAACATAGTTTTGGAAGTTTTAGCCACAGCAATCAGAGAAGAAAAGGAAATAAAAAGAATCCAAGTCAGAAAAGAAGAAGTAAAGCTGTCACTGTTTGCAGATGACATGATACTATACATAGAGAAACCTAAAGATGCTACCAGAAAACTACTAGACCTAATCAATGAATTTGATAAAGAAGCAGGATACACAATTAATGCACAGAAATCTCTGGCATTCCTATACACTAATGATGAAAAATCTGAAAGTGAAATCAAGAAAACACTCCCATTTACCATTGTAACAAAAAGAATAAAATATCTAGGAATAAACCTACCTAAGGAGACAAAAGACCTGTATGCAGAAAATTATAAGACACTGATGAAAGAAATTAAAGATGATACATATAGATGGAGAGATATACGATGTTCTTGGATTGGAAGAATCAACATTGTGAAAATGACTCTACTACCCAAAGCAGTCTATAGATTCAATGCAATCCCTATCAAACTACCACTGGCATGTTTCACAGAACTAGAACAAAAAATTTCACAATTTGTATGGAAACACAAAAGACCCCGAATAGCCAAAGCAATCTTGAGAATGAAAAAAGGAGCTGGAGGAATCAGGCTCCCTGACTTCAGACTATACTACAAAGCTACAGTAATCAAGACAGTATGGTACTGGCACAAAAACAGAAAGATAGATCAATGGAACAGGATAGAAAGCCCAGAGATAAACCCACGCACATATGGCCACCTTATCTTTGATAAAAGAGGCAGGATGTACAGTGGAGAAAGGACAGCCTCTTCAATAAGTGTTGCTGGGAAAACTGGACAGCTACATGTAAAAGTATGAGATTAGATCACTCCCTAACACCATACACAAAAATAAGCTCAAAATGGATTAAAGACCTAAATGTAAGGCCAGAAACTATCAAACTCTTAGAGGAAAACATAGGCAGAACACTCTATGACATAAATCACAGCAAGATCCTTTTTGACTCACCTCGTAGAGAAATGGAAATAAAAACAAAAATAAACAAATGGGACCTAATGAAACTTCAAAGCTTTTGCACAGCAAAGGAAACCATAAACAAGACCAAAAGACAACCCTCAGACTGGGAGAAAATATTTGCAAGTGAAGCAACTGACAAAGGATTAATCTCCAAAATTTACAAGCAGCTCATGCAGCTCAATAACAAAAAAACAAACAACCCAATCCAGAAATGGGCAGAAGACCTAAATAGACATTTCTCCAAAGAAGATTTACAGACTGCCAACAAACACATGAAAGAATGCTCAACTTCATTAATCATTAGAGAAGTGCAAATCAAAACTACAATGAGATATCATCTCACACCAATCAGAATGGCCATCATCAAAAAATCTAGAAACAATAAATGCTGGAGAGGGTGTGGACAAAAGGGAACACTCTTGCACTGTTGGTGGGAAAGTAAATTGATACAGCCACTGTGGAGAAAAGTATGGAGGTTCCTTATAAAACTACCAATAGAACTACCATATGACCCAGCAATCCCACTACTGGGCATATACCCTGAGAAAACCATAATTCAAAAAGAGTCATGTACCAAAATGTTCATTGCAGCTCTATTTACAATAGCCCGGAGATGGAAACAACCTAAGTGTCCATCATCAGATGAATGGATAAAGAGGATGTGGCACATATATACAATGGAATATCACTCAGCCATAAAAAGAAACGAAATTGAGCTATTTGTAATGAGGTGGATAGACCTAGAGTCTGTCATACAGAGTGAAGTAAGTCAGAAAGAGAAAGACAAATACCGTATGCTAACACATATATATGGAATTTAAGAAAAAAAAATGTCATGAAGAACCTAGGGGTAAGACAGGAATAAAGACACAGACCTACTAGAGAATGGACTTGGGGACATGGGGAGGGGGAAGGGTAAGCTGTGACAAAGCGAGAGAGAGGCATGGACATATATACGCTACCAAAAGTAAGGTAGATAGCTAGTGGGAAGCAGCCGCATAGCACAGGGAGATCAGCTCGGTGCTTTGTGACCGCCTGGAGGGGTGGGATAGGGAGGGTGGGAGGGAGGGAGATGCAAGAGGGAAGAGATATGGGAACATATGTATATGTATAACTGATTCACTGTGTTATAAAACAGAAACTAACACACCATTTTAAAGCAATTATACTCCAATAAATATGTAAAAAAAAAATAATCAATTTAACAGTGAATAAATACTATTTGTACATATAAAGTAATGTAATGAGTTTTATTATATTCTCCAAGGAGGAAGATTGATGATGGCTGAGGAAGAGGGGTGAAATAGCATCCTTCAAAAGGTAAAGTCACTTGTTTGAATATTGGGCAAGCATTTAATGTTAGCATCATATGAACTTGACAATTCTCTTTCCCGTGAGACTTTAACCCTAAAATAACTATCTGATATGAAAGGCTTTGACGTAAATGGAAAAGACTGGAATCTTTGGGTAGAAAAATATGTGCTTCCAAACATGAGGAAATTGTATACATGCACAAGAATGAAGAGTAGCAGAAGAGGACACGTCTGAATTCCTCTTACTTGGCAGCCATAGGCAAAGCACAACATTAAGGTTCATCCAAATGTAGCATGCATTTCAAATTCCTTCCAAGTAATATTCTTTAACTAGAAACTCTTGTATAAAATAAATGTGTAAGTGTGCCATTGTTTGAAATAATAATGCTGAAATATAACTTTGCATAGTATGTTTATTTAGTGGATTTTAGGAGAAAAAGTCATTATACTGGAAAAAAAGGAGTCATTATCTAAAAAGTGGTATAAGTTTTCAAGAGCTGTTAAGGGAAAAAGTGATTTGTGAAGTTAAACTGCATACAGAACCAATAAAAGCTGAATTGGGAAGGTGGTAGTGAGTTATGACCCTTTCTCTCTCTCCTCTCAGTTGCCACCTCCAGACAACCACTTCCAAAGTTTTGACCAACTTACCTTCTCAGTCATATAATCTGTAAATTCTTTCCCAATTCCCATCATCCACCATCTGAACTACACTATTTGCTGATTCATGAATATGCTATGAATGTTCAGGCCTTCAAGCAATTGTTTATGTTCCTCCCTTTCAGTAAACACCTTCACTTTCTCCTCAAAGTTTAAAAAAATCCTACTTCTTTTTGAATTCCCAGCATATATGTCACTGTCCCTAAGCCCCACCTAAAGCAAAAAGAAATGCTTTATTATGTATATTCTCATAGCATATGATTATACTTCCATTCCAGTATTTATCAAATTTCCTTATAATTAGTTGTTTATGTGGCTAATTCCTTTCTAAGTTCTTCAGAGCAAGGAATTCTGCCTAATTTGTTTTTGTTTGCCCTGTATCTAGCACAGTGTCTTGTTCATCAGAAGATGATCAATAAAGACATGTTGAATCCTTGGTAAGTAGAACAAAGGGAGAGAGTTTTAAGAAATATTTGGCGGTTATACCCATTCAAAAAATAGGCAGAAGAACTAAATAGATATTTCTTCAAAGAAGATATACAGATGTCCAAAAAGCACATGAAAAGATGCTTAACATTACTAATTATTAGAGAAATGCAAATCAAAACTACCATGAGGTACAGACTCACACCAGTCAGAATGCCATCATGAAAAAGTCTATAAATAACAAATTTTGGAGAGGATGTGGAGAAAAGGGAACTCTCCCATACTGTTAATGGGAATGTAAATTGGTGTAGCCACTATGGAAAACAGTATGGAGGTTCTTCAAAAAACTCTAAATAGAATTGCCATAGGATCCAACAGTACCACTCCTGGGCATGTATCCAGAGAAAACTGTAACTTGAAAAGATACATGCACCCCAATGTTCATAGCGGCACCATTTACAAGAGTCTAGACATGGAACAACATAAATGTCCATCTAGGACATGTCTAGATGAATGGATAAAAAAGATGTGGTACAGATATAAAATGGAATACTACTCAGCCATAAAAAAGAATGAAATAATGCCATTTTCAGCAACATGGATGGACCTAGAGATTATCATACTAAGCGAAGTAAGTCAGAAAGAGAAAGACAAATACTATATGATATCACTTATATGTGGAATCTAAAATATGCCACAAATGAACTTATCTGTGAAACAGAAACAGACTCACAGACATAGAGAACAGACTTATGGTTGGCAAGGGGGGTGTGTGGGAGGAATGGACTGGGAGTTTGGGGTTAGCACATGGAAACTAGTACATATAGAATCCATAAACAACATGGTCCTACTGTATAGCAAAGAGAACTATATTCAATATCCTAAACCATAATGGAAAAGAATATAAAAAAGAATGTGTATATATATGTATAACTAAATCACTTTGCTGTACAGCAGAAATTAACACAACATTATAAATTAACTCTACTTCAATAAAATAAATTTTTTCTAAGAAAAGAAATATTGGTGGTTGTAGTGAAAGATGAATAGAATTGAAGGTCCAAGTAGTGCTAAAGTTCATGGTTTGAGGATGCTCTCTACTCAAAGTTGTAACAGTTAAGATTACCTATAAAAGAGAAAAATTTGAAAGATAGCCATGTTCAAAAAAGTATAATAGAACCAAAATAAAACAAAACAAAACTTGAAGTGGTAAGTGTAGCTGAAGGCGTAGACCTCCTGGGCTTTGAGTGATCAACAAGTACAGACGACCAGTTCAGATCATGCAGAGTAGTTCCCCTTCGCACGAGGAGAGGACCGGGGCCTAAAACACGCATTTAGTGATGGTGTAAATATAAATTGGTACAGTAACTCTAAAAATAGTAAAATGCTCATACCTTGTAACCCAGCAGTTTCATTTCTGTGTTTGTAACCTAGAAAACCTTGCATACATGCAGAGACTTTTCCAAGGCAGTTAAATGTACATGTTCGGGATCAAGACTTTTGGGCTCAAATTCTGCCTCTGCTGCCTTTAGCTATGTACCATGGACAATTACTTAACCTTTCTGTACCCGGATTTTCTCATCTCAGAAATAGAAATAATAAAAATACCCACCTCTTGGGGATTGTTGTGAGGATAAAAATGTGTTAAACACTTGTGTAACTCTTAGAATAATGCCTAGCACATAGTAAGGACACAAATCTTAGCCATAATCTTAAGTATGGCAGTTTTGGTTCTGTTTAAAAAAAAGACAACAGGTCCCAAATGCAGTCACTTATGCTAAGCCCCACATCACCAAACCAAGACTTAGTTATAGTTTCAGCTCTCTGAGAAACAGAATCTTAAACCAGTCCATCAGGAACACCTGATCAGCCCTAGGTAGGTAATCTGCCTGATAGGCCCCTGCCATCCCCTAAGGAAAGTAACTATGCAATTAACCAGCCTGCTTTTTTTTGCCTCATATAACTTCCAAGTTCCTGCTCCCTTCTGCCTATAAAAGTCTTTCAGTTTGTACATCTCTTCAGAGTGCCTTTTACATCTGTTAGATTGGATGCTGCTAGACTCAAACTGATTTTTGCTCAAATAAACTCTTTAAAAGTTTTGGGTACCTCAGTTTCTCTTTTAACTGTTTGGGTGTCAGAAGAGGGAACTGAAGGAGATCCCAAAGGGCCCTCAGGAGCACCGAGCAAACAGAGGTACCTGTTGAGCCCCTTGAACTCGCTGCTTTCTTGCAGACTCCGGAGGTCGTGTGGAAGTCCTTCTCGGATTCTAGCTTCGCAGCTTTGTGTTATTTTATGAGCTTTCAGACTTTGAGTATTTCTTTTTCCAGACTAGGTCCAGAAACCAGCTTGAGTCCGACTGGGTCTGACTTAGAAACCAGACTGGGTCTGGGGATGGACCGGGTCTTGCTTGGAAATCGGACCAGGTGTGGGAACAGATTGGGCCCGACTTAAGCTGAACTGGGTCCAGCTGTTAGGCCTCAGGTGAATAAACTTTTGTTTTTAAGCTGAATAAGCAGGTTAACCTTACCAAAGATAATCTTGAATTATAGTGGCCACAGTGGAGAACTTTTTCTCTAAGGTACCACATAAATGGATAAGGTTATCTAAGTTAAAAGTTCTCCACTGTGGCCACTATAATTCGACACTCACCATAAAGTGTGGAGGGAAAATTATTTTTCCTCCTCTTCAGTTTCTGGTGACCAGGATGAGGCCCACTGCGACACTTTGCTCACTCTAGAGCCGGCAGATGGGATCCTGGGAAAACTGGTGGAGGCTGGAAAAAGGTGAGAATTCTTATCAAAGACAGCTCTCCCAGATCTCTGTCTGTGGTGCCTGGTCAAAAGAGGAAGGTAAAATTTCACATTGTCCCTTCCTTTCAAATTTGCAGGCAAAAAAAAAAATTTTTTTTAAGAATTAGATCTTTGAATTGTGACTTGTGAATTTGCTATTGGGTACCCATTTATTGTCGATCTCCGTGTTGTCTAATCTCCAAATATTTGGGGGTCTTCCAGCTAATTTTTTCTTACTGAATTTAATATAATTCTATTGCAATCTGAAAAAAAAATCTCGGAATAATTTCTATTCTTTTAAATTTGTTAAGGTATGTTTTCTGACCCAGAATATGGTCTATCTTGATGAGTGTTCTATGCAAGTTTGAGAAAAGTGTGTATTTTGTTGTTGGGTGATGTGTTCTATAAATGTCAATCAGATCCAGGCAATAAATGATGCTTTTTAGTTCAACTGCATCCTTCCTGATTCTTTAGCTGCTGGAAAGAAAAAGTGTGTGGAAATCTCCAACTATAATGTGGATTTGTCTGTATCTCCTTGCAGTTCTGTCAGTTTTGCCTGTTTTGATTCTCTGGGGCCCTTGTCACATGACAGTAAGATGAGGGAAATTGAAGTGTTCTGTAATCTTATGATAATATCTCATTCCTTGAATGGGTGTAGGTCCTTGGGTTGTAATCTTCAAAAATTTTTCATAGCCTTTTTTTTTTTTTCCCATGAGATTAGACAGGAGAACTAGAGAGAGCTGGTTTGGCTAACTGCCCTTCCCCAGGTCAGATAAGATCTGATAAAGTCCTTTCCTGTGGATAGTAGGCCTTTGCTACAGAGGACACTGTGGGCATATTTCCAAATGGCTACTTTTCTCCTCCTCCTGCCAGAAACGTGAGAGGATTTTTCTTAGATCTTCACCTTGAGAACAGGGTAGGGTCCCTGGAGGTAATAAACACAAAAGTATTGGGTCCCCCCCAAGACTGGGTCCTCCTGAGTTTCTCTCTCTCAAGCTAGTTCATACTTGGCCTCCACCAATTCATCAAAATGTTCCATGCAAGTTTAAGAAAAATGTGAATTGTGCTGTTGTTGGGCAATGTATCTATAAAGGTCAGTTAGATTAAGATGCATTACCACTTAAGTGTTCTTACCAGTTTATGGCTCCAGTGGCGTCTGTTCCAGATAGTAAGCTGATTGTGACCGTGAATTTCTGTATTCACCTTGACTCTCCAGATTTCCCAGTGGCAGTGTGTCCTGTGACCCCAATTTTCCAATGGATCCAAGTCATTGGTTTTCACTTTGTTTAGCATTTTTCTTCTTTGAGAATAGGAGTACCAGCTTCCAAGCTCTTTATATGTCAGAGCTGAAATGCATTGCCTCTATGTATTTTTTAAAGCCGAGTCAACAACTTTGAGGTGAACTCACCTGTGACTCAGTCAGATTATTGAGGATTGTCTTCTATTTTCTCTGGGTACAATGGACTTGTGCAAATGATGGGGTAGACCTGAGGCCTTGAGTCCCTCAGTCAGAAGGACCTGGTGGAGCTGTTGGTTTTTTAAGCTGGGTGGTTAAGAAAAATTGGTGAAGATGAAAATATGGGATGATGTTTTAGGGATGACAGCCCTCACAGGTGGGTCCAAGGAGATACTTCACATAAGGTCTGATGAGATCTGAAGAAAATTCATACATTAGTGAACGGATGATTGTTATCGCCCAGAGGCTATCATCTCCCAAGAAATATACTTTGTTGCCCTTGAGGAGATGAACAAGTGATCAAAACTACCCAGTTGCAGCTGCCTCTTCGTGTTCTCAGGACTTCCCTAAAGGAAACCTACACTTTGTGAAACAGATTAATGGGCTTCCTAGTCTCCTGAGTAGCTCTCCTTAATGTCCTGTCCTATCCTGCTTCTCCTTGACCGTCATAATGAGAAAATGGGAAGTAAGGGACCCCCGGGCACACTAAGAAGATTTCCCTGTGAACTTTCTGGTTTGGAAAATGAACCACCTGTAAAGACACATAAGGAGGAGCTAGACTAGGTTGGGAACCTATCCTGCATCTTTCCCACACTTTTAATCAGCACCCAAAGTGTGCTGTTTATGCCTCTCCACCCCTCACAATTCCTCCCCCAAATTCTGAGTTTATAGATATCAGAGATGGTGGCTTTTTAAAACTCACACCTGCTCATAGAAGGAGAGACTAAATAAGGGAAGGTGTCAGAAAGAAACACTCTCCCAGGACTCATGTGAGGCATCTGCAAAACAAGAACCAGATGCGTGAGTGTCAGTTATTCTCACGACAAAATAGCAAATAATACCATACTGGATCTCCTGAACCTCAACAATTGTTGATTATACTGACAGGAGGAAAGAGAAGGGAAGAAAAGCACTGCAAACTTTTACACCATCACTCAAAAATTAGAATACCCAGGTACATATTACAGTATGTTTTATGCAGTAAAAAAAAGTACAGAATAACACATTTTCTTAAGTCTAAGATGTAACAACCAATTTAAAAATGACTTTTCTGGGAAAAAACCAAACCCTAGAGCCCCTACCCTATTAACCACACATATCTGTTATGGAATGCCTCCTGGCATTAAACATGTTAAAATGTTTAAATGTGAGCATCTTATGTTTGTGGAAACACAGTATTTTATGGACTCTACATCATTCTGAAATAAAACATAACAATGAGGGTCTCAACTTCCTTTGATGTAAATGGGTCAGCTTAATGAAATTGAAAAATATTCATACAAACGAAATTTTGACTTATCCATTACCCTAACATTAATCATTCATTAAAAAGTTCTCTGAAAGTAAGTTACAACATTGCACATGAAAAGAGTATAGATGCTTCTAGAGGTGAACTTACGAACACTAACAGGTATTAAGGCAGTAAGTATAGGAGGTACCAAAAAAACACAATTAATAACACCATCTGGTAAATCAGTCTCAGGAATAATGCACTCTGGACATACTTGAAAAATTAGTCCTTAGAGAAAGACATACAAAATCTTCATGGTTCATGGGGAAAAGGGTAAGGACGTTTATAAATTGAACATGTTCGCCTAGGTTGATTTATTGTTTCATAAAACATTTGACACATATACAACAGGAGAATGAATTCTTAAGTATTTAGATTAGTTTTTCACACACAATCAAATAAATTGGCAAAAATATAGAGACATCTGTACTGATGATGAAAAAGCAATGGCAGGAAGGAACACAGGAGCAGTGGAAAAGCTGTTGCCATAGTATGTGCAGACTCACTGTGTTTCATCGACAAGCACTGGGTTGTTAAGAAAATGTAACATCATTGTTAATAGTTGTAAATAATAGACTGTCAATATACTCAGATACAGTATCTATGTAACAGAATTTTCAGAGTGTAGTATCATGATGACATAGGCAGTAAAATCAGACTCAATGACAGAGTCTTTACGAAGCGTCCTCCTTTGCTGTCCACCCCAGTATACGGTGAAATGGCTCCCTCCTTTAAAGCACATCTTGGGTTTGCAAGGGTGCCGTTTTTCTGCAGTAGGGTGGTAGGTGGCTAGGTTCTTAGTGCAGCTAGGAAGGAAAGCCACACAGCCTTCCTAGCAATGAGACACCTTTCCTCGGACTTTAGTCCATGTAGTTTCAGCAGGGCTACCCCTCCCCTGTCTGTTTCTGGCTGGCATTGTGGCATCTGAGCACCACAGGCCTTCATGCCTGCTCAACTCTCCTGTCTCCACATGGTGAACAGGAAAGTCAAGAAGGAAAAATCAAAAGAAAGGAAGTAGTTTGCTTCTGGAAAGGGGCATGTTATCAATACTTCCCCTGGCTTCTCCTGTCAGAAGCAGGCACTAGTGGGAATCAAGAACCTCTCAATCGATTTATTCATTCATGCATTTGTTTATTTCAGGCCACAAAATTGGGTACCTATTCTGTGCAATGCACTATTTTAGGTACTGAGAGGCATCTGTGAAAGCACCCTAATCACAAGCCCAAAAACCTCTACAGCTCATGAGCCCCAACTTAATGCTTTGACTTAATTTTACCAGTAATAGGAAAAGAGTTCCAGAATTTCTTATTATATTTTCTTTAAGTCAAAATTGAGAACAATTCACTGTTATTTCTTAAGAAAAACACTGCTGGCTAAATATCTCTCAAATATGAGTAACCAAATACAACTGAATTTTGTTAGCTAAACCTCATGTGGGACCTGACTTAAACTCATAAAACCCTTCATCAAACACACACACCTAATTCCATGAAGCACTGGTAAGTAAGGTTGATTTTTACTGACATTTTCATGGGGAGATAGGGTAGTGGTTTAAATCCCACACCATATAGCAAGGCTTTCTAAACATCCTCTTCAAAGATCGGTTCTGAATGCCTTCCATTTCCCCTTCAGATTCTATCTCCACCTTTCTCCACCCTGTTCTGTGCCTTAGAAGGTGGACCTCTGTTGACTATATCATTGGGCTTCCTTGCTCTGTGGCCAATGGGGAGTTTCAGCAAGAAGTAAGAACAGAGTAAGAGACTGAGATCCCCCAGTCTGGGTGTTGTCTTTATCCCACATCCTAAGATGGAAGGTTTTACCCCTTGATAGGCAGCCATTTTATCATGGGGCTCACAGACTCCAGGTTCTGATAATTGGTACTTCCCTTCGGATCTGGGAATGATAATAATGTCTTTTTTTTTTTTAATTAATGCAGGGATTCTGCACTGGCCCTTATGGTTTTCCTACGTACTGCATACATCTCAATCAATAGTCCCTTAATTAAACTCGCTTCAAATTACCCTAATTTGAATGTGCCATCTGTTTTCTGCCAGTACCACCGGCCAATCCAATATCCCCATTTCCCCCAAAGCTCTACTGTCTAAGGTACATGTCGCGTGTCTGTATCTTTCTCAGCCTCTCTCATTCCTCCCTGATATATCTTCCTCCAGACAGTGCTGCACATGCTGATCCCATTCTGCACACGCACACAAAATGCTCATCTAGAAGTTTTAGCAAAATGAAACCTGGTTATTAGCTTAAAGAACAACCATTTTCTCTACCTCAAAACCTGCTCTGGGAAGATCCACTGTATTTTACTACAGTTTCCTGCTGGTTAGAAAGACTGCCATATTTCCTTGTGGCACCTAGAGTCACCCACTCATGGTCCATTCACCCACCAATCCACCCGGTTCTTTTAGGGGGTAGAGTGTAGGACTATTTCTGAATCTCTCTTTACTCTGCTGGTTTCACCAAAGCATTTAGAAATATAAAACTGGGGCAAGTTCTACACCTGCAACGCAGATACATTCAATAGCATCCACATTCAAGGAGGAGGAGGAAAGCAGAGTTTTGAGTCAGGTTCCCTTCTCCATTTCTCCTACATGAAGCCTCCCCTATGTTTCCAACTCACATCTATAAGCAGCATCAAGGGAACCCCTTCCAATTCCTGTAAATGTAGAAGATTTGTGCACTCTGCCATAAAATGTATTACACCCTCTCTCTAACTTTTTGAAATGTGAGAACCTTTCAAACTCCCAAAGTCCAGAGAAGACTTCAGTTTGATTGTGAACATGTCCTATTCATATGAGGCTCTTCTAGATAGATCAGTTTATGCTTCAAGGGTTCAACAATAGCAAATCAGGGGTGTGATCTCTGGCAGGGGCCATGGACTGGCTGTGAGGAACCAGCCAGGCCAAGTTTTGGGCCAGCATCTTGCTCTGCGTGAGGTTCAGATGCTGAGTCATACACCCAGGGACTCCGGCTTCCCTGAGTCAGCCAAGCAGCTACCGACAAAATTGTGCTGGCTGGCAAGGTCTATCTGGGGTTTATAAGCAGTGCTTAGACACCAGTGACCCCCGCACTAACCTGCTCTAGCTGATGAGTTTTGAAACTGTGTTGCCCACCATGTTTTTACAAGGCTTGTTGTCAGTGTCTCTCAAATTTAAACGTAAGTGCCAAGCAACTTTGTTTCCTGTTGACAAGCTCTCGCAGACTGAGCAACAGAATCAAGTCTCTCTCCCAGGCCTTGCTGAATTATCTTTAGACATTATGGTACAAGCACAGTCCCTAATGTGGGTCCTAAAACAGGATCAGTTCTCCTCTTACAAGACTTGCTATCTACATGTCCCTGAAATGTTTTAACCTTGACTCAGAGTCATCTGCCCTCCTTGGCTCTACACTCCTTGAAAACTCTTCTAGTAACTAATCGCAAGAGGCTTCTATTCTTCTACTCATGGTTCCATAGCTAGCCTGATGGTTTTCCCCATAGCAGAGTATTTTAACAGAGGATGCCTGGTCTCAGTTGCCTCTAGATATTGATTAATGAATGATTATTAGGAAATCTCCATATCTTTTCAGCAGAGAACTATTGGAATGTAAGTCTTCAAGATTAAATTCAGAGACTCAGGTGCTATTCCTGCCACTTACTAGCCAAGTGATTTCTAACCAGTCTTTCTGAGCCTCGGTTTACTCTTCAGAAAATTAGAGCACTGGACTAAATCACGGAAGATAAACAGTTTTCCTCCCGTGTGCCAATTTCTGTTTGAATAGTAATGGCTAACCATAGTGCTGTATTGAAAAAGATTCAATAGTCAAGTTCAGGCTCTGTGGGAAAGAAGCTTATGAGAGGTGAAGGGTCAGGACTCATACTATGTATTTGCCTCTCCCGGACTAGCTGATTTCGAATTCCCCTATTCAAAGCAAAATCATGACAGACATTAAAGATTTCTTCAGTGCCTGACCAGGAGCCGCTGGTCCATCTGTAGATGGGCCTATTAGCTAATAAGCCATTTTGGATGCATTGGCCTGGAGAATATAGAAATGCCAGTCAAGGATTCCAGGTAGTGCAGTGAGTGCCGTCTTAGTCACTGTGTAATTCCTTCTGGGAGGTCTATATCCCTGTTAATATCGTGAAGTATAATCATATCAATTCTCCAAAGGTAAATATGTCCACATGACAACGATATTATTTGTCATGTTAGAAATGGATGTGAATTTTCTCAATAAACTGTTTCCCTCAATCACTCTTTAAAAATACAAATTACACTTTTATATGCTGAAATATGGGGGCTGATATCTGCAAAAGAATTCTGTGTAGGTTTTAAATAAAATTAATTTGCAAAATATACAAACAGCTTATACAGCTCAATATCAAAAAAACAAACAACCAAATAAAACATGGGCAGAAGACCTAAATAGATATTTCTCCAAAGAAGATATACAGGTGACCAGCAGGCACATGAAAAGATGCTCAACATTGCTAATTATTAGAGAAATGCAAATCAAAACCACAATGAGGTATCATCGCACACCAGTCAGAATGGCTATCATCAAAAGGTCTATAAATAATAAATTCTGGAGAGGTTGTGGAGAAAAGGAAACCCTCCTACACTGTTGGTGGGAATGTAAATTGATGCTGCCACTATGGAGAACAGTATGGAGGTTTCTTAAAAAGACTAAAAATAGAGCTACCATATGATCCCGCAATCCCACTCCTGGACATATATCCAGAGAAAACTCTAACTCGAAAAGATACATGCCCCCCAGTGTTCATAGCAGCACTATTTACAATAGCCAAGCCATGGAAGCAACCTAAATGTCCATTGACAGATGAATGGATAAAGAAGATATACATGTAGAGGAATATTACTCAGCCATAAAAAAGAATGAAATAATGCCATTTGCAGCAGCATGAATGGACCTAGAGATTATCATACTAAGTGAAGTCAAAGACAAATATCATATGATGTCACTTAAATATAGAATCTAAAAACAATGATACAAATGAACTTATTTAGAAAACAGAAATAAACTCACAGACATAGAAAACCAACTTATGGTCGCCAAAGGGGAAAGGGGGTGAAGGAGGGGTAAATTAGGAGTTTGGGATTAATAGATACACACTACAGTATATAAAATAAGTAAACAACTGTATAGCACAGGGAACTATTTTCAATATCTTGTAATAACCATTAATGGAAAAGAATCTGAAAAAGAATATATATATATATATATATGTATAACTGAATCACTAAAAAAAATACAAATTCCACTTTTATACTTTGAAATATGGGGACTGATATCCACAAAAGAATTGTAAGTAAGTTTTAAACACACTTGTTCTTTTATGTTTACAGTAAAATGTTAAGCCCAAAGTGACTACTTCTTAATTTTGGTCTTTTTATTTTTTCTGTTAGTAAAGCATATGTACAATATGCGAAATATTTTACCCTAGGCTGTAAAGGGGAAGGGTGTAACTAACATTTCCTTTTCAGTCTGAAAATTTACAGGAATGTGCTAGCACATCTGTATGGAATTAGCAGAGCTGATTCTATAGATTCATGTGACCCACCAGTTCTAGTTTCTGTGCTTCTGAGATCAGCCTTTTTTTTTCTCCCTTTTAATAAAAATATGACTTGTCTACATTATGGGTAACATAATTAAACTAGGATAATACAAAGTTGCTTAAATATAAACTCCAAACCATCAAGTTGCATCATATGTTTGCATTCACTTGTAAAATATGGTCTCCTGAGATATCTTTCATTGGGCTAAACACCAAAACAAGCAAATGGAAAAACTGAAAAATAAAAAGACAGCATTATGGGATTTCAAGGTTGACAAATTAAGCGTTCCTATGTAATAAAATGATTTCATCTTGGAATCTTCTTTTGCTATTTAATTTATGGACTCTATGTGATCCAAGATTACATTTCACAAAAGTGTAAATACATTTAAGACAGAGTACACGTGCTTCATTAATCATGCTATCAGACATTCAGTCCTAAACCGTAGGCATTTTTTATGTGGCTCCACTGGGAAATCACTCATGGTGTTAATATTTTTGACTCCTAAGGGCTTGTTTACTTCAATTTTTTACTTTTTTTTAAAATTAGAGTTCCAATTTATTAGAGAAGCTTATTTGTCTATATAAGCCATTGAAAAGACATACAACTTAGAAACAGTGACAGAATATAGTGCATAACGTCAGAAGCCTGGAGAAAGATGCTCGATTGTTTTTTAATACCAAGCCATAGGTCCAAAATGACAGGAGAGCTCTCTTTCATCGATTAAAAAAATATGATTATATAAGCACACATATAAGAAGCAAACTACAAGCCAGTACAAACTAATTACAGTTCTGTGGAAGCGTTTTATGTCTAAGTCTTTAGAGTAGTCAAAAATATTTTCTAGAGGAATTAGTAAAGGTAGTGTAGAGTGGATACATTTTAAAATGCAATTTGTTAGAGATGAAAGAAAAGTTATATTCTATGTAAAGTGACACATGCAGAAGTTTGGAGACAATAACATAAGTGTAAAGATCCATGTTAGTAATCAATGATGATGATAATAACTATGATTGGACAATAACATGTAGGACTAGAGAGAAATCTCACTTATTTCACAGAAGTAGAAAATCCAGGCCAAGGGTATTACCAAATATGAGATAGGGTAGTTGATATCTTGGAATACACTCTAAGAAGTTTGGATTTTATTTTAGAAGCTGTAAAGAGGGGGGATATTGTGTCTGAGTTGGGTGTGAGGAAGGTGACTTGTGCAGTCTGGTTCTATATAAAAATGTGTCTATATAAAGAGGGATTTACTATGGCATGATGGTTGCTAAGAAGGCTAAGTAGTATCTAGTTTGGGGGGAAAGTGAGTTTGAAACAAGGTCATAAAAATGGAGTGTTAAGAAACTGGAAACTCTGCAAAGCAAAATTCAGGCTAGAGAGAGGAAAAGTAGAGAAACACTAAGATGGTAACCCTAGGAAAACCCATAATGGTCTGTTGTTATGTTAATTCCAAGGTCATCTTAAAAAATCATTACATGAAAGAAGGTAAAAATATTTCAATACCACTTTTGAATGAAAAAAATAAATCTAGTGTAACACCAAAGGTAGCCAAGTCTATGTTGTTCTTCTGAAACAGTAAGAGAATTAAACTTTAAAAAGTCTTCAGTAAAACTTTAAAAATATCATCTTAGTGATAAAGTCACTAAAAAGATATTAATATAAGGAAAATTATAGGAAAAAATTTTACTTGCTTTATATATTGAGAAAGGGATTTAAAGCGGACTTTTGAGAAGTATCTTAAGAATGAACATCCTTTAACACAGTAGCTTAAATTACTCTTCATATGATCAGGGAGCTGTTCTGTATTTGAACATGAAAATCTTATTTATAAAGGGTTTCCTCATCCAAGAATCTTAAATGTGCTATTTCAATTGGCTTCAAAAATTCACTCCATGAATTGCCTAATATAGTTTAAAGATGGGAAATCTGAAACTGCCAGACTCTACTTTCATAAGAAACTTTCACTATTCCAGAAGGATGAAGAGGAGGACAGAAGTAAAAGAAAATGGGAGTGTGTAAAAGAAATTCAGACAAACCCATAATTAATTCAAAAAATTTAAAAATTAAACATGTAAGTCTATTAGCAACTTAATAACACTTGCATCTATTTTCATTTTTCCTAGGGAAATTACTCTTAATTGAATTAAGAAATTCCTTTGGTTGATGGGGAGGAAAAAGCAAAAACTTGCTTATTCACTGTTCTTTTTAAAGTGGATAATAGAGGGCTTCCCTGGTGGCGCAGTGGTTGAGAGTCCGCCTGCCGGTGCAGGGTACACGGGTTCGAGCCCTGTTCTGGGGGGGATTCCACATGCCGCGGAGCGGCTGGGCCCGTGGGCCACAAGTACTGAGCCTGTGCGTCTGGGGCCTGTGCTCCGCAACGGGAGGCCGCGACGGTGAGAGGCCTGCGCAGCGCGATGAAGAGTGGTCCCCGCTTGCCACAACTAGAGAAAGCCCTAGCACAGAAACGAAGGCCCAACACAGCAAAAATAAATGGATGAATAAATAAATTTAAAGTGGATAATAGAGTTTTTATTGACTATATTTACATGGTTTCAGAAAAAATTAAATCAATTTCCTGCATATTGTGCCAATATAATAGCCAAAAACGATTTTGGAAAAGGCATACAAAAGCAAAAATAATATAAATGTGAGGGCAGTAATTTAAAATTTTTGTTTAGATAAATGGTTTGGTTTCTTAAATAAATTAGATGACTTAGAAAGTGGAAAATGAACATTTTCAAGATGAATATTTCAGTAATATAAGTTAAAGCCATAGTATATGCCAATATTAATGTATCCCTAAGAATCTTATCCTTGTTTCTACACCAGGAAGAGTCTCAAACAGAGATTTCATGTGTTCCCTTTTAAAGTTTTAAAAATAAAAATTCAATGGGTAAATATTTAGAGAGTAATAATGACTAGATTTAATGAAAGGATTTAAATTCTGGTTGGAAAGTTATTCCATATTAGGAAGTCTCTTTGTATAATATCAAATTGATAAAATTTAAAATATTATGTCTTTTGATTCACTGATTGCAGCTTATTTTAAAAGTATTCAATAAAAAATAGAAATCTTTCTTTACATAATAAAGAGTATCAGCCAATTTTAATATTTTATTTAATGGTGAAAAAATAGAAGTAATCTTATTAAACTTAATTTTGCATTAGTATCACTAAATAAATAGCAAAACTTTGATAGCTGATATATATCATTCTCGTGATTAATACCATTTTAATAATGTATGAAAGAAAAAATTTTTAATTTATTTTTTAGAAATAAAAGCACAGTAGTACTTTTTTGGCAATATCAACAGAAACTAAATGTAAATTTTATTCTACAATGCCAGGACCTTTCATAAATAATTAGGATTTATAAAATTACTTATATGTAATTTAGAATGATTTCATTTAATATACACAAATTGATAATATACATATCAAAAAGAAAATATTTTTAGAAGTTGTTTTCACAATAACACCAAAATAAAAACTACAGTAGTGCCCCTTATTCACAGGGGATACATTCTAAGACACCCTGTAGATGCCTGAAACCTCAGATAGCGTCAATCCTATACATACTATTGTTTTTTCCTATACATACACACCGATGATAAAGTTTAGGCACAGTAAGATACTAACAACAATAATAAAATAGAACAATTATAACAATACACTACTAAAAGTTATGTGCTCTCTCTCAAAATATCTTACTGTACTGTAACTCACCCTTCTTCTTGCGATGATGTGAGATGATAAAATGCCTACGTGATGAGATGAAGTGAAGTGAATGACGTAAGGTAAGCATTGTGACTTAGCATTAGGCTTGTACTCACCTTCTGTTGTCAAGGAAGGAAGATCATCTGCTTCCAGCGATTTCTTTTTCCTTCTTCAGAATTGCACGGATAGAAAACTCCTTCTTACCAGAGATCTTAGCAACCTCAGCATTCGAAGCTTTTTCTTTTCTTATTAAGTTGAGAACTTTCACCTTTTCACTTCAGGGAAGCACTTTACGATTTTCCCTTGGCATAGTGGAATTGCCAGCATCACTACTCTGGCACTTTGGGGCCGTTATTAAGTGAAATAAGGGTTACTTGAACACAAGCACGGAAATACTCAGTAGATCTGATGACCGCGTGGGCAGTAAGTGACCAACGGGTGGGATACGCTGGCGGAAGGGATAGTTCTCATCCGGGGTGGAGCAGAGCAGGATGGAGTGAGGTTTCATCATGCCGCTCAGAACAGCACGAAATATAAAACTTATAAATTGTTTCTGGAATTTACCATTTACTATTTTGGACTGAGGTTGCCTGCAGGTAAGTGAAACTGAATCCAAGAATAAGGGGGACTACGGTACCTGGCAAAAATCTTGCAAGGAAGTACATGTGAAAGATATTATAAACCTTTTATGAGCAATAAAGAATAACAACGAGTAAAGACATATCCCTCATTCTTGAATGAGAAGAATAAATTTTATAAAGATGCCCCTTCTTCTAAAATTATTTACTGGATTAATACAATTTCTATAGAAGTCAATGCAGTTCTCAAGTTCATCTAGAATGATAGATAGAGTGAATGCAAAAGGATGTTTACACTGTGGAGTCACCCAGCATTCATTTCCTCCTTATCGTGTTCTTGTGTTCACTTCTTCCACAAATGGCCTATGCCCTCAAGGGAAGCTCACCTAGCTCAGGCCAGCGATGGCCCAAGATTGGCTTAAACCAATCAGCTACTCCCATTTGCTCACCAGACACGTTGTATCAAGAAAGGTCCTATGACCTAGTTTAGAAGGATGCATATTTTACTGGAAGCTTCAGAGAAAAAAAACTGCTTCTCTTAATTAGAAGTTCCTTGAGACACTCTCACTTCACTCCCTGTTAGGCAGAGGCCATCCCCTAGAACACTGCCTGACACCAAGTTGACTTTCAAAAAGTTAACTTGCTAATTAGAACACTGCAGCCCTCCTAGTGAAGCTGCACAGGGGGAGAAAAAGTGACACACAGAGGAGGGCAAAACCAAGAAAAATAATAAAGGAGTGAAAAATCTTTGCAAGCAATGCCTTTAAGCCCTCCACAGTGGATGTCTGTCATTTGTGACTGCCCAATATATTTTGAACTCCTTCTCTAGATTTTAATAGTTTCCTACATTGTGAGTCTTGCCTTGCCAATGGAGAAACCACCATCTGTCTCAATTTCCTTTGCCTCAGTCATTGAGAACCATGACTTCACTTCTGTAACCAAACATACCCAAAGGAGGACTGAAGAGGAAAAGAACTGCATGAGGAAATGGGCAGAGGGTGGAGGCATCTCTCAGTGGCTGGCAGCAGAATTAGCGTGTTCAGTGCCCAAGGTCGTCAGGGCAGGAGAACAGCAGAAGAAGCACGGTTCTGAAGGGGACAGTGGTGGTGGCAGTAGCAGAAAAACCAAACACAAACAAACACAGCTCTAGAGAATGATTCTGGGCATTCTTCCTGGAGCCTCAGCCTCTTCCTCCAGTTCTTCCAATGATTTTGTATGCTTTCTCATATCCTTTAATAAGCATCTTATTGATAAAACAAGCACAGTGAATTCTGTTGTCTACAGCTAAGAGCCATTACCACCACACAGCCTTACTTCTGTGTACTTTTATTTTTTAATCTGCTTTGGGTTGGAATTTCTACTAGTCACAACTTAATTCATTCCAAGGTAGCAATGACAACTTGGAAAAATGAAGATTAAGGAAAACTAGAATTAGTTCTGGGATATTAAACATATTCTTAGTATATGAAGATATCACCTAGGGAGGGAATGTATTCAGAGAAAGTCAACTGCCAGGTCTGTTTAGAGGCCTGGTGCCGGGACTGAAATTAGTAACTGGTAAGGTGGGAGGACATGGAGAATGCAGTGTTATAGGATAAAAGTAAGGAGCAGTTTTCAAGAAAGAGGGAGTGATCAATTATTTCAAAGGTTGGGACTGAGTAAAGTAAAATTATTAAACGAGTAGGAGTAAAATGAACACAGAATCATACCCACTGGATTTGATAACTTAGTATTCATTTGGCAACACTGAAAAGGAGTAGTTTCTATACAGTGGTACCAAAAAAACCCCCTTAATTGGCCCGGGTTTAGGAACTAATAGGGTGCCCCTGATGTAGCTGTAGCTTCAGCAGAGCTGAAGTCCCATCCCCTCCTCCTGACTCACCACAGTTCCCTCTGCCGAGGAACAAGTGGATTAGGAAGCAGCACTGGAGCTGTGACCTCTAAGGAAAGACGCTTGTGGAACCCAATTAAAATTACCCTAACCAACAGCAACGTCAAATCCCCGGAGAAACTCTGTGCTGACTTGTTTAGATACGCAAAGGAAAACGACCTCAAAATTAAGAGACCAGATGGGATGCCTACCAACACTCAGGATCACTACAAGAAAAATTCCTTGTGGTGAAATGTTCTAAGAGTTGGGATTCTTTTCCAGATCACAGTTCTCAAGTGACTCACTGACTTGAACAGTCCTTCAGAGACCTCCATCTGTGCTGAGTCAAGAGTAGAGATCGAGGTCACCGTTACAGATGCTTAAATCAACTATTTTAATAAATTGGTTATCAGTTGCTAAATAAATACATAGAGATGAAGAAGCAGGGACAGCAGTGAAGAACAGAAAAGAAATATAATATCTAGAATGAGGCGCAGAGACAAAGCAGACTTTTTTTTTAAGATGAGGGATAATTTAAGAATGGTGGAATGCTGGTGCTGAACAGAGGGACGAGCTAGAAGAGTGAAGTTTTTCGTGAGCCTGGAGGAGAAGAGTTCCAAAGCGTTAAATGGAGGAGTTGGCCTCTGAGTGAAAAATGGACACTTTTTCCAGTAGAGGTAGAAGTGAGGCAAAGAAGTTCAGATGCAGTTAGCTGAGGAGATTTGGTAGTGAAAAAATGAAGGGGTTCTCATCTTATTTGTTTTATCACCTCAATGAAGCGAGATTATCAGCTGATGGAAAAATGTGGAGAGGTGCAGAAGGTTTAAGAGAGTGCAGAAAGCATTAAATATTTGTATTGAAAGTAGGAAAATGAACTGACATAGATATAAAACATTTTCATCACTGCAGATAGTTCTCTTGTATTACACTATTTCAGAGAAGTATTCCATTCTTTGGAAGCCGATACAAGATGTAGAGTTTAATCAAGATTAAGTTTTTGCTAGGTTAGAGGCAAAGGAGTTGAGGGTATTTGCATGGAAGATCCATGGAATGTAGACTGGCTAAGGAAAGAAGTGAAATAAAAGAGAGTACAGAGAAAAGTATAAAGGGGGGATAACAGATCAGTAATTGCAATGATGTTGAACTATTGCATTGGGGCATTAGAGTAAGCAAGCTGGCATAGCAAGTGAAGATAAGAGAATAATAGCAAGTCTAAAACAATTATTTCAACGATGGTAATAGTTAGTGGTAATATTGTTTAATGTGTGACCATGGGACTGAGTACCTGAGGTTGGATGTAATGTTCATTGAAAATAAGGAAGTCCAGAACCTGGGAGACTAGAGTATTGAATATGTTATTGACATGGATGTTGTTCCATGAGAATTATGACAGTAGTAGAACAGGACAAGAAGAGATTAATCTGGGAGTTCAAGACTTCAATAAATGACAAGGAATGATGAAGAATTGGAAGAGGACAATGAGGAGAAGCAGGGGAAGATAAGGTCCAATGGTAAGAGCATCAAAGGAACTGGGGACTCTGAAAATAGAAGGAGAGATGTTTTGATAGCAGCGGCGAGGAACAAGGAGGGCATTTACTTGCACACTGCCCCTTTTTTTCCATGAGGTTTGAAAAGAAATTATCTTCCTCTAAAGAAGGTTGCAAGGGAATTGGTGTCAGTGAGAGCCCCCAGGCTTCTGATAAAGCTAAAGGAATTAAAACAGTGTAGTATTGTTATAAAAGTAGACAGGGTAATGAGACAGAATACATAAAAGGAAGTAGGCCCTAATACATATAAAAATATATTATAAAACACCACAAATCATTAAGAAGGGGTGTTGTATTTAATAATTAGTGCTGGGCATTCAGCTCACCAAATATCAGAAAATATAAGAAAATCAAAACAATAATCAAGTTTCTTTTTTTTTTCTTCAAATTTCTATTTAGGGAAGTGCTTTCTAAGTTTTGAAGACTGTGGCAGAAAAAAATTTTAATTGACAGATTTAAAAACTTTTGTAAATAAAAAAGAAAACACAATTATAAAGTAAAAGATAACAGTCAAACAGGGGAAATGTTTTCAACAAATACTGAACAAGGAAAGGGATTATCATTAATGCATAGACACTTTCTTTACAGGAAGATCAAAAATAAGAATTTGCTCTCATCCCTCCCTTGACCTGACTGAAAAAAAATGCAAAAAGGAATAAACTCACAACAGTGAAAAGAACAGGAAGAGAAGCTTACCCATGGAGGAGAGCTTTTGATAAATTTAAATAGAGAATCTCCAGAAGGTACAGTGTTTGACTACTAGGTATTTCAGAAAAGGGGAACAGAAAAGATGGAGGAAGTAAATAATCAAATAACTGAAGAATACCATCATTCTCGAGGTCAAAGGGGTCCATGATATACTCAGCATAATAAATGAAAAAAAGACCCCTCCTATAAAGTTTCTGAACGTCAAATAAGAATAAAGATTACCACATTTTCTAGAAAGAAAGGAACAACAAAAATCCAATTCACTTGCAAAGGCAGGAGAATTGGACTGGCATTAATCCTTTTCAGCACCCTGACTGACAGAAAACAATGGAGCAGTAAAAATGAGGGGAAGAGGTAGGGGCCAACAAACAAATGAGACATCTTGCCAAGAAATAATACCAACAAATTATAGGTCAGAATAAATATGTTTTCAGGACTTCAGGACAACTTGTTATTTAAATTTGTGTGTGGTTGTTTTCTTTTGGCTGAATATTATTCAACCTACGTCATTTGGGGGGAGTATTCCCTATTGCGTGCAGTATTGGTGGGGCACAGTTCTATCCCTTCAACTGCAAAAGACAAATAGGTATGTCTTTCCCCAGAGGCCATGTGGGCCAGTGCTTAAACTCAGCCACTGGACACTCATTTCCAGAACTCTGAATCAGAAGTGAATGATGTAAAGGTGAAGGGGATGATATAAATCCTTAAGGGTAGCTGCAATAATACCTAGTGGTGACCGAAGGCCTATTCCTGCTAAAATATAGTGGTTATACTTCCTTCTTGAGTCTGCTTGTATCTTGAGCCCCTCTGAATAATTCTTATCACATTTGTGAGCTATCCAAGTTCCTTCTAAAAGATTCCTTCCTGCTTAGGATAGTCAGCTTCTTCAGCTTGCGACTAAGAATTTTAGCTTATTTTCTATTTTACCATTTTCCAGGTAACAGATCATCAGGAATTAGTAGGGAAATCTGGCCCAGTGGGAGCTGAAGGCAAATAGCTAATCACCATACTGCTCATTTGTTATCTACTACCACTTGAGGTCAAGGCTTTGGTGAAACTCATTACCAGGGCAAATGAACAGTATAAAAAGCATGAGGAATTCAAAGATTACTAAATGGTGTGCCTACTTCTGAAGGCCTCAAATGTATTAAAGGAAGGAATATGTACATCAAATCCCTAAGTTCTCAGTCAAAACCAAAAGTGAAACCTAAGAAGTGTCTATAATTTTGCTAAAATAATCTTATTTCTTAAAGCCAAAGAACTATCAAACCCAAAGACCAAACTTGGGATCTGACCATGAAGATTGCTGATACACAATGTCAATTAAATTCATCACCTAGTTATGTCTTGATAAAGATACATGTTCTACAGACATTGAATTCAGTCTTCAATTTTGAGGGGATAGATACGGTTCTAACTGCTTGCTGTGCTGGTAAACAAAGATATGGACTCTCAACAGTGGTCCTCATTAAATAAAATTGAAATGCCAGAAATTCCTTGGTATAACAGGAGAGAATTCAGACTTCAAGATACAGGAGAGCTAACGTGTATTTATCAAGTGTGTCCTGCCCACCCCACACTACGTCGCCTGAAAGATCCCAGAAAGTACTCCCTTTACCAAAGGCTTGTGTCCTGTTAGGTGAGAAGAACACCACCACCTAAGGAATGAATAAATGGTAAATATTTGAGTCAGTACTCAAAAATCATCTTTACTGCTATATGCTAAGTGTCTCAGAGTCAGGATTTCACCAGAGAAACAGAATCAGTAGGATAGAGATATATTGTAAGGAACTGGCTTATGTGATTGTAGGGACTGGCTAGTTATGTCTGAAACTCTCAGGGAAAGCTGTTAGGAAGGGTAAACTGGAAACTCTTGGGCAGAAGCTGAAGATGCAACCCACAAATGGAATTTCTTCCTCCTCAGGGAAACTTCAATTCTGCTCCTCAGGCCTTTAAATTGACTGGATCAGGCCAATCCAGATTATCAAGGATAATCTTTACTTAAACTGACTATAGGTGTTAATTAAGTCTACAAAATATCAATATAATACCTTCACAGCAACATATGGATTAGTGTTTGCTTGAATAACTGAGTACTATAACCTAGCCAAATTGACACATAAAACTGGAAAATTATATTACTATGAGAAATTAATGAAGAACCAAATAAACAGATGTTCCATGCCCATGGAGTGTTAGACTCAGTAAAAACTCAATATTGATGAAATTCCATTCTCCAAACTTGATCTACAAATTCAGTGCAATCTCAGTCAAAATCCAAGCAGACATTTCTGTAGAACTTGACAAACTGATTTAGCTTGGGTTAGGTAATGATTTCTTAGCTAGTTGTCACTCTCCATGAAATAAAAAAGAAAACATTGACATATTTCATCAAAATATAAGTATTCTGCTCATCGAAAGACACCATTAATAAAACATATCTGAGCCTCAGTCTGGGAGAAAGTGTTTGCAATACCTATATCTGATAAAGCACTTGTATCTAGAATATATAAACAATTCCTACAATTCAACAATAAAAAGTAAAACAACGAATAAAAAATCAGCAAAAAACTTGAACAGGCATTTCATGGAGGAAGAAATAAAAATGGTTAATAAGCACATGAAAAAGTGCTTAACATCAATCATTAGTCACCTGGGAAATGCAAATTAAGATCACAGTGATATATACCGCAAAATCATTAAAACGGAAAAGGTGAAACAACCAGTAACACCAAATGCTGTTGAGCATATGGAGTAGTCAAAACTTTCATATATTGCTGGAGGCAGTGTAGAATGGTATAACCAGTTTAGAAATTATTCTAGTAGTTTCTCATAAAGTTAAAAGTACACCTACTCTAAGACCCAGAAACTCCACGTTAGTCCTTTACTCAAGAGAAATGAAAACATGTAGACATAGGAAGATGTGTACAATAACGTCTGTAGCAGGTTTCTTTGTAGTCACTCCAAACTGGAAACAACCTAAGTGCCCATCGTCAGCAGAATGGATAAACAAATCAGAATATAAACAGACAATGGAGTACTCTTCACTAATAAAAAGGAACAAACCACTGAAACATGTTACAACACGGAAAATCTTCAAAAATTTTATGCTGAGTTGAAAAAAGCCAGATATAAATGAGTACCTACTGTATGATTCAATATACATGAAGTTCTACAGTAGGCAGACTAACCTATGGTGAAACAAAACCCATACACCAATTGCCTCTGGGGTGGAGGAGTGAGGTGGGGATTAACTGCAAAATTACAAAAGGAATCTTTCTTGGGTGATAAAAATGTTCTATATTTTAATAGAGGGGGTCACAGGGTATGTGCAATTGTCACAACTCATCAGACTTTACACTTAAAATGTGTGCATTTCACAGTGTGTAAGAAAAAGAAAAAAGTGCCTCTGTGGAGTAAGGTTTGTGTAAAGCCGCAGTGAAGCTGAGTTCAGTTGTTTCTTATCACAATATTTTTGCATGATTTGATTTGTTACCATTTGTTTACATTACTTTGATTAAAATGTATTTAAAGTACTCATACAGATTTTCCAGTTAAGATGGTAGAATGAAAATGTCTAAAACTCTCCTTTTCCCTAAACCTAGTGATATAATAACAAATTAGGAGCAAACCAGCCAAAATACCTCAATATCAATTAAAAGAAAGGACTGAGCTTCATGCCATACAATCCAAAATGAGCAACCCAAAATGTTGGGGGAGGAGGGAGAGAAAGAGAGAGAGAAAAGAAAGAGGTTTACTTGAATCCTGGTGGTTCATTGTAGTAAAACAAATTACTATAACTAGCATGAAACACCCAACACACTCACTAACACACACAGTAGGCAAGAAATGTTAATGAAAAGCTGCTTTTTAAAAAATTGTACTAAGACCCTCATACACAGAGAAAGGCGAACCAACACACAAAACTTGTACCTGCACAAGCTAAAATATGGGAAGATTTAAGTGTCCTCGTGGGGGCAGGAAACTAAGAAGAAATGCATCAACTGCCTTTAGCTGTGAGTCTTGAAATGTTGCCTTTTAGCTGGGTACATTACTGCCTTGAATAAAATGAGTGGTCTGGAAATAAGAAAATAGGGAAGGATGGATACTGAGTAGGCTGCTACTAATTTATGCCACACATGACAGTCTTATCTAGACAAAAGCAAAATTGAAAAAATAGAAAAAATTTCCCTAGAAAGGTTTTGTGTTGAGGAAGAACATAATGAAAATATGAAACTTGATAGAAGCAGAGAACCTTAGAGATGACAAACAAAAGCTGAAGGAAAATGAAAACTGCAGACCTAAGAAATAAATACAGAAGCAAAACCAAACTAAACAGAAAAAAAAAAGTCTAAATTTAGCAAATTAGACTTGGCCTATAATGAAATTACTAACAAAGAAAAAAGGTTTGAGATAACCACGATGAACATAGAGGAAAAGAAGGAGATTAAAGTAAGTGGACAGCAAGGCAGAGGACCTGAATAGACATTTTTTTCCATTTACATTTTTTTCCATTTACATTTTTTTCCATTTACAGATGGCCAACAGATACATGGAAAGATGCTCAATATCACTAATCATCAGGGAAATGCAAATCAAAACCACAGTGAGATGCCACCTCACACCTATCAGAATGGCTAACACCAAAAAGACATCAAACAACAAGTGTTGGCAAGGATATGGAAAAAGGGGAACCCTTGTACACTGTTGGTGGGATTGTAAACTAGTGTAGCCACTATGGAAAACAGTACAGAAGTTCCTCAAAAAATTAAAAATTGAACTGTCATATGATCCAGCAATTTCACTTCTGGGCATTGGCCCAAAGAAAACAAAAATACTAATTCAAAAAGATATATGCACCCCAATGTTCACTGCAGCATTTTTTTAGAATAGCCAAGATATGGAAGCAACCTAAGTGTACATCAATGGAAGAATGGATAAAGAAGATGTGGTATACATACATACAAACATACATACATACATAATAGAATATTACTCAGCCATTAAAAATGAATTCTTGCCATTTGTGACAACATGGATGGACCTAAAGGGTATTATGCTAAGTGAAATAAGTGAGACACAGAAAGACATCTTTCCATGTGATTTCACTTATAGTGGAATCTAAAAAGCAAAACAAACAAAACAAAACAAAGACAGACTCATAGATACATAGAACAAATGGGTGGTTGCCAGGGGGCTCGGGGGTGGGAGGGTGGGCAGTAAAGGTGAAGGGGATTAAGAGCTACAAGCCTCCAGTTATAAAATAAATAAGCCAAGGAGATGTAATATACAGCATAAGGAATATGGTCAATAACATTGTAATAACTTTGTATAGGGATAGATGGTTACTATATTATCATAACAAACATTTCATGATGTATGTAAATGTCAAATAACTATGTAGTACAACTGAAACTAACATAATATTGTCCACCAACTATGTTCAATAATAATAAAAACGTAAATGGACAATAGACCAAAACAAAAATAATATTTGTCATTGAAGTCGGGAAACCAACACGCAGAATGGAAAAGATAATCAAAGACAGAGAAAAATAAAATTTTCTAGAAAATAGTAAGAATTGAATCTGTAGAAAAATATTATATCACATTGCAAGAAAAAAATAATAAATGATGATATATTCTGAAACATGTATTAGGTAAGTTCACAAAACTTCAAAAGTAATGCAAGCATTTTCCAGGGAGAAAAATCAGGCTGAATGTGAGGCGGAAGTGGGAGGGGAGGATCAGGCTGGCCACATACTGATCTAAAACCAGATTAAATGCCATTAAAAAATGCATCAATAACCTACAAAGAGCTAATGAAAGGGTTACGTGATGCCAAAATGGTATGCTTTATGCCAAGCTGAGTAATTATCCAAATATACAGTCAATAGGTAGACATTCTCAGACAGTAGGCAGATAGCTTTAAAACCAAGCAAACAAATCATGAAATATATATTTGTGAATCTTGAGAAAAAATGACAACATCAAAATATTCTACCCAAGTAAGAAACGATAGGAGAAATCATAGCAAATGTGTGATTAATTTAAATATATAACAATGACTAGGGAGTCCCCTGGCAGTCCAGTGGTTAGGACTCAGTGCTTTCACTGCCATGGCCCAGGTGCAGTCCCTGATCGGGGAACTAAGATCCCATAAGTCACATTATGCAGGCAAAAGAAAAAAAAAAAAGACTATTATAGGATGCATGATTGGGGAGAGAAAGGTTAAACTGGCATAAGTTGTAAAAGTAATAAAACTGGGGGAAAGAAAATGTATCCATTTCTCATATCTCTTGGTCATAAATCAATAAACATAGCAAAGTGAACAAACTGACAAGTAGTAGTATAAGTATATTATTTATATGTTAGAAAGGGAATCACCAGAACTAAAATAACAGTACAATTGACAAAAGCAGAAAGTGAGAAAGAGAAAAGAGTTAGGAGAAAGTGCAGTGTGCTAATTATCTAAAATTTCACAGGGAACATCAACAAATGCTGCCTAAACTTGCTATACCAAGAGGTAGTGGTTACATAAAATATATAAACTTACAAATGTTTCACTGGCAATATCTAAAAAGAGGATATAATCCTTCCAAATTATGACAAGGAAAGTACACACTGCATACATTTAACCCAAGTAACAGAAAGAAAATCCATGCACAAGAAGGCAAAAGACAAGGGAAGCATTTGAAACAAAACTAAAACATAAAATTAGATGAAAAAATTAAAACAAAATATATTTGTTTTGACATCGAATGTAAAAAGGATATATTCACACAAAGATTATCAGATTTGATTTTTAAAAATACCAAACAATCTGTTGAATACACAAGAAGCATCCAGAGCTAAAAGATTCAGATTATATGGGAAAACAAGACACGATAGGCAAATATGTAGTAACAAAAAATATCTTCATTGAAAATATCAGTATCACCAAGACTAAATCCAAAACAAATGTTAGATAAGGTAGAGGTCCATTTTATAGGTATGAGGTATACAGTTCACAATGAGAATAGAGCTGCCACAAATGTGTACATTTATAATAAGAGATGAAAACAAAAACTGCAGGAAAACAAGAAGTGGATAGAAACACAGTATTAGCAGATTTTAACTTGCTCCTGTAGGCTTATGACAGACCAACTACACATCAAAATAAACATACAGAGAATTTTAATAATATAATTATACTCCAGCTAAGAGATACGCCTCAAACTCTACAACATGAAAGATATATACCTTCTTTTCATGGAAAATTTAACATTTCTTTCCATGGAAAATTTACAAAACCAGTGCTATATAAAGAACACAGATCATTTCCAAATACATACACAAATACATGAAGAAGAGACCATGATCCATGAACACACTACAATAAAACTAGAAATTAATAATCATAAATAGAAAAATATCTAGCCACAGAAAAGTATGTGCCTTTCTCTTAAATACTTCAAATTCAGAATGAAAAATGAAGAAAATTTATAAAATACAGATTATGAATACATCCTATATCAAAAAATTTAGGGATTATCTGAAGTTGAGCACTCATAGTTTTATACATTTAAGCAATTAAAAAGGAATCTAAACAAATAAGCATTGGACTAATATATCTGAATAAAAACTACAAAATTAAATCATGCAGTTTTTCAAGGAAAACATAAGAAATAAGATAATAATGATTAAAGCAGAAATTTCTTATTTAAGAAACAGAAAATCAGGAAAACTGATAAAACCTAGAGTGTAGATAAAGTTTTGGTTATTAGGGGAAGGGAGAAAACATAGAGAAAAGGGCAGTTGAAAAAGGCTCTCAGGAACAAGTATGTAGCATTTAAAAAAATCTTTTCATTATGAAAACCTTCAAATATATACAAAATTAGAGACAGAAATATAATAAACACCCATGTATCCAATAACCACACCATCTTGATTACCGTAGCTTTTATAGTAAGTCTTGAAGTTGGGTAGTGTCAATCCTCTGACTATTCTTCAATATTGTGTACGATATTATGAGTATTTTGCTTCTTCATATAATCTTTAGAATCAGTTTGTCAATATCTACAAAATAACTTGCTGGTATTTTAATTGGCATTGTGTTGGACCTGTAAATCAAGTTGAGAAGAACTGACATCTTAACAGTATTGAGTCTTTTCATCCATGAACAAGGAATATCTCTCCACTTATTTAAATCTTCTTTTCTTTCTTCAGAGTTGTGTAGTTACCCTCATATAGATCTTGTACATATTTTGTTAGATGTATATCTAATATTTTTGCCAATAATTTATTGATATACAGGAAAGCAACCAACTTGTCTATATTGACCTTGTATCCTGCAAACTTACTATAACTATGTATTAGTTCCAGGAGTTTTTTGTTGATTCTTCAGAATTTTCTAGATAGACAATTATGTCATCTGCAAATAAGGACTGTTTTATTTCTTCCTTCCCAATTTGTATAACTTTTATTTCCTTCTCTTCTCTTATTCCAGTACAATATTGAACAGAAGTGGTGAGAGGGGACATCCCCTCTCTGCTGGAGACAACTCCTTTTTGTTTCCTTCATCTGACATCTTGATTTCCCTTTCTTTCCTGAAAAATATTGTCACTGGGGATAGAACTCTGCATTGACAGTTCTTTTCTTTCAGCACTCGAGAAATGTATGCCACTTCCTTCTGGCCTCCATGGTTTCTGATGAGAAACTTGCTGTCATTTGAATTGTTTTCCCCTACCAGTAAGGTGTCATTTCTCTTGCTGCTTTCTTTGTCTTTGATTTTCATGAGTCTGACTATGAGAAATCTTGATGTGGATTCTTTTGTGTTTATACTGCTTGAGATTTATTCAGCTTCTTGAATCTGTATGTTTATGTCTTTTGCTAAATTTGGCAAATATTCAACCATTATTTCTTCAAGTAGTTTCTTAGCAGCTCTACACTCCTCTTCCAGCTTCTGATGACGAAATGTTAAATATTTTTGTTATAGTCTCACAGATTCCTGAAACTCTGGTTGTTTGTTTTTTCAATCTAGTTTCTCTTTTTGTTTGGGTAATTTCTATTATTCCACCTTCAAGTTCATTGATTCTTTCCTCTGTCCTCTCCATTTTGCTGTTAACCCATTTATTAAGCTTTTAAATTTTAATTATTGAATTTTTCACTTATAAAATTTCCATTTAGTTCTTCATTATATCTTCTATTTCTTTGTTGAGGCTTTCTTTTTTTTCTTTTTTTTTTCTTTTGTTTCAAGCATGTTCACAAATGCTCTTTGAAACATTTTTATCATGTCTGCTTTAAAGCCATGGTCGGAAAATTCTAACACGTGCGTCGTCTCAGCACTGGTGAGTATTACTTTTCTTTTCTCATTTACATTGAGATTTTCCTGGTTCTTGGTATGAGGAGTAATTTTCAATTGAATCCTGGACATTTTGGGTGTTATGATACTTTGGATCTTATTTAAGTCATCTGTTTCAGCAGCCTTTTCTGATACTGCACGGGGTTGGGGGTGAAGAGAGAAGGGTGCTGCCTCATTACTATTAGATGGCAGGAGAAGTCCATGTTCTGCCTCTGTTGATGCAACTGAGATGTGAGGAGCACTTTGTAATTGCTGGGCAGGGGTGGGAGTACTAGCTCCCCACTAAATTTCTGCTATACCACCCTGGCTGGGAGGGAGAGACATGCTTTATTATTGCTCCCCATGTGGCTCTCCTTGACTTCCCATGGGGATGGGCAATGATAAGGGTCCTGACTCTCTACTAGGACTCCTCTGATACCATCCCAGCAGACAGGGGCACTTCATTACTGTTAGGTGGGAGTGGAAGTCCAGGTTCTCCATTGGCACTGTGGGGGCAGCAGGGGGATGGAGTGGCCCATTATTTGGCCTTCTCTGACACTGCTCTGGGGAAGGACACCTTGTTACAGCCTGGCAAGGATGAAAGTTTAAAGTCTTCACTTGGCCTTTGCTGGTTGGGGGTGACCACATTTTTTTTTTCTGTGATGTTTGGCTGGTTATAGAGCAGTTATCATCTACAAGTTTTCTGGCTGGCTAGTGTGCCCCTTTCCTGTCCTTTGGCTAGAGAATTCAGGGTTTTTTTGGAGGCTTTTTTTTTGGTCTGTGCCAGTTGGCATTTCCAGGTTGTCACCTACTCCAGCACCCAGTCCACAATGTATGAAGCAAAAAAACAAAAACAAAAAACAAAAAAACCCAAGGAATTCACTTCCATGTTGTGACTCAGGTCCCTGGCAAGTCTGCCATCTTCTCTCCACTGATCAGAGTCTTCTTACTCTTTTTTTCTATACATAATGTCCAGGATGTTCAGCTAAGTATACTTAGCAAGAGGAATAGAGGAAAGTACATCTACTCCATCTTTTTAGAACCCTGCCTGTGTTTTTCCTGTGGTATTTTATGTCAAATCCCAGGCATCATATCATTTCACCCATAAAGAATTTAGTCAGTATTAGAAAATATTATTAAAAAATATAGCCACGATACCATTTTCACACTCCCTAAAATTGAAAATAAATCTTTACTAGCTAATAATCAGCTTTCACCCCCACCCCCACATACTGCCTCAAAATTTTGTTTTACACCTGTGTTCAAATAACAATCTCAGATAAGGTACAAACATCGCATGGGATTGTTGGATCAAAAGAGCTCCCCTCCCTTTTCTATACTCACGTCATTTATTTGAAAAACTTTGGTCCTGTGGTATCTCCCACATTCTAGATCTGGTTGACTGTATTCTTGAGGTATCATTTAATGTGTTTTACTACTCTCCATAGTTCCTAGAAACTGAAAATTTATATTATTAAATATAAAGTTATGATTACATTTAGGTTCATTTTTTTTGACAAACATTTCACAGGCAGTTCTGTGTGCCTCTAGTTGTACCACTTAAGAAGACACATAATGTCTGATTGTCCTATTTTTTAGAAGTTAGCAATAATCACTAGGTTCTGGGGGTAACAGCTTGAATCATTCATTAAAAAGGTCCCCATTGACTGTTCACCTAATAATGCAAGGGTTCTCAAATAAATTGCTATTTTGGACCAGATAATACTTTGTTATGGGGGACTGTCCTATACATTGTAGGATACTTAGTAGGATCCCTGGTACCCTCAACACTCTTGTGCCATACACACCATCTTATTGTGACAATAAAAAATGTCTCCAGATGTTGCCAAATGTCCTCCAGAGAGAAGATGGCCCCCAATCAAGAATCCTTGACTTTACAGTTTTAGCAGCCATTAATAATTCTTGCCTGCATCCATTATTTCATTAGAGTTTGCAAAGTTGAGATTTTTAAAAATTCTATCATTCCTGTGTTTACAACTGTAATTTTTTAAAGAAATACTTTCTCTGAGTCTATCCAGCAAAGGCAAAATAAACGTTTGATTATTTTATTTATCAATGTTTCTATAATAAGCTGTGCCCTAACAATCTCCAAAGTGACTAATTAATTTTTGTTTAAAGTATCATTTGTAATTCTTGAATATTTACACATTTCATATATTTCAGTCCTTTGCAGTCATTTTCCTTTGTGATGTTAGGGTTTTCCCATCTTTCGTCAGTGGAATCTTTTTCAAGTTAGGTCCTGTTTCCTTTTGACATGACCCTAAATTGTTTGATAATTTCCTTGCTTTCAAATATGACAAAATAGATAATCCAGACTCATTTTACATAGTTCCTGCCCCAGACCTGAAGTCAGCCACCTACCCAAAGGAGCCCTCATTCCTTTTATTGGGAAATGGTATTTAGGATCCACAATCTGAGCACAGTGGGTTTTCATTGCTATTGGGCTGTCACTACTTTCAGGTCTTTTCAATGCGTAGGGCCAGGAAATACATATTTTTTAATGAAAAATGTAAGTTCTGATTACATCTTGGCATTTTAATTCAATTTAACTTGCAGTGTTTTTACTTTCATTTTATATTTAATCTCTTTTCTCTTATGCTGAAATCATGATTTCTAATATCTATCTCCCTCTTTCTCTCTCCCCCTTCCCAATCTCTCTCTCTCACATTACCACCATGTAATGCAATTTCAGACTTCTTGTTCATTTCATCCTTAGGTTACATCCTACTAAAGATGTACAGTCCAAATATTGTGTTTAAATGTCACTTTAAATAATAATTCTCTCCATTTATGCCACTAATGTGATAAACAGGTTCATTTGTTTTAGTTTCTTTTCAATTTTTAGGCATAGCTCTTTTAAATTTAATTTTGTTTTTAACTATATAAGATATACACTTGGCTCCAAAGTTAGAACTATAAAACAAGGCATGTTTGGAAAGGTAGAGGTTCCATCATTATCTATTCCTTCACATCCTCTTCCTTCTCTAAGATAACTATTTTTATTAGATATGGTTTATACTTGTTTTTTAAAAGTGTACGCACACAGACACACACACACATGCATGTGCATGTTTGCCCCCCAAAGGTAGCATACCGTATACAATAACCTGCACCTTACATTAAAATTTTTATTGTTGTAAAATATACACAACATGAAGCTTATCATTTTAGCCATATTTAAGTATACAATTCAGTGGCATTAAGTACATTCAAAATATTGTGCAATCATTATCACATTATTAATTTTCAGAACATTTTCATCATCTTAAATGGAAACTCTATACCCATTAAACAATGACTCCTCATTGCCTTCTCCCACCTCAGCCCTTGGTAACCTTTATTCTTCTTTTTGTCTCAATAGATTTACCTAGTCTATCTGCAGTTTGGTTTTTTTGTTTGTTTGTTTTTCTTTTTCATTGAATTGTATATTCTAGAGATCACTCATAGGAGTATAGAGAGATCCTCATTGATTTATTACAGCTGTATAGTATTCTACCGAATGGATTAAACCATATTTAACCAGTTTCTTGTGGATGGGAACTTTGTATTTCTAATCTTTTGCCATTATAAACAGTGCTGCAATGAACAGAATACGGCATTCATCATTTCATTTTTTGCTTGTTTTATCTTTTAAATACATTTCTAAATGTGGAATTGGTGAGTCTAAGGATAAATGCCTATGTAATTTTAGAGCATTTGGATTTGATACGATAGACAGAAATGAACCACAAAACTATTTAAGTATTAAATAAAAACCCATTTAATGGGGCTAAATGTTTAAAAAGTATGATTAAAGCACTGCTTTAACCCAGGGGATACTTTATTTAGCTCTTTTAATTAAAATGATTTTGTTTGAAGGACAGGGCATGACAAATACCTCTCTTGCTGTCTTTAGTTTCTTTGAATTTGAACAGATTGGTGTCCCACATGAAATTATGTTGCTCCTACTTTTCCTTATGAGAATACTGTTAAAAAGGAATACTACCTTAAAAGTCTTTGCCTAACTACATTGGGGAAAAAAGGAGGGAGCTATGCCAATTCTCAGAGAATTTTGGCTGCCAAATAGCACATCTGGGCAAATTGGGCCAGGAAAAAATCTTTAGGTATATAAATCTTTAAAGTAAGTTTCTCTAGGCCTGAATAATCCAGACATTGGTGTCTCGTACTATATCCTAAACCATGATTGGATGTCCAGTCCCATATTTCAGGGGTGTTAGATTTTTAATTATGAAATGCTGAGAGACAATTGGGGCTTCACAGAAATCTCATGAAGTCAGGGCCACAAAGGAAGACCCCAAAGTCGGGTGAGCACAGAGGCTACTCTCGGATCCACAGGGCATGTGGCCAGCCAGTGGATGCACCAATTGCTAACGTTTAACCATTAATCAGAAGTCTAAGACAGGAACCAGGGATATGCCCCAAGATCCATTTACCCACCATGCGTGTCCCCCCCCCCCCCCCCCCCCCCCCCCCGCCAAACACACTTCTGGGGATCTAACTCTTCTCTGGCTGCGAACTCATGCAGAGTCCTGGCAGGGCTCACCCCGAAGCACACCCCCTGTACGGACTCCCCAGGACCGCGGCGCCTGCAAGCTGCCAAGGCTCCCCGCGGCTACGTGAGCTCGGTCTTGGAGGTGGAGGGCGCATTTCAATCCGGAAACGCCCAGCCCCTCTGCGGGTTCCGCAGACTGACGCCGCTCCCGATGGGGAGGTGGTGGTAGGAGGGCGATGGGGATGGCCCGGCCTCCTCGGATGGAGGTTGCAGCCAACTCCCGCGGGAGTCTCTAGTCCTGCTTGACTGAGAATCCCGCATCCCCGGGTCTGGGTCTGGGTCCCTGCAGGAGGACCCGTTCTCATCCTCAACCTTGTGGCCTCTGCCGGGTGGGGAAGTTCAGCTGCGGGTCTAGCCAAGCCAGGCACGTTTAGAGACCCTCGTCCCTGGTCCGTGGCCCAGCGAGGGCGGAGGGGGAGGGGAAGGGGCTGCAGTCGCCTTTCCCAAATCTGCTCCCTAACTGCCCCCTCCCCCGTCGTCTGCTCGCTTTGTACAGGCAGTCAAAACAGAGCTAGCGGCCAATTGAGGGGGACGGGAAGCAAAGTCGACTAGCGCCTCGCCCCCTCCTCCAGCCCCCCCCCGCCCTCCCTCCCCTTTCCCACTTCTCTCCTCGCCCTAACCTCGCCCCCATCCCCCGCTCATTTCCTCTCGTACCCAAGCTCGCCAATCCCTCTTTCCAAGCCCCTTTTCCACCCCTGGCCTTCCTCTCCGGATCGCCCCCCTTCTCCCCAATCTGAGTCCTTTCCCCTCCCTTCACCCTACCCCTTTCCTTCCTCTTCCCCTCCCCCAGCCCCTGGCTCCCCTCGTTCCTCCCCACCCCATCGCCCCCTTACTCTGTCTCCGCCCACTCTGAGCCGGCCCCTCGGTCAGGGCTGCGCCCCACGTGTGGACGGCTGGGCTCCAGCCCCCACTGACAGCCGCCGCCCGCCGGCCCGCCCAGCGCCCCGCCGGGCCTCAAAACCCCCGCGCCGCGCCCTCTCCCGCCGCATCTTCCCCGGCGTCCAGTCTCCCGGCCTCCCTCTCACCGGCGTCTCGCCCCGGTCCCGCGCACCTCCGTCCTGCTCTTCGGCCGCCGCCGGCGCGTCGCTGCCCAGTGGAACTCCGGGCGAGCCGGGAGAAGACCCTCCTTTTCTTTGGGGGGCGACTTTTGTTTGCTTTCTGGCTTCTTTCTGGTGACTTTTGCAGCTTTCCAAGATCTGTACCCGGAGCGCACGGGAATCCGCCGAGTCGCTGCGTGCAGGCCCTTTTTTTCTTTTGAGGTCCGCTTTCTTTGTAACTTTACGCCGCGGCTGCTCGGGTTACTTTTGTAATTTCCCGCCCCCGCCTGCTGGCGGTCCTGGAGTCGCTCGGGGCAGCGGCCCGGGGGATGCAACGTGGACCGCGCGGGGCTGCCGGCCACTCCGCCGCCGCGCCTCGCCGCCCGCTGCTCTAGAGCTCGCGCCTCGCCGGCAGTCAGCGGGCCAGCGCTCGGTCCTGGGCTCCCACTAGAGCAGGGAGCCCGAGCTCAAGGGAGTCTCCGGAGCCGACGAAGGGCTTGTTAGACCTGACTTTTTTCGGGCCGCGTAGATTTTGTCTTCGAGCGCTCCGTCTCCGCGGACCAGGGTCCGCGCGCTCTCAGCGCGCGCGATGGGGAGACGACGGCGGCTGTGTCTCCAGCCCTACTTCGTGTGGCTGGGCTGCGTGGCGCTCTGGGCGCAGGGCACGGCCGGCCAGCCCCAGCCCCCGCCGCCCAAGCCGCCCCGGCCCCAGTCGCCGCCGCAACAGGTCAGGCCCGCAGCGGCGGGCTCTGAAGGCGGGTTCGCAGTGCCCGAGTACCGGGAGGAGGGCGTCGCGGCGGCCAGCCGTGTCCGCAGGCGAGGACAGCAGGACGTGCTCCGAGGGTAGGTGGGCAGGCGGCACGGGGGGAAACCTCGGCTTGGCAGCTTTCCATCCCACCCCCTCCCAAAACCCAGTTCTGGCGGCTAGAGCCGAGGCCCCTTCCACCAGTAGACCCCGAAGACTCCCAGAAGCGCCTCCCCCTTTTCCTCAGCAGTTCGGCCGGCAAAAAAAAAACACACAAAAAACCTCCCTCGGGGGGTTGGGCAGCGGGTGCGTCGGAGGCCCCCGGGTGCGGATCGCTGAGCGCCTGCAGAGCCCGCCGTGCGGGAACAAGTTCCTGGCGGAAGGCGCGCTTGAGGCCGCCCCGCGCCGGGGCTGGTCAAGCCTGCCTGCTCCCCACCGTCGGGGGCGCAACTCCCGAGCCTTTTGTTTGAGGACGTGTGCGGGGCTTACAGCTCACTCTAATCATCAAGCCGAGCGCTCCACCTTCCGACTCGCCATCCTTGACATGTCGGGGCCAAAGTAACAGTTGATCAAGGAGGGATGGATTTGGGGACGAGGACAAGGATTTTTGAAACGGAGTGTTCCCTTTGTTCTCTGCATCCGGAGGCTAGTATAGTAGCAAATTATATGTTTCCCTGTTTCTTTTCGCTCCTTAAAAAGGTAGCAACGGAGGGCGGATGAAAGGCAATGTTTAGACATTTCTGACCCTCCTCATTCCAGTGTCTAGCTCGTTCACTTCCACGTCTGAGCCCCAAGCCCCAAGAATTTGACGTGTAGTTTTGGTCTGTTGGTTGTCCCATAAATGTTACGAAAACTGCTAATGTATTACCGCACCCCTCTCTAAGTGTGCGTTACTTCACTTGTCTATCGCAGGCCCAACGTATGCGGATCCAGGTTCCACTCCTACTGCTGCCCGGGATGGAAGACGCTCCCTGGAGGAAACCAATGCATTGTCCGTGAGTGCTAGGCTGGGATCGCAGTTTGGGGCAGCACGCTCGGCCCCATCTCAGGGTCGACCTCTTGCATTCAGTCGTTTGGACACACATTTGCGTTTAGAATCCGGTGGCCACATAGCAGTAATAATTAGGACGCGCGGCCCCATTTGAATGGTGGGGAAGAAGCAGCCAGTTTGCCTCGGTTTAGACTTCACTTGTAGACTCTGTTGAAGGGCAATAATAATAAAGGTTTCAAAGATACTTGGAAGTTTTATCTTTCTATGTCTATTAATACAAACTGAAGGGGGAGTACAGCAATTCCCCAGATAACCCACACCACTTTTTCCTGAAGGAGAGCAGATAAGACCACAATGTGATTATGTAAATTATCTGCCTTTTGACTCTGCAGGAGGTTTAGGCCTTCTGAAGATCAAGCTTTCTTAGGCCTCCGTACAAAACCGCTTTATTATCTCTGGTTTCATCTCAACAGTCACCTAACATAGATATGAAAGGAGCACTCTCAGAGATTTAGAGCTGATCCAGGTTAACGAAAATTTTAAAAGAGAGAACTCTTCCAAATGGCTTGACTTTTTTTTTTTTAATTTTTGGAAGACATTTAGGAAATTTAGGATTTCCAGATCCCAGATCTCATAGTGTACAGTAGATTTCCAAAGTGTGAGTCTTAGAACTTCAAAAGTTTTGCATATCTGACCTTTTGATTATTTTATTCAGTTTCCAAAGTGCATACCCAGCTCTCCAAGTTTTAATTGGAGAAGTCATTAGTTATCATTATCAGCCTCACAGTGGTGGACTATGGGATGTCTTACTTCACATGCCTGTGAATTTGTGAGTTGAAGTGTGGCTGGCCTTTTCTTGTGTATTTATATAGCACAGCCACATTTGCCTTGTTGGGAGGACAGCCAGGTGTCATAGCACATTTATTTAGAGACAGTCTTGAATTTAGATTGACCTCAATATTCTCCAGGGAAAAGATAATTATGCCACATGAAGAGAGAAAAAGGGCAAGCCACACTAGCCAAGGGATAATAAGGATGTAGTGGCATCTCTGACTCTATATTTATTGGTTTTGTGGGTTTGAGATAGACACTTGATGTTATTTCTGTGCAGTTTTTAAAAAGGCATGGTATCTCAAGTGTTGTGAATACTAGCTTCTTATTATTTCTACCCTAAAAATCCCACAGTATCCAGTAATGAGGCAAAAACAGGAAGCAACAACTGTGTTCTTTAGGGTGATTCATAAATATTTTAAATACACCTTTTGATTATAAGCCTTTACTTTTATTAAAAAGAATGGAAGGGTATTGGATATTTTTCCCTCCAGCACATAAGTCATATACATGAGGCATGTGTAGAGGGTGCATTTACTTTTTCAGACCAGTAGGGTGTTACTGTGCCTGCTTTAAACTTACATGGTTCCTAGAATTCTGAAACAGCTAAGTCACTCACCACACACCTGCCATACTAGCTGGGAGTGACTTAGGCACTGCGGAAAGTCTGACTCACTAAATGTAATGAATGTGACTGCCATTATTGAGTTGGAGAGTAGCCGAGGAGAAGGGATTTGTTTATGGTACGTGTTGAAAATCTGTAAAGTCAGATTTTATTGGATCAGTGTGGAATGGGAATTCCAGAGAACAGAACCTTCCAGAATATTTGCAGTAGGAAAAAAAATGTATACGTATATATATGGCCCTCTGAGTGTCAGCTTTAAATATATTTTTGCTCTTTGAGTAACAGTGTGCTCTTTAAATGTTTAGAAAATCAGCTTTGGAAATCTCAAAGTAACAGTGAATATTGTAGCCCTCATTTCTGATACTCCAAGTATTTGGGTGCTTATGAAATACACTGGAATGTACATGTATCATAAATCTATACAAAGCATAAACTTTGAAATGATCTTTATATCTCCAAGAAACATTTACAGTACTTGTGTCAAGAGGTAGCTACAAAAATATTTATTAGCACATTTAAAAGGTAATTCAAATACCCAAGACTATAAAATAGTGCACAAAAGAGAGGGAGACTGTAATGCGTTTATATTCTCTTGCATGGGTCTCATCTACATTTTACCTTAATATTTTGCATTAAATTCACTAGTTCAATTAGTCTGACATTTAAAACTGTAGTATATGGAGGTAATAACTAAATTGAAACCATCATAAAGTCAAAATTAAGAATTTTCATTCCATGAAATTCTGCCATTTGCAGCAATGTGGATGGACCTAGAGAAAATCATGCTTAGTGAAATAAGTCAGACAGAGAAAGAAAAAAATGTATGATATCACTTATATGTGGAATCTAAAAAATAATATAAATGAATGTATGTGCAAAACAGAAACAGACTCATAGATACAGAAAACTAGTGGTTACAAAGGGGAGAAGTGGGGAAGGGACAAATTAGGGGTATGGGATTAACAGATACAAACTACTATGTGTAAAATAGATAAGCAACAAGGATATATTGTATAGCACAGGGAATTTTAACCATTATATTGTAATAACATAATGGAGTATAATCTGCAAAAACACTGAATCACTGTGCTATACACCTGAAACTAATATTGTAAATCAACTAGACTTCAATAAAAAAAGAATTTTCATTCCATGACTTTCTTATGATAACAAATTATTTATTATATTTATTGAATTTCCATCATTTAGCAAAAAAAAAGCTCTGAGGAAACTTACAAAAAGAGAATAAGTGAAATACAAATAGAAAAGGAGGACCAAAGATTAATTTCCTTATACATTTATACATCAACGTTTTTTCTTTACAGAAAGATATTAAAATGATCAACTCCTAGAATTTTAATCTGGTTGGCCTTGACCAGGCTTCATGAGAAGATATTAAAACAAAAATATACTTCTCAAACTACTGGAAACTTAATGCATTTTGATTTGAGTCTGCGTCTTGTTATTGTTCTTAATTGTGGCCTGCAAAAATCACTGAAGTACTTCCAAACTTCCAAATATTTGTTTCCAAAAGGATGAAATTGACTTTCTCACTCTCCATTTGTTTTTTTAAAATCTTGTTAGAACATGAAGCAATGGAAAAGTTTGCTTATTAATTTTTTTGTTGTGAAATTATACTATGAAGAGCATTTTGATCAGTGAATAACAGTGGGAAGGGGTTGGCCCAGAATCATAGCATTTGAGACCCGAAGAGACATCAGAACATTCCAGTATAATCCTTTTGTTTTATTTTACCAATGAGAAAACTAAACCCAGAGAAGCTGTGGGTTTTTTTCCGAGCTTGCAGTGGGTCAATGGCAGAGCGGGAACTCAACCTCAGACCTCTTGCATACCGTTCACTTACTCTCCACTGTGCCATGCATCTTCTCCCAGCATCACTGAAATCCCAACACCCAGGTCCTCTCTCCTTTCCCCTCTGGTATTTCTGGGCCTCATCGTTTTTGTAATTGTGGGAGGGACAGGTATTTAGATGAGATGTACTATAGTTTGAGATGAGTGTGAAGAGAAAGAGCCTAAGCATTCTTGCTTCTCATGGGTTCACGGATATACAGGGTACACCTGTGGCCATGACAGGGCTCTGTCTGAGGATGAGTAGTCTCCAGCCCATCAGACCTTCTTTGGGTTTAGGACCTGGGAAGGGGCCTAAATGTCTACTTACTGAGGGTAAGGGGGCTTTGAGATAAAACAATGTTTTAGTAAACATTTTTCATTGGAAAGTTATTGGTGATCAGAAAATCTAGCACATTTTAAGAATTAATAGTCAACTCCATGGCAGAAGCCATGTTCTTGCCTAAAATTGTTTTTTATCTTCACACTATAATTTATGACATTTTCGTTTATAGGGAGTGGTAATAGAGATGCTGGCCATATTATGTGGGTGTCAAAAGGCAATCCGGAGAAGAAAAACATTTATTGAGTTAGTTCATTTCTATAGAACACACCCTTTACATTACGTATTGAGGGGCTCAGATCTCTTTGAAAGTTGTGAGACCCCCTCCCTAGTGAAAGATACATACACACATTTACATACATATTTACAGCTAGTTTCAGGGCGTTCCCAGACTCTCCTCTTCCTGTCTTCATGCATCCACTCATGGAGCATTAAAGCACTTGCCTGTGTGCACAGAGAGAATTCACTTGTGGGTATAGAGATAAATCTCTCCGCTCCTAAATGAACTGACTCTAAATATGGGAGAGACTTCCCATTTGAAGGCACTGGACTACCGATTTTGAGGATCTGTGGTATGTGCTGTGTCAGTGAGCCTAACATTCTTTGCTCTGATGACCCTCATACCTTGGAGTTCATAGCTGCAGGAGGCTTTGACTTTCCCTCCATCAAAATGTCGCAGCAGCTTTTCTGAGCAGCGGGAATAGGTTAGATTGTGGAGGTAAAATGGGAGAAGAAAGGCTGGAGGAAGGAGAGAGAGAATTATTAAGGGGAACAAAGATTGATGATGGGGCAGGTCAGATACCAGCCGGGAAGGAATGTGCATGGAACCCCTGGGGCTTGGCCAAGTCGTTAGAGCGTGGAGCCTCCAGCTCAGCCAATTTCACATTCTCTGTCTCCTGTGAAGGTCCTTTACAGAGTTGGCTGTGCTTTCTGAAGGTATGCAGGACCTCTAGGTTTCCTCCACCCTCTCAGCTTCCTAGGACCAAGACTGTCTTCTCACGGTGAATTCTGATTATAAACTCTTTCCCTTGAATGAAAAGATGACCTGTGTTGATAAGAGCTGAATGATTAGGATTATGGAACTTGAAGTAGCTTCATTTGTGTGAACATTATCATAAGGATACTTAAGAGACTTATTCACTTGTCTACAATGGGTAATTTTGTTGTATATCTGAAATTAGGCATTGTATATCACATATTTAAAAACATTTTTTAACATCTTTATTAGAGTATCATAGCTTTACAATGTTGTGTTAGTTTCTGCTGTATAACAAAGTGAATCAGCTATACGTATACATATATCCCCATATCCCCTCCCTCTTGCATCTCCGTCCCACCCTCCCTATCCCACCTCTCTAGGTGGTCACAGAGCACCGAGCTGATCTCCCTGTGCTATGTGGCTGCTTCCCACTAGCTATCTATTTTACATTTGGTAGCGTATATATGTCCATGCCACTCTCTCACTTCGTCCCAGCTTACCCTTCCCCCTCCTCGTGTCCTCAAGTTCATTCTCTATGTCTGCATCTTTATTCCTGTCCTGCCTCTAGGTTCGTTAGAACATTTTTTTTTTTAGATTCCATATGTATATATGTTAGCATATGGTATTTGTTTGTCTCTTTCTGACTACCTCATTCTGTATGACAGACTCTAGGTCCATCCACCTCATTACAAATAACTCAATTTCGTTTCTTTTTATGGCTGAGTAATATTCCATTGTATATAATATATCACATATTTTATATCTTAGTTTTTCAGGTTTATTGTTTTTAACTGTAGTTTTCTTATTTTGTAAACTATGGTTTATTACCTAATCGTTCGTTTCCCTGTTGTGCTTTCTACAGCAATTTGTAGAAATAGTTGTGGAGATGGATTTTGTTCCCGTCCTAACATGTGTACTTGTTCCAGTGGCCAAATATCACCAACCTGTGGATCAAAATCAAGTATGTTTTTAATATGTGACCTTATTTACTGCATTATCTGTAAGCTTTTGAGTAAATACTAAATGTCTTTTTCAATGAGGATATAGACCCATGATAATTTTCCTAACTGGGTCAGTACTAATCTTTGGAGTAAAAATCTTTGGTGGCTTAGTTGTTGCCACCAACAACTAAGGGGTAATGAGGGAGTGATTTTCATTAAGAAAAATGATTTCATACTGGTCCAGATGCTATGTGTCTATTCAGTAAAAGAGCCTGGATTTAGTGGAGAAGTAATTCTTTGCGAGTAATAGCTATAACTTAACTGGGTTTTTTACCATGTTGCAGGTACTGTTTTAAGTGTTTAACTATATCATTTTATTTAATTCTCACATGAATATTATGGGATACTATTATTACCCCATTGACAGAGAAGGAGGATGAGGCACATAAGTTTAATTCGCCCAAAGTAATATGGATTTGAAGCCGGGGATTCTGATGCCCAAGCCTGTAGTCTCAAACCCTCAGCTCTGTTTATTGCCTTTGCCTAACTCCTGTGGCTCATATCCTGTTTTGTGGGTTAACTAAAGGGGAAGGATAAGAGGATTGAGATGACAACAACTATTTATTGTGTACTGACCAGATGTTTTACATATATTAGCTATTTTGCTGTACACATACTGACTCCCAACAGCTCTGTAAGATCACAATGACAGTGGGCTAAGATTGTGTTTTTCATGACCTAAGTAGAAATTGATGGGTCTTTAGGTCCAAGACTAATCTTTTAGGCCAGTGTTTAAGGTGATATTTTATAGCAAGATGGAAGCAGATATTATTTATTTAATTGCTCAATAATTAAATAAATCTTTGTCTGCCTCAAACTAGTGTGAAGTTGTTATATTTTTAACACTTCTCTCTACAAATTTTCCCTGAGAAAAGGTAATAGATAATTTATCTGACTGAGGAATATAAGATTCAAGATTCATATAACAAATGTCATTATCTGATGATGAAACTTCTGATTAATGCTCTGGTTTCGTTTTCTGTGAAAATAATCTGTCATTTTCCCGACCTTTGAAAACCTGTTATTTAGAATTCATCGAGACTTTCTTGACCACCCTGATTAGCAAACTTCTTCCACTACTTTCCTGAACCTCCCTTGTCTGACTGCCTGGACGATACCATTCCCCATATCTTCATTATCCTGTTCTCTTAGTTTTCTCAACTACACCCTCAGCAAAAAACCCAAACCTGGAGAAATTTTTTACAGTTCAGTTTCTTAATTCCTCTACCCGGGCAGCTGAACAATCACTGGCTGACCCTCAGTTTATGGTATGTAATTTAATAGGGGATCCCTGAATTCATTTGGCCTTGAGTAATACTGGCTGCCTTTCCATCAGGAAATGTTCTCTCCTTTCCAGTCCTCAAGATGCTCCAGCTCCACAAAGCATTTAGCACCATTAATCAGTATCTTCTTGAAATGCTCTCTTTTCCCTTCACTTGTAAAATATTAATGGCTCACAATACTCCTTTTCTTGATTATTATTTCTTAGTCTCCTTTCTGTATCTTCTTTATTAGCCTTACAGTCACAGCTAGGTATTCCCAAGAGTTCTGTCCTCCCTGGGTGAACTTGTTTACATATATGTCTTCAGTTACTACCAATGTGTTGCTAACTCATAATGATTATCTCTAGGGTAGATCCCTCCACTGAGCTTCATATTCACATGTTCCATTTCCTATTGGACATCTCCACTTGAATGGATAGTAGGCATCTGAAACTGTGGCATGAAACTCTCGATTCATTGTTGACCACAGTCTACTTCTTCCACAGTTTCCTTGGCCCCAGCAAATGGCAATGAGCTCAGTGCCCTGATGTCATAATGGACTTGGCATCCACTGTCACGGAGCTTACATCCCTGTAGGGAGACAGACAAAACACAAGTAAACAAACACCACAGAGTCATTATAGATAGTGGTAAGTTCTCGGAAGGAAACTTTGCTGTGAAGGAGAACAGCCTGGAGCCAAGGGGGAACCTAGTTACAGGAGCCAGACAAGACCACTCTGATGAGATGTGATATTGGAGCTGAGTTCTGAAGGACGAGAATGAGCCAGGCATGAGAAGAGCCAGGGAGGGACCCTCACAGGGAGAGGAAGTAGCAAATCAAAAGACCTTTCCTCCACTTGAGAAACTGTGAAAGGTTCATGTGATTACAAAGAGGAAGATTGGGAAGAGAAGGTCTTAGAGAAGCAGGCACATCCAGGGAGATAATACACGGCCTCCTTGGTCATGGAAGGGTTGCATTATATCCCAAATGCAACAGGGAATCATTGAAAGGGTTTCAATAAGAAAATGAAGCAATGCCATTTATATTATTAAAAAATTACTGTAGCTGCTCTGCAGAGAAAGAATTTGAAGAGGGTAAGAGTAGAAGCTAGGGAACCTATCAGAAGGTTACTGCAACAGTCCAGGTGAGAGATGAGGGTAGCTGAACCACACAGTATCAATGGCGACAGAAAGGAGAAGATGGATTTGAGATGTATTTTCCAGTGGAACCTGCAGACCTTGTTAAAACACTTGATGTGAGAGAAAGAGAAGCAGTTGCTTAAGCACTGGGTGATGGCAGTGCCAGGCCTCAGCCCCCGCTTTCTGAATGGATACATGAGTGCTTCCTGCATCCTAGAACTTACTCTTCTAGTCACCTTATATTTCCTTCTTTTAACATTGAAAGTTAATAGATTTTAAATATATACTAAGTAACATATGTTGTAACAGATATGCTCGTGTGCATACTTACTACAAATAAATAAAGGTATTCTTGGGTCATAACATTTACTTCCATAGAATACATTTGTCATTAATTGGGTATTTAGTATAGTTTTATAACTCTCACAGATACTATAATTCTGGTGATTGATAATTTTATGTTTTTTGTTGTTCTTTGCAGTTCAGCAGTGCAGTGTTAGGTGCATGAATGGTGGGACCTGTGCAGATGACCATTGCCAGTGCCAGAAAGGATATATTGGAACTTATTGTGGACAACGTAAGCAACATTGGGATAGACTCGATTTATTAGAAATAATTTGATTGAGTGGGCGTTTGATACTGAGTCGTAACTTAAGGTCTTGTAAAGGATCTTAAAATCCTTTAAAAATATTTTGATGTAGAAAAGACATACCTTATAGCTGAATACCTAATGTTTTCCAGTTCTTTAAAAATTTTTGTTTTAGAGTATTGATGTTGTTGAATATTACTAGTGCTTTATCAAATTTGACATATATCACAGGTAAATATTTACTTGATTTTCTTTTATCTAGTTCCATAAAGCATGGATACCTGTCTGAAAAAAATGGTAACGTTCGCTGTGATCTCTCTCTGTTTTTAGGATATCCCAAATTTAACCCTAGCAGAGCCAATCTTATAAATTGTCCTTTGCTCAAATATATTTTATTATTTAATACCACAGTACAGGGCTGTGAGGTGATTTTTTAAAAATCATGTCATTGTGAAAGAGGGAGCTTTAATCCAGCAAAGCTCTTCACTCACTGGAGAATATCCTATTATAATCAAAAACAACCTTTTAGCAAGAATGTAAGGATGATAGCTCTTGTATTTTGACTTATCACTGGGCAATACTTTAGGTTAGGGCTTCCCAAATTGTGGGACTCTTACAGGAATCCCCATATTTTTAAGTATGGATGAGTAGAAGGACATGATATTAACGAAAGTTCAATCATAAATAGTAAGAAAGTCCCTTTTCACTCCGTTTGCATTTCATCAGGTGCAGCGTCTAGGTTTGCTGCTAATCATCATGGCCTCCCTAAGAATTGTTCATTAACCATTTTAACATAGCAAGACCACGTCTTAGATGTGCAAGAATATCTAGCTTGTTTTAAACTAACCTTATTCTGGTTTTGTTGCAGTTTAAAAAACTTCTGAAATTATTGTAAAATATATATAATATAAAATTTACCATTTTAACTACTAAGTGTATATTCAGTGGCATTAAGTACATTCACATTGTCGTGCAACTGTTGCCAGCATCCATCCACAGAACATTTTTTGTGTTGCAAGACTGAAACTCTGTACCCATTAAATGCTATCTCCCCATTTCCCCTCACCCCACCTCCTGGCAAGCACCATTCTACTTTCTGTCTCCGTGAATTTGACAGCTCTAGGTACCACATATAAGTGGAATCATATAGTATTTGTCCTTTTGTGGCTGGCTTCTTTCACTTAGCATAATGTGTTCGTGGTCCATTTATGTTGTAGCTTGTGTCAGAATTTTCTTCCTTTTTAAGGCTGAATAATATTCCATTTTGTGTATATGTCATATTTTGCTTTTATCTATTTGTCCATTGATGGACACTTGAGATACTTCCACCTTTGGTTACAAATAACACTGTGGTGAACCTGAGTGGATAAACATCCATTCAAGTCCCTGCTTCAGGTCTTTTGGATATATACCCACAACTGGAATCCAGGGATCATATGGTAATTCCGTTTTACATTTTTTGAAGACCTGCCCTTCATACTGTTTTCAATAGTGGCTACACCATTTTATATTTTACTACAGGTCGGAACCAGCAGTGCACAAGGGTTCCAATTTCTCCACATCCTCACTAACAATTGTTATTTCTGTTTTCTTGATGGTAGCAATCTTAATGGATACAAAGTATCTCCTTGTGGCTGTTGATGTTATTTTTGAGGTTGCCTTCAGGTTTGGGTAATTTTAGCTTTCTGTTTATAAGTGCTATAAAGTTTTCTTTTAAAATAAATTAAAATAAACAGGTGAATTGATTTAAAGACAAATATTCTCTTAAGGTCAGGAGTCGACAAACATTTTCTGTAAAGGCCAGATAGTAAATATTTTACACTTTTTGATCCGTGTCACTATTCAACTCTGCCATTGTAGTGCAAAAGCAACCATATGCAAATAAAAAAGCTTGGCCGTGTTTCAGCAAAACTTTCTGGACACTGAAATTTGAATTTCATATAATTTCCACGTGTCACAAAAATATTATTCTTCTTTTGATTTTTCAACCACATAAAATTGTAAAAACCCTTCTTAACTCATGGACAGCACAAAAACTGGCAGTGAGCCAGATCTGTCCTGTGGCTCATAGTTTGCAGACCCCTTGTGTAGGTGGTTCTCAGGTATGGAAAAAGCTGTTAAGCTAGCCTGAGATTGAGCCTGGGAAATGGAATCTTAAGGAATTTGAGAGAACACCGTGCACTGAGGCCAGTTTTTTGTAAGAATAGAAGATGCCAATGTAATAACTTTTTTTAGGCTAGGGTTGACCAGGTGAGAGCAGGAAACAGCTGGACAACAGTGGATCAGAGATTGTAACAAAATTTCTTTTTTCATAAATGATTTTTTTCTGTATTTTTTCATACATTCAAGCATTTTCCAAATTTTATACAATGGACTCCAGATTATAACTATTTTTAAAAGTCTATTATGAACACCATATTTATTTATTTATTTATTTTTATTGGAGTACAGTTGCTTTATAATGTTGTGTTAGCCTCCACCGCACACCAAAATGAATCAGCCATACACAGACAGATATCCCCTCCCTTTTGGACTTCCCTCCCATTTAGGTTACCACAGTGCATTAGGTAGAGTTCCCTGTGCTATACAGCATGTTCCCATAATTTGTCTATTTTATTTATAACAAAGCAGATTTATACCTTTTTTTACACCTACAAAAACATTAGGAGATCAGATTGTATCCCTATTTTATAGAATTCAATAGCCAGAGAAGAGACACTGTTATGCTTCTTGAAACTCAACCTTTTACTCCTCAGGGAGAAAAATCGTAATCCCTTTAGAATTGCAGGGGAAGAGCCTTGCCTCTACTGGTCTTTCAGAGTATTTCGTCAAACCTATCCTAAAACTAGCCATTTTTGCCTGAATTCAGCTGCTGTACCTGTCTGGGGTATGTGTGTTTATGTATGTATTTTCCTGAAAGTTCTACAGAAAGAGCTGTTGTAGGTATGTCTCGTCCCTGCTCTTCACACAGAAATGGGAAATGAGGTGACGGAAAGTAGTTTCCCATCCTGTAGGAGGTGCTTTTATGTTCTTCTGCCCCTGCGGCAAGCCATATTGATGTCACCAACTTTTCAGTCAGGGGAAAGCGAAAAAGCACTGGGCCAGAAGCCCATCATACATCTGAAAATTTGTCCTCTAGATATCTCATGGGACAGAACTATCCTTGCCTAGCATTTACTCACGGGTAATAGAACATTTGGTTCAAGAAAGTTATATAACTTAAAAAATTCATTAGTCCCAGCACATAAGGTGATGGTATGATAACTAGTACATGTCAGCTCAAGAAATGGTTTAAGGAAGATGCTTTCTAAGTTGTCTTATATAGAGAGAGTATTACTGGGAGTAAAGAGGCGGGTGTAACAGTATCAACTTGTAAACCCAGAAAAATCCTGGAAATGTTTTTTAAAATGAGGATTATAAAAACATTAAAATTGCTTAGCTGCTTTCCCAGAAATGTAGAAAATGTTCTTTAGAAAGCACTCTTTCATTTCCTTCAGCAATGTTTATTGAATAACTACTGCCCCACATTGTGCAAGGTGCTGGGAGTACATCAGTGACCAGCAAGATGATGCCCAACTTCTTAGAGCTTATCTTGTGGTAGGGAAGACAGGTAACAAGTAGGTGAAAAGTGAAATGCCTAATACAAATTTAGGGAATGAGAAGTTCTAGAACAATAAATGAGAGTAAGGGGGAGAGAGTCTGGGTCAGAATAAACAGTTCTCTGCTATTTTTTAACTGGGGAATCTCTGAGAAGGTGACTTTGAACACAGACCTGAGTCTGTGCTTTTAAGTCTATGGGAAAAGTGTTCTAGACAGTGGGAAAAGCAAATACAAAGGACCTGTGGTGGGAACAGATTACATACATTTTGGAAACAAGAGGAAGACTTATGTGGCTGAAGTGAGGGAAAGAAATAATGGCAGGGGATGAGTTCAGAGACAAAGGTGTAGGGCCTCATAAACCAAGGAAAGAAATTTGGACTATCCCCTAAATATTATGGGAACCCATTGGTGCAGTTTGAGCAGTGGAGTGATACAATCCGATTAACATTAAAAAAAAAATCACTCTGGCTGCTGTGTTGAAACTGGATTGTAGAAATGGCAAGAGAGAAAATGAAAGGGCCAGTTAGGGGGCTAGTGCAGTGGTGCTGGTAAATGATGCTCTAGTAACTGAGGATGTGATAAGTGTTTGGATTAAGCTTGCATTGGAGGTAGAATCTATGGAAGGAAGTGTGTACTGATGGAATGGGTGTGGTGAATGAGACTAAAAGAAAAAGCAAAGATCCATAATGACAGCTAGAAGGTTTGGGTTGAGCTCTGGGCTGAATGGTGATGCCATTTCCTGATATTCCAAAGACTGAGTAGGGAGTGGGTTGGACTGGGGTCAGGTGGGGCTAAGAGCATGGGATATCAAGAGTTCTTTTTTGGATTTAATAGTTAAAGAAGTTTGTTAGACTTCCAAGTGAAAAAATCTATGAACTCAGCTCTTAGGAGAGAGGTCAGAGATAGAGATATGACTTCGGGAGCATATAGACTGAATTTTTATATGGTTAATCTTTTAATTGTAGGCCTAGACAAAGATCACTAGGAAGTTGGTGCAGGTAGAGAAGAGAAGAGGGCTGAAGCCAGAGCCTTGATTGCTGCCCAGCATTTTGAGGTGGAGAAGAGAAAGGAGAAGCGAGCAAAGAGTGAGGAAGAGTAGACAGTGAGACAGGAGGAAAACTGGGAGAGCATGGTAACCTGGAAGACAAAGGAAAAAGGTGGCGCCTGTAGTAGAGAGTTATATTATCTCATGTAGAAAAATCGGCTTTTGTTTCTTTCCTCTTTGTAACATTTTAACCTGGTTTAGCATCTGTTTTTATCCCATACGTTTGTGTAGAAGTAACTACCATAATTTCAGATTTGACTTATGTCCAAGTGTTTGTGCCTATACTGAGTGGTACAGGAGTCTGTCTGGTAATAACAGACACTTGTCATATTACCTAGCACAGAGTAGGTGCTCAGTAAATATTTACTGAATAAAAATATTCAGGCTTTGGCAGTCATGATCAGGGTTCTATATCACAGGCTGACCAGCTTGAAACAGGCTTTGCTTCTCCCTTCTCCCCAGATCATGGCAGGCAGTTAAGAAACCAGCTCATATTTCTTTCCATAGTCATCTTCTTCCTTGCCTTTTGCTTTGTCCCACACTAGGTGTAAGCAATTTTTTTTTTCTTCCTGAGTGGTCAGCATTCTTTCCATGGTGGAAATTTAGGCTTATACAAGTTTCTTTCCAACTGCAGTTGAAAGGTAAATTTGTTGCCATTATGTCTTGTTACTTTATAAAATAACTTTTATCCTAATTTATTCAAAAGAAGGAAATTACCTCTTTTTTTTCCTTTTGGTCCACTTTTATATCTGCATTGCCTCCTTCTCTTCTTTGGCTATTGCTCTTCAGGGTAAACTTTGGTTGCTGTAGAACAAGTCTTGTTTTTCATACAGATCCTTTGCAGTACAAAAAAGATGGGGACTTAAGATTGTACAACACTTTAATGTGTAGCCACTGTGAACTTTGCTTTTTACACCATTTTATTTAATCCTCAAACTCCTCTGGGGTAGGGACTATTAACTCTACTTTATAGGCTGGGAAGCTGAGAATCGGAAGGATGACGTGATTGGGATGTGCTGAGCACACCAGAACTCCTCATCTGTTCCCTGCGTTGTACCGCCTCCCAAAAAGGTGGGAAGAATCCTGCGAGATTTTGACATATTTTGGGAGCTTTTGAGAATCTGCAGTACATCAAATACTACAGTAAATGAGGGGGATACAAAGGCAAACTCCCTACGGTCCCTCTCCTGGAAGAGCTCTCTCTCAGGTGAGAGTAGGAGTAGAAGCAAATGGCTGTATTGGCCAGTCTCATCCTTCTTGTTCAGAGGAACCCTTGGTACTTCCTTAAATTATTGAAGTCACCGAAGATCTTTTGTTTAAATGGGTTATACCTGCTGATATTTACTGTATTAAAAATTAAAATTGAGAAATTTAAAAAATTATTTCATTTGAAGTAACAAGAAGCCATGTTGCACGTTAACATAATTTTTTATGAATAATAACTACGTTTTCCACACCAAAAAAAAATTTAGTGAGAAGAGAGGCATTGTTAGTCTAACCTGTGTAGGTTAGCCTGGATTTCATGTGTACTGGGTGAGCTCTCTCCAGGAGGTGCTCCAGGCTTATCCAGCCCTCTTCTCACTGGCATTTGGAAGCTCTGTCTTGGAAAACCCTGAGAGAAGCCCTCCCTCTGCCTCTCCAGGGATAGATCCTGAGTGTCAGTCATGGATGCGTTTTCCCGTTCACATCATAAGGGTTAGCATATGCATAATGAGAGAACATGTCTGGGACAGTGACTTTCATTTACATTTCTTACACCTTGATAATATTTAAAGAAAATTTCTTTCATATTAATTAATTACTTTAGGTGAGTGTTACCCATTTGCAGTATACCTTTAGCAATCAAAATACTCAAATCCTTACGGTTGTTTCTGTGAAATTATACCCTACCGAGAGTTCTCTTGACAGATTTTTGTTCCTTCCACATTCCTGTCCACCTCCATCTTTCTCATGCTTCTCACGACCTTTATTTCGCGTCTTTTATCCTGTGTATTTATCGATCTAATTTACTGCCCAACTGTTTTTCCAAGGCAGTGATGAATTGGACTTTCTAGTAAAACTCAGCTTGGGACAAGTGAAGAAGTGGAAAGGTGTGGTTCTTAGGGGGACGTTCCTGTGTAGACATACAAAGAATTCTGCTTTGGAGCGAAGCCTGATGCAGACAAAGAATTTTAAGACCATTGGCACACTGATGCTTTAAGATGAAGGTGTCTTGTTTCAAAGTTTGCTTTGGTATTGCTACTATGAGCAGAAGAGAAACCATTCTGTGTGCTCTGGATGATGGTAGGTAATTCAGCTGCATGTTCCTGGTAAGGAAATAGCAACCCTCTTGCATCTTTAGATATTGCTTTATTTATTGAGCTTCCCATTCCCGATATGGCCGTCACTTGAAGCGCACGTAAATGTGCTCTGCCTCGTCACTGCCCTTTCGTGTCTTAAGTCCTGTTTTGGAGGCACAGGTCATAGAATGTAATCCTCTTCTACTTCTGTGAGGACAGAGTGTTAATCTGTTCAACAGGTGGGTAGGTTATGACACAGCTTGTAGTATTGGTATTTTCTCTTGCAGGAGATGAGATTCTTGAATTCAGCTGTCCTCATTATGTTTCACAGGAATACTTATTTTTCAAGTAATCTGAAGGGTGATTTTTTTAGGACACTTCCTTGTCTTGGGTCCTGGCTGCTGAGTTGCTCCCCTTGGGAGGTGCAGTGGGGAGAGAGGGTGGGAAGAGAGTTCAGATTCCTTTCTGACTCACTGGCTCCCTCTGGGCCACCTGACTTCCGAATTCTGGTCTCCCAGTCGCAAGTCCAGAGTAGGGAAAATGTGTGCTGCAGGTGTTTGTCATCATCACTTACACATTTTGAACTGTGGGTTAATTTCATAAGAAAGAACCTTTTGTGTTGACACAGTGAGGTTTTCTCCTTTCTTTCTTTCTATAAGTTGACACGTTAGTTACTTCTCTTGGTATTTTATTGCTGAATTGATAGTATTTTCCCCCATTTTTCATGTTAGCTTTGCCTTTTACTTATTTATTCTGCCTTCATTTTTGGCTTCCTTTTCTTTGTTTTTTTCTTTTTTATTGCCATATCCTCTTTATTTTTTCATATTGCATTTTCCTCTGCTTCTTTTTCTCCCTCTCTCTGCTCTCTAAAGCCTACAATCCTTTTCCTTCATATTTTAGTCACGTTTTACCTATGAAAATAGATTATAGTGTTAATAGAACTGAAATAGAGGATCAAATCATTATATTCTGACTGTATGGGCATTAGAGCCAGCCAATCCTTGTGATTCTGATTTTAAAAAAACTTTTACCAAATGCTTGCTTAACAACGTGATTTACATGAATTGTGTAGGTTTTGGTCTCAATATACACTGAAATATATTTACTTAAATGCATGATGTGACGTGTTTTAGAGGTAAGATCCATTATTGCTACATTTCTACACTACTACATTGTACTTGGACATTTACTGTACAGTGAGCTTCTTGTTGTGTTTGTGTGCAGCCGTCTGTGAAAATGGATGTCAGAATGGTGGACGTTGTATTGGACCCAACCGCTGTGCTTGTGTTTATGGATTCACTGGTCCACAGTGTGAAAGAGGTAAGAAGAGAAAACAGAACCTCCCTTTGGAGAAGTTTATCTTGTTGTAAATGTGTAATTTTTTATCACCTGATGAAAAAATCTTCTAACGAAATAATATTTTCATTCTTCTTTGATTATGTCTATAACTTGCATGGTCAGATTTTGAGATATAGCTAATAGCAGCTGAAGTGTCTCAGTTTTTTCCACCAGAGTGAACTCAGTTCAGGAGGCCAACTCTGGGACTCCAGCTCTAGAGTAATTCTGAGTGAGTGACTGATGGCAGATCCTAATAATTTGGAGTTAATTCAAATTAGGAGTCACTGTTGGCAGTGCGGCCTCTGTTAAAAAACAATGTAGCATGTTCTTGGCTGCAAAACCAACAAAACTATGAAATAAATTGCCCTAACCAACAAGGAAATATATTACATTGCATACAAAAATTCCAGAGTCACTGGGCTTTAGGTAGGACATGATCAAGGCTTTCATTCTGTTGTTCTACTTCTCTTGGCCTTGCCTTCCTTTGTCAGTTTTGCCCTACCCTCCAGTTCTTTATGGTTGTAAAATGACTGCCAGCAGTAACTAAGGGAACATGCTTTCTTGTTCACATCTAGAGAGAGAAAACCTCTCCTTTAACCATGGGCCAATACTAGCCTTCAGAGATACTCCATACGCTGATTGGATTAAGCTTGAGTTTTTGAACCAGTCCCTGGTAAGAGGAATGGTATTAATATGTTCCATGTAGACTTACCAGGACCTGCCTTTGGAGCAGGAGATGATGAAAGCCTCTCAAAGTCATCTATCTGAAAAGGAGAGTTTGGTATCAACCCAGTAGAAGTTGTGTTGGGCAGGAGGAAGGGGGTAGGGGAATGGGTACTGGGTAGGCATCCAGCATTGTCCACCTTATCCATGTAAATGGTCGGTCAAGCCAATATGAAAACAATTTACCATAATTTAAATAGCAGTTAAATTCGTGACCTGTAGACTACTGAAAATCCCCAGTGTTGATGCAACAAGTGAACTATTAATAATGTTCTGATAGCAAAAGGGCATATCAAAGAAGGTAAATTTTATAAAATGGGATAACTGTTTAGCACTGAACCATAAAAGTAAAATAAGCTTAAACTAAAATCAATATTACATAATCATTCATAATTACATACATACTCAATTGATTTTCCCAGGGCTTTCATAGCATCTAAAGTTGTATAGTGCTTTCTTTGTTGTGAAACTTTGAGTATATGAAGCTATGTCATTGAAATGTTACAGATAAGTAGTGGTGATGGTTTATATATGTATAGAGGCTTTGAATTGCAAAGAAACCTTGTGTTTTTAAAATTATATCCATTACACTGACAAAAACTTAATCCTGGTATTCAGGTTGAAGTTTGAGAAGAAGCTGAGAAATTAGAATTATATGGTGAAGTTTGAAAAGTAAGATGTATGTGGCCTTTTAACATACACTTGTATGTATATGTACATTAAGATATTTACATTATTCCTAAGGTAATAGAGATTTCTTGGGACCGAAGTACATTCCACAAATGACAGAGTTTATAGTTACACTTAGGACAAATTTAAATGTCTTCACCAGATGCTTTTATTTTGGGAAGAAAAATTAATTGTGAAATGTTAGCATAAAATGATAAGTTGTTGAGAATGGAATAAAACAAATTTCCGAGATGATAAGTTTATTTAAACACCATAGAATGGAAAATAGTTAAATTTATAATTTCAAACATAGTTATAATTGGTGGAGATGATGTTCATTTTTCTGGAGATCATGTAAACTTTGTAGCACTTTTATCTTGAGCAGATTTCAAATTCAATTCCTAATTAGCAAAGGAATTGTGTAGTTTCGAGAAAGAGGCTTCCAGGCGTTACATCGTTATTCTGCAAGTTATTCATTCATTCGGTTTGTTAGTCCTTACTAAATTTATGGAAATTCAATAAAGACTTAACATATATTTTACATCTACAGTAGCATGTTTTCAGAAGAATTACAAAATTTATTAGTTAATGCATTGGCCTGAAGGATTTTTTTTTAAAACATGGGTTTGTTTCTTAAAAATCTTTTTAAGTACTAACCTTCAGATGAAAGTTCTAAAACTTTGTTTCTTCCAAAGAAGAAATTAGCAATTTCCACTCTTAGATTGCAACTCTGAACTTTAAAGCTTTTGAAAGATATTTTCAATTGAATTTTTAATGTGTAATAGCTAACCCACTGAAAGTGGAGTTCACAATTTTTCTCAAGAAACATTGTCTGCTTAGCTACAAAAGGAATAATTTATTTATGTTGACATTAGTGAATAGGCCCACGTGCCCAGTTTACATTTACGGTTCATATTGTCTTTTTCAATGATTGAATTTTCAAAATATATGTTCTTTGTTCTCCTAGAAAAAACTCTTTTGTAAAATTAGGGATACTTTTCATTCTTAATGTAGAACACATATAATTTCTGTTTAAGTTGGTCTCTTGGGATCAGTAGTGTGATAAACATGGCAGCTTTTTCTGCTATCTGGGCTTCTGGCAGACTGGTTTCCGGACTGGAGACAGAGACTGAATGGTAACCAATGGCTGGCATGATTGTGGTATTTAACTTGAGTCTTGGTGCTGGGTAAGCTGAGCCTTTTTGGAGTTCTTTCCTCATTCTTGCTGATATGTACAATGACCTTTTATACTTAGCATTGAAAAAAGAGTTCTTGTGGTCCCATGCTGATTGTAAAATGCAGACAGCTTAGCTATGTCCAAGGCACATGACAATATTCATTTTTTTTGCTTCTCTCTCCATAAAGATGACATTTGAAATAAGATAAATATTGCACTTAATATAAACCTGAAAATACATAGACATGCATTCATCATTATATATCAAGACTTGGTGTTTTTTCTCTAACACTTAAAATATACCTTATTATTTATCAGTAGAAACTTGGAGGGGGCAGGCAGGCAAGAAATGAAATTACCTGAGGGATTTCTGGACTAAGTACAGTGATTACTTATTATAAACTCCAGTGTCCTGGAGACTTCCCTGGTGGTCCAGTGGTTAAGAATCCGCTTTCCAATGCAGGGGATGCAGGTTCGATCCCCGGTTCAGGGAACTAAGATCCCACATGCCGCGGAGCAAGTAAGCGCACACGCTCTAGAACCCTCGCACCACAACGAAAGAAACCACGTGTCGCAACTAAGACCCGATGCTGCCAAATAAATAAATAAATATTTTAAAAAACAAAACAAAACATGGCCTGCCCCAGGTCCCTGTTTCAACTTCTATACCTTAAATGGTTGTTGAAATCGTATTTTGTAATGGAATTTTCCTTGATGCTTATATAGAGACCATCTGTTAGAAATATATCCTAGGGCTTCCCTGGTGGCGCAGTGGTTGAGAGTCCGCCTGCCGATGCGGGGGACACAGGTTCGTGCCCCGGTCCAAGAAGTTCCCACATGCCGCGGAGTGGCTAGGCCCGTGAGCCATGGCCACTGAGCCTGTGCGTCCGGAGCCTGTGCTCCGCAGTGGGAAAGGCCACAACAGTGAGAGGCCCACGTACCGCAAAAAAAAAAAAAAAACAAGAAATATATCCTAGACCCTTTTAAATTACGCATAAATTACTACTACAAATTGTTAAACAATTGTTTTTTAACAGTTTGTAGTAGTAAACATGTAAACATGACTTACTTTTAAAAAGTGTGTAAATTTGGTAAAATTTCAAATACCCTTATGCTTAGTGATATTTCCTTTAAAATGTATATCTTTCAGTAAATGGTACCTTAAAAAGGAGGATAGGAAATTTACTTTTTAACCTACTGATGTTTTAAAGAAAAGTTCCTTTTGTTAATCTGAATCTGTCTCAGAAAAAAAAGTGAGATCAAGTTGCAAATGTTAAAGTTTATAAAATCTAAAGCATCACACCTTTATGTGAAATGTAAAATGGATGGATTTCCCTTCAGGATAACTTTCATAAAATCATCCAGTTAACGCATGAACTCAGTGTTGTAACTCAGCTTCTGCTCGAATACTTCCAGTCACAGGGTGTGCGCTAGCTCCCTCCATCGTGAGACGGAATTCCGTTGTCAGAGTCCTGGCCGTTTAAACTCTGCGTTATTATGCTCCTGCCTAAGCGGGCATTTAACAGATGTATAGTGCCTCTCTTACTGTCTAATTCAGGGGGAAAGTGATGATGGTGACTTCTCTAAAGGCATCCGTTATAACTTACTGCTCAGGATTGTGTGATGGCACCTTAAAGTCTTGAATTATTCTGTACGTTTTTGTTCATCCACTCACATTTCAGTTGGTAAAGTAACTGTGACTGTTATTAAACCTACTCAGACCTTATCCAGATTCTCCAAGAACGAGAGTGGAGATTGGCAAATTAGGGTTTTCCAGAATTCTGGGGATTATGTAGACCAGACCAAACTTTGTGCAGAAATAAGTTATACATTTATTAGTCAACATTAATTCCATGCACTTGGAATTTATTATAAAGTATGCAGGGTGGGTTTGTTCAGCCTATGGACATTCAAGTAGCGTAGTAAATTAATAATGTGACCAGGAATACAGGGGAGTGTGGTGAGAGAACAGACTGGAATTCTGCAGAATTCTGTATGCAGTGGATTTGATACTTGCAAGAAACGAATAGGCAGTACTTTTAGAAAAAATTCCTCCCATTGTAATCTTCTTATCTAAAGGTAACGTGTGTTTGTTATAAGGTAATTTAGAAAATAAGACAAGGAAAAACAAGAAATGCAATTATTTATGATTTTTCTCCAGTCAGAATTAATTACTTTTAAGATTTGGGTTATACTTTGAGTCCTTTTTTCTACCACACATATGTTGCTTACAAAGAATGGGCTGTTTCCATTCTTACTGGAATCAACTGTAAGAATATTTCATGTTCTGTAATATGAAATGTACTTATATCCTGCTTCTTTTAGGTTATGACCAACATTGTATTAGATTATGGATTATAATAGTTACACTGCATGTTGTAATAATGAGGGCTAGGTATCTACATTCTAAACAACTGTATGATATTTGTAAAGTTATTTTCTCTGTCTCACAGATGAGGAAGTTTTGCCCACTTCAAACTTATGGTAGCATTGGGGGTATTAGAACAGGAGGAGGATCTCCAACAATCTGATTTCAGACCTTAAATTCAATTATGGTGATATAGCTGTCTGCTGTAATTACATTTTTTATTAATTAACATTTAACATTTAAGGTCATTTTCAGGTTCTCTTGTGGTTTTATTGGTTTGTTTCTTAGCAAAGCTCTGATAAAAATCTATGTAGATAAATCTATATCTTTGATTTTATTCTTAGAATATATCCTAGAAATGTAATTACTGAGTCATTGAATATGTGAAAATTTAAAGCTTTTCATATGTTCTGTTCATTTCCCTCCAAAAAGGCTTTTTATGATTTATTTCTTTGGTATTATGTTTAAAAAGTCTTCCCCATTTCCAAATATAAATATCTATAGTTTTTTCCTAGGAATTTCCTAAAATTCCTATTGGAATTTTATTCTTTTACCTTTTTAACCACAAGTTAGAACATACAGGATGGTAACTAAAATAAATTTATTTATAAATATTTATTTATTTATTTATCACATATCTATTGAGTACTTATTTAGTATTAGGCCAAGTATGTGGAGTTCAATTTACAAACAATATATACTCCCTGTTAATGAGAAGCAAATTATCTGTTTAAAGACTAGAGCTAGTCATCTGCTTAAACACTAAAATAAAATACAACATAGTAAATACTATAATAGGAGTAGTAACAAATTTATGTGAGAGCTCAGAAATGGTTCCTGATTAAGGGAGAATTACAGAAGTTTTCCTGCAATTAATCTGAATGAAAAGAACTAACTCATTATAATGGGAAAAACAGTATTGGACTAATTCCTGTGTTGATATTACACGATATAGCATGATGGAATCTTGTACTGAATAACATTATTTAAACTCCACAATTAATTACCAGCTACCACAGTTACTGAGCTGATGTTGGTTTATAGAAATAAGAGGTCTCTCTTTTTCTTGCACTCAGAAGATTTAGTGAGAATGAAATTACAAGGAACAGAGAGAAAACATTACCAGCCGCAGATGTCAAACTCACACGCTCCTGCACACTCACACACACACACACAGTTCTGCACTCCTGAAGTCGTTAAGAACGTTTTATAACCTTGCACTCTCTAAGCTAAACTTAGCCTTAAATGGGCATCAGAGAAATACCAGAAGATCTGTGGGAACTGAACTTTTTGGCAGTAGCTCAGATGACATCCTTATCTTGAGTGCCATTAAGAACACAAGGGAAGGAAAATGAGAGAGAAAAAAAGCAGGCAGTGGAAAGTGGAAGGGAAAGAAAAGAAGAACGGAATGAAGAATGATAGCAAAGGGAGATGGAAAGCTAAAACTCAGAGTGGAGATGCTGGGCTGTATAAAGGACGGCTCTAAGTTTTGGAGAAAATCAGTTCATTGATTAATCTGATCTGGGAGAGACCAAGCTTCTGTTTCTCACTCTTCGATTTAAGCCTGTGCTCTTTTGATCTATGCAGTAAGATTGAATGTGTTGGCAGCCTGTTAGACCCTGATGCTTTATTTCTAAAACTCCTTTGAGTTAAGCCAGTGAGTATTTTCATTTATTCCAGCTCTAAGTTTCCTTATTTATGTATATCTTTGTTTGCTTTTGGTTTGTCTACCTAGAGGCAGAGGAACCTGCAATACAAAATAAAAATATTCAAATATTTTATATTTGTGTAGCTCCATAAATACTTTCCTGTTTTCCTATTTCAGCATCAGGTCCAAAGACATTAGAGTTTTAGCTGGTATGGAAACTAGGTGAAGCTACCACACACACACAAATTAAGTATAATGAAAGGTTATTACATAGGATTTAGCCAGAAGCAATAAATAACAAAATGTGCATGCGTGGGGAGAGGGGTTTATGTTATATCATTGTATATTTCAAAAAAAAAAATTCCCCAATACTAAAAATTCTTAAATAACACCTGTCTCCACGGGTTTCAGATACAGGATTCTGGATCTGCAATTACCTTATAGAGTTGTTGGGAAGATTAAAAGCAATACTGTGTTAATAAGCTCCTAACACATAATAGGCAGAGCACCTGGCACATGGTAGGCATCTACTGAGTGATATTTGCTGTGTTTTAGGAACACAGGGTATAGCCAGAATCAAACCTTAATATTAAGACCTGTGTGACCTTGGAAATGTGATTGCCATCTCTGATCTGTGTTTCTGAATATATAATAGGTGTCTACTGTGTCAACCTTGAATTATTTTTGAGACTTAATGATACAATACTTGGCACCCAATAAATGATCATTATTGATGCTAATCTCTCTTAACTGAACTCCCCAGTTATCAAAAAGATAACAGCGGAATATTCAAAAATGGAATTTCAGATATGGAATAAAGGGATTTTGTCAACCGTTTAAATCACACACATAAAGTTTAATGCTGCTTTTATTGAGAATGTAAGGACTCAGAATAAATAGCATGTTTTAAGAGTGGCTCGCATTCTTGGTATGAGAATTAAATGAAAGATAAAGTGCCTAGACAGTGTCTGGCACAGAGTAAGTGCTCAATAAATAATAAGCTATAATTATGAAAAATAAAGCCAAGATATGATATGCTCTCCTACACAAAATTGTGTTTATGGATGAGGAAGATTGTTCCAGCATCACTCGGAATGTCTTAGGTCAGAGTGCATCCGTTGTGAACAATGTAATTTTTGTGTGGATTTTTTGTGATAATACAGGTCAAATGAAAAATACTATATATCATCATCACTGCCTTGCCTGTTGTGCAGTTGAATTTTTAGACCCTGCTCATCTTTTTTTTGACATGTTTCTACTGTAAGTACCAGTGTTGCTATTAGTAGTTACTCACTATTTAACTGGTCTCTTTAGTCTCCCCCTTCTCTATGCACAAAGTCTTGTTCCAAGCATTTCACAGTGTAACTAACATATAGTAGTTTATTTCACTCAAGGTACTTGTAATCAATGGGCTAGTGTATTGCTAAAACTAATAAGAGTAGGTCAGAGGGGTCTTCAGACTGTCCAGAGAACAGTTTCTCTGTGAAGCTTTCCTTGACCACCACCTGCCTCCCTGCCTTACCTTACCTTTGGTGCAAAAATTAGGCATGCTCTGCTTTTTTACTATACCTGCCATATATCCCATTCCTTTAGGCTAGCTCTCTTCATCATTACATTGTGACTGCTTACTTTTTTGGCTGTGAGCCTTTTAAGAGTAGATATTTTTATCTTAAGTTGCCTTGTGTTCCCTCTGCTCCACACAGTGCAGTATATAAAAGGCAGGCCGTGTATGTGACTACATAAACATAGCGGTTCCAAGTAGAAAAAATAGAATGAAAAAAGTACAGACGTAGTTGAGGTCCTTGAGTGTTCATGGATGCTTATTCATCAGTGTGGCTCTAAGATACAGTGAAAGGGAAGAGTAGAAAATGAGACTGGAAAAATAAACTTGGACTTTAATACCCGAAGTCTGGAATGCCAAAGTCAAGGGGCTGCCCTCTATGCAGTAGGCTCTGGGGAGAGGGATTATGAAGGACTTCTAATCTTGAAAGGAGTTCCCTATAAAGGTCAATCTGGAGTGGTAAACAAAAAGAAATGGAGGGTGGAGAGACTGAAGGCAAAGACCTCATTCAGGAGAATTCATTGCATGTCAGGTAGATAATAGCAATGAATCTATTACGTTTGTATGTATAGTGTTTTCAGTCAGATTATGATTTATCTCTGCGTAAATTAAAGTAGTATTAATTTGAAATGGAAAATTATGTAATGCTGGGGATTATGGTAAGTTTTTTAGAGAAATTAATACTTATAGCAACCCAAAAATATCATTTTTTAACGTCAAATTACAAATGAGAAAACTGAGGCACAAGGAGGTAAAACAATTTGCTGAAATTCACTCAGCTAATAAATGGAGAAAGTAGGATTGGAACACAGTGGCATAACCTCAAAACTCACACACTTAATTACAACTTTATTTCGAGTGAAACACAAAATTGCAAAAGTAATGTATTTGTACACTTTAGAAATATATTGTATCAATTGTTAAGTATGAGAGTGATAAATAGGTACACACTTCCAATAGAATGAAAGAGATGGCTTGCTATTTTCATGTTCTTTTGTTATCTGGCTTAGGGAAATCTTTTTGGTATATAAATTTCTGATTATACCTCTGCATGCTTATACCTAGAGTTTCTTTATGTGTAAGATCTGGTAAAATATTTATTCAAAACTCATAATACTTAAAACAAATTTGAGACTTCTATTTCCAGCCAAGATGACCTAACAGGAACCAGATTAACCCTCCTGCCTGAGAAGAACTGAAAAACAGAATAAATATATGAAACAATGGGTTTCAAGATATTGGACCTCAAGTAACAACAGAAAGTGATCCCTGAAAGGACTCTGCTAGATTTTCCCAGGTTGCTGCTTGAGAGTTTTTTCAGGCTGTGCTGTGGGCAGAGAGAACCCAGGCATAGCCTGACAGATTCTTTAAGCTGTATGCAAAGTGTCTTCTTAGTTCACAATGGAATTAAATCAGAAAGCAGTAACAGAAAGATCTCTGGAAAATACCCAAACATTCAGAAACTGTGTAACTCATTTCTGGTATCCATGGATCAAAGAAGAAATCAAAAGGGAAATTGGAAAGCATTTTGAACTGAATGAATGAAAACAGTATATCAGAATTTGTGAGATGCCATTGAAGGAATACTTGGAGGGAATTTTATAGCTCTAAAGGTCTATATTAGAAGAAGAGAGGTCTCAAATCAGGGACTCAGCTTCTTCATTAAAAAATTAAAAGAACAAATTAAACCAAAATAAGCAGAAGAAAAGAAGTAAGTTCAGAGTAAAAATAAATGAAGTAGGAAACAGAAAAAGTGAGAAAATCATTGAAACCAAAAGCTGGTTCACTGAAAAGATTAATAAAATTGATAAGCCACTATCCACACTGACAGGGAAAAAGCAAAGACACAGATTATCAATATCAAGAATGAGAGAGGTAACATCGCTCCAGATTTTACTGATAAGTGAATAATGAGGCAATACGATGAACAGCTTTAAGCTAATAAAAATGAAGTGGGTAATTTCTTGAAAGATGTAAATCACCAAAGTTCACTCAAGAAGAAATAACATAGATATCCGTATATCAATTAAAGAAATTGAACCTGTAGTTAAAAACCTTCTTATAAAGAAAAATCCTGACTCAGATAGCTTCATTGGTAAATTCTGCTGAACATTTAAGAAGGAAATAATGCCAACCCTATAAAAATTTTTCTAGAAAAGAAATAGGAGGTAAAACTTCCCAACTCATTCTGTGAGGCCAGATTACTTTGAAACCAAAACGGGTGAAAGGCATTTCAGGAAAAGAAAAGAGCTTGCAAATATTTTTCATGATACAATATTTCTGAATTTCAGCAAACTGCACCAACAATATATTGAAAGAGTGTTTATAATAACCAACTGTTTTATCCCAGAATAAAGAATCATTGTAAGTCACCGTATTAACAAATTTTTAAAAATCACATGATTATCTAAATAGAGGCAGACAAACATTTGACAAAATCCAGAATCCATTCCTGAAACTGTCAACAAACTAGAGAGTAAGAGATCTCCCTCGATGTGATAAAGGGGCAGTTCCAAAAGAGGTGTAGCTAACGTTATACTTAATGATGCATAATTATTTTCTATTTCCTTGATTATTCTTTTTTTCCTATAATGGAGTATTCTTGTTTTCTTAATCTGCTCTGTGCCTTAAAAAAAATTATAGTATGTTAGAAAGTTCCTGTCCCATTTCTTTTTGTCTTATGCTTGCTTAAAATGGGCAGCTCTGTCCAGAATTTCTATTTCCACTAACTTGGTAAAAGTGAATTTTCCTTTTCTCCCTTCTAAAATTGCCTAAGAGTTATCTTCCTGTCCTTGCTCCTGTTCGAGAGCCAGGGATTCAAGTACTTGGTGTTCTGAGCCCAGAAGAGGAGAGGAAGATCTCAGCTGGGGCTTGGGCAGCTTTGATGAAAGGATCTGTGCTCTGCACTTTCTGAGGATATTCTTTGTATGACTTGTGCTAGGATCACTCTGTACGGTCATAGGAATATTCTCTTTTCAAAGGGGATATCCCTGAAATTTGAGTGATTCCTCCCATTTCAGCTATAGTCCCTGGTGTACCTTTGATTTCAGAGAATCGTGCTCGGTGCTGATTTCACCCATTTGCCCCATCATTCTCCAGCAGTAGTTCCTCCTCACTATTGTCATCATAAGGGACTTCAGTCCAGCCTCCTGCTCCCTGAGAATCTTTTTTCCATATTGTCCATGGGTCTCCTCTTCTCCTGTTGAGTACTCGGGATGATTGACCCTGTGTGGCGGGGATCATCCTGTCTTCACTGTCTGGTTTCCTCCCATCTGGTAGAAATCACAAGGGCTGGTTCCTCTCTGTTTTTCTGCTTTCTGATGAGCTATTACGTTGGTTGGTAGGGACTTTTACTCCTCCAAACTTTCCCTAATTTCTCCATAAGCTGAACCCACACTAGCTCTCCAGGGAGAATTAGTGAGACTTCATGGGATATTGATGAATCATTCTCATTCCCTGTATTATTTGGAGGAGCAGTCTCCTATTTCATTCCTTGGCTGCCATTTTCAAACATTATAGCAGGAGTTTGTGCCTATTTCCTACTTTAGGTGCTGAGAGTGAAATTTTTTGTTAGATTTTACCTTTTTTGTTGTTGTTTATATGAGCAGTGGGAAAGGAAGATTCTATGATATGGTTTCAATCTCCTGTGTTTGCCAGCAAGTTGATATCACATTTACAAGTTTTTGATCTGAAATCAATCTAAAGTCACACGGAAAGCCAGGTTATAGGGGCTTCTGATAGAAGATGATATGATTTGTGATATTGCAGTTGACATTTACAAGTAAGAATGTGGTGGCTTATTAAGTACACATTATTGTACCAAGAAACACTGGTTCTATGGGTGCCTCATCTTCTGTGGATTAAAGCCTGTGTTTCCCATGACCATACTTAATGTCATGGTTTAATGCATGCAAAATTCTTCCATATGGACAAAGCTGAATGTGAATGTCTTAATCTGACTTAGAAATAGCATACAAGGCACATTCCAAATTTTGAACATGACTGTTTTCATCTTAAGAAGAAAGAATTAAGTTCTGATCACAGAGAGATTTTAATTAGAATTTGACAGATTAACTGTGCTCCTTTTTTTTGTTTTTTTTGCGGTACACGGGCCTCTCACTGTTGTGGCCTCTCCCGTTGCGGAGCACAGGCTCCGGACGCACGCGCAGGCTCAGCGTCCATGGCTCACGGGTCTAGCTGCTCTGCGGCATGTGGGATCTTCCCGGACCGGGACACGAACCCGTGTCCCCTGCATCGGCAGGCGGACTCTCAACCACTGCGCCACCAGGGAACCCCTTAACTGTGCTCTTAAGCAAGTCAATTCATGAGTAATTTCTTGTTTGAAATGTGAGGACACTGGGCTAGATCACTGTTTAACTATCTTTGTTGGTAATAAGAATCACCTGGAGTTTTTTTGTTCCAAAATATTGATTCCTACGCCTATACCTTGGAGACTCAGATTTAGTGCTCCAAATTCAATGAATTTCAACCATCGTGGCATATTAACATTTCCAGGGAGGATTTAAAATCCTGACACCCAGGCTTCATCCAGATCAATTACATTAAGAATCTTGAACAGTGGGACCCACACCCAAGCATCAGCATTTACTTCTTAAAGCTCCCAAAGTAATTCCACTGTAAGGCGAAGTTTGTAGAACACTGGTCTAGCATGAGGTAGTTACAGAATAACCCAGAATATTCTTATGACAAGTCTGAGAAATCATTTATAAAAATATAGTCAAGATTTTATCAACAACTCAGTTTTTGCATTTAGAGCCCCAAATGAAGCCACTCTGAATAAAACTTACTATCGGGTTATTTTGAACAGATTTATAATGTTTTAACAATATTAGAATAGTCTTTCCCTCTCTCTGATGTGACAAAATTGGATTTGAAAAGAGTCAACTTTATCTTAAAGTTTTCTCCATTTCACAAATTTTTAAATCTCAGTGACCTCAGTAAGATGTTAACACTCCCTGCAGGGGGCAAGATTGAGTCAACAATGTTTAAAATGTTTATAACCTTGGCTTGGTTACTGTGTGGTAAACTAAAAAACCCAATATACCTTAAAAATCATAAGTAGAAAATGGAAACCATTTTCTAGGTCTTTTTTAAGGAAAATCTCACTTGTTTGAAGCAACCTTATGACATCATATCTTGCTTAAACTCTGTAGCTTATTCAATGATAGCATTATAGTTTTGTAGATCATAGTGAGATTATAGTAGTGTAGATTATACTGAGATGTACAAAGAGACACATCACATACTTTTTGTATTATACGTTATAATATTTCCTCTTTTTAAAATAATTACTGGCATTTATAAGTATTTATTTCTCACTACACAACTGTGTACTTCCTGTTGCTTATGACTGTGCAAAACTAAGAAAGTATAGTTTATTGTCCCTGTATTTGAGTGGGAGACAAGGAACTTGATCTCTTACTTGTAATTGTAAAGAATGATTTGTGAAGGAGGTGGTATCTGAAATGCTGTTTGATAAACAGACAGTTTGGAGGGCTTGACTAGGGCCGGGGAATACCAGGCAACATTTTTCAGGCACAGGGCACTTCAGGAAAAAACCTAGAGCCGGAACCAGACAAGATGAAAGAGCAGCTGAGCAGATAATGGCCAAGGAGCTGAGGGGATGAGGAAAGGACTTTAGGGAATCCCAGTTAAATCTACAACTCTGCGGCAAGATGTTTGAAGGGTTTTTGCTTATCTGTTAGGTATGATCACGAGTGTAGGATTTTGCAAACATCCTGGCCAAACCCTCCAGTAATTTCAGGGTCCTTGTGGGGCCGTGCAGGAGCCATTTTGGTTATCCTCAGATTGCTGTGGATTTGTGAGGTGACCTCTTCCTGGAGTCCCAAAAGAAGGCCGATGTATTGTGCCCTCTGCATTCCCCTCACTGTACCTAACACACTGTCCCCGCCCTGGACTTCTCATGCTGTGCTTCTCCAGCCTGCCTCTGACAGTACTCCTCAGCACAGAGGGGTCAGCCTTTCCTTTTGCTTTTCCTTCCTGACAGGACTTTCTTAGGTCTTATCCTCTTCCTTAGATGCTAGCTGCATGGCCAGTTTGGTGCTGATGAATGCTGGAAAGGTAGAGATTGGTCTAGGAGTAAGGAGCTCTGCATTATAGGTTAGTCCACAAGGTATACTCCAATATATAAAGAACTTGGTACATTGCTTGGTATAGATGCCTAAAAATACCTTCTGTTATTTAATTACTAGAATTATGAAACATATACATCCAATCATTCAATTAAAAGCTTTTAGGAGATTGTGTTACTTATTGTAAATATCACATTACAAAGGATCTTGAAATATAGCTCTAACCCTGTTTGCTAGCCCAAAGGCATAATAATGAACTAGAAAACATATCTCTTTCTCTGAACACTGTACTGAAAGAAATTTGCAGTAATAAATGCAGAATTCTAGATTACTGTGCTTTGAATTATGCTGTCTGGGGACTGCAGTGACCTTGTTCTGTACAGAGTGGCTCTGGATGTCACAGACTATCTTATTGCCTGTTAGGATGACACTAAAGCAAAAGCTTGAACACAGTAGTTGCTTAACTAGTAAGCATAGTAGTTCCTGACTCAGGGCATTTATGAGAAGTTTGGAGTGAACTATCTGACCCTCTGCTTTATTCCTCATTCATTTTGGATTAGATTTATGGTGATTACCAAACCAAATCTAGGAAATTCCACTCACAGTTCCAAGGAAATCTGGCCCACAAATCTCTGAGAATCTGGAATTTCTTGAGTGTCTTCATCCATAACACATGCACACATGTCATATGTTAAGTTTTTGTGTATGGTGTTTGGTGTTCTAGGTGTTGACGTCAGGCTGCCCTAGAAATCCTTCCCATCAGGCTGATTATCAGCGTAAGATAAAGCAAGGAATCTCCTTCCCTACCTTACTCCCATTTGTTGAAGACATTTAGGAAAGGGTATCCCAAAATGTATTAAAATAATTGCTTAATTTGTTCTTGTTTCTCCTTTATTTTATGGATATCTTTTTATTTACTTATATCTTCTTTAATTCTAACAATGCTTTGTAGTTTTGAAGTATGATTTTTATACTTCTTGTGTCAAATTTTGTTAAATTTATTCCTAAGTATTTTATTTTTTGAGGCTATTGTAAATGGATTTGTTTTCTTAATTTCACTTTTTAATTTTTCATTGCTAGTGTATATAAATACAGTTGATTTTTGTGTAATGATCTTGTATTCTGCAACCTTGAGGAATGTATTAATTTTTTAGTGGATAATTTAGAATTTTATATATACATGAGATCTTGTCATCTACAAATGGAGATAGTTTTATGTCTTTCTTTCTAATATGCATTCCTTTTATTTCCTTTTCTTGCCTAATTGCCCTGACTAGAACCTCCACTACAGTGCTGAATAGAATTGGCAAGAGCAGACACCCTTGTCCTATTCCTGATGTTAAGGAAAAAGCAACCAGTCTTTCACCCTTAAGTATGATGTAGCTGCGGGGTTTTTGTAGATGGCCTGCAACAGGTTACCTTTTGTCATAAAAGGATGAGGAAGTTCCCTTGCATTCCTGCCTTTTGAAGTGTCTTATGAAAGTCAAGGAAACAAAGACACACTTATTCAAGAAGATCTATTAAATCTAGGTAAAAACAACAAGGGTCTGTGTCACTTGAGCCATGACTTGCTTCCTCCTTCCCCACCCCTCAGTGCAGTGTAATGGAAGCTCCAATCCAAGCAGGTATGGCCCATGAAATGGGGCTCCCTCTTCCTCTCAGTTCTCAGTCAAGAACTATTATATCTATACAGAAGGGGCAGCTGCCAGTATTTACAGTGTATATAGTAATGTGTATACACTGTATAGAGTATATAGTAAATAAGGTAGGAGGATAAGAAAGGGAGGACTATCTCTCAACTCTGAATTCTAGCCATTAAGTTTTATGGTGGGAAATCCAGGCAGAGAGAGCATGAAGTACAAAGACACAAGATGAAAAGGAAGGGCATGTTTGGGAAGCGAAAATTGGCCCACCACGGCTAGAGTGGAGTGTAATTTGGGGATGGGAGGTTGAGGAGTTTATCAGTTATGAAAGAAAAAGGTAATAATGATAACAATAACAGCTAACATTTCAGGAACTGGGTAAACACTTGACATGCATTGTGTCATTGAAACCTCACAACTCCTCTAAAGAGTAGTATCCTCACTTACAGCCTAAGGTTCAGAAACATTAATGGTGTGCAGTCATACAAAAAGGGCCTTCTATGTCAAGTTAAGAAACGTGGACTTTATCATATACTAACAGGAAGCCAGCAAAAATATTTTGTTTGGTTGGTACTTTAGGAAATTTTAACTTAGACGTGGAAGAAAATAAACTCTGAAGGCAAATGACACTGAAAGAAAGATGGCTGCTGAAATGGTCTAGGAGAGAGAAGGGGGCCTGAACTAAGTAATCAGAGTTGCACTGAAGGGGAGGCTATGCATTCCAGTGACATTTCCTAAGCAGAATGGACAAGACTTAGTGACAGATCTGGGGCTGGAGTGAGAAGTGTCAAGAATTACTGTAAGGATTTTAGCTCGGATGACTGTGTGAATGCTGATGACCTTATCTGATGTGATGATCACAGAGAGAAAACCAGAGTTCTAGGAAATGACAGCAGGTTCAGGGTAAGGCATGTCATACCTAAGACATCCATGGGACAGTCAGACAACTTTGTCCAGTAAACATTAGCAAAAATGGTCTGATTTCAGAAGAATAGGTGAAAAGTAAAGCCTAAGGATGGAGTAACATTGCTGAAAGGAAGGAACTAGCCCAAGAAAAGAATCAGAGAGGGAATAAAAATATTTAATGGATAAAGTTGCTTTCTTTAAAAAATGGCCAGAAAGGAAGAAAGTTGATGAATTAGAAAATAAAATATTAAAAAGACAAATTTCTCTACATAGAATGCACAAGAAGAGAATGGCAGCATGAAGAGCTCTGTTAATCTGGTCCCCAACACTATTTTTATTTTTTATTTTTGCAGTACACGGGCCTCTCACTGTTGTGGTGTCTCCCGTTGCGGAGCACAGGCTCCGGACGTGCAGGCTCAGTAGCCATGGCCCACGGGCCCAGCCGCTCTGCGGCATGTGGGATCTTCCCGGACCGGGGCACGAACCCGCGTCCCCTGCATCGGCAGGCGGACTCTCTACCACTGTGCCACCAGGGAAGCCCCCCAACATTATTTTTTAACAACCGTAACTGTTAAAAAATATTTTCAAAAACAGCCGTTTTAAGTCTCTGAGTATTTCTGAGTTTGACAAAATGAGATGGGGGGAAAACGACTGTCATTTAGGCACGAATCTCAATACCTTTAACTGGTATTAGGAGAGGAGAAACTTCATTCAAATTCAAATCCTTCAGAGAATTTGTAGGTCATAGATCAAAATTCAAAGTGATCATGGTGTTTATTAGAAGGGATTGTGACAAGGAGAGAATAGCTCAAAAGAATATTTCTAAAACCTTGGCATCAATGCCCTCAATAGAATTTAATTAGTATCATTTAATTAGAATCAGGTTGAGGAAAAAAAATGCTCATCATTCAGAGATTGGTTTTTTAACTTTTAAAACTGGTGGCAAAATTTCTTTATTCATCTAGGTGGGCTTTTTCTTGATTTGTTATTGTTGCTGCATTTTCCCCTCTGTGTTTGTTTAACATTAGAAAATTACCCCCTTCGGATATTGGAACTATTTTGGAAGAAATAATTTTGGCTCTGTTAAAGAGTAAGAAGATTGTCTATGACATAAATGCCAGTATTCTGCCAAAATCATTAGGCTTGTGGCTTGTACTTGGCTCTGGTAGCATTGTGACATGGTAGCTCTAGCAGTCTTCCCTTGCTCCATTTCCTGTGTGGACAGAATGGGATTATTCCCTAAGCTCTGTTACCACCCGATCTTGCAAGGAAGCATGGCAGCAGTGCTTTTACCAATAACCTGCTTTTGTTCTCAGTAAATTGTAGAATCTCAAGGTCCCACTGCTTGGAGCAGAGTTTCAGTGTCCTGAGAACATTTGATTGCATTGCAGAAAAATCAAGTGTCTTCTTAAGAAAATTCCAAGTATATTTTAGAAAGTGACCTTTTTAAAGGTTATTCAAACTTGTAAAAGTCAGTTTTAAAACTACGACACCCATTTATGATAAAAACCCTCCAGAAAGTAGGCATAGAGGGAACTTACCTCAACATAATAAAGGCCATATATGACAAACCCACAGCCAACAGTGTTCTCAGTGGTGAAAAACTGAAAGCATTTCCACTAAGATCAGGAACAAGACAAGGCTGCCCACTCTCACCACTCTTATTCAACATAGTTTTGGAAGTTTTAGCCACAGCAATCAGAGAAGAAAAGGAAATAAAAGGAATCCAAATCGGAAAAGAAGAAGTAAAGCTGTCACTGTTTGCAGATGACATGATACTATACATAGAGAATCCTAAAGATGCTACCAGGAAACTACTAGAGCTAATTAATGAATTTGGTAAAGTAGCAGGATGCAAAATTAATGCACAGAAATCTCTGGCATTCCTATACACTAATGATGAAAAATCTGAAAGAGAAATTAAGGAAATACTCCCATTTACCATTGCAACAAAAAGAATAAAATACTTAGGAATCATCCTACCTAAGGAGACAAAAGACCTGTATGCATAAAACTGCAGGACACTGATGAAAGAAATTAAAGATGATACAAACAGATGGAGAGATATACCATGTTCTTGGATTGGAAGAATCAACATTGTGAAAATGACTCTACTACCCAAAGCAATCTACAGATTCAATGCAATCCCTATCAAACTACCAATGGCATTTTTCACAGAACTAGAACAAAATATTTCACAGTTTGTATGGAAACACAAAAGACCCCGAATAGCCAAAGCAATCCTGAAAAGGAAAAACGAAGCTGGAGGAATCAGGCACCCTGACTTCAGACTATTCTACAAGCTACATTGATCACGACGTATGGTACTGGCACAAAAACAGAAAGATAGATCAATGGAACAGGATAGAAAGCCCAGAGATAAACCCACACACATATGGTCACCTTATCTTTGATAAAGGAGGCAAGAGTATACAATGGAGAAAAGACAGCCTCTTCAATAAATGGTGCTGGGAAAACTGGACAGCTACATGTAAAAGAATGAAATTAGAACACTCCCTAACACCATACACAAAAATAAGCTCAAAATGGATTAAAGACCTAAATGTAAGGCCAGAAACTATCAAACTCTTAGAGGAAAACATAGGCAGAACACTCTATGACATAAATCACAGCAAGATCCTTTCTGACCCACCTCCTAGAGAAATGGAAATTAAAACAAAAATAAACAAGTGGGATCTAATGAAACTTAAAAGCTTTTGCACAGCAAAGGAAACCATAAACAAGATGAAAGGACAGCCCTCAGAATGGGAGAAAATATTTGCAGATGAAGCAACTGACAAAGGATTAATCTCCAAAATATACAAGCAGGTCATGCAGCTCAATATCAAAAAAAAAAACAACCCAATCTAAAAATGGGCAGAAGACCTAAATAGACATTTCTCCAAAGAAGATATACAGATTGCCAACAAACACATGAAAGGATGCTCAACATCACTAATCATTAGAGAAATGCAAATCAAAACTACAATGAGATATCATCTCACACCAGTCAGAATGGCCATCATCAAAAAATCTAGAAACAATAAAAGCTGGAGAGAGAGGGTGTGGAGAAAAGGGAACCCTCTTGGACTGTTGGTGGGAATGTAAATTCATACAGACACTATGGAGAACAGTATGGAAGTTCCTTAAAAAACTACAAATAGAACTACCATATGACCCAGAAATCCCACTACTGAGCATATACCCTGAGAAAACCATAATTCAAAAAGAGTCATGTACCACAATGTTCATTGCAGCTCTATTTACAATAGCCAGGACATAGAAGCAACCTAAGTGTTCATGGACAGATGAATGGATAAAGGAGATGTGGCACATAGATACAATGGAATATTACTCAGCCATAAAAAGAAATGAAATTGAGTTATTTGTAGTGAGGTGGATGGACCTAGAGACTGTCATATAGAGTGAAGTAAGTCAGAAAGAGAAAAACAAATACTGTATGGTAACACATATATATGGAATCTAAAAAAAAAAAAAAAAAGGTTCTGAAGAACTTAGGGGCAGGACAGGAATAAAGACACAAACGTATAGAATGGAGTTGGGGACACAGGGAGGGGTAAGGGTAAGCTGGGACAAAGTGAGAGTGGCATGGAATATATACACTACCAAATGTAAAACAGATAGCTAGTGGGAAGCAGCTGCATAGCACAGGGAGGTCAGCTCTGTGCTTTGTGACCACCTAGAGGGGTGGGAGGGAGATGCAAGAGGGAGGAGATATGGGGATATATGTATATGTATAGCTGATTCACTTTGTTATACAGCAGAAACTAACACACCATTGTAAAGCAATTATACTCAAATAAAGGTGTTAAAAAAAACTAGTACAGACTCTGTATCCTTTCAAAAAAAAAGGCCTTTCCTTTTTTTTTGAAGACCATTTTCTCCTTCTTTTCTTAACTCAAAATTTATAACGGGAGCTTATCTCTATCTCATATTACCATTTTCTTTGGATGTAGGGTGTTATCCTCATCAGTTAAACATTTGAAGAAATTACATATGGTGAAGGTTTTTCTGAGTATTGGATCAAATCTATTTCCAAATCAATATGGAAATAGATCAGCAAAAACTCAGGAGCACTCTGTACTTGGAAGGAAAAAGTGCATTCCAAGATTTCTGCATTAGTGGTTAAGGAATTGATGAGTAACCTGTTTGTTTTTCATAAAAGCCAGTAATCAGTGAAGTAGAAAACTTGCTGTTTATTTTTCATATGCTTGTTACTGTTAATGTAAACTTGCATATCTGGATATAGATGGGTGAACTTAAAAATGATGCGTGTCCCCTGGCTACATAAACCCATGTGATTTTTTTTTAACATCTTTATTGGAGTATAATTGCTTTACAAGGGTGTGTTAGTTTCTGCTTTATAACAAAGTGAATCAGTTATACATATACATATGTTCCCATATCTCCTACCTCTTGCGTCTCCCTCCCACCCTCCCTACCCCACCCCTCTAGGTGGACACAAAACACCGAGCTGATCTTGTGCTCTGCGGCTGCTTCCCACTAGCTGTCTATTTTACATTTGGTAGTGTATATTTAAGCTGGGATGAAGTGAGAGAGTGGCGAGGACATGTATACACAACCCATGTGATTGCACTGCATTATTCTCTGTACTTCATGTCTCCATGTGGGCACTAGCATTGATATCTCCACTTCACAGTATATACAATATCTGCAAGTATGAAGGAGTAAACTCTGGTTTTCCAGTTTCTGTTTAAGAGAATAAGTTGTGGAATTTGAAGGAAAAGGTTGGAGATTTTTATTATTCTCTTATTTTGTTTCTTTTTGCATTTGCTGAGGTTTCCATGATTAATCCCAACCTTGTTGGTTTTGTCTTCAGTAGAAATGCCAGTGAAAGTTCTCCTGACCAATACTTATTTCTTTTTCACAAGCCTTTTTCACCATCAATACAGCTAACATATGTTGAAATAAAGTTGATATGAAAGTGGTCAGCTTTCCTTTTTAATACTTGATCTGGGTATGGCTCTAATCTCAAATTGTCAACATTATAAAATTACTTTTTTTATATGATTTATTTTTTCTGTTTGTAGAAATAATGCATGTTTATCATACAGTGCTTGGGCAATGCTGACCATTAACGGAAAATTATTGGAGTCATGTTTAAATAATGTTATGATAAATAGCTATTTTTTAATAAGCACCTACTATGTAGAAGGACTCTTCCCATGTATTTTTTCAATAAATTAGTGTCAGGAAGCTAGTAAATGTTGGCACTGAGATTGAACCCAGGTCTTTCTGACTCTAATGTGTATTCTCTCTGCTATACTGCTAGTCTGTATACTATATCGTTCTCCTGGTCATGCATTATAACTAATAACACACACACACATTTATTGTTTTTTATGCTGCTGTATTGCTTTGGACATAGTACCTACCCTCATAGAACCTTTGTTTCCTCAAGTGTCTATTGAGTATAGGAGTAAGTTTGCTACTATTTTTATTATTAAGAACCGTAATTATTTTCCTTTTAAAAATGAATTCATCTGTTATTTATCAATCATGATTACAAGGCATAGATACAAACACATTTACTAGAAAGCCAGAGTTTTTAACTTCATTATGGTATTAGAGAGATGCATTGCCTGAGAGCATTAAACATTTCTTATGTAGTATAAAAAGAAAAAAAATGTTTTAAATGGAAGAATATGAAAACAAGAGTATAAAAGCATTTAAAATCCAAATCAGGGGAAAATATAGCTAAATGTATGAGAACAAATATTCCAAATAAAATTTTATCAAGTGTTTCATGGGCTATCTTGGTCAAATACTTATTAATGAGTACAAATCCAGCTAAATTGCCACAGGTGTAATTGCCATTATTGACTCTGATCTAGCATGATTGTATAGAAATGTTCATTTTTACCATATTTAGTCTAAACTTGCTTCCTATCAGTGGCATCTTGCCTTGTCTGAAGCTAGACCTTGAAATGTTACTGAGTTGAGACCTCCAGGCATGTTAAAATCTCCCAGAAAATTTATGATAGATTGCAGCTTACCGACAATCCATGCTTGATAGTCACTGGCAAAAGTATGGCAGCTGACAAAGACTGTTAGTACAGCAACCATTTTTACCTTACATCCTGGCAGTTGAATGAGAAGATTTAGGGCTTCAGTGGATGCCAGCCTAAAATTCATTTTTGTAATAGATTCTTGAGTCTGAGTTTACTGAAGCATGAACTCCTAAGGTTTTATCCTGGCAACAAAAGATATGTGGAAAATGAAATGGTCATAAATATGACTGAAACGTTTATTAAATTTCTAGCAGGAGAGTAAGGGCTCCAGCAGAGTATATGTGTTCTTTACAACTTCAATAAAATGTCATCCTTGTAACTTTTATGACTTTTTAATATGTTGGTTAAGTTTAAGTCTACACTCTGTTTACATGAACTGCATCTGAGTTTAACTGGAATTATTATTATTATTATTTTTGATAAATCAAGAAGTCTTCTCTAATTGATGTTGTCTAAATTGGAGCAGTGGTGTCCCAAAGGTAAAATAGCTTGTAAGTAATAGGATATGCAAATTCAGAACTTTCATATGTGTTGTGAGAAGTTCTTGTGCATTTTAACCTTTGCTGTCATTGGAATTTCTTGCCCAAGCATGTTAACTGTGTATCAAAATTTGTAAAGTACATAACATATTATTTTAAATAAAATAAAGTGAAACATTTATTCATTTAGGAAATATTTGCTAAGAAGATATCATCTACTAGTCACTGTGCTAGGTACTAGGGAAACCACTATAACCAAGACATTTAAAATCCCTTTTGTATGGTGCTTACAGTCTGCTTGGAAAATTTAAAACAAACAAAAAAATACACTTAAAAATATATTGTGATAAATGCTCTGAAGGAAACAAAATGTTTCCTGAGATAACGGATTAAAGCAATTTCAATGATCGTGTAAGAAATTCCACTCTTTAGAGATGCCATTTAATTTGAGACCTTGGATTAGTCAGGATGGCCTAGGTTATGCTACTGTAACAACCTTAAAGTCTCTGTGGTTTGTTTACTTAGTAAACAAAGGTTAATTTCTTTTCACCCTATGTAACCAAGTGTCCAGTATGAGGTATCAGGGGAACTTTGTTTATCATAGTTACTCAGGGATTCAGAGTGAAGGAGACTCTGTCTCAACACGTCTCCATGGTCACCAAAGCAAAGAAGGAAGATATGATGACTTGAAGACTGGCCCTTAAAGGCTTTTGCCTGAAAGTGACATCTGTTATATGATTGGCCAGAAAAGGTCACATGACATGGCAACACCTAATTTTTAAAAATACAGATATATACAGTTTTCTATGTGCCTGAAAAGAGAGAAAAATTGGATTTTGATGAGCGGTACTAGTGACTTGCACAGGCCTTAAGGATGAAAAGGAACTAGCCATTTTAAGAACTGAAGGAATAAAGTTCTTGGAAAAGGAGATTGCATGGGAAAAAGCCCTGAAATAAGAAAGAGGTGAGTGTTTTGAAGATAAAAGAACAACGACGGAAGTGGAGTATTGTGAACAATAAATTTTTTTAAATAAATTTATTTATTTTTGGCTGTGTTGGGTCTTCGTTTCTGTGCGAGGGCTTTCTCTAGTTGTGGCGAGTGGGGGCCACTCTTCACCGCGGTGCGCGGGCCTCTCACTATCATGGCCTCCCTTGTTGCGGAGCACAGGCTCCGGACGCGCAGGCTCAGTAGTTGTGGCTCACGGGCCCAGTTGCTCCGTGGCATGTGGGATCCTCCCAGACCAGGGCTCAAACCCGTGTCCCCTGCATAGGCAGGCAGATTCTCAACCACTGCACCACAACAATAATTTTTTATATGATTAAATATTGTTTAGGAGAGTCATTGTTTTGAATAATTATCTGTCTTCCATTAAAAATACTAATGTGGTAATAGTGACCAATTATTTTTCCACTTAGGAAATATTTTTCCTAATTGTTTATCATTTACTTTAACTTTTTCATTCATTGTTAGCAGGGTTATCTTGAGATTGTGAAAGTTTTTCCTATTGTACTCCATTTATGGTAGGTGTACAGTTGTGTGGAATAAAAAGTCATGATATGCTAATTTTTCTTAAGAAGACTTGCATTTGATGTTATGTCTTCTGGGTTTATAAGAACACCTGTGTTTTTCTCTTCTATGGCTTGCCTTGTCTCTGATAGCCCTCAGAAGAGAAGTCTAAGTATTAAACTTGTAGGGTAAAAGAATATAGGGCAGATAACATAACATTCTAACCCTAAAGTTATTTTTATATATGGACATTAGAGAGATATGTCTGATCTCTTGCAGTTAAATAAACTCTGAGAAATGCCTCTAAATAAATTCTGTACTTAAATGATAAGTTTGATTTAGTCCTGGAAATTGGACATAATTCTGTCTAATCACTCAGGAATGCTCTGTTCTTAATTAAGTGATCTTTTTAAGTGTAATACTATGGAAAAATTTTAAAGTCTGGAATATAACAAAAGACATTTCAAGAAATCTTCCATGTGCATACCACCAAATGAAAAGAAAACTAACTTTAAAAACATTGCTTCAAATCACTTCTTGCTCTTTCTCCCTCTCTTTTATAAAAGAAATACATCTTTACAGGTAAATTGAAATCCCCTTTGTTCTTTTTTTTCCTCTCTCCTGCTTTTCCAGAGGTAATCACTGTCATAATTTATAGTGTATTTACTCCATTCACTTTATACATTTACTACATTTAGTGTTTCCACAAATTATATATATATATATCATTGTTTTACATTTTTAATGAACATAAATGCTATCAGACTCCATGTATCCTTTAACTTACTTTCATTGAACATTGTTGTTGAGATCTTCCCATGTTAATACATACAGAACTAGTTTATTCATTTAAACTATTCTGCAGCATTCCATTTGTATAACTCTAAAGCAGTTTACTTATTCATTCTTTCACTGATAAACATTTAGATTCTTTCTCATTTTTCCTCATTAAAAAGTGCTACGATGAACTTCTTTTAAAGTGTTTCCTTGTGCATGTATGTAAGGGTTTCTCTTGACTAAACAAGATTGGATGTATGCATCTTCAACTTGTCACGCATTGTTAGACTTCTCTCCACAACAGTTCACTTGACCATGAACATGGTCCTTTCTTAGCCAGAGTTGTCTTATCCAGTATTATCCAGTACTTTGTGTTGTCAAGTTAAGAAGCTGGGCTGCGTGGACTACCACTCACTAGCTTATTGACCCAAACTCTCTGTACCTCACTTTGCTCTTCTGGAAAATGAGGGTAATAATAGCCATACCGTGTAAAGTTTTCATGAGGACTAAACAACACAAAATATGCAAGATGCTTGGAACAGTGCTTGCCACATTTTTTGCCCTGTCTGCTGTGTGTCCAATTATACCTCATTTTAATTTTGTTTCTCTCAGGATGTTTGCATATCTTTTCATTATTTATCAACCATTTGTATTCTCTTCTGTGAGTTGTTTATTAATATTTTTCTCTATCTTTCTAGAGGTGTTCATCTTTACTTTTTGATTTGCATGCATTCTTCATATATTCTGGATATTAATTCTTTGTTTATGGCATATAGATATATATATGTACATGTACATATGTCATACCTACATAAACCATAAACAGAATTAATGTCTATATATGTGTGTGTATATATAGACATATATATATATTTATTTATTTTTATATTTATATGGCTCAGCTATCTGCTCTTAGACTGTTGTCTGCTTTTGAATTTTTGGTTATGGTGATTTTTCTTATATAGAATATTTTAGTTTTAACTAATTCTCTTTTACTAATTTCTTTTATGATTTCTACTTAAAAGTATCTAATATGTAGGTATACTAAAATACTTAATATTCTGTATCTGCTTCATGCTTAAGTTATAGTAACTTTAAAGGACCCAGAATACATACATAAAGAGAGAGAATATGAACAAGCATGAATGTGCTCAAGTATAGATAATACAACGGCATGAAAAAAGCTGTAATCCTTTGAAAATACAAAAATAAAAATTGAACGAAGTTTTACATTAAACAATTAGTTTTTCTCGCACCCCTCCGCCTTGCCCATTCTATATGCAGTTCAGTTTCTGGGAATATATTAGACAGCCCAATCACTCACAGGCTTCCATCACATATATGGTGGAAATGTTACTCATAGCAGTCAAGTCATACACAGCAGAAGGATTGAAATGCTGTTAAGTAGCCTCTACTGGCAACCAGATTCATCTACTCTATAAAAAGAATTATATTATTGAAGAAAATTACTATACACTTAAAAATTTTTCCAGCTATTATCAGTTAAAATAAAATGTTTTAAGAACCATCAATTCATACAAAATATTAATATCTTCTGAGGTCTTTTCCCCCAGGCAACTTATTTTTCAATGCTTGGGAAACTTTTATGGGTTCAAAGTCATTATACTTTATGTATCCCACAGACTTACCTGTCTTGGGTTGTTCATTAAAATTTTAACATAGAATTAGTAAAAATTCAGAACTTGGAAACAGGCAGACTTTAAGTCTGCTGCCCCAAAGGTAACAGATTGCTTAGGGACTGTGAGTCTCTTCTAAGATAAGTTAAAGAGTTAGCCGGTCCCAGGTAGTTTTTCCAAAAGGCTGGATCTCATTTTCAGCTGGTATTCCTTCTCTCCATAACTTGTTGGATGTCACCTTTCATAAAGTACTTTTTATTCTTGTCAACCCTAAATCAGTGCAGCCTGTCTAATTTCTTGTTCATGTCTTTTAAAAACCTCTTAGCTGTTTCCACACCTTGGCAAGTTATTATGAATTAGACAAGAGCAGATTTTCACATTATAATGATTTTGAAGAATCTTTACTAAAACAAGCATGTGTACCTTTTAAGGGTTAAGCATCATTTAAATATCTTAATTATTAATATTTGCAGGTGACATGGGAATGATTAAAAATTTGGAGCTCCAGGGCATATTATTAATATAGCAATGTTCTAAAATTCTAATCAGAACAGGGACGTCCCTGCAAAGAATGATAGCTGCCCATGAACTTCACATCCTACCTACAAGAGTACAGATGGAAAAAATTATGTGGAGTCTTAAATTTTAGTTAACATAGTTAACTTTATTTAATATTTTCCACGATGAATAGCGTGCTACCTGAAACAGTTAGAGGTCTTAACTGCAAAACACAAAAACCAAATTTGGCTTATTTAATTAAAAATAATAGCAAATTGTATGTAATGGAAAGGGTAGATATAGAATCTATGGGCAGTCTAGAGAAGGAAACTTGGAGACTAGGTAAGAGCCAAGGGGAGCTGACAGCAGAAAAATCAGCTGAGGTCTTGGCTGGTTAGTACCTATTTAGTCCTTTGATGCCTCCCCTGTCCTCCTGCTGTTGAGACAGATTTCTGAATATGTACCTTTGCATCATTTCTCCCACCAAAACTCACACAATAGAGCTTTCTCCTAAACGGGAAATAGGTTTGGAGGCAGAACGAGCCAAATATGTTCACATTTTCCCTACATAGCTCATCATATCTTTTGACCGTGATTTTCATGAACTCTATAAATCCATCTCAACTATTCAAATTTATGAGGAATTAAAATAGAGCCCTTTTGTTAAACAGTTTAGTTGCCCTCAAAATGTATGATTAGTTAAGGAAACCCTATGGGGTTTATTACTTCCTGTCTATATATTATGACAAACATTCTGTAATGACCCAAGAATTAGAACAACTTGCTTACTGAGTAGAAATCTGATAAGCACAATGCTTATATTATATACCAAAAAAGATAATATGAAATGTGTGAGTACTCGAGGAAGATGTTTTTTTCTAGTAGGAAATTTCAAGTTTGATTTCCTTTACTAATTAGCGACAGAAGATATAAATAGATAATATAAAATAAGAATCATAATCTTCTAATTTTTGAAGTCAATCAGAGACACATACTTAACCTAGCAAACATCTGGCTGGAAATTCTAAAATTTACTTAAGCGTCAGGATGTGTTTCTGTATCTGGAATGTTAGCGAAGTTTGGAAACATGTGGACATTTAGCTGGGGTTTTCTTTGATCTTCATCATTAGGCAGTCAGAGCCTCTCCCATAAGCTCAGATGCTGACAATCTCATTGTATTCTGTGCCATGATTCCTCCCTACTGAGGGCCTGCTCTCAGTGGCACAAGGCATAGTCTCCTGGCAAGGAGATAGAGGCTGCAGGTAGAAATGGATAATCTGAAAACCAGATAATGTCATGGCTAATCACAAATTGATGATGGTGCTTTTGTTGCCAGGCTGGAGCAGTACTGCTGGAATAATGGCTAGGAGTCAGGAATCAAAAGGGGTGCTTTCTTTTACAGACCACATTAATGGATAAACGTTGTGCTGTTATATTTGTCCATTGTACTTTCTGGCGAGGTAAAAAGGGAGATTATTTTTCACTGAGTAAAATTATGTGGGTCTGGTATTTCTCTTTGCAAAATAATTTATTTCTGGCTGCACAGTATTAATTTTCAGGCTGTGAAACCTGGCTTTGATTCCAAACAGATCTTTGGGAAAGAGGGAACTTTAATAGAGAAAATAACTCCGTGAGGAAGTATATTATTTCTTGGAAGGATCCTGCTATCCATACAAGTGGTTTCTTCCAGCTTTCACATCCAGGAAAATTGTATCCATATATAATTATGAGGACCAAAGGTGGATGGAGGCTTTTCTGCTTCCCTCATCCTTCACCTTGCAATGTCACTGTATTGACCGTAATGAAATAAAGCATAGAAAAGTGTGCTGTAAACTAGAGAGTGCTCTAAAATTGTTTATTAATAGCCACAATAGCCACAGTCATGAGAACAGCCACCAGCAGCTGCACATTTATTAAAAGCCAGGCACTGTGTTAAGTACTGGAAGTTTTTATCTCATGACAGGCTGACATCCACATCATAAGCTCTAAGTAAAGTTCTCTTGTTATACTCATTTTTACCAATAAGGAAACTGAGTTAAAGTAACTTACTCAAGGCTATAGGTGAGTAGTTTGTGAAGCATAGGTGAATGGTTGTTAATCCAGAGCTGTCTGACTGCAATCCTGTGCTCTTAATTAGTGTGTTAAGTGCTTCTATATGCATATAATGCTAGAGCCCCAAAATATGACAGTTCACCTTTGAAGGTTTCAAGGTAGAAGATAAACTGCTTGAAAACCTCAATACTGTGTGGAGTAAGTGTACACACTTTATCTCATTATCATCAGTTGCTTTGAAAAGACATGTGAGAAAGCTAATTGTGTGACTCTTTATCACATCTTTTTTTTCTTTCCTGGTTCAGCCACTTACTATCTTTGTGACCTTGGGCCAGTTACCTAACTTCACTGTACCTCGGTTTGCTCATCCCTAAAATGGGCATAATAATAGTACCTAAGTCATGGTGTTGTTTTGATGGTCAGAACAGTAAAAAGTATATAATGTATTTATAGTAGTTATACAGTACTTTATACCTCTGTTCATATCACTATTTATATGTGTATTTCCTCACATTGCTGACAACATCCTACACAGGAATGTGGGACTGTGTGCTTTCCACTGATTATGGGACATCAGATTTTAGGCTCTAGAAGAATAGATGTGATCTTTGATGTATAGAACAATAATGCAAGTAAACACAGAACCTCTGAACTATGATCACTTATAAATATTTCAGTATTATTAGCAGTTTAGGCAATAGTTTGGCAACTGCTAAGAAAGTTTGAATGCTACAATCATGTCATAAGTTTCTAAAGTTCTCCATGATATTTATGGTAGTAGTGATGTCATCTGGAGGAAAGCCAATTACACAAAAGATACCGTTTTATTAAATCTATTCCAGGCAGTCATGTTTGAGAATACGACAAGGGACTCATCTTTTGATAAGGTTAGATAAGTGTTTGCCAAAGTGCATTTATTTCATCCCACTCTAGTTTATTTTTGGCAGTGTTGAGTCTTCTTTGCTACGTGTGGGCTTTCTTTAGTTACAGTGAGCTGGGGGCTACTCTTTGTTGCGGTGCGCGGGCTTCTCATTGCGGTGGCTTCTCTTGTTGCCGAGCACGGGCTCTAGGCACACGGGCTTCAGTAGTTGTGGCTCGTGGGCTCTAGAGCGCAGGCTCAGTAGTTGTGGCGCATGGGCTTTGTTGCTCCGCGGCATGTGGGATCTTCCCGGACCAGGGCTCGAACCCGTGCCCCCTGCATTGGCAGGCAGATTCTTAACCACTGCACCACCCAAGAAGCCCCCCACTCTAGTCTCGAGGAATGCTATTGAATGAAAATATTTTATGAGCAAATAAATTTTGAACACTGCCTGTTAAACCCTCCTCTTGGCAGTTAATAATGCACATAAGTACACTGAGGGCTCCTGAAAATCATGTAGTTTCACACTCACCTGCACATACACACATTTTTCCTTTTTTTAAATCAAATATATTTGATCACAGAATTTTTTTTTTTTTTTCGGTACGCGGGCCTCTCACTGTTGTGGCCTCTCCCATTGCGGAGCACAGGCTCCGGATGCGCAGGCTCAGTGGCCATGGCTCACGGGCCGAGCCGCTCCGCGGCATGTGGGATCTTCCCAGACCAGGGCACGAACCTGTGTCCCCTGCATCGGCAGGTGGACTCTCAACCACTGCGCCACCAGGGAAGCCCCAGAATTCTTTTTTGACAAAATCCTCCAAATGTTCTGTGGAACTGGTGTTCCATTGACCACATCTTGGGAATTATTGAGTTAGACCATATTTCTGGATCTCAACTCAGTGGGTGTATTTTGTCATGAAAAGCCCTTGACACCCCAGATTCCATCAGCTGTAAGCCTCTAATTTGATGTTGAATACTGCAGGAGAATGAATCAGGAGGCTCAAGCTGTTACATCAAATCCTTTTGACTTGGGGCTAGTTGCCAAAACTTTCTGGACTTTATTTCCTCATCTCTTCATCACATGATCAGATAATCTGTAAGGGTGTTCTATCTTTAAAAGTTGTTATTGAAAATAATTAAAATTTAAATAATGCTATACAGTTCTCAAAATACTTTTCTATGCCTCCTCTAGAATGGCCTGGAAACCTTTTGGGAAGCTGGCAGCAAAGCCCAGCACCTACCTAATAGTGCAGATTATTTTGGAAGTTTGCAGAGCAGTGTTTCGCCTTCTATAGATACTGTGTGTGGCTTCTTGGGCATTTGGCCAGCAATGTCTACAGTTCCAGCACTGCAGCCTGTCTTAGCATTGAAGGGATACTTCTTCGTAGTCCACCTTCTCAGAGAACAGAAGAGAAGCTGCTGGTATGACTTGAAGTTGGTTGGGTCATCATGCCATAGAGTGCCTGCTGAAAGAGAATTTCCATAGCTGAGAAGTACTTGCTCACTGAGAGTAGTGGAAAGGCTAAATCCAGTTGGACATGCAGCCATCTGAGACATGGTGGCTTTCTTTGGAGGCATATCAAAGTGTCCAGGGAAGTATTTGGTAAGCTGGACTTCACTTATGAGCTAAATTAAAGGATTACAGTCTTAAAACCAGGGAAAAAAAATAAATGTCTACAGTAAAGAGCATTTAATGCAGAGTGAGAACCACTGAACAAACACAGGACACTGCCCCCCAGCGATGATGCCACTGAGAGGTAGCAGATTGTGGTGCTTGAGGACATGGGTTTGGGGGTCAGATACATTTGACATTTAAATTCTGGCTTTGTCATGCACTGTCTTGTGACTCTGGGCAATTTTATTTAATTTTTGTTTTATTTTCTTTAACCTGTCTGAGCCTACTGTCATCACCTGTATAGAAAAGCTGTTTATGCCACAACCAAATAAAGTTATTGTACAGATAACTTTAAATGATGGGCATAATGCACTGTACAAACTTCATGGTAGGCACTGAAAAAGGATAGGAATGATTTATAGCTTCAAACATAACCTTAAAGAACTGTTGCCTCAACGCCAAAGGCTGTCTCATTCTCTGTTTCCTCATGGTGTTGGGAGACAGCTACTCCTGTGTGCATCAGTAGAACTTTCTGGGATGATGGAAATGTTCTTTGTGCTGCCAGTATGGTAGCCACTAACCGCATGTGGCTCTTAAGCGCTTGACATGTGGCTAGTGTGACTGAGGAACTGAATGTTTGTTTTATTTAATTTAAATATAAAGTTTAAATTTAGAGAGCCACATGTGGCTAGTGGCTACTGTTTTGGACAGCACAGTTACAGATTATAACAAACCACATTGGTATGAAATTTATAACTGCTAAAGTTTCTTTCTCTAAAGTACTTTTTCATGTCACAGATTCTGCAGTTTAAAATTTGGTTGTGATCCCTTTAAGAAAAAAAAACACAAGGTATTCTCTTCTGGTGAATGTCATCAGCCACATTACTTAAAATCCTCCTATGCAAGGAGCTGATTCAGACTTTCACACTGTGGAAGAGAAAATATTCAGTGTAACTCCCCGAGATTGTATTGAATTTCACTGAAATGATGGTGTGCTTATGACCAAGTATTTGATCACCTTAATCAATGTCCCATAAAAATAAAAAAAATCACGTTCTTTGTTTATATGGTACAAAATTGTAAATCCACCTATGGAGGCAAGCTTTTTGATTGTATCCCTATTTATTTTTTGTCTGTTCTGTCAGATTTGAAAAGATTCCTCATAACTTTACGCTTGTTTTACTGAAACTTTGCTATTGATATTTCATTATAGTTTTAGTGTATAAATCTTATATCCTCTTAATGAATTGTAATTTTCAACCTTAAGTAAATATGCTTTTTTGGACTCAGGTATTGCTTTTTGTGCCTGAATTCCATTCTATTTGATACTGATTATTACTACTTCAGCTTTATATCATTTATGTTTTCCCTGGTTTTTCTTTGTCCTGTTTTCTACTCTTTATATCATTTCATTTTGATGGTTTTCTTATAGACAGAATAGAGCTAAATTTTCTTATTTTAATAAGATCTACAAATGATTTTTTGTTTGATTAAAAGCTAAGCATGTTTGTGTTTATTGAGATTTCAGTATATTTGGTTTATTCCCATCATTTTACTTTATGTATAAAAGTCATTATATTTTGTAGTTTTCCTTTTTTCCCCTTTGCTATCATTTTTGGCTTAATCACTTACATTTCACCCCTCTGCTTCCACTGCCCTTCTTCGTTAATTAAGAAATTCTATATTCTTTAAACTAATGATTACCGTTGTATGGAAACATCTGTTCCTCTCTTACAACAGTTCTGTGGCATAGAAATTAAAAAATACCTATTCCTGGGGCTTCCCTGGTGGCGCAGTGGTTGAGAGTCCACCTGCCGATGCAGGAGACACGGGTTCGTGCCCTGGTCCGGGAAGATCCCACATGCCGCGGAGCGGCTGGGCCCGTGAGCCATGGCCGCTGAGCCTGTGCGTCCGGAGCCTGTGCTCCGCAATGGGAGAGGCCACAACAGTGAGAGGCCCGCGTACCGCAAAAAAACCACAAAAAACAAACAAACAACAAAAAAAAAACCCTATTCCTCTCATTCCTAGACATTTTACTTGTTCACATCTCCCAGTCCCAAGTTGAGATCTTAGGAATAATTTATTTCCAAGTCCTCATTATGGCAAGTACCTCTCCTATTCCCCAATTCCAGACATTATTATTGTAGACTACTGTCTTACCATATAGCTCTTTTGTTTCAAGAATCCTTTCTCAAAAATTATAAATTAATAACCTGTAAATGTTGTTTCACTGTATTTTAACTCTCTATACTACAAATGGGAAGACTAATGCTAGGCTAGTCCATCTTCTTTGTAGATAGCCTGTTCTTTCTTCCTAGAGATGGAAAGATTTTTTTTTTCCTTTTAGTCTTAAGGTTCAGATATTCAGAGATTTCGTGAGGCTTTTTTTAATATAACTTTTTTTCCCATTATTCTTGTCTAGGACTCTATGAGCAATTTATTTTTTAAATTTTTATTGGAGTATAGTTGCTTTACAGTGTTAGTTTCTGCTGTACGACAAAGTGAATCAGCTGTACGTATACATATATTCCCTCTTATTTGGATTTCCTTCCCATTTAGGTCACCACAGATCATTGAATAGAGTTCCCTGTGCTATACAGTAAGTTCTCATTAGTTATCTATTTTATATATAGTAGTGTGTATATGTCAATCCAATTCCAAATTCATCCCACCCCCTCTTCCCCCTGGTATCCATATGTCCATTCTCTATGTCTGTGTCTCTATTTCTGCTTTGCAAATAAGTTAATTTGTATCCTTTTTCTAGATTCCACAAATAAGGGATATTATACAATATTTGTCTTTCTCTTTCTGACTTACTTTACCCTGTGACCAAAAGATGTAAAGCTACTTTTCACTTAAGCTTAGGAATTCTTTTTTTCCTATTATTTCTTTATTTTCTACTGTTTTTTTTTAAATCTTTTTTTGGAATTCATATTATTTACATTCTTGTCTTCAATCTCTGTCTTCCAAGTCTCATCTTTTACTTATTATATTAATTTCTTAGACATTTTGCTCTGTGCTGTAAGCTATTTCTTCTGTCTGATCTTCTAGACAACTAATTTAGCTTGAGACAGTGACCGCTTGTTTTTCTGTTCTTCGGTTGAGTCTGAATATTGAAAGGGTTTACTTTCTTGAACCAAAAAAAGACTTTAGTCTTTTAATATGTGTTTGTCTCTTCATGAAGCAAATTCCCTTAATATCTATACCAGTCAAGCTACCTGGGTTTCTCCAGCGGTTACAAACTTGCAGGCTGTGTAAGATATAGTCCTTTTTTATTTTACTGAGCTGCAATTGTAGTACTGTAACCTTCCTGCTGAGAGGTCACAGGGACATATTTTGCTCTTGAGCCTCTCCTGGTCCTGATGTACAAGGAACAGGTATAGGCTCCAACCAGAGAGCCAGGAATGATTCACTTTACCAGTGTAGACCACCACGCATGCTGGACCACCCCTGCCAGCAGGGTCTGGGGACTCTCTGCTGTTCTTCATGTGGCTAGTCCCAGAGGAAGGGCCTCCCCCTTTGCAAGTCAAATGGATCTAATGATAGATGCTACCTGTGTCCCTTTACAAGGCCTTATGACCTATGGTCTTTTTTGCTCTTCAGCATTTCCCTAAAACTCCCAAATAGTTAAAACCCCATTAAATGGATCACATGGCATTTGCTCTCTTCTCAGGAGAAATCCCAGCCCCGCCCTGGCTGGCTAAATGTTATACTGGAAGTTCTATGTCAGGGCAGAATCATAGAGAAGGGCTTTGGTTTTCCAGTCATATACTGCGACATGTTTCCTGGGAAAGCTGTGATTTATGACGTTTGGTTGACTCAGTGCATGTATATAGCTGCCTACATGGCTCAGGAGGAGTTGATTTAGGCAGAAATTTCAGAAAGAAAACAGTACAGGGCTTCCCTGGTGGCGCAGCGGTTGAAAGTCCGCCTGCCGATGCAGGGGACGTGGGTTCGTGCCCCAGTCTGGGAAGATCCCACATGCCGCGGAGCAGCTAAGCCACGGCCGCTGAGCCTGCGCGTCTGGAGCCTGTGCTCCGCAACGGAGAGGCCACAATAGTGGGAAGCCCGCGTACCACAAAAAAAAAAAAAAAAGAAAGAAAACAGTACATTGCATCCATATTATTACATAAAGACTCTGTCATCAAACTGTGCCTAATATTTTATTCACTGCTGCTTTAATCCAGTCTTGTGACCTCATTGTATTTGGTGCAAGGGATGTATAAGATCTGTTCAAACACTGGTTTCCATTGATTCTGTTTCTGAGTTCATTGATAATGGATAAATGTTTGTGAGCCCATATTACTTTTCCCTGAAATTATTCAGGCTTACTTAATTATACTATAGGTTTTTCTTAGCTACCATAAAATTTGGTACTTTGTTGATTTGACTTGCATATTATCCATCTTCTGTGTTAATCATTTATGTCTGTGGTTCCCTTATTAACTCATGACAACATATTTTTGTCTTTTTAACTTTCTTTTTCAGAAGTGACAATATCTTTCTGCTTAAATAATCTTACTAGTTTATAATCTTAAGCAATTTTTGTCATCCTTAAAGTAAGTTAATTGGCTTTGCTCTTGGGAGAGTGCACTTTAAGTTCATAGGCCATGAGTTTTAGGACCACATCTCTGATGGCCCTCATCCTTATGAAACGTGACATCAAAGATAGCAATTTTGTTTGCATCACTGGCCAGTACCTAATTATCTTTCCTGCCTCTTCATTCTTCAAGTGCTCTTTGATGTCAGCAGTAGCCTTGTGCTTTGAAGGACTGTATGTAGAGGGTGGTGAAAGGGGTCCTTATTTGCTGAGTCCACATTCCACTGAAATATTAAATAACGGTATTATGTTAGAAACAAAATGCAATGCAACTGTGGTAATTAAAATAGTTACTCATCTATTTGCAGAAGCAAAGTCTTTAATGTTTCTCTCAGTGTAAGAGAGAGAATTTGTCCCTAACATAATCTGGCTAGATGGAGACTCGTCTTTGGGAGAAATCAGAAACAAAGCAAGACCAGGCTTGCTCATTGGGAATTAGGAGATTGTACATTGGATGGGAGGAGGCATTTGTGGAGTGGTGACAATATTCATTTAAATGCTAAAGGACTTTGATCTGTTAGGAGAAGGCAAAGCTACCAAAAGCTGAGAGTGTGGATGTTCACTCTCGGGGTCTCATGAATGCCATCGTGCATGGTGCAGTGCTTTGGTATGAAGTGGATGGCCAAGTCCAATGTCAGCTTCACTTTTTTTTTAAAATTAATTTTAATTGGAGTATCGTTGCTTTACAGTGTTGTGTTAGTTTCTACTGTATAACAAAATGAATCAGCTATACGTATACCTATATCCCCTCTTTTTTGGATTTCCTTCCCATTTAGGTCACCACAGTGTATTAAGTAGAGTTCCCTGTGCTATACAGTAGGTTCTCATTAGTTGTCTATTTTATACATAGTATCAGTAATGTATATGTGTCAACCCCAATCTCCCAATTCCTCCCATTCCCCTCTCCTTTCCCCCTTGGTATCCATACATTTCTTTTTACCAGCTCTTTGATTCTCCACATATAACTTAATGTCTGATTTTTAGTTTTTTCATGTGTAAAAATGACAAAAATACTTTGTTAGCGCATCAAAATAAAGTGAGATAGTTTATAGAAAGGGTCATTATAAAGTGCCTGCCACAGAGTTAATTTTCTTCTCTTGATTGTCAATAAGTAGGGACAATGAGTCAGGGAAACAATGAGATACCATTTTTCACTCATTAAATTAATAAAAATTAAACCGTTTGCTTCTACTCAGTGTTGGAAGGAGTGTGAGGAAATAATAGTGTAAATTGGTACCACCTATTCAGAGAGCAATTCCGTAATATTTTTCAAACTGGCTACTTGACCCAGCAATTCCAGACCTCGGAACTGACCTTACAGAAAATCTGCCAAGCTATGCAGTGAAGAAGACCCATGCAGCACTGTGTGCACTTGTGCTCAGTTGTAAACAGCATAAATATCCATCCCAAAGCAGGTGAGCAGTGTGGAAGGGGGATGTTTCAGTGCCCTCAGTGGTGACTCTGTATATGAAAAAGACTCAAAGTTTATTTGTTTTGGTGTTAAAAATTCAGGTTTGCTTTTTTAAGTATACTTTCAAAACCCTGGTGATTCTGGGAGCTTTTTTTTTTTTTTGCGGTACACGGGCCTCTCACTGATGTGGCCTCTCCCATTGCGGAGCACAGGCTCCGGACGCGCAGGCTCAGCGGCCGTGGCTCACGGGCCCAGCCACTTCGCGGCATGTGGGATCTTCCCGGACCGGGGCACGAACCCGTGTCCCCTGCATCGGCAGGCAGACTCTCAACCACTGCGCCACCAGGGAAGCCCCGGGAGCTTTTTAAAAATATTTTTTAATTGTGTAAAATACATGTAATGCGAAACTTACCATCTTAACCATTTTTAAGTGTACGGTTCAGTGACATTAAATACGTGCACATTGTTGTGCTACCATCACCACCATCCATCCACAGAACTTTTTTGTCTTACAAAACTGAAACTGAACCCATTAAACACTTAACTCCCCATCTACCCTCCAGCCTCTGACAAGCACCATTCTACTTTCTGTCTCTATGAATGTGACTACTGTAGACATTTCATAAAAGTGGAATCATTCCGTATTTTTCCTTTTGTCGCTGGTTTGCTTTACTCAGAATAATGTCCTTAAGGTTCACCCGTGTTGTAGCATGTGTCAGAATTTCCTTCCTTTTTAAGACTGAATAGTATTCCATTGTATGTATTTCGTTTATTCATTAATCAGTCAATGGACACATGGGTTGTGTTCACCTCTTGACTATTGTGAATAATGGTGCTGTGTACATGGTTGTCCATATATCTCTTCAGATCCCTGCTTTCAGTTCTTTAGCGTATATTCCTTGAGCTTTCAAATTCAGCGTATAAATATCACTCATCTACTAATAAGTCTAGCAGATTTTAGTAGTCACTTTAAGAGGTCTTTAAATAGTATTTGGTCCCATTTTCATATGTAGCTAATGAAACACCTCCCTACCTTTTAAACTGCTTTAATATATTAAGTACACCTAATATCTCCCTTAAGTACTTCAGTTGTGCAACTTAAAAACCTTTGTAAGTACTCAAGTTACTCTCATAAACCTAATTAAAATCTAAATGTCTAAGTACACAAACTTACAAATTTATAAAAATCTGAAGTTCACTTAAATGATCCCGTTGTGTGTATAAGCATAGTCACATTTTAACATAAAAATCACAACTCTAAATAAGTTACATAATTATTTATTTTAAACTGTGGTTACAAGGCAATCTAATGGAATGGGCAAGATGCTATTAAACATTACAGGTACATAATTTTTGCACAAGTTCCTAAAAGCAAAAATATTAAATTAATGGCTTTGATTCTCTTAAACATTTCTGTACTTAATTCTAAAATTTCCTGAGGGTGACAGATGTTTTTCCATCATGGAAGATAATCGCTATCTTATTTCACTTTACTTAACTCTGAATATTTAGACCCAGAATGAATTCTGGACCAGCAGACATTTAGGCAAATTTTATTGAGACTAAGGAAACTATAATTAGAGTGGTTGCCTTCTCTGCATGCTCCAGTTATATCTGTGATCAGATATTTCGGCTGGCAGACTGACTAGATAGATTCTCAATTAGAACCATAATGGAATGCACTAAACCTTATTTGTAATTGCTATGTCAAAAACTCCATTACTCAAAGGAGGCTGTCATATGGCCAGGATCATTAGACTTAGATCATACACATTCCATAGTTCTTCATTGTACTCACTCATGTCTGCAGCTCCCACACAAGACGATCACTTGATTGCATGTTGTATTTCTTTGGTTCCTGAGAATGGAAAGAATGGAAATGCCTTCTTGCTTAAGTCCAAAGACTGTGCAGCTTGATGGGAAATCTCACATATTTTCATACACCTTCTGGGATCAGGCAATTATTTGTGTACTAAAGTGGGGATGAATGGAATTTTGGATATCTTTATGGCATTATTTGACTGCACAACTCCCGGGGATGTCATTTACATTACAGTAGTTGCGGGTAGCTTTCCTAAATTATGGAGTGTACATCTGTGCAGTTGTGAACCTTAACTGCGTTCTGCGGACAGTTAAATAAATACTACTACAGCCACATGGACAGCTGATGTATTGCTATCACTGTGGCTAATTTCCCGCCTCATGTGGGGCTTCTTGGGGACACCTAGTCTATTGATCTTACTGCTTTCTCCCACTTCTTAATCTGTAAGTCCATTCCTTTTTTCACTTCCCAGCTCATCCAGCTTAGATTCCATAGTCTATAATTTCAAAATATGTCTACCAACACCTTACACCCCCTTGCCATTCTGAATTTTTTTCTTCTCTGACAGACAAAACCCTAATCCTAGATGAATGCTTATCTCTGAGCGAGCTTCTCAGCTGCCTAGAGCTGTTGGAAAAAGTCACAAAACAGACAGATGGGTCCCATTATAAGTTCATCTTATTCTTCCACCATAGAGAGGTGCTGTTGTCACCTGGGAATCTGCTGGATTCTCAGGTCAGCTCCCTCTCTTGGTATCTGCAGTGTCCATCTCAGTTAGCCTCCGAGATCTGACACCCCAGCTAACCTCTGCCAAAGACCTACTGTCCCACCTCCTGTTTTACAAAGAAAAGAGAAGGTATCTGAGAGGACATTGCTCATTTTCCTCTACTATATAAAAATGCCTACATCTCTGTGCAGCCTGCCATTCCTCCCTTGGGTTACAAGAACAGTGCTTTTCTTCTCCTGTCTAAGGATAACTCCACACAAATTCTGGTTTCATGCTCAGCCTGACTCCTTAGGGGTCTTATACTAGAAATTGTTATTCTCTATGGTAATCAGAAACCCTCCCTTTCAACTAGGTCATTCCCATTGACTTTTAGTAATCCTCGTCTCTTGCACAAAACAAAACAAAAAGAATAAATAAGCAAAAAAATAAATGAATAAATAAAAAATTTCTCCCTCAATCCCAAATCCCCAGCAGACCTGTTTTTGTCTTTACCTTCTGGAAACCTCTGCAAAGGTTGCCTGGTTGTCCATATGACAATAATGCTCATCTTTGGTTCGCTATCACTGTTTAGCATCTCTAGTTATATTAAGAGGACTTGTGAAATATAGCAAAATTCCCAACTATATTCGATTGTATTTATTTAAAGTAAAATGGTAACATAGGCTATAATAATAAAGATAGAAACTAGAAAATATTAGCATGGATGTGGAGGAATTGGAATTCTCACTCATTATTGGTAGGAATATAAAACCATGAAGTCATTTTGGAAAACAGTTTGACAGTTTCTTTAAAAGTTAAACATGTGCTCACTGTACGGCCCAGCAAAAGGCCACTGGTTGGTTATCAGATGTGGTATATCCATATAGTGGAATATTATTCAGCAGTAAAAAGGATTGAAGTACTGACCCATGCCATAGCATGGATGATCCTCAAGAACGTTACGCTAACCAAAAGAAGCCAGACAAGAAAGATCACATATCATATGATTCCATTTCTATGAAATTGTCCAGAAAAGGCAGATTTATAGTGACAGAAAGATTAGTGGTTGATGGGGGCTGGGAATGAGCACAAGGAATCTTTTTGGGGTGATGCAAATGTCCTAAAGTTGGATTGTGGTGATGGTTGCACAATTCAATAAAATTTATGAAAAATCATTGAATTGTACATTTAAAACAGATGAATATAGATGTATAAGTTATACCTTAATGAATTTAAGTTTTTGATGAGTTTGCTAATTGTACCAATTGCTTAATGTGAATAAAAGTGAAATTATATAAAGCCAATTAATATGCTGTATTGCAGTTAGATATTTGAAAATCAAAATAGCAATATTTGTGTTTCACAGGATAATTTTTAACAAAATTTTCTTGGTCATATAGTAATGAGGAAAATATCAGTTTCCAACCCACTGGTTCCAGCATACCAAGTGTTAAGCAGTTCACTCCTTTTATCCTTTGTTAACACACTGCAAGTATGTCCTTACCTATGAATGGTTAGCATGGTGTACAATAATATTTTACCTGAAGTGAAAACTTGATGAGTGTATGGCCAATCATAACATTTAATTAAGGTCTCTTAGTACTCTTTGACCATAATTAAAATGCTAGTAATGTCTGGGACAGAATGTTTTTAAATCTGATCAGGAAATTTAAATCTCTTTTCAGTATCTAATATTTGTTCACATTTTACATGTGAGTAATTCTGGAATAAATAGGTTACATTGTAAGTTTAAATTTTAAGGTAATCACTTGCCAACCAGAAAGCAAAGTGTAACCATGTAAGAAAATAGATTCTGAAGCACAGTCTTAACGAAGGGAAATACAGGCAGAAGAAATAAGGAATGGTAAACTCTGTTCCTGGGAAGGGGAGTCTGGGGTTGGCTTAATTAGGGCCTTTAACATGCAAGGTCGTTTGCAGGGACAAACAGCTATCCTTGTCAAGATAGTCCTCTTCTCCAAGAAGATCAGACTAAGAGGACATAATTTTAAGAAGGTGCTGTAGTTAGAAGGAAGGCATTTCCTGACAAACTGGTTTACTTAAGAATGAGATTATGAGAGAGGCTATGCAGGCTTCTCTCTGGGAATCCTAAAAGGGTACAGAATGTGAACGTAGGTATATATGCATGAATCTATGGAAAAAAAAAAAACAGAAAAAGAGACTTGGTGAAAAGTAGGCTTTTCCCTACTTGTTCAGAACGTGATACAATTTATCGTAAGTCTAATATTTATTTAAAATGGCAAAATAACGTGTTGCCTGAAGGACAATAGAGTGGGTTTGAAAAATTTATGACCTGGCAACTTGTGGTATGGGAAGCATGCTTCATTACAAGGTTGACATATCTACATGTATAATACAAAGATTGTCTTCTTCAAAAACGTGATTTGCAGCCAGCACACCTGTTCTTGTGTAATGGATTAAAATGAGCTATTTTTGTTGAAGTTCAGTTGCAGAGTAACAGAATGTTAAGCCAGCTTGCTAAAAAAGTTACCTATTTTAGATTTTTTCCCTTTATATTGAACTTTTAAAATGTTCTTGTATCTGACAAAGCCTCATTCTTCATTAAGAAACAAATTTTATGTGGCTCTGAGGTGTATTTTTGTCATACTGTAGCATTTAGATGATATCTAAGTTGTTCTTGTTTAGCATTTTGAATGTTAAATTATATCCAAGTTTGATATTTCCCAGTAACAGTTTTTCATAAAAATCTTACCAACATTATTGACTGTTCTTCCATGGAATGTAACATTGTTTTGTTCTTACAAAAATCTGAAATAAACTTGTCCTGGCTTTCCCCTTCAAATGGAATTATGTCATTCGCATTAAGGCTTATCAGGAAATCCTGACTATCCTCTTACATTCCCAAGAGTTAATAAACTGTATGCGTACAAATCTCTGTAAATGGGGGAAAAACTTTTTCACATATTTCTGTTGTAATTTTATAACAAATGTTAATCATTTAATTGGTCAGTCTTCGGGAAACTGACCTTTCTCTGATTTTCTGTGTCTTTCAAAACACAAGCAACAAATTAAAAATCCATTAATAATTCAGTTCTGCTTAAAATAATATACATATACTGATCATCTTAAAGAGTCATTTAAGTAAATTATAGCAGGAAGAGAGAGATATAATAGAAATGCGCAGCTTTCAAGTTGCTTGTAGTCTGGATCAGTCCTTCTTAAACTTTAAGGTGTGTATGGATCTCCTAAATATCTTGTTAAATGCATATTCTAAGTCAGTGTGTCTGGTATGAGGCCTCAGTCTGCATTTCTAACCAGCTCCTGAGTGATGCATATGTTGCTGGTCCATGAACCACTTTGTGACCCAAGGGTCATAATAGCTGTCCTTAATATTCATAGAAGAGTCTGCATGTAGATCATAAGTGACACACATTTGCTAACGTTTTTATCATCATCATAACCGAGCTGGACAATTGTACAATCATCTTCTAGAGAATAGAGATCATATAATATTAACTTGGAAAGAATCCATGACCATGGGCCTTATTAGTACTGTGTTCCAAGCTGAGCTACACATAGAACTAAACAGACTGACAAGGAAACAGAAATCAATTGTTAGAACTAAATGATTATAGACATTCTGGACTGCCCAAATATAGATGTGATATGGAAGGGTATATCTTCATTGGTTCTGTTTTGATTTTCTGAACTCTTGACCACCTAGTGAAAGAAGAAATTTTTCTAGGTAAAGAGGAGCCATTAAAGCAGGTGCCATCAGGGCACAGGTGGCGCACACCAGTGAGTGAAGAGGGCTGGGTGGCTGTGGCGGTGCTGTCATAGAGGGGACACACTTCACTCCACTACTGCCATGCAACATGTCAGGCCTAGCATGGCCAGAACTTCCAACTTTTTAAGAAAAGCCAGAAATATAAATTTCATGTGAAATTTCCCCATTTAAAAATGTTGGCTACTCATTTAAATTCTTTTAAAACATCAGGCGGCCAAGAAAACACATCTGTGTCCCAGACACAACCCTTGAGCCATCTATTTACAGTGTCTAGGGTAGAATACATTGAATTCTTGTAATGCACTTCTCAATATTGAAAAATTAAGAATTTTCAAAATCAAACACATTGGCCTTTTGTTGTGCGATGTTTTCATCAGAAGAGTCTCTGTTTTATGTATTTGGAGGTCCTGGTGTAAGATTGGTGTGTGATCATAAAACCTGTCTTTCTGTCTTCTTTCACATTCCAGATTACAGGACAGGCCCATGTTTCACTCAGGTCAACAACCAGATGTGCCAAGGGCAGCTGACAGGCATTGTCTGCACAAAGACTCTGTGCTGTGCCACCATTGGACGGGCCTGGGGCCACCCCTGTGAGATGTGTCCCGCCCAGCCTCAGCCCTGCCGGCGGGGCTTCATCCCCAACATCCGCACTGGAGCTTGCCAAGGTGAGTTAGCCTTCAGCCTGTGTGCACAGAGTCACCCATGTGTCTGGGCTCCTTTCAGTGCTCTGGGAGAATCTGGCACTGTGGATGGGAACCTTTAACCCAATAGTGTTTCCAAGAGGAGCCCCATCAGCAAGCCTGACTAGAGATGGCTTACCTTCTAGCCACCTAATAAATATTTTTCAATTGACCAAAAAGGAGAAGAGACATATGAAAAGTATGAAAAACTGGGGAAAAATTTTAAAATACAATTAAAAATATTCAATACCGTCAGAGGATAAGCCATTCCATGTCTTCATCCAGATGGTGCTACACACTCCCTGCTACAGTCCCTCAAACTTTGCATATGTAAATACCCAGGTGACACATTTTTTCTGTCTTTCCAATCTCATTCAACATATAAGAACCTGAACCCAGGTGACAGGGAGAAGTGAGCCGTCCGGTATTGTTATTAATAGTGTCTTCAGAGACAAAGTGTTAACTCCATCCATGACTGTAGTTATTTCTGAGCTTATAACCAGTTGGTTACAATCTTGTCTCCAGGCAATCTTCCTAACCACATATCAGGGCTAGATTGGGGCCCTGAGGATGCTACAACCATAAACTTTAAACCAAATAGCTGGAAATTGTTAAATACTTAACTGGATAATTACTTTTCAGCCACCATGATTCTTAGCCTTTTTTGGCAACTTCTCTGACATCATATGGATTAAACACGTTTTTAGAGCTTGGAACAGAGTGCCATAATGAGCTTTCAAATGGTAGTAGGATCACAGGAAACTGGAAAGTACTTTTGTATTATTCACAGAAATGATGTTACTCATACTTATGAGAGTTAGGTTTATTTGTTCTAATTAAATCATGTACAAAGTTAGATGTGAAATCTTTCAAACTGATGTTAGTAACCAGTGTCAGAGGTAGAGAGGTTACCTATCCAGCCCATGTAAATGGTATATTGCAGAATACCAGGCCAGTGCCCTAAAACCCAAATGAAAATTGTAGTGTGGGGAGCCTGTATATAACCTCAATCCATTGAATAATAAAATCTGAGTGCTCTGTGTAATTTGGTAAGTGTATCTCCAATAGTGGCCTCCAAAGATTTGTGTTAGTTTTGTAGTTTTATAAAAGGTAGTTTAAAAAATGATCTGTATCTAAACTCTTTTCAAATCAAAACTACCGGGATACCCAAGAGATGACCATATAACCCAGCAGATTCACAACTTTATGTTTACTTGCATGTAAAAGCCTTGTCAGCTGTGGACTTAGAATGGTTTTGTGAGTATTTTGTCTCTTGGATTAATACCAACCACAACAAATATGAAGTTTGGGTTAAATGTCATTTTTAATCTGTTGTTTACTATGGATAATAACATTCTAAATCATTGATATGATTATCGGTATGATTCTATAGAGTTCCTGATAAAGCAAGTTTTTTCTATAAAAGATACACTATACTATATAGTATATAGTATTTACCATACTACATAGAATTCCTAGGTTAGGTATAGATTACTGTATAATTTATGTAATTTAATGGATTACTATTAAAGATAAAATGCTGTATAGATCTACTAGATTAATACTGACTAGATTTACCAGAGTAATAATTTTTGTTTATTCTCTAGCACTTATCACCTTCTAACGCACTTGCTTATGGTCTTTATTGCTTTTACTGTCCCCCAGATAGAATGTAAGCTCCATTTGGGCAGAAATCTGTTTTATTCATTAATGTCTCTGAGGCATTCTAACATGCAGTAGATACTCAGTAAATATCTTTTGAATTAATAAATGGAATTGATATTAAAATACTTCCAAAAACCACTGTTTCGTAGAAATAGTCCAGGTTGAGAAAAGCCCTCAATTTCAACCAAAACATCGCAAATTATTGACTCTCCTCATCTTCTATATTTGTACTTAGGCTTCTTTACCTTGATATTTTGTCAGAGAGGCCTAGTTTTTCTGAACACAATTACAAAAAGCGTGTGATCTGATCTCAAACTTCCTGAATGTCCTTCAGGATTGAGCAATGTCTGAAGGCTTATTTGTTTGAATTTGTTTATGTAGTAGAGATAAGTTTTGGGCTCCATTTGCCCAAGAGTATAATGGATTAATACAGCTACAGGAGCAAAATGAAATTTGCCACATTGTTAAAAGGTCTGGAAAAGTTGAAAAAGTTCTGCTTTATTTCAAAATCATGGCATCGTCAGAAAGTTCTCAATTAAACACTAATCCTCAGTTCAGGCTATTTTAAGACTCCATCTTACTGTGATTTCATTTTTTCCTTTAAATTCCTAGACTGTTTCCCAAATACTCTGCCAAATTAATTTGGAAGATAATAGGGTGTAAAAATATAAGATAATAAAACATGGTACACACATGTCAGACTTTTTTTTAATAATAGTGATCTTTTTTATAGTGTAACTGAAAGTTTTTGTGGAGTTAAAAATAAATTTCAGCTGTGTAGATGATAGCCAGTTTAATATTGGTTTTAAAACATGGTTTATATTAGCCAAGGGAGGACATTTCTGAAGTTCTAAATATAAAATTATCCTGTAGCTGATGCAATTAGTGAATTACTTTATCTATGGCTTAGGAGGGGATGAAATAAGGTCTTGTAGTAAACCAAATAAATGTGGAAAATGAGGGCCAACAGAAAATTAAGATGACACTTTAAAAAAACTAAGCTGTGGGACTTCCCTGGTGGCGCAGTGGTTGAGAGTCCGACTGCCGATGCAGGGGACGCGGGTTCGTGCTCCGGTCCGGGAAGATCCCACATGCCGCGGAGCAGCTAGGCCCGTGAGCCATGGCCGCTGAGCCTGCGCGTCCGGAGCCTGTGCTCTGCAACGGGAGAGGCCACAACAGTGAGAGGGCCGCGTACCGCAAAAAAACAAACAACAAGAACTAAGCTGTGAGGAAACCAGTAAATTTTTTTACTTTTCACTGTTGCTGTCATGACTTTCTGTACTCAAATAAGCAGTGTCAGAAGAGTATACCTTCCTAGGGTACTATGAGGTCAATCATAATGATTCTTGACTTCTTTCATATATAGAGCATTTCAGTTCTAGCCCTTATGCCTAAGTCTAATCTACATTTAGTCTTGTACATTCTTCATTTTATTAAACATTGAAGGACTAAAGTTGGCTCACATAAGCCTTAAAATTTAAGCTAGCATAAAAATGAGTGAATTAAAGGTAATAAAAGTGGCATTAAGCTCTTTTCCAAGAATATCCACAAACTTTATATGTCATAAACTGTCACGTGCATATGTTGTATTATTTTTTTACAAATAGGTTCTTCTTTTTAAATCTTTACTATCTTACACATTCACTCTAATTAGAAGGGTATTTTATTTAAGAATAGTACTTGACTTTGGGTCTTTTAGATTTTTAAATATATTAAAATTTGTATAATTATTAATTTATGTTGCTTGATTTTTAGAAATTAGGCTTTTAAACTACTCCAGATGTTTCAAAACTGGAAGTACGGCAGAAGAAATTTGCTTATTTAAATCCATCTTTTGCTTTATTATAGACAATAGTAATAGACTGATGCTGGGCCTCTGCTCCATTCCAAGCAGTGTGAGAGGCATGGAAATTGTGACATACGTGACAGAGTCAGGACCTAGCTAGGACACAAGACAGGGACTTAAATAAAGAGCAGTATAGACCCTGAGTCAGTCCCTGCAAAACAAGTATTCGTGCCTGTTGTTGTCAAATGGGATTAGTATTCAGAAATATTTAATCCTTCAATCAGACTGCACATGAATCATGTAGAGAAGTTGAATCTTATCTGAAACCAGGCAGGCATGGCTAGTTCCTCAGGTGTATCCTGAGAGGAAGATGCTGTCAGTAGAATGTTATTTGCAGGCCTTCTGTATAGCACAAAATGAAAAGGAGATTTGGTTCATCTGATTAGTATAAATAATTAAACACAAATTTATCTTGGCTGTCTGCATTGACCAAGTTAACCAGATCGTTGCAAAGTTTAACTGTAGTTCACACTATGTGAACACAAGCCGTTCCTAAACAATCCAAAAAATTTACCTAAAACATAGTCGATTATAGAAACTCGTATTGAAAATAGCAGGATACTGCCCTTCTTCTAACTCAACAAAAACTAACAAGAAAAGGAATAATAGAGAACAAGCCCTTCTAAAATAAAACTCTGCAACCCCCAGTTCAGAGCAGTGATGGACACATGGCGGTTGTTGGGAAGTCATGGGGACAGGGAGAATCTTCTATGTGTTTGCCATGAGCATTAGCATCCTGAAAGGCTGTTGAGTGGATGTGGACGGTCTCTTGGAGAGGAGGAGTATATCCCATAAGAGAGGGATTCTACTGCAGGCCCTCGGAGTAACTGAAGGCATATGGAAAGAGAGTCTTTGGTGGCAAGCCATTTCTAATATCCTCTAGCCAGCCTTCCAACCCAGAGATGCCCCTTTAGGTAAAGGAGGGGGAAGGAAAAGAGGATATGGGAGCCACTAGTGAGCAGCTTGCAGAGTCTGTATCTGAAAGGGCAGAAGGTGGGAGCTACACCACTACCTGAAAGTTTAAAATTAATACCCAGGAGGAAAAGAAAGTGGCGAGAGTTTGGTAAGAAGCTGCATGAGTCTCTACAGAAGTTCTCAAATCAACCTGTTTCTTCTTGGCTTTCTCCACTTTTGCTTCAGCAGGAAATGCCCCATTTAAAGGTGAGTACTAAAGAGAAAAGGCTTACATATAAAAGCTGAAAAAAGAGAGAAATAACATAAGGAAAAGGCAGAGGAACATGCTTCATGGAAGAATTACCTAAATAAACACAAAGTTCATATACTCTTTTATCTCAAGGAGGTGAAAAATAATATGGTTCTTCTCTTAACAGGTGCTCAAAGAAGCACTGTTAAGAGTTCAGAAAAGACAATCAGAGATAGTGCATTGGTAGCACTCAAGAAACTGAAGAAGGATTTGAAACTTTACCTAATGAAAGGCAAATGTTACACATATACATACAAACATACGTAAGACTGAAAAAATTCAATGACAAAGGTTAACCTTGAGGAAATCACAAATCAGAATGTCTGAGGACAATAAATAATGATTGTAAAGAAGCAGAAAGGTAGTGAAGTCAGCAGAAAGGTTGTAGAGAAAGCTGAAGAAAGGAACTGAAAAAAAGCATAAAGATAATATAGAAACATTTTCTAAAAGAGATAAAAGCTTCAGTTTGCAGATTGGAAGGCACAAAAGTTCAATAAGAGAGAGAAGATAAGGAAAATTTTGTGGGCATAATAAGACAGAATAAGCAAGTATCTTTGTTAAAGGGAATATCTTAACTGGTCTCAAACTTCTGTAGAGCAACTCATAGACCAGAAAACAGTGTGGCAGTGTCTACAGACTTCTGTCCTTGATTTACACATATGTAAATAAAAGTCCTTTAGTTGCTCTGTAAAGAATCAACTCTAGGGGGGCCAGAGTGGAAGCAAAAAATAATAGAAGTTTCCTGCAGCAGTACAGGTGATATATCATGGAGGTTGAGACCAGAATAGAGGCAGAGGGCCAAGATTTGAGATATATCTGGGAAGTAAGCACTTGTTACTGATGGAATGAAGTGAGACAAGTGAGAGGATGCCGAGTTTATCTCTTAGGTTTCTGACTTTGACATCGGGATAAACAATGATGACATTTGTTGAGATAAGGAAGATTGAGACAGAACCATGGTCTGTTTGTTTTTAGTTCGGAGTCCTACAGGTAGTAAGTTACCAATATTTGCTTGTTGGGATGATCATTTATTCAACATTGGAATTTTGTGAATACATGAATAGGTATTCTGGCCGAATCAAACCACATTGAACGGTTGCCAAGATACCCTGTATGTCTTAGGCTCCAGTCAGAGACAGACCTATTCTTCAATTGTTGTACTTAAAGATTGGCATTTGTTTTTGTAGAAGTAGAAGTACTATGTATGAATATATGTGGAGTGTAGAATAAGAAATTACATTTTAAAAATGTGTCTAATTTGGGAACAGGCCAAGTTTAAAAATCATGCACTATTAATACAGTAATAGGAATTGGTCCTTAGTTCCCACAGATATAAATTAAATGAACCATTTTTATATGCCTGTAACACTGGCACATATTTTTTCACATTTTAATGTCAACTAAAAATAATATACCATCTAATACTAATTTATGTAATAAAATCAGTTTAATCTCTTAGGGCAAGTTTATTTGAAGAAGTTGGAGAAGAAATGAGTTCATAAACTAGAATTACTATTGCTTTGTTACATTATTTATAACCTTAATAGACATAGACTGAAGGGATTATATAAGGTTTAAATTTCAAAAGATTCAATATTATTCTGTAAAATCCTTGCATGTGATTTGAAGTTATCCAGCATTTAAAGAAATAGTAAGTTTGTGCCTGAGTTGAAGGGAGGAACAGAAACCCATCTGTATAACTTGGACAGTGGAAAACTAATCAGACGTTAGTAGTTCCTTATGCTAGCACTTGGAAGATGCAGAAACTCTTGCATAATTTGGAGGTCTGAGGCTTGCTTCTTTTGATTTTATAGGGAGCACTCATGTGTGCTTCTAGGTTCATGTTGATTATTTCTATAAGATTTCTTTAAAATTTTCTTTTTTATTTTATTGATTAACTTGATCTACCCAAAAGAAATTAATTCTGTATAGCTGCTCACTCTAGGATATTTCAAAAATAAAAGTTTTATTTCTTTTTTTCTAGGAAAGTACTTTTTAGGCAATAACAAAATAAACCCTGTAAAGTCAGATTGCCTTTTCCTTTGAAAAATTACTGAATCTACTAAATATGTAGTCAAAGCTTTTATGAATAGTATTAAGGGATTTATAGGTTTGGCCTCATTTTTTAGCTTATACCGAGATATTCTTTCTCTGATTTATCTGCCAGGAAAAGAGGTTTCTAGGTATGTTTTATACCACACTGTAATGAGGGTGGAAATTTAGTACATTTTTAAAATAATACAGTTCGAAATGTAAATTAAACTGTTCAGGATATAAACCTCCTGTCATGTATTTCATTCCAGTTGCTTTTTGTTTGGATCAGCTATCCTTTAATAAGACAATGATATCTACTTTCATTTCAGGATAAAAATACTTTGGACTATTGTAATTAGTTTTATAGACAGATAGTTAAAGTGCCGAAGAAATAATAAGGATGCTAAGCTCTTTTGTAGACTTAAATTCCCTAATTTACACACTAAGATACACCAAACGTGTGGGCTTACCAAAAAAATAATAGGATAAATATATACTGACATAGAAATATATCCACAAAATATTTTAATGGAAAAAAAACAAGATGCAGAACAACACATACAGTGTGATCTTATTCTTGTGAAATAAATGGACCACCACTCTGAATGTGTGTGTGAATAAGTCTAAAAGAACAGACTACTCACTTATATCAATGGCTATCTCTTTAATTTTCTATTTTCTGCATCTTTAATGTTTATTACAATGAGTATATGTTATTATGTAATTAAAGATGTAATACTAATAAATCTGTTATGTTGGCCTGTCAATTTGACTAGGTAATGTAAGTTTGCATAAGCTTATATATTATATTTCCTTTTATATACAGTGTTCATCATAACAATATACTGAGTTACCTTTTACACAAAGAGAAATAAGGCAAGTTTACATAGATATAAAATGAAAGATTCAGAAACTCTAAATAAAAGAATTTTTTCCCAATCTCCTATAATATATTAGCTCTAGTGTTTTTGTACATTCCCTTGTATTTCTGGTTTACCAAGATTTTTAAAACAATGAATGAATGTTGAACTTTGTCATTGCTTTTTTCACATCTATGATATACTCATATGTTTTCTTTTCCTTAATCTGTTAATATGATGAATTGATTTATGCTTGAATGTTGATACAACCTAGTTCCTGGGATAAACTCCACTTAGTTATGACGTATTAACTTTTTTATATATTGCTATAGTTGACTTGCTAATAATTTTTGTGTGCCTATTCCAAAAAGATATTCTTCTCGTTTTCCTTCTTTTTTTTTTTAACATCTTTATTGGGGTATAATTGCTTTACAATGGTGTGTTAGTTTCTGCTTTATAACAAAGTGAATCAGTTATACATATACATATGTTCCCATATCTGTTCCCTCTTGCGTCTCCCTCCTTCCCACCCTCCCTATCCCACCCCTCCAGGTGGTCACAAAGCACCGAGCCGATATCCCTGTGCCATGTGGCTGCTTCCAACTAGCTATCTACCTTACATTTGTTAGTGTATATATGTCCATGCCTCTCTCTCGCTTTGTCACAGCTTACCCTTCCCCCTCCCCATGTCCTCAAGTCCATTCTCTAGTAGGTCTGTGTCTTTATTCCTGTCTTACCCCTAGGTTCTTCATGACATTTTTTTTCTTAAATTCCATATATATGTGTTAGCATACGGTATTTGTCTTTCTCTTTCTGAGTTACTTCACTCTGTATGACAGACTCTAGGTCCATCCACCTCATTACAAATAGCTCAACTTCGTTTCTTTTTATGGCTGAGTAATATTCCATTGTATATATGTGCCACATCTTCTTTATCCATTCATCCGATGATGGGCACTTAGGTTGTTTCCATCTCCGGGCCATTGTAAATAGAGCTGCAATGAACATTTTGGTACATGACTCTTTTTGAATTTTGGTTTTCTCAGGATATATGCCCAGTAGTGGGATTGCTGGGTCATATGGTAGTTCTATTGGTAGTTTTTTAAGAAACCTGCATACTGTTCTCCATAGTGGCTGAACCAATTCACATTCCCACCAGCAGTGCAAGAGTGTTCCCTATTCTCCACACCCTCTCCAGCATTTATTGTTTGTAGATTTTTTGATGATGGCCATTCTGACTGGTGTGAGATGATATCTCATTGTAGTTTTGATTTGCATTTCTCTTATGATTAATGATGTTGAGCATTCTTTCATGTGATTGTTGGAAATCTGTATATCTTCTTTGGAGAAATGTCTATTTAAGTCTTCTGCCCATTTTTGGATTGGGTTGTTTGTTTTTTTGATATTGAGCTGCATGAGCTGCTTGTAAATTTTGGAGATTAATCCTTTGTCAGTTGCTTCATTTGCAAATATTTTCTCCCATTCTGAGGGTTGTCTTTTGGTCTTGTTTATGGTTTCCTTTGCTGTGCAAAAGCTTTGAAGTTTCATTAGGTCCCATTTGTTTATTTTTGTTTTTATTTCCATTTCTCTACGAGGTGGGTCAAAAAGGATCTTGCTGTGATTTATGTCATAGAGTGTTCAGCCTATGTTTTCCTCTAAGAGTTTGATAGTTTCTGGCGTTACATTTAGGTCTTTAATCCATTTTGAGCTTATTTTTGTGTATGGTGTTAGGGAGTGATCTAATCTCATACTTTTACATGTAGCTGTCCAGTTTTCCCAGCACCACTTATTGAAGAGGCTGTCCTTTCTCCATTGTACATTCCTGCCTCCTTTATCAAAGATAAGGTGACCATATCTGCGTGGGTTTATCTCTGGGCTTTCTATCCTGTTCCATTGATCTATCTTTCTGTTTTTGTGCCAGTACCATACTGTCTTGATTACTGTAGCTTTGTAGTATAGTCTGAAGTCAGGGAGCCTGATTCCTCCAGCTCCGTTTTTCATTCTCAAGATTGCTTTGGCTATTCGGGGTCTTTTGTGTTTCCATACAAATTGTGAAATTTTTTGTTCTAGTTCTGTGAAAAATGCCAGTGGTAGTTTGATAGGGATTGCATTGAATCTATAGATTGCTTTGGGTAGTAGAGTCATTTTCACAATGTTGATTCTTCCAATCCAAGGACATGGTATATCTCTCCATCTATTTGTATCATCTTTAATTTGTTTCATCAGTGTCTTATAATTTTCTGCATACAGGTCTTTTGTCTCCCTAGGTAGGGTTATTCTGAGATATTTTATTCTTTTTGTTGCAATGGTAAATGGGAGTGTTTTCTTGATTTCACTTTCAGATTTTTCATCATTAGTGTATAGGTATGCCAGAGATTTCTGTGCATTAATTTTGTATCCTGCTGCTTTACCAAATTCATTGATTAGCTCTAGTAGTTTTCTGGTAGCATCTTTAGGATTCTCTATGTATCGTATCATGTCATCTGCAAACAGTGACAGCTTTACTTCTTCTTTTCCGATTTGGATTCATTTCCTTTTCTTCTCTGACTGCTGTGGCTAAAACTTCCAAAACTATGTTGAATAAGAGTGGTGAGAGTGGGCAACCTTGTCTTGTTCCTGATCTTAGTGGAAATGCTTTCAGTTTTTCACCATTGAGGATGATGTTGGCTGTGGGTTTGTCATATATGGCCTTTATTATGTTGAGGTAAGTTCCCTCTATGCCTACTTTCTGCAGGGTTTTTATCATAAATGGGTGTTGAATTTTGTCAAAAGCTTTCTCTGCATCTATCGAGATGATCATATGGTTTTTCTCCTTCAGTTTGTTAATATGGTTTATCACATTGATAGACTTGCGTATATTGAAGAATCCTTGCATTCCTGGAATAAACCCCACTTGATCATGGTGTATGATCCTTTTAATGTGCTGTTTGATTCTGTTTGCTAGTATTTTGTTGAGGATTTTTGCATCTATGTTCATCAGTGATATTGGCCTGTAATTTTCTTTCTTTGTGACATCCTTCTCTGGTTTTGATATCAAGGTGATGGTGGCCTCATAGAAGGAATTTGGGAGTGTTCCTCCCTCTGCTATATTTTGGAAGAGTTTGAGAAGGAGCGGTGTTAGCTCTTCTCTAAATGTTTGATAGAATTCGCCTGTGAAGCCATCTGGTCCTGGGCTTTTGTTTGTTGGAAGATTTTTAATCACAGTTTCAATTTCAGTGCTTGTGATTGGTCTGTTCATATTTTCTATTTCTTCCTGATTCAGTCTTGGCAGGTTGTGCCTTTCTAAGAATTTGTCCATTTCTTCCAGGTTGTCCATTTTATTGGCATAGAGTTGCTTGTAGTAATCTCTCATGATCTTTTTTATTTCTGCAGTGTCAGTTGTTACTTCTTCTTTTTCATTTCTAATTCTATTGATTTGAGTCTTCTCCCTTTTTTCCTTGATGAGTCTGGCTAATGGTTTATTTTGTGTGTCTTCTTAAAGAACCAGCTTTTAGTTTTATTGATCTTTGCTATTGTTTCCTTCATTTCTTTTTCATTTATTTCTGGTCTGATTTTTATGATTTCTTTCCTTCTGCTAACTTTGGGGTTTTTTTGTTCTTCTTTCTCTAATTGCTTGAGGTGCAAGATTAGGTTGTTTATTTGAGATGTTTCCTGCTTCTTAAGGTGGGATTGTATTGCTATAAACTTCCCTCTTAGAACTGCTTTTGCTGCATCCCATAGGTTTTGGGTTGTCATGTCTCCATTGTCATTTGTTTCTAGGTATTTTTTAATTTCCTCTTTGATTTCTTCAGTGATCACTTCGTTATTAAGTAGCGTATTGTTTAGCCTCCATGTGTTTGTATTTTTTACAGATCTTTTTCTGTAATTGATATCTAGTCTCATGGCGTTGTGGTCGGAAAAGATACTTGATACAATTTCAATTTTCTTAAATTTACCAAGGCTTGATTTGTGACCCAAGATATGATCTATCCTGGAGAATGTTCCATGAACACTTGAGAAAAATGTGTATTCTGTTGTTTTTGGATGGAGTGTTCTATAAATATCAATTAAGTCCATCTTGTTTAATGTTTCATTTAAAGCTTGTGTTTCCTTATTTATTTTCATTTTGGATGATCTGTCCATTGGTGAAACTGGGGTGTTAAAGTCCCCTACTAGGAATGTGTTACTGTTAATTTCCCCTTTTATGGCTGTTAGTATTTGCCTTATGTATTGAGGTGCTCCTATGTTGGGTGCATAAATATTTACAATTGTTATATCTTCTTCTTGGATCGATCCCTTGATCATTATGTCTTGATCCTTCTTTGTCTCTTCTAATAGTCTTTATTTTAAAGTCTATTTTGTCTGATATGAGAATTGCTACTCCAGCTTTCTTTTGGTTTCCATTTGCATGGAATATCTTTTTCCATCCCCTTACTTCCAGTCTGTATGTGTCTGTAGGTGTGAAGTGGGTCTCTTGTAGACAGCATATATATGGGTCTTGTTTTTGTATCCATTCAGCCAATCTGTGTCTTTTGGTGGGAGCATTTAGTCCATTTACATTTAAGGTAATTATCGATATGTATGTTCCTATTCCCATTTTATTAATTGTTTTGGGTTCGTTATTATAGGTCTTTTCCTTCTCTTGTGTTTCTTGCCTAGAGAAGTTCCTTTAGCATTTGTTGTAAAGCTGGTTTGGTGGTGCTGAACTCTCTCAGCTTTTGCTTGCCGGTAAAGGTTTTAATTTCTCCATCAAATCTGAATGAGATCCTTGCCAGGTAGAGTTATGTTGGTTGCAGGTTTTTCTCCTTCATCACTTTCAGTATGTCCTGCCACTCCCTTCTGGCTTGCAGAGTTTCTGCTGAAAGATCAGCTGTTAACCGTATGGGGATTCCCTTGTGTGTTATTTGTTGTTTTTCCTTTGCTGATTTTAATATGCTTTCTTTGTATTTAATTTTTGACAGTTTGATTAATATGTGTCTTGGCGTATTACTCCTTGGATTTATCCTGTATGGGACTCTCTGTGCTTCCTGGACTTGATTAACTATTTCCTTTCCCATATTAGGGAAGTTTTCAACTATAATCTCTTCAAATATCTTCTCAGTCCCTTTCTTTTTCTCTTCTTCTTCTGGAACCCCTATAATTCGAATGTTGGTGCGATTAATGTTGTCCCAGAGGTCTCTGAGACTGTCCTCAGTTCTTTTCATTCTTTTTGCTTTATTCTGCTCTGCAGTAGTTATTTCCACTATTTTATCTTCCAGGTCACTTATCCGTTCTTCTGCCTCAGTTATTCTGCTATTGATCCCATCTAGAATCTTTTTCATTTATTGTGTTGTTCATCATTGTTTGTTTCATCTTTAGTTCTTCTAGGTCCTTGTTAAATGTTTCTTGCATTTTGTCCATTCTATTTCCAAGATTTTGGATCATCTTTACTGTCATTATTCTGAATTCTTTTTCAGGTAGACTGCCTATTTCCTCTTCATTTGTTAGGTCTGGTGCATTTTTATCTTGCTACTTCATCTGCTGTGTGTTTTTCTGTCTTCTTATTTTGCTTATCTTACTGTGTTTGGGGGTCTCCTTTTTGCAGGCTGCAGGTTTGTAGTTCCCGTTGTTTTTGATGTCTGTCTCCAGTGGCTAAGGTTGGTTCAGTGGGCTGTGGAGGCTTCCTGGTGGAGGGGACTAGTGCCTGTGTTCTGGTGGATGAGGCTGGGTCTTGTCTCTCTAGTGGGCAGGTCCACGTCTGGTGGTGTGTTTTGGGGTGTCTGTGGACTTATTTTGATTTTAGGCAGCCTGTCTGCTAATGGGTGGGGTTGTGTTCGTGTTTTGCTAGTTGTTTCACATAGGATGTCCAGCACTGTAGCTTGCTGGTCGTTGAGTGAAGCTGGGTGCTGGTGTTGAGATGGAGATCTCTGGGAGATTTTCACCGTTTGATATTATGTGGAGCTGGGAGGTCTCTTGTGGACCAGTGTCCTGAAGTTGGCTCTCCCACCTCAGAGGCACAGCACTGACTCCTGGCTGCAGCACCAAGAGCCTTTCATCCACACGGCTCAGAATGAAAGGGAGAAAAAGTAGAGAGAAAGAATTAGTAGAAGTAGGAAGAAAGAAAGAAAGAAACAAAGCAGGGAAGGAAGGAAGGAAGAAAGAAAGAAAGAAGAAAAGAAGGAAAGAAGGAAAGAAAGGAGGGAGGGAGGAAGGAAGGAAGGAGGGAAGGAAGAAAGATACAGTAAAATAAAATAAAGTATAGTAAAGTTATTAAATTAAAAAATAATTATTTGGAAAAAAAGGGACAGCTAGAACCTTAGGACAAATGGTGGAAGCAAAGCTATATAGACAAAATCTCACACAGAAGCATACACATACACCCTCACAAAAAGAGGAAAAGGGGAAAAAATCATAGATCTTGCTCTCAAAGTCCACCTCCTCAATTTGGGATGATTCTTTGTCTAAAGCAGGGAAGGAAGGAAGGAAGGAAGGAAAGAAAGAAAGAAAGAAGGTAAAGTATAATAAAGTTATTAAAATTAATTATTAAGAAAAAAAAAACAGACGGATAGAACCCTAGGACAAATGGTGGAAGCAAAGCTATACAGACAAAATCTCACACAGAAGCATACACATACACACTCACAAAAAGAGGAAAAGGGGAAAAAATCATAGATCTTGCTCTCGAAGTCCACCTCCTCAATTTGGGATGATTCCTTGTCTATTCATGTATTCCACAGATGCAGGGTACATCAAGTTGATTGTGGAGCTTTAATCCCCTGCTTCTGAGGCTACTGGGAGAGATTTCCCTTTCTCTTCTTTGTTCTCACAGCTCACAGGGGCTCAGCTTTGGATTTGGCCCCGCCTGTGCGTGTAGGTCGCTGGAGGGTGTCTGTTTTTTGCTCAGACAGGACGGGGTTAAAGGAGCCGCTGATTCGGGGGCTCTGGCGCACTCAGGCCGGGGCGGGGGGGGGGGGGAGGGAGGGGCATGGCGTGCGGGGTGGGCCTGCGGCGGCAGAGGCCGGCGTGACATTGCACCCGCCTGAGGCCCGTCGTGCGTTTGCCCCAGGAAGTTGTCCCTGGATCCTGGGAACCTGGCAGTGGCGGGCTGCACAGACTCCCCGGAAGAGGGGTGTGGATAGTGACCTGTGCTCGCACACAGGCCCCTTGGGGGTGGCAGCAGCAGCCTTAGCCCCGTCTCTGGGGCCCGCACTTTTAGCCGCGGCTCGCGCCCGTCTCTGGAGTCCGCACGTTTAGCTGCGGCTCGCACCCGTCTCTGGGGTCCGCCATTTTAGCCGCGGCTCGCTCCCGTCTCTGGAGTTCCTTTAAGCAGCGCTCTTAAACCCCTCTCCTCACGCACCAGGAAACAAAGAGGGAAGAAAAAGTCTCTTGCCTCTTCGGCAGCTCCAGACCTTTTCCCGGACTCCCTCCCGGCTAGCCGTGGTGCACTAACCCCTGCAGGCTGTGTTCACGCCGCCAACCCCAGTCCTCTCCCGGCGTTCCGACCAAAGCCCGAGCCTCAGCTCGCAGCCCCACCCGCCCCGGCGGGTGAGCAGACAAGCCTCTCGGGCTGGTGAGTGCTGGTCGGCCCTGATTCTCTGTGCGGGAATCTCCCCGCTTTGCCCTCCGTACCCCTGTTGCTGTGCTCTCCTCCGCAGCTCCAAAGCTTCCCCCTCCGCTACCTGCAGTCTCCGCCCGCGAAGGGGCTTCCTAGCGTGTGGAAACCGTTCCTCCTTCACAGCTCCCTCCCACTGGTGCAGGTGCCGTCCGTATTCTTTTGTCTCTGTTTTTTCTTTTGCCTTACCCAGGTACGTGGGGAGTTTCTTGCCTTTTGGGAGGTCTGAGGTCTTCTGCCAGCATTCAGTAGGTGTTCTGTAGGAGTTGCTCCACGAGTAGATGTATTTCTGGTGTATCTGTGGGGAGGAAGGTGATCCCCGCGTCTTACTCTTCCGCCATCTTCCCCTCCGCCCCTCGTTTTCCTTCTTATGATGTCTTTGTCTGGCTTTGGTTTCAGGGTGATGCCAGCGCAATAAAATGGGTTGGGCAGTGTCTTCTCTTTTCTGTATGAATTTGTGTACAACTGGTATTGTTTCTTTCTTAAATGTTTGAAGGAATTTAACAGCAAAGCCACTAGACCTGAAGTTTTCTTTGGGCAAAGATTTTAAGCTATGAATTAAATTACTTTAATAGATGTACGTCTAGTCATATTATCTGTTTGTTCACCTGAGGTGGTGAGAAGTTGGAGGATGCTGAGTGCCCATCATCGGGAGAGTAAACACACTAAGTGTTCTGCAGCAAATCAAAGCAAGGGATTGGTAGCCCACATAACAATATGGATGGTTTGTAGAAACAAAATTCTAAAAGAAAAAATCAAGAAACAAAATGAGATCTTTAACATATACCATTTATGTAAGTTAAAATGCATGCATACAAAGGGATCCTGACTCCTCACACCTCATTCTCTTGCGAACAAGCGAATATCTTCTGTGCATTCAAGAAATATGTATGTACAAATAGACATAGATATTCTGAAAATCAATGATATCTATATTGAAAATACTTTCTTCTTACAGACGTTGACGAATGCCAGGCTATTCCTGGGATATGCCAGGGAGGAAACTGCATCAATACAGTGGGCTCTTTTGAATGCAAATGTCCTGCTGGCCACAAGCAGAGTGAAACTACTCAGAAATGTGAAGGTAAGGGTCTCTATTTTGAGGGACATGTCTAATTGTTGACTCTGAATCCAAGAAAAACATGACTTCATTTTGAGTTTTGAAGGATTTAATCACAATTGTAATTATTTATTTTAATATGAAAGTGAAGGAATAACCTTAGAGTAGTTTTGTATTAGTTTGTGTAATTAATGGGGTTGATTTGGAAAAAGAGCCAATGATCATTTTACATTTGTTATCTCAGTTTGTTTTAGTAAGAGTCGGAGTAATCCAGCCATTTATATTTTTTCCTTAATGAAATAGTTTTCTATTTCACTTATGAAATTATATCAAACATTAAAATTGGGTACAGACTAGTTCCTAGGAACAAGGAGAGTGTTTGATTATACGTGAGAAGGCACAGCCGCCGATTGATGAGAGTGGTTGTGACATTTCCATTAATCATCCAACAATGTATTACTTCTTAGTTGAAATGGAATGAGCCTTTTCTACAGCACGTTTCATAAAAACAACATATAGAACCAAGACACAGTTTGGCGAAAGTCAGTGCCACTCTATTCGCACTTGTCTATGTTCTTTAGGAAAGGGGGCTATTGATGTAATGTAGGCGCCACCTGGAGCCCTGAATCCAGTCGTCTCTTTCCTTATTTCCTGCCCAGGCAGCCAAATCCATTTAACCAAAGCCAAGAAAAAATTATGTGATTTAATGTTTGGGATTGGTGGGGAATAGTATGATTGGAAGAAGTGGTGATTAGAATTTGAAAACTTAAGGATTTTATGAAGCCTTTACTTTGTGTCTAAGTCATATTTATTTGAATAGGTCTTAAAAGTGAGTATTATCAATTTTCTTTGGGTTATAGTGTCTCTTTATGTAAAAGATCAAGTGGTGTTTCCTTACATAAAATTATTTAGTGTAATTGGTGGCATAATATATCTGGAAAGACTATAAACTGTTGCTACACTCAGTTACAGGTTTTGAATTATAGTCAGTTTACATATAGTTTATGTAGTATCAATGCAAAAGTGTTGCCATAAGTTTAAAGCTACTGTTTGTTCTAAATAAAAATATGATGATAGCAATTACTTTTGACCAACTGTCAAAGGTAAGATTTTAATTTTTTATGTGAATTACAATGAATGTGAAATATAGAAGTACTAAAAGATTTAGTTTCAAATGATGCCCTCCCTATTTCTGTTATAGCACATTTTATATTTCTGTTCATATGGCAATGAAATTCTCCAAAGAAATCTTTTTCAGTCTGTAAGTTACTAGATCTGTTCAGAAATAAGAAAGGTAACTCTAGAGCTTTGAATATGTCATTAGGGGAGTGGTGGTAGCATTAACAAGAAACTGCAAAGTCACGTTAATAACTTTGAAAATTTGTGTTATTGATTTTTTGTATGTGTATTTGTTTATTGACCATCTCACTTCAACACTTGAGTAAGATCGTTGAGGACAAAAACTCTGTCTTGGTTCATGTTATATCAAAGAGCCTGAAACAGTTCCTGATATATCGTAAGCTATATTGATTCATTGGGAACAGGCTAGATAATAAGTTAAGTTCTTTTACTTGGGTTGAATGTCCAAAAGAAAAGAAAATATGGGGCCAGAGTTGAAATTGTTTTTGGAAAAAGGCCAGTGATCTTCATGATGGGAATTTTTCCTTCATCTGACTTTTTTTTTCACTTTCTTAATAATCTTATTTTACTTTGGTTGCAATTCAAAGACCAAGAGCACGAACATTAAGTGCAGTTTAGCATTTTTAGATTTTTGTGTCATTGTCCCTCTTTGGTCACCTGCAGGAAATGCTTTTGAGGTCAGGGACCTTCACTCTCTATTTAAAAGGAAGAACTATCTTCTGCTTGTTCATTGGGATATCTTCTTAACTAAAATCTTATCCTAAAAGGCTTGTTCTGCTGGAAGTTTGAACATATATAGTTTATACTAAAATGAAAAAAAAAATGGTGAAGGAGCATTCCTCTCATGTCTACAAAAGTCATATCTTATTTCTCCTGGGCCAGATTGCCTACAAAACCTTTTCCTAATTCTGTCATACAGTGGGCAAAATTATTCTTTGGTGGAATAAACTATTCACATCCAGAAAGAAAGTTGTTTCAGTTATTTACTCTTTTCAAAGATTCATTCATCTAAATGTCTGTTTAATTTAAATGAAGAAGAAAAGCAGAATATATCAATATAATGTGAAATGGTGTATCAGAAGACTGTCCACATTTTTCTTTTTTATAATAAAATATGTTATTTTGAATTTCAGTCCACTTGGATAAAGCACAAGTAGGTACCAGATGTCCTTACATGATCCCTCCTCCCAGACTATACCTTCTCTGACATTCCTTGAGCTAGTTATTCTTTCCTGGCTTAAAAGGAAGGCAGGAAAATAGCATCACTGTATTGGAAAGTTTCCCTTCCGTGGCCCTTTACATGTCAAATAGTTGTTTGCAATTTATTCTGAAGGGTCTTCAGCTTTGCTCCATTACCACAGTATTTAGTTGTTTGGGACTTGTGACAACAAATGTATTTATTTATGCTCATGAAACTTATGAAAGTTGTTGGCACAGTATCGTTAGCTGCTGTTCCAACTCTGATAAACCGTGGAAAATAAACGTCTGTGCTAAACTGAAAGGTACTTACTTTTACTCATATTACCAAAAGTGTATTAACTTTAAAATAAATAATAAATAAATTCATTGACTATTTCTCCCAAAGAAAACTACATATTAAAAATTGAGATTCAAGTAAGGGGACTGTAAACATTGGAAAACGTTTTAGGTCATTAATTTAAAAAACACAGAACTAGCTTTTAAATCTTCTTAAGAAATTTGCAACACTGTAGTTAAAACATAAATCCCCTCTCCCTTAAATAAGAAAGCCCACGCTGTTAAACTCAAATCTACTTTCTGCTCTCATAACAAGTAAGGTATTCCTCTATCACAACACATTTTATTGTGCATTATTAGCAATTTTTTGTCTGAGTCTGCCTGCAGGTAATTTGTGCCAAAATAACATATTAATAAAAGCTAATATTTATGGAGCACTTAATTTATTCTCGACTATACTTAAACCACTTTACATGGGTTTTCTTATTAAATCATAATACAGTGCTGTGAGGTTGGTTACTATTATTAACCCACTTTACAGAAGAAGAGACTGAGGCACAGAGAGTCTGAGTGACTTTTGCAAGGTTTAATAGCTAGGAAACCATGGAGCCAGGGGTCCAACCTGCTAGATTCATTCCAGAGCTTTCACTCTCAGCAAGCTCTGTTGAGCAAGCAAAGGTGGGTGACCGGGCAGCACACACTCCAACTCATGGACTGTATTTACAGGGGGAAACTCATGGAGACAGCAGAAGCAACAGGGGTACCTGTTTGCTCATTGCATTCTGTGGTCATGCCCTGCAATCCAGCAAGGCCAGAGTTAGACCCATTTCGGTGATCCTGGTACTGGCTGTGGAGATTTTGCTATATTTTCTGTTTATTAAAATGAAAGTTTATTATGTACCACTGTGCTAAAATAATCTATTCTTTATGACTTTAGAATTGAAATTGCAGGGGAAGGAGAACAACAGTAGGGAAAAGTGGAACCGAACTAATTCTGTCTTTATTCACAGAAGGGAGTCAATAGCAGAGGTCTAGGGAAATTAATAGTAAAAGAGGAAGAGGTCAGGATGTTAATACAATGAAGCTGATTATAATTTGCTTTTGGCAAATATATAAGTATTATTTTAAAGGGTGTATGTGGTAGTTGTATTGTGAAGAAACGTGTTCTTAAATCATCTTTAAACAAAAAGCTGCAAAAATCCTGGTCATCAACTGCAAATGAGCTTCATGGCCCAGTGAAATCACAGCTGATGTAGGAGTCAAAACACAGTCTGCTCCTTTGCAAATAGGTAGGTTAGGACTTTTAAAGTAGGAAACAGGTCAATCTAGCTCTACTTTATGGTGATTGCATTTGTCTATTTCAGGATTTCTTTTCTCTCTACACACACATATACACACATCTACCTACATATCTATGCTCCCTCTCTCAGTTGCACAGAATTTTATTCATCACAGTATTTGTTTCATGGCATAATCTCATTATTATTCCACACAAACCCTGCTTTCTTTTTTTCTTTGATTCCCTATCTAAAAGTGTGGAGCAATTTCAGAGGCTTCCACTTGGCCTTCCTCACTATAATAGCTCTTGCCCTACAGGCCAAGTGCTGTCTGTGCCAGTTGTGCCAACTAATAGGTGTGTTCCAACTAATTAGACATTTGAGGTCTCGGGAAGTGAATACTGGCTGGGTCCGTGCACCCAGTGGACCCACTGTGACCTGAACCTGGTCCAGAGCTTCATTCATTGCCTGGCTCTTCTGTATCCTCATACTAATGTGGAACCATGATGCCATCTCCAGGTGTCAGTGTCATTTCAGACCCTGTGTCCAAGGGTCCTCTCTATGTTTGGGTGTCATAGCCTGCTTTTTTTAGTTGCTTTAAATAATGTAATAAGCACCCATGAAACTACCAAAAATAAAAGCCAGGGCCAGGATAATAACCCGTATCGATCATGGTGCTCCCTCAACCACACTTTGTATCTGGATTCTACATTTTTCTGGCTTTTTTTAGATGGTTGTATTACACCTATAGATATTTCACTTATTATTGTTAATTATTATTTCAGTTTTTAAAATTTTACAAAAAAATTTTGATCTGTGTGGAGCTTTTATTATAATGAAATGGTTCATCTATATAGTTGCATGTTGTTCTAGTTCATTCTTTAGAATAGGATATAATATTCCATTATGTGGCTTTATCTTAGTGTGTTTATCTACTTTCTCACTGATGGGCATCGTTTTCTGGTGCTTCCTGTTGTGAGTAGTGGTCAGTATACTTGCAGACAAACATACGCTGATTTTCCGGAGGGATATCTACCTCTCTTTTTGATCCCTTCATTTCCCAAAGGGTGACTCATTCACATTTCCACTAGGATTGATGTCTGTGTAGGCAGCTTAGGTCACAAGGCTTAGCATGCTGAGCCTTGTTTCCACCTACTGTTGTTTGATGCCTGATTGGGGAACAAAGAGCCTGACACTCTGCAGTTAGGGTGCCTCCCCCCTCATCCCAGGCCTGTGTGCTGCCTTTCAGAGAAGCATCTGCTGAGCGATCAGTGAGCCCACTCTGGCTCACAGGGCTAGACTCCCATCTTCTAAATTACTCCTTAGGTCTTTTCCTCGAGGCTTTGAGCTCATGATACAGATTAAGAAATCATACAGGAGAAGCAAAGATACTGCAAACATTTCCATATCTTGTTAGTTTTTGTTTTGCACATGTTACAATTTATTTATATTTTCCCAAAGCATTAAGCATGACCTACTCTTTTTTTTTTAATTGAGGTATATACTTCACTTAGAATATTAAATTAGTTTCAGGTATACAGCATAGTGATTCAATATTTTTATAGGTTATACTCCACTTAAAGTTATTGCAAAATAATGGCTATATTTCCCTGTGCTCTACAATATATCCTTGTTGCTTATCTATTTTATACATAGTAGTTTGTGTACCATACACCTATCTTGCCCCTGCCACTTTCCCTCTCTCCACTGATATTCACTGGTTTGTTTTCTATATCTGTGAGTCTGCTTCTGTTTTGCATATACATTCATTTGTTTTATTTTTTAGATTCCACATATAAGTGATAACATACAATATTTGTCTTTCTCTGACTAATTTCAGAAAGCATAATTCTCTCTATTTCCATCCATGTTGTTGCGAATGGTAAATTTTCATTTTTTATGGCTGAGTAATATTCCATTATATCTTCTTTATCCATTGTATGTTGATGGACACTTGGGTTGTTTCCGTATCTTGGCTTTTGAAGCATCACCTCATCTGAAGCATAGCATTTTCCTGGCAACAGCCTTCAATATTCAGTCTCATTTTTAAGGTATATTAATAGAAGGGATGGAGCCTATAATAGCCCAAACGCCTCCTTGAGAACAGGATTAAATTCTGGGCAAGGCCAGCACACTGGCAAAGATTGCTGAAGCTCATCTTCCTAAGTTAACCTGATCTTAGTCCCCAGCCTCCTTCATCCCAGTTCCCCATACCCTCTCTCCTGGAAAGTTATTAATTTTATAACACAGGGACAATAATGGAAACTTTATTTAAATGGAACTACTAGCTCTGAGAATCAAAGCCTGGCTCAACTTGCCATTGCTTCCTGTGTGTGCTAAGCAAAAATGACATCCAGCAAGTTCCCTGTGTTTTCATCTCTCTCTCTCTCTTTCTCCCCGCCCCCCCATAGAAGGTAGACAGTGACTTGTAATCAAATGAATTGATAGTAAAAGTTCTTTGCACTAAGGAATCTGCTTTTCATGGTGCATTTATCTTGAGAGGCAGAGCCTTGAGTGGCTTAGAAATTTTTTGCATATATATTAAGAGTTAAAATCTAAAATGGAAATCTGAAGCATTTATGCTTTCATAACCATTTGGGAAGGGCATATGGGCCAGGTTAGCAGTGGGGTTTTCAATTTTGACTTTAGAAGCCCGCCATGTGTCTCATGAATGGAAATGTCACATCCAAGAATGTGAGGCCAGCAGGCAAGAATGATAGGAAGTCCAGAGGAGCAGCCAAACAGCAGCCTGGGGCTGACATTTGAGGCAAAATCAGCACATATCACTTTCTAGGGTATTTATCAGAAGTTGCCAGTCTAAACTCTTTCAGCTTCTTCCCACAAATGACTTCTGCTATTAAAATGCATGCATTAAGTAACTTGGGCACTACTTTGGCAGTCTTAGGCAACTCACAGCAATATTTCATACTGAGTTACTGAAGTGACATCTCTCCCTTAATTTAAACCTAAATGAAATGGTTTTCATGGAAAGTTGCACACATAGTTTTCCACGAAAGCCTGAAGGAGAAAGAGTTCTTTATTTACGGCATTATGGGTAGCATCATCATTACAGACATGAAGTCTGTGAAAAATACATATTCCAAAAGAAAATTATTTAACAAAAAGATATTCTTTAGCTTGTGATCTAGGTTTTGAATCAAAATTAGAAATATTCAGGTCACATTTTAACTTTTTTTTAATGTGATTTTTTTAACATCTTTATTGGAGTATAATTGCTTTACAATTTAACTTTCTTTTACAAGAAATTTATTTTTTGAAGTTTTCATTCCAAGAACAAGAGGAAAATTGTAGAGGGAAATGACAATTTAAGTTTCAAGTACAATTCAGGAAATAAATGTGGAGAGAGAAGAGAGCATAGGAGCAAATAGTACAAGATTTGGGGCCCAAATGTCAGGGTCTCTGCTTCAGCAGCATGTGGGGACTGTGTGATCTCAAGCAAATTAATGCCTTTATCTTTACAGTAGAGATAATAATGGTCTTTTCTATATAAGGTTTTTATGAGTATTATATAAGATAAAGAAAGCATTTGGCCTTTTTTAGGTCTTTGTTAAAGATGGCAGGGATATATAGCATAGACAATTTAATTATAAAAGATTCAATAAACCATGTGATTTGAGATCTTAAAAAAATAATTGTAAAAGAGTTCTAATATAACGTTTCAGTTATTACTTGTAGTACAGTTTCCTATAAATAAACTCTTTTAATCTTAAACAAAACAAAACAAAATTGACCTACTGGAGCATATATTTGCCTACTCTGACCAAAGTATTAACAAACAATGAAATGGACTCAAACCCATCATCATGATGAAGGAACATGGAACTGGGGATTTAAGATTATCCATTAATTCCTGACGTCTCACCCTGTTTTTACTCCTCTAGCCCCAGTTTCACTCAAATTACAGAAATGGGTATTTGAGACCCAGGGGACTTTTATTTATTTAGCATAACACAATGGTCAGGAAATTGTCTTTTAGTGGATTCAGGGAAATTTTCCCAAATGGTGGAACCAGTGTTTCCCCAGTGCCATTGTATATTTAAATCTCTTTTTAAAAAAATATGAAAAAAAGCATGGTAAAGTAATTTACATGATTCTTGCAGTTCACTTTCTGCTGAAGATCACTGGAAAAATTGAGAGCCTGCAAAAAACCGTTCTCAGAGATGCAAAAGTAGGTGTGTGTTAGTGATAGAAAAATCTATTCTACCCTGGAATGAAAGGATCAGGTGAACATTTTGAACTTTGACATTAGAAAAAAAAAGATATAAACTCAAATATACTCCCTCATTTATTCATTTTACTAAGTCATTGCTGTTTTATAGTAGAAATGTAAAGGCAATAATGCAGGCCAAAATAAACAAAATAAAATGCTGGTTTTACAATATGCTCGATATGTAAATTTAGCTTCTACTGAAAGAGAGAGAGAGAGAGAGAGAGAGAGAGAGGGAGAGGGAGGGAAAGAAAAGCTATCTCACAAATTACCATGGCTCAGTGCCTGAAGGAAATTAGTCTACTCTAAAGAAATGTCCTGTGTAGTCAGGTAAAAATGTAACAAAATTTGAAATATAATACCTTGATCCATGACTGCATTTTTTACAAGTGTTGTCAGTTACTGACCTTGTGTATACTACATTCACCACCTAGGCATGGAAAAATGTATGAAGGACTGGTGAAAATTTTTAGGAGCTGCTAATTAATTTTAGAGCTTCCATTTTAGTCAAGATATAAATAAACAAAGCTGTGATAATGCTTAAGCTGTGTTTCTTTCATAGTCCCAAATTAGGAATCTCTCTTTTTATTAAATATAATCCTTTCATATTTCAGTGTAAAGTGTTTCTCATCTATACTCTGCCTTTGCTAGATTTTAGTACAATTAATTATATTTAAGGATAATATAAATGATTTTGAAAATTTTAACTATAGTCTCCTGCTGTATTGGTCAAAAGGTCAAGTAAGTTGTTTCTCCAAGTACCTGTTGTTTTACTTACTTCCAGAAGACAACTATTTTAAGCAGCTCTTATTTCAAGGACACAGAATTTAAAATAAACAAACAAATGAATAAATTTAGTTATAGTATGTGCAAGTTTCTTTCAGTGTCATCATATGGATATTATATGAGTTACTGTGTTTTCTGTGTAAGCTTTGGTTTTCCTGATGGACGGTGGTTTCATATTTCACATGTCAACATGTCTTTTTCAGTTTAACTATGAAAGCTGTCTGAGGTATATTTTTGTCTCAGTCCAGCAGCAGTGCACATAGGACAAATGCAGGGCAAAGTTGCGGGTTTGTACAGTCTAGCGTGGCTGAATTCTGGTGATTGGCAGAAGACAATTTGGGCAATGTTTACTAACAGCTGTACACCATCATACTAAATTTAGTACGGCTTGATTTAACTAGCTGTAGCTGATGCTAATCTGAAGCATAAACATATTTTTCAGCTTTAGGTTTCAACTTCCAAATTCTTGGAAATGCTACCAGGAGTATGTGACTATAAATCAAAATTTCCCTTCTCTAATTTGTGATAGAATATCATAAGAGTTCATATCACATAGAAGTAAACAGCTTTTCATTTTGTTCTTATATGTATTAGGGATTATGGTGAGGACTTTCTTATCCAGCAAAATCAGTACTATTTGCTAGTTAATAAAAAATGAAAAGAGAAGATAATAAAAGTGATACATCCTTTAACATTTCAGTTTAACGTAAAACTTTGTGTTGACCTTCGTTTTCCAATCTTCTGTTACAGGGAGTGGGCCTTCTTTTTGAGAGTGGTTTCCCAAATGACCTCAGGAACTTTCATTGTCTCATAAACCTCCCCCAAATGCTTATGATTTCCAGTTTCATTTCTTTAAATTAAAGCAAACTCAAGGCACTCTTGAGTGCAGAGTCCTTCTAGATCACGGGTCGACAAACTTTTTCTGTAAAGGGCCAGATAATAAATATTTTTGGAGATGGAAGTCACCTTTTATTGCTGATATGCAACTCTACCACCCTAATGCAAAAGCAGCCATAGACATTAAATACATAAATGAATGAGTGTGGCTGTGTTTTAATAAAATTTTCATTACAAAGACAGGCAATAAGCTGCAGTTTGCCAACCCCTGTTCTTGATTATCATGGTTATCACTATTCTTGCCCTATTTCAAATTGTCTTCCCTTTACCTAATTTTATAGCTATTTTCTTAGTGACTGGTTAGATGATTTTAGGTGGGTCATGGACAAACAAATTTTATTTTAATAGTTATAATCCATTAAAATGTCTTAAGGAAAAAAACATAACTAATACATCAAAACTATGTGTTTATGAATGCTATTCCTGAAAGTATTATTCATTATAACAAAGTTCAAATTAAAATTTTTTGTAAAGACTTTATTTTTTAGAGCGGTTTTAGGCTCATAGCAAAATTGAGAAGAAAGTATAGAGATTTCTCCTATAGTCCTTGACTTAGCACTGGAGAGCCTCCCCCGTTATCAACATCCCCCACCAGAGTGGTACCTTTGTTACATTGATGAACGTATATGGATGCATCATAATCACCGAAAGCCTGTAGTTTACCTTAGGGTTCACTCTTGGTATTGCACATTGGATTTGGACAAATGAAAACTGACATGTATCCATCATTACAGTATCATAAAGACTATTTTCAGTGCCCTAAAAATCCTCTTATTTAAATTTTTTAAATGAGTATGCATATAGAAATATATTAAGTAAAAATTAATATAAGTGATTCAAGGATATAGCAGTTGGTATGGAGATGTGATTTTTAATGACTAGAATTTTAGAAATGACATTGTAAGATTTATTATTACCATCATTATAGTTATTGTTATTATTATCACAAAGCTGTTTTACTTCTGAAAATGGGTTCTCCAAACTGAAACTCAGGGTCACCATTATGTTTGCCAGAGAGTTCCAAAAGGAAAGGAATGGGCTGCTAATAAGATCATAAAAAATTTAGCTCTGTTACCTTTCTTTCTAGGTCTATCTTTCTTATCTCCAATTGTTGTCTCCTCTTCTTCCCACCCTTTCGTATAGTATTGCTCTTTTTCTATTCTTCTCTGCTGTCACCTAGACTGTAATTAGAAACCTGGTCATTCCTGAAATTAGAAGAAAATTTCTGTTGACATCATTAACATCATTCCAGGTCATTCTACTCTTAAGCATCTACCTGTATGTGGTCTATGAATCAATGCAGCACTCAAAAAGAAGGGATGTGTATGCTACTGCAGTTAGTATTTTATTTTTAAAATAAAAATTTTCAAACAAAAATATGAGCAAACTTTTTCTAAAACTACTGCTATATACTTATACATAAATAGGTTCTGTTTTAACATGAAGGCATATAAGAAAATGCTTTCCATAATGTTGGGAAAAAATATCAAAGGTTCCTTTCTTGTTTTGCTGGGTTCTAAGCACAACAAATTGGAAGCCATTGAAGATATTTTGTAATAGAAAACATTTGAAGTTTGCTAAAAATTTCTCATCTAATACTTTAGTAAATCCATATTGTGAATGTTTAGTTGTTGGCTTAGAAAATTAATTCTTCATAACAAACTCATAGAATACAGCTAATCACCAATTAGATTATCATAACTTTTCCTACCACATGGAATATTTTTCCCTTAATTTACCATATGATAGAAAAAATATTTTTTATAGTTAACTAACAAAAACAGGAAGTATAGCATTCTGGCATTTGTTTGAAACTTGATTTTACATTAAAAATATTCCCTATAGCTTCAAGATAGAAGATTGTTCATGTTGATGTTTCTTTTTCCAAAAAGTATGATGTTGCATTTTATATAAATCCTGTGTACTAGTGTGGACACTATTTGTAGTGACTAGTTAATCGGGTATTAATATTTCTATCTGGAATCAAGAAAGTATGTGGATCTCATGGTAAAATATATTCTAGGACATGCTCCTCTTTAAACACTTAATTAAAATTTGATTGTGTTTTTCTTTTAGGAATATTGCTATATTATATGTAACTACTGTCTTTGTCATTTGCATAACTTGTGAACAGTGGAGTGAGATGAGGGAGAAAAGAAAGGGGAAGATTGTTCTGCCTTCATTGGTTCATCCCTCACCTCTGGGCTGTGTAAAAAGAGAGAATCCTTAAAGAAGTTGAAGGGTAGTGAGGATCTTTTTTGGAAAGTGTTGCCCATGAACTAGAGTGTAGGAAGGGGAACAAAAGAAGTGGAGCCCAACCCAGATCTGAAGAGTCTCTGCTCTGCATTTCCAGAGTTTGAAAGGCAAAAGATACATGAGTTTCCCACCTCCCAAGTGAGGACCCCACAGAAAGGAGATGGGTTGGGTGTTCTTGAAAAGAGCTCTTGCCACATGGATTCCTGTAGGGTGGGTGATCCTAGCCTGGGGATAAACTGTCAGAAAACTGGGGCTGATGAGAGACTTACAAGTGGTCAGATAGAGGAGGTATCCCTGGGCTCAGCGGTGAGAAGTGAGAGACCTCAGCATTGAGAGGTTTCCCAAAATATCAGTAAAAGTATTAGGCTTTGTAGCCACCATGCCCAGAAGGCACTGATGCCAGAATCATTCATTCAGAAAAATATTTATTGAGTTCCTAGCACACTACTAGACCCTGGGGAAAGAGTAGTGAACAAGCAGATAAAAATCCTTTCTCTCATGCAGGTTACATTGTAAAAACAAGGGACAAACAGTAAACAAGTAAAAATCTACACCATGTCTGTCAGATGTGAAAAAGCCATCAGAAAATCAAAGCTGGGTGAGAATGAGGGTGTGAAGGAGGTGAGGGGAAAACCATGGCTGTGTGGGGAGGTGGATGCCTGACAGGGACCAGCAAGTGCAGTGGCTCTGAAGCAGGGGCATGCCTGAGGGATGGAGAGAATGTTAAAGAGGCCAGTGTGACTGGAGCACAGGGGTAAGGAGGACCGTAACTAGGAAGTGACAGGTTTAGAGATGCAGTCTGGTGCCAGATTTTGTGGGGCTTTGCAGGCCCAGGTAAGTACTTTGGACTTTAGTTTGAGTTCTCAAAATGAGAGTCAATGGAGAGTTCTGAGCAGCGGAGTGAAATATTCTGACCTCCATTTAAAAAGATTTGCTCTGGCTGCTGGGTGGTTAAAAAGATGATAAGGGAACATGTGGATGCAGGGAGAGCAATTAAAAAGCTATTGCAGTAGTGTGAGTTTTGATGATAGCTTAGACCAGGAGTTTATTGGTAAACGTGATGAGAAATGGTTGAATTTCATGTATTTTGAAGGTTGAACCAACAGAATTTGTTGAGGGTCGCTTGTGAGCTGGGGAAACAAAAGAATTGAGTAGTTCCAAGGTTTTCGGAAGGGAGGTCACACAGTTCCCATTAACTGAGATGGAGAACATCTGTGGGGGGTACATAGTTGGTTGGGGGGGTAGATACCATGACCTCAGCTTTAGATGGTTAATTTGAGACACCTATTAGACATTCAGGTAGACATTTGTAGTTGCACATATGGGTTAAGGTCCAGAGCAAGGTCAAGGCTCACAATATAAATTTGGGAGTCTTCAGCTTGTAGCTGATGTTTAAAGCCACGAGAATAGATAGATCATAAAGGGAGCATTTTGATAGAGAAGAATCCAAGGGCTGAGCCCTAGAACATTTCAACACTTAGAGGTCCAGGAGATGAGAAAGAACCAGCAAAGGAGACTGAGAAGGAAAAATCTGTGAGATAACATCTCCACCAACCAAGTAAGATCTTTGTTACCAGTACCTGTCCTCTCTCCTCCCCACTACAGCACTGAAAGAACTCATAATAGCTGCTGTCTTGGGAGGGAGGAATAGGAAAATAGAAGGAAAAAAGACAACCACATCTCCACTGCTGAAGGCTTCTAAGCTTCCGCAGGCTCAAACTGGGAAGGAGGAAAAGCTTTAACTGGATGAGAAATTAGAACTATGTGGTTTGTTGCATTTGAGCAGACATTTTGTTCATCTAAAAAGGGTAGGAAAACCTAAGGGAGCTGCCTGAAATTTCCTAGGATCAAGAAAGAACTGGTCAAAAGAAAATGTGCAAAATGGCAGTGGGAGAAATAAAAAGTTACTTTCTGCTTGCACCCTTATGGTTTCAAATACTCATTACCACATATTTTCTCAGTTTATTTGAAAACATTTCAACTTCATGACTTATAGTTGTAAGTCTACAGGCAAACATTTAACTTTTGCATAAATCATCAGACAGATCCTGTGAGTAATTTAAAGAAAAGTGAATTTCAAACATGAAGGTCTTTCAGAATCTCAGTGAAGACCCCTGAGGTGCTTCAGTGTCCTTGAGAATTGTCCAGATTACTTCCTGTGGATAAGCAACAATTCTGTCTTGTACTGTAAAGCAGTCATTCAATATGTTGTGCAAATGTGTCTGTGCTCTGTCAGCCCAGAGTGTGACCCCAGTGAGGTCCAATCAGTCCTGGTGAGTTTTCCCAGTCAGCCATTTTGAATTTGCCACTTTGCACACAGAATGCTAGTGGATGAGTTGTTGGATTTATGCAACTCCATCACCTCCTTGAGCAAATCAAATTGTGTGCTTTACAGGCTGAGTGAGCCTTAGGAGTGACCCCTGCATACTTACACCTACACAATCCAATCTGTGCACAAACACAGATATGTCTGTGCAGTTCAGTGTATGTACAGTTACATATTGAATTTAAACTGGATATATATGAATGAAATCTATCAGGGGAATAAGGAGATCAGCCAAACCCAGGAAAATACAACTGTAACAATTCAAAGATTAACTTTTTTTATAAGAATTGCATATAGTATGTGTCTTAGTAACTGGGCATACCATTTTTGTTGAATTTATTTCCTTTTATGGCGATAAGTATGAAAAGCACAGAGGCTAATGAATATTTATATAATAATTCTATAATGGAAGGTAGGACACATTTTCACTTAATGCCATTTATTTAGAAAATACAAAATAAATGCCTTGATGCATCATCAAATTATTGATGAAAGATCAAGATTTCTTAAATTAAGATTCCTACTACATTATGCCAAAATACATTTAAAAATCCCAAGGGTTTTATGATTATGTCTTAATGTACTGATGTTTAAAAGGAAAAATGGGAACAGAAAATATTAAATGCTTGCATCTTTGCCAAGTCCAAATGGTTATACTGAATTTAACTTTGGAATTTCCTGACTTTTATGTTGTTAAAATTGTAGGTTTTACTCAACATTAAAAGAGCCTTTCAATTTAATTTTTCTATATTAAAATTTTTAAGATAATTATGGAGGGCAGAGAAAATTGGAAGAAAGAAAGATTTTAGAAGACATGGTTTAAACAGTTCATCACTCAATTGTTAGAAATATTCTTTTACAGAAGCTCAGTGTCATCCTTTTAAGCCTTTAGTATTTTGCAGCCTGTAAATAATTTGGTCTTATTTGTCTTGGACTAACAAAAGGTAACAAAATATTGCCACCCTGAGTAAATAAAAAAAAAAAGAAAAAAGAAAAAATAGGAAGAAAAGGAAAAACCACGGCTGGTAAATAGCTACACTTCCCAAGAGATATCATTTGGGGATGCAGACCAAAAATTTAAACTCATATTGTTTGACTATGTTATCAGAAATTTTCATGTATTTTGAAATACAAATAGCTCTCCAATTGTTGTTGCAGTCTTAAAAACACTATGATAGAATTGCCTCTTGCTGTCATTACTTCATGCCTGAGTTACTCCAAATTAGTATTTAGAAAGATGCACTCTTGGTTTCAGGCCAAAAAGGAACCATGCATTACATTGCTACAGTCGTAGAAGAAAATGCTATTATTTTGCCTAAGCGGACAAAAAACCTTTTAATTTAAAAGGTTCCTTTACTGCCTATTAATGTTATTACAGAGTATTTTAAATATACTTCCCTATAACTAGAGGAAAAGGGACAAAGAAGGTATATATAATCATACTATAGTAAAACCCTGAAATAACACAAAAATATTGATATTACGTAGTAGATAACAAGCTTTAATCCTCCATACATTGGATGTATAGTGGATCGTGGTGTTTTCCATGATCCTAAAAAAATATCCTTTCCTTTCCGTCTTTCCCTTGAGCCACTGCCCTCTCTTTTTCTTCCTTTCACATCACACTTAGGGATTATCTACAGTCATTCTTTGTTTCTTCTGACTTACTTTAGAACCCATTGTAACCTAGAGAATATCCCTACCAGTCAAGTGAAACTAATTTCAGCCAGCTCACTAGGTGGACTTTCCCCATTCCTTATGTTACCTGACATTCCTGCCCGCCACCCCCGCCAAAAAAAAACCCCAACAACAACATCTATACGCAGTTGGCTCCCAGAAACGGAACCCGGATCTCTCCCGAGCTTCCCACCTTTGTATGCAGCTGCGTACCAGACATGTATGCTTTGGATGCCCCCCAGTTATCTCAAACTCTCTGTACCTTTACCAGCATTTCTCAAGTCCCTTGTCTCAGTGATTGGCCCAACTATCCACTTTCTAGCCCAAGGCACAAATCTGGATAGCACTCTTAATACCTCTCTTTCCTGATACAACCATTTTATCACCAAGAATTTGGATGGATTCCACATCTTAAATATATTTTGAATCCATCCGCTTCACTCTGCCTTTATCACCATGGTCTCTTTTCTGGATTACTGAGACAGCTTTCTTTGAGGTCTCCCTATCTCCTACTTGTTCTTCTCAATCTTTTTTCCACATTGCAGCCACGATGGTTTTTCTAGAACACAGATTTGGTCATATCCCTCCTTAGTCTCCTGTTCTCGAGACAGAGTTTCTGCATGTCATCCTCTGCTTACATCTCTAGGCTTGTTTCTTTCTATGCAATCTGTGATTCAGACACATTAACTTTTACTTGTTCTTCAAGTCATGCTCTTTGTTGCCTGTCTTTGTGCCCTCTTCTCTCTGCTTGGATAACAATACTCTGTTTCATTTTTGTAGCCTGTTTTAGATCTATTTGCCTGTTATGTTTCAGTTTAACTGTCACTTTCCTGTGTAAGTCTCTCCTGACCCGTTTCTCCTCTGCATTCCCTTGTCACCCTGCACTACTCCTGCTTTAGTATTTATCACAACATATTGTCATTAGGGATAATTCTGATCTCCTGCCCATCACAGCCAGCTTCTGGGGAAGGAGTCCAGCAAACCCCTGGTTTCAGCTGTAGTTACAGCTTAGCAATTCTATTTCTGGTCCAAGGAAATTTTCATCTTGTATTTTGAAACCAGCTGGCTCTTTTTGTTTTGTCTTTTTTGTATATTATCCGTCATTGTTCCGTGTTTGGAGCAGAAGGGGAGTACCAACAAATCCTGACTAGAAGTTAAAGTCTGCATGATTAAGCTGTCCAGGTGATTCTTATGCACATTAAAGTTTTGTAACATCTGTGCTCTATTTTATTCTATAGACTGAAGCTATTTGACATGAACTTATTCAACCTCAGATTCCCTTTATTACTATATCCTCATTTTCCATTTTCTCTGCCTTTGATGAAGTGTCTTCCCATCTTTCCAGAGTAGAATGTTCTAGCTCCATGCTTAATTCCATCACCTTTCTAGACTCCTTTTAACTCTTGCTATTAATAAATTCATTTTCTAGCTTGCATCTCTTCTCTTTCCTAACTCTTACCCTTTTTTTTTTTTTTTTTTTTTGTGGTACGCGGGCCTCTCACCGTTGTGGCCTCTCCCGCTGCGGAGCACAGGCTCTGGACGCACAGGCTCAGCGGCCATGGCTCACCGGCCCAGCCGCTCCGCGGCATGTGGGATCCTCCAGGACCGGGGCACGAACCCGTGTCCCCTGCATCGGCAGGCGGACTCTCAACCACCGCGCCACCAGGGAAACCCCTGACTCTTACTCTTTACCTACAATCAAGGCCATCCTAAACCACATTAACACAAAAGCTCTCTCCTCCATCTCTTTGGTCACATCTCACTATACCATTTTTTTCTGACTTTCTTCACTACAGTCGCCTAAAAGCTTAGTTTGTACCAGCAATCTTAAGTTCCTTAGCACCTGTTTCTTATCCTTTCATAAAATTACCTTTATTCTCTTGAATCCCTCATAGCATTCGCTATTCTTGATTACCCTGTTTCTTCTTAAATATAATTCCTTGGTGTATTAGTTTCCTATCGCTGCTGTAACATATTGCTACAAACATAGTGGCTTAAAACAACACGGATTTATTATCTTACATTCTGGAGATCAGAAGTTTAAAATGGATCTCACTGGGCTGAAATCAAGGTGGTGACAGGACTGCATTTCTTCTGGAGTTCCTAGAGGGGAATCCATTGTCTTGACTTTTCCAGCTTCTGGAAGCTGACTTCATACCTTGGCTAGTGGCCTCCATTCTCTTTAAATCTAGCAGTGTGACATCTTCAAACCTCTCACTGAATCTGACATTTCTGCCACCCTCTTCTGTTCAAATGGACCTTTGATTATGTTGCAGCCAGGACGAGATAATCCACAGTCCTCTCCCCATTGCAGGACCAATCAATGAATAATCTTAATTCCCCTTTGTCATGTAAACTAACATATTCACAGGTCTCCAGGATTGGGGCTCTGATGTCATTGGTGGGCTATTATTCTACCTACCACACTTGACTTGATTAAAATTAAATAGCCTTTCAATAATTCTGGTGACCTTTTTACTTTTTATTTATTCTCGCTTGATTTTCTTCCTTCAAGTGAATATACCTCCTTTGTAACTATCTTTAACACCCTCTCTTATGTTCCCTTCTCTTTATATTCTCATCTCACTGATTATATTCACATTGATGGTTTCAACTGTCTTTATCCATAGATAGATGCCAATAACTGTCTAAAGATTTAGCCTGAATTTTCAGCTGCTTTCTACATATTATTAGCTTGAAATGTTAATGCTGAAACCATCAACTTTGCCAAAAATATAGTTTCTTTACTTCACTAACTTTATTAATATTAGCTCAGTAATGAAGCCTTATTGTTCCTTTCCCATACGCTCGCTTTGATTTCAGGATCTATATTCATTTCATTTATTCTTTCTTTATTTTAAACATTTTTATTGGAGTATAATTGCTTACAATGGTGTGTTAGTTTCTGCTTTATAACAAAGTGAACCAGCTATACATATACATACATACCCATATCTCCTGCCTCTTACGTCTCCCTCCCACCTTCCCTATCCCACCCCCATAGGTGGTCACAAAGCACCGAGCTGATCCCCCTGTGCTATGCGGCTGCTTCCCACTAGTTATCTATTTTACATATGGTAGTGTATATAAGTACATGCCACTCTCTCACTTCGTACCAGCTTACACTTCCCCCTCCCGTGTCCTCAAGTCCGTCTGTACGTTTGTGTCTTTATTCCTGTCCTGCCCCTAGGTTCTTCAAAACCATTTTTTTTTCTTTTTTAGATTCCATATATATTTGTTAGCATATGGTATTTGTTTTTCTCTTTCTGACTTACTTCATTCCGTATGACAGACTCTAGGTCCATCCACCTCACTACAAATAACTCAATTTCATTTCTTTTTTTGGCTGAGTAATATTCCATTGTATATATGTGCCACATCTTCTTTATCCATTCATCTGTCCATGGACACATAGGTTGCTTCCATGTCCTGGCTATTGTAAATAGAGCTGCAATGAACATTGTGGTACATGACTCTTTTTGAATTATGGTTTTCTCAGGGTATATGCTCAGTAGTGGGATTGCGGGGTCATATGGTAGTTCTATTTTTAGTTTTTTAAAGAAGTTCTGTACTGTTCTCCATAGCGGCTGTATCAATTTACATTCCCACCAACAGTGCAAGAGGGTTCCCTTTTCTCCACACCCTCTCCAGCATTTATTGTTTCTATATTTTTTGATGATGGCCATTCTGACTGGTGTGAGATGATATCTCATTGTAGTTTTGATTTGCATTTCTCTAATGATTAGTGATTTTGAGCATCCTTTCATGTGTTTGTTGGCAATCTATATATCTTCTTTGGAGAAATGTCTATTTAGGCCTTCTGCCCATTTTTAGATTGGGTTGTTTGTTTTTTTGATATTGAGCTGCATGACCTGCTTGTATATTTTGGAGATTAATCCTTTGTCAGTTGCTTTGTTTGCAGATATTTTCTCCCAGTCTGAGGGTTGTCTTTTGGTCTTGTTTATGGTTTCCTTTGCTGTGCAAAAGCTTTGAAGTTTCATTAGGCCCCATTTGTTTATTTTTGTTTTTATTTCCATTACTCTAGGAGTTGGGTCAAAAAAGATCTTGCTGTGATTTATGTCTGCCTAGGTTTTCCTCTAAGAGTTTTACAGTGTCTGGCCTTACATTTAGGTCTTTATTCATTTTAAGTTTATTTTTGTGTATGGTGTTAAGGAGTGATCTAATCTCATACTTTTACATGTAGCTGTCCAGTTTTCCCAGCACCACTTATTGAAGAGGCTGTCCTTTCTCCATTGTATATTCTTGCCTTCTTTATCAAAAATAAAGTGATCATATGTGCATGGGTTTATCTCTGGGGTTTCTATCCTGTTCCATTGATCTATATTTCTGTTTTTGTGACAGTACCATACTGTTTTGATTACTGTACCTTTGTAGTATAGTCTAAAGTCAGGGAGCCTGATTCCTCCAGCTCATTTTTGTTTCTCAAGATTGCTTTGTCTCTTTGGGATCTTTTGTGTTTCCATACAAATTGTGAAATTTTTTGTTCTAGTCTGTGAAAAATATCATCGGTAGTTTGATAGAGATTGCACTGAATCTGTAGATTGCTTTGGGTAGTATAGTCATTTTCAAAATGTTGATTCTTCCAATCCAAGAACATGGTGTATCTCTCCATCTGTCTGTGTCATCTTTAATTTGTTTCATCAGTGTCTTATAGTTTTCTGCATACAGGTCTTTTGTCCTCTTAGGTTGATTCCTAGGTATTTTATTCTTTTTGTTGCAATAGTAAATGGGAGTGTTTCTTTAATATCTCTTTCGGATTTTTCATCATTAGTGTATAGGAATTCAAGAGATTTCTGTTCATTAATTTTGTATCCTGCTACTTTACCAAATTCTTTGATTAGCTCTAGTAGTTTTTTGGTAGCATCTTTAGGATTGTCTATGTATAGTATCATGTCATCTGCAAACAGTGACAGCTTTAACTCTTCTTTTCCGATTTGGATTCCTTTTTCTTCTCTGATTGCTGTGGCTAAAACTTCCAAAACTCTGTTGAATAATAGTGGTGAGAGTGGACAGCCTTATCTTTGTCCTGATCTTAATGGAAATGGTTTCAGTTTTTCACCTTTGAGAACAGTGTTGGCTGCGGGTTTGTCATATATGGCCTTTATTATGTTGAGGTAAGTTCCCTCTATGCCTACTTTCTAGAGGTTTTTTATCATAAATGGGTGTTGAATTTTGTTGAAAGCTTTTTCTCCATCTATTGGGGATATCATATGGTTTTTCTCCTTCAATTTGTTAACATGGTGTATCACATTGATAGATTTGCATATATTGAAGAATCCTTGCATTCCTGGGATTAACCCCCTTGATCATGGTGTATGATCATTTTAATGTGCTGTTGGATTCTGTTTGCTAGTATTTTGTTGAGGATTTTTGCATCTATGTTCATCAATGATATTGGCCTGTACTTTTCTTTCTTTGTGACATCTTTGTCTGGTTTTGGTATCAGGGTGATGGTGGCTTTGTAGAATGAGTTTGGGAGTGTTCCTCCCTCCCCTAAGTTTTTGAAGAGTTTGAGAAGGATAGTTGTTAGCTTTTCTCTAAACGTTTGATAGAATTCGCCTGTGAGCCATCTCGTCCAGGGCTTTTGTCTTTTGGAAGATTTTTAATAGCAGTTTCAATTTCAGTGCTTGTTATTGGTCTGTTTATATTTTCTATTTCTTCCTGTTTCAGTCTCGGAAGGTTGTGCTTTTCTAAGAATTTGTTCATTTCTTCCAGGTTGTCCATTTTATTGGCATAGAGTTGCTTGTAGTAATCTCTCATGATCCTTTGTATTTTTGCAGTGTCAGTTGTTACTTCTCCTTTTTCATTTCTAATTCTATTGATTTGAGTCTTCTCCCTTTTTTTCTTGATGAGTCTGGCTAATGGTTTATCAATTTTGATTATCCTCTCAAAGACCCAGCTTTTAGTTTATTGATCATTGCTATTATTTCCTTCATTTCTTTTTCATTGATTTCTCATCTGATCATTATGATTTCTTTCCTTCTGCTAACTTTGGGGTTTTTTTGTTCTTCTTTCTCCAATTGCTTTAGGTGTAAGGTTAGGTTGTTTATTTGAGAATTTTCTTGTTTCTTGAGGTAGGATTGTATTGCTAAAATTCCCTCTTAGAACTGCTTTTGCAGCATCCCATAGGTTTTGCATCGTCGTGTTTTCATTGTCATTTGTTTCTAGGTAGTTTTTTGATTTCCTCTTTGATTTCTACAGTGGTCTCTTGGTCGTGTATTGTTTAGCCTCCATGTGTTTGTATTTTTAACAGTTTTTTTCCTGTAATTGATAGCAAGTCTTATAGCATTGTGGTCAGAAAAGATACTTGATATGATTTCAATTTTCTTAAATTTACCAAGGCTTGATTTGTGACCCAAGATATGGTCTATCCTGCAGAATGTTTCATGAGAACGTGACAAGAAAGTGTATTCTGTTGTTTTGGGATGGAATGTCCTATAAATATCAATTAAGTCCATTTTGTTTAATGTGTTGTTTAAAACTTGTGTTGGCTTATTTATTTTCATTTTGGTTGATCAGTCCGCTGGTGAAAGTGGGGTGTTAAAGTCCCCTACTAGGATTGTGTTACTGTCAGTTTCCCCTTTTATGGGTATTGGCATTTGCCTTATGTACTCAGGTGCTCCTATGTTGGCTGCATAAATATTTACAATTATTATATATTCTTCTTGTTCCCTTGATCATTATGTAGTGCATTATGTATGTATCCCTTGATCATTATGTAGTGTCCTTCTTTGTCTCTTGTAATAGTCTCTATTTTAAAGTCTATTTTGTCTGATATGAGAATTGCTACTCCAGCTTTTTTTGTTTTCATTTGCATGGAATACCTTTTTCCACCCCCTCACTTTCAGTCTGTATGGGTCCCTAGGTCTGAAGTGGGCCTCTTGTAGACAGCATATATATGGGTCTTGTTTTTGTATCCATTCAGCCAGTCTGTGTCTTTTGGTTGGAGCATTTAATCCATTTACATTTAAGGTAATTATCGATATGTACGTTCCTATTACCATTTTCTTAATTGTTTTGGGTTTGTTTTTGTAGGTCTTTTCCTTCTCTTGTGTTTCCTGCCTAGAGAAATTCCTTTAGCATTTGTTGTAAAGCTGGTTTGGTGGTGCTGAATTCTGTTAGCTTTTGCTTGTCTGTAAAGGTTTTAATTTCTCCATTGAATCTGAATGAGATCCTTGCAGGGTAGAGTAATCTTGTTTATAGGTTTTTCCCTTTCATCACTTTAAGTATGTCCTGCCACTCCCTTCTGGCTTGCAGAGTTTCTGCTGAACATCAGCTGTTAACCTTATGGGTATTCCCTTGTATGTTATTTGTTGTTTTTCCCTTGCTGCTTTTAATATTTTTTTCTTTGTATTTAATTTTTGATAGCTTGATTAATATGTGTCTTGGCATGTTTCTCCTTGGTTTTATCCTGTATGGGACTCTCAGGACTCCAGGAAGCCCTGGACTTGATTGACTATTTCCTTTCCCATATTAGGGAAGTTTTCAACTGTAATCTCTTCAAATATTTTCTCAGTCCCTTTCTTTTTCTCTTCTTCTTCTGGAACCCCTATAATTTGAATGTTGGCGCGTTTAATGTTGTCCCAGAGGTCTCTGAGACTGTCCTCAGTTCTTTTCATTCTTTTTTCTTTATTCTGCTCTGCAGTAGTTATTTCCACTATTTTATCTTCCAGGTCACTTATCCGTTCTTCTGCCTCAGTTATTCTGCTGTTGATCCCATCTAGAGTATTTTTAATTTCATTTATTGTGTTGTTCATCGTTGCTTGTTTCATCTTTAGTTCTTCTAGGTCCTTGTTAAATGTTTCTTGTATTTTCTCCATTCTATTTCCAAGATTTTGGATCACCTTTACTATCATTATTCTGAATTCTTTTTCAGGTAGACTGCCTATTTCCTCTTCATTTGTTAGGTCTGGTGGCTTTTTACCTTGCTCCTTCATCTGCTGTGTGTTTCTCTGTCTTGTTTGGGGTCTCCTTTTTGCAGGCTGCAGGTTTGGAGTTCCCGTTGTTTTTGCTGTCTGCCCTTGGTGGCTATGGTTTGTTCAGTGGGTTGTGTAGACTTCCTGGTGGAGGGGACTAGTGCCTGTGTTCTGGTGGATGAGGCTGGATCTTGTCTTTCGGGTGGGTAGGGCTGTGTACGGTGGTGTGTTTTGGGGTGTCTGTGACTTTATTATGATTTTAGGCAGCCTGTCTGCTAATGGGTGGGGTTGTGTTCCTGTCTTACTAGTTGTTTGGCATAGGGTGTCCAGTACTGAAGCTTGCTGGTCGTTGAGTGGAGCTGGGTCTTTGTGTTGAGATGGAGATCTCTGGGAGAGCTTTCGCCGTTTGATATTATGTGGAGCTGGGAGGTCTCTGCTGGACCAAAGTCCTGAACTCGGCTCTCCCACCTCAGAGGCACAGGCCTGACACCCGGCTGGGGCACCAAGACCTTGTCATTCACATGGCTTTTGGGAAGTCTGAGGTCTTCTGCCAGCATTCAATAGGTGTTCTGTAGAAGTTGTTCCACATGTAGATGTATTTCTGATATATTTGTGGGGAAGAAGGTGATCTCCATGTCTTACTCCTCTGCCATCTTGAAGGTCTCCCTTTCATTTATTCTTTCTTCTCCTAGTCCCACCCTCATTAACTGGAGCTTAGACCATATCTGCCTCTGACCCCATTTTTACCCTAGCACTGTTCTTCTTTATCAACACTGGCACAAAGCATTGCCAAAAGTAATAATCCTTTTTTTTTTTTTCTTTTTGGCTGTGCTGGGTCTTTGTTGTGGCATGTGGGCTCTTCATTGTGGCACACAGGCTTCTCTAGTTGCGGCATACAGGCTTTCTAGTTGTGGTGCGCAGGCTCAGTAGCTGCAGTATGCAGGCTAGTTGCCCCACAGCATGTAGGATCTTAGTTCCCCAATCAGGAATCGAACCCGCATCTCCTGCATTGGAAGACAGATTCTTAACCACTGGACCACCAAGGAAGTCCCCCAAAAGTAATATTCTTATTCCCTTTCTCCTGCTTAGTGATTCAGTTGCTCCTCGTTGCTACAGAGCAAGAAAAGATTCCTGAGAATGTCATTCTAACCTTCTAGTTGTATCTTCTACTCCTTATAAATACCCGCAGCTCAGGGGAAAGTCTTCATTCCTCATCCATAGTTTTTGGCTTATACTTTTCCCCATCTTCTCTGCCTGTTTAAATTCTGCCCCATTCTTTAGGGTCTTTTATCAACTACTATGTCCTCCAAGAACTTTTCCTGTTTCTCATAATTAAATTGAAGTAGCATATTGTTAATCTTATATGGTGGAATCAATCATATCATGCCTTGTTTTAAATTTACCTACTTAATAAATTATAAATTCATGATGGTTAGAGATTATGTATGGCTGATACATGTTATATGACAAAGGACTTTAATCAGCAATTACTTAATGAGTTCATGAATGAATGGTAGATGCTGAATTTAAATCTATTTATTTGATTTAAAGAGAGAAAATTGAGCTTTATGAAGAATTAATAGCATTTTCATTAACATTTCTTATGAACATAGATGCAAATATCTTCAAGAAAACATGAGCACACTAAATCCAGCCACATATAAAAATGATTATACATCATTATCAATTAGGATTTATCCCAGGAATGCAAGTTCGTTCAGCATCTGAAAATCAAGTAATGTAATATATCATATAAGTAGAATAAAGGACAAAAGCCATATGATCATCTCAATATATGCAGGAAAAGTATTTGAAAACAATCTGACACCCTTTCATGATAAAAATGATCAATAAATTAGGAATAGAAGGGTACATTCTCAACCTGAAAAAGGACATATATAAAAAACTATAGCTAACATCATACTAACTGGCAAAAGAATCAATGCTTCCCTGAAGATCAGGAATAAAATAGATGTTCACTCTCACAACTTCTATTCAACATTGTGGTGGAGGTTCTAGCCAGGGCAGTTAGGAAAGAAAAGGAAATAAAAAGTATCCAGGTTGGAAAGGAAGAAAAACTATTTGCAGATGACACACATTCAGTGGATAAGGGATCAACTAAAATGAGTAAGGTATCCACTAAAGTGGAGAAGATATCCTCTAAAAAGCTATATTTAGACCCAGTAAACAGTTCAGCAAGGTTGCTGCTATAGAATATCAACATATAAAAATGAATTGTATTTCCATACATTAGCAGTGAACATTCTGAAAATGAAACTAAGAAAAGTATTCCACATCCAATAGGACCAAAAGAATAAATGCTTATGAACAAATTTAACAAAGGAAGTGAAAGACTTGTACACTTAAAACTATAAAACCTTGCTGAAAGGAGTTAAAGAAGATCTAAATGAAAGGAAAGATATCCTATGTTTGCAGATTGGAAGACTAAATATTAAGATGACAGAATTCCTCAAATTGATCTATAGATGCAACACAGTCCCCGCCAAAATCCCAACTGGCTTTTTTGCAGGAATTGACAGTGTGATCCTAAGGTTCATATGGAAATTTATATGCAAATCATGTATCAGATATGGGATATATATAAAGAACTCTTACAACTCAATTTTAAAAAGACAAATAACTTAATTAAAAACTGGCAAAGTAATTGAATAGATATTTCTCCAAAGAAGACATATAAAAGCAATCAATAAGCACGTTAAAGTGTGCTCAACGTTATTAGTCATTAGGGAAATGCAAACCAAGAGTATAATGTGATACCACTTCACATCCTTAAAATAGAAAAGGTAATAATGAGTGTTGGCAGGATGTGGAGAAATTGGAATCCTCATACATTGCAAGTGAGCATGTTAAATATTACAGCTGCTTTGGAAAACAATTTGGCAGTTCCTTAATAAGTTAAATATAGAGTTATCATATGACTCAGCCATTTTACTTCTAGGTGTGCATACCATGTGAGATGAAATCATATGTCCAGAGAAAAGTAGTACTCAAATGTTCATAGCAGCTTTACTCGTAATAGCCAAAAATTGAAAAGAATTCAAATATCTATCAACTGATGAATGGATAACTAAAATGTGGTATATCCATACAATAGAATTTTATTCAGCAATTAAAGGAATGAAGTTTTGACATTTGCAGCAACATGGTTGAACTTTGAAAACATCATGCTAAGTGAAAGAAGCCAGTCATGAAAGACCTTATATTTTATGGTTCCTTTATATGAAATGTCCAGAATAGGCAAATATATAGATACAGGTTAGCTGTTATAAGTCATAAATCTATTAGTTATGGATTAGCTATTGCCTAGGGCTTAGAGGGAGGTAGGGAGAGTGACTGCTAATGGGGTGGAATTACTTTGGCAGGAATGAAATTGCTCTAAAATTAAATTGTAGTGACAGTTGTACAACCCTGTAAGTACCAAAAATTGTTGAATTTTGTACTTTAGGTGGATGACTGTATTACCGTGCAATTATTATATTTTGATAAAGCTCTTTATAAAGATACAGTGAAATTCTGAGTGCAATTGATATACATTATCCTTTCAATATCTGAAAAAGGTAAAGCAAACATTACTTTTCCATTACAACTTATTTTATCATTTTGAAAATGCCTGTTGTCCCTATAAAAGCTTGAAATAGCAACTTATTGTATTTAAAATTTAGCCATAAGTTTTCCTAGTTTCAAATAGTATATTAATAAAAATTCAGTGTACATAGAAGAGAAATAATATTTACTTTTTTTCTATACCAAAAGAAAAGTTATATGGAATATGCCAAATACATGTGGTTCCTTGGCATGGGATGGAAAGAAAATATTCTATGAGCACTTTTTTTAAACAAAATTTCTTATTTTATTTGTTCTAAGTTCTCTGTAACATAATTGTTACATGGACTGCTTTTATGTATGACATGTAAATATTGGAATTGACAGAATCTCTAGGGCAATGTTCTTAGAATTCAGTGATATCTGAGATCACACTTAGCACTACTTACCAAATTATTCATTATATTCTGCTTAGAGTAAGAGTTACAGTGAACGTTGTAAATGTTGGTTGACAAATATGAGGTTATGTGGTTTGGCAGTCAGAAATCTGTCAGATGGTTTTGCTTAGATCTACTTTCCTTTAAAAAAAAAACCAAAAAAAACCTGTATTCCACTTCTTCAAATTACCAAACACTTTCCAGTCCTTCTCTTTCTTTACCCTCCCATGGCACACTTAAAGCTCCGTCTTTTTTGACAGAGTTCTTCCTTACTATCCCGTCATCATACTCTTGCTTTTACCTTCCCTGATTCTTCCTCCCAGTCTCCTGTACTGGCTTCTCTTCCTTTGACTTTCCCTTGGATGGTGGTGATTCTCAGAGTTCCTTCCTTAAATTCAATTCTTTTCATTTATGTGTCTTCTTTGGAAATCTCATTTATTGCTACAACTTCAAAAGCAATCTGCAGAGTCGATGATAAACCACAAATATACATCTTTACCCCTTACTTTTTTTTACTGAGTTTCAAATTTTTAGCTTAAGAGTTGGAATTTCTGCCTATTTCTCTTCAACATGTCTTGTTCAAAATGTCCCAAACTCAACCAAACCTCAAAATGTGTTCTTCCCTCTGTATCCCATTTCCTGTTAATAGCACTGCCATTAGCTCCCTTCTCAATCAAGCCAGAAGTCTGAGATATTTATCTAGTGGCAAAGTCCTGTTGAATTCTCCCTCTAGAATCTCTTGAATATGAGTTCTCTCCCTCATCATAAAGCTTACTTCAGGCTCTCATCATTTATCACTGGACTATTTATTGTCTATCTACATTAAACACAAGGATTATCTTTCTGAAATATTGATTTGCTTATGAAATGTTCTTGTTTAATTTAAACCTCTTCATAGACACCTTAAATCATTTCAGGAAAAAAGCCAAAGTTCTTGGGAAAGCTCTCATATGGGTTCAGGATTCAGCATATGGCTGACTAGCTAAGCTTATCTTCATCAGTTTCCCAACCTTGCTGGTACACTTTCCATTGTTCATCTATGCTGTATTTTCAGTTGTATTCACCCATACTGTTTTTGGCTTTTATTTTTGTTTTCATTGTTTTTTATTAGTCTAAAGCTAACTGTATTCCACTTGCAGCAGTAATTAGTTCAGGACTCCAGGCCTAAGTCAATGAGCACATTTTCCTGGCTAGAGGAATCATTCAAAAGAGTTAGCATGTGACTCAGTTCAGGATATTAGGAGAAAAGGGAAGATTTGCTGGGTGCTCCTGGGAAAAAGTTCTCCTCCTCTTAGAAGAGAGCCGCTGGAAGAGACACCCTCTCTTCTCCACTAGATGTCCCAGTCAAAGATCTAGCCTAGGACTGCTATAACCATTTTGCTTCCATCAGGGAAGCCAGCCTTAAGGATGACATCAAAGCACAGAGGAGAGATAGGTGAGTAGATCTCAGAGAAGCCGAGCAAGAGACATTGCCTTAAAACAACCTAAAATCCTTGCCACTTCTGGACTGCCAGATATGCAAGCTATTAAATTTCTGGTTTATGTCAGTTTGGATCAGTTTTTCTATTGCAGACCAAAGCCTCCAAACTAATAAATAAACGTTTTTTAAAAAGTTCAAGGGGAGATGGACAGAAGCATATTAGGTATGCAGAACGTGAATGAAATGAATTCCCATTAAGACTGCCTTTTCCTGTGAATAGACTTGTCCCTATTAGGCTTACTTGTTTGTACCTACATAGGCAATGTATGTTTTGTATTTGTGAAGATACTACTTCCAAATCTGATTGTGACGTATGGTCTTGAAAAACTATTATTACAAAAGAGCTAAATGCATGCATCCTTCTTAACATAAATGTCAATGCTAAATTTAAATTGATGAATAAATATTGGGTACATCGAAAGGCAGGGTTTTTTGATCAGTAAAAAAAAAAACACCAAATTTTTTAATTATTAAAATTTGAGGGGGAGCCTAGCCCAAAAATAAATGAAAAATATTCCTATTGTTCATATAGAATTCTTAAATACTTTACTGAGAACCTTTTACATATAATTATTTGGAAGCTAACTTTTCAAGGTTCTTACTTAATTCTAAGGAGAATTGTGAAACATGGAGTTTTTGTAAAATAAAATATTTAACAAAAAACCCACAAATTTAATATCATTCCATGTGTTCTTCTATGTTCCAGGGTTATTTTTCTCCACTTAAAAAAGAAAAATGTCAAACATCTTTCAGTTTCTACTCTTTGTTGTCAGGAGGCTATTTGGAAGTAGAGCACAAAGAAGTTTTTTATTATGAAAGGAAATGGCTGAAAATAAGAGTAAATGCTTAAATTAAGGACTAAATGAAGATTCCTAATTTTTAAGAATTTGGATCAATCCTGGGCTCCATAAGTGCCTTGATTGTTGTCATAACTTTGGATATAAGAGGATCAGAAGGAAAGTTTTGGTCCTTCACTTTTGTAGTGCTTGCTGCTTTACTGTGTGCTATTCTCTTTTTCTTTTTGTCTTCCTTATCTAGAAGTGATTATCAGTTTATTTGGTGATTAGAGTATAGCTGTTCTAGTTTCCTTTCTCTTCTGAATCCACATTCGGTTTTATTAAGATGCCCTACACTAAGATAGCAACACAGGATGCAGCAGACCCTAATTTTGCACATATGGTTTCATTTTGTTGGATTAAATCTGATGGTAACTCTTTCACCACATTATATGTTTGCTTCTCATGTAACCAATTCATGTTAGAATTCTGAGCTCTCTAGGGGAATTGGTAGATTATGATTTGTACCACTGTGCCTTCAGTGGCTAACTGTTAAGCCTCTAATGAAGATATTATTTCAGAAAAGTCTGAATCTGGTAACTTTTTTCTTAAGAACGTTCCAAGAAGACACAGGCATATAGTTATTTCATGATACAGCTTGTAGGCAAGAATGACTTGTCAGTAAACGGCGGGAAAAAAGAATGAATAGAGCAATAGAGGAATTTAAGAAAGGCATTGTCAACCATTCTTTAATTGTGGGGTTTAAAATTTATTTCCTTGTATTTACAATTAGCATATAATTTTTCCTTTGCTTTTCATTGAAACACTTAAACATATATCTGTGTGTGTATGTATATATGCATCTAAAAAAACTAAAACAAAACTAAAAGCTCAGGTTTACTTTTCAGTAATCATCTATGCTTATGGCTTTTATAATTGTTCCCTGTATCCACTGATCTTTGCTAGCTCTGTTCCTTAAAAAGGACAGCTAACTCCGAGGCATCTGTGGCTGGATTCTCCTCACAATGGCTCATTTCCTTTTAAATGTATTAACAAGTAGCTTCCAGTGTACCTAATTGTAGCTTTGTTGACTTTCCACCTCTCTCTGCTTATTGAACTAAAAGAAAAGTACATTAAAGCTTATATAAATGGCCAGGTTTTCTGGTTTGGGGACAGTTTAAAAGAAAGCAGACCTTTCATTAATGTGAAAGGGAGTAGACTAGTCCTAACATTGAGTAAACTGAATGGATAAGTGCAGGGAGGCACAATAGGAAAACTGGACACTTCCCAAAGCCACCCAAGTTTGCCCTTTGCCATTTTACTGTATTATTTTAGGTTTGAACTTAATTTCCAGAATGTCAAATATACCGATATTCACATGTAAGTACAAAAACGTATCCTGAAGCCAAATAGAAAAAGAAAAGTGCTTGCCACCCTCCATTGGTTCAAATAATTAATGTGAAAATTAGCTATACATTTTTAAATGTAGTTATTTCATATTTTAAAATATCATCCATGCACGTGTTTTTTTTAAAGTCTCTAGTAGGATAATTCCCTAATTGATGTAGAATGGAAACTAAAACATTTACATCTTTACTTATTTCCAATTTAAATTGCATTTGGGGGAAAAAAAAGGATATAGAGTTTTGCTTTAGTTGGCCTTGTTTTACTGCCATGGGAGTTTACTTTCATCTCAGTTCCCATAGATATGTGTGAGAAATTCTTTAGGGCCTGAAACAAGAGTATCTTCAGGGTTATATGATCTGACCTAATCAACCATGAGTGCTCTCATACTCTTTTTAAAAAATCCCTTTTAAAAGCTATTTAATGAAGGCCTTTCTCAGTCATCTTCTCCTTCTTCCCCTGATTAGACGTTGATGAGTGCAGCATCATTCCTGGGATATGTGAAACTGGCGAATGTTCCAACACCGTGGGAAGCTATTTTTGCGTTTGTCCACGTGGATATGTAACCTCAACAGATGGCTCTCGGTGCATCGGTAAGCCTTGTAGTTTTGAAGGCACAATACACTGCTTCTTTCTAATGACAGAACAGCCCAAACAGGTACGGAGATGGCAACGATTATAAAACGACTGGGAAAATGCTGGAAGAGTTGTTTAAAATAAACAGTACCACTATTGAGGGACTGATCGACCAGGTGCTCTTTGCAAAAACTTCAGTTTCAGAAGCCATCTGGGTTTGCTTTATGTTGTCAAAGCCATTTCTGAAATGAAGAAAGATTTCCTCAAGACACTGCTCTTGCCAAGTGTTACAGACACAAAGGCATGAGAAAGATTTTTAAAAATCTACTTTGGGAGACAAAATGTAGTAATTAAGTGTTCTTTCATTGCTATGAATCATGAATGTAGTGCCTTATTTACTTAGCATGTGTTTATTCTAGTGAAAATAGTTATTACAAAAAAGAAATCGATACCTTTAATTTTGTTTTAAGCATATTTTAATTAAAGGCATATATATTTTCATGTTCTCTTTTGTTTAGAAAGATAAAACAGTCATGTGTAGGTCATCTATTTTTGAACAAGCCTTAGACTTTAAGAGCACTAAAGATTCATATAGTACAGGAATTAGGGAAATTAAAGCAGCACCCAAAGACGGGAGTTGCTTAGTTTGCTGGAGGATGACCGTCTGGGCAATGACCGTCTCCCATCCCCACTGCGAGGGTGTGTGAGCAACTAACTTCCAGGAACTTTGTAAATCCAAAGGATGTCCAAGTGAACTGTGTTGAAGAGAGGAAATAACAGAGGGTTCAGGATGTAAGCTAGAAGTCCTAGGCCACCAGTAAAAAGTCTTGAATTCACTGGATAAAATGTGTTGATATGCCAAACACTATGCTATGGCCGTGCAACAGCAAACATGAGAAATGGAGATCCTGCCTTCAGAATACTATGGTGTCATCGTAAATAGTAATAGAAAAGTAGCAATAGCAGTCAAAGAAGCAGCTATGGTAGTGGTAGTAAAATTGACAGCTGCCATTTATGAAATACATACCACGTGTAAGGCACTGGACATCTGTATCACCTCATTATCACATAGTGGTGGGGCCTTGGGTAAGCTACTGACCTGTCTATACTTCAGTTTCTTCTAGTAAATGTTCAATAAAATATTTCTTATTACTTCTGTTATTATCGTTAGGGGAAGGAGGAGGTATAGGAGAATGAAGATGTACTCCTTAAAATAGCCCTGTGTGATAGGCATAATTATTCTGATTTATAGATGAAGGAATTGAGGTTTAGAGAGGTAAAGTGACTTACATGATGTTTCAGGGCTGACAAATGGAGCCACGATTTGAATCCAGATCTCTCTGCACCTGTGTTACTATGATTCTACACGGTCTCCTTATCTGCTTTAAGGTGACAGAGATCCTGTGCCTAGATATCAAGGTCTCCAGCATGAGTGTTTTCTCTACCACCACGCTGACAGTCTGCTTTGAAAAGTACAATGTCCATTTGGAGCCTCCCTTTCCCGTTGGAGTATTATGAGATTTGAATGACAATTATTTGTTCTTCACGAATGAATCCGAGTTCTATCTTACACTAGGTAAAACATTATAGAGGCGTTAAGTCTATAAAACTGAGCAAATTAACTGTTTTTAGGGTCAGTGTTACCAGTTGGCTCACTGCATAGTAAGTCTGATTCATTTAACATAGTTTAACAGAATTGAAAATTAGTAGAACTACCTATACTTGGCTTAATTTTCTTAAACTGTATAGAAAAAGAATGTGCATATACATACACACATATATGCAGTCATCAGCTTGAAATAGGCATGAACTCAACTCTGTTGGAAAAATGTCAGTTTGGGAGTCATCGTTGAACATCACTGGCTGGATGCCATAGACCCTGACTTAAGGAAACTTATATTCTAGAAATGGCTAGAAGAAATGTGGCTGGAGACATAAGTGAGGTTATCACCATGAAGTTCTGAAAACGCCAAATAAGATGTATGTATTTTATTTGGTAGACAATGTGGAGTAATTGAAGGCCTTTGGGAATGAATTGTACAACTAGACCAACTAGTAAGAAGAAAGAATTTGCCGTAACAAATGTTAGTGTTTTATATCAGATTTCTAAGTTGTTTCTTTCTCCCTCATTTCTTAAGTTTCTAAGTCTTTCTTTAGTCAACACATGCTCATTTTTTTGCATTGAAAAGGAAGCATATTTTTCATCATATTCAGATGATCAAGATCCCCAGTGATTTTCTGAGGTTGTTTTCTTCAATGTCAGATATTTGGTTTACCATTAAATCATGGTAAACTCTCTCTCTTGCTTCCTTATATAAAGTTCTCAGCCTTTACTGGACTTTCAAAGCCCTTTAGAGCCTGACCCAGCCTGTATTCAGGACTCGTCTCTAACCACTTATACCTCACACTCACGTTTCTCTTATTGCAGTACATGAGCACACTGCCCACAGTACTTCCTCTGCCTGAAGCATCTTGATTTCCCCCTTCTATGCTTGTTAAAACCCACCTCATCCTTTAAGTACCCACTTAGATATCACATTTCTTTATAGCCATCCCTGCTTAACCCACATTTTCTTGTCAGGCAAAATCAATCCGCCCTTCCTATAATATTTTTTATTTCCTTCATTTCTGGGTTTATCACAGTGTCACAGGTATTTGTGCTTTACTCATTGGCCAGACTCTGAGCTCCGTTAGGTCCTGCCTTATGCAGCTTTCTGTCCCCTGTGCCTTATGTAGTCCCTTCCTTAGAAGTTTGGGCTCAGTAAATCTTTTCTGAATGAATAGGCAAACCAGCAAATGAATGAATGAGATGACATTGAATGTAAGAATTTAATGTTGGTTAATAACTGCTTTGCATCATTTGGCATCCTGCTGGACATGATATGATGGCACTGAGTTCCAGTCCCCAATGCTCAGAAGGTGAGAAAGCCTGCTTGAGCTCCAGAGACCTGAGGCACAGTGAGTTCTTTGCTAACCATGAGTTCCCATTCATTTCAGTATCAATATCCTGACCCAGGAATAGAGGAAAGCCCCTAAGGAGGGGAGAATGACGTTCCAAAATTGCAAAACCAATGTTAAAATTAAGTAATAAGCAGCTTAAAAATTTTTTGAATAACTATGTTTCATTTGGAATAAGTATGTGTTTTCCACATATGAAAAAAATAAATCTAGCATTTTAATATGTAAGAGATCTTTGGTTTTGATTTTTTAAAATCTGAGTCTGTATTTTCTTAGATGGAATTTATTTATGATTGAATTATATATGTCATAAATATTTCCATGCTGTTTATTTTGTAACCACATGTATGCTAACAATAATGAGTTGGATGAACTCAAAGCTTTTTCTTAAGTAAGAAACTGCATGTTATCTGCACCTTTATTTTAAGAGTGGCACATGCTGAATGCTGCCCTAATCCCTTATTCTAGTTAATCAAAACATCTTGAATCTATACAACATTATAAAGCATCAGTAAACTGCCTTTTTCTTTTATGTGTAGGAAATAGCTTTATATGGCAGGAGAGTTTAGCGGGGCATTTTAATTATAAATGAGGATAGTTTTCCCATTTCATTTTATGCTAAATATAAAAATCAAATCTTAATTTGATTTTATCTCCTGTTTTCCATCAAGTTTTAAAATATATACTGGAAACAGCTCTCCTTTTTAACAAAGAGTACTAACATACGTCATTTCGAAAAAGAGTCCACCCATACCTAATATTTTTTTTCTTAGAAGCATTTTTAATAGCACAACTTAATGACCCTTATATCATTTAGTAATTCAATGTCATTATAATATTCATGGCATTATTAATACCTAATTTCCACGTTGCAGTAGAGGCAAGAAGAGTGACTGGCAGTCAGCGAGTCAGTAATGATCGACAAGCAGCCGTGAGCAAATTCTGTATGCAGGTTAATGTGCCAGCTACTGTCGTGCACACAGAACTAGCAGGGACCCTATTTGGGGGACTGGAAAGTGACAGTCAGCAGCAAGTGAAGTTCAGAAAATGAAAGTAAGCATTTAGAAGTCCTTAAGGTAATATGATGTTGCCACAATATCCTTGTGCATTTCCTTGAGCTTTACAAAAGTTTCAGTGCACAGTATTGCCATGGAGTATTCTTGAGAAAACAAAACCTGAAAACATAATGTGAAAAGTAGTAACGTAAGAGAAAGTTTGAGGTAGTGGGTCGTTATTGCTAAATAATTTCTTAGCCAATAAGTGCTGTAAGTCCAAAAGAAAGTCCTGATTATTATAGTTAAAATTCTCAAGGAAGTGAGCACTGATAGAGACTTTGAAAGATGGATGACAGCTAAACAAAGGAATAAGACTGCACTGAGCGAAGAGAAAGGTGTCAGCAGCCGTACAGATGCTGAAAGTGAGGGGGCTTGGAGACGGTGAGGAGAGCTTGTCTGGGAAAGAGAGCTGAGTGAGAAAGTAGTTGGAGACAAAACAGGAAAGATGGGTTAAGATGAAGACTCTATTGTTGAGGCTCGTTAACTGCCATGCTAAGAAGTTGCAGGTTGATCCTGAGGATGGTGGAGCCCATCAAGAATTTTGAGCAGCACAGAGACAAAAGACAATGAGGGAAGACTGTTTAAGCGAAATGAGGAAGATCTTCTGACAGTGATGGTCAGGATATGCTGTCCTTGTGCATCACTCTGTGTGATGATGGGTGTTGATTACATGTGTGTGCGTGCGTTTGCAACAAATGCTTGAAGGATAAACCAAAACTCCTAAAAATGTTTAACTAATGGAGGAAGGGAGACAGGGATGAAACAGTATACTGTATAGTGTTCGAGTTTTAACCCCAAAATCATATAAAAGGCGACTGGTGGAACAGGGGTAGTAATTTTAACTAGAAAAAATGTCCTAGAAAGAGAAGGTTAGACAATGAGGAAGACAAACTTCACTATTTTAAAGGAAGAAGTAAACCTAGGAGCCACAGTCGTTCTCTTTCTTTCATTGTTCCTAGTTCTAGTTAGTCTTGTATGATAGAAACACAAAAGCAACATGAAAGTGTTTTAGGAATAGGAAGAATCTGCAGAATTAATCAAGTGGAACTCAGGTTGGCGCCAGACTCTCAGCGAGACAAGTGCTGGTCTCCAGTATGAGGGGCTGATGTCTGAGACAATGGTTTCTATGTACTGAACACCTACTATCGCTAGTCTTCTGACCTGAGCTAACCTCATCAGGGTTTTCTGGCTGACCCCTTCATCTTTAATAAGCAAAGCTCATTCAACAGGAGACGTATTTTTTTCAAGGTAAGCCCCACCTCCATCTTTTACCAAGTTTTCATCACATTGTATAATTAACTGTTAGTTCACCTAAATCAAGTTTAGACTAAATGTCAAGCCATGAAACAAACTCTGATAAGAGTACCATTATTTTGTTTCAAGATAGGTTTATATTTTAATCAGAGGAGACGGATTGCTTCCTCTTCCTCAGTGTGGGTTTAAATAAGGCTTGATGTAAATCTTCTTCTGGGAGTGTAGCGAGGGTGATAGGAGATTATTAGAGGACTAGACATGTTTTGTTACTTATGACATATCAATTCTACAGTTAAATATATACCAGGCATTAGAAGGATTTGTCCTAATGCTGTAATAAATATGCTTCTTCTGCCTTTTTCCCTAATAATTCCCTATTTCAAGGGATGATGTGCCTAGACAACTCTTAGTTAGTTCTATAGGGTGCCCCTTTTTATTCTTCCATATGGCACACTTCCAACACAGTACTTTCTAAGCACCATGCAATTCAGATATGCAAAGGAAAGAACCTAACTCTCAGCCACTGTCTTCCTTTTCAAATGTATTTTTGGAGAGACCTTAATTGCGAGACATCACACTACATGTGTCTGTATCTCATCCTGATCTGTTTTTGATGCAAAGGATTGGAAGTAGATTGTTTACCTCCTTGATGTTATTAGAAGAGACTAATTATAGAATTTATGGAAAAAAGTTATGATTTACTTTCGAATCTTCTCTTTCTGCCCCTCCACCTTCTCAACAATGCCATGGTTTCCTCCAACACATCTTATAAGACTGAGTAGAGGTTTCCAAACTGTGTAGGACAGAAGTTAATTATGTTTATTGAATTTGAAGACCCCCTCTTTAATATCAAAAATGTTTTCAGATCCACACATGATGATAACCCAATACCTTTGAGAAAATACATAATGAAAAAAAAACTACTGGATGTTCAGTAATAATTTTAAATGAATTTGTATTTTATTAGTCACAATGGAATCTCCATCAGTAGGAACCATAGTAGTGCCTGTATATTATGAGGCATTTGCATTGCAGTGTTCAGTGTAAGTATAAATTTGTGGAGCCCTCACAATAACATTGCAGACTCCCAAAATCTGAGACTGGTACAGATTCCTGATGAGCCCCTACTCATTTTTTTTACATATTACCTTATTTTCAGTATGGTATTGTATTTGACACATGAGTTGTTTAGAAGTGTAAGGAGTTTACCTGGTTTGCAAATCTTCCATGTTGGCTTGAAAAAGTTTTGTGTTTTCTCCAGTTGTTGGATAGATATGAGATCAAACTTGTTAACTGTACTGTTCAAATTTTCTCTTGAGCTGCTAGATTTTATCTACTGTGTCTATCAGTTACTGAAAGAGTTGTATAAATGTTCCACCTTGGTAGTAGATTTCTCAGTTTCTCCATGTGGCCCTTTAAGCTTTTGTTTTATGTATTTTGATGCTATGTTATAAGGTGATGAATGTTTAAAAGTATTATATTTTCCTGGTGAATTGAACCATTTTTTGATGTATATTGATTCTCTAAAGTTTTTTTTTCTTTTCTTCTTGGTCTGTTTCTAAATATTTTCTCTTGGTTCATTTTATTTCATATTATTTGGCATCACATTTTGTGAGTTGGAGAGGAAGGTTTAAATATATGCCATTTGGATATGTTTCCTCTCAATCTTTTGTTTCCTTTTGTCTTAAATGTGCTTCTTTAAACAGCCTAAATCTAAATTTTGGGGGGCATAGTCTTAAAACCTTTGTCTTTTAAATTGAGATTTAAATTTATTTGTGTTTATTACAGTAACTGATATATTTGTTTTTATTTCTATTATCTTCTTTTTTGCTTCCCATTTATCTTGCTTTTTTGTTACTTTCTCTTTCTTGCTTTCTTTTGGATTTATTCAGGCTTCCTGCCTTCCATTCTTCCACACCCCATTCTTTTTCCTCTATTGTTTAGAAATACGTAGTTTATTTCTGTGGTTTTAGTGGTTATCCTAGCTGTTTGAAGATGCATATGTAACTTAAAGCCTAGAATTAATCTGTATTTTTACCCACATCTAAATAATAAAAGAATATTAGAATGGTTAGACTTTGATCTCCCCCTTCCAATTTAAAAAATTCTAGTCAATTGTCACTCCCTTGTTTGCAACAAATTAATCATTATTATTATTGTTTGATATTTTAGTACTTGTCCATGTATCTAAAAATATTTTCCCTGTTTATTCCTTCATACATTTCAAACCTTCCATTGGAATTATTTTCCTTTTTACCTAAAACACCTATTCTAAAATTTCCTTTAGCAAGAACCTTTTGGTAGAAAATTGTCTCTGTTTGTGTTTTCCTGAAAATGAACTTAATTTCCCTTTGGTTTCTTGGGGTACAGAATTTTAGGTTGACAGTTATTTTATCACAGCAGACAGAAGATACTATTCCATTGTGTTCTAGCATCCACTGGTGCTATTAAGAAGTCAGTGATTGACTTAAATATCATTCCTTAGCTGATAATCTGTCTTTTCTTCCTAGCTGTTTTTAAGATCTTCACCTTTTCTTTGTTGTTCTGCAGTTTCACAGTGATATGGATAGCTGTGGATTTCTTTTTATTTTTCCTGCTTTGGATTTTTTGGACTTCCTAGATCTGAGGTTGTCTTGCAACATCATTAGAAAGTTGTAAACTAGCATCTGTTGACTATTGCCTTCCCACAACTGTCTGCGTATGACACTTTCTAGTACTCTTATTAGATGCAAATTACCTTTTCACCCTCACCTGCATACTTCTTAACTTCTTCTCAACATTTTCCATCTCTTTGACTCTCTGAACAACACTGAAATAATATATTCAGCTATATCTTCCTGCTCAGTAATTCTCTTTTCATCTATGTACAATACACTGCTTAATATAGTCACTAAGCATTTTATTTCAGTTATGATCATTTCATTTATAGAAGTTTCATTGAAGTCTTTTACATCTTTTCTTTCATTGTTTATGGGCTTGTTTTTACTGTTCCCATTTTTAGATTTTTAATTGCCTTAAACAGATTAAAGATTATTTCATTATTAATTAATAGTTAATGAATCATCATTAATTAAAAACAATGATTTTCAGAATTGGTTTGACCATTCCAGTATCTGAAACCTGCTGTTTATTCAGCTAGTTTTTGTTCATTGAGCCTTGTTTCTCTGTGCGTTATTTACTTACTTATTTAGTTACTTTGCTGTTAGCTACTCCTTTTTTCCTAGAACTTTATCTATGGGAATTCTTTGAGACCTATGTCAGTATTAAGTCCTCAATTGTACTGATTTTTGCGAGTTACTTGGAATATCCCTACCTGGAGACCTCTTTATGTTATATTCTTCCTTTGAAGTTTTTCAGAACACAAACTTAATGTTTTGACATCAGAGCTGTCTGTGTGAGAAAGAGCTTTTGGTTTCACATTTTTAGGAAGAATCTTTTTTTCCCTCCACCCAGCACTGAGGTATAAACAGGCAAGTCTCTTAGCTGCCTTCCTCTGCATTAGCCATATAACAAGGATATAGCTGTTTGGGACTCCTACTTTATGAGGGAGTTTCCTATTACATTTTGCATTAACGAGGTGAATCTGGGCTTTTATATCTTAGGCTCTAACCCCTTGTGAAATTATCAGAGTTGAAAATCAAAATCTCCAGAGTTTTGCAGAAACCCTAAAGCGAAAGCTAGGTGTGAACTTACCTCCTAAGATTCCTGTCTTCACTTCATTTTGAGACTCTGTTTTTTTCCTTCTTTGATGTCAGCAAGATGATGTATATTTTAAAATAATTTCTCATATTTTATCCAGGGTGTTTCAATTGGGAGAGACACTCAGGGTAGCTAATACACCATTCTGCTGGAAACAGAACATATATTGTTTTATTTAATTCTCCCATCAGCCCTGTTCCATAAAGAAGAAAAGATATGTTACAGAATCAACAGTAATAATATTTTGATGTAAACCTAGATATCCTGACTCAAAGCCATGACTCTTCTTCTTTTTTTTTTTTTTTTTCCCAAGTCTTATGGTACAGCCTCCTCCTTACAGAGCCTTGAAGAGATCAATACAGTCAATCTACCATGTAGCTCTGAATGTGTTTTGTAACAGTGATTACTGTAAAGATCTTAGGACTTTCTTATCTTAATTTACATCCTATTCTTGAGGAGTGTAGCAATCAAGTAAATCTAGGAATATGATACTTTGGGTTCCTGGAATGAATATCCTAAAAACTATTTTCCTGGATCATTCTTGGGAGTAGAAACCTCTCTGTGAAATTATTCCCAGTGACAGCCTATCCAAGCCCAGCTTGTAACGTTTATGAAATGTCTGCAGTGCCTTTAAGTATGCACGCATACATCACATTTAGTACTTTGCTCTTGGGCATACTGGGTTTCTTTTGGGAAATGGAAGGCATTCTGATTCTTACATGGAGTACCTTCAAACCAATTCTTTAACAATAGCGTAGAAGCAACCTGAGGTATACTTTGGACCATTCGAGGAAATAATATATTTATTTTAAACTCAATATCTAGTGTAAAAAATTTAGGCCTTCCCTATTAATAGCATTATTTGTAATTAATGGTTTCATCTTCATCAGTGACATGCAGCTCCTGTTTGTTGTGGTACATCTTTCTTCTTGTCACAGACAAAACTTCTTGGAAGCATCTGGATAAAAGTTAAACAATATATAGTGAAACTAGACTTACATTTTTTTCAATCTCTGAATAAAATCTGAAAGTCCTTCCCTCATGGTCTGTAGGGCTGTGCATGCTCTTGCCTTCTGTACGCCTCTGAGCTCAGGGTCTTCCACCCCCATTATGCCTGCTCTTCTCCAGTCACATGGGTTCCTCATGTTTCACATATGTCAAGCACATCTCCTTCTTTCTCTTTGAACTGCCCTTCTTTCAGGTAACTGTGTGGCTCATGCTCTCATCTTATTAAAGTCTCTTCTCAGATGTCTCAAAGGAGCTGTTCTGCTCAACCTTTCTAAAATAGCACCTGCGTCAGGTGCTATTACTGGGTAACAAATAACCACCAAACTCTCAGTAGCGAACAGCAGTACACGTCTGCAGGTTGGCTGGGTGACTAATTGACCAGTCTAGGCTGAGACTGGGTTGTTGCTTTCCTTCAAGCTCTGGGTCTGTCTGGGTGTGGCTTCTCACTGCAGTGTTGGCTCATATCTGCTTCACGTCTTTCATTTTTGTATGCCTGGGATATGGCATGGCATAGGTGCTCAGTGAATATTTGCCTGGTAAATAAGTAAAGGAATGAATAAATGTGATAGAAATTAAACGAATGAGTAGATATAATAGAAATTAAGTAAAATAATTCCCTTCGCTTAGCATCTCCTAACATGTGAAATAATTGATGTGAACTCCAGGTAATTCTGTCATGTCTTCTATTTAATTTTCATATGTTCAGATCAGAGAACAGGCACATGTTTCTCCGGCCTGGTGAATGGTCGCTGTGCACAAGAGCTTCCGGGCAGAATGACAAAAATGCAATGCTGCTGTGAGCCCGGCCGCTGCTGGGGTGTTGGAACCATTCCTGAAGCCTGTCCCATCAGAGGCTCTGGTGAGCTGCTGGCTGCTAGTTCCTCAGGACAGACAGTGTTAGGAAAATTAGTAACAATAATGTACTTTAGTGTTTCCCTTAAAGACAAGTCATGTTTGCATTCCTATTAGTGTCTTCAATATGACTTGGGTGTTTTTTGTGAGGGTTAGGGTGGCATTGGTTATTGGGATCAGTTTTTATTATATCCATTTTGTTAATATTAGAAAAACTCCTAAAAACTGATCATTACTTGACTTTAAGCAAGAATTTTTAATAATTATCTGGAATGTCAGTATTTCAGTTCAGTTTTAAAACCTCCTAATCTTCTATTTGAAGCTTGAATAACAAATTTTGGCCTTCATTTATACTTTATTTCAGGAATGCCCTTAGCTTATAGTGTCCCAATCCTTAAAGATATGTCCTCTCTTTTCTAGTGACCTTAAAAATTAAGAATACAAGGGTAGGAGGATACCTCTCATTCACTTTGCTATATTAACTGCTGTATACCTGAAGCTATACTGGGAAATTAAGATGAATGAGAAGTAGTTCCTCTTGTTAATATAATATGCATAGTAAAGTACAATTAGTGTTTATCACATAAAGGTATGTTGATAATATGTTATTATCTTCATGTTATATTATAAATACTATGAAAAATAATAACACTTTTTGAAATATGCTTATAAAGATATGTATCTATATGTACTATTATGGAGAAAAAAATTAAGCACATTCTTCCTAAATCTCTAAGCCATGAAATTCCAAAATTGAATAGTAAAAATTTTTAAAAAGCAGAGTTAATGCATAGTATATAATTTTGGAAACTCATCGTTCCACTAGTAGTATATGATAGTAATGTCAATACTCAAACAATTGCTTGAGCTAAATAGTTTTTGCTTCTTCTTATATAGTGCCCTAATTCTGAGAACAGTTAAGGAAATAAGGCAATCACTATATTCTTGCTTCTTTTCCCTCAGCTTTGATACTTGGACAGATAATGAGCAGATTTAAAAGTTTACTAAATACTGTCTTCGGTTAAAAATCCACATTAGAAAAAAATTATTCTGAAGCCATATTAATCCCTTAAAGAGAAGAGAAGAGGTAGGAAAAATGTGTAGGTACAATACTGATGGAGATTTAAGTAAAACCAAACATACAGAATGAATTACTTAAAGGTTTAATTTTCATCCATTCAAGTAAATTTCTTGCATTTACAGTTATATCTGGAATTTTATGAGTTGCACTTAGGGACATAAAATCAAAATGTGTAGATAATTGTTTGGTTATGCAACTCAGTTAAAATATGGTATACATATTTTAATTTTTTCTGAAACATCTGTATCTTTTTCTGCCACTGCTAGCATTGAAAATGTTTATTAAGATAATAACTTACTTATTCATATCATCAAGTGAGGATAACCTAAAATGATTATTACAGTACACAAATTGCCTTTATTATGCAGAAATCCATTCATTTGTGGTTAACTGAACTTTCTTCTCTTTTAGAGGAATATCGCAGACTTTGCATGGATGGACTTCCAATAGGAGGGATTCCAGGGAGTGCTGGTTCCAGACCTGGAGGCACTGGGGGGAGTGGCTTTGCTCCAAGTGGCAATGGCAATGGCTATGGCCCAGGAGGGACAGGCTTCATTCCCATTCCTGGAGGCAATGGCTTTTCTCCTGGCGTTGGGGGAGCCGGTGTAGGGGCTGGGGGACAGGGGCCCATCATCACTGGACTAAGTGAGTGTTCACTTTGTGCATAGACTCTTTGGTTTTCCACCTTAAATAATTTTATAACATCTAACTTTTTTTCCAAAGTATGTTTGTGTCTGTGTGTGTGTGCAGAAACTTATTTCAAGGTCTAAAACATAATATAGTGAAACAGAATCTTAGGAAAGTATTATTTTTATGCTCCATAAACTTTCTAAATTGGAGAAAAGAATGAGTGACCCAGGTTCTCTTTGAAAATAGAGATGAGAGCGTGATAATATTCCAAGTCCAGATGACACCATTAAAGATCACGTTTTTTGGTTCCAGTGTATTTCATTTGGCTGCTTGCAGCTGCCCTGATCATACAACCTTTGAATTGTTTTCCAGAACCATTTCTCAACTGAGATAAACTGAATAAATCTTGCTCTGTGCCTATACAAATATTATAATGAAATATCTTTCTTTTCTTTGCCCTTTTTTGTTGAATAACTTAAGAAATTGAGAACTGCCAGAATTGGCATTGATGTGCTTGACATTTCAGTTCATTCTTTTTAAAATAACTGCTCTTGCTAATAATATTTAATGATGTCCTACAGTGTTATGTTTATTCTTTTTGGCATATTGCCTATTTACTATATCTGAATATTCAACTACAAAAAAAAAAAAGAAATGGAAAGCATTCAAATGTACAGTAGAACATTCCTGAAATTTTAAAAAGACACCATTATGGGCAAAGTTTCCAGATGTATATTAACAAGTGCAAGTTACAACCATGTGTCTCAAGAATAGTTTTTAGATTCTCAACGTTAAAGTTTTAGTAAAATATAGAATAATGTGGGCTTTTGATATGTACACCTAAATAATATACTATTAAATATCCTCTTAAAAATCGACTTTAAGAAAAGCAATCCATGTTGGAATGATGAAATATCATTTGTGTTCTAATTTTCCTTAGCTATTCTGAACCAGACAATAGATATATGTAAGCACCATGCTAATCTCTGTTTAAATGGACGCTGCATACCTACTGTTTCTAGCTACCGATGTGAATGCAACATGGGTTACAAGCAGGATGCAAATGGGGATTGCATAGGTAAGCTCATGCTTCTTTAATTCTTGGTTTTCTAATAGCTTTTAGACTACAGGAACAAGTTGGGCTGAATATGATTTATAAAAAGTCTTTTGAAGTAAAGCTAATTTCCAAACGGGCTCTCCTGTGTGCATGCTCTTCCATGTGCTCCCTTAACCTACTGCTGAGCTGGACCACTTCAAGACTCCCCTTCCCTTTCTGGTCCTAAATGTTGTGATTTCTGTCTCTGCTTCCCCCTTTCCTTCCTTCTTAGCCGAACAACACTGGATATACGGTGGCATCATTAACATGCAAGAGAAGGTGGAGATTGGGAGGAAGCGGTTGATGAGTCTCTTTTTGAGCATGTTGAGTTTTAGGTGTCTCTGGCACTTAATAATAGAGGTCTCAAGCTAAGAGGAGTGTTCAGGACTAGAGTTAGAGATTTAGTAGTCAGTAACATAGAGGTGTTTATTAGAACCATGAGGGTGAATATTGTCAGCCAGGCTGAACAACAGGAAGAGTAAAAAGATAACAGGAGTAGTGCAGCTGGAACCCTGTGTACCAGCAACATTAGTAATGTTGGAGAGCTGGCAAAATAATCTGAAAATACATGTCACTGAAGCCTTGAAACGGTATGCTTTCAAGAGAAAAGGAGTGTCAAGTGTTAAGTGCAGCAAAAAAATCAAATACAGTGAGGACAAAACCACTATTGTATTTGGCAATGAAGAGAGTTTTGATGATCTTTTAAGGGTAGTTTTAGGACCATGGGGATTGAACCATTTTGAGGTTATTCTTTTATTTATTCCTCTTATTAGCAAATAATCATGTATGTGTTTTGTAATTAGCATAACCCTAAATACCAGATTTGGGTTCAGGTCTTCTGTTATAAAATATAGATGAGAGGCCAGGAACAGAGACAGGTAGTATCACAATTTTCCCAAGTAAAATTGAAAACATCTAAGTGCACTATGACTATGAAAAAAATGTAAGCCAAATATGGTGCTTTGGAAAAATCAGTCATTCTAAACTGTGTACAGAGACACAAGATCAGAATGATTAAATAAAGCTTAGCCCAGGGTCCCTATATACAGGTGCACAGGTTTTGCACCGCCCAACTGTAGAGGGTACCATTCACATAATCTAAGTAAATAGCACACCCCAGGGTTGTGCAGGGTATAACCATATGCATCAGTCCTGCCTTAGCACATACTACTTGGTGCTTGTTTAAGTGATAGACCACGTGGTTATTTTTGGAACACCAGGACATACTGATATATTTATTCTACTTATATGACTTAAGAATGATTTTACTGCCAGAAAATATGATTATAAGTATACAACATACAAAACATCCCCTCTTGCACATACATAAGCAGTTACAATCTATCAAACTGAAATTTGATTGACTATTTTTGTTTTGCTATTAATATTTGCTCTTCATGTATCACTGCATGATTCATCAACCAACAAATAAAAATAGGCCATAAGCTTAATATTTTCTGTAAAAATTAGCCAAAGACCTCCATTTAGTTCATGTTAGCACCCAGGTGAGTTTTTAACTCAAATCATTCTATTTTGGAATAGTAAGAAATAATTTGTTTCTGTTGAGCAAAGGTAATCTTACAGCCCTTGAAAATTAAAAGTGTTTTCTAAGTTGGAATATAAAGTACTTTTCAAGGGTAGACATTTCTTACCACAGTAGTATCTGAGAATTTAACCATTTTGATAATCAGTGTTTCTCAATTACTTCATTTATTTTAGGAGTTTAAAATCCTTATGAATTTTGCTTAAAAATATTCAGTCCTCAGTGAAAACAGAGGAAGGAATCAAAGTGTACAGACTGTAATATTTAAATTCTGTTCCTCTATACAAGGCAAAACAAAGGTGATCATTTGGAGGTAATAGGCATTGAGACTCAGAGTAAAGGAAAAGCATGAAATATACATTTCAGAATGTGGCAGTGGCCTTTTGTGATTAGCCTAAAACTTAAAATCTTAAAATAATCCTGGGAAACAAAACAAACAAAAAAACAAATGGGATTTTAAAATCACATGGAATTGTGAAGTCACTAATAGTTTTTGGTGACTGTTTGCACTTCCGAAGAAGAAATAAATAAGTGAACTACTATATCTTCTCCGTGTGCTGTAACCTTGGTGAGGTCCCTAAAGGGCTAAGGAAACAGAAATGAATCAGGGCTGTAAATGGCAAAATAACTGGCAGAACTGTCATAGCAATGAGGGACCTTGGGAACAGGTTCTCAAGGGGAGGAAAAGGTCCTGAAAAGTGACCCTGCTTCCCAGAAGGTTTACCTAAAAAGAGGGGGTTGGGTGCATGGTCTCTCATGTTCTTCACTAGAACAGAGCTTTACAATGATGCTTCTAGAATGATACATCTGTGACACCTTTCTAATCATTGCATTTCGATGTTGGGTACACAGAGAATTTAAGGGATCTTCAGCATTGCCTAGTGAAGGTAATGTTGCCAGTTGGACAGACCATTAGTCATGCTTGATATGCTTGTTAATGCTCTAAGCTCTGTCTTTTCTCATATTGCTTCATTCCTTTGGCTCAGTGAATTGATTTTATCAACCAAAAGCGTAAATGTGAGTCTTAATGGGCTGAAGGCATCTTTGGATGAATTGAAAAAGTATTTAATCCTGTTTTCCTTTGTCGTTTTTATTTGCTATGAGATTCTTTTTTTCCTCCTTTACCAGAGAGGGTTTAATTGCATTCAGTCTGAGTGTATATATCAGTGAAGCTGGTGAGTTTGGTAGAGTACAGTTCCTCTTTTAAGAACATCTGTGAAAGGAGTAATCTGTCTATTAAAATGGTAAACCTGTGAATTGACTTTATTGTTGTATTCTCCAATTTAGCTGAAATTGTATATGTTAATGGCTTCTCATGTATATGAAATGGCAAGTCACTGTGCGTAACCAGTCAGCCAGGTTTTTAATTCTCCAGCATTCAAAATAATAATTAGTGGGCATTGCTGAAAGAAGATGAATTAAACTTTTTCTAACACTGGCAAACTTGATTTCTCTGGGATTTGACTAATCTTCACTGTCTAGTCAGTTGTTTGGTTGTGCAGTCCTTGAATTCTGTGATGGGTTTGCATTTAATCAAGGCTTAGAGAACCTGAAGGAAAGCAGTGATGTTTCTCACACTTGGGACCAGAACTAGTATTTGCATAAAACTCGGTTTCATACCAAAAAAATCCCTGTGCCAATTTTAAGATCCTAAAGAAACCAGAAGCTACTGAATGTAATAGACTTTGTTAATTTCCATTTTTTTACCCCATCCTTTGTTTTTTACTTCAAAATATTATCCAAGCCTTGATGCATAGTTACATATATATAGTTGAGTTCACAAAAAAGTTAACAAAAAATTCCATAATTTGTCTCTTTTTTAAAACTAGTAGAAGTGTCAACACGTAATATAAATATATATCTTTAAAAATCTTTAATTATCTTCTAACTCTGTACTAAGCTTTAAAGAGGCTATTAACTTGCCCAGATTACTTAGATAATAAGCATTTTCTAACGTATTGGAACTCGTGGCTGTGTCTTTCCCAAGTCCATGGTTTTAATCATTGTGCATTACTCAAATTGAAAAGTTGTTATTTCTTGATTAAAGCAAATTCCCTTGTACTCTCCAATAGGTGTTATTTTTGTAAATCTCCAGACTGGCCTCTGTAGATGAAGAAAGGAATTTTTATTCATTTATAAATACTCTGATATTTAGACTATTACCACTGACTGGCCTTCTCTCAAATTTGGGAGGCCTAAATGTACTTTAAACAAACATTTCTAGAAATGGAGTGAAGTCTATAATGGTTTCTTTTGCTACTCACAGATGTTGATGAATGCACATCGAATCCCTGCACTAATGGAGATTGTGTTAACACACCTGGATCCTATTATTGTAAATGTCATGCTGGATTCCAGAGGACTCCCACCAAGCAAGCATGCATTGGTAAGGCAGTTTGCTTTCACATATGATGATGTTCCATGAAATATAGTGACCCAGGCTGTTGGGGTTAAAAGTGAATATTAAAATAAGACATAGAATGAAATAAATGCTGTTACATTATTATAGATTTACTTTATGCTACCCTCAAAGTGCTCTCTTCAAACATAAACACTTTTTGCATGTGTAACACAGGCAATGTGGTATCTGGCTTCACAAAAAGAATTCGGTTTCTCTTCCTTCCCTAGATCACAGCTTCCTTTCTCCAAGTAACATCAGTAGCATTACTGCTCTCTGATTAACAGAGCTTACGATTTAGTCGTTTTCAACTTCTGTTTCTTTGAACCTCACACATAGTCGGACACCAAATCTAACCTGCTCTTTATTCACAGTTTCCTTGCTATGCCCACCATCCTCGTCCAAACCTCTCCCTCACTACTGATTCATCCCAGAATTCTTTTAGCAGATGACTCTGCTTGTCTTCTTTTTCATTTCCTATTCATCCCCTGGCAGTTACTTGAATCACTTTATTCCAGCAATTTTTTTTTTTTTTTAAACTGCAGGTCTCGGTGCCTTGTTCTTATTAATTAATTAATTTATTTTTGCTGTGTTGGGTCTTCGTTTCTGTGCGAGGGCTTTCTCTAGTTGTGGCAAGCGGGGGCCACTCTTCATCGCGGTGCGCGGGCCTCTCACTATCGTGGCCTCTCTTGTTGCGGAGCACAGGCTCCAGACGCGCAGGCTCAGTAGTTGTGGCTCACGGGCCCAGTTGCTCCGCAGCACGTGGGATCCTCCCAGACCAGGGCTCGAACCCATGTCCCCTGCATTAGCAGGCAGACTCTCAACCACTGCGCCACCAGGGAAGCCCTATTCCAGCAATTTTTGTCATGTAGCTCTTAATCCAGATATTCTGCAGTTACTTCACTCTTACTCAACTCCTTGCTGACTTCTTTAAAAATTAATTTTTATTGGAGTATAGTTGATTTACAATGCTATTTTAGTTTCTGCTGTACAGCAAAGTGAATCAGTTATATATATACATATATCCACTCTTTTTTTAGATTCTTTTCCCATATAGGTCATTACACATTATTGAGTAGAGTTCCCTGTGCTATACAGTAGGTTCTTACTACTTATCTATTTTATATATAGTAGTGTGTATATGTCAATCCCAATCTCCCAATTTATGCCTACCCCTGCTTTCCCCCTTGGTAACCATCAGTTTGTTTTCTACACCTGTGACTCTGTTTCTGTTTTGTAAATAAGTTCATTTGTGCCATATATTTTTTTGGAACCCACATATAAGCGATATCACTTGCTCTGACTTTTAGGTCTTCAACCACTATGTCAGAAGCAGCTGCACCGGTAATTCCAGCTGCACTGTCCACCCTCTCCTACATTCACTGCACATTCATTTCATTTTTCTCTTTCTTTCCCTCTTCAGCTATTATAAGTGAGGGCTATAAAATTGCATAAACCTACGTATCCAAGAAAAAAGCTGGTGAGAAATGAAAATTTTGCTGAGGAAGCAACATGATCTTGAATATTACATGTAAAAATAAACTAGATATTTAAAATTACATTTATTGTTTTATTGTCTTTATCTATAATTATTTTAAAAGACTAATATTTGGCTATTGTTAATTTTCCCAGACATTGATGAATGCATCCAGAATGGGGTTCTTTGTAAGAATGGTCGATGTGTGAACACAGATGGAAGTTTCCAGTGCATTTGCAATGCTGGCTTTGAATTAACTACAGATGGAAAAAACTGTGTTGGTATGGAAATTGCCTGCTCCCTTGCAAAATATTTTTTAAAGTATATACATTTTTATTTATATATTCTATTTTCATGAAAGCTCACACAACACATATGTGAGAGTTGTTCAGATGACTTAGGTAAAATATAAATACATTTAACATAAGACTATTTAAAGTGAAGGGACAGGTTTTTGGGAAATGTCATAACAAATGAATAATTTACTACTTCTGGAAATTTTCTGTGTGGCATATGTTTAATTGTAAGTAGCAGTTGTTCTTTGTAATTATTAGCACCTACTGTATTTTGAATGTCGGAGTTATAACACTGACAAAATAGAAAAGGCCCACCTCCAATCTGGGGAAGCATAAAAATGTTTGACATATGTGATAATCAAACCTCTAAATTTTGGTCCTGGTGATGTCTAACAGTGTAGTAATATCAGTACTCCACAGAAATACTCTATTTGCACAGCAACATGTATTTCACCAACTAATGAAAGTCCAGATCATTTCACTTGCAGTGAGGTTGTCATTGCTTTATTCTCTCATACAATATAAACATCCCCTGAAATCATATTAACTTTTTTGGTAATCAAAATAAAGCACTACTCATGTGGTTTTAATAGAAACTAAGCACAAAGGTTCCTTAATTCTTTTTCTTTATGTCCCTTACACTAAAGGTCCTTCATGTTTTTACACTATTTGCCCTCAGTCAGTTGGCATTCATAAGAAAAAAATCCATGACCACATGGCTCATTTATGCAGTAGAATATGACTAGTGATTGTTTGTAGAAAGAGGGGGAACTGGTTTCCTCAAGGCCAGTGGTGTAAGTCACATTCTCCTTCTGCAGATCATGATGAATGTACAACTACCAACATGTGTTTGAATGGGATGTGTATTAATGAAGATGGCAGCTTCAAGTGCATCTGCAAACCAGGATTTGTCTTGGCTCCAAATGGGCGTTACTGCACTGGTATGTATGGCTTTGAGATAGGAAAGTAACCATGATTGAAACCATCTTTTTTATTTGACTCAATCATGCAAGAATTACTTCAGTTTCTTTATGTGGATTTTGTATTATTCACATCTCTTACTAATTCAGTACGGCAGGTGTCTGAAGTTTCCTAGAAAAACATACATTGTGGTTTATGGAACACTAATATCTTTACAAAAATAATAATGGCATAGGAAGAATTAAGGGAATGACAGATTGGTTCTAGCAAGTCTGGAAAAGACTATATAGAAATAATTTCTGTCTACTCTTTGCCTCAATAAAAAAGAGGAAGAAAAAAATCTTGTGTTCGCAGAACTAGATTTTCCACTGTCATTCATTACTGGTTTTGCATTATATCTTTTCCATAAGCTAATCCACGGATCGTTTGTTACTATATCATTACCTAAAAATCTTACATTGATTTCATGTAGAAGTAATTTGAATATTCCTAGCAATTGTTTTGTTTATAAAACCCTTTTGAAGGCCAAGCTCTAGCGATAACTTTAGGAAGCAAAATATATGACTCTTGGAAATAAATAAGACTGTATTATGTTTATACTCACAATTGGAATTTAGTAAGATGGAACAAATTTTGCAGTTTTTACTTAAAAACAAGTTATTTACAGTTTTCTTCTTTTAGACAAAATTAACTCCATGAATGCTTTCTGCCTTCAATTATACAAACTTATCTGAATACCAAATAATACTCATAACCAATCCCTGTAATTTCAGTGAAATTCTGGAGACAGTAGAGAGTGAAAAATCAAGACTCATTCTTGTATTTCTGAATAAAAGTAGTTTCTTGACTATTCAGGAAAGGGGAGTTCAGTATTAAATAGAAATAGTGTAGCTTTGCTGATTGATCTCATGCATGGGATGTCATCTCAAGGTTAGCTGACGTGGATTAATCACAGGGTATGAGATTAGCATTCTGTTCCAGTGTGTAGCATGACATTACAGCATGTAACATTTTAGCAGTTCTTAAGAAACTTAAGTACACATATAAAGATCACCTAAATCTCACCAGTTCCTGCTTTATTGAACTTTCTGTTAATTTTTTAATTACAAATGCTGTAATCCATAAATTTTGAAATGCTCATGATTTGGCAGCCCCGTGTTTGGAAGGCTGTTTCCCTTTTGGGGGGAAACCATTTAATGGTGGGTTACAGTTCATAAATTCAAGCAATTGAATTGAAAATTACAAGGGAGACCCCAAATTATTTTGTTATTATGAACTAATTGAATTAAAATTAAAACAGCATCTTAGTTAGAATTTTATGTGTGTGTAGCTAAAAGTTAAATACAAACACTGACCTCAGTTTGAAGAATTTGTTTCACTTAACTAATTTGAGTTAAATATCTTTAATATTAAGCTGAATTGCCAAATAAATAATGAAAAATGAATTTGTGAGACTCTTCTAAGTGGTAAAATGAGGCAACTTTCACTCAGTCTTTCTGAAAAATACGTTTGAAAGAATTGCATTTGTGTATAAGATTTGTTGTCACATCTGTGTGTTCTTCCACAAATTATAAAATTGAAAACAAAGTGTTGATAATGTAGAGTGGTGGCAACAGGTGAACTCTGTAGGAAAGTTAAATTTACCCAGTAATGGCCTGGCTTGTGTTTCCTTCTGGGCAGATATTGATGAGTGCCAGACCCCAGGAATCTGCATGAATGGGCATTGCATAAACAATGAAGGGTCGTTCCGCTGTGACTGTCCCCCAGGCCTGGCTGTGGGTGTGGATGGACGCGTGTGTGTTGGTAAGTGAAACATTCTGTAATGGCCCCACTGACCAAATGATCTTTGAAAAAGGGATAAAGATATATCCATACAATGGAATCATATTCAGCCATAAAAACGAATGAAGTAGTGACACATACGAAAGCATGGATGAACTTGAAAACATTACGCTAAGTGAAAGAAGCCACACATAAAAGACCACATAGTATATGACTCCAAATGAAATGTTTGTGAAGGTCAAATCTGTGGAGACAGAGCAGATTAGTGGTTGCTTAGAGCAGGAGAGGGTGAGGTTGGTGGGAGAAGGGGGTGATCACCAAAGGCATTTCTGAGGTGGTGAAATGTTCTGAAATCAGCTAGGATGATGATCAACTCTGTGAATATGCTAAAAACTATTGAATTGTACACTTCAAATATGTGAATTCTTTGTATGTGAATTATATATTAATAAAGTGGTTTAAAAGAAATGGACAAAGAGCCCGGCTAGCCCCCTTCAGAAGCCTCTGATGAGATGCAAGTCAGAAATGCTGGAGAAGGAAAAAAAAAATTGTCCTTTACCAGCATTCTTCATAGTGTTAGATAACCACATCTCTAAATACAATGGATTTATATTTTATAATTAATAACAAATAAGACTTGAAATGGGTACTGTAGTTGTATCTAAATAAATTCTTGTTTTTATCCCAAGAAAATCTATTTATTTATTTATTTTTCCATCTGAGTTTAAAAAATTTTTTTAAATTTTATTTTTATACAATTTTAAAGGTTACTTTCCATTTACAGTTATTACAAAATATTGGCTATATTCCCCATGTTGTACAATATATCCTTGAGCCTATCTTATACCCAACAGTTTGTAGCTCCCACTCCTCTACCCCTATATTGCTTGCTCCCCCTGCCCCGCCCCCGGTAACCACTAGTTTGTTCTCTGTATCTGTGAGTCTGCTTTTTTTCCCCAAACAAAATTTTAAATGTAAATAATTTATACAATACAACTTCGACGTATATCAAAAGCTAGAAATGTTTCTAAATAGTTATTCTTCATCACTGTGTAACTAATGATAGAAACCTGGGAAGAGTATGAGAGAGAATGTATATTTTATTTGAAACCATTCAGAATTCCTCTTGGATACTTTTGAGTTACCAGGCATCAGCTTTAAAGAGGCAGGCAAAATGAAAATGTCATTGGCATTTCGAAACCCACCCAACGTGTCCTAATGATAGCAAGAGCAGAGTGAGTGTGTTGTAAAAATACATTGAATGCCGTATTCTCTCCAAAGCACTTTCATGAAACTTCTAGGGTGAATTAGCCATTGTGCACCATCTGTTTTCAGGTCACATAGTAAAAGGCAGACATACTCACTGGTTTAAAAGTATATTTGAGAGAAATGAAAGTCTTTCTCATAGTTGGTTTTACTTTATTCTTACCTATGGGAATCAAAACATTTGGATTCTGAAGGTTAAAAAAAAAGAGGCAACAGCAGATGGAAATAATCTGACCACTTAAAGTTTCATCCACTCTATCCAATCTAGGATTTATTTCAGCTTACAAGATTGTCAGCACTTCGTTCAGGGCTATTTCAAATACAGCAACTAGAAGAATGTAGCTCCTTGCTGCTTAGAGAGCTAAAATATTTTCAGTTGCTTTTTTCCTTTATCTAAATGATTTTGCTGAAAACTATGGTGAGTACAAAACCAGTTTTAGAGGGAGAAATAATTTTTCTTTTAAGCAACCGAGATATGAGTAGTTGTTAGGAATTCAGGGTTCAAATATTCCTTCTCTTGTCCACATACAGAAAAGGCATTAGAAATTTTTGGGAAACGCTCTCCAGTTTTTCACAATTGTGGTTACTTAAACTTTTTAAAATAAAAACACTATTTGTTCTGTGTGTAAAATTATATATTACTGTTCCCTTAACATGCTAGATATTTTTTCTTCATGTCTTCTGCCTTTTGAAATGCTTTCAGTTGCATTGATTGTTGAGGTTAGAAATGAATCATTACTATGAATTATTATTAGAGTTAGCACTTTAATTCTAGATTTTGTTTGTTCATTTTTGTTTCCCTAGAGAGTGCGATGTGGGTTTTTATTTTCAGAAAATTAAATTACTATTGTAACTAGTATGTTGAACAAGCATGACTCACAGGAAGGATATGAACAAAAGGCAACTGTATTTTGTTTTTTTCAATCCTTTAAAAATATATTTTTAATTATTCAATGGGAGCAGTTTATCCAATAAGTAAGGAAGAAAACTCAGGCAGCCCCTTACTTTACTATTTTTAGATAGCAAAAATTTATATGACTACTTTAGGTAATGAAAATAATCTCAATTTAGCAATTAGAATGTCCAGCATCATATAATAGTTAATATTCGAACTTGATTTGAAGTTATGACTTCCCTCTCAAGCTCAGACCTTCGTGAGGAAGACATTTCTGACTCCACAGGCTCAAGTGCAGGAGGAGAGGTGAGAAGGCAGAAGCAGTGACAGTGTCCTAGGGTGGCTTCAAGACTTCTGGGCTTCACACGAGTTTAAAGCCAATTTCTTCCTCGTGGGTGATTTCATGATTATGTCAGGGGCGTTGGCCTGCCCTTCCCAAGATGCAGACACTGCATTTTTCTCCTGGTGGCCACTCCTGGCTCAACGTCTTGTCTTTCTGCAGTCCACTTCAGACAGAGATCTAATGGTGTCTCATCACCCTCCACGTAGTCGTTTTAGGAACCTCACTTAGTGTGGCCCGTGTCTCATCCATAGGACGTGCCACCCTTTGCCCTCTGAACCGAGTGAACAGAGGTTCTACAGTGGGAATAGCAGCCACTCTCCTCTGTGTGTTACATGTCCCTGACAGAGTTGGGTGCAAAGCTCTTCAAGTTGCTCCCTGCAAAGCTCTGCTCTCTTGACCAGGGGTGAGGATGGAAGCATGCCCAACTTGTAATCTGGCTCTTCCAAAAAAATCCTCCTCAAAAACTCTTAATTGCTATTCTCTAAATTGTATCCTCGGTATTGGGAGGGGTTTAAGGACCTGGCAACCAATTTTCCATCTCTACTTCCTTCAGGATGGAGTCTCAAAATTCACCTTGTTATATGATATTTAGCACCATGGGATTTCAGCTTAAATTTCCTTTTTAGCATCCTGTTACGTTAGTATTTCAATATCTTCATGAACGCTGTTTGACAGTTCTGTCAGGTAAAAGGTTAATTTTTTTCTTTACCCTAGTTCTGCTGTTTACTAGCTGTGAGGCCTTAGGCAAGACACATTACCTCTCTGTGCCTCCTTTGCTCACTAGTTGTTTTTGAAGATTAAATATGTTAACATTAGACATATTTGTGTAAAGCTTGAATGATGTCTGGCACATAAAACATGCCCAATAAGTTATCTACTACAATTATTACTGTTCTGTTAAATCGGAATAGTGATGTTACATCAAAAATAGTCTTAGAGTTGCTGCTTTAAGCTATAAAGAAAAGTTGATACTAAAGAATGTAAAATACAGCTAGCATCTTGTGTCCATACCAATTTTACCTTTGGTAAAGATAAAGTATGATAATTCCATGAAAAAGTCCTTCATCAATTCCAAGTTTTAAGAAAGAAAAGACATGGAGAAATTTGATAACATATGGAACAGGTATAGCTTAGGATGAAGTCGGGTCACCCACCAAAATATTCATGTGAGCATGTTCTGATCGTGCTGCTGGTATCGGTACCTCTAATCCTGTCCACTGGGAACAGTGGCTTGGTTACATTGAAGAGAATAATGTGAACTAAGGTTCCAGTGTGGGGTCTTTGAAAAGGAAAAAGTCAACTGTCTTCATTAAAAATAGAAGTGAGTACCATAGGCTTTTTATCAACTTGCTTCTAAAAATTGTTCCTGGCTTATGTTCTTAACATGAAAACAGAAATAACTTTGACCATTCTATGATGCCTTTTGAGATAAGTGGCACCATCCTAAGAACTCACAAAAATCTTATTGAAAATCATGAACTATGTGGTATTTGTGCATATTTGTCATTGTGTTGAGTCCTATTCTTATGTGTAACTCAGAGCTGACTGCCAAACCAGGCCATAGCAGAAGCAGAAAGGGACAGCACGTCCCCTTCCCAGGGTTGGAGTGGTAAAATCTTATGACCTTCTTCTATCTGAGCATACACAGATCTCATTGTTTAATGCGGCCACACATCTCATTGTTTTAACGGGAAACATCACCACATTGTAAGACATAGGTGACTCAGTTTGCATAACAAGCAGATAAAGTTATTTCCAACAAGTTATGAATAATTATAGATATTTATAATAATGGTTATCTCTTTGATGGAATTGCCATATCAATAGACTGCTTAAAAGCTCTACTGCTTCTCTGGCCTGTACGATGATCTGAGTTTTTCTATAGTTCACCATTTACCATCTCATAAAGTTGTATTATATTTTATGAGAATTTAGAATGAGAGAACTAAGCAGGATACACTTCTTTGGGGTGTAACAGGACATAGTAGAAAGAGGAAAAGTTTTGGAGGTCACACAAGCCTGAGTCTGAATTCCAGGTCAGACAGTGGATAGTCTACAGCTTTGAGGTACTTATATAACCGCTCTGAACCTCAACCTCTTCATCTATAAAAAGTGGGTAATGATCACTATCCTATGGAGTTGTTGGCCTGAATGTTCAACAAGGTAATGTCTGTAAAGCAACAAGCACAATGCCACAGATACATAATGATAGTTATTGAATATTATTTGTGGAACTGGATTTATTGAGAGTCTGCAATGATTAAAACACAGTCACAACAGTAAATTGGGGGTTGAAGAGAAAGGTCACCTAACTCAGAAATTTAAGTAAGAAAGTTCATGACCAAGCAGTATCATCTCAAGGTAGTTTAACTGCACTGCACTTCATTGTTCATAAGAACTTCTAAAATAGAAATAATATTAAATGTAGTCAGTGATTAGAGCTCTAAGTCTTGTTTATAACTGTGGAAATATACCTGGCTCAATGACAGGCCCGTGAGGAAAAGTGGGATAATTGATGCTTGTGTAGCACATAAAACTTCTTGGAAAAAAAAAAAAGAATTGTTGATAATGCATTTATTCTTTTCCTCTCTCAACAAACGTTTGTTGATTTCTTAACACTATGAGATGCTAAAGATACAAAGAAAAAGAAAAGTGGCAGATGCCTTCTAGAAGCTTCCCATACAGTGACCACTTAAGTTACAAGAAGCCTTCAGTTTTGAAATCTCTTTGTCTCTATCACTGTCTCAAATCATTGTTCTTCTGTCTCCTTTAGATACTCACATGCGCAGTACATGCTATGGTGGAATCAAGAAGGGAGTGTGTGTCCGTCCTTTTCCTGGTGCAGTGACCAAGTCTGAATGCTGCTGTGCCAATCCAGACTATGGTTTTGGAGAGCCCTGCCAGCCATGCCCTGCTAAAAATTCAGGTAGTCACCTTCGCCAGTTTCACACCTGATAAAGAATCTAGAAATGTCACATTAGATATTTGGCCAAAGAGTACCTCGGCTCTGAAGTGTTTTGTCTTTATTTTTAATGGAAGAAAAGAAATCCAAATCTGTGTTGACATATGAAGCATATAATAAAGAGATCTATCTTGTTTTTACTTATGATCTCTAGGCAGAGAGAACACACGGTGAATTTTATGATTATTTATTTATTTTATGATCCAATTATGACTGTTACAATGGATTCTTTACGTGAATATGTTAGCCTCAAAATCTTCCATCCCTTCTGTCATTCTGAAGATAAATAGCATAAAATTTACGTATCACTTTCAAGGTTATAATAAGTTCATGAGAACCTGGTTTTATTTATTTATTTTTAATCTTTACACAGAATGGTCTTAGGCTGCAGTCTATCAGAAGTTCCAGTTTATCAGGAATATCAGTAGTTCCAGAAAGTCATAAATTTATTTCTGAATGTTGTCATGAATTATAGGCACATTAAACAGTTTAATTCTTTGACTATTCTATGACTTGTTTATTCATATTTTTATGAAAACTGTATTGAATAGATGTAAGTACAGTAGGGAATCAGAAATAAACACAATCTCTTTTCCTTTAAAGTTGGGAATAGTTGAAAATATAGGTAGGCAAACATATAAATTACAGTTTGGTATGATTGCTGCCTTAAAAGGGACATAAAGAACTGGGAGAGCACAAAGGAAGGAGCAGTTAGTTGCCTGGGGAGGCTGGGAAAGACTGTACAGAGGGGTGGAGGCTTACTTTGGTCTTGAAAAAAGGAATAAGAACTTCCTAGGTAGAAGATGGAAGAAATGAATTCCAGCAAAGGAAGTGGCTTGTAATTCTGTTAAAAATCCTAAATGGACTGTTCAAACCTTAGCAAAATGGTGAGAGTCCCTCGGGAAGAATTACTGAGTATGACATTTTTTAAAAAGAGGAGTTAATGAAGGAAGTCTTCCCCTAAAATGTTAAGTGAATTATGCATATTATGAAAGAAGTGCAAAAATTGATAACAAGACTAGGTAAAAAGATTAGTGACTAATAAAATGAGTTCTGAATATAAGTGGAAATATAGGACACAATAAAGATAGCATTGAGATCAGTGAGAACAAATTAAACTAAGTAATTAATATTGTTGATAAATATTGGAAAAAATATGGAGTTAGCTCCCTACATTAAATGTTACAAAATAATTTTTTTGTAGAAGATACAAACTTTTTGTTATCTTGTAATGATAAAGGACTCTCAAAACAGACCCCAAAGACTAAAATACACATATAAAGTAGAAAAATATTTTATTTAATTTATAAAGAATTTACATTAATCAATAACGAAAGTTGAAATCCTCTACAGAAAAAAGTACAGTGTACATAGACAACTTCACAAAGCAGAAAGGCAAATGGTAGAGTGCCATATAAAAATTAAAAGAAATCTATCTAAAATTAAAAGAAAAGTTTAAAAAGGTGTCATTTTTGTTTATTAGATTGGTAAAATACAAATGATTGATTTTCCCCAGTGTTGGGGAGGATATACAGAAATGGGTACTCTCTTACATTGGTGTTAGAAGGGTAACCTGGGATATTTAGGGAGAGGGGGACTATCAAAAACCTTAAAAGAGACATAAACTTTGAGCAGTTTTACTTCCAAGAGATTAACCTAGTGATAGAATTGAACTTTGTATTTTTTTTATTATAATTGCAGAAAGTTGAACAAACCTAATTTCATCAATAAGAGATTGATTGAATGAGTGTGGTAGATCCACATAACTGAGAAAAGATGTTAAATCGTCTCATTATAAATAGGCTATTACATGAAATGTCTATTGTAGAGTACAGAGGGTCCAAGCCTACTCCCCACTTACAAACTCTATGACCTGAGCATGTTACTTCCCATCTCTATCCAAGCTCTCTTGGGATTAAAAGAGGAAAAATAACAGTATCTAGTTTGTGGTATTGGGAGGATTAAATAAATTATTAGATGGAAAATGCTAGAACAACACCAGGCACATCACGTGGTAAATGCTATTTATTACATAAGTGTTTTCTATTATTTTATTATTGAGAGGAGAAGAAAATCTAAAAAGCAATCTCTGTTGTACAATTTAGATATTTTTAAAGTTTACATAAGTAGAAAATATTTGTAATGTTTATCAATATATTAATGAAATTCAGGGTGATAATCACAGTTATTTTTATTTACTTTTTTATGCTTACCTGTGATTTTGGAATTCTTAAAATAATTTTGTGCTAGAAAATGGTCCTTTTCATTTTAAGTTGTTGCAGGTAATTTTTAATGATAGTTTTGGAGTTATGTAAGTGACTTGTGTATGGAACAGATATAATTTAGAGTTTTTGATTTCTCTATTTGTTTTTATCTTACAGCTGAATTCCACGGTCTTTGTAGTAGCGGAGTAGGTATCACTGTGGATGGAAGAGGTAGCTCTATTCAATTCTCAATCTTATAATAATTATATAGTTTTATAGCTTTATTATTATAATATTATAGATAAGATGTATTTACTATTATAAAAATATATCAGTATAAAGTAATAAAATAAATTATCTCCTAGAACAATGGTTATAAGCTAGATGGTATCAATAAGTATGTAGATGTACATTTTTCATAGTAGATAAATATTTATCTGTTAAATATGCATTGTTTAAAATGTCACTAACAAACTACAACCATGATTTTACGGATACCGTCACTTAAGAAGAAGCTAGAGCTTGTAAAAAAAAAAAAAAAAAAGAAAAACAAGACAATTTAAAGAAAAATGTTAAATAATGGTGCTGACATGGTTTAAACAAAAACAATCTGTAAGAGATATTTGATATGGATTTTTAACAGATATTTGAGATATACTGCCCTAAAAATAAATTGACTACTTATGACTAAGAATACTAAAATGTTTCTGTCCAACCAAAGAAGTACAAGGTTTCATTAAAGTTTTCTTTTTTAAAATTTAGCACTATGATTAACAAAATTACAATATAGAACTTGAACATTAAGTACATATGTGTTTATAAAGTTATTTTATATGTTAATAGTGTCCTTTGTTTTTTTAAAATAAAATTGTAGGGTGCTATTAATCTTTAGTTTACATATATATTCTAATACTTTCATGTTTGAGGAGACTTTAGACAAATTATAGATTAATTGACAGTAAATATCACATTTTTTTGCAAAGAACATCAGAAACCAGAGTAAAGGAGCAAACTTTTACAATGATGTTTCTCCCAAAAATTAGATTAAAAGACTAACATTTCTGGAGTATTTAAGGCTTCCCAAATTCTAGAACACAGTAGTTAGGATTAAAATTTGAGCATAGTTACCAAAATTTTATTTTATGCTGACTCCGTTTTTTTATTCCCTTTCAATATGGCCTCCCCAACAGAGCCATTGCAACTAGATGGTTGCTCATACAAGCACATCATTCCTCAAGTCCCACGGCCCACAGGTGACAGAGCGTAGTCATGTTCATGGCTTGTTGTAAAACATTGTGTTCTCAAGCATCCACATTTGAACTGTCCTCTCCATTAATTTCAACTTATCAACAATGAGTAACATTTAATAAGTATCATATTACTTAGTTGACTATAAAAAATGATAATAAAATAGAAATATTCCAGGCCTTCAGGACCATAAAATTATACAGGCACCCTAATAAATCTTTGCCTTTTAATTAGATGGTTATAATACCTATCAAGTTGAGTTTTCCTTTGGGTTTTGAGCCAACAGTCTATAAATTTCTTTATTAATTTTATCATAAATGCCAGCACATTACATGGCTTAATGCTTTGAATTTCTGCCGGTTCCCTTCATTTTTCTTTTGACTTACCAGGAAGTGTCCCATATCTCTCTATTTTCTTCTCACTCCTTATTTTCATTTCGTTTCCCTTTCTGAATGGCAAATTGGGGGTTTGCAGGGTTAGACACTACGTATTTTGAGTGATCTTTACTAGACATACATGTATCAACAGACAATAAGTGGCTGTGAGCATTAAACTCTGAACATTTAATGCAGATATCAATGAGTGTGCTCTGGATCCTGATATATGTGCCAATGGAATTTGTGAAAATTTACGTGGTAGTTACCGTTGTAATTGCAACAGTGGCTATGAGCCAGATGCCTCTGGAAGAAACTGTATTGGTAAGTTATTTGTTTTATTATACAAGAGCCTTTTGTATAGTTTAATCCCATGGATTATAGGAGAAATCAAACTACAAATAAATGAGTAAAACTAGAGATCTTACAGTTTTTCTTGTTTCCTTTTTAGTGCAGAGATAGAAAAATATGGGAATCAAACAAATGCTGTTACATAGTAACAAACTTTTTAGTGGCACAATTTAGTATTTAAATTATTTTTTTCCCAAGTGAATGGACACAGAGTCAGTTATCGGCCTGTTATATCTGCATATATCTTAATCCTATAATTTTTCACTAGGAAGTGGGATTCAAAAATTAATGAGGCAGTGTGGATAATAATAAGAAAATTAAATATTACAGGTTGACTTATAAAGAATCAGTTGCTGCAACATATCCAAACATGATAACGGAGATGAGTGTTTCCTTTTGTAATTTATAAGGGAATGTTTGAAAAAACTCAAGTATGTAGTTCGTATGTTCTAGAATTTGTGAAGAATCTAGATTTTCCCATGGAACACTTGAGTTCACTTTTATAAAACGAATGTTATTCCATCCATTATTATATATAATAATTTTTACATCTAACCACTGATGACTCTTACATCCAAGTCTTGATGATTATGATTAGAAAGAAATACATTTTTCTATGTTTATGGCTCTGGGTTTTATTACTGATTTATGTTATTATATATCCATTTCACCTTGGGTTGAAGACATACATACAGATGGATATATAAAGCTATATTAAATATCATGTACTTATAACAGATTTTGATATCTGTTGGGAAGGGCACCAGCCAGAGATTGTTGAACATTTATAAAAATATGCAAACCAGCTAGTTTTTATTCCCCAGAAGCAAAGTTGCTTCCAGCGTAGTGTCCAAGTACAGTTGAGCACATGAGTACCCTACTGAAAACAGGGAGATTCAGTGAGCATTCACACATTGAACATGGTTCATGGCACTACTCAACTCTTTAAAGTAGGTACGTGCATAATTTTGATAAAATTAAAACTAGATTTTAAAAATAAAAATGAAGCCGAATTCCAGTTTTAGTTTGCTGGGGCTGCCCTAACAAAGTATACAAAACGGGGTTGCTGAAAACAACGGAAATTGATTGTTACAGTTTGGGAAGTCAGAAGTCCAAAATCAAGGTGTCAACAGGACCACACTCTCTCTAATGGCTCTAGGGGAGAATCTTTCCTTTCCTCTTCTAGTCTCTGGTGTTTGCTGGCAATCTTTAGCATTCCTAGGCTTTTAGATGTGTCACTCTAGCCACACATCCATCTTTCCCCTGTGTGTCTTCACATCACCTTCCCTCTGTATGTGTCTGTCCCTATGTCAAAATTTGCCCTTTTTCATATGGACTCCAGTCGTTGGTGTCCATACCTATATTGGAATACAACCTACCTGAAGGATCTTATTTTAACTTGATTACTATGTAACAATCCTATTTCTAAATAAGGTCACATTCTGAGGTACTGTGGGTTAGGGATTCAAAATATTTTTTGAGAGACCCATTTCAACCCGTAGCATGGACTAATGGATAAATAAATAGTGATTCAGCCACTTGATAAAATGTACAATCATGAGGGAGATTATGGTGATGCTTAAAATATAATACCGCTGTGGGGCAGTAAGTAAATGAAGAACAAAGTAGTAATGTGCCTTTTCCAAATCATTACACACCTCCCAGGAACTTCAAAAGCATCTTAAAAGTAGCCACAAGAATAAGAATGTTCCATATGAGTAAAACCAAATATATTTTGCTTAGGATCAGGAATGTGTTTTGGATACGAAGAGACTGACTGAGTCAAGGTATGGGGTGAGGAAAAAAACAAACAACAAAAATAAAACATTTTGATCACTGTACTGTTTGTTTCACTGTGTGTGTGTCCTGTCTTCTAACGGTTGCTTCCAGACATTGATGAGTGCCTGGTAAACAGACTGCTCTGTGACAATGGCCTATGCCGAAACACACCTGGGAGCTACAGCTGCACCTGCCCACCTGGCTATCTGTTCAGGACTGAGACAGAGACGTGTGAAGGTAAGAGCCATCTTCCTTCGTTGTGAACAGTAAGCACCTCAATATGCGTGAACCACAAGTACGTTATGAAGCAATAGAGAAGAAAGAATGTTGTTTGAATATGTTTAAAATTTTATAATCTCTTTCAGCTAATCTGCCAGTTTTAGAAATAGCATGCACCTAACCCAGTTTATAAAACCATCAGTTTTGTCCCATTCAGATGAAATATCACCAAACATTTTGAATTTAATGGGAAAAAAAAGTGAAAGGAGCCAATTTGTTTTACTTGCTAATAAAATGTCAGATTTTTGTTTGTTTTTCCCTTTTTAAAACTACTGTGGCACATTAGCCTGGGGGAACCTGCACTGTAATGGCAAAGTCAGCTCTTAGGCATTTTATTTATGAAATGATTGATAGACCTCAGAGGTTGGCCCAGAAAATATTTGGGGCTTGAGTAAAAATGGTCACCTTAATTAAATTTACAGTCCAAGAAAATTGTCCTTTGCATTTGAAAATTTTGAAGTTATAATTTGGGCTTAAAGATCGTGAATCACTGTTTAAAAATGTCTTCCTTTTCTTTTAAGCTCATTTTTCTTCAGTGGGAGTTACATGAATGAGTTAAATGCTTAGGAAAGGCCTCATTTTCAGTAGATACCAGCTAAGCAATGAGTGCCTTCAATTATGTTTTTGTTTCTTGATCAAAGTACTGTGTATTTCAGAATACTCTGTGGTATGACTACTAGTCATTGTTCCTTTTAAGTCTCACTGTGTGGGCCTACAGAAGTGTCCCATGACATTCTCAAATCCAATAACTACTTCCGAATAGTAACCTTTTCAAAAAAAAATTTCATCTTTAGTTATTTGGAGTAGCCCTTTTTTATCTGTTAAAGTATTTGTTTCCTAGTGACTTCATAGCCAAGAAAACTGCAATAGTAATATTATGCAAAAAGATGTTAACGTTCTGTTCATCTTATTGTTTAACTTCAAAGCATTCTTATGAACAGAAACAAGTTAGGACTCAAACAAGACACCAGAACACAAAGGACTTAGCTGAAGTCAATGAAATGCAATCACAAAGTGCAATTCTCAGTTTAGATTGAATTTGAGGGACCACTGAAAAGCAGTAATTAACCTGAAGAAAGAAAAAAAGGGAAGAAAAAAGAAAACCTCTGCATAAAATGCAGTTTTTCTGAACTTAGTTCTGATAACTGTTGAGTTCCCCTCCTATCCACCACCTGTGGCAGGAGCTGCTCAAAGAAAAGCGCACTTTCCATTCCCAGCTAAAGTACTTGAAGATTCATCCTGTCCATAGATGAGCAGAGACGACAGGGGGCACACTTAAGAATTTTGAATATTTTCACATAATATGTGTTTAGCCTAAGCTTCTTAAATGTATTCAACCAGAGTCTTTATTTTCTAGCACCCACTCCCCTCAACACCTCTTATCCTTCAAAATTGCCATGAGAAACTTTGTAAAAGAAAAAAAATTCTAGCCATATTTCCTCCATGAGTTTTTTGGAGGGTGGGAGAAGGGATTTCAAGAATTGTGTTTCTTTCCATTTTGTTTTTATTCCCGACTTTCTACACTTCCTTCTCACTGCCCTTTATCAGTTTTATCTATTGTCTCTTGGAAGATAAGCTTCTGTTAAATGTCAGGAAGCTCTGAAAGCAAGAATAACTAAGGGTATCATCTTGATTTAACTGGGAAGCTGATGATTATTAGGACTGGTTTCCCTGTCCATAGCGACAGAACCCTTTGGTGCTCTTGTGAGGGAGACACATAACGGAGAACTAAATGGTTGGTGTCTGATTCAGTTTGGTCACTTTGGTTTGCATACCAAATCATCAATATTTATAGCATATTTCTTCCATTTTAACGAGTAAGATGAAGTTGAAGGGTACTGAGAGGTGAAATACCAAAGGGTAAATAAAAGGGATTCGCCTACTTACGTGAAAAAGTGAAGAGTAGGAGCTAATGGTGTTTAATAGTATGACATTGGATGATTACATAAATATTAAGGCATATTAATACCAAATCAGGCAACAGTGATGGTTAGAAAACATGGTCTTTACTTATTTTGTCCAAAGGATAATTGTTCCTGATAAACCTGAGCCTTTTCTTTAATACGAAATATGTTTTATTATCTGTCGTTTATAAGAAAGAAGTTCATATTATGTAAATAAAAGAGAAATGATAGAGAAATATTTTGGTTCTAGCCTTATGACATTTGTGGAAATAAAATTGATTTATGGTGAGAAATCCAACCAAATAACTGTTATTTCTACACTTTCTTCCCACTATTAAGTTATTTGCACTTTATTAAGTGTTTTGCAAAAAAGAAATAGACCTGCAGACCACGGATATCTTTTTCCCTTGGGTGTCCTCCTTATTTCCAGCCTTGCATTCACACAATAAATTTGTCTGCCTGAAGCAGTTCTCTGCATGCTATTCTTTCTAAACTAATTTCCAAAGACTAGGCAGGGAATTATCAGTATCAGCCAATTCATTGCCGATTCTAGCTTTCTCTATATATATTTGCTAGATTCACTAATTTTGCTTGTCATTCTTGTTTTCAACAGGCTATTTTAAATACGTAATAAATAGCAGTGATCAAGTTTCTCTGATATTTCAAACTGAAGTTACAAAAATTTATTTTACTTTTTTGTTTGAGCTCTGAGAGTCTGTGAAAGTTAAAATTTTTATAGCAAGCACTGTGGTTTAGATTGTGTTTCCAGTGACATAACTAGTTAAATGTAAACCAGATGTGCTTTGAAGTTTATTTCCAGGAATGTACAGTGAACTGTTTCAGTTCCTGGTTCCACGACATTTATAACATAAAAACATTGTATTTAAAGAAAAATTAAACAGTTTATATTTGTAGCTGTCATGGCATGTGTTTATAGTTTTTGAGTTCATAATTGCTTAATATAAAATAGGGATTTTGAAAGTATATGATACTGACATTTTTCTTTTGGGGGAGCTTCTTACAAATAAAATTAGTAGGTAATATATCATCTGTCTTCAGATTAGGTATCTGCTGCTTTTTTGGCTGATTTCTTTTTTACATTGTGTTTTTATTGAAAGAATTTTAGTACTCTGGAATAGATGTTTTCATTCCAAATCTGTGCTATATTTATAAAACCTGCTCTTGTATTTTTCTTTTAAGAGGCCTTCTTGCTACAAATGACCTGAAAGAAAGATGCATTTATATTTCTTCACACAATTTCTACTTGAAGAATTCATTTCATACCTGGGTACTTCTTTAGTAGTTTTGAAATAGCAAAGAAGGAACATAACTGTTTTCCGCATGGATTTTTAAATTTGCATTTCAAGTCCATAGACTTGAAAATCAGCGAGCCCTGCCTTTTCAGAACCAGTTTAGTTTGTATTTGACTTGAGATGTTCAAGAGTAAACATTACAATCTTCTAGTTATTTATTTGCATGTTTTCCTTGGTATATATAGTATTCATGTTTAATTCAAAGAGGTGTTTAGAAAAAAATAAGTATTATGGTGAACTCGGAAACTGTAGTGTTCAAAAAAAAAATCTTGAGGTACATTGACCTGTTTCGGATAGTTAACCAAATACAGAAAGAAATCCATGTCTCTCTTCCTTAAATTGAGTGGTTTAATTTATATTGAAGGTCAGTCTTTGATATTGTTTCTAAACACTTTAGCTAAATCTTGTATTTATTTTTAATTAGCTCATGTTAAGCTATTTAACTTTATTGGCTTGACATTTTGTTTAGTCACCACTTGAGAACATAGGCATACTCTAATTCTGACCGTCATACTTCTGACCGTCAACAGGAGTTGTTTAGATTATGGTATATGATTTGATTTAGGACTCAGATCAAATTAATGATGGTAAAGGTCTATTTAAAACAATTAAAAGATTGTTTTCTCTTTTTAATTTTAGCACAATCAGTTGTGCTTTAAAAATGTCTCACACCAGGGGGCTTCCCTGGTGGCGCAGTGGTTGAGAGTCCGCCTGCCGATGCAGGGGACCACGGGTTCGTGCCCCGGTCCGGGAAGATCCCACATGCCGTGGAGCGGCTGGGCCGGTGAGCCATGGCCGCTGAGCCTGCGCGTCCGGAGCCTGTGCCCCGCAACGGGAGAGGCCACAACAGTGAGAGGCCCGCAAAAATGTCTCACACCAAACATGGAAATGTGAACGGGAAGGTGGATAAGGGCTAGAGGAGAATGCCGTACCCAGTATTAAAGTTTCATCCCTTATTCCCTGATTTGTATCCAGAAATTTGGAATTAAAGCCAGCATTGTGATATGTTGTCTCTACTACAGGCTTTTTAAATTCTTCCAAAACCTCTCGGAGCCACAAATGACAGAAACAGTCACTTTTGTGCACAGCACACATTGCACCCAGGAATATGTTGCTTTCCGTGGAATCAGAATTCAGATTTCCCACAGGAAAATTACATCTCATTATAGGAGAAAATGAATCCAATTTATGTAAAGTTGTAGTGAAACAGTGAAGCTTTAGATGCTAAACCCTTTCAAAATAGGCTGATTCCTATAGTCCTACTGAGACCCCGGCCGTGCACATGTGTATTCACATGGTAAAATGCACTTCTCCTTTCCCCATTCACTTTATGCCTCATAGAACCATATTAAAATTACAAGAGCCAAGCTTACCAGACATTCTGGCATAGCATGGCTTGTTGGAGTAATATTTTCCAGAAACACATGGCAGCTCTAACAGAATCTTTTCCTTCTGGATTGTAGATATAAATGAATGTGAAAGCAACCCATGTGTCAATGGGGCCTGCAGGAACAACCTTGGATCTTTCCATTGTGAATGTTCTCCTGGCAGCAAACTCAGCTCTACAGGATTGATCTGTATTGGTAAGATTCATACATGGTGCTGATGTTTCAGTTTCACTACAAAGATAAGCAGAGACCTCAGGACTTCTGCGGATAAAAACAGAACACAGTCACAGGAAGCTAATAATTAGGAGTTACTTCAGTTGTTTTCTCTTGTTATCAAGATAGGAGTACAACATGATAGCATAAACTGGACAGGCTCTTATATTTTGTTAGATTCTGGGAAGCGTTCCTTTCTTATAAGTATATATATTATGCTATACGTTATAAGCATTTCCATACCACACACATATTTATATTCATTCCCCAGGAATGCCTTAGGCATCAATACAATCAAATCCTTACTGCATACATTTTATAAACAACCTTCAATGGTAAACAGAAATGTGATCGCATTTGGACTCAGTTAACAAGAATTTGAAGAGTTTAAACTTTAAACAAATAGAAAGAATTTATTGTTTTTTTTCATTTCTCCCATCAATCATAAATTTATGAGCTCCAAGGAAGAGAAGATAACTGTTTTCTTGCTTTGGGAAATCTCTAAGAGAGAAAGATTCCAAAACTTCCAAGACATCTTTCAATGTATCTCAAAACATATAAGGTCAGTTTTTGACGATAGGAGATATATAAAATGAAATAGTCTGATCTATCACTATAAGCAACCGTTTAGCATATGTAAGGGAAAAAACGATCCCAGTCATTCTTTGCTGCTTCTAGTGTCTATGGCTACACTGGCTAGGTATACATACTTCATATTATTACCTAGTATCCACCTTTAAAGGGAACTAAATATGTATTTCCAAGTAGTTAGGGAGATGTTTCAGTTTTACATAGTGCCAAATAAATTGGCTGTTTTTGTTTGTTATTTATTCAATATCAATTTTCAATTTAGTATTTTCCAAAGACAATAGTATTTTCAGCATTATGTCTGATGCTAGCAATATTTAGCTGGATGCTTAGAGTACCTGTTTGTCACAGGAGGAGAACTGACCAAGTCCAAAGTTTCAATGAAAACCTTCCCTTTGGAAATGCCAACTCTTCATCTCCCAGTGAGGTACAGCTGGTGAAATTTGAGCCTTACTCAGCTCTCCATACTAGGAAATAGACTGCCATCTGCCTAGGGCATTACTTTTTTTTCTCACAGAATTCCTGGTTTGGGGGGGAGGACGTGTGGGTTGGATCTGGTAAGGCAGAAATATTTTTGCTAAGCCACAGTTTCCAACTGAGATAGACTCGTTTTATTATGCAAAGGAAATGAACTCAGCATTAGTCAATTAATGTCTCAGAAAACTAACTCTGTATGCCACTTGGGCATCAAAGATATCTTAGTTTTTGCTTTGTCATAAACATGTCTATGATTTGGGCCTTTACCCTTATAGTTATTAATGAAAAGGAACAAAGACTTTCTATTTCCAAGTCATTATGTTGTACACCTAAACACCACCATATTTTTCTCAGCCAACGTGTTACGTGTTTTCATTCATTGTGATCATATTTGAATATCCCAGCTTAAAGCTTCTCAGAAAGAAATTTACTTAATATTTTAAAATTTTAGACATCATTTCTTCTTCTTTTTTTATTAAAAACAGAATTCTAGTTTTAAAAAGGGAGTTAATAGTAAAATATACTTAGGAAATATTATGAATGTACTTTTTAATAGGACTGTCAAATGGCTTTAATCAGTAATTAGCCTGCAAGCTGTTCTTGGTAGGGGCCAAATCTCTAAATTTAGAACTGGATAAAAATTCCCTGATATAATTAAAACTTTAAAATTGTCAGAATGTACATGAATTAGTTAGATACAAAGAATATTTAGGGATTTAGAAGATATTATGCAAACTTCCTAAGTATAAACCAATCTTGAACTGTTCTATAAACTGCTTGAAGAGACTGCTGTATGCTGGTTGAAATGATTAAATATAATAGAACAATAAATTTGGTTAATCTTTCCTGCATTACACTGCTCACATCTGATAGCTCTGCATAATCTAGTCCAATCTCCCTCATCTTTGACTTGGATCTGCATTCTGGGCATGGACACGACAGGCGCAATGCTCCTCATCTTAGCCTATTAGCAGCGTTTAGCACCGTTCATCACTCATCCCTTCTCAAGAATTTTTTCATTTATGGCCCCCTCTTCTTTTCCTTTCACTTTTCTGGCCCGTTTTCTCAGTTTCCTTTGTTAAATCTTTCATATTCTCCTGTTTTCCAATTTGAAATGTCTCACAGGTCAGTCCTTGGACCTCTTTGCTTCTCTGTCTTACACTCATGCTTAGATGGCCTCTACATTGACTCACATTTCTTTCTCCATCCTTAATCTGTCTGCTAATTTCAGACTTGTATTTCTAATTATCTGCACAGTGTCTCCATTTGGGTGTCTAGTTGACATTTCAGACTTAGCAAATTTCTGTCTTTCAGCTTAAATCTGTGTCTCCTAGAATCATTTCTGCCTTGTCAAATGGTAACTCTATTCTTGTAATTGCCAGCCTCTAAAACCCTGGAGTCATCCTTGATGCCTTTCTCTCAAACTGCACATTTAATCCATCAGTAAATCCTATTGATTGTACTTAAAGTTTATCCATATTTCAACCACTTCTCACCACCAAGATCAACAACCCCCAGTCCAAGCCACCATTATTTCTCTTCTTGATTTTTACTGTAACCTCTAGCTTATCTGCTTTCCCTGCTTTATTTTTTTCAGAGATCTTAACCAACCTCTGACTATATAACTACATCTGTATTGTGACTCTGTGTGTGTGTGTGTGTGTGTGTGTGTGTGTGTATGTGTAGGTATATAGGTACACACACAAAAGAAAAAACAGTCAGGAGATAGAGATGGATTGTATATGTGTGTGTATGGATGGATTTGGGGACTTTTCAGTGTTGATACAATACCAGCCTACAGAAGCAGAGTAAAGCCTCTGAAATCATACAACGCAGGTTTGAATCTTGATGCTGACACTCTCCTAGCTGGGTGACCTTACTTGGGTAAATTAGTTGACCCCTGTGCCTCAGTTTTCTCATCTGAAAGTTGTTCACACCTTATAGGGTTGTTTTAATGGGTAAATAAACTAATACATAGAAAGCCTTTAACAGTGCTTGTTGCTACCTCAATAAATATTAGCAAATATTATTAGAATATATCTTACTTAAAATGACTACAACCAAGGTGATAAATCAGTAATTAACCCAGTCCTTAAAAGACCATTTCAATACACAGTAGCCTTACACAAGCATCTCAGTTTCCTCTGTGCTATGGAATGTACAGGTTTAAGCCTCTAAAAAACCTGTAATTTGAGACCTGATACAAATGCATTTGAGCAAATCTTTTTTATTTGCATACAGTTTTTATCCAAACTGAATCTCAAAACAGAAAAAAGCAAACGGACCGCCTATTTCTTCCCCACAGCCTTGCCCCATAACTTTTTGTATTCAGTCAAGGACAGAATTGTTTGTTTTGTTTTATCCTCTGACCCAGAGGGCTTGAGTTGTAGGTAATGTGCTCTTACCCACTACCTTGTTCCATAGGGAATCAGATTACAACATCTCCCTTCATGGGCCTGCCAGTTTCACTGCAATTCCCTGTCTGTGTTTCTGGTTGTTTTTTTGTTTTTTGGGGGGTTTTTTGCGGTACGCGGGCCTCTCACTGTTGTGGCCTCTCCCGTTGCGGAGCACAGGCTCTGGACACGCAGGCTCAGCGGCCATGGCTCACGGCCCCAGCTGCTCCGCGGCATGTGGGATCTTCCCGGACCGGGACACGAACCCACCGTGTCCCCTGCATTGGCAGGCGGACTCTCAACCACTGCACCACCAGGGAAGCCCTGTATTTTTTTTTATTGTTGATTTTAGCAGTATAACTTTATTTGACCTTATTATTAGATGAGTTTTAAAGTAAATACTGTAGTTTACATTTAGGTCTGTGATGCATTTTGAGTTAATTTTTGTGAAGGGTGTAATGTCTATGTTTATATTAATTTATTATGACCTTAGGTTTGCTAATGACTTGGATACAACACCAAGAGCATGAGTCATGAAAGAAGTAATTAATAAATCAGGCTTCATTAAATTAAAAACTTCTGCTCTGCAAAAGATATGGTCAAGAGAATAAGAAGCCAAGCCACAAACTGGAAGAAAATATTTGCAAAAGACATATCCGATAAAAAGACTGTTATCTGAAATATAAAGAGCTCTTAAAACTCAACAATAAGAAAACTAACACCCTAATTAGAAAATAAGCTAAAGATCTTAACAGATACTTCACCAAAGAAGATATACAGATGGCAAATAAGCATATGAAAAAATGCCCACATAATATTTCATTAGCGAAATGCAAGTTAAAACAATGAGACACCACTACACACCTACTAGAATGGTGAAAATCCAAAACATTGAGAACACCAAATGCTGACAAGGATGTAGAACAACAATAACTTATTCATTGTTGGTGGGAATGCAAAATGGTACAGCCACATTGGAGACAGTTTGGATGTTTCTTATAAAACTAAACATACTCTTACCATACACCCCAGCAATTGCACTCATTAGTATTTATTCAAATGACCTGAAATTTATGTCCACCCAAAAACCTGAACACGATATTGATATTCATAGCAGTATAGAGTCATTGACTGTAAAAAATGTACCACTCTGATGTGGGATATTGATAGTGGGGAAGGCTGTGTGTGTGAGGGGGCAGGGAGTATATGGGAACTCTCTACTTTATGCTCAATTTTGCTGTGAACCTAAAACTGCTCTAAAAATTAAAGTCTATTTTAAAAAATGAAAAAAAAATAAATACTGTAGGAATAGCCTTTTTCTTTATTGTTTTCCAAGACTGTGACCACACTACGCTATTAAGCTTTATTAAATTGTTTTACACATCACCTGCAGAGGGATCACCTCAGGAGCTTGTCAAATGCAGACTCCTGGGCCACACACCTGGAAACTTATGAGTCTGCATTTTAACAAGAAGCTTGGTAATGTTATGCACAGTAAACTGAGAGCCACAGTACTGCAAGGAAAACTTCACATATGATTTATTTTACTCAGTTAATACTTGCCATGTCCAACTTTGGATTCCTCTTCTCTGCTTCAAAATTGGTTTTTTAATGGGCATTTAAGGAAGAACTTAAATCTGATGTAGAAACATAGTATAAAAAGTTAGGAGTAGTTGCCTCTGGATGGTTGGATTACAGGTGATTTTTATATTTTCTCTGCTATTTCTTCAAGTAGTTTATCATAAACATGTGTTACGTTTTGAACTAGAGATAAGGCTATACATATGTATTATAGAAAGATGCCTGAAAGAAAATACATCAAATATTAGCCTTGGTGTGTCTTAATGGTGGTTTTATGAGTGATGTTTATTTTTTTTATCTTTAAGATTTCTTTTATTCAAATTATTCATCAAATAATTATCTTCGGTTGGAGAGACACTGGCTTCTCTCCAACAGAACGGAAATTGTGTGTGGTTTATTTGGTGGGGAATTAAGAGAGAAGGAGATTATTTGGAGAATGTTATTTGATAAAATCTTAAATATCAAAGTATCTGCCATAAAGAATAAGTCTTATGAATATTTTTCATACAAGTAATGATCTTATAACAGTAATGCCCTGTATTTGCAAATCCCAGTACGAAATCGTGGACAGTAGCAGCTGCTCCTAGAATACCCATAGATATAATTGTATTAATTATCATATCGTGTGAAATATATACAGTACCATATTTAATTTTCATGTATGTAATATGCTATATTTAAATGCATGTACGTGTAAATGTCTATAAAAAAGTTTTTTAAATAAGGTTCTGTTTTTTAATACTATTAAATAATGCCTTTGGTGTATAGAACTGAGTTCTGTTTTCTTCAGAGATGAGAGCTCCCCACTATTTCCTATTCCTTTTCAGACAGCCTGAAAGGGACGTGTTGGCTCAACATCCAGGACAACCGCTGTGAGGTGAACATTAACGGAGCCACTCTGAAATCCGAATGCTGCGCCACCCTCGGGGCTGCCTGGGGGAGCCCCTGTGAGCGGTGTGAACTAGGTAGGAGCCTGGCCAGCGGGCTTCTGGGCTTCGCATCGGAAAGCTTCTTCGTCAATAGGCATCTCTTTCTCTGTATATTTCCACCATGAGGCAGACCATAAGATCATTACCCTCCCCAACATGTTGTCTTTTCTCGTAAAATGTATTCACTTCTTGAAATATGTATTTGGTTTATCCTTTTACTATAAGCAGACCTTCTGAATAGTTTGGATAAGGAAGGGAATCAACTAGAATTTAGCTACTGGGTGACTATCTGTATCCTCCAATATTCTTATTTGCATGTGTCCCGGTAGAGCATGATGTCTCTTTTCTCTAAATCTTTTGTTTACTTGTGATTTGGTTGACAGTGTGAAAGCAAAAGGAAATTGTAAGAAAAATTATGAGAATCTCAATATGGGTCAACACCAATGGAGTTACCACAGCATGTCATGTGCTCCACTGAATTGAACAGAGGGCAGCTGGAGTCCTTTGCCTCTAAAGCCCAGATTGTGGTTTTTATTTAGTTCAATTTAGATTCCATTATACTGTTTCTTGAGCTTAAGACAGTTGTGTTTTTTGTAATGAAGTAAAAATGTGTCCTTTGTTCTCACAGATACAGCTTGCCCAAGAGGGTTTGCCAGGATTAAAGGTGTTACTTGTGAAGGTGGGTGCGTTCTTGAATGACATTGTTAAGTCTTTAGAGCAGTATTTAAAATTAACATTCACTGGGGCTTCCCTGGTGGCGCAGAGGTTGAGAATCTTCCTGCTAATGCAGGGGACACAGGTTCGAGCCCTGGTCTGGGAAGATCGCACATGCCGCGGAGCAACTAGGCCCGTGAGCCACAACTACTGAGCCTGCACGTCTGGAGCCTGTGCTCCGCAACAAGAGAGGCCGCGATAGTGAGAGGCCCATGCACCGCGATGAAGAGGGGCCCCCGCTTGCCACAACTAGAGAAAGCCCTCGCACAGAAACGAAGACCCAACACAGCCAAAAAAATAAATAAATAAACAAATGTGGGGTTTAAAAAAAAAAGAATTTAAAATTAATTTTAAAAAAACTAACATTCACTCTCACACTTTGGAGATATTTATCACTTTCAAAAACCTTGGAATTTCAATAAAAATACTAGATGTAGTCAACAAATGTTTTAGAATAATATTCTTAGGAAACAGCTTAGAATTTCCCATTTCTCCTCTTTATGCTGTTGGGTGAATTTTTGTGAGGACATCACTAGCCTTTAAGGCACAGAACAGCTGGCAAAGGTGTATGTCTGGGATGTGTTTTATGGACGGGCAAGACTGTGGTAGTTTTCACAGCTGGTACCCAGGAAACCCGGTGGCTTCGTTGTGGAATATTTCTGCTTAACTCAAGTAATAATCCGCATTGTATTGCAGAATGAATATGCTATACAGGAAGTAAGACTACACCTGCTTTTTCTACTTGTAACGTCTTTTTCTCTCTGCTTGCTTCATTTCCCTGCAGACGTTAATGAGTGTGAGGTGTTTCCTGGCGTTTGCCCAAATGGACGCTGTGTTAACAGCAAAGGATCTTTTCATTGTGAGTGCCCTGAAGGCCTTACGTTGGATGGAACTGGCCGTGTGTGTTTGGGTAAGTCCATGCTGTCTTGTGTTTTATGCATGAAACCAAGCATGAATTTTCTTATTTTTTTGGAGAGTGGCCTGACCAAAACTATTTGGTCTATAGCTGGAAAACTTGCTTTAAGTGAGATATTTGGGGGAAACTCACCAGAGGATATTTTTCAAGTGAATGAATTTAAATGAAATGGTTTCTGTATAATACAGAAAGTTAGTATACTCTCAAATTTATCTCAAAAATTCATCTTCCCTGACTGAAACTCTGTACCTGTTAAACACTAACACCCCATTTATCCCTCTCCCAGCCCCTGGCATCCATGCTTCTACTTTCTGTCTCTATGAATTTGACTACTCTAAGTGCCTCATAGGAAAGGAATCATATGATATTTGTCCTCCTGTGACTGGCTTGTTTCACTTAGTGTGGTGTCTTAAAGGTTCATCCATGTTGTAGCATGTATCAGTATTTCTCTCCTTTCTCAGGCTGAGTGTGTTCCATTGTATGTATGTACCACATTTTATTTGTCTACTCATCTGTCGATGGATGCTTGGGTTTCAGCTGTTGTGAATAATGCTTCTATGAGCGTGGGCCGTACAAATATATTTTCGAGTCCCTACTTTCACACACACACAAAAATTATAAGTTCTTTAATCAGATATTTTAGGCTGTTTAGTCTTTCACACTGAGTCAATGGAAGAAGAGAACTATGTATATTTTGAACATTGAAAAAAATGGGAGACTCGCGTTTGAAGTTTAACATTTACCAGCCCATTGCAGCTATGCTCCTTGACAAGACAGTGGGGAAAGCCATGGCAAAGTTTGGATGTGGCTTCTGTGTGAAAATATTGACTGATCCTACCCCTTCCTTTACCATCTTCAGAATTTAAATTTTCTTAATGCTTTATTTTCTAAAGATTTTAAATAAGGAAGCTTTTTCTGTCAGCATTGTATTATAGAAATGCCTAGCTGACTTTATTTTTTATCAGTGTTATTCTTGACTAAACTTAAGTTTCATGATTGAAAGAGAAACTTCTATTGATTCTGTGTTGTCTCTGAACAATTTTTTATTTACTTAAGGGATTTTTCCCCAATATCTTATGAAACAGTAAGTTTTTAGTTTGTAAAATAACTTTACATAGGCTTGTATTTGAAATTTAAGCTTGTAGACAAAGTGTGAGCAATGGTAGTATTATATTCCAAGATCTTCAAGGTATTTAAATAGGTATTCTAAAATTATATATTAACTAAGTATTAAAAAAATTATATATTAAAAATTATTCCAAAACTCTATAATAAATATTTTTAAATTATTCTATTCAAAGATCTTTAAAGTATTTTTAAAAACAGGGATTTTTAAAATTAGTAGTAGGAAAAAAGTTTGCAACAGCATACAGTTTAGTTATTATAATTAACACAAATTTTATTTTAAACTAAGTTTTGACAGCATATTTAAATTTGGATACAAAGTATGACTATAAAATCATTTGGAAAAAAAATCATATGGAATTGTTCAGAAATTATAATATCCAAAGTCCAATTATAAAGAAAACTTCTTTTTGGAGTTTTATTCTTAAATTATCTCCAAAGTTTAGAAAAATGTAAAGTATCTTTTGAAGATGACAAAGTAATAGTATCAGTATGGTCCAATAACTAATGAAATCAAATTGCCTTCAGTAACTAAATGATGCTATATATGAATTTATATCATTGATTTTAAATTATCACTCAGCAAAATAAATTCTCAGTAATATCACTCAAAATCATTCCTTTGTAATATTCTAAGAGGATATATCGGATTCTTCATCCTTGTACTTTTGTTAAATGCTTTTTTTTTTAACATCTTTATCATTAAATGCTTTTTGTCACTACTTAAATTTTGCTACAATAACTTACCGTGGCTGTGAATGTGAGAAGGTTTCAAGAGATTGGCATATGAAAATGGAAAATATTCTGAGAACAAAAGAGATAAATTGCTCTGATAGAAGTTGATCTAAATCAGGAGTTCCAAACTCAGATGCTTGCAGGGGCCAAGAAGTTAACATAAATGAGTGAGGTGGTAATAAGGAGTAGTGGAGACTGCAACAAACTGTAAAGCACATGTACTATCCAAAGGTTTCCAAAATTAATATTAAAATCAAAACATTCACAAGCCATATGTTGACAATGTTTTGATTCCTGATGTAAATATTGATATGAAACTCAGTAGTAAAGGCACAGGATTACTCTACCAGGCTCTTATAACTTTTTACATATGTAATTCAAATGCTTTTTTCCCCCCACTAATCACAGAATTGCTGATATTTCAGTGGCCCTAAAATATGCTAAAGTTATTTATTCTTTCTGATGTCAGTGATACAAAAAAAGGATCATAGCTGATGATAAGAAGGAATCTTATCCCAAGGGAACCTTTTCTTCCTGAAGGTGTCAGGTGAGAATTAGGTAACACTGAAGGAGAACCCACCTGTTCTCTCTTTAAATGACTGTCATTATGGTATCCATTTCAGGAGGTCAGGGACTCTGTCTCCTGCTCATTAGTGTGTCACCAGGGCCTGGCCTCATCCCAGGGCCTAAGCAGGTGTTTGGTATGTGAATGTTCAGTGCATCTTACAGCTTAATCTCAAACTGTGGTTCCCTCTCCCTGTAGATATCCGCATGGAGCAGTGTTACTTGAAGTGGGATGAGGATGAATGCATCCATCCTGTTCCTGGGAAGTTCCGCATGGATGCCTGCTGCTGTGCAGTCGGGGCGGCTTGGGGCACTGAGTGTGAGGAGTGCCCCAAACCTGGCACCACGGAGTACGAGACCCTGTGCCCCCGGGGGCCTGGCTTTGCTAACAGAGGGGACGTTCTTACTGGGAGGCCATTTTACAAAGGTAACCGTCAGCAGCGCATTTGGTCCCTCTGCACTAAAGCTCACCTTCCGCATTCTCTGAAGATTGATTTTGCCTTAAACATTTGATTTCCCACTTTATTTTCTTTGTTAAACAAAACATGCAACCAGCCTTATGGCCCAGGAGTATAAATCACCTGTACAAGTTGGTGTTGAAGTGAAGATGCTAAAAAAGGCAGCTAATCTCACTTTTCTTACAGCCTTCTACTGTACTGCTGCTTTCCTCAGCACAGCCTGATGAGGTGCAGCCCTGATGTTGCAAAAAGTTCTCTATCTCCCCTAAACTTTACAAAACAAATGGTCAGAAATAAAAGGATCAGGACTGTTCAGTAAAAATACAGAATCTTTTTCACAGTTGGCACTTCCTGTGTGGCATCAGTGTAATCATTGAAAAATTTGATATCCCCCATTTTTACTTGAGTACATTCTTTTCCATCATGTTAGATTTTTAACTTAAAATGATGGACCTACCCTTTTATTTTTTAACATCTTTATTGGAGTATAATTGCTTGACAATGGTGTGTTAGTTTCTGCTGTATAACAAAGTGAATCAGCTATACGTATACATATATCCCCATATCCCCTCCCTCTTGAGCCTCCCTCCCACCCTCCCTATCCCACCCCTCTAGGTGGTCACAAAGCACTGAGCTGGTCTCCCTGTGCTATGCAGCTGCTTCCCACTAGCTATCTATTTCACATTTGGTAGTGTATATATGTCCATACCATGCTCTCACTTCATCCCAGCTTAAGGGTAAGCTGGACCTACTCTTTTATATCAACCGGCTCTACATTCCAGCTCTGTTCTGCCTGTAGATATCAATGAATGCAAAGCATTCCCTGGGATGTGCACGTATGGAAAGTGCAGGAATACAATTGGAAGTTTCAAGTGCCGTTGCAATAGTGGCTTTGCTCTAGACTTGGAGGAAAGAAACTGCACAGGTGAGACTATTCTTCTGTTGTACTGGGTAAACCTTGGCTCTCTTTCTTTTGCTATTGGGAAGTACTGCCTTTAAAAGCCCATCTTCTCACTAGGAACATGTACATTGTTCTTTTTATTTCCTTTTCCCGATGCCTGAACCACTTCTCCAGCAAACTTGTGAGAGAACTGCAAAAGAGCATGAAAATAATATCTGTGCTACCTACAAGAACAATATAACAATAGGATTTTCAGAATATATGAGTACTAAAGAATATAGCCATTAAATCAACACTTGTATAAACTTGACATTCTGTTACAAATTTTAAGGTTTGTAATAGAGAAGTTGTAACTTATTTTCCTCATCTGTGGCAGTTTTCTTAATATTATGCTTCAGTCACAATCCATATCCATACCCTTATCCTTCTCTCTAAGAAAATACACAAAATTCCAAGTTTTTCTATTAGGTAATATAACAAATTATTCCAAACACTTGAAGTATGTCTCCAAGGTCTTGTTTCAGAACTCTCGTTTTACATATTCTCTTTGGAATTTTCCCTTTTCTCCTGCCCCCACTACGCGTTTCTGATCTCCATTGAAGTGTCTCTGTTGACTTCTTCCTAGCTTCGTACTCCATAGGATCCTAGTGATTCACTCCTGGCCCTACCCAGCCTAGACTATCCCCTAAGCATTTCACAACTATCCATCTGGTCTTGTGGAGTTCTGCCATCTTGTCTTTCTGCCGTGCCTTCCATGCCGATCCCCAACTCCTAACCCCCTCACCACTGTTTTCTCCACTCGGGGCTGCTGAACTTGGTGGGGAGAGCCTGAGAAAAGGTGACCGAGGTCCCTGCATTCGCCCTCAACCAGGCCTTTGCTGCTGCTGAGCGATACTTGTATTCACCTCTTTACGTCCCTTAATAAATTTCTCTTAGCGGCACTTCTAAACCTCTTCTGGCTTACACACCCTCTCGTATTGCTATTCATTCCTTTTCTTCTTTATTGAAGTCAAACCTGATTGCCAGGACCCTTCTCACACACCCTCTTCTCTGGTATAATATGTCCTTTTCCAGCCCTACTCTCTCCTCCATTTCCAGAGAAGGAAATGTGATGTTCTTCTGCAATTTTCCAGCGAAACTCTCTGCTTTCACTCTCCTTCCCTCTTTCTTCTCCAGGCCCTTCTTAGCAGAGTTCACTCCTCTCTCTCTGGCATCTCCCCCTCTTTACTGGTTTCTTTCCCTAGACCTGTAAACAAGTGCAGAGCGTCTCCTCAGCCCTCCTTTTCCCTCAAGCTACCATGCTCTTTTCCTACTTTCACCTCTCATTCCTCTCTTTTAAGTAACCATTTGCTTTGTAGCCCCTGAATGCTGACCTCCCTCCTTCAGGCACATATATATATACTCTTGCAAAACACCTTTGCCAAGTTCAAAAAAATCTTTCTCTCAGTGCATATTTTCCTTGACCTCTGGCCAATGCCCTCCTTGATTTTCTTCTCTCTTAGCTTCCATGGTATTTCCCATCTGAGTTGTCCTATCATGACTATGATGTTCCATCTCTAATCTTCCCAGATTCTTCTTGTCTTTGGCATTTTCCATCCCTTGGGCATTTTCCAAAGTCCTCTGCTTTCTCAACATTCTGCCTCTCAGAATTGCATCTACCATCACGCCTTTTTGGATGGCCTCTGTTGAGCTGACTCCTAGGTGCCATCTCTAGCTCTCTAGTCCTCCTGAGTTCCACTCCTGCATTTCTAACTTCCATCTGGACAGTTTCTCTTTGTTTTCGTCTCCCTTTGTCCCATCCCCCTTCCTCTGCCTAGGGACTTCCTTGGATATATTAATAGTATCATTTCACTCAGGATTGAAGCCTCAGACTTAATTTTGACACCTCCCTCTCCCAATAGAGAAGTGAAAAAGTTATGTATATTCTTCCATCAAAATGGTTATTTCAAGTACTTGTACTATTTCTTCTACACTATTGCTGCTGTAGGTTCAGCTCCTCAGGAAACAGATTGAGCAGAGATTAGCAGGCACGAAGGTTATTAAGGATTGGTCTTGGGAGGGGGGGAAAGGAAGCAGAAGTGGGCTGTGATGCAGTCCCAATGTGGTCCTCAGCCCACCTGCCCCGGGAGCTCTGCATCTGGGAAGCACATCACAGTTGTCTTGAGTTAGGGCAGAGGGGCTAGGTGTTTATGTACCTGCATGATGAATCTTTGCCTACATCTGCCCCAAGAAGGGGTGTGACTGTGAGGAAGGTCCGCTTAGCTGAGGTGCTTCCTGAAGACAGTTCTCACCTCAGGACTTTCTGCCAGCCGCAGTCCCAACAGCTGAGGGCAAGGACGCGTGAGTCCTTCCTTCTTGAAGGGGGACCTGGGCAACACATCGCAGTCTCTACTACACTGCAGATTCCTCCAGCATCTCCCACCCCAGTAAGTTTCCAATTAGATCCTTCAGTTTCGCAACCACCAGGTTTTTCATCCTAAAGCAGGGCTTGGATTGCATAACTTCCCGCAAAACAACTTCTATTGACTTAGATGATCCTAGACGTAGATAAAGAAGCTTTTCCAGTTCTGACTGCCCTGTTTTTGGTGTGAAATTAGCCAAGTCACTTAATGGCTCTGAAACTCAACTCGTTTATACTGTATAAGAGAAGTTTGTTGACAGCACTGCGGTGTTGTGGGATGCAATGTGAAAGGACAGTGGGACACGGTTGGCTGCCCTTCTTCACAGCATGTAAGGCCCATCTTCTCCCCACGCTGGCGCCCTCAGTAACCGTACCTATCTTACCTGTACTTGCACCCATTATCAGCCTCTCTATAACTTGATGTTCTCTGAAATGCATTAGTTTTCTTCATCTGTGCATTTTATCTCTTGCCCTTCTATTTATTCTACATCTTTAAAGTTAGAATTTCTATGCCATCTTCCAGGATCAGTTCAAAAGCCACTTCCTCCAAAATGCTAATTCTTAACAGCAAATGGCTTTCATATATACTGCCCTCTTTGTGAGACAAGAACTGTTCTCAGCACTTCAGAAACGTTGGTTCGCTTACTCCTATGAGGCAGGTGCTACTACATGCCCCATTTTACAGATAAAGAAACTGAGGCACAGAGAAATTAAGTGACTTTCCCAAGCCCCTACACCCAGAAGATGACAGAAGTGGGATTTGTGCCCAGTCATCTGGTTCCAGCGTTCATAATCTACACTATGCAGCTCCCACCACATCACATCAGCCAAAATCTGTCCCTCCTCTGCCATTGAACTTATTCTGTGTTCTTCATATGGTTCTCATCACCAGTTCCTAGATACTGATAGATAAAAATTAAGAGAATTAGTGTGCATATTATTACCTGCTTAATTGAATCAATCAATTTTGTTAAGACTTTTGTTTAAAAGAAAGTACCTGCATTTTTTCAGTATGTCCTGCAATTGGGAAAAATCAGTAGAAAGAAAACAAAAGCTGGGAGAAAGCAGGGGCTGAGACTACCCCCCCACCCCCCGCAAGAGAACGTGTGCAAATTAGCCATTTATAAATCCTGTGATAGAAAGACTTAAAAATTTAAATTCACAAGAATAAACAGATGCTGGCAAAAACATTTTTCCCACTCTGACAAAAATATTTAAGCAAGTCATGTTTTCTTAATCTTATTTTACAGACATACTGCTCTATGGAAAATCTTGATTTCAGGAATGGGAGATTTCTCAGAGAATCCTATTTTTGAGAGTCTAAGTTCTGCTATTAAAGATTCTTATTTACTGTAGTATGTAAAAATTGACAAACGCAAAAGCCCATCATTATCGTTTGTTTTTAATTTTAAAATTAAATCAGTAGGCTCTTCCGTCTGAATATGACGCAGAAACACAGTTGGGGCATATTCCACGGCCCTGCCATATAGGCGCGTTCTCCAGCTCAGGGTTCAGTGGTCGCGTCTGCCTCTGAGGCTGTCTCTGTAGCCAGCTAGCCACCCCTGCTCAGAGGCAGCAGCCCTCTCACGCCCGCACCAGGGGCGGACGTGGGCTAATGCAGCAGAACCAGCGTGGGCTTTGCGTTTTGCATGGGACTCCATCCATATGGCCACTGCTTCCTCGTTTGCCACCTGCCTTGGTCGGCTCATATCCCAGTTGCTTGGTTCATCCTTCTGTTATCATTTCTAAGCCACAAAGAGAAATCCACAATTCCAGAATTCTTAAGGACAAAAAGGGCCCCCCTGCCCATTGCCTGTGACAGTTTTGGCAGTTGGGGAAAGGAATATGCCTGCAGCCCTGTCCCCCTCGAGGTGACCTCCTGAAAACGCATCCTTCTACGCCTCGCCCCTGCTTCCTCCAGCACTTTTGCTCGGAAGGCCAAACCTCTCTGTTTGTTAACACCTTCTCATCTCACTCTGGTTTTCTGAATTTCTTTTAAACCCTGTGAACTAGACATTGACGAGTGCAGGATTTCTCCTGACCTCTGTGGGAGTGGGATCTGTGTCAACACGCCGGGCAGCTTTGAGTGTGAGTGCTTCGAAGGCTACGAGAGCGGGTTCATGATGATGAAGAACTGCATGGGTAAGCTGCTCGGGTCTGCAAACCGGTGTAGCACAGACTCCTTAGTGCGACCTTGGCCTGTCTCAGAGCTGTGAACAGCATGCTTGGCAAGGAGCTGCGGTGAGAGAGAGAACAGATCTAAGTGTCAGACAGGAAATCCGCTCCTCGATAGCTCTTGGGGAGCCCCAGCCCCTCGGTGCCTTAATGGCAGTGAGATATTGAGACTGGGTTCTGCTTATTTATAGAATCTGAAGTCACCACAGACTAACTGCTGAGGAGGGAGTCACTGAAAATGTATGGTAGTGGGTGGTGACCCCCAAATTTATATTGTCATACGAATCCCATGTCCTTTTCCTTACTTGGGTGTTATTACAAACACTCTTGGCATTGCCCACCTTTTAGCCCATCGTTTGATTTTTAGCAACTTATAGGACTCAGCTCATGGGATACAGAAAGTGATCAGTCTAAGAGTTTTCTTTCACTATGATTAGAGATAGAGACATATGGTGTCTGGAGTTTAGAGTGATATAAAGTGAATATTGTTTATTTTTACCTCTCATGAGCCTGCTCATTTCATACAAGTAAAAGCCTTGATAGCTCACTATCTTTTCAGAGTAGAACTTTAACCTTTTATCTACTGATCATAAAGTGAAGAGAGCGTTATCCCATCTCTTATTAACCCATGTCTCACGTTTGAGTCACAATGACCTCAGATAATGAATCTTTCTCCCATGCTGTGTGCGTGAACCTTTTTTCCTCAGAGTTCTTTAATGGCTCTCACGTTTTTACCTTTCAGACATTGACGAATGTGAACGTAACCCTCTCCTTTGTAGGGGTGGCACCTGTGTGAACACTGAGGGCAGCTTTCAGTGTGACTGCCCACTGGGACATGAGCTGTCACTGTCACGTGAGGACTGTGTGGGTGAGTTTGTCTCCTCAGCACATAAAACCCTCCCAGTTCAACTGGTAAATATCATAAAGATCAGAGGTCATTCTCATGAACTGGTTGTTTTGGGCCTGTGAAATCTAACAGATTAAAATTTGGGAATTCAGAGTCTGTACATTTGGATTCAGGCTGTGTCTTTAGAAGATGCTTACCCCAGTTCCCCTCGTTTTCGTTACAAGCGCACTGGAAAGGACCCTGTGGGAGGGACCCTGTGTCAGGCCTTGTAGTTCCCTCCTCCGGGTCGGCTGGGATGGGTCAGCTGCTCCCCTTGGAAGGGCTGCTCCCTGATAGTTTGCCTGTGTGCACACCTGTGCACAAGAATCCACTCGGTGCCCCGTGTCAGTCGTCACAGGGTCTGCTCACCTGTGTGTGAGCTCACGCTCCAACCCCCTCCTCACAGAAGCACTGAGGCCTCTTTACCGGCCCTGAGCTCAGGGATGGGGGGCGGAGGATGTAGGTGCGACCACGGCTGGTCTTGAAGAAGCTTTAAAGCTTTGATTTAGCCAGGAAATGTTTTCCTCACAGTAAGTCTTTCTTGAAAGTGTAAGCAAATAAAACAGTTTAAAATAGACAGATCCCACACCCCCAAATAAAAACATAGCTTGAGCACACCTCCCGACTACTCATGTATTTATTTATAACCCATATTTATATCACTATGCTAATGATAGGTGAATCTTAAATCATAGACCATTTTATTTATTTTTTAAATTTTTTTATTCAATGAAAGATTCTTTAAATTCTTCCGTGCTTTACAGTTCTCAGAAGTTTTGCATTCATGTTTTTGTATAATCCCATAATAACCCTTTTTTTTTAAACCCCTACCCCTATCTTGCCCCTCCACCGTTTCCTCTCCCCACTGGTAACCACTAGTTTGTTCTTTGTATCTGTGAGTCTGCTTCTTTTTTCGAACAGACATTTTTAAAAGGTGAAGGTTTTAAATATTTTTACTTCCACTTTAATAGTTCAAAAAGCTTTTTCACACAGATAATTACAGAATATTTATTCATGGTTGTGATACCAGTGATCCAGAGATCTGTTTCTACGTTCAGTCTATTTTGCTAATTAATTTTCATGGTTTTTTTTTTTTTTTTTTGTGGTATGCGGCCCTCTCACTGCTGTGGGCTCTCCCGCTGCGGAGCACAGGCTCCGGACGTGCAGGCTCAGCGGCCACGGCTCACGGGCCCAGCCGCTCCGTGGCATGTGGGATCTTCCCGGACCGGGGCACGAACCCGTGTCCCCTGCATCGACAGGAGGACTCTCAACTACTTCGCCACCAGGGAAGCCCTTCATGGGTTTTATAGCTGAAAAAAAAAGTTCCCCTCAATGATATAATGTACATTATAAAATATGTATTTTTGCATGTTCAATAAAATAAATATTTCATGATTATAAACATAAATCTGCCACATTGTCTTCTTAGTAATTTTGAGAATTTGGGGTGAATTTCTTGTTATATCTGATTTTTACCTTAGATTGTGTTTGACGGGTAACTTGTGTGAGAAAGTGTCACTCTACCATTTTCTTGCTCTTCTCTTTTTGCATTATTAGTACTAGTCTCTTCAACAGATCTTTGCAGGCGTTTTCTTTAAGGCATCTGCCCATCTTATAAGGGTTAGTTTACTTAAAAACAGGCAATATAATCTGTAATCCACCTATCCAGGCCCTGTAAACACAATGCCATGAAAAGTTAAAAACTGAGGGCCCTATTTTCAGCCCCTCTGTTTTTGGAACCAGCTGTCTTCCCTCAGGAACCTTCATGTTATTTAGACAACACGTACCCATCCAATTAAGACCAGCTGAGGGTGCCAGTGTAAATTCATAGATTAAGTATTAACAAGCTTTATTTCTGGCATGTGCTAGGTAGATGTGGTCTAATGTGGTACTCACTAGCCACACGTGGCTATTTAAATTTTATCAAAATTAAATAACGTTAAAAATTCAGTTCCTTAGTCACAGTATCCATGTTTCAAGCACTCAGTAACAGCTACATATTGGACAGCACAGATATGTAACAGTTCCATCAATGTAAAAAGTTCCACTGGAGAGCACTGTTGCAGATAGAACTAAGAGAAATATAGATTCTGGCGTTTTCTTTGAATTGCTGCAAGAGACCATCTTACTTCCCCCTGAAGTAAATAAAGCCCTTTGGAGACCATTGCTCTGATGCTGCATGTTCTTGATAGTTTAAGTGGTGTTGTGATTTCATAAAACATTAACTCTGTGTATCTTTTTATAGATATTAATGAATGCTCCCTGAGTGACAATCTCTGTAGAAATGGAAAATGTGTAAACATGATTGGAACTTATCAGTGCTCCTGCAATGCTGGGTACCAGGCCACGCCAGACCGGCAGGGCTGTACAGGTAAGGGTAGGCCAGGCAGGTCTGGAAGTTGTATTTCTCAAGTCAGTCGAGGAATGCTTCTGGCACGGAATATATAATGACGCCGATGGGAGTCCTTTGTCCTAAAAACAAATCTAAGAATGGGGGCAGATGCCATGGTTTGGTGGTTTTGCAGAGGAACCTTTGGTTTTTAATAAGAAACATCCTATATTTCTCTCTCTATATATATTTCATCCTATATGGTATATCTGAGTTCTTTAATCTTAGGTTACTGGAGCTGAATGTCAAATGAAATGCTGTCTAAAAGGAAGTGAGAGGAACTAAGAAAGGCTAATGTTACAATGATCAATCAACATGAAAAATCCAAAGTCACTGGAGCATTGTCTGTTTAAGAAGAAGTAGAAAAACTCTCTTTTTTTTTTTTTTTTTTAAGGAAGTATCTCTGACAAGTAACGTGGTGGCAATGTTTTTACAGATATTGATGAATGTATGATAATGAACGGAGGCTGTGACACCCAGTGCACTAATGCAGAAGGAAGCTATGAATGTAGCTGCAGTGAAGGTTATGCCCTGATGCCAGATGGGAGGTCGTGTGCAGGTACAGGAAGGAAAATACACAGACTTTGTACATCTGGTTAATCTTATCTTACAAATCTGGCTCCACATATTTTGTGTGGAACTGGATGGAAAAAAATGCATGAGCTTAATAAAAGTCATCCTTGTTTTTCATTTGATTTTGATTTTGTATCATCAGATATTGATGAATGTGAAAATAATCCTGATATCTGTGATGGTGGACAGTGTACCAACATTCCTGGAGAGTATCGCTGTCTGTGTTATGATGGCTTCATGGCTTCAATGGACATGAAAACATGCATTGGTGGGTACCATAAGAACAGGATAAATATTTATGTACAGTGTGCACACACACACACACACACGCGCGCACCTAAGAAGAAAAGGCTTTTTTGGTTATTTTTAAAATTCAAACCATTGTATTAGAAGATGTGAAAGCCAAAAAGGAAGAATTATTTGAAAAAAAAATCCTTAAAGACAGTATATTTATCTGTAATACTGTGTCCTGCAAATACATTATATTTTAAACGTTATTTGTGTATCTCATTGGTATGCTATTCAGTTTAAAAGATAGCTTTTGAATTACTAGAATAAACAAGTATTAACCAAGGTGTTGAAAATCAATTTCCTAGACGTGAATGAATGTGACTTAAATTCAAACATCTGCATGTTTGGGGAATGTGAGAACACCAAGGGATCCTTCATTTGCCACTGTCAGCTGGGGTATTCAGTAAAGAAGGGGACCACGGGATGCACAGGTAGGTCTCAAGCTTGTATCCCCTGTGTTTCAGCTTCTTATATTTCAGAGGTTAACCTTCAACATCATTTGTTCCCTGGAATTTCTTGTACTTTCACCCACACCAGGTTGTGACAGTTATGTGATGAGTAACTGGCCCAGAGCATGTGTGATGCGTTTGTCTCTTCTCTGTGGTAGATGAGCACGGTCTCAGCTACCAAGCCACAGACCTGGCTGCGTGCTTGGTCACGGAGTGGGAGAATGGGTGTGGAATCTGGCCCCCATGGTTCTGATGTGCTCCTGGTAGCTCTTGGGGCAGCGTTCACTTTCTCCTGCCCAAACAGGAGATATACGTAAGGAAGAAGCACCAAAAGACCTGGAGGAATCCCAGGTGTTTGCTGAGTTTTACAGTTCTTTTAAACTAACAAAAATTAATCTAAAACTTATATTTAGACTCTTTTCCTTCCTTTGTTTCCCCATCTTTTTCTCTGCTCTTCCCTCCTCTCTTTCCATTTGCTTTTGCCTTCTCTTCTCCCTGCCCAAATTTCCTCTCTTCGCTTTTTTTCTTTGTTCACCCCATTCATTTTATCTCTTATTCCTGTTCTCTACTAAATAGTTTTAGCCTTTTGAAGGGCGGATGGGGGTTGAACTCCCAGGGTCAGTACTTTGGGCCAAATGTCCATCATTGCTCAAGGCTTTAGTGTGGTATTTTGCTCAAGCCAGGTGGTGGGTGACTTAGACTGCAGCCTAGGCCTTAAGCTGGCACCTCCAGGAAAGAGCAAGTAATGAAAGAAGAACTCTGCATGTTCATATGTATGTGTACCACATACACAGACACTATATACATAATACTGATAAAAGCATCTGGTCATTTTCCAGAAAACATTTCCAGTGATTATTTTTATATATTCTGGCTGGCAATTTCTTTCAGGGAAGGCCTTGTTTGATTTGGATCATGAACTTCCAAATCCTGTTGGAGTCTAAACATATTAAAAATAAAGTGACGTTAATGTTTTCTCTGTGTTTACTTTAAAATTTTGCCTATACAGAAATCTCTTGGAAGTAGAATTAACTAGGTTGTATCTTATCTTCATATTAACTACGGTTTCTCAGATGTGGATGAGTGTGAAATTGGTGCCCACAACTGTGACATGCATGCCTCATGTCTAAACGTCCCAGGAAGCTTCAAATGTAGCTGCAGAGAAGGCTGGGTTGGAAATGGCATCAAATGTATTGGTGAGTATTTTGCAAATGTAAATAACCTTCGCTAAGACACAAAATCTCTAGAGGCTCTTCTTTGCACAGTTGTTAACCTACATACTTAAATAGGAACATGCCTCTTAGTTTCATTTATTCTCTTGAAAATTAAAGGCTGTCTTTCGTTGCAAGATAATTCTTGCCTAAGAGTTTCCTTTAACTTTGGTATAAATGATCAAATTACAACAGTATGCCTTGGCATCTGCTTTTTAATGTGGTGTTGTTCAGTAAAAATTATTTGATGTGCAGCCAGAAATCCAAACAGCTGTAGGATGAAACATGAATAATATATTTTTCCAGTTTTTTCATAGAGTAACAGTGAGATTTAAAACACAGTGAAATAAATGAAGGGAATGAAATGATTTTTTTCAGATAACCTAGGTCTATAGTAAGTGGTCAATACCAGCTTCTTAATAGGAAATAGAATTCTTCTTCCAGACAAATCTAAATGTCTTGGATTCCAAGAAGCCAGATTAGAAGGAGAATGTGAAGGCAGTTGCCATTCTCCAAGTTTTATAGTTCTTGACCAGAGTCTAATAAGTCCTTTATAGCTGTGAGGCAAGGAACTGGATTTTACTCCTGATGTCATTCATAATGCTGCTTGGTACGTTCAGTGTTTTATGTGCCTCAACAATAAGGCATGTTGCAACTCGTAAAAAGTATCCAGGTCTATTTAAAATACAAATTAAAGCAAGCAAAACCGACCTCCCCATGTTTACTCATTAAAACCTGATAAGCCTGCAGCAAGAATTAAAGGATAATTTTAAGATCTCTTATTAATAATATTAGTTAATTTGAATGTACTTTCTTACCTACTCAATTGTTTTATACTTGTCAAATGTTTATGAGCTGACTCCAGAATTTGAGTTAACATAGTTTTTAAATAACTTTGCTAGGGAAGGTTCTCTCACGGTGTCACTAAGTCCACTAGCTACCCACTTGAGTCCAGCCATTTCTCTATCATTAATCTCACAACTTTTCAGCTATATCCCCATTCCCAGTTTTCTAGTCCCATTTGTTTACTGTTTTTCCCTCCTCTAGCCTCCCTTCTTTTGTGCTTCTTGTCCAGCTATCACTCTGGCCAGCTATCGAAAAATAGCCTGCCGCTAATACAAAAGATTTAACCATGTCCAGGCACCTCTACTCCAAAATGGCATCCAAATCCCTCCACTCCTTTCCATCTCCATCCCCCTGCTCTCATCACACCGTTCTCTCTCTCAATCTGCCCCCCACCCCAGCCCTTTCTCTCTGTTAGCTGCTGAAAGAACCTCCTCATATGTTGACTTACTCCCTCTCTGGTCCTCCCGCAATCCATTCTCCACATTGCAGCCAGGTAGATTTTTTAAACCATGGATCTGATTTCTTCACAATTGTCATCTTAATCCATTGAATTTAGGATAAACTTCAGCTTCCTTCACATGGTTTACAAGACCCTATGGCATCTTCCCACTATCTCTCCAGCTTCACTTTCCTTCATCCTTGGTCTCCTACATTGTGCTTTGTCACTCTAACCTCCTTTAATTTTTGTCACATCAAAGCTCTTTTCCTTCTCAGTGTTTTCATACGTGCTGTTCCCTCTGCAAGGAAGACCCATCCCTACTTCTATTCGCAGGTCAACTCTTGCTCATCTTTCAGATGGGAAGTTAACTGAAAATGACTTCCTCAGTGGAGCTTTCCTAATTCCTGCAATCCAAATTAGACACCCTTCTTATTTCCTTATACCTTGTAACTTTTCTTCATGGTACATGTATGACAGTATTTAATTTAATTTAATTCTCTGTGTTTAACATCTGTCTTTTCCACTAGACTACGGGTTCCATGAGGTCAAGAATCATATCTTGGTTTCCTCATCTATAAAATGAACTTGAAAATTCTATGGTAATTTTCCTGCTCTGAAATTCAGTATTATCTTGAAAATTGACCCCTTTTTTAGTGATAAGGTAGCCAATGATAAAATTCACCCTCGGTAGAAATCAGAAGGAAATCTAGGCCTGGTTTTCTTTTAAACATTATAATTCTAGTTGATTAGACAGCTCACAAAATGTTTGAACTAATTATTTTGGCCCATGTTTGTAGCATGAACATTTTGGATTATAGGTCTGAGGTCTTAGAAAATTATATAGAACTGCAACTTGACCAGTAAACTGAAATACATTCCATTTGGCCAGTTTGGGGCCAGTTTACATTTAAATTAAGACAAATGAAAATCTTCCTGGGTGTTTAAATATTCCATTTTCATTTCTGAACTTTATTGCTATGTTCTCTTGACATGCAGATCTGGATGAATGTTCTAATGGAACCCACCAGTGCAGCATAAATGCTCAGTGTGTCAATACCCCAGGCTCCTACCGCTGTGCCTGCTCCGAAGGGTTCACTGGAGATGGATTTACCTGCTCAGGTGGGTGAGGTCCTGATTTTCATGCAACACTCTGTATGTTTTCATCATCAGAAGGAGACTGTAGTTAAAGGAGGCTGAAATCACTACCTCTGTTTTTACACTTGACTTAAGGTGAATATGTATCTTTTGCTTACATTAAACACAAAAACCTGGAAATTTTTTAAAATAATGGCATTTATTACTATCATGTACTCTTAGTGACTGTCATTTCCTTTTATTCATTAATTAACATAATGGTCAAAAATACAGGCTCTGAGTCAGACCATCTGGATCCAGATCTTGCCTGTGCTGCTTACTGGCCATATAGACTTAAGTGAATGACTTAACCTGTGTGTCCTTAGTTTCTCCTTTTTGAAATGGACATGGTGGTAATAATAATAATAAGTACTATTTCCCTTTTTCTTTTATATCATTGAATGAATGACATGTTGGGAAAACTATACAGCTTCTTAAAATAAAATCTATGACCTACCCAATCACTGCTATTTATTGTGTTTATCAAAATCTCAGTTTATCACATGGTATTGAAAGGATTAAATGGAATAATACAAGTAAAGAGCTTAGAAACATGCATCATAAGAGCTTAATGAATGTGAGTAAATTCACTCTGCATTCCTTGAGGATAAAACATCCACTTATTATATTCACGTAAAAGACTAGATCATCTTGCTGGACATAAAGAATGATACTTTTAAGCTTGAGAGATAGGTGTTTCTCAGTTGAATTTCAGTGCACACTTTAAACCCCAAATTAAAAGATAGTTTTTTCTAATTAGTGACATCAAAAACACAGACTTACAGTTTTCTAATGCCTCTTTAAGAAAACATGTTTATTCAGTTGTAAAGCTTCCTTACTTTTAAACCTCAGGTACTGCATCTTTCTTAGCATGTCTCTGCACCGTGGTGTGAGGGCAGGGGCATGGCTTTGGTATCAGACACAGCTGGACCTAGACCCTGGCTCAGCCGCAGATTAGATCACTGTGACTCCCAGGCATCAGTCACCTCCTCTTAGCCTCGGGTTCTTCCTCTTGTAAACCTCACAGGGTTGGTGAACTAAGTGAAAACATGAACGTCAGGCAGCTAGCACACTCCTTGGCAAATGTTAGGCCCTAAATATAAGAATATTTTAATGAGATTGTAATGGCATGAAAGAAACTTTCCTCACTCCCTTAGAGTGTCCCTTACTTGCTTAAAAATACTTGAACTAGTGAAAAAGTTGTTCATTTTAATACTGTAATGTTTTCAAATGAATTAACACCATTTTAAGATTAATTCCAATGTTCTTGGTTATATCTAAATGATGTTGGTGTAACACAGATGCATCAAATTAGCATTAAAGAGAACTGAGACAGATGTGAGAGACACCTCGTTCCTCCTGTTTATCATAATGGAATTGAATGTTAGGGCATAAACAGCTCTGCTATCAAGTTGTATACCCTTATTTAGGTGTATATGGATAATTGTTGTTTGATGTTAATGAGCACTAACTCAAGCCAGTGAGACTGGTTTAGTTATAGAGCAAAGAAAAAAATGTCATGAGATTTGGAACTTAATAGAGATGTAATTTGCTCCTTCAACAGATGTTGATGAGTGTGCAGAAAACATAAATCTCTGTGAGAATGGACAATGCCTCAACGTCCCGGGTGCATATCGCTGCGAGTGTGAGATGGGCTTCACTCCAGCCTCAGACAGCAGATCCTGCCAAGGTGGGTCACCAGGATTCCAACTCATTTCCAAGTTGGATCAACTACAACAAATGAAACTACAAAAAGGGCTGAACAGGCTCCACCTGGAAGCAGAATACACAGCACATGCTGCACACATAAAAGTCATTTGTTTAAGCATGGATTATTTTGCCGAATGAATAATGATGAAGGTGGCTTTCATCTCTTATGAAGTTTTCCTGGCCAGGAGCCAAGAGTTGGAACTTTGGCTTATTCGTTTTTTTTTTTTTTAACTATTTCTTTTTTTATCACTAAATGAATGAAATGTGGTAAACTGTTCAGCTTTTAAAATATATTGTGTACCTCAATCACTGCTATTTAATGTGTTTATCAAAATCTAAGTAGCTCATTTTTGGCATTACCTTTATGCTTTAGTCAACTGTCTGTATGTCTGGGACTGGAAGTCCTCTTCAGGGACTCATCAAGAAGTACACCTTTTGCTTAATAGTCATGTCTCCTGCCTCTAAGTTATGACATCACCCCCTTTCCTAGAAATGGGACTTTGTGACTAGTGTGATATCTTTCCAAGAAAAAGAATTTGGATTTTCTTTTACATTAGAGACTCAACTCACACTACATAGAGTTTGGGCCATCATTGTGTTCATAAAAGTACATGAAAATGTAAATAAAGGAGAAGGATTGAAAACAATTCATATGCCATAAGGTTTTAACAAAATTAGTGATTCATAGAAAACCTTAAAAAAAAACTCAGGCTAACTGCTAGCAAAGATTATAAAATGAAACCAGATTACAGGCTTTCCCTACATGAGTATCTAATCAAATGAACAGAAATACTAAATGCCAGCGTGCGTGCGCGCGCACACACACACACACACACACACTTCACCAGCATCAACCAAACAAAAATTATGCAATCTGGGGTAGCTTGGAGTAGAGCCTGACTCTGCCCCACCACCAGAAGTGTCACTGAAGAAAGAAAGTGTGCCTAAAAGATCATGGCAATTTCCATAAATATCTACCAATTTGGAGAGAATCAGAATGAGAGAATGAATAGTAGGCTCTGGGAAGATGATATTAGAAACTGAAAGTATTCATGCTTCTACTTTGACCTGCTAGGTTGGGCAGAACCTAAACCATTTTATACAAGGCAGCTGTAGAATGAGCTTTATTTTTTTCCTAGTCCTGGTTCCTTCTAAGCATTGAAGTCAATTGGTAGAAACTGTGAGTCAATGTGTTTATGGAATTACATGATTTATTACCCACGTCAGCTTGACAAGAATTGGTGGGAAAAGGGACAAGTTAGCAATAGCCAGACACTTTTGCCAACATAAAATTTCAAAATTAATCCTTCATACATAAGACAGCATTTCCCTTTCATAATTCTGTTCCATTATTTGTGGCCTAGGGTCTTCCAAAACTTCTCGCAGAACCTCCCTCAAGGTGATGCTAAATAGTTTCTGTTTACTGTACTTCCTTCTCCTGTTGGCTTTCCCAAAATATGTTGTTTCCATGGAGAGAAATCCCAGTTGCCAGGGCACCTGAGAGTGGCACACATGTAGCTCACCCTTTGCTCCATTTAACCAGATGCCAACTTTTGAGATCCCAAAAATGCAATTCCATGGTTCTGCCTGTTTCTCTATGGTTTTGTCTTCTCTCTTTCTATGAGATCTGGCACATTTAGACAGTTTATCCTGAATTTATTACTTTAATTCCTTGATATTTTCCCATCTTATTATAAATTGATGCCCCTTTGAATTGATCCTCTAAACAACATTTTCCACTCAGCATCTACCTCTAATCACAAATTCTCAGAATTTCTATAGAGTTTAAAAAACTGCTGGAGTTGGCCATTTCCCAGTATTCTTCACCAAAATGGGAAGGTACAGAACCTGCAAGAACCTCCTCAGGGACAGGTTAGGACTCCATCAGATGGAGTAAACCCAGATACAGAGCATTTAGTATGATTTCCGAAGAGAGAGCAGGGGCCAGATTCACCAACAAAGAGCACACAGAGCCCAGTGGAGGTCCTCCCATCCGTATTTCTCCTCTTCCCCCACCTTATGAAACTCTGGGCCACAGAATAGAAGCTATAATGAAACCCGTACCCCAAGCTCTCTTCCAAAGAAAGCCCAAATCAAAAAAGAAGGGAGGATGTTGAGAAGCTCCATCTGAACTGTATCTCAGAGTACAGTTGACACTTGAATAACATGGGGGCTAGGGACACTTACCCTCAGCATGGGGGGAAATCTGTGTATAACTTGTAGTCGGCCCTCAGTGTTCACAGTTCTCTGCATTCGCGGTTCCATGTCCACACATTTAACCAACTGCAGATAGTGTAGTTGTACTACATACACTGTAGTATTTACTATTGAATAAAATCCATGTATAAGTAGACCTGCACAGTTCAAATGTATGTTGTTCAAGCATCAACTGTATATAAAACTCTTGAAAGAGCTGACCAAGTAATGTGTAAACAAACTGAAACAACAGCAACTGTGCAAGTGTTCTATGGAAACAACAACAAAAAAAGCATACAAAAAGCAGATAATCAATCCGGAGTAGAGGAAAAGTACTCAAGGAACAAGAGCAAATTTCGCATAGGTATATTGTACCTCAGATAACCTTAATAAAAACATATGATTGAACAAGTTCAAAGTGATTATAAAAACAGAAAAAAAAGACAAAAAGAGATATTGCAGAGTTAAGGGAAACAAAAAACGTGGACCAGTGCAGCAAAATAAGAGAACAATTAAATAGACACAGCAAAGAACAGAGGAGATGAAAATGTAATTACTACCACAGAGAATGGACGTGAGATAATCACAGTGGAAAAAAAGGGGGGAGAGGATAAATTAACACTATTAGAGAAAAGACAAAGACCATAAACTTAAGTATAATGGGTGTTTCTGAAGTGAAGAGTCCCTAAAAATTGAATAGAAAAAAAGTATTAAACAACCAAACATTTTCCTGAAATAGAAGAAGGAACTGAATATACAGAAAGAAGTAAATCATTTTTATTTAACCTTATTGAATTTGTCAACTTAAGTAATAGAGATTCTTCAAACTGCAGATAGAAAAGGCAAGACATGAACAAAACAAACATTCAGTACCAACGCACATTAGAATGCTGCCCTCACAGTTATAAGGACACATGTGACAAGAAAGCTATACCTCAGAGTTAGTTAATTATAAAGACAATAGACAGGGCTTCCCTGGTGGCACAATGGTTAAGAATCCTCCTGCCACTGCAGGGGACACGGGTTCGAGCCCTGGTCTGGGAAGATTTTGCATGCCAAGGAGCAACTCAGCCAGTTGCGCCAGCAACTGAGCCTGTACTCTAGAGCCCACGCGCCACAACTGCTGAAGCCCGCGCGCCACAACTGCTGAAGCCCTCGCGCCTAGAGCCCATGCTTTGCAACAAGAGAGGCCACCGCAATGAGAAGCCTACACACCGCAACGAAGAGTAACCCCTGCTCACCGCAACTAGAGAAAGCCTGCACGCAGCAATGAAGACCCAACACAGTCAAAAATAAATAAATAAAATAAATAAATTTATTTAAAAAAAAAAGACAATAGACATATCCTGACAAGTGAAATAATTCAGAAATAAACCACCTGTGGGATCTCCCTTCTTGTCTTGGGCAAAACAAACAAAAACAAAAACAAAAAAAACACACAACTTATCAGCAATGAAAAACAGCCAATCAAGAAGTAAATGGAGAAGTGACAATAAAAACATTATTGATTCCTTTAAAGAATTAGTACTAAATACTGTAGAGATTATGGTAAATGCCATGAACATTTAAAAAGTGAAAATAATATGAATAACAAAAATGAGTTGGAAGCATATATGGATGCTAATTGTTAATCATCATTGTATAGAATCCATTAATACTGTCTTAAAATTGTGTTTGAATTTTAACATAAAGCCAAAAGATGATACAGTTTTAGTGTTTTCATCAATTCTTACCATTAGAAAGCATTTTAGAAGATACTGAGATAATGAAAAATTGATCTGATGCATGGAAATTGTTTCAGCTTTACTCTCTGTGAATATGCACTGAGAAATATCAATGTTTGGAATGGTGTTCATCCAATTACAATGATAATTCTGGATAGAAGCATTTTTGAGTGATTTTTGTTCTTGCTATCTTATTTTCTGTGTTTCCTATCTTTTCTGTTTCCTATCACCACTTTTCTGTATTGTTCAAATTTCTGAATATGCATCAATTTTATAAAAACAAGGCAGTATTCTCTTAAAATACCTTATTCCACGCAACTTTTATGTTATTTAAATGGAAGTTATTTCTTTTATGTTATTTAAATGGAAGTTATTTCTAATAAAGTTCACTTAAAAGTAAAATGCATATGCAGAAGGCTGATAATACAATTCCACTTCAATTTATAGATTAACACAACTCAATTATAAACTAACTTAATGAGTCTTTACTGATTTATATAAAAAGAATAACTTTGTTTATTGCCCCAACACAAGTAAAGACAACTTTACACGTCAATTGAACTTCTAGACACAGTTTGAACTATACTTTAAATATAAGATAGTTGCAATGCTTTATTTTGACAATCATAAATGACCAAAAGACCCGTTTATACTTAAGATATAACTGTCTCAAGACAGCATTTTAGAATGACTTGTCTAGTCTAGCCTAAAATGGCATGCCTGGTCTGCATTCTCAGGATATGAGGTAATTTGTGTACAAAAATGTCCATCCTCTTCCTGTGAGTAGAAATACAGATTACTTCTACAGCTGTACAGGCACACTATGCCTTCATTTTCATACCAATGAGGAGTAATAACTTCTTGTTTATTTTGAGTTAAAGCTTCATGGAAGACTTTCATAAACTGAATTTATGATTTCAGTCCAATAGAGATATCTTAATGAGATTTGGAGGAATGTGGGGCAATGGATGATCTTATTACACACTACTGGGAAAAAACTTCTTTCCCTGTTTATAACTGACTTTATTATAACAGATCAGATTACATAATAAGAAAGAAGTTTAAAAAATTAAACTTAAATAATTTAAAAGATATATTTAATATTTAAAATATTTATGTTGTATATTTTGTATGTTATAGATGTTTATAAAACATCTGCTGTTTTCACTTAATTATTATAATCTTTGAATTTGTTTTTATCTTTAACTTTTTACAATCTTATTCCTTTAACACGTTCATATTTAATTTCTAAAAGGTTTTTATGCCCTAGGCCAATTTTTTTCTGAAGTATTTTACAGGTCAAGACAGTAAAATACTGTCAATAAAATAAGATAATATTCTTTCATATTTCTGACCCATATAAACATTAGTTGCTTGCCATTTATGTGACATCTCTGGTCAAAGAAAAAGAAAATTTTTTGCTGCATAAAAACATCTGAGGAGATAGAATAATTTATTAATGTCATACAGTAAATCTAAATGTCTTTGTAATCAAGAGATTACTATTTTTTTTTAATCTCCAGATATCGATGAATGCTCCTTCCAAAATATTTGTGTCTTTGGAACATGTAATAATTTGCCTGGAATGTTTCATTGTATCTGTGATGATGGTTACGAATTGGACAGAACCGGAGGGAACTGTACAGGTATGGCCAGTTAAGGGCTTAATTGTGTTCTTATTAGTTGAAATGAACATTTTGTGCTAGATATAGAAGTTCCTCAAATTTCTGCTTAGCCTGCTATGCCTTGGGCTATGCATTTTTTTGAAAAAAAAATTACATTCTGATACATTTATTGTTTTATTATTTTTTTATTAATTTTTATTGGAGTATGGTTGCTTTACAATGTTGTGTTAGCCTCCACTACACAACAAAATGAATCAGCCATACACATACAGATATCCCCTCCCTTTTGGACTTCCCTCCCATTTAGGTTACCACAGTGCATTAGGTAGAGCTCCCTGTGCTATACAGTATGTTCCCATCAGTTGTCTATTTTATACATAGTGTCAATAATGTATATGTGTCAATCCCAGTCTCCCAATTCCTCACACCCCACCCCTTTCCCCCTTGGCTGATACATTTATTTTTAACTATTGAATTGATCCATTGTAATATAAACAACTTAATATTAAATATCCAACACGAAATTAGTAAAGTATTTCTTTGTATGTATTTGTGATGTCCACATATATGTACAAATATATAATACATATGTTTAAGTTTAATTAAACAAACAGTGATAAAATGTTTTTCTTCAGAATTGCAACGTTTCATTATAATTTATTTATTAAGGATATTAAATGATATCATCATGAATACTGTGTGACTGATCTATGGAAACTGCTTTAGGTGTATACAAGTATTTCATTTTTATTTCATTGTTCTGAGTCCCTCCTAAAGATTTTTAGTCTACTGACTTGCAAAATTTCCACCAAATTCTTTGGAACAGCAGTATGCACGAGGAAAGTAAAGATGTTAATGTGGGCATTTTAAATGTTTTTCCTAGATATTGATGAATGTGCAGATCCAATAAACTGTGTGAATGGCCTATGTGTCAACACTCCTGGTCGCTATGAGTGTAACTGTCCACCCGATTTCCAGCTGAACCCCACCGGTGTGGGTTGTGTTGGTAAGCAAAAGCTATATGAAACAAATGAATAGAAGTACATAGAGTTAAATACTCATACTCTCTTGTGATGACCATTTACTACAATTAACTTGAGAACAAAATAGTAGTCCTTTACCTGAAGAAACTCTAGATTACCAAAATATATGGTCGCTTTTATCCTGCTTATCTTCCAAGTCATATTTTGAAACAGGAATTTTTGAGACATCTGCTCCCACCACCTCCTCTCACAGACTTGAGAACCAGGACCCTAGAGGTGCAGTCATTTGTTCAAGGTCTCAGAGCTTGCACATGGCAGAGCTGAAGCAGTGTCCCGAGCTGCCTGGCTCCCTGTCCAGTACATCGGCCAGGACAGACGTGTTTGAAATGTGGAATCAGTTTTACAAAATGAATATGTTTCAGGTATATGCATGACAACTGACAGGCAAGCAGTTAATGGCATTTATAGGACCATTTCAGGTATATATTTTTTCAAAACCAAGAAAATACAGAATAAAATTTGAGTTAGCTATGATTAAATTCCCATTAAAATTTCTAGTAAGGTTGTTTGTGCCTTTTTCTTCTGCAAATTATTTTCAAAATGACTTACAAATATAAAAAATTAAAAAGGTTCACTGGATGCATATGGCAGATAACAAGGACTGTTTTTCCTGATACCAAAGGCTAAGAATATGCAAACTCTGTGAACCAGCAGCTCCTCTCTGGGCTTTAGATATCAAATAAAGTAACTTACAGGCCCATACGGAAACATAAGGAAAAATATTCAGTGCCTCATTATTTGCAGCAGCAAGAATTTAGAAGCCATATTTGGAGAGTGGATAGATTGAAAAAGAATTGCAGTTGAATACTGTGGAGTGGACGGATTGGATGTTATAAAGATGGAATGAGGTATACGACAAAATACCATTTATAGAAATTTAAAATGTGTACACGAAAACAAAAATACTAATTTTGCAGGAGCAGAGACCAAAAGAATAATATTAAACACATTCATATGGTTGGGTAGGGGATGAGGAATGAGAATGGAGAGCAGGGATAAAAGAGAGAGAATGGGAGGGAAGGAGGAAGGAAGGATGAATGAATACAGCCTAGTAAGAGCAGAACCATGAGTTAAACACCTCTGTCTGCACCCGAGTCAGCAACAAAAACAAAACCAAAAAAAAAAGAGAAAAGTAAAATAATAAAAAGCTGCCCAAGTGATTATAATGTGCAGCCGGAGATGAAAACTACTTGGTAGACTGTAATAAGGACTTTGGATTTTACTCTGATTGACGTGGGACACCACTGGGAGCCGCCTGGGCTAAGGTAATGCTTCTGAAGGATGACTCTGGCTGTGGTGGGGAAAATAGACTATAGTTGGGTCCAGAGATGTGTTAGGAAACAATTGCAGTAGTCCAGATGAGGGATGATGGTGGCTTGAACTCAGGTTGTAGTGATTTAGAAGCAGTGGTAAGTCATCAGAGTCCAGATATATTTTGCAAGTAGTGTTGACAGACCTTATTACTGGATTGAATAAGGCATGATAGTAAGGATTCAAAGTTTGACTGCAAGGTGTAGGGCCTGAGCAATTAAAAAATTGGAGTTTCCGTTTATTGAAAATGCAGAAGCCTGGGAGAGGATTGGAGCAGGTTTTGTATGTGGAGGAAAGAGTATCAAGTGTTTGATTTTAGACGTGTTAACTCTAAAATACCTTAGATATCTAAGAGGAGAAATCAAATACTAGGCACATGGCAGAAAGATCTGAGTTCAGGGGAGAGGTGAAAGATGGAACCACAAATTTGATAGTATTTAAAGTCATGGAACTAATGAGGTGACCTAGATGGTAATTATGGATAGAGACAAGACAAAGGCTGAGATTCATTGATCTCTTAAGTAGCCTCCCTAAAGTTGTTACAGACTGGCTTTCCCAAAACCTGCAAAACTCAATGTGCAAATTGAAACTAAACTGTGGGAGAATGGAGATTATGGGGAGGAGAGGAAGGAGATGGCGTTATCAATATTTCAGTGATAGGATACGTTGCTTTAAATTAACATATTGGATTTCACTCCCTTTATTGATAAACTCATGCTATAGATTGATTATAGGAAACATTTTTTGCAATCATATTATTAAAGGTCCAGAATGTCCCAGATGAGTAATTGCTTACTATCTTGTTTAGTCCATGATCTATATGGATGTCTAGATGTAGGAAAGTATAATTTATTTAATTCCTGCAACTCAGTCTTGAAAAAGTTTAAAGCAAGAGATTATTCTGTTCTGGGGATTAATGTACAGAATTTGAATTTCATCATTTGAGTGACCATTCTCCAAAACAGGCATTCTTACTCTGATAAGGACAATTTTAAGTTCCTGTGTTGCCCTGCAGACAATCGAGTGGGCAACTGTTACCTGAAGTTCGGTCCTCGGGGCGATGGGAGTCTCTCCTGCAACACTGAGATTGGGGTGGGCGTCAGCCGCTCCTCCTGTTGCTGCTCTCTGGGGAAGGCCTGGGGGAACCCCTGCGAGACCTGCCCCCCTGTCAATAGCAGTGAGTATGGAACGGAAGAAGAGGAAAGAAACACTGGTAGCTGAGCACTAGCTACCATTTTCTTCTGGTGCTAGGGGGTGAGGGAGGTAGTGAGGGTCAAAACTTTGAATCTGGACTACTTTCAGTGATTGTGCTGAAACCAGCCAAGAGTGTGTCATATAAAAGGAATCTGAATTCCTCTCTTCTTACTGTTTTTCTTGATAATGCTAAAAAGAAAAAACAGTTTTTAACCACAATCCAATATGAATGATGATAATATCAGTTCTCCCTGGTGTCACAGATAAAGACCATTCCTGGTTCTTTTCCACAGTTGTTTTAGTTCAGGTTCATAGATGAGTTGTATTCCTCAAGTCCAGTCATATTATGTCTTAAATTGAAATGTATGTCCTGATATGAACATAGGTGAAACTTTTGAATTGTTGAGTCTTTTAGTTTTTATTTACTAGCCAAAAGCGTTGTGATATAAATTATCTGAAAATAATCTTTTTCTTTAATTAAAAGCAAATGGGTTTTGTTATTCTACTTTGTATATAATTTATGAAGTAATCATCTTATTCCAAGTAAAATGTAATGTACTTTTTAAAGATAATGTATTTGAAAAGGCACTAAGGAAAATATAGATACACCCCTTAAGATTTGCGCTTTGAGCCTGGCAGTTGTTAAGTGCTAATTCACTGTCAGCCTCTTGCACACAGGTATCAAATTTCTTTTTTTCCATTGTTTTGCAGCTGAATATTACACTTTGTGTCCTGGAGGTGAAGGCTTCAGACCTAACCCCATCACAATCATCTTAGAAGGTGAGCATACCTCTAATTGTCACCAGATTTAAAGAATTTACTTTAGAGCAGATCTGGTAGAAAAGTTAGTGTGGAACAGTCCCAACAAGATTATTTTGCAAAATTACAGATGGACAATTACCAGTCTGATGAATAACCATTTGTAAATCAGAAGGATTTGACCCATTGCAGTGACCTGATGTGTGATTGTTCTGCAGAGAAACTCTTTTTATAATTATCCCCAACTTTGATCATCCTCAGCTTGCTGTAATTACTCTTCTCAGATTATAGCAAAGTTCCGTGACAAAGCCAAGAAAATTCATGGTCAGAATAAACCTCTCATCTAAGTGTGCATCCACTTGGATGTGTGGAAGTCTGCAGGTCTTACAGTATCACACATTTGAAAGCTCTCATAGTAACTCTTACCTTTCATGATGGTATCCGAGCTGTCTCCCCTTCTGCAGATATTGATGAATGCCAGGAGTTACCAGGTCTCTGCCAGGGTGGGAACTGTATCAACACTTTCGGGAGCTTCCAGTGTGAGTGCCCTCAAGGCTACTACCTCAGTGAGGAAACCCGCATCTGTGAAGGTGAGATAAATTTATACCTAAAAATTATTAGTGCTATTTAAAACAAAATTACTGGTCAGGCCTGGAGAAAAAGGGTCCATCTTCAAATTTTATCAAAGGATATGTTGAGACTGGTTCATAGCTTTTTTCTTTTCCTATCAGTGCTGCTAAGTTGTATGATGATAGATAAATTAATTTACAGATTATTTGCCACAATTTACCATTATTTTTCTCTGAGTAAATGGGTTGGTAATAAGTGGGGGAAGCTGGAATAATATGAAAACATTCAGTATCAAAATAAGTTATTAGTTCAAATACCAATAAGTTATATTTTATATAGAAAAATAGGTAAGTTTGAAATGCAACCATTAGGCTAATGTTTTCAGTAACTTTTAAATGTTGGACAACATAGTATGAAGCAGTTCAAAGGTTATGCAGATGCCTTTATGGGTTCCATCCCCAACTTCTCACATGGCGGTGTACTCATCCTTTCAGAGGTCTGTCTCCCCACTAGACTGGGAGCTTCTTGAAGCAAGATCCACATCTATTTCATCTTTATAGCTACAAGTTCTAGCTTACAGTAGAATCTCAGTATTTATTTATGGAATGAATGAATGAATGCTTCTAAAAAATGAACCTTAAACATGTAATGTAATTGTTTCCATTATAACCTTTCTTTTGGAACATGTTAGATAAATGCATCTGGAAGAAATATGATTTAATAAGGAGAATTACCCAGCAGCTGTGCTACTTCTAGAATCTCTGAATGGGTGCTAATTTGAAAGGAAAGCCTTTTTAATTTTAAAGAAAAAGGCTTTTCTAACTGCATTCAGTTTAAAGTTGACACTAATATTTGGTTTTCAATGACATAAGAGGAAAGTAGCTTTAAAGCAATTCCATTTGATGAATATGAAATTTCAATTAAAAAGTATAGGTGCCATTTAAGTTATTTTTTGCCACTTTGGAGTAGTTTATTTTGATCATCTTTATTTTTGAATGTTAGGTTTTTATTCTTCAGAAGAAGGACATGTTTTATATCATGTAAATGCATATTTGGGGGCATTTCCTATGTAATTGCTTTAAATTCTAAATTTTATAAAAATAAGATAAATTCTATAAAAACATGAATTTGGGGAATCAACCATATGCTTTGTTCAGTAGTTTAAGTGATATAAATTCATGGGGAAAATATTTACTAATTAATGGACATTCTTGCACCCTCTAGATATTGATGAGTGTTTTGCACATCCTGGTGTGTGTGGACCTGGGACTTGCTACAACACCCTGGGAAATTACACTTGCATTTGCCCACCTGAATACATGCAGGTCAATGGAGGCCACAACTGTATGGGTAGGTAAAGGTCTCTGAGATTGATTAGGTCACAGTTGCTGGCTTCCTGGCCAACAGTTATCTCCCAGATACTTACATCTCAGAATTATTATTCAGAAAGTTTGGAAGTTAAATCTTTATGAATAGTGAAGTATTTCAAAGTCTTATAAACTTCTGGGTCTGTACCATATTTTTGAACTTTGGCTACATAGTTGCATGTTACAAAGCATGAGTCAGGTAGAAAATTTCATCAAATATTGTAAATACATATTCTTGAATAATTTTTATTTTCTATTCATGTAAAGTGAACATTATTTTATGAATAAGAGAACGTTTAAAATTTAACATGTAATCCTTTTTAAATTAAATAAATGCATTTGAATAGAGAAGTATCTATTAACTTTGTCCCCCCAAGAAAATTGTAAATGAAACCCCTTATTTAAAAACAGGAAAGATGCTTATCTAAAAATGATTTGTGTTCAGCTTAAGGAATTATTTTAAGATACCTCCAAACGACCGTGAAAATTTTCAGAGTTAATCGAGGAAGTTTGGTGTGTCCAGGTGTGTGGGGTTTGCTATTAGCTGCTTGCTGATAGGATTGGTTGGCTTACTTGTTTTTCTCTATGTAGACATGAGAAAAAGCTTCTGCTACCGAAGCTATAATGGAACCACTTGTGAGAATGAGTTGCCTTTTAATGTGACAAAGAGGATGTGCTGCTGCACATACAATGTGGGCAAAGCCTGGAACAAACCTTGTGAACCATGCCCAACGCCAGGAACGGGTAAGCACACAGCTCCTGCTTCTGCTGAAGGCCGAGTCAGTGACACAGGTATACATGTAACAGTAGAGGAAAAGCAAAAAGTACTAAAAGTACGGAAAGCAGACACACTCCGTTCTGAAAATATCCAAGAGCTCATATGGCTCGGTTTCTGAAGCAGCCCTCTTTGGGATTCAAACACTAATTCCTGAGATGTCTGTTGAGTAGGAGTCTGGATCCTGAAAATAAGCCGCATTGCTGAAATTAAAATTTATAACGCTAGCCCATTTAAACTCATTATCTTAAAACGTGCTGCTTACTTATTCTTTTATTCATAAAACAAGTATTTATTGAGAAACTATTGTGTGTCATTGTGCTGTATTTAGAAGGTGTCATTTTGATTTAAAAATTTGTGGTCATTTATAAAGTCCAGCAAGCTCAGTGAGTATCTTTTTAGTTCGACCTTGGAAAATATGCAAAAAATGGATTTGATGAGCAAACTTAGCATAAAAGCAATGTAGTGTCAAAGTTTTCCTTATGCATCATTTCCCTCAAACTTACCTGAAATTTTTAGGCAGAAAAGAGAACTGGTCTTTACACAGTAAAATTTTTCTCGAAGCACAGATTCTTTTGAAAGAAAAACTGAACAATAATAGAGACAAGAGCAAAAAAATTGTCTTAAAATTGTTGCCCACTCAGGTTCCTTTATGACCTGAGAAGGGATCACTCTTAATAGTTGTAGATACTAAGAGATGAACCAATAGGACAAATAGGAAACAATGGTTATGCATTTGTTACCAAATACAGTATTACTTAGGGTATATTTATTAAAATGTTTCATTTAACATGATGAAATTAAGGAGAGGTATGGTGAAAAGTGACATATGGGGCCTTTCTCAGTGGCTTAAATTCAGTGGGCAAATGAATTTTCTCTTTTTTCTTTTTTTTAATTGAAGTATAATTAATATACAATATTATTTTCAGGATTACAACATAGTGATTTGATATTTATATACATTATGGATTGATCTCCACAATAAGTCTAGTAACCATATGTCCCCATACAAAGTTATTGCAATTTTATTGACCATTCCTTATGGATACATTACTTTCCTGTGACTTATTTATTTTATAGCTGGAAATCTGGCCCTCTTAATCCCTCACATCTATTTTGCCCAACCCCCAACTCCCTTCCCCTCTGGTGACCGCCAGTTTTTCTTTATAACTATGATTCTGTTTCTGTTTTGTTTCGTTCGTTTGTTTTGTTTTTTAGATTCCACATATAAGTGAAGTCATACATTGCTTGTCTTTCTTGGTCTCACTTATTTCACTTAGCAAAATGCCCTCTAGATTCATCTATGTTGTTGAAAGTGGCAAGATTTCATTCATTATTATGGCTGAGTAATATTCCATTGTGTATATATATGTGTGTGTGTATATATACCTACAGTATATCACATCTTGTTTATCACTTCATCCATCAGTGGATACTTAGGTTGCTTCCATATCTTGGCTATTGTAAATAATGCTGCAGAGAACATAAAAATGTATATATCTTTTTGAGTTAGTGTTTTGTTTTCTTCCCATAAATACTCAGAGGTGGAATTGCTGAATTGTATGGCAGTTTTATTTTTAATTTTTTGAGAAACCTCCATACTGTTTTCCATAGTGGCTGCACTAATTTACATTCCCACTAACAGTACACAAGGGTTCCCTTTTCTCCTCATCCTCACCAGCACTTGTTATTTGTGGTCTTTTTTTTTTTTTTTTTGCGGCACGCGGGCCTCTCACTGTTGTGGCCTCTCCCGTTGTGGAGCACAGGCTCCGGATGCGCAGGCTCAGCGGCCATGGCTCACGGGCCCAGCCGCTCCGCGGCATGTGGGATCCTCCTGGACCGGGGCACGAACCCGTGTCCCCTGCATCGGCAGGCAGACTCTCAACCACTGCGCCACCAGGGAAGCCCTATTTGTAGTCTTTTTGATAATAGCCATTCTGACAGGTGTGAGGTGATATCTCATTGTGGTTTTGACTTGCCTTCCCCTGATGATCACTGACATAGAGCATCTTTTCTTATGTCTGTTGGCCATCTGTATGTCTTCCTTGGAAAAATGTCTATTCAAGTCCTCTGCCCATTTTTAACTAGATTGTTTGTATTTTTTATATTGAGTTGTGACCATTCTTTGTATATTTCAATATTAACCCCTTATTGGATATATCATTTGCAAATATCTTCTCCCATTCAGTAGATTGCCTTTTCATTTTGTAGATGATTTCCTTCACTGTGCAAAAGGTTTTTCGTTTGATGTAGTCCCATTTGTTTATTTTTGCTTTTCTTTCCCTTGACTGAGGGCTTTTCTTTCCCTTGCCTGAGGAGACAGATTCAAAAAAATATTGCTAAGACCAGTGTCAAAGAGCATACTGCTTATGTTTTCTACTAGGAGTTTATGGTTTCCAGTCTTACATTTAAGTCTCTAATCTATTCTGAGTTTATTTTTTTATATGGTGTAAGAAAGTGGCCAGTTTCAATCTTTTGCAAGTGTCTATACAGTTTTCCCAGCACCACTTATTGAAGAGACTGTGTTTCCCCCACTGTATAATCTGGGCTTCTGTGTCATAAATTAAGTGATCACATAAGTGTGGGTTTACTTCTGGACTCTCTATTCTGTTCCATTGATTTATGTGTTTGTTTTCGTACCAGCACCATACTGTGTTTTGTTTTGTTTTTTTGCTGTATGCAGGCCTCTCACTGCTGTGGCCTCTCCCATTGCGGAGTACAGGCTCTGGACACGCAGGCTCAGTGGCCATGGCTCACGGGCCCAGCCGCTCTGCGGCACATGGGATCCTCCCAGACCGGAGCATGAACCCATGCCCCTTGCATTGGCAGGCGGACTCTCAACCACTGCGCCACCAGGGAAGCCCAGCACCATACTGTTTTGATGACTGTAGCTTTGTAGTATAGTTTGAAATCAGGGATCTTAATACCTCCAGCTCTGTCCTTCTTTCTTAATACATTATTGACTGGGGGATTTTTGCAGAAACTAATGCCTGTGGCTGTAATACATCTCCAGTCAAAAATGTGTTAAGATTGCTTTGGCACAAGTGGATTTTCTTAGCTCTATCTTGCCCTAGTTTTATTCCAAAAAAACCAAATAGGAACATTTTTATAATTCTGTAATTTGAAAACTTCACCAGTTAGAAATTGAAAATCATTGGTTTGGGGAATAAAATATTACTTTTTTAGGTGAGAGGAAGTAAAGGGCTTAGGTTTGATAGACTGGTCTGTATTTAAATCACAGCTCTGCCATGATTATTTATCCTTTCTGAAACATTCCTCGTATGCTAAATAAGGATAATAAAGGAATTAAATATTACTTTTCAGGTGAGAGGAAGTAAAGGGCTTAGGTTTGATAGACTGGTCTGTATTTAAATCACAGCTCTGCCATGATTATTTATCCTTTCTGAAACTGATTCCTTGTATGCTAAATAAGGATAATAAATCAGTGGTGACAGTGACTAATTGATATGGTTATAAGAACGATCATTTATTTATTTATTTTTGGTTGTGCTGGGTCTTAGTTGCAACAGGTGGGCTTCTTAGTTGCAGCTCACAGGCTCCTTAGTTGTGGCATGCCAACTGTTAGTTGCCGCATGCATATGGGATCTAGCTCCCTGACCAGGGATCGAACCCAGGCCCCCCGCACTGGGAGCATGGAGTCTTAATCACTGCACCACCAGGGAAGTCCCTATAGTGATGATTAAATGAGATGATGTATACAAATTACAGTTCGCATATTGCCATGCAGTTAGAAGCCATTAAATTGAGCATCTGTGATGTGCCTTTCTATATGTTCTGGATGCTTGGTGAATATTGGTGGATGAAACAGACAAAGTCCCTCCCCAGATAGCACTTGGCGTATAGTCTGCAGTATGTGTTTACTTGATACTGTTTTCAAGAGGTTTATTCATGTGTGTAGCAATGGGCGTTAGAAGAAATATGCTTCTTAAAAATTAGACTATTAGTTTGGTGAATTATGTGGAGTGACTCTCATAGTCTCTATTTTATTCCACGATGCATTGTTTTTGATGCCTCAAATTTCACATTCCAACAAATAGACATTTATGTTAAAAAAAGACATAATTCATGTCTCATTCGTTACTCATTGTTAACATGTTTCACCACTACAGAATTATTTTTGCATGCCTATGCCTTTGTGCAATTCTAATCCCTTTTTAAATTGGTACGCTAACCTGGTTTTTCAATCTATGTAAATCGGGTCATTTTTAAAGCCCTCCATATCCAAATAAAAAGAATTTAAATGCCTAAAGTAGATGTTTTGAATCTCATAATGATTTACTTCTAATATCAGAGCAGTAAAAAGTTAATAATGATGATAATAAGAATAGCAATAATAATAATGATAAAGTGTGCCTAGATTCACTTCTTGCAGAAGCTGGCATTGTTATCAAATAAATATAATTGAAATTAAAATGTCTCATTGTGAATAATATAAAACATATCTGTCAGTAAAAGTAATACTATGTAAAATGTTATTTTGAAGGAGTTTGAGAAGTTTAAGAGTGCATTTGCTTTGTTTATATTTTAAAGCTGACTTTAAAACTATATGTGGAAATATTCCTGGATTCACCTTTGACATTCACACTGGAAAAGCTGTTGGTGAGTTTTTACTAAATTATGTTTATTTTAATACATGTAGCATTTTGTAAAAATTTGTTCAGTGTTTTTAAAGTACCATAAAAGATAATAATCTGTATTTGGATCTAATACAGTTAGACAAGAAAGAAATAACATGTTTACAGCCTCTAACCAAGTTTTAACAGTGGGATTAGTCCATCAACATAGTCTGGTGATTGAGTTATGATAGTTATGTGACCATCTCAAGATTTCGTACATATCAAGCTGAAACTTTAGTTTTCCTCTTCATGAATATTGTATTACATGACTCTAAATAATCCACTTTATTTTAACCTTTACCATCTGTTTTTTCATAAGTATACGTTTAAGTTTTGGGTGTATTTTTACAGTATTCCTTTCTCCCAATCTACTTATGAATTTGCAGAATTATTAATTATATAAATCACTTCCTCCTGAATGTACTTTCTGTTGCACAATCTACTTTTCTTCTGCAAAGATTAAATAAACAATATAATTTTAAGTGTCCATTATCAATTCATGTATAACAAAGGACATAAAATTAAAAAAACATAGCTGGCTTTATCAGATGGCTGATAGCAATCTGGGGAGCCTGACATGTAACTTAAGAGGAAGCTTGATTCCCTAGGAAATTCATTTGCTATATTGACACTAATATCACTTGGTATATTTGATCAGCTGCTTCATTTTTTTTCATCACTGTTCAAAGGATATAATATCTTATGGTCTATATGCTTTCATAAACCACAAAATCATTCATACTTGTATAGAATTGATTTTTGTGACACTGTGTGTTTTCACTCCAGTGTACACATAGTATTATTCAAGGTTTTATGGTGAATACATTAAGCAGAACCCTGTATATTTGATCACATCTGTTCAATTGCAGACATTGATGAATGTAAAGAGATTCCAGGCATTTGTGCAAATGGTGTGTGTATTAACCAGATTGGCAGTTTCCGTTGTGAATGCCCTACGGGATTCAGCTACAATGACCTGCTCCTGGTCTGTGAAGGTAATCTGAATGATGTGTGACCTTATCCAAAAAAGTTTGGCAGACATAACTGGTTTTTAGACAGTTTTCTGATTTTTACTGTTTCTTCTATAGCATTTGGGAGTTGATCGCCAAATTGGTTAAGTGAATATAATACTGATGCGATAATGAAGTTTTAAAAACGGAATTGTTGCTCTTTCAGATATTGATGAGTGCAGCAACGGTGATAACCTCTGCCAGCGAAATGCCGACTGCATCAACAGTCCCGGCAGCTACCGCTGTGAGTGCGCTGCAGGTTTCAAACTTTCACCCAACGGAGCCTGTGTAGGTAAGAAAGAGAATGACTTGTTCTTTGACACTGAGCACAATGTTCTTTACACTTCCTGCACTGAAAAACTGTCCATGCTTTCCTATCAAAAAAGGTATTTTCTTTGTCTGGTTTTGGTATCAGGATGATGGTGGCCTCGTAGAATGAGATGGGGTGTGTTCCTCCCTCTGCAATTTTTTGGAGGAGTTTGAGAAGGATAGGTGTTAACTCTTCTCTAAATATTTGATAGAATCCGCCTGTGAAGCCATCTGGTCCTGGACTTTTGTTTGTTGGAAGATTTTTTTTTTTTTTTTTTGTGGTACGCGGGCCTCTCACTGTTGTAGCCTCTCCCATTGCGGAGCACAGGCTCCAGACGCGCAGGCTCAGTGGCCATGGCTCACAGGCCCAGCCACTCCACGGCATGTGGGATCTTCCCGGACTGGGGCATGAACCTGTGTCCCCTGCATCGGCAGGCGGACTCTCAACCACTGCACCACCAGGGAAGCCCTGTTGGAAGATTTTTAATCACAGTTTCAATTTCAGTGCTTGTGACTCGTCTGTTCATATTTTCTGTTTCTTCCTGGTTCAGTCTTGGAAGGTTGTACCTTTCTAAGAATTTGTGCATTTCTTCCAGGTTGTCCATTTTATTGGCATATTGTTGCTTGTAGTATTCTCTCATGATCCTTTGTATTTCTGCTGTGTCAGTTGTAACTTCTCCTTTTTCATTTCTAATTTTATTGATTTGAGTCCTTTCCCTTTTTTTCTCAATGAGTCTGGCTAAAGGTTTATCAATTTTATCTTCTCAGGGAATCAGCTTTTAGTTTCATTAATCTTTGCTATTGTTTTCTTCATTTCTATTTCATTTATTTCTGCTTTGATCTTTATTATTTCTTTCCTTCTACTAACTTTGGGTTTTGTTTGTCCTTTTTCTAGTTGCTTTACGTGTAAGGTTAGGTTGTTTATTTGAGATTTTTCTTGTTTATTGAGGTAAGGTTGTATTGCTATAAACTTCTCTCTTAGAACTGGTTTTGCTGCCTCCCATAGGTTTTGGGTCGTTGTGTTTTCATTGTCATTTGTTTCTAGGTATTTTTTTATTTCCTCTTTGAGTTTTTCAGTGATTGCTTTGTTATTTTTATTAGGACATGTATGTGGAATCTAGAAAATGGTATAGATGAACCTATTTGCAAAGTAGAAATAGAGGCACAGACATAGAGACCAAGGGGGGAAGGGAGGATAGAATGGATTGGGAGATTGGGATCGACATATATACACTACTATGTACAAAATAGATAAGTAATGAGAACAGACTGTATAGCACAGGGAACTCTACTCAATGCTCTGTGGTGACCTAAATGGGAAGGAAATCCAAGGAAGAGGGGATATATGTATACATGTGGCTGATTCACTTTGCTGTACAGCAGAAACTAATACAACACTGTAAAACAATTATACTCCACTTAAAAAAAGAGAAAAAAGATAATTTGGAAAGATTTTCTAAGTAAATCTTTTCATTCATATTGAACCTATTTCACCATATCTTTTAGATTCTTTTGTTAGGAAAAGAAGAGGTCTCTCAATGGATTTTCCTGGAATTGGACCTAAAATAAAATAATGTCCTTGAGATACCAATCAGCATGTAAAACTTGCATGATTTAAAATTTTTTGAAAAGAGGTTTGGATACTTTTAAAGCCTTGCTTATTTTGATTCAGCTGTTGTTATGGTTCATTTTCAGACTGTCTGTAATAATTAATAGCAGATTATAGAAACAGCGCCTGTGGAAAAAAATGAAGGAATCTTAATAAAGATCAGATATGTATAACATGTGTTTTATTTTTTGTGCTAGATCGCAATGAATGTTTAGAAATTCCTAATGTTTGCAGTCATGGCCTGTGTGTGGATTTACAAGGAAGTTACCAGTGTATCTGCCACAACGGCTTTAAGGCTTCTCAGGACCAGACGATGTGCATGGGTAAGAAGGAGGACATTAGTTTCAGGGGGTGACGTGGAGCTGAGACTCCAGAAGAGATTACAGTTCGGTCACTCGCCACAGTAACTACCAAGTCTCTGTCAGAAACAGTCTTACAAAAAATGAGCTATGTGAAACTGTTTATGGTTTTATTCAATGTAAAAATTGCAAGCAGGACACACCACAATATGTTCTTGGGTTCAGTGTTTACGGCCTTTTTCCCTAGGTGACTTTCACATGCTTATTAACCTGAGCTCTGGGACACTCAGGGTTACGTAGAGATCACCACGGTACCAGCTGCCCATTTACCCCTCTCTATTCCCACTCAAGAAAGCCTTTTGGAATGCAGGAATACAAGGGAGTAGTAGCAGAGTGACAGTTTTGAAATGAATATATAAACACACACATACGTACATATGCTTCTTTCACCCGAACCATTGAATACATGAGATTTATCTACTTGTTTTGCTTTTTAACTCTTACAAACAATTTTTAGAAGCAAAGATAGCAGAACTTTGAAAAGCCCCAGTAGCTAATGTACAGTTAGTTCAGCAATAATTGTGTTCAGTAAGTACTTGCTGAGCTGATGATTAATAACATTTCAAAAGCAGATGGGCTGGACACCTTGGAACTCAGCTTAACTACTTAAAGCTGATGTCAGCCACTGGCTCATCTCCACTGAAGCACTTTGCGCTTGAAGGAGGAAAATTAAATTTAAAAGTTGGCTATTTATAATTATCATGTTCTCAGTTTAGAAAAAGCTAAAGTGCATCTACTCTTTTGGTATTTAAGATACTATCTTTGTGAATCGTAAGGTCAGATTTCAGTACAGCAGAACGGCAGAACTAGTTTCCTTTATGTCGTATCCATACATGAGGACCACCTGGAGAACGTCTCCATTCTTGCAGTGCCTCCTAAGAGCTCCCCTGCAGACATTTCCCATGGTCCTAGGAAAAATTCTCTAGGGAGTGCTTGTGCAAAGGACACACGGAGGATGCGGCCCTACTTGCATGAACTTTCTGAGATTGCTTGCTTATATATGCTTCTCCTGGCTGTTCTCTCTGAGAGGGAGGATATGATTTGCTAAGAAAAACCCCTGAGATATATGGTTCAGAAATTCATATGGTGAAAATCTGTCCTTGGTCCTAACAATTCATCCATGATGAAAGTCAGCTAGACTCCTTGGTAATACCTCTCTTAAACAAAGCTTCCTTCCTAAGGAACAGTAATACCCTCTTTTTTTTTTCAGCATCCTGGAATTCATAGTCTAGCGTCTCCTCTCTTATATGCCATGACCTTTCAATATTAATTCCACTTTTTCAAAGGCTAATAATAATTGAACTCTAATAGACTTCTTCAATTTAGATTCCACTAATTCATAAAATTTAGGAAATCACAGTTTACCTTTGTTGTGCTGATCACATTAAGATATGAAAATTTCTGGGGGAGCATTTATAATGCTTAATAGAACAAATTGTTCTAGTGTTTCAAAAGACTGATTTCCTTACAATTGACAAGCGAACCTATTCATTAAAACCTCTCACTAAGGAGATAGTTGCTGGCTTATTAGTCCAGTTCTTTTCTGAGTCGTATATGTTCCTGTAAGTCATTAAGTGGCACTTTTTCCTATAATTTTCTACTTCTGAGTTAGCTCTACCTCATACTTACTTTCCTTAAATAAATGTGGGTTCTTAGTATTGAATGAGGAAAATCTAAGTAAGCCAGTAGTTTAAAAAACTCTAAAAGTTTAATAGGCTACGTTTTTCTAGTAAAAAATTGAATTCCTTTGAGCCAGTGTTTCTTTGTAGATGTTGATGAATGTGAGCGGCATCCATGTGGAAATGGAACTTGTAAAAACACCGTTGGATCCTATAACTGTCTCTGCTACCCAGGCTTTGAACTCACTCATAATAATGATTGCCTGGGTAAGTACTCAGTCCTTTATTGCTTCTCTTTCATTTCTACACAATATCCTGAAACACAGAATAAAGCCAAAGAATAAATATGTTTATTATTCAAATTGTGCATGTGTGCAAAAGATATGTAATATCATTAACTAATTTCTGGTTAACTGAAGTCACACTCGTGGCTTAAATAATCACAAGACAATCTGCTGGGTTGAATACTATGTCAATCAACTAATCGATTCAAGGGAAAAGGCCATGCAGATGATAGTAAATGTATTGGGACTGATTTATGGTTTGGGGTTATTTTTACCCCTTAGATGGGATCAAAGTTAGACCTGTTATGGCTTCAGTGTTATTATTTCATATTTCATAAAATCCATTCTTGATTTACATTCAAACACTGACAATCTACAACTGAAAACCCTGTTGTGTTTTGAAATTTTATTTTCCGTCAGCTTTTGAAGCAAGGGATGCCTTTTCCCACAGAAAGAGTGCGTGGTGTCTAGGTTTCCAAATCAGCCCTCAGAAACCTATTTAATCTCTGTGAACAACTGTAAACTTTCAGTGGAAAATAAAACTGTCTTCTCTACGTGGCACAGAATTTCAGCCTTTGCCTCTAACAGACAGTGATTGAAATAAAAATTGAAAGTGACTGAAGGAGGAGGAGGGGGTCCTGTAGTTGCTGGAGAAGATAGTAAAAGATATGACAACAAACACTGACAATATTTCATTTACCATGTGCCAGACACTATACTGGTGCTTTACTACATAACATCTCTTAATTCACATTATCCTGTAAGGTATGTGAAAGTAACTCAGGCCTTCTACCTTAATGGAACCATCACAGCTCAAACCCACCTCCTAATTTAATCCAATATATATTCCTCTCAGCATTCTTTATTTTATAAAATTCTGCAACGGTGAAAAAATTTAGAGCTGACTAGACACTTTATTGAACCACCTTCTTGTCTGTAGTTTCTCAGACCCTTTGTACAGCCAGGGAGAATGAAAGATACAAATATGGCTCTGATCAAAGTATAATCTGCAAACAAACTAAAAAATTACTCAAACGGGATCAACCCTAAGATTAACTGAAAACCTACCACTTAAGAACTTCTTTTTCCAATTGACAGAAAAACGTGTCAGCAATTCTAGAGTGTTTTTCATGTAATTGATTTTTCTGTATTTTTGATATGCTTCGTTATTTGTCCTTTGAATATAGTCAGCTTACCTCCAGGTAAAGTTACTTGCAAACTGGGCGGTCCAGTTAAATCCGTGTATCCTCTTACCTCCAGGATGAGAACTGTATTTCAATTGGAAAGCATGGAAAGCTCCACCTTAAGCCTACAGGAGAGATCTGTGTGACCTTACTAGTCACCTAATCCTTATGATATGAGCCATTTTTCTCTGTGTTGATGAGGAATTGTAATGTAGGGTTTTGTAAATGTCTACCAATGAATATGTTTTTAAGTTGCAACTTGTGACAGAATATGTGTTAAGAGCTCTCTCTGAAAAGCTAACTCCTGTTTGCTTACAGATGTAGATGAGTGCAGTTCCTTTTTTGGTCAGGTGTGCAGAAATGGACGGTGTTTTAATGAAATTGGCTCCTTCAAGTGTTTATGTAATGAAGGCTATGAACTTACTCCAGATGGCAAGAACTGTATAGGTATGTACATAATAAACAGTCTTTATGTTGTTTTGTTTTGTAAAATAATGATGTGATTCCCCCACACACCAACTTCGGGACACATTTGCATTTCATTTGGTCATCTGATTACATGACCAAGATAAATTTCATGGGAAATTTTGGTAAAAGGTATAAGCCAACAGTTGGGAATGACTCGTATGCAGTGTTTTTATTGGGATAGAGCTTCAGGCTATCCGTGTCTCAATAAACGTAGACAAAGGAAAATTAGCCTCTTGCCAAATGAGTAATACTCAATATGTCAAAAGTCTCTAAGGGCATATTTGCCCAGAGTGACGTGGTAGATCAGAAAGCCTGAGTTGAATTCATGTTAATATCCTTTGGCAACAGTCGTCTCATCTTTAAATCATTTTTTTCATGTTTCTCTTTAAAGATACTAATGAGTGTGTTGCCCTTCCTGGCTCTTGCTCTCCTGGCACCTGTCAGAATTTGGAGGGATCCTTCAGATGCATCTGTCCCCCAGGGTATGAAGTAAAAAGCGAGAATTGCATTGGTAAGGCTAACGTTTATTTTGAGTCCGTGAGCTGTTTAGTATAATAAGACCTGGTATAGACTCTGTGGAAATATATTAAATCCAAACCACTGTAAGCATGCTGACCCAAGGAATTAAACATATAGCTACCTGCATCTGTTTTATTGAACCATCAGAAATGATTTGAAGGTGGAGTGGTGGGAATAAAGAATTTAAGGATGTGGGATTTTTCATTAACAGAAATCTCATACTAGTCAAAGAATTTTCAGTGCATTCTAAGCTTTTTTCCAAATGTCAACAGAGACTTTCTACTGAATTTAAAGAGTGTCTACAAAAATTGTAATCTTTGGCAACCAATTTTAAAACAGCTATTAAAGGTGTCTGGAGTTCTAGAAATGTGAAGCAGAAAATCTTGACAATGCTGTTGAAACATTTTTTTCCCTGGGAAGGCCACATGTCAAAACAGAAAATATTAATCCATTTGTCAGAACAGATGTTTTTCTGCGGAAACTCTCCCAGTGTACAAGAACACTGTAACCACATCAAAAGTGGGTCCCAGAATTGCCTGGTGGACATGATGAAGACCGACCTTTTTACAGTTACTTTATTTCACTTTTGTACAAATTATTTTTAACAGTTTTGTTGAAATTCAGAAGCACCAGCATCTTAGTGTGGTTCTTCTAACGTGAAATGATTGTTAAGAGTTTTTTTGCCTTTGAGTTACCCAGTTTCTTAAAAAAATTCTAAGTAGCTCTACTGTTCACACTCAAGGGACTTATATAGATGGAACTGAAGGAAACAGTTCACTGAGTTAAATTTAATTTCTTTTCAGACCATGTAATTACAAATAATAGGTATCCCTAGTCATTCCAATTTGGTGTTTATATCTTGTCCCTTTTTTGTCTGATTTGTATAGTTCCTTGTAAGATTGTCTAGTGTTTTTAATACTTAAAAATAATCAATAATAATACTAGAAGCATCTTAGCAAAAACTTTCTTGAAAAGTTTAAGATCCTTTCTTTCATTTTCTTTGTTTATATTTAATCTCAATTCTTCAACATCCCTGTGATTCATCTCTTTATGGAGCAAGGATAGCAGCAGTGTGTCAGCCATAAGGAGGAAATAGAAATGCATATGTCTCTTTGTATCAGAAAGACTTAGCTACCTTTTTTCTTAGTGAAAAAAATCTATGATTCACTTACATATTTTTAAACCTCAGGAGTATTTCTTTATCCACTGATAAACAACATCACTATTTCACATGTCGTAAGAATGGGTTTTTAACTAACTTACTTCACTGTAAGAATATTTCCTTCATCCTATCAATAGAATCTCTTCTACCAATTTTCCTAGATGACATGCTTTCTAACGTGACTATATGTACACTCACACACACACACACACACACACACACACACACACACACACACATAAATCCATCCTGACATTCAGTGGACATTACAGTGGACACAGCATCTTTTAGGTGCTGGAAACGCAAAAAGGAAGTTTTTTTCCTACAGGTAACTTACTGCCTAAGAGAAAAGACATATTTCGTAAGAAACCCCATTTTGTAAAGATATCCTTACAATTCAGCATGACGGACACTGTACTGGGGTCTGTTCAGGATGTGGGATCACAGTAGGAGGCTGTGAATAATGATGGTGGTGGTGAGAGGATGGCATGTCAGGAAGCCTGTCACAAAGGATTGGTGACATTTGAGGTGTCTCTGAAATGTTGGATAGAAATTTACTAATCAAAGAAGGAAATGGAACAGAGAGGCATTTTGAAAAGAGGGGCAGCACAGACATGGTAAGGGGCATCGATTGGCCAGCTCAGAAGATTGCACTCAGTGCTGCAGGCAGTATGGAGCACTGCAGGTTGCTTTAGAAACAATGTGGTACGACTCACTCATTAAAATTCTGCAAATACAAATTGAGAATGTAGAATTTGCCAGACACTGTGCTAGACTAAGCTGAGGGTGCAGCAGTGATCCAGACAGACAGACACATCACATAAGAGACACATCACATAAGTCCTCATGGAGCTTATGTTCTAATGTGCCTGAAATTGTGTAATGTTTATTCATTTAGTTAAAATAACCCATTAAATAAGCACTTCCAATGAAAAAAGGCCAAACATCGCTGGTAAGGAATCCTTGTATATTTTAAGGAACCGTTCTGGGGTCAGGTGGAAATGATAAAATTCTCAACACATGTTTGAGTTCCCCTAGTTCCACAGGCACAGATTTTCAAAATAGGTGTGTGTTTTAGAAAACCAGCCCTGGTGGCAGTGTGAAGAGGAGAGAAGGAGATGCAGCAGTCCAGCTGGGAGATTTGCAATAATCCAGGCGGCAAATGATGTTGAGTTTGAATGTAGAGAGGAGATAGAAATTACAGGCCACATGCTGCTTGCATGTGAAAGTTGAAAGGTCAGGGAGAGGAATAAATGTGATTCCAGGTCCCCAGTGTGGATTGCTGAGAGGGGCATCATAGAAGGGGACCATTGCTGAGGATGCGATGCCTGTGAGACATTGAAGTGGTCCTGTCAGGTAGGCAGGTGGATGTAAAAACACCCCCAGGGGTCAAGTCTGGAGAGCTAGAGACTGACTTGGGAGTCTGGGGCTATGGTTGATTGAAACTGGATGTAATCTTTGACTTTTGAGGCAGTAACACTTTATTTTTTAAAGATAAGTTAAACGTATACATAATACAATGTATTGTTTCATATTAAATATCCAATGGCTAGTGAACTGTTAGAGTGTGGACAAATTATTTATTTTCAAATATTGAACAATGTTTTGATTTGATTCAATCAATAAATTATCCTGCTCTTCTGCAGATATAAATGAATGTGATGAAGATCCCAACATCTGTCTTTTCGGTTCCTGCACCAATACTCCTGGGGGCTTCCAGTGCATCTGTCCCCCTGGTTTTGTATTGTCTGATAATGGACGGAGATGCTTCGGTAAGTTTTGAAATGGCTTCTCTGTCATAATTGGCCCTTAAACTTCAAAGCTAGACAGTAAGCCATGATTCAGTGTTTGTCACTAAAAATATATGTCTCTGGCAAATACATCATCTGCAAGTTTAAAATGTAGGTCTCAGATGTATATGCACTGGACAATTTTTAAGGCACTTTGAATTATTGGCTCTGTTTCTACATTTTAAAAAAACTTCATACTAAAAGAAAATTTGTTACCTTGTTTCATCATTTTCATTCTGTTGTTGGCATAGATGTTTTGTACATTGGTGAGGAGTTGCTTCTGATATGATGTAACTTACTGAAAATTACCTAGATTGATTTTGTTAGGCTATAATGTAACAGTGGGGGAAAAAAAGACATGGAAATTATTTTAATATTGAGCATAATTTGTCACATTTCCTAAGCACATTATTAAAATATTGTAAATAATTAAATATAATTTTACAGAGCGGTCAGTTTAAACTGGCAAGTGTTATCAGCAATTGAGGATTTCCAGACCTATCTTTTAACTGCTAATCTAATCTGCATCACGTGTTCAGCCCATGAGAAATGTTCTGTTGGAAACAGAGTTATGTACAAATTATTCCATCTTTTAAAATGACCAGTAAGATCTGTGATGTTTGCTTTCTTGATTAGATACTCGCCAGAGCTTCTGTTTCACAAACTTTGAAAATGGAAAGTGTTCCGTACCCAAAGCTTTCAATACCACAAAGGCGAAATGCTGCTGTAGTAAGATGCCAGGAGAGGGCTGGGGGGACCCCTGTGAGCTGTGCCCCAAAGATGATGAAGGTAAGAGCAACAACTACATAAAATGCCACTTTGCACTAGTTTGGGACTGTCTGGCGGAACCCAGTTGGACTATGTAATTTATGAATATTTTGAGGATGAAATTATCCCCTCACTTATAAACTTTAATGGTTCAGTGAGCAACCTACTCTCAGGAACCTCTTTCAACTTTTGTATTCAACATGTGTACATGCAGGGAGTTACCACGTTATTTCATTTCTCCCACCAAGGCTAGTATTACTTGTTTTGAAAGGAATGAATTTGAGAGGTGCAGGGCAAGAGATCCAAGGAGGGGATGAAAATTATATTCCAGATTGCTGCGGGAGTCCCACATGGGTATTGTATCCCACGCTGTGGCTCCCAGCCTCTTATGTGAAGTTCTGAGAAGCTGAGTCAGCACAATAACCATTTGCAGGAATAGACCAAGAACCTCACAGATCTAGTTAGCACAGCTGAAGGGTACAATTGTTCCAGCAGTCTTGGAACTGGCCTGGTCTGTAGGCCAGAGGTAGCTTCTGTGTGTAATGGGCAGAGAGGCTCTTTGGCTGACCAACATTAAACAAGCAAGCAGACAGAAGCAGACACCCTCCATAGGTGGTACTCTGGGAGGAGCTGGACAAGCTCAGGTGACCTTCTCTAAATATGCTCAGCATTGCTTTTGCAATAAATTATAAAAATAGAAAGACTCTTACTAAAAACAGCCTTGTAGAGGAGAAGTAAGCCTAATTTCATGTATTATCAGTAATCGGTTAAGTTCTCTGATAGTTGAGACTCTTTGATAAGGGGTAATTTGTGTTTTTCTCTGTAGTGGCATTCCAGGATTTGTGTCCCTATGGCCATGGAACTGTTCCTAGTCTTCATGATACCCGTGAAGGTGTGGTTTGATATATTTTATTTTTATAGTCTTACATAAGTAAATTTTTGTACATTTATTTTATAATCATGCCGATTTTACTGTATAACATAGTATATTGCATTTAATGCACAAATACAATATTTATTATATAGTTATCATATGCACTATATCATAAGACTATGTTGTAACATGTGAAATACATTATATATTTCTCTGATAAAAGAATTGTTTATATGTTTTAAAATTTTTAAGCCTCTTTTGAATAGATATATACAGTTTGGGCATATCTTTTTATGTAAGAGAGTTCATGGGTGATTCTGTATTTTAGATGTCAATGAATGTCTTGAGAGCCCTGGCATTTGTTCAAATGGTCAGTGTATCAACACAGATGGGTCTTTTCGCTGTGAATGTCCAATGGGTTACAACCTTGATTACACTGGAGTACGCTGTGTGGGTAAGTGCTGACTCCACATTTCACACTTTGAAAGTTCTGTTTTCTTTCTTATATTCAGCAAAAGGTCTCTCAGGCACCATGGGTGGCAGTGGGATTTACAAAGCCAGGATAAGTAGCTAGTAACTGCTCTTTCTTCTCCCATTCTACATTTTCCGGTAGACCTGGTTTATGTGAAGATGGGGAGAGTTGCCCAACCTCTGCCTTCAACCAAATATACAAACTCTGATGTGTCTAGAGATTTACAATTGCCAAAACCACTAACTGGGAAAGAGATCCATTTTACTTTATGACTTTCCACTTCTGCTCTGGTGGTAGAAGACCACATCCCTTCCTGGGTTTGTGTTTTTTTTAGGGCAAGCCACGGCTGTCTGAAGGCTCAGATCATTGCACACTTGATCTCTCGGGGTTCTCTGCCCTGCATAAAGGCCAGCCAGCCAAGGCCAAGGGGGGTTGCAAGAGTCATGTGTGCCCTGCACAGATCTGGGACATGTGTGAGGGCCAGATGGATATTCATGGGCATACTCCTATAAAACTAAACCTTCTCCAGATTTTGTGGCACTTTCTTATTCTTCTTTTTCAGATACCGATGAATGTTCAATTGGCAATCCCTGTGGAAATGGGACGTGCACCAATGTTATTGGGAGTTTTGAATGCAACTGCAACGAAGGCTTTGAGCCAGGGCCCATGATGAATTGTGAAGGCAAGTGATACTTTTCTTTAGTATTACTTCTTCTTGATATAGAAAGGGTTTTTCATGTCTCAGCTTTTATTTATACTATTCTGACGTTCTATTGATGATTATATTCATCACAAACATATTTTTCTTTATCTCAGTGAGCATAGTTACAAAAGCTACTTTAAAGCCCTTGTCTGATAATTCCAGCATCTTGGTCCTCTCAGAGTTGGAGTCAGTTGCTTATCTTTTCCCTTGAGATTGGGTCACATTTTCCTGGTTCCTAAGTAATTTTGGATTATGCCCTGGATATTGTGAATGATGTCTTCTGGAATCAGTTATATTATTTTGAAGAATATTGACGCTTTTGTCTTAGCAGGCAGTTAACTTGGATAAACATAAAAGTGGACTGTCAGGCCTATGGAAGACAATGGTTCAGATTTCAGTTCTGTTCTTTAAACCCTAGTGGCTAGCTTCTTTGATTTTGGCCTACACATGCATGGTTAAGTCAGCAACTTGGGCTGCGTTTGTGCAAAAAAATGAAAAAGGTATTTCTCTACCTCTGGTCCTCTCATTTCTGGGATTCCTCCTCATTCTTCAGCAGCCTTGGTTGCCCCAAGGCTCCCTTCCCTGAATCCTCCTGGACAGAAGCTCAGAAAGGTTCTACTGAAGATTTAGCTGCCAGGTGCTGCTGTCAGGACTGGTGCTATCCACAGGAAAAAAAAATTTGAGAACCTATTCTTTGCCTGTTGTTTGCTGACTTTCAGTTCACCACTAAAAACCACTTGAGGTGTTGTTTTTGTATTTTTTTCAGAGTTTATAGTTGTTATTTGTTGGAGGATGAGTTAGGTGCAAATACATCAGTGTTTATTTGAGCAAGTAATTAGAACTCTAGGCTGAGCACATGCCTACCTGTTTTCTTGATCAGATATCAATGAGTGTGCCCAGAACCCACTGCTGTGTGCTTTCCGCTGCATGAACACCTTCGGGTCCTACGAATGCACATGCCCGATTGGCTATGCCCTCAGGGAAGACCAGAAGATGTGCAAAGGTAAGGCCACAGACAGGGGAGTAGTTAGCACTTTATTTGCCATGCTGGAAATATATTTTAATGAGTTTATGGTTCTCAGCTATCTTCTTCTAGAGCTTTAGAGAAATGTATCTGACAACATTGCTGGTAGATTTCCATATCTAGATAACAAGATACTTGATGGTCTGTCCAGTGAAGTCAAAAATAAGATGTCACACTCCTGAGCTCTTATTAAAGCAAAGATAGCCCTTTCCTGAACTTATCTTTAGGACCAATGCTGAAATTTTATAAATCTAGAATACAGCCAACGGTTGAAAAAGACTGGGCTCCTCCTTTCTCTGTTACATAATAAGAGCCAGAAGACCAAAATAATGACTTAAAAATACTAAACAATAGCCTGTTCCTGAAAATTTCTTACTTCTATGTTTTTCCTGTTAAAAATATTTTATAGACCTGGATGAATGTGCTGAAGGGCTACATGACTGTGAATCTAGGGGCATGATGTGTAAGAATCTGATTGGCACCTTCATGTGCATCTGCCCGCCTGGGATGACCCGAAGGCCTGATGGAGAAGGCTGTGTAGGTAAGGCTTTATGGGATGGTGTCTTTTTATTTAATACTTCTACTCCAAGACAGATTTACAGAGCTATTCCCAAATCATCCTAACTGCAAGCCAGCTATTTTCCAGCTGTTTCAAGGCTGTGCTATATAGCTAGATTTCTTCGATCTCAGGGTCCATGCTAATACAGTAGGTTCTGGATAATACAATGGAGATTATGCTTGTCCTAGATTATATGCCCTCTTGTTTATCATAATTCTCTGTCTTGTAAATCTAAATCATTAAATTTAGAAGTGTGGAAAAAAACTCCTTGAAACAATGCTACTTACTTATGTAGCAAAATTAAAAGTATGAGTTAATATTCTTGCTTTTGTATCACTCCATGAATGAGGAGAGTAATGAGGCAGGTAATCTCCAGAACTCTGTTACAGGCTGGGTATTTCTGTGACTTAGCCATATTTTTTAATGTTTTTGGACCTCAGTTAATTCATCTATAAAGGGAGGAGGTAGGGCTGGGGCTCTAACATCACCTCAGGAATTTGAAATGTTATGATTTTATGATGAACACTGAAGTATCACACCGTGTAAGCTGGTCATGGCCACCCCATCCAGTATCTCAGCACTTATTCCCTAAAGTGTTGTCTCCTGAGGCACTGCAGCCCACGACACAGTCTTCCTCCTTCTTGAGAATAAGTGTCTCCCCTTCTTTAATTAAGAATCTGCTGTGCTCCCTTTTTAACCTCCAATACCTGGAAAAATGTGTATATTTTTGGAGGAACATTTGAAGATTACTAATAATTTCTTATTTGGGAAAAAATAACATAATAATAGTATTTCTTAAAATAAATCTATTAGTGATTGCCTGGTGCTAAGAGTCAGAATGGAGAGTGGCTGTAAACGGTTGCTGGGGATCCTTTTGGGAAATGGAAACGTTTTAAAACTGGATTGTGGCAATGACTGTACGACTCCAGAATTTACTAAAAATCACTGAATTGTACACTTAAAAATGGAAATTTTATAGCCAGTAAATAATACCTCAGTAAAGTTGTTTTTAAAAATGAATCTACCATAGGAAAAGAAACATGAGGATGTCCACTAAATTTTGGTTGTAGTAACAACCAAAAAAAAAAAAAAAAAAGAGTAGGAAACAACCTAAATGCCCATCACAGGACGACAGCTAAATAAATGTGGCATGGCAATGCTATGAAACCTTACAGAGCAGTTAAAAGGAATAAAATAGATATGTGTATGTACTGAAGTAAAAATAACTCTAAATATTTGGTTACAGAATAATATATACAATGTGTCATATTTTAAAGAAAATTGTAAATCATACAATATTTTTTCTGTAGGTACATATGCAAGCCAGTAAATACACAGGAAAAGATTTATTTATTTATTTATTTTTAACCATTAATTCTTTATTTTTGTGTTTATATTGCAACATCATATTGGAATACAAAAGCTTTTCCCCAAGGCCAGCATGCTTTCTTCCACAACAAATTACACTCCAGGTTCTCACTATTGATAACATATATTTAGTTACAAGATGTGCATGCAAAAGCAAAATATGATTTGTGTGACTTAAGGCATTGTGAATATTTAATAAATTTGGTGTAATGAATATTATTAGGAGAGAAAAATGATTTGAAAGTAGTAAGATTGATGATATAACACGAATCAAGAGGGATATAAGGTAATTATATCATTTTACTGTATTCAGCAACCAGAAAAATCTGAAGTTTAGCTATCAAACTGGAAAAATGTGGCGTATTATTTTCTCTGCAAATAGCCAAATAGATTAAAAATTAAAAGACTCTATTAGGTTCATTATACAATATGCAAACTGTAAGGTGTTATTAATCTTTGCTATCGTTACTAGGTTTCTGTGGCAACTTGGAAAATCTTATGCTCAAGAGAAATTTCCCAACATTTGTTTGCATTGTCAGGAAAATTTTTAAAAAAGAAAGAAAATAAATCTAAGATTTGTAGCAATCAGGTCTTTTTAGATATGTTTCAGTTATACATTTTGAATTACAAAAAACATAACATTAAAGCAGACAAGATCCAGATGGATGCTAAAATTAGTGGGCAAAAATTTAAGAGAAAAAGGATATAAACACCAATTCGTAGAAAAAGAATTACATCCAGGGACGCTATTAGAGGTTACTGGTCTGAAGTGAATTCAACTGTATGTGTCAATTTTAATTTTTTACAAAAGAGTGAATTCCTGAATTACATATGTAATATTAAATTAATTTTTAAATGTCTGCAACAACCCATCAGATTATAATTGGATTTCATAGTTTCTTTTAATCTAATAGATATTTCATTCGAAATCCACTACTTAATAAAGTTAAAATAGATCACCTTAGAGGTTTGGTTATGCAGTGGTTCTTTCAAAAACACTGTTTTTCTAAGATCTGAAAACACTGTTCTTACAAGATCTGAAAACCAAGTTAAACCTAGACTCCTAAGTCATGTTTATAGAGTAATATATGTTTCTCAAAGTGTATGAAAGGGTAGAAATAACATGTATGGAAGACACTGTTACAATTCTGACTTCTTCTTATGCGTGAGATCCGTTGTAATTTTTTTTTTTTTTTTTTTGGTTGCATTGGGTCTTTGTTGCTGCGTGTGAGCTTTCTCTAGTTGCGGCCAGTGGGAGCTACTCTTCGTTGCAGTGCGCGGGCTTCTCATTGCGGTGGCTTCTCTGTTGCAGAGCACAGGCTCTAGGCACGCAGGCTTCAGTAGTTGCAGCACGTGGGCTCAGTAGTTGCAGCATGCAGGCTTCAGTAGTTGTGGCGCACAGGCTTAGTTGCTCTACGGCATGTGAGATCTTCCCAGACCAGGGATCGAACCCATGTTCCCTGCAATTGACAGGGGGATTCTTAACCACTGCATCACCAAGGAAGTCCCCATTGTAATTTCTTTTTGTCAAGTTATCTCAGGGATTCTCAGTGCCAAAGGTGTGAAAGCAAAAGTAATCCAAGACTTTAAGATACATCAAGTTATCTTTCAAGTATAAAAGCTGTACTATATATCATCAAACATGGCAGAACTCACTCAGTATATCCAACAAAAACCCTTCTTGAAAAAAGTAATTCAAATCAGACAACTAAAATACTAATCAAAATAAAGGTATCAACATTAGGGACAGGATGAGATAAAGAAGGTAGACCTTGAACCCTCAGATTCTAGAAATAAGAAACACTGTACAATTTTTTAAATCCATAACTCAGTTTAATACTTTTGCGTATACTTTAAAACTTATGCAATAAGTTTCCTAAAAGAAAAAATATATATCTTTAACAAGAAACATCACAGTGAGTTTCAGAACAATAAGAGCAAGTGAAAATCCTTAAAGCTTCCAAGAGAGCAAAACCAGATTCCCTACAAATGAACCTTAATACCGGGTAAAAGAAAACAGTGGAGCATCAATATTTTCAAAACATTCGAAGGAAAAATAATTTTGAACTAAAATTTTATATCCAATCTAGTGATAAAGCAAACAAAAATATGGCATTGTCAGAAATGTGTTGTAGAATATTTATCACCCACATACCCTCTCTGAAATGATTACCAAATTATATTCCAATATATTTTTTAAAGTTAATTCAAGAGGAAGTAGTAGTATACGTGAAGCAATGGTAAGCCAAGAAACCAGTAACCCTTATTATGTGGTTTAAATAGATGCTGGTGGTCCATAAAAACAAAAACATAACAAACCAAAATTTCTCGACCACATCAACATGGCAGGTGACACAGGGAGAGGAGAGAAAGAAGTCATACCAAGGTACTCGTTATGGTCAGAAGCTTTTGAGACAGATACCTCTTGATATTAATAGAAAAAGATTCATTAAAGTGTATGTTGAAGTTGTTTCATGGTTACCACTGGAAGAATAGAAGATTACAACTTCCAGACATGAGTTAGGGATGAGAGGAGGGCAGAGAAAATTAGACTGATCGAAGAAATACTGAGAGAAGGGGGCAATAGCATGGTAAATATAAAATAATATAAAATGGCAGGCAAGAGTCCAAACATATCAGTTTGGAAATAGTTCAAATTTCTGTTAAAAGGCAAATGTACTTTTAAAAATTCTTTTACAATGCAGCTTGGTGCTTTTTACAAGAAACGTACCAAATCAAAATGTGAGCTAGATTGAAAATAAAGGGGTAGGACAAGATATTCAAGGCAAATGCTAATAAAAAGCAAGCACATGCAAAATAAATATTAACAGATTGAACATTGAAAAGTATAGACATGAAGGGAGCAATTAATCAGAAGGATTTAATTGTCATGAGTTCTCATGCTTCTGACAACATTGATTTGAAAAATACCTCAAACAAAATATACAAAATATCAAATAAACACAATAAGTAAGTATATAGGGATTTTAATAAAACAATTTTGCTCTAATATATTTATTTATTTATCACCAATCAAAAGAGCAGTACGGCCTAAATTCCTTCTTCCATTAGCCGCCCTTAACACACTGCTCCACTCCTGTGATTTTACTCAAAGGCAGTCTAGGAACTTGTCCTTTATCCATGGCATAAGTGCCCTTTTACCCTACTCTCCACCTCTCCCTAACACCTACCCCCCCTCTCCCGCCCTCAGCCTCTCTCTCATATCACATAAATTGGCATCCTCTTCCCCAAAGTTCTTTTTCTCCTTGTCAGTAATCCCTTTTGGAGGCCAATTTTCTTATTCTCCATCAAATATCACCTCTTCCCCGAAAAGAGGAAGAGGAAAAGAAAGAAAGGGAAAAAAACACTTTGTTAACCAAGAACCCATCTTGGAAGGATGAGGTATATTTAAAAATAAATTAGTATTCTATCATATTAGTATTTTGGTGAGGAAGTTTTAAGTATGATATAACCCATTAGAAGATAAACTTGTAAATTACAATTTTATAGTCTACTCATGATTCACATTATTTGCTTTTCTAAAGATGAAAATGAATGCAGGACCAAGCCAGGAATCTGTGAAAATGGGCGTTGCGTTAACACTATTGGGAGCTATAGGTGCGAGTGTAATGAAGGCTTTCAGTCAAGCTCTTCAGGCACTGAATGCCTTGGTAAGTTGATAAACGAGTATATTTTACTTGGTAAATGAAACATCTGTTTTGTGACATCATCACAGAAGAGTTCTACATATGTATCCTTGTCTGCTAAACAGATTCCCCAATCTGAGTAATAATCCACATACCTCTTCCTTAAAGGTAGACATCTATTAAAATGACATATTTGTATATGTATGTGTTGTACCTACGTCTGTGCTTAATGTAAATAACCATCTTAAATGGTCTTTCCAAAATTAAGATTAATTAAGCTCTATGGAAAATGTGACTTTAGTAAAACTTACATCAGGGGATGATTTAATTCCAAAAGAAAATATTTGCTATGTAAGGTAAGCTTTGCTGTATTAATGATATTAAAGAATATGCCACATTTCAAAAATGCAGTGAAAGTTGATTTTTATTTTATGATACAGGAAAATGTTTTACAAAATATTTTCTTTTGGAAAATATAAGTCTCAGACATTTTAATGATAACATGCATACATCATAAACCATTTTAGTTAATTATGAGCAGGTGTAAAAGTATGGAGTAGTACAATTTAAGGCAAACAGAGAACTAGCACTCATCACTGGATTTGGTGCAAAAATAGAACATTTCAACTACATCAGATTGTTCTCAAAATGCTGTCATCTGCTTCAAATCCTAGGAAATTATTAGTCAAGAAATTGGCTATTGTCTTAAATCTAGACCTTTTTGGAAATAGAAAAGATAACCTACAGAAAAAGTGTTCTTTTCTGTTCATATTATTAACAGTTCATTAGGATATTTCTTAAAACCACATAAAAGATCTCTTTGCCTACTTATATCATTGAAATCCCTTTATTTATAATTAAAAAACTACTTAATCCAATGTTTGAACAGTATTTTAGATGTCTAAAATACAGGAGATTAGATTGAATATGTACCAAAATTATAACATAGTCTAGAATTTGCTTTTCAAAAACAAATCCTGTTGCTCATTTGCTTATTTAAAGGGAAATAATTTTCTTTGATTTTCCTTTTATCTGGATTCTACAGGAATGGTAGTTTACTATCACTTAGCTGCAGATGAAAAAGAAGAAAAATCCCAAATCTATTTCTTAAGTATAGTTTCACTTATTATTAAATTTAATAAACTGTGTTTAGTGAAAGAACACTCCGTGAAATTAATCTCCAACAAAACTTTCTAATCATTGTCTTAAACATTGTCTTAAAAGAATATTTAGCTTTTAAGAAAGTATTTCTAAGGAGAACATTGATTGTCCTATTTAATTTGAAGACCAAGGTGTCAGTTCCTTGACATTGATGCCTATTAACTACATTCTCATTTCAGACAATCGACAGGGACTCTGCTTTGCAGAGGTATTGCAGACCATGTGTCAGATGGCATCCAGCAGCCGTAACCTTGTCACAAAGTCAGAATGCTGCTGCGATGGGGGGCGAGGCTGGGGTCACCAGTGTGAGCTCTGCCCACTTCCTGGAACTGCCCAGTACAAAAAGATATGTCCTCATGGCCCAGGATATACCACTGATGGAAGAGGTAAGGAGTTGAGGAAATTCATGCATATTATTAACACAGTGAACATTAAATCAGATTAATTTGAAGGAAGTAAAATAATAGCTAAAATATGTGTGCGTATGTTGTGGTTGTATATGCTTTTCGCTAATGCTTCAGAGACTTTGAAAGGTATAATCTTCATATTAAATCTAAAAGGCAGAATCTATTATTATTCCTATTTTAAAAGATAGAAACTGAAGCACAAAGCTTAAACGATAAATCATTTTCCCAAGATCACAGCCTTTTTAAGGGATGGACCAAGGAATGGAACATACCTGTCTAACCCCAAAGGCCATGGATAACTCCTGAACTATACTTGCTTCATTTAAATAAAGGTTACTTGTTTGTTTGTGTGTAACGCATTTGTTTGAGTGTACGCAAGGACTCATTCTGTTGGCAACATATTTACAAACCAGCAAGTCTCATAAATGATTAGTAGTTTCCATTTTTTTGGTACAATCAGTGTCCTAAAAATATCATTTTCCTCTATTACTGTACAGATTCTCAACCCTGTGCTTGATTACTTTGCTAATGAAACCCTTTCTTCAGTCTAATACAAGTGTGAATTTAAAGCCAATCCATGGTATACTATCACAAATGCCAAATTAGTTGAACTTCAGAAGGGTAGCTTTCTAGATTCCCAAAAAATAATTCATACTTAGATTGCAGAACGAGTAGACTTCAGTGGGGCTTTCAACATAGCCTTCCTTTTGTTTACCTCTTCCTATCACTTCAGATTCTTTTTTTTCTCTCCCTTCCATGTTGCCACTGGACTGAATGATGAAAAGGTACACCAGCACAATTACGAATGTTGGTTCTTAATGATCTGTCAATTCCTTAATTTCTCTTAGTTTCTAACCAGTTTTATTCTTGCATCTGTATTAAATGACATTTGTTTTTGCCTTGGGGTTTTTGGCGCACAGATATTGATGAATGCAAAGTTATGCCAAATCTCTGCACCAATGGTCAGTGCATCAATACCATGGGCTCCTTCCGGTGCTTCTGCAAGGTTGGCTACACCACGGACATCAGCGGAACCTCGTGTGTAGGTAAGGCGAGGCGAGGCGTCTCTGCATCTGGGTGGTTGTTTCCTACATGTCATTTACTGTCAGCAGAGTATCTTTATTATGGAGCTTTGGAATGTACATTTTGTTAAAAAATGCCATTCCTTTCAGCAGTGTGGTTCTTAATATCATAGGAGTTGTCCAAGGCCTTGTCTAGTAATGTGAGACACAGAATTGTTCAATTCATCAAAAAGTCTGTGCAATTAGGGAAACATAGAAATTATTAAAAATATATTTTCAACATTTTATGTTTAATTTAAAATGTATAAAGGCACGTTTGTTTGTCATTCTTTTAATGAAAGAATAGGACTTTTGATTGTGAAATTGTGTGTTTGCATATGGAGAGAGTGCTTTTTGCTTGTCTCATTGTGGGTTTTTTGCATAAAATATACCAATTAAGCATCATCTAAAATTTCCAGTTGCAAAGCAGTCTCAGTACAGAGACCTTCTACATTTTTACAGTCTCTTTTTCTAATTTATTTTATTGTCTCATCGACACCATTCTATGACAATTAGAGGGGGTTGGTAGCTTGCCTTTCTGAGTCTTTCCAAAGCATTTAGTTTTCATTAAAGAAAAAAAACTTTTCTCCTTCATATTTCATCAACTTACATCAACTTCTTTTAATAACAAGCATACCTGGCATGAAAAGGTTAAGAAAAACCAAACTAAATCTTAGTAAACATTCAACTCACTTGTTTGGGCAAGAGAGTGATAGAGACTAGGCTATCAATCATGAGCTTTTAGCATTCTGTGGGCTATCAATCAATGTGTTTTATGGGGGAAATGGAGGTGATTTGCCGTCAGAGTCCTAGCAGAAAGAAGGTGGCATATTCAAATGAGGACAGTTTACAGAGACTTGTTTTTGACAAAGAGACAGTATATAAAGGTGTGGGTAGAGTGGGCAGAAACTGCAAGGGGTAATGCTGAGTGCTGGGGCTGTACCACCTCTGGGCCAAAGATAGAGGGAAAGATTGAAACTTAGAAGAGGGAAGAAGTTTTGCCCAGAGACCTGCCTTGAGAGCATCTGTGACCTCTGATCCCATCTTGCGAGGAGGGAATTGAGGAATTAAGGACCAGCCTGAAGGCAGAGGGCAGGAGAGCCTGCTAATGGTGTCTGTGCAGTTCAGCCTCCTGGGCCCGAAAACAGGGTGGACCAGGGTGAGGACTGCATCTGAAGGGGGAAGTGGGAGACTTCCAGCACAGTCTGTGATGCCGAAAGATTCTTAGGGGAGTGTCAGCTAAGAGAGGTTGAGAATTCCTGCCACATCCACGTGTCAAAGGAAAGAAACTCTAGCCTTTAAGTTTATGATTCTCAAGCTGTAAACCAAAGTACACCAATCTAAAAAAATCTAGTGTATTTTTTTGAACCCAGACAGCTGTTCCGGATATTATAATATTTGCCCAAGACACGCTCGACAGAGTAAACCGGTAAATTAATTTAGAGAAAATTGTTCTGTGCCTCATTTCTATTTTCCATTTTAAGTTGAAGAGGAAAAGAAAAAGATGAAGTGAGAATATGGAGGGAGGAAAGGGACTGGTTTTTCCTTCTAACCAATAATTTAATCCTCACATCACTTTTGCTTAGATCTTGATGAATGTTCACAGTCCCCAAAACCCTGCAACTTCATCTGCAAGAACACGGAGGGGAGTTACCAGTGCTCCTGTCCTCGGGGCTATGTCCTACAGGAGGACGGAAAGACATGCAAAGGTGAGTGAAGAGTCTGCATTCTTCTGAAAAAAGAGTCCTCTCTTTTTTCAGATTCAAAGTCAGCTAATCAGGGATGATACTGTGTGTCTCACCTTCACTAAAGCACATCTTCCTAGTGACCATTTTATGATTCATAGAAAATTCTACCAAAGGACACATGCCAGGAGGCAGAGAGAATTAAAACCCGGGTTACGGTGGTTTGCTTCTTACAGCAAACCACCCAAACTGAAAAATAAATTAAATAATACAGAAAGCTATGGTGAAGGAAGAGCCTGAACAACTAAAATAATATTTATTTTGTTGCTTATCTGAGATTTCATTTCTCTAAACTATCTTTATTACACATTTACTGCAGAAGATTGAAAATGAATAGGTAAATTTAAAGTTTTGCTTACGTAGTTTTAGTAGTAATTATCAAACTAAATTAGATAATTAAAAGAGCTTCAATACTATACTCATATGTTCAATTTTATAGTAAACCTCATCGGTATGAAAATAATGGACTGAGGAAATTCCTGTCTATTAAATTTTTGAAATACAGTTTATTCTCAAGAAGATGAAGTTTTATTTCCAAGAAATACCAAAAAACAAATAGAATAAAATAATAGGAAGCAATATTATACCCTTGGCTCTACTTAGTGAACCGTTATGAGTCAATTTAATTTTGCACGTTTATAGTTATTTTTATTTGAGTGCAACTGTGTGTGTGTGTTTTAAGCTTTAAAATAGTTAGTCTTGTCTGCATCTTACATTGTGAATTTATTTAAATGTAATTTCCCATATTAAGTTCCAATCCAACCAAAATCAGATTTTGAGTTTTCTATCAGTATAGTTCAAATACTAGTTCCATTTATGACTAGAATTATAGATGCTGTGATTTTGCTTCTTCTGGTATTTATGATGGTGTTTTCATTTGGATCCTGAGAACCTGACTCAGTGTTTGTGTTAAGACCTTCATCAATTTTCAGATTCTGTTTTATTTTTGTTTAATCCCTTCTTTAATAGAAATAAGTGACCAGCCATGTACTAAACTGTGCATTAAATACAAGAATTATAACCTTTGGATATTAGTTTTGAGAACAGTTCATGAACACCACTATGATTCATCCTTTCAGTTTTTTATTTTAAGAAAACTTTGTGGTATGTATCACCTTAGCCATCCTATCATTGTAGCCCATAATATTTATGCTGCTTAAGTATGTGAAAAGAAACCCCTTGCCATATGCATATGGATATCTACAAAGCTTCCAACAAAAATCTAGACAAAATACTCCTCGTGGCTTCCTGAGAAAGGAGGCAAAGCCAGATAACTCTGCTCCAATTTTCATAGGCTTCTCTTTCATTGCAGACCTTGATGAATGTCAAACCAAACAGCACAACTGCCAGTTCCTCTGTGTCAACACTCTGGGAGGTTTTACCTGTAAATGTCCACCTGGTTTCACACAGCATCACACTGCTTGTATTGGTAAGACAAAACTACAAAAGAGAAATTTTGCAAACTTTTAGTAGAAGCCTAAAACTGTACTTAAAAAATGGTAGAATAATGGCTCAGTATTTACATTAAAACCAATCCCTCATAATTACTGGTCTAAAAATGTTGTTAATAATAGATTTTTTTTCACTAGAACAATATCCAAAGGAAAAAATCCTGTATAGTCCAAGCACATGCACACGAGGTGTATTCCAGGCAATGCCTTTATATTGCATTCTAAATATAACCATGTTTGTTCAGATAAAATATGAGTAAAGGCTCACTGTAATTTAGAACATGCTGGGTTTTTTTTTTATGTTAGAAGGCACACAGGTTAAGAGACTTTGTACTCTCGAAAACCATGTCCTCAATTGACCCCAAAATATGCTCTAATTTCAAATCTCTTGAAATATATTTTTTCTGACCATTTTTGCCTTTAACATGACCATGAATAATGGTATACATTTCCCGAAAATTCTGTTTTCACATCATGAAACTTAGGCTTTCATACTTCACTTTTTACTTCATGTAGTAAAATTTGAGCCATACAATAATTGGGAAGCTTGACGCTCTCCCACTTTGTGCTTTGCTAGACAACAATGAATGTGGGTCTCAGCCTTCACTTTGTGGAGCAAAAGGAATCTGTCAAAACACCCCTGGAAGTTTCAGCTGCGAATGCCAAAGAGGGTTCTCTCTTGATGCCACGGGACTGAACTGTGAAGGTGAGTTTATTTGCTCAAATATTCTTATTCTAATACAGCAAACTGTTTTCTTTTAACTTCCAAGCCACTCAATGAGCAATTGAGATCATCTCAAAAGAAAAAAAATTAACAAAATAAAACCCAGAAATTGATGTTTTTGTTCATAAATTTTCATATATCATTTTGGGGGCAGAGGAAAACCTTAATGTGATGAAACAAAAATTCTGTGAGTACAAATTGGCTTCTAAAGTAACTGTTTACCTAATTACTGATCTAAAAAAGAATTGAACTGAAAAAGAATTCTGTACCTAATTTAGTTTACAGTAGTGTATGAGTATACCAGAAAAAAATTGGATGTCTGTTCCATGATACTTGAATGTGTAAATGTTACGTGTAAGACAAAGAACGAATTATAGAGAACCGAAAAAATGTACAGAAAGCTCTGGGGAAAACTGATGGCGATTTTATTTGGTCTGAGACTCCTGATTCACTCTCTTTTCTATAAAGGGCATTTCCTATAAAGTCTCTGTCACAATAGGTATTTCCTATTAAGTCCAAGGGAACATTTAAGTAGGAATAAAATAAGAATTTGCCTGTGGCCAATAAAATATTATATTGTTCTTCAGTATTTCTATTGCAAGTGCTAGCGTATGAGACAAATGTACTAGGATTGGTAGCTTTTACAAAATGCTCATGCCAGAGATTCTGAGAGTATATACATCCCCTTTATATTTTTATATACAATTGTAATTTATGTCTTTATTGATATTAGTCACCCTTTAATTAATTATTCTTAGAAATATATGATTTTGAATTCGAGAAATATATTCAAAATTGTTAATATTCTCTAAGAATTACTCAAAGTTTTTTAATATACTCTAAGAATTATAGGACTTTTATATGTATCTAATTTTCCGCCAAGAAAAATTCAGTTTAAAAATTTTCTATTTTAATATTTTGTATTCGAAGTCATTGAGACTTTGAAAGTATTCTGAACATACAGCTGCTTGCCATGTGTGGGTTTGGCTTGCAACCATCCACATAAGATATCATTTATTAATTATCCATATAAATTTGTTACGCATACATCAGACATGCCAATTTCATTTCACTTTTTATGGGTAGGTTTCAAAGCCTCAGTTGTCATTCCAGAAGAGTATGCATGTCTGAACAAAGAAATTATTCCATATGTGTCATAATACTATATCGTGTCTAAAAATAACATATTTAGAATACTTTAAATTTGCATCTAATTAATCTTGAATGGTAATAAAATTTTTTGTGTGCAAACCATTATACTTTTTAGGTATTTCTGTAGTGCTTGTATCTTCCCAAAAATGAGGATTATATGTCAATCACTTTTGAACCTACTGGAATATATAATGCAAAGATATTTATATCATTTACCAAATAAATCATACCGTATGTAGTTAATCCATCCAAAATGCACAACATTTGTGGTTGCTATGGTTGATTTGCTGACATTAAGTTGTTATTTAGAGCACTGACGTGGCGTGGCTGGTGGATAGCATAAGGATGATGTGGTTTCTTATCTCAGAGCTGTTCTCTGCCCCACCACTGATTAATAACCATGTGACTTGGAAAAATCACAGCCCCTCAGTATGTCTTGTTTGTTTGTTCCTGTGATAATAGTTACCCCAGGCTGTGTTTGGAGTTCATTTAAGAATAGTAGAAGAAAGGTTACATAAAGATCTTGCCGGGATTGTTTTCGCAGATGTTGATGAATGTGATGGAAACCATAGGTGCCAGCATGGCTGCCAGAACATCCTGGGAGGCTACAGGTGTGGCTGCCCTCAAGGATATATTCAGCATTACCAGTGGAATCAGTGTGTCGGTGAGCACTCGCTTGTTACACAGCATCTGCTTTCCTCACCTTAAAGTATCTTTGAGGAAAAAGAACGAACAATAAAGACTGGCATTTCAGTGTAGCTTTAAACCCTAGAACTTAAAAACCAGTACGTAGGACTGATGCATGGGGATCCATTAAACTAGTCTCTGTACATGTGTGTATTTGAAAATATACATAATAAAAATGTTAAGTACCTGAATAGTAACTCAGCTAGAGCTTTCATAATTTTAATTTTCTGCTAGGTGTAATTCTGAGTTTCTGAAGATGGTGTCAAGAATCATCATCTTCACATGTTAAGGTCAGAGGGTTTTTATCGGTAATTTAGTATCTTTTGATTGGGGGTTGAAGGATTGCCCATCCATCGCCCTCATGTAAATCTAAAGGGATTCAGATCAACTTAATGAGCACCATTCATCTGTGCTCTCCAGTCACATATTTAATGAAGAGGCTAAAGGATTTTAAGGTAGAAAAAGTACCTAGTTACAGCAAATTCTATTGAAAACTCCATACAAAAGTGTTTATAAAATGAAATCTGTAGGCACTCAGCTCCCTTTCTTGCACTTGATAGAGTCATGGAAATTCTCCTTTTAAGGAGAGATTGATCAAAGAGAACATTACCCTCTACTTGAATGGCTGGCTAACTTAGTTAGCATATGCCTAATTTCTTGGCTCCATTTGAATGCCCCTCATAGAGGCACCATCCAACACAGTGTGACATTAGATGCTGGCACAGCAGAACAGAAAGGGGAACAGTGGTCCTGCTGAGAAACAGCGGGGTACTTCCTGTTTCTCTGTAGTCATTTAAATTACCCCACGTGTATTTCAGATCTTTTACTGTGAGCAATCCACTAAATAAATTAACCTGATTTTATCCTTGGTGATCTTCTCAAAAGAAATTTCTAATGACAGTTTAGTGAATTGAGAAAATCAAGACAAATTTCAAAGGAGGGAAAGCAACTCTGAACGTCATCGCAAGTCTGCTGTTGCCTTGTGCCAGGTTAAAGACAGATGCTTAGCCACACCACAAATAGACACTCGTGGGGGAAATGCAAAAACCACCAATGATCTAGGAGTTAAGGACAGAGTTTGAAAGGATTATCAAAATGATGAGTTAGGCAGTCAATCAAAATAACTTCATAAGTTTAGTTTACTTCTTTTCTCTTCATAGAAAAAAGAATGTCGCAGAAGTTATGCCCTGATTTATTGATTCATAAACAGAGAGAAAGTATAGGCACACTCTTCAGAACATAGGGAATGGTACTTTTTTAGATAGCTATTAAAACAGTGTGAAATGATTTTATTGTGTTGTTTATAAAATATGAGGCCCAAGCCTCTATTTGGTTAACACCACGGACTTCTTGTTTAATTCTACAGAACTTAAAGCAAAAGAATGATCCTCTAATATTTCACACGTGTCAGCTTAACTAAAATTCTTGTTTTTAAAGTGATCATGAGTGGAAATAGGAACATGTATGGAGTATCCACTCAATTTCTACGTTTTTAAGTTTCCAGGAGTTTCTGTCTGTAAGCATTTAGTGCAAAAATAGCCACACAGGTTTTCACTGAATTTGGTCTAACTTAAAGTCAGGGCTATGTGATGTATCCCAGTTCTTCTTGCTGGGATCCTTGGAATAGGCACTTAAGCAAGGCAGTCACCCCAAAGCAGCTCACGCTGGAGTCCAGCCAGAGGCCAGTGTGCCTTCTAGCCAGGAGAGACCCCTATGGGCAGAGGGATAAGTGGTTTCAAAGATGAGTTCAAAGCTCAAGATACATAAGCAGATATCCCCAACTGCAAGAATTAATTTGTTAGCTTGCTCTGCTAAAATGGGCCTCTGTAAGCAGCAGGCCCCTGGTAAGTAAGATGAAGCAGGGGTTTAATTTGAAAGATTCGAGATTCTTCTGTGCAGGGTTGAGCAGTCCGGCTGGTCTCTAGTAAAATTGCTGACTTTCTTGCCTTGAACCCACAGAACACAGTTGGAATTTTAACTCAAATATATGGCAGTAAGAGAATTAAACAACCCATTGGGAACTAATAAAAGCAACAAGTTAGCAAAATAACAAGCATTATAACAAAATGCAAATCGAAAGGCCACAAATCATTTTTATCTGTCACTATGGGTATGAAATATCTTCAGTTATACATATGATTGAGGGGGGAATATAGTATGAAGTGTTTCAGACAGATTTAAGTGGGGTCCCCTTGTAAAAAGACAAAAATGTTAGTGCATCAGATAACTTAAGTAATATTAAATTGTAAACCTACAATGTTGTTAATACTACTACCAATTTAAGAAAAATGACAGTTCTTGTAAGTGTTAATAATGAAAAACGTTTTTAATTCAAATGAATACTTTCAGAAGTTTCCAGCCAGTTACCACAGAACATTTATAACATTCTGGTACGTGGACTGTACAGATTTAGGTAACATTCTCAAATATATGCAAGCATGACGATTATTCCAAATTGAAAATAAGGGAATATTATTAACATTTGCATATGGTTACTTCTAAGTATATGAAGCTTTGGGTTATGTGGTGTCAGCAACTTCTAGTTCCTTGTATGTCCTTTTCAAAATAACTTGAACATGGTTTAGCGAGGCTTGAGTCAGCTCAAAGTGGGTCTCAAACAGGAACATATTTTCAAAGTCAGATTACCTAAGCCTATAGAATTATGCTGTGATGTACGTTTATAGCATATAAATGTGAAGTCTATCCTGGTGCTTCCAGAAATTTTACCTACTTAGAAATGTTCGTGTCAGTGGTATGTTTAAAAGCAATTTATTCAACTAACTAGTTTTGCCTGGTAATTTTTCTACCTAACACAGTGTCGAATACTATATTCATAGCAGGATCATTTTGTTAAATTATAACCTAACTCACATTCTCCATTAGGAGAGAAACACCACATATAAATGTCAGATTTAATTATAAAAGCAGATGAGCCTTTGAGGCAGAATTCCAAGTCTTTCGTATGTAGAAATAAAATAGTTATATTTATGTCATAGGTAGCCTGGTTATTAAGAATTTATTCATATACTTTCTCCCCATGAAATGAAGGCTAAGAATTTGTACATATTAGGTAATCATAGCACATTTCATATCCAGTAATTAAGAATTCTACATTTGGCAGTTTGGTTTAATTCTGAAACTATAATCACGATACAGAAATGTGCCTAATAACATCAGCCCTCTCAATAACCTCTGTGCCGTAGTTAATGAAGTTTAATTTCCTGTGTGAGAGGCCTCTTCACTGAGACTGTATCTGCATCTTCTGTAATCTCTCTGAGCTCCTGCAGATAAGCACTTCCCTGTAGCTGCTGTGTCCCAAGGGTACACCTAATTGCAAATGGGCCTGTTTCCCCACATGGGCTGAACCATAGACTTGTCAGGTATTTGGTAAACAGACACACTATGCTCCAGTGCAGTCACGAGAATTTGAAAGAATTCCACAGACCAAATGTGACTGGTGCCCAGGGTGACATTTGGATTATAATAAAGCCAACAGGGGCCAAGCCACAAAATAGGTATCAACCAGATAGTTAAGAGCAAAATTGTCGTCTCCAAAGTTAAAAGCACAATCAAGCTTTGAATTTGTAAAAATGATAAGAGCAGCTGAAAGTATCAACCTGTAATTATCTTGCTGTCAGGCATTTATGGTATAATGTGAGTCATTAAACTAGTAAAACCTATGTCAGCTGATGGCTTGGTGCAAACCCATGTCAGAAGGCAAAGTCTGCACTTGATGCATTCTCAAGTGTTAAAAGTGTACAAGGTTATTGGTTCAGAATGTTCAATTAAATAATGTTTATTTCAGTTATTTTCATTTAAGGTATTTAAATTTTTTATCTGTTTTTCTTTCCATATATAGTGAAGGCTTTGGGAATTGCTGGGAGAATGGATAAAAATACAGATATAAATAGAGGCTTTTAAAAAATTGACATATAATTCACATACCATAAAATTCACCTTTTAAAATGTACAGTTCAGTGGTTTTTAGTATATTCTCTCAGCAGTGTGCAAACGTCAACACCACAACATCTTCAACCCCCTAGAAAGAAACCCCATACCCATTAGAAGTCATTCTCCATTTCTCCCTCCCCGCAACTCCTGGCAATTAGTCATCTGCTTTCTGTCTCTGTGAATCTATCTGAAGTGTAGGCTTTTGAAGTAACCTTCTGATGAGAGAATAGAAGAGTTCTTCAGTAGTCAAACTGCAAATATCTGTCCCCAGAAGCTGCCAGGGTATTCCAAAAAACCTAGTACAAACAGAATATAAAAGGGCGGGGCAAGGTTTTGTTTAAGTCATAATTTAGGGGGATTTGTTGGGTCTTGTTGTGTTTTTTTTAATTTCATAGGCTTTGCAAATCGACCATCAGGGTAAACATTTAAGAAATACGGTTCTAGAGCTATTTCCCCTGTAAAATCGTAGGTACTTTGAAACTCAGGCTCTTCTTTGCCCCACTGCCCCTACCCCTTGTAAGAGTCTCTTGCTTTATGTTCATAGATGAGAATGAGTGCTCCAATCCAAATGCCTGTGGCTCTGCTTCCTGCTACAACACCCTGGGGAGCTACAAGTGCGCCTGCCCCTCTGGGTTCTCCTTCGACCAGTTCTCCAGTGCCTGCCACGATGTGAACGAGTGCTCATCTTCCAAGAACCCATGCAATTACGGGTGCTCCAACACGGAAGGGGGCTACCTCTGTGGCTGCCCACCTGGCTACTACAGAGTGGGACAGGGGTAAGGCCCTCCACCTCCCCGCACACAGGAAGGCGAGCGTGGTCCAGCTCAGGCTGCCCTCCCTGTGTTCAGGCCGCCTGGCCTCCCAGCACTGGGGGGGGGAGTTCATGGTGATTAAAAGCCCACAAGGGAAAAGCATTGATCAGGGCACTTAGGGAATGGGAGGAGGAAGCACATGGAAGAAGGCATGTGGATTACCTCCTTTGTGGTGAGCATAAGACTCAAATGTGTGTACAGGTATCACTCTCTTGCCTCTTAAAATGGCCTGAGTGGATTCAGTTGGATCCCTCAAGGCCAGAGACAAGCAGTTGTCTAAAAATGCTGTGGCTCACGTGTTGTCAGAGACACCTGAGTTAAGTACAAATGGAAATGGCTTCATCCCAGATTCTTCTGTGAATTTTGGCAGGTGCCAGCTCCATGCTCCCCGAGGAAGGAGTTGTTTCTCTCTTTGCTCATCTGGTTTTTTGTTGCACAGAGAGGATGCGCCTGGTTGGTGTGACACTGTCTCCACAAGGCTGGGTTCCCTCCAGCTAGTCGCACTTTCCCAAGTGCAGCTGTCTCAAGTCCTATCAGCTGCAGATGAGGTTCTGGCCACCTGCATCCTTCCTTCAAGGAAGTCAGTGCTCAACAGCATAGAAGATAAGAGTTCAGGAGTCAGTCAGGGTCACCCTCCTCAGAAGGAGCAGTGTGTGAGTCAGACACTGAGGGTCGTGGACTAGTATGTCCACTGTGGGTACATAATAATGCTTGAAACAAAAGTCGTGGTGTAGACAAGGGTCATTTAGAGCCAGCTCGCTGAGTCTTTCACTAACCAGAATTGGAGTTCAGAAATCTCAGTTGGTAAAGCAGAGAGCTTTGTTGTGAGCAGCAAACATAGGCTTCAGGCTTTTGAATCAAAAGAACTTCTGGGGCTTCCCTGGTGGCGCAGTGGTTGAGAGTCTGCCTGCCGATGCAGGGGACACGGGTTCGTGCCCTGGTCTGGGAAGATCCCACATGCCGTGAAGCGGCTAGGCCCATGAGGCATGGCCACTGAGCCTGCGCGTCCAGAGCCTGTGCTCCACAACGGGAGAGGCCACAACAGTGAGAGGCCCGCGTACTGCAAAAAAAAAAAAAAGAACTTCTGGCACTCTCTTTGGAAATTCATACTTAATTTTTATCTTCTTGATTTAACTACACATAGTGCTTCAGTCTAATTAGGATAGAAAATTGGGGAAACTTGGCGCTCACTCTTAGAAGAATTTTGCTGTTCAGAATAAAGGAGAATCTCATGTATTAAGTGTTGAAGAAAAGAGTTACCAAGACTGTTAGGTTTTTATATTTATGATCTTAGGGTTTGCTTTGTGGGTTTCTTATTTTGGAAAAATCTCTGCTCTACCTCTGGAAAACAGTAGTCAACATTATAATGAAGTCTAACATCACCTTGCATCCTATTGCAAATAGCCACTGTGTCTCAGGAATGGGATTTAACAAAGGGCAGTACCTGTCAATGGATGCAGAAGTGGATGAAGAGAACGCTCTGTCCCCGGAAGCATGCTATGAGTGCAAAATCAATGGCTACTCTAAGAAAGACAGCAGACAGAAGAGAAGTGTTTATGAACCCAAACCCACTGCTGTGAGTAACCTCACTTTGTTTTGTCACCAGATTTTATCCATATGGAGTCACGTATATTTTGCAGTAAACTTTTATGTAGGTTTCAGCCTCAGTGAAGCTAAAACTGTCATGAAATTTATTGGCTAAATTCATGGACACACTATGTCAGAGACAAGTAAATTAAAATTAGAGGCATTTTTAGCTCAAAACACAAGGACTGGGGGACTTTAAGATTCACAGTTTCAGATCATATGTTTTCATTTTTTTGATTTGTGCCAGAAGGCAATAATATGGCCTTCTAGGAAATAGCTATTTTGAAATGATTCAAAAACCAAAATTATTTTGAATCTGTCCAGTTCTGTTGTATACATATGTAGTGCACTGGGCTGATTTTAATTTTCAGTAGGTAAGCCAACTTGGTCTTATATTGTAATATTTATAAGACAGGTGTTCCTCCCATAAAGAGTTTATCTCCACATAACTTGTATTTTGTAAGGAGCTGAAGATCTGAATTGCCTGCTGCTGCTATGTCTTTGCTGTTCATAGTAGTTAGCAGAGTGGTTAAAGGGGCAGGCCACAGACTTCATGATTTTGAATATGTTCCCTGATCCTCCCTACTTACTACCCATGTTACATGGGCCATTTTACTTAACCTCTCTCTACCTCAATTTCTTCACCTGTGAAATGGGAATAAAAATAATTACCTCTGAAGGCTGACAAGAAGATTGAGTGATTACTGTGAAGCTCCTGGAATGGTGCCTGGCATAAGCATCGTACGTGTTCTCCGAATAGTACCCAGTATCTGGAGATGTTTTCCCCCAGACATCAGGGAGAGTACCATCCTTGTCAGTTAGTGTTACTGCAGAATTCCCCATCAAAAAACCTAGTCTTCAACTCACTGGCTGTGTGAATTGGGCAATTTGTTTCAGTTTTCTGGGCCTCAGAAACTTATTTGTAAGACTAGATAGACTTCGCTAGCCAAAAAGTCTCTGATTCTATTTTATAATAATAAATAGGCCAGCATTACATTTACCTTGAGGAGACTGAGGTGTCTAACTGATATTTAAATATGGCAACTGAGATATTCATCAAGTATCCCAAACTACAAATCCAGAAATTCTGCTCATAAAACCTTCCCATCATAGTTCTGGGGACAGGATTTTGTCTGCACACTGATGGGGGCACTTCTGCACCACTTTTCTCAAGTTTTTGGCAGGCGCCCACTCAATGCATTGATTTTTTTTTTTTTTTTTTTTTTTTGCCTGTCTTACTGAAATAGCATTCCTAAACCTCCCATACCGCTGACTGAGGGAGACTTGGTTCATCTGGGCCATGCCCCATTGGCTTTTTACCAAAGCTGGTTCAAACCTGAGCCCTGACGACTCTGCAGTTCCCTCCCTCTGCACTAACAGCTCCCAGCAAAGACGCTCACTCACGGTTTGTGACCATAAAATCAACCTGGGCCTTCAGAGTGAAGAGCCCTCTGGGGACAGTCCCTGCTGTTAGATAACAGCTGCACTTCTCGTTTTAACTCCAGAAAAAAAAAAAAATTACAGTCATTTCCTAAATTGTCTCTTGTTTATTATTAATAAGCATGATATTCCATAAACTCAACAAAAAAAACTTGAAATGTGAGTGCTCCCCATAGGCCCAGACCTGAAACTTTACCTGGATAAGGCTGAGTGAGAAGTTGTAAAGATTTACAGGGCATACTCTGTGGAATTGACCTTTTCTCCCAGCTGACAGTAAGTTACAAGCAGAGTGCAGAGGGGCAGAGATACATCGTCCTTGTGGCTGCACCCCGACAACAGGCTCCTTTCGAGTCATCTACCTGTGCTGTCGAAGGTCTTCCCACATCGTTTCCTGCTCTTTCTCCAGGTTGAACAGATCAGCCTGGAGAGTGTCGACATGGACAGCCCCGTGAAAATGAAGTTCAACCTTTCCGGCCTTGGCTCTAAGGAGCACATCCTAGAACTCATGCCCGCCATTGAGCCACTCAACAACCACATCCGCTATGTCATCTCCCAAGGGAATGACGATGGCATCTTCCGCATCCACCAAAGGAATGGGCTCAGCTACTTGCACACGGCCAAGAGGAAGCTCGTGCCTGGCACATACACACTGGAAGTCACTAGCATCCCTCTCTACAAGAAAAAGGAGCTTAAGAAACTGGAAGACAGCAATGAGGACGACTACCTCCTAGGGGAGCTCGGGGAGGCTCTCAGAATGAGGCTGCAGATTCAACTCTATTAACCCCTTGCAGACTTTGTTCCAGGCTCAAATCCCCGCACAGCCAGCCTTCAGAAGCCTCTGAGAAATCAATGACTAATTTTAAAGAGGAAAAAAAAAGACTTTTATTTCTTTCCTCCCTGTCTCAGACTTTAGAATGTTGACCCTCACAGGGAGTGATAATTAGACTCTGGTGTGGCCAAAGATTTGAGTACAGAGGCAACCGTGGTTACTGTATTTTCTATATAACTTCACTTTAAAATATATTAAAAAAAAAAAACCTAAATATTCAAGAGATCAGCATATGGCACTAAATGCACAAAAATAATGTGAGCTTTTTTTTTCCTGTTAGCAGTCTGTCACACTTTGGGTATTTTGCTATAGTTGCTAATTAAAAAAAATATAGATGTTTATTTATTTTTAATGCAGTAATATATGGAGAAATGAACAAACTATGTAAACAAAAAGGGAAACTCACTTGTTTTTCTTTAGATTTATAAATTTGAGCTATTTCTTTTAGAGGTGCTTTTTAAAAAATTCAGTAGATTCAAGAGGTGTTTCCGTTGGTTTTCTGCCAGTCATCCAACTGGTACACATCTGATTATTTTAAAGGAAGCCTCACAGAGCTGAACGGGCAGTGTAATCAATGTGTCATTAGATCCTTTACAAAGGAGATCAAAGCCAGAGCAGCTCATTGTGATGATATTTCACATCACCAGACACACCAGGCAACAGAAGATGAAGCACACAACCACTGTAGCAAAATACCTTGACTGCTTGTGAGACCAGTAGCGTTGCAGGCCAAACCGTACTGTATTTCCTTCTCATAACCTCAAGGAAGCACATGTGCTACCCACAACACCTCATTCTTACCCAGGGCGTGCTGCATACTTGTGGTACTGTAGGCAGCTGAAGAACTGCTGTTCCTTCGGAAAGGAACACCTGGCGTTCTGTAGTGTTTGGTGCTGTCTTAGATTAATGGTGCATTTATTATGTTCAAGCTATTTCAGGATTGCCATATGTGCAAACAAATCATGCAGTACAGCCAAGGAATATATGTTGTTTTTTTTTTAAATCCAATTTTTTTAGAATTTTCATTAATACTGTAGTTATACACCATATGTCTCGTTTTATCATAGCCTATTGTGTATGAAAGATGTTTGTACAATGAATTGATGTTTAGTTTGCTTTAGTCATTTAAAAAGATATTGTACCAGGATGTGCTAATAAGAGTAAGTCCCCGTGTTCTTCTCAACCCAAGAACCTGTCCCTGGACCAGTGACCAAACCTCATATGTGAAATGGCCAAAGCACATGCAGGCTCTGGGTTGTTCCTCTCACACCTGTGCTGACCAAAGATTAGTCACCAGTTAGATCCAGTTTGGGACTTTGTTTTGTTTTCTAATAACTAAAAAAACAAACAGTGTAAATTTGTAATCAAGTGTTTATGAGGAAAAACTTATGGCTTTTGGTTTTGTTTGTTTTCGTAGGTCTGTGTATCAAATATGACACTTTTCTTGCAATAAAGCTTATTTTGGGGTAGCTTTCCGACTGAGAGTTTTATGGGACTACAACCCCTGTTTTGTTTGTGGGAGGGGCTGGGGGCTTTGCTTACAGGGACCTGTATGAAAGTACCAGAAGGAAAGCCAGGCACATTTACAAGAAACCAAGCGACTGCTGTCAAGTCTGTGACACAAAGTAGGCAGGAGTGTTCAACTGACAATTACAACGTAAGGTCATACCCATATTGAAGGACATAGTCAAGGCAGTTGGTAGTTCACTTCTGCGTAGACTCTAAGCCTCCAAGGACCCATCTTCCTAGAGACCTCAGAATCTCTTCACTTCATCCTCACCTGTGGTTTGGGTGCCATTGTGTTAAAGCACCCTAAAACACCTGTGAGGAAGTGAAACATTCCCTTAAAGAGTCTTCCTTCTTAGGGTTTTCCTGAACTTGAGTTTTTAGTCAAAAGTATGCAGCAGGCATACCCCGGGCCAAATGGCACCTTCACCAAAAATAACAGGAAGAGAGCTTCCTGTCTCTTGCAGTGTTGTACACTGTCCTCACAGGACAAGTGTATAGATAGGAGAAGTCGTTGAACAGGGACTCTCTTCTGATACACAGCTGAAATGAGAACAGACACGTCTCTGAAGTTAATTCCACACAAAGTTTGAGAATGTGTGTGCTGAAATTTTTCATCCAAGGAATAAGAAAACAAGGAAATATTATGACTGATCTTAATGCTGTTCTTAGCCAACCAGAAATTAGCTGCATGGAATAAGGGAAGTATTTGCCTTGAGGCATCCTTTAAAACTTAACATGCGTCTTCAGTTTCATCTGGCATCTGTTACTGGTACAGCGTGAGTGCTGTAATATGAAATTACCTGGAACCAAACTTGACTCTGAATGTTGAGCAACAGCACTCTTAGTTTAGCTTTAACCTGCTCTGGAGGAAGTTGAGAATCCACACCATTAGGTGCTTTACACAGAAGAGAAAAAAAAAAATCATTAGGTGCTTTACACAGAAGAATGTACTAGAAGGAAATGACTACTTCAAGATGCTCCTTCCAGGAAGAACCTTTTTGGGCACGTCTGATAGCTTTATTGCAACTCCGTTATTGTGAGCACTGACACAGCTGTGATTAGTTTGTGCCTCTCTGGTAACTAAATGCTAATGATAGATCCTGTACCATTTTGTCTTTCTCATTAACTGTCCCCTCAGAAATTACCTTGGCGAACTTACAGAAGACTTCACACAAGACTAAATTAATAATGTAAGCCGGGCTTCCCTGGTGGCGCAGTGGTTGGGAGTCTGCCTGCCGATGCAGGGGGCGCGGGTTCGTGCCCCGGTCCGGGAGGATCCCGCATGCCACGGAGCGGATGGGCCCCTGAGCCATGGCTGCTGCGCCTGCGTGTCTGGAGCCTGTGCTCCGCAATGGGAGAGGCCACAACAGTGAGAGGCCCGTGTACTGCAAAAAAAAATAATAATAAATAATAATAATAATGTAAGCCCAGACATATAAACCAAGTCCAGCAGGTACATGTAATAGTAAAATAATAAGCAATAATTTGGTCTTCAGCTGACATGAATTCCTTTTCCACTAGCATTTAGATTTGGAGCTTTTAAAAATTTAGGCCTGGGGCTTCCCTGGTGGCGAAGTGGTTGAGAGTCTGCCTGCCGATGCAGGGGACACGGGTTCGTGCGCCGGTCCGGGAAGATCCCACATGCCGCGGAGCGGCTGGGCCCATGAGCCATGGCCGCTGAGCCTGCACGTCCGGAGCCTGTGCTCCGCAACGGGAGAGGCCACGGCAGTGAGAGGCCCGCGTACCGCAAAAAAAAAAAAAAAAAAAAAAAAAAAAAATTTAGGCCCGTTTAGTACTTTTTATTTTGTTCCTTATTTGTGGTAGGTGAAGCTTGGTTACATTTGCACATGAACACTGAAAATAATTTAAGGTAATATATAATGATTTTACTCTAAATTTTAACATCTCCCCTATTTCATTATCTAGGAATATCAAACAGGATAATTCATAGATCTGTCCCTTCTAAGGTTTTGGTTTGCCTTCTTGGTTCAAGAATAAATGCTTATGGTAGAGAGTGGGGAACACAACTAAAATTTACAGAGCATCAGTTTGAGACCTACAGACCTTTTGGTTCATATCCTTGATGCTTCAAGGGAAATGAGTCAATTCATATGTTAAATTGAACCATGAGGAATTGCCAATATTTGGCCATGTTTGACTTACAAAATGGTAATTTCACATGGTTTGATAGATAAGTAGTTCAGAAATATTCATGTTTCTCAAGAATAGGCTGGAAATCTGAAAATTTCCCTTCTCTTTGAAAGAATCAGTTCTGTTCACTTCTTTCCATGCTGCTTGTGGCTCATTTGAACTTCTAATTTACAATAGTCCACAAGAGAATGAAAGTACATAATTTATTCAAACAGCCACTTTCTTTCATGCTCCAAAGACTTTGGAAGGAGTCTAAATCACACATCTTTGGGACCTTGAGGGGATTACTGGAAACTGTTTAAAGACAAAGACAAATCCATTGGGAAAGGTTAAATATAGCCCATGTTTTTTAAAAAAACAAAAGGGAAACTTTAGGAATCGTTACTTCTAAAGAGGCAGGAAAGATGGTGATTCATTAACACCCCACAGGAAGTGAAGGTGACAGCTGTTTTGCAATCTCAGCCAAGCCTGCCTTTGATATCTAGCTTATGGTTCTATTTTATTTTATTTTTTTTTAGCATGATAGCTTTCTCAAATAAATACAAAGCCATGGTTTTCTTGCTCAATAAGAAGTACGTGTTCCTGACCTTCGTTCTCTTTGAAGATCCATTTGATGTACAGAGCGAGAGCCCTGAAACACAATGAGCAGCTCACTGAATTCAGCATTTTAGCTACTGAGACGGTATCACTTTGCAGGTAAAAGAAAGAGATTTTCAGATCAGGCCGGCCTGAGTTTAGCAAGTGGAGGATAGGACAAGCTCACCGACTGCCTTGGATATGCTGCCCGCTCTGAGATCCTATCTGCCCTACTTTTGGATGGACAGGTGGGTAGAAGCCTCCTGGGTGTCCTGGTGTGATGTGCAAGGCACTTTATTCATGTCCAATTAGTTGTAAACGAAAGAGGAGTTAAAAGGAAGGACTCAATCCAACAAGCTACACAATGTCCCTGAGCCTTGGTCTCTTTCCTAGGATGATGCTTCCCTGCAGTGTGACTGAGAAAATAGAGTGAGATGGTCCGGGCAGCGCAGTCAGCGGAGGGCTGAGCACACAGCAAGCACACAGTAACTGTCAGCTGTTCTTCTTCCTGTTCCTCCTCCCACCGTGCCTGCAGCCACAATATGGGGTAGAATGCACCCCCATAGTCACACAAAACTCCTTCCCAAGTGTGGCCCTGAAATTACAACCTTCCCACTGAACTGTATGGGATAACTAGCACCCAGGACGTGTCTCCTAAGTGGTCTATACCTCTAGGGCGAAGTCCTGGTGTGGTCATGAGAGTTTACAATCTCCACTGTGTTCTTCACTTACTGGAGTCACCAGCTACAGCCCTGGAAGTTCAGGCCACCAGCACAGCCAGAGCCCTCCTATCTACAGATGCCTAGGAAACCAAACCTGAAGGAGAACACAGACATCTAATAATCGTTTTTAGAATGATGTAGTGCCATGGAAAGTCAGAGCTACAGAGGCCTTTGGAAACCTACCCATATGTACATGTGAGGAAACTGAGGCCCAGAGTCGTAACCGAGCTAATTGTACTGCTAGTTTCCACCTAGGTGAGACCAGAACCCTGGCTGCACGGTTGTAGTCTGGTATTATTCATACTTCCACTACATGGTCAGCCTACTTGGATCTCTTTTAAACCCTGAGGATATAGGCCAGTTCCCATGGTTTTGGCTCACATTGAATCCAAAAATGTTTTCCAAGCACGATTCAAGCACTGCTTTTTGTTTTGTCCACCCCACCCTCTGTGTAACTGCACCCAACCTCCTGTAGACCAGAGGTTTGTATACACACTAGAATGCCAAGATACTAGCTGCCACAGAGTAGACCCCACCTAAATCACGCGCTGCTTTAAAAGCACGCTAGAGCTCTGACTTTCAAAGGGTTAAATATTTTATTTAAACCAGACCTTCAAAACATTAAAAAAACAAACCAGAAAAACCACATACACTTTTGTTTCAGTAAGAACACTTAAGGAAAGCACACTAGTTGCTTGTGTTGCTTAATTGTCATGTTTTTCCTTTTCCTGTGAGCCTAAGAAAGATATTACTAGATTAAGCTGGCTTACTTTTGAAAGAGCCAAGAACCAACAGCTCATATTAGTCACCCCCGTTAGGGCTGCAGATGAAATGTCAGGATGTAGTGTAGACATTTTCCAAAGGAAAACAGGAAAACGCTTTACACGATTTTGAGAGCAAACCGTAGGGAAAGTTAGCACTACTAGCCTTCCCCAGACAACTACTGCTACATGTGTGAGTTCCATTAATGAAATAGCAGTGAAGGCTGTGAATGGCCAATTCCTGAGAAACATGTCAAAAAAGCAGCACCTTGGCCTGCTCAAGCTGCCTAGGTTTCTGCTCCTGGGTTTACCGCCTTCCTTCCACACCCCAGCACCCCTGTACTGAGGGAACCCATTCATGCAGGGATGAAATTAGAGCCTCGGGCTTGTGCATTCATGAATGTAAGGCCTGAGACAGAGTCTAAGACCCATGGTCATGTATCAGCACCTAGGAACTCAATGTGAGATGAATCTGTACCTTAGTCGTTCTGGTAATGCACAGAGCCAAGGCCCGAAAATAGTCAATGAGTAAATGAAAGGAGGGAGAGGATTCTAAGACTCTCCATAGGATCTACCGCCTTGGGTAGTAGTGGATGGCCACAGAACACCACGGACCACCTGGGGAGCTGGGCCTCATCCAAGGAATGGGTGGTTTCACAGTAATGATTTCACTGGGCATCATCTGGACTGATTTCTGGGGGTCACTCTGGAGGTATCTTCCCTTCTCTCTGGAGGACTTTCTTGATTTATGCTGCTTTTCTGCACCTTCCTAGGGAGCCTCATAGATCTTACCCAAGATGATAGTAGATTGAAAGCTCTTTGGGAAGGCTGACTATAATTTGGATTTGTCACATGAGGGGACACCCCCGTCCTAACCTGAACTGAAGCTACTGTTGCTTCTGTAGTGTCGTGGGTGGGAGAAGAGGCCCAATAACTTCTTTTCGTTAAGACACAGATTACACACCTCTTGTTTTTGAAGCAAACTGATTGTGTGAATATTTGTTGGGTAGTTATTACCCAGTCCTAAAAAGATGTTCCCTCCAAAAGCCTACAGTCAATTCAGGGAAACAAGATAACCACATAAGATTATGAAGTGGTATGTGGTTAAGGGCCCAGACAAATGCCCCAGACTTTTTTTTTTTTTTAAGTCTTTATTGAATTTGTTACAATATTGCTTCTGTTTTATGTTTTGGATTTTTGGCCGTGAGGCATGTGGGTGGGATCTTAGCTCCCGGACCAGGGATTGAACCTGCACCCCCGAAACTGGAAGGCGAAGTCTCAACCACTGGACCGCCTGGAAAGTCCCCCAGACTTTGCCTTGAAAAAGTAAGTGGCCATTGAAATGTAGAGCTACTGGAGATGGTCTTTTGGAGATGGTGAGAATTGAGCTGGACCTTGTAGAATGAGGCAGATTTGGATACAAGGTAGAAAGTTGGAAGGATTTCCTCGAGTATAGAATAAGATGAACAAACCTTGGAAGTGATAGTGTGGATGGCCTATTGGAACACAAAGAAAAGACAGGCCAATGGGTCTTGAATTATGGTACCATAAAGAACAAAAGAGAAGATTATTAGGTAGTATGGGGCTTAGACATGAGGAACCCTGAAGGACTTGCTGAGCCATTTGGACTTTATCCTTTAGTCAAGAGCTAGTGATGGTCATTGGTGTATGGATGAGAGTTGATGGAGAAGAGAGGACCTAGGACCAAGCCCTGGGAAACAGAATATGAGGAGCTTGTCAGAGCATCTGGGAGAAAGAGAAAGGAGAAGTGATAAAGACCAGAAGAGAGGAGTATCAAAGATACCTAGATAGGAAGGTATTTAAGAAAAGTATCGTGAAAATCTTTTGCTAACAAAATCAAATCTTCTATGCGGCTGCTTCCTGCTAGCTATCCGTTTTACATTTGGTAGTATTTATAAGTCCATGCCACTCTCTCACTTTGTCCCAGGGATAGGAAGGGTGGGAGGGAGGCGCAAGAGGGAGGAGATATGGGGATATATGTATACGTATAGCTGATTCACTTTGTTATAAAGCAGAAACTAACACACCATTGTAAAGCAGTTATACTCCAATAAAGATGTTAAAAAGAAAATCAAATCTTCTCCTTTGCCACCCATATCTACTCACCACACCCTCCAATCTTCATCTCTTCCTTCACTTGAGTCACTTTGTTGCAAACAATGACAAAATAAATGGTTTGCATGATCCTTGTCCCACCTGTATATCTGAGACGTAGCATGGCAGAGTGGGAAAAGGGTAGCCTTTGAGGCAAAAAAAGAACTGATCCTGGCTGCCACTCATTCACTGGGTGGTATTAGTCAAGTTATGTTAAGTTTTCTAAGTTTCCGTTTGTGGCACATCTGCATTTTTTGCCTTTCCAGCATCCTTTCCCGGTGCTTTGTGACAACATACCAACTTTACTTTGGGTAACTACCCAGCCACCATCGCATACAGTCATATTAGGACTTCAAGGGTTTCCACTTGCCCCCATTAGATTCTCTCTCCACGAAACTTGAGACTTGACCAGAATAATGCAAGAGCAGATAATAGCTCTTGCATTCATCCAAACAGTACCCCAATGACAGTGTGGGTCAGTTCCAGCAATCTAGATCCCAGGAACTATTCCCTTCTATCTTCTTTCTAAGCCTGATTCTTCAGTTTTCCCAAAATTCTCTGAGCTCTCCTTTCAATCAGTTACTTTAATTGTTAGAACAAGTTGTTGCTTTCGTCTTAAGAATGCTAATATCTACCGTACTCCTAGGATTATTATGAGGATTAGAACTGTGGAACTCTCCAAGCATAGGACCTAGAATACAACTGCTTTAATGATGTCAAGAAGAAGGAACTGAGTTTTTCTCAGTCCCACCTCTGGTGCCCTCTATTACCATGAATATCTAAGCCAGTTTAGGTCTGCCATTCACAAGAGCTTTGCCACTTTGATTCATTATTTCTTACATACTCCCCATCTTTCTGGTTTAGGCAGGATGGAGTTGGGTTGGGCACACTGGACCCCATCCCAGGAGAGGGAAACCACAGCCAGGCCTCTTTGTTTCTGAAGCACACGTTGGCGTCTGCTCTGCCCAGGAGGTAAACTTTTACATTTCACAAAGGACCAAGGAAAACTGTAGTAAGAACCATTCATGATCCCGGAGGATTATGCCCAACGGCCCCAAGAAGCCTGGATATAGCCCAGCTAAGTAAAAGAGATAAATTAAATGCTGTCAGCCACTTTAATTGTTTCTTTCCATGCTGTTATCCTTTGCTTTTCCTGCAATATTCTGCTAAACTGTTTCATGGGCTGATTGAGGACATGCACGTAAAATGTTGTGACGAATAAATCATTACACAAGATGTTTTTGAAGGAATAAATGCATTTAGCCTAACAAAACTAATTCACATCTTAAAAAGCCAGCTTCTCCAAATGCCAGTTATGTCAGCTAACTCTTTCTCCAGCAACCTAGCGATTTAATTCTTCACCCTTGTCTGCTTGGTCCTGCTACACACAAATGGTTTTCAGAATAGAAAAAAAAAAAAAAAGCTTTCCAGTGTCTGTTCTAAATTTGTTTCTATCTACTTGATGTCTCTACCTTTTCCTCATATTTGTTTAGAGCAAAAACAAAATAGAGGAATGATATCAACCAGGCCCCAAAGGTTTATATATCTGTAAGTTCCCTTTTGCTGTTGATAGTAAAAGCAATTCTGTTTTATAGCATAGATCTTGTCCGCAAACTATAAACATCCACTTCCCTCACTTCTTCAAGTCTCTTTTGAGGGCTGATGAAGGAAGGGAAAGCCAGTGACGTGTGGGTATCTCTCCAGTGTGCTCTTAATAGCAGCCATTTCTGCCGCAAGGAATCTAATTGCCTGATTGCTTGATCCTCTTCAAAAGAGGAAACTGAAGTCATGTTGGAATCAGAAAAAGCCAAGATGAGGAGTTGTGTTGCTGAGCCCCTGGCCCTGACTCCATCCAATAGCTGTCCCCTGACAAATCCTCAAACAAATCATGCCTCCTATGTAACATACAAGCCTGAATATGAGGCAATCCTAAGTGTAAGCAAGCTCCCATTTTCCCAACTGAGACTATTAAAAAGGGAGAGAGAGAGTGCAGGGCCAAATTGAATCTATAAATGTTAGGAACTGTATAAATTAATAACGTTCACTTTCTGTTTCCAATTTAGTTAATCACCTATTTAAATATGGTATAATATCTAAAATGATATATTGATTTAACATTTTATTTCTCTACACTCAAATTTTACAAACTTTTTTTTTTTTTTTTTTTTTTTGCGGTACGCAGGCCTCTCACTGCTGTGGCCTCTCCCGCTGCAGAGCACAGGCTCCGGACACGCAGGCTCAGCGGCCATGGCTCACCGGCCCAGCCGCTCCGCGGCATGTGGGATCCTCCCAGACCGGAGCACGAACCCGTGTCCCCTGCATTGGCAGGCGGACTCTCAACCACTGCGCCACCAGGCAAGCCCTATAAACTATTTTTATTTACATTCCTTGCATGCATATTTGCCCTATATATGTGCTGCACTTTTTAAATCATTTAACACAGATTTCCAAAGTATGCTATCTCCACTGTCACCTAAACTGTTTTTTTGTTTGTTTGGGGGCTTTTTTTTTTTTTAATTTTAGTTTTATTGGAGTATAGTTGATTTACAATGTTGTGTTAGTTTCAAGTGTACAGCAAAGGGATTCAGTTATACATATAATCATTCTTTTTTAGATTCTTTTCTCATATAGGTCACCTAAACTTTTGAGATATGGCACTTTTCCAGTGAGGCTGTACTGCAATTTTTTCTCAAGCTACAAGTGCTCATTTGCATGGTATTAGGACAATTGATTATTTTCATTCATCCTTTGATGTATATTCATGATCTTAACAGAGAAATCACTCATCATGTTGCTTTTTTAATGGCTATTAAAAAGCATCTTTAAAAGATAGTAAGAAACTTGCAATTATGATATACTGCAGGAATAATTACTTAACCTATTAAATTTATTTTCCTTAAAAAAAATCACTATACCTCTATCAGGTGACCTTTATAAAAACCAAAGTTATCATTGATTGAAGTCATTTCAGGATAATGTAACTTCTCCAAACCTGTACTTTATTCATAATGAAGTTATTGGATGTACAGCCCATCAAATAAGGAAAATTTATAAAATTAGCACAAGTAAACAACAACCTGCAGTATATGCTTGGCCAAATATAGTAACTATCTATCATAAACTTAACATTTCTATGCATGAATAAGTAAACTGTAATTAAAATTAATGTTCATATACACTAACCAGTCAACAAAGAAACAGTAATTTCATGGTTGGTGCTTATTAATATTATATGTTTCATGGAAAGAGGTTTTTTTGGCTCATTATTTTAACTCAGTCTGAGAATCTTTTATTTTTTAAATAGCTTTTTTAAATTTCCAAATTAAAAAATTATTTTTAAAATTCACTATAGAATATTTAGAAAATATAAATTATGATGGCACCCCCAAAATGTCCCCACTCTAATCCCCAGAAACTGTGAATATGTTACTTTACATGGCAAAAAGGACTTTGCAGCTGTAATTAAAGCTAAGGACCTTAAGATGGGGAAAATAGCCTGAATTATCCAGGTGGGCCCAATGTAATCATTTGAGTCCTTAAAAGCAGAAAATCTGCTATAAACTGAATGTTTGTGTGTTTGCCCCGATCCACCAAATTCATTTGTTGAAATCCTAACCCCCAAGGTGATGGTATTTGGAGGTGGGGATTTTGAGAGGTAATTGGGTAATGAGAGTGAAGCCCTCCTGAATGGGATTAGTGCCATTATAAAAGAAACCCTAGAGAGCTTTCTTGTTCCTTCCTCCATATGAGGACAAGCAAAAAGACCACCTTTTTGGAGGAGGTCACAGCAGTAATCCAGGGGAGATATGGTGGAGGTGGTGGGAAGGAGATACGTCTGAGGTAGAGCCCACACAGTTTATTGATGAGATAAGCATGGAATATTAAAGGAAAAATAAAGGAGTAAAGGATCACGTTGGAATAAGGAGCATCCCTGAATGATGACTGAGCCTGACAAAGACTGCCACTGTTGTCCTCTGTGCCAGAACAGGCTGGCCCCATGGCAACAGCCTTTGCTGTCATTGAACCAATGACATCATGAAAATACCAGACAGTTTCAATGTGTCCCTTTGTAGTTGCCCAGGTAGGAGCCCCACAAAAGATAGAGTTTGTTGGAATTAATTTCTTTAAACCACCATGCATTTCTTCCAAGCTAGAGACTTAAATTGTCTTTTCCTCCAGGTTGATGTGAGTCCCGTTGGGACATGTTTGCCCATCAGGAAGCTGTTGCCCCAGAGTATGGCTTGGTTTGGCATCAAAATTATCTGATAAATGGATAGAAAAAATATTTTCTCCTAATTGCCATCTCCAACGAAGATGCATAATATTTAGAAGTCATGTGGGCTTTATCGAGCAAAGAAGATGTAACGCAAACATAAGATTTCCCCAACGGTCACTGCTTTCAGAGTCCTCCTCTGCTCTGCACATCCATTCCACGTGCAGAACGTGAACCAGGCTCTTAGAAACAAAGTGCCACAACTTATCTGGTTCCCCATATCCTCCTATAAATACGTACAAGGAGAAAAAAAAACATTCAAGAAATTTGGATCAGTAAAACATCACCACCATGTGGTTATCCTTTCACAGAAGGAAAGGAAAAGGGCTAATAGAAAGATCTAGCAATACACAGAATAAGATAAGTTATAGGAAACAGTACTGGTAACTTCAGGAGAAAGAAAGGACATGCATTGGAAAGCAATTAGTAGACATCCTGATAGCCTTCTGTGTCTCTTCTCCAATCCTGGTTCTGGAACCAGCAGCAAAATGAACCCCTCCTCCAGCCTGCTCCCAAATAAAAAGGCACTTCTTCCAAAAGAGGAGATGAGAAATTCAATCCGGTTCTGATAGTCAGGAATCAGACCTGCCACAAGGATGGTTCAAAAAACAACAGTATTCAAAAACATTCCCCGTGGGAAATGGTAACTGGAATAACCAAATCCCCAAACTCCACTTCAAACGTAACACTCTCCACACACGTACTTTAAGCATGGACCCAGCACTATGTATGCCAGCTGCACTTAAACTTGAGCAGCCAGGTTCATAACCCAAACAATCCCCGATTAAAAGTGTACTGACAAGAATGGTGGTGAAAACGTATAGAAAACAACAGCAGGAGCACTCAAGTCAGAAAGACAAGAGTCTAAAAATAAAACCCCACCTATCAAAATGAAGGATGAGACACAGATAAGAAAATAACAAGAAACAGATGACAATGATATTTTCCATGGAAGTGTTGCTTTTTTCTTTCTTTTCTTTTTTTTTTTTTTTTTTTTTTGAGTTTTGGTGTTCCGAAAGATTTTTTCATGGGGGCTCTGAACACTTCTCTGGGCATTCTACCTGTGCAAAAAAGAGTAGAAATCATTTGTCAAACTCTGAAAGAAACATTTGGCTGATATGTTATAAAAGACTTAGCAGTCTGAGTGCATCCCGAGCTCATCGATGAAGGATTTCCCCCAAAGGCATGGGAAGGCACACTGGGAGACAGCCAGAGGGAGGCCCTTCTGTCAAGGCTTGATTAGATATCAGCTTTGGAAATTATAATCCTTAAATAAGGTAGTGGAACAACTGTCGCAAGACTCCTGGATGGTTTTATGGTTTTCTTTCTTCTGCCAGAGTCAACCGTTAAAAAATTGTGCACAAGGCTTCCCTGGTGGCGCAGTGGTTGAGAGTCCGCCTGCCGATGCAGGGGACATGGGTTCGTGCCCCGGTCCAGGAAGATCCCACATGCCGCAGAGTGGCTGGGCCCGTGAGCCATGGCCGCTGAGCCTGCGTGTCTGGAGCCTGTGCTCTGCAACGGGAGAGGCCACAACAGTGAGAGGCCCGCGTACCGCAAAAAAAAAAAAAAAAATTGTGCACAAAGATATTAACTCCTTAGCAACTCTAGGGAGAAGTCACTGTAAGACTGAAATAAAATATAGCTCCCCTTTAGCCCATCACAAGGTCTAGAAGAATGTTCTCTCTTGATTGGCAGAGGAAGGTAAAATTTATTTTATGTGCCTCTCTTAGTCTGTTGGGGTAACTACAACAAAAATACCATAAAATGGATGGACCTAGAGATTGTTATGCTGAGTGAAGTAAGCCAGACAAAGACAAATATCATATGATTATCGCTTATATGTGGAATCTGAAAAACAAAAACGGGTACAAATGAAGTTATTTACAAAACAGAAGTTGAGCCACAGATGTAGAAAACAAACTTGTGGTTACCAGAGGGGGAGAGGGGGAAGGATAAATTGGGAGATTGGGATTGATATATACACACTACTATATATAAAATAGATAACTAATAAGAACCTACTGTACAGCACAGGGAACTCTACTCAATACTCTGTAATGACCTATATGGGAAAAGAATCTAAAAGAGTGGATATGTGTGTATGTATAACTGATTCATTTTGCTGTATGCCTGAAACTAGCACAACATTGTAAATCAACTATATTCCAATAAAAATAAAAAACAAACAAAAAAATATCATAGACTGGGTGACCTATCAACAGCAGAAATTTATTCCTCGCAGTTCTGAAGGCTGAGAAGGTCAAAATCAAGGCAGCAGCAGAGGATCCACTTTCTGGTTCATAGATGGCTATCTTGCTGCTGTGTCCTCACATGGTCGAAGAGGCAAGGGAGCTCTCTGAGGTCTTTTTTATAAGGGCACTAATCACTTCCCAAAGGCCCCACTTCCAAATGCCATCAGATGGAGGGATTAGATGGACACAAATATTCAGTCTATAGTAGTGCCTTTGACGAAGGGGTAATATTTCATCATCATTTCTCAGTATAAAAGCTGCTTTTGAAATTATTTATTTTACAGAGTTTATTTAAATTTGGTGGTGGTGGGGGGATTGATTTGGATTTGTGGTTTTCAAAAGGGTAAATTCTGGGCATTCTAGGAAAAAAAAAAATGAGTTCTAAATGTTCTTCATCCCTGAGTGAAGAAGTTGCTATCAAGTGGATGTGAAAAGACCTTTCTTGTTTCATATCTGGGCTAACGCCAGTCAGTGTAAAAAAGAACAAAGACAATGGGCTTCAGAAATAGACAAGGGTTTGAGGTCCTGCTCTGATGTGTACTCTCTCCATGACTCTGGCAAATTACCTCACTTCAGTGACTAAGTAGGGATTACTATTGACATACCCAAAACTGCTGCAGGGGTTGACTGAAGTAAGGCATTTAGATCTCTGGGCACAAAGTCAGGCACAGAGAAGGTGCTCAGCATCTGTCTACCTCCATTCCCTGCTCGACGCTGGTTTTCCTGCAGGTAAGACTCTCCCATATTCAGGTCAAGACCCTTAAATGATTGATTGTCTCTCCTTCTTCTCTCCATATGGAGAAAGTCTAGGTTAGAAGAGGTGGAACAAATTCTTTTGGTGTGACCTCCAACTATCTTTAGTGTTATGCGTCAAACTTAATTTACTCAGTGATTTGGCTGATTTTTTTACACCTCCATCATCAGATAGCTGCCAAACAGCACTTAATCCCTGTCAACCCAGAAATGTCAGCTCTTTATTACTAGTCACACCAGCCCCTCCCTCCCTAAACCTTCTAGAAAAAGTAAAGTTCTCAGGAACACACCCAGAATATACCTTGATCAAAGGAAAGCAAAATATAAGTCTTGGGAACCTGTGGGCTTTACCCTGATCCAGGATTGGTTTGGGCTTTCTTCTCCAAAAGTTCATTTTCAGTAACTTTTCAGAATTGTGGGGAAAAAGTCACATGCAATAAAAAGCCCAAGTACAATACCTGAGCAGCATAATCAGCTTAGAAAGTGAGGTGTCACTGAATGAAGCCAGTCATACTAACATATGAGCTGGAGTCAGAAAACACTCTTGGTTAAAAAAAAAAAAAAAAGGAGTGGGGGAAACTTTGGCTAAGGGAGGTTAACTTTTTTTTTTTTTTTTTTTTTTTTGTGGCACGCGGGCCTCTCGCTGTTGTAGCCTCTCCAATTGCGGAGCACAGGCTCCGGACGCGCAGGCTCAGCGGCCATGGCTCACGGGCACGGCTGCTCCGCGGCATGTGGGACCTTCCCGGACCGGGGCATGAACCCGTGTCCCCTGCATTGGCAGGCGGACTCTCAACCACTGCACCACCAGGGAAGCCCATGGGAGGTTAACTTTTAAAAGCACATTCTATAAAGACATTGTGGCTGACTCATTAATATTGAGAACCATGATGATGTTTCTTGTGGGGAATAGAAGTGCTTGCTATGGTACTCCAGAATTAACAGTGGGACAATGTGAGGTTCAAATAGTTATAATTTCCTAGCGTTTCTTGCATTATCTAACAGTGCCCACAAGTTGGCCCTTGCCATGGCATGCTTGCATCCCCATCTGTATATCACATTCTTTGTGGTATGTGGGTTGCTGCGCTCAGTGCAAACCAGGGAGACCACCGTGCAAGATTCAGAACACCCATTTTTGGTAGCATTAGTCACCCTTCAGCTTTTACCAGGATGTGTTTCCAAGTAAGCTTGCCCAGAGGAAGCCAAGGATGTTCAGGAAATTTTAAGGACTACTCTTTGCTCCTGGGAAAGTTTAATTTGTTGAGTAGTGGGATTGGAACAACGCCACCTACAACAGATGTTTAGCAAAGAGGGACAGTAAAACAAATGAGTGCTCTAATGTGTAGCATCTGCAGAGAATCTAGGTGAGAATTACTGGTGTTTAATGACCTAATCCCAGCAAGGTCGGCCAATAGTAGAGTTTAGAAAGAATCAAATCTCAATTCCTTGGCACAAAAGAAGCACAATTAAGATGCAGTGTGGTATCCAGTTTGCAGGGAAGAAATAGAGACGCAGGTGTAGAGAACAAATGTATGGACACCAAGGGGGGAAAGTGGTGGTGGTGGGGGGTGGTGGGGGGATGAATTGGGAGATTGGGATTGACATGTATATACTGATGTGTATAAAATGGATAACTAGGGGCTTCCCTGGTGGCGCAGTGGTTGAGAGTCCGCCTGCCGATTCAGGGGACACGGGTTCGTACCCCGGTCCGGGAAGATCCCACATGCCGCGGAGCAGCTAGGCCCGTGAGCCATGGCCGCTGAGCCTGCGCATCCAGAGCCTGTGCTCCGCAATGGGAGAGGCCACAGCAGTGAGAGGCCCTCGTACCGCAAAAAAAAAAAAAGGATAACTAATAAGAACCTGCTGTATAAAACAGTAAATAAAATTCAAAAAAAAATAGATGCAGTGTGGTGAGGTCCTGCACGTGTTAATTGTACCTGGGTTAATATCTCTAATAAATATTCATAGGAGACTTTTTTATTTCATAGGAGATTTTTTAAAATTATCTTTTTAAATAGTATAGGTGATTTTTGTTTAATAAGCTAATTTCACATCTTTCTTTATGGTATCTATGGAGGACAAGGGGACCCTAAAAATGGTGCCAAATGAGATCCGTTGCTGCGACAAATTTGGTAGGGCCAGAGCAGGTCAAATGGTCAACAGAAAAGTACAGTCCTACTCAGAGCAGGAATTTGCATTGCTGCCCACCCTCGAGACCATGTAACACATAGCCCCAGAATGGGGACAAGCCTGGGTCTCTCCTATCAACAGTCAAGGGGCCATAAATATATGAAGAGTCAGTGACTTCTTCCTGGGGAAGTAAACCATTCCCTAAGCTAGCCAGCAGCTTGTGAACTCAGTGAGTCAGCCTCACCAAAGGAGCCAAAAGAGCAGGTGTAGCTATATTTGTCCATCACCAGAGCCAGGATAGGGGTATGTGTATGTTATGAGATCAGAGAACCCACCAATGGCCAAGTGTGTCATTGCTAAGGATTAATATAGTTCAGCATAGAAATATGTGTGTGCGTATGCTGTGGGCCCATGGGCACTGATCTCTACCTCTTTCTCCCTTTCTCTCACACACATACACACACACACACATACATAGAGGTTGGTATGGACCCTTTGCTAAAACAGCCTGGTGAAGAAGAAACTATGCTGAATTGTCAGTCACTAAGCATGGATTCTTGTTCTGATTTTCCTACTACTTTGGCTGCTGTGTGTCCCAGGCTATAAACTCTTCGGTGTTGTTTTCCTTACTCATACAGTGATAGTGTTGTATCCAGATCATTCCTGTGGTCCCTCCCAACTTGACCTGAGTTTATTTCTTGTCCCAGCTCATTTTTTGCCTTCTATTCCTTAATTCAAAAGCTTACAACTTCTTGGAGCTTCCTTCACCAAACCAGGTCTTACTATGATATTCAGAGTGAATAAGGGAGAAAATTTAAAGAAATACATAGAATACATATGGTGCTGTGATTCTTCAAGGGGCCACAATTCTTTCTCAAGGAACCCTTGCTGGTCAGATATGGAAATTGTAGAGAAGGCACAGGTATGACCCAGGCCAGAGTTATCTTCCTATCACAGCTCCCTAGAATAAATACTTCACTCCCTCTTCTCCATGGCAATGGACCACATGCCCCTAGGCCACTGGGCATACATTTAGGCCCGTCTGTCCCCTTTAGCACAGTTCCTCTCCCAGAAAAGCAGTGTCCTCCCTACTTCCAGGAACCCGGGCCCTGAATGGCTAAGGCATCGGAAACTCCACCCTTTGAAAACCTTCTCCCTTCCCCACCGCAACCCCCATTCTCCAAATCTACCTCTTTCTTACCAACTGCCACTACCACCAGGTCAAAGTAGGATGCTAGAAAGTCTCTATGTTTCCTTCACTTTCTTCTAAGGGCATTTAATAATTAAGAGTTGCACCATATCCAGCTGGCTACAGGAGAGAGGGAAGCAGTCTTTTTTTTTTCCATTGCTGAGCACTCATCTATTTCTCTGTGACCCTCCTACCACTTCCCCCGATTCCACCCATCTGTATATAGCACTGTCTTCTTTCAGCTAAAAATTCAGCAAGTTTATCTACTTCTTGGGGGGTGGGAGGGTGGGGTGACCAAATCACATTATTTGAAGGAAGGGTACAAAGAAAGTATCTAAGTAGATGTTTTGATATATCTTATACACAAGATAAAGTTAACCCCGACATGCATGCTCTGGTGGCCAGGGAAATCACCCCCATGGCTATGGAAGCCAGCCTAAGACTTAGCTCTGGTTATCACCATCTCCCTGGTGTGTTTGTCACAGAGATACTCTGCCATGCCAGAGTCGGGGGCCACCATCTTGCACAAGATGGTTATGAAGTCACTCAGTTCTTTGATGGGTTGCACCTGCTCATTCAGGTAACGAGTCTTGATGAAGTCAAACAAATGGGGGGGTGTTGAATTTTCAGAGCCATTCCATCAACAGAATTTATACTCTTATGCTCTGAGCCCTTTAAGGCTGCTGGGAATCTCAGTAATTTGGGAGATCTGACAAAGCTGTGTGTCATAGAGCAATTATGGGTCTGGGCCCACAGGAAAAGACAGGCTGACAATGGATGGCAAGTAACTCGCAGACCTATTGCTGCTTCTGCTAATGGCTTTCTTTACTCACCTTGCCAGGAAACCCCAGGGCTCCCAAAAGCCTCAAATGTGCCCATGACACATTATCTGGAAAGGCCATGGAGATGCCAAATTGAATAAAAATTTACGGGTTTTTACAATAAGTGGAACTGAAATATTGTAAGGATGCCAGTCAGCCTCTCAGGGGAGCTCACTGGCATTCTGTGGTTGGACCTTGGTCCCACCATGAGGGCTGGTGACTGATGCTGTCACTTGACTACATGACATTGCCCTCCCTCTGAGACTCATCTGGCCCCTTCTGGTGGCACAAACTCGATTCCCAGTCCAGCCTTCCCACGCAGGCTGAATCTGTTGTACAAATCAACAGGCTGCAAGTGTCTTGGCAGTTTCCCCCTCCTCTCGGTTTCCTTCTTGGAAGAACAGGAGAGGTCCCTATCTGCTGCAAAACCAAGCATTTTTAATGGAAGTACAGCTAAAAGACGCATTAAGGGGAAACACAGTATTGGAACTTTATAACACTAACATTCTTTTTGTTCTCCTCTTCATAAAATTACTTCAAAGCCACATTATGTCATAGTGTGGATGAAAAGGGGCTGGGTTAAAAAAAGGGAATTTCATTACTAACATCACCATGGTTAACCCCAGTGCCAAGATTAACAAACCAGCCTAACCCTCTGGCAATTCACTGTCATTTAATATATACTTAGAGCCCACCCTGTGTGAAGAAATGGGGAGAACACACACGTGGCCCTTCCCAATCAGACTTTACAGCCCAAAAAGGCAAGGCTCACATCTGGCATATCCTTTCCATAAAAATATTAAAATGCCACACAGGCATGAACCAATCATTTTTAAATGGGCCTATAAACCTTAATGTTTGATAGGTGTAAGTTCTCTCTGTGTCTTTCTATTCCACACTGAAACATTTTATGGTGATTTGGAAAGAAATACCAGTATTCTTCTTTCCCTTTCTCTGACTTCAGTGTTCTGCAACTCCCCCAAAGCCTGTTACACAACAGGCACTCTGCAAGGCTCAGGAGCTCAGAGCTGAGAAATGTATGGAACATGCTCTCAGAATGCTGAGACTGGAAGGGAGAGAGGGTGATAAGAGCAAGTGGGGCCAGATAAGGATATAATGGGGGTGTTCATGACCCAGATCATGAAAGAAGCAGCTCAGGAGTTTGGGTATAGTAGATAAAGAGGGTACTATTTATGGAGGGTGGGAGGGGAGAGGGAAGGTTTGGGCAGTGAACTTTGTGAGCCAAGGAGGAAAATGGTCAAGTTTGTCCTTCAGAAAGATAAGCCTGATGGCTGGGTGGGGAACAGATCAGAAGGGAGACGGGGGATTAAAGCTGCTGAAATGGCCAAGGCAGAGGGAAGGCTGAACTCAAAGGCAGCAGGTATCCAAGTGTAAGTGCTACCCAGGCAGAGCTTTCATCTTCATATGCTTGCTTTCTTCAAACTGGTCGTCCTGAGAACATGCCTGCAGTGGCTGGACTGGTTCTCCTTCCACAATTCATCCTTTTCCCACATAATGAAAGAAAGGCACCTCTCACCACCAAGAATCTTACTATAGTGTAATGTGCCGGAGTAAAAAGACTTGGGGTGGGGACAGAGAGGTTGAAAACAAGGGGACAATTCAAAATATAAACATCCATCTTATTAACAGACATATTTTCCCCCAAACTTTACTTTTTACATAAATGTCTTTTTATATAAATTTATATTCATTAATTACCAAAATTAAAAATATATTTCTGCTGTTTTGGTCCATTTTGAACTACTATAAATGATGGAAATAAGTGTAACCAGCATTTTTAAATTGCATATAGACTTATGATCAAAAGGAATTTTTTTAATGTCTTAATTTTGAATTTATATATACTTTGTAAACGAGAAGTATATTGGGGTTATCAATAATAGACTTTCAAGTATAAAAATATATTACATTAGGATAAAATTCTTGGAGGGGTAAAATGGAAATGGAAATTTAAAAAGAAAAAGGAATGGTGTGGGCTTCCCTGGTGGCGCAGTGGTTGAGAGTCCGCCTAGCCGATGCAGGGGACACGGGCTCGTGCCCCGGTCTGGGAGGATCCCACATGCCGCAGAACGGCTGGGCCCATGAGCCATGGGAGCTGGGCCTGCGCGTCCGGAGCCTCTGCTCCTCAACGGGAGAGGCCACAGCAGTGAGAGGCCCTCGTACTGCAAAAAAAAAAAAAAAACAGAAAGAAATGCTGTAAAAATCTACAATTATTAAAGAAGATGTAGTTCATATATATGTATATATAAATTTTTCTTTTTTTTGCGGTACGAGGGCCTCTCACTGCTGTGGCCTCTCCCGTTGAGGAGCACAGGCTCCGGACGCGCAGGCCCAGCTCCCATGGCTCATGGGCCCAGCCACTCCGTGGCACGTGGGATCCTCCCGGACCGGGGAAAGAACCGGCGTCCCCGCATCGGCAGGCGGACTCTCAACCACTGCGCCACCACGGAAGCCCCCAAACTAAGGTACAAACTTTTTTTCTTTTTTTTTTTTTTTGCGGTACGCGGCCCTCTCACTGTTGCGGCCTCTCCCGTTGCGGTGTACAAGTTCCGGATGCACAGACTCAGCGGCCATGGCTCACGGTCTCAGCCGCTCCGCGGCATGTGGGATCTTCCTGGACCGGGGCACGAGCCCGTGTCCCCTGCATCGGCAGGTTGACTCTCAACCACTGAGCCACCAGGGAAGCCCTAAATTTTTAAAATTTGCATGCAGTAAAAGTCCCTCTTTGGAGTTACTGTTGTAAGGATTTTTGGCAAATGTATTCACCATCACAATCAAGATGCAGAACAGGGACTTCCCTGGCAGTCCAGTGGTTGGGACTTCACCTTCCAATGCAGGGGGTGCAGGTTCAATCCCTGGTCGGGAAACTGGGATCCCACATGCCTTGTGGCCAAGGGACCAGGACATAGAACAGAAGCAATGTTGTGACAAATTCAATAAAGACTTCGGGACTGGTCCATGTAAACAAAAATTTAAAAAAAAAAGATTCAGAACAGCTGCCTCACCCCGCAAAATTCTCACACGCTGCCCCTTTGGAGTCTATCCTTCCCTCCGTTTCAATCATCGGTAACCACTGTATCAATATTTGATACAGTATTGTAGTGTCATCTTTTCCAAAATTTCTTATAAATGGAATCATGCAACCTTTGGGGGTCTGACTTCAACCATTTTACTGTGCTTACCAATAGTTCATTCCTTTTCGTTGCTCAGTAGTATTCCATTGTGTGGCTAGGCCACAGTTTATCCATCACCAGTTGAAGGATATTTGAGTTTTTCTCCAGTTTCTGGCCATTAGAATAAAGGTTCTATAAACATTTGCATACAGGTCTTTGTGTGAGCATAGGTTTTCATCTCATATGGGTAAATACTTAGAAGTGGGTTATTGAGTCATGCAGCAAGTACGTGTTTAACTTTAAAGAAACTGCCAAACTGTTGGCTGTACCATTTTCCATTCCCACCAACAATGCATAAAAGTTCCACTTGCTTCACATCCTCACCAGCACTTGGTATTATTTTCTGTGTTTTAGTTTCAGCCGTTCTAATAGGTATTTAGTGGTATCACATTATAGTTTTAATTTGCATTTTCTTAAAGACATAGAGCATCTTTTCATGTGCTTATTTGCCATCCCTATATCTTTTTTAATGGTGTCCAAATAGTTTTGTCACAGTTTTATTGGGTTGGTTTATTATTATTATTATTATTAGATTTTGAGGGATACAAGTCCTTTGCCAGACATATGATTTGCAAATATTTTTTCCCAGTCAGTGGCTTGTCTTTTTATCCTCTTTGGAGTGCCTTTCACAGAGCAAAATGTTTTAATTTGGTAAGGTCTACTTTATCAATTTTTTTCTTTTATGGATTATGCTTTTGGTGTTACATCTGAAATCACTTTAGTAACCCAGGTTTACAATGTTAGAATGTTCCTATGTTTTCTCCTAGAAGTTTTGTGGTTTTAGGTTTTAAATTTAGGTCTATGATAATTTCGAGTTAATTCTTGTGTAAAATATGAGGGGGTATGGGTTGAGCTTCAGATTTTTTACCATGGACATTCAACTGTACCAACATCATTTGTTGAAACGTATTATTTAACATGAATGATGGTGGGTATCGATCATTAGTATTTAGACTTTACTGGATACCTTTAAAGAGTAATAATGAGGAATGAAATGTTTTTCTTTTCATGTGTCAGTATTCGTAATATGCTGGGTTAGATTCTTTGCAAATATTTGAAATTATAGAAAACATTTTATTTTTAAGTTATTTTTTATTGAAGTATAGTTGAATTACAGTGTTGTGTTAATTACTGCTCTACAGTAAAGTGATTCAGTTATTTATATATATATAAATGTATATATTATATATATACAAATATATATTTATATATAAATATATATATATATATACACACATTCTTTTTCACGTTCTTTTCCATTATGGTTTTATCACAGGATATTGAATATAGTTCCCTCTGCTGTACAGTAGGACCTTGTTGTTTACCCATTCTATATATACCAATTTGCATCTGCTAATCCCAAACTCCCACTCCTACCCTCTACCACCTTCCTCCCCCTTGGCAACCACCAGTCTATTCTCTATATCCTGATTTTGTTTCTGTTTCATAGATAGGTTCACTTGTGTTATATTTTAGATTCCACATATAAGCGATATCATAAGGTATTTGTCTTTGTCTTTCTGACTTACTTCACTTAGTATGATAATGTCTAGTTGCATCCATGTTGCTGTAAATGTCATTATTTTGTTCTTTTCTATGGACGAGTAGTATTCCATTGTATATATGTACCACATCTTCTTTATCCATTCATCTGTTGTTGGACATTTAGGTTGTTTCCATGACTTGGCTATTGTGAACAGTGCTGCTATGAATATAGGAGGGCATGTATCTTTTTTTGTTGTTGTTTTGTTTTGTTTTGCTGTACACAGGCCTCTCACTGTTATGGCCTCTCCCGTTGCAGAGCACAGGCTCCGGACGCACAGGCTCAGCGGCCATGGCTCATGGGCCCAGCCGCTCTGCGGCATGTGGGATGTTCCCGGACCGGGGCACGAACCCATGTCCCCTGCTTCGGCAGGCGGACTCTCAACCACTGCGCCACCAGGGAAGCCTGGCATGTATCTTTTTGAATTATAGTTTTGTCTGGGTATATGCCCAGGAGTGGGATTGCTGGATCATATGGTAATTCTATTTTCAGTTTTCTGAGGAACCTGCATACTCTTTTCTACAGTGGCTACACCAACTTACATTCCCACCAACAGTGTAGGAGGGTTCCCTTTTCTCCACATCCGTTCCAGCATTTGTTATTTGTAGACTTTTTTTTTAATTTAACATTTTCTAAATAACTTTTTAAAAATTTATTTATTTATTTTTGACTGTGTTGGGTCTTCATTTCTGTGCGAGGGCTTTCTCTAGTTGCGGCAAGCAGGGGCCACTCTTCATCGCGGTGCGCGGGCCTCTCACTATCGCAGCCTCTCTTGTTGTGGAAACATAGGCTCCAGACGCGCAGGCTCAGTAGTTGTGGCTCACAGACCTAGTTGCTCCGTGGCCTGTGGGGTCTTCCCAGACCAGGGCTCGAACCCGTGTCCCCTGCATTGGCAGGCAGATTCTCAACCACTGAGCCACCAGAGAAGCCCATATTTGTAGATGTTTTAATGATGGCCATTCTGACTGGTGTGAGGAGATACCTCATTGTAGTTTTGATTTGCATTTCTCTAATAATTAGTGATGTTGAGCATCTCTTCATGTGCCTATTGGCCTGTATCTCTTCTTTGGAGAAATGTCGCTTTAGGTCTTCTGCCCATTTTTTGATTGGGTTTTTTGTTTTTTTGTTGTTGAGTTGTACGAACTGTTTGTATATTTTGGAAATTAAGCCCTTGTCAGTCGCATCATTTGCAAATATTTTCTCCCATTCCGTAGGTTGTCTTTTCGTTTTGTTTATGGTCTCCTTTGCTGTGCAGAAGCTTGTAAGTTTGATTAGGTCCCATTTGTTTATTTTCATTGCCTTGGGAGACTGACCTAAGAAAACATTGGTACAATTTATGGCAGAGAATGTTTTGCCTGTGTTCTCTTCTAGGAGTTTTATGGTGTCGTGTCTTATGTATAACAAACATTTTAGAGGGAAGCTTGATAATATATGAGGGCTACATAGTTTTCCAAAATTATTTTGGGGAATATTCAGGCAAAAAAAGAAAAGTTCTGAAGACCTCTCAAGTATCGGCAGAAGAAATAGAGAAAAAGGGTTTTACTGAAGAGTATTTCAACTCTGAAGGCTAATAATTTGACACTAGCAGAGAGGAAAGTTAGAGAGAAAGAAGTAAAAAAAAGAAAAAATGACAACCTGGTTCTAACTTGAGGGGGATGTTGTGTGGTTGATGGTATTGCCACCAACCAAGCTCAGAAATACAGGAGGTAGAGCAGACAGGGGTGGCAGAGAGGATAAGAGCTCAATGTGGATTATGCCTTTGGATAAAAGCATGGAAAGAAGCAGTTATTATTTTATGGGGTTAGAGTCTGTTTTGTTTTGGTTTGGATTGGGTGGAGATTTGTCTTTCTATTCACTCTTTTCATTTTATGTGTGTGTGTATGTGTGTGTGTGTGTGTGCACGCACGTGTGCACAGGTGCACTAAAAGGTTACTTTATGTTGGACTGTTTCTTCATATACAAATTGATGTTTGACTCAGGCTAGTAGTAGAGAAGTTTGTGTGGTGTGATGGAAAAGCAAAGACGGGAAACATGCAGGTATGAAGTATGAATCCCACCTTTGCTACCACTAGCTGAGTGGCCTTGGGCAAGGTACCTTACTTCTCTGAGCCTCACTTTCTTTGTGTGTAATATGGTAGTAATAACACCTACTTGAAACAGGATATTAGACGGATATTTTTCTCATGGAACTGCAACCAAGGACAAAGGGCAACAAGTACCCCCCACACGCACATTCTAATAAGAGAGGCTAGAAGATCCAGATAAGTTTGCTTATTTGTTTATGCCAAGTGAGTTATTAAGTCTAGGAGAGGGAGTCTAGGATACTAAAGTATAATTTTCAAAACAAACAAAGTACAATATTACACACATATAAATAGAAGATTACCCATACAAACTCACTGCTAAAACCCTGGCACTGAGAGGGAAGAGCTGGGGAGTGTACCTAAGGCCATGGCAGGCAGAGAGGAAAATAGCCCACCTGACTGACTGTCCCATTGATACCTACAGTCCTCCTATCATTGCCCTTGATGGCCCCCAGCCCCTCCACACAGCCCTGTGGGCATCTCCAAGGACCTCTGGCCTCCATCTGTCAGTTCTATGCAGGTTACTTTGTGCCTGCCTTACCTGCCAGCCATGGCCCCCAGGGGTTGCAGGCTGTCTTTCTGCTCTCTTCCATCACCCAGTCAGAGAGCCACTGAAACTTCTGGGTGCTGTCTCACAGTACTTTGAGGGATGACACTGGGCCTGCTGGAGGCTCCGTGAACTTCCCCTGGTCTACTGGCCTCAAAGAGCACACACTGGACATGGAGTTTCTTCCCAAGGCCGAACTCTGGGAATCAACTCACAGGGTCACTTTGCTCTGGGGCCACCAAACCTACTGGGGATATTGGTGTCTCCTCTCCAGGTCTGGCCCAGGAAATACAAGGATAGGCTTGGGTTCAGAGTCCTCCCTCTCCTCAACAACCATCACATGCACAGTTAGTTCAAACTCTTGTTTCCTTTCTCTCATCAACAACTCCTTCCCCCAGCCTAGGGCACCTCTGTCTAGTGGGGGTGGGAGATGAGGTGGTACTAGTTCTGGCTGATTTTCTCAAGCTCCTATAATACCCGAACCCAAGGCTTTTGAAATTAAGAGCTGAGACCTTGCTGTCTTTGTTCTCCAGCTCATTCCAGACACTCCTCCCCAGTCTGGGGGACAATGCCAGGCTCTGGTCTCAGGCCAACTGGCAAAAGCATTGTGGTGGAAAGAGGTGGAGAACCCCAGTTAATACTTCACCTCCTCTTACCACATTCATTTTATATGACGTACACCTTAGGTGTGATCTGCGATATTCCAGTTTTCATTAAGACCTGGCTGGCCCAGAGTCTGATTGCTTCTGGCCCCGAGTCATCTTCGAGCCGTGGGTCTGCGGTGAAGCTCATCTGAGCACATTAAGGCTAGCTAGGGAGGCCATGGGCACAGACCACAAACCCCTGGCCTGAGACAAGCTGCTTGGCTCCCACTGGGAGTCTCAGAAACCCAAGCCTACTGCACAGCAGGGGAGCAGGAAGGGAGAGTGAGGGCGAGGGGAGGCTGGTCTCCGGTGCTCTGTCCACATCAGGGCAGAAACCCTGCCAGGATCAACAGCCTGGCTCCTGGCAAAGCCTCTGCCAGGCTCCCTCAACACTGTGGTCACCAAAGGCCTGTGTTTTTTCTGAGATGTGGATTTTGAAAATGACCTCCTGAGGTCTGGCAAACAACTGAGTTCTTAGAGGAAAGAGGACAGGGAGGTGACGCCTCGCTCCAAGGGGGTTATGAAAGCAGAGCAGGCTGTTACTGCGTGGGAATGGTGCTACAACAGCATCAGTGAACGCTCAGCGTTCACCTCCATAAGACAAAACTGCAGCCCAGGACGTGGAATCAAGTCACGGAATTGTACACCCCCAAAAGAGACCACTGGAGATGAGTTCTCAAATGCTGTTTCCGCAGTTCAGGGGTCGATACTGTTCCTCAAACCACTTCACCTGGCTCATCTCTGAACTCCTCTACTTGAGCATGCAAAGTCATTACCTTACCCTGCCTCCTGCCTCTGCTGAGAGATGTTCTCTTGACTCTTCTTCCTGCCATTTTTCCTCCTCTTGGTCTTCTGTCTCCTCTTGCGATCTCCTTTCCTACAGAGAAAGCTGACCTTCACATATACTTTTGACCAATTATGGAGTATCTTACACTCGGTGCATTGAGATCCATGCAAGAGAGCCCCAGCCAGGCCCTGTGCTTCGTGTGCCCTGCCCTGACCGTCCTCTGCTGTGCTCCTCTCCATGCGGCGGAAAGTCTTCAGGGTCAAGGGAGCATGATGACCCAGAGCCCTCAAGCCACCCACAACTCAAACATGGTCCCCAAATTTCCCACCCCATTGGCCCCTGCCAGCTTCTAGAACCCACATCTGCTTCTTCTCCAATGTTCATAAGGCCCTAGGGGTGGAGGGCAAGGGGAAGGTGTTTGTGAGAAGAACAGACAGAATATGGACACGTGGAATGAGGTGTGCACACCTATGCACATAAGGTCTCTTCAGCAGCCCAGGACTTGGCTCTCCCTGTGTGTTCTAGGGCAGGACCTTGAGGGCAATGAGAATCCAGACTCCTTCCATGACATTAGGAAGGTATACTTGTCAACTTTGGATGGTAGAACATATTTTATTCAACAGCTTTTAGCTTGAATTATAACGTTAAAATGAGATAATGCGGTATAGGGCTTCCATTTGTACTCTTCCCCCCAACCTTGTAAACATGAGGGGTGGGCCGGTACTCTTGTATCAGGTGTGGGGTTTGTATCCATCCAGGTTTGTCTCCTTTCCTATAAAGACTCATAAACTGTCTTGAAGTAAATTGAAGAATATGTGGAGTGGTTTGGTTGGCCTTGACTGCACGTTAAAAGGCACGAGCAAACCCCAACTAGGGAATTAGATTGGCACATTTTTTCTGCCTCTCCAATCTTTCCAAAGTCAAGATATTCCAAAGGCCACTTTTAAAGGGCTTTTTAAAATACTTTGTTCATTGTGCTTATCTGAATTGTAACTAACTCCACAAGTACATACTCAAGGAATTTTGTACTATCATGTTGACATTTCAGAAGGATTTGATTAGTTCTAACTTCACAAAGGAGGTACATGTATTCTGTACTGTGGAGACTCTGAATGAGCTTCCCTGTACTGGTTGTGAGCTTATCCATTGTTACCCTTAACCCCACAGTGGAAGGTTATTGCTTAGTGTCACTGTGGGAAAAGTGTTTCCTTGACGTGAATTTACACTTAAGAGTAGAATGATTAAGAAACATTTTTACTGATTTATGAGATGGGCGGTTTGTGAAAACTTATTTTTGCACCACATAGCTCTTTTGAATTGGCAACAATATCATTAAAAATAAGCAGGCAGCCTTTTTAGTCCATAATGCTATATATGTGTGTACTCGCTCACACCTACACCCACACACAAACTTGATCTGATTGTTTTGGGTAGGATACACGAAGTTCTAACAATTAAGAAAAAAGTATTTCCTCTAACCCCACAAGCTTCTTTATTCCCCATTCTTGAGATTTACATATTTATATATCTCATATACAAATTTTGAAGGTTCATTCTGAAAACAGCAAACTTGTCTTTATCTTGATTGGCTTTAGAAAAAGTGAGATAAATTCTTTTCATAGTCCAGGGACATTAGTAAAAAGTCAGACAAGATTATAATTGAATTCTGACCAATCCAGTGACTAACTGCAAAACCTCGGGAAACATCCTGAAACTTTCTGAAAGCCTCCTCTGTAAAATGGGAGTAATGATACCTACCTTATAGATTTGTCTGAGAATACATAATGGCAGATGTAAAATACTTGACATGCTGCCTGGCTCATAGCAAAAACTCAATAAATGGTGGATCTATTTGTAATTACCATTTCTTTTTTTATTTGTTCCTGAAATTTGCTATCAGAGAAGTGTATCAACTCTACAATTGGTCTACCATTTCTTCCAAACTTTTTTCAAAACTGATAATTTGATAGATTTTCATCATCTCCTGACTTCTTCCTTTGATGAGCATTTTGGAGGTCAGAGCAAATGGCCTGGGGTTAGGGTAAATTCCTTCCCTACACCTACTACTCTGGCCACAGCTTGGGATATAAAAGCACAACCTCAAAACAACAGAAAGATATAAAAAGCTAATAAAAGTTGAGGGAAACTCTCTAGCTTCTAGTGGGTACAATGTGTGCATTTCTAACACAACTGAAACGACACTTTAAACCTAGATTTTAAATGTGTTTGCCTCAGTTCACCAGCTTCTAACAAGCAGCTATTTCCCCCCAAAATAAGGGCAACTTCGCCATCTACTGTTTCCATTTCATAATCACTGAAAAGAAACTGCTTGGTCTTAACAATGTAAAGCTCGGAAAAGTCTTTTTCCTTCTATAACTAATAATGCAGTCTCTATTTCAGCTTCCAGAATAAACTCCGTTTTACAGAGTTTCACTGTTTGAAAATCTCTTGTTGGGGCCTGAAGGTGGCTCGATGTTGAGAATGGGTCTTGGATAAATTTAGTTAAATTTCTTTTCCCAAATTTTGTACCATGTGTATCTGTCCTCAAGCCTTCACCCTCGATTTAGTTATACTTAAAATTGACTAATGGGTGGCAAATTGTGTGTGGTTTGGTACCTCTGCCTTGAAAATTGTACAGGCAGGGAGTACTGGGAGTTGGGAGAAACCTGAGAAATATTGAGAAGCCAATCGGTGGTTACTGCTCAGAAAGTAGTTATACTTGCTTGACAGATCCACATAAGACCTGGGAAGAGTGGAGTCAGCGATCTAGATCAGCTCTGTGGTGCCCTAGCAACAGATCCTCAACTTGCCCCGCCCCACAGACAGTCGACAGCCATGTCGTCTCCTGGATGTAACTTTTTCCTCTGCCTCTACCATGATTTATTACTGCATACCAACAAATGGCTAATACAGAGCTTTTTGTTAACTGTAAAGTGGTTTTGGAAACAGCTTGTATGAAAGGCACTTTGCAAAATCAAGTCCTAAGTACTTCATGAAGCTGGAGAAAAGGTACCCTTTCCACATTTATGTACATGTCTGGCGTTTTGTTTTTCCATCACCTCACTTGGCCCCGGGAAACACCTTTCATCTTCAAATGGCTCTCTTCCACACGTCGGTGTTAATTCAGTCTCTGGTGAATTGTTTCTGCCCCTGGGTGTGATCCTCAGACACCAAGACTGTAAGATTCCTGTGTAATAATCTGGAAGGTAACAGTTCATTTTCCACAAACAATAAAATAATGTAACGTGTCTTTACCTCCTACCGGGATAAACTGCACACCCCTCACAGAGAACAAGGACGCCCTGCTCCTCACAGAGAACAAGGACCCCTGTTCACATCCTGGACAGGAAGCAAAATGATTTAGAACAAGTGGAGTTTTTCACGTTTTTGGAAGTGTGTTCGTCTCTACCACTGGACTGGATTCTAGCCCTTAGATTCCAGCTCTTTTTGGGGTCATTTCCCTCCTGAAATTGGGATCAAAGTGGACAAAGCCCATGACCTGGCCAGGGTATACACCCCGGAAGAGGAGGCTTTGGTTTACTTTGGTGGAGACAAGGGGCTTTCCAAAACTAAAGTTATTGGGAAAAGCAGGAGAGGGAAGGGTTGGAAACCCACCCGCACACACACCCTGGCCCCGCCCCTGCTGTTCATAATCACTCACAGACTCTGAGCTGTTTAGGAACAGATTAGGTAACCTCAGTTTCTATAATCCCTCAAGACACGAAGCCACAGAAACCTCACCTCAGCTCCTCTGATTCTGGTTCAACTGTAATTATATATACTAATTAGTTTTGGGTTTTTTCCTTACCTTTTGACTCCCTTCACCCATTTCTCCCACCCCTCACCCCACCCTACACTAATAAATGATCTATTCTCTGTACCTATGAGCCTGTTTTTTTGTTTTGGTTTGGTATTATTTTTTTAGACTCTACATATTGCTATCCCGGGACAGTTATAAATTAGGCTCATAGAGTTTTTTAGATCACATTGTAATTTGTGTTGCAAATCCTGGTTATAGGTTGTTTTATGCTTGTTTGTTTTCCTTTACTCTACTGAAGCGATTGTCATTATACCCCCCAGAGAAGGGGTCCCCAGCCCCCGGGCTGCTGCCCAGTACCAGTCCATGGCCTGTTAGGAACCGGACTGTACAGCAGGAGGTGAGCATCCAGCAAGCAAGCAAAGCTTCATCTGCCGTTCTTCATCGCTCGTGTTACCCCCTGAACCCACACCCACCACCCACCGGTCCGTGGAAAAATTGTCTTCCACAAAACTGGTCCCTGGTGCCAAAAAGGTTGGGGACCACTGCCCTAAAGTCAGGAGTTTGGACACATCAATTTCCAGATGAAATTTACTTGATAGTGTGATGCTCTCTGAGGTTCTCAGCATTTTCTGAGAAGATCTTCTGCTAGACTCCCACCCTGAGTGGGCCATGAACTTTGTCTGCTGTCTGATGTGCCTCTTGAGGTCCTAGAACTGAAACTCATGTTGAGCAGATATGGAAAATGCCTTCTGGGCACTGTGGTTTCAACTTTTTTGGTTCCCACCTTCACTTAGATATTGGCCCAATAATTCCTTACTATTCAGTATTCTGCTGCTTTTAAAAAATACTTTTTAATATTTTATCGTGGAATTTTGCTTTTTTTTTTGCTGGGAAGGCAGGTCCAAATACCTAGCCCACCTTATTAGTTGAAATAGGGACCATTTTAGTTTGAATCAATAGTTGTCATAGTAAACATGAATTTTATAGTGTAACTTTCTTTACCTAGAAGATAGATATAAACGTTTCACTTGTTTTTACTAGCAGGAAAATAAATTATTAATGCAGTGTATTCAAGGCCACTCCCTTTCCTCCACTGGTTAAGAATTCCTTCTTTGCCAATTCAGTTCCAGGACCTTTAATTTGCAGAATTGAGACAATGAATGCGGAGGAAGAATGAAAAGGCTTTGGAACATGCTTGAGTGGTTTATATTGGAAAGGGCTTAGAGTTACTGGCAATAGAAAAAAAAAATTAGGAATGTGAGAAAGAAGGGATGAAAAGATAGTCTGTGGGACTGGTCTTGGAGTCAAGTTAAACATGTGGAGGAAGGGGGAATAGAGGCTTCCCAGGCAGCTAACCATCTTCTGAGGCAGTAAGAATAAGATATACAGAAAGATAACCTTAAGAGCTTTTACTGTGCTTTAAGAATGAAGGAGCTCTTGGGACTTTCCTGGTGGTCCAGTGGTTACCTTCCAGTGCAGGGGACTCAGGCTCAATCCCTGGTCAGGGAACTAAGATTCCACATGCGACAGTGCAACTAAGCCCACGTGCCGCAACTACAGACCCCACATGTTCTGTAGCCTGTGCACCACAACTATGGAGCCCTCATGCCACAACCAGAGAGAAGCCTGCATGCCGCAACTAAGACCCGATGTAGCCAAATGTAAATAAAGATATTAGAAAACTGTTTAAAAAAAAAAAGAATGAAGGAGCTCTTAATAACGTTTTGAGAGCTCTCAGAAGAGAATTAGATTGATTCTCTAATAATTTGTTAGATTTCAGAGTGATATTTCTTTGAATGACTCTCTCCATGGCATTTATGTTTACAGAACTGCCTAGCTTTATTCTGATTACATCATGTGCCTTACAAATGTTCATTTTTAACAACCAAATAATGTGGTATAAAATTTAAATGGCATGACTTATCTAATAATTCCAAAATTTATTGAACATTTAGAATGTTTCTTTTTTTTTTTTTTGCGGTACGCGGGCCTCTCACTGTTGTGGCCACTCCCGTTGCGGAGCACAGGCTCCGGACGCGCAGGCTCAGTGGCCATGGCTCACAGGCCCAGCTGCTCCGCGGCATGTGGGATCTTCCCGGATCGGGGCACGAACCCGTGTCCCCTGCATCGGCAGGCGGACTCTCAACCGCTGCGCCACCAGGGACTAATTGTTGTTAAAATATTGGAATGAATATTTTTTTTATTTAAAAATACTTCTAGCATGAATGTTCTTTTGTCAAATCTTAACATTTTTTTGACATATTGTTTTAGATCTTTTGTTTTTAAGAAAAAGAAAATTTAATTATATGGTAGAAGGCCCATTCCTGATAAAATACTCCCAGTTCCTTTCAAGAGGTAATCAGTAATGTGAATTTGGTATTATTCCTGGGTTGAATTTATACTTTTAAAAATAGATGTGTGTGGGCTTCCCTGGTGGAGCAGTGGTTGAGAGTCCGCCTGCCGATGCAGGGGACCCGGCTTCGTGTCCCGGTCCGGGAGGATCCCACATGCCGCGGAGCGGCTGGGCCCGTGAGCCATGGCCACTGAGCCTGCGCGTCCGGAGCCTGTGCTCCGCAACGGGAGAGGCCACGGCAGTGAGAGGCCCGCGTACCGCAAAAAAAAAAAAGATGTGTGTGTCAAAAAACAATATGCAATATTAGTTAGCATTTAAAATTTTTCATAAATTCATCCTATTGTATGTGAAACTTTTTTTGTTAATATCACATTTTTGAAATTTAATGTTGACACATGTAACTCTAATCCATTTATTTTAACTTATATTTATTATATTTTACCTATCATTTCAAGATGTTTATAATAGGAAGATTTTCAGGTAACCAAGTCTATAACACTACCAGCACTAGAAGTTCTCAACATCTTCAAATACAGTTTTTAATTTCTTTCCCATTATGCTTTCAGGAAAAAAAAACCCAGGAGCAAAGACTACAAGATAAACATTTTTATGTTCAGGGCCACCATTTCCATTGTAGAGTTGTGCTCACTAAAATCCTATTGGTAGACATTGATTAATATTGTCATATTGCTTCCCAGGGTAGCTGTAAAAATAAATCTGATTCACATTAGCTTATTTGATTATCATGTTCAGATATTTCCTATTTAGTAGTTGTAAATGGCACCTCAAATTTGCTTTAATTTGTATTTCTTTGAATTTGCACTGGAGAGACCATTTTTCCTGGATAAATATTTACATTTCCTTTCTTGTTATAAACGGGCATTTAAAAATTTTTGAGAGATCTTTATATTGGCTTAGACTTTTGTGATCTTTCAAGAAAATGGCCACTGCTACTTGAACTGAACATATTTCAATGGCCAAATAGACACTTAATCCACACTCAAGGCCTCAGCTAGAGCAGGCAAAAAACAACTTCTTCTGGATCTTCAAAAGTAGAAACAGAGAGGTGGACACTCCAGTAGAAAAAACTACCACAAAACCACCCTGCATTGTCACTACCGTTGAGGTAAACAGAGCCACAATTTCAGTAAAATGGATTGCAGATTCAATTCATTTTAACAAAATCCATTGAGAATCCATTTTGGGCAGGAACTGTCTGTCCTAAGGCAAGGGGGAAGTAGGAGCTTACACTCTTTGGTGTATGGCAGGAGAAAGAGGAGGATGACCTAAGGAAAATAAAGACAGATGCTTTTTTCTGGTTCCTTTCCCAGTCCCATAAGATAGAAGCGTGATAGAAAGGGAAAGGGAGGAGACCAACTAGGGGCTGGCTACCTCCCCTAGCACCAGTGAAGAAGGGAGTTCCCCAGTGGTGGTAACTGGTATCTGAGCTGTTCTGACCCACACCCAGCAGTAGCTCTGTCCTCCACAGAACTCTCAGATGACAGCAAGCTGGGAAAGCACTCCAGTTTGGGGGCCTTCCTGGAAGCTTTTCACCCATTTCGTTGAGTGTCATTGTGACATGGGATAGTGATGGTAAGGAGTATATATTGTATTTGCCATCCTGTGGACTGAGCGTGGGCTATTTTTCCTACTTCCCCTTTCTGCTTTGAACGCTGGACCTCTTCACTTAGTAGATTGTCCCTCTGAATGCCAGCTTGGCCTTCAACTTGGGTTTAACATTTTTATCTCTGCCTTCTCTGCCATCATCCTAAATGGTTCATAGATGAACATGTATCTACACATATTTCTAAATAATACAAAAAGCTTTCTTGTTTGTAATCTTCATATGCAATAATCTGTACTCATAAACAGGATTTTTAGTTCTCAAATAGAGATGGAGTCATTAGAAAATATTTTTAGTTGTAATAGGGGAGGACTCTAATGAATGAGGAATTTCCTAACCCCTTCCTACTACAAATTATTATAAAACAGATTACAGCCCTCCACCTCCATCACTACCACTCCTTTGGGTGAGCCACAAGTAGACTGCATGCCAGTTGTGAACCATGCCCTTAACAGGAGATTTGATGACCAAAACAATACTGTTGGCACTGCCTACTCACTTTCCATCACTATCCAACATGCACAGATGAATGCACAGATGAATAAGGATGAAAAGAAAATTCATTTATCTTTTAAGTGGAGCTATTTGATTTTGACTCAGTTTAGAGTAAGATGGAGAATTTTGAAATAATTCTTCCTTTTAAGTTGACACTATTAATGTATATGTTTGTCGGCACCCTACTGACGTGTGAAAACGTGGTTGAAACAGTTTTTAAGTAAAAAAATAATGACCTACAGTGGAGAGCAATTACAAAGAAATTTTTCAACACTCAAGCCAAGTAATGGACCTTCCTCACTGGCCCTAACTTGGTGTTTAGATACATGCCAAGTACAGCACACACTCTACTTAATTTCCTTTGCTTCAACTTTCATTATAATTATGTTTCTTTTACAAATGCAATGCCAAATTGGCCTCCTTAGATGTTGGCCTTGCAGTTTAAAGAGTTTGTATAGTTCCTAAGATAGTAAATTATCTGCCACAAATATTCCAAACCATTTGGGGGGGGTGAGATTTTATTTTCCATACTTTTTAGAATTATGACTTGAAAAAAAAGTTTCTGTGGTTGACAAGTAATCATTTTTCCTTAGGGTGGGCACTAGAATTTAATCATCTCCTGGTTCCAGATATGCCCCTTTACTAAGCTGAAATCTGGATTAGTCATTTAGCCTTTCAAGCCTCAGTTTCCTTACCTTTGAAATGCAGATGAAAGTATCCACTTTGCACACCTCCCAAGGTGAGCAGGGATCAAATAAGGTCATGTAAAAGCTTAAATATATTTCTAAATCCCAACCTTTGGGGAAGCCAGTTATGGTGAAGTCTAGAGAAAAATACTGGTTAGCGTTCTTTCAGTTCCAAGTACTAAAAGTACAATTTAAGCAGGATTAAGGTTAACAAAAATATATTGGTTCAATATGCAAAAATGAACTGAATTTCAAATACCGGTATACCTTGTCTTATCATGCTTCACCTTATTGCACTTTGCAGATACTGCACTTTTTACAAATTGAAGGTTTGTGGCAACACTGAGTTAAACAAGTCTATTGGTGCTATTTTTCCAACAGCATTTGCTCACTTTGTGTCTCTGTGTCATATTTCAGTAACTTGCAATATTTCAAACTCAGTATTATTATATCTGATAAGGGACTTGTATCTAAGATATATAAACACTCTTACAACTCAATAATAAAAAGGCAAATACTTCAATTTAAAAATGGGCAAAGGATCCAAGTAGACATTTCTCCTAGAAAGATATATAGTGGCCAATAAACACAAGGAAAGATGCTTGACATCATTATTCACCAGAGAAATGCAAATCAAAACCACAATGAGATATTACTTCACATACCCACTCGTATGGCTAGAATTTAAAAGTCAGATTATAATAAGTGTTGACAAAGAAATGAGAACACTCACTGCTGATAGAATGTAAAACAGTGTGGCCGCTTTGGAAAACAGTTTGGCAGTTCCTCAACAGTGTTATCATATAACCCAGCTGTTCCACTCCTAGGTATATATACTCAAAATAAATGAAAACATAAGTCTACCCCAAAACTTGCACATGAATGTTTATAGAAGCATAATTTATAATAAGCAAAAGCTGATAACGCAAATATCCATCAATTGATGAGTGGGTTAACAAAATGTGGTATATGTGTACAACAGAATATTATTTCACCATGGAAAGAAATTATACATGCCATAACATGAATTAACCTTGGAAACATTATGCTAAGTGAGAAGACACAAAATACCATATATTATATGATTCCATTTATATGAAATAATCATAATGGGCAATTCTACAGAGACAGAAAGGATTCATGGTTTCTTAGGACTGGGGAGAAGGGGTGTGATAACTAAAGGGGATGGGGTTCCTTTTTGAAGTGATGAAAATATTCTAAAATTGACTCTGGTGATGGTTGCACATATCTCTCAGTGTACTAAAATCCACTGAATTACATGCTTTAAACGGGTGAATTGTATGGAATCTGAATTATGCCTCAATACAGCTGTTTAAACAAAGATAGTGGCTCACATACTGAACAGTCTAGGGTCCAGACCCAGCCTCTCTCCTGTTCACAGCTCTTCCTCCCTCTGTTGGCCTTCTCACTTGGCAGCAGAGATGATGACCAGTGGCTCCCCGATGGTCTTTTACCACTATGTTGCCCAGTTCAGGCTGCCATAACAAAACACCATAGGCTGAGTGGCTTAAACAACAGAGATTTATTTCTCATGGTTCTGGAGGTTGGGAAGTCAAAGAGAAACGCTTCAGCAGGATTCAGTTCAGGTAAGGACTCTCTCCCTGGCTTACAGATGGTCACTTCCTCTCTGTGTCCTCCCATGGCCTTTCCTCAGTATGTGCATGTGTTGGGGGCTGGGGGGAATAACACATTTTGTTGTCTCTTCTTCTCACAAGGACCCTAATCCTATAGGATTTGATGTCCAGCTTTATGACCTCGTTTTTAAACTTAGTTACTTCCCTAAAGGCCCAATCTCCAAATACACTGGAAGTTAGGGCTCCATCATATGAATTTTGCGGGAGGCACAGGCATTCAGTCCATAAAAACCCCTTTTGCAAGACCAGGTGAAAGACACACTTTTCACCCAAAGGTGCTAGTGAAACCTACAGCTGCCTGCTATTGGCTCAGTTTGGATCATAAGCTTGTTTTTGTAACAATCACTTTGAGTAGCCAGGCCAGAGTCAGGTGTCTACCCCAAAAGCCAGGATGGGGTTAGCCCCTCTAAAACAAGACAGGAAAAGAAGGAAATTATAAGCACTCATCAAAGAAAAGAGGCAAACTGAGGCCAAATAAATGCTAATGCCTACCCTACAGTGCAAGGCTACAAGTCAGAGAGTCTGCATGCCAGGCTTGGGTGGGGCAGAGGCCGTCTGTGTGACCAAGGGCAAGTCTTAAACCTCTCTATGGCCTTAGCATCCCCTGACGAGAGCGTTGAAGATAAGGGGAGACAAGACGTGAAAGTCCTTAAGAATCAGAAAATCAGAACTCCCAGAACTGGAGGGTTAGGAGGAAACTTAGTGATGCTCTCACTTGACAAATGTTTAAAAATCTACTCTATAAAAGCAGATGTAAGACAGCCTGATATGAGAATCAAAATGGTTTTCACATCACTAGACTTAACGAAATCCATTTGCTAGTTGTAATAATTTTAAGCATGTCACTTCATCTCCCTTGGCCTCACTTTATTTTATGAATTAACTCATAATAATAATAATAATAATGGATGTATTAATTAACTAGTTGGGGAGAATCCCTTCACAATGTTTATCATCACTGTGTACATTTGAGATATCTTGCAATTTTAGTTGTCAATTATACATCAGTAAAACTGAAATAAAAAAACTCAAAAAAACTATTCTTGAGATGAAATCTGCAAACGCAACACACTTTACAAATGCAGAGGCAGAAGTGACACACTCACATATAACTCAGATGAGCCATACAGATATAAGGATATTGGAGTTGGAACATAAGGAAATTTCTCTGGAATGTGACATCTCTAAGGAGAAGAAATTGAGCAGGAAATGCTGCCTTCTTGTAAGTGGTCTCATTAGTGCAAAGCTCTGGACTTAGGTCACAGTTTGGACCCTCGCTACATCATTTTGAGACCTTGTGCCTCTGAGAATCTTCTTCCTTGTCTATAAAATGGGGATGGCAGTGTTCACTTTGGCAGCACATATACTGAGATTGGACGGATACAGAGAAGATTAGCATGGCCCCTGTGCAAGGATGTCAGGAAAACGCCATATTTTTTAAATGTATAAACAACAAGGATATATTGTACAGCACAGGGAATTATAGCCATTATCTTGTAATAACTTTTAATGGTGTATAACCTGTAAAAATACCAAATCACAATGCTGTACACCTGAAACTAAAATTGTAAATCAACTATACTTCAATTTAAAAAATGGGGATAATTCCTACTTAAGATATTCTAAGATTAAATAATGACGTAAAATGCCTGGCACCTAGTGGGTATTCAGTTAATCGAGGTCTCAACCTCCCCTTTCCCTCATCCGCGTGACAACAGCAGCCTTGGGGTTTCCTGCGGTAATTCTACCCCAAATGCTTTCCCAGGCAGGAGTTCAGTTACTCGAAACTGGATGTTACTGAATGTTACTGAGAAAACCTGGAAACTTTTTCTACTCTGAGAGAGACAAAAATGTGCTAAAAAGAAAACAAGAGTATCTCCTCTGCTCCGGAGGGCAAGACCCTGAACTTCTTCCATCCTCAAAAGAGAATGGAAGTATAAACATTCAAGTCACAGACTTCACAGTCCACAGAAGCCACACGGGGGAGCCCCTGTCAGGATAAACACGGATTCCGCGGCCCCAAGCGCTCCTCTGCGGGCTAGGCGCGCGCTGCTCAGTGAGGCGCAGTCTCCACGCGAGGGCGAAGAGAGCTCTGGCTTGTGGGGCGGGGCCTCCACGTGAGGGTAAGGCGCACGCTGCCCCGTGGGGCGGGGTCTCCACGTGAGGGCGGGGCGCGCGCTGCTCAGTGAGGTGCGGTCTCCACGTGAGGACAGGCGAGCGCTGCCTTGTGGGGCGAGGCCTCCACGTCAGGGTAAGGCGCACGCTGCCCCGTGGGGCGGGGTCTCCCCGGGAGCGCTTGGCGCGCGCTGCTCAGTGAGGTGGGTTCTCCACGTGAGGGCGAGGCGCGCGCTGCTCAGTGAGGTGCGGTCTCCACGTGAGGGCGAGGCGAGCGCTGCTCAGTGAGGTTTGGTTTCCACGTGAGGGCGAGGCGCGCGCTGCCTTGTGGGGCGGGGTTTCCACGTGAGGGCGAGGCCCACGCTGCCTCGTGGGGCCGGGTCTCCACGTGCGGGCGAGATCTGTCTTGCCTCTCCTCTAAACCGCAGAGAGCCGACGAGGTTCCCCCTAGCCAGTCTTCACTCCGCTCTGACTGGCATTTGATAAAACTGAAGTCAGAATAAGGAAGAAAGATGTTTTTAAAACTATAAAAGGTATTAAAGTTGAATTATTTTCAAGACCCTCCCCCTCCAATTAAATAAATGGTGAAATTTGAGAACTGTCAAAAAGAAGACCGAAGGGTACGATCTAAGTCATAATTACACTTGTACTAAGTGTAAGAAGAGGGCGCAGACAAGGAGAGAAGGGAACGAGGAGAGGAGGGCGGGCGGGCGGAATTAGCAAGGTTTCTTCAGTTGGTCTGCACCAGAGTTGGGCGTGACCCGGGTTAAGCAGGAAAATCCCCCGCTCCATTTAGGACCTCTAAATGGAGGAGTATGTCAACCTTCAGTCTTCTCAGAAAAAGGACCTCTCAAAAGACTGGAGGTTTAACAACAAATGAGGATTTGCTTCAATTTGTGTATTTTTTGACACAAAGTTTTCTCAAAACAGCGGGCACCTGTGGGTCCGAATTGTTCAGTAATCCTCAAAGAACGAAAGCCACTAAGAAAAGCGTTTAAAGGGCAGTTGAGGTAACAGCCGGTGCCTGGACTTGGCCAAGCGGGTGAGTAATTTCTTAAGTACTTTGACACCTAACTGAACACTGGCTCCTTTTCCTCTTCGACTTGAGCATTTTACCCCCAGCCCTATCGCCCTCTGTCAAGGGTGGGCTGGAGCCCCAGGGCTGCTCCTGACACGCTTTCCCCCAACTTGCTTCTCGCGCCGAGTTTGGGGGTCAAATCGCCTGGAATCGACCTTTTAAAAATGCCTTAAAGGAGGGCGCCCTCGCCCAGCTGCCCAGCCCCCCGTGTCCTTGGGTGTCATCTCGCGTTCTTCTCCTCCACTCCCTCCCCTTACACGATTCTACTCCTTTATATTTACTGAGGACCTATTATGTCCCAGTCACTGTGCTAAGTATTAGGGATACAGCCACCAATAACCACTTATTAAATGACCCCTTCTGCAAATAATGATAGCCTAGTGATTAGCACGAAGGAAACAAAATAAATTCTTGAATTGAAATAGTAGTTGTTGCAGGTTAGGTCTCAAGAATTCAAGCATACATCTTATGCATATCATTACTGTGTAGTTGTTACCACTAGAGCACTAAATCAAATCACCCATTTCAGAAAGCTCCAGTCCTAATAAGGCTCCTGTTCCTGTAATTTCATTCATCCATTCTCCTGTTATCATCAGCCTTCCTCTCTATATAATTAATTTTTTCACTAATTAATTAATTCCAAAATCCTATATTGAAAACTCCTAGCTGTTCACAACTGAGATAAGCCACTGGAGATACGAAAATGAGTATGTCAGTTAAATTAATAGGGAAATCAAATATATAACAATGCCAGTGGCCCAAGAAAAAAGATGAGAGGGCTGCAGAAGGAGTTTGGCAACGGGTGTCAGAGAAGTTGACTTTTGAGATGTGTCATAAAGAAAGAGCAGGATTTTGCCAGTTGGGAAGAGTCATGAGTAATATTTACGTAACATTTTCTCATTCATAAAGTATGTATAAGAGCATGGGTTTGGGAGGCAGTTGGTCCTCAGATACTTGGCAAGACAAGGCATTGATGGCAGATGCTTTTTCACAATGATAAAACAAATTCGTTCAGTTTTTAAATATTTCACCACTCCCACTTAGTTCCAAAAATGTACTGATACTACAGTATCGGTGAAGAAGTTGGAGTGGAGTGGAAAAGAGAAAGGATGTGAAAATCCAGGGGTATCCCTAATAATTTGAGTATGTGCCATATACTCCTAATAGTATTACTACTTCACCTATCAGTCAAGGTTAAATGGAAAACAAAATAAACTACATGGTCCATAGGGTTCATACGATAAAAAAACCAGTTCTTTTGTTCATCATTCATTTCATTTATTCAGACATTCAGCAACATTAAGTGCCCACTATGTTGTAAGCCCTGCTTAAAGTCACTGCTCCTAGGGTGCTCCCAGGATGGTGTAAAACACAGAACAAAGCAAGTAACTCCAGTGTCGGTGGTGAGGCTATGGCAGGGGCAAGTGCGTGAGCACAGAGGGGCACAGCACAGAGGAGGGACCCCTAATGCAGCCTGGTGGCACCAGAGAAAACTTCCCAGAGCAGTTGATTCTGAGCTTCCTCTTGAAGAGCAAGGTCAAGGACAGACGAGCCCGTGAAACTGAGATGTTCAGCTGCTTGGAAGCAAAAGCTCTGTGCAGATGGTTAATCTGGCTGGAGTAGAGAGTTAAAGACACAGGACAGTGGGAGCTGAAAATGAACCTAAAAAAGTTCATTTTCAGAATGACGTAATTAATTTGAGAGGCAAAGAGACAAATGAGAAACCTGTTGTAATAATGTGAACTATATGATCATTTTGGCTAATCCACAAAGTCCGGGTCTGAGTTAGAGGACTAGAAGAGAATAAAGATTTGGACTTAGTTTTAAGTGGCCTTCGCTTGGGTGTGCTGAAGAATTTAGCAAAGAAACAGTGCAAAGGATACAAGTCAGTGGATGTAGCTCTGAGGTGGCCCTCTAGTTCCTCAGGAATGCTCCCACCACGTTCAGGGGATATGGAGGGAGAGAGCCTTCGGGAGAGAGGAGCCCAAAAGCGTGGCCCACATCAGTACCCAAGGAAGGGTCCATCTCCTCCAGGTGCGGGAATCATTCCTCTGCCCTGACTTTATAATCCCGAACTCTTTCTTACCATCACGTTAGGATTAGAGCAGGCCTGACGTGGTCAGTCTCGCAGTGTTGGAAATCGGAACTGATGTCATAGCTAATCTACTGGTTGGAGAGAGGTACAAATTTGAGTTGCTTAGGAGGAAAACATCAATAAGATTGGGTGATGGATTATGCTGAGGGGTGAGCAAGAAGATGGCGTCACTTACGGTGCCCTGAGTGGTTGAGTATTTTCTTATTTCTAATTCAGAAGAGATGGGGGAGAAAGAGCTCACATCAACTGAACACTGTCCAGATGTCACCTGTTTACATATTTTAACTTATTTAAATTTCACAACCCCTCTCTGAAGTGAATAGTATTATCCTCATAGTAGAGTCGAGGAGCAAGGCTTAGAGGGGCTGTGATCACAGTAAATAGCAGAGTCAGGACGGGAACCCGGGTCAGTCTCTCTGGAAAGCCACGTCTACATTTCTATTTCCTCTCACAAGAGGACCTTCCAGTATGTTTATACTCAACTTCCCTGAAAAAATATGGTCTCCTGCAGTGAGCAGAAAATAATATTCCTTTCACTGTACTATACTGGTGACTTTCTTCTTCATCATTTTTTTAAGTTCAAGAGATAGCTCTTGTTTATCAGCTATTCCAGTACAACAAGTTCATCCAACAGAACATGTCAGCTCTCTGTGCAACCTGAGCTCATGTGCAGCTTTCTGCCAAGGAGCTAATGTTGTGCCGTGGTTTTAGAAATAGAAGAGTATCTTTGATATTTTGGAATACTTAAGCCTGTTGGAGATAGGAGCATGACTTTTCCTTTATCTACATCCTGCTATTTGCAAGATAGTGATACCTTTTGGAAACTAACGATTTTTTTTCATAGATTTGTATCTTAGAGTGTACTTTTCTGGGATTAAGAGGAAAAAAACTCATATTCCATGTGATTTAGGAAGGGGAGAATTAAATGTAGAGCATTGCTTCTCTATTTTTGTTTCTTTAGCCGTGACACCTGAGAAAATTAATGGAAGTGATAAATCCAAAAGTGTCTCTTCTAAGGATCAGAAACAAATCCAATTGAGAAAGGAGAAAAAAAATGTAAAAAAGAAAATGAATATATCAAGTGTATAAAGTTTGAGATTATCAAATCATGCTCGAATTGCTAGAAATTTCAATACATAGGAATAAACATTTAATGAAAGATTATTAAAACTGACACAGCAAGAAATAGAAAACCTAAGTAAACAGTAACTGGAACGAAATCAGCATAATTTAAGTATTGCTTCTAAAGAAGGCTCTTGTCCCAATTGTGTTGGTAAATTATTTCAGTGTTCAATAGCTAATTGTCGTGTTGGGTTCCAGACCCTGAAACTTATCTTTAACTCATGTTCTAAACAGCTCCTTTATCTTCCTCCCGCATGCACACCTTTCCCCGGACTTGCTCGGCTTCCTGTTTCAATTTCACCATCCACCTGTGGCCCAAGCCAGAAACCTCGATGTCATCTTCACCTCATCCCCTAGTCTCTCCTCCTAACCACACTACATTCTATTGCCTTTAAAAACTCTTTCCCAGTGTGTTTTCTGAATCTAAACTCTTTCAATTCTTCCTGCTACTCACTTGGTTCAATACCCTCCACTCCCCTGACATCTCTCTCTACAACTATTTTAATGACCTTCCATCTGATACCCATGCCACCAGTGCCCACTGGCTCCCTCTACTGTAGGCTGGCGGTAATGTATGTCTTCTCCAGAGAAGTTAATCCTGCACTACACTTTTAAAATCTTTTTGGGGCTTACCATTGCATGGGCATGGTTCAAGGGTAACAGGGTGAGCTGCTGAGAATTTAGTGCAACATAGTAGGAAAAATCAACCAAACTGCTTTCAATTTCTTTAGAAAAAGTACAGTACTGTGCCTATTTTGGTGAGGGAAGACTCTGCTATTACCATTCTAAATGCATTTCTAAATGGCTATTGCATTTCTAGATACTGTAGGAAAAGCAGAATCTTCTGTGATCTGGAGCCTACTAACTGAGCTTTTCTGAATTTTCCCATGAGGACCATTGTCAGGGAAAGGGGAAGGGAAAGGCTGGTTCTTGTTCTGGGGTTGGGGGAGGCTGACCCCCCAGTGTGGGCAGGGACTGGGGTGGGAGGGAGTTCTGGAGAGATGCTTCCCTAAGGAGAAAGGACAAGATGGGTGTGCAAATGGAGTTGCTGCAGACTAGGGAATCAGGAATCCACTGCCAAATAACCCTGTGAACAGAAACTTTGAGTCAGGGATGGCTGGGTTGGAAGACAGGGAAGGGAGTGGATTTGAAGCATTTGGCTGCAGAGCTTGGAAACCTAGTAAAGCTGTCAGTGGCTTGGGTTTGGCCTGCGAGCTGTTCACCTTTGAATCACCCTCTGGAACCTGGGCAAGCCAGCACTTGGAGAAGGAACCAGCCACTGGTGTAGACCAAAGAGCTGAGGCCCTTCCCTAATTTCCTGGGCTACATAAACCCCAGACTCCAGGGCAAACCCAAAGAAGAGGGCATGGCTTCTGAAAACTAATGAGGTTATTGTAGCCATCAACATACCACCTTTTTACTACAGTTGTTGTTGAACCACTGGGATTGAGTTGTTTTTTTCAGAAGCCATAGAGCACACCGTGCAGTGACAGCCTTACCTGAAGAATCAAGTCAAGCCAAGAGAGGCAAAGGAGAGAGAAGGAAAGGTAGAGACAGAACCTTAGAGTCTCTGCTTTTACACAAACTTGAGTCCCTGAACTGAGCTGTCTTCCTGGACTTCTTTTTCTGTTAGTGTGCTTTAGGTTCTATTCCTACCACTGAAGAAGATCTAACATAAAAGGAAAACACTGAGGAATGTGGAAGGGAGGTCATTATCTGAATTCACAGCTGAGGACATGGAAATAAGTGTACCCTGTGGAAGAAACTCAATAGATAAGGCATGAGTAAAGGACAAAGGCCACCGTAAAGAGAGGGTTATACTGGGAAGCTGCATTTGTGAAGGGGAGGACTTTCACTCAAAACAGAGATTGTTTGGCAGGAGCAATTAGATTTTAACAAACTCTCCAGGTGATTCTGATGCACTAAAGTTTGAGAACCACTCTTCTAGTGAGTGTTTCAATACATAATACATCTGTGCTTCCCTATCTTCAATTTTCTGAAAAACACCAACTGTGAAATTTACGTCAAGAATGCTAAGCTCACAGGTGCATGGATAGTAAACAAAGGATTATCTTTACTGATGGAACAGCCATAGAGAAAGACTACCTGAAAGAGTTAGGTCATACCTCTGAGATTAGTACCACGTAGCTAAGAGGAGATGCTGATTAAAATCAACAGATTTTAAAATTCAGGAAAAAAAACAAAAAAAAAGAAACAACAAAAAAACTAACTTCCATTCTTCACAATTCACTGTTTCCCAGAAGGAAGAATGAATGCAAGACTTTTAGCCATAAAAGCAGTCTTTCACAATCCATGAACTTCTCTTGGAGTGTAACTTTCCATCCTACTACCCCCACCCCAATTCCCAAATAGTTCTTGTCATCTTTTAAATGTCTTGACTAGTTAACACTTCTAGGAACCTCAAAGGAGTTTTCATGGCTTAAGCAAAAATGTTGTGTGCTTGAAATAAAAATAACCTGTGTTATATTGTTCATACAGATAAACTCTTAAAGCTCACTCCTTTTCAAACTGTGATGACCTCCTTTTAAAAATGGGTTACTTGGGACTTAATTTTAAAAGAGCAAATGCAATCATATCTTACAGTAGTAGTTGTTATATGTCTTCTGTGTACTATATGTAAATCAAAAACACACTGCCTCCTTACTTTTAAAAGTTTTTGCTCTGTTATTAGAGATATGAGCTGGATATGAAATTATCCTGTAAACTACTTCCCTTTTTCAGACTAAGTTAACACTTCCAGAATAAAATCTCCACAATTCTCTACCCCCAAAGCTTAATTAGCAGTATTCTAATGAAATTTCGACAAGTACGGAGTCTGGGAGGTCTGTTTTTGCATTCAGTATCCATGGATCACTGATCCTATTCTGTGGATTAAACAAGTAAATTTCATTTGTAGCTGTGGGCAGAGTATCTTGCTAATTGGCATTCATATCCCAGAAAAGTGGAACAAAGGATATGTGTTAACAAGACACCATCATTTTTGGGAATGAGTTCCTGATCTGTGAGGACAGCAGCCACAAGTAAGGCTGCAGGAGGAGACATATTCAGAAGTCTTCACATTTTCCTCTAAAACAGTAGTTTCAAACTCTTAAACCTTGTGTAACACAAAATTCAGTTGTAGCTTCAAGGGGAAAAAATGGGCTGAAGTTCTTAATGCTACCATTTAATAGCCTACCTGAAACTCCTGTGCCACACGTAAAACAGGTCTATAACCATTGCCTCCAGACTCTATAAGAAGACTGAGTTCTTCAGGTATTTTAATAGTCTACAAAAAAATCTATTTCTGAGTAACCCCCCAATACCTTTTATGTATCTACTGTCTGAACTAGCTAAAAAGTACTTTCTGATGAGTGCATCCTAGGACTTCTGCTGTCTTTACTCAGATAGTTAAACTACCATCTATTTCCTCTGATCCTACAGACATCCTGTTGATACATAAACAAAGACAGAAGTGTATCAAAGCATTTATCTTTTATTCCCAGTGAAAGAACAAAAAAACCCTGCTGGCTCAAATATGTAATTACATTCCTGTTTTGAAAAACCACTGGATGCTCTGATGGTAAATGCCACATTCATAGCTGCCTTTGAATTCTCATAAACACCCCATACACATAAAGAAGTGAGCAAACTGGCCCGAACAGCAGCTTATTGGAGAATAAGCAAAAAGCAAAGATCATACAATGGACACTTACATTTGTTTCAGATCTATTAGGTAGCCTGTGGCCAATCTATACTTGTAACTGTAACTTGCATTACCTGAGCACACACTTGCTGGGCAGATAAGTATGAGTAGTTTGGAGATGACCAATCTATTCCAGCCATTAAGTTATGGATCAGGCAGCAGTGAATGTATAATGGCGACATCCCTGAAGATGAAAGATCTGTGCTCTAGGCCAACATCCTTTGTTGACGTGACCTTGGGAATTTGCTACAATGCTCCAAGCTAAATAGTAGAAGAGAGAGAAATAGCTATCCTGAACATGTAACACACCTACTGTAATGTTCAAATGATAAAGTGAAAATGCTTTGTAAAACTGTAAATTAGCTTTGCCAAAAATCTTAGAAAGAAAAGGATCAGATTATATTCAGGGGCTATGAATCCATTTTAATCTTCTAGTTTCCTCATTCATAACCATGTGATTTAACCAAAAGACAAAGCAGAATTAGAAAAGTTAAATCATTTACAAAATATCAAAATGAGCTGCATCTGATATGGCTCAGTCTCACTGTCAATATAACTAGTGATTATTCCAAAGGCTTAAGGATAGTGAAAAATTTTAAACAACTTTTCCAAGGCGTGAATATTAAAGTAAAAGCCATTTAAAAAACTCTGACATCCATGAAGTAAATTGTATAAATGTGGTTAAATCACAAAGTTGACATAGATTTATAAAACATAAAATATAAGAGTAGACATTAAATTGTTTTAATGAATCCACTTCCTTTATTGCAGTAACCTCTGTACAAAGCAGCAACTGCAATACTCAACAGTAAAACATTAGAAAAGCATTTCTGTGACAGTTATAGTACAGTATTATCAAAATATTACATTTTCAAACTTAGTAGATAAACATCCACCAGAGCTCAAATCTTTAAATTATTTTTCCATAGTCTTTAAAAATATGTAATGTCAGAAAGCATAAAAAAAGAATGTAAAAGGAAACCTAAAATACAAATGAAATAATGTAACAAATAAATATTTGATTTAATTAACTGTTAATAATCACCTTAACACCACCATTCTCTAAATCCACTGAATCTTTACCTATAGAAATAATGACGTGTCATATGCCATTACATAATTATTTATTTCCAAGTTATCACCAATGATTAGAACTTAAAAAATTTTGGCATTAAAATAATGAAATTCAGCATAAATAAAATAGAGTAGAATAGCTTCAACACTAGCTAGCATCTCTAAGAATTAATTGCTGAAATTTATTAGAGCACTACAACAACCTTGAAAATTTTGACCTGGTATCTAGTGTTAAGTGAAAGTAATGCATTATTTTTTAAAGTGAAAAGCTTCTTAACATTATTTCACAGACAATATTACCCTCCCCCATTATGCATATTTAGATATATTTTATGTACTTTATACACATATGTATGATGCACGACATTTGGTTCCTGCAGTATAGATCACAATGATGTTTTCCTGAATGGGAAAAACTTAAAAAAAAAAAAAAAGTATGTGTACCTGTGCACATTTCAAGATAGCAGCACTCAGTTATGCCCTATTAACCATTTTAAAAGCTCAAACATATTGTTTACTGAATAATATGACATTTCTACTGTCTTTCTCTCCAAACACTACAAAACCTCCAATAAATGGTACAATGCTATGAGTTATAACATTGGAGAAAACTGTTAGAAAAACAATTACCTCATTCTCTTAACATTCTGAATTTAAAATTATTATCAGATCTCCTTTATGGTGTTAACTTAGTTCATACTCATGCAGCAAAAATATTGCACTACTGAACAACAGTAGTAATTTTATAGATTTCTATCAAGATTCATGAAAACCCACATAAACTCTGCACCAGTGAAACTTATACCAATGAACACACTGAACAGTACTTTAGATGAAATGTTCTCCATTTTCTAACTGAATGATAACTGTGAAGTTATATGCCCTTCAAATGATCACCTTTCTTCTCCATGAAACCTGTCTTTCAATCTGTGAACTCATGTTTACTGAAACAAAAAAATTTAATCTGATGAATCTTGATCACTTTAAAATGCAAAAAACCAGCAACATGTCATTATAAATACACATATGCATCTGTGTATGCATATACATATACACACACACATACAGATATGTAGACATATTATCCCTTGAAATGTTTCTAGGAAATCCTTCCTTGAATAAAAAATGAAAAACTTCACATTAATAATTGCATATAAAGCTTTTAGTAACAGTACATAATGCACTGTCAAAACGGTACTAGTAGACTATGACGTCAAAACAGACATTTCAAAAGCACAAACTGGCAGTTTTTCTTAACACAAAAGTTTTAAAGTATTAAGAATGGATTAAATTTAAATGTTCAGAATAATCTGTTCAAACCTGAGTATATTAATTAAGACTATGAGCTTGACAATTGAATGAATTGAGCCTAAAAACATTTCGCTAAGAAACCAGTGGTCCATTTAACCATTCAATGAAACACTAAATATTTTAATTATTTATAAAAAGGATGATATAGTGATATTCCATGTGTTTATTGAAATATTCTATTAAACAACAATGCTTTGTCTAATTTTCCTCCAGAAAAGTCTTCTAGCATTTCGTAAAAGTTCCTCAGATTTGAGGAAAACCCTAAATTAGGACAGATCTTTCTTTTAATAAATACAAACGATCTTAAAGATTTTTGTCTAAAGAATGACAATATGTGATTTTTCAGCATGGTATATAGAAGTACTGGATAAATCTTCAACCTTCCCTAAGGTTTCAAGAAATAGTAATCAAATAAGATATAAATAACAGCCAATTACAGGTTTAAAAAAAAGAAGTCTATTTGGCCTTTTTTCCCCTAGATCTACATTGATACATATTCATGAAAACCTAAACTTGGGGTCACTTTTTGGTTCCCATTTTTTTTCTTGCATTTTCATTAACTCGCCCTAATTCTCACCTTTAATATCTGACAGACACCTTTACAAAAGTAATAGAAAACATACAGTACTCAACACTAATTGGTCAGTGGAAAAAGAAAAGCAGTGTCCATTTTATTTTAAGGTGAAAGAGACTAGAAATAAAAATAGCTGAAGGCAAAGTTTGACATTCTACAAATTTATAAAAGAGGATATAGTGATGAAATTTGGTTAATTTCAGAAGGCACCTCAAGGCTAAAGGCTTTTTGTACTCCTTTCATCAATCAAAAAACAACATACTTTTATTGCTATTCAAGTAGCAAAGGAAAAATTTACTCTCACAAGCTTCAGTCCAACAACAAGGAATCATCATTCACTAAGATAGAGATAAGGAATTGACTAAAACTGAAGTCTCCATACACATAGCAATGGAGCAACTTCTCTGTGTGCTTTCAAATTAATGAAACAGTGAAAATAGGTCAGTTTGCCATTGTGATGTTAATGTGTCATTGAAGATTTCAGTGATAGCAGTTACTTCACTAGGCACTGAAGTACCGTCTGGAGGGCTGTCCACTGTGCAGACAGAACATTTAAGAATAGAAGGTAAGGACACTCTGATGATTCCCACGGACTAGGAGAATTGGTGGTAGGTCCTTGGATAGAGCTTCTAACCATGCCATGTAGAGAGCACTAGACACAGCACCTTTTCGTGCAACTGGGAGACTCCTGGTATCAAAAAAAGAAAGGAAATTAGACAATGCATTTAAGTTGTGAAGAATAAAATGTAGTAAGAATTACAAACTAAGTCACAGTAATAGTAACTAAAAACTACTATAGTTACAGAATATTTTTGAGTGAAGGGAAATTCTGCATATTGTGTAGTAACTACTCACATATAATTATTCCCATTTTTTTCAAGTTTGAACAAAATATTTCTCAAAAATAAGAATAGCAAATAAATATTTCTATAAACCCTAACACATTCGGTATCTAATATTAAACCTCAAATTTCCCCTTAGAATTCTTTTAGATAGAAATTCTTCTATCTGAATTTTGATAGTGGTATCTATACATGGACAAATGAAATTCAAACATAATTCTACATATTAATGTTCAATTTCCTTTATCTCTCTCTGGACTCTCATTTCCGTTTGCAGATAGTGATAGTATGTCCAGTTGCTCCACAGAGTGTCTCTCTCCAGATTCCTATGTTTTAGTGACTTCCATTACAGATACTTAATTACCATCAGCAAAATCTGAAATTTTCTGGTGTATTAAATATTTGTTGTTAATCAAACTAACAATCCTTTGGTATTACTTTATTTCATCATTTGGCATGTTTCAGAGATCTGAGCCTTCTCTACCTATATAAGGGCCCAGGCTCCAGGACTGAGAAAATTTGGGTTCAAGAAAGATCTAGCTAACCTCGTTTTGTGGAGGAAAAGCCAGAGTAAGCATAAGCATCGATATTCAATGTGAAGACAATGCGTTTAGATGTAAATTTTGTGTGTGGGAACTTGGTGGGAATTGAGATAGGAACTACTTTTTAAATTTAATCCTCCACGTAACTTGATGGAGTTATTTCTATGAAGCAGCTGCCTGGGATCGACGTTTTAACTTGCAGCCCTCATACCCCACAAATGTTGATGGCTATGCAGTGGTGTTTCCAAAGCTAAGGGATTTTTTAAAAGTGGGAAAAGGATAAAGGAAAAATCGCAGAATAAACTATTATGATAAAGAAGTACTTAGATTCATGCAAGCTTAAGGTTAATATTTTTGTTTTTCTTTCCTCCTATCTTAAATGATTTCTTCATATGCTTAAAGCAAAGTGTATTTAATAAGTATTTTTCCTCATAACCACAAAGTCATTATGGATGTTATATAGATATATACTTGGTAATAGAAATGAATCCTAATTGAATTATCATAAAATGAATACCCAAGGAAATCTTTGTATAGGTATTACTTACATGACAATGATATTAGCTGTGTTTGAATGTTCCTTTAATAATTCATTTAACCTGAGCTGCCGGTATGTCTGAAATAAAACAGAACAAAGTCATTACTAGACCTTTTGAAAACTGGAATTTACCCTGGTTCATAAAGCTATTAAGTAGACAAAAAGAAACCAAAATCAATTTTGGTATAATAAAAATATCTTTTCTAGAATTTAAAAAAAAATTAATGCTTTGCACTATCCAAATATAATTACAACTTAAAGTAGATTTAGTTTACACCACTGGTTCCTCTCATAACCAACTGCAGTTCTTTTTTTTTTTTTAACATCTTTATTGGAGTATAATTGCTTTAAAATGGTGTGTTTCTGCTTTATAACAAAGTGAATCAGTTATACATATTCATATGTTCCCATATGTCTTCCCTCTTGCATCTCCCTCCCTCCCACCCTCCCTATCCCACCCCTCTAGGTGGTCACAAAGCACCGAGCTGATCTCCCTGTGCTATGCGGCTGCTTCCCACTAGCCATCTATTTTACGTTTGGTAGTGTACATATGTCCATGCCACTCTCTCACTTTGTCACAGCTTACCCTTCCCCCTCCCCATATCCTCAAGTCCATTTTCTAGTAGGTCTGTGTCTTTATTCCCATCTTGCCCCTAGGCTCTTCATGAACTTTTTTTTTTTTCTCAAATTCCATATATATGTGTTAGCATACGGTATTTGTTTTTCTCTTTCTGACTTACTTCACTCTGTATGACAGACTCTAGGTCCATCCACCTCACTACAACTAACTCAATTTTGTTTCTTTTTAGGGCTGAGTAATATTCCATCATATATATGTGCCACATCTTCTTTATCCATTCATCTGTTGATGGACACTTAGGTTGCTTCCATGTCCTGGCTATTGTAAATAGAGCTGCAATGAACATTTTGGTACATGACTTTGAATTACGGTTTTCTCAGGGTATATGCCCAGTAGTGGGATTGCTGGGTCATATGGTAGTTCTATGTTCAGTTTATTAAGGAACCTCCATACTGTTCTCCATAGTGGCTGTATCAATTTACATTCCCACTAACAGTGCAGGAGGGTTCCCTTTTCTCCACACCCTCTCCAGCATTTATTGTTTGTAGATTTTTTGATGATGGCCATTCTGACCGGTGTGAGATGATATCCCATTGTAGTTTTGATTTGCATTTCTCTAATGATTAATGATGTTGAGCATCCTTTCGTGTGTTTGTTGGCAATCTGTATATCTTCTTTGGAGAAATGTCTATTTAGGTCTTCTGCCCATTTTTGGATTGGGTTTGTTTTTTTGATATTGAGCTGCATGAGCTGCTTGTAAATTTTGGAGATTAATCCTTTGTCAGTTGCTTCATCTGCAAATATTTTCTCCCATTCTGAGGGTGGTCTTTTCATCTTGTTTATGGTTTCCTTTGCTGTGCAAAAGCTTTTAAGTTTCATTAGGTCCCATTTGTTTTTTTATTTTTATTTTTATTTCCATTTCTCTAGGAGGTGGGTTCAAAAGGATCTTGCTGTGATTTATGTCATAGAGTGTTCTGCCTGTGTTTTCCTCTAAGAGTTTGATAGTGTCTGGCCTTACATTTAGGTCTTTAATCCATGTTGAGTTTATTTTTGTGTATGGTGTTAGGGAGTGTTCGCATTTCATACTTTTACATGTACCTGTCCAGTTTTCCCAGCACCACTTATTGAAGAGGCTGTCTTTTCTCCACTATATATTCTTGCCTCCTTTATCAATGATAAGGTGACCATATGTGCATGGGTTTATCTCTGGGCTTTCTATCCTGTTCCACTGATCTATATTTCTGTTTTTGTGCCAGTACCATACTGCCTTGATTACTGTAGCTTTGTAGTATAGTCTGAAGTCAGGGAGCCTGATTCCTCCAGCTCCGTTTTTCTTTCTCAAGATTGCTTTGGCTATTCGGGGTCTTTTGTGTTTCCATACAAATTGTGAAATTTTTTGTTCTAGTTCTGTGAAAAAGGCCAGTGGTAGTTTGATAGGGATTGCATTGAATCTGTAGATTGCTTTGGGTAGTAGAGTCATTTTCACAATGTTGATTCTTCCAATCCAAGAACATGGTATATCTCTCCATCTGTTTGTATCCTCTTTAATTTCTTTCATCAGTGTCATAATTTTCTGCATACAGGTCTTTCGTCTCCTTAGGTAGGTTTATTCCTAGATATTTTATTGTTTTTGTTGCAATGGTAAATGGGAGTGTTTCCTTAATTTCACTTTCAGATTTTTCATCATTAGTGTATAGGAATGCTAGAGATTTCTGTGAATTTTGTATCCTGTTACTTTACCAAATTCATTGATTAGCTCTAGTAGTTTTCTGGTAGCATCTGTAGGATTCTCTATGTATAGTATCATGTCATCTGCAGTGACAGCTTTACTTCTTCTTTTCCAATTTGGATTCCTTTTATTTCTTTTTCTTCTCTGATTGCTGTGGCTAAAACTTGGAAAACTATGTTGAATAATAGTGGTGAGAGTGGGCAACCTTGTCTTGTTCCTGATCTTAGAGGAAATGGTTTCAGTTTTTCACTATTGAGGACGATGTTGGCTGTGGGTTTGTCATATATGGCCTTTATTATGTTGAGGAAAGTTCCTTCTATGCCTACTTTCTGGAGGGTTTTTATCATAAATGGGTGTTGAATTTTGTCGAAAACTTTTTCTGCATCTATTGAGATGATCATATGGTTTTTCTCCTATGGTTTTTCTCCTTCAATTTGTTAATATGGTGTATCACACTGATTGATTTGCAAACACTGAAGAATCCTTGCATTCCTGGGAGAAACCCCACTTGATTATGGTGTATGATCCTTTTAATGTCCCACTGTAGTTCTTGATACATATGTCTTAAGTTATTTTTTTTAAAAAATCACATGGAAGATTAATGAAAAGGAAGCAGGAGAGAAAGAATACCTTGGTCTTATAAAGTTCAAGCTCGTTATCTGTTATTCGCCATGGTTCATCTTCTTTCATTTTGTCTGCAATATCTTGTTCTTTATCATCTTCATGAAGTCTGTATGGCTCAATCATTTCATCAAAAGCTACAATACTTAGAAAAACAGAATACAGATAATTAACCTTATGCTGAATTACTTAACAGTAAGATCTTAAACACTAAATTATAACTTGAAAAATTAGTGTAATTATAACTATAGAAGTTAGTGTTTTCCAACCATCGTGCTCCCTTCCATACTCTGACTATAACAATCGCTCTGGCAATTTATTTTGAAAATAGCAATCACTAGTTTCTCTAACTGATTAGAAATTTAGAATCATATTCATAATAAAAGAACTGCAATTTTAACTGCTAGTGCAGGTTTCCTTGTATCTGCCCCTGCTCCTATACCCCAGCCCGCCAACCTAAATAAATTTCATCACATAAGCCAAAATGATCCTGTTAAACAATAAGTCTAATTGTGTTACTCCTTTACTCAAAACACTCAATTGCTTTCCCAGTTCAAGTACCACTGAAGAAAAGTAGTGTAAGAAAAGGTACTAGAACATTTTGAAGGGAGGAAAGGGCAGATATTAAACATTTAAGATCCAGAATTAAGCTGTAGGTCCAAAGATACTAAAAAGGACAAAAGATAGTGGAAGAACATGAACAGCATTCTAAACCTCTATGAATGTGAAAAACATATTTTTCAGAACCAGTCTCATACAAATCTCCTAGTATATATTCTTCTATAAGAGAAAAAAATGTCTCCCTGACTACAACCTTACAAGGTATACCTTACTGTTGTCTACTTAAAATGAATTCTTTATACCAGCTTCATCATATATTCAACATATATCTGAAAGTAATTAAAATTATGTACAGTAATATAAATATATGTAATTATAACAACTTCCATATACCATTTCCAGGTAGAATAGTCCACAAGTCTACTTTTCTTTGACTCTTGAGAATTCTGAATGCAATTACTATAGGCAAATTCTTAGATTTATTTTTTTCCCTATTTCAGTAAAAAAACAAAATAGTGGAAAGTATTACACATGTGGAGTAAGGACTGAGTGGTCATAATGAACAATGGAAATTTAAAGAACCATGTGGAATTTCTGTGGCACTAATGATTTTCAAAAACTACTTGTAAATCAGTAATTGAATTCTTCTCTAAATATTAAAAACCCTTTAGACTTACTTCAGTATCTGCAATAGGCATGCCAACTATCTGCTAGATTAAAAATAAGTTGACTTCACATGTAACTAACAGCAGGCAAAGTCCCCAGGTAATTAGTTTAAGTTAAATGATCTGTTAGCATGTCTGAGTAGGTCATCCATAAAAGAATCAGAAATTTATACAAAGTAATTAATCCAATAACTTACTTTTCTTTCTTTGGTTTAGTATTAATATCTCCTAAGACCATGATATCAGAGAAGTCTATCCGGAACTTGCTAAGCAAAGTAGCCATCCTAGAACAAAGCATTGAGACACATGAAGGACGTATATAGAAGTATTCTTATTCTATTTAGGGCTGAATCGATAGGTACTAAACAGAGTCCATCTGAATTAACTTACAAAGTAGACATCTAAATGAGTTACTGTTCATTCACAAAGTAGACATCTAAATTCTGAGTAGAAACTTGTGTTGTATTCTTTTACTTTCTCTGAATCTCTCCTTAGTATCCAATAATGAATGGACAGAGCAAGACATTAATAATGAAATCTGAATGGCAACTAGTTTTTTTAAAGTTAATTTTAGTCAAATTATATTGGTAAGTATATGTATTTCAGTAAAAACTAGTAAACAGTTATTTTAAAATTATTTTTGGATTATTCTTCTATCCACAAATAATGCATATTTCAAGGTCCAACTCTGACTTTTCGGGCAAAACTGAAGCTATAACTGATGGCAGATTAAGTTCACAGCTTTTTTTTTTTTTTTTTAAACTGGGACAAACATGAAAAGGAGCTCCAATAAACCTCTAATTTTTCAGTAAATAAATACCTTTTTGGAGGCAGAGTTGGCAATTAAACTTTGGTGGTAACAACAAAAAAGTTGAAACACAGGAAAAGCAATTAACAAAACAGGATTTTATTTTTAATAAAATGAGTTTCCTAAATTAAGATAACAGAAAACAAACAAGCTATAGGTTTAACTTTTAAATTACTAGTATTTCTTGCATAATTCATGATTTGAAATATATAAACACTTAGCTCAACTCCAGTGTAAATCTACTAAGTGCCTAATATGTGTTAAACTCAAATCTAAGATAAGAAAATAATTCAAGCCTCAGAATGTAATGATTGGTATCAAGTATATCATGTTTCAGGAAGGGAATGTAACAACTAGAAAGAAACAGGGAAGGCGTTATGAGGAAGGTGACAATAAGTACTGGGGTTTTAAAGAATGGAGTTATTTTAACAGAGAAGGGAGGAGGCAAGTGAAGAACTATTTGTAGTAGACAGATGAGAGCAGGCAAAGAAGTGAAAGTCTGAAATCATATGTTTGTTTAGAGCAGATGCAGAAATGTAAACTGAAGTACAAGGCGTATTTGGGGGAATAGGAGATATAGACAGAAAGGAAACAGGAGGACAGATTGTAAAGGGCCCTGTCGCCTAGACTCTCTGTGGTGTGTAACAGAGAAGAAGTTAAAAATATTTGGGGCAGAGGCATTACATGATCAAAGCTTCGCTTTCTAAACGTGAAATTGGGAGCAATATGCATGATATATTATGAAATGATCAGAGATGAGACACAGTGTACTTAGAGAAGCAATGAAACCAGAACTAGAATTGTGACAGGACAGACAGAAATAAGAAAATGGACAATGCCATCCTGTATTTCTGTTGTCTAGAAGTCTACAAAATATAACGCATATACAAATATCACTTTTGTGTATTTTTTACCCTGATTTTTCTTTTTAAAAAAGGCTGCTTAACACTTTGATGCTGCAAGTATTTAATAAAGATTTTCTAAAATGTCAATATGTTAAAAAATATTACATATAAGTAAAACCAAGAATCTAAACTTAAACGTTAAGACTAAAAGAGAATGAGGTTTTACTTGTTTAACTAGACTTTTCAGCTTCACTACAGAACAGAGCAACATGACTGACATTTTCTGTGTTGTCTAATTGTTATCCCTATCAAATCTATATTGAAATAATGAAGTACTACTAGATAAATGCCCATCAATTTAAAACAGACTTACGCTCTCCGGTCATGGTCTATTCTGTTTATTTTTCCACCAATGAATACTCTGATCTTACAATCTTTCCACTTTTTCTTGGTAGTCAGAAGATAAGGTATCAATAAGGTCAAACCTGAATCATAAAAATATAACAAATCACTTATTAAAACACTAATTTCTCAATTAAGAACTTTTAATTCAAGTTAGTTGCTAAAAACACCTTTATTATAACTCAGTATGAAACAAAAATTGTTCTTTCAGTCCTTCCTTAATAATTCAGTCAAAAAGCCACTTGGCAGGCCTGAATAAGGAGAGAGGCCCAGTGGAGTCAGGGCCCATGCAAGGAAGTCAAAGAAATGAGATAGTGGCCTGGCAGGGTAGGGAGACTGGTTATATCAGGACTGAGGAAAAGAGAGTATTCACTGAAGCTAACGGGAGCCATGTTTCTCAATGGAATGAGAAACATAAAAAGGGAGAAGCTGGAGCGAACCCTGCAGTGTTGCAATGGAAGTGGTTTCAATCTATACCTGTATATACAAATAAGTGTGTGTGTGGGGGGGTGGGGGGGTGTGTTTCCTACATCTGTCCACTAAGAGGGCCTGGGAGCAGTCACACCCTAGTAGAAACGGGCATTTGTAATGCCCTGACCTTTGTTTCTAAATACCATTCTCCACTAAAAGGAATCAAGCCTCTTTGGATAAAGGGTGATTCAAGTGTTGGTGTAGGTAAAGTACAAAACTGAGCCTGGAATGTCTTATTTTATCAGAAAATAAAGAATGATTTGGACATGACAAATGGACACAGAAGTTATCCTAAAGAGAATACTGCTGGCCAAATCTGGGACAACATCAAAACAAACTATGAGAATGAAAAAATCATAATCCACTGAATAAAACAGGAATCCATAAGTCCACATAGAAGTAAAGAGAAAGCTCCTCTTTATAGTTAAACACCAACTAATAAATGAAGAAATGACAGGATTGGAAAAATCACCATTTGGACACCACAAACACACCACAACAATAGTAACAGCAAGAATAAATTCAGGCAGAAATATCAATGGATGCTAAAGATGGTGCCAAAAATAGCAGTAACGATGGTATATGTGCATAGTCTCAAAGTAACTCCCCATGCCCCAAATATCATAAAAGGGGTAACGATAAGTTTTCGGTATATAAACCTTGGGAAAACCACCTTACTCAATGGTCAAAGCTACCTTCACCAGTGATGAGACAGATCAACACTATGCCACCTGATACGACGCAGACAGAAGGGCACAGCATCACTTCTGTGATACTTCTACCCACAGAAACTAATTATGATGAATCATTAAACAGCACTCCAAATCAAGTGACATTCTACAAAATGGTCTGTAATATCTAAAAATAATGTTAAAGTCATGAAGCTCAAGGAAGGACTGAGCAACTTTCAATTTGAAGGATACTGAAGGGACAGGACAACAAAGTGTGATGTCTGATTCTGGAACTAATCCTGTTGCTTTGGGGGACCTGGCTTAACGGGAATGGGGTCAATGAAGAGTATATACCATTTCCTAGTACTACCCCCAAAACTTCAGAAAATTTAAACTTCTTAAAAACATATGTTAGCAGCCTTACCTCCATCATCAAAAAGCCACCAGACATCAATAGTGTTCTTTCCCTGTTTTTTCTGAAACTGTGTACTGGCTTCAAGAAGCTTTTGGTCAGCTACATTTAAAGGCACAGCAGGGCCTTTGGGTTCTGAAGGATCAAGCAGAAAAATAAGGTATTAGGGAGGAGGTAAATATTAAAGTATATTTTGCTAAATTCCCATAGTTCCCTAACTTTTGTATATTCAAATGTTTATAATGTAGTTGTATATATGACATCAATCATAAGGTTATAGTTGTTTACAATTTAAATATACTTTTAAAATGGTTACAGATAAATAATATCTCTATAATACCTAAACTCATCCAAATTATCTTGCCTAATTTCTAATATTTTGAAGCATTCTGAAAGAGAATCATAAAAACTACTAAAGAAAATTATGATCGCTAGATTTTGATTTTTGAAAAGCTGTTTCAGGCTAACTGGGCAAATTAAGCTTATGCCCATTCCATGAACATAATTTCTTTTGTAATCTGGTTTCTCAATAATTTAAAGCTCAAAAAAAATTTTAAATGTAACGTTATCTGTAATATAAAAGACAGAAAGAAATGGGAGACATACCAATACAATCATGCAGTTATCACAATGAAACCTCTCAGTCTAAGGAAAAACTCCCTCATCTATACCTAACTTTTGTCCCCTCAATATGTGAGGCCCAATTCTAAAGCCATATAACCACCACATCTTTCTTTGAATCACAGAAAGACTGTGGGAACTCCAAGGAAGGGCACCCATCTACTGTAGGTCTAAAGAACAATTTATCAAGGGAGTTCCCATTATGTATCCCCAGGAATTAAAAAGGAAGAAAAAAAAAATCAGCACTGACTCTGTAAGCAAGCAAATGACTATAATGAAATCCCTACACCAAATTTTAAAAGCATAAATCCACAGAAGGAAGTCTGATCACTTTTGTAGAATGTCTATCATTCACTTTTCATGCTGCCATGATGTACGCAAAACATGACGAATGATTTTGCATGATGAAATAATATGGCTACCAAACCACACTGCTCCATAACTCTCACCTCTATCTCCTTCTCATAAAATTCATGTACGTTGACATGACTGTATCTCCCAAACGCAGCAGGACTGTGAGAAATATTGTAATTTTTGAAATGAGAAATATATTAGTATCAAAATTAAGGACTTGGCTGGGTACAACTGATGGTAAAGAATGCAAGTGACACTGTAAATAAACCTATTTCAGTGTCTCTACTTATCATCTAAACCATGCAGTTTAAATTTAAAAATTAAAATACTGACTTTCAGGATTTGAATATTTCTGAAATACTACCATGATTTAAAAGAATTTGTCTTTGATTTAAAAGAATTTGTCTTTGATATATCACCTTTTCCTGGGATAATTTAATGCTTTAGTTGGCCTAATGATAATTTTTCTAATCTGCATTCAATAAAAAACTGTAACATCACCTCACCATGGAAATAAAAACCAAGGTAAAGAAAGAAAATAATAAGATTGGAGTTAAAGAATTAACAGTATGAGAAAAAGGATTAAAATAAAATGATGAAAAATGCCTGCCTTTTTTCAACAGTGGTTGAGTTGGAGTCTTGCCATCCTCTTCCTCATCTAGATTATGTTTAAAAAACACAAAATATAAGTTAATTGCCTCTTATTAATAAGATAATGAAAATGTAACTAGAACACATTTATAAATAAAACATAGTATGAAGAAACAGTGTGAAAAATAATTAAGACTGAAGAAATTTTCTACACTGAGTGTTCAGGATTTGAAAGAGCAAACATATTTTAGACTCCTCCAACAGGGCTACTGAGTAACACCCACCCCTAAATTTCATTCCTGTAAAACTGACAAAAACTTTAGAATTTTTAAACTTTTAAACTTTCATACTTGAAATCAGTTGCTCTGGCTTATAGAGTAGAATGATGTTGCAAGTAATACATAAATTTCAAACATGCCACTGCATCACTGTGCAAATGACTGACAAGGAATTTTAGAAGCACTTAATTGATATATTTGGTATTTGTAAAAATTAATCACCACTTGAAATATTTAGGAATTTGATCAGAGACAAGAGTCTTTTGGTTTATATAAAATGCCAGGTTATACAGGAGTGATTTTTCAAATACATAAATTTATATATATACATATATGTATATGTATATATATACACGTGTGTGTGTACATGCATGTATATAGCATATGTTGGTCCATTTACATATCTATAAATATTTCCTAGGGTTAATAGTTTTCCTAATCTGAAATTTTTTTCATATTCTAAGCTGTACTATTTGTTTAAGGCACATAAAACTCCCAACTTGGACAGGAAAGAGTACACTGCAGTGGGCTCTTGAGTCAGACTCCCAGCATTCCAAGATTACCTCTAACCCTTCTTCTAGCTCTGTGACCTTAAGCTAGTTACTTTACTTAACTCCTCACTTTCCTCATTTGTTAAAAGGGTGAACAATACCTACCTCTTAAGGTTGTCATATTGCAAGCATTAATGCACTCAGCTCAGTGCCTAGCACAAAACATATATTCAAAGGGTACTCTTTCTGTCCCTCTGCATACTGCATGCCTCAATAAGACAGACGTACCAAATATAATAACTATACCAGAATGTTTATAATTCAGAAGACGTTTAAAATTATATAAACTTTCCTATGTTTTCTGTACTAATTTTGAAAATAATTGGCTAAATAGAAAATAAACAGGAAATAAATGCTATTTTTGAATGCTAATTTTTATGCCTGTTATGGAACAAGAAACATTTCAATTATTACATTTAATTTAATAGTATTAAATATTACTGTTCATATAAAGTAGATATTTGATATTATCTATTTTTAATGATAATAAAAAACATAAATATAACTATGGACATTCTGTATTCATTTCAAAGAGCTCAGAAATGTCAAGGAAATCTTGACACTGAAAAATGATTTAAACTAAGTTAAAGGCATTTACATTTTTATAATAAAAAGATGAGTAGAAAAGTACTGACCCAGTTCCCTACTCTATAAAAATAGACTTCATAAGATTGTGACATACATTAATGAGCTAATGAATGGATAACATCTACTACAATGTGAGAGGAACAGTAGATGCCTGATAAATATATTACTTCTCCTCCTATCATAGTTTTACCTGTTAATTCCTAACAGATTCCATAAAGAAAGGATCTGTTTTAGGCAAGAGAAAAGGACAACAACAACAAACAAGAGGAAATGAAAGAATGTATACCACAAACTAAAAATAAATGCAGGAACATAAGAAGAGTTATCAGAACCAGTTTATAGAATTTTGAGGTGAAATAGAAAAAAAAAGATTATAATCAAGCCAGCAAAGAATTGATATGGAAAATGGGTCTCAGCTAAACTCTCAACTACCACTACTCTACAAGGTAAAGCAAACAAGGTAAATAAGGAGGAAAGAAAAAGCAACATTAATGCTTCTAAATAATCTAGAAGAGATTTCAGAGATAGGAGTTGTCCAAGGTTATCAATTTCAGAAAAAGAATGGTAATTATTTTACAGGAAGCAAAAGTATGATACGGTTTGATGATTTACAGTGCAGATTTTTCTTGTTGCATCTCAGCTGGGAGTAGGACAGATGGAGATACTAGGCTGAACAGAGGTAGGAGAGTGAGGGTGGGAGAGTAAGATTTGGAAGTCATTCCTCTTTCCTTCTCATAAGCATGACATAGAGATTTGTGGATGAAATTATCCCAAAGTCTCAGGAGATTTGGAAATCTTTTTGTGGCTTAAACCGCATTAGCCACCAGGAGTATTTATTTCTGTAATTATGGCCCAACAGTTCAGCAGGCAAACGTAAATTGCTCATTTCTTGGGAGGAGATGACATTGAGCAATAAAATTACACTTGATATTTTACTACATTGTTTTACCTGAACAATACCAGGTACAGTAGATGTAAAAATATTCTGAGTATCTCAGCACATAAACAAAACCCCTGGTATTGAAGTATCTTGATTTACAAAAAAAATTATGTAAACTAATTTTATAAACATCATTCCTTTCAGTGTTATCATATGCTATATACACATTACTCTAAAACTACCATGTTTCTTTCCAAGTTCAGATTAATCTATGCTTCAAATTAAAATTAAGTATAAATAAAAACATACAAGAGCATGTTTAATTAACTGGCATGGTTTCTGTTCTATGATCTACTTAATACCTTAAAAATAATCATTTGTAGCTATTCTGGAAAGGCATAAATTTTACCTGAGCAACTAGAAATGAACAATACACGTTTGAGAACTGGTTACTTTGTAAGACATACCATATAATAAAAACTATTTCTTCCAAAATTAAAACATTACCATTAATAAAATTTCTTGTTTGAATAAAAATTACCTTTATGTGTAATGGATTTTTCACTAGATGGTTTAGAAGTATCTAAATCTGATTTTTTACTATACTCCACACTTAGTACCACATCCTTGACACCAGGAGACTTCTCTTGTGATGATAGTAATTCTTCTGTAGACATAAAGTATTCAAAATGTTATCTGAATCTTTTAACAAAAGAGGGCATCATGGTATAATAGCAATTAAATGACAATTTTAAGCAAAGTTTATAATGATAATGGTAAGTTTATAATGAATAATTTCTTATTATAAACAAATGTGACAATCAATTTTGAAATGACTATTCAACTAAATATCTTTAGCCACAACTGTCAGACATTTGAATTAGGTGATGGGGAATCAGTAATGAGTGAGATGTACAGAACATAAGAATCTGGTAGACAAAAGAATGATGTATAAAATGTGAACCAACTCTACTCTAAAAGTCATTTACACATGTAAAAAATGTAGGATGTGACAGATGTTCATATACATATAAGATGACAGACAACAGTGAAAAATTATACCCATGACTATAAAGCCAAAACTAGGGGATAGAGTTCTTTCCTAAGCTCATGGTGAAAGTGCCGTCTCTATTTTTAAAGCACTTCCTTCATTTTTTGTTTTTTCGGAAGGAGTTAGTAAACGTTTAGCTTCCACAATAAAAAAGATTTATCATAAAGACAAACATAATATGAAATTGATCTTCTATCCATAATCCTCATCACTGATATGTGTATATTAAGAGAAATAACAATAGAAAGTATGTAAGCCTCAGTGCCAGCACTATGCTAAGAGCTTCACAGACAGTATCTTCACAATAGCCTTATGAATAAAGATGAGGAAACTGAGGCTTGGAAGTCAACAAATTTGCCCCAGCTACAAAACTACTAAGAGAAAAAGCTGGAATTTTCAAAGCATATCTGACTCTACAGCCTATGCTCTTAAGCCCTGTGCTAAAGCAAATTCCTGTCTCCAAATCTTAATGATGAATAAGGAGGCTTTCAAAACAATTCTTGTGATTATAAACACGTGAAAATATTTTCTTGAACTCCCAATCACATTTAAATCTCAGCAAATTACAGAGTATATCATTTATTAGCCAAACTCTGATGTTTTTGAGAGTGAAAGGGAACACTACTAATAATTATGCAGTTATTAACAGGTATCCTAAACCAAAATTACTGTTAGAGCATAACAAGCATAATAAATAGTATTTTGCAAGGCCTACTCCAGAGTAAGAAAATGCATTTTCAGCAGGCCATACTTTTGTGTTACACGGATAAAGACCTCAAAGCATTCCTTTCAGAAATGCACAATACCCTTAAAGTGGTGGGGGGAGTGGGAGGATTAGAACAGCTTAAATACATGAACAGATGAGGAAAGTTCATTATATGCCTCTCAGCTATTTAGCCTTAGCTAATTTTGATGACCTGGTTAATTAATTGATAAGGACAAAATATTAGGTACACAAATTTTCTTAAACTTACAGTATTTTTTAAGCTACAAGGAAATCGTTAGAGGGTATGGAATTTTCCATAGTTTTTATAAAGTTACCAAAAGTGCTAAGTATACTTTAACAGGTTTTAAGCTTAATGAAAAAAAAGTTTTAAAAGCTTAAAAAATTATATAGTTTGAGAGGAGATCAGTGGGTGTCAGGGGTTAGAGAACAGGGAAAGGGTATGAATGGAAGCTATAATGCAGTAGCACAAGGGAGATCTTTGTGGTGATGGAACAGCTCTGTATCTTACATGAAACAACATATGTGACAAGTGAAACAGAACCACACACATGTGCTTGTGTGCACATTTGTACACACAAGTGTATGTAAAACTGGTGAAATCTGAATAAGGTATGTAAATTGTCCCAATGTCAATTTCCTGGTTTTGATACAGAACTATAGATACAATGTTACCAGTGGGGGAAACTGGAGGAAGGGTACACAAATTTTTGTGAATCTATAATTACTTCAAAATGAGAAAGTTACAAAATATAGTCTTTTCTGAAGAAAGAGTAAATGATATAACAAAGTTTAGTTTTTCATTATTAATATGCCTCTATGTACAAAGTATATCTTCCATAAACATGAAAATGTCTAAAATGTTTTCCTCTGATTATTTTATCATGTAGTTTTATAACTTTGGCCAAACTACAATCATAACTAATGTTTGTTTCTCTTAAACTTATGATTTGAATTGAATTTTATTCTATTAATAATTACTAGCCACCATTCAGGTTGGTGCAAAGAGAAAATCCAAACTTTGGTAGAGCCAATCAGATCTGATCTTAAAATGCCATACAATAAGTATATGACACATATTAGATGGTAAATATTAAAATTATTAAAGAATTTGTAGAATTACATATAATTTTCTCACAAAGTAATTTATATTTTTAAGATAAAAAATGTATTTCAAACAAGATTTACCTTGTCCTTGAAGATGAGATATATCCAGACCCTCTTTTAGGCGGATAACTACTACTCCGTATTGTATATCAAAGGCGTCACTGTAACAAGAAAAAAACAAAAAAAAATTTTTTTTAATCACAAAAATTTCTGTCTCTCTCCTCTATAAAATGAAGGCAATAGTAGATGATCTCTAAATTTACTTTCAGCTTTAAGTATCTGATTCTTATAATATGCTTTAAAAATCACAGTGACATCCATATTTTCTCCAGATTCACTGGAGACAAAATTAATAGACATGTTAACCTTCCTCTGCTGTACTGTGAAAGATCTAATTAACTATTAGAGAAGAAATAACTACAAGTATTTTAAAAAATAGTTAATAAAGTAATTGAATCAGAATCAGTTTCCTTAAAGAAAATCCAGTGAATATAGCTCTTAGTCTACTTCAGACTAAAATAGCTAAATGTTTTTGCTATAAGGTATAGAAATTTCTATAATCTATATAATTTCTTTAAGCTATAGAAGTTGATTTGCAGTTTCAGACCCTCCATACTGTTAATACATACATAGTAAATAAAGTATACCTCAACTGTTCAAGGTATTTAAAATCACAACCAGAACATAAGTGTCACAAGATAAAAGAGTAAGCAGTATCACTGCTTTAAAAGAGCCATCAACGTCTATGGTTCCAGAAACCAGAGAGCAGTATTTTACCTATCTTTAAACTGCTGCTTGACATATAATACTTGGATTAATACTTGACTCTCAGAGCAAACATTCACTTCAGTTCCTAAAAGATCAGTGTCAGAAAAGACTCCTTTCTTTCAGCGCTCCCATTATGACAAACTACAACTAATAATGAATGAATTATTTGCAAAAATGTCACTTTTTCTATTTTCTAGGATAATTACTCCATCTCACTGGTCTTACATCTTCAAAGAAAAAAAGCATACTCTTTGGCTCAAAGCCCACATGATGTAGTCTTTCTTTCACAGTCTCCTTCTTTCCCTAATCCCCATGCATACAAAGTACAGACTACAGAATTAGAAAGGGAGAGTGAAGTGCTGTTTACGAAAAAGTTAACAAACCCAAAGCCAAAGACCAGTCACAACCTCTGACAAACCAGCAGAGCTTGAATTTTACTAAAAACCATTTAACAATTACTTGGGAAATCTTAAGTATCGTATATTTTACTAATGAATATAAAGAGATTTATGAAAGTAAAGTATGAGATCTGGTTACTTCCACAAAGATGTTTCAAGGTAGCTATGAAAACAAAAGCATTATATGTGATACAGGCAAATAATAATATGGTTCTACCAATAGATACAACAGGAGCTCCAGGAAGGGAAATAACTCCAGTGAGTTAAGGATAAACAGATAAAAATTCACAGAGAAGTAGGATTTGAATCTGGTACTAGAGTTATTTTGCCAAATATAAATTTTTTTAAATGACAATTTTTATAAAGAAATACTTTATAAGGAGTGAACAGTTCTATTTCATCAGCATCTATGACAAGAAAAAGACTACTCTTCAAGTATGATGTACTAAGAGGGAATCCTTATCCTCTATAAAACAGTGTGAATGAGATAAAGAGATTTGCTAAATAAATACTAGGAATACTAGAAAAAGTACTTTTCAAGATTAAAAACAAAATATGACAAAAATAGAAATTTTATTCTTTTTATTAAATAACTCAGTCCCAAAACACCTTTGTAATAGATTAAACAGATACGTATCCAAAAATAACATGGATAGATTCAAATCAGAAAGACAAAGTAACAAAAGGATAAGAACTCATTAGACAACCTGTAAGAAGGAAATTAAAGTGAAGTAAATCAAAACTACGCTGTCTTATAAACATCATTGGAAATACCACTGAAAAGTGAATAGTAAACGCAGAACTTAATACTTCAAGGGGGTGGAAAAGCAAACATATAAGTGCATTTTAAAAAAAGAAATGTAAATAACTTCCAAATGATTATTTTCATTCTATGCTTCTACTAGAAGAGACTATATGAGAAACAGACTTCAAAAACCAGTGCAAGCTTTCAAAATTAATATTTTCTGAATCAACTAAGTTACTGAATTAAAAGGATACTTACTGAAATAAGTTTATATACATATCCATATCCCTCATATCTGCTTGCAACCAGTCTTTCTTAAATCCAAGGACAAGTGTGTTTGGTTTCATACGCCCAAGACCAGCAGCCTAAAACACAGAAAAAATACAACTTTAAAGATATGCCACTCACAAAATGCTTTTTAAATGACAATATCCTCCTAATGGACAGCCTCTAAACATTTTTATTTTTAACGTGTTTTTATAAATTTATTTATTTAATTTATTTATTTATTTTTGGCTGTGTTGAGTCTTCATTGCTACACATGGGCTTTCTCTAGTTGCAGTGAGCGGGGGCTACTCTTCATTGGGGTGCGGGGGCTTCTCACTGCTGTGGCTTCTCTTGTTGCGGAGCACGGGCTCTAGGCGCGTGGGTTTTCGTAGTTGTGGCTCGTGGGCTCTAGAGCGTAGGCTCAGTAGTTGTGGCACATGGGTTTAGTTGCTCCATGGCATGTGGGATCTCCCCAGACCAGGGATCAAACCAGTGTCCCCTGCATTAGCAGGTGGATTCTTAACCACTGTGCCACCAGCGAAGTCCCTAAACATTATAAAATTGTGTACCCTTATCAGCAAAAATAGTTGAGCATCCAATGCATGCATATTTATAAATTATATATACATTAATTATATTACTTATGATTAAACATACACAAAAATAGAAGATAAACACCTGTAAAGTTCTAAATGTATATTTTGTACTTTTATGATTTATCAGAATTTTCATTTTTAGGAAGGGAAAGATGATGGAATATACTTAACCTTTCATAAAAATCATAACAATACAGTGGTATTCCCAGTTACATATTTTGCCATTAAAACCTTGAAGCAGAAGTCCAAATTGAATACATGCGTTGTTGGCTACAGTTCAGAATTCCATCAGTTTTTCTTGCAACTTCATGTAGAGTTGCAATTCAATATGCTTATACAAATATGCTCCCAGATCCAATTAATTTCTTCTTTTGTAAGTTTTAAAAAATTAATTAATTAATTTTTGGCTGCATTGTATCTTTGTTGCTCGCACGGGCTTTAGTTGCAGCGAGTGGGGGCTACTCTTCATTGTGGTGCGCAGGCTTCTCACTGCAGTGGCTTCTCTTGTTGCGGAGTGTGGGCTCTAGGCGCGCGGGCTTCAGTAGTTGTGGCACGCGGGCTAAGTAGTTGTGGCTTGCGGGCTCTAGAGCGCAGGCTCAGTAGTTGTGGCACATGGGCTTAGTTGCTCTGCGGCATGTGTGATCTTCCCAGACCAGGGCTTGAACCTACGTCCCCTGCACTGGCAGGCGGATTCTTAACCAGTGCGCCACCAGGGAAGTCCTCTTTCATAATATTTTAAAACACACTAAAAATTCTATTCCCAAGGTTGGCTACTCACATAAGATTTTTTTTTTTTATGGTAAAAGATAAATAAAACAGTTTGCCATTTTAGCCATTTTAACATGTACAATTCAATGGCATTAATTACATTCACAGTGTTGTACAACCAACCCCACTATCTGTTTCCAAAAGTTTCTCATCACCCTAAACAGAAATTCTGTAAACACTAAGTAATAACTACCCGTTCTTTCCTCCCTCCAGGCCCTGGTAACACCTAATCTACTTTTGTCTCTACAAGTTTGCTTATCCTAGATATTTCCTATAAATGGAATCACACAATATTTGTCCCTTGTGTCTGGCTTATTTCATTTAGCATAATGTCTTCCAGGTTCATCCATGTTACAGCATCTATTAGAACTTCTTTCCTTTTTAATAGCTGAATAATATTTCATTCTATGTGTATACCACATTTTGTCTATCCATTCATCTGTTGATACATGCTTAGGTTGTTTCTATCTTTTGGCTACTGTGAATAATGCTGCAACAAACACTGGCCTACAAATATCTGTGTGACTCCCAGCTTTTAATTTCTTTGGGTATATGCCTAGGAGTAGACTTGCTGGATATACAGTAATTCCTTGTTTAGACTTTTGAGGAACTACTAAGCTGTCTCCCACAGCAGCTGCATCATTTCACACTCCCACCAGCAATGCAAAGGTTCCAATTTCTCCACATCCTCAGCAACACTTGTTAGTTCCTGTTTGTTTGTTTACTTAATTACACACATGCTAGTAGTGTAAAATGGTATCTCACTGTAGCTTTGATTTGCATTGCTCTAGTGACTAATGATACTGAGCATTTTTTCATGTGCTTATTAGTTATCTTTATTTCTTTGGAGAAATGTTTATTCAAGTTATTAGCAAATTTTTTAATTGGGTTGTCTGTCTTTTTGTTGCTGCTTTAGGAATTCTATGTATATTTTGGATATTAAACCTTATCAGATATATGATGTAAAAAGATTTTCTTCCATTCTGTAGATTGTCTTTTCATTTTCTTGATAATGTCCTTAGATGCACAAAAGTTTTTAATTGTGAAGTCGAACTTGTTTACTTATTTGTTTTGTTGCTTGTGCTTTTGGTGCCATATCTAAGAATCCATTGCCAAATTCAAGGTCATGAAGATCTACCTCTATGTTTTCTTTAAAGAGCTTTATGGTTTTAGCCCTTATATTTAGATCTTAGATCCATTTTGAATTAATATTTTATGTGCCATGAGGTCACACTTAAGTTTTTATAGGTGATATACTTAAATCATTTTTTGTTAAAGATTAAATTAATTCAAGTACTTACCAAGTGCTGACCATGTGCCAGACACTGTTGTAAAGACTCTGCATAATTAGGGAACAAAAGAAATAAGCCTAACCATGTAAAGTTTACATTCATTTTCAAAATGTTCTATCCATGCACAAGTTTCTTTCAAAAAATAAATTTTTTTTCCACTCTACTATAAACAATGCTTTGCCCTCAGGAGACAGATAAAGAATATTTATTTTTATTTAAAAAACTGTTACATAGCAAGGTAGCCACTAGCCACACAACATAATTTTGATATTTTTGGGGGTTTTTTGGTAAAAGAAAACCAAGAAATATCTTCAAGTTTTATTGTTTTTTAATGAAGTAAGCTACAAGATGACCGGCAACTTCTTGATGGTACAAAATACTGTGAGAGTTACTCCGTTTCTCATCACAAACTTTGGTTACAACCTTATTATAATTAAAAGATTTTATTTTTATAAAATTGACAGTAACATTCAGAGGTACTCTGTGCACTTCTGTTTTCAACTTCATTATCGTAATAACTTGCCCTTGAATGACTGAGTAAAGAAATTTCACATCTATCAGTCATCCTAAATCCTTTGTAAATTCTAATCGAAGTACCTATTCAGTTAGAAGTAATGTTTTCAGCTTCCATAAAACATCATGTGTTTTAAAGAAATAACATTACTGAAAATATGTCTTCTCTGGAACATATTCCTTTTGGCTCATAGAAAATCAGTTCTTCATGGACTTCCATAATTGAAACTGATATAGCAAAATGCAGTCATCTGAAGCTTATTACAAATAGCTTCGGTTTCAATCAAAACATTCTTACTGTGTTGTTTTTTTGAATCGTTAGCAATGTTTTCTGTGAATCTTCCACCAGAACTTGCTGACAAGAAAGGCATTTAGTTTGCTATAATATTTTTCTGTGTATCATCATAACCATTTTTACTGTAGCAGAAAGAACAACTCTTTCCCCAATAGTATGTGGCTTTTTATTTCTGTCATGACTATTAAGTAAAAACATTTCCAAACATCATGGTTACCTAATTTAGTTAAGTACTGCCATGAGATTCATATTTAAGAATTACTAACAAGAAATGAAGGAAACAACAGCAAAGATCAATAAAACTAAAAGCTGGTTGTTTGAGAAGATAAACAAAATTGATAAACCATTAGCCAGACTCATCAAGAAAAACAGGGAGAAGACTCAAATCAATAGAACTAGAAATAAAAAAGGAAAATAACAACTGACACTGCAGAAATACAAAGGATCATGAGAGATTACTACAAGCAACTATATGCCAATAAAATGGACAACCTGGAAGAAATGGAAAAATTCTTAGAAAAGAAGAACATGCTGAGACTGAACCAGGAAGAAATAGAAAATATGAACAGACCAATCACAAGCACTGAAATTGAGACTGTGATTAAAAATCTTCCAACAGGGCTTCCCTGGTGGCGCAGTGGTTGAGAGTCCGCCTGGCGATGCAGGGGACACAGGTTCATGCCCCGGTCCGGGAAGATCCCACATGCCGCGGAGCAGCTGGGCCTGTAAGCCATGGCTGCTGGGCCTGCGCGTCCGGAGCCTGTGCTCCGCAATGGGAGAGGCCACAACAGTGAGAGGCCCGCGTACCGAAAAAAAAAAAAAGAAAATCTTCCAACAAACAAAAGCCCAGGACCAGACAGCTACACAGGCGAATTCTATCAAATATTTAGAGAAAGCTAAAACCTCTCCATCTCAAACTCTTGCAAAATATAGCAGAGGGAGGAACACTCCCAAACTCATTCTACGAGGCCACCATCACCCTGATAACAAAACCAGACAAAGATGTCACAAAGAAAGGAAACTACAGGCCAATATCATGGATGAACACAGATGTAGAAATCCTCAACAAAATACTAGCAAAAAGAATCTGACAGCACAATAAAAGGATCATACACAATGATCAAGTGGGATTTATCCCAGGAATGCAAGGATTCTTCAATATATGCAAATCAATGTGATACACCATATTAACAAATTGAAGGATAAAAACCCTATAATCATCTCAATAGAGGCAGAAAAAGCTTTCAACAAAATTCAACACCCATTTATGATAAAAACCCTCCAGAAAGTAAGCATAGAGGGAACTTACCTCAACATAATAAAGGCCATATATGACAAACCCTCAGCTAACACTGTTCTCAATGGTGAAAAACTGAAACCATTTCCTCTAAGATCAGGAACAAGACAAGGTTGTCCACTCTTACCACTATTATTCAACACAGCTTTGGAAGTTATAGCCACAGCAATCAGAGAAGAAAAGGAAATAAAAGGAATCCAAATCGAAAAAGAAGTAGTAAAGCTGTCAATGTTTGCAAAGGACATGATACTATACATAGAGAATCCTAAAGATGCTACCAGAAACTACTAGAACTAATCAATGAATTTGGTAAAGTAGCAGAATACAAAATTAATGCACAGAAATCTCTAGCATTCCTATACACTAATGATGAAAAATCTGAAAGAGAAATTAAGGAAACACTCCCATTTACCACTGCAACAAAAAGAATAAAATACCTAGGAATAAACTTACCTAAGAAGACAAAAGACCTGTATGCAGAGAACTATAAGACACTGATGAAAGAAATTAAAGACAAGACAAACAGATGGAGAGATATACCATGTTTTTGGATTGGAAGAATCAAATTGTGAAAATGACTTTACTACCAAAGCAATCTACAGATTCAATGCAATCCCTATCAAGCTACCACTGGCATTTTTCACAGACTAGAACAAAAAATTGCACAATTTGTATGGAAACAGAAAAGACCCCGAATAGCCAAAGCAATCTTGAGAAAGAAAAATGGAGCTGGAGGAATCAGGCTCCCTGACTTCAGAATATACTACAAAGCTACAGTAATCAAGACAGTATGGTACTGGCACAAAAACAGAAGTATAGATCAATGGAACAGGATAGAAAGCCCAGAGATAAACCCACGCACATACGGTCACCTTATTTTTGATAAAGGAGGCAAGAATATACAATGGAGAAAAGACAGCCTCTTCAGTAAGTGCTGTTGGGGAAATTGGACAGCCTCATGTAAAAGAATGAAATTAGAACACTCCATAACACCATACACAAAAATAAACTCAAAATGGATTAAAGACCTAAATGTAAGGCCAGACACTATCAGACTCTTAGAGGAAAACAGGCAGAACACTCTATGACATAAATCACAGCAAGATCCTTTTAGACCCACCTCCTAGAGAAATGGAAATAAAAACAAAAATAAACAAATGGGACCTAATGAAACTTCAAAGCTTTTGCACAGCAAAGGAAACCATAAACAAGACGGAAAGACAACCCTCAGAATGGGAGAAAATATTTGCAAATGAAGCAACTGACAAAGGATTAATCTCCAAAATTTACAAGCAGCTCATGCAGCTCCATATCAAAAAAACAAACAACCCAATCCAAAAACGGGCAGAAGACCTAAATAGACATTTCTCCAAAGAAGATATTCAGATCGCCAACAAACACACGAAAGGATGCTCAACATCACTAACCATTAGAGAAATGCAAATCAAAACTACAATGAGATATCATCTCACACCGGTCAGAATGGCCATCATCAAAAAATCTAGAAACAATAAATGCTGGAGAGGGTGTGGAGAAAAGGGAACCCTCCTGCACTGTTAGTGGGAATGTAAATTGATACAGCCACTATGGAGAACAGTATGGAGGTTCCTTAAAAAACTAAAAATAGAACTACCATACGTCCCAGCAATCCCACTACTAGGCATATACCCTGAGAAAACCATAATTCAGAAAAAGTCAAGTACCACAATATTCATTGCAGCTCTATTTACAATAGCCAGGATGTGGAAGCTACCTAAGTGTCCATCGGCAGGTGAATGGATAAAGATGTGGCACATATATACAATGGAATATTACTCAGCCATAAAAAGAAACGAAATTGAGTTATTTGTAGTGAGGTGGATGGACCTAGAGACTGTCATATAGAGTGAAGTATGTCAGAAAGAGAAAAACAAATACCATATGCTAACACATATTTATAGAATAAAAAAAAATGGTTCTAAAGAACCTAGGGGCAGGACAGAAATAAAGACACAGATGTAGAGAATGGACCTGATGACACAGGGAGGGGGAAGGGTAAGCTGGGGTGAAGTGAGAGAGTGGCATGGACATATATACACTACCAAATGTAAAAGAGATAGCTAGTGGGAAGCAGCCGCATAGCACAGGGAGATCAGCTTGGTGCTTTGTGACCACCTAGAGGGGTGGGATAGGGAGGGTGGGAGGGAGACGCAAGAGGGAGGAGATATGGGGATATATGTATATGTATAGCTGATTCACTTTGTTATAAAGCAGAAACTAACACACCATTTTAAAGCAATTATACTCCAATAAAGATGTTAAAAAAAAAAGAAATTGCTTTAGCATATTATGCTAAATCCATTAAAAATAGTCATTAAATGTTACATTAATTAAAGAATGTTGACAATGGAAATGTATAATAAAATATTGGCTGAAAAAAAGCATCACTGAACAAAAATGCAGAGTTTTGGCTTCATATTCTAGATGGTTAGTTTTTAAAGGTTGAGCTAATAGTGATGGCTTTAAATTATCCTTAGTTAATTTAATATCATGGCATTAAATATATGTGTGTATATATATTTGGAAAGGGGCTACAGGACTTGGGTATAATTTATATTTTAAATATTCTTATTGGCAATGTTATTTCAGTCTACAATTTTTAGAAAATTAAAAAAAAATTGCTGTTTACCTCAAAATGTGGCTAATGAAGAAGAGGAAAGGTTTCAGAAACACTCAGCATATATTACAGGATAATTCTAGACTAGCTTTGCTCAGGAAAAAAGGTAGTTATAGCTACACTAAGACTAAATGAGATCTATTTGATTTAAAGGGCATCATGATGTAATCTGAATTTTTTGTAAAAACAAGAGTTTTTTGCTAATTTAAAATGAATGTTTAAAATTGGATTGACAATCAAGTGGCTCCTGCCTTAAAAAAAAAAAAGAAAAAACAAAAGAAAAATCCATTTAAACAAAGAAGTTAGCAGTGTTAATGTCTTACTGCCAAAGGGCTCCATAAGCAAGTTATTGACAAGACTACCTCTCCTTAAAACAGTGAATCTCTAAATAAATGCTTATAACTAATAACTAGACAAATGAAGGGACAAAGAAATGAAAAGTCAGAATGTATAGTAAAACAAACCCATCTAAACAGCACCGCTAGAACTATAAAATAAGTCACTGTATAAAGAAATCAATGTACAAAAAACTATTTTGACAAAGATTATAAACCTCTAACAGACATAAAGGCATTTTCCACTTTATGTAACAGGTTTCAAGAAGGTTCGAAGGAAACAGAAGTACACTCAGTGGCAACTTACACTAAAATTTCAGTGATTAGTTCTAAAGAGGCAATTCACCTATCTGTAAGGATATTTTAAACAGTTCCTCAGACAGCTCTGCCACTGGAATAAACCATCTCCTGGGCATCTTTGTAAAGGGAATAGCACTTGCCAGGTTTATAGGGCAGTCTCAAAATGACACTGTTCTATGTATGCTCCCTTTGCCCCACACTGGTGAAACTGTCATGACCCACAGGGGTGAGTATGTTAGGTAGAGGAGAATGATAAGGAGGATGGTTCCTAACTCTTGGCCAATTTACGATATCATCATTTATACCACAGAAACCCTCGAGGGCAGTGGCTCTCAAAGTGTAGTGCCTGGACTGGACCAGCAGCAGCAGCGTGATCACCGGGAAACTTGTTAGAAATGCAAATTCTTGGGCCTCACCCTAGACCTACTGAATCACTGTAAAGATGCGGCCCAGCAGTCTGTGTTTTAGCAAGTCCACCACGTGATTCTGATGCAGGCTGAAGTTAAGAACCATTGCTGTAAGTAAATATTTTCATTTCCTTCATAACATTTATTAAATACATAGAGTAGTTATCAAAGTATTCCTATAAACTGCACAAAAGCAAGCAAGATTTACCCACTAGAAACAACCTTATGACCAGGGGTAGCATTCCGTTTGAAATATTTATATATTTCACATACAAAAGCGAATAAAGTAATAAATAATCATGTATCCGCCACTCAGCTTAAGAAAACAAATTTCACAAATACATATCAAGTACCCAGTATATCCTTTTCAAGATCTCCTTGTATTTTTACTATATATTCCATTATCTAGGCATATATACGTATGAATTTTTAAGTTACATATTTTTTAAAATTTATATCATCTTCATATTACTCATGTTCTTACTTTAACTTGCTATTTTCCTTAACATTTCTGTCTGAGGTTTATCCTCATTGATATGTATAGTACCTTTTCACCACTATATGGAATTCCACTGCATGATTATGCCACAATTTTCAATAATGTGATTAATGGCTGTTGAAGTTACTTTAATTTCCTTTTCACTGTAAAATGATAGTGCTATGAAACTTCACATAGCCTTCTTCACATGTGTAAAATTTCTCTGTGGTATACACTTAAGAATGGAATGTCTCAGGATATCCACACTTTTCAAAGATGCAGAATACTGCCAGGTTGCTGTCCCACGTGATTGTCCAGTCTACATTTACTACAGCAGTGCAAAGATTTCCAAGTGCTCTACACCATTTCTAACACTTGGTATTGGCAGACCTGATTCTGATCAATCTGACGGGTATGGAATAAAGCTGTACTACGGTTTTAATTTTTACTTCTGTCATTTAGGTTTCCTCTTCTTTGCATGTCTTTTGCTATTCTTTTTTTCTCTTATAGATTTAGTATTTCTTTATATATTGTGCACCATATTCTTTTGCTGGTAACATTATCTTCTTTAAGTCTGTGGCTTCATTTTTTGTTTTCATGCTTTCTTTAGAAGCACAATTTTATAAATGTTAACTAAAAAATAATTGGTTTCTTCTTCATAATTCAACTTTTTGTGTCTCATTTAAAAACTTCTTCCCTAGTCCAAGATCATAAAATTATTCTCTATTTTCTTCTAAAAGCTTACAAATTTTGCCTTTCATGTCTAGGTCTTTAATCTATCTGGAAATGTTTTGTTGTTTGGTTTATAAGGATGTGTTATATATATTTTTCACATAAATTATCAATTATCCCAGCTCATCTTTTCAATGTCACCTCTGTCATGTATTAAATTTCCTATATGAGTGGCTCTATTTCTACTCAGTTGAACTGTCTGTCTCTACTTCAATACCACAATGTCTTAATCACTATAGTTTTATGCTAATAAGCCTTTATATCTGGCAAAGCAATCCCACTCCCACCCCTTATTATTCCTGAGGATAGCCTAGGCTATTCTTAACCATGTGCTTGTCAAGTTTTAAAAAACACAAAACAGAAAGGGCCCAGTGACAGCACTGAGTCCCCCACCTCTAACAAAGCAGCTCCACAATCGACACAGTCAATGGGCTTTTGCTTAAGCTTTCTTTTGAAGAAAGAGGTTCCTATAAAAATAAGTTGGCAAACACTGTCTCCCTACAACCTTTAAGGGTTGAAGAAACTGAGTTTCTGAGAAGTTAAATAACTTGATTGGTCCGAAATCCATAATAAGGAAGTAGCAGTGCTAGCATTTAAACCTAGGACTGATTCCAAATCCCACATTCTGGTTACTAGGACACACACAAAACCGAAAGAGAAGTCTAAGTTTAGCACCAGTAAAATAATAGTGAGAAATATAGTAGGGAATTAGAATTTTTAAAAAATTAAATAAGGACTGCCATTACTTAACACAACAGGGAGTGAATGGGAACTATCTTAGGAAAAGGACAGAAATAGGCTAAGATAATTCACAAAGAGGTTCTTCACTGTCAGCCAACAGCACAGTATTTCTGTAACTCTCAAATTATACAAATTGTAGTATTCTACTTCAGTAAAGATATTTTAAAGATTTATGATTTTTATTAATGTGAATGAAACCTGGAATAAACAAGTTTTTGAAAGCTTACACAAAACTAAAATACTGTCATTTGAAAGATGTAACAAATTTACCTGCATCAAATATTGTGCACCCTCTCTCAAATCATCTGCATGTACTGGAGCATAAAAAGCCTTCGTTTTGTTTTTAATAAGCCATCGCTGATATTTGGCTTGATCAATGGACATCTCTTTCATAGCTTGTCTTCGAGGGCCCTTTAAGGTAAAAATATTAATAGTGTCTTTAACTGAAAGGTAATCTATTCCCCCTTTATAAAAATCCTCCTGTTATCTTGGTTTAAACAAGGTGTCTAAACATGGCGGTGGGGGGAGAAGGGAAGTATAATGATAGCGTTTCATTTTCCTGTCAGTGAATTCTTTCCAATAAAGATTATGAAAAAACAGTGTTGATGGAACAAAGACACAGAGGGTGCCAGTAGAAGGAAGAAGAGGAGAGGAAGAAACACAGACTTGGAAAAATAAATGTTTTGATACTAGTAAATGAAAGAAATTATAAATTATTGAAAATGGAGAAGAGATTACACAGAGAAAAATAAGAGCCTTCTGTTTTTCTATGGAAAGTTTCCCATCTTATTTTTTGTTTGTCTCAAACGTCTGAGTTGTTAATTCTCAGAAACCTAGAAGTATCATTACAAGTCAAAGTGAGCTATATAAATACGTTTTTTCTTTGTACTTGTTAAATGATGAAATGACACAAGAAAGGCGTTTTTAACTTGCCATTCTATTTTGATCCTTGTAAGCAACACATAAAATGTGTTACATGTTTTACCTAAAATGTATTTTTTAAAAATCTAAAAATAAGATTAAAAGTACACCCTAATTATACATGAATAAGACAAGGAAAAGTACAATTTATCTTTCCTAGTAGAAGAATTTCCCCTTTGTAATTTCTTATGCTCAAGACCCCAACCTGAATTGATCTAAGATAACTGTGAAACTCCACAGGTCCTGAGTGGAGTCAGTGTCTCAGTGTGTTCTTCCACTACCCCCCCCCACACACGCACGCACATGCACACTCACACGCACGTGCATGCACACTCACTTTGCTACTATACAAGTAGAAGATCAACTCTAGCAGGGGCTGGGACGTAGGGCATATAACACGCATTTCTAGCACCAAAATAAAATGAACAGTAGAGCCTGGGAGATAAGTTAATCTGGCAAATACTCCAATTTCTTATGCAGAAAAGGTGATCCATCATCTAGTAATTGTTTTCAAAAAACTACTTTTGGATGACCGTTTACCCCTATTTTTAATAATTTCCTTGCTCATGAATAAAACTAAAATGAATGAGCAATTAAAGTGTTTGAATTTGGAAATTCAGCACTCTACTCTTCTTACATATCAGATACTAGATATCTACCATGATTTGTCCACCTCCTCCAGCCTCTTTTTTTTCCTGATAAGTATATGTTCCCAGTATTCTCAGGACTTTATGAGATTTATCAGCAAGAAAAAACACATACTGAATTCCATTTAGGTTCCTTAGTTATTGGGAAGTAATTTTTCTTAGCAAAGCAATATAGTTTGCTAAGACCTACTCAAATTATTTCAAATCTAGAAAGCTCCACAAATTACATACACAGAGTGAAAAACGTTTTAATATAAAAAACAAAACTAATACTTACCACATGTACATGACCACAGATCATCAAACCAACATTTTTTGTGAAATCATGAACAAGATGAAGTAAAGCTGGGCGTGAGTTTGGAGCACCTGTCATAACAAGACACTGTGGCCTAATTTAAGATTAAAAAGAAAGAGAAGTTTAGGGTTTTGATAACATGGACATGATTTTAAGTCACTTCTCTAAGAATATATTATTACACTAGCCACTCCTTTATGCAACTGTCCTCAAGACAGGCCCCAAGATTCTCACAGATGACATAACTAGGGTTCCTTGGTACATGAGAAATGCAGAAAAACAAAACCTTCTTTGAACAACCATCATACCAAATGTCCTAAATTAATAGGTAATATTATACATCAAGATTCTGGGAGGCACTACAGAAAGAAATGACCATGCTGGTTAAAAACATGTAACCATTTTTCATCTTATAAAGGTAATAAATATTCCAGTTCTTTCACAGAGTCCAGAAAACTTCCTGAGAGCATGGCCTTGCCTTCATGTAAAAAACAGGTCACTTTCCTTCTTAGCTTGATCACATCATACTTAACTTCTACTTTGTAACATCAGCCCCCCCAATCTAGTTTAATTTTAATGATGTCATATGAGTAAAACCACCTGTGGTGAAGAAAAGGTTTCTATTTGAAAAGTTTTAATACTAATTAATTATGATGAAAGCCAAAATTGAATTCAGTTGCCTTTGCAAACACAAGACAGTGGCAAGACTTTCACGTATTTTTTTTTTTTTTTTTTTTTTGCGATACGCTGGCCTCTCACTGTTGTGGCCTCTCCCGTTGTGAAGCACAGGCTCCAGACGCACAGGCTCAGCGGCCATGGCTCACGGGCCCAGCTGCTCCGCGGCATGTGGGATCTTCCCGGACTGGGGCACGAACCCACGTCCCCTGCATCGGCAGGTGGACTCTCAACCACTGTGCCACCAGGGAAGCCCTTTCATGTATTTTTAACTCTTGATTTTTGTTGACGAGAAATAAAAATCAACCTTGTTTGAGGAAAAAAAATTCAGGTATCCATGTTATGAATTCAAACAGATTCAGAAAAATTTTTTTAAAAAAAATTTTGATTATTTTTTAAAATTAAGTTTTATTGGAGTATAGTTGCTTCACAATGTTGTGTTAGCTTCTACTGCACAGCAAAATGAATCACAACAGTGTGTATAATTAAAACAAACTTTAACAAAAAGCAAATAGACTAAAAATTCTGACTTACCTACTAAATTGTTAGGGTAGTTCCTAACTATACTTATAAAATAAGCAGGAAAACCTGAATAAAGACCTAAAAATGGTACTAACTCATTCAGAATTTTAGCAAGCTATGTGAAAAGCCAGTTCTGCTTGGGGGAATTGCTTTGGGGCAATCAAATATGAAGTCCTCCTCTAAGGCCCAGACTGCTAGTAGTCCAGTCTCTCCACCTGAGCTTCAGCAGGCTACATGGCTCCGCAGCTAAACATTGCATTTCCTAGCCTTCCTAGCAGCTGAAAGTGGCCCTATGACTGATTTCCAGCCCGTACGATGTTCCTAATTCCTTGTCCTGTCCTTTAAAAATGAAGCTGGCCACCCTCCATACTTTTTTCCCCTTTCCTGTAAGCTAGGCCGTGGTGGAGGGGGGGTGATGTCTTTGACCACACGGACAGAAAAACACATCCTAGGGAATGGCAGACTGACAGATAAAAGGAATGTGGAACTTGAATAACCAAGTGCAGCCAATCTACTTACCAGCCATGAATATCCATCTACCTCTGGACTATCACATAACACTGATATCTATCTTGTTTAGCCACTTTATTTTTTTCAGCTTTTTGTTATGGTAGTTTAACCTATTACTAATATAACCTATTACTGAGGGAAATGAACTTGTAGTCCCTATCTTTACTATCAATAAATAGTAAACACACCACAAAGGCATAATTTGGGTGTAATTTTATCATTCTAAAGAAAGGTATAGAACAAAATATATTAGGGATTACTTCTAGTAACAATGACAGAGTATGAACATCTGCCTTCATCTTTACTGCCTCCTTAAAAATCTCCGTAGTATGATGGGATTTTTTAAGTCACCAAAAATATGGAGAACAGGATAGGACACAATAGCATTGAATTTTGAAAGCCAGAAAGCAGATGGAAGAAAAATAAAGGATTTGACAAATCAGGAAAAGGCTAAATTACAAATGAGCATAAGAGAAAACTATGAAGCCATCTGATTTTACACCTAAGAACCATCAAAATGCCTAGGACTTAGAGGCAATAGAGTCTTTGGAAATGGCAGGGGCAATATGTTAAAGAAACTAAAATAAGAAGGACTGATTTAAAGTTTGCATAAGAAGCACCTAGATGAACCCAAATCATTTCCATCACTATGATGGGCAACTGTCCCTGTCCCTCTCCAATCCTGTTAGGCTAGGGCTTATTTGCTAGAGAGACCTCTGGTCTGGGAGCATAAGCATATGTCCCAGATCTCTGGTCTGAGGGCATAAGCAGCTACTTTAAGTAGGGGAGTTAGGAGAACATTTACTATATGCTGAACCCTGAGATCTCTGAGCTGCCTTCCCACTTGGCTCTCAGAACTCTGGTAGCCAGAACTTTATCAACAAGCAGAAGATTAAAAGATTCTTTTCTGAGAAATCTAATCAGATCAAAATAGAAAACCTTTAAGATGACTTAAATTTCTTAAAGAACCAGCAAAGCCACATTAATCTACATCAAGGGCTTCACTGACAAGCCCCACCCACCAATGCAGAACTTCCCTGACCCAGGACCACAGATACTTCGGACAATGCTAAATCTAAGAACCCAAATTAAAGAGGCAAGAAATAGTGAGAAAGTTTCTCACTATTCAAGGAAATAGAAACTATAGAAACTATGAAGCGAAGAAAACAAAATCTTTTGGCAAATTTGGTGAACGCTGAGATACTGATAAATAGAAATTTAAACAGGAAAAAAAATTTATTGCCTACACAGAAAACAAAAAGCCTGTACAGGAAAAAAAAAGCAACTATAATTTACTACATGGCTGGGCTCTTGAATCATGCTTAAAATGTCAGAATATAAATATCAAGTCTAATATAATCAAAATAATGACATAAAAAATACCCTGGGACGGTAGGGTAAAGGGAAGGGTGCACATGTGTGGTGGGCATACATGGATGAAAGAAATCAGCAGATAACGCCTGAAGTTAAAACTCAAACAATACAACAAGACAAACCCTCTTTTTGGGAATATGAAGTAAATATTACACGATTCAGTTAAAAGTGGTTGCCTGTGGCATGAGAGAAACAGGGATTTGAGAACTGGGGCAATTGCTAATTTTCATGACAAACCTAAGTTTTTCCTCTTTAAACTATGTTCATGTATAATTTGGATAAAAATTTTAAAACACTTATTAGAATAAAATTTTTTAAAAATTTCCCCATTACTGTAATAAGCCAAAGCAACAGTTTTTTATTAATGGCAAATTAACTCTGACTCTTGGTCATACTCTCAGTTCTGGAGTACAACTTTTTACATAAAGGAATGATTTCTATTTTCTGCCATATTTGGCATCGACTAGTCAAAATGTTCAAAATGTACTGCATTTAAAGTTTTCCTCCCAGGGCTCTCATTTCTTTTTCTTTTTCCAGTTTCTCTCTACTCCTAAGCTGAAGATCTGTGGTCTCTGGAAAACTTTCATTCTAGAAGAAAGTTGCGGGCAGGGCAGGGGGGAGAACCCAAAGAGTTAACAAAAAGATATACAAAGATGTTTCTTCCTGGGGGAAATCTGGTAGAGCACTTCTTTTCTGGCACGTATCCACTCTGGAAGTTTTCTTTAAAAAAGATTTTGCCTTTTGATTTACTGAAACAAGGAATTTATTTCTGTGATTACTGTGCAGACGCCAGTGAGAAGTGATTACTCATGACTGTGGAAAGTCACCTGTTCAGAACCAGGCTTACATGAACAGTATGAGAATGGCTGTCTAATGATCTATTGTCTAAAAATGACAAGCCTACTTATAGCTTGGTATAAGTAATAATCTACAATTTCTAAGAATCTATATAAATAAACAATACTCCTGGATTTACAACAGTGCTTTAGTAACTGAATCTCATCAATTATTAGAAGCATGTTAAATTAAGGAATAGTTTTTAAAATGATAACTGATAAACTATTATAAGATAAAAAATAATTTATTGAAGAAAGTAAGAAATACTCTTCACTCTAAGGCATTGATTCTTTATCACTAAAACTGGTTTCCAGTACCACAATGAGAATGAAGCCACTAACATGAAAATATTTACTGCCTTAGTAAAATTGCAAAAAGGGGATTTTTATGAATTTCATCCTCAGTAGTTATATAACTACTGAGGCCACAGCGGGGGAAAAAATACTTTATGATACCTACTATTTAAAAGTTATCAAATGAGAGACCTCAAAAACTTTCACAACATTTTTGCAAGGTAGATGATAATTTATCTCTTTGTAAAATTTTGATAAGAAGAAGCCTCAACCTTGTTTTTGAATAAACTGCTCAAATCAAACCAAAACAAGAAATAATACCCTATGCTTTTAGAGAAATTTCCATGAAATATCAGCATATGAAAATGTTACTGAACAATAAAGGAAGAACTGATTGCCACCTAAGACAAAATGTTTCTGTTACCTTATGACTTACCTGAAGTTTTTCACATGGTCTTCCACTCCAGAAAGACGTATCGAATGCTGCAGTGCATTCAGGTAAGTCAGGGCTTGTGTGGAGGATCCCCAGTTCACATCTGTGGGAAGACAGTATTCATGCAGCAGCTTAATACCGGTTGTAACAAGTCATCAATAACAAGTACTTTCACATTTAAAAAGTCAATTGCTAAAATAAACTGTTGTCCTCAGGACTTTCAATAGTTCAAGTTCATGGCATGAAATTAAGACAATGCCAATCTGAACTACAATTACATTAAAAAAAAAAGTACAACTTAGAAAAGACTGGGATGATAGGGCTGCAGACATGCTGTGCACGCAACTCAAAATGAGCCTTTTACAAATAAAACATTTAAAAATTACTGCTTATATAGCCAAAGGTCTAAAAGGAAAGAGGCAGATCTATGATTGTTATAAAGTACTATTTATAGTACTGAACAGTTTAAGTTATTTGAACAGGCAAATTTTACCTCTTACTGAATAAACAATCTGGACACAAATGATGATTTTAGACATTTGTTACTTTAGAGATTTAATAAGCATATTAGAGAAATAATTGTTTCTGAGATGATTAAAACAGTATCTTCTTTGTCCATTTCATTTCTAAAGCCACCATTCTAATCCAAAGCTTCATTCTCTCATACTTGGATTACAAAATGTAATTACCTGGTTTTTTGTAGGTAACATAAATGTAAAGTCCAAGAACTATCACATATGTTAGCAATGCAGCCCACCAGTTAATGACAAACATCACTATGCAACAAAGAATTGCTCCAAGTAGTGATATCCACATGTTGTAGTATTTGAAGGCAGGGCGCCATCCTAACAATAACAAACAAAATAGATAAATAAAAGTCACTTGGATACCTCATCTGCTTTAGACAGTGGTACACACATATGCACAAAATAAATTTCTCTGCGGCTGCTACACTAAAAGGTCTTTAAATGTGAACTATAAGGCTAATTATAACAGTGAAGTCATAGACCATTACTGATCACAACATCATGATTCCTGACAGCCATGAAGTGGGCACATCTATTTATGTCCACATTACCCTATCTTACTAGTTTCTGTATTCAAAAAATTCCCTACCAAAAAAGTATAAATCAGCCTACCCCAGTGAATGCTAAAAACTAGAGAAGATTAAAACATTAGGTTTCAAATTGAGTCCTTAATAGTGCGGTTTTATTTTCTGTGTTTTAGCAGGAGACACATCTATATCCTAATGAATGTATAAAACAATTCAAACAAACTGTTCTTCAGAATCATTAAAAAAGTAATCTACTTGCTAGAAAAACTGTGAGTTGACTATAGAATCATACCTTCCCATTTGGGGAAGTATTTATGAATTAATAAGCTCACTCGAAAAACTGTTGAAGACTGTGTTTTAAAATTTTCATTCATAGGTAATTCCAGAGCCCAAAATACTATTTTTAAATCATTTCAATAAAACTTATATTCTTTTCTAAAATTAAACTTTTTAATTTTGAGATAACTGCAGATTCACATAAAGTTGTAAGAAATAATACATAGAGATTCCGGACACCCTTTACCTAGTTACTCCCAATGATAACATCTTGCAAAATGATATCACGATATCACAACTAAAATATTAATACAGTCACGATAAGGAAAAGTCCAACACAAGGATCCCTTGTGTTGCCCTTTTATAGCCACACCCATACCCACCTCTAAAATTTATATTCTTAAAGTAAAAACTGAAGCTAAGATGTTTGTGTCCTAAGTTCCCATACTTTATCTTTCCTTTTCTGAGAAACTTTTAGACCCTTAGAAGGAACAGTGCTTTTGTTCCTTATTTCCTTCTCTGATGTCCAACTGCTATCATGGTTTATAACAAAACCCATAAAAAATGTATATGGAGTAATTTTTCAGTTGATAAAGACCCCTTATATTAGAACTCCACAGAACTCATTGTGTTAAAAATATTCCTGGATAGGTTAACTATATCATAATAATGTTCTTAGAACTGAAATAGCAATCAGCTGAATAAATAATAAAAGCAGAAAAAAGCAAAGTAATTCTTTCACAGTGTCAGAATTTAAAATTAATGCTATTTTAAATTCTTTGAAGACAAGAAACAGGCATTATTTACCAATAAACTTCATGATAAAGAGATCTTTGAAGACTCAGTTTGACTCAACTATAAAGGCAGAGTGAAGCACTCGTGAGCTAATTCTCCACATGCCATCTTTTAAAATGTGTTAAAGTTTTGTTTTCTTGGGCTTCCCTAGTGGCGCAGTGGTTAAGAATCCACCTGCCAATGCAGGGGACATGGGTTCGAGCCCTGGTCCAGGAAGATGTCATATGCCGTGGAGCAACTAAGCCTGTGTGCCACCACTACTGAGCCTGTGCTCTAGAGCAAGCGAGCTACAACTACTGAGCCCACGCGCTACAACTGCTGAAGCCTGTGTGCCTAGAGCCCATGCTCCGGAACAAGAGAAGCCACTGCAATGAGAAGCTCATGTACCCCAATGAAGAGCAGGCCCTGCTCGCTGCAACTAGAGAAAGCAACAAAGACCCAACACAGCCAAAAATAAATAAATAAAATAAATTAATTTATATATAAAAAAAGTTTCATTTTCTCTAAAATTAGACATTACCACATTTACAGAACTTTTAAAAAAACGTAAAGTCACCTGGAGATTTTGCAAGTGATGCATGAAATACTGAAAAATTGATCAACGCATATGATGCAAGGAAGAAGTTAGAAATAATTGGAGCAATAACATTCAGTTCAGCTGCAAAAGAAACATGAAGCATATTTAACTGACATATTAGACCTTTTTTTAACTCTTCAAAACTATGAATTATTTCAAACCTGTAGATAACAGCATAATGAATACTCCTACATCCACAAACCAGATTTAATGAATTTTGCCATATATACTTTATATACTTTAATTTTCAGAAATCATACCTTACGTACACAGTAGAAGCCCCCTTTATACCTCAACTCGTCAAAGTTGGAATATTCTTTCCAATGACATTTCGTTTTACTACACATATATATGGTCCATAAGCATTGTGTAGCACTGTTCTGGGTGTTTTAAAAGTTACGTAAATTATATCATACTATATTATCATTCTGTAATTTGTTATTTTTACATTTATTATATTTGAGATTCATCCATATTAATATATGAAAACCAAGTTTATTCATTTTTTTACTGCTGAATATTATTCTGCAGTTTCACTCTTCTGTTGATAGGTACTCAGGTTGCTTCCATTTATCACTATTATAATTAATGACACTAAGAATATTCTTATATATGTGAGTTTCTATAGGGTAAAAACCCCTAAAAAGAACTGTTGGGTCACAGGAAACTTAACCAAATACATTCTTAAATATCACATGAGAGTTAGTTTCCAGTAGTATAATCAGACTTTTATTAATAAAAGTCCAAAGTCTTCTTGAGCAGTGAAAGACCCATTAGCTTCCTTACGATCAGAGGCAACAGTACCAAAAAGTAGATCGGCGGAGGTTCTACCTTCATGAAAGACACTGGAATCCTTTTCCTTATGCTATTATCATATTTCTTTTAGGGACAAGAACCTAAGAGTTCCCTCTAGCCCTGATGGAGAATTAGTGATGGTAAGAATTTTAGCAAATATTTAACAAGTGCTATTATTTGCATTATTTTCTAAACACTCTTTCCTTTGATCAAAAAGAAACTAACTTAGTATTGCAGGCAAAGTAACATTTTGTTTATAATTTAACAATTCAGTGTTGACAGCTGATACTATAAATGCACCAAAATCTACATTAGCGTACATTTATAGACTAACCAATTAAGATGAATCCAAGTGCAATTAAGAATGTTAAGATGTAGCCACGAAGAGGTTCATTATTTTTCCCATAACCTTTAGCAAACATCTGGAAAGCTGGGTAGATGTTGTCCTTACATAAGGCCTAATGAAGAAATGTAAACGTTAAAATGAAATATATCGAAATAAGACATACAGATCTGCTTACAGTTACAATAGGTTAATCAGGAATGGAACCCAAGTTTCTAATTCTTGGTCCTCTTTCTTTCCCCTCACGCTGCTTCACCTACAAACTGTAAAGGAGATTCAAACATTTCTAGCATCAGAAAGACAGGAGGTTTAGAATACACTGAAGTTTTTATCCATTTTATTCCGCCCCAGGTTGAAATTCTTATATGAATAAAGAGCCAAAGGAGCAGGCATACACACAGAAGAAATGTGGAACCTTGAGAAGTATGACAGACGTGTGACCTATTTTAAGAAAACCAAGTCCAAATCCTAGACTCAAAACAAATGAAAATCCTAATTATAAAACATAATCACCTTTCTTAAAACAATACTGAAAATAATTTTAGTAAATATTCTACACCTCTACTGTGCTAACTAGCTACAATAAAAAATTAAGAACAAACAAAAAGAACAAAGGAAATTAACAAAGCTGCAGAATCGATATCTCATTTGTTTTAGTAATAAAAAGTTTTTTCTGTCCAGTATCAGCCATTTATTTAATGCTCATTAAAGGGAAACAATGTCTATCATATTTATTATTATATCCTGAGTACCTAACATAATGCATAGCACGTATTAGACATTCAGATATTCATAAAATTAAACATTAATGTTGGCATTATGCTAATAGGAATAAGATACTTTAATTCTTTTGATTTATGGTCTTGGACTATACTTTTTATCCTTGGTAAGACGTTATGAAAATTTATGCTAACAGTATGTCCATAAAGCAAAAATTCATCCACTTCCAGAAAGACAACTCAAAACTTACACCCTGAGAGTAGATATAGGCCAAGTGTTTATATATACACATCCACATTCATATGCATAAAATTAAATATGCTCCTCTGGATATATGTGTTTGTATATGTCATATAAATATCAATACATGGGCTTGATAGAAGTAAACAAATAATTTAAAAATATTAAAAATCCCATATTTAAATATATTACCTTAACTGCCCCTTTAATAAAATTTGTAACATGAAAATACTTACCTGAAATATCTTGGGCGCACTCACAAGGGATGCTAATGCAGAAGAAAGAGTGGCTGAAAAGATACCTGCAGAAATTAGTGGTGCAAAGCCTGACACCATGCTCATTACCTTAAAAAAGTGACAAAAATGGAAAAATAAGTCTTACATAAAATTCAAAAAAGAACACAACACTTCATCTTTATTATTCCTATGAAGACCACTAATAGTAATTCTGGGAGAAATCTGATAAAAATAACAATAATAAACAGTAATAATGGTTACGTGCGTACAAACTTCTGAAACTGATTTACCACCAGCCCTAAATGTAAAAAAACTTTTTATTTTGTAAAATGTCAAAGGCACACACAATGGCAGAAGAACATACTGAACTACAAAGTATCCATCGCTCAGTTTCAACAGGGCCAATCTTTTCATTATTGTGAATTAAACCCCAGATCTCATTTCATGCATAAATTTTTGTGTGTACCTCTAATGCGTAAAAACCTTTAAAAACTGTAACTACAGGGCTTCCCTGGTGGCTCAGTGGTTGAGAGTCCGCCTGCCAATGCAGGGGACATGGGTTCGTGCCCCGGTTTGGTAGGATCCCACATGCCGCGGAGCGGCTGGGCCCGTGAGCCATGGCCGCTGAGCCTGCGCGTCCGGAGCCTGTGCTCTGCAACAGGAGAGGCCACAGCAGTGAGAGGCCTGCGTACCGCAAAAAAAAACAAAACAAAACTGTAACTACAAAGTCACTGTCACAGCTTATAAACTGGGTAATTCCTTAACAGCATCAAATACTCAATCACATTCAAAATCCCCAAATTATTCCTCTTTTCTTGCTTTTTAAAAGTTTGTTCAAATCAGGATCCACAAAAGGATTACATTTACATTTGGTTGATATGTCTCTTAAGTCTTTTTCAATCTACAGGCTCACCCTTTCCTTTACATTTTATGATTTTTATGTCATTTCTCCTAGAGAAACCCCACGCTCTGGATTTTGCCGACAATCTCCACTGCCTTGTTTAACTTGTTCCTCTCACCTCTATTTCTAGTCAACTGGTAGGTAGGTAGATCTAGACAAGTTGATCAGACTGAGGTACAAGTTTTCTGGCAAGAATATTCCAAGGTGGTTTGATATACTTCTGTCAGGAAGGTTGTTTCCTTTTTTTAATGTTAAGATTGGTATTGTGGTTATGTTTTTTGTTTGTCTTTAAAGAGTACTTATTTATTAAAGCTAAAAGTAGAAATATCCAGCTGAAAGGGTCTAACTCCAGGATTTGCCTCTAAATAATCTAGGAAGTGGGGAGTCATAAATAAAACAAAATTAGCCATGCGCTGATAACTGATGAACTTGGAAAATGTGTATGTTAGGTACATTATATTGCTTTCTCTATCTTTGTACATGTTCAAACATTTCCCTATGATGAAGTTTAAAAAAAATGGATCACTAACTTAGACAATGAGAAGGCAATCAAATAAATCCAAACAGAGGAGCACAATACAAAATAAATTGCCTGGACTCTTCAAAATGTCAACATCCTGAAAGGTTAAAACAGGCAGGCTGGGAACTCCTCTAGATTAAAGAATTTTAAAGTAACTAAAGGCCATGTGTGACACCAGATTGAATCCTGGATCTGAGAAAAATTGATCTGGGACATTACTGGAAGAAGAGAGGAAGTATGAATATGGAATATATATTTAGACAACAGTATTTCATCAACACTGAATTACTTGGGTGGGAAAATGTACCGTGCTTGTACAGAATGTTTTAAATATTTCAATCTGATTGTCATGTGATGTCTATAATTTATTCTCATTATGTTTGAGGAGAAAAATACTATACATATATATATACATATATATAAAGATAAGGCAAATGGGGCAAAATATAAACTACTAGTAAATACAAATGAAGGGTAGGTACACAGGTTTTCATTGCACTGTTCCTTGTGAACCTTTGAAATCTGTCAAAGTATTAAATTGATTCCTAAGAGTTGTTTAATGGATTCAGGTACTGTCAACTTGATCTATGCATTATAAATTTTACCAGTAGTGAATGATGATCAACATCTAGATTCATTACTTCATTAGTGGAGATTTACCTTTCATTTATATTGACCAAGAACATGCCAACTGAGACCAAGGAGATAAGGAAATCAGGTTTTAGGCTGTTTACTATACACTTGCCTATAATTTAATATTAAGTCTGATGTAAAACTAGCTCTGGGTACAATCCCTGGCCATAATACCTAAGTCTGGTTTCATGTATACATAAACCACCTTGTTTCACTTAAATGTCTCTCCCTGCCTCTTTCAGAAGATTTAGGTTTAAACCTGAAGAACATATTTAAGAGTTTTAAGAAACATTAGCATTGACTTCTCTGAGAATCTCCGGGAGAAAAAACTCATTGAAAAGATGATTTTCTATTCAGCCTTTTAATACCAATTTAGTAGTTACATACACATGATACATTTTTCATAATCACTATTTTTACACAGTTATTATTTAATGCTAGATTATCTAGCATTGCCGAATCTGTCCTTAGGGAAGGAGATTATAAAGGATAGATAAGGTGGACCAAGATAAAAATAAGCAGACTTGATTTCTGTTATATATACTTCTCAGATAATACAAAATTCCATGTCTGTCTGTAATGCCTTCAAAGTTAAGTAAGTACAAAGGCAGGAGGTAAATGAAGAAAAAAGGGGAGAAAAAAGAATATGATACATTGATAGATTAAGCCAAAACTGACACCAGCAACATTACATATAACCATAACATTTCACCTTTCATGTTTTGAGGAAAAGATTCATTTTCTTTTCTTCCATCACCTCTGAATTAAGATAAATAATGCTCCATGCTTAGCATCTAGAAACTATGCTTCTATGATTTGCCAAGTTTCCTGTTTTCTAGTTATACATTTATCCAATAACCTTTGTGTTTCCCACCATTTTATGGTAAAATATGAGTAGCAAGTAAATGAAATGCATTCAAATAATAGTAACATCAGTGTTATCAAAAATATATAGTGGAAACAAAGATGAAAAACAAAAGATGGTCTGGTCTTTAATAAGGGGGGGATAAAAGACAAAAGTCTAATAAAAAGTAAAAAAAAAAAAAGTGGCAAGTAAAACGAATGGTGAGATTTTGTGTGGGGAATGTGTGTGTGTTGACGATTTAGGGTCCAAAAAAATGTTCATGGAACTGGGTTTGAAGAGCAGACAGATTTGGACATATAAAAAGAAAAAGCCAGTGCATTCCAAGCAGAGTGAAGCAACAAATAAAGCAACAGAGTAGGGTAAGCGTGTGCATGTATACATATACAAACACGTAATGACTGGAGTTCAGTCTGGATAGAAGCAGTGGGACTTAAGTTTGGGTATGAAAGGCTCTGACGGAGCAAAGAAGCTCACATTTTATTAAGCAGTGGTGAGTCAAAGGTTTCAGAGGACATTAAAATGTAGAAATATAAGAAACATAAAACTAAAGAAAATTAAACATTTAAGAAAAATAAAGTGACCCTATTATATATGCATATATTTATCAACTATATGCAAAATAATATTATATAGTGTGTCTTTGTATAGATTTCATGATGGAGTCTCCACTTACATGCTCCTCAGTTACGTTCTATTCACCATTCTTCATTTTCCAAGTGACAAGCAATTGATAATTTTACAGGATTTTCTTTCCATTCTGTATCGCTTTACAAAGTTTTTTTTTTTAATTTACTTAAATTGGAAAAGCAACTTTACGTACACCAAATTCTCACACTTTGCTTGAATGAGTCCATACTTAGACTTGATAAAGACAACACACTTCTGTATTTCAAGGCAACAACACAGAAATCTGATTGGCATTTTCAGTCACTGGGCAGAGACCAACATCTGTGCCTTTCATACACAGTATCAATGTCCGAATTGGCCTGAATAATTAGCTGGACATGAATACTTTCTTTCATTCCTACGATTTTGCCTAGTCTTATGACTAGAAAAAACAAACTTCTATTACATAATTGAGTTCAATATTTTTAACCACTGAAAGTGCAGTAAATTGCTTGAAACTATACAAAAGAAAATACAAATAATGGCATTAAATATTTAAGTTATAAAATTTTAATGTAAAATACATAGATTCTACATAAAATGTCTATATAATGTTCTACAATACATTAAATCCTCAACTATTCTGTTTATTATGTTTACACATTACTGGAGAAACACTAGGAAGCGAAATTTTTATTTTCCACTTTGAATTAGCAGTACCATCTATTCTATAAATTTACCACAGAATATTTTAATCTCCTGAATTTACACCTTTATGTTCTTTTGTTTCTAGCATCCTGAGGCTTATCAAGCAACTCTCAAAATATCCTCCAAATTTTACTGACTCCTTTTCCTCTTCTATCTAAAACCCATAAATTTTACAAAAATTTCATTTTGCTTTCAGTATCTTACAGAGGTAATAATAAAACTGATATTCTCCAAATACTTGAGCAGTAATACTAATCTTCACACAGTTCATACATTTAATAGTTCACAAACTTTTAAGCATCCATTAATAATTTTATTAATCTGTTGTTCAATAGTGGTTTAACACAGCATCACTATATGATAGCCAGATCTAATTAAATAAAACTACTGATACTAATCAATACTTTTTTAAAAGGGCATTCATATATAAAGCAATTATGGAGAAACCTCAAATTGGAAAACTGAACTCATTTCAATTAGTATGGGTTTAAATTGCTCAAAATCAAAATGAAATACTTAGATGTAAGTCTAACAAAATATGTACAGGATTGATATTCTGAAAACTACATAATACTTATGAAAGAAGTTAAAGAAGATCTAAATAAATGGAGAAACGTAAGTGTTCATGGGTTGGAACACTCAACATAGTAAATCTATCAATCCTCCCCAAATTCATGTACAAGTTTAATGCAGTTCCTATCAAAATTCCAACAAGACTTTTTTGTAGATAAACATAGATTATTCTAAAATTTATTTGGAAAAGCAAAGGGACTAAAATAGCTAAAACAATTTTGAAAAAGAATAAAGTAGGAGGAATCAAGCTACCCGATTTCAAGACTTACAACCAACTATAGTAATCCAGAAAGTATGGCATTGGTGGAGGGATAGACACAAAGATCAATGGAACACAACAGAGAATCCAAAAATAGATCCAGCACATATGACCATGTGTGAGATGTTTTCTTGCTTTCTGAAACAGTATACTGTATATATGTACTATATATTATACCCTATGATAAAAGTGTTGCCCTCTGGGGCCCTTTTGCCTCTGAACAGGCTCAGATTTCATTCTTTCATATTTTTCTGTTTTCACAATTAGTTGCGTACAGTCTTTATTGATATCTGGGTATAAAGTAACAACAATCCTCCCTTCTAAGTTTTTGCTATACTCTGAATGGTCAGAGTTGATAGCAGTCTGACCTCTAGATGAACACAGAATGTCTGTATAATATAAATTTGATGCTCACCTGGAAGTTGTTCATTAGGCCATAGGAACAAGGATTGCTTTCACAAGATGAAAAGTCAAAGTTTAATTTGCAGGCTGCAGAAGTACAGTTTGTTAGCTCTGTTACAATAGTGTCATTAACGTTCCCCGTAGCATCCCGAACAACACAAGAACCTGAAGCACAAGGGACAATGAGGACAAAAAATCAAACTAATGCTTACATTCATTTCAAAATTATATACACCCATAAAGAAATTACAGTGCTGACTGTATATACTTGCTTATTATAGCATACATTGTATTTACAATTAAGAAAGGTTTACCTGGAACAGAATTTGGAAAGCATCATGGTCCTCAGTATTAAGAATTATTTGGAATAACGTACGATGTACAACTAACAGTAATGACCATTCCTTAGAGTTCATATATTCTTACTTTTGAAGCACTTGAACAATGCTTTCTCATCATATATGATGTAAAAATCACAGGCATTACAACAAAAACTAAACAATAAAACAAAAATTAAGTTTTGAAAGGAAGAGTTTTTTTAATGACTAGACAGTCTGTATACAGTTCTTCATACTTAAATTTCTTCTTTGGACTTTCAGAGCAGTGTTTGCAAAACCACCTCCTTAAAGGTACTCCTGAAACCACTGGAGGTTGAGGGCAGAACAGAGAGAGCCCTATCTAACCTTAAAGCAGCTATGCTTTTATAGTTCATATTTTGATGTTCTCCATCAGAATTGTCTGGGGAAAAAAGGTTCCACTGCTTGAGCTAGTTACACAATTACTAGTGTAGAGGTGATCTTTACTGACTCCGCTACTGAATATCAGGGAGAAAGGGCTACTCCTGTTGCCCTAGTGTAGACAGAATGAAATGAGTACAATGGCAAGTATTATTGGAGCGTCAGATAAAAACAGAAATGTTTTCCTGCAATAACAAATTATTTCCCATGAAACATAATCAGTTATATCATTTTTTAAATTAAAAGTAAAATTTCTAGCTTATGTATAATGTATATAAACAGCAGTCCCCAATTTTTTTGGCACCAGGGACTGGGTTCGTGTAAGACAATTTTTCCATGGACGGGGTGGGGATGGTGGGGGGTGGCGTGGGGTGGTGGTGGATGGTTCAGGCAGTAATGCGTGCGATGGGGAGTGGCAGATGAAGCTTCGCTCATTCACATGCCACTCCCCTCCTGCTGAGCGGCCTGGCTCCTAATGGGCCGTGGACCAGTACCGGTCTGCAACCCGGGGGCTGGGGATCCCTGTATACAAGCATGCTAGAAACTTTTAGGGGAATACAAAAATATTTTGCTAATAAGCTTATAAATGTAATTCATTTTCTTCTTTCAAAATGAATTTCAGGAATTTCTGTATGCATTGCAATGATAAATGTAATCGAGTTACTTTTTCAAATGTTAACATAGCCCACCATGATAATATTATTAGCATTTCTAACCCTTGTTTAATAAAATTTCAAAATTACATTTACGCAAATTAGCAGCTCAGTTTGTAAAAACAGTTCTGTCATTACTTCCCAACACATGATTGAATATATGGCAAAAATAAAAATTTTCTTACTCAAATACATGGAAAATTTATATTCTGTAGTCAATGAATTTGGAGTTTGTAATTCTTCTGATTAGTACTAGACTAAGATTTATTCTTGTAGTATGCTTAAAATTTTTAACTGTAAAACCTGAATTTTAGAATTTAGATATTAAAGACAATGCTTACATTTTAAAAACATGTTTTCCGGGTAAACTATGTACTTTCATGAATGTGTACTAAATTCAAGACAAGACAGTATCTACAGTCAATGTATGCAAATTATATGTAAAATCAGTAGTTACTAAATTTTTTTCTGTACTGTTTCAGTTAAGAACCTCCTATTACAAATAGCCTTTTAAAATTATTTATTTATTTGCTTATAAATAAATAAAACACCAAAACCCTCTTTGCCATGAAAACAGTTTTTTAAAGGAAGTGCCATTATCATATGGTTGGTAACAAAATCTCTGACCTTTGACTTCCTTATCTATAAAAGATTTAGAGACTGGCTGATCACTTAAGTCCTTTCTTCAAGTTCTAAAATGTTATGATTCCATGAATGTATTAAAGTGGCTTAAAACCATTTTCATTAATTTAATAACACTTTTCATTCAATTCCTGTGCATTGAATAGGTTTTATGGTAAAAAATGCCAGGTATTTCTTAATAGCCTTGAAACAATCTTCATACAACAAGATTACATAAAAATATAAAATAACCATCATAAACAAAAATATTCCAAAATTTTTAAAGCTCAGAAAGTATAATGCATTTACTTCTACATATGAATTACATTTTCTGTAAATATATCTCAGTGAAATTTAAGAATCTGCAGATAAGATTTTACATAACTTTCTAGCTTACTAATTAATAGAAATCCTAAAGGAAAAACCTTAGAGCATTTAGTGACTTAGATAATGTCTACAGAATCACCACTAGTTTACTTAAGTATTTTTGAAAATACAAAACTTAGAATCCTTTTATTGAAATACTTAATTTAAAAGTTAGAAATATAATGTCATGAAAATGAATGTTTATAGTATGTACATCATTAAATTTCTGAAACACATAACAAATGTAAGGTTATTTACCTACAGATACTGCAATTCCTATGTAAACCACCGTAGTAATTAAAATGGCTAAGAGTGTTCCTTTGGGTATGGCTGACTGAGGATCCTAGAAGACAAGAACATTTTTTAAGTCTACCTTTAAAAATAAATATATGTAAATCACTTTTTGTATAAAATCGATACAGCATTTTAAAATACTTACTGCGAGATCACCTGAGATATTTGCTCCAGCCAGAATACCAGTTGCGGCAGGAAAAAAGATGGCAAACACAGAAAAAAAGGTCTCTTCCTCTCGAAAATCTGGCCCAAAGTTCTCATTAAATATTTCAGCTGTAGAGAACAAAATATTTTTGGCAATTAATGGATAGCAGATTAGACCATGATAATTTAGGTTAAGAATAAGTGTTTATCTAAGACCCCTGACTTTTCTTCAGCTCAAGTAACTGGTAAATTCTTCAATTATTTCCTAATTCAAGTATGTATTGGTGTTTCTCTTTTCTTATATGAGGGAAATGGTTTACATTCAAAATGATTTGACCTGGTTCATGCCCCACTATTTTTTATACCTTACTAATTATGTTTCAAACACCTCTAAATTGATTGTTATCTCTCCAAGAGGTCAAAGAAGCAAGAAAGCAGGCAGAAGAACAAAAGGGACATAATACAAACCTGGAACCACATTTTTCCTTACATCCAGCTTATATTCTATCTATTTGTACAGCTTTCTCTATTTCCTAGTGGTGACTTGTTTGACTTTTGAGGCTATTCATCAGGCATCCAGATAATTTGTAGCTAAGACAAACCAGGTAAAGGTCCTTTCCATTTCAACAATAATGAAAGCTTCAACTAGTCCTGCTGTTTCCATCTATTCTGATAGGCCCTGACACTGAAAAAACCAATTAACGGTCATCCATCCATCCATCCATCATTTGCATATACACCACGTGCCAGGTCCTGTACTGGAACCATCCAGTATCTCAAAGTACTGAGAGATCCAACAGCAACAAGCTACCTTCATGGAACTTAAGAGTATCAATGAGGAGCTACAAAACAAGTTAAGAAAAAGGTCACTGCAAATAGCAGTAAATGTACGGATGGAAACAGGGTGTTGTGATAAATAATGAAAGAGAGACAAACTAATTCAATGTGGTTACAGAAGGCTAAAGAGATACAACTAAGGAGCTAACACTTAAGCTGAGACTTTATTGAGCAGGAATCAGCCATGTGATGTTCCAGGAGAAAGAGTACACCAGGAATAACCAACAACATGTAGAAAGGCCCTGAGGCAGGAAAAAAGTTTACCTCTTTTGGAGAACTAAAAGATGCAAAGCCCTCACAGTAAGGGGGAGATGAAATGAGATGGAAGGGATCAGCAGGGGTGAGATTATGCAAAATTTTAATTTTACAGGAGTTTAGATTTTGTCCTATGCCAAGGTGGGCATAGAACCACACAACTGACATGATGCTTATGTGGATGCTGCATGGACAGTGGACTGAAAGCATCAGCATCTGAAGCAGGGAGACCAATTAGGAGGTACTGCAGTGGTTCAATCTAGTGATGGGAGAATAATGTACTGATTAGAGAAGGATTAGTAAGTAAGAGGGCAAGTAGAAAACACTGAAATCCTGGTTTCTTTCACTTACTAGGATGGAGAGGTCTGAGAACGGTTAGGTAGGAGGGACATCAAATAAACAAATGAATGTATACCTGTATCTGGAGTTTAAAGGAGAGATGCAGGAATAGAAATATGTGAATCCCTTGAGAGCATTTTGAGCCATGAGAAAAGATATTGCCAAAGGAAAGAATACAGTTAGAAGATGCAGGACAACACTCTGTGCAACTCTGACATTTAGAGGTTTGAAAGAAGAGAAGGGGTAACAGGAGTAATAGATATAGTGACCAGTGAATTAGGTAGAAAAGAACTCACTAGAACACAGTGACTGACATCAAATAAAACAAGAAAAGTGTTTCAAGGAGAATGGGACAACTAAATATAATGTTGCTGAGAGTCAGAAGACTAAAAAACTGCATGCTGTATCTAGCAACATGTTATTGTGACCATGACAAACAGAAGCCAGTTAATAGGGGTTGAGAATGAATGAAATAAGACCATTTGGTGAAAGTAACATGGGGAATAAGTTACACACGGTCTCAAAGTATCTCTCCACAAACTACTTATTAATTACAAAGAAGAAAGTGGCAACCTAACAATAGATAAAACTCTCAGGTAGCACTTTCACCAAGTCATTAAATTTAACACCATCAGTGATGGGGAAAACTGACATCATGTGAGTCTCCTGATGTGAGACTCTGAAGACACACTCTTCATGTAGTGTTCTTGGCAAAAGTAAACAAGTGAATCTATGGAAATCAAACAAAACCAACTGGAGGGACTTTCTAAAAAAACAAATGGCCTGTACTCTTGAAGAATGTCAATGTAGGGAAAGAAAAATAAAAGGCTGTGGGGCGGACCAAGAGGATGCGGAAATCATGTATCCGCACAACTAGGGGACCTACCAGGCACCAGTGGGGGACCATGGACACATAAGGGGATGGGAGGAACTCCCAGTGACTGGCTTGCGGGATCTTGGTTCCCAGGCTGGAGGTCAGGCCCAAGCTCCTGTGGTGGGAGCTCTGAGTCCAAACCACTGGACTAACAGAGAACCTAGGATCCCAGGCAATATTAATTAGAGTGAGGCTTCCCAGAGGTCCTAATCTCAGCACCAAGACCCAGCTCTATCCAACTGCCTGCAAACTCCAGTGCTGGATGCCTCAGGCCAAACAACCAGTAAGACAAGAATACAGCCCCAGCCCCACCCATCAAAAAAAAAAAAAAAAAAAAGAAACGACAAAAAAATATGTTACATATGAAGGAGCAAGGTAAAAACCTACAAAACCAAATAAATGAAGACGAAATAGGCAACCTACCTGAAAAAAGAATTCAGAGTAATGATTGTAAAGATGACCCCAAATCTCGGAAACAGAATGGAGAAAATACTAGAAACACTTAACAAGAATCTAGAAGAACTAAAGAGCAAACAAACAATGATGAACAACCTGAAATTAAAAGTACAATACAAAGTACTCTAGAAGGAATCAATAGAATAACTGAGGCAGAAGAACAGATAAGTGATCTGGAAGATAAAATGGTGGAAATAACTGCCAGGGAGCAGAAAAAAGAATGAAAAGAATTGAGGACAGTCTCAGAGGCCTCTGGGACAACATTAAACACAGCAACATTCAAATTATAGGGGTCCCAGAAGAAGAAGAGAAAAAGAAAGGGTCTGAGAAAATATTTGAAGAGATTATAGTCGAAAACTTCCCTAACATGGGAAAGGAAATAGTCAATCAAGTCTAGGAAGCACAGAGAGTCCCATACAGGATAAACCCAAAGAGAAACATGCCAAGACACATATTAATCAAACTATCAAAAATTAACTACAAAGAAAATATATTAAAAGCATCAAGGGAAAAGCAACAAATAACATACAAGGGAGTCCACATAAGGTTAACAGCTGATCTTTCAGCAGAAACTCTGTAAGCCAGAAGGGACTGGCAGGACATATTTAAAGTGATGAAAGGGAAAAACCTACAAACAAGAATACTCTACCCAGCAAGGATCTCATTCAGATTCGATGAAGAAATTAAAACCTTTACAGACAAGCAAAAGTTAACAGAATTCAGCACCACCAAACCAGATTTACAACAAATGCTAAAGGAACTTTTCTAGGCAGGAAACACAAGAGAAGGAAAGGACCTACAAAAACAAAACCAAAACAATTGAGAAATGGTAATAGGAACCTACATATCGATAATTACCTTAAATGTAAAAGGATTGAATGCTCCAACCAAAAGACACAGACTGGCTGAATGGATACAAAAACAAGACCCGTATATATGCTGTCTACAAGAGACCCACTTCAGACCTGGGGACACATACAGACTGAAAGTGAGGGGATAGAAAAAGATATTCCATGCAAATGGAAATCAAAAGAAAGCTAGAGTAGTAATTCTCATATCAGACAAAATAGACTTTAAAATAAAGCCTATTACAAGAGACAAAGAAGGACACTACATAATGATCAAGGGATCAATCCAAGAAGAAGATATAACAATTGTAAATATTTATGTACCCAACATAGGAGCACCTCAATACGTAAGGCAAATGCCAACAGCCATAAAAGGGGAAATTGACAGTAACACAATCCTAGTAGGGGACTTTAACAAACCCCACTTTCACCAGTGGGCTGATCATCCAAAATGAAAATAAAAAAGCAAACACAAGTTTTAAATAAGACATTAAACAAGATGGACTTAATTGATATTTATAGGACATTCCATCCCAAAACAACAGAATACACTTTCTTCTCAAGAGCTCATGAAACATTCTCCAGGATAGACCATATCTTAGGTCACAAATCAAGCCTTGGTAAATTTAATAAAATTGAAATCATATCAAGTATCTTTTCTGACCACAACGCTATAAGACAAGATATCAATTGCAGGAAAAAAAACTGTTAAAAATACAAACACATGGAGGCTAAACAGTACACTACCAAGAGATCACTGAAGAAATCAAAGAGGAAACCAAAAAACTACCTAAAAACAAATGACAATGAAAACATGACAATGCAAAATGTATGAAATGCAGCAAAAGCAGTTCTAAGAGGGATGTTTATAGCAATACAATCCTACCTCAAGAAACAAGACACATCTCAAACAACCTAACCTCACACTTAAAGCAGTTAGAGAAAGAAGAACAAAAAAAAACCCCAAAGGTAGCAAACGGAAAGAAATCATAAAGATCAGATCAGAAATAAATGAAAAAGAAATGAAGGACACAATAGCAAAGATCAATAAAACTAAAAGCCGGTTCTTTGAGAAGATAAACAAAATTGATAAACCATTAGCCAGACTGATCAGGAAAAAAAGGGAGAAGACTCAAATCAACAGAATTAGAAATGAAAAAGGAAAAGTAACAACTGACACTGCAGAAATACAAAGGATCATGAGAGATTACTACAAGCAACTATATGCCAATAAAATGGACAACCTGAAAGAAATGGATAAATTCTTAGAAATGCACAACCTTCTGAGACTGAACCTGGAAGAAAGAAAATATGAACAGACCAATCACAAGCACTGATATTAAGACTGTGATTAAAAATCTTCCAACAAACAAAGGCCCAGGACCAGATGGCTTCACAGGTGAATTCTATCAAACATTAAAAGAAGAGCTAACACCTATTCTTCTCAAACTCTTCCAAACTACAGCAGAGGGAAGAACACTCCCAAGCTCATTCTACAAGGCCACCATCACCCTGATACCAAAACCAGACAAAGATGTCACAAAGAAAAAGATCTACAGGCCAGTATCACTGATGAACATAGATGCAAAAATCCTCAAAATAATACTAGCAAACAGAATCCAACAGCACATTAAAAGGATCATACACCATGATCAAGTAGGGTTTCTCCCAGGAATGCAAGGATTCTTCAATATATGCAAATCAATCAATGTGATATACCATATTAACAAATTGAAGGATAAAAACCATATGATCATCTAAATAGATGCAGAAAAAGCTTTCGACAAATTCAACACCTATTTATGATAAAAACTCTGCAGAAAGTAAGCACAGAGGGAACTTATCTCAACATAATAAAGGCCACACATGACAAACCCACAGCCAACATCATTCTCAATGGTGAAAAACTGAAACCATTTCCTCTAAGATCAGGAACAAGACAAGGTTGCCGACTCTCACCACTGTTATTCAACATAGATTTGGAAATTTTAGCCACAGCAATCAGAGACAAAAAAGAAGTAAACGGAATCCAAATTGGAAAAGAAGAAGGAAAAGTGTGACTGCTCACAGATGACATGATACTATACCTAGAGAATCGTAAAGATGCTACCAGAAAAGCACTAGATCTAATCAATGAATTTGGTAGAGTAGCAGGATACAAAATTAATGTACAGAAATCTCTTGCATTCCTATACACTAATGATGAAGAATCTGAAAGAGAAATTAAGGAAACACTCCCAGTTACCATTGCAACCAAAAGAATAAAATACCTAGGAATAAACCTACCTAGGGAGAAAAAAGACATGTATGCGTAAAACAATAAGACACTGATGAAAGAAATTAAAGATAATACAAACAGATGGAGAGGTATACCATGTTCTTGGATTGGAAGAATCAACATTGTGAAAATGGCTCTACTACCCAAAGCAATCTACAGATTCAGTGCAATCCCTATCAAACTAACAATAGCATTTTTCACAGTACTAGAACAAAAAATTTCACAATTTGTATGGAAACACAGAAGACCCAGAACAGCCAAAGCAATCTTGAGAAAGAAAAATGGAGCTGGAGGAATCAGGCTCCCTGACTTCAGAATATACTACAAAACTACAGTAATCAAGACAGTATGGTACTGGCATAAAAAGAGAAATATAGATCAATGGAACAGGATAGAAAGCCCAGAGATAAACCCACGCACATATGGTCACCTTATTTTTGAAAAAGGAAGCAAGAATATTCAATGGAGAAAAGACAGCCTCTTCAATAAGTGGTGCAGGGAAAACTGGACAGCTACCTGTAAAAGAATGAAATTAGAATACTCCCTAATACCATACACAAAAATAAACTCAAAATGGATTAAGGGGCTTCCCTGGTGGCACAGTGGTTGAGAGTCCGCCTGCCGATGCGGGGGACGTGGGTTCGTGCCCCAGTCCGGGAGGATCCCACATGCCGCGGAGCGACTGGGTCCGTGAGCCATGGCCGCTGGGCCTGCGGGTCCGGAGCCTGTGCTCTGCAGCGGGAGAGGTCACAGCAGTGAGAGGCCCACGTACCGCAAAAAAAAAAAAAAAAAAAAAAAAATGGATTAAAGACCTAAATGTAAGGCCAGACACTATCAGACTCTTAGAGGAAAACATAGGCAGAACACTCTATGACATAAATCACAACAAGATCCTTTTTCACCTATCTCCTAGAGAAATGGAAATAAAAACAAAAATAAACAAATGGGACCTAATGAAACTTCAAAGCTTTTGCACAGCAAAGGAAACCATAAACAAGCCGAAAAGACAACCCTCAGAATGGGAGAAAATATTTGCAAACGAAGCAACTGACAAAGGATTAATCTCCAAAATTTACAAGCAGCTCATGCAGCTCCATATCAAAAAAAACAAACAACCCAATCCAAAAATGGGCAGAAGACCTAAATAGACATTTCTCCAAAGAAGATATACAGATTGCCAACAAACACATGAAAGGAGACTCAATATCACTAATCATTACAGAAATGTAAAGCAAAACTACAATGAGATATCACGTCACATTGGTCAGAATGGCCATCATCAAAACATCTACAAACAATATATGCTGGAGAGGGTGTGGAGAAAAGGGAACCCTCTTGCACTGTTGGTGGGAATATAAATTGATACAGCCACTATGGAGAACAGTTCCATAAAAACAGTTCCTTAAACAGTTCCTTCTAACAGTTCCTTAAAAAACTAAAAATAGAACTACCATATGACCCAGCAATCCCACTACTGGGCATATACCCTGAGAAAACCATAATTCAAAAAGAGTCATGTACCACAATGTTCATTGCAGCACTATTTACAATAGCCAGGACATGGAAGCAACTTAGGTGTCCATCGATAGATGAATGGATAAAGAAGATGTGGCACATATATACAACGGAATATTATTCAGCCATAAAAAGAAACGAAATTGAGATATTTGTAGTGAGGTGGATGGACCTAGAATCTGTCTCACAGAGTGAAGTAAGTCAGAAAGAGAAAAACAAGTACCGTATGCTAACACATATATATGGAATCTAAAAAAAAAAAAAAAAGGCTCTGATGAACCTAGGAGCAGGACAGGAATAAAGATGAAGACGTAGAGAATGGACTTGAGGACACAGGGAGGGGGATGGGTAAGCTGGGACGAAGTGAGAGAGTAGCATGGACATATACACACTACCAAATGTAAAATAGATAGCTAGTGTGAAGCAGCTGCATAGCACAGGGAGATCAGCTCGGTTCTTTGTGACCACCTAGAAGGGTGGGATTAGGAGGTGGGGAGGGAGGCACAAGAGGGAGGGGATATGGGGATATATGTATGCATATAGCTGATTCACTTTGTTATACAGCAGAAACTAACATAACATTGTAAAGCAATTATACTCCAAAAAATCTGTTAAAAAAATAAATAAAAAATAAAAGGCTAAGGCACTGTTTCAGATTAAAGGGGACTGATGATTATGTAAAGAACTAGTTTTAAAAAAAGGAGATTGAAGAGACATGGCAAGTGAATGCAATACAGGATCATGGACTGGATCCTGGAACACGAAAAAAAAAGTCTGTACATAATCTTTGTAGAAACAGTTGGAGGGACTTCCCTGGTGGTGCAGTGGTTAAGACTCTGTGCTTCCAATGCAGAGGGCCTGGTTTCGATCCCTGGTCAGGGAGGTAGATCCCACATGCATGCCGCAACTAAGAATTCACATGCCACAACTAAGGAGCCTGCCTGCCGCAACTAAGACCCGGCACAAACAAATAAGAAAAAAAGAAAGAAAGAGTTGGAAAAATTTGTACCTGAAAAATATGTTATATATAACATTATGCCAAAGTTAAACTTCCTGAACTGTCCTTTTCCTTAGTAGATGCACACTTAAGTATTTTATAGGCAAGACGACATGATTTCTGCAACTTCTCTCAAAAGGTTTAGCAATCATAGTAATAACAATTAGATATATGAGTGATAAAACAAATGTGGCAAAAAAAGAACATAAAAGTGTGAATTTTTTTGTGAATGTAGGTAAAGGGTGCAAGGAATTCATTTATTTTTTTATAAATTTATTTATTTTTATTTATTTGTTTTTTGGCTGCGTTGGGTCTTCGTTGCTGCACGTGGGCTCTCTCTAGTTGCACCAAGAGGGACTACTTTTTATTGCGGTGCGCGGGCTTCTCATTGGCTTCTTTTTGTTGTGGAGCACGGGCTCTAGGCACACAGGCTTCAGTAGTTGTGGCTCGTGGGCTCTAGAGCGCTGGCTCAGTAGTTGTGGCGCACAGGTTTAGTTGCTCCTCGGCATGTGGGATCTTCCTGGACCAGGGATCGAACCCTGTGCCCCACATTGTCAGGCAGACTCTTAACCACTGAACCACCAGGGAAGCCTCCAAGGAATTTATTGTATTAATTTTTCAAGTTGTCTGTAAGTTTCAATTTTTTTTGAAATAACAAGCAATAAATGGGAGGTAAGGATTTGAGAAATTTGTCTGTGAAAGGGGCCTGGAAAGTAAGGCGGTAACTGGAGGAGAATAAAAGACCAGAGGTAGTATTTTCAAGGATGGGAATTACTAGAGCAAGTATGTGAGGTTATACAGAGCTGACAGTTTTGATGCAGGGAAGCAAGTAAATTACCAAAGGATAAATGCCTTTGAGAAAGTAAAGGAAATGGGATCTAGATCACAGCAGAGGCACCGGTCTTTGGCAAAAGGGAGATATTTCTCATATCAAAAAGGAAAAAGGAGAAAATGAATATCCCTATTAGGTAGTCATTTGAACTGACAAGTTTATTAACATAACCTGTTCACTGCAGACACTACCTTAAGAAAAGGAAGGCCAAGCAGTATCAACTGCTAAAAAGGAAAAGTCATATTCCAAAGTATATTTAAATTTATTTACTTCAGATTGAGATAAGCCCAGATGTGCTATTTGAATACAATATAAATTATTACTATACTAGATAAGGATGGATCTGAAAAAAAGGAAATGAAAAATATGGCCTAGCAGATATTTACAGATATTTTAAAATCAATTAAAGCCATAAACAGAAAATACATATTAGGAATCTTTTTAGAAGTAACCATCTACTATAATTTTAGAAATAAAGGTGGCAAAAACGAATGTTCAAAAATCTATAATGTAAAAAAAATTTAAGTAAAAAACACATTCATAATTAGAAGAAATGTCACAAATACAATTTATGACAGAACGAAATACAGAAAATTATCTAACTAATAATACTAATCTTCACTTCTGGCATGCCTAAAAGACACCTCTTCCCCTAATTCAGGAAATCATGATTAGATATTTAGTGCCTGGTTTCAGAAGTAGGCATAAGCGCTAGTAACCAGAACAGACATCACACTATCAACTCAGGATGAGTAGGTAAAATTATTGCAGGCAGGTGTTCTTGCTTAAGGTAAGCACCTTGAAACAACTCTTATGTGAAAACTGCCCAGCCAAGTCAGTGTCAGACATAGGCCAAACAAGCACGACTCATATATGTTCCAAGGATGGTGTGGTGTTACCAGTCGGCAATTAGATTAAGGAGCTTACACCAGAAGGTAAATCAACTAGGTCTCTAGGATCCAAAATTTAGTCAACTAATTTTTTTCCAGTAAGACTTTCTGAAGGAAGAAGTGCATTGATTTATTGTACATTCTGCATCTTTTCACAAATCTGTATGCATAGCTCTGGGCTAAACAACTCAGGAGAAGTGGAGCTAGGCTTTTCCTTCTAAGGCTTCAAAACAAGGAGTTTTTGTCAATTTAAGACAGACACACCTATTACCCTAAGTGATAAGCACCTCTGATGCTACTGCAACTATTCTTTCTGGCTTTCATTCTACCTTGCAGAGATAGGTTCAGAACGGCTGCTCAGTGGAGGGAGTGGGGAGAAGAGGAGATGCAGAAAGACACTTTAGGAAACAATAAGTGACAAGTAAATTTCACCTGTAGTGAAAATTAGATGCACAGACTGAAAGAGGTTATGGAAGATAAAAACTGGAAAATTCTCACACAATTAATAATGTAAACTGTAGAAAAACTTAGGTTGCAATTATACCAAGAAACTAATATTTCTAGTTGCTTTCACAGTCTTAGGCACTTTTAGATTATTGTGTTTAAATACAACTAAAACAATGAAAAAGTGATGTTAGAACAAAACTTACAATTTCAGTAACAATTTCTCCAAATGAGAAGAGAACAAAAGCACTTTTCCTCAATAGCACTGATTTCTCTACATTCTATCACCTTTTGTTGCTAGTAATCAGAAATGAAAGATGTAAATAAAAGTGAAACAAACATAGAGGAACCAAACTAAACTGGACAATTACTGTTAGTCACTACACCAAACTCAATTACATTACAAACTATGTAAAATATACTAAATTTATTTAACACTAGAATGCTGTAATATGCACCTTTAAAAAAATTCTATCTTTCTTACTTACACTTATAACCAAAGAAACCTTTGGGTTTCTTGCTCTCCAATGGGATAAATGTTCCTATGACGAAATCAGCAATAGCAAGTAGTAGAATCACCAAAAGCACAATCTGAGCCTGAAATTTTAAACGTGAAAAATCAAAATCAAATATATCATGTCTATACATTAATTCAGTTCGACTAGAATATAACTTCCATGAGGGAAAGCTTCTGTCTTGTTTCCCTGGTCTTCACACAATGCCAAGCACAAAGCAGGTGCTTAATAAATTTTTGTTAAATGAACAATCTTTAAAGAACTATCCAAAATGAATAGCAAAAGTAGGATCAGGCCATATATTTCTGAAATGAATTAAAGATGTGCATGTCCTGTTAACAAATAACAGAAACTTTAAAAATATAGGAAAAAAATCACAGTACTTATATTACCTTTACTAAATCCCTCTGACATACCCTATAATTCTTTTTTTTCCTACATACTCTGATTACCTCTTAAAATGACTGTTATCTCCAAATCCTCACTACGTCACCAAATAGAAAATGATCTTATACGTGAACTTCTTTGAAAATGGCCACTTAGGAACCTTCAAAATCTGAAAATATTACTACACCTTAGAACATTCCTAAAACACAAGGTCTAAAAGTTTGTACATTCAACATTTACAAATGTTCCAATGATATCACTACTTACTTTTGCCTCCCACTCCATTCCAGCTACTGAGATACCTAAAAGGATTACCACTGTAATGGCTCCAATAATTCGGATATCATTGATTTCATCTATCATAAGTATGGAATGTTCCTACAAAAAGAAAATAATAGGATGAGCAGTATTAGTTAGTTCAGATAAATTCTTCAATTCTCTTTGAAAGTTTTAGAACTATCACAGTGCCTCACATGCAGAAGTTGAATAAATGCCTACTTAAGGAATGAATAGAGAGACCTAGGGAAAAGGAATGAATTACTGTTTACTATTAAGGTGTCATTCAAGCAGCTGAAGATATCAAAAATATGATCAAATTATTAACGCTGCTGTATTTTATACAGACTCAAATATAAAAAAGAATTGCTAACAAGTAAGGAAAAAATCATAATATGACTAAGTAGTACTAATAGGATTTTTTAAAGTTACAAAGCAGAAATATATTTTGCATTCATTGTGGTTAGTGAGCTCATTCTTTTAATGGTCTCTTACGTTGCATAAGGAAAAGAGATGAACACACTATCATGCAGCTGTCCAAATCACACCAATCCGTTCTAAGAGCAAAATTACTTGTGGCTAAATATCAATGACATCAAAAACATATACTAAATTAAACAATGAATGAATATGAATTCTTAATGATTACACCACTTTCTTACTTCCTTTGCTTTGTCTCTTTGGCCTACACAGCTAAGGTCAATGCCAATGCAAGAGTCAGTCCTTTCAGATGTCACACTTCCTAACATACCATGTACTACAGTAGATGAACAGTTACAACCTAACATGACAACTATAGGTGTTACTCAAGGTTCCTCTCATTTAATAATACTGAATCCTATTTCACTTGTACTGCTTTAACTACACACATACTAATTACTCTTTTCAAACAAGTTCTCTTCTCAACTCCAGAGCAATATTATCAACCACTTTCTGGCCAGCTCTACTTAGATATACCAAATTAGACATCCAAAGCGAAAATGTTCTGCATTCTCTCTCACAGTAAATGGCATTACCATCCATCTAAATCTTCCTTTCTCTTTCTCTAATTTCCCACATCTCATTCATCAAGTCCATTTACTCAACTTTTCAAAAATCTCTCAAATACACCCACATCTCTCCAGCCTCATTGGTCACTGGTTTAATATTAGCCACCATCTCCACTCAGGACAGCTACAACAACCTTTTAAATGGTCTCCATCTCCAGTTGTGATCCCTCAAATACATTCTCTATACTGTGGTCAGATATTTCTTTAGGCCCCAAATCTGATTATCATGGATCCGCAACTCCAGTCAAGGTAAGATTCAAATTTAAGAGCAAATAAAACCCTTCCTGGCATGATCCTTTTTTCTCCCTCTCATCTTACATCTCTTGCCACTTAGTGCTCCAGCCATACTGAAATATTGTTTTTCTTTTTTCTTTTTTAATATATCATACTCTACTCCTTCTAGATCTGTTTCCTTTTCTTCCCTATTCCCCTCATACCATACTTTACCTCTCCTATCTGCCTGCTAATGGCTAGACTCCCTTCCTTGGAAAACCCTGCCTTGACCCTCCTCTGACACCCCACTCCTGGATGGTATACTAAGTGATCCCCCTCGTGTTGCCACGGCCCCCTACAGTTAGCCATTTCTGACACTCTATAGTAATTATTTTTGTCTATCTCCCATACTAAACGTCTTGAAAGGCGAGTTTCATGTTCCTTGCTGCTTTCCTAGCATCATATATGGTAAGTGGCACATAAACCCTCAATAAAGATTTGGGAAACAAATGACTGGAAAAAGGTGAATTACCTTAAGCAACTCCACCACAGTTTCGGCAAATCCAACCACATACATAGCAACTGCAACAGCATTGGCAAAAGCGAAGATCAGGCCAATCGCACCGCCAAATTCTGGCCCTAGACTTCTAGATATTAAATAATATGCTCCTCCTAAAGAAAAGGAAAAAAAACACACCAAAAGTACTAATGTTAGAATTTTAAATGTCAATCCTTTTAATTATACAAAGCACATGCCACCAGTAAACACAGCAGTTAAACTCATAGGCAAGTGGGTGAGCATATTTTTAGGAAGAAACACCCAGAAAGAATTCTTTACAACCCACTTCATTCATAACAGTTCTGAATATCCAGAGAATTCTCCTCATGTTAAATATAAAATCATCCTGCTATTTAAATTATCTTTCTCTTCTAAAACTTAGATTAAAATGGGTAACAGCCTCTTCCTCATATTCAGAGACACCAAGATCATTTCCCAATGATTTTCTAAGTAATAGTTTTAATCTTAATGTAACATTTAAATTCACAATCGACATGATTCCAGTTACTTAAATTAGTGTGATAATTTGCTGGTAACGTGAATACTAAGGCAAAAAAGAAAGTATCAGAAGAAACTTAAAGGATAGCACATACTGGCACCCTTAACAGATATATTAATAGTTTGTATTCTAATAAATCCTGCCTAAATGGCAGAGTAGACAAAGACATTAAATAAGCTGTCATGAAGCAAGTATTTTTCTAACTTGAAAAACGAATCAGTATGATGATTTTGAGTCAGTCTAATGCTTAGTTGAAGTCACTAAGAGCTCTCCTAAAATTCTAATTTACTTTTGGCCTCTAGGTCGTAATCAAAACTTAGTTTTAATAACAATGAAGTTACAGTAAGTTATATACATTTTCTAGACACTGATGAAGTATTTATTCTTAAGACCATATAATGAAATGCCATTAAACAGCTTAATATTTATTTCTACTGCTTTCCCAGTATAATGAAGACAAACGCAACAACAGATTCTACAATTTAATAAAGTACTAAATGTGCAAACTTTATTTTGGAAATATCTGTAATAGGTTTTGTAGTTAATTTTTATCAAGTTTCTCAAAATATTATATACTTTAAACCTATCCAACAAAACTACCTTAGTAATTCACTTTACTAATTAATAATTTTATCATCTTGAAAATTCTGAAGAAAAAGAATTGCAACCTGACCATTTAGTATTAGTCTCATTTTTTTTATGAGATGAAATGACTTAAAAATTTCCCCCAAATCTTTCTGAACACTAAAAATTCTAATGGACTTATATAATGACAAGTTTAATTAATCACAAGGAAAATCCCTGGAATATAATTAATCACAGCCTACATTTAACAAACATGTTTTCAAAATTCATGTAAATTATTTCATTTAATCCCAATACCAATAATGAATTAAGAAAAGTATTATCTATCCCGATTTTATAGATAAGAAAATTAAGTCACAATAAAAGGTTAATTGAAATCAGTCAACCATTCACGTGCTTCAGTAGTTGACAATACAAACTTTAGAATGAGAAATATCACCAAGAGAGCCTATAAAAGCATGGAATTCATTTGTTATGTGTTTAAAGTTTTGATTTTATGAAATTTCAAATCTTTCTATTACTAAAAAAATATATATCTTCTTTTTAAATTTTATTTATTTAATTTTATTTTATTTTGGCTGCATTGGGCCTTTGTTGCCGTGCACAGGCTTTTCTCTAGTTGCCGCGAGCGGGGGCTACTCTTCGTTGTGGTACGGGGGCTTCTCATCGCAGTGGCTTCTCTTGTTGCGGAGCATGGGCTCTAGGCACGCAGGCTTCAGTAGTTGTGGCTCGTGGACTCTAGAGTGCGGGCTCAGTAGTTGTGGTGCACGGGCTTAGCTGCTCTGCGGCATGTGGGATCTTCCGGGACCAGGGCTCAAACCCATGTCCCCTGCATTGGCAGGCGGATTCTTAACCACTGCACCACCAGGGAAGCCCCCCAAAAATATCTATCTTAAGGGGCATTTAACATGGGTAAAGATAATGGGAAGGGAAATATGAATATTCTTTATATGAATAAAGATAATCAGAAGGGAAATGAATATAAGTAGCAAATTCTGACATTTCAGAACTATTTAAAAATCTTCTTCCAATTGGGATACCTAAACTTAAAACCTAGGACCCAGTTTCATTACTTTTTAAAAGATTTTTATTTTTTTTTAAGAAAAAGTTACACATGAAGAATATAAAAGCATCTGCTTATCGTCCTATACTTTAAATTCCTGATGAAAAGCAAAAGTACTCTGCCCTATTTCTTCTCACTTCCATTCCTGCATCCTAGAGGTAACCAGTTTTAAGAGCAGCTTTCTCCCCCTTTTTCTCCTTAGCAACAAAATAGATAGTATAAAAGATCTACTACTCTGAAAGACTGGTCTATTTACTAATCAGCATAGAGTGGCATCTTAAATTAAAATTTTTATTAAATTTAAATTTTATTAAATTTTTAACTTAATTCTACCAAGTACAATTGACTCTTGCATGACACAGGTTTGCACTGCGCAGGTCCACTTATACGTGGATGTTTTTCAACAAATATATTGAAAAACTTTTTGGAGATTTGCGACAATTTGAAAAAACTCACAGACGAATCAAACAGCATAGAAATATTGAAAAGATTAAGACAAGGTTACGTATGTCATGAATGCATAAAATATATGTGGATACCAGTCTATCCTTACATAGGTATGAGTTGAGTGATATTTAATATAAAATTAATGTGTTAATTTTCTTAGTGTTTTATGTAACTTTGCTCTCAGAGAATTAATTACAGTTCAGTATGTGCCATATTTCCCCTCACCCCTTCTAATTAGAGAAACTATCATCACAGATAAGTGTTTTTTTTAAATGTTACAATGTTTACAATACTGTATTATGAATATGACTGTACTGCTATATGCCATAAAAATTGTACAATGATTCACTCAGTGTATAGGCTAGGCTATCCTGACACAATCGTATCATTATACTGGGTTACAATAAAGCAATCATATTGCTGCCTCTTTGTTATCAATGTATGAATTGTTATACCTGTAAATAAATACACATTTCTTTTTCCACATTAGCCTCTCTTTTTTTAATGTTTTTTAAATTTCTCATATTTAAAAAAAATTTTTTTTGGAGGATAGCTGATTTACAATCTTGTGTTAGTTTCAGGTGTACAGCAAAGTGAATCTTTACATATTTATCTCTAGTGTTAGTAATGTGTGTAACATACACTACACAGTGTTTTGTACTGTATAAGACAATATTGATGTAGGTAGTGACAGATGATACATCTTGCAAACAGATGATGTAAAACATATGGGATCAGTACAGTACTGTAAATGTACCTTTTCCTCTCTAGGATTTTCTTAATAACATTTTATTTTCTCTAGCTTACTTTATTGTAAGAATGCAGTATATAATACATATATACAAAATATGTGTTAATTGATGGTTTATGTTATCTGCAAGACTTCTGGTCAACAGTCTATTAGTTAAGTTTTGGGGGACTTCAAAGTTATACATGGATTTTCGACTGCACAGGGGTCATCAGCACCTCTAACCTATGTGTTGTTCAAGGGACAACTGTACTATTACCATTCCCATTTACATATACGAAAATTAAAGCTTAGAGAAGTTAAATAACTTGACCAAGGTCATGCAAATAGTAAGGGAAGAAGTAGGCTTAAACTCAGGTCTCTCTGACTTGTGTGCTTACTTGGTACAGTAGGTATAATTAAATTAGCCTTTTTATTATCATTGAATAAGCTGAAGAGTATGAAAAAAATTATGATGAATTAAGAGGCAACAATAGAAAAAATAACTATTTTATTTACAAAAAATCTACTGCTCAAGCAAACACGGGAAGTCAATATGGAAAAAATATCCTCATGGACTCTCATAATTTGGCCATAAAATGCCTTGTCTCCTGAGTGTAGAAGACATCAATGAGTCAGGTACGAGAGATACTTAAGTAATGACAATACTATATACACTGGGTTCCATTATCACTACACATTGATCTGGGGACACATGCCCCTGAAGCTCTCACTAGATTTCAAATCAACAACCAAAACACTGACTAGGTTAATCAAGAGCCATATGATTACTGGCCATAAAATAAGTCACTATAAATTTCAAAGAATTGAAATGAGACAGTATTACTGACCACAACAGTGTTAAATTAAATGTATAGACTTCCCCTAAATATTTCTAAATTATGCAACACACTTTTAAGTAACCCACTAGTAAAAGAATAAACCACAGGGAAATTAAAAAGCATTTTGAATTGAATGATAATGAAAAGAAAACATCAAAATTAGTGGGATATATCTAAAACAGGAATTACAGGGAAATTTATAGTTTTAAATTCTTATATTAAAAAAAATGATACTTCAATTAAAAATAAATAAATAAGGTGAAATCAATGATCTAAGCTTCTACGTTAAGAAAGCAGAAAAAAGTAAGTAAACCTAAAGTATAAAAAAATAATAAAGGGTTAAAACTACTGATGCAGAAAACAATAAAGAAAAATCAATAAGGCCAAAATAGGCAAACTCCTTGAAAAACCTGCCAAAACTATAACAAGAACAGTAAACTGAAATAATTCTATAGCTATCAAAGAAATTAAATTTGTAATACACACACACACAAACCATAGGCACAGGTAGCTCCATTGTTGAGGAAGAAATAAGATCAATTTTACAAAAACTGTTTCAGAAAACTGAGGATGAAGGAATACTAGCCAACACCCCTTATGAGTTTAGCATAATCCTAACGCCAAAACCTGACAAAGTTTATTACAAAAAAAAGAAAATTTTAGACAAATATTCCTCGTGATCATAGATTAAAAAATCTTTAACAAAATGTTAGCAAGTAAAAAGTAGCAGAAAGCATAATATCTTTGACCAAATATATCTTTGATCTTTGTGGGGTTTATGCCACAGATGCTAGGTTATTAAGATTCAAAATATCATATAATTTGTGATAATAACAGAATAAGAGAAGAAACCCATATAACCATTTCAACAGATGTAGAAAAATCATGACAAAATTCAACATCCATTCATAATAAACAGTCAGCAATTCAGAAATAGAACTGTCTCAATCTGACAAATGACATCTTCCAAAACTCCATAGTTAACATCTTAATAGTGATATATTGAACTCAATCCCTCTAAAACTGGGAACAGGCAAGGATGTTTATTCTCACCACTTCTATTCACCATGGTATTGGAGGTCCTACCTAATTGAACAGTGTGAAAAAAGAGAGGGAGAGAAAGAGGGAGAGAGGAAAATACTAAAGACTGGAAAGAAAGAGTATAAACCATCTCTATTCACAGATGACATGACTGTTTATGTTTAGCAAAGTCACAGAATAGAGAACCAAGATATGGAAGTCTATTGCATTTCTATACACAATCATAAAAAAATTGGAAAATGAAATTTACAAATACCATTTACCAGATGAAAAACATGACTGATGGGTAAATTTAACAAAACATGCAAGACCTGTATACTGAAAATATACAACATTACTGAGAGAACCAAAGACCTAAATAAATGGAGAGATATAGCATGTTTAGAGATTGGAAGATTCAATACTGTTAACATGACCATTCTTCCCAAAAAGATTTTTTAAGAGTGAAATTCCAAAGCCCCAGCAAGGTTTTTTGTTTTTGTAGAAATTGATATTGCTAATTCAAAAATTTATATGGAAATACAAAGAACCTAGAAGAGCCAAAACAATTTTGAAAAAGAACAGAGTTGAAAGACTTAGGACATATAAAGCTAAGCAATCAAAACAGGGTAGTCTTAGAATAACTGGCATAAGAGAATAAACAAACAAATCAGTGGAACAGGATACAATACGGACAATACACAGAAAACTGATCTTTCAACAACAGTACCAAAACTAATTCAACATGGAATAGATAGTTGGTTGACAAATGGTGCTGGAAGAAGTGGCTATCTATATGGGGGGATAAGAGTAGGGGAGAGAAGAACAATCTCTGTCTCACATAATGTGAGGCTATTCATAGTTAAAAATCTAAAAACAAACTATAAAGATTCTAGGGGAAAACATAGGGAAATATCATCATGACCTTGGGATAAGCAAAGATTTCAAGACAGAACAATAAAAGCACTAGTCAATAAATTAAATAGACAGATAAATAAATCTGAGAATCTGGGCTTCCTCAAAATGGTAAACGTTTCCTCTTCAAAAGACATGATTTAGAAAACGATAAAAAAAGATGATGCAAGTCACACACTAGGAAAAATATACACAATACATGTTAGACATAAGACTTGTATCCAGAATATATTTTTTAAAACTCCTCCAAATCAGAAACAAAAAGATAACCCACTTTAAAAACTGGCCAAAGATATGAAAATATTACAAGATAAGATATACAAGTGGTCACAAGCACATGAAAAGATGCTTATCATCATCATCATTAATCATCAGGGAAATGCAGTGGCGGTAAGACACTATTAAACCTCCAGAAACACAGCTATAATTAGAAAGCTGTAACAAGTGTTGGCAAGAATGTGGAAAAACTGGTAGTCTCATATATTGCTGATGGGAGTATAAAATGGTACGACCACTGTAGAAAAGCACTTGGCAGTTTCTTATAAATGAAAAGTATACCTACCCCATGAATCAAGAAGTCATTCCTAGGTAGTGTCCCAAAATGAACAAAAACATACAAAACCACAGAGACTTGTACAAGAATGTTCATGTCAGCTTATTCATAATAACCTCATACTAAAAAATAGCCCAAATGTCCATCAATAGGCACTAAATAAACACATTTTTTACTATTACAAATTTTATAGTGATAAAATGGAATACTACACAGTAACAAAAATGAAGAAACTAAATGGATGTATTCCAAAGACATTATGTTAGGTGAAAGAGATGAGACATAAAAAGAGTACCTCCTATATAATCCAGCCTGGGCTACCAGTGAGGATCTGATTGTCAAGAAACTTTCCAGTGTGATGGAAATATTCCATATTTTGATTGAGCTAGATGTTACGCAGGTTTACATGCTTATGAAAACTCACAGAACTGTAAACTTAAAATCTGTGCATTTCACTACATGTGAATTTTACTTCAATAATGCTTATTTAATAAGCTATAAATCAACTGTCAACAACTAACATTTTTTAAATTGTACCATAGTCAAAATGAGATAGGAAGTAATCATGTATGTTAGACTTCAAAAGGAGATTTTTGGAAAGGGGCATTATCAGATACAGCTTTCACGAATACTCACAACTGACTTCAACTCAAACTACATAGAACCTTTAAAGTAATATGCACAAAGATAAAAAACCCAAACAACTATACGCAGGAAGGTAGGAGCAGTATTTATTAAATTTTGACCAGGCACTCTGGATGTTTGTCTAATAACTATGCCACAAAACAGACATTTCTTAAACCACATGTGGCTCTTAAAAGTTCTCATCACAAAGAAAAAAAAATTTTTCCCTTTGGTATCTATAACAGATGATGGATGTTCACTAAACAATGTGGTAATTATTAAAATATATATAAGTCAAGTCATTTTATGCCCTATTAAACTTGTACAGTGTTGTATGTCAATTATATCTCAATAAAAATAAAAATAAATCACACATGGCTCAATTAGCACCATATGGCTCTATGTGCTAAGGTGGACTAAATGTTTCATATTAATGTGAAAAATATTTGAATTTTTAGAAACACTAACAAACCTGTTCAACTCCAAGTTAATTTCTTTTGGACTATTTAATCTTCATTTATTGTAACTAATGCTCACTCTTAGACAAAAGTTGGACAACAAATCTTACTGTCCATTGTGATGCTGAAAAATCACAGCAAGCATGTGGTCTAGGACAGCCTCAGTGACTCAAGGTTGTGGGTAACAATCTCTGAACAAAACCAAACTCTGACACACATTTTCTATCAAAATGAATTTCTTTCGAAGAGTAGCTTGAAGGCCATTCAATTTAAAATACAAACTACAACTACGAGGTAGAAAAATGAACACATTTAAAATTTAATAAAGTCTGAAAGGTAATAAGCTCCAGTTTTAAACAGTTTTGTGAAGTGACAATGTGATGGTTAATTTTATGTGTCAATCTGGCTGGGCCCTAGAGCCCAGATATGTGGTCAAACATTATTCTAGATGTTCCTGTGAGGGTGTTGGGCTGAGATTTACATATAAATTGATGGACTATGAGTAAAGCAGATTGCCCTCCATAATTTGTGTGAGCCTCATTCAATCAGCTGAAGGCCTAAATAGAACGAAGACAGACATCCCCTCTCCAACAAAAGAGAATTCTATAGTAGATAAGCCTTCACATGTGAACTCAGGCCATTCCTGGATATTCAGCCTGATGGCCTTCAGATTAAACTGAAGCATCAGCTCATTCCTGAGTCCTCAGACTGCTGGTTCACTCTTGAATATTTTGGGCTTCCCAGCCTCTGCAATCACATGACTCAGCTCCTTCCAATAATTCTTTCTACCTATGTACACTTCATATTGGTTCTGTTTCTCTGGAGAACCCAGACTAATACATACATGATACAAGGTAAAATGCAAATCATACCAACAAAGGTCTTGTATACAAAATATATAAAGAACTCAAAACTCAATAGTAGGAAACCACAATAAAATAAACTCAATAAATACCCTCCAAAACACTGGGCAAAAGATTTGAGTATAGAAAGAAAACTATTCAGCAATTACTCTTCAGAGTTCATCTGGTATGATTAGCAAATACTCCAGAATCCTTTATTTGTCAGAGCAGTAAGCTACCTACTTCTGTACACTCACTTAACAGTTTATTCAAAGACACCTTGTATAAAATTCTGAGGAACAACTTTAGGAATGCTATGGGGTGATGATGGATCCAAATGGATTCAACATCCATTTTAGTTATTGTTCTAGGAAATATATCCTAATACCCTGGTTAACAAATACACAACAAGGAATCTGCCTGTTAACATTCAGTAAATTTCCTCTATTCCGTTGCCATTATGAAGCCATACAGGAAAAGGCGAAGTGACAAACATGTAATCTTCAGACCATAATTCAGTACTATGTTATCATTGTGACTGATCACTTGAATACGTTAAACTTTAAAATCAAAGACATGTAGCTCTAATTCTGCAGCAGACAGTTTGGGAACCAAGTTAAAGTATTTTTAATCATTAAAGACTGGCAAAATTGAAAGGTCACCAAATGAGTCAAAGAGAAAACCCAAGCCAAATTATTTACAATTACTTGCCAGATTCACGTTTGAGTTACTTGTGGTGCATAAGTAGTGCTTTACTGAACTGAAAATACAATGTTTATGTTTAAGTCCAATAACTCATAATATAAGTTATAGAACTGCTTTTATTCTTTTTTTTTTTTTTTTTTTTTTTGGCCATGCGGCATCTTAATTTCCCCAACCAGGAATCGAACCAGTGGAAGTAAGGAGTCCTAACCAGTGGACCGCCAGGGAAGTCCCAACTGTTATAGAACTGCTTTTTACAGCTTCTTCAAACATTTCACTGATTTGAAAAACTACAATTTGAAATAATTTAGCAATAAAAGGAAAGAACTACAGAGCTGAAATCTAATTTACAACTCCTTGGTTGGTAATGATAGGAACTGATAAAGTTATACAATGGGCTAAACAAAAAAATCTGACAATCAATGATAATCTGATTTTTTACCAATACAGAGAGTACTTTCTGTCACTTACAAGATGTGAAAAATGTTAATTTTTCCTCACTTCCAATGGTTTGGCTTTACCTATATACAAAAGTGAGGAGGTCAATTATTTCAGAGAGAAGAAAAAGATACCAGTATGTGAAGGTAATTCTGACATATTGCAGACATTTTTAAAAGGTTTACCAGTAGAATTTGCATAAAATTAAATTTTGTTTAAAAAAAGGCTGTTTCATTTTTGCATAATGCAACATCAATGTTCTATGACATCAGACAATGTATTTCAAAGACCATGGTACCATGCCTAGCAGTTAGATCTCAAAAAATAACTGTCACTATTACCTGAACATAAGCTCCAAGAAAATAGGGTCTTGTCTGGCTTGCATTGTTACAAACCCAGTGCCTGACACAAAGTGCTCAACAATTATCTATTGATTGACTGAAATACAAGGAATATAAAAATTTGATCTTAGTCACTTATGCAGATTTCTATTGACTTTAGATTCTCAGAACTGCCCATCACAAATTTGATATAGCCTGGGCTTTTATGTGAAAGTGTACTGACCTCTGTTTTTAATACTCCAAACCAGAAAGTGGTTGAAGAACTGTTCCCTTCTATTGCTCAGTTCACATAATACACTATAATCCACAAGCAGAATTTACATTTCCATCTTATAAAAGGTTGCCTGTGGTTGTCCTCTATTTCACAGATGAGTTGATATTCAGAGGTTAATTATCTGAGAACAGAAGAGACTCTGGTCTGTGAAATCTAGGAAATGCAGACCTGAGTGACAGTGGCTGCTGGCCAGCAGCATCTAAGTTGCAGAACCTGTTGCACACGGTCCAAGGAAATTCTGTAAAATCCAAGATCTCAAGGACACTGGGAGGATTTGCAGAACAGGAAAGAGCTCTGGGCTCCCAGGTGCAACAATCTGTAGTGCCTGAATATGTGTGCTAGGGCAGGGAGTATGCCAGTGACTCCATCAGCTAGTTGCTGGTGCTAGTTTTATTCTGTAGAGGCACAGGACCTAGGGGATGGTTCTCTAACCTCCCACCAGTAGCTTTAAATAGCAACCCCCCATATTACTATAGTCTAATCAAGACTGAAACGCAGAATCTTGTATTTTCTAAGTTTTTACTTTTTTTCCCAGAAACCCTGAATATTTCCACATTATTTTTATCCTAGACTTCATAATTGGACACTATTACATTTGTTCACAAGTTGACAGTTAATTTATATTTTTTAAAAAAACTACACTTTTCTAGATTGGTACCTGTTTAATCTCTAAAATGTACTGTTAAAGCCAACGTTAAGGCTATTTAGTAACATTAAATAGCTGTGGCATAAATCACACAACACTAGGAAATGTACACATTTCACACACTTACATGGAGTTGGAAGTACATATACCTCACAAAACAAGAATAAAATATTATTCAGTGTTAATATAAAAATACATGTCATAATTCAGTTAAGAGTCAAGATAAATAAAACAAATTAAAATGTCAAGCACTACCTCAAAATAGTTCATTTATATTAATAACTACACACTCAAGTTTACAAAAGGGCTCTTAAGACAGAAATTAGCAGCCACAACCTCTCAGCAATATTTTGAGTGAAATACTTCCTTGTTAATGCCCTTAATAGTCAACTTTCAGTCCACAGAAAATTAAGATGGGTCTCCAGACATCTCTGTTCCCGTAGTATCCCTCCATTTCTCCTAAGTCTTTGCACCCTGACCCTCCAGATAGCTCTAGCTCTACTGCTCTCCTCTTACGCAGCCCTTTCAAGGAAGGAAGTCAAATAAAGTCCTCAGTGGTTGGGCTAGAGGGCATCCAATGCAGGCACCCTTGGTCCCATATTACTAAAAGATAAAAAGCTTATTGTGAAGAACAGCAAATAAACTGCATCTATACATTAAGTCTCTTAAAGTTTGTTTTAAACCATAATTCCCTCTCTCTGTTTTTTGCTCCTTGGAAAGTTTTATTGAACAAGGATTCCTTGTTCCAGAGAGATTCCTAGTCTGGCATTTGCTGTCGTCATCCTACAGTGTCATTTAGTAAGTTCCTCTCTCCCCTGAATACTCTATGCTTCCTGAAGCTATAGGCATGATGTGATTCATATTCGATATTTCACAGGTAGTCTCATTAAGTAAAACATTTACAAAGTTGGAATATTCCCTTTTCTTCTTCACTTATTTTGTAGAAAAATTACCCAAAGGATAAATCTCTTATCAATTTTTTGCTTACAATGAGTTCAGGTAAGGAGTTTTCACTCAGAAAACTTGATTCACACTAAATTCTTTATCAGTTTTCAAAGTAAGTTTTAGTTCTCTAGCATTCTTCAAAGGTGAAAATGACATTTTTCTGTGTGTGTGATGTCTGTGAACCTAGGGATTTTATGTTTTCATTTAAATCAGTTACTATTAGTAGTAGTATTGCTGTTCTATCCAAATTTAAGTCAGTGTTAGTTTCTTCAAGTTGGCTCCTTGGTCCTTTTGACATGAAACAAAGTAGGCTTTGTTACCTTCTTTACTTTTTGATGTGAAAAGATGTCTAGACTTCTCTAGTACACTTCCTACCCAGATCTGGAATCAATGCTTTCTCCAAGGTTCCCTGGTTCCTCTGAATGGAAATACACAATGTGGGCACTAAGGGTGTTCACTGATACTGGGCTGGTCATTTGTTACAGGTGATATTTGTGGACAGAGCTAAGAAATATATACTTTTGGGATAAAATGTGTGAGTCATACTGATACTTTCAATTTAGAACCATGAATACAGAATACAATGTAATCTCACCAGTTTTATACCTATATCTACTTTCTCCCTTGTGGAAATACCGTTTTTCCAAGAAACCAAAATAAATCCTGTTAGGGATCTCCAAGTCTACAAAGCAGATGGAGAGAAGACACAGGGGTTTACATTTATTGCAAAAATCTCCAGGAACTTTCACTGCAGACGATGCAGCTCATTTATTATTCTATAAAGGATTAGCCAGCTTTCTAACATCACTAACTGATCTAAGGGAAAAATCAATGCCTTCTAGCAAAGCTTCAAAGCATTTGGTCACTTCTTTAAATTAATGGCTTTCTCTTTTTCTATAGGTTTCATTATTTCAGCAAATGTATTTACTTTGTCATTTATGAACAAATGATAACAGAAGAATTCCAAATTGTATAATCCAATTTTTTTTTCTCTATAGTTAGTTACTCTCTGCGAACTATCATTTTGAGGGAACTCAGGCAAAACTGCAACAACATATGGTACTTTGCTGGGACACATCTTCATGCACTCCATATTCTCATACTTCCTTGGTGTCCAGGACAGAAAACTAGATACAAGTCTCTGAGATATTCATAAAAATATATGAAAACTACTGGTAGTATTGAAACATGAAATGGCTTTTTAGTCACAACGCAGGAAAATCTATACTTTCCTTAAGTTTGCACTCACACAGAGAACAGAATGGGGTTTGTGCTGACAGTGGGTCCATGCCCCACTCCCCTTGAGGCTTACAACCTAGATTTGAAGGGCTGAAGACAAGGAGAAATTTTATGATGATTTGCTGATCCTCTCAAATACCTAACACAGCATCCCATTTCTCCCCCTGTGTCCATTCCCCAATAGCAGCAGAATGAAATGAAGCATGGAGCACCCAGTTACATAAGAAACCAAGAATCTCTCAGCACTGTCTGATCAATTGTTGGACATAACCACATCTTGGACCCCAATTTGCTCAACCCGGATTCACGTACATATAAAACTTCAGCCAGCAGTGATGCATGCTCAGCACAGTCATAACTATAGATGTGAGCTACCAGCTTCCCTTAGGGCCATAGTGATCTGAATTCTCTGGTATATAAAAAAATATGAAGACGACTGGGGAAAAATGAAAAGCTCAATCCAGTTCTCTCTTTCTCCAAGTATTAATGCAGAAAAAGCAGAAACTGCATGTATATAATGTCAAATACAGATCTGCAAAATAGTTAAGGCAGATGGAACAGGTAGATTCTTTTCTCACTTGATCTGCTATGATGAATTTACAGAAACTGGTATACATTTTCTCTTCTTTCTCTTAGGATCTTCCCCTCACTCCTCCAGCTGAATGATGAGTTTTTGTTTGGAAAATGGATTTCTTTTCTTCTTGTTCTCAGGGGTCCCAAGGCCATTCTCCTGGTGTCCTGGGTGTTCTCCCTGGGAAGAGTAAAACCTCACAAGGCAGGTCTTGTGGGCTCCAATAAAATAGGCCTCAGGGTACCCAGAGAAGAGAGCTAGAGTTGAGGGCATGGATTCAGAGTCCCAGGTGTAACTCACACAAGCTATTAGACCATGAGGACAGAACTCTGCCTAAGTTTCCTTCAGTGGGGAGGAATGAGGTTACACCTGTACAATACTGACCAAATGCAGGATGTACACCACTGATCCAAGGGCTGAAGCCTGGGAGAAGGCAACAAGGGGTGCCTTGGTGGAGAAGAAACCCAGTTAGAAGCTCCATTCTTGCTACCAAACACACTGAACAATCTGAAGCATACATGTTTGTGTATGGATCAATTTAAAATTTTATATTCAAAATATTAGTTAAAAAGTACTTGATAGCAACTTTCTTGCCTATATAGAACCTGATATGTTGCTTCTTTAAGGTAAAAAATAACTAGAGATATTTTAAAATCTCAATTTATTTAGTGTCAGTAATCCAATGCTGATGATGTAAAAAGACTGAATTTACCTCCTCGTACAAATCCATTAGTAGCTATTGCCGAAGTAGACAATCCTGTGATAGTTGTCACAACAGTGGCCATTATTATTACAAGGACTGACAGACCTTTAGCGAAAAAGAAAAGAGACTTGAGAATACTTACACTCTCATTTAAACCTGCCACAGCTAGAACTGGTTAGTCTAAGTATACTGAATTTACATTACAACCTATAAATTATCTTACTTTTATCTCATATTAGATCAAATCAGAATTATGAAAAAAGTGACATTAAGACAACAGTCTGATACAAAGGAGAACATAATGTAGAATGATTCCAACTGCTTGAATATTATGAGGTTCAGACTACACATGCACACAGCCCTTTCCCTATTCATTCTCAAATGAATCAAGCAGTATGTCACTTCACTTACCTATTCCAGCTTGACCCACAATCCATGACAATCTAATAAAGAGCATTACTCCCCAAATGTTTAACATACATCGTACCTAGAAAAAGAGGCCAAGTCACAGATGAAAAGTAATTAAATACACAGTAAATGCTAAACTAGCCAATAGTAGGATAACATACATTTTAAACTACAGAAGGTCCTTTCAAATCTCTTATCCCACCCTTTAACAGTTTTTTTTAAAGAGCTTTATTGAGAGCTTAAATGTAAGCTAATTAAAGTATAATGTAATATACGAGTATATGTGTGTGTATGTACTTTATACACACACATTTATCTGAAGCAGCAGAAGCAAAAGAACAAGAAAGGCACAAGGAATATTTTAAGACTTCAGCCCTAAAAAAAGGAGTTTATGTTCCCCCTTATCAATGCAAGTCAGTTTTTTACTTATTCTTTTATAACATCTTTACTTCATGACTTCTACAGCGGATTTAAGTATTATGTAATATCTGTCAACACAAAATGCCAACTGTTCACACATCTTTCGAAAACCTACTCTTTGTAAGACAGCATCCTCAATTTATTTTTACTTTTATTTATTATGCTCGTACATAGAATACAGCCTTCCAAAATAGTAAAATCTAAGAACAGGCAAACAATACAACTCAGAGCTTAAAATACACTCTACTGATTAGACAATAAAATCACTACTAGAACTGGTATTTTTCCCTCTACTTCTCCCCTAAATGTCAATACAACTCTATATTAGTGCTTCCAAAGTCCCAATGAGACTCTCTACTCCAGTCAGATCCTTAGTGCCTATTCAAACACAGAAAAAGAAAGTAAATCTGAACCTTAATCACCTAAACCTGTCTACTGAAGTGATCTCAACACTTATGTCTCCTTTATTCTGTTAACATCTTGTTAACATCTATACATTTCTCTTCAAAAAAAATACAGTAGCAGGAAAGGAAGCAGGCATATTTCAGCTATATTACCTGCCCAGCTTTCTTGATTGTGTTGCTCTCATCAATTTAATAGCTTCATACTTAATTTTTGAAAAGTGACAATATGTGAGATTCAGAAGAGGTTATAAAATATAACTTAGAAGTAATCAAATATAATTTGATTAAATTAATAAATATATTTACTTCACTGAATTTAATACCCACAAGGAAAGGAGGTGCAAGTATTAATTTGGTCCTCCATAACAATCAGATAAAACCGTTTAAAAAAGAGAAAGCATTATCTCGAGAATGATGATATTAGGAAGATTGTATAATAAACAGAAATGTGTAACTCTAAAATTAAGTCTATAGGTACATACTAGCACACCCTTGATCCAGCCAAACTTCACAACTCCTTTACTTTCCGCGGTATATGTGACCACAGCCTCTCGGGTTGGTGTACTTTCTTCCCCGTTTGCAAAGCCATCCTCAAAAGGTTCCTGGTTATAAGAGGAAATGTGAATTATGCTTAAGAATTATTTAAAATTTAAAATCACCTGATAAAAACAAACATCACTAAGTACACTTAGTGTATTTACAAGAATGAAGGGTTTCTGAATATTTTACCTAAGGACTGAGTTTTAAAAATTTATCATGAAACCCATTGTAATAATTTAAACTTTTAATTACATTTTGGTGGTATCTGGAGAACACAAAAAATACTATTTGCTAAGTATAGGCTAACCAGGTCAGTCAATTCAGACCTTGTCTCTCCAGCCACAACTTTATATTACCTGGATGCCACCCTTCCCCTATCTGGACTTTCAGTGTTAACAATATAAAGCTCCTCTTCGTCACCAGTGAACAGTTTTCCCTTTATAGTCTCTGACAGCGGGACTCCGTGGATCCCAAGATTCACCCCTAACTCCTGCCTTTACTCACTCCTGAGTTCAGTCACTCAGCACTCTTCATTCTTTCCTAATTTTTCTCAGATTCAGACGTGAACTGGTTGACACAATGCATTTTCACTAGTGTCTCCTTCTAAGGCTTTTATGTTTCATGTCTGATTCTATAATTCTTAGTTTTTCTTCTTTATATTCTCTTTCCTTCTCTCCATGGCTCTCAACTTTTGTTCAGTCCCAACACACCCAAGGCACATGACAAACTTCCAAACCAGTGGCAGTGCCTTAAACAGATCATGAAGGGTGGAAGGGTGTTGGGAAATAGAAAATGTTCTAGATCTAGAATCCTGTCCCTAACACTAGCCCCATAGTTCTTCCTCTACCCATATCTCAACAGCAGGGAACAAAGTACAGCTATATTTCAAACATTCAGTCTTTAAATGAAAAAGAGCCAACTAAATTATCATTTAATCCTGAACACTGTGATCTAGATTTCCTACAATACTTTTTTAAGAAATCATTTTCAGTGGTTATACCCTCTACTGAATTCTGAATATAATTTTTTTCATAGAAATGAGCTGCAGCAAGTTCTGTGTTACAACAGAGAAAAAACTATGTAATAATCCAAACTTCCTTTTTTTCTTTGACTTCTGTTAGCCAAGTAGACTCATTTAATTCCCTTAATGCATTATTGCTATATGGCCTTTCAAAGTGCTATCAACCTAGATCAGCTCTTATATTCCATATTTTTATAATGTACCTACTGCAAATTCTTAGATTTTTAAGCAATAGAAGAAACAGTATAATAAGTCAGATGCAGTAATTTCTTTAAGTATATTTTTTTGAAATTATTTTACCTAGGCTCTTCTAAATAATCAAATTTTAAACTAATCTCCACGTTTATGCTAAAAGACATAGCTATAACTTCAACTACATGAAATACACGGAAAACAACTCATTTTAAGATTACTAAGAACTTAAAAATGAACTTTAATGTTGACTAATCCTGACAGCTCACAAACTTTTAAAAACAGATCCTAAGAGAAATAAATCATAATGATTTCCCTTACAGCACAGTTTCATAACTACTGTCTACTGTATCAAATGATTATTGTACTTTAAAAAGGATGCCCCAGGCTTATGGCATATAAGACACTTCATAAAAATTCTGTAATCACCCCAATCTTCTATACTTTTTAAAACAGCCTTACTGAGCTCTTATTCACATACTCACCCATTTAAAGTGCATATTTCAATGATTTTTAGTATATTCACAAAGTTGTACAATTATCACCACAGTCAATTTTAGAACATTTCCATCATCCCAAAAGAAGCTCCACGCCCGTGAGCAGTCACTCTCCATTTCCCCTTTTCTGAAGCTCCTGGCAATTACTTACTGACTTTCTATCTCTATGGATTTGCTCTTCTGATATTTCATATAAATGGAATAACGCAATCATACAACATGTGGCCTTTGTGTGCGGCTTCTTTTCCTTAGCATAACGTTTTCAAGGTTCATCCATGTTATAGTACATATCACTCTTTTTTATTGCCAAATAATATTCTGTTGTATGGATATACCCCATTTTAAAATCTGTTCATCAGCTTATGAACATTTGGGCCTATTCTACATTTTAGCTATTATGAATAACGCTGCTGTGAATATCTGTGCACAAGTTTTTGTGTAGACATGTGTTCTTCATTTACCTTGGGTATATACCTAGAAGAATTTCTGGGCCATGAAATAGTTTTTGCAATGACTATTTCTGGTTGTCTTTCCCACCTCTTCTTTTGTATCAGTCTGCAGACTGTCACTCCTCATTTTAGTCCATGTGTCTATTTTTATCCCTCTTTTGTGCTTAGAATTTGGTATAAACATGGAAACCAGTAATAGTTAAACGTGTGAGAAATACGTACAAACAGGAAAAAATCTAATCAGGGGCCTGTGTAGCTTAGCAACCCACTTTGGCTTTACGTCCACTGTTGTTTATGTTCTATAGGGTAGGACATCACTGATGAATTCCCCCAATGCTGCCCCCAAAAAAGAAAAAAAAGAGAATTGATGGCTCAACTGTTCAATTATTCAAATAAAGCCAGAACAAAAATGTTTGCCTATTAACTCAATCAACTTTAAAGTAGACAGAAGTTCCTTAGATGTCACTCTAGGATATTTGGTGCTCTTCAGTTATAAAATAACATAAAATATTATATAACCTGCAAGTATTACAGGAAAATATAATGCTTATAATAATACACAAGAAAATACAATGCCTATAATTATACACAGAGAGATATTTCTATTCCCATCTCTATTAAAAGAAAACTAAAGATGTGTGTACTTAATAGGCTACTTTCTCCAAGGCTAAATTCTGATGTGCATGTCTTTTTAATAATTCAGAAGCAGGCAGGCATCTTAATATTTTTGCTGTATTTATTAGAATTCCACCTGAAAATTGAAGATCTAGCAATAATTATACCAGTTTCCACAATACTATGAACAACTATATTCAAACAACACTGTAAGATTTTTCTGCATGTATAACATATTTTGAAACAAAAATGAATCCAAATAAAATTTAAGTTTAACTTCCTTATCATGTTCCAATAGCTCTATTTTAAAGTGTTATTAATCTTTAAAATACAATTCAAAAATTAAAATCAATTGAGTATGTTATTTTTTATATTTCAATCAACAGATTTAAGTTAAATAAAATTGGGTTTATATTTATTTCCTGAAATAACAGGAAACCAAGGTAGAATACATTTTGTTTCTATAAATACATTAGTTTCAGAGAAATAAGGAAATTGTTGAGTATGGCGTTTTATCTACACAAACACACACACACACAAAATATTGTATACAAATCTTATTACCAGGAAAATTTCACATATACAATTATGAACTATAAATTATACTGATAGAAAAGTACATAAATAAAATCTTCGATCTACCTACCATTTTCAGAGAAATGAAGGGTTTGTGTTTTTTACTGTTTTTCACATAATGAATACAATGTCAAAAATAACAACATGATTTTTTGGATAACACCATATTAAATGAGATGGAACAAACTAATTTAAATTTATTTGGGGAAATAATCTTTCAAAAAGTAGCACTGTAAATCTGAGTCTACAAAGCAAGGATTAAGACTGGGCATGAGGGACTTCGCTGGTGGCGCAGTAGTTAAGAATCAGCCTGCCAATGCAGGGGACACGGGTTCGAGCCCTGGTACGGGAAGATCCCACATGCCGCGGAGCAACTAAGCCCGTGCACAACTACTTAGCCTGCGCTCTAAAGGCTCATGAGCCACAACTACTGAAGCCCACGCGCGTAGAGCCCGGGATCCGCAACAAGAGAAGCCACCACAATGAGAAGCCCGTGCACCACAACGAAGAGTAGCCCTCGCTCGCCGCAACTAGAGAAAGCCCGTGCACAGCAACAAAGACCCAAAGCAGCCAAAAATAAATTAAAAAAAAACAAAAACTGGGCATGAGAACAAGAGTGGGGAAGAAAGGAAGAGACAGAGGAAACAATGGCAAACACAGAGAGGTAGACCCTCAGTAACTGGAAGGATTTCTTAATTTGAGGAGCCAAGAAACAAAGAGTTCCACCAGGCTGTTAAAAAATTCATGACTGGAAATTAGGAGAGGGGCCAGGGATAAAGAGCTAGTGGGTGAAGCTATGGAAAAAGAATGAAAAGAGAAACTTTGGGAAAGAAAACCTGAGTAGCTGAGCATTTTTCTGAGAATACAGAAAACATAAGAATGAAAGGGAACTCTGGTTTCCATGGTCATTTATTTCTTTGCAGGGAGTAAAGGAGAATTTCTGCACTGTGGATACTCTCCTTTGTATATTCAAATTTCTACCTCAACTTGATCATTCTTTGTCCTCTAACCATAGTTATCTTTTTGCTGCACACCACACACCCCACCTCCAAATGTCCAGCCAAACGTGCTGAAATACTACCCCACGTTCATCAATGCACACCAACCTGGCTTCACCATGCCACAACACTGGAATAGTTTTAAGACATCCAAGGACTTCTCTGCTACCAAATCTAATAAATCTAATGTACAGTTTTTAGTCCCTGTCTCAAAGGACTTTTGAAACAGCTCATGATACTGTTGACAACTCCCTCTTTCTTCAAACTTCTTTTGAAATACCACACTCTCTTAGCCTCTTCCACCCAGCAGTTAAATGGTAAGAGTCCTTTCAATACTTGGTCTTAGACCCATCTCTTTTTTTCACTCTGTTTCTCCTATGGTCATCTCACCAGACCTGTAGCTTTAAACACCATCTGTATGTGATAAGTAATAAGTGACGGCTCCCATACTTTTCCAGATCAGACCTCCCCTCTCAATAACAGCTCTGTGTGTAAAATACTGATGTTGCCACTTCTATAGTTCATTACTTTTACTACTCCAATTCTTACCAAATAAGAAAAAAGAAATTGTCAGTGTACTACAAACAACTTTCCTCTAAATGAAAAGGAGAGGGAAACAGTTTCTCTTTTTTGGATTAGTTTTTAATTCTTAAAGGTTTCAGTGGACACTTAAATATCAAAAAAGGTATCTGATCAGAAAGATAGTACGTTCTAGACTCACAGATTTAGAGAACGAACTTATGGCTACCCATGGGGGCGGGGGGAAGGGGAGGGGGGAGGGATGGATTGGAAGTGTGGGAGTGACTTGTACACCCTGCTATATTTAAAACAGATAACCAACAAGGACCTACTGTATAGCACAAGGAACAGAGCTCAATATTCTGTAGTAACATAAATGGGAAACGAATTTGAAAAGAATAGATACATGTATAACTGGATCACTGTGCTATATGCCTGAAACTAACACAACATTTTTAATCAACTATGCTCCAATATAAAAATTTCTTAAATAAAATTAAAAACTTTCCATCAAAAAATTCTTAATAATTAAAATCCTTTATAATGTAAATTGATTTTAGATTTATTCTGCAATACACGTCTTAAAATTTTAGTTTTTCAGTTTCCAATATCCAAAAATTAACTTGTTTTGAATTCACTGATTTAAATTACCCTTTACATATCAAAGGTCATAACTCATACTCTGCTTGACCTAAAAAAAAATACAACTGAACACAAAGGCTAGACTTACTGATGATTTCTCAGTAAAAAAATTCTTAAAAAATCAAGCTATTGTTTCTTCCCTAACACCAGAATTTTCTTCAGTATTTTAGAGACAACCTAGGATGAAGACAGATTTTTTAAAGTGATGAACAATAAAGCTTTAGGAAAAAATACTTATCCAAGCTTTTAAAAAATTACAATTAGAAACCTTAACACTGCTTTCACTGGCTCTGTAACCGAGAGTGCAGTATTGTCTTCTGTGTACATCCTCATCATGGGCACACCAACACACTTTTCACTGATAAATGCTTTAGGTACACATTACACTAAAATGTCAGTTATTTTCTTTCTTCAGACATCCCAGTTACTAAGTCCACAAGACTTTCATCTCAAGTATACAAGGTAGTGTAGATGGTCTTTGCGACATCACTGGACAAGGATGTTAATACCCATGAAAGATGATTGTGCAGTGCTCAGAATGATTTATGATCATGTTTTGTCCAAAGTTGAATAAAGGTGCTTATCATTGTACAAAGAAATATCAAGACTGTCTAGACAGTGCAACTTTTGAATACAGTTAGAATAAAACATATTTCTGGCAAAGCCTATTACCAAATATATTCATTTTTATACAAATTTATTCCCTTTTTTTATAGTTAAACTGGTAAAGACTTGGCAAAAGTATATTAGCTCAGCAATTTCAGGCCATAGTAGGCAAAAGACAGTAACCTACATAATTTTTTTAAAATTTGGGAGGAGGGGAAAATGTTTGGGTTTTTATTTTGTCTTACTGGTGTTTCAAAGAACAACTGAGCAAAGCTGTACCAAACTATCTCTTTAGGTCTATGGCTGCTACAATATTGTTTCCAGGTAGACTTAAGGATGCTCAAATATGGACACTTTTTGAAGAGGGAAATGTACCAGTCCCTTAAAGTAACTTCTGATATTTTTCTGTTACCTGAAGATTCTACAGTTGCAAAAAGCAGTTTCTGAGCATAAACCACAACCACATCCTTCCACTCATTCATTAAACAAATATTTATTAAGCAGTTTTATCAAGAACCATGCTAGGGACTTTTCAGCCCTCCCAGAGTTGATAGTTTTATAGTAGAGGCTAGAGATGACGGGTAGGTTTTCTATCTTCTATCCAGGGCATTTTCTACTATACCAAGAAGCCTCTATTAATTGTTTAATCCAGTTAAAAAAAAAAAAAAACAGTTGATGCCTCTTTTCAAGTCACAGCCTCTCTGTGACAGTTTCCTAATCTGTAAAATGGAGATAATAATCCCTGACCACCTGTACCATTTCCTTGGAGTCTCAAGACTGTAAATAAAGATCAATGTGTTACAGCCACATAAAGCAGCTGAGGTTTCTCGGGCTTGACTATCAAGCCAACTGATACAGCTTGATTATAATACAGCAATTTAAGTTTCAGTGCCATGTTAGAAATGTAAAAGTGTGACTCACAGTTACACACTTCAAAAGGCTTAGTAGGAAAATTATTCCTAGATGGCCTGGCTTTTCAATGCCCAGCCACGTATCAACAAGAACAAGATTACACACTCAGTTGACCCTATCAGAGCAAAGGCAGCATTTTCTTTTCCGTAAGGCTGTACATGCTCTCAGCGCCCAGTCAGTGTTGCTCCTGCGGCACCTGCTGGGAAGCTCAAACCCAAATATATTCATTTTTTATGAATGTTATAAAAAGGTCCTCCATGTTAATACGGAGGACCAAAACCCATGCCAGTGAGCATCCCTTAACTCCTCTTGCAACTAAGGGTCCTCCTCCTTTTGTCCCCACACTGCATCTCTGAAATATATCTTGCATTAAATCTTGATCATGTTTTATGGATCCATTATGAATCCATGCTTCTGTGTTAAGGTTCATTTATTTAGAGAAACAAAATTTTCTTTTTTTTTCTTTTTGGCTGTGTTGAGTCTTTGTTGCTGCGTGTGAGCTTGCTCTAGTTGTGGCGGGCGGGGGCTACTCTTCGTTGTGGTGCACTGGCTTCTCACTGTGGTGACTTCTCTTGTTGCGGAGCACGGGCTCTAGGCACGCAGGCTCAGTACTTGTGGCTCGCGGGCTCTTGAGTGCAGGCTCAGTAGTTGTGGCGCACGGGCTCAGCTGCTCCGTGGCATGTGGGATCTTCCTGGACCAGGGCTTGAACCTGTGTCCCCTGCATTGACAGGCAGATTCTTAACCACTGCACCACCGGGGAAGTCCATAGGGAAACAAAATTTTCTATTAGCATTATCTCTGCAACTAGAAAGTGGTTATTAAACTAATACATTAACTTACATAGTTAATGTGAGGATTGGGTAAGATAAGGTATTCATTTACATAAAAAAAAGCTAAACTTATTGAAGATGAAGAAAGCTGCAAAGGAATAAAGATAGGATATGAGATGGCTTTATTTTTTCAATATAACAAAATTATACGTATTGGCTAATCATTTTCTGGCTGCCACAAAATATGCATCAAACAATCATTTACCCTGCCAAATGAAGACTAGGGAACTACACTGCATCCTAGCATTTTGATCTATGAAATAAAATTTGGATCCCAATCACAACTGATGTTACTTTTTACACAGTAAATCAACCTTACCAAATAATCTTAAGCAACAGAAAAAAAAAAAAAAAACTACCTCAACTGGAAAACAATGTTGTGGGGGGCAGATATATAGCTTATAAAATTTTGCATGCATTTAACAACTACTTATTTAGAAGATGTTATGTACAGGGTAGTAGCTATGGTAGAAATAAGAGAAATTTTTAAATATACAGAACTGTCTACCCTCATTCAAATTATCTGATTTCAAATTATTCTGGCAGACCATATCATCTAAATGCTAAAAATTTCTGTTAATTACAACTACCAAAAAGGTCACAAGTTCAACATGAAGGGTGATCACACATAAATAGAACTGAAACAATAATCCATTCCAGAAGTTTTAAATTCTCCCCAATTAATATTTGTACTAAATGAAAAACAAGATGGAAAAGCCTATTTAGCAGTGTAACAATCTGCCTCTTCCATCTTTTTCTGAGCAATTCTCTTACTATTTCCTATAACTACAAACACACTTGGAAAATATAACAGGGAAAAGGATGATTTTTTTCTCCATGACTTTTAAAGAGTTTGACTCTGGATAAGAATTGATTTATAGGTTAGGCAATAATTTGGTTTTGCATATTTGGGGTAAGGTGAACCCTGGCATAGAATCCAACCCAATTCAAGTTTATTGTGATATACACCAGATTTTTTGTGCTAAGTAATATTGCAAGATACATCAAAACAGTAGTTTTTCTACTGTCAAGAAACAAAAGTTTCATACAAAATACAGTTGTACATAATCTAGGTTTGGCTATCCATTACTCACAGGGTAAAATAAGAATTCGTAGTATAGGAGACCCTCATAATCTCTCCGGCTTCCTTTAATTACAGCCAACATTTACTGAAATACTACTGTGTTCCAGACACTTCCCTAAATGTTTTCACACCCTATTTCCCTGAACTGGCACATCTTTGAGAGACAGATCTAATCTCCACTTAACAAATGTGGGAACAGTCTTTTGACAGGTTAACTTACCCCAAACCGTGTAGCTATTAATGTGGCAATGCAGAGAATCTTCTAAATGGTAGAATTCCACATATTACAGGGAGCCAAGGTGAATTATTTTAAGTTACCTATTTTGGACAAGGAGACATTAGACAAATCGCCCAACTTAAGAAACTGTCCTGCTCAAACTTCCCAATTCCTCAGCTATTTTCACTCTTTACCTTGCTTCATCCTCCCCTCCTTCCTCTGCTTCCAAATCTACAGAAGCTAAGGATTTCTGACACAGTTCTCATAAAAATGACAGCAGAAGTTCTGCGCTGTGTATGACACCAGAGGGTATTTTTAAAAATCTCTTTGCTCTTTGTAGAAATTCCCCCAGGGTCTACAGTGTGTGCGAAACTCTTTGCCCTACAGGACTGTTACAGACAGCTGGATCAGACCTCCTACGGAGGAGAAAAAATTGCTAGTGTACAGATATAACCCACCTGGAAGGCACGTAAAATGTTTAATATGAAATTGTGTCCTAAATAGAGTTATACGAGTTATTTAACTTTAGGAGCTTATTTGGAGGCTATGGTGGAAGACAGGGTAGTTAAAACAGACCAATAAATCGTTCAGTTTCTATGTTACCTAGAATTTTCTTTTTCCAATTAAAAACCGACATTAGCTGCGCAAGCTAGCAACTCCTTCTGATCAAATGCTCTTGGTCATACTAGGTTCCTTCTTCCCGTACATGCTTTACCATTGCAACCTCTTCACCCCTGGGTCCACTTACACATCCATGCCCTTTCAGGAAGGCTTGAAAAAGAAAATTATCCACACAGAATCCTTGAGATTTGTCATCAATGTTTTATTACCACACATAGTAAGATTTGACATGATTAAAGAAAAAGTAAATATTAGTCTGTTTTAGAAGTCTCTGTATTTTTCCAGTCATACACCACTTTATTATTTCTATTAATTTTCCTTGAAGTTTTTTATACACCTTCAAAATCCTATCCTTTAAGTTAGAAAATTTCTGAAAGAGTTCTATCAAATATTTAATTTGATATAATACTGCTTTATTGCTGAAATGTTGATTTTAAAGTATTTTCTCCTGGGGGACTTTTTGCCTGCTATTCCCTGTCTTTAACACACTTTGAATATGGCTGGCTCCTTCTCAAACTTTAGGTCTTAGCTCAAGTGTAGCCTCCTTCCCAGACCACCCAACATATAGTTTCTTCTCAGCAGTGCCCCTTTTTTCTTCTTCATAGCATATATCACACCCAGTAATTATTTTTTTTATTTACTCAGCTCTTGTAATCTATGTACCTACCTCCACTCCTTCAATGTGTATTAAAATGGAAGGTCCACAAGGGTACAGACCTCTCCCTGTCATTTTTAATCAAAGACATAGTGAATGAATATTAAGTCTTTATGGGCAATCCCTGTTTTCCAAATAATGTCCTGAAATAGTAACAAGTAAAATTTTAAGTGTCTGCTCCTGAGTCAGATCCAAGTTCAAAATCTAGCTCTGCTATCACTAGCTATGTGAACTCTGGCAAGTTGTTTAACACCTCTGGCCCTCAGTTTCCACATCTGTAAAATGGAGATAATATTACCTATCCCATAGTGTTTGAGAAGATAAAGTGAGAAAATATCATGATTGTATAGAACACAAAAACTCTCATACACTGCTGGTGGGAATATAAATTGGTACACAACTTTGGAAAAGAAGTTTGGGCATTATCTTCTTAAGCTGAAAAAAATGCATACCTTTTAACCCAGCAATTCTAATCCTAGATATATCCCTATAGATAAACAACACTTAAATGAAGTAGGACCCTTATATTAAAATGTTCATATCAGCATTGCTAAAAACTGCCAAGGACCAGAAACAGTCTCAAACATCCACAACTACAGAATTGTAGCATTTCATATAATGGAAGATAATTAGCAATACAAATGAATGAATTAAAAATACACACAAACATAACAGTGAGCAAAAGATGACAGATAAAAAAGCACTGTATGATTCCATATAAAGTTTTAAAGCAGGCAAAACTAGACTAATGGTCTTCCAGAATACATAAAGGTGACAAAAACAAACAAACAAACAAAATACCAAGACCCAGACCCAAATAAATGATCACCATTAAGTCAGGACAGTGGCTACTTTTGGCACAGGGAGATCAGTATGGGGTGCACAGAGGGTTTCTGGAGTGCCAGCAATGTTCTATTCCTTGATCTGGGTGGTGATCACTTGATTAAGTTATGCATTTAGTCTTTACATTTTTTTTCTCTGCTATATACCACCATTCTAAAAAGACCTTTAGGGCTTCCCTGGTGGCGCAGTGGTTAAGAATATGCCTGCCACTGCAGGGGACACGGGTTCGAGCCCTGGTCCAGGACGATCCCACATGCCGCACAGCAACTAAGCCCGTGAGCCACAACTGCTGAGCCTGTGCTCTGGAGCCCACAAGCCACAACTACTGAAGCCGTGTGCCTAGAGCCCGAGCTCCGCAACAAGAGAGGCCACTGCAATGAGAAGCCTGCACACCGCAACAAAGAGTAGCCCCCGCTCGCTGCAACTGGAGAAAGTCCACGCAGTAACAAAGACCCAACACAGCCAAAAACAAAATAAAAATTAAAAAAAAATTAAATAAATAAAGCAATGGGCAAAATGTCTAAAAAAATAAAATAAAAAGACTTTTAAAAGATTAAAAAACAAAATGTATTAACTGCTTGGTACATTGTCTGACATTAACAGGGTAAGTGGTTGATAAATTTTGGCTATTATTATAAACAACAAATAAGTGATTATTTCAACTGCCCATGGGGTGAGTTTAAATAACTGGATGTTGACCAAATATACAAAAATAAGTACTGCGAAACATATTAATCTAGACTCTACTACACTGCTTCCTATAATACTGGCAGTTTAAGATTACCTCTGGAAGAATGAACAAAAACACTGACCTATATATAGAAATGTGGCATCTCCATTCTGAATGGTGGTAAAAGATTGATTACCTACACCATCAACAAGTCAATAGGATATAGTGTGAAGAACCTGGCTTTGAGGACCAATGATCACACTACTAGAAATCTTTTGTAACTTCTCTAGTGCTAAAAATGTGTTTAATAAATGAAAGCTTCCTCCCTGTGCTGTTTTCTTTGGTGGCAACTGATAAGCACATCATAGCAACACTAGCTAGGGTTAATATTAAATTGCACAGTAGGAGAGCAGAAGCATACCTTGTGGGCCTAGCTTTATTTAAGCAAATTAAATCACTGTTACTGACACTCAGAGGAGTGGGGAATCTTCATTTCAGGGCACAGTTAATATAAAAGAATTCACTGCTTTCTTTACAAGCAGCATATTATTGATTTTAAAAAAAAACCCAAAATTACACTTCAAAAAAGTTAAAGTTCACCAAAAAATGGTATTTAAATCCTAAAAACAAACTTCTGAACTAAAGTATCCATCAAGATACTTTAGATAAAAATTTCTCATATACTTTAATAGCATCTTCTTAATACCAAAGTAAGCTAAAGTGTTAAATTAATATTATGAAACAAAGCCAAATCAGTAACTAAAAATGGACGCATACATATGCAAATTTAGATGCCAAAGTGGCTGGGCTTATTTATTCTAACCATTTTTTCTTTAAGTACTAGCCAATTATATCACCCCAAAGCTACCAACATTTCCTATCCGTGCTGTCGGTGATTGGTGTATTCAGTGTAACGCTCCCCATACAGACTATGCTCTCAAAACAAAGTATTGTTTTACAGGAATCCAATCTGCTCTGGTTAACAATGGTCTATTAATATCCAGTGGCATTAATGCAAAGCTCAAAACTCAAGTGCCACAGATAAAAGTGGATGCTGTGAGCATGTGACTTTACAATGAACCAAGTCAGAACTGCTGATTGCAGTCAAAGAATTCAGTCCTCTACCTAGCCCATCGTGTTCAAGACTGAGTTACAACAAAATGCATTATGCATAGCATAATTTATACATTATTTCAAATCCCACACAACTTGCTAATGTCAACAAATAGCTTAAAAACATTTTAATTCAACTTACCAGAAAACTTATATTATTAAGTGATACTGGAAGGTATAACTGTGTCATTTACATTTCAAATTGTTTTATTTTTAAAATAAGGAGAACCAAAAGTTGTCAAAGATATAAATATATGACTTAGCAATATCCTAAATGGGTAAAGTATTAGAAAAGCAATATACATGGAGAAACACGCGATAACAAAAACTACATTTAGCACGTGGTATGCACTTGATAGTTCAAGTATTTCTCACATGAATATGTGCTATTTCTCACTATGAATTATCATCTTTCCCATTTTCTATAGAAGGAAACTGAGAATCTGAGGTGACAAGTTCTTTTTCTGAAGGTTACACAAGGATTAAGCGGAAAGGCCAAGATTTAAACCCCTGACTGACAGCTAAACTATCTATGTATGGAAAAAAAACTAGGACAGATTGAAAAAAAGCAAAGACCAGAAAGGAAATACTCTTAGATAGATACAGCTGCACTGAGTCTGCTTTCTTTTTCAACTGAGAGCACTTCCCCAAGTGTGTGTAACTTGGATGGCTTAAAGTGAAGCCTTCCTAGCTTGAAATATTAGAAAAGAGAGCCCAAGAGCCAAAAGAGGAACTAGAAATTAAGTGGGAATCTCTAGAAAAAAAAAACAGAATGATAGCGAGGGTAAGCCCCAAATCTCAGGTGACCACTAAATCACACAGGTACAGGGGAGGATCTGCACCACACACATACACACAAACACACACACCCCCACCCAAAGAGACAGGCTAAAAAAGCAGCAGCTGAAAACACAGGACACAACAGAGGTATCAGGTACAGCATAGTGGGGACAGAGGACTCAGTGTGCAGTTTGAATCTAGGCAACTTAAGTACCTGTTAGAACAAAAAACAATAATCCTTAGGAGAATACTGAAAAAAACAACTACCCAAAGTTGCTACAATGTGTTATCTACATAGAAGTCTAGTCTTTACCCCAAAATATTACTGAACAGGAAAATATAACCCATAATCAAGAAAAAAAGTCATTAGACATTAACTCCAAGTGGGCCCAGATGTTAGATATGAGAGACAAAGACTTCAAAATAGCTATAATGAACATACTAAAAAATTAAAGGTAAATACGGTATCAGTGAGTAACAGAGAGGGAATCTCAACAGAGAAATGGAAGCTATATTTTAAAAATTAGAGATTCTTAATCTGAAAATCAAAATAATTGAAATAAAAAATTCATTAGATGGATTCAACAGCAGAGTGGAAATGGCTGGAGGAAGCAGTGAAACCCATTAGCTTACAGATAGAATAAATTTAAACCCAAAAAGGATCCACACAAAGAGAAAAGCCCCTATGTACAAATTCCTGAAAGCCAAAGGTAAAGAATATATCTTGAAAGCAACCACAGAAAACCAATGTATCATATACAGATGAGCAATGGTATGATTAATGGTTGTCTTATCAGAAATAATGGTGGGCAGAAGACACTGGAAGTGCATACTCAAACCACTGAAAGAAGAAATTCTGGCAACCAGGAAACTGACATCCAGCAAAACTATCCTTTAAAAGTGAAGTAAAGACATCTTCAGATAATAAAAACAAAGAATTTTGTTGCCAGTTGACCTCCCTTACAACAACTACTCAAGGAAGGGAAATAGTATCAGATGGCAACACAGATCTACAAGAAGAAATGGGAAAAAAAAATAAAAATAAAAAAAATAGAACACCATATAAGCATTCTTTCCTTTTTTTTTTAAAGTCATAGGACTTTTGTCGAAAACAAAAAGTACAACACTGTATTGCTGGGTTTGTAATTTACACGATAACCAAAGTACTAAGAAAAGTATTCTGTTTTAAGGTTCCTATATTTTAGCTGAAAAAATTCAATATTCTCTGTAAGTGGAACAACCACTGAAATAATGCAAAGAGATATATAACAAGAAAGTAAACAGAATTAAAATGGATATTAAAAAATATTTGATTAGCATAGAAGATGGCAGGAAAAGAGGATTAGAGGAACAAAAACGGGTATGAAAACCAACAAATAGCAAAATACCATGCCTAATAACAGCCAAATCACAATAAATGTAAATGAACTAAAGAGTCTGCAGAGAAAATCCAAGTTATGGTACACATATCATACGGTACATGTATGAGACTATCATAAAAACATTCACTTAAATAGAAGATTACTATGGGTGACATAGGAAACTGATTACCTATGATTAGTTATTTAATGCTAGGTGGGAAGAGTAGGATATAAAATCATAATTTTTACATGTATAAAAATGTAAAAGTGTTAAGGATTTGAGGTCTTTAACTTTCTCTGTTTTTCAAACCTCCTATATTATCTTCTCTTCATAATGATACGGTAACAAACATTTTAAATAAACAAAGTACAACAAAACCCTTGGAATAAATTTTTAAAGTGTTGGTTCTTAAAAGGACTAATACTTAGCCTCTTAAAATGCGATACTCTAGGATGACATGACACTCAAATTTTCCAAATGTGTAGTTGGCTGACTCTTTTTGTATTGAGATTTAAAACACCATGGTTACTTTGTGCCAGCACTATGCTAGACGGAGATACTGTGACAACCAAAACTCAGGTCCTGTCTCTGCGTCTACTCAAGAGCTATTCTAAGACTGCTATTTTCTGCTTTTTATGATTTTCTTATTTTCTATCTGTATAACATACTGGTCATCTTTGAATCCACCTCTGCCAGTGTTCATTTTCCCTTCTAATCTGCCCTCGTTCTGAAAACCAGAAGGCCATATTTGTTATAACTGTGTATAAAGTTTAACTATGTAGTCCCCAAGTGCAGGTGTGCTGAACCCTTTTAAATGAGGCCTTTTTGTTGTTATTGTTGCTGCTTTGCTTAATTACTGAATCAGCTTTGTTTCTAATCAGCAAATCTGCCAAATAATTGGGACTGAAATAGGTGAGAGGATAATTTTTCAAGTGCTACAAGCCAAATCTATTATTTCTGGAAACTTACAGGTAAGCCAGTACTAAGAATAATTTATCATAAAGCTTAACTTCTAAAATAGTAAAGCCTGATTATTTGTGTCTGAAACCATTAGGTTCTATAAAAGAGAGGTAATATCTCACTCCAACTATTCCATGTGAACTCATCAGGATTCAGACTTACCAGTTAGTACTTGTGTGTCTGACTTCCCTACAGGATTTGTCCTAGCACCTCACATGTGAGCTTTCACTAACGTGTCTATGTTTAAATCCAGCATCTACCACTCACTGGCTGTGAGACTTAGGCAAGTTGCTATTAGCCTCTGAGCTTGTCTATCTGTAAACTAACTGGTTTGGAAGATTACTGTGCACAGACTACAGACTGCTCTGAAACATGACAGATGTTGAATAATTGGTAACATTATAGAATTCATTATACAGTTATCTAAGGGTTAAATTCAGATCTTTGACAGGTTCCTATAGTAGAATGTTTCAAAACTGACAATCAGCATATCAAAACAAACAAACAAAGCAACAAAAAACCCCACAACTATGTACTACTGTCATAATGATAACCAAAGTCTGTCTAGGACATTGGTTCTCAAACCTGGCTCTCGGGGAATCACCAGGAAAGCTTTTTTAAAATGGCATGTATATTCTTTGAGAGAGAGGAATCTGTAATTTTTCTCCAGGTAATTCTTTTAGAAATTTGGGAATCACTAGTCCAAAAGAAAAGGGAGACAGAGAGCTAGTTTCAAAGAGATGCAGCCTTACCAAGTATTAGTTAAGTGCTTAGGCAAACCACAACCTTGCAAAATATGACTGCTACTCTACGACCTTCTGAAAATCCATCTCCTCCAAAGATAGATTTGAAGATCAAATACAGATACATGAGTTAAGAGTGCTTTGGAAACTTAACACTTTATACAACATTAAGAAATTCTTCACAGCCTTTGCAATATTAAAGACCCAGATCTCCATTCTCAGAAAGAGATAAATTCCACTGATTCAACGAACATTTCATTGAGGGCCTAATATGTTTAGACAACTTTATTTAAGGAAGGATCTCATGAGAAATTAGAGAAAATTTGACTGTTTAATAATTTTAAACTAGTGGTGACTATTTAACATGTAAGAAAAGGAAGGGAGAAATCCAAGAAAGGAGGAATGAGGGAAGGGAAAAGTTCCTTTAAATATCACTTCCCCTGACAGCACTGGCTAACTGATTTCTCTGTGATGAGGGAAATGTTCTGTATCTTCATTGTCCAGTATGGTAGCCACTAGCCAACATGTGGGTATCGAGCACTTAAAATCTGGCTCAAGTAAATACATTTTTAACTTTAATTTATACTTAGTTTAGGGACTTCCCTGGCGGTCCAGTGGTTAAGAATCCGCCTTCCAATGCAGAGAACACGGGTTCAATCCCTGGTCAGGGAACTAAGATCCCACATGCCGCAGGGCAACTAAGCCCATGCACCACAACTAGAGAGCCTGCATGCCTCAACTACAGAGCCCACGCGCTCTGGAACCCATGCACCACAACTACAGAGCCCACCTGCCACAACTACAGAGCCCACACACTCCGGAGCCCGTGCACCGCAACTACTGAGCCGGTGCTCTGGAGCCCACGCACCACAACTAGAGAGAAGTCTGCACGCTGCAATGAAAGATCCCGCGTGCTGCAACTAACACCCAACACAGCCAAAAATAAATAAATATTAAAAAAATAAAAAATAAAAAAATTTAGTTTAACAGCCAAATGTGACTAGTGGTTATAGTACTGAAAAGTGCAACACTAGAACATTTAAACATTTACATCACACTTTTGGGAGATACAGATAAGAAAAGCAGAAGAAATTTAAAAAAAAACAAAACTTACTATGATTCCATTTATAAGAAACTTTCTTATACTTAAATTTTTTAAAAAATATTTTTCTATTGGGAAAAGATCTATCCATACAGTGAAACTGAGGGGTCCAAATCTTTTCTACTTTATCTTCAATGAACTAAAACACAACTGACATGGGAATTTAAAAAAAAAAAAAAAAACCAAAATAGCAAGAACTTACATAGTATTAAACTGTAGGACATTGGAATTAACATCAACTGGGAGTCAAAATGGTTGTTGCAAGTTCCAGCCGTGGCTCTGCCAGTTACGGGTCTTATGATTTTGGACAGGTTACTTAGTTCTTTTGTGTCTTAAATTCCAAATGTGCAAACTGGGGCCATCCGCCTGTCAAATGTCCTTTAGAGATTCTAGATGACAATATACGGTACATAAAAGAGTTTAAGATTCTTCTGTACTACAATAATTTATAAAGAATAGTTCTATTATTCAACGTGTATTGATTGAGGGTCTGCTATGTAGTAGGGACATAATGATAAACAGTCACAGACATAGTCTGCTCCTCATGGAACTTGAAGTCAACTCAAGTTTACTCAAATAACCATCTTAACAAACATACTCCCACTAACTGAAATAAGGGCTCGAAGAGAAAAGAGGTTTGTCCTAGACTGGAGGATAAAGGCTTCCTCTCTCAGGAAATAAAGATTGAAGTGAAATATTAAGACTGAAAAGTTATCAGTGTGGTATGGAGGAGAAGGGAGGAAGAATCATGGATAGTATTACATACAAAGGCACTATGGCCAGAGGAAGTACTGTGCCATTGAGAAATTGAAACACTAAAGAAGAGGCAGGCCAGAACTAGACAATGCAAGGCTAGTTTTAAGCCAAGGAATAACATGATCAATTTTGTTTTAGAAAGATCACTCCAGGCTCAATAGTAATAGGAGGGCATAGTGAATAGGGGAAACCATAGAAGGCTACTGGAGAAAGATATGCTGCAGACTGCTCCAGGATGGTAGCAGTGAGGATGAAAATAATATTTAGGAAATAAAGGTGATACAAAGAACTCGGTGATGAACTGGATGTAGAGAGGCGAGAAAAAGTGTCAAGGATCACTCAGTTTTCTCACTTGTGCAATATGATGAATGGTGGTACCATTCACAGAGACACAGGGCACAGGAAGAGGGCCTGGGTGGTTTTGTTTTCAGAGGTAGAGGAAGAAAAATCATAAGTTTGTGAGTGTGGGGTGTCCTTTAGACAGGAAGCAAAAACGTCCAGCAGGCTCTGGATGCCCAGAACTCACAAAGGTAGTATTAGTAGGAGACAAAATTTGGGGAGCAATTAGCCTACAGGTGATATAGACGGGGGATTTACAGAGAGAGAAGACGGCAGAGGAAGAAGGAAAGCCAGAATCAAGCCTAGAGGATGGCCAGTTTAGAGACGAAGGAAAATGCAGAAGACATTGGGCTGAAAGAGCCAGAGAGAAAGAAGGAAAACTAAGGGAGAGAGTGGTGTTACAGAAGCCAAGGGAGTATCAAGAAGACTTCAAAAGAATATCAAACGCTGCTGGAAGGCTGAATGCTGCTGAGAAAAAACGTTTGCTGGAATTGGTGATAAGGATGGAGAAGGTCACTGGTGACTTTAATAAGAACTATTTAGGTGAGGGGCTTCCCTGGTGGTGCAGTGGTTAAGAATCCGCCTGCCAATGCAGGGGACACGGGTTCAAGCCCTGGTCCGGGAAGATCCCACATGCCACGGATCAACTAAGCCCGTGCGCCACAACTACTGAGCCTGCGCTCTGGAGCCCGTGAGCCACAACTACTGAGCCCATGTGCCACAACTACTGAGCCTGCGTTCTAGAGCCCATGCTCCACAACAAGAGAAGCCACCACGATGAGAAGCCCGCGCACCACAAAGAAGAGTAGCCCCCGCTCTCTGCAACTAGAGAAAGCCCGCGCACAGCAACGAAGACCCAATGCAGCCAAAAATAAATAAATTTTTTAAAAAAAGAACTATTTAGGTGAAACGATGGGGTAAAAGTCATGCCACAGCAGATGATCAGGGTCCTCATAGGTCCTTTAAGTCTTCCTCCACTGGAGTATAATAAAGCCTGCTCTACCAAGCCACCTACCCACAAAAAAAGCCCCAAAATGACTCGCACGCTAAACTCTGTTAGAAGCTACATCGTTGAAGGAACCAATTCATACCAACCCAACAAAGAACCATCCAGAGGTTTCTAGTATTCTTACTTTAGATGAATAGCTAATTTGTCAGTGTTCAGGAACAGCATAGTGAAAATTTAAGGCAGAGAAATTTCTGAGCCCAAGGGTACTATGACTACATCAGCCACAATCAGCTTCTGCAGAGAGACAAGATTCCACTAAGCTATGTTTGCCTTTCAGACTTCCCCCTTCTTCTAATCAGAAATCCCCAAGTCCTCCATGGGCTCCAAGTTTTTCACAATAGCTTTAAGAAAGCACTACTACAGGTTCTAGTGAAAAATGGAAGAATCATAAATCCAATGGCAGATGATAAATTTCATATTTAATGGGAAACCATTGGTATATTTTTAACTTCAGTATTTAAGTAGTTTTCCTCGTCCATTCCTTACTCTCTCACTTTGTGGAGTCAACCCACTAGTTCCCCACCGCTTTATACTCTATTTGAAAAACTACCGGTTCTCATGGTTTTACCTGAAATTTGCAGCATAAAAGCACATTTTTATACTACAAATTAAAACCCATTTTCTTAGGTTCTATTATTTCACAAACCAGTAGCTGCAATTTTATAAGTGTTTGCCCCATTGTAGAACTAATTTGTAGAAATGAAACCCAACTCTTGAGTCCACCTCCAAAACTTGCTCTTCCCAGTCTCCCACCTCTTCATAAATATCGACTCCATTCTCAACAGGGGACAACCAGCCATCCAAACAGTCACCAAATCCCAACAATTCCACCTTTTAAACATATCCAGCATCTAAACAGCTGTCATTGTATCAAACACTATCACCTTCATAAAAGTCATCATCATCTTAACTAAAACACTGCAGTAGGCTTCTAACTTGTTTCCCAGCTTCCACTCTTACCCCCTTACAGGATACTCTCCACACAGCATGAGAGTGATGTTTTAAAAATGTAAGTCAGGTCATGTCAAGTCTGTGCTCAGAGCTCTCCATGACTCCCTACCTCACTCAGGGTAAAACCCCAAGTCTTCACCACGATCTGCCAAGTTCTACACTGTTTGCTTTTCACTATTGCTCTAACCTCCTCCCCTATAACTCTCCTGCTAGTCACTCCAGTCTTGCTGGCCCTCTTGTTTCTCAGTCATGCCAAGCATACCCCAGGCACACTGCCATCTCAAGGTCTTGGTGTTTGCCGTCCTCTGCCTAGCGTTCTTCCCCTCAGGTGTTTTCACGGGCTGATCTTTCACTCCCGTCTAGTGTCTGCTCATGTACCAGAGGGGGCTTCTCTAACTCCCCCAGAATAACACCACCCCAGCTATCAGCATCTATCCACCTTTCGGTTTCTTCTTGGCAGTTACACTGACCTATCTGTTTACTCTCTCCTTCTGCTAGAATGAAAGCTCCACAAGTCTGTTGTGCTCACTGCTGTAACCCCAGCACTCAGAACAGGGCTATTATTGATGCTCAATCAAGATTTGTTGAATAACTAAATTCATATTCATTTCACTTCAGCATGGAGCCAATGTGACTAGTGCTACAGACTTTACAAACACGTATGCAACATGTAATTAAAAATTAGTGAAAACAAACACACTAAATACATAAGAACCTAGAAATGCTCTTTCGGTCCTTCAAATTCTGGTCTAACAAGATTGGGAATGTGACTATGAACCCAAACACACATAGAGAAGACGCTGATTACGACAGCAGTGTACAGATTTTTTGCCAGATTTTAAATCCCCAAATTTATCTTTCCTTCTCCCCAGGCAGTTAGTTGGTATATACTTGGAGAATGTGTACAGTCTTACAGGTAAACCAGGCTTCAGCTCTCGTGGCATGGGTTTAGAGGGTGGGGCCCCTGGCAAAATTGTGAAACAGTGCAAGTTTGTGCCCTGCACAACTATTTCTGATCAAGGTTCCACCTTTACTCATTCCTGGACCTACTCTATTCCTTATCCCTAGGCATGTGACCCATTCTGGTTCCCCCAGGGCGACCTTCAAAGACTCAAGCTCTGTACTGACATGATTAGTAGTGTGTGGAATTTCTTGTCCACGACTCAGCACAGTGCATTTAGAGCAGCAGCTACACTTGTTTAGTGTTTTAAAGTCCCTGTTAAGTGGGAGGAACTGCCCACCCTGATACATTCGATAAAAGAATCTTTATTAACTACCTATTCTCTGTCTGGAGATGAATGAGACACCAGCTCAGATCCTAGTGAAAGAGACAGTCATATTAGTCAGTAATTACATTATCACAAGAATTCCTCCTCTTTTCTCTCAGTTATGTAACCATTCTACTCTCAGGAGGTCAAGATAGAAGAGTGATGTTGGCAACCCCCAACATGTCCCCCTCAACATCCCTGCCATCTCAAAGCAGGTCCACGGGATAGGGAGAAAGAAGAAATAACAATAAAGAGGAGCTACTATGTCCTGGCATTAATAAGAAAAACCTGGATGTGAATGCCAGCTGTACCACTTTCTGTGAGAGTGGCATTAAGCAATTTCTTCACTTTTTATGACCCCATTTTATCATGAGTAAAATGTGTATAAGACTTATTCCTTAGGAATTAAATGAAAAAACCAACAAGTTCAGTGAAACATAAGCCACTTGATACAGCTGTTCCCTTGACCTTTCCCTTTTTATTAATAAGAGAGGCTAAAATAGAGAGGCCACATACAAAGATTTGACATACCACCAGCAAAAGGCTCCAAGTCTTGGCCTATGGACAAAACTGCAGTGGTAATGCACTCTTTTCAAACTACTTTAAAACTGCTTCAAATCCAGTAGGAGCTATTATGGATTCTCCACCACACACTTTCCCACATTTCATAATCATGCTTTCCATCATACATGTTGAAGTTGTCTATCAAATACTTATTTGTTTACCCCCCACTTTTTACTTTCTTCTTGTAGGGGCAGGAATCACTACTTCGGTTTTATTCTTTGAAATACTTAAAAAAAAAAAATCAATTACTGGCATATCTCTGAAGACTTTGTGCCTTCTTTAAAACACTTTTCTCTCAGCTTCCCTGACACTGCTCTCCTGGCTATTTCTCACCAGCCTAACAGCTCCTTCTTAATTTCCTTTGCTAGTGTTGCCACAATCTCTAGTAGACCTTTAGACATTCCCCAGGCCCAATCCCAGACCCTGTTTCTGTTCTCTTATTTACCCACTCTCCCCAAGTAACTTCATGCATGACTTTAGATGATAAATACATAAATATATATACATGTACATATGTATGTAAATATATATGTATATACACATACACACATATATTTCATATACATATAAAATATATCCTGCCCCTTCTCCCTCAAAATGACTCTTGGACTAAGATATCTTGCAGGCTACTCAAAAGCATTCTTTCTTTCCTCCCCAATCTATATTCCTTCTCCAGCCTTTCCCATCTTAGGCAAAGTACCAACCATCTGTTCAGCTGCTCAAGTCCAAAAGCTGGGAATCAGCTTCTCGTTCACTCCCACATCCAATCCACCTACATTCCACTCATTCTGCCCCCAATCCTTACTATCTGTAAGGAGACCACAGTAAAAGTTGCTTCCATTCTCACCCTTCTCCATCCAGCAATCAAAAGGTGTCAAAACAAAACAGATCATGTTGCTACCTCACACAAAACTCAATAACGTCGCACTACCTTTATAATAAAATCTTATACTGGCCTCCTCATAGTTCTTTTGACATACCACTCTCTCACCTATCTTCACAGATTTTGTTCCTTTGGCCTGGAATATTGTTCTGCCCTATCATCAACTTAGCCTTCAGGTTTCAGCTTCAATGTCATACTTTGTATACCCATCACACAGATGACTGTTTAAAAATGGATAAGTTTATACTGTATTTTCTTGCTTTTGCACCTTTAAAATAATAAGGTGCTTTCATTTTGCACTCTAAGTTAAGAGTTGTTTATTACTTTATTTGGTAATACCTAATCACAGTTAAAAAAAAAAAAAAGGCTTCCCAAACCCCAATTAAAATTAGGTCCTATTATATCCTCACCAGCATTCTAACTCTTCTCTTTCATAGCACTGGGAAAAAAAAAAAAAAGTTTGTAACTAGGTTATTTGTGCAACCATTTGGTTAATGTATGCCTGAGTATGACAGAGTCAGTATCTGTTTTGCTAATCACGGCATCATCCCGCAGTGCCACAGCCAGGTGGCCCACACCTAAGAAACTCTTCTCCCCAATAAATATTTGATAAATGGAGAACTCATGAGTCCTGGCCCTAGAATGGCTGCATAATATAGCAAGACGCACCATGGTTATTTAACTATTCCCCTTCAGTTGGATTTCTAGGCAAAATACTTTAAAAAGTCACAATGCTGGGCAAAAAAAGGAATTCATGTAGAAGACACTATAGTCCTTTCCCCCAACAAGTTTCTGGAGTGCATTTCTTTTACTTCTTTTGTTCTTCCATAGTTCCTAGCACAAAGTTAGATCCATGGTAGATATTTAAGCATTCAGTGACCCAAGCAGACTACATGACAGTCACTCAAGAGCTAAGATTAAATGTTACAGAATTCTAAGTATTATGATTTCACCTAGAGCTACAAGCATCAGAAAAGGTTTTAAGGAGTAAGAGTCAATCTAAAAAGTGAAGAACAACTTTTGGGAATCGAGCCAACCTATACTATCAGGCCTCCCCTGCCCTCCTTCAGCAGTGGTTTATCTATAGCCAGATTTGTATTCCTTAACATGACACATCTCTTTAATCCATTCACTCAATTCTAAACAAAATTATCTTCAAGAGGAGGTTCTATACTTATTTAACCTAATAAACCTTTTTTGCTGCCCATAAAGGGCCCGAATGGTAAAAGGTAAAAAACTACAAAGAACTCATTACACTACATGCTGCACAAATGAAATTCTGAACATAACATTTTAGATACTACATTCACTGAAAAATGCAGAAATTAGGAGAATCTAAAACTGAAGTCCTAAAGTTTAACGATGTATTTTCTTAAGGGCCAATATAAGATTCAAATGGTAACCATACTAGCATTATTTTGCCGGCACTGAACGTGGGCCTTTGCATACATTTTTTCCCCCTAATCTTCAAAATAACTCTGAAAGGTGAGGAAGCTGAGGCTGAGAAGCTAGGTGACTTCTTCAACTACTATACATTTAAACAATACAGGTGTTCTTTTTTATATACTGTGAACTGACCAAAAACACCAAACAAACAAAAACCTGAAAATCTGGAGAACTGGAAGGGCTTTGTTATTGACAGAATTTAGTTTAAAATAACAAAAACATTCCTAGGAAGCATACAAGATCAAGGTATATAATATCCTTCAATTAAAAAAGCTTTTAAGACTTATGGGTAAATACAGACTGTTTTACTACTAAACTACAGGGTTTTGGTGAAATCTGAAACTATCTATATAATATTTCCAATAATAAAAATGCTCTAAAAGGGAAATTACCAGCTATATAATCTGCTTTATGAGAATTTTGAGTTTTGAAAGGAAAATATAATAGATTTGAAAGAAACTACAGGAATATGGATGAAATAAGTGTTTTAAAAATCGTTTTTCTTCTTATATGACAAAATACCATAACAGAATGAAAGTAGTATTACCCAAAGCTAAATGATGTCAGGCTTTTAAACAATCAATAAGCTGTAAGGGTTGGGACCTCGGGCAATTATTTCAATGAATGTTATGAATGTTACATTTTCAAATACTGGGACAAGTACAGTCTTGTATGAAATGACTGTATGAAGTCAAATAATCATATCCAAAAGAAATTACATACTTTCTGTATTTAAACTTTCCGACACCTCGATCGTGTCAAACTATATGGTGCTAACTCTTTGCATTCACAAAATTCCATCAATGTAGTCATTATACACTTATAAAGGCAGTCTTCAAGTAATCCCAAATCATAAAAAATTATTAATCAAATCTCAAAAGCATCAGTGTCATCTCAAAAGAACGATTTTGTACCCTGAAAAAATAAAAGTTGTATGCGGCCATAAAAGAAGAATTACAGAAATCAATAGAGTTTATAGGGATGGTTTCTGTTCACCAAGTATAACTGCTTAGACAGAACCCCAGAAGGTCTTTCTGGACATCCTCCACAGAAAAAACAATTCTATTTCTCTCTCCCTCTCTCTTAGACTCTGCCCCCCGCCTTTTTGATGTAACCCTCTTCCAAAAGGTTTACATTATAAAAGTGGATTTATGCCATTATCAGGAAGAGCTTGTCCCAAGACTTAAGATTTCTATATCAAGACTGCAGGAATTGAGCTTTAATAATTCATACACCACAAACACACCCTGCTAAGATTCTCCCTTCAAATACTAATGTTCCCACTCTTGGGACCCCTAACGGGTGTACATAAGCCACACAACACAACCTTTAAAAAAAGACACGGATGGTAGGTGCTCTCCACTCCCTCCTGAGAAACGTCCTCACCACCTAAACCTCCTGCACATTCCCTTCTCGGGGCCTAAAAGTACAACTGTCATTCAGAGGGATGGTAATTGTTAAGCGTGGGTGAGAAAAAAAAAGCATACACAAGATATATAACTGGATGGGGGAGATTGTTAAATGCAGCCTCTCCGGTATCACGTAACTAGCCTAACCCGCTGCCAACTTTTAAGAGATTAAGTTACATTCCTCTGCAATTCCACCCTTGACAGCTGAATCCAGAGATGCCAGCGAGTTGTGCACGTTCATTCACGCCGCCTCAGCAGACGAGAGCCGGCAGCTACATCCCGCGGTCAGCGCGGACCAGCGGCTGGGGTGGGGGGGCTGGCGAGAGGGCTGCAGAGAGGGCCGGGAGAGCTCACCTTTTCTAGCTCATCGTGGAGCTCCGCCAGGCTGGGCCGGAGGAGCTTCTCGCCCAGCTGCGCTGCCGTGTGCCGGTAGTGGTCGATCCTGGGCACGGCGTCCATAGTGTTGTGGCCGAAGGTGCGCAGGTAGTAGGTGTTGGTGTGGGTGTCATAGTAGTAGTGCTGGTGGTGCCCACTGCCGCCGCCGCCGCCCGAGTGCAGGCTGCTCCCCTCGCTCAGCACTGTGTCCCCGCCGTTCTGGAAGTTCACGTTGGGCCCGTCGCCTCCGATCCCCGCTGCATCCGACGTGCTCTCGTCTGCCGACGAAGAGGCAGCTGGGTCCACGAAGTTCACGCGGAAGCGGCCCTTGGCTTCCTCGCTGCCCTTGGCTAGCCCGCTTTCGCCGCTAGCTTTCCCGTCCACGGTGGTCTCCCTGGCCCTCGCCCCAGCGTTAGCCGCCGCCGCAGCCGCTCGCCCGGCATTCTCGGAAACCAGATCCACCTGGAAGCGGCTCTGGCTCGGGGTGGGCCCCAGGGGTCTGCCCAGCCCGTCACTGGCCGCCGCGGCGCCCTCCCCGCGGACCCCGCCGCCGCCCCGGCTCGCAGTCGCAGCATCCTCCGGCACCAAGGGCACTGCCGTGCGGGGCAGGTCCATCCCGGCGGCGGCCAGCGCGGCGGCTGGAGGCGTCTCCCCGACCCCCGCCAGCCTCGCGGCGCCGGAGGAGGGCGCCGTGGGCCCCGGCTCCATCGTCGCCCGACGCTCGGCGGACCCGGAGAGCCCGGCGGACCTGGCGGGCTACACGCCCTCCGCGCCCCCGGCCGGCGGTGGTTGCGGCCGCAACGCCAGGTGAGGGAGTCACTCTCCAAGCCGCGCACGCGCCGCCGCTAGCCCAGGCCGGCACGAACGCCTCCGGCAGCGGAGTCTGCGCGCGAGTGCGGCGGGCGCGGGGCGGGCCCCGCTGTTTAAAGCCTCGGCGGGGCCGCGGCGTTGGTGGCTCCCGCTGCAGCACGCGGGAGGCGGGGCCCGCGACTCGTCCGCCCCTCAGCCCGCCCAGCCGCGGTCCCGCAGTGGCGCGCGGCGGAGGCTCCCTCGGCTCCCGGCCAGTCCAGGCTCCTGCGCTACCCCACTCAGGGATCGCGTCCGGCCCGTCCACGCCGGGCCTCGGGCAGCATGAGCAGCGCGATCCGGGAGCGGCCAAGCGCCGCCTCGCCCCCGTAGCCGGGAAGATCTCTGCGCCGCTACCTCCTCTTCCGTCGCCCTCCTCCCACCCCTCCACCTCCTTCCCCCGCCCCGTTCTGCGGCGAAAAGGAGCGGGGCCCCCCGGCCTCCTCCCTCTCTCCCCGCCCCTGGGTCAGCGCGTCAGTGGGCCGACGGCACAAGCCACGGCAGACCAGGCTGCGGACGGTGTCCGGCCCACCCGGCCAGAGAAAGGGCGCGCGGGCCCTGCCTCGGCTCACGCCGACTGCTGATGCTCCGGCGGCGGCTCCGGAGGCAGTCGCCCGCTCGCTTTTTTTTTTTAAGTTCTAAGCTCTCAATATGGGGCTGAGCCGGCGAGATCTCGCGAGATGCTGCCAGGGCTACCGGGCCGCTTCCCCTGCGGCACGTGGTACCCGAGGCGATGCAGGAGCGGCGGGCGGCCCTGAGCTCCTGCGGGTGATGCCGGGGGCTATCCCGTCCGGACCGCAGGTGCTTCCGGAGTTGCGGGCAAGGTGCGCCTCCCGGGGAGGCGCCTCCCCCGGCGAGGCCTGCTCGGAGCTCCGGCCCCGCCGCGACTCCCCTCACTCACTCCAGGCCTGAGCCTGGAGGGAGGCAGGATTTCCTCTGTGCTGCCTTTGAGGCGTTTACCTGCCTGGCAGCGTTAGATTTGCATAGCCAGATACTAATTCCAGTCGTGATGCATTGGGTGTATCCACATTTCCTATGACACCTTCATTTTAAAAGCTGTGATGTTTGAAGGTGAGAAGGGAGCCTAGTTGTGATACCGTATTGTTTCAAGACGATTTTTAACCGGAGGCATTTCCAAAAAGCATAGAAATGAATACACTGAGAGCAATAACTAACCGTGGAGCACTAACCGGGAAGTTTCGACGTGGTTTAAGTTGTGAAGAATTCCGCTATTTCAAGTAAAACAGAAAGGTACTTCTTCTGTGCAGGCCTATTTTCTCTTCTTTAAAAAATAGAGGAATATAATTACTTTGCAACTTTCTTAGCGGTAGAATCCATTTTTAACCTAAATTCTACCCACAGCCCTACATAAACAGATAACCATGAATGGTTTCTTCCATCACTTGTCTTTTAGTTTTGTATTGATGTTTACGTAATTTTAAATTTTATTTATGGGGATAAACACATCCTTTGCTGAATCCTGGAAGCATGATCAAAGAGAGGCAGAGTTTGCAGAACTGTTTGGAAATACCGTCAAGAAAGATGCAACCAGGCAATTTTCAAAAAATTGTCCTATCTGTGATTTTATTTGACATTCACAACTTTTCATCTCAGTTTATTATCTCTGTTGTAAAGATGGAGAGAGGAAGGAACCACTCTTGGATCATGGAGCCACAGTTTTTAAAGTCCCTCATGAGCTGTAGTAATATTAGAAAACTAGAACAAGCCAGAACAATCAGGTGGTCCTTTAGGCAGTACAGTTTCTACTACAAGATTGCTGCCTTAGTAGTTGATGCATGTGGTACCTTTTAGCTCCAGAGCTAATTTGGTGGCTGTGGGTATTCAACATTCATTGATCTAAACAAATAGTAAGCACCTACTATGAGGTGCTCTGTGTTATGGGGATATAGCAATGAGCAAAACAGATAATCCCTTCTCTCGTGGAGCTCATAGTCTAGCGGGAGAGGCGATAAACAAGATAAATAGGTAAAATATGTAGCATGCTAGTAGTGAGTGCTAAGGAAAGGGGAATGGGATATGTGTGTAAGATGGAGGTGGTAAAATTTTTCATAGGATGGCCCCAGTGAGAAGGTGACATTTGAGTGTGGAAATGAGTGATGCAAATACCTGGGAAAAGAGTGTCCCAAGCAGAGGAAAAGCAAAGGCCTGAAGGTGAGAGCATGCCTGAAATGTTGATGGAATTGCATGTAGGCCAGTGTGGCTGAAGCTGCTTAAGGGATGGGGAGAATCAAAGGTCAGAGAGTTTAGGGGTTGGGGACATGACAGTCCAGAATGTATAGCACCTCTTTGGCTTTTACTCTGAGTGGGATGGTATGTTAGCTTGGGCTGCCTTCTCACTGTGTCCTCACATGGTAGAAAGAGAACTGTGATGTCTCTTCTTCTATAGGGCACCATTTCTATCTGATCAGGGCTCCACCCTTATGACTTCATTTAACATTAATCACCTCATTAAAGGCAATATCTTCAATACAGTCACGTGGGTTAGCGCTTCAACATAAGGATTTGGGGGAGACACAGTACAGTCCCTAGCAATGGCAAGTTATTGGAGGGTCTGAGTAGAGGAATGACATGATTTGATGATATATAAAGGATCAGTCTAGCTGCCTTGTTGTAAATACACAAGTGGGTAAGCAGTGGTGACGAAGAAAAAAGCAAGGGGATGTGTTAAGAGGTATTGCTGCAATCCGGGAAGTGAAGGTGTGGCTTTGACCACTGTGTGTAGCAGTGGAAATGGGAGGAAAGTGGTCAAGCTCTGAAGTGGAGGCAATAGAATTTGCTGATGGATGTGGAGTATTGTAGAGAATCCAAGAGTTTTGGCCTAACTGGAAGAATGATATTGCTATTTTCTGAGATGTAGAAGATGGTGAATGGAGCAGGCTTGGGTTGGAGGAATATCATGAGCTCAAACGGATATGTCTGTTGGAGGAAACAAAGAAATGTATAGTAATAACAAATAATAGTCACTCATAAACGTGTGATGGCAAACCGAGAAGTTCTAGGAGAGGAATATGGTACAATGAGAATGCAAAAGAGAGGGACCAAACTTAGTCAGGGAGGAAGTGACTCTTCAGTGAGGTCTGAAGGATGACTAGAATTAAACTATAACTTTCATAGGGGTTTGAGAAAAGGGAAATACGGTGAGCAAAAGGCCTCTTAGAATGAACTTGGTCAGTTTGGTTAAAGAATAGGGATTAAGGGACAAGAGTAATAAAAGATGAGTCTATTCTAAAAGCCCTATAAAACCTATAAAATGGGTTTCCAGGAAGATTTGGGGTGGGGAGCACAAATGATCAGATTTACATTTACTAAAAGTCTCTCTAGTTATTATATTGCGGGCAGAAGATTGGAGAGGAGCAAGAATAAGTATGGAAAGTCGGGATACAATTTCAGTAATCTAGGCATGAGCTGATAGTAATAATAGTAGCTAACATTTATAGGGAATTTATGTCCTGTATACTGTGCTAAACTCTACGTTCATAGTCTTATTTAATTCTTACAGCAACACTATGAAGAACATTATAGTATTATTCCTATTTTTACAGATGAAAAGCTTGGTTAAGGAAAAGAGTTTAAGAAACTTGTCTGAGGTCACTCAGCCAAAACCAAGATTTAAATCCAGGGAGATTTCTCCACTAATCAAGCTATAGGAGTTTGGATTGTGGAGGATGCAGGGAAATGAGGAAGGGGAAAAATTTGAGCGATATGGTACTTAAGATGTAACTCAGAGGACTTGGAAATGGATTGAAGGAATGAGGGAAAATGAAGGATAACGAGTTTTCAAACTTGTTCACCTGGAGTTAGTTGGCAGTGACATTAGTGAGGAAGGACATTCTAAAGCTAGGTTTGAAGATGAAAAAGCTGGTCTGGGGCATTTTGGGCTTTGAGACATCCAAGTGGAAAATTAAGACAGCATTTGGCTACATGGGTCTTGTGCTCAAAAAAGAAGTTTGCATGAGAGTTCAAATGTGAGGGTTTTCTGCAAATAGATGATAGTAACTGACACCATGGGCATGAATACGGTCACTCAGTAAGATGGAATAGAGCAACGCCGTGCAATAGAATGTTGGAAGTATTCTGTATCAATGTGGCCCAATACAATAGCCATGAGCCACTTGTGGTTTTTGAGCCCTTGAAATGCCTAGGGCAATTGAACTGAATTTTTAAATTCTGTTAACTTAAGTTTATTAAACAGCCCCATGGGCTAGTGGCTTCCATATAAAACAGCATAGGTATAGAGTTCAAAAGAAGGCCTAGGGCCCAGACTTGTGTGATTCCAACATTTGATGACTAGATTAAAGGAGAAGTGGCCTGAGATATGAGAAGAAAACCAGATGAAGGCATTTGCAAAGTAGGATCAGCTGTGTTAAATTGGGCCAAGAGGTGGAAAAAGATGAGAGGTGAATATATATTGAATTTAGTAACATATATTAGCCAACATAATGAGAGGGTAATGAGAGAGGGAGCAAGGGCTCCAGGAGATAGAATCAAAGTATGCATGTGAAACTTGTAGAAACACTGTCAGGAGAAGTCTCGTGTAGTTCACTGCTACCAAACATTTATCAGATTTACCGGTTGTCAATTTAGAGACACTCTGAGGAGAACAGACTTGTAAGGGCCACGATGGAGGAGTAACCCAGGCATTTTGCTCATCTTCCCCTTTTGCCAGGAAGTCGGTCTGGCCATGTATGTACCAATGTCCTTACTATGTATCGAATGTACTCAGAATTTTAGGACTAGAAGGGACTTAGGATGTTGTTCCAAGCTTCTCATTTCACAAATGCTAAAATGTCCTAAAAGGAGATAAAAATTATGTTAGACCTGCAACTCTTCACATCTTGCACCATTAGAGCATGTGAGATACAAAACCTTGTGGAGCTTTAAAGTCACAGTTTTTATTTATCTTTTTTTTACACTGAGTTTTAGTTAGATGTGCTTGCTGTGCTCACATTCTACCTGGTTATGGTTTCCCACTTTTACTAGCTAGCAATCAGCATACAGGTTAGGTCAATGGTATTGACCTTGAGAAATTGATTATCATGGGAAAAATAAGTTACCCTAGAGAAGCTTGTATATGCTATAAATGTTACAATTTTGTTTTCTTATCTAAGTCTGATCATATTCTTCTTAAATTAAAAATATAAAGATTTTAAAGTCAGTCATAGAATTAAACATTAATCAAAATCTGACTTGCTTTTTATCTAAATAACACTTAAATTAGTATTTGTAAATTATGTCTTTCAGAAAACATAGCCCAAGATTTTACTGAATCGAAATCTTTTATGTTTTGTTTATCCAAGCAGTAAATTCACGACAAATACGTTTAAAGTAAACACAATCTCTTTTCTCATTCCCTACCTCCACCTATACATGTGTTTGTCATAAAGCTAATCAAGAATAGATATGCAATATTTTTCCAACATTATTAATTAATAGAAATATTCTAAGTGATAAATGTTGTTAACTCCTAGTTAACTATAAGAAACAAAATTTGGGGCTTCCCTGGTGGCGCAGTGGTTGAGAGTCCGCCTGCCGATGCAGGGGACACGGGTTCATGTCCAGGTCTGGGAAGATCCCACATGCCGTGGAGCAGCTAGGCCTGTGAGCCATGGCCACTGAGCCTGCGCATCTGGAGCCTGTGCTCCACAAATCACTAAAATTTTGTATTGGAAAAGTTATTTGTGTCTGCACTGATTTACTTCTAATTCTGCAGGCTGTGAACATTTGCAATAAAGTTCAAAATTGTTATCAAATATTAATATGTCAAATAAATACTTTTACAAAATAGCTAAATGATTACAATCATGGTCCCCATAGCTAAATAACCTGGATTTGAATCTCAGCTTCACTGGTTACTTACTAGTCATGTGACGTGGACTAGTGTGACCTCTGTGCCTCAGTTTCCTCATCTGTAAAATAGAGATAATGATGGTAGCTAACTCATAGAGTTATGAGGATTACATTAATTACTATCTATAAGTTGCTTAGGACAGTGCCTGATACATGGTAAGCCCTAATATATATAAACATTAAATAATTATTTGAAGCATTTAATGTTTTATTGAAACTTTAAAAAAATGGCTCTAAGGCTAAACATTTAAATTGTATCTTTTTGGGGGAGTGTGTCCTGTTTAATTTTAAATTTTGCTTTTCATTTTGATTTTGAGAAGCTTTTAAATGATTTTTGAGTAGCATGTAAGCTATCTTTTTCTGTTACAGATTTGGGGTTTTTTAAGCAGTTGTTAGTATAATTATTTTGCTGCCACTTAATTTGTTTTTTTTAAATCTTTTTTTAAATATTTATTTATTTGGTTGCGTGAGGTCTTAGTCGCAGCAGGTGGGCTCCTTAGTTGTGGCTCACAGGCTCCTCAGTTGCAGCATGTGGGCTCCTTAGTTGCGACACATGGGCTCCTTAGTTGCAGCTTGCCAGCTCCTTAGTTGCGGCACATGGGTTCCTTAGTTGCAGCACATGGGCTCCTTAGTTGCACTGCCACTTAATTTGGAAGATAGAACAGCAGCCCAGACTGAGCATTCCTTTTTTATTCACCTTAAATCCATTTTTTCCTCCTACTGTGCCCTTTAAAACTAATGGTTTGTTACTAAAACCATTATGCACTTAATGTATGTTACATACTAAAGTATGCTATAGGAATGTTTTGTCTGTATTTCACTATACTTTCCCAAAAATAAAGATTAAAAATACACACACCAACACTTTAACAAAACACACAGGCCTTAAGAATTAAATTGCACCTACTTTATGGAGTCAAATATTGTAATGTACCCCATAACTGAATTACATACCTTCATTTTCTTCACTTTTTTTTTTTTTTTTTTTTTTTGTCTTTTTTGGCCGCACCACACAGCTTGTGGGATCTTAGTTCCCTGACCAGGGATTGAACCCGTGCCCTTGGCAGTGAAAGCGCAGAGTCCTAACCACTGGACCACCAGTGAATTCCCTGCATTTTCTGCACTCTTAATGAAAAATCTCTAACTTTTTATCCTCTATTATATTCCTTAATGATTACTCCAGTTTTTCGCTTTCAAAAAGCCACAAGTATAATTGAGATATGTTTTTGTAATTGTGTAAGATTCCTGAAATCCAAAGTCATAAATATGGAAGGGATCTTAAAGGATTATATAGTAAACCCCTATATTGAGGAATAGAGTACTTGTTCTGCCTTTGACATTTAAAAAAACAAACTTTTTTTTCCTTTAGTAACACATACTCATGGTTACAAGTCCTTACAGCCATAGTATTAGACATGTAATAAATGCTCAAATACTTATTTAAGAACAGTATATTCTTCTTAATGGCTAAACTAAATTATTCTTCTAACAATTCAGACTTTTTGCTTCATGTCCTTCAGAGGTTATGGAAACCCATAAAATGTAAGGTTATTTTTGGTTTTATTTTCTAAATGATTTCCTCTTGCACGTCATTATAGAGCCCAGTTTCTAGGTACGTAATTATTTTTATTACTTTTCTCTGGTATCTTTCCAAGTAATTTAATCTTCTTTATATGTGGGCCAAAACTATTAAATTCAATATTCCACTTAAAAAAACAACAGGGACTTCCCTGGTGGTCCAGTGAGTAAGACTCCGTGCTTCCAACGCAGGGGGCCTGGGTTTGATCCTCTGTTGGGGAGCTAGATCCCACATGGATGCCACAACTAAGAGTTCGCATGCCGCAACTACGAAGTCTGCGTGCTGCAACTAAGAAGTCCGCCTGCTGCAAATAAAAGATCCCGCACGCCTCAACTAAAACATGTCACAAGGAAAATCCCGCATGCTGCAGCTGAGACCCAGCACAGCCAAAATTTAAAAAACAAAACAAAACAGAAAAAACAACAGATGATCATAAAGTTAAGGACAGACTTTTACAATTCAAGTAATTATTTTTTCTTGAAACTGGGCTACCACATCTGACTTCGAAGATGGCCCTGAGTAACAACTCTTCCGATAAGTCAAAAAATGTTTTTTGTTTTTTAAGAGTTTTGAACTGAAAGTCCACCACTATTTCAACCAATTTCTAAAGACATAAAGTTCCAGAATATAAATTTTAAAATCCACATTTATGAGGTCAATTAATTAGATTTTTATAATATTTTTCTAATTATAAAGGTAACACATATTTAATAAAGAAGTCATAGGAAAAATCAAAGGGAAATAGTACTTATAATGCCATCACCCTACAATAGCATTTACCTTTTGCTTTTTGATATTACAAAAAGATTTATTATATATTTTGTTTTGTAATTTTTAAGACTTACCAGTAACATGAACATCTTTCTGTATATATAATTATCTTGCAAATGCATGAGTCCTAATGGCTTCATAATATTGCATTATTTGGATTTTCCATAATTTACTGAATCTATCACCTATTTTTTAATGTTTAGTTTATTTCCTTCCTTTATAAATATAACAAGCAATGTTGCATTGAATGTCTTCGTGCATATAAATTTTTTTATAATTGATTATTTTCTTAGGCTAAGTTCCTAGACGTGAAATTTCAGGGTATGTGTATTTTTAAAACTTTTGGCATACATTGCAAAATTGATTTTCAGAAAGGTTATATCGGTTTATTCTTCTATTAGCTTTGTATTTGAGTGCCTGTCTCCCACCATCCTTAGAAATTCTGAGAAAGATCCTTCTTAATCTTTGTCAGTCTCATTAGCAAGTTTTAATTATCAGATCATCACTTGCTAGTGAGGGTGAACTTTTAAAAGTTTATTCATCATTTACATATCATTATTTCTGAATTGCCTGTTGATATCTATAATAGACATATTCTGTATCCTAGAAGTCTGGCTTCCATTCTGCCTTGTTTTGGTAATAGCGTACAAATGTTTTTTTGGTGGGGTGTGGGTATGGCCTCTCTGTGCAGTTTTGGAAGGACAGAACATTGGAGGACCTTGACTGCCCCAGCCTAACTGTGGGCACATGACCAAATGTGCCAGTCTGGTTCTCCTAAGACTTTTGAATTTTGCGGGGTGTGGTGCAAAGTCAGAAAGTAAGTTCGGTTGCTGGGTCTGTTAGCTGCTCGTACTTCACTGCCTCCCTAACTAGAGAGCTGCCTTGCCTATGGGCAGCCGAAGGGTGGACTGGAGAAAGGGACAAAACAAAGGCCTTTGCCTCTCCTTGGGACTGCTCTGACGAGCGCCCTGTGGGGTTGGCTAAGGCTTCAGCTGCATCTGCAGCGTTAGTTGGCTTCTCCCTCTGCCCAGTCTCGCCTCCTCATTTCCTTACAGGAGTATCTTTGGAAAGCAGTCACCAGCGAAACTTCATCTTCCACCTCAAACTGTTTCCATGGAACTGTCCTTTTATTTCAGTGATAGCACTCAGAAAAGTCTGTATAGTAGTCCTTCTGGAACTACTTCTCTTGTCCTTTTTGCATCCAGTTCTCTTTGCTTTTAGCTTTCCTATATTCTCCCAGTAATTCACTCTTAAGTTAACCAGAGTTGGCTCCCATGGCTTGCTTTTTGATATTACAAAAAGATTTATTATATATTTTGTTTTGTAATTTTTAAAACTTACCAGTAACATGAGCATCTTTCTGTATATATAGTTATCAATGTTCCTTGCCATTTTTCCAATGTCTTTTACTTACCAGTTTTAGGAGTTTTTAGGTATCACAGACATAAACCTTAAACTAAACTGCTTCTCTTCAGTTTATCAGTTGCATTGTAGTTTTGTTCATCCTAGTGTTGACATGCAGTTATTTTTAAAACAGATTGCGATCAAGTATCTCAATCTTTTCCTCTGTGATTTTTACCTTTTATATAATGCTTAGAGAGAACCTTGCCATTACAAGACCATGTGCATAAAATTAGTATGTATATATGTTTCAGTTTAACATTTTATGTTTAATCTCCTAATTCTTATATAACATTTACTTTTGCTTTGGTATAAGGCAATGATTTAATAATTTTCTTCAAATAATTTGAGTATTTTGGCTTTTATATTAAAGTCTACTTTAACAGTATCCTCAAATTTCAGTGCAGAAATAAGATAAACATTTATCTTTTACTCAGACTATAGTGCAGAACTGTGTCTCAAACTGGCCAGGTAGCTCTGCCATTCTCATCAGGAGCTCTCATCTCTGGGTCAGAGGCAGTTGCTTTCTATCTTGCTTTTTTCTAGTCAGTGGGAACTAGAGAGTAGAAAACAAGCAACTTCCTTAACAACACACACGTGCGTGCACACACACACACACACACACACACACACACACACACACATACTAACACACACACATACTCGCATTCTTGCATCTTACTGGCCAAAATTTAGGCACTTGGCTATGCATAGCAGGTTAGGAAATGTCATCTTTTACTGGGCAGTCACGTGGCCAGCCAAAACCCATGGAATTGGAATTCCCTTTGATGATGAGTCCTGCCAGTGGGTAGAAATCTGCATTTTGAAGGGTTATAAAACATTCTATTAAAATGGCAATTATGTTGAACATGGAACTGAAAATGTACCTAGAAATATTAAGTGAAAATTATACATAGCTAACATTTTGTGGGGGCTTCCCCATACAAAATGGTGTGTGTGTGTGTGTGTGTGTGTGTGTGTGTGATGGTGTACCATAGCAATTCAAAGCTTCTCTTCCTCTTCCTTCACCGTCACCACCAATATGTATTTGGATGTGGAGCTTAAGTTGAGAAGAGATTTTCTTTTAATTAGATGATTTTAAGCCTCTTGACATATCTCACGTACTCCTTTTGTTCAGCTCTCAGATTCCTTTTTTGCAGGGTGGGTAAATATAAGCAATGATGACAGGAAGAATACATTAGTATGAATATTTAAGAGGATTTGCAATTTATGTAGTAAATTCATCAAGAAATACTATGTTCTTGAAAAGGAATGGCCTATATCTGATTTAGGAAGAACTATTAAAGATCTAATAATGAAGAATAATCTTCTCATCTATTCTAAATATACTCAGTAATGGGACTGATTTTTATTGTGATGGTTTGGGCACAGTTTTATATTCAGTTTCTCTGTACTTTATTTTGGGGTTATAAATGCCCAAACCTTAGAATTCATCCTGCAAGCCCAAAAGATGACTCCTTGGAAACTAACATAAAATATTCTTTGGTATCATAGACAGAATATTGGTTTTGTGTATTAGGTGCTTTGTTTTATTTTTATAGTTTTTAATCATGATATATAACAGATACAGGGAAGTGTTTAAACATATATGTACATTTTGATGAAAATTACAAAGCAAATATCTGTATAACTCATGATTTGGTAACCAAACATAACATTGCCAGGTCTCCAAAAGCCCCCAAGTGTGCCTTTTCGTCCTTACAGCCCTTTTGTCCCACTCCCAGATAGTTTGTGATAGTCATTTCCTTGGTTTTCCTATCTGTATATACACCCCTAGACATAATATAAATGGATTCATACTGCATGTTTCTTTGTGTCTTGCTTCTTTTCAGCATATGTTTGTACAGTTGATCCACGCTGATGTGTCATAGTGCATTTATTTTCACAACATTATAGCTTTGCCTTGTATGGCTATATCACAATTTATGTAGCCATTCTACTGTTAATGAATATTTTGCTGGTTTCCACGTTAGCTTTTGTTTTTGCTATTGGGAACACTTTTGTCGTGAACATTTTAGTACACGTGATGGCGAATATATGCGTGTTTCTGTAGGGTCTATATTTAGGAGGATATTGCTGGTTCGTAGGGTATGTTCTTCACCTTCTATAGAAGGTGACAAACCATAGATGGCAAACTTTTCCAAGTGGTTGTACCAAGAATGGTATTATTTTTAAGATTCTTTACCATATGTTCAAATATTTGCTAAAAGTTTCTTGAGAGAGGAAAACAAACTGGTTATACTATGGTATTGTATTTTATTATAAAATAAATTTTGTTTTTATTTTTAAATTTTATTTTATAGAAACAACAGTACATTTTATTCACCACACATTTTCATCTCTTTTGCCTATCTGCTAAGAAAGATGGATGATTGTAGAATGAACAAACCATAAGCACCCAGAAGGAAATAATAATTAAAATAATCAGGAAAATGATATTATGTTAAAGCTATTTTGGATGATGTTTTTTTTTTAATTAATTTTTATTGGAGTATAGTTGCTTTATGTTAGTTTCTATAAAATAAATTTTAAAACACCATCTAGAAAGGATGGAAGCCCATTCTTTCCCAGTCATGATTTAAAAAGGTATCTCAATATGGATGATATATATTAATATATATTATATAAAATATTTATTATAAATTATCCAGTATTAATATATAAAATATAGTATAATATATAATTTATCAATGATATATTCATATAATCGTATAATGTGTAAATATATATCAAATATACTATGTAATACAGCATAAATATATAATATAGATAAATATATATGGTAAAATAAAATTTTAAATCAAGCAAAAGTCATAAGATGCAAAGTAAAGTCTCTACTAATTCCTCTCCCTAAAGTTCTGCCTTAACTGACTGCCTAATTAACAGTTTCTTTTGTATGATTCCTGGAAAATTGTTTATATATATTTCTCCATGTACATAAACAGATGAGAATACATATGGTATTGTTACTGAGTCCAAGCTCGCTCTGCTCGCTGCATGACAGGCCAAAAAATCGGGAGATGAGGTGTTGAGGCAAGGAATACGACTTTATTCGGAAAGCCGGGAGTCCGAGAAGATGGCAGACTAATGTCCTAGAGTACCATCTTATTGGGGTCTCGATGCTAGTTTTATTTTTATAGAACAGAGAGGGGGAGGAGGTGTGAAAGTAAAGTAAAAAGGCCATAAGTCTTACAAAACATCTGCTGGTTTGGCCAGCCTCAGGTAGAGGATGTGTTAATTTCTTCTTTCTTGCAGCCATTCACAGGTGGGCAGGGTCAGAATGTTTCCCTGTGAGATCAGCAAAGGCACTTGTAGTTTAATATTTAGGCAGAGAGACAGGCTTCCCCCAAGGAGGCCATTATGTATGCCAATAGCTATAGACAACATACAAAAAGCAACTGAGAGCAGAGGTTAAAGTAAAAGAAACAGATCCAACATGGAGTCAGATTTTGTTCTTTCCTGTTACAGTATTTTTTGTTTATATTCACTTTATGTAACAGCATGTATGATTCCATTCTTTTAACAGCATGTATAACTCTTAATTTGCAATACTAAACAATGTTGAATTGTTTGGGTATATAATAATTTATTCAACCAAGCACACTAACTGATGGATATTTAGGTCATGTCCAGGTTTTTGTTATTAATGATGATGGATCAGTAAATACATTGGAACATATGCCTGGTAACTGTTGAGAGTTTATTCACTGGATGAAATCCTAGCTGTAGACTTACAGTTCACAGTGTACAAGCATTTTAAATTCTGATAGATATTGCAAAATTGCCCTCCAAAAAGTTGTATCAATTTACATTTCCATCACCTGCTTTTGCCAACATTGTGCATTAGCAGAATACTTTATGCTTGCTTTTCTGATCATTGAAAAATATTGGTGTGCATTTACTTAATTATGAGTGAAGTTAAGGATGATTCTATTTGTTGTTCTTTTTCTTTCAACTGCCTGTTAATATCCTTTGCCTGTTTTTGTATTGGGTAGTTGCATTTTTTTCTCTTAGTGTCGCTGAATGTAAGTTTTTGTGCCCGATGCACAGTGAGGCCAAACAAATGGAAACGTTGGAGTATGGAGCAGAGAAAGGTTTATTACAGGGCCGAGCAAGGAGAACGTGTGGCTTGTGCTCAAAACCCCAAACTCCCAGACGGTTTTCTGGGAGAAGTTTTTATAGGCAAAATTAGGGGTGAGGGCTACAGGGTGTGACTTTCTTCTGATTGGTTGATGGTGAGGTAACAGGACAATGTTCTAGGACTTCGGTGCTCAGCCTGGAGTTACCATCCTCCACCTGGGTGGGGGCCTTATTTCCTACCAAAGAACTCAAAGATATATTGTTATGTGTATTCCTTGAAAAGGAGCTGGAACTCTGTTTTACTGCTGCACTATTGTTTGTTGATTGCTCCTCCTTTGTTTCTGCTTTCCCTCACTTTTCTGATTAGCAACTATTTGAATCTGCCCTTTGGTACCTTTGGAAGGTCTAGGAGGCTGAAGCCTTTTTCCTACAAACAAGAAACAGGGGACAAGGAAAGGCTTTTGCGTCCAGAAGGGCCCTGCGAGTTCATGCTCAATTTCATTAGTGATTTGTAAAACTCATTATAAATTAAAGAAATAAACTTTTGGCCTATTATGTGTTAACAAATATTTTCCTATTTTGTAGTTAATTTTTGTAAATTTTTTGCACTAAGTTTTAATCTTTTTTATGGTTTGGGGGTTGTACATAACTTGAAAATTGCTTAGAAGCCTATTTCACATGTTGTCATTTGTTTTGTAAATTTATAAAGACGGCTAAATTTCAGTTCCAGACCACCCCAATAAAGTGAATAGCACAATAAAGCAAGTCACACAATTTTTTCGATTTCCCAGAGCATATAAAAGTTATATTTAGGGCTTCCCTGGTGGCGCAGTGGTTGAGAGTCCACCTGCCGATGCAGGGGACACGGGTTCGTGCCCCAGTTCGGGAAGATCCCACATGGCGCTGAGCGGCTGGGCCCGTAAGCCATGGCCGCTGAGCCTGTGCATCCGGAGCCTGTGCTCCGCAACGGGAGAGGCCACAACGGTGAGAGGCCCGCGTACCGCAAACAAACAAACAAACAAACAAAAAGTTATATTTACACTATGCTGTAACCTATTAAGTGTGCACTAGCATTATGTCTAAAAAATGTACATGCCTTAATTAAAAGATTTTATTACTAAAAAATGCTAACCATCATGTGAACCTTCAGTGAGTTGTAATCTTTTTGCTGGTGGAGGGTCTTTTCTCAATGTTGGTAGCTGCTGACTGATCAGGATGGTGATTGCTGAAAGCTGGGGTGCTGTGACAATTCCTTAAAAATAACAATGTAGTTTGCCACATTGATGGAATCTTCCTTTTATGAATGAGTTCTCTGTAGCATGCAATGCTCTTTGACAGGATTTTATGCACAGTAAAACTTCTTTCAAAATTGGAGTCAGTTCTCTCAAACCCTGCCACTGTTTTATCTACTAAGTTTATGTAATATTCTGAATTCTGTGTTGTCATTTCAACAGTCTTCACAGTATCCTTACCAGGATTAGATTCCATCTCAAGAAACCATTTTCTTTGCTCATCCATAAGAAGCAATTCCTCATACATGCAAGTTTTATCATGAGATTGCAGCAATTCAGTCACATCTTCAGGCTCCACTTCTAATTCTAATTCTCTTGCTATTTCTACCACATCTACAGTGACTTCCTCCACTGAAGTCTTTAATCCCTCAATGTCATCCATGAGGGTTGGTATCAACTTCCTCCAAACTCCTATTAACATTGATATTTTGATCTCTCCCATGAATCATGAATGTTCTAAATGACGTCTAGAAAGGTGACTCCTTTCCAGAGGTTTTTTAATTTACTCAGATCCATTGGATGAATCACTATCTATGGCAGCTATAGCCTTATGAAATGTATTTCTTAAAGAATAAGCCTTGAAAGTTGAAATAACTCCTTGATCCATGGACTGCAGCATGGATGTTGTGTTAGTAGACATGAAAACAACTTGAATCTCATTGTACATCTTCATCAAATCTCTTGGGTGACCAGGTGCATGGTCTATGAGCAGTAATATTGTAACCAAGCAGGATCCTATGAGGGCTTCCCAGGACAGACCTCTCCCCCATATCCTCTACTTTAGCTCCTCTCTGAAGTACCTAGATAGTAGTATCTAAAGCACATTTCCTGGGTTGTTTTACAGATTCTAAAACCCCCACCAAATGGAAGGTGTCAACTACTTGATGACCCCCAGGCCCTCAGGCCTACTGGTGCCTAAGGATTGATGATGTTAACCCTTGTGACACCACCCTGTTACCTCACCATCAACCAATCAGAGAATTGTACATGAGCTGATCACTTACCCTGAGACTCCCCTCCCTCAACTTGACTTTAAAAATGCTTTGTTGAAATCCACGGGGAGTTCAGGCTTTTTGAGCATTAGCTGTCCTGGACTCCTTGTACGGTGCCTTACAATAAATGCTGCACTTTCCTTCACCCCAATCTGGTGTCAGTAGATTGGCTTTGCTGCATGCAGGTGAGCAGACACAAGTTTAGTTAGGTAACAGTATTTTGAAAGAAATCTTTTTTTCTGAGTAGTAGTTCTCAAAAGTGGGCTTAAAATAGTCAGTAAACCATATTGTAAACAGATGTGTTGTCATCTAGGCTTTGTTGCTCCATTTATAGAGCACAGGCACAGTAGAGTTAGCATAATTCTTAAGGGCCCTAGGATTTTCAGAATGGTCGATGAGCACTGGCTTCCACTTAAAGTCACAAGTGCATTAGCCCCTGACAGCAGTCAGCCTGTCCTTTGAAGCTCTGAAGCCAGGCATTGACTTCCCCTCTCTGGCTATGAAAGTCCTGGATGGCATCTTCTTCCAGTATAAGGCTATTTCATCTACAATGAAAATCTGTTGTGTAGTGTAGCCAAGTGTAGTTATCTTAGCTAGGTCTTCTGGTTAACTTGCTGCAGCTTCTAATCAGCACTTGCTGCTTCACCTTGCACTTTGATGTTATAGAGACAGCTTCTAAATTTAAACCTCATGAACCAACCTCTGCTAGCTTCAAACTTTTCTTCTGCAGCTTCCTCACCTCTCTCAGCCTTTATGGAATTGCAGAGAGTTAAGGCCTTGCTCTGGATTAGGCTTTGGTTTAAGGGAATGTTATTATGGCTCCTCTGATCTTCTATCCAGACCACTAAAACTTTCTCCAACTGGCAATAAGGCTGTTCTATTTCACACACAAAAAGATTTTAAAACCATGATTGGAAGACAGGAGAGGGGAGTAAGCTATTCCATGACTTCAAAAAATGGTTCTGATGTTACAAAAATGTTAAACGTGTATTATATTTTTTGGGACACTTTTGGTTGCAAGCGATAGAAACCCAACTCAAACTGGCATGAAATAGCTTAAGCTAGTTCTATAGAACATCTAATCGAAACTCTGATGATGGATCCAGGGGCTCATTATCAGTCATCAACCACTGTAACCGAAAGTGGGGGCCAGAAGCTTGGTGGAAAGGAAAGTTTGCAAAGTTGGTGGAAAGGAAAGTTTGCTTTATTTTGGATGCCAGCAAACGGGGTGGGGGTGGGGGAGGGGACGCCTGAGGCCGACTTCCCCCACCCCCACCACTGACTACTGACTATCAGTGGGCAAGAGTTTTATAGACAGAGGGAGGGGGCTACATGCAGAAACAGCGCAGTCAGCTCTGACAGTCATCTTGAAATTGGTCATTGGTAGTCTGACCAGCGACATCTTGATTGTTTTAAGTACAATTCATCTTTAGTTCCAGGGTCAGTTTGTTCCCATTTCCTTGAGGCCAATTCTTAGAATTATGGCAGCTTATGTCATGGCTCTACTCTGGTCATCATGTAGTTCTTCCATCTGGTGAGGGTTTCAGTATCTACAAGGCAGCTCACAGGGTATGGCTCAGAATATTACCTATAACAATCGAGAAGGAACTGAAGGTCCTTAACTATTCTTAACGACTAAATTATTAATTTTTAGTCTTGTTAGACTGTTTTCCTTTGTCTCTGCATTTTCTCACATCTCTGATTAAACTTATTCTTTGGCTGAAGTTTTGCCACAGACAAAAGGCAGGTGGAGGATGTAAGGGGCAAGGACCATAGGGTCCTGCTCTGTTTCACCACCAGCCAACACACATAGTAAATAAATATTTATTGAATGAAAATCAGAGCTCTTTCTCCAACTCTAGATTTTTTTTTTCTCTTCGTACGTTAGCATCACTTCTCTTCCATTGGTGAAGGATTCCTCCATGCAGTAATAAAGATGCCATAAGCCATTCCTGACATTGTCCTTTCAGCTTACAGTCACAGAAGAGGACTTCTGAAAGGGTTCAGAGTGTACCACCCTAAAATATGCCACTCTGGCCTATGGATTATTTTGAGCTGAAGGCAAGTGAGAAAAAACAGAGACAAGAAAAACTCTCTGGCCTCCCCATCTGTACCACAAAGGGCAGAACAACCCTTAGTCATTGGAGATAACTCTAGACTCTTATCAGCCCTGGGATGGCACCAGAGGAATCTACATACTATACCTTACCAACTAGCCCTTATCTTCCATTAGTTTCCCCATATATTTACCTTCCCACAGTTTGCTACCCTTAGAAGTCTAAAACCCTTTCCTTTGTCTTGTCACTTCTCTACAAATTTTTTTCTTTTGTTAAGAGCATATATAAACCCCACTTCTAAATACACCTCTGAGTTACTTATTCATCCCTGAACTTTCCCGTGTGTATGTGCAATGCATGTGTTAATAAACTTCTGTATGTTTTTCTCTTGTTAATCTCTCTTTTGTCAGTTTAAACCCCCGCCATTGAACCTAAGATGGGTAGAGGATAAACATCTTTTGTCATTCACACTTCCCATTAACTGACAGAAACTTCTCGGGGAGGTCTCCCGCCACGCTCTGGACTACCTTGAACTGGGTTGTGTGCGTATGACTAGGACTGGCTGTGGATGGGTAGGGGTAAAGTCAGTCTTGCCGAGACCTCATAGCAGGGGAGACAATGATTCCCCAAAGGAATGGATGCTGGCAAACAAACTAAACAACTGCGTCATGAAATCCTTTGCATTACAACTATCTTGGTCTTAACTGACCTAAAACAAATAAACTGCTAGTTATTTCTCCAGTGAGAATGGTTTTATTTGGGATCAACAAAAGAATTGCAATTTGGAGTCTACCACTTTGGTGTGCCCTGAGCAAGTCCCCAACCACAAGGAGAGGAGAATTCTTTTAAGAGGGGAAAGGAAGTTGAGAGAGTTATAGTGAACAAAGAGTCCTTTGGAAGAATTGAGAGTTGGAAGTATAGTGACTTTTCATTGGCTGAGTTGTGACAGTCTCTCACTGGCTGAGCTCTTGCCAAGCAGGAAGAAGGAGTCCTGTTGGTCTCTGCTATCCTCTTAGGGCATGAGAGCTCCCCCTTCTGGCCTCCTGACTCTATTTTAATTAAGGTTTCTGTTTATTAATCTTCACAGTCTATCTATAGCAGTGCTTTTCAACTCATGCTGCAGGTTAGAATCACTTGCTGAGCTTTTTAAAAATAGAGATGCAGAGACTCTACCCTAGACCAATTAAATCAGAATTTCTTGGGTGAGAGTTGGTGGTGGAGAGGGGTGAAGCAGTGATATTATTTTTTAAACTCTTCAGATGACTTTAATGTGCCTTTTCAGTGTGGAACCACTAGATTATTGTGTAAATCACGGAGATAATATTCAAGACAGAAAAATAACAAAAATATTTATAGATAATCTGTTGTCTCATGTGAATACTATAGTTACTTGTTATGAAAATTACTTAAAAGTTCATAGGCCATCATAACCTGTGATCCCAATTAAAGATTTAAAGAAAGAGGAGAATTCAGTGTTGGTTTGCACTCCTTAAGCCAGAGGTAAATATAACACATTTATAAGCTCTTAATCAACTTGATGAAGTTAGGTTAGCTACATTAACACATGAAAAACAGTCAACTTGTTCATGTGCTTTAAACCTATAGGAAATGGATTCATTAGCATCTCCTAGAGGAGAAATTGGCACATGCCATTTCCTCAGCAGTATAGGTGACAAATTGTGCTCTGCAAGGAGTTCTTGAAAGATAGAAAAAGGTTCTATACTATCCTGTTTTCTCACTAGTTATAACTGCATTTTAGACGCTATCTCTTTCAAAAGCCAAAGCTACCCTTCCAGAAATACGAAGGATCAGACTTGTAATAATTCATTCAGGACTGTTATATGATAGCTTTATAAATTCAATTTGAAAAGGGCAGCAATCATTTCTGAGTTCTAATATCATATTGGTGGATAGAGTCTAATGTACTAATAGATGCTAATATTGTGCTAATCCAAAATGTCTTATGCTTACCCTTTGTAAATGGTATAACTGACCATTCTCTCTTTTAATGATGGAATAACTATACTTTTGTAAGCAGCAGCATGGCATAATGAAAAGTAGCTTTTAGGATCAGATATACCTGGAACTAAATTCTGCCTGCTATTTATCAACTGTGTCATCTTGGGCAGTTTAACTTCCTAGTGCCTTAGTATTCTCAAGAGTAAATAACAATAGGACCCATCTTGCAGTGTTGTAAGAATTAGAAATGGCAACTACTGTCCTTCTGCATTTTGCTTCAGAATTTTAAAAAATTGCACAGTTAAAAAATGAGTAAATGTATTCTCCTTATAAGAAAGTAAAACATTACAGGTAAGGAATTTAGTCTTTGATGACCATACCCCTTCCCACCTTGCTAATGGTAACTAGTAATATCAGTTTAGTGCATAACGAGGGACTGAATATACAAATGAACAAGAGCCAGACCATGTATATCAATAGAACTCTGACACACACTCTCTCTAGCACCCAGACTGGTAAGTCAAACCACAAGTTCGGCAGCAATTGGTCCAGAAGTGTCTGAGCTTGGTCGATGACTGTCAGCTTCCAACTCAGGACCAACTAGAGAGAGCAAAGTACGTTCCCTAAACCAATCACATAAGATACCCCTGCTTCAAGTTAGCCAGCCTCTAGCTTTCCATGCCAACAATTTCTGATCACAGAATACCTGAAGACTTCCCTTTTCCCACTATAATACTTCTTTTTACCACTCCCCTGCCTGTCTTTCAGCCTCTGCCAAATATCAGTGATGGTGGCTGACTCCCTTGCTATAGCAAGCCCTGTATAAATATCCTTCTATCATTCTCATTTGTTTATTTCCACAATAGCTTTCCAGTCTTTTTATTATGCATTTACAGATGGATATTCATATGTACGCTTGGGAAATATATACTGCTTTATAGATTTTTTTAAATTGAAGTATAGCTGATTTACAATGCTGTGCCAATCTCTGCTGTACAGCAAAGTGACTCAGTTATATATATATATATATATACACACATTGGTTTTTTTATATTCTTTTCCATTATGGTTTATCCCAGGAGACTGGATACAGTTCCCTGTGCTATACAGTAGGACCTTATTGTTTATCCATTCTAAGTGTAATAGTTTGCATCTACCAACCCAAACTCCCAGTCAGTCCATCCCTCTCCCTTTCCCCCTTCCCCTTAGGAACCATAAGTCTGATCTCTATGTCTGTGAGTCTGTTTCTGTCTTGTAGATAGGTTCATTTGTGCCATATTTTAGATTCCACATGTCAGTATATCATGTGGCACTTGTCTTTCTCTTTCTGACTTACTTCACCTAGTATGATAATCTCTAGTTGCATCTATGTTGCTGCAAATGACATTATTTCATTCCTTTTTATGGCTGAGTAGTATTCCATTGTATATCTGTACCACATCTTCTTTATCCATTCATCTGTCAATGGACATTTAGGTTGTGTCCATGTTTTGGCTTTTGTGAATAGTGTTGCTATGAACATAGGGGTGCATGTATCATTTCAAATTAGGGTTTTCTCTGCATATATGCCCAGGAGTGGGATTGCTGGAGCATATGATAATTCTATTTTTAGTTTCCTGAGGAACCTCCATACTGTTCTCCATAGTGGCTGCACCAACTTACATTCCCACCAACAGTGTAGGCGGGTTCCCCTTTCTCCACACTCTCTCCAGCATTTGTTATTTGTAGACTTTTTAATAATGGCCATTCTGACTGGTGTGAGGTGGTACCTCGTTGTAGTTTTAATTTGCATTTATCTAATAATTAGTGATTTTGAGCATCTTTTCATGTGCCTACTGGCCATCTGTATGTCTTCTTTGGATGCTTTATGGATTTTTAAAAACAAAAATAGTGTCATATTGTACATATTTTTTTGTTATTTGATTTTTTTCTCAAAAATATCCTGGAAATCTCTCCATGTTCACCCCAATTGTTTCCACTGGAGGAAGGTAGTAATATTTATTCCAGCTTCTTGTAACACAGTTAGCTCTGTGGTGCTACCTACTCCAGTGCTTTGCAGGCTACTTGTTTTTCTGTGTCCATCACAAGAAGTTTCTTTCTGCCATTGCACCTCTATCCTACTTCCCTTTGACCCCCATCTCCAGATTACTCCTCCTTTAATCTTCATCCTCTGAGCTGCAGTTAATTCTCTGTGACCTGGCTAGCTGCCTTCCTTTATGGCTGTTAGTAATGGATGTTCTAGGGCAGCTTCTTCACCTTTGCAAAGTTGGGGCATGTCTAGGGCTTCAGAGACATTGGTCTCTGACTGCTCTAGGTCCTGTGTATTGTCTGCTCAATTTCCTCATTGTAACATATGACCAATGCAGTCTTACTCATGCTAGATTCTTTCACCTTGAGTCAGTTTTCCAATTGTATGTAAAGAATTTCTTCCAGTGAATTAAACATACCAACCTTAGAAACCAGTTTGTGAAGGAAGTAAAATAAAGTTAAATGCTTTGTTTACTTTGTTTTTACCCCAAAATTTGGGTAAACCTTGCAGTCATCTGAATAATGTCCCTCCTGGTAAATACCAATACATTCAGAATGAAGACATCAGTGGTAGGGTCTTGGAAGAATTGTGTTTAAGCACTTGGGATGGTAGAACCTTTAGACCCAATATGAATAATTAAATGAATTGATAACTAGCATATATACTCTGGAGCAATATAGCCTTGTATTTAGATCTTGATTCCTCTGGTTCAGTGAACTCGGGCAAGTTTCCTAATTTCTATGAGTCTTAAGTTTCCTCATGTCTACAATGAAGATGAAATTACTTACATTGCAGGATTTGTCAGAGGAAAACCTTTCTTCTACCCTCTTGGGTTCAATAATTGAGGATGTGTGAATTAAGCTGACAAAGAGAAAAGACAAGAGAAAAGACAGCTTTTAATCAACTATTTACGTGGGAGCACAAGGTAAAATGAGACTCTCCAAACAGTTAACAGGAATGGGCAGGGGGAGAAAAGGCTTCTATGGGAGGAACAAATGCGTTTTTAGGGGAACAAATGGGAAGTAAGAAAGATTGTGATAATGTTTGTTGATGCAGGTGCCGGTGGTCTTCTCCATCTTCTTTCTGGCCAGTAAAGCTCCCCTAGAGAGGGAATTTATGACATCCTCACTCCCAGAAATTTCTGCCTTTATTTTGGTAAGAGAAGCTCTGAAAAGACTTCTTTCTGCATCTGTTAAATATCGACTGTTTTATACACTAATATGTATAAAATGGATAACTAATAAGAACCTGCTGTATAAAAAAATAAATAAAATAAAATTAAAAAAAAAATCTCAACTGTCTTTAGTTTAAAATTATCTTCTTACCAACTCTGGGGGTCTGAGTAGGTCTCAACAGGATGCTGTGAGAATAACTGAGGTTAATCTGGTGAAGCTCTTAGCACAGCACTCCAAATATGTTTGCGGTTACTATCGATATTTGAAAATTACTCTTTCTGCCTTGACACCAGTAGCAGAAGAGAAATTATGGGAAGATTGAACCGTTTAATAGATCTCAGCCAGTTTGCTTAATTCCTGGATCAGCATTTCTTATATAGTTATTCAATTACTGATTCATCCCTTTTTGCTCATATGCAATTAAACTCTCAACCTAACTTTTCCAAATCAATTTCTTCTTGATTGTTAAACTTGCCTTAGAATTAATTGCAGTTGTCCTAAATAATTTGGGTGACTCAAGAAAATTAATATCTGCTAAGATCTGTTCCTACCTTTTCCACCTTCTACCTGGCTTCCCATGGATGTTCTGGGTTGTCACTCAAGGTGGGGTTTTTTGAGGGGTTTTTTTTTTGTTTTTTACCTATATCTCCTTCATTTTATTCGGCTTTTTGGCCCTCAAAGGAGAAACAGAAAAATTTTATCTTTGCTTTGGTAACCCTCTCATGTCATCGGTTGTTTTATAAATGCTTAGCATATATAGCACCCTATGAGTTACTGGGAAAAATACATCTTATTAATAGACGTCATCTTTTTTGCCATTTGATAATGTTATAGACTTTCATAGAAGGTCTCAGGAGCTGGAGTGAGCAAAATCCTAGTAAGTTTAGGATAGGTCAGAAGATTTGGATATTAGTTTATATTACTTGCAGGAGGTATGTAACTTCTCTTCAAATTGGCTTGAACACATAAATTGCCAATGTTCTCTTCTGCTGCCTCAACTCACCAGATAAATATTTGGTTTACTTTGCCTGGGAAAGCATTATCAATATAAAAATATGTTAGGTGCTCTCTACACAAATGCAATGGAGTATAAACAGGCTTACTAACTGACTACTTTAAATTGGTAATTGCTATTTTGTTTGTCAATAAAACTTTTATTTATTATTATGATATTAAACAATTGGTATAAATATATTAATAGAATTATTTACTAGTTTCTAAAAACATATACTGTATTTTGTTTGTGAAAATGCATTTAAAAAAACTATAGTTGGTCATTTGACATGAAAGCATTATATCATTTTGCATTCAAAGTTGCCAAGATGAAAATATTTAATGCCATTCCCTGAAGGCTAGTAAGTTTACAATTTGTTGGACCACCAGGGGGAGTGAATTCTAGAGCTAAGAGCCCCTCAGTGATTCTACAGTAGACTTGAATAAAATAAAGTCAAGATCCGTTTACAACAGCCTGACAAAATGCGTAAGAGAGAGCTAGTTTGGCAGCCTTGGGAAATTTGATTAGAAACAAACAATTTTAATATTTTCAATAAAATAAATCATTAACTTCTTTTAAAACCAGTTATGTTTGCATTTGATTATGTCTTTTTACACTAGAAAATTAGAATTTTATCTATGAAATGTCAGCATAGACTCAACTTCAGACTCAGTCTCTGTGGTTGTGGAATTTATTCCTGGTTTACTAGCAACTATTACAAAGCAAGGTCTTCTAAAAGACGTCTTTCTTAAGTTTTCTGTCTCCTAAGAAAGAAGCTGACCCCTAAAACGTCACTTAAAAGACTGCCAACTCAAATCAGAACATTATTTACAATAAAAAGGCAATAGTTCAGGTCTATAACCATAATTACTTGGGTAAATCGGGATAGGACACACTAATTTTTCTACATTGCCAAGGTAATTGAGGGCTTTTTCAGTCAATTAGCCTGAATTTTCCTTTACTATACCATTCATATGACTTGATAATTCAAACTCCATACTTCAGAATTTTAAGCCTTATTTTGAAAAAGTGGCATTTGTCACATTTTGAGATACATAACTTAAAACAGAGGTGCCTTATTGAAAACTGCTACAAACTAGTGATTGACGCTATTTTGCATATATTTTTCCTTCTTGATGGGATCTTAAAGACATTGATTATTCTTAGTTTCTCATATTATGCTATTGACCATTCATCCCATAGCATATTATTTTCTCTAGCTAACAGATGGATAGTCTGAAAACCTGTCCTCTTAACTGAACAACTTGGCCCTCTCAGAACCGACTGGGATAAAGCTGATTTTTCACAAGGTGGAGAGGTGAGGAAGAGGCCTGACTTCTAAATGACCGATGATCTGCCATCTTGGTACAGACGGTTTGATGAAAAAAACTGTTCAACATGGATTCTAGGTAAAGCAGTTAGCTGGCCTTGGAAGACAAACCAGAAGTAACACCTGCATGGCCTGTCCCTAAATAATGGTCCTCCTTACTGACCTGCCATTCAACGGGAGAGGCTGATACCAAGCCCCAGTAAAGGAGCCTCACACAGGCTGGACAGGATTCTTATTACTCTTGCGATATTGGAGCAGAATGAGAACCAGGACCGAGGAAGAAATTCAGCTAAACAAACCAGTGCTAGGGACTTAGGACCAAGGTTGAATTCTGTTATCACAGGCATCAACTAGTCATACATAACTGATTCTAATGGTACCATCATCCATCGCCCCCAGGCCTCCTGTGTCAGACCTATTACTTTTTTTTTAATCTCTCAACTCAAAGGATCTACGCTTTCCTTCATAAAAAGCTTGACTGCATAGTAAAACTATAGCAAAAGTTATTGTCAAAAAACAAAAGCTGGTTTCATTTCCTTAAGGGAAAAAAAGAACTTGGTTTTACAAACATGGGACTCATCTCCATTCTTTGAAGAAGATTGGAAATATTTGTTTTATGTTCTGAGGGTACAAAGATGGGTTCTCTTCTCCAAAGATGTATCAGAATCTTCCTTTGAATACTAGTGTAGAAGGGAAAATATTCCATATTAAAAAAGGCTAATTGTTCATATCCATAATACGAATAACTGCTGGAAAACAAATTTTTCTGAAGGAAAGTACTATGTAATTCCCAAACAAAAGGAAAATAATGGGCTTGATTTCAATCTTCTGGCACAAATATTAAAATGATAATTTTACTAATATAATCACCTTTTTTTAACATCTTTATTGGAGTATAATTGCTTTAAAATGTTGTGGTAGTTTCTGCTGTATAACAAAGTGAATCAGCTATATGCAAACATATATCCCCATGTAAATTCCCTCTTGAGTCTCCCTCCCACCCTCCCTATCCCACCCCTCTAGGTGGTCACAAAGCACTGAGCTGATCTCCCTGTGCTATGCAGCTGCTCCTCACTAGCTATCTGTTTTACATTTGGTAGTGTATATATGTCAATGCTATTCTGTCACTTCGTCCCAGCTTACCCTTTCCCCTCCCTGTGTCCACAGGTCCATTCCCTATGTCTGAGTCTTTATACCTATCCTGCTACCAGGTTCATCAGAACCACTTCTTTTTTTTTTTTTTTTCTTAGATTCTGTATATGTGTTAGCATATGGTATTTGTTTTTCTCCTTCTGACTTACTTCACTCTGTATGACAGACTCTAGGTCCATCACCCTCACTACAAATAGCTCAATTTCATTTCTTTTTATGGCTGAGTAATATTCCATTGTATATATGTGCCACATCTTCTTTATCCATTCATCTGTCGATGAGCACTTAGGCTGCTTCCATGTCCTGGCTATTGTAAATAATGCTGCAATGAACATTGTGGTACATGACCCTTTATGAATTATGGTTTTCTCAGGGTATATGCCCAGTGGTGGGATTTCTGGGTCATATCATAGTTCTATTTTTAGTTTTTTAAGGAACCTCCATACTGTTCTCCATAGTGGCTGTATCAATTTACATTCCCACAAACAGTGCAATAGGGTTCCCTTTTCTCCACACCCTCTCTAGCATTTATTGTTTGTAGATATTTTGATGATGGCCATTCTGACTGGTGTGAGGTGATACCTCATTGTAGTTTTGAGCTGCAATTCTGTAATGATTAATGATGTTGAGCATCCTTTCATGTGTTTGTTGGCAATCTGTATATCTTCTTTGGAGAAATGTCTATTTAGGTCTTCTGCCCATTTTTGGATAAGGTTGTTTGTTTTTTTGTTATTGAGCTGCATGAGCTGCTTGTATATTTTGGAGATTAATCCTTTGCCTGTTGCTTCATTTGCAAATATTTTCTCCCTTTCTGAGGGTTGTCTTTTGGTCTTGTTTATGGTTTCCTTTGCTGTGCAAAAGCTTTGAGTTTCATTAGGTTTCATTAATTAATTAGGTTTCATTCATTAAGTTTCATTGTTTCATCTCATTTGTTTATTTTTGTTTTTATTTCCATTTTTCTTGGAGATGGATCAAAAAGGATCTTGCTGTGATTTATGTCATAGAGTGTTCTGCCTATGTTTTCCTCTAAGAGTTTTATATTGTCTGGCCATATATTTAGTTCTTTAATCCATTTTGAGTTATTTTTGTGTATGGTGTTAGGCAGTGTTCTAATTTCATTCTTTTACATGTGGCTGTCCAGTTTTCCCAGTACCACTTATTGAAGAGGCTGTCTTTTCTCCATTGTATACCCTTGCCTCCTTTATCAAACATAAGGTGACTATATTTGCGTGGGTTTATCTCTGGGCTTTCTATCCTGTTCCATTGATCTATATTTCTGTTTTTGTGCCAGTACCATACTGTCTTGATTCCTGTAGCTTTGTAGTATATTCTGAAGTCTGGGAGCCTGTTTTCTCCAGATCCCTTTTTCTTTCTCAAGAGTTTTTGGCTATTCATGGTCTTTTGTGTTTCCATACAAATTGTGAAATTTTTCGTTCTAGTTCTGTGAAAAATGCCATTGGTAGTTTGATAGGGATTTCATTGAATCTGTAGATTGCTTTGGGTAGTATAGTCTTTTTCACCATGTTGATTCTTCCAATCCAAGAACATGGTATATCTCTCCATCTGTTTGTCTTGTCTTTAATTTCTTTCATCAGTGTCTTATAGTTTTGTGCATACAGGTCTTTTGTCGCCTTAGGCAGGTTTATTCCTAGGTATTTTATTCTTTTTGTTGCAGTGGTAAGTGAGAGTGTTTCCTTAATTTCTCTTTCAGATTTTTCATCATTATTGTATATAGCAAAGCAAGAGATTTCTGTGCATTAATTTTATATCCTGCTACTTTACCAAATTCATTGATTAGCTCTAATAGTTTTCTGGTAGCATCTTTAGGATTCTGTATGTATTGTATCATGTCATCTGCAAACAGTGACAGCTTTACTTCTTCTTTTCCGATTTGGATTCCTTTTATGTCTTTTTCTTCTCTGATTGCTGTGGCTAAAACTTCCAAAACTATGTTGAATAACAGTGATGAGAGTCGGCAGCCTTGCCTTGTTCCTGATCTTAGAGGAAATGGTTTCAGTTTTTCACCATTGAGGACGATGTTGGCTGTGGGTTTGTCACATATGGCCTTTATTATGTTGAGGTAACTTCCCTCTATGCCTACTTTCTGGAGAGTTTTTATCATAAATAGGTGTTGAATTTTGTTGAAAGATTTTTCTTCATCTATTGAGATTATCATATGGTTTTTCTCCTTCAATTTGTTAATATGGTGTATCACATTGATTGATTTGCATATATTGAAGAATCCTTGCATTCCTGGCATAAAACCCACTTGATCATCGTGTATGATCCTTTCAATGTGTTGTTGGATTCTGTTTGCTAGTATTTTGTTGAGGATTTTTGCATCTATGCTCATCAGTGATACTGGCCTGTAGTGTTCTTTTTTTGTGACATCTTTGTCTGGTTTTGGTATCAGGGTGATGGTGGCCTCATAGAATGAGTTTGGGATTGTTCCTCCCTCTGCTATATTTTGGAAGAGTTTGAGAAGGATAGGCATTAGCTCTTCTCTAAATATTTGACAGAATTTGACTCTGAAGCCATCTGGTCCTGGGCTTTTGTTTATTGGAAAATTTTTAATCATGGTTTTAATTTCAGTGCTTGTGAGTGGTCTGTTCATATTTTCTATTTCTTCCTGGTTCAGTCTCAGAAACTTGTGCTTCTCTAAGAATTTGTCCATTTCTTCCAAGTTATCCATTTTATTGGCATACAGTTGCTCGTAGTAATCTCTCATGAAACTTTGTATTTCTGCATTGTCAGTTGTTACTTCTCCTTTTTCATTTCTAATTCTATTGATTTGAGTCTTCTCCCTTTTTTTCCTGATCAGTCTGGCTAATGGTTTATCAATTTCGTTTATCTTCTCAAAGAACCAGCTTTTAGTTTTATTGATCTTTGCTATTGATTCCTTAATTTCTTTTTCATTTACTTCTGATCTGATCTTTATGATTTCTTTCCTTCTGCTAACTTTGGGGGTTTTTTGTTCTTCTTTCTCTAATTGCTTTAGGTGTAAGTTTAGGTTGTTTATTTGAGATGTTTCTTGTTTCTTGAGGTAGGATTGTATTGCTATAAACTTCCCTCTTAGAACTGCTTTTGCTGCATCCCATAGGTTTTGTGTCGTCTTTTCATTGTCATTTGTTTCTAGGAATTTTTTAATTTCTTCTCTGATTTCTTCAGTGATCTCTTGGTTTATTTAGTAGCGTATTGTTTACCCTCCATGTGTTCATTTTGTTTTACATTTTTTTCTTGTAACTGATATCTAGTCCCATAGCATTGTGTTCGGAAAAGATACATGATAAAATTTCAATTTTCTTAAATTTACCGAGGCTTGATTTGTGCCCCAAGATATGATGTATCCTTGAGAATGTTCTGTGAGCACTTGAGAAGAAAGTGTATTCTGTTGTTTTTGGATGGAAAGACCTATAAATATCAATTAAGCCCATTTGGTCTAAGTTGTCATTTAAAGCCTTTGTTTCCTTATTTATTTTCATTTTGGATGATCTGTCCATTGGTGAAAGTGGGTTGTTAAAGTCCCCTACTATTATTGTTCTACTGTCAATTTCCCCTTTATGGCTGTTAGTATTTGCCTTATGTAGTGAGGTGCTCCTGTGTTGGGTGCATAAGTATTTACAATTGTCATATCTCCTTCTTGGATTGATCCCTTGATCATTATGTAGTGTCCTTCTTTGTCTCTTGTAATAGTCTTTATTTTAAAGAGTGTTTTGTCTGTCTTATCTGTTCTTCTGCCTCAGTTATTCTGCTATTGATTCCTTCTAGAGAATTTTAAATTTCATTTATTGTGCTGTTCATCATTGTTTGTTTGCTCTTTAGTTCTTCTAGGTCCTTGTTAAATGTTTCTTGTATTTTCTCCACTCTATGTCCAAGATTTTGGATCATCTTTACTATCATTACTCTGAATTCTTTTTCAGGTAGACTGCCTATTTCCTCTTCATTTGTTTGGTATGGTGGGATTTTACCTTGCTCCTTTATCTGCTCTGTATTTTTCTGTCTTCTCATTTTGTTTAACCTACTGTGTTTGGGGTCTCCTTTTTTTTTTTTTTTTTTGCGGTACACAGGCCTCTCACTGTTGTGGCCTCTCTGGTTGCAGAGCACAGGCTCCGGACGCACAGGCTCAGCTGCCATGGATCATGGGCCCAGCCGCTCCACAGTATTTGGGATCCTCCTGGACAGGGGCATGAACCCACGTCCCCTGCATCGGCAGGCGGACTCTCAACCACTGCACCACCAGGGAAGCCCCTGGGGTCTCCATTTTGCAGGCTGCAGGTTCGTAGTTCCCATTGTTTTTGGTATCTGCCCCCAATGGAAGAAGTAGGTTCAGTGGGTTGTGTAGGCTTCCTGGTGGTGGGGACTGGTGCCTCTGTTCTTGTGGGTGGAGCTGGATCTTGTCTTTCTGGTGGGCAGGGCCACGTCTGATGATGTGTTTTGGGGTATCTGTGAACTTAGTATGATTTTAGGCAGCCTCTCTGCTAATGGGTGTGGTTGTGTTCCTGTCTTGTTAGTTGTTTGGCACGGGGCATCCAGCACTGGAGCTTGTTGGCCGTTGGGTGGAGCTGGGTTGTAGCATTGAGATGGAGATCTCTGGGAGAGCTCTTGCCGATTGATATTACATGGGGCTGGGAGGACTTTGGTTGTCCAATGTCCTGAGCTTGGCTCTCCCACCTCAGAGGCCCAGGCCTGACACCAGGCTGGAGCATCAAGACCCTGTCAGCCACAAGGCTCAGAAGAAAAGGGAGAAAAAAGAAAGAAAAAAATAATTTTAAAATAAATAATTATAATTTAAAAAAAGAAGAGAGCAACCAAACCAATAAACAAAGCCACCAATGATAACAAGCGTTAAAAACAAAACTAAGATAAACATAAAAATCAGAAAGAAATCAGTCGCAGACAGCAAACGCCAAGTCTACAGTTGCTCGCAAAGTCCACTACCTCAATTTTGGGATGATTCATTGTCTATTCAGGTATTCCACAGATGCGGGATACATCAGTTTGATTGTGGGGATTTAATCCACTGCTCCTGAGGCTGCATGAAGAAATTTCCCTTTCTCTTCTTTGTTCACATAGCTCCTGGGGTTCAGCTTTGGTTTTGGCCCCGCCTCTGTGTGTAGGTCTCCCTCAGGCATCTTTTAGGAGGTCTGAAGTCTGCCAGGGTTCAGTAGGTATTCTGTAGGAGTTATTCTACATGTAGATGTATTTTTGATGTATTTGTAGGGAGGAAGGTGATCTCCACGTCTTACTCGTCTGCCATCTTGAAGATCTCCCCAATACAGTCACCTTTTATCATATGTGAAAATGAGTCACTGATACGATAAATCAGTCTTTGTCTTACTCCTCTGATTGAAGTGATATGAAAGAGTGTTGAGAACTTGACACCATGACCATATGTGCTTCAAATGATACCACACTCCTGATTTTCAACAACCAGGTAAGTATAGATTTTTCTTGCCTGTGCCACCAAATTCCATTCCTAATAAACACCAAAACTTATCATCTTGTGTTGAACCTATGGAAACTCTATTTACAGTTGGTGAATGTCCCTTTATGATCAGAAGGAGTTAATGTGACTAAACCTTCTAAATGTCTCACTTAACAGCGGACACTCTGGGGAACTGGACTTATTAATGTATTTTTTTTTTTGGTTTAGTTTTTAATGAGACTCAGGAACTGCCCCCCCAAACATTTTTATTAACCCATAATATGTGTCAGCCCTTGCGGTAGATACCATGGAGAGTAAAACATAATCCTGATGACGGGAAAACATGGAGTCTACTGGAATAGAGATTCTTGAATTTTTTTAACCTTCTATTTGTTCCCATGAAAGCATTTTCAAGAGGACTCCACCACAGAAGCACTAGACATCCATAAGAGATTAATAGTGTTTCTCTTTGAGTGGTGTGATTACAGGTGCTTTTATGTTTCTAAGTTTTTTGTTTGTTTATTTATTTTGCAGAGAGTATAGTTAATTTTTTATAAGTAGAACAATAAACACTAGGTTTTGAAGCGATTAAAACTAGGTTTTGAAGTGAAGTAGTCCCCCTTATCCATGGCAGGTATGGCCCATACATCCCCAGTGGATGCCTGAAACCACAGGTAGTGCTGCACCCCACCTATACTACTAGGTTTTTTCCTGTACATCCATACCTATGATAAAGTTTAATTTCTAAATTAGGCACAGTAAGAGAATATCTGAATTGTCAGCATTGTCTTGCTCTTTGGGGTCATTATTAAGTAAAATAAGGGTTACTAGGACACAATACTGCTACCCAGAGGGCTACCAAATGACTAATGGGTGGGATGTACAGAAAAAGGGTGGTTCACATCCCAGGCACAACGGAGAAGGATGGCACGAGGTTTCATCATGCTACGCTGAACGGCGCACAATTTAAAATGTATACATTATATATTTCTGGAATTTTCCATTTAATGTTTTTGGACCACAGTTGCCTGCAGGTAATTGAAATGGTGAGAAGCAAAAGTGGATAAGGGGGGACTACTGTAGTGCTTTTTCACGACAACCTCGATGAATATTTGTTAAGTGAATGAATACATTTTTCAAATTCTTGAATTTTTCTCCCTTAAAAACATTAAGGACATTTATTTCAGGTCAGAAGAACTCCTCAGACTTCCTCTAGGAGAGGTATTCTGCTAACTTGTCTTCAACATTTGAAAACCACTGACAAGTAAGTAAAGGGCTTGATAAATTCTATGGATGTTATATTGTACCCAGAGGATAAAAAGGTGAATTTGTCTTCTCACTTTTCATTTTTAGAACATTTTAGAAATAAACTCTATTTATGTAGGACATAAACATAGTTTTAGATCATTAAAACAGCTAAAGTCTTCCAACCCATCTTGATGGACTAGATTAGAGAATGCAAAAAATATCTGTCTAAGCTGTAGGATGTAAAAATAAGAAAATGTGATGAAAACTAACCTTAAGTTACTAGGCTAGTTACTTAAGTTACTAGGTTAGTTACTTAAGTTACTAGGCTAGTTGGCTGGAATGTGAAGGATAATGAGTCCAGCATTCCAACTTTAGACAGCCCACTCCCTTGGTATATTTCTTTAGCCAGTGGCTATGTTGCTAAATTAGCCAGACTTCCTGCATAGATGTTCTATGGTCTTAAGGAAACCAGATAATAGGAGCACAGTGATATCATGAAAAAACCAATTCGAAATACAAACTTTAAAAACTGTGTGTGTGTGTGTGTGTGTGTGTGTGTGTGTGTGTGTGTGTGGCAGGGGGTGCTTTGGCTGGTGGAAGAGCCTGGAAGTAGCAGTCGTATTTGTTGGTAAAATTCTCTACTGATCGGGTATATGCCACCGAGACATTTAGAGTCCTGTTGAAGAGACAAGAGACATACACACGGCAAATTAAATAATAAGATACATCATATGCCTTTTATAAGCCACTCATTTCCCTCTGTGCCACATCTTATAGGTCTTGGACAAAAGACCTATAACTGGACAAAACTCATGTAAGCTCCTGCCAGTTACCTACTACTTCCTGCCTAGAGCTTCTCGAAGGCCAGTAGAAATGCATAGTCTCATGCATGTACAATCAGGAAGTACAGGGGAGTTATTGCCCGCAGAGCCATCTTTAATCAATGGGGGACAGGATCTTATAAATAAATATTTCCTCCTTTCATCTCCCAGTGGATTTCCAGAGATGCATTTCATAAGGCTCACTAGAAGATCCTGGTGAGACCTGGCATCAGTTACTCACAGTGGGGGCCAATTCAATAAGGCATCTTTGGACTGGCTCTCCCTCCTTCTTTGTCCCACTCCCTCAGCCTCTTAATCATGCTTCTTGGGATCACTGCCCACATAAACTGCCAATATGCAAGCCTATCTTAGCTTTTCTTTTGAGAGACCCAATGTCAGACACCAGGCAGGGAGAAATCAATGTGATGATAAGGCCATGGCCTAAGAAAGGTAATTGTATTGTAAACTGAAATCGAGAGATGGATTTCAGAGACTCTACGAAAGAATTGTTAGAACTCAGTAATAAAATAATGAAGAATGAGAATAGTGACCTTAGAGAGCGAGATGATGAGTTCTATTCTAGATGAGGTCATAATTTAATGGTAATACCCAGCTGGCAGTTGGGACTAGGATTTAGGAATCAAATTGAGAGTTGAAAACTTGAGAGTGAATAAGTTCTCTAAAAGAAGACTTTTGAAGAGATAACCAACGGCTATAGACTGAATTTCAGATAATGATCAGATTTCAGAAGTCAAGAGGAAAAAGAAAAAACTAATAAAAAATAGAAACATAGGGGCTTCCCTGGTGGCTCAGTGGTTGAGAGTCCGCCTGCCGATGCAGGGGACACAGGTTCGTGCCCCCATCCGGGAAGATCCCACATGCCACGGAGCGGCTGGGCCCGTGAGCCATGGCCGCTGAGCCTGCGCGTCCAGAGCCTGTGCTCCGCAACGGGAGAGGCCACAACAGTGAGAGGCCTGCGTATCGCAAAAAAAAAAAAAAAAAAAAAAAAAAAAAAGAAACATAGGAAAATAGGAGTTTAGGGCTATGTATAATGGTGGGAGGGGACATATAGTTCAATTCTACCATCAGATCAGGGATCAGACTGAAGAGGCTCAAGATGAAAATAGGTAATACACAGTGAAGAGATGGAGACAGTGATGGAGAGGGCTTACTGCACACATGATGTAGGTGGAGATAGTTCGTTCCTGACACACAAGCTTGCTATTGTGAACTGAAGGAGAGAGGTTAGAAGCTTGTAAATCTGAGCAATTTTTTTTTCAGAATTTAATAAATGGATAAAAGGTAGTGGAGAGAACTTACATATAAAATATATCCTGAGCTTATTTTATTTCTAAATAAACTTTATTGAAATTAGTCATTAGTTACTTAAAAATTGAGATTTATCTTGCTCTCACACTTTCTTGCCTTTTTATTCTTAAGAACACTCATTTTTAAAAAAAAAAGCATACTCATAAGCACTTTCTCTAAGATGTTGGTCTACAGAATGGCATTATTGAAAAGTACCTCTCTTCCAGAAAATATTGGAAGAATTCCACTTGCATAAATATTGCATAACTCAGTGCCTACTTTTACATACCCATATTTGCGGTAAGCTAATCCTGGTTTCCAAAGAAAGGCTTTTGCACTGTTGAACAGCATTTCTGAAATACTGCCAACTGCATCTTGCGATTAAAGTTCTCTGATATAAAACAGGTTAGAAAGGGTGAGATGCCATGCAGGTATTTAGAGAGAGAGTTTGACTTTGATGTTTTATATTTGAATGAATCATGGTTTAGTTAATCTGTTTCTGCAAAAATATTTTCAATATGCAATCTGATCATTTTCTACTTTTCCATTGAATGTTTTCTTTTTGGTGATTTTCAACCATCTGCTTTAAATATAAATGACAGTATATCACTGTGTGCTTAGATTTTAGCATACTTCATCCCTCCAGGGTATGTTTATTATCTGTTGGACTTATACTTTGAATTAAATAGTTATTGAATGAGTGAGATTACAGACAGTGGCTAGTTGCCCACAGAGAATAAGTGAGCCTTACAAACCACATATTGTTTATCCAATTAGTTGTGATAAACCTCTTGCTTATCTATACAATATAACTATGACAATCAAACTGTAATGCACTTGCAGGAGGTTTTTTGTTTTTGTTTTTCTTGTTTCACATTCTTATGACCATGGTATTATTTCAATTGATATTAGACTACTGCTGAGCTCTCACTCTTTTTAAACTTTTACAGCTTTTAGTTTTGCTTAACTTGTGGACTGACAAACATTCCACATGTTATTTTAATTCTTCTTTTGGTGTAAAACTTTCTTTGTTCTCAATGCACAAGAAATGCAAATTCCTTTTTTTTGTTTTTGTTTTTGTTTTTGTTTCTTGTGGTACGCGGGCCTCTCACTGTTGTGGCCTACTCCCGTTGCGGAGCACAGGCTCTGGACGCGCAGGCTCAGCGGCCATGGCTCACGGGCCCAGCCGCTCTGCGACATGTGGGATCTTCCCGGATGGGGCTACGAACCCGTGTCCCCTGCATTGGCAGGCGGACTCTCAACCGCTGCGCCACCAGGGAAGCCCGCAAATTCCTTTTTGATAATGAGATTTTTAAAAAGGAGGGGAAATAAAAATTTTGCAATTCTACCAGAGAGAACCACTACTGACATTTTAGTTTATACAATGTCATAATTTCTCGTATGTCTATATAAACAAAAATGTGATTAAATATGATATAATCTTCCCAAACTTACTTTTTTCATTAGCATGTATCATAAACACATAATGTTATTTATCCTAATATTACCCTACAACATGATTTATATTGGGTACATTATAGAGATACTAATCTGTTTCTTTTAAATGTTTAGTGTTTTTTTAAAAAAATTTCTTCCAGTTTTATTGGGACATAATTGACATGTAGCACTGTATAAGTTTAAGGTGTACAGCATAATGATTTGACTTACATACACCATGAAATGATTATCACGGAAAGTTTAGTGAACATCCATCATCTCATATAGATACAACATTAATGAAATAGGAAAATCTTTTTTTCCTTGTGATGAGAAATCTTCAGATTTACTCTTTTAACAACTTTCATATGTAACATACAGCAGCATTAATTATATTTACCATCTTGTACATTACATCCCTAGTACTTATTTATTTTATAACTGGAATTTGACTACCTTCAACCAATTATCCCCCCACACCCTGCCTCTGATAACCACAAATCTGGTCTCTTTTTCTTTTTTTAAAACGTTTATTGGGGTATAGTTGATTACAATGTTGTGTTAGTTTCTGCTGTGTTTAGTGTTTTCAATGCTGTGATCAACAGCTGTGTAGTTAAATCTTTCCTGATTTCCTTAATTAATCCTTAGAATATATCGCATTATTTCTGTATTAGAACTTTTATTTTCAAGTAACAGAAACCCACCTGAGTTAACAAAAAAGAGGAATATATTAGACGAACACCAGGGGTATTTTGAGGAACCTAAGGACGAGGATGGAGCTGGAAATATTCTCTCGACTCCTATGTATACTCGTCTCTGTACTTCTGATTCATTACCTCTCTCTCAGCCAACAGTCTTCCGCCGCTTCATGTTACATGGCCACAGACAGCAGCCAAGTTTATATGTCACAGACTCAGCCATCCTGAGAAAAACTAAATCGATCCCAATCCTTTCTCATCTCCCCACCCCATTCACAATTCCAGATTTCCAGGATTAGCAGATGTTCACGCTGGCACAATCAACTTGGGCCAAAGGGTGTTGTTTGGTGAACTTGATTGCCAAGAGTCACCCAATAGCCATATAAATGGTGGGGAGGAAAAGAGGGACTGGGGAGATGATCTATAAATACCGTCACTCATCACACACATTTTTATTTTGAGATATTCATTGTAATAAATTGGCATTGTTAAACCAGCAAAAGAAAGTAAATTCTTTTTTTCTTTCTTTAATAAGAATAGCTTTTTCCAAGACTGAATTCATTTTATCCGACAGTGGACAGCAACACCTTTACATATTTTTCAGCTTATACTTCTACAAAGGAGATACCATCCTCTACAATCTAGTTTGACTCAAATGAAAAATTATCTATTGTCAAAATCATAATAAGAATAAGAAAATTCTAGTTTGGGATTAACAGATACACACTACTATATATAAAAAAGATAAACATCAAGCACCTACTATATAGCACAGGGAACTATATTCAGTATCTTCTAATAACCTACATATATATGTGTAACTACATATATGTACATGTATAACTGAATCACTTTGCCGTATACCTGAAATTAACACAACATTGTAAATCAACTATACTTCAATTTAAAAAAATTAGAAAAAAAAAGAAAATTCTATGATGGAAAAACAATCTTAAAATTTGTCAACTCTTCTCTTTTAGACCTAAATATAAAATAATGTTTCTTACGTAATGAATTTTATGGTTATTATAAGAAAAGTACATCTAGTATTTAAGAATAGAACATTAATATTTATAAAGAAAAACCATGACCAACTTAAAGTAAATCTAAATTTTCTACAGACTTTCATTATGCAATTAGGAAAACATTTCCACAGGAGAGTGAAATCTTCCAGTCAAGCATGTTGAAACCTTTTGGAGAAGAAGGAAATAATAGGATAGAAGGCACGAGGTGAACAGAATTTCACCAGTTCTATGTTATCTAGAAAAGGCTATAATGTTATATAAGTCTGGGATTTCTACATGTTTCTCAGTTCTCTTATTCTCTACTTTATTTACCTATTGCTGAGTAATAAATTACCCCCAAATTTAGTTTATTTAAAACAACAAGCACTTATTATCCAACATAGTTTCTGACACTCGGGAATCCAGGAGGAGCTTAGCCAGGCAGTTGTGGCTCAGGGTCCCTCGTGAAGTTGCAGTTAAGCTGTCAGCTGGGGCTGCAGTCATCTGAAGGCTTGCCTTAACTGGGGGATCTGCTTGTAAGCTCACTCGTGTGGCCATTAGCAGGAGGCCTCATTTCCTCACTACAAGGTCCTCTCCGTAGGGCTCATGACACAGCAGCTCATTTCCTCCAGAGCAAATTACCTGAGAGAGTTGGTAGGGAGGGGGACATAGAAGCTACACTGTCTTTTATGACTTAGCCTTGGAAGTGACAAACCATCACTTCTGCCATATGCTACTGGTCATGTAGAACAACTCTAACATTAAGGGGCTTGGGGGCGGGGGATTATGTGAATACCAGGAAGTGGGAATCACTGGGGATCATCTTCTAGGCTGGCTAACACATACACCATTCTCAGATCTTAAAAATTGCCCTCACAACTTGATTTATATTTACATCTCTAGATCTGATTCCCTTCTACTTTTTTCTTGGTACTCGCTGTAATGCTACAAATTAATTGTAATTTTACGGTTTGTATGTGGAGACTTTCTTCCAGTAGTCCAAAGTTTAGGGCTTGGGTTTCTTACATTTTTACCAATGATCTAAATTCTGAATTATACATATTATACTTATTTTAAAAAATAGGTTGATTAAATGTTTCTCTCTTTTTAGGCTATTATTCATTTATTAATTTATTCAGCAAATAATTATTGAGTTCAGTGTATTGTGTTTTTTAAAGTTTTCCAATACGTCACCCTGTGTTCTAGCCTCCTCTTTTATTTATTTATTTTTATAAATTTATTTATTTTATTTATTCATTTTTGGCTGCATTGGGTCTTTGTTGCTGCGCGCGGGCCCTCTCTAGCTGTGGCTAGCGAGGGCTACTCTTTGTTGTGGGCTTCTCATTGCAGTGGCTTCTCTGGTTGCGGAGCACGGGCTCTAGGTGCGTGGGCTTCAGTAGTTGTGGCAGGTGGGCCCAGTAGTTGTGGCTCACAGGCTCTAGAGCACAGGCTCAGTAGTTGTGGTGAACAGGCTTAGTTGCTCCGCGGCATGTGGTATCTGCCTGGACCAGGGATCGAACCTGTGTCCCCTGCATTGGCAGGTGGATTCTTAACCACTGCGCCACCAGGGAAGCCCTAGCCTCCTCTTGTAAAACAGCTTATTGAGATATATTTAACATATCATCCAATTCACTCATTTAAAGTATAAAGTCCCCTATTTTTTTTTGGCCACGTGGCTTGCAGGATCTTACTTCCCCAACCAGGGATTAAACCCGTGGCCCCTGCAGTGGAAGCTCAGAGTCCTAACCACTGGACTGCCAGGGAATTCCCCAAAGACCCCTACTTTTAAACTGTATTTTTCAAGACAAATGGCCTGACAATATCTAAAATTGAGCAATCAAAGATATTTGGCCACTCTGTATGTACTTAAATAAGAAGGTCCATCTTTAAGACTCCATGATCTTCTACCAGAGCAAACTTGAAGAACAGATGTCTTATTTATTCTTCCTGTGACTGCTCTGCAGAATTCTGGAGACTTAGAGGGGTGTTAAATGTATAGCAAACAGGACCAAACAAGTAACCTCAGTGACCTGAAGACCTGTTTACCAGGATAAGTCCTCCAATCACAGCTCTATTATTTCCCCCAAAGAACAGATAAACAGACCAAGTCCCAAGTGACTGTAAAAGACTATGTTTACCAAATTATCAGCACACACCCAAATGCTGTTGCTCCAGATAATCTGGTCTTAATGAATGGAAATCATCTTAACTAATGATATTTCAAAAAGTAAAAGATGTTTTCACGTGCTCTTCAAAAGCTGTCACACAAGCATAAAACAGAGTAAGTGTTGATCTTAACTGAAATGTAGCATATAGTCTTTTGTTTCCCTCCTCTGGAATAATTTTTAGCTATTTAGAAAAAATTATGCAACTCGTACATGTACTCTGCTGAAAATAGAAAATACTCAAAAGCAAAAGTACAAAAAAGAATTCATAAGCACCCTTAATCCTATTATCCAGAGATAGTCTGTGCTGGTTTGCTGTGTATTCTTTCAAAAAACAAATTTTGAGGAGCATATATTTATATAAATTTTAACTGGTATATTGCAAGCTTTGACAGTCTGAAATTGAAAACTGGGCTTGCATTAATATCTAATACTCACATTATTTCTAATTGTTGTGCAGTCAGTCTGTCGTGATCTCCAGGAGGTATACACCACCGTCTTTCCTCCCTGCTCTGGCTCCCCTGAGTCCATGTGCACTGACTAAAACGGCCCTGAAGGAACCTCACCATCACCCTGCCCGTTTGAAGGGACCTTCCATCTCACAGTGCTTAGAAGGCTGCCAACTATCTCATGGACCTCAAAGCAGCATTGACATGTCCATGACTCTGGAGAAAACAGCTCTTTCAGCTTCTCAGAGCTCAGCTCTAAATTTCCTGTCAGCAAGACTACAAACAGATACACATATTTATCCTTATCTGTAAGAACAAGTGACATTTTTTAGGAGAGTGAGATCTCAAACCAAATATATAAAACAAAACAGTTCTCTCAAACAATAATACCTGTCACACAGTTAGCACTGTATGCATGTAAGCTAAGAACACTTAGCTTCCCCATGTAGGCAGCCTCCTATGTGAACCTCTAAAACATTCAAGGCTGGGGGGCTCACCAACTCAAACACCTTCTATTCGAATGAGGGATCAGCTTAATACTTACATAACTAAATGGCCTATTCAGGATTATCAGATCGAAGAAGCAATCTGCCCTAAAAGTAGATTCAATACTGCAAAACAAACAAACCATAAAAAGCAGCTCACTGTATTGACAGTTTTGTAAGGTTTTCATCTCCATCCAGGTTTCAGTTGGCCAGGTTTCAGTACAGATATGAGTTCAAGGTCCTTTTTCCTTGATTAGTAATCTCAGCTCCTACGCCAGTTCCTCTGTGGAGGGTCTTAACTATGGGTGTGAGTGGCAAAGGGGGTTTCATATTCATGCTTTAGGCATATGTATACTTTCAAATGGTTGCAATGAGAATATAGTCATATATTAGTTATATAATTTAGAAAAAATACTGCCAATATCACAACCAACAAAACAGAAGTAGAAACCTGGCCACAAATACTTTGAAGCCTTCACCGTGGATCTCATGGTACATCTATTTCTAGCTCACTGTTGTGTAATGGTGGCAGCAGCGTGATCCAGTGGAAAGATTAGCTCAGGAGTCAGTGCGCCTTGCCCTGTAACAACTGTGCGATCCTTGAGCATGTCATTCAGTTTCCTTATCCATCCTGTTATGGAATGCTGATGTCTCTTGGAACTCCACCATTCTAGAGTGTGTATGACTCTGGTTTGAATGCTCTGGTTGTAAGAAATGTCACATTCTTTTCTTTCCCAAATAAAATTGAATCTTGATTTCTCTTTTACTGTGTTGAGGGAAAATTCAATGTCGATCTTTTTTTCAGACTTCTTTTCCCCTGCTATAGGATTCTGCCAGAGTCCCAGGGACATTGTGCAGCCCACCCATCTAGGAGTAAACCCCTGGTCTTCGATACTAAGCAGTGTGAACATGTTGCTTGTCCAGTTCTGCAAGGCCTTGTGTGGCAGTACCTCAGCTTCTTTTACCCTTAGTGTGACCATGAGGATCCTTTAACAACCCTCCAAGATAATCCTCTTAAAATGTATTGCTACCTCTCCTATACCAGTCATTTGTCTGTTTGCTTTCCGCTCTGTTCCTGCTGGTATACTTTGCTCTTTTAATATTCTAGAGAGCTGAAAGTCTGCAAGTTACATTTCCCAGGGTCCCTTGCCAGCAGGCTTCTGATTGGGGCTGCTAATGGGAGGCACTAGCAGGGTACTGGAAGTCAGGAAGTAAGGAAAAGATAATCATTCTGTGGCTTCCAGTTTCTGACAGCATCTCGGGCAGCAATGATGGTAATGACTACAGTGACAGGGTTGCCAAAGTTCCATGCCCAATTGGGGTGGCACCTTACAAACACATCCAGAGCCCACTATCAGCAGAGTGGCAGGTACAGGCTTGTGAACCACAGCCTGGGAACACTGGCAGTTTATAGTCTTTGGGTATCATCCTTCTTGCTTGTCATCCTCCATCTCCTTCCTTTCCTGTTTTCTCTCTTTTAGTACTTTTATAAGCAATTGGATTAAATTTCCTCTAACTGGAATATCTGACTTGGGTTTTGTTTTCTTGACTAGATACTGATTTACAAACCCTGTGTCTCCCCTACCTAGTATCCTTGAGGCATCCTATCACAAGATCTGGTTACCTCTCGTGGGACCCTGGGTAAGAGTAAGATGTTGTCCCTGCTAGTCTCAGATCCCATCAAACCCTAGTTAGTTAAAATTCTTTGGGTTGTAAATGACAGAAACTCAAGTGAGGAAACAAGACAAATTGGAAAATTTATTATAAGTGTAAGCCATAGAACCTCAGTGCTGGGAAGTGTCTAGGCCTCCAAAACCGTGGGTGGAAGCACCGTAGGTAACTATCAGTTAGCTAATGCTGTACAGCAAACAAAGACTCAGTGGTGTATAATAACAGTAAAAAACTTAGTGGTTTATAATAATAATCATTTATTATTTTTCATGAGTCTGTGGGTTGGTTGGGTAGACTGGGCTTGCATGATCTCATCTGGGTTTCTTCATGTCTCTTTGGTCAGCTTGTGTATCCTTTAGGAACTGGCTTCTTAAAATGACCTTGGTTAGGGCACTATAGTCGTGCTCCTTATCCTTCCAGCAAGTGAGCCAAGCATGTTCTCAGGGAGTGGATGGATCAAAGAGAAAAAGGGTAAACATGCAAGGCTTTTTGTAATCTATGCTTGAAACTGGCACTCTCTGACTTTCACCAAGTCACAAGGCCAGCCCAGATTCAAGAGATGAGATATTAAGCTCTGCCTGTTGATGGGAAGAGCTGTAAAGTCATATTGTGAAGGGAGGGACATATAGGAAGGGGAGTGAAGAATTGGAATCAGGTTTGCAATCTACCCACTACAGTAAACCCAGGAAGTCAGCTCTGCTTTTCTGTGAAGATTTGCTTTATTTTTCATTCGCACACCAGTTTTTTTCCTTTACCTGGTCCATGTGGTAGAAAATGACCGTTGCTACCAGCTTCCTCATTTATGTGTTCACTATTCAAGAAGACAAGCAGGCTACAACTGGAACCTCAACCAACGCTATATATCCTGGAAAAGATCTCAGGGGCTCATCTTGAGTCAGGTGTTCACACATGGATCAGTAAATTTTGGTCTAGAAGACAGAGTCAATTGGTGTTCCCATTATAGCCATATGGATGGAAGGAGAATAGACAGTAGTTATCAGATCAGGAGGCAACAACCCAAATGTTATCTAAATGAACCACAAAACATAAATTGTTCCAAGATATCTTCAATTTTGTTTTTAAGAGAAATGTCTTTTTGAAAGTATGACTTACGTCATGAACAAAGGAGGAAGACGGGTTAGTGTGGAGATCAAGAGGATGGGTTCTAGAGTTAGACTGCCTGGGTAGGTATCTCCCATCTGCCATATCGTAACTGTGTGACCTTGGGCAAATTCTTGACCTCTTTGTGGTCCAGTTACCTTAAAAGTTAGACTGGAAAGAAAATGATTCCTACCTTATAAATTATTAGAAGAAGAATTTAATTAGAGAATGCATACTATATATACAACACTGTCCATACCTAGTATATGCTTGATAAACACTAGCTATTGATACTGTTATTACCACTAAAGAAAAAGTGTTGAATGCTGAGGATAAAAATTCATTAGCATAGCACTTGTGATTTCTATAACCCTCATTGTCAGGTATATCTGCTAGGTGCTGCTAGAGTTCCCTAGTTTGAAATTAAATTAAACTCTTCACAGGGCATCCTCACTGGAAATTCCAGATTTGTGTTTACCATTCTGACGATTAGTCATCTTTTCAAGGCCTTCCTTCAGGTTTCTGTGCATGTTTATTAAAGACACAAAGAGTTAAGCCAAAAGTATACAAAGTCCAGGAAGGCCAAAATGGCAGTGATGAAACTGTGAACCCATCAGAAAGATGGGGATCAGAGAGTGACTCTGCTTGAGGCTATAGTAAGTCAGAAAATCATATAGTTTTGAAGAAAAAAAATTCTTTCTTATCCAGTTTTCCCCCAACTCCTACATAAAGCCCAGAAACCTAGAAGTGTTAGTGATTGTATATCCAATAGTCCTGGCCAAAAAGGAAAAAGAAAAACATTTAAATATTGAAAGATTTAATACAGATAATGTTAATAATACTATGTAGAATGCAAGTAGGCAGGAATTCGGAGGACACCAAATTCGAACCTTATTTTAGCAAAGATAGGAAGAGCTATCTGCTTTTTTCTTTTAATTTTTATTTATTTTTCTTTTAATTTTTAATGTAATATAATTTTTTGAAGATTAGATAGCATTCAATGAACTCAGTTTAAAAGTATGTGCAAGATGTTATGAAAATAGCTTCTTCTGTTTTATATGCCACACCTACATTCTTCGTGCATATTCACATAGGAAGCAGCTAAGACTGAAAGCAGGCAATTCTTTTATAATCTTATCAAAAATAGAAGCCAATAATTGTAATGACTCACTTGTTTCCTTCTGTTTTCAATCCTTATCTTGGGACCACAGATTGCATTACAGTTCATAAGTAATTGTACATCTTTTGTGAAGCACCTTGAAATGTTCTGGCATGACAATAAACTGGCCGTGTTTTAGAATTCCCAAACAAAGCTAAGTTTTGTGGCTGAGTCCTGTCCCTTTAATGTAACACTTAATATTATTTTAAGAACTGCAGCAAGTCACTAGAAAAAAAGATCAGAGCCAAGCCCTTAATACATAAAATAAATCAATTTTTATAAGAGATTTCCCTAGAGTGAAATCTATGTAATTATTTTCTTCACTTCTAAAATATGCAATAAGCTTATCTCATTGTAAATTCTAGGTAACATGATGATTAGAGAGTTTTTTCTTCTGTATTGTCCTTGATTCCAATTTATATTTTCTCTGCAGAAGTACATTTGAGTATCTTGAAAACTATGAATAATGTTAGTTTGGTTGAGGGTCCAACCGATATTAAAGAAATTCCTATGGCAGAAACTAGGCACAACTCATTTGATTATTAATACAAAGTTAAAATGTGTGGTGCGGAGTGTGGAAGAGACTGTTAGTTGTTCCCTCAAATCCATTTTCCACTTATTCTCTATTAATAAAGCCCCTGGTATTTATCTGCGTACATGGCTGCCCCAAATCAAGGCTGCATTTCTTACCCTCCCTTGCAGCTGGTTATGGCCAGGTAATTCAGTTTTGGACAATGGGATCTAAGAGGCAGTTATGTATGACTGCCTATAGACATTCATGTGAGCGAGAAATACACCACTATTACCCCCGTCCCACCACCCACCTGCTCTCATTGGATAAAGGGATAGTGAGAGGTGACAAGAAAGAGAGTTCTTTGTCATTAGGTACAAATGACCCTGAGAAGGAACTATACCTCAGGCTGTAATCAGAATAACAGACCAGAGCCTTCACCAGCATACAGTTTCAATAGAAACAACATATTTATAAGCCATCCTTAACAGTACAAAACATTTGTTTGTGAGCTGGTAATTACTTTTCTATCGGAGGTTATCACATATTATAGTCCCCACCAATAGTTCTACCTCTGTTGAAGGTGGAAAATGAGAATTGGGCTCAAATCATGGGAAGAGAGATTTGCACCATAAAAAAAAAAATTTAGAGAAGAATTTAAAGATACTAAAGATAATGAAAAGTGAAAAAACCTAAGTAGAAGATCTTAATTCTGTTTATATTTGAAATAGGATAAAGAGCTGCATTTCGTTTTCTAGTTTTTCCAAGTCTCTTTTTGCTATAGACTTATATGATTCCCCTAAATATTGCATCTTTTTTTTTTTTTTTTTTTTTTTTTTTTGCCACGTAGTGTGGCATGTGGATTCTTAGTTCCCTGACCAGGGATCGAACCCATGCCCCCTACAGTGGCAGTGTGGAGTCTTAACCACTGGACCGCCAGGTAAGTCCTATTGCATCTATTTAAAATTATAGAAGCCCTTTTCAGAAAAAGGTATAGTTTATCCTTTATTCTTTTTTTCTGTCTAATAGGCATTACTTGGAAAAATCTACATTTGACTGCAGATGTGAATAATTCTTAGGGAAACTAAAACAAACAAACAAAACCCCACTAGCTTACATTTTTATTTTTGTCATGGATACCTTAGGTAGTCAGGTAAATATATATTTAATCATATCAAAGCATCCAGTTAAACTATAATTTCTAAGCCATTTTACAGGTCATAAATAGGACAAAGATATCCTCATTGCATATTGTAACTATTTTGTTTAGAGCATCAGGTAAGATTGACTGTAATTATAGTTTTCTTTATCAAATTTAGAAGGCTATCAACCATAACACACATTTATTCTACCAGTCATTTTAATCAAGTCTGAAAACCACAGGGCAACCATCACTGTATTAGTGGTCATATATGCCCTGGGGACAAAAATGCCTAAACAATTCTTCATTCTCTGGGACATGAGAAAAGAAACAAATGTGAGACAATCTGTGCTTCCTTTTGGTGGTCTATGCAAATTCTTGGCCCTTGGTCATCTCTTTTCCCTAAAAGAAAAAAAGAGTGATTGATGAATTTATGCTACTTCTACTACTCCTACAATAACAGCAAAACTGATCCTAATTTTTCTCTTTTTGCCTGAAAAATCTCCCAGAATAGCCATATTTCTTTAAATACAACTTATATCTAGGCAGCTAAATCTAGAGTTTTTCCCTAAGTTTTACAAATACATTGTCAAGATATGGTAACTATACCAGTATATGTTTCCTCTTTTCTATCTTCTCTTTAATTTTGACTATAGTCTGCTTATACTGAACATTGACCAGGATGAAACATAACATTATCAATGGAGCATTCTGCCCATATCTTAGCATTATGGTATTTATTTATTTTTTAAAATTATTTTTTTCTGGTAAAGTGTGATACAATGGAAAGGAAGGTAGACCAGGAATTAAGAGAACTAGATTCACTTTTTGCGTTGGATCTTGATGTGCAGTGTGAACTTGGGTACCCAGGGTGTTAGTGGGCATCATTACTTCACCTCTACCATGAAGGGAATTAGACTAAAAGGTCCCCAAATTTTTTTCTCTAAATTACAATATGCTGAAGTCATGATTTGAACAAAAGTTTAAAAATACCTATTTATTTACCTGGTATACTCAACTTAAGTAAATTTTCCTGGTTTTTGCTTTAAAAACTATAAACCTTAGCCATAATAGCACTTATGGGGCAATTTTAATGGGAATTTGAAGTAGATCCTTTATTGATGTTTTAAAAAAAATACTAACTATCCGTGTTTTCTCTGTGAAATGAGTGGATTATATATGATTATTTTATACTTCATGAGCATTTAAATATAGGACCTCCAACTGCAAGCTATACTTGGAGTAAATTAAATAATGAGCAAGTCTGCAAATTTATTATTAAAATCATATTTTTTGTTTTGTTTTTTGTTTTTTCAAACTCTAAGTGTATATTTTCTAAATTAACTGATGCTTAAACTTTTGGAGAAGAAATTTGGAATTGTCGGAATCTTTATTCAGACTATCAGAAACTATAGAAATAAAAGCATTCCAAGGATGAGCCAGATTTCATCGTAATTCAGTTTGTGCATTAGCCATTCCCATAGCCCGGAGTGTTACTTTTCTCATCCCGAACCCATTAATTTATATTCTTAGAATGCCCTCCTCTTCTTATTCCCACTATTAAATCTCTTCTTCCCTTCCCCTCCTCGGGCACCTACTCTGCCTCCATACTATTGATTACTGGTGCAGCTCACTTTGACCTTTCCTCCCCCAGCTGTGGACCAGGCACTGAGACATCTCAAGGGAATGCAAAATCCCGGGGCTCATGGGATCAGTGCAGTCTGTCTATCTTCCACACCTTTTCCTTCTTGGTTGCTTTTAGCCACAGAGCATTCGTCCTTTGTCTTTGGAAGGTGTTGCTGTTTGTTTATGTTGTATAATAAATTTAGTTAGCATCTGCAATTTCAAATTATTACAGATTTCACATGAATGAAAGCATCGGTTCACATGGATTCCCCCTTGACCTTCAAATAAGAGCTAACCTAAATCAGAATTATGCATGGGAAAGCTTATAATTCACTGAATTTACCTCAGGACTTTCATTGCCACTTTTAAAAATTCTCAGCTGATTTATAGTGACTTTACAATGCTGCGGAGAAATGCCAAATCGTTTGGAAGATATAGTAGTTTCATCAGCTACTGAATGAATACAGATAAGGAAAAAGAGCTGAAATATAAGAAGCACCTGGTTTATATTCAAACTACAAGTGCTTCAGACTGACTACCTAACAGTTGTCTTCACTTTTCTGAGGAAAATCACTAAAATGTAGGATTCGTTTCCTGACGTTAGCGGACTGATAAGGACATCGGAAAGAGGTAAACTTTGGGTAACCAAAGGCTGTGGAAGGTTCAAAATCAAGGGCATTCTGAGTCATGCTTAGCTTGAAATTATAAGCTGGGCAATGATGAGTACTCTAGAATAAACTAAAAATCTTTGTAATGTTGAGAAAGGAAGACAAGAAAGGAAAGTTAGGTGAGCAGAAAAGCCAAAAGTGCAGACAAAACGTTATTCAAAAGCATGCCCTCTGAATCAACACTGACTGGCTGTGTTTTGTTTATATAATTCCCGGATGTATTTGAAAAGTATATACTTTCCATTGGTAAATATCATGTTTTGTGTGTGGCATTCATTCATAGTCAGAAACAGTGTCATGTTACATTCATCTGTTCTTGGCAAGGAAGCTGGAGAGAAGTCAAATTTTGAGGGCTTTTCTTAAAAACGGTGCTGAATCCATCCATAAAGAAGAGAATGTAGATGTTGAAAAGCTATGGTGTTAACCTGCTAATTTCTAGACTTGCTTGTAAATTACATTCTCTTTGTTAGCAAATACATCAATTTTAAGTCAGATAGATTTTTGCCATAGTGCAGCTGTGTTCTGCTAGTGAATGAAAATTATTTAATAACCTGCCACCAAATTCTTTAACCAATTCATCATCTGGGATTAAAGTTCTCAATGTTCATTCTATTGCTGAGTGGGTTTTCTCCAATTTAACTGAGAAATTTTACAGACAACAGACAAGGTTTTCCTAGCTTTAGAAGTGCATCAATGCATCCGTACTAAAATTCCTTGCTTCTATTGAATTATTCATACTACTGTCATCCAATTAAGAATTCTCTCTTCATTTTGTTAAGGCAGTTCGTTTTTATGTCACATGAAAATGGGTAAAAAGGCATTTGCTTAATAAATGAATGATGCTGGATTATTTTATCTTTAAGGTCCTTTGTAACATAAATTCTATGATAAAACGTTAATATTTTCTGAAAAATAGAAATTTAAGACTTTTATTATTCACATATTAAATGACATTATTCACACCCACATAGAAATCTTTTCTTTAAAACATCCTTTAAAGTTGTGAGTTTCTGGTATATGTTTAACAGAATGCAAGTCTTCCTAGGAAATAAAATTTTGAACTATTTTCTGCTTTCAGAACTTAAATATTAGTTGGAATACCCCTCTTTTTTGAATTTTATTTTGTGACTTAAAAATAATATGTGTCACCATAGCCACATGGGTAGATTCCAAAGCAAAAAAGTGGGGTATTTTGACAACCCTTGGTAACTCTGTAAATTAGTGGAGAAGGTGTGATCATCAGTGGGAGACAGCATGCAAATCCGCATCCAGATATCAAGAGAAAATTCTTTTATTTTTTCACAGAGTTCCATACACTGAGACTATCCCTGTGAAACTGCCTAATCTCGAATTCTATAAGTGTTTTAAGTGGACTCAAGCCTTATGTGTTAGCTTTGTATTATAGCTGCCTTAACAAATTACCACAAATGTAGTAGTTTAAAACAATATAAATTTATGTTTATTTATTAAGCCAGACACCGGTCTCACTGCGCTAAAATAAAGGTGTTGACAGTGCTGAGTTTCTCTCTGGCAACACTAAGGAAGAATCCATTTCCTTGCTATTTCTAGCTTCTCGGGACTACATGCATTCCTTGGCTCCTGGCCCCTTCCACCATCTTCAAAGCCAGCAACTGTGTTGAGTCCTTCTCATGCTGCCATCTCTCTGGTTCTGTGCAGCAAGGAAAGGTTCTCTAGTTTTAAAGACTCATGTGATTAGTTTGTGTCCACCTAATAATCCAGGAAAATTTCCCCATTTCAAGATCCTTAAATTTAATCCCATCTGCAAAGTCCCTTTTGCCAAGTAAGGAAATATATTCACTGATTCTGGGGACTAGGGCATGGACATATTTGGGGGAGGGAGTTCATTATTCTGCCTACCGTACCTTGGTAGACATTCATTTGCTAATGCTTTTATTCCTCTCCTCTCCCTGTCTGTACTGATAATCATGAACATTCTGTCTTCTCTTCATGCCCTTCTTTCAGGAATTTCATTTACTCTCAAGCATTTGACACCTTACGTTTACTGGGGATGATTTTTTATTACTGACACATAATGAATTCAGTATTTTGTGTTTTAATTTCAATTAATCTGAAGTCAGTAATCTACTGTTACTTATTTTCATTTATATGACATGTAAATCAGTTATTAAACAGGCAAAATTTGGGAATTCCCTGGCGGTGCAGTGGTTAGGACTCTGTGCTTTCACTGCTGAGGGCCAGGGTTCAATCCCTGGTCTGGGAAAGTAAGATCCCATAAGCTGCACGGCATGGCCAAACCAAACCAAACCAAACAAAACAAAAAAAAGGAAAAAAAAAAACAGGCAAAGTTTTAGCTGATTTAGTAGGTTGTAACAACTATGTATAAACTATTGTTATTTTATAAGCTAAAATATTGATGTAAATAAATGAGGAATTTTCATCTAGAATGCCTTCTCTGACTGATTAAAGGATTGATTTTCTGTTAGAGACAAGCTGCTTTTCAGAGTTACTACTCACTTGAGTCTCTGATTGGCTGTATAAAAATATGGATTAAATTTAAACTATATTACAGGGATGGGACTTCCTTGGTGGTCCAGTGGTTAAGAATCTGCCTTCCAATGCAGGGGACGTGGGTTCCATCCCTGGCTGGGGAACTAAGATCCCACATGCCACAACTACTGAGCCTGCATGCCACAGCTTAGAGAGAAGCCCACGAGCCAAAACAAAAATCCTGAGTGCCACAACTAAGACTGGATGCAGCCAGATAAATAAATAACAAATAAATAAATATTTTTAAAAACCTGTATTACAGGGATAGGAGTGAAGGGTAGAGAAGGAAAGGAGATTAGTAGCTTGGATTAGGTTATTACCTTTATTAGTGGTATTTGTCAAATACTCCTGTTTCATGGCCCATTGATTTCAAGTCGCTAAACCACTCACTTTAGAACTAGTGTTGCCAGGTAAAATTCAGCACACCCAATTAAATTTGAATTTTAAATAAACAATGGATGACTTTTTAGTATAACTATGTCCCATGGAATGTTTGTGACATGAGACCAAAAGAACAGTTGTTTATCTGTATTTCAAATTTAACTAAGTATTTCATAGTTGTACTTGCTAAATATGGAAACTCTATTTGGAACTAAAATTTGCACCAAAAATATAGTTGATTTTTCGACAAAGGTCAGGTTAAATTTGTCTTTGCTTGTTCCTGATAAATTTCTAACAAATACACTCGAATTAAGGATGGGGTGATAATGCCATATAACGATTAGAGAAACAAGTTGAGTGTCAATAGTTGTTCCTCTTCTTTTCTGCTAGGAATTCTATGGGAAATGAGAAGTTTCCTAACCTCTGCATTTTAGTTTTTCATTTTGAAACACAGGCCACCTAATTCAGAAACATTTGCAAGTTTATAAAAGACAGGGCAGACCAATTTTGGAATATAAATTTAAATATGGATGAGATTAGTAAATGCAGAAAAGAACAGGGATATCATTTTATAACATTCCCATAACTTTATTTTTAACAAAACCAGTTGTAAAGTTGCCATAGATCAAATACCCACATCACCACCAGCTCTAAAGTAGCTGTACTTTCTCAGTTTTTGTTATAGTTGGGATTTTTGATGTTTCAGATATCACTTGAAACAAAGGGGTAACTGACTGGTTGCTTAGGTCCTTGGATTGTACAGAATGTTAGTTGACTTGGGACTTTTTGCCATGGGGCTCTCACTGCTCCATTGCTGGGCCTCTGGGATCAAGTTTCTGTCTTCACTTTACCTTTGCCATCAACCCTAATGCTTTTTACATCTTCATTAGTAAACCTTAGGCTCATTCTAAATCTCTGAGTCTCTGTAGCCTTGTACATCTTCATCTTCACCGCATAGTTTCCACACGTGGGCATGGCGTTACCCTAGATTTTCTGTCATGAATTTTCCAGAGACTTTGAATAGAGTCATTTCTCCTTTAGGACCACATTCTCATAGCTCTGCATCCTCTGTAGGCAGCTATTATCATTTCTCTCAGTGAAGTCTTCCTTGGCCCCCTTGACCTTGCTCTCTGCCTGACTTCTATTCTGACTGTTCCAACACTGTAGATTACCTTCCATCTTGAGCTTTCCATGACCTGGACCTCAATTTCATGACCTTACAGACCTTCTTCTCCTTTTTTTAAAAAAATTGAAGTATAGTTGATTTACAGTGTTTCAGGTGTACAGCAAAGTGATTCAGTTTTATATATATATATATATATATATTCTTTTTCAGATTCTTTTATATTATAGGTTATTACAAGATACTGAATATAGTTCCCTGTGCTATACAGTAAGTCCTTGTTATTTATCTCTTTTATATATAGTAGTGTGTATCTGTTAACCCCAAATTCCTAATTTATCCCTCCCCCCTTTCCCCTTTGGTAACTATATGTTTGTTTTCTGTGTCTGTGAGTCTATTTCTGTTTTGTAAATAAGTTCATTTGTATCATATTTAATTTTATTAATTAATTTATTTATTTTTTATATTTTGGGCCGCACCCATGCAGGATCTTAGTTCCCTGATCAGGGATTGAACCTGTGCACCCTGCAGTGGAAGGGCGGAGTCTTAACCATGGGACCTCCAGGGAAGTCCCTGTATCATATTTTAGATTCTACATATAAGTGATATCATATGATATTTGTCTTTCTCTGTCTGACTTACTTCACTTAGTATGATCATCTCTAGGTCCATCCATGTTGTTGCAAATGGCATTATTTCATTCATTTTTATGGCTGAGTAATATTCCATTGTATATGTGTGTGTGTGTGTGTGTGTATATATATATATATACACACCACATCTTTATCCATTCATCGTCCATTCATTGTATATATATATATATATATATATGTGTGTGTGTATATATATGTACCACATCTTCTTTATCCATTCACCTTTCAGTGGACACTTAGGTTGTTTCCATGTCTTGACTATTGTAAATACTGCTGCTATGAACATTGGGGTGCATTTATCTTTTCGAATTAGAGTTTTCATCTTTTCTGGATATATGCCCAGGAGTGGGCTTGCTGGATCATATGGTAGCTCTATTTTTAGTTTTTTAAGGAACTTCCATGTTGTTTTCCACAGTGGCTATACCAATTTACATTCCCACCAACAGTGTAGGAGGGTTTCCTTTTCCCTACAACCTCTCCAGCATTTATTATTTGTAAACTTTTTGATGATGGCCATTCTGACCTGTGTGAGGTAATATGTCATTGTAGTTTTGACTTGCATTTCTCTAATAATTAGCAATGTTGAGCATCTTTACATGTGCCTGTTGGCCATCTATATCAGACCTTCTTTAGCACCTCTTCCTTGGTAAGAGATTTCTGGTAAAAGATATAGGACACTGTGGGCCAGATCCTTTGCAAAGCCAGTTGTGTCATTAAAAAGATTATAGGTCATGTCTAGAGCCAGAACAAAGTATGAGAGGCAGGCAAGATCCAATCAGGACTAAATGAATAGAAAAGTTTGCAGCATCTCATGATGCAGTAAAGCGATTAATAGAATCAAATCAAAGCATGAAGGAAGTTAATTGCAACCAGGATGAGGGTACAGAATTCGAGATATCCCAGTTCGGGGATTAAAATTGACTTCATGAATGGCATGGGGTTGTTAACACAGTTTATATAAAAATGGTAAGTCCACTTGTGGTTTCAGCAAAATAATGGATATGTAGATCTCAAGTCCCACTTTCTAGGCTTAAATTTCTGAGCTATGAGTAACTATATCAAAGTCCTAGAACTTTGAATTAATCACTTCATTCTACCTGACGTGATAAATCGCCATTAATTAAATGTCTTGATATTCAGGAAGGTTTTAAAGTTAAATATGAATACAATGAAATAAATCAAGCCCATGGTAATTTACCTTTATATAAGAACATTTTACACAATCATTAGGAAAATGTGTGTATTTGTTACCTAATCTGAGAGATTACACATGTGACTTCCATTTGAAATATGTATTTGGTTTAGACATGTGACTTAAGTGGAAAAATATAATAAAATTGGAATAATTTAAAACATCAGTTTTGTACTATTTAAGGACATTAGGACAATTGTGATTCATATTTTTTGTAGATATAATTTATTATATTTGTAAGAGTTACGTAGGAGCTGAGGGAGATCTTTCTTGTTAGGGCTGTAAATGTGTCTGTTCAGGCATTTGAAATGCTTACCAAAACTCAGATTTATTAAATGTATAATTTAAAATGTGAGACCAAATGTAATTAACTAAGTATTTAAACAGAACTTCTTACGTGATTTTAATCTGTTCAACAGAAGTTAGTTGAACATTAATAAAGGAATATATGAAAATGGTTTTTCCTGTTTTATATAACAATTAGATTTTTAAGTGGAAGATTTGGATGTTGATCTCAAAGGCTTAAGAAAACATTGTTAAAATTTTTTTGAATATTACTTTGAAACCTAAATAACTGTAAATAGCCCGTTTTGAACACAAACTAAAACACCGGACGTAACATTTAACATTGTATGTTTTCCCTTCCCTAATTTGTTTTTCTGCTGCCAGAGTATGGTAAACAGCTTCCTGTTCTGCCCCAGATACTTCTTTTTCTTCCAAGCCTGGCTGAAGTTCTGCATCTTCAGAGTATCTTCCTTAAAATCCAGCTATCAATGATTATTTCTTGCTTTGAACTTTTAGTACTCTTTTATCTGCTTCATTCACTTTGGGCTGAACTGTTATAATTTTTCAGCCACAACAATGTCTCTTAACCCACTGGAAGGCAACATCTTTGCACCTCATGCCTTCTGCACTACTAGGTACTTTATGCACTACTAAGTAAACAGTTGCCTGCATCAAATCCTTGACTGAGTGATTTTATGTATTTCAATAGCAATAAAGTTTTTTATTTATTTCAATAATGCAACACATTTTTATTTTTAACAGCTTTGTTGGGGTATAATTTACACACCATAAATTTTTCCCATTGAAAGTATACAATTCAATGATTTTTAGTAAATTTATAGAGTTGTGTGACCCTTGCCACAATCCAGTTCTAAAACATTTCGATCACCTACCCCTCCAGAAAGAATTCCTTTGTGCTTATTTGCAGTCAACCCCTATTCCTACTTCCAGCCCCAGGTAATCACTGATCAATTTTGACTTTGCCTATTCTGGACATTTTATGCAAATTGAATCACACAATATAGAGTCCTTTGTGTCTGACTTCTTTCACTAACAAAATGTTTTTGAGGTTCATCTATACTGTAACATTTATCAGTATTTTGTTCCTTTTTATCGCTGAATACTCTTCCATATATGGATATACCGTTTTGTTTAATCATTCGCCAGCTGAAGAACATTTGTGTTGTTTCCAGTTTGGGGCTATTGTGAATAACACTGCTATGAACATCTGTGTACAAATCTTTGTGTGAATATATGTTTTCACTTTCTTGGGTAGATTCTTAGGAGTGAAAATGCTGGATCACATGGTAAGCTTATGCTTAACTTTATAAGAAACTACCAGAACTATTTTCCAAAGTGGCTGTGCCATTTGTAATCCCAATGACAGCAAACATTCTGAGACCTATTTTTTTTTCTAGACTCTGCTGGTTTCTGTGGTTTCAAAGAAAAGTCACAGTCCCTGCTTCCTAAGGGTTCACAGTCAAGTACAAATAAATCAATTACCTAGACTTGGTTTTTATGGCCCTGTAGAAGACAGGACTGCATTTGATTGTAAGTCGCACAATACTTGTTTATCAGATTATCAATATTTCAATATTAAAGACATTTAATGATGTCAGATAATAAGAAGTCTAAAGATAAGTACCCCTACTTGGGTGCAGCAGTTTAACAATGCTATTGGTAGCCACCGTTCTTTGCATCTTTCCTTTCAACCTCAATGGGTTGACTTTTCATTCTAATGCTTGTCATAGAAGGTTTCAGTATGGCTATTGTAGCTCCAGGAATTGCATCTTGAAACTATTGCATTCATGGCCAGAAGAAGATGTAGTCCTCATCATTGTTTTTCTTCTTATTACAGATAAATCTCTTCCAGAAACCATCCCCCATAGAAAATTTCCCTTATATTTGTTTGACTGATGCTGGGCTACATACCTACTTGTAACCCAGTCTCTATCAAATGAGGATGGATTACCATGCTCACTTACCCTGGGACTGGGTGAGAAATACAGGTCACATTATGGTTTTTTTATATTGAAGTATAGTTAATTTACAATGTTGTGTTGGATTCGAGTGTACAGCATAGTAATTTGGTATATATATATATATATATACCAAATATATATATATAGGTATATATATAATTTGGTATATATATATATATATATACCGTATATATATATATATATTCTTTTTCAGATTCTTTTCCATTATAGATTATTACGTGATATTGAGTATATTTCCCTGTTCTATAGAGGAGGTCCTTGCTGTTTACCTATTTTATATATAGTATTACAAGTCATGTTGAATCTCATTTTTACCGTGATTCTTCGGACAGTCTTTAGAATCCACGTTGGGACCATCACATTAACATTCTGAGCCCCAGTTTCCTGTTCTGTAAAACAAGGGTATTGAAGTTAGACTAGATCTCTGAAGATTCTTTTCAGCCTAAAAGACACCTTGGCATATTAGAGTTATTAAAAATTTCCCTTCTCCATTCTAATGTGAATTTTATGGGGTCCAAGTTCATTCTTACTTGATTCTAGGTACTACAACCAAGGTATAGAAGTGGAGAGGTGGGGAAGAAATTTTTATTTTCATTTGATTTCAGGCAAATCCACCTTTTTCTCCATCTGACTTTGCTTGGATCATATCTTAGAGCTTAAAATACTTTTATTAAGATAGCATTGAAAGAATTCAAATCATGATCTTCAATACTAAAACTCCCTTGTTTAAAATATGTCTTTGTGGTTGGCTTGTCTGCTATTTTAAAAGCACTATGATGCTTAACTATTCCAGCTGCTAAATAGGACAGGTGTCTAATGATCCTCAGAGCAGTTGTCTAAAAATAGAACCTGAGCCTGGACTATATTATCCGGCACAGCCGTAAGCAATCACCACTATAATTAATGTAAATGAACACCATTTTATTGATGAATTTTAATGCAGTACAAAAAGATTTTCACTATTTACAAAAATTGGGTTAACTCTTCCAGATTAGAACCTAGAGTTTTATGATTTAGGGGAAAATTTTTAGCCTACTGCAAAAAGGTATGGCACAAAATATTGTATGCCAGAGGATGTCCATTTGGTATTTTTCCTATGAACTTCTTAATGTAGGTGGCATGATGAGATTAATTTTCTTGGACTTCATGAGGATATTCTACATATTGCTTTTTTCACTTAATACTGTACTACTCTGGAGATCATTTTATAACAGTCTATGTAAACATACTTCATTATTATAACAGTTTGAAAGTATCCATTTATTTAACCAGTCCCTTCTTGATGGATACTTAGGTTGCATCCAGTCCTTAGTTTATTATCAACCACTGTGCGTTTCAACAAACATTGCAATTTAACAAACACTAAATACTTACTCTGTATAAAGCCCTATTTCAAACATTATTAGATAAATTAGAAGTGTTCTTTTGCCATCAAGGAACTCACAACCTAGTAAGTGTAGTTGGCTGACAGTTCATGGCCTGTACATAAGAATCCAACATCACCCAGAAATACTTTTTCCTGTCTTGATATTGCCACTTTGTTTAAAAATCCCCAGTCTGCCTTTCTCTTTACATAGATACAGGAACCATCCCCCACCTTTTTTTTCCCTTTTTGTCTCTTGACTCTTCATCTTTGGTACTTTAGGAGAGGCAAAACTTTACCTCTACCCGTCTTAGATTTTCAGCTGGGATTCTTTAACAAAAAGATGGATTATCAAGAGAAAAACAGTTTATTGATGTGTACAGCCCACATCGTGGGAGAGAAACCTAAACCAAAAGTAACTCAAAATGGTGGCCTAGAATTCCAGCTTATATAGCATCTTCAACCAGGAACAAGAGATTTGTAAAGTAATGACAGGATAGAGGAAAGTAGTTGCAGGCTGCCAAGGACACAGACTGGGGGAAGGTAAATACTTACTGGATACAGTAAGGTTTGTTTGCAGATTCCTCTGGTGCCATCTCTGGGCTGATAAAAATGTCTTCTTTCCTCCTGGTGCAGGGAGGGCACCTTTATCTCCTGTTTTTAGGAAGGAAAAGGAGAGCCAGAGTATCTTTCTTACACCTGCTATTTCTTAAGTGCCAACAGTCAATATTGACTACTGACAATAGTCAATATGCCAAAGTGGCATACTTTGGGGTGATATATTCTGGTTTACTTCAGGACCAAAGAGTTTGCACACTAGTGAAAGGATTGTGGAGGATCTGTGAGCTTCACCATCCTTGGTATGGTAGATCAATTAGAGAAAAAAATTGGAGGTACAAATACCATTGCAATATTCAATTAGCATATGAATTGCAGATATAGCTATGATTAAAAACACTGTGGGGCTTTCCTGGTGGCGCAGTGGTTGAGAGTCTGCCTGCCGATGCAGGGGGCACAGGTTCGTGCCCCGGTCCGGGAAGATCCCACATGCCACGGAGCGGCTGGGCCCGTGAGCCATGGCCACTGAGCCTGCGCGTCCGGAGCCGGTGCTCTGCAACGGGAGAGACCACAACAGTGAGAGGCCCACGTACCGCAAAAAAAAAACAAAACACTGTGGATATAGACCAAATGCAGGTAAATATTATAAAATATTTAACAATAAAATAAATAATATTTAATAATAAAATAAATAATATTTAATAAAAATAAAATACTTAATTCTTGATAGGCTATTAATAATATTTCAAATTTGCACAATAATTTATTTTTAAAAGTATTTTAATACATATAATCCCATTCACCCAGATTATTGGACAGATAGACTCTTGGAAATGCTTTGGAGGCAAAACTTTATCACTGTAATTTTGTTTGTCTTTGCTGCACTGAGGGGCATGCGGGGTCTTAGTTCCCTCAACGAGGGATCAAACCCACACCCCCTGCAGTGGAACTGCAGAGTCCTAACCACTGGACCACCAGGGAATTCCCTATCGCTGTAATTTTAATGAACTAAAGTGAAAATGAACTTTAAGGATTTAGAATTGTAGTATTTTAGCACTAGAAGGAGATTGACAGTTTGATCAACTGGTTCAAATAGTTCTGTGAGTCTAGGATCACTTAATAGTCTGATAAAAGCTACATTTCTTCTCCTTAGAAAGATAAAATTCATGATATAATTTTGGTGTCCTGAAGCAAGTCCATGTACCTCTAGAGCAGTGTTCTGTTTTATTTTTGAATAACTTTATTTAGATATAATTTAAATACCGTAACATTCACCCATTTTCAGCATGTAATTTAATTTAATGTATTCACAGAGTTGTACAACCACCACCACAACTTAACTTTAGAACATTTCCATCGCCTTAAAAAGAAGTCTTCATTCCCTTTAAAGTCACCCCCCATTCCTACCCTCAGCCCTAGGCAACCACTAATCTAATTTCTGTCTGTATCTGTAGGGCAGAGATTAAAAAATTTTTTCACTCTTATCCACAAGAAGAAATATGTTCGACATCCAACTCATAGATGCACACGAAGACACAACAAAAGTTGTATAAACAATACTCTTATTCTGTTCAATGTACTCTGATATATTCCATTCTATCACAAAAATGAATTTTATGACCCACTAGTAAATTCTGACCCCCAGCTTGAAAGACTGTATCCTAGAGGGTCTACCCTAAGTAAAAATAAAACCAAACTGAACCTTGAAGCATATGGCCTCCTGATTTAACAGCTGAAGAAACAGGTCCAGAACTGTGACTTGCTCAAGGCAAAATTAGGATTAGAACTCAGTTCTCTTTTGTCCTAGGGCATTTCATTACTTGTTCTAATTCCAATTTCCATGACCTAAGAGCAAAAAGTTGCTAAATGGTCAGGAGAAAAAGTGTTTAATGTGTTATAGTTTGGTGCAGGAGAAAAGAAACTAGATTCTTCCTGGAGGATGGAGGATCACGGAGGGTGGAACGAGTGTGAGGTTGTTCTGGACCACTAGAGGAAAGCACGCCTGTTGCAAGGTGACCAAAAGCTTGCCCTGGAGGGCACAGCCTGGGACTAATGGCCCTGCATCTTGTTCAGGTTATTAGAGTTGAAGCCAAGCAGCCTTTCCCACTGAGATGTCTCCTGTGGCTCTGTTGCCCAGGAAGTTCTGGTATGAGCAAGGGAGTTTATAATCTTTAGCAGTGACTCTGTAGCCCAAGCAGAAGGTCCTTCATTTGCTTTCTGCAGCGCCGGTGGCCTGTTACCCATCTGCGTTCAGAGCACATGCCTACAAGTGCATCGTCCTTCTTGTTTGCTTTGCTGCAAGTTGAAATGTTAGCTCTCCATAAACTGCTGAATACTCAGTGTGATGATTGTGAAACCTATTGCCTGTGATTCATATTTTGGGTAACAAGTGGCAAATTGGATGGTAATAGTAGGTGTCAATGTTAAGAATTCAGATATTAAGCAATTAATCACTGAACTAACTGATGATAACTGTGAAGAAAGGTACAGAACCCCCTGAGATCTTATAACAGGGGTTACCTCTCTAGGCCTGCTGAATGATGGACTCCAAGCTTTTATCATTCTATTTTCAAGATGGGAGTGCTTTACATTTCCAAAGGGGCCCAAGACACCCTCTCCTGAGCTTTAAATGTGGCTGAGTAGTTGAATGAAGTACATGGGTAATTTCCAGAGCAATTATCAGCTTCTTTGGTAGGGAGATACATGATTAAACATTTTGTCAACCAAATCAGTTGTGGAGAGGAGTCACAAAGAATGAGGATTCCATTTCAGATTCCAACCCTGGAACTTCTTAGAGCTCCTTAGCTCCTAGGAATGGAGCTCAGGGTAAACTAGAGAATGTGTTTATGTTCTTGTCAGAGGGAAGAACCAGATATACAGGAACTAAATGCAATCTGGCTTGAGCAGAGTGTGACGGAAATTTGCGAATGAAAAAAATATTGGATGCAAAGTTTTTCGAGAGAATTGAGAAAACCAGACAACATATGATTCTAGTAAGATGGAAGAGAATTGAAACCTGAGTAAGGAGAATAAAAAGTAGAGAAATATAAGAAGAGGAAGAAGATATAAAAATCCACCTGAAGGAGAGGTAAGGATGATACGTGTGAGCCTCTTCATATCAAAAAGTGTATAACAATCTGGACCATTTAGAAAAGGAGTATGCATACTCCTGAGAATAATGGTGAACCAATACCTGGCTCTTGAGAAAGGAGAGCAGAAGAATGTGACTTGGACAAGAGGAGAAAAAAAAGGAAAGAATATGGGACAAAGAATGGCATACTAACCTGGGAAGAATTGTGATTCATCCAGGAGGGCCTTAACTATTAGGTGGAAATCAACCTTTTGAGTGAAAAATGGACATTGTGATTTCTTGTATGTATCAAATTTTGTATTGTATCAAATCTGCAGATTTGATGTGGCTTGTCTTTCCCCAGTACAACAGTTGGTATGGAAAGTCTAAAAAGAGTTATTGAGCCCATTTATTGGAAAATGAATGGGTTTGGAAGCTTATTTTGTCAAGAAGTTTCTAGAAAATAAATTGATGGACTTTAGACATAGGAAAATTGTCATTCACTTTTTCCAATTAAGTTCTGTGACTTTAGATGACTGATGAGAATTTAAAAGGTAAGGACTAGTTACCAAGATGGGATCTGAGGATGGGATTTAAATCTCTAAATCATAGCTACAAATAATAGGAAGATAGACTTTTGGCTATGGCTGGGGCACATCTTGTTAGAACAGAGAAGCAGGCATTTGCCTGGTCTAGAGCTCTTAGAACTAAATAGGAAGGAGATGGGGAGAAGATGACGAGAAACACCCAGCCCTCTAGGGAAACACCGGTTGACATGGAAAGAAGATTGTGGGAGCTTCTCAGGTTTTGACAAGTGACAATTGGCAGGGCACCAAAAATAACCCTTGGAGCCTTAGACATCCATCCCTTGTGTCATATGGGTATAGATAGCAAACAAGGTGAACAAAGTGAGCCTAAGATCATAATCAACAAGTTTGAAATTAGATGCCTCACTCAGTGTACTATGCCATAGCCCACAGTGGGAAAGGGCAGTGGCAGCAGGAAAGAGGGTAGAGATGATGTGTTAAGAAGCCGGTGGCGCAGTGGTTGAGAGTCCGCCTGCCGATGCAGGGGACACGGGTTCGTGCCCCGGTCCGGGGAGATCCCACATGCCGCGGAGCGGCTGGGCCCGTGAGCCATGGCCGCTGAGCCTGCATGTCCGGGACCTGTGCTCCGCAACGGGAGAGGCCACAACGGTGAGAGGCCCGCGTACTGCAAAAAAAAAAAAAAAAAAGAAGCTACATATCTGGGAGGGAATCCTTTTACCTGCTCCTGCAAGCAAACTGCAGAATAGGAGAGAGGATGAGGGAAGAGAAAAGCGTTTCCTTGCTCTACAAGTAAAATCCATCTGGTGAGATAGGTATAATGAACAATGCACTCCTGCTACAGATCCTAAAATTGTCACAGAGAAAACATATGGTGGTGATGGAGGGTTTCAGCTAGCCAGTCATCTGCCTGGATGTTTCACTAGGCTGAAGGTAACCAAGTTTTGTCCGGCTTTAGTGACTATTACATTCACCAGAAAGTCATTTCTGTCAGTCAGCTGTACTATTTCTCATCCAACGTGGATAAAAGTCTAATGGCCTCAGCCCATTCAAACAGTATTTTCAATCCCAGAGAGCCACAAGATTAACACCAGGCTGCAGCTCTTCCAGAATCTAAATAAAATTTATGTCTGATGGTCAGTTGACTAAAACAATAAAAATAACCTAAAATGTTATTTTCTCAATTTAGTACATTTTCTCCTGTTTGTCATTCAGATACCTTTTGGAGTCTGTGTCCACCTCCCTGCTACTTTTCCCTTTCAATGGAGGAGGAATTTTGATTTTCCATTCAATATTACATGAAATGCAGAGAAGAGAGTAAGGGCACTGCAAGAAGGGAAAATGTATGTACTAGGCAGGTTTTTTCAAAATAGTGTGTTAATAAGAAGATGAAGTAAAGAGGCCAGTTTGGCTATAGTTGGCTGGAGTATTGATTCAATGAGGGAAGTAGTGGGAAATAACCTTGGGTAGATAGTTGGCAGTCAGATTGTGAAAGCCTTGAGTGCCAACTTAAGTTGTTTGAATTTTTTTTGGCTGCATTGGGTCTTTGTTGCTGTGTGCGGGCTTTCTCTAGTTGCGGCGAGCAGGGGCTACTCTTTGTTGAGGTGCGCAGGCTTCTCATTGCGGTGGCTTCTCTTGTTATGGAGCACGGGCTCTAGGTGCATGGGCTTCAGTAGTTGTGGCGCACAGGCTTAGTTGCTCTGTGGCATGTGAGATCTTCCTGGACCAGGCCTCGAACCCGTGTCCCCTGCATTGGCAGGCGGATTCTTAACCACTGTGCCACCAAGGAAGTCCCTGAATTTTATATTAAAAGTATTGGAAGTCTGGAAATGTTTGAATGGGAAGTATCAAGATGAGAATGATTTTTAGTAGTATTAATTGGGTTGCCATGGCTAGGGTAAATTTGAGGGCTAAGGGGGTTGGGGGGATACTGACAGTAGGGAAACCAGATAGAATAATATAATAGGGCAAGCATGAGCTGAAGAAGGCCTGAACTAGACTGATGATAGTGAAAGAGGTGGAAAAGAGAGATTATGCGGAAGAATTTCCGGGGTTTGATGAGGGAGAAAGGGGGAAGTCAGATTATGCTGGAATTTGGAGTTCAGGTGGCCAGGATAATGAAAGAGAAGATGAAAAATGAAATTATTGACATAGGACTTCCTGGTGCTGACAGGAAATCCAAGTGTGGAAGTCCAGGAAGCAATCTGAGATAAGAGAATGCAGACAGGGTCAGAAGCTGGAGTTAGAAATACAGATTTTGAATTCATTTTCACAGAGCTATTAGCTGATGCTGTAGAAATATGAGCTTTAACTAAAACATTCATGCTGTTAGAATTATTTTTGCTAAATATATTTCCTCCAGAAAATATGGTTTAAGGTAGGTTTTTTCGTGCCTTTATCAGTCAGAGTTCAGGTGTAGGCAACAGAATCTAGCCTGTTTAAGCAGAAAGATATTTGGCTATTAAGAAGTTTGTGAAATCATTGTGGAGGAGGGAGCTGAAGAAACAGCTTCCAGGTTGAACTTCCAGTAATGACTCCTCAAATCTCATTCCAGACCTGGGCATTGGTGTGAGATGCTTCAGTCTCCCTCCACCAGAGAGGGAGAAGTCTCTGGGTCAGGAGGCCCATCACTTCTGCTAACCACAGGACAATGCTGCATCTGTCACAGACCTGCCTTTCTCTTTATGAGTGTTTCTGAATCAAAATCGGAAACCGTAAATTTAAAGGGACCAGATGTCATTTCTTAGCTTTGCAGCTTCTAGATGCTAGAAGGGAGTTGGCCTTAATGCTGAGTAAGTCAATCCACAATTATCCAACACAGTGTTTCAGCCCCATTTACAGTAAATATCTAGAGCTGAACTTTGGGTTTGCATGACTCTCTTAATCAGAGGAATGAGACTGCAACCCTGATCTTTCTGTAGGCACTATGTCATGTTTTTCACGGTCTTTTGTTTTTAGCATGTTCTCCACAGAGCTACTAGTTCAGGCATGACAATAAGAGCCAAGATTCTGAGGTTGTGTCTAGGCTCAATGAGAAAGCATGCCAAGATTGATAAATAATGTCTGCCCAGGGCTGGGGAGGGGACAATGGTACCTTCTATTTGCCGTCTCATTACTAGGTCATTGCTTCATTAGTGATAAATTACTAGTTTGTGACTGTACATTACTGTTCTTACGTGTTAGAAGAAATAGCCACTCCAATATTTGGGGACTGGAAATGTTTTCTACTAACAGAACGCTTACTAAGTCCTACATACCCTGAGTGTACTATGTACTTGAATTATTTTTTTTAACTCTAGGTTTATCCAGTAGTTCCTCCCTGCTTCCTCTATGATCCGTCTACTGATTGGATCCATCTACCCTATCCTTTTCCCAAACTGCTGCCTTGGGAGAGTCAGGCCCCTCAGTTTGTGCTTGTGGGAGTGAGAAGAAGTGGCATCAGGGCCATGCAGTGTGGTGTGAAGTTGGAAAAGGCCAACACCTTAGCAACTTCCAGCTTCTAAGAACAGGAGCATTGCAAGCCTTAGGGGTAAACTCATCTGATGCTACCTGGAGGGGTTTCTCACTTTCCAGGGACCTGGTGAATTCAATTTTAACTTTTCTGAATGTCTCTCCCTCCCGTGCTATACTCATACTTCAGGGTCACCTGCTCTTTGACACTTCATTGATGACATCCCCCGTCCCCACTCTAGACAGAATTGGCCACTCCTTTCTCTGTATTCTCAGATTACTTGGTACGTACACCTTCTGTTGTAGCAAATATCAAATTACATTTTAGTTGTTTATGTACATGTCATACTTTCAGACTGAGCTACTCAAAGGCAGAGGCTGTATTTTTAAAACCACTATTTATTAAGCTTTACATATATTATCTCTTTCATTTCTTACAATAAACCTATGAGGAAACAGAGGCTCAGAGGTGTTAAATATCATGACCCACTGTAAATACCTGGCAGAAACAGGGCTTGAAACTAGGTCATGTTTTATATGTACACCTAGCACAGTGCTTGGCATATGTGTGTGGGATGTCAATGAATGCCCATCAAATGAGTAAGTAGTTAAATAAATAAACTGTACGCCACAAACCACAAGGAAGCCTTTTTGGGCCACCAGTTAAAAATAAGTCCTTTCAGTTACTCTTACAGCTCTGAGCAGTTCTGGGGTTGCTGAGTGTACAGTTAATTCAAACCAGACCTTAATACCTAGGAGAAGGATATATCATGAAACCAGATTACTGGAAACAAAGCAGCTGATCATCTTACGTAAGGTCATCTACTGAGCCTGGCCTTCCCAATAAGGGAAGCTTGTCATCATAATGCTTATTTATAGATTCAGTTTAAAATGTTAATACCACAGTGTCAGAAACATACAAACACGAAGAAAAGATGGAAAAATAGAAGCCTTCCTTCCATTCTACACATTGAGTTTTGTCATGCCCTGTGTTCAGCTGAGAGGTTTTCTAAATAAGACCTACCTAAGGAACATGGACAGAACAACTTACTCCACTATGTTTGTAGAGCCTTCATTGATTACTAGTTTTTGGTACCACTACCTTCCAATGTCCCAAAGGAGATCCTTGCTCTGATTTTAATAAACAGAGATATTGTCCAACTAGATTAGTTTTAGGTCTAAAGATTTTGTCTGCTGGCATAACTAGTAAATAGCAACCAGGTGTCTGAATTATCTTTTGGCTTTCCTCTTCTGCTGTGAAGTGAGTTTTTCCATCACTAGGTCTTCCACCACCATCTATAGGGGTGGAGGTTAGGAGTGGCCATGTGCTTCCAGGGTGCTGCTCTGGGAATGCTGGACTCTCTGTTCCCCTGGGTTCATGAGCTCACCCTGTTTCCATGTGTCACTGCACACGTGTTGGATCCTGATGGAAAAATAGTTGGGATTGAGTGGAAATAGCAGGGAGTGGGACAGCTGCATTTCAAAGCTTTTCATTTCCTTTTCCTCTGTATCCAGCATATGGCTTTAATGGGGTTGCTGAGTGTATAGTTCTGTGTAGTTTCCTCCTTCACATAGTTTTCTCTTTCACCTCTGTGCTAACACCAGCCCTAATCTTAAAAGCAAAATAGCATTCTCACCTGTCTCTTGGGAAGATGAGTTTTACTTTGATTAAAAAGAATTTAAGAAATTAAGCTCTCTTAGAAATTCTGCTCATGTAATCTAGGACTATTATTTTTTTAATGTGATCATCCACTGTAAATTTTTTTTTTTCTATATCTTTTTCTGGAGGGGAGTAGGGTAGAGGTTTGGGATATATCATGGTCCTGTGGTAGTAGGAATGGAGACTTTTTTTCTGGTCCTAACTTTGCCTCTAACTAAATGACTATTTCAGACATGTCATTTAAACTTTTGGGTCTGTAGAACATGAACATTGAAGGCTAACTGGATGATCTATAAAACCCCTTCCTGATTAAAAAAAAAAATTCTAGGATTACATCCATCTAATTTTCAATATTTTTTGTTTGCTTCTCTTTTGGTTTCCCAGAATCTGAGTGAAATAGAATTTGGAGGAAGTACAAAGTGTGAACAGGACTATTTTCATCCAATAAGGATTTTCTACCATAAACACATTTTTCATTGATTTGTTGTTCTGTGGATTTTCTGTGAATCAAATTTTTCAAAATTACCTGTGGTTCACATGTTTAGAAAGATTGGAATATAATTAGATCCTTTGAATGACTCTCAGAGTGACCATTAAATCCTCTCTGGAATTTTATTAGTTTATTGAAAACAGGGCCTTAGTGTCTTCTTAAGAAGAAACAGAGTATGTATTTTAGGAAGAAACTTCCTGGAATGGATTAGTCCAGGAATTTGTGCTCAGGATTTTAGCTTCCAGTCCCCTCCTCCCCATCTTTATTTTTGCACTTGATTTACTACTTAACCTTCAACAATTGCTTCATCTCTCTAGGCCACAGATTGCTCAGCTAATGAACAGCTAATGTATTATTTCAGAATTATCTAGAACTTAAGGGTTACCAAGTTAATTTCTGTAATGTGTTTTGAGATATTCCAATAAAGAGTGATAAGGACAATGTCTTATTTTAGTCTCATTTTCCCCTTCATGCTATTAAAAACATTCAATATGAGAAATCCTATTTTTGCTTTCCAAGCAGAACTTTTGAAAATGTTCATGGTAATAACAATGCTGTAAAAAAAAAATCAGATATTTATTAACCTTAAGCATTCACATTATTTATTAAGCTTCAAATCATCAGCATTAAGTTCTCCCTTTTTTTTTTTCCTGGGTGCTATCTAATTTCTTTGCATATCTTGGTGATTAAAAGTATCCTATATCCAAAAAAAAAAAAAAAAAGTATCCTATATCCACTAACAAGAGGGTGGCTTCACTTCGTGCCAGATAGAAACTCTAATTCTCCCTAGAGACTTTAAATTGTGTAGAGTGGATTAGAAGGACGTCTTTCTTAGTTCTATGAAGGCCACTTTTATCCAAGGACCTTTATTTCCTGGCCTAATTTAGCCACAGGCGTCCTTTAAAGTTGAATAGTACCGATGATTGATAAATATAATCTGCATGGAGATATAACAAGTAACAACTTAGAGACTGTTCTTTATCTTTGGCAGTGGAATTTCAAATCCACATGTCTTTACAGATTAAATACTTATCTCCTGGGTTGAATAATTTAAAACATCAAAAACTTACTTGCTTTGAAATGGCTGGCATGTAGACTAACCATTTTATTGTCATCTAGATCCTTTATTATTTTATTTTTTCATGTTTTTCAAATGTTACAACAGTTGATGGTCTGCTGGGTCAGTAATATGGACATTTTACCTGCTAATGTATGCCAGTGTGAGGGTGGATCCAGGTTTTTTGGGGGGCTTGTCTGAGTTTGTTTGGGCTGCTACAGCAGAATACCATAGACTAGGTGGCTTATAAACAACAGAAATTTATTTCTCACAGTTCTGGAGGCTGGGAAGTCCAAGATCAAGGTGTCAGCAGAGGGCTGGCTTCCTGGTTCATAGATAACTGTCTTGTCATTGTGTCCTCACATGGTGGGAGGGGCAAGGGAGCTCTCTGAGGTCGCTTTATGAGGGGCTAATTCCATTCATGAGGGCTCCACCCTCATGGCCTAATCACCTCCCGAAGACCCAACTGCCTAATACCATCAAATTGGGGATTAGGTTTCAACATACGAATTGGGTGGGGGGAGGGGTAAGACACATTCAGTTTATAGAAGGGCCTAAAGCTTACATAATTGGAGAAGTCTCTAAGAAAAAGAACACAAAGTAGGTATGATGGTGAATTTATACATAGAAAAAGAAGTTACACACAAAAATAAATTTAAAAGAGCTGATAAATATCACAAATTAAATATCTGAAACTAAACTGCCCTTTCCCCAATATTTTTGGGTATATGCACTTTGATTACCTCTTCATATACCAACAATTTGAAATTGTATATCATTTTCTGTAGATGAAATAGAATAAATTAATCTTTTCACTAGCATGGTTGGTTGAAAATTTTTTTATTATTATTGATAGTTTATAAATGTTTCTTTTATTTCCACAACCCATTATTGGTCATGAAAATTATTGATTGTTGTCAAATTTGGGAAACCTCTAAAAGTTTCACTCACATATGCACTGTCTCTAGTATTCCTCCAAACACAGAAATGTAATAAATATATTTTATTTCATGCAATTGCCATCAAAAGAAAAAATATGGTGTGTTTATAATTGTATATGCTGCATTATTGAGTATATTCATGACAGAAAGAGAACTTTTACTTTGACTAGATATTTATGGGAACTACATCCTCTATTCACAATTTTACAAGTCTGATGATTGGAGGAATTTTCCAAAGACTCACGTTTCCTTTTTCACCCATATACATTTGTTCCTGGGGGCCATAGAGGACGTTCAAGTCACAATACTACCTCTAGCTCTGCACATTTGTGTTGTGACGTCTGGTGAGTCAGCATAGTAGGCATTAGGGATATTCCTGGAAGCCATTCCTTACTCCAGGATGGTTGGCAATAACTTATTTATAATGGAGTAATTGTGAATCATAGGAATATATCTCATTCAAGCCAAAGTAAATGTATACCCTATTCAGTTTCTATTTAACTGGATCTTAAACATGCCTACAGGCAGGTCACCACTAACATGAGAACTTAAGTGACAGTCAGGACAAAGGAGTAGAAAGAGACCTTGGTCTTAACTAATTGTTGTTACAAGACCTTTTCCGTATTTTATAAAAATGTAATATTCTCTGAGTACATTGCTGGGGTCCCTCCCAGGGCCTTGGAAGGTGCCTATGAAAGTGAGGATTCTGAACCATAAATGCTATTAACTTCACAGAAAACCTGACTCAGACCACGTGCTGGGATTTTTGCCTTTGGAAATAATGTTCTTTATATCTCTGGTCCAGGGGTGAACACCCCGTTGCGGCGCCAGGCATGGTGCTGATGGCAGTTCTGCTGTCAGGGAATAGCAGTGGACCTCTTTCTTTCCCTTCCCCACCTTTCCTTTTGTTTCTGGTATTCCCAGAGCCTAGCATTATACTTGGCACATACCATGTGGAGAAGCAAGAAGATGAACCTATTCAAAAGTTCAAATCCCACTTCTGCTGTTTGGCTTTTGAAAGATTTTTTTATGAACCTCAACTGTAAAATGGAGTTAATAATACATATCTTCAAATGTTTTTGCTAGCATCTGAGATAATACATGAAAATTAATTTTTGTGAGCCTTGGTTTACTCATCTATAAAGTGAAATTAATAGCACATATCCTAAAAGGTTGTTTTGAGCATCTGAGATAATGCATGTAAGTTAACCAGCACAGTACTTGGAATCCAGATGGCATTGATCAATAAATTATCACTACTTGTAGGAAAGACTCACCAAATATTCTTGTGCTCTTCTTCCCAGCCTCCCTTGCAGTTAGGTTGTGACTAGCTCTGGCCAATAAAATGTGAGAGGAAAGTGGCATTTATGGGCCAAGACAGTTAAAAGCCAGTGTATTTCCTGCATCTCCTTCTACCTCTGCAGCAGCAACCTTGGTGATGGTGTAGCTACACTATGCATGGATCCTGGATCCCTGAGTCACTATCAAAGGAGAATTCACAGGAGAGCTTCTGGGCTGTATTTGGACGTTGTGTGAACATGAAATAAGAGTTGATTGTGTTAATCCACTGTGATTTGGGTTTTTTGTTACTATGGTTTAGCCTAGCATTATATTGTCATTATTATTATTGTTATTATTATTATTACTGAACTGAACTACTCATGAACTTTGGCATTTTAGTGATACATAAAGCTACCTAGCACATTGGCTCCTGTGCTCAGTAATGGGGACATAAAAATATTGCTGTTGCACATAAAACCACTAGTTCTTCCACAAACACTGGATCTAAGGAGGTCAAACTAAAATAAAATAGGAAAGAGAAAGAAGTGCATTAAAATTTCCATTTGGCTCACCATATCTAATCCTTTCTATTTAGGCTACGTTATTTTCATGAAACGCCGACTCTAAGAGTCATGCATATTTTTATGACATTAAAAAATAATGTCCTTTTCTATCAAAGTTTTAGAAATTATGTTTCCTCCCTTTTAAGTTTCATTGGCTCAGCAATCCTTCATTCCTTAATAAAAGTTCTAATTAGAATGCTGTGCACTGCCTTCAGCATTAGGAATAAATTCCATAATCGCAGATTCACAGATGGGCAGCTGGTAGGTTACATTCAGAATTTAGCCAGCAACAGGCACCAGCATAGAATGAATATCTGTGTTTTTATTTTTGGAGGAATTATCACTTAAACTACATGGAAGGGACTTCCCTGGTGGTCCAGTGGTTAAGACTCTGCGCTCCCAGCGCAGGGGGCCCAGGTTCGATCCCTGGTCAGGGAACTAGATCCCGCATGCCCCAACTAAAAGATCCCGCATGCCCCAACTAAAAGATCCCACATGCCGCAACTAAGACCTGGGACAGCAAAAAAAAAAAAAAAAAAAAAAAAAAATTCGTGGGAAACTTCCATTTACCACCTTTTTTTTTTTTTTTAAATAGTGAAACTCTAAAAATGGTTCCAGGTGTCCAGCTCTCTTTGGGAAGACTGGTAGAAATGGGTTGTTTCCTAGATCCTGTGCGATTGTTATCAAAAACCTCCAGAAGTAGACCAGGGCCAGTGCAGATCATGGCAAGAGGTTAGTACCTGAAGGGCTTCAGGACATGCCACCCCAAAATATGCTGTTTTGACATATTGACTATTTTGAGCTGAAGGCACTTGAGAAGCAGCAGATGGAGGAAGGGCTCTCTGACCTACCTTTTTCTACCTAAAAACAGGCCATAAAGTGAGAAAGATGCCTTCCTGTACAAGCAAGAGAAGTCTCTGATCCTTAATACCAGAGACTGGAAACAGTGCTGAAATGGGTCTGTACAAACTTACTAAAATAACCTTATCTTCCTAGTTTTGCCCCTCCAGGTATCTCCTCCTCACTTCCCACCATGTGCTGCCTCTATTTCAAACCTCTTTGTCTTATTTCTTATAATTTATCATTTCTTTGTCTAAAAGGTATAAAAGCTTTCTGCTCTGGTCACTTCTTCAGGTCTTCATTCTCTTGTGAAGGTCGCCATTTACCTATAAAATTCTAATAAAACCTGCATGTTTTTCTCCTGTTAATTTATCTTTTGTCAGTTTAATTCTTAGGCCTAGCCAGAGACCCTAAGAGAGTAGAAGAGACTTTTTCCTCCCCTACATACCAAAGAAGTAATACCAATATTGGTAATACCAATACCATCACACTAATCATTATTGTGATGCTCTAGAGAAGTGACCAGACCACAGATCAGAAGGTTGGAAAGTCAGGTGGGACACAGATGGTTTGGGAAACTGGCCTTGAACCAAGACAGAGTACTGGATCTTTTTTTTTCTGAGTGCTGCCTAGACACCTGGGATGGGGGCAGGCAGGCAGCAAGAGTGATGAACAGGTCACAGTCTTAAGGATGTGGAATTAAGTTGGACCCTCAGGACAGTTTGAGAAAAATGAGAATGCTTTTGACACAAAGGAAACATGCTAATATTTATTAAACTTGAAGATGATATAAAAGAAATATACATAGGTTAAGGAGGTTTCATAACCTTAGTCTAATATGGACAGAGGGGTTTACTATTAGCTTTATATGGTCCTTGTGTCCAGATATTCCATGACAGAAAAAAGAGCAAAGATTAAAAAAAAAAACAACCCACATCTAATGAGCCTCCTTAAATCACCAACTGAACTACTATGTTGCAGAAATACTTGGATAGGGACTTCCCTGGTGGTCCAGTGGGTAAGACTCTGCGCTCCCAATGCAGCGGGCCCAGCCAGGTTCGATCCCTGGTTGGGGAACTAGATCCCACATGCATGCCATAACTAAAAGATCCCTGCATGCTGCAATGAAGATCCCGTGTGCCATCTTAAGACCAGGCGCAGCACAGCACAGGGAGATCAGCTCGGTGCTTCGTGACCTAGAGGAGTGGGATAGGGAGGGTGGGAGGGAGACGCAAGAGGGAGGAGATATGGGGATATATGTATATGTATAGCTGATTCACTTTGTTATACAGCAGAAACTAACACACCATTGTAAAGCAGTTATACTCCAATAAAGATGTTAAAAAAAAAAACAAAACCACTGTACACTTTAAATGGGTGAATTGTATAGTACGCGAATTAAGTCTCAATAAAGCTGTTTTGTTAAAGTGAAAAAGAAGAAAAGCCCAGGCACAGCCTAAATAAATAAATACATCATAAAAAAAAAAGGAAATATTTGGATAGTCATAACAGATGGGCCTAACTTAAAAAGCTTCTTGGCAATGTTGGGATATGACTACACATTCTGAAATATTTGAAGAAATCTACATAATAAATTGCAGCTACATCCCCAATAAGGAGACATGCAGAGGAAAAGGAAAGCGTTCCTGCAGGTATTCTGAAAGCAGGAAGAGTCCTTGTGCTGTCTCACTAGCAGAAGCAGAATCATTGCTCAGATTTCTCTCTGATTTACTACCACTAGCGACAGACAAGTTGTTGTGAGTTCACTCCGAAAACCCTCCCATGGGGGCTTCAGTGCTTTTTCCCATTTTCCAGAGCAGCGGCCTCCAGCAAGAGGCTTGCCGGTGGCTCTCCCTCTGGCCAATTTAGCCTCATTAACCACCTGCAGGCCTCTATTCCCATTCCTCCATGAGGTGCTGGCTCTCACACTTGAGCATCAGCATCACCTGGAGCGCGCGTTAAAACACAGATCGTTGGCCGAGCTCCCCCTGTTTCTGATGCAGTCGGTCTGCTCTGGAGCCCAGAAACTGGCCTTCCCAACAACTCCCCTGGAGATGCTGTTGCTGCTGGCCTGGCGGCCACCCTTGAAGAACTGCTGTTTAATATACACCCCAGAGGTACTTTTATAGTAAGTGATTTATTAACAAAGTGAATCCTTTTCTGTAATCCTGGAGCATGCTTACCAATCATTTTTTACTACTCGATGCTGAATGTTTATAATGTTTCTAAAGATCTTCTCTGAATCACCAAATCACTGGATCTCGGGTGTTCGACAAACCTTACGGGGCCAGACTTTCTAATTTCTTATTTTTCCCCCTTTCTTTATTGGGCTTAAGTATAATTTTACCCTTTGTGCTCCAACCCAGTATCCCTGGATTTTCTGATAAAGTGTCTGTCTTCCTCTCTAGCCAGTTGTTTATCAGTGACAGGCTCTTTCTTCCTGTTCTTCCTTGTCACAAGTAAGGATGGTAGTCTAAGAAACACATTGACTTTAATAAAAGTGTTGTAAATCGACAAGGTATCGGTATAATCAGTACTACTTTGGGTCACCTCCCCTCTCGGAAATGGTGCTACTCTTACCCGATTTTCTGTACTATTATTTGATCGCCTATTACTTTTTCCTCTCTGAAAAGCATGATATAATTCTTGCAGATGAGAATCCAGCTTAATTCCTTCTTTTTTTCTAGTTCTGAAAGTTCTTTTTTCTTCAGGCTCATGATATTTTCGTATAAGTTACTTTCTGTCATCGTGTCTCCCTGCTTGCTCTTCTTGGTTTCTTGTTTGTTTTCATCATATATATATTTTTTACTGTGCTAAAATAGACAAACAAAGTCAACCCTTTTAATGAATTTAAGGTGTACAATTAAGTGGCCTTAAGTACATTTATAATACTGTGCTACTATGACCACTGTCCATTCTCAGAACTTTTTCAACATTCCGAACAAACTCTATGCCCATTAAACAATAACTTTTCATTCTCCTCTCCCAGGCCCTGGTAACATGTATCTACTTTCTGTCTTTATGAATATGCCAGTTTTAGGTCCCTCGTACTGAAATCCTACAATATTTGTGGCTGGCTTATTTCACTTATTATAATGTTTCCAAGAATCATCCCTGCTGGCTTTTATAATCTGTATTTCTTCTTAGTTCTCTGCAACAAAGCTTGCACTTCTCTAGTACTCTTTTCCAAAATAAAACTCTTCTTTTTATTTTTATGACCACCCCTGCTCCTCCCCCCTCCACTTTTCTTTTGAAAACTGACTCTCCCTATCATGAAAGTAAGGATTCTAGCATCATTTCTTTTGTTTGGCTTTTACTAGCAGGTGAATAGAGTTTTGTGTGCTGAGTATTCATCCCGTGACTCATGTGTAGTGCGTCACTGAAATCTCTGCTATCATCTTGTTCCATAACCAGCCACAGCAAGTAGAATTTTCCCAAAACCTTTTAGGTGTCTCTCAGAATTTTGCCAAGATCTCTTTCTAGATCCTTCTAGAAGTCATCTTTAAACTGAGGGAAACAGGGAAGAATGAAAGTACCTGTTGGAAGTTGTATTGCTTGGACTTTATCTGCCAGGCAACTTTAGCATCCTGTCATTCACATGACTATTGTTTTTTTCTCAAATAATGAATGAAGAAAGTAGACAGTAGGGGTTGTGAAAAAGTTTAAAGGACAGGAGAGTCTTTTAATCACATTTACCTGTATTTTGTTGCACAGGCTGGTGCTTTACATCTGACAGAGCGGCAGCACATGAGTCACTGCCAAAGCGGGGAAAACCCCAATTATCTGATAGATATGGTTGGCACAGGGCGATATCTTGGCTTTTGATTACATATGAGTTCAGGTTGTGTATCACTTTGTTAAAGTTGTGGAGAAAGTAAGGGTGCCTTCAGGGAAAGTAAATAGTACGGCCAAAGTACTAGATCAAAAGAAATTGTTTCCACCAATAACATGGATTCCTTTTCCATCGTTTGAAAGTCACATTAACTTATAAACTGCTTGAACATTAGGCTTGTGCTCAACTATGGCCCAGCTATCAGTTGGCTATCAAGCATGCAATCAATCCAAAAATGATTTTGTTCATTTTTGTTCATAGTGATCTCATTAATATATATACATTATATATATACACATATACATATATATACATTTATATATATTATATACAACTGTACACATGATTGGAAAAGCTTGGGTAACTACTAGTTCCTCCTTCCTTCCTTTAAAAAACTGCTTATTGGTACTAATTAGTGAATGATGTTTTAATAAATAGTACTCTTTCTTTACTTTTGTATATGACAAACTCCATGTGCTCAGAAAGAATAGAGATTATGTGTTTTTACTGGACTTCCAATTCAATAAGCTAAGCTTGGTTTCATTTCCAAGTTCAAAGTTACTTAAGGAAAATGGGAAACATAAATAACATTGTATGTACATTTTGTGGGCAGATAAAACAGAAAGTACTTGCACAGAAACATTAGCCTTGCACATTCATTTTGCCTCAACCCTGATATTATATTCCCCCACCCATCATCATGCATTTAGAAAATTATGTTTTAAAAAATGGCTCACACTACAGAAGCAAGGAATGAAGAGATCATTGTAAGGATGGAACTTTAACCCCTCTATCCTGAAACTCTGTTTCTAATTAAGAACTTGAAACATTCAATCCATGTTGTGGCTATATTTTCCAGCATGGAACTTCTTAATAGATATTGAAAAGAAAGTGTTCCCTGTATTTCTAGTTCTTCATTCAATCTCTTAGACTTTGAGTACTAAGATAATTTGATTTAATGTAGTCAAACCAAAATTTGAAAGAAAAGTTTTTAAGCCCTGCTTCCTATTTGATGATTAGTAAGCAAAGTTCCTTCTTGCAAAAAGTTCATAATTTGGCAAGGGTAAATGCGGGACAGGGGTGTGAAATAAGGTGAATAGACATGTACGGTTTAAGACAATGCAAAGAAAATGAAGGCTAAGGAATAGTACCAAGGCCTCTGGCTCTGAGGGTTTGAATGGGGAAAGAGATCGGGTACCCTAGAAGAGATAAGGAAAAAACAGGTGGTAGCATTTGAGATGGATCTTGATTCTCAGAGTTGAATGTGCATCAGGATCACCTGGAGGACTTGTTAAACACAAATTGCTGGGCCCACACTCAACATTTTTGATTCAGTAGGTCTGGGGTGAAAATTTGTATTTCTAAGTTCTCCAGTGATTCCCATACTGCTTATTCAGATATAGTACTTGAAGAACCATTGCTCTAGAGAGACTGAAAAAGAACAGAGGGTGTTTAACCCAGAGAAAGAGAATGGGCAAACTTGAGAGGCAAGAAACTGAAGGGCACTTTGAATAATAATGATGATTGATACCTAGATTTTTAAAGTTATCTCATTTTTGCCAATGAGGACATGAAGTTTCACAGAGGTTAAAGAGCTTGCTTAAAGTCACAGACCTAATAAGCAGCGAGTCAGGATTTGAACCCATGGAGTCAGCAACCCAGAACTTTATGTCTAACTGCTGTGATTAATAGTTAAAAGCAGTACATCTTGACTGACACAGGCTTTTTTTTTTTTTTTTTTTTAGGCAGTAGTGAGAGTTAAGGCTTAGCATGCAGGTTGCAGTTATATTTCAGAGGGGTTAAGTACAAAATTCCTTACCCTGGCACTTAGGATGTTAATAGAGATGTATTAAAATTTTTTGATCAGGATTAATTGAGCGGTAATGTATATAATCAAGAGAGGCAAAAGGATGGAAGCTTAGTTAGAAGCTTTTATAATAGCCCAAGGAGGGAATTTCCTGGCGGTCCAGTGGTTAGGACTCCACGCTTTCACTGCCAAGGGCATGGGTATAATCCCTAGTCCGGGAACTAAGATCCCGCAAGCTGCGTGGTATGGCAAAAAAAAAAAAAAAGCCCAAGTAAACTAGGGCAATTGCAGTTGGAATGGGGTGGGGGGATGGGGATAAGAACTCCTTTGCAGATTGGCTATACTAGTGATCCCCAGTCCTTCTACCAACTGTGATTCCATGATTTGAAAGATTTGGTTTATGATGCAAACTTAACAAAGAGAAATGTGTTCTATCTGAGATCATTATTTTTCCCACCGTAACACATCCAGATTGTAACTGACAGTCCATAATCATCAAGGGCTCAAAATCCCAGCACTGTCCCAGTTGTGAATAAGCACCAAGCCTGAACGAGTGAGCAGACATTTAAAAATATTTTACTGCTTTCAGTTGCAGGTCTTTGTCATGGTACCCATATCCAAGGTCAGTCACATAACGAACATTTAAAATTTAAGTCTGATCTACATTCATGTTTCAGAAATTCTTCTGATGCCATCAAAAGCCAGTGGAATGTTTTCATAATCCTGAGATAATAACTAACCATACTGACGTAAAATAATTCCAGCCAAAACAAAGAAATCCATGTGGTTTTATGACTAAATATGTAATATACACTAGCCATTTGAAAAATTGAATATATCTTTCCTCTCTTTATGCTTCTAATAATACAGGATTTTGCTGCCTGATAATGTATGTGGGTGCCTATGATTAAGAGTCAAGAAACATTCTCTAGTTTGAGGTCTGGCATTTTGGAGGCAGCTGGAGAGTACCGATCAAGACAGAAAGTTTGGAGAAGGGCCCCATTTGGAGGAGCTGGTGCTAAGTTGATGTGGATCAGGACAGGCATGTTGGGATGTCTTTTAAACTCAGGACCCTGAGGCAGGATATCACTGCCAATCAGTGCTTATAAAAACAAATATTGAGGGCTTCCCTGGTGGCGCAGTAGTTGAGAGTCCGCCTGCCGATGCAGGGGACACGGGTTAGTGCCCTGGTCCGGGAAGATCCCACGTGCCGCGGAGCGGCTGGGCCTGTGAACCATGGCCGCTGAGCCTGCGCGTCCGGAACCTGTGCTCCGCAACGGGAGAGGCCACAACATTGAGAGGCCCGCGTACCGCAAAAAAAAAAAAAAAAAAAAAAAAAGGAAACTTCGGGAGTCCAGAAAAACCGAATTTGTCTCTATCCAAAGTGAAATATTTTAACCTGATAAACTTTTCGAATGCCATTTTCAGATAAAATAAAACTTTTCTAATGTTGATCTAAAAGTTCCACTTAAAGTTTGTAACTGCTAATACCCCCAAGCCCCATGGAAAAAAATTTTTAAAGTTTCTTTTAGGCATAATAGTGATAGCCCACATGTATGTGGTCAGGAAATAGTTATGCACCAGGCCTCCAGTACCTGTAGCTGGAGAAAGCACTCAATGAGGGGATCCATTTCTGCACAACAGAATCTAGTTTCTCCCTCACAGTAGCATCCAGCTGAAAGTCAGTCCTTCTCACACTGTCAAAAGCCAGAGCACCTGAGAGGGGAGTCATTCATGGAAGCAGGTACTCTTGTAGAGGGCCTGGGAAAGGAGTTCTAGTATCTATTCCATAGAAATTAGGAAGAGCAATAGCTAGCGCTATAAATACAATTCATTACATGTATTTGGAAATTGAATTTTGAGCAATTACCATCAAAGATACTGAATATCCACTGCAAATTAGCAAGTCAACCTTGCTAAAGGAAACAGCAACTCTGACACATACCAAGGTAGGAAGGGAAACAGCACAAAAACAGGGAAATATCAGCAGATAACGTCACCAAGACGATGAAACAAAAGGAGACACGAGGAAGACCATAACTGCTGTATTATCCTTAGCTACACATAGCTAAATGCAGCAGGTATATTTAGCCACACATAAATAAATGAGTCACCATTCTCTGATGAGGAAAAATTAGAAAAAATGCTAAAAGGGAGTAATTCCAAGCTATATATCACTTACAGTGAATATATGTATGTATGCCTCTATTTGCTTAAGTTAGATGTTAAGGAAGTTCTATGTAGTTTATTCCTCAGTGGGGGGGTCAGTCATCAACAATTATATTTTTCCTTTCCTTATAGAGATTCATAGGAATTTCCGGGTGTCGCTAACCAAAACCCGGTGGATCCAAGGAGCGGCCAAGCCCTTGGTACTAGCGCAGAGGGATGAAGGGGCATCCCTGTGCACCCTAAGCTGCAGGACCACCCAACCAGGGTCAGTGCAGCCCTGGCAGCTGGCAGAGCACAACCTGGGACAAAAGGTAGATTTAGGAATGAATCTTTAGTTCAGGGTTAACCAGAGAGACTGCAGCTGGGCAGTGCAAGCTGTTGCATCTTGTAATTAAAAGGGTTTCCTGTGTGGTTACCTGACATAGTTACTGAATGGCTTGCATGAAACAACATGCAGCATTCTGCAGATACTTCACAGTTAACCTTATATCATCACCATGCAGTCAAAAGACAAAGAGAAAATGCAGGGAGAAGCTTTTAACAGCAATTTGTAGCAAAAATGTTTAGAATAAGAACATGTAGTTCTTATTGCTTGTTACCACTGGTTCTTATGTTAATCGCCTAATTGCAAATTGGCTTTCATTAATGTCTGGATACAACTGAAATAACAACACTTTCTCTGCTCTGATATCCTGCTACTTACGTACATAGAGCATGCCTGTACATAAAGATGTTTTTTCTTTCCACAAGCATTTAATGGCTCCATTTTTTTCCTTTCTGTTTGGTGGCAGAGAAATAAGACTAGTGAACCATGTGGCTGTATTCTGAACCCATATCTCATAGATGGACTATAATATAAAAATGGAAGTGTTCTGAAAAGCAATATATGTATCTGTATTTACAAAACAGCCATCAAGTCCAAAGTTCTGGAGAAGATATTTGCTGCCTTTGAATATTGCTCTCCTCTTACCATGGCCCGTCCTGGCATGGTGGCCCTCTCTCCTTAAAGAGAGGCAGGCTTAAAGTCACACTTACTCACTGCATTCTAAAGGTGACCATCAGCTTCCGTTAATGAAAAAGGACACTAACCAACCATTGCTTGCGGCACTTGTTTACAAAACCAAGAGTACCGCCTGCATGGTCATTCCTGGCCTCTAGGTGTGTACCATTCCAGATGTTCCCATGGCACATAGAGTATCAACACCTGAATACGTAGTGTTTAAGTGAACCAGTTTGGAGTAAGCCAGTTACTGCAGCATTCTACCAAAGGAAAGGTAGAATTGCCAAGTGGCAAACATAGCATTTCCTCCTCCTCCTTTTTAAACTTCCCTCTAATGCAAACTCTGTTCATTATAGAAGATCATGTAGTGATAAAAATGTACAGAAGAAAACAAAAATTACCCTTTCCCCATGCAGAAATAATCGATGTAAGTACTTTGCAATTTTTTTATCCATTCTTTTTCAAGATTTATTATTTCTATTTTTTGATACTTCTGGATATATTTATTTCATTATGTATAATGAATGTATATGTTCATCACTCAGAAAATGTTCCAAGTCTATAAGGATTAGTTTACTTTGTTTGTTTGTTTTCCTCCGAAAGGAGGACTTGTTTTCAAGAAGCCAAATTTTAAGTCAGTATAGCATTCAGGTTACAGATGGTCCTTTGATGAGCTACTGGAAAGGAAAATGCAGAACTGTCTATTCCATTGGTGGTATACCATAGTACTACTCTATATCTCTGATTTTTCTGTTTGTTTTTTATTAGGCTAGTTGAAATACATGTTCATCTTCATTTTGAATTTATTCCCAGAATTTTCTTTTTCATAGCTCTGGGTTATACACTTTAACTAATTGTCTTAATGAACTCATCTTATCTTCAAGAATATCTAATTCAAAAGTTACTGTTTATGAAAAACAAATTTTTCTTATAAAATATAACCTTAAGGAAATAAATAGAACACACCAAAGTAATGAATAAGCAGGATAAAAGAAAAAACTATGAATGCAGCTTAAGGTCTAAATCTTAATTCCTTGGGTAAAAACCCTCTTTACTCTCTCAATCATAGAAAAGGGCCTGTTTTTTGTTGTTTTAAAATCAAGCTAAACATAACACCAACTAGTTTCATGCCTTGAAACTAAAAAAGTCTAGTTTCTCTAAACCAAAATTTTCCTCTTTCTTCTTTATAATGGGCTGAACTTGTCATCAAGTATATCAAAAGCTTAATAAAAATTAAACTACTGAAAAAAGTGACAAACCTCTTTGGTTCTGATTGGAAATTTACTGACTGAAATGAAAGCACTGAAGGCAGGAAATAATTTTTTGTGGATAAATTCAAATGGGATGAATGAATGAATTCAATTTTTGGTCTGTATAATTTTTCCGACTTTGGCTTCCCAGGCTTTCTGGTGACTTTCACAAATAACTGCTGTTTTGGAAGTACACAGATTAATTTGGCTCCCAAACGAGTTTTCCTAGGACACTCTTCAATCAGGGCCCTTAAGCCAAGTTCACCCAGCATTCAGGCACATGTGAAAGTGTCTGAAAAATTTGCAAAGAGGAGGTAGAGATGTGCTGGGTTCACTAGCCTCCTGAGCAAAGTTTCATTGCCAGAAAGAAAGGGTGACCTATTCAGTAGAGAAAAGGGGTGACACTGTGGCGGCCCTCTCAAATTAATCCCTAATACCCAGATTAATCCCTGGTTCCTATGTAACAGTTTTAGCAGCTTTGCCGGAAGGGGCCCTAGCAGCTTCAGGACACGATGGCCTTGCCTCAGAGTTTGCACGCTCAGTAGGGAGAATTGTACCCTTAGTGGGCATTGGTGATGGCCGCTGCTTTTGGGGGTGAATGTCACCCTATATCTAGTGCAGGAGAAGAGGAGCACCAGCCAGAGGCCACCATGAAGGTGGCAGAGGAAGCATTTTTTTTTTTTTTTTCTTTTTGCGGTACGCGGGCCTCTCACTGTTGCGGCCTCTCCCCTTGCGGAGTACAGGCTCCGGATGCGCAGGCTCAGCGGCCATGGCTCACGGGCCCAGCCGCTCCGCGGCACGTGGGATCTTCCCGGACCGGGGCACGAACCCGTGTCCCCTGCATCGGCAGGCGGACTCTCAACCACTGCTTCACCAGGGAAGCCCGAGGAAGCATTTCTTGAGAATTTTCATATTTTGTGGGAGGAACTGAGGCTGACGGGGGCAGAGTCAGAAAATACTGTTTTATGATAAATGTTTTGACAACATATTTATTTTTCTAGCTGCAGTGACCTAGGAGATATGAATTTTCCTCCAACTCTGAGTCTGTGCTAGAATAAAGATGAGCCAAAGTGGGTGGAAAAAGCATCTGAGGCTTGGAAATATGATTAAGTATGCATTTTAGATACTATTTACTATCCAATTTTTATTTATGTGAACTGGTTGTATCCTACTAATGTGCATGGCCCAGTTCCAGTTGGATGTTAAGCAGGAAATGTCATATCAGAATGTCTAGCAGTTGATAAAATATGATTTATTAAAACTCTGTGGTATGAGGAACACTGTTTAACGCCATGGAACATACACGTTAGAGGGATGGAAGCAGGGTATGTGTGGCAAATTCCTATCTCCATTGAATGTGTCCATAACTGTGCTTTATGCTGTTGTCTTAATTATGGGCTAAATGACTACCAGTAATTGTTAAGAGCTGTTAAAGGTGTTGCCTCTTATAGAAGAAGTATGTCTTTTAGGCTTCCATTGTAAAAGCTGTCTAGTGCTGGGTCCTTAAAAACAAGAGCTTAGTGTGGGGATTCACAACCCAGGAAGCTAGTAGAAAAGGTCAAGACAGTTCTGTAGTTTGGCAAATAGAGCTTGTCAGGAGCATATGCTGATGTAAACTTCTAAGGCCAGGACCTTATTTGTTTTGTTCACTGCTGTAGCTCCAGCACCTAGAACGGTGATGCTCATTAATATGTGTTGAATGAATGAATGAAGGGACATGCAGTGAGCACATCTCATGCAACTTGGGCAGGAGGAGAACCAGTTTAAAGCAAACTAGATGAGCACAGCTCCGTTTCAACTGAAATTAGAAGTTGTCAGCCTAGAAAAGAGCCATGTAGTCTTCCCCAGGAGGCAAGGAAGATGATTTTGATCCATGGGTAGCAGAAGAGAAATGTTTAAATCAGGGCCACTGAGAAAAATTTGTAACTTATATTTATGTCCCCTGTTGTCTCCCCCATGCCTGTATTGAGAGAGTTTTGTAGACCATCTACTATGAGAAGGGGTATAGGCTCTGTGGTTGTAGTAGTTATCTGTTGCTGAGTTACAAAGTTACCGTGAAATGTAGCAATTTATTTTGGAATCCAGACATAGCTTAAATGGGTGGTTCTGACTCAGAGGCTTTCATAAGGATGCTGCCAAGCAGTTGGCTGATGCTGCAGTCATGTCAAGGCCCGACTGGGGTTAGTGAGTCTGCTTCCAAGCCCACTCACGTGGTAGCTGGTGGACCTCAGGTCCTCACTGGCTGTTGGTAGATCGACCACAAGGTCACAGGAACCTCTCTTTAAGGCTGCTCAAACACAGGATACCGTTTTCCCCCAGGATGAGTGATGAGACAGAGAGAGAGGGGAAAAGAAATGAGACAATCTTCTATAACCTAATCTCAGAAGTGACATCCTATTACTCCTGCCATATTCTGTTGTTCACACAAACCAACTTGAGAAGTGTGCGAGAGAACAGTTCCAGTATATGAATACCAGCAGGCGGGGATCCCTGGGGGCCACCTGAGAGGCTGGCTACAGTACTAGCTATGGGCACGGTTCCATAAAGTGTGTCGCTCCATAGGGGAAAGAGTGGCCTAAGCCCCAAGGAGTTTATAGTCTATTCTGGACTATAGAAATACTTGAATAATTTTTTTAAAAACGAAAGCTATCTACAAGTTCGAAGTAAAATCCAAAGATCCTCCATAGGTTTCTGCCATAGTATTTGAAATGGAATGCTTCCAAAGCCAACTAGTTTGGGGCCCAAGAGCAGAAATTGATGCCAGCCTAGCATCTCTGGATCAGTCCTATCTGTGCAAACTGTCAGAAGGGGCGGAAAGGAGTCACCTTTTCAATTCAGCTTCTATTAGTTGGTTCTCTGGGCAGGAGTGAGGGGAAATCCTTTTAATCACTCCACACCCCCATTTTCTGGCTTGCACAACCTCTTTTTGACATAAGGATTATCTTCACAATAAGGGGCTTCCTCATACCTCCAGTCCAGCCTCTAAAAAAAGCTGTATTTCCATCTAGAGAGTGTTACATCCATAATAGTCTCACAACTTATGCAATAATTTAAAAGTTGTCTGACAAGTGAGGACATGCACCTGTGTCCTGGTGCGATGGGAGAGAGAGACATCTGGGCTCACGGAGACAGGGCTTTTCTGTGGGCTGAGCTCTGCAAACTGTCCTCTGTGTAAAGTGTTCCTGTCTTCTCAGTGCTTGGTGAGGTTGCTCCTGTGGCTATGTTTCCACACGGGGGAAGGATCAGCAAAATAAGAGTCCCAGAATGTCCTGTTTGAGATCCACAGCCGACCTGGCTACACCACAAGGAGTTAAAGCTGTCCCTCTGCACCAGCAAAGCAACACAGAGCAAGGGAGGCTCTAATTGCTATTTTAGAACCGGCCGGGGGATCGGTAGATGCAGTGATCTAATAGTTTTTTTCCATAGCTATTGTTTTGAGACATGAGAGCTATCGGTAGTCCTTATAATCCAAATTTTCCAAACCTTAGCAGTTGTCATGATTTGAGTTTGAATTAACCTTTAAGCCATTTTATTCCTTAGATCCCTGAAGCCATTAGACAATAAAAGCGCAAGCTGCTAGACTCTGGCTGTTTTGTAAAACCACATAGTAGATAATAATTACAATGGTCTTTTCCATTTCTTAGATAAGCTCTGCTGGCAGGATTAATAAACTTGATTTCAACATTTCAATGAGGGAGTGGTTATATTAAACTACTGAGGTTGATTCTAGCAACATAATCTTTACAGTAAATATTAATAGAGGAAAATCTGATTCTTGGCAAAAGAGATAGTGAGGTTATTCATCAAAATTTTACTTTGATCTAAATTCCAATTTACTTAATACACATTCTTTAATAAATCTTATTATAGACACATTGTTCAAATTATAGACTCTAGTTACAGAAGTCATTCCTGCCAACTCTCTGGGTGCTAAGAAAGCCATGATTTAAAGGTCTGTTTTTAGGTAGGTATCTGATGAGAGAGGAAATAGTGTCTTCGTTTAACAAATGGGAAAGAAAACAAATGAAGATTTTGGGTGACCATCTTCTCTGCTCTTCTTTGTCTGCAACAGTTTATTTCCTATGATTTTTACCCATTGGCATGAGGAATAGGACTACTTGTCAAAAGCCGGTCTGCTGAGTAGAATTCAGTTTCTAAGGCAATTATGCAAAGATTGTCCTACTTTTTTTTTTTTTTTTTGCGGGGGGTGGTACGCGGGCCTCTCACTGTTGTGGCCTCTCCTGTTGCGGAGCACAGGCTCCAGACGCGCAGGCTCAGCAGCCATGGCTCACGGACCCAGCCGCTCTGCGGCATGTGGGATCTTCCCAGATCGGGGCACGAACCTGTGTCCCCTGCATTGGCAGGCAGACTCTCAACCACTGCACCACCAGGGAAGCCCTGTCCTACTTTTAACAAAACTTACTTGGCCCTTGCACATAATGCTCCAGGAATTCTAGGCAAAGCATGATGGAAAGGAGTGTGCTTTTAGGAGTATGGCTGCAAAATGTCCCCAAGAAAGGTTGTCTTGTCCCCTGGATAGGTACCTCCAAGACCGCCTCCATGACTTTGAAAAAATGTATCACTTGGTTGTTATCAGGGCCTTCACAAAGGTCGCTTTATTCGTCTGCTAACATTTAATAAGCACTTACTGAATTCTACTTGGTGCCAGGTAGAGAAGTAGGCGCACTGAACAACAGATGTGTAGCATCGTTGTTAAGAGCTTGGATTTTGAACGCTAATTGCATGAGTTAGGTTCCTATTTCGGACTTGCTAATTGTGTAGCTTTGGCCAAGTTACTTGACTTCTTTGTGCCTTGGCTTTTTCAGCTGTAAAATGCGGATAAGAAGAGTATCTATCTCATAGAGTTGATGTGCGGATTAAATGAGTTAATGTGCGTAATGCCTTTAGAACAGTGCTTGTCATATAGTAATGCTGCATGTTTTAGTTATTGTCATCATAAATATTATTACTGAAAACAAACATAGTCTCAATCAGTTATTTGCATCTAAATCTCCCCCCATCCACCCTTCACATGTCATTTCTCATAGTTACTTTTATTTTTGTTAAGTATAAAGTAAATTTTCATGGACCTTCAATAATTACAGCACTTTGCAATGTGAGACCCTTATTTTATAAATGAAAACCAGCCCTGGAAAGGCTGTTTGAACGGCCCGAAGTAAAAAACTTAGTTGGTTACAGTGCCAGGATTAATATCCTGTTTATGCCTCTAATACCTAAACTGTGGCTTAAAGGTCAGGGTGGCATAGCTTTGGGCGCCTGAGCTCAGACCTAGGGCAGAGGACCCCTGGCTCGTTCCCCTCTTGCCACCACTACCCAGTGAACAAATAAGCATTCATTCCTTCTCCACCAAAGCCAGAGACTGTGGCTTTGAATCTCCTTTAGGAAAGCGTTCTGGCCACTTTCCCAGCCCCAAGCGTTTGTATAGCTAGCATTGATACAGGAGTGAAGAAAATGTGAGTGAGTGTCTCTGCCATTGCATTGTTGACAGAAACCAATCCAAATTAGCTTACACAAAAATGGAATGTATTCATACTGAAGGAAGACATGAGAAACAAGCCTTGAGAAGTCTTCAGAACTATTTCACATTCCATCAGAATTCTCCGTCTCTCATCTCTGCTAGAGAAGCAGAGTGTTGGCTTCATTCTCCCAGATCAGCTTTCCCCACATATAGGGATCTGGCTACCACAGCTTCAGACTCAGAATCTTATGTGATACAACAGGCCTGGCTTGCACTGTGAGCCCATCACTGTCAGGGACAGGGGAGGTATTACGAGTGTCCCTGTTGTGGGCAGCAGAGCAGAGGGGAGGATGGATTTACCAACCATCTCTTTCTATAACAAAACTGTCTCTGACATCTGTTATTCTGGGATTTAAGAGCCCCAAACTCCTCTCTGGATGAAGGAAACAGCAACTTGCCTAATATTTAGCATTTTATAATTTTATAAGCATTTATATTTGGCCACACATGGAGCAGTTGTTTAAAAGCCGTTTTTTACAAATGAGAAAATCAGGAATCTAGCTTGTTGTAGTCATGTATTTAGTAAGTAATCAAACATAAGTTAGAACTGGGTCATTTTGTCTCATTAAGCATTCTTTCTACCCATTTTGCTAAATCAAGGTATTTATTGTTCTTCAGTTTGTATAAAGGCAAAAAAGGCATTGAATACAGTGTGCTAGGGACCTGGTACAGTGTGTGCATCAATACGTATATGGTGAATGAATGTCTTGCCCATGTCACAGAGCGAAGCCTTAAAAAGGTGAGAGATAGAAATGAAGATTTGTGCATCAGTGAGGCCCCCCCAGCTTTCCTTGGCATGCATCCATCAGGGCTGGAGCTCTTCTTGAGTACTGGCTGATGGAAGTTTTCCTTGTTTTCTTTCCTGATTCAGATTGCCAAATCCTTGTGTTTGATTTTAAATATATTATGTCAGTACGTCCTGTTTACTTGGATTAGTTCACAATTATTCTTTTCGTCTTCTGTTCTATGAAACAAGGGTTACTTTTTCATACCTGACCGGATGCTTAGCATGTCTTATGGGCTTAATTTTGTTTAGTTCTGGCAAATACATTTCACAACTGTATTTAACAACCCAATCAGTTCATAGGCTTGGGGGTTGGTGATGAGTAGAGTGAAATTCTACAAGCTCGTTTGCCTGGCTATTAATGAAATGATTCATTCTATATTAAATGTTACTCAGAACAATTCTTAAAGGGATCCATTTCACTCACCAGATCAATGATGATGTCCTCACTGAGTTTGATCTCCAAAATCAGAACTTGATACAGTGAATAAGGACTTGAGAATATGGCTTTGCAAAGAACCTACTTCTGTTTCAAACCTGGGAAACTGCTGACCAAATCTCAGGGAAGTTAGAACACAAACCTTAGGCTCCATAATTATCAGTGAAACCAGTTTTTAAAAATGACACCTAACCACCAAATAGCCAACAATAGAAGTATTTCATAATTGGCAGCAACTAACCCTTTTCAACTTTCATTGAGATGAGAGATGAGATTCAGTCTGTAGTTTTCCCTTTGAAGCCTCAAGCTCTTTGTAAAGAAATGAATTTACTTCCCATGGAAATAAAGGGCTGGCCCCATCTATAAGCAGTGGAAAATTCCCACGTGCCATCTTGCGGAGCTGTTGAATTAGGGATCAGAGAATTCATTATATATACTGACCAGATCTCTGACGGCTTATATGGGTGATCAGATGTGCCACCTCACACTTCATACGTCTATAAATGTAAACATCGGGCTATATAAACACTGGCTTTGTACTTAAAAGGAAAATTAGCTCTACATTTAGGGTCTTATTCTTAGAGTCTCACTTGTTATTTTCTTCTAGTGTAAACACATTTCCATTTCTTGGCCATCCTTTTGTTTTGAGTAGTATTCCCCTTAAATCATAGTTTAATATCAGTAGTCTTCAAAGCATGTGCCATGTTTGGGGTACCTTTTAGGTTCTTCGCATGTTCCTTGTCCTTCTATGTAATTTTATCTTGCATTTCTTTCTTGGTTCTTATCAATCTTCTTTACAGGTATCTTTTCCATAGATTTTCCAGTGCTCTTTGTTTTTATCCATTCTCAATACTCAGCTTCATTGACTTTAATGGTGTTCTCTAAAGAGGTCTCTTTGGAATGAAAACTGGTGAAAAAGAGAGGTACTTCTTCTCAATGGCACTGTTAGTTTTGGCTTTCAGCTTTCAGAGTCTTAGTTTTTCTGGAAGCCATTCTGATAATACCTCTGTGTAGAAAAAGCTTCTCAGTTTCAGACAGTGCCGAAAACAATTCTAAGCTCTATTAACCATGTCCTGAAAATGCAAAACTTCAATAGTTTCTCATCAGCTTAGGTTTCTTTCTGGACAAAGAGAAGAACATGCTGTGTTCTTGTTATTAAGCCCAGAGTTGACATATAGTGAGCTGTTTAGAACTGGAAGATCCTAGTCTTCGCCCGACTTTGGGACCCAAGTAGATCATGAGCCCATTTGACTGCAAGCCGCTCTGGGTCTTGAACAACTCCAGGTACAAACATTCTGTGGACCTTCAAGACATTCTTCTCAATGTTAGCTAAAATTGCTTGTTGTCCTTTTGGCCTTATTCCTTTTGTCTGTCTTGGGTGAGTTCCCCTGCAAACTTGGTGTTAAATTAAAGCCGCCTTTCTTTCTTCCTTTTGAACAATCTCTTGTCCTCCCGTCTGCTTTATATGCCTCTTTTGGGTCTCCAGGAACACTGGGGATCAGGGAGAGGTAAGAGCCTGGCTTTCCTATCCAAGCAAGGAGAGGAAATGAGTCTGATCGGCTCCCATTTCCTCCGGCTGTCACATGATGTCACTATTGGAGTTGGCTCCCAAGAGAGGTGGTGTTTGTCATACCTGTGATGACCCTGTGGTTCTAGGTCACAGGTGTCCTTAGAGGGAGTCCAGTATCACCCTTTTAACACTAAACTTGGCTCACACACAGGCACCTCTCAGGACATCAGTAGGCCTCAGGTTTGCCGAGTTGGTCTGGTCTGGTCCATTTACAGACCCAAAACTATCTCTCCTCTCTCTCAGTTGGGCTCAAAGAATTTGATTTCCCTCATTCTAAGAAAATTTGCTCAACCTCTGTTCTGACAGAGGATACCTTGGAAATTCAAAGGTGTTTTATCCTAAAGGTTTCAGAGTGATCTCAAGGCATTCACAGCTACTCCTCTTTTAGCTGGGGAGAGGATCATTGTCTGCGAGGCACAATCTCCAGTGATATAAAGGCGATTTTATGGCACTTTTCTAGATTACTATATAGTTTAACTCGTTTCCTAAACTGGGACATTTTTGAAAGGTCACTATTAATTACACCAGGACTCTGGTCATAAACAAGGGAAACTAAGATGTTTGACCACTATAAACTTCTTTCACTAGAGAAGAAAAGGAAACATAAATTTAGTCTGTGGTGGGCATTCTAACACAATGGACAACAGTGTTCGAACTTTTAAACCTTGACAGAAAAGTCAAAATTTGTCTTCAAACAAAAGTGGATATTATACTAATTTCACAAAGTCCCATAGCTAAGTCTTTTATATTTATATATGAATATGAATAGATGTAGTTCCTGTCTGCTTTTTTGAAGAAAAAAGCCAACTTTCTAAATCTGCTGTTCCTTCTGTGAAATTACACTTGGTCCTTAAATTAGATGATAACATTAAAGTTGAAATTATGTTTGATGCCGTGGTGAATTCCTTTTCATTATTATTTAAAATCGCTTTTTATACAAATAGCAGTTGGAAGAATGGTTTGGATTGGGGATACGCCAATATTTCATTCTCTTTAAAATTGGATAATGTGATAACTCAGAAAAATGTGCATCCTGGCTTAGCCTAAGCACCAGTCATTGGTTATCATGGCTGAATTCTGAGTAAATCTTGCCTAACCTTGTAGCTCAGAAGACAAAGTGCTCCCTGTTATATTTGATAGGCCCTGGAAGATAGTGCTGTACCTCAGGTTACTTCTGAGTAACTTGTGGGCAGATACCCTGTTCAAGTGGCATAAGTAGATTCAACAGAGTATAAAAATGTCTGGATTTATAATAATAACTCTTGTGAACATTAATAAATGGTGGAGGCCATTTTGTTTGCATTCCACAAAGGATGATCTTTTTGTAAGCTTGCTGTGTGGGGGAGATTTTGGGGCTCCTTTCCAAGATAACTTGGCTTTCGTTTGGCTGTTCTGTGAATTGATTACCTGGAAAATAATGTAAATTACAATTACAGTGGTAAGTCACAAGTAGGGACAACTAGGAGGCAGGTTGTCTAGTATGCAGAAAAGCCCTACCTATTAAGGGAGACATTTAGGTCGATTGGTGGATTTATGGGATCATTTTAGTGTGCCTGTGTGTAAGGGTATTGTGCTCATTGGTGCTGGATACACATCATGATGCCTTGATTTTATGATGCAACCCTAGCTCAGCCAGCTCTGGAGAGGGTGAAACGAGAGGGGTATAAATTTATCATCATTCCTGGAAAAATAACTCAAAGCTCCCCAAATTCTAGAATATGCCATGCAGTTGAATAGCTAATACCGTGCTGCCTCGTATTTTCCTGAAATTGTTTCACATACGAGGGGTAGTCTTAGCTCTCCAAATAGATTTTTTTTTTTTTTTTTGCGGTACGCGGGCCTCTCACTGTTGTGGCCTCTCCCGTTGCGGAGCGCAGGCTCCAGACGCGCAGGCTCAGCGGCCATGGCTCACGGGCCTAGCCGCTCTGCGGCATGTGGGATCTTCCAGGACTCGGCTTCTCCTTCCTCATATCCCTCAGTCAAATTCTACCTACACATCACACTACGCTCACTGGGGCTTTCATTTGGTTGGCTCACATCAATTATGTTTAGTAAATAAAAATGATGTACTTGTAGAGATTAAAAAGGCTTTAAAAGTGGTCTAGACTAGAGGTTTTCAAGGAATGTTCTGTAGGGTCTCAGGTGTCCCTTGGGAAGGTGGCCGTCCTGACCAAGGAGTGGAGGGGGCGGGGCTCTGGCCTTTAACATCCTTTGACGAGAGAAATGCTACTTTTATCAATTTTAAGTAGTGAGATTTTCATAAGATTTCATTTTTTCTTTCTTTTTTTTTTTTTTTGGCGGTACGCGGGCCTCTCACTGTTGTGGCCTCTCCCGTTGCGGAGCACAGGCTCCGGACGCGCAGGCTCAGCGGCCATGGCTCACGGGCCCAGCCGCTCCGTGGCATGTGGGATCTTCCCGGACCGAGGCACGAACCCGTGTCCCCTGCATCGGCAGGCGGACTCTCAACCACTGCTCCACCAGGGAAACCCCCCCCATAAGACTTCATTTTAAGGATACAAAAGTGTTCTGTTCAAGAAAAAAGGTTTTCAAAGCTGCTTCACTCTATAGGGATTACAGATCACTACCTTGCTCCTTCCATTCCACCAAGTTCTTGGGCTCCTCTTGGAGCACTTCTTTCGGACTTCTTTAATGCCATTTGACCAGGCTCCATGTTGGACTGTACTGATGTGTACAGTACTTACTGTTCAGTAAAGATTTAGTAAATTTAAATTCCTCCCAAAGTGTCACAACTGTTTAGCATTAAAGCCCCTTCTATGAGTGTTGACATAATCCTTTCCAAGACACTGATGATCGCCAAGATTGTTTCACTACCCAACATATTTAGACTTCAAAAAGTGAACAAATCTTTAAAAATATTTGAAGAGAATTACTCAAGTAATGCATAATATAGGCTACTAAACATTCAAAAAATGTAGAAATGTAAGGAGTAAAAAGGAAAAGTGCTCTTTCACCCATCAGCTTTCCCCTAATCGAGACTAATTCCCTACCCTGCTGTTGAACCACTGTTAAACATTAACTTATAGCTTACCAGAGAGTATTCTATGTATTTACGTACATTCACATGTAGTTTTTGTTTTCTTCATATAAATAAAACCAGACTCATATTGTTCCATGACTTAATTTTTTTCCTCCTAACACAGCATAGAGATGTTTCCAAGTAAATACACATGTGTTGATGTCACTCTTGTAAATACCTTCAGAGTACTTCCATTATATTTCATGATGTGAGTGTCACAAAAAATGAACAAAGAGATGGTTTCCTTTTTTTTCTGTTACAGATATTCCCGCAATGAATTTTTTTTTATGTGCCTTCATGTACACACTTGAAAGTGTACCTCTAGAAGAAATACCTGGAAAATTCCATAGTCAGTTGAAAAACTTGATCAATGGAGAACATACGACCCTCTAAATTTCTATATTCATTCATATTCCCACTAGTAGAGTATGAGAGTATTTATTTCCTCATCATCTCAACCAATATATAACATTTGAACTGGTATATTTTTCTCTTTTATTATATTTCCCATTTTATATATTAATTTTTCCAATCAGACTAAAGTGATATTTTATGTATCTTTGTTTTTTGGTGGGGTTGAATATTTTTGCACGTTATTTCCCTTTGTAGTTTTTCTATAAGTTATCTTTTTTAACATTGCACATGTTTCCACTGGGTTGCTTGTCTTTTTCTTACTGATTTTTAGCTTTGTTTGTATATTTTGACTATTAATCCTTTTTTATATATGCCTTTTTTATTCTAAGATAAATATATTTTATCTTAATCCTTTGTTATGTATGTTACACATATTTTCTCTTTTTTAAAAACAATTTTTATTTTATACTGGAGTATAGTTGATTTACAATGTTGTGTTAGTTTCAGGTATACAGCAAAGTGATTCACTTATACATATATCCATTCTTTTTCAGATTCTTTTCCATATGGGTTATTACAGAATATTGAATAGAGTTCCTTGTGCTATACAGTAGGTCCTTCCTGAGTATCTATTTTACATATAGTAGTGTGTATACGTTAATCCCAAGCTCCTAATATAACCCTCCCCACTACTTTTCCCCTTTGGTAACCATAAGTTTGTTTTAAATATCTGTAAGTCTGTTTCTGTTTTGTAAATAGGTTCATTTCTATCATTTATTTTTAGATTCCACAGGTAAGTGATGCCATATGATATTTGTCTTTCTCTGTTTTACTTCACTTAGTATGACAATCTCTAGGTCCATCCATGTTGCTGAAAATGGCATTATTTCATTCGTTTTTAGGCTGAGTTATATGCCATTGTATATATGTACCTCATCTTCTTTATCCATTCCTCTGTCGATGGACATTTATGTTGCTTCCATGTCCTAGCTATTGTAAATAGTGCTGCAATGAACATTGGGATGCATGCATCTTTTTGAATTATGGTTTTCTCCAGATATATGCCCAGGAGTGGGATTGCTGGGTCATATGGTAATACTATATTTAGTTTTTTAAGGAACCTCTATACTGTTCTCCATAGCGCCTGTACCAATTTACATTCCCACCAACAGTGTAGGAGGGTTCCCTTTTCTCCACACCCTCTCCAGTATTTATTGTTTGTAGATTTTTTGATGATGGCCATTCTGACCATTGTGACGTGATACCTCACTGTAGTTTTGATTTGCATTTCTCTAACAATTAGCGATGTTGAGCCTCTTTTCATGTGCTTTTTGGCCCTCTGTATGTCTTCTTTAGAGAAATGTCTATTTAGATCTTCTGCCCATTTTTTGATTGGTTTTTAAAAAATTTTTATTGGAGTTGATTTACAATGCTGTGTTAGTTTCAGGTGTACAGTGAAGTGAATCAGTTATACATATACATATACCCACTCTCTTTTAGATTCTTTTCCCATATAGGCCATTACAGGGTATTCAGTAGAGTTCCTTGTGCTATACAATAGGTCCTTATTAGTTATCTATTTTATATATAGTATTGTGTATATGTCAATCCCAATCTCCCAATTTATCCCTCCCCCTGCTTACCACCTGGTAACCATGAGCTTGTTTTCTACATCTGTAACTCTATTTCTGTTTCGTAGATAAGTTCATTTGTACCCTTTTTTTTTAGATTCCACATATAAGCAATATCATATGATATTTATCTTTCTCTGTCTGACTTACTTCACTCAGTATGACAATCTCTAGGTCCATCCGTGTTGCTGCAAATGGCATTATTTTGTTCTTTTCCATGGCTGAGTAATATTCCATTGTATATATGTACCACATCTTCTTTATCCATTCTTCTGATGATAGAAATTTAGGTTGCTTCCATTCCTGGGTACTGTAAATAATGTGGCAATAAACATTGTGATGTATGTGTCTTTTCGAATTATGGTTTTCACTGGATATATGCCCAGGAGTGGGATTGCTGGATCATATGATAGCTTTGTTTTTAGTTTTAAAAGAACCTCCGTATTGTTCTCCATAGTGGCTGTACCAATTTACATTCCCACCAACAGTGTAGGAGGGTTCCTTTTTCTCCACACCCTCTCCAGCATTTATTGTTTGTAGACTTTTTGATGATGGCCATTCTGACTGGTGTGAGGTGATACCTCATTGTAGTTTTAATTTGCATTTCTCTAATCATTAGCAATGTTGAGCATCTTTTCATGTGCTTTTAGGCCATCTGTATGTCTTCTTTGGAGAAATGTCTGTTTAGATTTTCTGCTCATTCTTTGATTGGGTTGTTTGTTTTTTTTTTGATATTGAGCAGCATGAGCTGTTTGTATATTTTGGAGACTAATATTTTCTCCCATTCTGTGGGTTGTCTTTTTGTTTATGGTTTCCTTTGCTATGCAAAAGCTTTTAAGTTTACTTAGGTCCCTTTTGTTCATTTTTGTTTTTATTTTCACTACTCTACGAGGTGGATTCAAAAAGACATTGATGTGGTTTATGTCAAAGAGTGTTCTCCCTATGTTTTTTTTTTTTTTTGTGGTACGCGGGCCTCTCACTGTTGTGGCCTCTCCCGTTGTGGAGCACAGACTCCAGATACGCAGGCTCAGCGGCCATCGCTCCCGGGCCCAGCCGCTCCGCGGCATGTGGGATCTTCCCGGACTGGGGCACAAACCCACATCCCCTGCATCGGCAGGCAGACCCTCAACTGCTGCGCCAACAGGGAAGCCCTTCCTATGTTTTCTTCTAAGAGTTTTATAGTGTCCAGTCTTATATTTACGTCTTTAATCCATTTTGAGTTTATTTTTGTATGGTGTTAGAGAATGTGCTAATTTATGTGTATGGTATGTGTATGGTGTTAGAGTGTATGTGCTAATTTAATTCTTTTACATGTAGCTGTCCAGCTTTCCCAGAACCACTTATCAAAGAGACTCTCTTTTCTCCATTGTATATTCTTGCCTCCTTTGTCATAGATTAGTTGATCATAGGTGTACAGATTTATTTCCTGGCTTTTTATCCTCTTCCATTGATCTATATGTCTGTTTATATGCCAGTACCATACTGTCTTGATTACTATAGCTTTGTAGTGTAGTCTGAAGTCAGGGAGCCTGATTCCTCCAGCTCTGTTTTTCTTTCTCAGGATTGCTTTGCCTACTAGGGGTCTTTTATATTTTTACACAAATTAAAAAAATTTTTGTTCTATTTCTGTGAAAAATGCCATTGGTAGTTTGATAGGGATTGCATTGAATCTGTAGATTGCCTTTGGTAGTATAGTCATTTTGACGATATTGATTCTTCCAGTCAAAGAACATGGACTATCTTTCCATCTGTTTGTGTCATCTTCAATTTCTTTCATTTGTATCTTATAGTTTTCAGAGTAACAAACTGAATTTTCTCTTAATTTGTTGTTTAATTTTTAATTATGTTTATGGCCCTTTTGATATACAGGATTTATATTTCCATACAGCCATCTCCATTGATCTTTTGCAAGTTCTGTCAACTCTTCCTCCCTAATCCAAACAATTCTTTCCACCTTTCTTTCTAATATTCTTGTCTAAGACGCTGCCTCCTCTTGCCAGGACCACTGCAATAGTCTTCTACCTCCTGGTTCTCCACAATTCATTTTCCACACCTCCTCCACTCGAAAATGTCTATCAGATATTACTTGTCTTCTTACAATTCTTTAATTTCCTCAAATTACATTTAGGATAAAATCCAAATTTCTTACTCTGGCTTACAAAGTTCTAAATGGTCTGGCCTACCTCTCAGATTTCATCTCTTATGGTTACAATGCTTCAGCTACCTAAACATTTAAGTCTCTCAAGAAAGCTAAGTTTAGTCTTCGTTTATGGCATTTGCAGTGGTTATTGTCCCTGAATAGAAAGCACCCCTTCCAGCTCTTTGAACGACTTGATCCTTGACATTCAAATCACAATTTACATTTAATATCTTCAGAGGATATTTCCCTCCAAAAATAGTCACTGTAATTTTGATCATCACACCCAGCTTTAATTCTCACCATAACACACATATAACTATTGATCCTCTTTTTATCCGTTCATTGTTTGTTGAATGATCAGTCTACTTATTACCTGTGTAACCACTCAACTACCTATCCATCCATCCACTTACCTATCTATTCACCTATAAATGTACCTATCCAGTCATTCATCCATCTCTTCTCTTTGACCTTGTGACCAGTACTTAAAAAATGTATTTGCTGCCATTTCTGAAGTGTTTGGGGAGGAAGTAGAGATAAATACATATGATTAATTTATAGGGTGGCCATATAATTCATAATCCAAACCAGTACACTTTTGAGAGTAAAAGGAATTATAATTACACTGAGACAAGAGGTATAAACTGGGACTGTCTCAGGCATATGATTATCCAATTAACTATCAGAAGTCTTTTATTTAAATTATTGAAACTTGATACTATTTTAATGTTTGGTATGCTTTTTATTCCTTTGTTCTTTACTTAATAAGGTCATTGACTATTCTAATATTTAATATTATCAAATTCACATAACTCTATGTTAGACTTTTTCTTGGGATTAAGTTACATTTGTAGCAGAAATAATATTGTTGAGGAATTGATATATTGCCTTTGGTCAGAAATGACATTATTAAGAAACATAATGTATCTCTCCATTTATTTCAGCTTTTAAATATATTTCAGAGTATTTAATGTTTTCTTCATATGAATCCTGTATAATTTTTGGTTAACTGCTTTTGAAATTCTTTTATATTTTGTTGAGCTGATGTAAATGAGATATGTTTTTTTTCACTTTATTTCCTTACCTATTATTGTTAGTATGTAGGATAACTCAATATTTGTTTCATAACCATTTAGAGCCCTATTTCAGATTTTTTTCTTTCATCTCATGTTATTTGTGTAGGAAATATATTTATGCTTACTGTGGAAGATTGTATTTTTTAAAGATGGCTACACTAGCATCTCCTATCCCATGTGCTCTTCTGAATATGACATTGTCACTCCTCCACCAAGAGTCCCCATCCACTGAATGTGGGCTTAGTGACTTACTTAGAACCAATAGAATGCAGCAGAAGGGTTGCTGTGTGACATCTGAGCCATTCAGTTTCTGCCTATTCTCTTGAAACCCTTCCCTCTGGATGCTCCCTGTTGGGAAGCTCCTGAGTACAGAGATGCCATGGTTTGAGGAGTCCAAGCCACATGGAGAAGCCATGGTGTGCCAGTATTCTGGTTTACAACCTCAGATGAGCATTTTAATTATACTTGCCCAGGCACCAGCCATGTGAACATTTCCACATGATTCCAACCCCAGTCATCTTAGTCACCCCTAGCCATTCTTCCTAGCTAAGGTCCCAGACATTGAGGAGCAGAGACAGGCCATACCCACTGTGCCCTACCAAATGCCTCATGCTCTGAATCTATGAGATCTAAGTTCACAGTGTTACATAGCAATAAGTAGTGGAAGATTCATGAATCAGTGAATAGAATACGAAGTCATAATAACTTTGCCATTTGTTAGTCTTGAGACTTTCATCATATCAATTCAGCTTTCTTAGACTCAAGTTTCCTTATCTATAAAATGGGGACAGTGTTATCTGCCTTTCCAAAACCACAGAGAATTGGTGAGAATCAAGTGAGAAAATTATGTGAAAGCACTTTGTGAAAATTGATGTGGAAGTATAAACAACTCTCCATAAATATGAAGAGATGCATAAATATGATGATTAAGCTTTGAGTCAATATACAGATATTTCTTTCTAACGTCAAATAGGCTTAATGATTTCCCTGGGTAAAGCTGGCTGGACCATCTCCTGGGAAAGGAGATCCTGGTCCCATGGAACTGCATGCTAAATCTGTGAAACATGCAAAGAACTCTCTGCTCTTTAACGATAAATGACTGAAATTTCTTCTGGGAGAGGCAAGATTTGTGCAGTTCTATTCAGGATTGAAGAAATCCAGATATCTCAAACATGACCTGAGGTAAAAGTGAAACTGCTAGAGAGTGTCTTATCTTTGTTGAGGTTTTTCTTTACAAACTAAGGTCACCACATTAGAAACAATCGAAACCACTAGTTGGGAGAGCTGCTTACTCTGTTACTCCAAGGCAAACTGAGGCATCAGCCACAATGGCTTACATCTCCAGCATGAAGTGCCAGACCATTCATGATGAAGCCAAGCTCACCAATTTCCATGCAACCCAAGAAAATCAGAGTTCGATAAAAAAGTGTTTGTCCTTTAGAAGAGCAGCGAGAGAGGGATCTCACTCTCAGTGTTTCCACTCTGTTTTCTTGTGAATCTAAAAAAGGAAGGTGTTTATACGGAAAGTATAAAGATGTGAACTTCCTGATTTTTATGCCTGGGTTGTTCTCAAACCCAGTTGCTGCTCACCCTCTTTTTGACTCTTAATTCTGCTGTATCTAAAACAATTGAGCATCACTTTAAATTGTCTGTTTTAAGAATTTTACGGCTGTGAATAGGCAAATGAATAGAATTTAAGGCTTAAGGGTAGCATGATCTATTGGAAGGGACATTTACTTTTTAGTAAGACCTTGATTCAAATCTTATTACACACGTATTAACAGCATTGACTTCAGCTATCTGCCTACATGCTTTGAAACTCAGAAATGGGGTTAACAGGGATAGTACTATTTACCTCCTTATGCTATTATGAGGATTAAATGGCCTCTTATGTTTGGGGAAACAAAGTCATGTTGACATTTTTACCCCAACTTCCCTGGATCAGATCTTCTGCAAACGTTACTGCTGAACATACCAACAATTTCCTTCCTCTTTGTCAATTTTCTCCAGGTATTTCTGGAACTTCCCAGGTGTTTCTACAAATGTTCATGCATGGGTCTCAGCCCTCATAAAGTTTGGAATAAAACAGTTTATCAGCCTCTAACTCCTCACCCTGTAGACTTCAGGGTGGAGATTAGACATAAATTCCTCTCGATAGTCTTATTTTCCTTCTCCCTTCTGACTTACCTTCCTGTTCAAGTTTATAACCGAAAACTACTTCTTACTTGAATGCAAATCAACTCATGAAATAGACTTGGGAATCACCAGACCTCCCAGTTTCTAGGCACAGCAGATGCCGAGTTCTAATTTGGGCTTACTGGGACATCTGGCACACACAGTCTCACAGACACGATCAAATTTAGCCCAGGAATGGCTAAGTGACAATCCAAGATCACACAGTCAGAACTCAAACTCAGGTCTTGGGCCACCACAGAGCCTCTTCTACATGCCACAGGATCAGCCCCTTTCCCCTGGGTGGCTTTGGAAGAGTCCACTCTGCAACAGTAGACTCAAAGGCTATTTTGTGGCTTAGCCTGGTAGCTGCCTTCCATGATATTGACCTACAAAGGTCACCCTGAAAAGCCTGTGAGGCTTTCTCACTCAGTAGGAAAAAAAAAAATCACATCTTTATTTTTCACCCTTGGCAAATATGGGAGTGTACTTTTCTTGAGTAAATACTCATTCTTTGTGTTTAATTTCTATTGTGTATTCACAGTTTCCGTTTATGGGAAGAGTCATGGCTTAAATTAAGCCGACCTCATAACATTTCATATTTAATTCCTTCCCTTTCCTTTTACATGTTGTTAAAGTTCTGGGATATTTCTTGGGAGTATTAGCAGAAAAGCTAAGTAGTGCAGTCACACACATACGTAGAGAACAATCCAGTGAATTTTTGATCCCCTGTCAAAGAAGCAAACCAGCCAGCAACTAGATTCAGGTGCAAGTGACATGCAGTTAGTGCTCATGGGAATCAGCTTAGATAGCCCATCCAGCTCCCTGCAATGAACAGCCCCTGAAACTCAGAAAACTCAGAGGTTGAAAATAAATATAGCATTGGTTTCCAGTAAAAAAAAAACAACTAATACCTGAACTGATGTAGTAAAAAGAGATGCATAGTCAATTAAAATAAGCCTTCAGAGTCCCTTTTAAGAGGGAGGTGTGCAGACCTCTCCAAGTCTCAGCCAAATATTTTCTACTTTTTTGGAGGGTCTGGACTACAGACCTCAGAAAAATATATGAAGCTCTTGGCTCTACCTTGAGACTCCTGAGGAGATAGGAAAGTCATAGTTGCATTATTTTGTATAAGGAGAGAGGGGCTTCCTGTAAATGGAAATGTCATATAACTATTATGTTATAACCAGGACTTTTATCATTAGGAATGTTTGGAAAAAAAAATCTCCTGAATAATTCCTTTATGTCCTTTCTCATTGTCCTTATTCAGATCTCACTTCATTTCAGTATCTTTTTAGACGTTTGGGGCTGGAATTTAAACAAAATTGAAACTGGTATCAAAAACCATAACCACCCAGTCTGACTTTCTAACCCTGAATCAAAGACAGATCAATCAGTCAATATTTATTTAAGACAAAGGGTAAATAAAATGATTTGCTTTAATTTTTTTCTTTCATTTTAAAATTCCAGTGAATAGGTTTAAAATAAAACAGACATTTTTTCCTTCTTTTGATCAAGAACATCAAAATATTCTCAAAAATGAACTGAACAAAATGTCTGGATTTTTAATTCTAGGGTCTGCAATCAAAGGGAGAGATTGAGATCAGTGTTTGCGTCTTTAGGAAGGTACATCTTATTACTGAGATGCTGGGAAGATTAATAAGCTTTTTGTAACCATTGGTCATTTCTTGTTGGTGTGCCCCTTGACTTTAGGAAGTTGATTATCTGAGACTTGGCTTGATTCCTATACTCTCTTGGTGCTGTGTTGGCTAGGAAGTCCTTGGAATGGCTGGGAAACTGTTAACCAATCAAATCATTGTTCTGTGCACTCCCATTAGCTCCTGAAGCTTATAGAAGATTAGGTACAGTTCCAGCTTTCTGGAAGAAAAAAAAAAGGGCAAAAACCTAATTTTCAAAAGGTATTGTAGGAAAGCTCTCCCTCTTATGCCTGCGTTATTTAAAATAATTACCGTAACACCTGCACTTTGCTTTCTCTGAGGAGACCTCAAGTTTTTGTACTAGGTAAAAATAAACCCCAGGACCACTTTGTACACTGAAATTTGCAGAGAAACAAGACTCTCAATGCAGTCTGACATTTCCATTAGTGTTCAAATGAATGATGGCCACGCAGCTCCCACTGGAGCCCTCCAGTCTTCAACTAAATGTAACAGGAAATTACTCCTGACACTTCAGGGGACAATTGTTCTCCACCCCCCCACCCCATCTCTGTATACCCAAAGTCTCACTGTTGTCACTTATCTTGATTTTAGATCAATTTGTGCCAAAGATAAGAATTTCCATTTTAAAATAACAACTGACACTTACTGGTTGCTTACTATGTACCTGTAGAAAGCACTGTATATATTGACTTAATCTTTAACACAACTGCATGGGGGAGGTATTATGATTGCCACTTCACACAGGAAGAAAGTAAAGGCATAATGTACATTCCCTGACTATGTAGGCTCTTTAAGAGCCTGAATTGTTTTGCTCGCTGCTGTATTCTCAGCATCTAGAAGAATGCCTGGCACATAGCAGATGTTCAGTAAATACTTGCAGAATGAATGAATGAATACACAAACAGCCCCCAAGGTCACATAGCCAACTGGGACCCAGACTCAGCTGTCCGACCAATGCCTGTGCCCTTTGCAGCCTCAGTGCATGTTTTCAGGCAGTGCCACCGCCCTGTGATCTCGCTCAGCTCAGAAGAGGAAAATATGGCTAACTTCTCATTGTCATAGCCTTTATGAAATCACCAGCCAAAGCAGGATCAGAGTTAAGTCCTTAGGGCTGCTGTTGTTTGGGTTTGCTACAAATAGTCTGATGAACTGAAGAAGTAACATGGTGTAGTGGAATCTGAAAGAACATTTAACCTCTCAATGTTCCAGTCCCATCCTCTGTAAAATAGGAATAAGTATACTTACCTCGTATAGGTATTGTGAGGGTTAAATGGAAGCAATGTAGATGAAACACCTAGCACCAACGTCTCACACAGAGCAAGCATTCATTATTAGTTTACTTCGTCTTTCTCCTGTTGAATCTGAGGCTGCGTCATGCATTTTTGGACAGGGAACAAAATTCTCTGCTCTTTTCCTTTCGAGCAAAAGATGGAGGGGGAGGACTTCCCTGGTTGTGCGGTGGTTAAGAATCCACCTGCCAGTGCAGGGGACACGGGTTCGAGCCCTGGTCCGGGAAGAGCCCACATGCCGCGGAGCAACTAAGCCCATGCGCCACAACTACTGAGCCTGCGCTCTAGAGCCCGCAAGTCACAACTACTGAAGCCCGCGCGCCTAGAGCCCGTGCTCCACAACAAGAGAAGCTGCTGCAATGAGAAGCCCGCGCACGGCAATGAAGAGTAGCCCCTGCTCGCTGCAACCAGAGAAAGCCCGTGCACAGCAACGAAGACCCAACACAGCCAAAACTAAATAAATTAGTTAATTTTAAAAAACTAATAAAAAAATATGGAGGGAGAAAGCCTGAACAAGGACATTCGCCCCTAGGGTATGAAAGACACAAATGTACTCAATTTGTACTGACTGTTCACCTGCAGGTAAAAATGCTTCCCTGCAGATATTTCAGTGCGTGTGTAAAATACTCTGAGATAATCCTGGCATTAGTGGACATGGAAAAAATGCCAAACAGACTGAGGGGCTGTGGATGCTGCAACAGAGCCTAATTAAATAGGTTATGAAATGCTGTAGGAAATGTCTAAGGCCCTAGCTTTTTGGAGGTTAAGGAGGGAAACCTTTTCAAGATTGTTATTGAGAGAAGGAGGGATGATAACTAAACATTACAAAGGATTAAAATTTTAAGAAAACCCATATTTAAAAAAATGTACATATGGAGCTAAAAAATCTGAAAATATCCCTTACAGAAAAAAAAGGAGTGGCTTCCTAAATTTGATTGAAATGCCTTTGAACTTTTTCCTTGAATATAGTGTGGGATCCCGTGTGGGACTGAGGAGGGAGGGAGAGCCTTGGGGGAAAACCGAGAAGTGGGGAGCTGAACTGAAGAGTGGGGTCACCTGTGTTGCTGGCCCTGGGCCTGCTGCTCATCTCAGCTGAGCCCTGCAGCAGGAGCTAGCTTTGGAAATCAGCTTTAATTTCGAAAAGGGAAAGGAAAAGGAAGGATGGTAAGCCCTCGTGGTAGAGGCCTCCTATAGACAGGAGTCCTGGGAGCCCCTGCTCAAGAGCTGCTGGCATGTTCCCCGTGTGCTGCTCTGAGCTTGCGGGGTGTTGCAGTTTAAATTCAGAAGAAAATGCTTCATCCCAAACAGGACACTCAGCCAGAACCCACGCAAAGTCCCCAGACGGGGAAATGAGCTCTCCCCTATTTTCTTGTTTCCTGATTTACATTTACCCAGAGGCTTAGCACTGTTGCTTGATCTCTATAAACTGTCTTGGAGATTCGAACAACTGAAAGAAGGTCTTTAGTGGAATGTTTTCCCCTTGAGATGATAGGTAGTAAAGCCAGAATTAGGAACAGGAAAGATAAAGCAAATATGAAGTCCCATTTGTCTTTTCTCTTTCTGCCTCCTGCACGGCTACTTTAAGTAGCAGTGTGAGGAGGGATGTCGCTGTTTATATCTCATTGCCATGACTATTTCATATGTCTTCCTTTTGCCTGCCATCTTCTTTTATTCTTTATTTATCACTACAATCCTCCCTCTCAGCTATTTAAATTTCCAGTCTCTCTCTTCTTCCTTTCTAGTACACTCACACAAGACTTTCCGAACTTGATAGGTTTAGAGATGCCCCTTTTCACCTCTCCTAAAGGGTTAAATGCAAGAGATTTTTATTTTTAGAGTTAATTTAAAAGAATATTTCTCTGAAAACTTTTTTAATAACTTGGAATGCCTTTTGAGATAATTTGATACAGGTTAGGGTGCACCAGAAGAAGGGCCATGCATTCCAGCACTGGAGATCGTGGTAGATCCCAAGCAAAGTAAAATAAATTTGTCTTCGGTAACATGATAGCTCCAGAGGAGACTGAAATATAATTTAGAGGTGAGCTAACATGTTTTCTATGAGGATGATAACTGACTAAATTATCAACACTGTACCTTGATAATATGATTATCAAGTTTGATAAGAACTCTAAAGATCTGATTATCCGTGTCTCACTCCTAAATGCCTCAAATCAACTTTACATTATTCATGCATAGCTAAACCAAAGCATTTGGCATTCTCCTATTATCTTGCACTCTTCTCCTTCTGTAACATGTTTAGGAAAGTGACGATGATTCAAAATCCATAATATATTCTATATAATATAACTATATGTCTAATACTAGTTATTTTGTTGGCTGTAAAACTCCTTTGGGGATTACACCCTTATTTCTTTCCCAGTAATGCTCTTTATTTATTTTTTCTGTCCATCCTGGCTTGTTCATTTATTCCACAGCTGGTGAGTTCCTACAAGCACATAATGCTGCATGCTGGGCATTAGAAACGCAGTGGTGAATGGACAGACGTGGCTAGATCATCCTGGAGCTTAACATCTACTGGTTTCTTTAAGTGCTTTGTTTAAAAAAATAAGTAAAAAAGCTTATTCCTTCCTTTGGATATCAGTACTTTCAAACAGCAAATACAATGTATCCTACTTAAAGGCTGAAATAATTTGACTCATAAAACTATACCTTGACGGGGGGTGGGTGGCAGTGGTGGTGTGATGAATTGGAAGATTGGGATTGACATATATACACTAATATGTATAAACTAGATAACTAATAAGAGCGTGCTGTATTAAAAAAGAATTCAAAAAAAAAAGACTATACCTTGAAATCAATCATTGATCTGTAAAGTACCCGCGGGGTGTGAGTCATTGGCTATGATAAGATATACCACAAATAGAACCCAGATGCAATCTTTGAGGAATATATAGCATATACACACATACATTTTTTTTACTATTTTCTACTTTTGAGTTAGCTTTATTTTTAAAGTTTATTTTATAGAGGTATAATTTACATGAAATAAAATTGATAGATCTTAAGTTTTCAGTTTAATTTTGATAAATGCATATGGTTATATAATACACATCTCTAATAGTTAAAGAACATTTCCATTACCCCAGAAAGTTTCTTTCCCCCATCCAGTCAATTCCCACCTTTCTCCAGTCCCGGAGTCCACTACTGTTCCAAATTCTCTCACCATAGATTAGGTTTGTCTGTTCTTGGACTTCATATAAATGGAATCAGATAGTATGTACTTTTTGGTTTCTGGGTTTTTTTTTTTTCCTTCATATTATGTTTTTCAGATTCATCCATATTACTGAGTATAACAATAATTGGTTCCATTTTAACTCTCAGTAGCATTCCATTGCATAGATATATCAGAATTTATCCATTCAGTTATTGATGGACATTTGGGCTGTTTTTAGTTATTATAGTTATGTTTCTTATACAGGTCTCTATGTGGACTTTTTTTTTCCATTTCTCTTGGGTAAAGACATAGAATGGGATTTCTGAGTCATAAAATAAGTTTATGTTTAACTTTATAAGAAACTTCCAAACAATTCTTCAAAATAGTTGTACTATTTTACACTTCCATCAGTGATATATGAGAAGTTTAATGCTCCACATTTTCACCAGTGATTTGTATGCCAGTCTTTTATTGTTGATTTTATGATTACTTTACATATTATAGATATAGTCCTAAGTTAGAAATATTTATATGAATATTTTTTCCCAGTATGTGGATTTTTCTCATTAGTGTTCTCCCAAATGTATTGCTACATCCTATTTATTTCTGTGTTTCATCCCCAATTAAATTAGACTTTTGAAATAGAAAAGCTAAGAATTCAAATTTGAAAAAAATTATTGTAGCATCTCTTCCCTGAAGAAATAAACACAGAATGCCTTTGCTAATTAAATGCAAGAAATGCCAGAGGGTATAAAGAAGTCAGAAGATAAAGCTAAAAATATTTTCCTATCACACAGGGTTGAAAAAAATTTTAAGGCCACAGCATGCAGCATGCGGGATCTTGGTTCCCTGACCAAAGTTCGAACCCGGGCCCCCTGCATTGGGAGCACAGAGTCTTAACCACTGGACCGCCAGGGAAGTCCCTATTTTTTAAAAAATGAGAATAGAAATACATACAACTGTAGGCAGAGAACAAGGAGAGAATGATGAGAAAGACCTCAAGAGACAGGTGCAAGAGAGGGGAATGTTAGGGAATTCCCTGGGGGTCCAGTGGTTAGGACTCCGTGCTTTCATGCTGAGGGCCAGGGGTTCAACAGCATGGTTGAACCCCTGGCCCTCAGGGGTTCCTTAGGTCCGGGAACTAAGATCCCACAAGCCGAGCTGCGTGGCCAAAGAAAAAGAAAAAGAAAAAAAAGACAGGTGCAAGAAAGGGGAATGATTAATGGTGCCAGGCTGGTGAAGAGACGGGAGGAGATAAATTAAGGAGACAAGAGATGGGGTTCAGCTCAGAAAGATAGCGAGCACTTTGCCTGAGACAGAGATGGGGAAGGGAGGGATGAAAATGCAGAAATATGTTGGCAGAGAGAAGGGAATTTGTAGAATCTCCTGTCAAATGGCTTTGATCTAAGTAAAGTACAGGATAAGTCACTCCAGAGACTGAGAAAGGCATAAATTGGGCTGGGGGCTTGAAGATCATGCGTTGCAGTGAGAAGTCTGGAGGAGATGAAGGAAAGGACTGTCAGTCAGAAATTACAGGCCATGATTTATAAGGTGACCCCTTGGTTCACTGGCCAGGCCATCTGCAACACCTTTCAGAGCAGGAAGTAAAAGGGGTTAGTGTAGAGTTGGGCATTTAAAAGGTAGACAAAGTAATAGGACAAGGTGGTGTAGAATATCAGATGTTGAAAAGTCCATTACTGAACCAGTAGACAAAAGTCTGCCTCTATCATGAAGAGGGAGAAGTTCAAGGTCAGAGGAAGGCTGGTGGCGTAGAAGAATATGAAGCTCCTGAGAGCAAATGTGTTAAGTGATGTTAGAGTTAGTCTGATTGCTTCCAAGCTTTTGCAATTATGACTAAAGCTGCTATAAACATCCATGTTCAGGTTATGTGTGGGCATATGTTTTCAGCTCTTTTGGGTAAATACCAAGGAGTGTGATTGCTGAATTGTATGATAAGAGTAGGTTTAGTTTTTTAAGAAACCATCAAACCGCCTTCTAAAGTGGCTGTATTTTTGCATTCCCACCAGCAATGTCTGAGAGTTCCTGTTGCTGCACATCCTCACCAGCATTTGAAGTTGTCAGTGTTCTGGATTTTGGCTCCTCTAATAGGTACGTAGTTTTACCTTATTGTTTTGATTTGCATTTTCCTGACGGCATGTGATGTGGAGAATCTTTTCATATGTTTATTTGCCATCTGTATATCGTTTTTGCTGAGGAACCTGTTAAGGTCTTTGGCTCATTTTTAAATCAGGTTGTTTGTTTTCTTCTTGTTGAGCTTTAACTGTTCTTTGTATATTCTGGAGAATAGTAATTTACCAGATGTATCTTTTACAAATATTTTATCCCAGTCTGTGGCTTATCTTCTAATTCTCTGATATTGTCTTTTGCAAAGCAGAACTTTTTAATTTTAATGAAGTCCAGCTTATCGATTATTTCTTTCATGGATATTGTCATTGGCATTATATCTAAAAATGTATCACCATACCCAAGGTCATCTAAGTTTTTTCCTTTGTTATCTCCCAGGAATTTTATAGTTTTGTGTTTTACACTTAGGTCTATGATCCACTTTGAGTTAATTTTGGGGAAAGGTGTAAGGTCTATGTCTAGATTCATTTCTTTGCATGTGGTTTCCACTTATTCCAGCATCATTTGTTGAAAAGACTATCGCCTTTGTTCCTTTGTCAAAGATCAGTTGATTATATTTATAGCAGTCTATTTCTGGGCTCTTCATTTTATTCCACAGATCTATTTGTCTAATCTTTCACCAATACCACACTGTCTTGATTACTGTAGCTTTGTAGTAAGTCTTGAAGTCAGGTAAGCATCAGTCCTCCAGTTTCAATATTGTGTTGGCTATTCTGGTCTTTTGCCTCTCCATATAAGCTTTAGAATCAGTTTGTTGATATATTTATCAGTAGGTGAAGGGATAAATAAACTCTGATACATCCAGACAATGGCATATTATTCAGCACTGAAAGGAGACGATCTAGCAAGCCATGAAAATATCTGGAGGAACCTTAAGTGCTTATTACTAAGTGGAAGAAGCCAATCTGAAAGGGCTACGTACTGTGTGATTCCAACTATATGACATTCGGGAAAGAGCAAAACTATGGCGACAGTAAAAGATCATTGGTTGCTGGTGGGAGGATGGTGCAGGGAGAGATGAACAGGTGGAGCACAGAAGATTTTTAGGGCAGTAAAAAAACACTCTATATGATATTATAATGGTGGATACATGTCATTATACATATGTCCGAACCCATAGAATATGCAACACCAAGAGGGAACCCTGAAGTAAACTATGGACTCTGGGTGATTATCATATGTCAATGTAGGTTAATCCTTAGCAAAAGAAAATGTACCATTTTGATGAATGATGTTGATAATGGGAGAGGCTATGCATGTGTTGGGGCAGGGGTTACATGGGACATCTCTGTACCTCCCTATTATTTTGTTGTAAATCTAAAACTGCTCTATAAATATCAAATCTTTAAAAAATTTTGACCAAGTGCGCCTTCTTGAAAGTGATTCCTTTTTGCTGGTCACCTAGTTCCTTTCTGTTGGAAAAATTCTCTCTCACCGGTAATTCTGTTTTACATTTGGAGCTGCTGAGCTTGCATATTAAATTTACTTTTGCTTTGCTGCACAGCTCTATGTGTTTTGCAGAAAATGAGATACTAAAAATAGAGGGCGAAAAAGAGAAAAAAAGCAAGACACATGGAATCTTTATGGGGCTGTACGTAAAACAACATATCTTATAATGAGCCCCTACCAGAATGTTGAGAAGGCTCATTTATAAACTTTTTTGTCTCTTTTACATTCCTCATGTCTTCCTGTCTTAACTAAAATTTGCTAATAGTCATTGAGCACATTTCATTATCTGCTTGCAGATTCTAATTTTCCCTCAGTCTTGCAATAAATATACTCAAGCATTCTGCCAAAAACACAGTCTCCTGAGAAGATCCATTTAATAAGAAAAGTGAAAGGAGGAAACTGAACTTACTCTAGCTTTGGCTTGGGTTGCAGTAGAGCCTTCAATCTGATTTGCCTTTAATAATAGTTGACTGCCAATTCATTAAAAAATTAACAATAGCTCTGAATCAGTGTTTGACATAATAACTACAACCCAATATATTCCTTGGCTAAATATTTCCAGCCCTCAGTCAATGGTTATTGTCATATAAACCCAGATTTTTCCATCGTATTTTCTGTTTGGCCTGGGATAAATGGTTCGTCAGTTGTATCTAAGTTTAGAATTTTAGAATCCTTCTGAAATCTAGTCTTATTATCTATCTGTTATCTATTATTGTCTTTCTGGAGTCTATTATTGTCCCTCCAGCTTCAATTATTCTTCCTTTAAATTGTTTCAGACCAATGGGCAAATCTCCTAATCTCCAGGGAAGGACATGTTCTTGTGACCTAATCCAGAACTCAGTAAATTGTGCTGTTTTAATTTAATAATAGCGAGGGGAATGCAAGGTATAAAAGTCAGTGCCCTCAAGGATATAAGCATCTAGGTGGGGAGGCAAGACACACGCATGTGAAAAGAAAGCTGCAAGCTAGGTTATTAACTGCCTAGTTTAGGGTGTTGAACATGTGCTGTAGGAATTCAGAAGCAGGAGAAATCACTGTGGGCTGGAGAATTCAGGAAAGATTTTATGAAGGGATGGAGACTGAAGGATAAATAGGATGCCAAGAGGAAGACGGAAGTGGTTAGGGTTATCCAGGTGGAAGCCATTGCAGGTGAGGCACAGAGATGGAAAGGCAAATGAGAACTTGGGAAATGATGACTGGAACACAACAGAAAGCAAGGTTTGAGCTCAGAAAGGGGAGATGTGATTGGAAATCCAGGCTGGAATAAACAGTGGTGGATCTTGAATGTTACCAGTTCAGGGAATTTGGAGTTTGTTGTGTGGGATGTAGGAAGCTATGTTGAAGCTGGAGAGAAACATGATAAATTTAGATCCACTCTCTTTATGGTTCTCAGTAGACAAAAGATTGCTGTTAGCTTTTGTCTTCCACGCACTAACATTTTAATTTATCAGATGCTAATTATTAAATTATGTCCAGCTCTTCCTGGAACTAGATGCATCTCTGAATCCATCTCCCATTCTTTTAAGGGTACATTTACCACAATTCAGAGCCTTGAAAAGACACTGTAGTCTTTGTTTTGCTGCTGGGGATGTTCAGGTAAGAATACCTGACTCAACTGTCAGCAATTAAGCTGACTCAACCAGTCACTGGCTATGAGGCATAAACCATAGAATTCTAATGCTCAGTATTTAGTTTTCCTTTTCCTTTCTTCCCTCCTATTGAAAACGTTTTTAGATGCTGAACTCTTTGTTGGAAAGGAACAGGTCAGTTTTCTTTTGGGCTTTAAAATGCCTCCCAGAGAGGTGACACTAGTAAAACTCAGACGTCCCCACTGAGAACCTGTGTCTCAGAAGAATGAAATTGTCTGAAGGTAGTTTTTCATGGGAAGGGGCAGGGGGGAGGGGGGCAAGAAAACAACAGCATACACTTTTGGACCTGCTATCCTTCTGAGTGACTCAGTACTGGGAGTCATGGAGATAAGCAAACTCTTGGTCTCAGCTAGAGAAAACGTCCCTTCTATTTTGACCAGCCCTCTACTAATCAGGTCACTGTATACTGTATTCACGTCTTCACAAAGACTTGCTTTCATTCTCATTGGAGGCTGATCTCTATTCAGGACCTTTGTTGTTGATGACCACCAAATAAAAGAAAGGGGATCTGATGTTAGCTGGGCCAGGATGGACAGAACTGTGAAGTGGAAGCTTCTTGGTCTCAAAATGGGGCACTCTCCTGGGCCAAGCATTTCCCCTTGCTTCTGCATCTCCTCATTTCTTCTAGTTTCAGATCTTTGAAAAATGTTAATCCTGCTCTGTTTGTTAGGTCGTGACCCATCTATATAATCTTGTTGAATTGAATCTGGGGGATTTAAATAACTGTTTTATATGGCATAAGCAGTATATTTGAATACGTTGGCCTCTTGGTGCAGGGAAAATTTTAACATGCAAGTTGCTACCTTTTTTGCGTATAGAATTTATCTGTCTTTAGAATTTTAGAGCTAACTGAGACATAACAGGTCATGCATTCTAGTCATCCCATTTTACAAATGAGGAAATGAAGATTCAGAGATAGCCATCAGCATGGTGACCAACAAACTGACCAACAACCTGGCTGCAGGTTTCCTGGATTACCTTGCTTTCAGTGCTAAAACTGGGAAAGTCCAAGTTGATCATCCAAACAACCAATCAACTAACTAAAAGTTTCATAGTAGTTACTGATACATTATCAACTAAAACCCATGCTTGCTGACTTCCAGCATAATGCAATAAAAGTATCTCCTCGTTCATGAACAACATATTAAGTTTCTACAGTGCTGTAATGATCATTTTGACCTTATGTTCTCGAACGTTTGCGGAAGTTTTCTCCCACTTCTGCTTTAGGCCATCTTATCCCTGAGAACGCAGCATTAGTACACAGATTTTAACCTAATTCAAATTTAATAAGGATAATGGGCTATTTCTGTCTTTACCAGATTGAGAAAAAAAAGCAATGAAGTGTATTGAGGATAGCCAAAGAAAGCATTTGTTTCGGAAATTCATTTAGGGCCAGAGTACAGGATCTAAAATATATGAAGCTTAGATAAAAGGCATAAGGCAATGGATAGGAGTTCTATATTAATAAAAATTGGGACAATTAACCCAAGCACTATTGGTAACAATTCTTCCACCTCAACTCCTTGTGGATGTAGCTATGCATAAAGCAGTGAAGTCAATTGATACATGTAGCTTTCAAACTGTCTCGCTAATTTATAGGTACGACTCCTGCAACTCTTTGTGGCTCCTTGTGATAAGGGTGAAATGCTTAAAAACCCATGCTGATAAAACATGCTGAACCTGTGTGAAGACAGACCTTCTTTTGTATCCACTTCTTAAATATTGGTGATCCATTGGATTCATCTTAATCACTATTTTCTTTTCATGCTACGTGCTATTGGGAGGCAAACTCATCCTCACCCATGACTTCAGTTACTATTTATAACAGGGTGAGTGAATGTACTGCATGCCTGCACGTATGCCATGTCACACATCGCTGACTTGTTCTTGTACTTATTACTGCTCAACGTTGACTTGGCCTCACAGTCTTCACAAACACATGTCTTCAATCTAACTATGGACTGATCAGATTTGGCACCAAATCTATTCTTGGATGCACAATTAATTAATCAGTCTTGGATCCAAATTAAACCCAAATTTATATATCAAAGCCAGACCTCCTCCAACCTGTATATCTGAAGGTCTGACAGCCCATCTCTACCTGAGTAACTTAAGAGTACTTCAATTTCAACATGTCCAAACATGAAGTACTCATTTTTACCCCAAAACCTGTTTCTTCTGTGTCTTCTTTGCACCGACCATTCATTTAGTACCAAAGCCTGTACTTTATTCACTCTTGAGTCATTCTTCACTGAAAGATAAGAAAAAGGTAAATATTTGGGGAGCATGCACTTACATCTTTACTCAAAAAAATTACCATTGAAAAAACTCTAAAAGAATTCTGAATATCACAGTGAATATGTATCTCTTAATAAAAGTGGAGAAAACAGTGTACTTAACAGTAAGAGAATATACATTCTTTTCAAGCTCCATGGAATACTTATAAAAATTGGCCATGTAGTAGTTGACACACAAACACATATACACAAATGCTCAATAAATTTCAAAATGGAGAATTTATTTCAGCCACATTTTTCTAACTTGAGTACATAATAAATTATCAACAAAAGACGAGCAAAAATAACCCATTCACTTGAAAATTGTTAAGCTTCTTTCTATAATAAAACCTGAATAAAGGGCTTACCCTGGTGGTGCAGTGGTTGAGAATCCGCCTGCCGATGCAGGGGACACGGGTTCGTGCCCTGGTCTGGGAAGATCGCACATGCCGCGGAGCGGCTGGGCCCGTGAGCCATGGCCGCTGAGCCTGCGCGTCCAGAGCCTGTGCTCCGCAAGGGGAGAGGCCACAACAGTGAGAGGCCCGCGTACCGCCAAAAAAAAAAAAAAAAAACCTGAGTAAAATCAAAAGAAAAAGCCAAAAGTATAAGCAAGTTAGAGCTGAATCACAAGGAGAAAATCACAAGGAGACAATCACAAGGAGAAAATGACCTATAGAATGTGGCCAAAGCAATATGCAGGAGAAAATTCAGATCCTTAAAAACACTTATAAGAGAATATTAAAATTGAAAAATGATCCAAACCTAGGATTCTAGGTTCAGAATGTTAATCTGATCCTGTTTCCTTACTGATAAACTCTTTGTCTCTGGGATGTGTTTTAGGATAGTTTCTTTAGTGTTTGGGTTCTGAAATTTCACCAGGGTGAGCCTAGTGTTTTGTTTTGTTTTAATTTGAAGTTTTGCATTTGAAGATCTGATAAGAACATTCTACTATTATTATCTATATTTAATGTCTACTAATTATATATATTATAATATCTACTAATATTATCTATTATTATTTCTTCCTCTTTTTCTTCTGCAATTTTGAATTCCTACTAAATGGGTAATTATTCTCTCAGATCTCTTCCTCATGTTCCTTATGTTTTCTCCCACGTTTTTCACCTCTTTCTTTATGCATTACATGGTAGGAGAATCACTTGTCTCCATCTTCCAGCTGATTATATGACTGTTTCGCTAGGTGCATTTTGCTATTTGGACCATCATATTTTGATCATATTTTTAACTTCTGAGATCTCCCTTGTTACTTTTTCACTGTAATCTATTCTTTTGTTTGAACACAATATCCCTTCCAACCAATTTGAGGAAATTAATTATGTTTATTTTACAGTTTTATTTAATTTCCTATGTTTATATTATTTTGTATTTTGTTTGCTGTGATTCCATCATTTCCCCAGAGGTTCATTCTTCTACTTGTTGAGTTTAGAACTTGTTATTATTATTTTTTTAAGTTGTATTTGACGTCTTTTCTCTAGTTTTCCTCAAACATTTAGACATTCTGATTGTTCCCAGCTGTAGATATGTGTCTTATCCTAAATGAAAATCACTGAAAAATCACAGTGTTCATAGAACACTGAAACAGGTTCTGATTACAGGAGCCCCGTTCCAGTAGCTTGTGTGGGGAGGTGGGGAAGTGTGTGTGGGACCAGAGCACCAGGAGTCCAGTCCCTCCAGCTGTCCATAGGACTGCTTCTCCAGCCTCAACCTTTCTGGAATTTCCTATGCCTCAAACCCCACTTTAGAGAGCCACATTGTGACTTGAATCTGCCGACCAATCAAGAGTCTGTAGCTGTAAGTAACCACTCCCTTCATGATGAGAGGGATGTGGGTGGATACTGATGTAAATGTTTTGTCATCCTTAATTAATCACCTCACCAACTGTCTTTGTCCTGCTCTTTCCCCTGGTTCCCACTGTTCCTGCTCGTTGGACTATTTTGGGGCACAGTTGGGAAAACACACTCTGTCTGACCTTCTATTTCTTCTGTATGAGATTGTGACTTTCTTAGTTCTTTCAGGTTTTAATTGGAATCTGGTCTGAACTGCTATATCTCCTCCAGAAATCCAGTTGGTGTATCTCTTTCAAATTTACTACTCTGCTAAGATTTATTTTTTAATATGTATATTAATGACTTTTCTGTCACTTTAATGGGATTTTTTTTTTTAGAGTAAATCTTGTGTGCAGTTAGCCAACTTGAACTGGAAGCCAACTTGTTGTTTAGGCCTTCTATATATAACCAGGACTTTTCCATTTTATTGTTCCCTCTATTGAAGAATTTAGAACAAATGCCTCAAGGCCAGGTCAGAAGTATTCTGTTATGCCCCAAAGACTCTGCCCTGCTCACGGTCAATTAGAATTCCTTGCTGAGACATATTTCAGATGTCGTCTTCCTCAGAGTGAGAATTTAAGACCACCTTTTCTCACCTTGCAGGGAATATAATCACAAAGGCTCAAACTTTGTACATGTGTCTCAAAATCTACTTCACATTTATCTCAGGAAGTTTCAAGAACTTTATACAGTAAGGACTCCTGGCTGTTTATCTTTTCACCCCGGAGTTTTCAAGGAGGTTATACAGATTAGGCCACTTTGAATTCAGTTATGTTTGTAGAACACTTTTAACTTTACCTAGCCTTTCATGTTGATATTTCATTTGAACCTCCTGACAAATTTTCTCAGTGGATATGTAGTATTACCCTCATTTACCACATGAGGAGGTGATTCAGACAGGAGCCCAGTCCTCAAACCCTGAAATTCCTTCTCTTGAGTACACCTCATGTGGATTTCTTTAATGACTGAGGTAAGATCAGTATCCTTAGACAAAACTGATTTTTAAGTCGAGGTATGTATCCTTGAGGCTAGACAGGAATTAAACTAGACTGTAGGGGTTGGACCCAATATTTACTAAGAAAAACGTGCCTGATTATGACAGATTAGGTTTTTATATTATTTTTAAAAGTCATAGAGCCAATTACTCCTTTAAAAATCTCCCCTGAGAAAAACAATTTCAAGTATAATTATGGAAACTACTGCTTTAAGTTGCTTGATCACCTGAATTAACTCCATATTTCTGCTCAGTTTCCCTTTATCGGCCGTATCAGTTATCTACTATTTTTTTTTTGCGGTACGCGGGCCTCTCACTGTTGTGGCCTCTCCCGTTGCGGAGCACAGGCTCCAGACGCGCAGGCTCAGCGGCCATGGCTTACGGGCCCAGCCGCTCCGCGGCATGTGGGATCTTCCCGGACCGGGGCACAAACCCGTGTCCCCTGCATCGGCAGGCGGACTCTCAACCACTGTGCCACCAGGGAAGCCCTACTATTGTTTTAAAAAGACCCTCCCCCCAAGCTCATTGACTTAAAACAACCACCATTTATTACTGTTCCCAAGTCTACCAGTCGGCTGGGTAGTTCTGCTGATCCGTCCAGGCTCAGCTGATCTCAGCTGGGCTCGGTCAAGTGTCTTTGTTCATCCTGAGTGTTGATTGGGAGCTGGCTACTCACATGTCTCGTGGTTGGCTGGCTGGCTGTTGGCTGGAGCAATGCCTTTCATCATCCAATAGGCGGACCCAGGCTTGTTTATGTGGTGGCATCAGAGTTCCAAGAAAGCAAGTGAAAGCTCACCAGGTCTCCTGAGCCCTATAATTAGAATTGGCATAATGTCACTTTGACTATACTTTGTTAGTCATAATAAGTCATAAAGAAAAATGAACCCTGGTACACTGTTGGTAGGAATGTAAATTGGTACAGCCACTATGGAAAACAGTTTGGAGTTTCCTCAAAAAACTAAAAATAGAACTACCTGGCAATTCCACTCCTGGATATACAACCAAAGAAAATATAAACAAGAATTCAAAAAGATACATGCACCCCAATGTTCACAGCAGCATTATTTACAATAGCCAAGATATAGAAGCAACCTAAGTGTTCATCAACAGATGAATGGATAAAGAAGATGTGGTACATATGTACAATGGAATACTACTCAGCCATAAAAAAGAATGAAATTTTGCCATTTGCAACAACATGGATAGACCTAGAGGGTCTTAATAAAATAAATCAGAGAAAGACAAATACTGTATGTTATTACTTATGCATGAAATCTAAAAAATAAAACATGGATAAATATAACAAAACTGAAACAGACTCATAGAAATAGAGAACAAACTAGTGGTTACCAGTGGGGAGGAGGGGGGAGGAGGGGGAAGATAGAGGTAGGGGATTAAGAGGTACAAACTATTATGTATAAAATACATAAACTACAAGGGTAGATTGTACCGCACAGGGGATATAGCCCATATTTTATAATAACTTTAAATGGAATATAATCTGTAAAAATTTTGAATCACTATATTGTACATCTGAAACTGATATTGTAAATCAACTATATAAAAAGATATTTATTTTAAAATAAATCATAAAGCCAATCCAGATACAAAAGGTATGGGGCTACAAAGTCACATTGGAAGGGCCATGGATACAGAGAGGAGAAAATTTGGCCTAATTTTTGCAAACAATTGACCACACGTGTTTGTACCCATGCCTCAGCTACTGTAACTGGTAGCTGCTACAGGCTTTCCTTTCTGGAGAACTGCCCTCAGCTAAAGGGGGCCTCCTTGTCCTATTGATTATGCCCTATCTTTCATGTGAGAGGAAAGGAGGTGCAGCCCACACCAAATTACTGATGAATGTGTAAATTCCAGACCAGCCTCCTTGCCTTGAAGGGCGACAACCCTGCTGTGTGGTTTAAGTTCCAGAGCCTCCCTGCAGTTCAACGCAAGCCTAGACTTTATCTGAGACCACATCCTTGCTCTGCTTTTTCTCCTCCCCTCTCTTACTTTCCTCACCACCTTTACAGGTTTTTCCTGAAGAGAACTTCCTCAATAATTCACAGGCATCCTTTTCCCTCCCTTAGGCCCTACATGTAGGAATCCCTACCAAGATGGATGTTTTATGGTGACATGATATTAAAAGACAGCAGACTCTTGTTATTAGTACATGTTTATAAACACAGTTTCATATTTTTAGCTTAGTTGCAGTCTCTGTGAAATTTCAAAATGCTATTTTATACTTTGGTAAAAATAACAATGGCTTATGTTTTCTGAGTGCTTACCATGTACTAAGCTCTGTGCTCAGTAACTTATGTGACTTATGTGATCTCATCTAATCCTCGCTATAACCATTTGAAATAGCTATTATTATTAAGTTTTTATACTTTTAGTGTTTTCTAACTCATTTCACATCTGGAATTCTGTTCTACTATTCTTTACTGTAGCAACAAAAGACGTCTGTATCTGCATAAAAATAGCCTTTGACACAAGGTATGAGGAAACACATGATGAGTGTCACAGACAAGGTAACTTGACCTTCCTTCAACCAGGAAAATGAGGCCTGTCTGGGTTCATCATTGAACAGTGTTGATAGGGAAACTTAATGGACATGGGAACATTCCTGTTCAAAACACGGAATCTTTTCAGTGAAGTCAGTTGGTCACCGTGAGCAATTTTGGTATTGGGTGTTGCAAAGTGTTTTGTTAAATAACACATCTGTGGGTCCAGACATGTCTGTCTTAGTTATTAAAAAGTTGTGTCCTCTCAGGTTTTCATTAAGGAATGTTAATTCATTCATACAACAAGCATTTATTAAGTTTTCATCACCACATGTAAGGTACTTCTCCCTCTCTCTCTCTCCATACATATATAGTAAGTATTGTGGACGTCATAGGAAGATGAGATATGAGTCAATAGCAACTGTTCAAGTCAGCGAATCCCTAATTTCAGCAGCTGCAGGAGGAAATAGGAAATCTTATAAAGGGAGGGTCAAGGAACAGGCTTCAATTCTTTGTTAGTTGCGTGGCAGTGCTTTGTCTTTTTCAGTCTAGGGGGAAATGGCCTCTGACTCCAAAGGAAAATCCAGAAAGGAAGACCAGATAAGACTGTTTGGCATGGTGGTAAGCCAGAAACCAAGGCTTGGAGAGGTAAAGAGAGCGATCCCCAAGGTTACACAGCTAGGAACTGGTGCAATCCAAATTTGAAGGTGAGTGTTGTGCTGCTTGCTGAACTAGCAGGAAATGAATGAGTGAGCAACATGGTGATGGGTAGAGGCTGCTCACTGGAGAGGAGTTCATGCAGTACAGATTTCTCCTACAGTAAAAGCAAGGAAAACTCCAACAAGTAGCATTCCATGAAGCTGCCATGATTCCACTCACCTGAGCTAAACCCCTGCAAATTTATTTTTAGGGATTTTAGCTGAATTTATAAAATTAAATACATATAAAATTAAATACATTTAAATTTATAAAATTAAATATAAAAATATATAAATTTTTAATTTATAAAATTAAATACATTTAGTGAGCCAGAAGCAGGACAGACATTTGAAGAAAAGGGGAACTTGAGAGACAGATGGAGTAATGAATGTGTTTTGAGTTTAGCCGGTTTGGGTTTGAAACCTCTGCTAAAACTGACCAGAAACTGCCAAGAGGCTTAAACTTGGGAGGTTTTATAAAAAAAGTTTCTCCAAAAAGTGAATAATTAAGACATAAATCTTTCCCTGAAAGAAAGGGAGCCCATTTTACCAGGAGATCGGGTCCCTTATTCTGTAAGAGACTGAAAGCTGCCAATGGGCACTCTTTGAATTCCCCTGGCTTGGGGGACGTTTATTGGCATTGAGCCCACAAGTGACCCACCTATTTGCATACCCCACAGGAAGGATCCACAGGAATAATTCAAGTTCCCCAAAACCATTTGTTTCATCTAGAGAAACAAAATCACCCCAGAGCTCCATGAATGCTCAGCCTCGTCTCAACTTTTAGTGGATTTTTTTTTGTTTTTAACATCTTTATTGGAGTATAATTGCTTTGCAACGGTGTGTTAGTTTCTGCTTTAAAACCGAGTGAATCAGCTATACATATACATATATCCCCACATCTCCTCCCTCTTGCCTCTCCCTCCCATCCTCCCTCTCCCACCCCTCTAGGTGGTCAGAGAGCACTGAGCTGATCTCCCTGTGCTATGTGGCTGCTTCCCACTAGCTATCTATTTTACATTTGGTAGTGTATATATGTCCATGCCACTCTCTCACTTCGTCCCAGCTTACCCTTCCCCCTCCCCGTGTCCTCAAGTCCATTCTCTACTTCTGCGTCTTTACTCCTGTCCTGCCCCTAGGTTCTTCAGAACCATTTTTTTTTTTTTTAGATTCCATATATATGTGTTAGCATGCAGTATTTGTTTTTCTCTTTCTGACTTACTTCATTCTGTATGACAGACTCTAGGTCTATCACCCTCACTACAAATAACTCAATTTTGGTTCTTTTAATGGCTGAGTAATATTCCATTGTATATATGTGCCACATCTTCTTTATCCATTCATCTGTCGATGGACACTTAGGTTGCTTCCATGTCCTGGCTATTGTAAATAATGCCGCAGTGAACATTGTGGTACATGACCCTTTTTGAATTATGGTTTTCTCAGTGTATATGCCCAGTAGTGGGATTGCTGGGTCGTATGGTAGTTCTGTTTTTAATTTTTTAAGGAATCTCCATAGTGATCTCCATAGTGGCTGTATCAATTTACATTCCCATCAACAGGGCAGAAGGATTCCCTTTATCCACACCCTCTCCAGCTTTTATTGTTTGTAGATTTTTTGATGATGGCCATTCTGACCGGTGTGAGATGATATCTCATTGCAGTTTTGATTTGCATTCCTCTAATGATTAGTGATGTTGAGCATTCATTCATGTGTTTGTTGGCAGTCTGTATATCTTCTTTGGAGAAATGTCTATTTAGGTCTTCTGCCCATTTTTGGACTGGTTTGTTTGTTTTATTGATATTGAGCTGCTTGTAAATTTTGGAGATTAATCCTTTGTCAGTTGCTTCATTTGCAAATATTTTCTCTCATTCTGAGGGTTGTCTTTTCGTCTTGTTTATGGTTTCCTTTGCTGTGCAAAAGCTTTGATGTTTCATTAGGTCCCATTTGTTTATTTTTGTTTTTATTTCCATTTCTCTAGGAGGTGGGTCAAAAAGGATCTTGCTGTGATTTATGTCATGGAGTGTTCTGCCTATGTTTTCCTCTAAGAGTTTTATAGTGTCTGGCCTTACATTTAGGTCTTTAATCCATTTTGAGTTTATGTTTGTGTATGGTGTTATGGAGTGTTCTAATTTCATTCTTTTACATGAGGCTGTCCAGTTTTCCCAACAACACTTACTGAAGAGGCTGTCTTTTCTCCATTGTATATTCTTGCCTCTTTATCAAAAATAAGGTGACCGTATGTGCATGGGCTTATCTCTGGGCTTTCTATCCTGTTCCATTGACCTATATTTATATTTTTGTGCCAGTACCATACTGTCTTGATTACTGTAGTTTTGTAGTATATTCTGAAGTCTGGGAGCCTGATTCCTCCAGCTCTGTTTTTCTTTCTCAAGATTGCATGGCTATTGGGTGTCTTTTGTGTTTCCATACAATTGTGAAATTTTTTGTTCTAGTTCTGTGAAAAATACCATTGGTAGTTTGATAGGGATTGCATTGAATCTGTAGATTGCTTTGGGTAGTACAGTCATTTTCACAGTGTTGGTTCTTGCAATCCAAGAACATGGTATATCTCTCCATCTGTTTGTATCATCTTTAATTTCTTTCACCAGTGTCTTACAATTTTGCATGCAGGTCTTTTGTCTCCTTAGGTAGGTTTATTCCTAGGTATTTTATTCCTTTTGTTGCGATCGTAAATGGGAGTGTTTCCTAAATTTCTCTTTCAGATTTTTCATCATTAGTGTATAGGAGTACAAGAGATTTCTGTGCATGAATTTTTTGTCCTGCTACTTTACCAAATTCATTGATTAGCTCCAGTAGTTTTCTGGTAGCATCTTTAGGATTCTCTATGTATAGTATCATGTCATCTGCAAACAATGACAGCTTTACTTCTTCTTTTCTGATTTGGATTCGTTTTATTTCTTTTTCTTCTCTGATTGCTGTGGCTAAAGCTTCCAAAACTTTGTTGCATTATAGTGGTGAGAGTGGGCAACCTTGTGTTGTTCCTGATCTTAGTGGACATGGTTTGAGTTCACCACTGAGAATGATGTTGGCTGTGGCTTTGTCATATATGACCTTTATTATGTTGAGGTAAGTTCCTTCTATGCCTACTTTCTGGAGGGTTTTTATCATAAATGGGTGTGGAATTTTGTCAAAAGCTTTTTCTGCTTCTATTAAGATGATCATAAGGTTTTTCTCTTTCAATTTGTTAATATGGTATATCACATTGATTGATTTTTGTATATCGAAGAATCCTTGCATTCCTGGGATAAACCCCACTTGATCATGGTGTATGATCCTTTTAATGTGCTTTTGGATTCTGTTTGCTAGTATTTAGTTGAGGATTTTTGCATCTATGTTCATCAGTGATATTGGCCTGTAGTTTTCTTTTTTTGTGACATCTTTGTCTGGTTTTGGTATCAGGGTGATGGTGGCCTTGTAGAATGAGTTTTGGAGTGTTCCTCCCTCTGCTATATTTTGGAAGACTTTGAGAAGGATAGGTGTTAGCTCTTCTCTAAATATTTGGTAGAATTTGCCTGTGAACCATCTGGTCCAGGGCTTTTGTCAGTTGGAAGATTTTCAATCACAGTCTCAATTTCAGTGCTTGTGATTGGTCTGTTTATATTTTCTATTTCTTCCTGGTTCAGTCTCGGAACATTGTGCTTCTCTAAGAATTTGTCCATTTCTTCCAGGTTTTTCTTTTTTTTGGCATATGGTTGCTTGTAGTAATCTCTCATGGTCTTTTGTATTTCTGCAGTGTCAGTTGTTACTTCTCCTTTTTCATTTCTAATTCTATTGATTTGAGTCTTCTCCCTTTTCATCTTGATGAGTCTTGCTAATAGTTTATCAATTTTTTTTTATCTTCTCAAAGAACCAGCTTTTAGTTTTATTGATCTTTGCTATTGCTTCCTTCATTTCTTTTTCATCTATTTCTCATCTGATCTTTGATTTCTTTCCTTCTGCTAACTTTGTGGTATTTTTTTCTTCTTTCTCTAATTGCTTTAGGTGTAAGGTTATGTTGTTAATTTGAGATGTTTCTTGTTTCTTAAGGTAGGAATGTATTGCTATAAACTTTCCTCTTACAACTGCTTTTGCTGCATCCCATAGGTTTTGGGCCATGGTGTTTTCATTGTCATTTGTTTCTAGGTATTTTTTGATTTCCTCTTTGATTTCTTCAGTGATCTCTTGGTTATTAAGTGGTGTATTATTTAGCCTCCATGTGTTTGTAGCTTTTAGATTTTATCCTGTAACTGATATGTAGTCTCATAGCGTTGTGGTCGGAAAAGATACTTGATATGATTTCAATTTTCTTAAATTTACCAAGGCTTGATTTGTGATCCAAGATATGATCTATCCTGGAGAGTGTTCCATGAGCACTCGAGAAGAAAGTGCATTCTGTTGTTTTTGGATGGAATGTCCTATAAATATCAATTAAGTCCATCTTGTTTAATGTATCATTTAAAGTTTGTGTTTTCTTATTTATTTTCGTTTTGGATGATCTGTCCATTGGTGAAAGTGGGGTGTTAAACTCCCCTGGTATGATCGTGTTACTGTCAATTTCCCCTTTTATGGCTGTCAGCATTTGCCTTATGTATTGAGGTGCTCCTGTGTTCGCTGCATAAATATTTACAATTGTCATACTTCCTCTTGGATTGATCCCTTGATCATTATGTAGTGTCCTTCTTTGTCTCTTGTAATAGTCTTTATTTTAAAGACTACTTTGTCTGATATGAGAATTGCTACTCCAGCTTTCTTGTGATTTCCATTTGCATAGAATATCTTTTTCCATCCCCTCACTTTCAGTCTGTATCATCTGAAGTGGGTCTCTTGTAGACAGTATGTAAACGGGTCTTGTTTTTGTATCCATTCAGCCAATCTGTGTCTTTTGGTTGGAGCATTTAATCCATTTACATTTAGGGTAATTATCAATATGTATGTTCCTATTACCATTTTCTTAATTGTTTTGGGTTTGTTATTGTAGGTCTTCTCCTTCTCTTGTGTTTCCTGCCTAAAGAAGTTCCTTTATCATTTGTTGTAAAGCTTGTTTGGTGGTGCTGAATTCTCTTAGCTTTTGCTTGTCTGTAAAGTTTTTAATTTCTCCATCGAATCTGAATGAGATCCTTGCTGGGTAGAGTAATCTTGGTTGTAGGTTTTTCCCTTTCATCACTTTAACTGTGTCCTGCCATTTTGCTTTGGCTTGCAGAGTTTCTGCTGAAAGATCAGCTGTTAACCTTATGGGGATTCCCTTGTAAGTTATTTGTTGCTTTTCCCTTGCTGCTTTTAATATTTTTTCTTTGTATTTAATTTTTGATAGTTTGATTAATATGTGTCTTGGCGTGTTTCTCCTTGGATTTATCGTGTATGGGACTCTCTTCACTTTCTGGACTTGATTGACTATTTCCTTTCCCATGTTAGGGAAGTTTTCAACTATAATGTCTTCAAATATTTTCTCAGTCCTTTTCTTTTTGTCTTCTTCCTGGAACCCCTGTAATTTGAATGTTGTTTCGTTTAATGTTGTCCCAGAGGTCTCTGAGACTGTCCTCAATTCTTTTATTCTTTTATCTTTATTCTGCTCTGCAGTAGTTATGTCCACTATTTTATCTTCCAGATCACTTATCCGTTCTTCTGCCTCAGTTATTCTGCTATTGATTCCTTCTAGAGAACTTTTGATTTCATTTATTGTGTTGTTCATCATTGTTTGTTTGCTCTTTAGTTCTTCTAGGTCCTTGTTAAACGTTTCTTGTATTTTCTCTATTCTTTTTCCAAGATTTTGATTCATCTTTACTATCATTACTCTGAATTCTTCTTCAGGGAGACTACCTTTTTCCTCTTCATTTGTTTGGTCTGGTGGGTTTTTACCTTGCTCCTTCATCTGATGTGTGTTTCTCTGTCTTCTCATTTTGCCTAACTTACTGTGTTTGGTGTCCCCTTTTCTCAGGCTGCAGGTTCGTAGTTCCTATCATTTTTGGTGTGTGCCCCCAGTGCCTAAGTTCGTTCAGTGGGTTGTGTAGGCTTCCTGGTGGAGGGGACTAATGTCTGTGTTCTGGTGGATGAGGCTGGATCTTGTCTTTCTGGTGGGCAGGTCTGCGTCAGATGGTGTGTTTTTGGATGTCTGTGACCTTATTATGATTTTAAGCAGCCTGTGTGCTAATGGGTGGGGTTGTGTTCCTGTCTTGCTAGTTGTTTGGCATAGGATGTCCAGGACTGTAGCTCGGTGGTCATTGAGTGGAGCTGGGTCTTGCCATTGAGATGGAAATCTCTGGGAGAGCTTTCGCCATTTTATATCATGTGAAGCTGAGAGGTCTCTGGTAGACCAGTATCCTGAATTTGGCTCTTCCACCTTAGAGGCATAGGCATGACAGCCGGTCAGAGCCCCAAGACCCTGTCAGCCACACAGCTCAGAACAAAAGCGAAAAGAAAGAAAGAAAGGAAGAACAAAAGAAAATAAAATAAAGTTATTAAATTTAAAAATAATTATTAAAAATAAAAAAATTTAAAAGTCATTAAAAAAAGAGAAAAAAAAGAGAGAAGAGCACAACCAAAGCAAAAAACAAATCCACCAATGATAACAAGTGCTAAAAACTATGCTAAAAAAAGAAAAAAATACAGACAGAACCCAGGACAAATGGCAAAAGCAAAGCTATACAGACAAAATCACACAAAGAAGCATTCACATACACACTCACAAAAAGAGAAATAGGAAAAAAATATATATATCATTGCTCCCAAAGTCCACCGCCTCAATTTTGGGATGATTCATTGTCTATTCAGGTATTCTGGAGATGCAGGGTACATCAAGTTGGTTGTGGAGATTTAATCCGCTGCTCCTGAGACTGCTGGGAGAGATTTACCTTTCTCATCTTTGTTCGCACAGCTCCTGGGGTTCAGCTTTGGATTTGACCCTGCCTTTGTGTGTAGGTCACCTGAGGGCGTCTGTTCTTCGCTCAGACAGGACGGGGTTAAAGGAGCAGCTGATTCGGGGGCTCTGGCTCATCCAGGCCCGGGGAAGGGAGGGGTACGGAATGCGAGGCAAGCCTGCCATGGCAGAGGCCGGCATGACGTTGCACCAGACTGAGGCGCACTATGCGTTCTCCCCGGGAAGTTGTCCATGGGTCACAGGACCCTGGCAGTCGCGGGCTGCACAGGCTCCTGGAAGGGCAAGTGTGGATAGTGACCTCTGCTTGCACCCAGGCTTCTTGGTGGCTGCAGCAGCAGCCTTAACATCTCCTGCCCCTCTGCTGTCCGTGCTGATAGCCGTGGCTCGTGCCCATCTCTGGAGGTCATTTAGGCAGTGCTCTGAATCCCCTTTCCTAGCGCACCCTGAAACAATGGTCTCTTGCCTCTTTGGCAGTTCCAGACTTTTTCCCCGACTCCCTCCCAGGTAACTGTGGCGCACTAGCCCCCCTTCAGGCTGTGTTCACGCAGCCAACCCCAGTCCTCTCCCTGGGATCTGACCTCCGAAGCCTAAGCCTCAGCTCTCAGTCCCCACCTGTCCCGGCGGGGGAGCAGACAAGCCTCTCGGGCTGGTGAGTGCCGGTCGGCACTGATCCTCTGTGCGGGAATCTCTCCGCTTTGCCCTCCGCACCCGTCGCTGTGCACTACTCCGCGGTGCCAAAGCTCCCCCCTCCGCCACCCGCAGTCTCCGCCCGCGAAGGGGCTTCCTAGTGTGTGGAAACCTTTCCTCCTTCACAGCTCCCTCCCACTGGTGCAGGTCCCATCCCTATTCTTTTGTCTCTGTTTATTCTTTTTTCTTTTGCCCTACCCAGGTACGTGAGGAGTTTCTTGCCTTTTGGGAGGTCTGAGGTCTTCTGCCAGCGTTCAGTAGGTGTTCTGTAGGAGTTGTTCCACATGTAGATGTATTTCTGTTGTATTTGTGGGGAGAAAGGTGATCACCACATCTTACTCTTCCACCATCTTGAAGGTCTCCTTTTAGTGGATTTTTATGTGTCTCTGTGTCTTGAAGACAAAGCCAACAACTGATTTTTCACATTGGCCCAAGGCGATCTTCCCTGCTCTAAGCAGGCAGCCAGGGAGTGCAGGTCACTTCTATCACCTAACATTAAAGAGAAAAGAAGTGAGAGCATAAGGCAGAAGGATTGGATGAGATCAAAAACTCGATAGGGGCCTGGCGAGCAATCCTTGGCAGGGGCCCCAGAGCAGCTTCAGGACACGGACAGAGCCCAGGAGGATCATTTCCTTCTTCAGGTTAAAAAAGAAAAGCCAGCTATCCTCTAAGAGGTGGTCTATTCATACTGTGCATCATTAGGTCATTTATTTGAAAATTGTAGGTAGTAATAAAAACAATAGTCATTTTCTTAACACCTAGATGAATGGGCTTCTCCCTGCATCACCCTCTGCACCCCTGGGTCATATTAATGTTAGCTTGTGTGTGGGTAGTTTTCCAGGAAGTTTCAGTCTTGGTGAAAGCTTGAACAACCCATAGCCTTTCTAAAATTTCTTATATGTTTCCCATCTACTTTTGTTCTCTTGGTCCATGCTTATCTTTAACGGAAAATAAAGGGTAATCACCATATAGGCCAGGAAGCAGCATTCTTCCCCATAACCATAATTATTCTGGAATTAGAAAAACCTTTCTGTCATAGAATCCAAAAGTGGCTTCGTGTTTTCCCTGCCCTTTAGAACTCAGCAGTTCTTCGCGTCAACGATACTGTGCAAGTTTCCAAAGCACTCCACGCCATCAGTCTAGCTGGCTTTCCTTGAGGAAGCTGATACATCTAGCCTTCTCTTTTCTTTCTGCCAGCCCAGGAAACCTTGGACTTGGGCAGGATTTGCCTACGATGTCCAGGTTTGTTACTATGAACCGTTTTCTGTTTAAAATTTTCTAGATGCTTATACAACATGTAATAAGACCATGGTTCTTTGAACTCTGAGCAGGTGTCTGATTTTATAGCTCAATATTTTAAGATAGAATTTGTTTTAATCTTCCAGTTAAACCTCTTTATGCAAACAGAGCTGCCAAGAGAACAAATGCAATTCACTTGCAAGTTTTTTGTCTAGTTAACAGTAAGTACACAAATCAGTTTCCTGTTCACACAAAGGATTTTCTTGTGTTTAAAATCTTTGACCAAGGGGCCGTTGGCTTGGGTATTTATAAGGAATTCACAGCGTTTATTATCTATAGTGCTCTGTGCACCAGGATGTGAAGAGACTTAGCAAGCAGCTGGTAAGTACCAAACAAGTATACTGCCAGCACAGAGCTTTTAAAAAGGACCTTTGTATTGTGCAGCAAGAAGACATCACAAGGGTCTGCGTGGAAACAGGGCTTCAGTGCAGTGAAAGGTATCAGGAAGTTGGAGGCAGCACAGAGGAAAGGAAAAGGGAAGCTTCATTGTCAAGATAAAATTAAGACAAGGGTTTGCAAAAGGTCCATTTCCTTCAGGTTTTCTGTTCAAGGTTTTCCTGAACTTTTCTTTTTTTTCTGTCATGTATTTCTTCCTTTTTCTTTAAGAAACATGAAAACATTCACATTAATAAGTATTTCCAAAGAGGCTCCTGAGTCTTAAGGTCATGGCAGGTTTGAATTATCTTTGGAAACAAATTGTCTGCAGTGTTCACAGCGGCAGCCCGGTAGCTGAGGCCCTGCATGCTGTGGGAGGGATGGTATGCTGGGAGCATTACTGATGTACCCTTTGCACAACACAGTGATACTTTACTGTAGTGATGTAACCCCTCACCCCAACGTATTTTTTGGGGGGGTGGACTCCCCAGTATATTAATTGATGTGCTTTGTCCTTTTTGTCAGGCTGTTTAAATCTCTTCTCTTCACTTGGTTACCCAAAGATTTTTCCCTTCAGCCCAAATAAGTTAGACATAAGTTGCACATTGCTTTAGGGAAGGGAAGACGTTATGAAACCTGAATAACAAAGGTGGCATATTCTTGGTTCTTAGGTTCAAAATCGCTGGTTTAGATAGAAGACAGAAAAATTTACAAGCATCCTTGAAGAACCAGTTTCTCTTGTGGTCAAGTCTGTGAGAATGTGGACATGAGGAAACCCCCTGTTAAGTGTGCAGTTTGGAAAATAGAAACGTACGACCAGGATTTGGACCATGGGTCAGCAATTCTAAGGGAAATGACCCCTCTCTCCCATGCCATTCTGATGTGGCAGGTGGCAGGTATTGATGAAATCTGGTGGCACAATGTACTTAGGGAGGAGGAGCCACAGACACTTTCTCAGTTTTATGCGCACTTGAACTTACGAGCAAAGGCATTTCAAAACTCTCCCAAGAGCAGGTCACTGATGTAAGCTGAGGAGAGCCACTGGGTAGGTCCTGTGGCAGGACTGAGGGGTTACATCACGACCAGGGGACTGAGGCCACATGTTAGCAGATGGACAACAGATGCTATGTGGGAGCCAGGTCAAGGTAGCAGCCCCTCCAAACACCATGGGAATAAGATAGGATGAGTCACACCTGGAGCAGGAAGCCAGCCTGGGCCTGACACATAAATAGACATCTACTGCCCGCTGCTGCAGGGGTGCCATCTGCTTACATCCTCTCAGAGCTTATTAGCATCAACCCCAGGATAAGGATAAAGAAGAAACAATCCTAAACAGACTGAGTTTTTTTTCCTATTAAATTTTTTATTCGAGATCATTATAGATTCACACGCTGTTGTAAGAAATAATACAGAGATTCTGTACATTCTTTACCCAATCTCCCCAATGGTGATGCCTTGCAAAATTGAAGTATAATATCACAACCAGGATATTGACATTGATTCAGTCAAGGTACAGAACATTTCCATCACCATAAGGATCTTCGTGTTGCCCTATTATAACCACATGCACTTTCCTCCCTGACCCTTAACATCTGGCAACCACTAATCTGTTCTCCATCTCTATAATTTTGCTGTTCTGAGAAAGTCTTTATTTCTCCTTTAATCTTTGAAGAATTATGTCACTGATATAAAATTCTAGGTTGATGGCTTTTTTCTTTCAACACTTTAAATATTTTTCTTTGTACTTGCATGGTTTCTGACAAGAAGTCCACTATAATTCTTATCCTTATTTCTTTATAGGTAAGGTGATTTTTCCCCTCTGGCTTTATTAAAGATTTTCTCTGTATCTGCTTTTTGAAGTTCAAATATGATATGCATAAGTGTGTGTGTTTTGCATTTAACCTGCTTGGTATATTCTGAGCTTCCTGGATCTGTGATTTGTTGTCTATCATTAACTTTGAAAGTTCTCAGTCATTATTACCTCAAATATTTCCAAATTGTTTAGCTATTCTTGTTCCTTTGCTTTTACATACAAATTTTAGAATAATCTTTTCTATATATACAAAAATATTTCTCAGATTTTATAGGAATTATGTTAAAACTTTATATTATTTTGTGGAGAGTTGATGTCTTTACTATGTTGAGTCTTCCAATCTGTGAACACAATATACCTCTCCGTTTATTTAGATCTTTGATTTCTTTTATTATCATTTTACAATATTCAGTATACAAGCCCTATACATGTTTTATTAGATTTACACTAGCATTTTTTTAATTAAAGAAATAAGGTGATTGTAAATGGTAATGCATATTTTATTGCAGTGTTTTAATTACATATTCATTGCTACTACATAGAAATACAATTAATTTTTGTATTTTAATCTTGTATCCTGAGACCTTGCTGAACTCACTTATTATTCCTATAAGTATTTTTCTAGATCCTTGGGATTTTCTACAAATTTGTAATTTGGGACAGTTTTATTTTTTCCTTTCCAATCTGTATGCCTTTTATTTCCTTTTCTTGCCTTATTGCGCTGGCTATGACTTCCAGCACCGTGCTGAGTAAGAGTGGTGAGACTGGACATCCCTGCTTTGTTCTCAATATTATGGGGAAAATATTCAGTCTTTTCTCATTAACTGTAATGTTACCTGTAAGTTTTTTGTAGGTGCTCTTCATCAAGACAATAAGTTCATGAGGGAATAAGTTGAACAAAATTTTCTCTATCACTATTTCTCTGAGAATTTTAAAATTATGAAAGGGTATTGAATTTTGTCAAATGCTTTTTGTATATCTGTTGATGTGTTATGTGATTTTTCTTCTTTAGCTTGTTAATATGGTAGATTACATTGATTTAGTTTTGAGTATTGCACTAGTCTTGTATCTCTGGAATAAACCTCTCTAGGTCATGATGTATAATTATTTCTCATTATTGCTGAATACTGTATTGCTAAAATCTTGTTAAAATTTTTTGAGTCTATATTTATGAGGGATATTGGTCTTATTTTTCTTTACCTGGTTTTGACATCAAGGTAATACTAACTTTATAAAATAAGTTGGAAAGTATTCTCGTGATAATTAATTTTGTGTGTCAACTTGGCTAGGCCATGGTACCCAGATGTTTGGTTAAACATTATTCTAGATATTTCTGTGAAAATATTTTTTAAATGAAATTGACATTTAAATCAGCTGACTTTGAAAGCAGATTACCCTCTATGGTATGGGTGGGTCCATCTAAGCAGTTGAAGACCTTAATAGAAAAAGACTGACTTCCCTTGAAGGAAGGGGAATTCTGTCAACACACTGCCTTTGAACTTAAACTACAACATTGATTCTTCTGTGGGTCTCCAGCCTACTGTGCAGAGTTTGGACTTACCAGTCCCTATACTCACATGTGCCAATTCCTTAAAATAAATCTCTCTCCCTTGCTTGCTCTCTCTGTCTCCATGAATGCATGCACACACACACACACACACATCTATCTATCTATCTATCTATACACACACACACACACACACACACACACACACACACTACTGGTTCTGTTTCTCTGGAGAACCCTGTCTAATACATTTCTCTTCTATATTCTGGAAGAGATTATGTAAAATTAGTATTAATACTTTTAAATATTTAGAATTCACTGGTAAAATTGTTGGGACTGGGGATTTATTTTTTATTTTAAAATTATTAATTCATTTTCCTTAATATTTGTAGCACTATTCAAATTACCTATTTTATATAGACTGAGTTGTAGTGGTCTGAGCTTTTTTAAGGAATTGGTTCATTTCTTCTAAATCGTCAAATTTCAGTGTGCAGATTCTCTTATTATACTTCCCAGGAACTGTTTTGTTCCTGATATAACATGCTGTGTCTCCTTTCTTTTTTCTTTGTCAGACTTGTGGAAGTTGTCAATTATATTGATCTATTCAAAAAACCATCTCTTTTATTGATTTTTTTTAGAATTTTTATTCTTCTCTTGTTAAATGGAGTGTTCTGTGAGTGTTGATTAGATACTGTTGGTTAATGGTGTTGTTGAGTTCTTCTATATCATTGCTGATTTTCCTTCTTGTTGTTCTATCAATTGTGGAGAGAGGGGTTTTAAACTATTTAACTACAGTTGTGAATTTGTCTGTTTCCCTTTCAGTTCTATCATGTTTTATTTCACATATTTTGCAGCTCTGTTGTATATGCCAATATATATAGCATTGCTATATCTTCTTGGTGGACTCTTTTATTACAATATAATGTCCCTCTCTATCTCTGGTAATTTTCCTTGCTCCGAAGTCTACTTTATCTGATATTAATATAGCCACTACTTCTTTCCTTTGAGCAGTGTTTGTATAATATATCTTTTTACATTTTTAAGTTTTCAACCTGCCTATATTATTATATTTGAAATGGTTTTCTCAGAGGCAGCATATAGTTCAGTCATTATTCTAAATCTGCTCTTCCATTTCCTGTGTTTTAATGGTATATTTATATCATTTATATTTATATGGAACTGTTACTATGTTAGGGTTTAACACTGCTATTTTATTTTTAAATTTTCTGTTTGTTTACTTATTTCTCTATTTTCTGTTTTTCTGCTTTCTTTTGGGTTATTTGGGCATTTTTAAAAAATCTATTTTGATTCATCTGTCTCTCTTTGTATAGCATTTTTAGTGGTTACTCTAGATATTACATTATATATACATTACTTATTAAAGTCTCTTATTGGCTATGGGAAAGAATTGCACATTTTCAAATGCATTTGAAATGATAGTTATCTCAATCATGTGTGTATTGCTTTCAAGGTGAAAGGTATGTCAGTGCCATTTCATTATCCAACTGACTATAATTCTGTAAAATTCTTTAAAAAAAATGTAACAGAATGAAGAGTCTCATAATGAGCTCTCAAACTGGGAGCAAAATTAAATTGTTTATTTTATAAAGCTGCCATAATATTCCCTTTGTTCCAACACTACTTAGATCATCAGGAAGAATTAGGAATCATCCATGAGCATCTAATATATATAAGACATGTGCTTTACCAAGTTACCTAACTTTAGGGCAAATTCTAATCAACTTCATTTTGGGGAAAATTCCACCAAACTCATCTTAAAACAAACCTTTTAGTATAACTAGTACTAGCTGGCAATAAACAAAACATTTAACTCTTTCATTTTCTTGATCTGGGAAAGTGATGAGCAGTTCAGATTGGAAGTTCCCTGTTCCGTGTTTAATGATTATAATTAATTGTACCTACAGTTAGGGGTGAGAACAGCAGATTGAGGTGCTGAGTCACCAGCAAGGTGGGATTTCCATAAGTTTCTTGGGGAGCAGAACCCAATGGAAGTTTGGCCCCAGCAAGAATTTTTGGGTGGAGGTGTGGAGTCTTTGTGATTTGCATTTTTAATGGAGACTTTAAACAGTAGGGCTCATGTGAATCTCAATCTGCAAACTCAAGTCTGCACAAATTCCTTTCTCTATTTTCTATAAATTATTTGAATAGTGACTCTGAGTCCCTATCCCACGAAGGAGGCAGGAAGTTTGACTCATTTGGAGTCTTCCCTTCCCCTGGCTTCATGCCAGGATTCTTGGCTCTGAGACACTTCTCTGTCATTTGCTGATGCTCAGTCCCCTGTCTTCCCAGTCAGCTTGGTCCCCTCAAGTCTGCTGCTTGTTCACATTGAAGACACACATGGGTATGAAACTCGTGGCAGGGCTTGAAATCCTGGTCCTCAGAATCCAACCTGCCTGGTGTTCCATGTGGCTGATCCCTTTGAGATCCTGCTGCATCCCTAAAGCAAGGGCAGGGAGAAGGGACAGGTTCTTGCTGCTGATGGGGCACACATGCCTCTCTTGATCTCCCTTCAGGGGTGGAGAGAATCCCTCCCTGTCTCCTCACACTCCCCTCAGAGACTCTTTCTCAACCCTTCTTTCTGCAATGGACTTAAGCTTTGGAAACAAAAGCATAGAAAGAAAGTCTCTCATGGTTACCTTCCCCGTGTGCTTTTATACAAAACTCTTGGGTTCTAGACAAGAGAGCAGAGAGCAAGCTACATTTTTAATGTGGGAATAGAATGAGATAAATACAGGGAGAAAAATGCGTTAATAATCTGAAAAAGCATTCTGTTACAGAGTAATAAAAGACATATGAGCTTATTTTTTAACCATAACCTGGTGAGATTTGGTGATCCCTGGGTAACATATTTTCCTTGTGATGCCAATTTGAGAATGAATCTGTGTAAACGTGTCTGTATCATAAGGAGTCAAACTGGAGTAAGAACATCACACTCAAGCCTAGTTCTGAAACTTACTAGCTGTATGACTTCAGGCAATTCATCTAATTTGCTCTAGACAAGGGGTCAGCAATTTTTTTCATGAAGGCCTAGATATTTCGGCTTGCTGGCTATAGGTCTCTGTTACAACTATTCAACCTTGCCACCATAGCAGGAAGACAGCCCAGAGACAATACCTACACAATGAGCATGGCTGTATTCGGATAAAACTTACCTTAATAGACAGTGAAATGTGAATTTCATATAATTTTTGTGTTATGAATATGATTTTTTTTGTTCAACCTTTTAAAAACGTAAAAACCACCCTAAGCTCACCAGCCACACAAAAACAGGTGGCAATCCTGATTTGGCCTGTAGCTGTAGTTTGCTGACCCCTGTTCTGGACTCTACAAGTCTAGCTCCAACGTTTGGAGCTCAGTTTTCCCATCTGTAAATAGGAAACACAGGGTTGTCAGTCAAGCAGAGGCATAATTTTTATTTATTTATTTTTGCAGTACGTGGGCCTCTCACTGTTGTGGCCTCTCCCCTTGCGGAGCACAGGCTCCGGACGCGCAGGCTCAGCGGCCATGGCTCATGGGCCCAGACGCTCCGCGGCATGTGGGATCTTCTCGGACCGGGGCATGAACCCGTGTCCCCTGCATCGGCAGGCGGACTCTCAACCGCTGTGCCACCAGGGAAGCCCCAGAGGCATAATTTTTAATTCTACTTTATAAATTTAAGGCATTACTACTAAATATGCTAAATGTGCTAAGGAGACCTAATGCCTAAGTTTTCATCTAAATAGGAGAAAAAAGTTAACTAGAAATAGAACAAACAATCTTTACAGATGTCCCTTAATTGTCTTTGCTTCTCCATCTGCATGAAATAGAACTGATGCCACTGGATGCAAAGGGGAGTTTTGTAGATGAAATAAGTAGAACGTCTGTGTGTTGGATTTCTTCCTTTAGAAAATACCAGTTCTGTTAGTCATCATTTACCTACTTACTTGAGCTTTGTGGTGTGGGTCAAATGACATTTTTCTGTCAGAATTCCCTTCTACACAGCACACACATTACAAAAGAAATAGAGAACAAATGTATGGATAGCAAGGGGGGAATAGGGGGGTGGGATGAATTGGGAGATTGGGGTTGACATATATACACTGCTATGTATAAGATAGATAACTAATGAGAACCTACTGCATAGCACAGGGAACTCTACTCAATGCTCTGTGGTGACCTAAATAGGAAGGAAATCCACAAAAGAGGGATATAGTATAATGTATAGCTGATTCAGTGCTGTACAGCAGAAACTAACACAGCATTGTAAAGCAACTATACTCCAAAAAAATTGATTAAAAAACCCCAGAGATTTAGAAACTGTCCTGAACTGATGAGGAAGCTGCAGTGGACTCTTGGTTACTTTCTTTAGGTCTTTGTGCTGCCTGTGTCATGCATACGGGAATATGCATTACCACTGAATGTAAAATGAAATAAAATAATCTATTTGAAAATGTTTTCATTAACAATTGAATGTAGGATGTAATGTACTCATTTTGTCTAAAATTTTTTATCGAAAAATTTCTTATGTTGAATATATATATATATATATATATATATATATATGACTGTAAATCAAAAACTCAAGACATTTAAATTTATGGTAACAACATACCAAACTGGACCTGGCGTACGCATTGTATTCCAGGCAGGGATTCCAAACCATTTATCTACAGGGCAAGGCAGTTAAGATAAATGTCTTAAGCAGCCTGGTATAAGACAATAGGAAATGGTGGGACCCAGGGCACACTGTAGAGTGTGGCCCCACTCTTCTTAAAAGCAATTACTTTAAAATAAAACACAATGAGCAAACCAAAGCCAAAACACAGTTTTGACCAAACCAATTAATATGATCAGTTGAATCTGGACAGCTTTTTGACTCCTCTTGTGGAATAAACTTGAGAAAGAAGGTACCCATGGAAAATTGTTTTTCCTTTAAATGGCAATGCGGGCTGACCTGAGAAAGATGTGTAGACAATGAATGTCTTTGTTATATAACTGCATAGGGGTGGTGAGTGTTGTGAAAGTTATACTGGCCTGGGGCCCGCGGGCCCTTGTTCTGGCATTTCCTAGTTATAAGCTTGGGATTAATTACCTAGCTAAAACCTATCTCATGAAAATTAAATAAAATAATCTATTTGAAAATGTTTAGATAACTATAAATTGCTATGTAAATATTAGTTATACTCCTATATACATAACTGTTGGCTAGCAAATGCAGGTCCCTAGCAAGATAATAGGGCATCCACTATAGCTGTTTACTGTTTCTTTCACTGTTACCATACCAACATCATTCAAATAGGAGCTACGCAATAAGGCACACCTTGGTTTCCCTGGTAGCACAGTGGCTGGGAATCTGCCTGCCAATGCAGGGGACGCGAGTTTGGGTCTTGGTCCGGGAGGATCCCACATGCCGCGGAGCAACTAAGCCTATGCGCCACAACTACTGAGCCTGCACTCTAGAGTCCATAAGCCACAACTACTGAGCCCGTGTGCCACAACTACTAAAGCTCGCACGCCTAGAGCCCATGCTCCGCAACAAGAGAAGCCAACGCCATGAGAAGCCTATGCACCGCAACGAAGAGTAGCCCCTGCTCGTCACAACCAGAGAAAGCCTGCACACAGCAACAAAGACTCAATGCAGCCAAAAATAAAATAAAATAAATTTATATTAAAAAATAAGGCACATCTTTTTAGTACAGAGTATCAGCTTTTTTCTTTTAACTAGAACTCACTGTTATTATTGTTTGGACCCCATATGACAAAGAGCTGGTGCTAGGCTAGCTCCTTCTCTCCCCTTCAGCTGTCATCTTTTGCCTGTGATGACATCATTCTTTGAAAAATGTGACATCAGACAATAAACTTTTGTTTAAGCTTATTTGTGACTTTTAAGAAAATGGATTCAAGAGTTATTAGACAATACATCATGTGAGTTTTTTCACCCAAGAACAAGAGATTGGGTATTATTGGATTTGAGCACTAAGGGTCATTGTTAAATAAAAAGCAAACTTAAACCTTTGGGTTGGAAATGGTCAGACAATTCATTAAATGTCCTGTTGCCACAGGTTCATGTTTTTGGGAATGTACTGAGTATCTAACTCAGATGCTCAATTGCTCTGGGAACCTGATAAGAACTGTTTTTAGTGGGTTTTTTTGTTTGTTTGTGTTACCGTAAAAGACCTAATTTCATTAGGTATGGGAAATCTCACGGCCAGCCCTATCTTTTGCTGTGAACTTTGTCCCAGTGTACTAGTACTTTATTTTAAAAAGGTTATTTCCTACTTGAACTAGCAAAAAATGTTCTCTGGTGTATGGGAAATCTTAACAAAAGATTTTGTTGTAATAGCAGGGGAGAAATTATAGTAATAATTTAGCCTTTAGAAATTACTTTTTTCTTTTTTTTGTCTAATTTTTTCAAATTATGAGAGTCGAATTTTTGAATCTCAAGCTGATTTTCCAAGTCCTTTAAATATGTTTCTTTTATTATGTCTTTTGGAATAGTTTTGTCTCTGCGGTCCCCATACTTGATAATTGCCAAATAAATATTATTTTGACTTAGGCTGGCAACGTTCATCAGCACTTCTCTATTTATTGCATTAAAGCAAATAAATACTTCAGTGTAATACTTCTTTACTTCAGTGTAACGTAGAAGCAAATGATTGGGTTTGGGGATAAGCAGAGAGTGTAAGAGATAACTAAAACTTGACTGAATTCATTCTTTCCCAGAAATGCATTTAGGCAAAAATATTATAGTTTCTTTGCTTTTGCTGAACTTCATTGAAACCTAAGGCACCTGCTTCACATTTCTGGGTCAGTTTCTCCAGTGACTTACTTTTCTGCTAGTCTTTAACAGGTCTATTACTATGATTTCAGCTTGTCATGCACATAATAATGAAATTAAATTGTTAAAAAATCCAACATTTATTTAAATTGATTAGCCATACCACACGTTCAACTTAACTTCCTCCCTGAGAAAAGTTAATGACTGGTGAAAAAGGAGAATTAAAACTCTGCATATATTTCTGTAAATGTTTTTAGACTATTAGAGAATGGCTTTTGTTACTTGTTAAATAGTTTAAATTTTTAATTTCCAATTATTTTGAACCAGGTATATTACCTGATGATTGCCTAAATTTTCTTTAAGAATAAGGGCATCAGCATGCTGTCTTGTGATATTTACAACAGATATTTTAAAGATCAGTAAACTGTTTCAGCAACCCAACTGGCTCTTAGAAAATGAGACTTTGGCTTTACAGTGTGGGCTATAATCTGATTTGTAGTTTGTCTGAACCAGGTATTTGGCACAATCTGAAGTTTACTACCCAGTTCTCTGGAGGAATGGCAGAAAATGGAAATGAAATTTGGGGGGTACACAATGGCATAAATGTTCAGCAGGGAATGTGAAATTTTGTACTTATAAATGTCTCAGAGGCCAGAGGCCAGTAACAACTCTTCTCACCTCCCACCTCCTCATAAAACCTGGATATCTAAAGAATTCTTCTTGCTTAGGTGTCAGCAACAGAGATTAGTCTGTTCACCTTTGGACCAAATCTCCTCCCCGATTCTGATTTGAGGATAACCTAGACCTGAGTCAAGATCAGTTTCTTGTAAAGATGGGTTTGCAGGGTAATATGGCTCTCGATGCTTTCTTCTTCAGTGGCTGGTCCTTAGATATGTAGAGGTGACAGGCTCTATTAATTATTAACAGTAGCTCCAGCTCTGTCTGTTATTTTATCTCCACTGTAAGGCTACTTTCATGCTGAGGGTTGGCCAAGGCATTAGCCAGGGGAAATTGATCTAGAAGTGAACACCCTCCTATTTGGGGTGTGATGAGGTTTTTTTTTTCCCCTCCCCCTCCCTGCTTTTCATCTTTCTCAGCCTCAGTATCCCATGGGATTAAGATAATCTTTGGTAAAATAAAGAAATGGAGACTTGATGATCAAAATAACGCAAGAAAATTGCAGGGAATAGTTTGTCTTGGAGATAGTCCACTCTTACCAAACTGAAGGATTTAAAGCTTTCTCACAGTAATGTGCAGTAAAAACATGGCAACTTTCATTCTTACCATGGTGTCAGATGCAATGGGCAGAACTTCAAGACTGGAACAGGGTACCCTCATCAGTACCAGAGAAACAGGAAAGACAAAGGGGATCATAAGGTTTGAAGAGGTGAGAAGGAGGGACCAGAGAGAAGGGATTTCTGAAGTGAGGGACTGATGTAGACTCCATGGAAAAGCTTCTTTTGGAACCATGGAAAAGTGCTTCAAGTCACTTTCTGGGGTAGGTGTGTATTCATGATCATAGAGTTGTAAGTTGGTTTCATTTCTGATAACGGACTGCACCTGTACATACTTGCAGACATTTCAGGTGAAATTCTGAGGTTATGTACAGATATGGGAAGATTCTAGCTTTATAGGAACATAGAACCTACTGGTAAAACCATGGTTTTATTTTGTAGTGAACCTCTAGAGTCAATATTGCAAAGCTATTATGAGTCCAAAACTCAATACTTCCTTAAAAAAAAAAAAAGTCAGGTTTAAAAACTTTGTTTTAAGGAGACTCTTTAACTGTGTCTGTGAATTCCTGAATGATAAAAGTTGTGATTTTCATGTTTTCTATGATATTGCTAACATCTACTATTGTGCCTGGTAGATAGAAGAGTTCTGATGAGCAGTTGTTGAACTGATTGAATTAAATCGAAAAGTAGCAATACAGTCAGACTCATGGGATAGCTATAGCTGTTTGCCTGAGTCCTGCAGTACAGAGAGAGTAAGAATTAAGCACCAAGGTCTTAAAGTTAGTACCTAGCTGGTCTTTTTGGATGAGAAATAGCTCATTTGAAGGGGATGAGTGGGAGAAGGATATGATATGAGGTCTTCTACTCCATTAATTACAGGGCAGCTTTCCTTTGCCCATCCTCTATTTTTCCTGATGTTATTTTGTGCCATCCACAGCTCCTCGGTACAATTGTAATGGTGTATTTTGCTTTGGTCTTAATGTTGCTCGTAAGGGAAAAATCAGTGTTATGTGTTTTCCCAAGGAGATGTTGTCCCAGGACACTTCTCCCAAAGGACTGCGGCTCTGATTCATCCATTCTTTATTTCTTTTGATTGGTTTGGTTTTACTTCATTTCTACCCTTGCTAAATGCTAATAAAATACATGCCATTGAGAAATATATTCTAGAGGATATGAAAAGACAGACCTCATGGCTATTTAATCTGTTGGCAATGATTCTGCTCTCAGTACCCCAACATTCCCCAGTTTGAAGCTCACCCTCCATGACTGCTTTCTGTTCACAGTTGAGCTGCATAATAAAATGGGATTCATGCCACCCTTCCCTTGCAGTGTGACAAACCTCTGGTAAGAGGATAATGCTAAGTTCTTTGACCATCTCTCTAGCTTTGTGTTTTTTCCTCTCCCTCTGTTATCAGGAATGTCTGAAAACAAAGTATTCTACAGCTGTGTGGATTATGTGACAAATGTCTAAAGGAGAAACATTCAGTGTTTGCGTCTGAGGACTTCCCTTTGTTTTGTTTCCTTCCGATATGAACCTTATAGAATAGGTCAAACCCATGAACTTGAACTTGAGTTTGCCAGTGAGTCTGCTTGGGCTCTGGACTTTACCTTGATGACACTTAATAAACTTTTATTGTTTTTTTTTTACTGAGAATCTTTGAATATCCTCGTCATAGACCACAGGAGTGATGCTATTATTAAAGAAAATTAAAGAAAATTGGCCTCTTGTAAACATTCTGGAGAGTCTTTGACCTCTGGGAAAGGATGGGCCTCCCGCTCGGCTTCCAGCTGCTGAATCTTCCTTTCCTTTTCTTCTAAAATTTCTTCCAGCTGAGTGATCTTCTCAGTCTGATGGGAAACCTGGGTCGACAACTCCACAATCAGGTTGATTTTTCGGTCACCTTCTTCCACAGGCAGGAGACCACCACAGCCCTCTTCCAGTGAGCTGTCTTCTAAAGCAAACAAAAAAAGGAAAATCTGAACAGTTTTAATTGGATTTCCCAGAACTCAAAGAAAGGGAAGATGAAAAAGTTTCATTTCTCACGTTCTTAAAAGAGAACACAGATGTTGCGTCATCTGGCCAGATATACTGAGAACGGAATCTGGACCAGTGTGGGGAAGGACTCTGGGTGCTCGTGAAAAGAAATCTTAGAAGCCTCTGGAGAGGGAGGAGAATCAGTCTTTGCCAACTCTTGTTTATACGCATTTAACTTTCAATTAACCATGGGAATGAGCTGTCCTTGAAAATCCAATCTACAAACAGTAGCCATCCCAGATTTCGTGTTATCTTTTCTTCATAATTCTTCACAAGAGCTACAATCAAGTAGAAATACACTTCAATGTGAATTTTAATTTGACTGGGAAAAAAAAAAGTTGCCATTGTCCCTTTTGGGAAAAGTGATAATGAGAAAAGACTAGTTTCTGAACCCAGGTCAGCTTTAGAGTTGGCAGGGGTGTAATTTGAGGTGATCAGGAAAACTCTGTAGCAGGGTATAGAGATTAATTTCTTTTAGGTCTGAATACTTTTCAGCATGTCAATAAAATCACAAATGCCTCCTGAATATAAAAACTTATCTTTATCAATTTCTATAAGGTAACCCCTCAGATAAGGATAAAGGTCTGAGTAAGGAAGGAGAGAGAGGCTGTGTCAAAGAGATAAAATATTAGTGACTGGAAGCAGGAAATCCTTGAAAACAAATATCACTAGATGGTCAAAAAAATTTAACTACTGAAAGGCAACCTCATTCTACTAGATTTTAGCAGTACCACCCTCCACATCACTCATCCTGAAATTTCTACCATTAAAATAATTTCTCTACGTTGTATAAAAGGCAGACTTCAGCTATAAAAAGTAAGGAACATCAAGGGCTTGGGTACCATGGTAGGATTAATTGAGCTAATAGCATATGAATGAACTTGACACATGGTGTCTACAGCTAATTGCTGTAATTGAAGGTCCAGCCTCTACTCAAACCGCAGTGAAAGCAAACCCACAGCTGCACCTGAAAGAAACATAACGTTAAGTCCAGGGTACAAAGAGCTGCTACTATTGTGTACCTATACACCTGTTAAAGCTGGGGCAGCTTTGTTGTGATAGCCCGTGCAGGCAGGGAATCACCCATTTCTCAGCAAATAAAACTAATTTGTGGCCATCATTTTCTCGAGAAGTCACGGGGTGAAAGCTTGAGCACTGCATTGCACACCGGACACAATGCTTTGGCTTCACAAATGTGATGAGAGGGGAGATCAGGCTGTTCTCTGCTTTTAGAAATTACTGTCAGCAATGTACTACGTTTCAAGAATCTATGGAGAAATCTTTGTTCTGAACATATGAGATTCTAATGATAATACATAAGGAGATGGTAGTTTGGGTATCTTTCTTAAAAAGCAATGAAAAAAATCTCAAATTGCAAAGAAGCATTTAATTTGTGCCCTCTTCAAGAGGCCTGTGCTTTCAAGCCCAGAATAGAGAGTCCATAGGATGGGGGGGGGGGGGCTTCCTCATTTGCTGATATGCTGGGCCTCACCTTTCCTTTTCTCTGACTACAGCTGTGCTGCCCAATACGGTAGCCACTCACAACATGCTGCCATTAACCAACTGAATGTGGCTGGTTTGAATTGAGATGTGCTGCAGGTATAAAATACACATTTGATTTGGAAGACAGTTTGAAAATAACGTGAAATATCTCATTAGGCTTAAAAATTGATTGTATTAAAATGATATATTTTAGATATACATTGCACTAAAATATATTTTTTAAATCAATTTTACTTGTTTGTTTTTACTTCTTAAAAATGTGGCTACTAGAAAATTTCAAGTATCATTTGTGGCTCTCATTATAGTTCTATTGGATAGTGCTGAGCTGGAGTTTCCTTTTGGATGAGCACTCTTTTTTTTTTTAACATCTTTATTGGAGTATAGTTGCTTTACAATGGTGTGTTAGTTTCTGCTGTATAACAAAGTGAATCAGCCATATGCATACATATATCCCCATATCTCCTCCCTCTTGCGTCTCCCTCCCACCCTCCCTATCCCACCCCTCTAGGTGGTCACAGAGCACGAAGCTGATCTCCCTGTGCTATGCAGCTGCTTCCCACTAGCTATCTGTTTTACATTTGGGAGTGTATATATGCCACTGTCTCACTTCGTCCCAGCTTACCCTTCCCCCTCCTTGTGTCCTCAAGTCCATTCTCTACGTCTGTGTCTTTATTCCTGTCCTGCCCCTAGGTTCATCAGAACAAATTTTTTTTTAGATTCCATATATATGTTTTAGCATACGGTATTTGTTTTTCTCTTTCTGACTTACTTCACTCTGTATGACAGTCTCTAGGTCCATCCACCTCACTACAAACAACTCAATTTCATTTCTTTTTATGGCTGAGTAATATTCCACTGTATATATGTGCCAGTCTTCTTTATCCATTCATCTATCGATGGACACTTAGGTTTGGATGAGCAGTCTTTGAAACAAAGGTGGATGTGTTCCCTGCCGATGGCTCTTGTTAACATGTACAGTTGTTATTTGGGAGGGAGGATTGCTGGTCCTCAACTATTAGCACAGAGATCATGTCTTCTGTTACTCTAGAAGGTAGAGGCATGGAAATCTGGGCTTGGGAGGATGGGTTCTTAGGGGTTGAAGTGAGTTTCAACAGGAGAGGAAAGAATAGAAGGGAAATGGCAGCAAGCAGCAGTGGGAAGATGTTAAGGAAAGGAATGGCAGGCAGGATGGCAGGCAGGATAGAGAGGGCTGGGCACCGTGAGGCTCAGGGACAAAGGGGGCATCAGAAGCATCTCTCCTTGTCTACGTCTGTCAGATTCTCCTTTCTCATTGACCTCTCCTTCAATATTTTCTTTCCCCAGTTTTCCCTCTCTTTTTAGGAGAAGTTATTTTCTACCAATTGCACAGGGAAGAAAGGAGTTTAGCATCATTCCCAAAGGCAAACTGGTCAAAAATATTTTTTTTATTTGTTTTTTAAAAAAATAACGCAATATAGGTAAGATACTTTTTTCACTGAATTCTAATGATAAAGGGGTAAAAATGCAGCAGGGTGGCCTTACATAGGCAATCACAGTCACCAGGTCTATACCCTCTGTCTCTGCCCTCTCGGAAGAGTGTAGTAGAGGGAGAAAGTAGAATGACAATGAGAGAAAGAGAGTCAGGGTATCTTGGTTAGCTCAGGCTACCACAACAAAATACTGTAGACTGGGTATCTTAAAGAACAGAAATTTATTGTCATAGATCTAGAGCTTGGAAGCCCTAGATCAGGGTGTCAGTGTGGTTGGGTTCTGGTGAGGACTCTCAGCCTGATTTGCAGACAGCTGCCTTCTTGCTGTGTCTGCACGTGGTAGAGAAAGAGATCACAGGTTCTTCTTATGAGGGCACTAACCTCATTCAGAGGGCCCTGCCCTCATGACCTCATCTAACCTAATTACCTCCCAAAGGCACCATCTCTAAATACTAGTACATTGGGGGGTTAGGGCTTCAACATATGGATTTTTGTGGGGGACACAATTCTGCCCATAGCACAGGGAGAAGATAATTGGAAAAAGTGTAGAGAAGAAACATGAGGCTGAAAAAAGGAGAGATGGCATGAGACCTTTAATTCTACTGTAATGTTTTCATGTATTACATGAAAATGCCGATAAGGAGACAAGCTAAAGAATGGGTGTGCCAAAAAGGAGATTTCTCATACAAGTATATTTTACCATTAAATGATCTCTTTACACATATAAGAAAAATATTTTTGTTCCGTTTCTAAACACGTATGAATAATTAAAGTGTTTTAAACTTTTCAATAAAGTGAGGGACTCCAGGATTCACATCCTATTTGTATTGGAAACAGCCCAAGGCCACTCCAGTAAGTTTTTCAGACTCTACCACTAAACTTCACATAATCTTGTCTGCACTGCTCTTCCCTACTCCAAACTCCCTCATCTGTAATAGGAAGGGATGTGTGTCCCTAAGGTCCTGACAGCTCTACATGCCCCCAGATCTCAAACACCTGTTGTCTTCCATGGCCTTTTGCTAGAAGCTCAGATAGTCTTGCCAAGGCCATGACTGCCTGAGATGTGGAGGATTCTGTCTGCTGACCAGATAATCTCAGGTTTAACCTTATACCCAGAGGCAGTAGGAGACCCAGAGACAAGAGAGAATCTTCTCTCTGTCAGACAGAGGGGACAAACCTGACTAGCGACAGTCAGGGTATGACGTCATCACAATTGCTACTATTGTAGAGGTTTTTACAAGCATACATTATTTTTCAGGATTTCCCCTCTTTCTGCCTTACAAAGGTGGGAAGCAGGAATGAGACTGCGGGTTTAGGGTCACGGCAAAGAGGAGGCAGGAGAAGGGGTGGTGATAATTGTGCAGGTTTAGAAAGAGGACAGACAATAGGAGCCTTCTTCCAGCTGGGCCAGGCTACGTTCAGGTTTCTAAGTCACCCTTGAAGGACAAAATGCCTTTGGCCATTTCCAGCTTCCCATTCTTTATACCCTCAAAACCTTCATGCTCTTAGCACAAGGTCACATGAGAGTCATGTCAAAAATGACTAAATTGACAACAGCAGAGGTAATTGTACTTTGAGAAGCTTAGGGACTTAGAGTTGGAATGTGCACTTTGGGGGTGCTCTGATCTCACCTGTACAGGAATTATTTCTGCAGCATCTCTAAATGATGATTTTCTAAGTGGCTTGCAGACATTGGTGTCCCTCAAGCTCTTCCTGGGTCGGCTGCCAATTGTAATCAAAGAATGAAATTTGCATTTTGCCACAAGTGCAGCTACCTTTTGTTATAGAGCTGTCTGACAGGCGGAAGGCTGTCATGGACAGACTGGAGGAGAGCAGGGTACAACTTACAGCTAATCAGAGGAAAGAGGTGTAGTGTGAAAAGTGGCCAACAAATGGCTGGAAAGCTTTTTAAAATTTTTATAAATATTTCTTTCTAAAAAGGGGTGTTCCCCTTTTGATCCCTTTACTGATATCACCACCCAAAAATGTTCATTGAACAGAGAAATGCTAAGAACCACTGATCGAGCATCTGATTCCAATAGCTCTAACAGTGGGAAACACACTTCTTCCCAGTTAGATCTCAAGCATCCTTCATGGTCATCTTTTTCATTCATTCATTCATTCATTCAATAATTAGTTCGGTAACTGGGACCCTGCACATAGAGAATAAATCAGATGCCTGCTGGTTCCAGTCACATTTCCACAGTTGGCTAAGAGAGGCAACACTGAGTTAGGCCCTAGAGGACACACAGGATTTAGCTTAAACAAGCACCTCCACTGGGTACTCACCTGTGGGCATTTACTTTTCTCTCTGCCTTTCAAGCTGACTGCTGAGGCTGCCAGGTATTTACTCAATAAGAAAGACTCCCACTGGTGAGGTGATTAAATACCTCGCTCCCCTCAGAGGCACCCAGGATTACTGTTTGGCCTAAAAGACTATGTCAGCTTCCTCCTCTGCTCAAATGCCCATCACTCTGACTCACCTTCATGCTGGTTTTGAAAGCTGTGTATATTTCACAGTAACCACGAGGGAGTACAATTTCATCTGTTGCCATACTTGGACTTGAAAATTGGCACATCCTTGTAAATATATCCCTCTCATTACTTGGATAAAATCCAAAATGACAAAAACCTTCCTAATTTTCTCTCCTTCTCTAGACTGTTGCAATGAACATTTGAGAATGGTAATTCTCTGCAATAAAACGATTCACTTATATTTTGCATTCTTGTAGCACAAGTGTTTTACCTCTTGAAAATCAGATTTGTCTTACATCCTGCAGACTTGTGTATCCTCCTCCATCAATGTTTTTATCTGAACACTTAGAATACATTTGAAGTTGGCAAATTTGTTGACTTGGGAAAAAACCAAGTAGCATTATAAGAACAGATTTACCTGGCAAATAAGTTTATTCAGTTAAAATAATTAAAAAACAGTCTGATATTTGCTAGGAAGTTTTGATATGTATCACAAAACTCCCCATATCATAATGATGACCTGTCTTATAACAGGATTGTGTTTTAGAGGAAAAATTTGAGGTGCAATTGTAGACTGGAGCAAATAGACATTTTCACCCAGCAACAGCCCAACAGTCCCATACCTAAGAGCTTAAAAATATCTGTCTGTTTTAATAAGTGCTTTGGAAGGACAACATACTTAGTTGAAACCTTGATGGAAAGGCTGTAGCCCTGATGACATGGGGAAGTGCTCCGGAGAGCAAAGGGATCAGAGAGCCTATAGAACACTTGATGAAAAAAAAAAACACTTAGGAAAAGCAAGGAGTGAGAGAGACTGTGTAGGAAGCACTTGTTGCTTCAAGCTCCTTGGCCTCAAGCAGGTGCTGTTCCTGCGCCAGTCCCCAGAGCCAGCATGTGGGGTCTGCTGATATGGATGCTTTGAGGACTTGTTTAGTGTTTGGGTACCAGGTAGAATGAAAAGCACTACTCACTAACCACTACTGTCACTCCTGTGCTGGCAGGATGCTCTCACCGTGAGACATGTGTGGGAGCCAAGCAGGCCGAGGGAACTGCAGATTCCCAGTCTCCTTCCTTTGTCACTCTGAAGCATAAACACACTGTGATATCCATGCTTAGCATTTATGGAGATGGTTAATGCTCTCTCACCCAGAACATGTAGTTGAAGTACTGCAATAGCTTCATATCTGGCCACACTGCTTCTGCTACTGCCCTTTCAGTCTGCCTTCAACTCTGCCCAGAGAGGTTCCATTAAAACATAGGTTGGGTATAAACACTCTCTTGTCCAAAATTCTTCAAAAGTTTTTCATTTCATGTAGGCTAAAAACCCAAGTGCTTACACCGACCCGTGTGATCTGGCCCCCCTGTGCCTCGCTGACACACCTGCTATGCACCCTCCTCCCCTCATTCACCCTGCTACATTCCCACCAACATCTTCGCTATTCCTACCAGACCCAGCATATTCCCACCCCAGGGGCTTTGCATTTGCTCTTTCCTCTGCCTGATAATTGTACCCCTGATCTACACATGGCCAATTCCCTCAATTCCTTCAGGTCTTTTCTCTCCAAAGTCACCTTCATATAATGAAGCCTTCCCTGGCCATCGTGTCTGAAATTTCAACCCAACCCCCATTGCTGAACACTTCAAATCCCTGTTCCCCACTTTGGTTTTACTGACAGGCTACATCTGACTACTCTATATTTTATTTTTATCTTGTCGCTAGTCTCTCTTCTCCACTAGAATAAAAGCTCGGTGAGGGCAGAGTAGCTTCACTACTGCATCTTCTTTTCCTAAAACAGCCTTGGCCCATAGTAGATACTCATTTGTTAAGTGAATAAATGAATGAAAGTTAAGTGCATAAATGATACAAAATCACCATGGCAATGATAGGTCCAGAGGTTTCAATTGGTATATCACTAGGCTGGTCCCTTGGTTTTTTCACCAGGCACATTTTTTCTTCAAACAAAATTTTTCACTACTGCAATTTTTAAAGAAAATAAGCTGTTATGATTGTACAACATTGCAATTAACTTTTCCGAGTTTAATTTTTTTTAATAGAAAAGTGGAAAAGTTAGAGTAGATCTCTTCCAGATCTATGGCTTAGATTCTATAAGCTATAAAAATGGTTTTCCGAGTTGTCCATTCATCTTTGCAGAATCTGGATTTGACCAGCACTGCAAGTGACATACTATTACAAAAAGAAACCTGGCAAGGCAAGATTATTTACAACTAGGGTCAAAAGAATATCCTGCAAGCGTGGCTTGAACATGACCCTTACCCTGAAAAAGCAAACAGGAAACAAATGGCCAAGGAAATTGGCATTCCAGAATTTAAAATTCAGATTTGGTTTAAAAACCACAGAGCAAGACAGAGACGATAGGGGTTCAGCTCCTCCTTAGGAGAAGACCAAATCCATGGACAGAACCAGCCTCAGCCTTATACTCAAGAATACTTACCAAAAGGAGCCACACGAGACCAGACATCCGTCCCAAGATCTCAATCAAACATTCTAGTTCAAGCCTTCAAGAGAAACCAATTCCTTGATACTGCAAACAGGAAAACACTAGCCAAACAGGCATTCCAGAATCGAGAATTCAAATGTGGTTTCAGGACCCAAGATCTCTGTACCCTGGGCAGAGCAGAAGTGAGACTGTGAATTCCTTGGTGGATGGCCCAAATGAGAGACCTGGTCTGACAGCTCTGCAGCACGAGATTGACCTATGCACTCTCCCAGGCAGATCTCATCATTTTCCTTCCTCCAGTCCTTTCAGCAGGAACCAACCATTTCTACCTTTCTCCCATCCCACGTATCCTCTGTCCCTTGTGTGATCCAAGGACAAAGTGTCATGATGCAGCCCATGCAGGCTGTGCAGGGAGGAGAGAACTCTCCTCTACTCTAACACTTGGGAATTATGTGCCAGTACTGCTGACTATAGGAGGAGACCCAGATACTCTGTATCCTTTCTGGCCCCAATACCAAGAAGAACGCCAGGATCACCAAGAACAGACTGACTACTGCAGTTGGAAGACTATTCTCAGCCTCAAGCTGAGCACAGAAAACAACCACCACAGGATCTGGGCCAGGTGGACACATCTTACTTTCTGCAGTGGTGGGATGAGTGCTGCCAGGCTCTGATTGCAGAGTGGGATCCTCAAAAATGGACCCACTGAGGCAGACTGGTGGCCACAGCACACAGAGTCATGCCCTCAGCCAACAGAACCAGCAATATATAGAAACCTCAAGAAGCCTTTAGGTCAACTCCTGCCATCCACAGATTGTCAGTAAAAGGTACAAACTTTTTTGAATCCTGATCCCCAGGAAGAGGACCCTCCAGGATTTTCAGGCTCTTCTGAACACTCTGCAAAGCTCACCAGGGCTTGGGCTTCAGAAGGAAGAAAATAGCATTCTGAACCTGATCCAGGCCTCCTTTTTTGATGCAGATCAAAGCAATTTAAAGAACAATGAATAAGGAAATCATCCTGTCAGGGGCAAAACTAAAGCAGGTGAAAGGAAAAACCACTTGGAAACCAACATGGAGGTTGATTTTCTTGTGGGCAGTGGTTATCTTCCGTACTCCACTAAGTGAAGGACTGTTTCCAAGTTCCACACTGCCTCTTGGAAGCACCATGGGCACTAGGTGGTGGACATGTCTGCTGAATTCTTGCAGAAAAAAAGTATTTTACTGACAAATATGACCTTCTTTCTGTAGTCACCACGTCCTCCACAGTCTGGAAAATCCACGAACTGTAACCTAACTCAGGCAAGAACAGATCTCTGAGGGACATATTAGAACTTCTTTCCCTCCTGGCATCATAAGAGGGCAAACTTGAAATTGGTTCACTGTGTAGAAAATGAAGGGATGCTGTACTTCCTGATGATGTGAGCTCATAAAAGTGAGATTTTCCCCAAAGCTCTGAGGGTTTAAATTGCGAACTAGATACTACCTCAGCATCGATCATTACGGGAATGATTAAATGGATTAGGACAAATGCATAATACTGAGTAACCTTCACTTGGAAGTGTATTTTTACTTTGACTATTTAAAACATACAAAAAATTACAAGGAAATTATAATAGCAATACCATATCATCACTGAACATAGTCTAATGATGCTAATATTTCCACATTTTTAGTTTTTTGTATATATTTGCATATATGTATATATATATATATGTCCATAAGATTTCTCCTCTTACTATAAATACATTATATATTAATCTAAAACCTGGGATAACCATTCTCATTCTTCTCCCTTTTGAAAAGGTAAATTCTGAAAACAGATTTTGGTATATGTGGGTTTACCTTGGCAATAAAAATGTCTTTAAAAAAAAAAAATGGTTTTCCAAGTTGGCACCTGGCAAGCCCTGTCAATATGGAGAATCCAGGGCCTCACTGCTGAAACTCTGCTCAGGTGAATCTAGGAGGATGTCTGGGAATCTATATTTTTATGAAGTTCCCTGGCTAATTCTGATGATCAGCTGGTTTTCGCACTTGAATTTCTGCTGACCTACAGTAGACGTAGCGAACAAAGCTTTTGGTGAAATCCTAAGAGGCAGGCCAGGAGTCCCCTAGGCAAGCCCCTTCTTGACAAGGCTGCTGTGCACACAGCTAGAGGAGAGACGTCACATCTGATGTGCTCTTTGTGTCGCTCCCTGTTTACCCGAAAGGGCTCTGCCTGCAAATGTAACTAGCTGACCCAATGCATCCGTGGTCCTCGCAGCCCTGTTCCTCCTCTAATTGTCTTAAATCTCATCTTGCCAGTTCTAACGTGGCTAAATTATCTCCAGAATACCCAGAGAAAATGGTGAGTGTCTGGGAGTTTTTGTTTTTGCTTCTGTTTCCCAGGGCATGGATGGATCCATTTCCTCAAAAGCTGATGTGGAGAGGAGTCTCTCTTTTCCTTCCCATGAGGAGTGAGTCAGGGGAAGGGAAGGGAAGGGAAGGGAGAGATCAAACGTTGGAGTGGAAGCATGGTGACCCCCAGCTTCCATAAGTGTTTAACAGCCATCATGGCCATATAGGGAGCAAGTGAATCCCCTCTGCAGATCTGAATCCAGGGTTTTCTTCTTGGAGCTTGCTGGAGTTGTGATATGTCCGAGAAAACTGATAAGAACATTGTCGCAGAAAGACGTGTGAATACCTTGGCACTAGCTTGGGAGGTGAGGGAGAGTATTTGTATGGGAAAGCAAGTGAGGATGTCTCAAAGATGGGGCCGCAAAATGAATATAGGCTGGGACAGGATGGAGGGGGGAATACCCAGTGGCCAGAAATTGCTGGGTGGGCAGAATGTAATGCTGTGTTCCACCTCCTACCTACACCAGTAGGGCAAAGGTTTTGCTAGGGCGAGGGTAGGACAGCATAAGTTAACTTACTCCATCACTCCCTTTCAGGGCATGGTTCCTTCCCACCCACTTCAGGGTCTCAGATCACAGCAGACTGTTCTACAGAGGGGTTCTTTGATAAGACACATGAGCATTGTCAGCATAACAGTGCACCTGAGTTATGCCAAGAGGAAATCAATCTAAGCAGAAGAAAGGTGTTTTGGAATCTCTCTCACCTCTTCCTATGAGCAGACCTGAAGTCCCCTCCCATAGGTCTGGCTCCTCAGAAGATAATAATGGATGAACACAATGACGGACAGCCTGGCCAGAGGCTGAAAGGTAAATATGACTCCTGGTAGGGAAACAGAAAATTCAAGGGAACGGGAGACCCAGGAGTTTGGGAGAAAGGAAGAAAAGGAAGAGACAATAGATGAAGGACAATTTCTATCCTTATCTGAAGTGGAATCCATATGGATTCTTCTGAAGTGAATCCATATGGACTGAAAGTCACTTGGAGGAATAAAATAAAGATGATTTGCATCATTTGAACCACGTGTTGCACTAGAGTGACCAGCAGTTAGACTTTCCTGCTTTTCTTCCTGGGTGCACCGGGGTTATATGAGCCTAAGTCCTTATCAAATGAGGAATACCAATTTACTTTGTTTGTGTTAATTTTCAAAAGATAATATAGTTTCTGGTGTTGTATGGCATTGAGAAATAAAATGATGCTGTAATAATAATAGTATTGGCAGGGTTATGTTTGCTAATGAAAACTAGCTGTGGAGAAAGATGGGCTAAAGGAGTCATTTTTGTTGACCAGGACTTTGCTTGTGTAAACTATGTAGGGGAACGGGGTTTGTGGAGAGGAGGCAGAAGTCATTTTAGTGTCACTGACTTGACACTGCCATTACATGTCTGTGACAACAGGACCCTTGGGTGCAGTCATTTTCCTATGCAAAATTTTGAGCGACTTGTACAGCTCTGCTTCACAGCACACAGCTCTCTTTCTTCCCTCTCACCTTGCCCCTCATTTTCTCCCTTTTGATTGATTAGCCCTGGGATGACTGTGATGGCACCATTGAATTTTTCCAGTCCCCTAGATACGGTGCTAGGTCTGGCCTCAGTACTTCTTGACTGGAGTTAAGGAATCTATGCATAAGGTGTAATAAATTGCAAAAAAAATACTACAGTGGCAAAGACTCTCTCCTTGACCCAACTTTAGTCAGGCTCCTCGGGGCCGTTTTCTTGACTAGACGTCATCCTTGAGCCTTGTCCTCAAGAGTCCAGTTGTAGCAAGCCTCCTGCTAAGTTACTTTAGCAAGAATCTCCCATCCTTGGCATCTGATCACCCTCAATTTCTGATCCAATTCCTTATCCTCCTCCACCCCAGGTGATATCTGGTGAGTAATGAGAAAAATCTATCCATTATCGGAGGCCCAGAAGCTGCTTAGCCAGGGGACTTGGATTTCAACTAAGGGAAACTCAGGGTTCCCAAATGGATAGAGGTCTGGATTCCAGGCCCTCCCGTATCCTATGGAATCTTATGCCATTGTTAGTCCCTCTTCCTTGTCAATGTTAACTTTTTACTGGCTCCAAGCGATTAGCATTTAAATGTAACTCAGTTGCTACCATCTTAGAAAGGAAATAATATCTTTTTACTACTTGAAGCCTCTTCAGCTGTTGCTCTACCACTGTATTACCCCCTTCACAGATACATCTCTTGGAAAGGTTGTCTACACTGTGACTCCCTTTCCGCATACCTGCCTCACGTTAACACATTAAAAGCACTCTAGCTTTTGCTTTTAATGACATTACTAAGCTAGGATTTGCTGAAGTTACTAATGTCACTGAATCCAGTGGACTTGCTTCAGTGTTCATCTTGAATGACCTCTGAGCACTTGCCACTGTTGACAGCCCCCCTTAAAGCACTCTTCACTTGACTTCTATAATATGATGCTCTGTTTTCCTCCAAACTTTCTGAATACTCCTTTGGTCTCATTTTGTGGACTTCTCCTCAGAGCAATTACTGCAGGAAGATCCTTACATTCCTGGTCTTAAACTTTCTTCTTTCTCTCTATAGATAATTTCATTTACTCCTGTGGCCATGGTTGTAATCTGTTTGTGTGAACGATGCCCAAATTTACAACGCTAGGTCACCCATGAGCTCTGGACCTTGGACTCCTCTCTTGAGATATCTCATAAACATCTCAGATAAAATATGTCCCCTGCTGAACTCAGTCTCTAACGTACAAAACTGATCTCCTTCCAGTATTTCCTAGCTGAGTAAAATGGCATCACCATGCATCTACTTGCTAAGGACAGAAACCTGAGAGTTACTTTAGATTCCTCCTTTACTCCCATCCTCTTCCATCCATCTTGTCACAAAGTCCTGTAGATTCAAACCTCTAAAGAATGCTTAACTCTGACTAATTGTCTCCATACCCATGAGGTCAGGCAAGACGCTCCTGCAATGTCTTTCACCTCTGTGGCCTTGTAATTCTTATTCAAAAATTAGTTTTTAAATCTCTGTGAGGTACTATTTTATCAAGGGCTTTTCCAAACTCCACTATTTGCCCCTCAGGTTTAGTCCTTTATGGCCAAAAGGAACTAACACGCTGCTGGGGACAGCTTATCAGGTGATACATATGGGCTTTAGAGTGGTACACCTGAGCACTTGGACATTTATTGCTGGAATCTACAGGGTCCAATTAAGAAGAGACCAAGTGAAAAGTGCGTTTTAGGGAACGAACCATAAAAGTGGTTTAAGTGCATGAGAGGCAATAGTAGAATTGAAATGGGTAAGAAAATATGAAAGGAGGGAGGCCCTTGTACACTTGAGAGGAATAACAGAAACAAATACTGCTTATCAGTCTTACCTCCTATACAAGTAATTGTACCTACCTTTATTTTTATTAACTTTTTCTTTCACTTTTATTTTGTGCAATTGGTGTTAGTTTAAATTTCACAGAAATTAGACAATAGTAAGTTATTAACAGTTAACGGTACCTGACTCAGGGATGGGTGGGGACCAGACGTGCCTCTGTTAAGTTAAACTGGCAGCATAAAAATGCCCTGTTCCTGAGGACAGCCTGTGGAGCATGATTCTTTCAATTCCTCCTCCCAGTGGAATGCCATTCCAATTTTATCAGCTTGATTTTATTTTTTTGAAATTTCAAGATGTAATTTCATCTTGAAATTACAAAAGATAATTCAAAAGCATTGGAGAAATTCCCCAAGAGGGAACTCAAACAAGCTGTTCTTTATTTAGGAAATCTTCTGATATTTCGTGCAAATTCATAGATGTTTTCTCATTAGTCACCTATGCTGTCATGTAAATTATATGCCTTGAGAACATGATCAAAGCTAATGGTAAAGGAGTTATTTTCAGGTTGGGCTTAAGTCCAAGGCACTTTAGAGAAGCACAAAAAATTGTCTAGGAGACTAGTGAAACACTTAGCAAAATGCTTCCATCCTGATACTAGGAAATTTTGTATATATTTTGGATGTATTGTACATAAACTTTGGAAAAATAATATTTATAATTTTTAGAGATGTCAAAGAACTTCCATAACTCTGATTTCACTTTTTTATTTTTTCCATAGCCCCTTCCTCCATACTTGTAAGAGAAGGAAAAGGGGCGGGGGGAAGGGAAGTGGGGAAAGAATGAACATTTATAGAGCACTTACTTTATGTCATTTTACTAAGCACTTGTTTAGCAATCATAACAAAGCAGAGTAAATCTTTATGTTTTGTTTCTGTTATTATGACTGATGCCACTAGAATCCTCATATAGGACCAGATCTGAAATATGCAGGCCACTTTTCAATTTCATCACTCCACTCCCCCTCTGCTGTCAGGTATTCATGTAAATCCATGCAAGCCTTGGCCCATTAGCATATCCTCCTGATCTGGGGTCACAACATATCCATAAGGGTCATTTTCTGAGCACTTCTCAATTGATTATGGAATATTCCTGGCTTTACAAGAATAAAATAACAAGCCAGGTGTCTCATTCTTTTTTGTTTTCATCTATTATTAATTCCTGATCAGAAAAATGCTAAGATAACAGGAATCCTAGGAATTGGCAGCAGGATTACCATTAAGACTTGTGGGCATTTGTTCTGGCCACTTTCCAAGAGGACCCTCCCAGTGTCTCTAAGGTTCTAACCACCTGGATAAACAAATGCTTAGTGACACGTTCGTTTTCAGCAGGCCAAGTTCTCATTTTGTCTCTGGTTTAAGATATAGAAATTATTTAAATTTAATCTGTATTATGTATTATTTGGTAACTTCTATTCTTTAAACCACTTAAAGTGAACCTTCAAATGAGAAAGTGTGCCTAAAATTGTAAAAGCTTCTGTTTTTCTAAAGACTCAGATTGGATTTAGTCAATCGCGTAAGGTGATTTTGACTTGAGATTAGCTTCAAAGAATCAATATCGTCTGTGAATATATCAGTCAGGGTGATTTCAGCTTGGAATAACAGGACATGTGACTCGCAGCAACTTAGACAATGGGGAGTTTATTATTGCAGTGAAGTCTGGGGAATTCCAAAGTTAGCTCATTCTGTGGCTCACAGAAGCCAGGTTGGCTTCTCCTAGATTCTCTTGTTTCTCCCTCCTATTTGCAAGGTAGCTGTTCTTTACAGGGCATTGTCTAAAAGTTGGAAGACAAAGGAAAGTCTTTTTAAGAGTTAGGAAGTCTTCCATGATGCCCACAGCAGATTTACCTTACATGTCTTTGTCTATGATCATATCACATTCCTAAAGCAGCCCTTGATGCAGAAATAGAATCCCCATTATTGGGGGTAGAATCCCCATTATTGGGGACTAATAAACCGTAACATTTTAGGGTGGGTGGGGAGGACCTTTGAAACACATTATCTACCTAATTACTAATAAAACTGGGATTCCATTAAGAAGGAAGAAGAATAGCGTTTTTGTTTTTGTTTTTTTGGTGTGTGTAGGTGACTAATAGTGTCTGCCATAGTGAATAAAATTGTTATACAAAATGCCAATAGTAATGTGGCATTCAGTACTATTTTTGTTGCAAAAAACCTGAAAGCCCAACTCTAACTGGCTTACGTAATAGACGGAATGTATTGAGATAGGACTAGTTTCAGGCAAGACTTAAACTAGTAGTCCCAGGAATGTAACTGGAGATCTTTTGGCCTCTCTGCTTTTTCTTTATAATGTCAGCTTCTTCCTAAGCCTGGTAGTATTCTGGTAGCCAGATGATTGCCACTGTCTTCCAGGGATAAACCTCCTTCTGTCTAATGTCAAAGAGAGCGTCTACCTGTATCAACACAGAAAAGTAGGAGGATTTTCTTTCCCATAAGCCTCAGCAAATATCCCTCACTGGCTCATATTTAATTACAAAAATCTCATCTCTGAACCAGTGGGTGGGCTATACAATTGACTTTTAAGCTTATAACATTGTAATGCATTTAAAGCAACACAATTTATGACAGTGATTTTCTGACAGAAGTGAAAGGAAGTGAGGCAGACCAGCAAATGAATGAATGAATAATGAAGAAATAAAGACCTTTCCCAATTATTATGAGTTTCATATTGCAGCTATTTCCCTAGCAAGAGTTCCAATAAATTAAATAATCATTGTCTGGAAGACAGCTTAAAATAAAGCAAATCATAAAAATCAGATTTATAGGAAACATCTAGTAATAGCCACACCGGTATTAAAATTCTAGCAGAATAAGAAACTGGTTGTTTTGGATGGAATTTATTGGTTTTGAAAAAGATGAAGAAGTCATGCATGGTGACATTTTGATATTGTGGAAATTGAGTTAATTATTTTTTGGCTAAAGAACTCATGCAGAATTAGTTTAGGTTCGCATTTGGCTTGGACAGAAATAGTCACAGAAGTAGAGAACAAACTTATGCTTACCAAGGTTGGGGGGGGGGAAGTGGGAGGAACTGGGAGACTGGGGTTGACATGTATACCCTACTATGTATAAACTAGAGAACTAATGAGAGCCTGCTGTACAGCACAGGGAACTCTACTCAGTGCTCTGTGGTGACCTAAATGGGAAGGCAATATAAAAAAGAGGGGATATGTGTATACGTATAACTGATTCACTTTGCTGTACAGCAGAAACTAACACGACATTGTAAAGCAACTGTACTCCAATAGTATAAATAAATAAACAAACAAGTAATAAATAAAAATACCCCTCCCCCCAAAAAACCCCATATTTGGCTTTGATATTTGTTTATCATTTGAAGAGACTTTTAAAATCTAAATAAATAAGAAGAAATCTTTGTAGTGGCATGTACTTTTTAGCACACAGTGATGTTTAATGCCAGGAATGTCAACATTTCTGAAATGTCTACATATATACATCACAGACCAGAAAAAATATATATTCGTACATTCTAAAATATACCCTTGGATAAATTAATAGTGTGTAAGAGCCAAAAAGTGAATTTTATGATTCAGCATGGAAAGAGAGGGCAGCTCCCAAAAGATGCACAGGGAGGGAGGGAGGGAGGGCTTAGGGCCTACACTACTTGGGTGGCCACTGCAATAATTTCCTAAAATCTTGGACAAATCAGCCTCTCTGTGTGTCAGCCTCTTCATTTATAAAACAAAAATGTCAGTCTATATAATCAATGAAAAACTTTCCTGACTCTAGGATTCTATGATTGTATTAGGGACTTTGGACTTCTGGGCATATATTCTAAACGATTTTGGGACTTAATGTGTTGTTAGTTTACAAGTTGGTGTTTAAGTTTCTTAAACCTGGTATAACAGCCCATTCTACATCTATATTCCTCGGTAGTGGGTACATGGTAAGTGTCAGATCTTGTTGCATGAAATTGGAGGCGACGATGGTGATTATGACTCAATCTTCTTTGGCAGATGAATGGTAGGAGTGAATGGCTTATTTAGTATCTCCCTCCTTAATTAGTAGCCCCCCAAACTACTTGTCAATCTTTTCTTATAGAAAAACAGCCAAAGGGTGAGCAGAAATAACTTGGGTAATACTTTTTTAGTTTTTTTCAGCTTCCCGGAGTTTATGAACCCTATTGATGATAAACCACAAAGTTACATATCTACATATGAATGAGTCTCCCATATGGGGGAAATAAGAAAGTTGCCAAGGAAGAATTTCAATTAAAATTGAAAAATAAGCTCTTAAAAATGATTCTGTGTTAATGGCTGGTTTAATAAATGTTTGTAAAGCCAATAGGACAGCTTAAATCTTCGAATTATCATCTCGCAGCAGGGATGGGATAGGAGTGCAGGTGTGTGTATCTCTGCATGTGTACGCATATGTCTGTGTGGTCCAAGAATATCTAGAGAAGAAGTAGATAATGTGAAACAGGAAGAAATAGGGTAAATGACTACTATTCAATGGGGAGTCCTTTGTCTGGACTTACCCCACCTGAAAGCTGCACTGTCTGTCAAGATAGCCCATCTGGCCCCTGCAGTACAGAATAGATAGAAGTACAGAGGGACAAAGGGAGAGAAGGAAGGAGAGAGGGAGATCTAGCACGGCACCATAGCAGAGGGAAAAGCTATAAGAATGAGCAGTTATGGGTAATTTTGCAGAGGATGCTTCGGAAAAAAGTGACTCTCTAAAGTCCCAGCACTGTCCTATACAGTAGCAGAGTAGAATCTGCTATAGAACCTCAATGAAATAAACTTTGTGCTTTGAGAGAGAACTTTGAACAACTGCAGATAGACAGACTGAGAATTCTCTGCGTGAGTACAGAAGCCCTGAAAAAAGTGATTCTACCATTTAAGTCTGAAGCTAGAACAGTGCAAGACACAGGAGAATCCTATGGAGCCATGGCAATGGTGCAAAATATGGCCAGGGTCAGGAAGGAATTGCTTTTTCATCCACAAATTCCTTAATGAATAGGATTGAAAATTAATAGGAGAAACTGAACAGTTTGCTCAAGGTAAATTTAGAAAACTATAAGCTATATAGTATAGCTTATAGGATGGTTTTTGGCACTCCCAATCCTTTCATCTTTACAAAGTTCTGAGTCAAGGAACTCTTCAGATGTTGTCAGAGACAGGCATGGAAACCAGGTGGAAACACCTGACTGTAGCAATCCAGTATTTGGAGTGGTGAAACTGGATAGGCAGCACCATTTCCCAAGTGCTGCTTGTGTGAGACCTGATGCTATCTGGATGTGTCACACATTCCATGTGCATATGTACACTGTAAATACATATACGTATCAGCCTGGCCAGGAGTCAGTGGAGCCCAGCTAAAATAATATCTACATTCGACCAAATGCAAAGTGGTTTACCTCCCATCCATTAATGCTATACTTTTATATAAAAACCAATCAACATAAAGTTTTGATCACAGTAAAAATTCTGATGAATTAACATCAATGAAGAGAAAAATGTAAGTAAATGGAATAACACAAGTTGTCATTTTTGAGTGGGAGTCATTTGGTTTGGGGGGGTTTGGAGATTTGAACTCATTGATTCATCTAACAAAGTGCCTATTATACACAAACCTCTAAGATAGGCCTTAGGGATAAAACAGTGACGAGAAATCAGCCTCTACCATCAAGGAAAAATGTAAATGCTCAATTCCTCTTCCATTACTCACAGTAAACTTGTTTGTGTCAGTAATCTGTTAATTGACTCACTTTCAAGATAAAGAATTACAAATGCCCTAATACTTTGACAGGGCGAGAGAGAGTCATGGACATATACACACTAACAAACATAGTAAGGTAGATAGCTAGGGGGAAGCAGCCGCAAGGCACAGGGATATTAGCTCGGTGCTTTGTGACAGCCTGGAGGGGTGGGATAGGGAGAGTGGGAGGGAGGGAGACGCAAGAGGGAAGACATATGGGAACATATGTATATGTATAACTGATTCACTTTGTTATAAAGCAGAAACTGACACACCATTGTAAAGCAATTATACCCCAATAAAGATGTTTTAAAAAAAAAAAAATTTCAGGATGAAAGCAAGCATCTTGAGAAACATTATAGTAACTTTAAATGTAAAATACACCCCTTAGTGTCCTACAAGTGAGAGGAATGTGAATAGAATGATATATAAGAGCTGTCTTCTTTGTGTAGAATATAAAACTGTAGTATAAATATTCAGAGAAGGGAGCAATCTGTGTTCGAATTAGGGCCCCTCTGATCATTTGCTCTGTGTGCTGTGCAGGGTTACTTAAACTTTCTGTGCTTCAGTTTCTTCATTTGTAACTAGGCCTCTCAGTACATCAACACAGTATCTCATAGAATTATAAGAGACTTATGTGGGTTAATTCATGTTGAAATCTTAGAATAATGCCTGGCACATGTGCAAGAAATGTTAACTATCATTATTAATGTCTACCTACTGTTTCTAATCACATTCCCCAAATCAAAGTTCACCATCTTCCTGTAAATCACTTGATGTTTCTATTTAGCAGAATGGTCAAGTAGAAGTTTTCATTTGTAGAGTTTCACAATCCCATAGCTCTATTTCCAAAATCCTAAAAGCTCTGGAAAATGAAAGTTTTTCCTAGCTCACCTGGTGGCAAAATCTCATCTGACCTGATCTGAATTCACCTGGCATCAAAATCTGATGTGAACTGATAGGAAGCTATTTATAGTATTTATACATCCCATTCAGTGTAACTATTAATATATTTGAGTATGAATATTATCCCCACACCTGTTGGAATTACCTTTCACATTTGAAAAATTCTGCATTCTGAAACATATTTGGCCCCCAAGTTTCAGATAAGAAATTATAGAGCTGTACTAGTGAGGGCAGAGAGGGTAGAAGAAATTTCCATCTCTGGCTCTTTAAGGCAAGATTTATTAAGTGAGGATGTGAGTTTCTCCAATTATAAACATCTTGGACCAATCAGCTCTCCAGATCTGAAAAAATGTGAAACTCGTTTCCTCCATGATATTCATTATCACCAGATCAATCTTCCCTCCTACTTATTATATCTGCTATAATTTCCAAGGAGCAGTTATTTTGGTTTGGGAACATTTATCAAGATACGTAATTCTATCCCTCCTCCAATTATTTTAATTTCTTACCCCTCTTTCCCATTCTCTATCCACATTCATACATATGCACCATCAGATAGAGGTCAAAACAAACTCAAATTTTTGGGTGTGGGCATATGTCCCCTCAGCCCCTTTCCTGGTTGCCTTTTCCATTTTCCTCCACCTGGGATTAAGTCAAGCAGTCATGAAGGATGTGTCTTGCCAAGCCTCTTAACTCCATTTTGCCCTCCAGCACATGTACTATTATGAGTGAGCCACTGGTTGGAAGAACTGTCTAGTCTTTAGGCAATTTTGTCTGGTTTTGTCCCAGAAAGTTGAGAGTAGATCCCAATCTAAAAGGCCTATCCTTGTTAACAGCTCTTAAGATCTCCAGAGTTGTCCAGGAGAAAATTCTTCTAAGGCTCCTTCCTCTCTTTCTCCAGGGAGTCTGAAGTCATGTGTTTTAAAATTCTCCAAAATAGACTTAATCTCCACATCAGATTTAACCACAATAACTACAGCTGGGTTTAAAAATCTGCCCCCCCCCCTCACATTACTAAGAGAAAGCAGCAGTCTAGCTAGAAGTGAACCTGAAAATCTCTTTTCCAGTGCACTCACGATGTTTTCTTTCCCTTTTGTGGTCAAGGAGGCCTCAAGATGTAGAACTACTTCGTTACTAAGGAGGCCAACAGTAAAGAGGCAAATGCAGGTTTATAACAGATATTAATCCAAACAAGTGGGACATTCATGCCCCAATGAGGCAGAGACCCAATTTTGAAGGAAATATGGTAAAGAGGCATCTGCATTTGAATTCTCCCTGGGCCATTTACTCATTGTGTGTCCTACTTTAACTTCTTTGGGCTTCATCTTCTTGATCAGTAGCATAGGCACCATAATATCTGCTTTTGCAGAACTACCCCAGGTCACAGAAGAAAATTATTGAATGGGATTCAAGTTTATATCTGTTTGACTCTAAAAACACTGATCTTGTCCTTGCATCATGCGGTCCTTAGAAAGTTCATGTGTAAAACAGAACACTCCCTCTGCTGCTAAACAACCATGGCTAGCTGTCAATACAGCGTGAGAGAGCGTTTGGACTGTTTAACTTTTGATGATGGAACCTGGTATTGATCAGGGCTACAAGCAGAGCCTAGTGTTAAATCAGTGTTAAATCTAAAAGACTACCTTGACCTAAGTAACAGGGTGTCAACACATGGGGCAATCTGCAGCTGGCTGTGGTTCTTCTGTGGTAGAAGGTAAACCTGGTTACAGGGTAGCACATAGCAAACCTTAGGAAGTCCCACTGAAAGCATCTGGAGCTCATTGAGAGCTGAACAGAAGAGGAAAAACTATAGCAGAAATTTCAGTTGCTTACAAAAATCTAAACAGAGAGTGGAGAGTCCCTCCTCCGGAGCAATCCTGGGTGTCTCAGATATGATGGCTCCAAGGAATACTTCCTTATCACCAAAAGGAATCCATTTAAGACAAGAGACTGACTGCCCGCATCCCTTTCAAGAAGATTTTCATTACCTAGGAGCTAGTTTTCTCCCCTGGTTTCTGTAAAGGCAGAAGCCCTTGGCTTCCTGGGATACTTAAGTTTCAAAAGCCCTTTGGTATAACCTTTAACCACCACACTTAAAAAGTTAACAACAGGGTCCTACTGTACAGCACAGGGAACTATATTCAATATCCTGTGATAAACCATAATGGAGAAGAATTTTAAGGAGAATGTATATATCTGTATAACTGAATCACTTTGCTATACAGCAGAAATTAACACAACATTGTAAATCAACTATACTTCAATTAAGAAAAAGAAAACAGTAAAATATCACCTCTCTTTTTCCTAAACCCAGGAACGTGTTCACACTGGAGATAAGAGGAAAACAGCTTTATAAGCCATTGTTGTATGCTGTTAATGAGGGTGCGCAATTTATGCTTTACAAGGGGGCTCCTGGAAGAACAGCCTGAAGACACCGTCTCAGGTCAGTGACATTTCCTGCTGGATATTGTTTGCTGACAAAAACTTTTTTTTGGTGAGAGGTTGAGGTGGTGGGTGTGTAACTAAGTGGGTATAGGTCTTAAACTAATGGGTGAAGGGCTTGAAATAAGGTAAAAATAGGGAACTGTGGTATTCATTCCCTCCCTCTTTCTCAGTTTTACTGTATGTTGTCACATCCCTTCTGTGGACCGTGAAGAAGAAAATGCTCCCTCTATATCTCTATTTCTATCAATAAATACATATAAATTATGGAGCACACCAACTGACGGTGCCGAGAGGAATACATTATGTTCTGTTTTAGTTCCCCGTGATCAAGTTATTGGAGAGGGTATAGTTTTAGGGTCCATTTCGACTATAAGTAAGCGGTAACACGTCCAGAATCACGAGGACCTCCCAAATTTATACGGTAGCAGCAGGTTTTCGACAGCCATCAACGCACTGTGGATTACTGTTGGTATTTGCCCGTCTAAATCTCTGACCCCTCTTCTGGCCTGTGAACTCCTTGGGGACTGAGACAGGGTGTCACCTGGTTTCTGATCTCCAGGGTTTGCACCATTACGTGGCCCACAGTGGTGCTCCACAATGTTGGGACTCTTAGCAGTGCTGTCGGTCTCAGGGTATGCCTTGTGAAATTTAAGAAAGTGATCTCTGCTCTTGGATCTGATGATTGGACTGACTGTGGAGGGACATTGTTGGGAGCTATTTTGTGTTCTTAGTGGATGATGCGCCATATACAGCTTAAAGGTCACGTTTTACATAAAAATAAATATTCCAGTTGACTAATATAAGTCACTGAGAGCAAGTTTGTTTGTGTCTAATAAAATTACATAATGCAGGAAGCTACAGGAAACTCACATTCTGCCTGTCTCCATTTTCCAGCTAAATTAGACTCCGAGAAAAGAAATAGGCTTCTCTCTCACAGCCTGCCACTTTTAAACAACCTCAAAGGTCTATTCCCTGTGGGTCAAACTTTGGCAGAATACTGCTATTAGCCTGTGCATGGGGTCATGTGAAATACTGTGATCTGGACAGTCAGTGGTCCACCGTTTACTATTGGATACCACCTTTCTTATGACTCCTGCATGGGAAAAGAAACCCCCAGGTTTAATGCAAATGGGAAAACAATGGGAATGGTTGGAGGTCCTGCATACAACTATTTAAACGGCATATTTATTCAGTTCTGAACAATGACTAGCACAACCCTGGGGGTTTATTATTGTCTGGATTTCCCTATCACACACCCAACCATTCAGAAGCACAGCTGGAAGTTTCCTTTTATATTACCTTATTCTACATTGATCACTCTCTAATAAAGATGGATACACTAACCATCAAACCTGAGAAGTGTAGAGCATTGGTTTCATTTGAACATGAGTCCTTTGTGATTATTTAGGAAGCCTGTATAATGCCACCCATTCTTGCCTGTTGAACTTTTGCATTTTCTATTTAGTGAGCATGCCAAGGGTTTCTGGGGATCCACTACACAGTGACCCAGTTTAAAGGCAGTTAGAGGATTTTGTAATACATCACCTGGAAAGTCATAAAGGCACATATCATTTTGCAGATGTACAAACAAGACAGGAAGGGTCTATCTAGCCCGTAACCTCAGGCAGAAGATGCAGATCTGAGATCACTTTGAAGCTTTGGAGACTCAGGAAGATCAACTTTTCTTTGTAACACATTCTGATTATTTTCATCTTCTTATAGGCACTCCCTCTGGTCTAAGTTTTACATGTCTTTTTCACGCAGGCGCTTGACTTGGCAGACACAGGGGAAATGAGGAAACTGTGCCAAATTAAAATGAACACATTTTGAAAATACTGCAATTGGATCCTAATATTGATGCTTTTTCATAGGAGAGGCAATAAAAAACATCTTAGAGCTGAATTGCGATTCTGGTCTTCTCTGAGAAGTAAAGAAGTATATATAAACCATTCTATCAGGTTTTGAACTTTTCTATTTCTCTATCTTGACCAGAAAACTTTAAAAATTAAAGATGTCATTTACCAGTTCAGTAAATTTCAGTGCATCACTGTCTTAGGTACTTTACAACTAAAACTTAAAACAAAAACCTTCTCTTTATTAGAAAGAGACCAGGTGTCAGAAAATACGAGTGCTGTTTCTAGTTCTTTCATTAACTAGCCAGCAACAATGGACAAATTGTTTAACGTTACAGTTTTATAGCTGTTGAGATTGGGACCATCATATACTAAGGGCACAAAAGACTGCAAATTAGATAGCAAATTTAAAAGTTGCAAATGTTAAAAATAGAAAAAAATGTTTCCTAAATGCAATCCATTTCAAAGAACATATTTATCCAAATCTAGTGTGGCATACCTCAAAATTTAACTGACTTCTTCTTTTTATTGGTCTCCTTTTTTCTCTTGGTAGCAGGGGGGAAAGGTGAACTTGAACTTGCCCACATAGGGTGACTACACCCTTGCAGTTTAAAACAGTAACTTCTCAATCCCAACCGGATTTAGGTTAGTCAGCTCTGGGGTCTTTTCACCCACCTTCTCCTATAATTTTCCATGATAAGTTCATTAAGAAGTTCATACACCATACTGCTAGGGTTTGGCAGAAAGATGCCTGGTACTTGTGTGGTCCCCTGTGGTCAGTACTGTCCCAAGGTTTGCCTGTGTTCTTTGCTGATTGGTGTCTGTTGAGCTCTGGCTGTTTTCACCTGCTTTTTAGATGTTGCTCTGGAACTGCTCACGGAAGGCCCTGGTTTCTGACATAGCCCATCTTCTCTAGGTTTTCATGCCATCTCCTTGTCCCAACCCTAGACCTCTTCAGGTCTCAGCTTTTGCCCCTACCCTCTACCCTAGGACACACACTGACTTGCATATCTCCTTGATGGTGTGTATGTGTGACACCTGGGAACCAGAAATGCTCCTACTTCTGGCCAGCCAGCATGGGCTATTTCGAAGGGCAAACTCCTCAGGCTCTATGTGGTAAAGTGGTGAATTAGCCCACAATTTAACTGGGTGTTTATACCACTGCCCATTGCTTCCTCCCAGAGGTTTGACCTTGTCTCTGTCTTGACAGACCTTTTCTCTCTTTTTCTTCTTTGTCTCCTCCTCCCAGCAATATTAAGGAATTAGGTTTTGTTTTTGTTTTGCATCAAATTGCATGATCTCCCTTCCTTCTCTATAACGCAATCTAGGGCCACTTCTCCAAGGTTGGGTTTTTGATATATACTATAGGTTGAATAATAATAAATTTCCACTTTTGTAGGTAAAAAATGGTTAAATATTAGAAATTTCATGTGATTCAACCTATAAAAAATATGATTTTGAGAGTCTGAAAAAATTATTATTCTTCCTTATCAAAGCCTGATTTTCAGAACTATTATCTCCCTATAGAACTTAGAAATCTCAGTTTGAATGCCAAAGTTAAACAATTATTCTTTGTACTATATAATTGCTACTGTGCCCTACCCTGAGGAGTAACCCTCAGTCTCAAAGCCTATACTTAATGGCAAAAGGAAATTCAAGGGAGAAATAAAAATAAAACTAAATTGCTGAGATTAGAAATTATATCAGAGGGTGTTTCAAAACATTATTTTTCTACCACTACAAAAATTCAGATCAGAAACTGATGTGATAGTTCTAAGTTTTCACTGAGAAAGTGATATGATAGCACTAATGCACCTATATTTTATCAGGAAGAAATGATGCTGAAATTTATTTCTGAGCTAATTTAGTTGAAGTTTGTATTGTGTTTTGGGAAAGTGAAAGATGAGACAAGAATGACTGGTAATGTAGTTTTAAGAATAATATTCCATTATACTTCTGTAAATATTAAGATTAAGAAAACTTTTCATTATAAACTTTATTTCATTTAGTTCATGGTAAAAATATCTCAAGTTTTTAATGGAGAAACTGGTTTGGCCCAAGTTAGAGCGCTGTTAAGTTACATGACCAGGGGAAATGACTAGGTTTAGACTAGTCATTTAGACTAGTCATGTAACTTAACAGTTACATGACTGTTAGTATGTTTTGAGTATTTCCCTCCTCAAAATAATCATCCATCCTGGGAAAGAACCATAAAGTCATGTGTCCCAGAGCTGAATAAGCTGTGAGATATGGACAGTCAGCATGTGTATAAGATGACGCATCCTGTGGTGTGACTCTTCTAAAGGAGAGCAAACTTATGGCATTAAACCACTCTGAGTTGTGATTCTCTTCTGAGAAAGCGCCAACCTGGAGTAGACAATAATCTGCACTCCTTCACAACTATACTTCCTATTTATTACAACCCGATTACCCTGTCTGCAGAGTTTTACACCGTTCCTATTGTGTCTAGAAAGGCAGGATGCTGAGGGTTACTGAATCAAATATCAGGCTTGTCACTTTATATTAATTCAACTGATTATGAAAGGGCTAAGAATTCTTAAAAATTTTCTTGGTTGTGCCATTTAGAGAAGTGTCACCACCATACCAAAGATTCTTGGTGATTTCATTTTTCATGTTGTGTCTACTAGTTTCAGCTGCTGGCGGTATACTTAATGGAACTTAAAACCTCTTGAAATAAAACTGAGGTAAAATTTTTAATTACTTGAAATAGCTGATTAAGATAAAGTCAGTTTAAGGTAGAAAAGTGAAATAGTTGTCAGACTTTAACATCTATCTGTATCAGTCACTTAAGAAAGTAAATAGTTAAAAGGTTTTGTCATATACCTAAAAATACTGTGATACACTGAATTATAATGGCTAAAAAATTATAATATGCAAAATTTTTTTTCAATGTAAATTTCTTGGGATAAATTAATAATCTAAATCTGAGGTCTCAAGTTAGGTAAAATACTTCAATTTGTTCTAAAGGAGAAAATTTGAAAAAAATTTGCCCTTAAATGAATTATTTTTATTTATTTTTTTGTGTTGCTTTAAAAGGATTAAAATGACTGCAAACTTGTGGGCTAGTTGGACTTTGTTCTTGGTATGATTCCTCTCGTAAGTCGTAGTTCAGACATTTCCAAATTCAAAAGGGATGGCACATTAAAATAAAAAGGCAGTGGTAGGCTTCTCAGTAGTAAAACGATGTGATTTTTTCCAAAACTACTACATCCCTTAGGATGGCTATTATGAAATCAAAGAAGAAACACCCCTAAAATCTGAGAAACTATTACACCAAATGTTGGCAAGGGTATGGAGGGAGAAATTGGAACCTTTGCACATTGCCTAGTGAGAATGGAAGATGGTGCAGTTTCTGTGCAAAACACTATGGCAATTCCTCAAAAAGTGAAACATTAAATTACCAAATAGCCCAAATGAGGAAACAACCCTAATGTCTATGGACAGATGAATGGCTAAACAAAATGTGGTGTATACATACAATGGAATATTACTCAGTTGTAAAAAGGAAGGAAATTGATAACATGCTGTGATATGGATGAATCTTGAAGATACAGTATTATGCTTAGTGAAATAAGCCAGGCACAAAAGAACAAATATTGTGTGATTGCATTGTAGGAGGTACATAAATTAGTCAAATTTGTAGAGACAGAAAATAGAATAGTTGTTACTGAGGGCTAGGGGAGAGGAGTTATTGTTTAGTGGGTACAGAGTTTCAGTTTGGGATGAGGGGAAAGTTCTGGAGAGAGACAGTGGTGATGATGGTTGTATAACAATGTCAAAGTATGTAATGCCACCAAACTGTACCTATGAAAATGGTTAAAATGGTGAATTTTGTGTTTTGTATATTTTACCACAATAAATAGATGGTATTTTTGATCATGTAAATCTAGCTCACCCCTAGCAAAATAGCTGCCTTCTACCTACACTTATATTTGCTCTCACATATTATCTCTCTCCCATTGGCTAGTGAAATAAATTATTTAATTTTTGTGGTCCTCAGTTTTCTCTTCCATCAAATGGAGAAGAGAAATTGAGCAATCTGTAGCTCTACTCGAGCTGTTATTATCACCTTGGATGATTAGATGGAAAATATTAAGTCATTACTCTATTTAAAATAGACCATGCTTTTGGTTTACTTTTTTGCATTCCAATTCTCTAAGGAAAGCTTTACAGACTGTGAGTTTACTTATCCTTGTCTCTTGTACCTTTTGATGGCCATAAGAAGACTGTTTTACTAAGGTTCATTCATATCTTGGCAAATGTCTTAAATGTAAAATATTGATAGAAAAGTACAATTTTCATCATAGAACTACATTTCTATCATATAAGCTTGACATGAAAGCATAATATCTGCATTATCATTACCTGTTCATGGCAGAAAACTGAAAAATTATTTATTAATAAAATGCAAAACTTGTTTTTATTTTCTAAATTAAAATTCATCATTGTATGATATAAACAGCAGAAATGAAAGGAATAGTCATTTATATAATATTGAATCTTTCCTCAAGTGCTATAAATTACATATCTCTCAATTGCAGGTACAGGGAAATTGAGGCATAGAAGATATAATTTAATAGGTTAATAAGAGAGGGTTAGAAAGTAGTTTCTTTGTTAAACTTGATAGCTTGGATTCTTTGCCTCTTGGGATAGTCTTATTCTAAGCAAGTGCACTAGTCAGGATAGACTTTGTTAGGCTACAGAAACAACTAAACCTGGAAATTTCAGTAGTCTAAAACATAAAAATTTATCTTTCACTCATACAAAATCTGTTGTTAAGTCCAGTGGTTCTGCAGGCAGCTCCTCCCCAGCGGAGTCTCAGGGATCCAGGATGTTTGCGTCTTGTGACACCACCATCGCAGCGCGAGCCTTGCAGTTCTCCCAGGCAGAGAACGAAAGAGCTGGGGGGAAGGTGTGCAGGGGCATTTTGTTGTATCTGTCTGGGACTTTATATATGTTACTTAAGCTCATAATCCATTGACAAGAGAAAGTGATATTGACCCTACCTAACTGCACAGAGGCCAGGAGTGATACATCTGTATTCAGGGAGCATTCAATGTCTCTGCCAAAATGAGGTTCTTTGGTCTGAGCTGTTCCAAATGGTCTGGACTGATCATGTCCTGAGAATTGAGACCACACGATGTAAGATAGGGCCAAAATAGCTGCTACATCAGTTTTCTATTGCTGCTCTAATGAGTTACCACAAATGCAGCTTAAACAACATGCATTTACTCTCTTACAATTCTGTAGGTCAGAAGTCCACCATAAATCTCACCAGGCGAAAATCAAGATGATGGCAGGGCTACATTCCTTCTGGATGCTTTAGATCCATTTCTTGCCTTTTCCATTTTCCACAGTCTGCCCACATTCCTTGGCTCCTGGTTTCCTTCCTCTGTCTCTACCTTCAAAGCAATAATGTTGCATTTCTCCCTTCACTCATGATCACAGCTTCTGACCACAGCCAGGCAAGGTTCTCCACTTTTAAGGACCCCTGCGATCACATTAGGTCCACTTGGATAATCCGGGATGCTCTCCCCATCTCGGGGTCCTTAACATTAAATTCATCTGCAAAGTCTCTTTTTCTACGTAAGGTAACATATTCACAGGTTCCAGGGTTTAGGATGAGGGCATTTAGGTGGGGGTCATTATTCTACCTATCATAGCTACTGTTTATCATGATGAAATTCATTCATGTACATTTGATATTAATAACTAGCTGTCTCCTTAGAACAAAACAGGTTTCTTTTTTGTTGGCATTGTTTATTTATGCTTTTTGCTCCTTTTTTTGTGAGGGTTCTGCTACTCTATTTCTTAATTGAAATATAGTTGATGTACAATATTGTGTTAGTTTCAGATGTACTATGTAGTGATTTGACACTTGCATGTATTATGAAATGATCTCCAGGATAAGTCTAGTAACTATGTGTCCCTATACAAAGTTATTACAATATTATTGACCATATTCCTATGCTGTATATTATATCCTCATACAAAACAGTTTTCAGTAGAAGTTTCTATTTCTTTGGATTTTATTTCTTTTAAAAACTATTGGTTTATAATTTGGTCACATAAGACCAAATTTGAGATCAAGTTTTTAGCATTTCTGTTTGTAGCGGACAGCTATTTTTTTGTCTCTTTCTGTCAGGTAGTCCTATTCTTAGCAATACTATTCCAATTTGGTCTGGGTAATCTCCCGGTTTTGCTCTCAGGCTATATGACTTGGGTGCAGCTGACCTTACTCAAGGCTCTACTGGTGCCTGTATAAACCAAGCATGCCCATCCACAACTTGACATCACCCAATCACAATGATTCATTCAAAAAATTCCAAGACAGTGAACTGCAGAGCTTAGGTGAGATTGCTCTAAGAGTTCTTATCCCACTGGGGTTGCAAAGAGTGTACAGTGTAAGTGTGGAACCGCTGGTGTCCTTCTCAATCTAGCAAGGGAAAGAACGTGCCTAAGAATGAACTCACTGTGGAGGAAAGCAGGGCTGGAAGACAAGAGACAGTCCTGGCTCCCACTGACATTATTCAAGCATCTAGAACTAGTCATGCCTCAGATGTTTAGTACAGAAGCCTACACATCCTCTTTTTTGTTTAAGCAAGTTTAATTTGTGTTCCTGACATTTGCAATCACATAAGTCTCGACTGATAGGGGCGATAAAGTTAAATAGTGGTAATAAGTTCACATGCTCTAGAACAACCTCAGGTAAGTAAGATTTTTGACCCACACACTGAAATCAGTCACTGAAGCACTAGGCTACTTCATTGGCTTGACCTGCCCAGAATAACTGGTGTTATCATTTATAAAAATACCACTGCTGATTGCCCCGTAGATTATTCCCTCTGTGATGCCACATAAACTCAGAGAATTGTCTATAGCTATGGCAGGCAGCAATCTGTGCAGGGTATTGAATGCTCTGCTGAAGACCAATCCAACAATGGACATATCACTTGACTTTCACTGCCAAGTATGATATATGTTTCATGAATGCATACAGATAGGAGGTATGTGAAAACTGGGGGTGATGATGTAGTAAGGAACATTTGTGAAAGTTAATTGAAGAGCATTTAATAAACTGTTTGAATGAGGACAGGAAGTTTTTTTTAACAAGCATGCTGTGACTGTCAGGACCGAGATCCAAGAATGGAAAAAACTGTTCTATAGCTTCTGCTGTTATGTTCTCTTTAGATTATTTAGTTATTATTGTTAAAGATTGTTATATTCTTCAACAATTATTCTCTTATATATACAATTTATTCATCATTTTGGGATCCCCTAGTAATAAAATTTGAAAGATCTTATTAAAATAGCAGAGCACAAAATATAATATTTTGATCATAAAAATATGTATGTGTATAAATATATTTATGTAGAAAGAGAGCTGATATGAAAAAACATTTTGTTGGGGCAATAGGATGGTTAATTTTTCACCTTGCTTAAAATTTTAGCTATTATTAATAAAATATTTGTTAGGTACTATATTTTTGGTAGAAATAACCAGCTATGTGTAAGAATGTTTGTCAATCTATGATCTGATTATGTGGATGTATTTCATTGTGGGTCATTGACTTAAAGTAGACTATTGTTAATTTTCAAGCATTTTTCCCCTGACTTCTGTTTCCCAAGGGTCAGAATTAACAGTCTTGGGAAACTGTCCTAGTTTCGCCTCTTAAATTCCCTGATGACTTCTAGCAGCCTCAGAAGAGGTGACATAAAGATATATTGTATTGATTCCTTTGTTCAGCCATCAAACAAGGACAGAGCTTTGGGAATCAGTTCTTGGACTGCTTGCTGACAGCTCTTTGGTGCACTTAGAGAGACAGGCCATAAGCTTCCCCCAAGTTCCGAGAGACTGAAAGTAGCCACCTGCCATATTAGAGTTGCTGCATTTCTAACTTGAAGTTTTTTCTGAACTGAAGACAATTAAGCAGAAGAGTTTTCCAGAATCATTTGTTAGCAAGTCTAATTTTTCAGAGGCTGCTGGTCCTCCCTCATCACAAAACCCAGAAGGCTCTCAATCAGGGGTTGAAAATACAAGTTCCTACATGGGCCAGTCAGGTAAATGTGAGTGAGTGAAGGGGGCTAGCAAGGATTGTAGTGAACTCTGGCACTCAATCCCCGTGGAAAGGAGGTGGCCACACAGCTGGAGCCATTTCTCACTGTGCATGAAACCAGCCCTGTGCACAAAAAAACCAAAAATCTGAAAATTGCTTGGAAGCTTGTTAAACCTGTGAGTTCCGGGACCACCCCAGATATCCCAATTCATCTGATCTGGGGTAGGCTCAGGATTCTGAATTTGTGTCTCTCATCCAAAGTAATTTTGATACAGAAGATCCCAGCATCATTCTTTAAAAAAACACTCTTAAAAGATAGTGAATGAATGATCAGACTGAACTTTTCAGGCTTTAACTGGTAGCTGGTGAAAGGGATCAGAAAATGTCACCCCAAAATATGGTGCTTTGGCTTATTGATTATTTTGAGCTGAAGGGAACTGAGAAACAGATGCAGGAAGGGCTCTCTACCCTTCCCCTTTCTGCCTAAAAGCAAAAAGCATAAATTTCCCATGAGAAAGGTGCCCTCCCTGTACCATTCTTATCACTGGAGACAGGGAGTTGATGCTGAGATGAATCTGTACCAACAAACCTTACTAAATGACCCTTATCTTCCATTAATTTCCCCCATATATTTACCTTCCAACAATTTATCAACTCTAAAAAGCCCAACCCCTTTGTTCAAATGGTATATAAGCTCTCAGGCCTAGCCAGTTCTTTGAGGTTTTCACCTCTTTCCTGTAAATCTCCTGTGTCATGTAAAAATATTAACATCAAATACATGTGTATGCTTTTTTTTCCTGTTAATTTGTCCTTTGAAGGTTTAATTTGCAGGCTCTAGGAGCTGAACATAAGAGTATAGAGCAAAAGCTTTTGCTTCCCTATACTAGTATTCACCTATCTGAGGAGTAAATTATCTGCCAGCTTCCTGACCACCTTATCTAAACCATTTAAGACCATTATCTATATGTGGCGCAACACTGAGGCTCCAAATCCCTGGGCAAGATGTGTGTGAAGACAGAGGTCGGGGAAAACGGAAGGTTTTTTGCTTTTGCTGGACTAAGGCTAGGGATGGTGCCTGGTTAATGCTGCTTACTTGAGACTTTGGCCTTAGAGCAGGAATGTGCTCCAAGGACCTTTATAAAAAGAATACCTTGAGGGAATTTCACAGATTTTATCCTGCCCACCCTGCTACTCTTATTTGTACCTCATTTCACTTGACATGTTTTCATGTTGAGAAAACAAGGATACTCATGTCTCCTTTGACTCTCTGTTGTTGACCAACTGGTCCTGAATGTAGACTACTTAGTCGGTTTGACGAAGCTTATATAAATATGATAATAAGGAAATGATAAAAATTAGAGCAAAATCAAGGGCCAAAATAGGAAGGAAGCACATGATCTGGGCTATGGTAGGTAGGTCAGTAAGGGACTAAGTTAAAATAGGATTGGGATGTTGCAATAGCTGCAGGGTGGTGGGGTTTGAGGTGAACCAGTAGCAATGCGTGGAATGGGGACAGATAAAGGAAAAGAAGGCCTGACTGATTTAAAGCATAGAGGAAGATTCTTGGAGGTAATGTTCATCCCCTAAGCTTTCTCTGCAGCAGAAAAACAACCTTCTTCTCTTCTCTCAGTCCTTCAGTAATTATTTAACTATTTTTGGTTTAATTTTAATTGTGTTTGCTTTTTATATCGAAATAATAACTCTTCAATTTTCTTTATTAATTTTCAGGCTATTTATATTTGTTCACTTTTCTAATCAGTCAAATTCATAGGGAATATCATTTACGAGATGCCCATTACCTCACATACATATTTTTGTCATTAGCAAAAATCCTTACTAATCAGTAGTAAAAATACAAATGGGAGATAGTCTTGATAATAACCTCCTAAGCATTCCTTCTTTGGCCTAGGTTTATCCAAAATAACTGCAGAACACTGATGACTATTCATGCCATCATGATTTTTGGACTGACTGATTTTTGCCGTGTGAAACAGAATTCTTTTTCATGTCATTACCTAGCAATATTATGATTTAACAAAACAGTTTAATTTCTTGAGGAATATTTCAATGAAATAACATGGAATGAGTTTCTTTTTTTTTTTGGCAGTATGCAGGCCTCTCACTGTTGTGGCCTCTTCCGTAGCGGAGCACAGGCTCCGGACGTGCAGGCTCAGCGGCCATGGCTCACGGGCCCAGCCACTCTGTGGCATGTGGGATCTTCCCGGACCGGGGCACGAGCCGTGTCCCCTGCATCGGCAGGCGGACTCTCAACCACTGCGCCACCAGGGAAGCCCATGGAATGAGTTTCTTTACCTAAGCTTCATGGAAGAAAGGAACACAGTTTTTTTTGTTTACTGCAAGTAGATGCTCAATTTTATTGTGGGGAATACAACTGATTATAATTTAAGCCATGTCTCATTGTTTAGACTATTTTACATTTCTGCTTAAAAAATAATTTCTAAATACTTAAACTTTTTAAAAACCAAATTGTGTTTTCTCTGGGGAAAACAAGATTTATTCTGAAGCCAGAATTTAAAGTCTTTTTCCTCAAATCAGTCCTTTTCCAGAAGAGACTATTATTTAGTAAGACTTGAGCTACAAAGTAATATCAACTTTATATAGCACTGCTTTAATTAAAAAATGATCTTAAAGAAAACCTAATTGAATATAAGAGTTTGGGCTGCCCCTCTTACTTGTTAGTTAATCCTGAAGGAAGCCAGGCAATTCTGTCCATGAGGTCATGGCTCAGGAACCTTGTCAATTTATCTGAGTCATAGGTGCATTTGTGAGAATGTTTTATAATATTTAATGTGGTTTTTTTCTTTTGTTTTCCTGAGTCCAAAAATCCTTTGATCTAGTCTACTGTAAGCATTTGTCTGACTCAGAAGAAACTGGAATTTGTTACAAAAAATTCACAACAGGCTATAATCAGTGTTTGACCTTCAAAATTGGGTCATGCAAGCAAGCCACTTGTGGCTGACAGCATTTTCCCGAGATGGCCACAGCAATATGTCCTGTCCCACATGCTCTCTGAAATGTGAACCGGCCACACCCCTTCAAGAGGTGGAATCGAATTCCTCTCTCCTTGAATCTGAACTGGCCTCAGTGACTCTTACAACTAATAGAATACACACAATTCCGTTGTGCTTATACATCTGAGTTTAGGATGTCGCATTTCTAAAAGAGACACCTTCAAGAAAAAGAAGGAAAGGAGCACTCATGATGCAGGAGTTTTCAGATGATTTTTTTCAACAAAATCTTACAGCACTATTCCAGTTTTACAGCAACGAAGAAACCAAGGCACAGCCGGATATTAGATTAGCAGAGCTGGGGGATTTGGATCCCTGTTCTTCTGTTTCTCTGCACTCTCCACTCTTTCTCCTGAGACCTAGATATTCAAGGCAAATGTTAAAATGTCTCTGACAAATAATGGATATACCTGCATGTTATACTAAACATCTGTGGATGCAGGATGCTTTTTGGACCTGCTGGGGGGGTTTTCGCTGGCGATCCGAAGCCATTACTTAAATGTCAGTGGAAACATGAACTTGAGGGTAACCATCAAGGAGATCTGCCATCCCACACGGAGTTCAGAGCCCCTGCCCCTTTTATGCCGTTCTATGGGACATCCATACATCCAGGGTGTTTGTGTAAATATTCACAGATAAACATGCAGGTTGTTTTGAGAATTTTCTATATTTAAAAAGATACTACAAATAGGGAGTCTGGCCCTGCAAGATCAAGATCAGGCCTGAGTCTTTAACCTGAGTTCCTGCAAGCTCACAAATGAGCAGAGAGCAGATGCCCTGCTGGGTGATCGGGTTTGAAGGGACAGCAGTTTAAGGCTCCTTTTTCTCATTGATCCTTTTTCTCATTCTGTGTGAGCGTGTGTGTGTGTGAGCGTGCATGTGTGTTTTGTGTGAACAACTTTTACGTTTATGTCTGCCAGCTGAGAGGCTGTGTTTATGTCCTTTAAGTTCAGGAACAGGCCCTCGTCTTGTTGACACTGCAGCTTTATGACTAAGCCAGCATCCCTGTCATCCCAGAAACTCTCTCCGAACATTTCCTCTCCTGCAAACATGTGTGTTCTGACGGGACCCGGTCAGCAGCCTCAGCGCAGGGCCTGGTTTTCTGCTCCTGAAGGTGCCTTAACCTTTCCACCACTCTCTTTGCACACCTTCCTCCCCTCAGGCAAAGGTCTGTTTAGAGTGGTTCTCTCTTCACCTATGTATTAAACATTTCTTCTGTTTTATTGGAAAGAAGTCCCTCTATGTCCCCAAAATGCAGAACAGAGAAATAAAGACATAATTCCTAACTTTTACTCTGGAGCTTAGAATTATCAGCATTCTATAACTTAGGGAAGCAAATTTCAAAACATATCTGTGACTCACTCCTCATTCATAAACTTTGTATTTTCTTCCTAAAAAGCTAGTTGACTCTAAGGAAACTACTCTCTTTTATCACTGCCCTGGAATCCAGAGCAGGCACCACAAAGAAAGCAAAACTGAGGCCAGGGACCCCTGCTCACAGTGCCAATCTCTCCTCATTAGATGTGACCCATGTGCCCTAGAGCCACAGGATTATTAGAAAACCATAATTCTGTCCTAAGTACTGAACTGCTACAGATTTACCCTGGAACCATTTCAGTCAGAGTGAACTCCATCTTTCTACCTTCCCTCCCTGACCCTGTCAGCAGGATGGAGAGTGCTGTGCGGAGTTGGGAATAGGCTCCCCTAGAAGACCGGTCCTTCCGTATCCTGGGTATTTCATAGGGTCAAACAAGCTTCTTGCTTGCTGGGCTGTGTTCAAGCCCATCTCCCGTCTCTCTATCCTACTTGCCCCTTGTTCCTCTACCGCCTCATTCCTGCAAAACAGGCTACTTATTGCTGCCTAAAGTAGGGCATGATTTCAGGGTTTTTTTTTCCCCTTAAATTACTGCATGTATAAACAAACTATTACATAGGGAACTCGGAATCAAGTAACTTAAGTCAGCTCTCCTCTACTAACTGATACTTGGACCATATTAGGAACTCTTTCAGGCCATTAAAATATTCTCTAACATGTTTTTAAGCTATCCAGTTCCGAAATTCCTGTGTTAATGATAAAGTTGGAAGTTAACTCTTGTAACTTATTACTGTTATACTACCCAGTACGTTAAGCTTCTCCTTTGATATCAGGGAGGGTATTTTTTTATTTTATTTTATTTTATTGGAGCATAGTTGATTTACAATGTTGTGTTAGTTTCAGGTGTACAGCAAAGTGACTCAGTTATACATATACAGATATTCATTGTTTTTTAGATTCTTTTCTCATATAGGTTATCACAGAATATTGAGTAGAGTTCCCTATGCTATATGGTAGGTAGGTCCTTGTTGGTTATCTATCTTCTGTATAGTAGTGTGTGTATGTTCATCCCAAGCTCCTGATTTATCCCTCCTCCCACGTTTCCCCTTTGGTAACCATAAATTTGTTTTCAAAGTCTGTGAGTCTGTTTCCCTTTTGTGAATAGGGAGGGTCTTAATTACTAGATAGAATCCTATCAGTTAATTACTTCTGCAGCACATTAACTTGTGCTCTATTGAAATAAAATTTACTTTTGAAGTAAAATACATTAAATATTTTCACATTCTCAAATGATGTTTTAAAAAAGTACTTTCATAAAGTAGAACACCGATTCTAAGGTAAAATTTTGAAAGGTAAAAAGGGAATGAGAAAATTCTCCAAAGGCTAAGTCCTAGGAGAAAAACTGAAAAAAGAAAACACTATATATGCCTTTATTCTAAAACTGTATTATTCTATATATACGGAAGTTTTGTTTCCATAGATAATATTAAAAATCCTCAAGACCTTACCTCTTGCTATAAGAGTGGCCTAATGATATATGCCTGCTTTTACATCAAGAATTACTCTATTGTAAGCACTCATAACCTGAGAGCCTTAACTTTCACATTCAGAACTATTCTACTGGGAATTCAGCTCAATGCTTTGATGAAGTTTTTCTTCTTCCTCTTCTTTATCTTCTGTAATGTGGTGTTATTTCTGCAGTTTCCATATGGATTGATTGTGGACAGACATATTCCTTTTCTGCAATCTCTTCCCTCTAAGAAATGAATTTTTCGTTTGTGTTTTGTTTTTTTACTTTTTTTGGACTTAATGTTGAATTTTTCTCTTTAAAATTTGTTTAAATAAGGTAAGCTTAAATGGCTTCTGATATAGTATAGCACATGAGATCCAGTTCAATTAGGTGGAAACAAATAATGGTCATATGTGAGGGAGCTACTGTGTAAAAGTGTGTGTTTGATTATATTAAACATCTGCCTAAAAGGTGTAGAAGATAAAGTATAAAACCTTGAAAGCACACAAGTTTTAGGGAAGAAACACAAAAGAAGTTGACCTGAAGTTTCAAACTAAAGTTATAAAATCTTCTGGTAGACTTTGTTCGTAAAGGAAAGCTTTTTTCAATTTGAATTGAATCTTTTTTTTTCAATTCAGAGAAACCATTCTTTGGAAAGAGGAGCAGTAGAGTGGGTAGGCGATATTGTATATGAGTAACCTAGTCGCTGTGGTAAAAGCATTCAGAGTGAGCAATTACATTTAGGTAGTTACATTTGGAGCCTTCATACTGCACCAGTCATGATGTCTCTTTGTTTTTGTATTTTCCCCCATAAACCACAAAGCAGAGAGCATAGAAAAAGAACGAAAAGAATCAGGGACCACAGGAAACTTCTGTTCTGTGAATAAAGGGGGACAGAATACCATGTTTAAGATCAGAACAGAGGAAGTGAAAGTCTAATGAGTAAATGTAATAAATCACTTGTGATATCATCAGAAATGCAAATTCCTGCATCTCAACACAGACATACTAAATCAGAATGTCTTTAGAAAGGGCCTAGGAATTTAAATTCCACTAATTCTCCAGGTGACTTTTTAGTATATTAACATTTGAAATCCAAATAAAGCCAATTTAGAGATTTTTATTTAAAAAAAAATCATACAGAGCCAATTGCCTGACAATAATTAGGCCTTATTCTAAGAATACATTTGTAACCTAATATCAAGCTAAGTAGCCACTGATAATCAGTAATATTTTGTCTGAGGTGGCACAGCTTTTTACCTAAATGTTTCCTTTCTTATAAATCTTGCTCTAGATTATATTTTTGTGTTTATTCATCTTTTAAGAAGTAGTTAACAAACTAATACTCATTAAAGACTTCTCAAATGGGAGAGCCGTAGTTGACTGGGACATCTGGGTTCCGGAGCTAGCTTCAGTCTTTTGATCTCTCTGGGCTTTGGTTTTTCTCTTCTGTCAAATATCGTTTAGACTAAATCAGGAGCTGTGAAGTTAAGGACCATGGGTAGAGTTGGCCTGGCTAACCTATTGGGAGAGACGGGAGATGGGGCTACTGGAAAGGGGGCTGGCACTGTTCAGCTCTAACCAAAAGTTGCCAGGAAAGAATTCAGACTCAGGATTCCCTGAGTGTCCAACTTTTCAAGAGAAGCTGGAAATCCTGCTTGTAATAGGAAATCTGATTGTTAAATGGTTGCAGCTAATGCAAAATATCTAACATATAGCACGGGCCAATACTTTAAAGAACAATTAAAACACTTTGGTTGGCTAGATTTAGCCTGTAGGCTAATTTGTGGCCTTGTTAAGATCCTTTCTAGTTCCCAAATCCTGTATATCCTCTACGTTTCACAGCTCTCCAGTTCTATATTGCCATATTGTTAACTCTAGGCACCTGGAGACAACATAAGTAGTAACTAAGAGAAACTAGTTACAGGATATTTCCTTATAGACTTAATTCTGCTTCAGTGTAGGACATTCATATTAGTTTCAAAGGGACAATACGAGGAAGATATATAGCAGAGCAGACGCCTGGTTGTAGAAACTTAAATTGTCCATCCTCATTTAACATGTCATGGCTGATGACTGTGTCCATATAAGTGAGTTAAGATTAGACAGGACTAAAGGATCTGAGCAATCAGATTGCCTGTAGTTTTTAAGTCTGTCCTGTAAGCTGTAGGGCCTATGTTTCCATGTCATGTACATATACAGTAAAGATAGCTAATTAGGACAAATAAATGTTTCTGCTGTCTCACTCTTTTACAAATCATAAAGCCTTTAGGAATCTTTCTTTACCTCTCTGTATAATTCATTCGATCTTTGAAGGTTTGGATTTTTTCCAACTTAAATGTTAGATAAATCTAATGCAATTTTGTTGAATTAAAAAAAATAGACCATTAAATCAAAACTACAATGAGGTATCACCTTATACTGGTCAGAATGGCCATCATGAAAAAGTCTACAAATAATAAATGCTGGAGAGGGTGTGGAGAAAAGGGAAGCCTCCTACATTGTTGGTGGGAATGTAAACTGGTGCAGCCACTATGGAGAACAGTATGGAGATTCCTTAAAAAAATAAAAATAAAGTTACCATGTGATCCTGAAATCTCACTCCTGAGCATATAACTGGAAAAGATGAAAACTCTAGTTCAAAAAGATATATTCACCCCAATGTTCACAGCAGCACTATTCACAGTAGCCAAGACAGGGAAGCAACCTAAGTGCACATTATCATATGAGTATATAAAGAAGATGCGGTATATATATATACAATGGAATATAACTTAGCCATAAAAAAAGAAATAATGCCATTTGCAGCTACATGGACGACCTAGATATTATCACACTAAGTGAAGTAAGTCAGGCAAAGAAAGACAAATATCATGTGATATCACTTATATGTGGAAACTAAAAACACAATACAAATCAACTTACTTACAAAACAGAAACAGACTCACAGACATAGAAAACAAACTTATGATTACCAAAGGGAAAAGAGAAGGGGGAGGGATAAATTAGGAGTATGGAATTAACAGATGCATACCACAATATATAAAATAGATAAACAACAAGGCTTTACTCTATAGCACAGGGAACTATATTCAATATCTTGTAGGGTCTGAAGCTGTACACCTGACACTAACACAATATTGTAAATGAACTATAGTTAAATTTTAAAAGATAGACCATTGTATAATTGCCAAAACCTACTTTCGCATACATACCTGCAACATTGACACCCCATTCTCACACATATTTAAGTATAAAAGCTTAAGTTCAGAAAGATTCCTTCAGTTGTATTTAGAGGTGTTATCCCAAAGTTATTAGATTTCTACCCCTTGTGTTGAACTATCCTTTGCTATATTGAAGTCCTGGAAAATTTTAGAAGTTCCATTCAGCATTTTATACAGTACTGACGGACTCACTTGATATTTCCAGATTACTAAAGGCCTGAGTATTTATAGAAGGGTTACCACCCTCTCTGTTCACTCTGTTTTTGAGAAGAGATTTACTGACTGGGGAATCTCTAAAGGTATATTGAAGACACACTTGGATTGAGATGGGCATCCTTGTTCTGCCATGAACCCAGGATTTTGGGTAATAAGACCTGGCATTTGTTGATTCTCTCTGTGCCAGATACTTTATGTACATTATTCATAATCTTACAACCACCCTGCAAAGTAGCTATTCCCATATTACAGCTGAGGAAATTGAGGCTCAGAGATAGTAAGGGACTTGTCTGAATAACCAAACTGGGATCCGAACCTAATTCTGCATGGTTCCAAGGTCCATATTTTGTCCATTACTTCCTGGTGCCTCTCAGTATTGCAGAGTGGAGAGAGGGTTTTCTGGGCCCCAGTTTTCTCATCTGTAAAACATGGGAGTTGGACGGTATGATCACTGAAGTCTGTTTTACTTTTAACATCCTATACTGATATTTTGGGGCTTTCTGTTACAGAGACTATGACTCATTCCTAGGCAAAACCCACTTTGAATGTTTTCAGATACCTCAGATCCTCGCTGAGATTTTCAAACAGGATGTTGACAGATATACTTAATATTAATCTTGTCTCTTGTGGTATTGGGATTCCTGCCAATTCTTTGTCGCTCAAAACAATGGAGAGCATTATTTTCCGTTCTATTTTCACATAAACCTACTCTAGACTCTTTCTCTTCCTTACCCTGAGCTATGGGCTTATATTTAACCAGACTCTTGACTTTTTAAATCTTTATTTTCACATTTGTACAACTATAATAAAGATTTCTAAGTCTTTTTTAAAAATCCACAGTAATCTAGGTTCTCTTTAGAACATCATGTAAAACAATACCACGTAAAACTGGACAATAATAATAAGATGATGTCAGAGGATCACGTTGCTAGTTGCCAAGTGAACTATTACAGTTAGTGAAGATAAAATTTCAATTCTCTCCATATTACCTATGTATTTGAAATCTATATACACACTTGCAAGTACTTCTGTTTATTAAGGAAGTACATTTTAAATTCACGTAGATTAAGGTATTTGGAAATCTAAGCTGCACCTCAACTAATGTCAGCATCTTAGATACTAAACCAATTTTTATACAAGTTGGAAATGACTACATCTGTACCTTTCTCTACTGCTAGTTCTACCCAGGAATTAATCTTTCTAACGAGTAGATTTGCATAGTAACAAAACAGAACAATGACAACAACAAAAAACAGCCCCTTAATTATCTCAGGATTGTCTAGCTTTTCTTTTTCTCTCTTTATTTATTTATTTGCGGTACGTGGGCCTCTCACTGTTTTGGCCTCTCTCGTTGCGGAGCACAGGCTCCGGACGCGCAGGCTCTGTGGCCATGGCTCACGGGCCTAGCCGCTCCGTGACATGTGGGATCTTCCCGGACCGGGGCACGAACCCGTGTCCCCTGCATTGGCAGGCGGACTCTCAACCACTGCGCCACCAGGGAAGCCCTAGCTTTTCTTTTGAGATAGTGAGGTTCTATGATATTTATTCTTTAACTTAGGGGTTTCCTCCATTGCTCCAAAAATGTAATGGCATCAGATAATTGTACAACTTAATTCTGAAAAAAAGAATGCAAATTAAAAATCTTCAGATAATAACTATTGTAACCAACATTCTTTATAGCCTCTTGGCTATAAATCATCATCATTCCTGATGATGATTCTCTGCTGAAAACCAACATTTATTGACAGTTTTCTTTATGCAAGGCAACAATACTGGATATTGTTGGAAGACACAAATATGCTAAAGATGTAATGCATGCCCTTAAAGAGCTTATGGTATAATAGGGAAGAGATGGACAAAAATTGTTAGATAAGCTAAAAGCTGATAAACACCATTAAAAGAGCACAGATAAGTGCTTAAGGGGTTCTGAAGAGCTGGGCATTTCACCTTGGACTTGAAGATCAGGAAACATTTAGGGGAGGATGTTCCAGAAACAGAAACAAAACAAAGATCTTCATGACTTTTATCATTTGGAACATTGTTTTTGAATTTTGTTTTGCGGCCACCCCGTCTCATGCATATCTCTCGACATGGTTAACACTCGTACTTATCATTTAAGACCCAATGGGGGTCTCATCCGTCAAGAATCCTCTTCCATCCAGGAGGTTATGAATTCTAATTCAGTTTGATTGGGATAAATGAATATCCTTCTCAAGTTTTCTCCATTTTATTAAATTAATCTCCTGCCACTTCTTTTCACGAATCCCAGGACTCATCTTTGTTACCTTCATCTCCTTCCTTCACCCCCACATCCAGTTTATCACCATGTCTCACTAATTCTTTTTCCAAAATAAAGATTAAATCTATTTTAGATTAAGAAAAGGCATATGCATATACATATGGCATACAATACAATGGAATAGTGTTCAGCTATTACAAGAAATGAAATTTTAATATATGCTGCAGCATGGGTGGACTTTCAAAACATTGTGTTTAGTGAAATAAGCCAGAAACAGAGGGATAAATATGATTCCACTTATATGAAGTACATATAATGGACAAATTCATAAAGACAGAAAGTAGAATAGAGATTACCAGGGGCTGGAAGGAAGGGGAGTTATTGTTCAATGGGTACAGAATTTTTGTTGGAGATGAAAAAATTTTGGTTATCAATAGTGGTGATGGTTATACAACATTGTGAATATGTTAAATACCACTGAACTGTATACCTACAAATGGTTAAAATGATAAATATTCTGTTATGTGTATTATACTACAGTAACACTTTTAAATTAAATCCATTTTCTCCAATTCTACTTCTGTGGTCCATACCACCACTTCCTCTCACCTGGACTATTGAAATACTACATTTGATCTAGTCCCTGCCCCTCTTTACACACTCATCCCCTGCACTTTCTCCTTCATTTACTTACTCCACTTCAGCGATATTAGATTTGTTACTATTGTGAACATACATGAAACAGTTTCCCTGAAATAGCTTTATACTTGCTCTTTCCTCTTGGAGTGTGCTTGTCCTCTTCCTCTCTATATGCTTGACTACTACTCATAATTCATGTTTCAGTTGAAATGTCATCTCCTTCTTTTATTTTTTTTGCGGTACACGGACCTCTCACCGCTGTGGCCTCTCCCGTTGCGGAGCACAGGCTCCGGAAGTGCAGGCTCAGCGGCCATGGCTCACGGGCCCAGCCGCTCCGCGGCATGTGGGATCTTCCCAGAGCGGGGCACGAACCCGTGTCCCCTGCATCAGCAGGCGGACTCTCAACCACTGTGCCACCAGGGAAGCCCTGTCGTCTCCTTCTTAAAGAGGCTTTTGCTGATCTACCTCATCAAAGTGTTCTCTACCCTACTCCAACTTCTATTTTATATCATAAAATTCCGTGTAGTTTCTTCACTGCACTTATCCCAATTTGTAACTTTTCTTTTTACCAATTTATTTATCTTGAGTAACGGGGTAAATGGTGGTGCCACAGCCTAAGACGGGAGAAGATAGTGTAAGACCATCTTTGAAGCATGGTTAGGTTGGAAGAGAAAATGTAAAGTTGACCTGCAAACAGATGAATCTGGAGTTAAAGGGAGAGAGTTGGACTGGAGATACAAATTTAGGAATTATTAGACGATAGGTGATATTTAAGGCCATGAGAATGAATGAGACAATCCAGGGAAAAACTGAAAATTGAGAGAAAGAGGGGACTCTGGACTAGGTCTAGAAAATCTTCAGAGGTTCTATAAAGTAGAATTCAACACATTAGAGAAGTAACCAATAAGGAAGAAGAAAAACTAGGACTCTGTGGTTTGACATAGCCAAGAGTGGAAATGTGTCAGGAACAAAGCAGTGATCACCTGTGTGGTGTGATGCTATGAATTGAAGTAAGATGAACACAGGAAAGTTTACATTGGGTCTGACATCATGAAGATAGTTGGGGACCTTGGTTAGAGTACTTTCAGTGGAATACCATCATCTAAATGGGGTGGGAAAAACAAGATTGAGGTGGATTAGACAGCAAATGGGAGGGAGGTGAGGAAGTCAAGACAGTCTGGAGCTGTTTACTTTAGAATAAGAGTGGGAAAATGGTACTGAGTGATGAGGAATCAAAGAAGTTTTTGCAGGGATGTGAGATACCAGCATGTTCCCATGCAGATAGGAATGAGCTAGGAAAGAGTATATGATGCAAGTGTAAGGTCGGATAAATAAGTGACGTACCTAAGAAGGTGAGAACCGCGGGGTCTGGAGCACTAGTAGGAGGATAGAACCTTGAATGAGAGGAGGGACACTTTCTCCACTGGTAACAGAAGGCAATCAGAAGAACACAGGTGACCACATGAAGCAAGAATTAAATTCCATCAGTAGTGGAAAGGTGAGAGTCGCCATTTGATGACCCGCGTATTCTCAGTGAGTTACAGGTGAGGTCATCAGCTGGGTGTAAGTGTGGAGGAGGAGAGGGAAATTTGAGAAGAGACAGGAGGGTACAGGATAGTTGTCTAGGAGAGGGAGAAAGCAACTTACTGGAAAAAAAATCACAGCTGTTCTGCTGGGAAAAGTTTCATGCTCATCTGAGGTCTGTAGTCATACAAACCAATCAGGCAGGTTTTGTTATTTTGTCAGCAGATATGAAGAACAGAGATAGAGGGTTTCTATCAGATATTTTGTCAGGCAAGTGATGGAGAGAGGGAATATGAGTAGGTAAAAGGAGGTTTTAAGAAATAAATCTACAAAGATATGTTGAGTCCAGTTCATGGAGAACTCTGAATGTCAGGCTAAAATATATGACCTTTATTTCACAGACAATGAGAAGCCATTAAAGTATTTCTCACTGTGAAAGTGACATTACCAAAACTATATTCTTGCATAATTAACCTGCCTTTAATGTAAGGCACTGAGATGGTTACAGAATAAAACCAACAAGAATATTTGTGAAGGACCAGGGGTTAGATAATCAAGACCTAAATGAAAGTAAGCAACAGTTGACTTGAACCAGACCACTGAAGGTTGAATTCTTAAGAGATCTTGGTATCTTTTGGAACTAAACCAACTTGATGGGATTATCAGGTTACAGGGGAGAGAATCCTACAAACTGGACAGGGATTAGGCAGGATATTACTTAAAGCAGCTGGCAACAGCTATACATCAAGAGACATACTGATTAATCACAGAATGAATGAGAACTTAAGAGTCACCTTGAGTACTGGAACCAAATAAATAATCATTAAACTGTTGGTCATTGATAGGGCCAGTGGAGGTCAGGAAGAGTTCAGGAAGTGGTATGCATGATGCGTGGAGTCAGAAGGCATAGACTACAGCCAACACAAGGATGCCGGGTGCTGGCCCAAAGTGCTAAGTAGGGCAGGGAGGCCAGCCAGTTTAGAGAGTAGAATAGAAAGGACTTTGGATCTAATGTTCAGTTTAGGTTTTCAGGATTGGCCAGTTTAATGATAATGCTTGGACCCGAACCCTGAGTCCTAGATTTTATGCCATCTAAATGTATGTATTTATCATAGTATGAGTTGAAATGGTGAAGTGAAAAGTCATAAAATAATATAGTTGGAGATAAATCAGTATCAGCTTGTTACAATACAGTGTAGAAGAATCAGTAATGCTTTAAGTCAATCCTAGGATTTGATAATCTCCTTCTACCAGGGAGCCAGCATCTGTGCTAGTGGTCCTACAGATATTACTGGCAATCTGTTCCCTGGTAAATCTGCCACTCAGGTTGGCTTTAAATTTTCAATTTTATAAGCAAACTTTCTCCAATGCGTAGGAGTTCATAACCATATTAGGCAACAGAACACTAGGACAGAATTCCATTAAATTTTATTTACTGTCCATCCGTCCAACATTTCATGACCATTAAGTATCAGGCACTGTGCTAGGCTGTGGATACAAAGAAAAAGTAAGATGCCATCTCTGTTTCTCTTCAAGGAAACTCTAGGTCCGTTAGTAAAGAAAGATAAAGAGATATTTATATAATAGATGTTATGACTGTGGTATGCACAAGATTCATGGAAAGGCTAGTGAGTGGGTGGGGAGATGGTAGTGGTCATGGAAGTGGTTGCAAAAGACTTTCTGAAGAAGGATCAGAAGACATGAAGGGGACAGGGTTGGCAGAGAGGTAAAGGGTTAAAGCATCTTACAAAGAGGAAATAGCTGGTGCAAAGCCTTCACGAACCAAGCAGAGTGGCACTTTGGGGGAAATTTCTAGTAGTTGCACATGGCTGTAACATTTCAATTATCCCTGAGTGGATGGTGGAGGCCAGAGTCGGACCCCCAGCCCCACTGCCCAGCTAAGCCAAGAGTTTCATGGAAGCAGCATTGAAAATCTAATTTAAAAGGGCCATGGCGAGAAGAAGTTGCTGCTGCAGGTGGCCTGGCTTTAGGAAGAACAGTTCTGGAGGCTGGGGAGTCCAAGATGAAAAGTGCCAGCTAATTCAGTTCCTGTATAAACTCCATGAAGCCAGACATTTTGGACTGCTTTTTACTACTGAAATCCACAGATCTAGATTAGTTCCTGGTTCATAATTTTCAGAAGGACTGGAGAAGAGCAGAGATGAGAATGACTTTCAGAATTACAACAGCTTGGAAATCTTGAACAGAAGCCAGTCTGACAGGTAGAAAGTTTTGCTTTTACCATTTGGTTTAGGATTCTATCTGTTTGCTTTTTATATTTCCTTTTTTTTCTTCCTTTTCTTCTGAGCCATGTGACTGACAGGGTCTTGGTGCTCAGGCCGGGTGTCAGGCCTGAGCCTCCGAGGTGGGAGAGCTGAGTTCAGGACACTGGACCGCCAGAGACCTACCAGCTCCATGTAATATCAACCGGCAAGAGCTCTCCCAGAGATCACCGTGTCAACACTAAGAGCCAGCTCCACCCAAAGGCAAGCAAGCTCCAGTGCTGGACGCCCCATGCCAAACAACTAGCAAGACAGGAACACAACCCCACCCATTAGCAGAGAGGCTGCCTAAAGTTATACTAATTTCACAGACACCAAAAACACACCACCATACGTGGCCCTGCCCACCAGAAGGATAAGATCCAGGCCCACCCACCAGAACACAGGCACTAGTCCCCTCCACCAGGAAGCCTACACAAGCCACTGAACCAACCTCACCCACTAGGGGCAGGCACCAAAAACAATGGGAACTACGAACCTGCAGCCTGTGAGAAGGAGACCCCAAACACAGTAAGTTAAGCAAAATGAGAAGACAGGGAAATGCGCAGCAGATGAAGGAGCAAGGTAAAAACCCACCAGACCAAACAAATGAAGAGGAAATAGGCAGTCTACCTGAAAAAGAATTCAGAGTAATGATAGTAAAGATGAATCAAAATCTTGGAAATAGAATGTAGAAAATACAAGAAATGTTTAACAAGGACCTAGAAGAACTAAAGAGCAAACAAACAATGATGAACAACACAATAAATGAAATTAAAAATTCTCTAGAAGGAATCAATAGCAGAATAACTGAGGCAGAAGAGCAGATAAGGGACCTGGAAGATAAAATAGTGGAAATAACTACCTCAGAGAAGAATAAAGAAAAAAGAATGAAAAGAATTGAGGTAGGTGGTGGCAGCAGCTGGAGCAGGTCGGTGTTCACGGCCAGGCCCTTGAAGCTGGTGTGGTCTTCCTTTCAGCGTCAAAGGTTCCACACTGGTGGGAGTTGCTTCAAGGGCTGGACTGGCGCTGAGCACCTGTGGCTGATGCAGCATTTGAGGGACCCGTTTGTGAAGGCTGTGAAGGTGGACAGTTACAGGTGTCGAAGTGCCTTCAAGCTCCTGGAGGTTAACGAGAGGCGCTGGATTCTGCGGCCTGGCCTCCGGGTGTTAGACTGTGGTGCCGCTCCTGGCGCGTGGAGCCAGGTGGCTGTGCACAGTGTCAACGCTGCAGGCACAGATCCCAGTGCTCCTGTTGGCTTTGTGCTTGGGGTAGATCTCCTTCACATATTCCCCCTGGAAGGAGCAACTTTTCTGTGCCCTGCTGATGTGACTGACCCAAGAACCTTCCAGAGGATCTGAGAAGTGCTTCCTGCTGGGAGAGCAGATGTGATTCTGAGTGACATGGCACCCAACGCCACAGGGATCTGGGGCCTCGACCATGACAGGCTCATCAGCTTGTGCTTGTCCGTTCTGGACATGGCTCCAGAAGTCCTGCACCCTGGGGGAACATTCCTGTGTAAAACCTGGGCTGGAAGTCAAAGCCATCGGTTACAGAAGAGACTGACAGAGGAATTCCAGAAAACAAGGACTGTAAAACCTGAAGCCAGCAGGAAAGAATCATCAGAGGTGTACCTGTTGGCCACACAGTACCGAAGAGGGAAGGGGGAAGGTCTGTGAAGGAATGAGAGTTTCTTCTGCTGTTTCTGGTTCTTTTTCACGCAAATGTAGCTTGAGCCCTTTCCTGAAGTGTGGCTGGGGAAATCCGAGCTTGATCTGGGATGCAGCAGGCAGGACAAATGGGGGACCTTTTTTTAAAGCCCAAAAGATATGACAAAACAATATTCAGTGCCCAAGATATATGATAAAAAAGTCTCTATACCATGATTTGTGAGGGGGAAGAGATAGGCAAAGATTAAAGGATGAAAAGGCAGACTGAGGGAAGGATAAAAACACTGGGAGTCAGGCTTCCCTGGTGGCGCAGTTGTTGAGAGTCTGCCTGCCGATGCAGGGGACACGGGTTCGCGCCCCGGTCCAGGAAGATCCCACATGCCGCGGAGCGGCTAGGCCCGTGAGCCATGGCCGCTGAGCCTGTGTGTCCGGAGCCTGTGCTCCACAACGGGACAGGCCACAACAGTGAGAGGCCCGCGTACTGCAAAAGAAACAAAACAAACAAACAAACAAACAAACAAAATACTGGGAGGCAGAGAAACATACACACGGACACCTTTATGTAACTTTCTCTTCATACCCACATTAGTATGTTACAGAGAAACAGGCTTCCACCCTTGCTCTGAAACAACCCACAGGTTTCCAGGTGTTATTTTGGGTTTACCGTGTAATGTAGAAAAAATCTGAAGTTTCAGTCTGGGGATTTGTGTCCATCTCTCTGGCAAATGATCTGGAAATACATCCATTCTACAAGCAGTGAGAGTTCTCAGAACAATTAGGGAAGACATTTGGTATGAATTATGCATGGGGTGGGTGCTTTGTTTTTTCAATGGAATTGTTGCTGTAATACTCCAGCCTCCAAAGACTTAAAGGTAAGTGCCAAAGCAAGCAGAGAAGTGGTGTGTTCGTTTATTTCCTTTTACTCGTACAGGAACTCGATGCAACTTTACAAAACAATATAGGCCATTATTATTTTATGGAATTTCCATGTTTTTAAGTTCATCTTTTGAAAAATTAATTTCTTGAAAACCATTTCCTGGAGGTGTGCTCATCTCTTAAGAAGAGTTTATCGATTGTAATGATGATTAAATGTGTAGACTGAAAAAAAACGCAAAAAAAAAAAAAAGAATTGAGGCAGTCTCAGAGACCTCTGGGACAACATTAAATGCACCAACATTTGAATTATAGGGTCCCAGAAGAAGAGAAAAAGAAACAGTCTGAGAAAATATTTGAAGAGATTATAGTTGAAAATTTCCCTAACATGGGAAAGGAAACAGTCAATCAAGTCCAGGAAATGCAGAGAGTCCCATGCAGGATAAATCCAAGGAAAAACAGACCAAGACATATATTAATCAAACTATCAAAAATTAAATACAAAAAAAATATATTAAAAGCAGCAAGGGAAAAGCAACAAATAACAAACAAGGGAATCCCCATAAGGTTAACAGCTGATCTTTGAGCAGAAACTCTGCAAGCCAGAAGGGAGTGGCATAACATATTTAAAGAGATGAAAGGGAAAAAATGACAACCAAGATTACTCTACCCAACAAGGATCTCATTCAGATGCAATGGAGAAATTAAAACCTTTCCAGAGAAGCAAAAGTTAAAGAATTCAACACCACCAAACCATTTTTACAACAAATGTTAAAGGAAGTTCTCTAGGCAGGAGACACAAGAAGGAAAAGACCTACAAAAACAAACACAAAACAATTAAGAAAATGGTAATAGGAACATACATATCGATAATTACGTTAAATGTAAATGTATTAAATACTCTAACCAAAAGACACAGACTGGCTGAATGAGTACAAAAACAAGACCCATATATATGCTGCCTACAAGAGACCCACTTCACACCTAGGGAGAGATATAGACTGAAAGTGAAGGGATGGAAAAAGATATTCCATGCAAATGGAAATCAAAAGAAAGCTGGAGTAGCAATTCTCATATCAGACAAAATAGACTTTAAAATAAAAATTATTATGAGAGACAAAGAAGGACACTATATAACGATCAAGGGATCAATCCAAGAAGAAGATGTAACAATTGTAAATATTTGTGCACCCAACATAGGAGCACCTCACTACATAATGCAAATGTTAACAGCCATAAAAGGGGAAATCGACAGTAGTACAATAATAGTAGGAGACTTTAAAACCCCACTTTCACCAATGGACAGATCATCTGCAATGAAAATAAATAGGGGAACACAAACTTTAAATGACACATTAAAAAAGATGACTTAATTGATATTTATAGGACATTCCATAAAAAACAACAGAATACACTTTCTTCTCAAGTGATCATGGAACATTCTCCAGGATAGATCATATCTTGGGTTACAAATCAAGCCTTGGTAAATTTAAGAAAATTGAAAACGTATCAAGTATCTTTTCCAACCACAATGATATGAGACTAGATATCAATTACAGGAAAAAAAACTGTAAAAAATACAAACACATGGAGGCTAAACAATATGCTACTAAGTAACCAAGAGATCACTGAAGAAATCAAAGAGGAAATCAAAAAATACCTAGAAACAAATGACAATGAAAACGCGATGACCCAAAACCTATGGAGGCAGCAAAACATCTCTAAGAGGGAAGTTTATAATAATATGTAATAAGATCCTCAGGATTTTAGAAACCGCAAGAAACAAGAAAAATCTCAAATAAACAACCTAACCTTACACCTAAAGCAATTAGAGAAAGAAGAATCACCAAAAAAAAAAAAAAAAAGTTAACAGAAGGAAAGAAATCATAAAGACCAGATCAGAAATAAATGAAAAAGAAATTAAGGAAACAATAGCAAAGATCAATAAAATTAAAAGCTGGTTCTTTGAGAAGATAAGTGAAATCATAAATCATTAGCCAGACTCATCAAAAAAAAAAAGGAGAAGACTCAGATCAGCAGACTTAGAAATGAAAAAGGAGAAGTAACAACTGAAACTGCAGAAATACAAATGATCATGAGAGATTACTACAAGCAACTATATGCCAATAAAATGGACAACCTGGAAGAAATGGAAGAATTCTTAGAAAAGTTCCAAGACTGAAGCAGGAAGAAATAGAAACTATGAACAGACCAATCACAAGCACTGAAATTGAAACTGTGATTAAAAATCTTCCAACAAACAAAAGCCCAGGGCCAGATGGCTTCATAGGTGAATTCTATCAAACATTTAAGGAAGAGCTAACACCTATCCTTCTCAAACTCTTCCAAAATATAGCAGAGGGAGGAACACTCCCAAACTCATTCTACGAGGCCACCATCACCCCGATACCAAAACCAGATGAAGATGTCACAAAAAGAGAAAACTACAGGCCAGTGTCAATGATGAACATAGATGAGAAAATCCTCAACAAAATACTAGCAAACAGAATCCAACAGCACATTAAAAGGATCATACACCATGATCAAGTGGGGTTTATCCCAGGAATGCAAGGATTCTTCAATATACGCAAATCAATCAATTTAATAAACCATATTAACAAACTGAAGGAGAAAAACCATATGATCATTTCAATTGAAGCAGAAAAAGCTTTCGACAAAATTCAACACCGATTTATGATAAAAACCCTCCAGAAAGTAGGCATACAGGGAATTTACCTCAACATAATAAAGGCCATATATGTCAGACCCACAGCCAACATCATTCTCAGTGGTGAAAAACTGAAACCATTTCCACTAAGATCAGGAACAACACAGGGTTGCCCACTCTCACCACTATTATTCACCATAGCTTTGGAAGTTTTAGGCATGGCAGTCAGAGAAGAAAAAGAAATAAAAGGAGTCCAAATCGGAAAAGAAGATGTAAAACTTTCACCATCTGCAGATGACATAATACTATACATTGAGAATCCTAAAGGTGCCACCAGAAAATTAATAAAGCTAATCAATGAATTTGGTAAAGTAGCAGGATACAAAATTAATGCACAGAAATCTCTTGCATTCCTATATACTAATGATGAAAAATCTGAAAGAGAAATTAAGGAAACTCTCCCATTTACCATTGCAACAAAAAGAATAAAATACCTAGGAATAAACCTACCTAAGGAGAAAAAAGAAAACTATAAGACACTGATGAAAGAAATTAAAGACAAGACAAACAGATGGAGAGATATACCATGTTCTTGGATTGGAAGAATCAACATTGTGAAAATAACTATACTATCCAAAGCAGTCTACAGATTCAGTGCAATCCCTATCAAACTACCAATGGCATTCTTCACAGAACTAAAACAAAAAATTTCACAATTTGTATGGAAATACAAAAGACCCTGAATAACCAAAGCAATCTTGAGAAAGAAAAACTGAGCTGGAGGAATCGGGATCCCTGACTTCAGACTATACTACAAAACTACAGTAATCAAGACAGTATGGTACTGGCACAAAAACAGAAAGATAGATCAATGGAACAGGATAGAAAGCCCAGAGATAAACCCATGCACATATGGTCACCTTAGCTTTGATAAAGGAAGTAAAAATATACAATGGAGAGAAGACAGCCTCTTCATTAAGTGGTGCTGGGAAAACTGGACAGTTACATGTAAAAAAATGAAATTAGAACACTCCATAGCACCATACACAAAAATAAGTTCAAAATGGATTAAAGCCCTAAATGTTAGGCTGGATATTATAAAACTCTTAGAGGAAACCATAGGCAGAACACTCTTTGACATAAATCACAGCAAGATCCTTTTTGACCCAACTCCTAGAGAAATGGAAATTAAAAAACAATTAACAAATGGGACCTAATGAAACTTAAAAGCTTTTGCACAGCAAAGGAAACAATAAATAAGACGAAAAGGCACCCCTCAGAATGGGAGAAAATATTTGCAAATGAAGCAACTGACAAAGGATTAATCTCCAAAATTTACAAGCAGCTCATGCAGCTCAGTATCAAAAAAAGAAACAACCCAGTCCAAAAACGGGCAGAAGACCTAAATAGACATTTCTCAAAGAAGATACACAGATTGCCAGCAAACACATGAAAGGATGCTCAACATCACTAATCATTAGAGAAATTCAAATCAAAACTACAATGAGGTATTACCTCATACTGGTCAGAATGACCATCATCAAAAAATCTACAAACAATAATTGCTGCAGAAGTTGTGGAGAAAAGGGAACCCTCTTGCACTGTTGGTAGGAATATAAATTGTTACAGCCACTATGCAGAACAGTATGGAGGTTCCTTAAAAAACTAAAATTAGAACTACCATATGACCCAGCAATCCCACTACTGTGCATATGTCCTGAGAAAACTATAATTCAAAGAGAGACATGTATCACAGTGTTCACTGCAGCACTATTTACAATAACCTGGACATGGAAGCAACCTAAATGTCCATCAACGGATGAATGTGTAAAGCAGATGTTACACATATGTACAATGGAATATTACTCAGCCATAAAAAGAAACAAAATTGACTTATTTGTAGTGAGGTAGATGGACCTAGAGTCTGTCATCGAGTGGAATAAGTCAGAAAGAGAAAAACAAATACCGTATGCTAACACATATATATGGAATCTAAAAAAAGAAAATAGTTCTGATGAACCTAGGGGCAGGAGAGGAGTAAAGACACAGATGTAGAGAATGGCCTTGAGGAGACGGGGAGGGGGAGGGGGAAGGGTAACCTGGGACGAAGTGAGAGAGTGGCATGGACTTATATACACTACCAAATGTAAAATAGATTGTGGGAAGCAGCTGCATAGCACAGGGAGATCAGCTTGGTGCTTTGTGACCACCTAGAGGGGTGGGATAGGGAGGGTGGGAGGGAGATGCAAGAGAGAGGGGATATGGGGATATATGTATGCCTATAGCTGATTCACTTTGTTATACAGCAGAAACTAACAAAATTGTAAAGCAATTATACTCCAATAAAGATGCTAAAATAAATTTTCAGTTAGGTTTGGACTTCATCTGTTTCATGTGGATTTTATTTCTCTAGTGTAATCTTCATGTATTATGTTTTTTACCCTCCCTTGATTTGAAATTCAATCGATTTTTATTCTTGCTTAACTTTCATAAGCAACGTGTTTAACAGTAGATGCATGTAATAAATCAAGGAATAATATACATAAACTTTCACTAATGTAGAAAGACGTGTGAAATCAGTCATTTAAAAAGGATAAGAATATTAATTTATTGCCTTAAATTAAGCAAAAGGAAATGATGTAATTGAGGCAATAAAAGACTAGTTAGTCTTTTATTTTTCTTTGGGAATGTTTTTCAAGAAGGACCAAAGCCTTTTTATATAATATAAATTAGAGTGTTCATTAGCATGTGCTGATGGGGAAGGAAAAAAGAAAACCTTCAACCAGTTTCTGTTTTCTTAAGAATTTATTCTGAAGTGAATTTTTAGCATCTTGATACTGCTTTATTGGCAAAGAAATTAAGGTACTTTATTTTGTTTGCCAGTATTCCCACATATACATCTTTGTTTAGAACCCACAGTTTCTGCTAAATAAATTAATTCCCTTTGGCTTTAGATCAAAGCAACCTCAAAAGGACATCTTTTCTCAAATTCAATTACTGACTCTTGGGACTTACATGGAAAAGTTATGGTTATAAAAAAGGAAAGATCAGCCACTTGCATCTGAAGATGTTTATAGCATTAAGATAGATGGATTATACAAGGTCTGCTTCTAATATTTTCTCTTCTGATGATACAATTTAAAAAGATAAGCACTGATTCTTACTTTCAGAGTAGTCAGCTCTGTATTTTCCTCATTGTCCCCCGACGTCCTCTTGGATTTGGGGTGTTAATTATATTCCACTAACCTTCACTTCTAAGATCCCAAGGCTCTTATCTGCTCAGATCCACAAATAACATCAATTAGGTAAATGTGGCATTTCCACTCTCTCATGCAATCCTGTTTAACTATCAGTATCATGATAATACATCTAGGATTCTGTAGCATGGTCCTGGTTTCAAATATTTTTGAGTATGGATGTAAATTTATATGTTAGAACTCAGGCAGCGTTTTGATTTTTAGTTCTAATAATATAATCACTATAAATATATGAGACATTAAAACTTTGAAATGAAAAGTGCACTTTAAAAGAGTTCTCGGGCTTCCCTGGTGGCGCAGTGGTTGAGGGTCCGCCTGCGGATGCAGGGGACACGGGTTCATGCCCCGGTCCGGGAGGATCACACGTGCCGCGGAGCGGCTGGGCCCGTGAGCCATGGCCGCTGGGCCTGCGCGTCTGGAGCCTGTGCTCTGCAACGGGAGAGGCCACAACAGTGAGAGGCCCGCGTACCGCAAAAAAAAAAAAAAGAAAAAAAGAGTTCTCATTTTAAAACTGCAGGTAATCTTTTAAAAACAGTTATATATGAATTAATTAACATTATATATTACTATAAATGAAAGTGAATAGTGTCTGGTGGTGGCATACATTACAAAAAGTAAAAGCATATTGAAACTACCTTTTGTCAGAAATTTACTTAGCAACATGGCATAAGATGAGAGCTCTTGGCACTCATCTTGAATTAGAAAAACCTATTCACCCTAAAGAGCTATCAAAATTGTTACTCTGGCCAACTGGGATAAGGGCCTGGAAGGGATGATTTGTTAAACAGTTGAGGTCAGAATCCTGTCATAGACAGTTCAGTGTGCTAAAAATTTTGCCTTTCAATTATTTTTTAAATTTAGGAGCTTTTAAGATTTAAGGTAATATTATGATTCTATAGAACTAAGTAAGTTTTATCCTACTGACCTGAGTCTTTTAATGCTTGTTCTGCCTTTGAGGACTCATAAGAATTCTTGTTTTCATCTATGCATGAAGCATATGGGTATCTCTCCACCATCTCTTTTGCATCCTTTTATTTCCTTGACCTCAGAGATTCACCTTTTGGAGTTATAAATGATCACTTTATGAGAATACAATTTCTGTTTGTGGCCAAGGGCTCCTCTCTTCTTTGTTTGACAAGTTCTATACAAAATTCCCTGGAATAGGAGCAGGGTTCCTTCTTTATTCACTAGAAATGACCCAGGACAAAAGGGGCCTTTGGACAATGTCTAGACTGTCTATCTTTGCAGAACAGATGTTCTAACAGTGTGCCCAGGTTGAAATGACAGCTTGTCATGGCAGGACTTCAGGTCTTACTGGAAAATCACAGCAACATTCTCAATGATAATTTCTGGGATGAAGGAAAGCATCTGCAGAAGAGCAATAATGTTTTCAGATCTTGCAGGCACTGATTATTATGCCAGCATGATTAACACACCTCCTGGATCCAATGCATATTAAGCAAATCAGGAATAATGCTGTGCCTCTTACATTAGCTCTTTATTTCTTCTTAGTTCTATGTTCTTTGTCCAGTATTAAATTGTGGCTTTATTTAATTGAAAAAAATTAAAGGCATAGTAGGGTAATCTAGTCCAAGGCAGTATATCTTTAAAAACAAATATTCTTCCAGACTGCTACACTGCACATATGTATCTAATATATACATAAGAGTATAAATTGAACCCAATCCCACTGGCCAGAAAGAAATCCTGTGTCTTCAAAGAGAAGTTTTCCACTCTCCAGGACAATCTGGTCCTAGGCATCCTTTCTAAATTTGATTTGATGAGCTCAAGCCCCCCACAAGTATCCACTCATTCCTCCAAATTTATGCATATGACCAGTGTATCTAGCCTCTAACTTCAACCTCCTATCAGGAAACACTGAGTCATTAAATAAAATAACATTGTGGTTTCTGGGGAATACAGGAGAGAACATCGTTCCCTTTTTGTACTTTGGCACCAAGAGGTTGGTATCAGGAATGGCTGCACCAGTATCTACAGCTGACTGACAGTTGTTTGCAACCTCAAACTCTCCAGTTTATCTTCTGTTGACAAATCTCCATCTGCTGTGTGTGACAAAGGAATGCTATTTCTTTACACATTTCTTAGAAGGAAACATCTTCCTTCTCGCCTCTGGTCTGGGTTTTTTTAGCAGTATTTCCAAATAGCACATGCTCTTCTGGTGATCATAGCACTTGCCACGGTTAAGTAAGAAACCTTTGAAATTGATCAAGCTCCAATTCCCATGTGCCTTGTCTGACATTTAGCTGGTGCTTGCCCTTTCATCCAAACTCTCTGGATACAGAAGCCAGGAGACTTTAAAAAAATAAAAAATAAAAAATAAAAAAAACTATTCCTAAGGGATGGACAGAAGGAAGGGAGCACCATTTCCTGATAACAGTATAATTCCAAAATTAGTCTTACAAACAAAGGAGGGAGGGGACCCTGACATCATTGAATTCCCACAGCTGATATAGCTAGCAAATACTGGACCTCAACCAAAAATTTCAGAATGGATCTTCTTACCCTTTGCTAATTATAAAATAAATAGATTTCCAGACTTTTTGCAAAGAAAGGGCTTAAATATGCACTTTGAAAATGATAGGGAGAGAAAGAAGAGAAATTTTTTACTTTCCTCACAAGATAAAACTGATCTTCATCGCATGGCCGTATTCTCCAAGTCTATGAGCTTTAACTAAAATAGATTAAAGGGGACAGTGAAAAGTATTTGGGGTTTTTTTTGGCTTCTGTCCAGAAAATTCTCCCATCCTCTTTTATCTGATAGTGTCCCCTAGCCCTTGACCTCTGGCACATGACCCAGGTGTGATAAAATCCCATTGCCCTGGCCATAGCAGTTGATCCAAGGGTGATGCAAGTAGAGTCAGTCAAACGGCTTCCTTGAGATTTCTGTATAGATTCTGTGAGAAAGAAGTGCTGTTCCCTTTAGTTGGGTACAAATTAAGCTTCTTTGGTTGCAAGTATTATAAGCCAATGCAGACTACTTTAAGCAAAAAGAGAGTTTATTGTAAGGTTATGAGAAAGCTCTCAGTGATGAAGGAAAGCTTAATAGCCTGACCTCGTGGAGTCAGCCTCTAGAATATGGGTATCAAAATAGACAATTTCTTCAGGCGGCAGGGCCCAACCTTCGGAATGAATTAGCTCTAGCTTTTTTCTACCCTCCCTCATTCAACTCAGCTCAAGATTCAAGTTCCAGAAAAAAAGCAAGTGTGATTGGCTCAGCTAGTCACAAGCCTTTTCCTAGGTTAAGTAGGAAAGGGATGCTGATTGACAGTCCCCCTGGACTGCAGAGAGCAGGAGAGGCATAGTTCCCCAAAGGAAAGCCATGTTTCTCTTACTAAAAGAAAGGGGAAGTAGTTCTGAGCAGGCAGAAACTGATGTTCACCAAAGATTGATAAGCCAGGGCAGCCAGGGGACCTTTCCTGATCTGTGCCTGCAATAGCTCAAATGGGGCCAATAGGCAAAGAAGAGCCAAATGAACCGTCCAGAAACCCTGCTCGGCCTCACTGCCGGCCTTAGCAGCTCATACATTTCTGTTTAAACCAGTTGCATTTTGGTTTCTGTCACTTGCAACCAACAAAGTCCTGAGTGATGACTAGTTTTTATGTGAGTTATTTTTAGGCCTAGAGGCCTCTGGAATGTCCTTTTGAAATTAAGAACCACCCTCAATTTGTACATATTGAATAAGTAACATTTCTTGGGATCTCCTTGCAATAAGTCCCTAAGTTTTTCAGGGACTCCTGGAGGAGTTGTTTATCCTTGAGGGAACTTCTGAAATCAGTGAGAAGACTTTGCCTTTGGGGTTCTATTCCAGGAAACAGCTCTATTTCAGGAAGACTTCAGTGGACAAAGGAAGAGGCAACCTGACGGGTAATCTCTGAATAAGACTAGGGATTATAAAGATAAATATAAACTATTTCTATGAGGTAAATACTAAAACTCCTTAGGAACTTGTTATACTTAAAAAGCACACCTTGAAGTTATTATTCCTACATTCTCTCATTTTTCCTAATTTTAATTTCTGGTGTTTATTGGCCTAAATATAAAATATCCCACCGTGGAACAGTTTCTGTATCTAAGGATTCAGTAGGAGTGCCTAAAAGAAAGCTCTTTTCTGCAAACGTAAGGATAATTATGTGGGTGGGAAAATCTCCACCTTTTGTTTCCCTGAGTTCTTGTCACTTTCCATCAAGGCAGTAACACAGTTGGCAGCAATAGGAAAGTGCAGGCTGCCTGTTTGTGCTTTGATCAAATGTCACACTGAGCTTCACGCAATCTGATGCCATGGGTGGTGAGCAGTGCTTTTGACAAAGTCCCAGCAGTTGAAACAGTGAGATCCCAGGGCCCTCCTTGTTACTTTCTTAGAAAACTCTAGGTAGACAGGTAAAAAAAAAAATCTGTGTTCAATGGCAAAAGAAGGTTGTACGCAGAACTATTGGTCAAGAAATTGGTTCCTACTTTGAGGAATAGCAGCCTTTCCAAGAGCTGTGCTGAGTGACAGTAGGAGAGGATGGCATTGTTTAAAAGACTAGACACACATGGACAACTATTCAAGACTAGCCTTACTCCAATAAATATTAACATGACCGCTCTCTAAAAGCTTGGAATTCTACCAAGGCAAGATTTTATTTAGGCCCAAAGCATTCTCATTAAAATACACTTGACAGGGTGTTACATCTTTGTGAGGATTATTTTAATCACTGTTTTTTTTTTCTAACTGAGATAAAATTCACATAACATAAAATTCACCATGTTAACCATTTTAAAGTGTGCAATTCAGTGGTCTTACTGTATTGACAATGTCTGTGCAAGTGTTGCTACTATCTTATTCCAGAACATTTTTATCCCCCTCAAATCCCTGTTTTCTTAACATCTAGTTGCAGTAGGAGTTTTGATCCCAAGGAGGTTTGCAGGAGGAGAATAAAAAGAGGGAGAGAAGGTTTGGGCTGAGTGCCTGGGGATGGACATCATGATAAAAAGATACTCTTTAGAATGCTAGTTAGAGTTGGCTCTGGGGTTTTGGCAAAGAGATATATCTCCTGACTTTCATAATTGTATAGGACAGCAAGTATGATTCTTAAAATTAATGGGATAGTGTTTAAAAATAATTTTGTGTCACGAAAAGTCAATCCTATTACAAGCCTCCCTCGAAAGTGTGTTTGGCTCTATTCAGACCATGAGCCCTGGGTAATGCCCAGGGATGTACCTGTACTACCTGGGAGAGTCTTCTTAATAAGAGTAAAACCAAGAGATGACTTAAAGTTGATACGGCTTTCAGTGGGACAATGGGAACTTGCCTGTGGGAATTAGATATATGTTATTTGATATACCAGCTGTGCATATTAAGAGAAAAGAACTAAAAGGAAAATAAAATCCAGAAGAGTGCATTCCCTTTAGTATGCTAGCTTGAAGTCTATAAACCAGGTCCCGGACGTTCTGGTCAAAGATACAAGCTTTCATCTTAGCAGGTGACTTGATGCTTATGTGCCAACAACAGGACTTAGTCACCAAGGTCCTTTACAAAGTAACTTTGTGCTCCAAAACCAAAGGGAGCAGAGATGGTTTTGAAATCTAACCTTAGGTGTCTGCCTACTAATGTTTACCAAAAGGTGGACTCAAGCTTTGAACGGGTATAATAGGCGTTTCACTGAATTCTGTGAGTGAATTAAACTGTGAGCACTTCAGATGCAGGTTGTGGAGATGAGGCAAGGAATCTGCCCTGGGCTGTGATTATCTGTACAAAGTAAAATCAACAAACAAGGATAGGCTGTAAGTAAGTTTCCTGCAGTGCCAGTTTTATAATAAAGGTGTTTTGCTTTTTGGTTGAACTTGCCATTGACTAAAATCATTTATTTCCTTGGAGGTAATTTAAGTACATAGCCAACGAAATAGTTTTTCTGTGTTTACGTGTTAAAAAAAATTTGGTAGCTCACTGTTTCATCAATTTGAACATGCTTAAAAGTATTCCTAGTATTCCAGGACATTCCTCTGATCAGAGGTTGAATGGCAACCTTATAAATAGTCTTACTTAGAAAATGAACCAAACAGGGAAAAATTGTGCACATTTGCATAAAAAGAAATTCTAATTTATTTGCATCCATCTCTTTAATCTGCTTGTTATAACTATAGGCACTGGTTTGTAACTATAGCAGAGAAGTAGCTTCATGTTAATCCAGATAGCATGTCAATTAGAATCAACACTTTTTCCCCTCTTGCATTTTCAATTGTTACAATAAGATCGGCTTTCAGAGTAGACAACCACGATGTCCCTTGATGGAGGCTGGAAGGGGTCTCCTTTCCCAAAGTGGTTCACTCTCCATCTACTGTGGGGTCAGAAGTTATATTGCTGGACATTTATTTCTTGGATCATGAAGGTCTTTTGTTCATCAAGAAGAATCTACTTTAAAAGTGCAAATACACATGGATGGGTGACTCATTAAGCATTTTATTATATTTTAACTTGATTGCCAGCTGAAAGTGGATCAGACATATGGATTTTGTGCCTCACTCTTTCTTTCCTGCAATGGGCTAGCCCTTCCTCTGAGGAAGTATTCTTCTCCCAGTCCAGCTCTGTGCTTCTGGAAGCGGCTAGTCACAGCATCCTCCTTTCGCCCTGTTATTTCCCTGTGCCCCTCCGCCCGGCGGCTGGTGCATGACCAGGCTTGTCCAACCATACTTCCCCACCCCTGGCTACAAAGATTGATTCATGGCCCTGGATGAGTACCCAACCCAAACCAGGACAGTGTATTTTCTTGTACTTTTTCTAACTGGAGCTGGTGGAAAAATGCTTTTTTTTCCCTCTCTGGAGGAGAGAGAAGGAGGGCAGCCCTTAATTAATTGTGGCCATGTGTCCAGACTCTCCTGACATCCCACTTGAGGGAATGAAAGTCTCAATGCAGAGAGAAGCAGAGTGGAGAGACACAGGTGCCCTGATGGGATCTGAGACCCTGAATCTATGGGACTCTAAGGCTGATGGCATGCACTTTGTTAGTTTGTTTACAGTTGTGCCAATAAAGCACCCTTTCTCCTTAAGCTATTATAACTGGGGGCATCTGCCATTTACAAACAGATGTCTAAAAACCAAAAACAAGCATTTTATAAAAGGACACAGGACTAACTAGGGAAGGAGTGGTGTTCTGGTCAAGGACTATGTGTGGGAGCTGGGTCAACCCTAATTGTCCAGCTGTTAAATGGGATTCATTGTGTGTTAAAGTTACCTACATCTTTTCAGACTTTACTTTCAAATCAATTGAGAGGTAGGGCAAGGTGACCAACGTGTCTGAGAATGAGAGCTCATATTACTCTGGGGCCACAACGGCCTTGACAATCTCCTGGGTTACTGAATGCAGGGTGAGGCTGCATGAGACCCATGGGAGAGTAAGATTGTGCAAATATTTGGTTTAAGACCTTCCTGCTGTATGTCAGTCCACTGACTCAGGTTCTCCACCAAATAAAAGAAGCAACACATGGGTTGAAAAGGGAGTCCCTGCTTTCATCCATAATTGACCTTGGAGTACTTGACTTTAAATTTATATCTGTTCATAATACATTAGGGTTTTTGTTTTGTTTTGTTTTTTCCTGTACAGGTAGGTAGTTTTTTTCCCTTTTAAACAGAAATATAGAGAAAAAAATGGACAAAGAAGCAAAGGTGGGATTTAATGTTTTCTAACCTCTCTCCACAACCATTAGAGTCCTCGTGCCTCAGTACTATTTTAATTTTGACCCATCAAACTCTCAAAGGGACAAAATCATCATTAGATAGCAAATGATATTATTTTTGTCAAAAATGAGAGTAATGAGGGCTTCCCTGGTGGTGCAGTGGTTGAGAGTCCGCCTGCCAATGCAGGGGACTCGAGTTCGTGCCCCGGTCCGGGAAGATCCCACATGCCGCAGAGCGGCTGGGCCCGTGAGCCATGGCCGCTGAGCCTGAGTGTCCGGAGCCTGTGCGTTGTGGAGAGGCCACAACAGTGAGAGGCCCACGTACCGCAAAAAAAAAAAAAAAAAAAAGAGAGAGTAATGAGAAGTAGATACCTTGCAATAAAATCTTTTTTTCCACTAGATTCAAAATACAGTTGAGAAGTTGAAAGCTTCTCTCAGGTGAGCTGGAGAACTTTCTCCAATGTGCTGTACAATCATCGTCAGCTTCTTCTTATGCAACCAATTTGAAATATGGCCATGATGCCTTAGAATAAAGACCTTTAAATGCGTAATATTCTCTACTGGATTTTATTCTTTTAGATTTCAAGGTGGTGAAAGCAAATTAAACTGTCTTTATGTTGTTCTGTGGGAAGAGAAAAGGCTGCGTTTCAAAGTGATGGTGTTACATGCCATTTCAATCTCGGGGAAGTGCTATTCAAAATTGAAAATTAAAACCAAACTCATATTAAACAGTTTCCCATGTGGTCAGGATGCTGGGAGTGTCTCACTTTCTGCAGCCACCATGTCACCTACTTTCTCCTCCTCCACTCTTTCCACATTCCTCCTCTTTTTTCATAATTACTTATGAGTAATAAAGGAAGCAGGAGTAAGAACAATTGCATGTTCCTGGCTTTACAAGAGTGCTGCACATCAAAGGAAGACATTCGTCCCAAGGAATCATAGTTTTGCAAGAGATCCACCCGGCAGAATGAGGTTTGCTATCGCTGCCGCAGAGCAGAGAAATAGCCTCACTGCACCAGAGCTGCGCAGGCGCCCTGGGGTGATTGCCCAGGTTGCCACACACGTCTGTCCTGGGGCAAGGTAATAATCCACATCTCTAAGCCTGTGCTTATTCTTGTGGAATCCGTAAACGTACTTGCTTCAGAGGTTATTCTGAGAATTAAACGCACATGAAATACTGAGCAAGATGCCTGCCACGTAGTATTAAATGTGAACTCACATTATTGCTAATGATGGCAGTCCGAGGGGCTTTCTCCCCCAGGTTTGTAATCATCTCTGAGAGAAAACTTTTTTAAAAATCCAAACCAGAGTGGCTATTCAATTTTTCTGAACCACCCAGATTTCATTCCCAACCAGGCTTCCCTGTTTGTTTCTAGCTCGTTAGCCTATTGTTAAAACACAAATTGCTTTCCTTCCCCGTGCCCGTCTCAGTCAGTCTATCGGCCCGTCTACACTTTTAGACAAGCCCCTCTCCTTGCCCCACTTCAGAGCCCCATCCCTTGGGGCCTGAGGTCTCCTCCTTGGGCACTGCTCTTCCCTCACGGCCACCCAGCAAGACACTTATCAGATCTGTTTCAGTCCCCTCTTCAGTCTCAGAGACTCTTCTTTAAGGAACCGCTTATTCATCCCCTGCCTCTCACACTGTGAAATCACACCCAGCCTGGAGTTAGGAGTTTGCGTGCTGTCTCTAATCATGCAGAATGGAGGTCGGGCCACACCAGCACACTGCCTGGCACTGTGGCCTTGCTTTCTGCTTTGTTGCCAGAAAAGCTATATGCATCACCTAGGACCAAGGGCCAGTGTGTGACTGTCACATGGTAATACTGACCTCTAGGGGCTGGCTTTCCTTCACATAGAGTCTTTATCTTCTCATTGAGTTCCAGGACTGTGATGGCAGCCTCTTGCTTAGCTGTTGCCAAATCAGTTTGTAGCTTTTCCAGTTTCCTTTTGTGCTTTAGTTTCTTAAAAAAATAAGAGTTTCCGTCACTAGAGACACATGCATCAAAGGAATAAAAAGAACTAATGATGTCTGAACAAACAGGGCCTTTGAAAGCCGGCTTAGATGAAATGCTCCCTGTTCATCTAGACTGAGTCCTGTCTGAGGTACATGTGCTCCTGTCAGAGACCTGGAATCACCAACAGTAAAAGCCTACTCTCTGCATCATAGTATCGTTCACCCTATTGAATGGTTTTTATCTGGATCTGAGCCTTGTGTTTTGACTGCTTATATATAGAGGCAATTAGAAAAGAACTCTAGTTGGCAGTCTGCATTTTACCATTGAAGTGCCAAAACCTGAAACCATCTGATTTTTTTTCCAGTCTGTACGTAGACTCACATGAAATAATCACCGCCTTGATCCTGTCACGTTTGCCCTAACAGCATAATGGTTTGCATTCAAATAAACTCTAAAACATGTGATGCTACCACGAAATGCTGATGTTTATAAATATTTACTATGGTATCTATTTAGAGAAAGTGGTCAGCGGTAAGAGGGTTTTCAAGCAATTGAGATAGCAAGGACAGGAATTCCTTGCTATAAAATAATCTGATTTATGACATCGAGACCTTTGAAGGAACTACATTAAGAAGTTGTTACATAACCAAAGGATTCCCATTGAAACTATATGACTAGAAAGCTCCATTTATGGTTCTCACGATGGATTTGATTTATCAAACTTGGATTTCTCTGCAACTACAGAGAAGCTGTCTGTTGTGAAAAGGGCTGCGTTTGCATTTTTGTGTTGCTGCCTTTCCACTGAAGAGCTCACCTTGCCAAGTCTTTGTGGGCTGGTAATTAGGAAGCCCAGAAAATAAACGACTAACATTTCTTATCAGACATAAATCTTGAGATAAGGAATAGTTTTTGCTCACCAGGGAAGATGGTGTTCCCCGATCTTTAAAAACAGTAGACTCAGGTAGCAGGGAATCACTCCCTGTTTTGAGAGTAAAGTCAATAAAATCAGTTTATCAAAGATGGGATTAGATAGTCACAGACCTCTCATTTTAAAGACAGCAAGACAGGACTTCATGAAAGCTTAATTAATGGCATATGCCCGGATAAAAGAAAATGCATTATTCAAAGGAGAATGGTGGTCATGGAACTTCATTAAAGAGCGTCAGAGGGGTGGAAATGGGCAGAATTTACTCAGCCCATCCAGGTGAGAGGCGCCCTGAGCCACAGACGTTCCGCTAGAGGGGCAGTTATCATTCATGTGCTCATTTTATCATTGTACTAATTATGAAGCACCCCTTTGGTGTTAGACACCGTGCTGGCCAGCTGTTAAAACAGTGCTGATAAGATCTCTGCTCCATGTCACTAAGACCTTCTTACTCACTGTCTTTCTCTGTGTCTCTGGTCACCTAAACCCTTCACAATTTGGCCTGTCATGCAGCTTAGTTCAGGGAGAGACTGAGCTGATGAAGAGGTGCAGGTGCCTAAGTATTTGGTAGCTGTGTTTCTCACAGTAAATTAAATTGTCTTGCTAATCTGTACTTCTCTGTCTTGTAAATTGGTTTGCATTAGCTTGTTCATGCACACCTCATCTATCCCAGGTCTATGGCGATCACACCTGTGAGGGGCCTTTCCTGATGCTGCTTCAAGACGGCTCCATGCTCAGATTTTTCACTTTGCTTTTACCACTTAGGACATTGGGGATGGAAAGTGGGAGGAAGGATGTAGAAACGAAAATTGAGAAAGTGGAGGGAACGAGGGAAAGGATGGCAAGAGGGATTCAGAACAGAGTGCTAATGAAAAGTCTCAAAAAAGAACTGATAATGATACACAGGCTGAAGTGTCAGGCATCTGGTGTACTGAGGAGCACGATTTACCCTGAAACGAGTAGGAAGGTAAGACGGGTTGATGGATGGATAGAGAAACTCGTAGATACGTGATAAAGTGAAGATAGCAAAGTGTCAGTTGTAGTGTCTAGCTATGAGGGATATAGGCGTTTACTATAAAATTATGTCAACTTTTCTATATGTGGAAATTTTACATGATAAAATTTTGGGAGGAGAAAGAACTAAGGATTTAGTTTCCTTACATTGCCCCTCCCTTAATTCTTAATAGGTGGTATTCAAATTCTGAAAACGTGTCACATCTATTCGTATGCAGGTAAATATTCTTCCAGAAACTTTTCTCAGAGTAGACATTGATACTAAATAAAGCAAAAATAAATGCAAGTTGGTGAGAATTGCTGGCTGATCCCTAGGAGCTGGCATGGTGTCATTAAGTAAAACTCTTAACGAGCTATATTTCCATCCTGACGGGATGACTTAAGGGATAGCACACAGGAACTCAGTGGAAATATATAGCGCTCCTTGGTACCACTTAAAATTTTCAGCTTTTCAGTTAAAAAGACAACTCTTTTTTATTTTTTACATCTTTATTGGAGTATAGTTGCTTTACAATGGTGTGTTAGTTTCTGCTTTATAACAAAGTGAATCAGTTATACATATACATATGTTCCCATATCTCTTCCCTCTTACGAAAAAGACAACTCTTTTAGAAAATTCCTGTTTCCAGACCACCTTTTTGTCTTTCTCTTATTGTTTTATGTCTCTTATTATTGTTATAATATTTGTCTATTTGCCTTATGATCTGAGAAAGAAGCTGAGGATATTTAGTTTGGAGAAGACAGTATATAGAGGAGTTATGACAGTTGACTTCAGTTATCTAAGGGGTACTCAAGAGGAGAGGAAGTTGAGTCAAACAGTATTGTTCCAGAGATAGCATAAGAAACAATGTGGAGGAAACACAAGGAGGCAGATTGTGGCACAGCATGAGAAAGCACCCTCCAGCAGTTAGAGCTTGAATCCATAACAAGATAGGATGAGGCAAAGACCTCCTGCTCTGGGCAGACTCGGGCACAGCCTGCCTGGGTGGACATCTTCAGGCAGGCCCAGAGTAACCTCTGGGACCTGGGTCAAGAAGTAACTGGAGGTCTGGCTTACCCCCAATTCCTTCCACCCCTAGCCCTCCAGGGACACAGCACTTGCATGAATGGACACCTCAACCCTCATAGTCTCTAACGTGGATACAGCTGTCAGAGATACTTTAGAGATAATTCTGGTATTTGTGAGATGTTGGGCAAGAAGGCCTGTGGGTCCCTCAGAATTCAAGAATAATGTGACTCAAAATGTATAAACTTTCTTATTCAGCTGTAAGAAAGGGGAGGGGAAATTTAAATTTAAAGTTGAATAAAGGACCTAGATTGGTTGCTTAAGATTTCTGTTTGGACTTTTTGGTTATTCAGATAAAGTTTAAAACAGTTTAACAGCATTGTCTTTTTTTCTTTTTAAAATTTTCTCCAGACAGAACTACTGTATGCTATTAATTCATAGCTTTAACCAAGTCCTTTGGGCATTTCTAAAAATTCCGTTTGCCAACATGTGTTTTATTAGTCATAGACATCAAATGATTTCAGTAATAATAATATTTTCCTTTGCTTTTTTGGCATTCTCTAGCCAGGCAACCCAAGTGTTGTACTTGAATCTAATGGAGTCTGTTATGGTCTCCCTAGTAAGCAGGAGCTCCCCTCAGTGATTACTGAAAGGATAGGAAGGCTTTATAGCTTAGAGGTAAATTCCTATTACCTTGCTCTTTTCCTACTTCTCCTACAGGGTGGACAGAGGGAGGAAATCATGTATTTGTGCAGTGTTTGGAAAAGGAAATATTTATCCGTATCACTTTGCTGAATAGCTTGCATTGTACCAAGTCAGTGGGAATTAGGGATAATCAGGCAACTATTTATAGAAGAGTTCAACACAGAGTTGCCAGCACTGTTTAAAATTTCTTGGTCTTTCTACACACTTTGAATCATGGCCTCGGATTCTAAAGCTGGGCTTTGTCAAATATTGGCCGTGAGAAATTAGGCCAGACGCATGACATCTTCAGGCTCTAGATCCCATTTCAAAGAGTTGGTGGGGATTAAATGACATAACACATAAATGACAGTACCCAATGCTATGTTTGCAATGTAGTGGGTATGTCTTTCTGGTTTTTGTCATTATTCCTTGAAACACGTAAGGGAAACTCTAAACTGGCCACTAAAACACTAAAGTATCTTCTCTACAGATGACTCTGTCACACTTTACAAAAAATAAAATTTATACTTCATTGAAAGCAAAATTTTGTCTTTTCTTTCTTCTTTTCCTCCTCCTTTTTCTTCTTCTAAATTACGTTTTCTGCCTGATTGCATTGATCTCCTCCTTACTTTGTATGGGTAGACAAAACTTAATGTCCTGAAGCAGACATGCAAATAGCCTTGATCCAATCTCCTGCCAGAGCTGGCCCGACGCCTAGGCAAAGTAGGTGGCTGCCTTCCTGGAACGATATGAGGAGTGCTCTAAGGCCCTGCCTCTTGCTTCCTGTGGAATCTCTGTCTTGGGCCTGCCAGAGCACAGCTTCTTCCCATTTTGTCTGAAATCTACCCCATCCAGCCCACCGTCATTCACTTAGAGAGCATACATAACAGGTAGGTTTTGTCTCCAGAGGACTGCTGATAAAATGCTCACTACCAAGGACATATAAGAGAATGGTTTGAATACAGAAGGTATAGCTAGTTTTCTCCTTTCACTTCTCTTCTAACAACCCATCATTAATAATGAAACTATTAAAAGTGAGAGCAGCATTTGGATAAAACTTGGCTTAAACAATCAGTTTCACGTCTGTTGTTTTGTTTTATGTTTATACTGCCTCAGGTGAATATTTTAAAAGCCCAGGGATGATGAATATGTTCCATGGATGTTCCTTAGTGCTCTATGGCAAGCCTTTGATGTGGGGATCCCTTCACACCAGGTTGCACCTGTGGCTTCGTCATCCTTAACCTGCAGTCCCAATAGCGGCTGCTCATTGATGAAACCTAATTGTCATCTACGTTGGCGTCTCTATTTTGCAGAGGAGAGAGCTGAGGTCCCAGAGAGCTTGAGTAGATCTTATCATGGCGTCTAGTAAGGAAGTAGCTAAATTGACTTGAATCAAGGTCTTTCGATTCCAGATGCTGATTTTTATTTTCAATGGTAACATGAGGCTTCATTAATCAATAGCACCATTACTTTGTTAGGTTCGTAAAGGTAACCTTGGATAGTTACAGAGTGAGTACAAGTAGAAAGTCAATATAACAGAGTTGGTGATAAAAGAGTAGTATTGAAGTGTGATGGCAAGGCCTTTATAGCATGGGTGGTTGTGATGGGCAGGCAGCCTTCCCTTAAAGCCCTCTTTTAACAGGAATTACTGGACTCAGGTCATTCTATATGATACATATGAGGGTTCCACTTGATAGAAAGAATAATTTTTAGGTAATTGAGATCCTGCTAACTTCAAAAAAATAAGCTGCACCAATATCTACCGGCCAACTTGCTTTCATATAGCATCAGAATATCTGTACTCAAGACAAATCCATTTCTGAGATTAACGGGTACTGCTTGTACGTTCTTTCTTTATGTGAGTGTAACCCTGCCTCAACATTCTTACCCAGTAAACATTAATCAGGCTGACAACCGAGATTTTTTTTTTAACTTCTTTATTGGAGTATAATTGCTTTACAATGGTTGCAGCCGAGATTTTTGAGAAAGAACGTACAGTGCAATAAATTGGTTTTTATATTATTAGCTGAGCACAGCACAGAACAAAATAGAGTGTTCGATAGGTCTTGTGAAAAGAAAACGCAGCCAGTGTTTGCTAAAGCCAAATCTACTTTTTGGGCTTACCATCTCAAATCACACCCTGAGAATGGCGGGAGAAGTGTACCTAAGTCACACACCAAACAGAGCCTGCTAGGAAGCCTGTTTTTCAGTCCAACCCTCTCTGGCGACAGAGAAAGCCCAAAGGGCCAAAGATGTATGTGAAGAAATTTCAGCTTCTCAGCCCCACCTCTACAGGTGTTGGTAACATAGGCAAACATCCATAATGGAAGAGCACAGAAATCAGAGGACAGAATATACAGGTGGTGAAAAAGAATTCCTATATCTGCCTTATGACAGCGCTACCCATCTCCTCCAACATGATTATTAAAATAATGAAGAGCTTTTTCTCTGCAATGACTTTATTACTGGGCAGATATTTGTCTTGTTTTTCTGTGCTCAGCATTCCTTTGGAACTTGACTAAGGCTGCCTTCTGGGAAAAAATTTGTAGCTATTGGCCATCTGTGGCTTATCTTGAATCATAAAGCACAAGCATGTGTTCGAGGACTGAAAAATTAAGATCCTGAAGCACCAAGTTGCTTAACTCACCTTGAAGGGTTTTTCTGTGTGATAAAGAACCTAATTAAGTTAACCTTCCCAGGAAATATCCCTCTCCTTCAGAAACACCACTCTTCCCTAAGAGCAGTGAAATTATAGGGGATATAGGCTTAGTGAGGACAGGAGCTGGTCTCAAAACAGCTTAACAAATCATAAGGAAACCTAAGTAGAAGAGATGAAAATTATCATAGGAGAAATGATTCTCATATAGCATGAAATAGCTTTGTACAGTGTTTAAGAGAAACTAGAGAAAGCAGCAAAGTAGGAAGTTCTCTGTGATGTGTATTACTTTCCCATGAAATACAATGTTTTTTAAAAACTGCTGTTTTCTTAATGCAAAATTGAAACAATTTTAGAGCAGAAATTTTTAAGTTTAAGGTGAAATGGATCTGATCTCATATAAAAATGTTTACGACGTTAAAAGTAAGAGACTGAGTGTATGGGTGAATGTTTTGTAAATTGCTTAGTGGCACTGTATTAGTTAATATTGATAGCGATATTATTATTTTAGGATATTTATTCTTTATAAGTAGAACTTCTGAGATGTTGGTTCTTGCAATGAATTATTGAGCAAAGGGCTTTACAGTGATATCTATTAGTCAAATATTCTCTAGGTGCAATTAAATGAGCAGTTTGTCCATTCTTTAATTTTTCAATTCCTTTAATCTGGTCTATGTCTGGAAATGAAAATAATTTCATAAGAGGCAAGAATCTCAAGTTTCTCCCTAAAAAAATTTAAAGTTTCCAGTCAGGTTCATTGCAAGCCATGTTTGACAGTTAATTTGACTAAAGACATTTAAATGCATATGGAGAAATCACCAGGAACTAAAGCATCCAGCTTGACTCCTAGCTCAAGATGTGATTTGTCTTTTTAACTCTTTTACTTGAAAGGGAGGATTCACTTGAATATTAAACTAATCTGACAATACAAATTCAAGTGAGGAGAATAAATTGCTGAAGCAGATGTTGGGAAGTGACAACAGAATCAACGATACATAGTTCACATACGCTGAGACCAACTACTTTTATCTAAAACCTCAGACAGTGTTTAACAGTTCAGTTATTATTGCTTCCTAAACATTCTCTTTTCTTGATTTTCCTCCTCTCAGTTTCTTCTCAGCTATCCACTGTAATAAATAGGAAGTCATATTGTAAAAAAAGACTCAGAGGGGATATCAAGTGCCACTAAAACTGTGTCCTGGCCTTCAGTTAGAAAAATCGAATTCTTCAAAGATGCTACAGGAACAAAGCAAACAGTTGATATTCAAATAAGTTACAAATATACAGTCTTGATGACTGTAGATATAACCCAATGATCAAAACTGAACTGCTTTAGGGTTCATTTGTCCAAGTGCTGCAAGGCAAGGTCACTTTGGGGGTCTCACTGCAAAGACATTTTGTAGTGCCCTCCTCAATTCTGTTCACATTCCTGATACCTTATGAATGTGTACTGATGATGCATGTGTGACAGATGACATTTTATCTAGTATTGGTGACACTGTTGTCTGTGTCCATTTGATGACAAGAAAACCATGTTTCCAATACTGCAACAAAATTTGTCTTTGTTTTTCGAAAACCTTTCCATCTGGTGATCATTCGCTTAGTCTCTCCCATAGGGCTTTCTTGCAGTTTCTGTTCTTGACCACTGGGGCAACCTGTACCATAAATCTTTAAAGATGACCCAAGAAATAGCAGTGGTTTGCCACACCTGAAAACTTCCATACTAAAAGGTGTCAGTCCTGCTCTGTGAAGGTGGCTGAACATTGGGGGAAACATTAAGCAACATTTACAACCTAAATTCAGTTTCACTCCTCATAATCCAGCTATGATTTTAGTTGAAATTTTTGGGTCTTTTGTGTGTGTGTGTGTGTGTGTGTGTGTGTGTGTGTCTGTGTGTGTGTGTGTGTGTGTGTGTGATTTAACCCAGAAGGCTTTTTTTTTTTTAACATCTTTATTGGAGTATAATTGCTTTACAATGGTGTGTTAGTTTCTGCTGTAAAACAAAGTGAATCAGCTATACTTATACATATATCCCCATAGCTCCTCCCTCTTGTGTCTCCCTTCCACCCTCCTTATCCCAGGAGGGATAGTTGGCCACAAAGCACTGAGCTGATCTCCCTGTGCTATGCAGCTGATTCCCACTAGCTATCTATTTTACATTTGGTAGTGTATATATGTCCATGCCACTCTCTCACTCCATCCCAGCTTACATTTTCCCCTCCCTGTGTCCTCAAGTCCATTCTCTACGTCTGCGTCTTTATTCCTGTCCTGCCCCTAGGTTCCTCAGAACGATTTTTTTCTTCTTTTTTAGATTCCATATATATGTGTTAGCATACGGTATTTGTTTTTCTCTTTCTGACTTACTTCACTCTGTAAGACAGTCTCTAGGTCCATCCACCTCACTACAAATAACTCAATTTTGTTTCTTCTTATGGTTGAGCAATATTCCATTGTATATATGTACCACATCTTCTTTATCCATTCATCTGTCGATGGACACTTAGGTTGCTGCCATGTCCTAGCTATTGTAAATAGAGCTGCAGTGAACATTGTGGTACATGACTCTTTTTGAATTATGGTATCTCAGGGTATATGCCCAGTAGTGGGATCACAGGGTCGTATGGTAGTTCTATTTCTAGTTTTTTCAGGAACATCCATACTGTTCTCCATAGTGGCTGTATCAACTTACATACCCACCAGCAGTGCAAGAGGGTTCCGTTTTCTCCACACCCTCTCCAGCATTTACTGTTTGTAGATTTTTTGATGATGGCCATTCTGACTGGTGTGAGGTGAAACCTCACTGCAGTTTTGATTTGTATTTCTCTACTGATTGGTGATGTTGAGCATCCTTTCATGTGTTTGTTGGCAATCAGTATATCTTCTTTGGAGAAATGTCTATTTAGGTCTTATGCCCATTTTTGGATTGGGTTTTTTTTTTAAATATTGAACTGCATGAGCTGCTTGTATATTTTGGAGATTAATCCTTGGTCAGTTGCTTCATTTGGAAATATTTTCTCCCATTCTGAGGGTTGTCTTTTGGTCTTGTTTATGGTTTCCTTCGCTGTGCAAAAGCTTTTAAGTTTCATTAGGTGACATTTGTTAATATTTGTTTTTATTTCCATTTCTCTAGGAGGTGGATCAAAAAGGATCTTGCTGTGATTTATGTCAAAGAGTGTTCTGCCTGTTTTCCTCTAAGAGTTTGATAGTGTCTGGCCTTACATTTAGGTCTTTAATCCATTTTGAGTTTATTTTTGTGTATGGTGTTAGGGAGTGTTCTAATTTCATTCTTTTACATGTAGCTGTCCAGTTTTCCCAGCACCACTTATTGAAGAAGCTGTCTTTTCTCCATTGAATATTCTTGCCTCCTTTTTCAAAGCTAAGGTGACCATAGTTACATGGGTTTATCTCTGGGCTTTCTATCCTGTTCCATTGATCTATCTTTCTGTTTTTGTGCCAGTACCATACTGTCTTGATTAGTGTAACTTTGTAGTATAGTCTAAAGTCAGGGAGCCTGAATCCACCAGCTCCGTTTTTCTTTCTCAAGACTGCATGGCTATACGGGGTCTTTGTGTTTCCACACAAATTCTGAAATTTTTTGTTTTAGTTCTGTGAAGAATGCCATTGGTAGTTTGATAGGGATTGCATTGAATCTGTAGATTGCTTTGGTACTCTAGTCATTTTCACAATGTTGATTCTTCCAATCCAAGAACATGGTATATCTCTCCATCTGTTTGTCTTGTCTTTAATTTCTTTCATCAGTGTTTTATAGTTTTCTGCATACAGGTCTTCTGTCTCCTTAGGTAGGTTTATTCCTAGATATTTTATTCTTTTTGTTGCAAGGGTAAATGGAAGTGTTTCCTTAATTTCTCTTTCAGATTTTTCATCATTAGTGTATAGGAATGCAAGAGATTTCTGTGCATTAATTTTGTATCCTGCTACTTTACCAAATGCATTGATTAGCTCTAGTAGTTTTCTGGTGGCATCTTTAGGATTCTGTATGTATAGTATCATGTCATCTGTGAGCAGTCACACTTTTCCTTCTTTTCTGATTTGGATACTTTTATTCCTTTTTCTTCTCTGATTGCTGTGGCTAAAACTTCCAAAACTATGTTAAATAATAGTGGTGACAGTGAGCAACCTTGTCCTGTTCCTCATCTTAGTGGAAGTGGTTTCAGTTTTTCACCATTGAGACCTATGATGGATGTGGGTTTGTCATGTATGGCCTTTATTATGTTGAGGTAAGTTCCCTCTATGCCCACTTTCTGGAGGGTTTTTATCATAAATGGGTGTTGAATGTTGTCAAAAGCTTTTTCTGCATCTATTGAGATGATCATATGGTTTTTTTCCTTCAGTTTGTTAATATGGTTTATCACATTGATTGATTTGTGTACATGGAAGAATCCTTGTGTTCCTGGGATAAACCCCACTTGATCATGGTGTATGATCCTTTTAATGTGCTGTTGGATTCTGTTTGCTAGTATTTTGTTGAGGATTTTTGCATCTATGTTCATCAGTGCTAATGGCCTGTAGTTTTCTTTCTTTGTGACATCTTTTTCTGTTTTTGGTATCAGGGTGATGGTGGCCTCATAGAATGAGTTTTGGAGTGTTCCTCCTCCTCTATATTTTGGAAGAGTTTGAGAAGGATAGGTGTTAGCTCTTCTCTAAATGTTTGATAGAATTCACCTGTGAAGGCATCTGGTCCTGGCTTTTGTTTGTTGGAAGATTTTTTTTTTTTTTAATTGTGGTACGTGGGCCTCTCACTGCTGTGGCCTCTCCCGTTGCGGAGCACAGGCTCCAGACGTGCAGGCTCAGCGGCCATGGGTCATGGGCCCAGCCACTCCGTGGCATGTGCAACCTTCCCAGACCGGGGCACGAACTCGTGTCCCCTGCATCGGCAGGCGGACTCTCAACCACTGTGCCACCAAGGAAGCCCTTGTTGGAAGATTTTTAATCACAGTTTCAATTTCAGTGTTTGTGATTGGTCTGTTTATATTTTCTGTTTCTTCCTAGTTCAGTCTCGGAAGGTTGTGCTTTTCTAAGGATTTGTCCGTTTCTTCCAGGTTGTTCATTTTATTGGCATTTAGTTGCTTGTAGTAATCTCTCATGATCCTTTGTATTTTTGCAGTGTCAGTTGTTACTTTCCTTTTTCATTTCTAAATCTATTGATTTGAGTCTTCTCCCTTTTTTTCTTGATCAGTCTGGCTAATGGTTTAACAATTTTGTTTATCTTCTCAAAGAACCAGCTTGTAGTTTTATCGATCTTTGCTATTGTTTCCTTCCTTTCTTTTTCATTTATTTCTGATCTGATCTTTATGATTTCTTTCCTTCTGCTGTCTTTGGGTTTTATTAGTTCTTTTTTCTCTAATTGCTTTAGGTGTAAATTTAGGTTATTTATTTGAGATGTTTCTTGTTTCTCGGGGTAGGGTTGTATTGCTATAAACTTCCCTCTTAGAGCTTCTTTTGTTGCATCCCATAGGTTTTGGGTCATCATGTTTTCATTGTCATTTATTTCTAGGTATTTTTTGACTTCCTCTTTGATTTCTTCAGTGATCGCTTGGTTATTTAGTAGTGTATTGTTTAGCCTCCATGTATTTGTATTTTTTTACAGGTTTTTTCCTGTAATTACTTGATACGATTTCAATTTTCTTAAATTTACCAAGGCTTGATTTGTGAACCAAGATAGGATCTATCCTGGAGACTGTTCCATGAGCACTTGCGAAGAAAGTGTATTCTGTTGTTTTTGGATGGAATATCCTATAAACATCAATTAAATCCATCTTGTTTAATGTGTCATTAAAAGCTTGCGTTTCCTTATTTTCATGTTGGATGATCTGTCCATTGGTGAAAGCGGGGTGTTAAAGTCCCCTATTATGATTGTGTTACTGTTGATTCCCCCTTTTATGGCTGTTAGCATTTGCCTAATGTAGTGAGGTGCTTCTATGTTGGGCGCATAAATATTTAAAATTGTTATATCTTCTTCTTGGAGTGATCCCTTGATCATTATGCAGTGTCTTTCTTTGTCACTTATAATAGTCTTTATTTTAAAGTCTATTTTGTCTGATATGAGAATTGATACTCCCATTTTCTTTTTATTTCCTTTTGCAGGGAATAGCTTTTTCCATCCCAGCAGCCTGTATGTGTCCCTAGGTCTGAAGTGGGTCTCTTGTATACAGCATATATACAGTCTTATTTTTGTATCCATTCAGCCAGTCTGTGTCTTTTGGTTGGAGCATTTAATCCACTTACGTTTTAGGTAATTATTGATATGTATGTTCCTATTACCATTTTCTTAATTGTTTTGGGTTTGTTTTTGTATATCTTTTCCTTCTCTTGTGTTTCCTGGCTAGAGAATTTCCTTTAGCATTTGCTATAAAGCTGGTTTGGTGGTGCTGACTTTTCTTAGCTTTTGCTTGTCTGTAAAGGTTTCAGTTTCTCCATTGCATCTGAATGAGATCCTTGCTGGGTAGAGTAATCTTGGTTGTAGGCTTTTCCTTTTCATCACTTTAAATAGTCCTGCCAGTCCCTTCTGACTTGCAGAGTTTCTGCTTTGAAATCAGCTGTTAACCTTATGGGGATTCCCTTGTTTGTTATTTGTTGCTTTTCCCTTGCTGCTTTTAATATTTTTTCTTTGTATTTAATTTTTGATAGTTTGATTAATGTGTGTCTTGGCGTGTTTCTCCTTGGATTTATCCTGTATGGGACTCTCTTCACTTTCTGGACTTGATTGACTATTTCCTTTCCCATATTATGGAAGTTTTCAACTATAACCTCTTCATATATTTTCTCAGTCCCTTTCTTTTTCTCTTCTTCTTCTGGGACCCCTATAATTTGAGTGTTGGTGCATTTAATGTTGTCCCAGAAATCTCTGAGACGGTCCTCAATTCTTTTCATTCTCTTTTCTTTATTCTGCTCTGTGGTAGTTGTTTCCACTATTTTATCTTCCAGATCACTTATCCATTCTTCTGCCTCAGTTTTTCTGCTATTGATTCCTTCTAGAGAATTTTAAGTTTCATTTATGTGCTGTTCGTCATTGTTTGTTTGCTCTTTAGTTCTCTAGGTCCTTGTTAAATGTTTCTTGTAATTTCTCCATTCTATTTCCAAGATTTTGGGTCATCTTTACTGTCATTACTCTGAATTCTTTTTCAGGTAGACTGCCTATTTCCTCTTCACTTGTTTGGTCTGTTGGGTTTTTACCTTGCTCCTTCATCTGCTAAATATTTCTCTGTCTTCTCATTTTGCTTAACTTACTGTGTTTGGGGTCTCCTTTTCACAGGCTGCAGGTTCATAGTTCCCGTTGTTTTTGGTGTCTGCCCCCAGTGGCTAAGGTTTGTTCAGTGGGTTGTGTAGGCTTCTTGGTGCGGGGGACTTGTGCCTATGTTTTGGTGGATGAGGCTGGATCTTGTCTTTCTGGTGGGCAGGACCTTGTCCAGTGGTGTGTTTTGGGGTGTCTGTGAACTTATGATTTTAGCTTCTCTGCTAATGGGTGGGGCTGTGTTCCTGTCTTGCTAGTTGTTTGGCTTAGGGTGTCCAGCAGTGGGGCTTGCTGGTCATTGAGTTGAGCTGCGTCTTAGCATTGAGATGGAGATCTCTGGGAGAGCTTTCGTTGTTTGATATTACGTGGGGTTGGGAGGTCTCTGGTGGACAAATCCTGAACTCAGCTCTACCAACTAAGAGGCTCCAGCCGGAGCCTGGCCAGAGCACTAAGACCCTGTCAGCCACATGGCTCAGAAGAAAAGGGAGAACAAAAAAGAAAGAAGGTAAAGAATAAAATAAAATAAAGTTATTAAAATTAAAAAATATATTATTAAAACTAAAAAAGTAATTGAAAGAAAGAAAGAAGAGTGCAACCAAACCAATAAACAAATCCACCCATGATAACAAGTGCTAAAAATTATGAAAAACAAAAACAAAACCCCACAGACAGAACCCTAGGACAAATGGTAAAAGCACAGCTATACAGACAAAAACACACAAAGAAGCATACACATACACACTCACAAAAAGAGAAAAAGGGAAAAAAATATATATATAAAACAAAGGAAGATAGTAACCAAATCACTAATCAAATCTACCAATGATAATAACCTCTAAATACTAAACTACGGTAAACATAAAACCAGAAAGAAATTAGATGCAGAAAGCAAACCCCAATACAGTTGCTCCCAAAGTCCAACACCTCAATTTTGGGATGATTCGTTGTCTATTCCGGTATTCCACAGATGCAGGGTACATCAAGTTGATTGTGGAGATTTAATCCACAGCTCCTAAGGCTGCTGGGAGAGATTTTGCTTTCTCCTCTTTGTTTGCACAGCTCCTGGGGTCCAGCTTTGGATTTGGCCCCGCCTCTGCATGTAGGTCGCCTGAGGGCATCTGTTCCTGCCTGGACAGGATGGGGTTAAAGTAGCAGCTGATTTGGGGGCTCTGGCTCACTCAGGCCGGGGGTCGGGGCGGGGGAGGGTGGGGTATGGAATGCGAGGTGAGCCTGAGGCAGCAGAGGCCAGTGTGACGTTGCAGCAGCCTGAGGCATGCTGTGTGTTCTTCCGGGGAAGTTGTCCCTGGATCACGGGACCCTGGCAGTCATGGGCTGCACAGGCTCCTGGGAGGAGAGGTGTGGATAGTGACCTGTGCTTGCACACAGGCTTCTTGGTGGCTGCAGCAGCAGCCTTAGCATTTCATGCCTGTCTCTTGTGTCTGCGCTAATAGCCACAGCTCGCGACCGTCTCTGGAGCTCATTTAGGCGATGCTCTGAATCCCCTCTCCTCGCGCACCCCAAAACAATGGTCTCTTGCCTCTTAGGCAGTTCCAGGTTTTTCCCGGACCCCCTCCCAGCTAGCTGTGGCGCACTAGCCCCCTTCAGGCAGTGTTCACGCCGCCAACCCCACTCCTCTCCCTGGGATCCAACCTCCGATGCCCAAGTCTCAGCTCCCACCCACCACCCGCCCCGGCGGGTGAGCAGGCAAGCCTCTCAGGCTGGTGAGTGCTGGTCAGCACCGATCCTCTGTGCGGGAATCTCTCCGCTTTGCCCTCCGCACCCCTGTTGCTGTGCTCTCCTCCATGGCTCCAAAGCTTCCCTGTCCCACCCAGCCCCCATGTGTGCCAGTGAAGGGGCTTCCTAGTGTGTGGAAACTTTTCCTCCTTCACAGCTCACTCCCAGAGGTGCAGGTCCCGTCCGTACTCTTTTGTCTCTGCTTTTTCTTTTTTCTTTTGCCCTACCCAGGAATGTGGGGAGTTTCTTGCCTTTTGGGAAGTCTGAGGTCTTCTGCCAGCGTTCAGTAGGTGTTCTGTAGGAGTTGTTCCACATGTAGATGTGTTTTTGATGTATTTGTGGGGAGGAAGGTGATCTCCATGTCTTACGCCACCACCATCTTGAAGGTACCCGCCCAGTTTATTTGGTCTTGTCCTCCACTATTTAGAGAAGCTGTCTTGTTTATGTCATGAAGCCACATTTCACAGGTGGTGAGATAAGGATATTTGGATTATGTGTAGTTACTTTCAATAGTCCTTAGAACAGAAGTTTAATTTCGGAATCTGATGCTGTATATGAATTGACTTTTGTGCATTCAAGATGATGTTGCAAAGGCATAACCCCACTGAAAGAGGCATTGTGAATAGTATGCAAAGAGTCAAGGGTTGTGGGGGAGGGAAGGTGTGACAGTCATTGGAACTTTTGCTATGTAGATATTTGCAAGTTTCAGAGTGCATATTCCAACAAGTCTAGACAAATGTCTTTGTTTTAAGACAAGTCACCAGATATGGATTGTTCCTTGGTTTTTTGGACTCAAGAGTCTGTCTCTCTTATTTCCGTCTCTTGCAAGGTGTTTTCTCTAATTCCGTTAAGAAAGCTAGCAGTGAAAAGATAGCATATGAATCTAAACTTCCAAACAGGAGTCTTTAAGTAGATCTCAAAGTCCTATCTGGTAGACCTCTAAGCCTGTTCCCATCAACACACCTTTGTTTCTGAGATGGGTGAGGATAATGCATAGGGAGGGGAACGTGTGTACTGGGCTTAAAGCTACTTGCCTCATCTCTCCCTATTGACTTCTGGTGTCACACTCTCCAGAGTCTGAGACTGATTGTAAGATTTAGGGATAATCAGATGTGTTGTTCATCAGGAACAAGTTGAAGATTTCTCAAGTTAGACAAATGGTGAGTTTTCTGTTCTGGTCCTGACCCAGAAAACCCACAGGAGAAATATTTGATCAATGCTTCTTTAGATTTGAACTTCCAGGTCATCCTTAATAATAGGGGGAACAACACTGACTTGACAGGAGACCACCCAGATCTGGAAATGTCATCTCCCCAGAAATACATCCTTGGGACACCCTGGACTGAATCTAATCCCCTCTAGATAAGAATGAGGCTGACTCAGTGCCAGCCAAGCCTTTATGAAACTAAAGTTTAGGAGATGCACAACAAGTAAATACTTTTTAACTATCTAAAAGAATGGATAGATGAATAACATGCTCCCTAATTTTGCTCAGATATCATGTGTTGAAGTTAAAGCTGACAGCTACTTTCTCTAATTTCAATTCTATAGTGCCTTATCTAAACTGACAATATCAGTTACTGAGTCACAAATGCACTTGGCTTTTCAACTGAAGACAATTTTTTCCCTTTTTAATTGTCATAAAAAGCACGTGGCATAAAATTTATTATCACAACCACTTCTAAGCATACAGTTCAGTAGTGCTAAATCTATGCACATTGTTGTGCAACTAATCTCCAGAACTGTTTTATTTTGCAGAACTGAGACTCTTATACCCATTATATAACAACTCACCATTTCCCCCTCCTACTTTCTGTTTCTGTGAATTTGCCTACTCTCATACCTCACATAAGTGGAATTATACAGTATTTGTCTTTTTCTTATTGGCTTGTTTCACTTAGCATAGTGTCCTCAAGTTTCATCCATGTTGTAGCATGTGGCAGAATTTCCTTCCTGTTAAAGGCTGAATAATATTCCATTGAATGTATGTATCAGATTTTGTTTGTCCATTCAACCACTGAAGGACACATGTTGCTTGTACCTCTTGTCTTTGTGTTGAAGACATTTCTTGCAGTAGCGATCATAGTAGTACGGTATAATCACTTGTCTTTCCTAGACGAGCTGAAACTTTTAATTACAAATTGCATTTTCATTTACTAAAAATGTTTACTTTTTGTTTTTGTTGTCAACCAGGAACATTGGTCCCAAATTGGGAAGTCATTTAGAAGCCATCTCAGATATTATTAAATGATTTTGGTAAGATTTCTATCAAAGATTTCTAAATCAGGCATTTATTTTATGTCTGACATAGGGCCTTCCTCCTTTTTAATAAAGGAAAGTCCAATGATACTGTCAATATGACTTACAACTCTTTTGTTAGGAAGTGTAAAATCCCACTGACAAACAGGCCTGGGACCATCAGGCAGCTATAACTCAAGAATACAGTAGCCTAAGAAATAGGTAAATTTTGATAGCTATTTAGTGGTTGTCAGAAAAGCAGCACAGAGGGGCAGATGACTATCAGACAAGCTAACTCAAAACTTTCAGAAAGGGGCTGTGAAGGCTTCCCCTTCTGCTCTATACGTCGACATCTGCGTATCAGAGCCATCTGAGGAATTTTGAAAAGAAATACATCGGCTCAAGCTTCTCTCTACTTCTACTCAATCAGAATTGGAAAGAGTTTGGGTATGGGGTTGATAATCTGGTTTTTAAGCTTTCTGGTTGGTTCTGACATGCATATCTGTATAGGTTGACTGAAGGAGTACCTATAGACAAGAGCCAAGTGCTGGCCACAAAGGCAGTATGAGTTTCCTGTGGACATTTGTGTGCTCATATATCCGAGGGCAGGCAGGAATGTGAGTTTGGGAATTGGGAGAGCAGCAATCACAGTAAGCTGCAGATGGGGAGGTTTCCATGGGGGCTTGGTCCACAAAACGTCTATTTTTTCTTTAGTTTACCAGTTTCAGCTGTAGAAAGAAAGGGACTAGTTGGAGCAGAAGAATCTCTGGTTCTGGAAATCACACTATCCTATGGCAGTGCACTTAAGGAATTTGTGAAGTACATCAGCTTCCGTTCTTAGGGTAAATATGAAGAGATAGTAATCAAAGTACCAAAGGGCACCGAGCCATTCAGAGCTCCAGCACTCCCTCCCTCCCAGACTTGGTGCAAAACACCTCAGTCCCTCTGATTTCTGAACTCCCTTGAAACTCTTTGCAGGTCATAGCAGCTGAGGAAAATTCCCACACCTGCTTTCACACTCATTGCATTGTTCAAAGTTATTTCATCAACTTTCATAAGCTTCAAAGAAATCTAGCAGGAAAATTTTAAGTTCTGTTCCCGAGCCTGTCAACAACACAGAAATCTGAGGCGAGTGCCTTGATATTCACTCTCTAATGACAAATGGAATTTTTTAAACCACCTCAGGGTTTACATATGGATGAATTAACTCATTCTGTTTAAATGATTTGAGCCTCGAATATTCAGGGTGAGGTGGGGAACAGACACAATGAAAAGGACACTTCAGGAAAATCTCCATTTTTTTAGCTTTAAAATTATATCTTCTTTTTCTTTTTTAAAAGTAATTCAAGATTTTTTAAAAAAGGAACCTGTGCTTCTTAAATGTTCTAAATCCCTTGATAATCCCTGTGTGCACTTAACACACACACACACACACACACTAGAGAAGAAAAAGAAATGTCATTTTTGTGGCACAAAACACCTCAAAGATCTTTGCTGGCTAGCTTAATTTTGGTGCATTATAGGGGGAAAAATACTTTATGGGACCTCAAAGTACTCCAAAGTAATGCCAAGCTATTCCAATACATGAAAAGGGGGAATCTTAAGTTGACTGAGAAGCTTAATGTGGAGTATAGTTCCTAGACAGTCTTTGATCATTTATTTCTGTTTATTTTTTTTTCTATCTGAAACTGGAGTCACACTGTGCATAATTTTAAAGAGAGAAAAGATGGTATCTAATTACTTCTCTCTTATTTTCCAATGGGATTGTTATTACTATCTTCTATGATAGAGTAAATTAGGGAAAATCTGTAAATTAGATAAGAAATTATACTAGAGGTGACATTTCTATCAACCTGCGGAGCCAAGTGAGCATATCATCAAGGGTTGAATGTTTCTACTGGACTAGTCCCAATTTTCCAAGTGCATAAACTACTAGAAAACTTTTTAGTCTATGACTTTTGAGGATATGTTTTTCTGACCAGGTTAAAATTTTCCGAAGTAGATAAAATTTTAAGAAAGAATCAAGCTTATTAGAAAGAGCTGGCTTTGTGAGATCCTCAATAATAATTTAGTTCAACAAACATATCTACTATGTGCCAGCCTCTAAACTAGATGCTAGAAATACAAAGCTGAAGCATAATCCCTTCTCTTTGGAAGCTGTTGTCTTGTGAAATAAACAAATATATAACAAAGTTTCAAAATAATGTTTTATGGCAGAGTATGTATAGGGTCCTTTGGGAGCACAGAGGAGGGACACCTAACCCTGCCTGGAGGGTCAGATAAGGTTCCCTAGAGGAGATACTGCCTTAGCTGAACCTTGAAACATAAATAGGAGTGAGATAAGTGAAGAAAGAGGTATGTAGACAAAGTCATTCGAGTATGCTCAAGACTGAGATTCATAAACATTGTCTATGTAGGAATCCTCATGAGGTCAAGCTCACGATATCAAGATAAAAAGCAAGAGTAATAAAGGCTAGATTATGCATGATCTGTTATACAGTTCTGGGAAGTTTGGGCTTTATTTTCCAGAGAATGGAAGTATTTTAGACTTGGGCAAATGCATGCTATAGATAGATCACCCTCATGGCCTGAGGTGAGTAGAATTTTAAGGGAGAAAGTCTAGATATAGGGATTTCAGTTATAAAAGCATTTCAATGGTCCAAATGAACTGAGGAGTAATAGGAAGACAAAAATATTTAGGAAGTAATATTTGATTGAGTGATTGGCTCTGTGTTTGTGGGTGGTTTGGGGAGGGGGTAGTGGTGAAAGAGAAAGTATTGAATTCCGTCATGCAGTGACTTCCAAACTTGATGTATGATTTCCAAACCTTAGTGTCTATAAGAAGTGCCTAGTGAGTTTGTTAAAATGGCAATCCAGACTGTGGATCAATATGACAGATAGGATTGATTTGGGGACTCATCCTTTCCACTCAAGTCATATGGTAACACAGAAAAATACATTACAGGTCTAAAAACATATGTATATATATGGCTCCAAATCTGGAAAGTAAAATATCTGGGTCTTAAAAGTGCAAAGGAAACTCAAAGCAAGTAATCGTGAACAGGAGTGGAAATGAAGCAGCCTGCAGGGATATTGTGAGCAGACATAAACCTTTAGGGGTGGGAGTTGTCATGGTCAGTTAGGAATGGGAGGCAAGCTTTGTAGGCCTTGTGTACACAGTTAGGAACTGGAACAGGGCTGTCCTTCCCCTGCATATTCCCTTGAGCTAGGAAGAGGCTTTTCAGTTGGGAAAAATGGCTACAAAGATACCACCTACCAATTCAGGGACAATGCAAGAATGGAGGAAATGTGTGGCAAAGAATCATCCTGGAGAAATATGAATCTCAAATCCATGTCATGTATGGTGTGTGATTCTGATTCATACTTGTCATACAGAAACTGTTAGCCAAAAATACTTTTTAAAACGGTTCAGAAATAATGAAACATGAAGGGTTCTAAGAGAGGCCAGCTTGGAACTGAATGTTTGGAGCTCCCATGGAAGCTATTCCCACTGAAGATAAGCTCACAGACCAAAATCACAAGGCACAAAAGTTGACTTACTGCAATGAGTGAGAGGATGTCAGTATACACAACGAATAGAAGAACTCACACCCAGGAACTATTGACAATAGAGGAAGTAAAGGGGTTTTAATGTTCAAAAATAATTTTGAGGCTCTTATGACAAAAATAAGGGATTATAGAGAAAAAGAAAAAGTATGCAAAAGAACCAAGCAAAAATTTGAAAATAAAAACTATGATCATTGAAAAATGTATGTGTTAAAAGACAAGAGAATTAGGACATTGGTAGACAATCTGGGGATTCATGAGAACCTACAGAAATGAAGAGATGGGAAATATGGAAGAGCGTTTAAGAAACATAGGGTAGGGAGGAGAATCTCCAAGGTAAGTCTAACACGTTTTCCAGAAAGAAAGAAGAGAGAATGAAGGAGAGGCAGTATCTGAGGTAAAAATGGTGGAAAATTTTTCTAGAAATTAAGATATAATTCCTTAGGCTTCAAAATTACATTGAGTTCTAGCAGGAAAAGTTTAAAATAGGCATCATGGGTCCTACTTCTAGAGATCCTAATTCACCAAATACTTATTACTGTAAATATTTACAACCTTTAGAATCTCATGGCAGACCTAGAATCTGTTATTGTTACACAGAGTTCTCTGGCACCCCTGTTGGTAAATAAATTGTGTGAGATACACCAATAGCTAGACAGGCATGTGGGCTCAGGGCAAATCATTTTACATAACTGGGAGCTATGTGGTCATATCCAAATGTTAACAGGAAGGATCTAGTGAGAGGGTGAGTTTAAATATACAAGAAAGAAGTGAATAGTTGATATTCTAAGATTCCTGAGATGGTGCGAGAATGGGATCTAAAACCAGATGGGTGTTAACCCAGAAGAAGTAGGTATACCTATATGTGTGGTGGTAGGAAGGAGAAGAGTCCTGTCTGATAACCTTTCTAGGATAACTTTTAGCTCTAAAAGATAGAGAGGTACGAGAACCAAAGCAGTCTGTGCCGATCCCTGCTGCATATGGTTCTTATTTGTAAACCACTGAGACCAATTTAAATACAAAACAAATTTACTGCCGAGAAACTTGGAGAATCAAACTGGGAAGCATATTGGTCACAAGGGAGACTTTGCAGCAGCCGGAACAGCAAACACTCGACAGAACTAGTTTAGAGTTGCAGGCAGCGCAGCCTGCAGGTCCTTCATTACGGCCCTGAATGAGGGATGCTCGCTGCAGCTCCTGCTACCCCTGCCTCTGCTGCTTTGGAAACTGAAATTTGCTCCTGCCCCTGACTTTTTCTGTGCATCTTCAACTCCCAATTCACAGGGCAGGGAATGTGCATCTGGTTGCTCGTATTCCTTCACTCTGTCTGCAAGGGAACCTGGAAGGTAATCTGGCCTGCTTGGCCCGGTGGCTCTCCTTTTTTTGAAGACCTACATAATGGAGAATTCCCCCTCTTAGGTAAGGGGATTAGAATTCTAGGCAGCTCAAAATGTCCTCTGAGATTGCTGCTGCATCCCATGGAGCACCTTTGTGGGAATTACTAAAAGGTGCCCCATGGAGATAGGTGCATCTTTGTGTTAGCCATGAGAGTATCTTTTGAGAGAATTTTTAAAGTACCCGTTCCTCTAGGGGATCTTTTACCGAGTCAAGGTGCTCAGCTAGGCGAGCAGGATGTAGCTGGATACTAGTCCACACTTGCCAGTCAGCTGGGTGGCCTTGTTCACAGAATAGCCTACCCAGCTATACTCAATGTTCCTGATGGCTCTACACCTGCCAAAGGTAAGGGGATTAAACGTGATCATGAAACCACATCACAGAATTGGCAGACTTAGGCGGCAACACTGATCCCACACTGTATAATCCTTAAAGCCATAAACTATTGCTTCACAGTCAATCGGCAAATGTTATCAGAAAAGGCAGATAAATTCCCTTTTTTACTCTTGTTGCTATTTTCTGAGTGCAGATGTGTGGCCAAGTATGATAAATTCAAGTGACCTTATTGCGACTCAAGATCCGAAGGGTCTTACTTGGCTTTTCTGAGTCCTGTCTTGAGAGATTCTTCTTCACAAGAAATTTTTCTTAGCTTAGAACATCCTGAGCTGTCGGTCTTGATTCAGGCTAGGAAGCAGGACTGGCTTTAGGAAAATGTATCACTGAGAAGTTGAAGATTTGTTTCCTCTCCCTGCACCTTGTATCTCTCCCACCTGTCATGGGTCTTGTGTGTCTCTAACCCAAGTCAGGTATAAATTAATCATTTGGTGACATTTTGATTTTTACAAGCTGAAGAAACTTAAGGCCAAGAGAATGAATCTCTAATGATGGAAATTAGGTATACGAGGCAGTAGAGAAATGTTCTCTTAGGGGTACTGAAATCACCACAACATCCCAGGAAAACCAGCTCTTTCTGTATTCTTGTATTCATGAGGCTGACTATCTTCCAGAAATTCTCCAAAACAGAGGTGAGCCAGGGCTATGACTGCCCTAGATCAGAGTGGGCCCCTAGCAATAAGCCAGATGCAGCCAGCGTCCAGCCCCTGTGGCTGTGCGGTGGGCTGTGGCTGGGCTGGGAGTGCCATGAAGGTGAAATAGTAGGTAGAAATTCCAGCTCAAGTATTAAGGCACAATAAGGCAATCTGTACTTACTAATTTCAAATAAATTCGAGGTAGGAAATAAGTATTTCTAATGTTTACACAGAAGGCTTTATCTCAGGGTAGGTGGTGAATTGCTCTATTGTATGTTCTAGCTTCCATGTGAAGTTTACATAACTAAAGTTTTTCCAGTTTCTACAATGGACACCACCTTTCTTCCCAAAATGAACTAAGTGTCTCTGCAGTAATAATGAGAGTTGACACTTATTCAGTGTTTTCTCTATGTCAGGCACTATTGTAAGCACTTTACTTATATTAACTCATGAGAATCTCATAAGAATTCTACATGGTAGAGACTCTTATTAGCATCCTTATTTTGCAGTTGAGGAAACTGAGGCAGAGAAGATTGGCCAAGGCGAGTGGCAGAGCTTAGGTAAGAGGATATAGCTACTAAGTGGCAGAGGTGGATTTTGAACCCCAAAAGTTGGCTCCAGGTCTGGGTTCTTATGCCACAATGACTCTGGAAAGGAAAGCAACCCAGGCTTTCCAGGAAGAAAGGATGAACGCTAGAGGAAGTAGGCTCAGGTATGAATAGCCAAAGGATGGGAGGAAAATGTGGATTGAGAAAGGGAAAGTACGGATATGGAAACAGGCTCAGGGGACTAGGGAATTCAGATTTCACTCTCAAGTTGGACAAATTCTGACCTCCTCTGTAGTCCATCTGTTGTGAAGTTGTTTCATGCCCTCAGAATAAAAGAACTTGGGAGTCTATGACTATGTTGAGGGTTTACTACAGGACAGTTCAAGGAGGATGCAGAAATGCTTCCTAGACTGCAACCATGAGAAAGAACCAGGCCCATGCTTAGGAGTAGCAAAGACAAGAAAACAGCTGTCACTCAACAGTTTGGCCATCTAATATATAGAAAAGGAAAATCAACTTAAGATGAAAAAGAATGAAAGAAATTTGTTATTTAGTGGGGTTATTAAAGGAAGACCAATTACAGGTATACGTTGTCCTCCTGAGTGAAAATACCTTTGTCCTTTTCAAGTCAGGTTAAAAATAAAACACAACCAAAAAGGCCAGACCTCCCTCCCTCACTTCTTATTACTTCCTATGGCTTGATCCTCCCACGATGTTGGTAGGGATGTAAAACTCAGGTCTTAATGAGCCTCAGTAGTGGCTCCAGAATTTCTAGACAAGAGGCTTTGGGGCCAATCCAGATGGCTGGGTGTGACCAGGGCACCGGTCTAGGCCTGTGCTTTCATAGAAAGTACAGCGTTAAGTTAGCTCATGGTTTTATCCGGGGTGGCTTGGGGAATGAGGGCACTTTGCTCTCCAAGCTACCCTGTGCTGCTGTCACTGATAGGCATACTGCAGCAGAAATGTCTCTAGCCTTACAGCCACTTCCTTCAAATATTCTCCGATAAGGTCAGCCCACATGTACGAATGCATGTTGCCTGAAGACAAATACTGCTTCACATTTCCTAACCAGACATTCCAAATCCTCTGGCTGTAGACAGCTTGTTCACTTGAACCCTTCATAGGTTTTTCTTTTCCAGAAAAACAAGCTACATTGTCCAGAAGAAACAAATTCATGGCATACAACCAAAGGGAACAAGATTTATTTACTAAAAAATCTACCCATTCCTGTTAGGATCCCACTCCTGTTTGAATCTGAATTTCTAATGAGAAAATGAAAATGGGGGCAACTGAGGAGTTAGAAACAAACAGGCCCACAAAAGAAACAATCTTATCAATGCCAATTGATACCTGCATTTACAAATTTGAAAGATGTTATCACAAAAGGGTGCTTTGTGCCCGCCTGGAGGGGTGGGATAGGGAGGGTGGGAGGGAGGGAGACGCAAGAGGGAAGAGATATGGGAACATATGTATAACTGATTCACTTTGTTATAAAGCAGAAACTAACACACCATTGTAAAGCAATTATACTCCAATAAAGATGTAAGAAAAAAAAAAAAAGGCATACCAACTCACATTCTTACAAGGTGTTTAAGAGTGCATATCTCCTAGCGTATCCTGTTTTTTAAATCAAACTTTTATATTTTGCCAACCAGAAAGGTGTAAAATGACATCTTACAGTTTTTTATAGTTATTTTGACTTAATCTAATTACAAGGGAAATAAAAGGTTTTATCTGCTTACATTTTATGTCCATTATTATATAATGTTTAAATATTAATTTAATTTTGCTATTTTCTATTAAACTCCTACACTAATATTGTTCCATATCTTTTTAAAATTGGAGGTTTTTTTTGAGAAATACTATTAGTAGCAAAGGTGTAACTAAGAAGTCACCATTTTAACTTCAAGTGAAGAAGCTTATTGGAAGATGAATTAATAATAGAGGAAAAGTGTGAAGGATAATTATAATTTTATGAGATGGGCTAGGAGGCAGGAGTTTCTAAGCAGAGGAAGCCTGAGAAAAGGCATAAAATTAGAAAGTATGGGTTGGAGAGTTGAGCCCAAGCTTTAGTCTAAGGAGAGGCAATAGGGTCTGCTCTAGCTGAGTTTGAAAGGGGAAAGTTAGTGCAGCCCATATGCTCTGTGGTAGCGGAATTTTTGGACATCTGTATGAGGAAAGAATATGTTAAAAAAAAAAAAAGTATGGGTCCATCCTGAATGGCAAATGTGCAAAGTGGAAAGAGACAAAACCCCAAGCATAGCAAGGGTTTAGACTGTGAAACTCTTAAAGGCCATGCTAAGGAAATTTATTCTGAAGAAAATAATGGGTCATATTTTTAGCCAGTGGATGGGCATTTAGAAATAACACTGGACCAATGGGAGAAAAATTTGGGTCAGCGAACCTAAATAGAGAACCAACACAATAATCTAGTTGAGAAATGACAAAGACCTGCACAGAGCAGGACTGCGGGAATGCTGAGAGGGGAAAGTATTGATCAAACTTTTGCAAGACAAAATTGACAGGATATGGGAACCAACTAGTCCTAGAAATGGGAATGAGGGAGGAATCATGGATGGTTCCCTGTTTTTTCATTTTATTGACTACGTGGATGGAAACGCCTTTAACTGAATTAGGTAATACAAAGAAAGATCAGATTCTTTCGTGGGGGTGGGAGTGTGTGGGGTGAGAATGGGCACGAAATGAATCCAGTTTTGACTTTAAGGTGCTGTTAAGAGGTCAAGGGGAAGAGTCAGCCCTGTTTCATGTATTTATTTCTTCAACAAATGTTATTGAATACCTACTCATCCAGGTCCTATTCTAGGTTCTGGGGATACCATTGTAGGAAAGACAAAGTCCTGGCTTCTACAGAGGTTATATTCTAGGGAAAGTAACTAGAACATTAATTTCAGGACAAGTTTATGATGCATAAGAATTAAATTTTATTCCCTGGGTACATTGAGCTATATGGAAGCCTTTCGTACATATGTTAATATGCATAACGCATATATGTTCTTGTTGAGTCAGCATAATTTTTGTATATTAAAATATTACCAAGATTTATAGTTTTATTTTCTTTTATTACATATTGTTGTTTCTGTTTATCCATTTGAAGTCAAGGTTTGGCCCCACAATGAAATCCTCATTTATTACAAAATTCATATGGGAAACTGGAAAATACATTATAATGATTTGTTTGATGACATTAGTCTTCAGAAAAATCAGTGATTAAGCATAACCTCCCTGAGCCTCAGTTTCCTTATTTGTTCACTAAGGGGGCTTGTAGAAATGATCTCAGTTACGACCTCCCTGAGATCAGTCAAGTCTAACCACTGTGACTTTTTTGTCCTGTCACTTCATCTCTCTTCTCAGTATCTGGCACAATTTTCCTCTATCATCCTTCTGTTGCCACCTTCCTCACAGGCTGCCCTTGATTCTTATCCCTCTGGAACCAACATTGGTGCTGCTGCGTTCCATGGGAGGAAATCTTCACAATCTTGCTTTTAATGACACTTTATCATCTTGGTTTCTAGTCTCACCTGAGTTCTCAAAAGGGCCCAGCTATTCTGAGTCTCTCTTGCAGCTTCCTCTCATTCCCAACAGTGGCCTGGTCAGGCCTTCATTCATGCTGACAAATCTCCTAAACTACTTAACCTCCTCTCACTCTCAACAGTTGACCTTGCTCACCTACTGCACAGGGAAAAATAACGAAACTCACTCAGGTAAACAACTGAGACAGGAGCTCTTCAAATTCAGGCCCCGAAGGCCATAGAGTTATTGCTTTGGACTCCATCCTGTCCTCCTTCCCTCGCAGTCGCAGTGAAAGAGGTGCCCTCCTTCTGCATGTGGCTCATTCCTCCCCCTTTGCCCATATGTGATCTGGCTTTCTTTGCCTCTTACTTTCTCAGGGACTTTTCTCTCTGATCATATCATCCCTTCTCCCACATCTTCATACTGCCCCCCTCAGGCTTATTCTTAACAGCTATAAATATGCATAAGACTTTCTTCAAAACAAATTGACAAATCAACCACCTTATTCATCTCACATCCCCCTCCAGCTATCACCCTCTCTTTACTTTCACAATCAGACCTTTCTTTTTCTTTAATTGAAGTGTAGTTGATCCACAATGTTGTGCCAGTTCCAGGTGTGCAGCAAAGTGACTCAGATTAGATACATAGATAGATAGGCTCTTTTTCAGATTCTTTTCCATTATAGGTTATTACAAGACACTGAATACAGTTCCCTGTGCTATACACTATACAGCAGGTCCCTATTGTCCATCCATTTTATATACAGTAGTGTGTATCGGTCAATCCCAAGCTCCCAATCTATCCCTTCCCGGCTTCCCTATCCCCTGGCAACTGCAAGTCTGCTCTCCATGTCTGAGTCTATCTCTGTTTTGTAAATAAGTTCATTTGTGTCATTTTTTTAGATTGCGCATATAAGTGATATCATGTGATATTTGTCTTTCTCTTTCTCACTTACTTCACTTGGTATGGTAATCTCTAGGTTCATCCATGTTGCTGCAAATGGCATTATTTCATCCTTTTTTATGGCTGAGTAATATTCCATTGTATATATGTACCACATCTTCTTTATCCATTCATGTATCGCCAAGCATTTAGGTTGCTTCTATGTCTTGCCTATTGTAAATAGTGCCACTCCAAACATTGCGGTGCCTGTATCTTTTTGAATTAGAGTTTTGGGCTTTTCTGGATATATGCCCAGGAGTGGGATCACTGGATGATATGGTGGTTCTATTTTTAGCTTTTTTAAGGAACCTCCAGACTGTTCTCCATAGTGGCTGCACCTATTTACATTCCCACCAACAGTGCAGGAGGGTTCCTTTTTCTCCACACCCTCTCCAGCATTTATTGTTGGTAGACTTTTTTTTTTTTTTTTGCGGTATGCGGGCCTCTCACTGTTGTGGCCTCTCCCATTGCAGAGCGCAGACTCCGGACGCACAGGCTCAGCAGCCATGGCTCACGGGCCCAGCCGCTCCGCGGCATGTGGGATCCTCCCGGACCGGGGCACGAGCCCGTGTCCCCTGCATCGGCAGGCGGACTCTCAACCACTGCGCCACCAGGGAAGTCCTGTTTGTAGACTTCTTGGTGATGGCCATTCTGACCAGTGTGAGGTGGTACCTCACTGCCGTTTTGACTTGCATTTCTCTAATAATTAGTGATGCTAAGCATCTTTTCATGTGCCTGTTAGCCATCTGTATGTCTTCCTTGGAGAAGTGTCTATTTAGGACTTCTGCCTATTTTTTGATTGGGTTATTAATTTTTTTTGGTATTGAGCTGTCTGAGCTCTTTGTATCACAACCAGACTTCTTGCAAGAGTTGCCCACCCTCTCACTATTTTCCACTGTCACCTCCACTCACTCCTCAGCTCTCTCCAGAATGGCCCGTCTCCACGTCTGATCCAAAGGTGTGGAGTAAATGAAAATATGTTAGACTGATTGAATGAAATTAAATATCCCAGACCACTTTCAGATTTTAAATAATTTATGAGAATGTACATTAAGAAGGTTTTCTATGTGAAGTGTATAACAACATCACTCTTTCTTGGGGATAGTTTACATTGGGTAAGTCATTCTAAATACTTGATTATATTCTTTTGATCTAAAGCATTTCCTCTCTCAGAACTGATCATTTTCCTGAAATCTAGAGGCAAAAATACTCTCCTTTGATAGACCAGGTTTTGACTGAAAAATGACTCTGTTCCATAGATCCAATATTTTGAAGTAAATATGGAGATGGAGTTGAACTGTGGGTGATTGAAACTGCTCTCAACCTCAAGCTATTACCTCCCCAGAAGAAGTCAATGCCTGTCACAGATGTGCCTGCAGGGTACTCTTATTTTGGGCTATAGTGTTTTTCACTAATAGAACAAGGCTGAAACGTGCAGATAAATAGGAAGAGTTTGCTGGTCATGTATACAATGACTTAAGTCTGCTTATGGGGGCCAGAACCCAAAGGCAGTCAGTCTATCTCACATTCTGCCTGTGAACATCATGCATCCTTGAGGAACACCACACTGTATACACCGAGACATCCTATACCCGTCACATAGTGTTTTGGATGATAGCAGCTATTTCTTAAAATGAAAACTCCGCCTTTTCCTGCTTTGCTTGGATGGTGGTATTCACGTGTTTTATTACAAGTGTGTCTGTTTCAAGTCAATCCAGCTCCCTCTTATTATGTTGGGGTTATTTATCTTTCACACATGACCCTTCTTAAGAACAGAGAAAAGCAAAGGAATCTTGCTGTCTTCAACGTACCACAGAGAGAAGGGTGGCGCCCTTTGGTTTAAAAATAATAAACAAGTAACAAAAGCCAGATGCCCTGTGAAATGGTGGCACGAGGCCCTATGTGACCACAAACATTATTTCCTCCTGTCTTCCCAGGGCTACTGGGTATCTTAGGGGCACCTGCTGACGGTATCAGCTGCCAGAGCACTGCTGGCACCACATGGTACAAAACAACAAAGGAGCAAACACAGGGCAGTGTTGGCCCGGTGGCCCAGCTGGTTGCCACCATGAATCCACAAAGAGCAGCCACGCCATCCACATCCTGCTGCGTCCCCAAAGCATCACACTTGTCTGCCACAGATCTTTCCAATCCAGCCTTTGTCTCTGCAAGAGGGAAATCCAGTCCAGTCTAGCACTGGGCGTAAAAGCTCAGCTAACCACTTGGAGTGACCTGGGGCAGAACAGACACCCTCACAGGGCAGGGTGAGCATTCCAAAGAAAACCTGCTTCAATTAAATCAAACCCTTAATCTGGCTGGGACTAGGGCTCCATTATATCCAAGACACAGGTTGTCTGTTTAGCTTTGACATTTCCCTTTATAGTCTGTCAAATCCACTCCTGTTAACACCTGTCTTATCCAACACAGTATTTTTCAATTAAGTTGTGTCTAAATCCTACTACTCCATTAGAAAGTTTAATCGACTTTGAAAATGAAACTTTGAGGCACACAGGAATGAAATGATTACAGTAGCAGCCTCAGGTATAAAATTTCACTATTAGAAATGTAATCATTGCCTGCTCCAGGATCTGTCAAAGCGCATATTCAATTGCTAATAGCCTACCAGAGTTCTCTGAGGCCACAGGATGCCAAAGAACAGGGCAGAGAGAAAGACACAGAAATGGGGCCAGAAAAAAAAAGACATTTAAACTGGGGGACTCTTGAAGAGAGATTGTGGTTTTTATTTTACATTCTTAAAAAATAGGGCTGGGTTCAACACAAAATTAAAATTCATAAAAATAGCCAGTCCTTACAATGTCCAGTAACCCAAGAATGCATACCTTTCTAATGTACTAATGATTAAGGAGATTAAAACACTCATACTAGAATATGATTATACATTTGTACATGCTATTTTTCCCCCCTCTTACATCCCATAACGTGTTACCACAGGTGGTGGCTTGAAAAAAGGAGAAAAGAAAGAAATTGTCCACGTAAAAGACTGCAGCCCTTCGGGCTTCCCTGGTGGCGCAGTGGTTGAGAGTCCGCCTGCTGGTGCAGGGGACACGGGTTCTTGCCTCAGTCCGGGAGGATCCTTCATGCCGCGGAGCGGCTGGGCCCGTGAGCCATGGCCGTGGAGCCTGCGCGTCCGGAGCCTATGCTGCACAACGGGAGAGGCCACGGCAGTGAGAGGCCCGCGTACCGCCAAAAAAAAAAAAAAAAAAAAGACTGCAGCCCTTGGATGTGATCTGATAGTATAGTTCCTGCAGCTGACTAGGCCCTAGAAATGTATAGACCCCTGCCTAGGTCAAGAGATGGTACTTGGGTAATCACTGGGTAAATCATAATAAAATCAACAGTGGCTCCCAGTCACTGGAGAAAATACATAAAGTTGAAAGAAACTTTCTTAGCAGATCACCATCCACAAAATTAAAATGTTGAAGCAGAAAGCACACACTGTCACAGATGCCATAAAACTCAGATGCCTTGTGCTTGGGAAGCATGTCCAGGAACAGCTGCTCCTACAGGCCCAGGATAGCGGGTGTTATATACGACAGCCAGTGGTGCTGTTTTTATTTCTTGTGACTCTTGCCTCATCCAGAGGATAAGGGGGTTGGCCAGGTTGCATCAAAAAGCTCACAGCTCCAAGTTCTAAGATTCCAGGATAATCACTGAGACGATCCACAGGGTTAAAATCTGTTGCCTGCTGCTAGACAAGTTAGCTTGCAAATGTGTACCATTCACTACCTTTTAAAATTTGGATTAATTGACAATATTTAAAAATTGGAATATACCACAGAAAAGTATGGATGCACAGTTTCTTTTGAAAACAGGACTGACCACATCATTTGGGGAGTCTAGGACAAAATGAAAATGCATTCACCCTTGTTCAAAAATAACTAAGAATTTTATGACAGTGACAGCAGAGCATGAGAGCAAGCGTGGGCCCGTCTAAGTGCCGGGCTGGCGTGCCTCCACAGGTAGCATGCCCAAGAAGCCAGCATCACGTGAAAATTCAGAGGCGCTGGCACTCAGGCCCATATTCCTCAGACAGCAATCAGTGGGAGCCGAATGGCAGCTGCCCCTTTAAAGTGGAGCCTGCCTGCCTACAGTCATCACAGCCTCCTTCACTCCCTTTATCTGCTACATTAAGGCCAAGTGTCAGTCAACATTCATCATTGCACTTGCTCAATTGATTTTTTTCACCGTGACTTCACTGCGCCATTTATACAACCTGCCTGGCCCCTGCAGAAATACAAGTTTGTGTCCTCTGGTCCCAAGGTTATAACTGCCCATACAAAGACATGCTTACTGTTCCCCATTGGGGGCAGTGACCCACTATGAGGCTTTTATTGCTAATTGAAAGTAGGAGTCACCCACACACGGGTTGGACAACACTTTTTGTTCTAAGACAGAGCAGTTAAGGGAGAACGGTGAACATATGTCAAGAGGTAGCTTGGCATGACCTCAACGTGCCTCTCTTCCTCCAGAAGGATTACATGGACCAATGCAAGACTGGAAGATACATGAAACCCCTTCTACTCTAGGTTTCAGGAAAGTCTTTCATTTTATGAAAACCGAAAAGATTTTGTTCTAAAAACTAAACAAAAAAAAAATGGCAAGCACAAATGCTTCTTTAAAAAATCACCCTTTTAAAGTTAACACCCATATAGACTATCGGTCATTCCCTTCGACCCCACCTGATGTACTTCGATGAATCTCTCTTTTGAAAAGAATAGATCATGCTCTTTGGGAACTTGGAGGATAAATCCAAAGGACTTAGCTCTTCCTAAATGATAATATGTCCCATAATGATGGGCTTTGTTCTCTTGAGCTTCAAAATTCATAAGCTTGAAGTCTATTACAGACCTCACAGCACCACTGTTCTGTACTCTAAAACAGATTTGCCTGCTAAGGACACATAAAAACTAAAGGAAAAATCTTTCTGTCAACAGTTCCTTTTTCCCTTTGGCCTCCCTGCGATTCCTGGCATCATAGAGTATTTCAATTTTCTGGGCCCTTTCCAGGCCAATTCTGTTTCTATACGAGATTTGTTCTATACCAAACCTGAAAAGGTTCATTGGTCAGGGTTCTGGTTGACTCATTCCACAAGATTTCCCCCACTTGGTCAACGTTCTTTACCTCATTTCCTAGCTGTAGCTTTTGCCAGCACTTTTGCATTCATCTAACTTAAGCACCGACGTAAGTAAATATTTGGTGAGTACTTTATATATGAATAAATAAAGACATAATAGATTTATTCTTTAAGTGACCAATATAAAACATATTGCTTTTTAATGCTTTTAATAACTCTCATTATTGCTGCTCTTAAGCAAAGATAAGTATGCATACTTTATGCTCAGTCACAATAGGTCTTTTTAAAAAAAAAAAACACTTGAAGAAAAGCATTAATTTCCTCGAGGCTTGTTGCAGTTCAGGAAATGTGAAATAATTTAATAAAATTTTGTTTTAGCATGTCCCATTTTTGCATTCATCTTTATTCAGTTCTACTATAATGTATACTGTTATAGGCATGTGAATTGCAAATAATGCTGCATGTATGTCTTTCTTTTGTTCACTTGTTTAGAAAGTCCTTACGAAAAGAGATTGCAAATGTGGTTTTTCCTTGTGGTTCCACCTCCACTACGCCCATGTAACCGTAGGACTCTTTGTGTCCTGTGGTTACTCAAGAGACAGAGATAAATGAGATAGTTTGATGACTGTAATACTTAAGCCACTCAACCTCAAACTTTCTTCCTCTTCCTCTTTTTCTCTCCTCAACCCTCAACATTTAACTTCTTACCCAGTTATTTGAGAATTTCAAGTTTTAAGACCCTAATGTAATATTGCTTTCTAAAACAATGGCTCCGTTTTCTTATTTATTGATTCATTTATTTTTTGAAGTATAGTTGCTTTATAATATTGTGTTAGTTTATGTGTATAGCACAGTGATTCAGTATTTTTTCAGATTCTACTCCATTATAGGTTATTACAAGATAAAGGGTATAATTCCCTGTGCTATTTCAGTATATATCCTTGTTGCTTGTCTATTTTATATGTAGTAGTTTGACTGTTAATTCCATACCCCTTATTTGTCCCCACCTTCCTTCCATCTTTCCTTTGGTAACTACAAGTTTGTTTTCTATATCTGTGAGTCTGTTTTGCATATACATTAATTTGTATTATTTTTTAGATTCCACACATAAGTGATATCATATAGTATTTGTCTTTGTCTGACTTATTTCATTAAACATAATATTATCTAGGTCCATCCACATTGCTGCAAATGGCAGTATTTCATTCTTTTGTATGGCTGAGTAATATTCCATATTGTATGTTTTTGTGTGTGTGTGTGTGTATCTCACGTTTCCTTAATCCAATTGTCTATTGATAGAAATAGTGCTACTATGAACATTAGAGTGCATATATCTTTCCAAATTAGTGTTTTCATTTTTTCTGGATTTTTTCCCCAGGAGTGATATTGCTGGATCACATGGTAATTCTATTTTTAATTTTTTAAGGAAACTCCATACCCTTTGTCATAGCGGCTGCACCAATTTATAACCTACCAACAGTGTATGAGGGTTCCTTTGCTATACATCCTCACTAACGTGTTTTTTGTAGGCCTTTTCTACCTGTGGCTCTCAAACTTAGTTGAGCAAGGGCAAGATGCTCTGGCCTCAGGTCTCCATGACGAGAGCCACTCTTCCTTACTGCTCAGCCACATTTGCTCTTGTTTTAAATGTCCATCTACATGCCCTTCTCAGGCCTCTCAAGCTGAGATCTCTACCTTCACCCTCAGGGTTTGTCTTAGTCACCTCAAGTGAGTCTGCCATATACCTCACATTTGTTAAGCATTTATTAAGTGTAATGGACTTTCCCAAGAACTTTACATGGATTATATTATTCAGTCCTCACAAAAGCTTATGAAAGTAGGTACAATTATTACTATAATTCATCAGTTCTCTGACATGTTTATCTCACATTCCAAAATAAGAATGTGTCTTAAAATGGAGTATTGGTAGCATTTGAAGAATCTTACTGGCACATAAAATGCTGGTGTATGTATTTTACAATCCATGGAATCTTCGATTTGAAGAAATATAGTATCCCCATCCAACTGACAAGGAACACAAGCTCAGAGAAGTTAATTTAAGGCCATGAGGCCATACAATCTTATTCCAAAGCCCAATCTCTTAACCACTACTCTGCAACTCGGGGCAGTGATCCTTGATACTTTTCTTTTCTCCATAATTTCCTTTACATAATCAGATTTAAGTGTATCATTTTAAAAACCAATGATTATTTTCCTTTTGTGACTTAAAAGTTAACACATATTAATTGTAAAATTTAAAGAGCAAAAAATTTGATGAAATAGAAATCATTTTGAATACTATAAGATAGTAATATTGTCCAAATGTTGGTATATTTCTTCCTGGCTTTTTTTCCCCTTATGCACATTCACATACAGTTGACCTTTGAACAATCCAGGGGTTAGTGGTGCTGACCCTCTATGCAGTCAAAAATCTGCATAAGGGCTTCCCTGGTGGCGCAGTGGTTGAGAGTCCGCCTGCCGATGCAGGGGACACGGGTTCGTGCCCCGGTCCGGGAGGATCCCACATGCCGCGGAGCGGCTAGGCCCGTGAGCCATGGCCGCTGAGCCTGCGCGTCCGGAGCCTGTGCTCTGCAACGGGAGAGGCCACAACAGTGAGAGGCCCGCGTACCACACACACACACACACACACACACACACACAAAATCTGCATAAAACTTATAGTTGGCCCTCCGTATCCACAGTTCTCTGTATCTGCAGTTCCTCATCTGGGTTCAACCAACCATGGATCATGTAGCACTGTAGTATTCACTGTTGAAAAATATCTGTGTAGAAGTGGTCTGGCACAGTTCAAACCCATGTTTTTCAAGTGTCTGTGTATGTATAGCATTGGTAACATATCAGTGATGCAGTTTTGTATCGCTCTGTTCTAACACTGTATGGCGAGCATTTCCCCATGTTTTTACATGTTGTATAAATGCAACACTTTGAATAGCCTTCTAACTTACCATTGTAGGGTTGTACTATAATTGAACACTTAGGTTTTTGCCAGGTGTTCACTGTAAGTACATGTGATGGGCAGCCTTATTACTGTCTTAGGATTCCAAGAACTGTTTATACTTCTTTTTAAGTTATCACGGTCTCCTCAGCTTAACAGAATTAAAAGAGTATGTGCCTCCCACACAGAAGAAGACCTGTGAGCATGAAGTATCTGAAAAATCCAGAGCTCAGGTGGGAAACATTTCCCAAAGAGCACACCAGTGGCTTCCTGTGGAGCTGCTACTTGGCATTATTCAGACTCTCTGGGAGAGGATTTTATCCTCACTAGAAAAGGCCCAGGCGTCAGTGTGTTTGAGGTTAAGTTACCATAGCAATAGGACCTTTGTGCCATACAAGTTCTGGTGACGACATTGTGGTGGAGGCTACAAAGTGAACACTGCTTTCACAATGTTGGGTTCTAGATTTTGGGGCACGAAGGAACAGTGGATACAGGAATTGGAAACTAGGAAATTTGATCTAAGCACTTCTAGGGCTCATTTTCTTAGTCTCATTTTCTTTTTACCTCTTCTCACTACTGACAAGAGAGAGGGAAAATCAGCAAGTAATCATTATAGCAGAGCTTAGCCTTAAAAAAGTCACATATAAAGGGAGTTTTAAGAGAGCCCTTGGGAAGACTTCACACTCCTGACAGCTCATCCATTAATCCCCAGAAAGAAATTTTGTACATATTCCCACCTTCAGAAAATAACTACTGTCAACTCTGGATTTTATTTCCTGGGTACATTCATGTTTACTATGGTGATTAGAATGTGTCTTGAAAATTAATGTCTTTTGATGGCTGAGGGATACTTTCTCAGTATCCCCAATTGAAAGTCTTCAGTAACATCTTTTAATTTTCAGTTAAGCAACCTAGAACTCTCTAAGTAATCATAACTTTTCCTAAGTGAAACTAAAGCCCCCTACGATCTGTAACTGTCCTGCGCTCATCAGTGTCTGCTACCTGTCACCTATATGTGTGACCCTGCGCGAGGTGCTCTAGGGGCAACCAAGTGCAAATACTGTTTTCCCTGCGGCTCTCAGCTGCGGCAAAGTTTGAAAGTCTATTGGGTATCAGGGAAATGAAACAGAAGGGTGAATGGGGTTTCTTACCTACATGGGGGTGAGTCAGGTAGATAAAATATATGTGTATAACTAATGCTTCTAGAATTCACATTTCAGAAATTCAGTATGGATTCTGGCCTCATTCTTATTATTCAGTATTAAACAATGAGTATTTGTTTTGATAGTAATGGTGCCATTTTTCAGGGTGGCTCTTAAAACATAGCTAAATCATAATCCCAGTGCACAAAGCATTTACCTTCTAAGAAGGGGAGAGAGATTTCTCTAGAATCACTATAACTCAGGGCATTATCTGAGGAGGGTCATAAGAGAGAACCATCATTCAAAGGAAAGGAAAACTGCTTGGTGAAGGGCTCGTCGGGGACTTAGGAATTTAGCCATAGACATTGGGCAAAAGGAACTTTATGAGAAGAGATTCCAAAGGGGAAAATATTAGCGCGAATTTGGGAAAATTTGCAGATTCTAGGTTGACCGCTGAAAAATATGAAATATTTCCTGGTATGTGAGACCAATTTTCTCTTTACTATTTCAGTTTAAGCAAATGTACCACCTAGTTGAGAATCCCTCTGAATTTCTTATTAAATGAGATGGGATGTATGCATACCTAATACATACCATAGGACCAAGTAGAAAGAACTAAACATATTTTTAGAAGCATGCCTGTTAGAATGATCATTATTTTTATCTCTCCTGTCAAGTTGCATATGCTTTTGAGGCAGTTGGCAGACTTTGGCTGACAAGATAGAAAAAATGTTGGAAGTATGTCGTTTTTAAATTTTATATCAAGTTTTCCAATAATTTACACTCTGCTTTTCTCTACTTTGTGAAAGAAAAATACACAGTGGCCCCTGTAGGCTACTGGAGCACTGAACAACACATTTACCCGCATTTCATGATGGTGCTGTCATATTTTCTTCACTCATTAAATGATAATGTTTTTATCGGTTCAAGACACTCACAGCTGCATTACCTTAACTGGAGGCTTAAGCCATTAGCAGGCAATCCCTCAGAGAAGGGATTGCTTGACTCTACTCAGGAGAGCTAGTTGTTTGCACAAAACAGTTGCTCCCTTTAAAACATTCTCCTCGTGATGATTTTGGATTGTTTTTCAATTTGAAATCTTTGCCTGCAAAGACGCTATGATTACAACATGTTATAGTATAAAACAAAATTGTATGATTTATAAAGTTCATTTAAGCACTATAATAAAGTGATATTAAAGTTTCACTTTTTGGTATTGTGATTTTCATTTTCTTCACTCGATCTCAAATTACTTCCTTTGGATGGACGGTAAAATATGTGTAAGTTTTTTGGTGTGTGATCAAAGAGAAAGTTTCAAAGTCTCTGTCTTGGTTGGAAATGGAGAACGTTCCTGAGAGACAAAGAATTCAACTTAACTGTTTTTACACAGTTCATTCTAACACTATTCTGCTCAAAGGCAGTGATTTGATCTTACATAGCTCGAAAATTAGCTTTTTTATTAATAGGTTTATTCCAGGAGCACAAATAATAAGTCATCTGCAAAAAAGTACTAGTTTCAAGCATTGGAAGTCTCTGGAGGTCCATAAATAGAGAGTTTTGCTTTGGTAAGGAAAAATAAATTTAAAGTATTCTTCTACCTAAACAATCATTCAAGCAATATGAACCAATTGCTATGGGTATATAAATAAGGAATAGTAAAACGTATAAGCAGAGTACACAGAAGATAATGCTCCTGCTCTCAAGAAGTTTATTATTTTGTCTTTATAATGTAGTATAAACAGAGACCAGAAGAAACAAATCAAAGTTCAAATCATTATGTATTTATTGAGCACTGAGTGTGCCCAAAACTGGATACTAGGACAGTGAATTAGAAGCTTAAATAATTTTGAAAGAGATGACCGCTTAAAATAATTTTAACAAAATACAATTTTGGTATAATAATTCAAATAATTAAACTACTAGAATAGAGGTATAAATTGTGTGTTATGAGAGAAGTAATTAGCTGATTATCTGCTATCAACCATCAGTGAAAGTGAACAAGGTGGGACTGTGAAATGAGAGAGAAAGAAGGGGCATATGAGGATGTTAACACTTGAATTTTACTCCAAGCTGTATTTTGAGTGAGAACTACATGGGGGCAGCCAAAGAATAAGATTATCTCTTAAAAATAGGGCCAACCCTTTTGAATGTGGCCATAATTAAATTTTTCCTTCAATTGCTATCAGCCTGAAGAATCATCCCTTTCTTTGGCTAAGTTGGGAATAATTGCTTTAAAAGATGGGCTATTTTGGCTACCATTTCAACTATCAGGAGGCTCAAGCCTCTCGAGAGCCCACAGTAGCTTGGGGCTTGGACAGGAGCTGCTAGCACAACTAAGATGACACATGTTCTCCCTAAGATAATTCGAGGATTCCCAGGTTCTGAGGTACTCTCGTTTTGTCTGGTTGGTTTTATCTAGAAAAGAACAGAACATAAATATGTACTTTGGTTTTTGGTGATTTAGTTCAGAGGCAGTATGAGTTACCATCTTGTTGAATGCATCATTTATATACATTACTAGTATATTTGAAATCCACTTTGTTCCAATCTCCAGTTCTATTTCCCAAATTTCTTTTCCCCCTACAAGCAGCTACTACTTTTCTTTGGTGATTCTTTCAGATTAAATTTTTTTATTATTCTACTTTGTTCCATTGATTCTCTTAAAAGTATTTTTACTATAGACATGTTTTTATGCCTTTATTGTTTCATATTTTTTTTAAAATTTCACATTAATGCTATTCTACTATCTATCATAGCATATCTATGTCTATATCTATAATAGTTTTCAGTGATTATCCTGGTGCCATAATTTCTTCAGGGAATATACCCAGAAGTGGAATTATAGGGATACAGGACATGTGCATTTTCAGCTATATTAGGTATCGCCTGATGGCTCCAGAGTGAATGCACTACTGAAAACTCCTGCCAGCATTCTGTGAGACTTTCTATTTCGCACGTCCTCTCCAATATTGGATACTTCTTTGATTTTATCCAATCAGATGAGTGTGAAATTGTATCCTTGTATTAATTTCTCTTTTCCTGATTACTAGTGAGATTAAAGATATTTTCACATATTTATTGGCCGTTCAGCTTCACTTGTAAGTTCTACGTTTCCATAGTTTTGTTTTTCATACCTTGCTGATTTGGTCTTTTTCGTTTTTAAAAAATGACACGTAGGAGTTCATATTTTTTTCTATTTATTTCACTCCTTCCATTTATTTGTATTTACTCTTTTATTCTTTATTCAGCATTTTAAAATTAACAGTTAAATAAACTTATTTTGAGAAATAAATACAGTAAGATTATGATTTTCCTTCTAAGTATCACTCTTTTATTCACAAGATTTTTAAAAGTATTGATAACATTCTCATTGTAATATTTTTCTAAGTATTTCATGATGTCTGCTGTGATTTTTCTAAACTCATAGGTTAATCAGGAGTGAGTGAGTGTGTGTGTGCATGTCTGTGTTTGTATGTTCAGTTTCAAATGCATTTTTAAGTATCTCTTTATTAATAAATTCAAATTTAATTCTGTTTCAATAAGAGATCATGGTCTATGTGATAACTGAATCTTTTGAGGAATAACTAGTTTTGGAAAATGTTTTATGTATCCCTGAAAATAATGTATTTTTGCTAATTAATGGATGCAGGATTCTACATGTTAGAAAAAATGTGTCAGTTGCATTTTTTAAAAAATGTTCTATACTCTTTCTTCTAATTTTTCTGATTTATCCATTGTTGCTGAAAGAAGTGTATTGAAATATCCAGCTGTAATAGTGCATTTCTCTCTTTCTTCTTGTAATTCTGTCAGCACACACAAATACTTCTTGATCACATTGAAAGAGTATTCATGTTCACTGAGTGTTAATGTCTTCTTGGTAGAAATTTTTTATCATTATGCAGAGTCTCTTTATATCACTATTAAAACTCTTGCCTTTAGTTCTATTTTGTTTCATATTATTATTATTATGCTAGTTGTGGTTTTATCTTTGTTTAGCATAAATAAGTAAATAAATAAATAAATCTTTATTTTATTTCATTCCATGCTATTTTGCTTTAAGTGTACATCAGGTGAATTCCACAGAGCTGGATTTTTATATTTTTAATCCAGTCTGTTCATCTCTGATTTTTAGTGCCAAAGTTAATATGTATACCTTTATTGTCATTCATATTTGGACTTATTTCTGTCACCTTATTTTACATTTTTTAATACTTTGTTTATTTTCTCTTTTTTCCTTTTCCCTTTCAGGTCTTATGCTGGATTGATCAAGCTTATTTATTCCTTTTTTCTTTCTCATTTTTGTCTCTCAGAATTCTCTCATTTATTCTCATTAGTAGTTTGGCAGTTATATACTCTATTTCCTACATTTTCATGTTAACCCTTATTATTTTTTAAAACACATTTACCTGAACTAACAAAGTCTAAAATTAATCGGTACCTTTACATCCTATTCCAAATGTTATAAGAACATTAAAAGTTTCTTTTATCAATTTTTTAATTGAAGAATAGTTGATTTACAATGTTGTGTTAATTTCTGCTGCACAGCAAAGTGACTCAGTGATACACATACATATTCTTTTTTAAAATATTCTTTTCTATTATGGTTTATCATAGGATTTTTTTTATCATCTTTATTGGAGTAAAATTGCTTTACAATGGTGTGTTAGTTTCTGCTTTATAACAAAGTGAATCAGCTATACATATACATGTATCCCCATATCTCTTCCCTCTTGTGTCTCCCTCCCTCCCACCCTTCCTATCCCACCCTTCTAGGTGGTCACAAAGCACCGAGCTGATTTCCCTGTGCTATGTGGCTGCTTCCCACTAGCTATCTGTTTTACATTTGGTAGTGTATGTATGTCCATGCCACTGTCTCACTTCTTCCCAGCTTATGGATATTGAATATAGTTCTCTGTGTTAAGCAGTAGGACCTTGTTGTTTATCCATTCTATATATAAAAACTTACATCTGCTAATCCCAACCTCCAACTCCATCCCTCCCCCCAACCTCCTCCCTCTTGGCAACCACCACTTTGTTCTCTATGTCTGTGAATCTGTTTCTGTTTCATAGATAGGTTCATTTGTGTCATATTTTAGATTCCATTTATAAGTGATATCATATGATGTTTGTCTTTCTCCTTCTGACTTACTTCACTTAGTATGATCATCTCTAGTTGCATCCGTGTTGCTGCAAATGGCATTATTTTGTTCATTTTTATGACTGAGTAGTATTCCACAGTATATAGGTAACACATCTTTATCCACTCATCTATTGATGGACGTTTAGGTTATTTCCATGTCTTGGCTGTTGTGAATAGTGCTGCTATGAGCATAGGGGTGCATGTATCTTTTTGAATTATAGTTTTATCTGGATATATGCCCAGGAGTGGGATTGCTAGACCGTATGGTAATTCTATTTTTAGTTTTCTGAGGAAGCTCCATACTGTTTTCCATAGTGGCTGCACCAATTTACATTCCCACCAGCAGTGTAGGAGGGTTCCCTTTTCTCCACACCATCTGCAGCATTTGTTATTTGTAGACTTTTTAATGATGGCCATTCTAAATGGTGTGAGGTGATACCTCATTGTAGTTTTGATTTGCATTTCTCTAATCATTAGTGATGTTGAGCATCTTTTCATGTGCCTATTGGCCATCTGTATTTCTTCTTTGGAGGAATGTCTATTTAGGTCTTCTGTCCATTTTTCGATTGGGTTGTTTGTTTTTTTATTGTTGAGTTGTATGAGCTGTTTGTATATTTTGGAGATTAAGCCCTTGTTCGTCGCATCATTTGCAAATATTTTCTCCCATTCTGTAGGTTGTCTTTTCATTTTGTTTGTGGTTTCCTTTGCAAAAAACTTGTAAGTTTGATTATGTCCCATTTGTTTATTTTTCTTTTTGTTTCTATTGCCTTGGGAGACTGACCTAAGAAAACATTGGTATGATTTATGTCAGTGAATGTTTTGCCTATGATCTCTTCTAGGAGTTTTATGGTGTCATGTCTTATGTTTAAGCCTTTAAGCCATTTTGAGTTTATTTTTGTGTATGGTGAGTGGGTGTGTTCTAACTTCGTTGATTTACATGAGGCTGTCCAACTTTCCCACCACCACTTGCTGAAGAGACTGTCTTTTTCCTATTGTATATTCTTGCCATCTCTGTCAAAGATTGGACATTAAAATGTTTAAACTCAGATCTCCTTCCAATGCCTACAACATTTCATGTTCAAGTTGTGTAAAATGGTAATTGCATCTAAGTTTACTCCATCACCAACTTTTTATTTTGACAAATGTCAAACCTACAGAAAAGTTGAAAGACCAACACAATACAATAAGCACCATGTACCCTTCACTTAGATTCAGAAATTGTTAACATTTTGCAACTTTTGCTTTATCTCTCTCTCTCTCCCTCACGTATGTTGCCGACATCATGGCATATTACTCCTACATACAGGCCTCGTTTTATTGTGCTTTGCTTTACTGCACTTCACAGATACTGCATTTTTTATAAAATGAAGGATTTTGGCAACCCTGTGTCAAGCAAGTCTATTGGTGCCATTTTTCCAACAGCATTTGCTTGTTTAGTATCTCTGTGTCACATTTTGATAATTCTCACAGTATCTCAAACTCTTTCATTATTATTATATTTGCTATGGTGATCTATGATCAGTGATCTTTGACGTTATCCTTATAATTGTTTTGGGGTGCCACTAACTGTGCCCACATAAGACAGCAAACTTGATAAATGTTGTATGTGTTCTGACTGCTCCATTTACTGGCCATTCCCCCATCTCTCTCCCTGTCCTTGGGCGTCCCTATTCCATGAGACACAACAATATTGAAATTAGGCCAGTGAATAACTCTACAACGGCCTCTAAGTGCTCAAGTGAAAGTAAGAGTCACATATCTCTCACTTTAAATCAAAAGCTAGAAATGATTAAGCTTAGTAAGGAAGCCACGTGGAAAGCTAATGTAAGCAGAAAGGTAGGGCTCTTGTGCCAAATAATAGCCAAGTTGTGAATGCAAAGGAAAAGTTCTTGATGGAAATTAAAAGTGTGACTCCAGTGAACACACTAATGATAAGAAAGTGAAACAGCTTTGTTACTGATAGGGTGAAACTTTTAGCGATCTGCATAGAAGATCAAACCAGCCGTAACATTCCTTTAAGCTAAAGCCTAATCCAGAGCAAGACCCTGACTCTCTTCAATTCTATAAAGGCTCAGAGAGGTGAGGAAGATGCAGAAGAAAACTTTGAGGCTAGCAGAGTTTGGTTCATGAGGTTTAAGGAAAAGGAAAGAAGCTGTCTCCATAACATCAGAATGCATGGTGAAGCAGCAAGTGCCGATGTAGAAGCTGCAGCAAGTTATCCAGAAGATCTAGCTAACATAATGAATGAAGGTGGTTACATTACACAACAGATTTTCAGTGTAAACAAAACAGCTTTCTATTGGAAGTAGATGTCATCTAGGACTTTCACAGCTAGAGAGGAGAAGTTAATTCCTGACTTCACAGCTTCAAAGGACAGGCTGACACTCTTGTTAGAGGCTAATGCAGCTGGTGACTTGAAATTGAAGCCAGTGCTCATTTACCATTCTGAAAATCTTAGACCCTTAAGAATTATGCTAAATCTATGCTACCTGTACTCTAGAAATGGAACCACAAAGCCTGGATGACTGCACATCTGTTTACATCATTGTTTACTGAATATTTTAAGCCCACTGTTGAGACCTACTGCTCAGGAAAAAAGATTTCTTTCAAAATATTACTGCTCCTTGACCATGTATCTGGTCACCTAAGAGCTCTGATGGAGATGAACATGAGATTCATGTTGTTTTCATGCCTGGTAACACAACATCCATTCTGCAGCCCATGGATCAAGGAGTCATTTTGACTTTCAAGTCTTATTATTTAAGAAATAGATTTCATAAATCTGTAGGTGCCATATATAGCAATTCCTCTGATGGATCTGAGCAAAGTCAATTGAAAACCTTCTGGAAAGGATCCACCACTCTAGATGCCATTAAGAACATTCATGATGCATGGAAAGAGGCACAAGTATCAACATTAACAGGAGTTTGGAAGAAGTTAATTCCAACCCTCATCAATAACTTTGAGGGGTTCAAGACTTCAGTGGAGGAAGTAACTGCAGATGTAGTGAAAATAGCAAGAGAACTAGCATTAGAAGTAGAGCCTGAAGATGTGACTGAATTGCTGCAATCTCAAGATAAAATTTTAACAGATGAGGAGTTGCTTCTTATGGATGAGCAAAGAAAGTGGTTTCTTGAGATGGAAACTACTGCTGGTGAAGATGCCGTGAACACTGTTGAAATGACAACAAAGGATTTAGAATATTACCTAAACTTAGTTGATAAAGCAGCAGCAAGTTTTGAGAAGATTGACTCCAATTTTGAGAGAAGTTCTACAGTGGGTAAAATGCTACCAAACAGCACTGGATACTATGGAGAAATCGTTTGTAAAAAGAGGAGTCACTTGATGTGGCAAGCTTCACTGTTGTCTTACTTTAAGAAATTGTCACATCCATCCCAACCTTCAACAGCAACCACCCTGATCAGGCAGCAGCCATCGACATGGAGGCAAGACCCTCTACCAGTAAAAAGATTATGACTCACTGATTATGTTCAGTTGATGGTTAGCATTTTTAGCACTAAAGTACTTTTAAATTAAGGTATATACATTTTTTTGGGGGGGGGCACTGTGCCACGCGACCTGTGGGGTCTTAGTTCCCGACCAGAGATCGAACCGGCACCACCTGCATTGGAAGCATGGAGTCGTAACCCCTCAACCACCAGGGAAGTCCCTATACATTGTTTTTTAATAGACTACAGTATATAACTTTTGTCTGCACTGAGAAATGAAAAAATACATGTGACTTGCTTTATTTTGATATTTGCTTTATTGCTGTGGTCTGGAACCAAACCCACAATATTTCTGAGGTATGCCTGTATTTCAGCAAGCACCTCCTAAGAAAACAACATTCTTCTATATGACCACAATGCCATCATTACACCACCAAAATTCATATTGATACAATATCCAGTCCACTTTCCAATTTCTCCAATGGCTCTGAAAAATAGCCCTTGTACATTTTTCTTTTTAAATTCAACATCATTCCAAGGATCATATGCTCAATGCCTTTTGTTGTCATGTTTCTTTAGTTTACTTTAATCTGGAGCATTCCCTGCCTTTTATTTTCTTTCATAATCTTCACGTTTTTGAAGAGTTCAGCATAGTTGTCTTGTAGAATGTCTGACAGTCTGGATTCACTTGACTATTTTTTTCTTATGATTAGGTTAAAGTTTTGGACCAGAAGACTATATAGATTATGTTTTATAGCTCTTATCAGGAGGTACATAATAACATGTTGTCATATTACTCACGATGCTAGGCTGGATCACTTGGCCAGGGTGGTGTTTTCCAGATAGCACCATTGTAAATGTCACTTTTCCCCATTTCTCATTAATAAGTAATCTGTAGCGGTGCCTGTCCTTTAGTTTTTTTGTTTGTTTTAATTTTTTGTTTTTTTGCAGCATACTACGTGCAGAAAAGTATACATATCATTAGTGTGTTGCTCAATGAAGTTTCACAAATTGAATGCATCCATGTAACTAATCAGCCTCCAGCCTGAGATACAGAATATCACCAGCACTCTAGAAACTCCCCTCATACCCTTTTTCAGGCACTTCCTAGGTAACTACTATTTGAACTTCTAACATCATGATTGATTTTGTCTGATTTTATACTGTGACTAAACATAATCACACAGGATATACCTTATTACCTTATTGTGCCTGGCTTATTTCACTCAGGATTATTTTTGTGAGGCTCATGTGTATTGTTGTATGGTGGCTTAATTTTGTTCATTCTTCTTGCTGTTTAATATTCTACTGTGTGAACATATAAATGATTTATCCATTCTCGTATTATGGGTTTTGGGTAGTTTATAGTGGAGATATTATAAATAGAGATTTTTGTGAACATTCTAGTACATTTCTTCTGGTTAAATTTTCATTTATGTTGGGAATGTTCTAACAGAACAGAGTAGCTGGGTCACAAAGTATGCCCAAATTCAGTTTTCAGAGTCATTGTGTTCATTTACCTGCCCACATAAGTGTTTACGTGTTCCAGTTGCTCCTTATTCTTGCCAACACTTAATATTATTAATTTCTTCCATTTTAGGCATCTGGGGAGTCTACAGTGGGTCCTACCTCACTTTTTAGGCTCTCTAAATTAATCTATTCAAAAACATTTTAAAGTGGTCAACAGTAAATTATATTTGCCAAAATCTGTTACCTACTTTTTTGTTCACCATTTATTTTTGCATCCAGCTACTGTGCTTCTTGGTTCAATTTCCTGCTTGATGAAGAATATTAGAAGTTCTTTCCATGGGAAAATAGTATAATCTTTTGACTCCGTTTATCTAATTATTTTAGTTCACTTTTATTTGAGTGATAATTTAGTTGTGTATGGAATTTGGGGGTAAATATTATTTTCTCTCAGCTCTATAAAGATATTTTTTTCCATTGTTTTCTGCCAGTCATCATTGTTGATGAGAAGTCTGCTATCAGTTTTTTTCTTTACAGGCATATATCTTTTCTCTCTGGTGGCTTTTAAGATTTTCTCTTTTTTGACATTGATTTGTCAAAAGGTCACATTATTACTTTTTGACATTTTACTACAATGTATCTATATGTGAACTTACTTTCATTTTTCTACTGGAAACTTTAAATTCTTCAACTTGGAGATGTGTATGTTTCTTATATGGTAAATATTCATATTCATTATTACTTTGAATATTTCTTCTCTACTCTCTCTAGGAATTCTTAGCTTTTTTCATTCTTTTTTCCATATGTCTTAAATTCTCTTTCATGTTTTTTATTTATTTGTCCTTCTGTGCAGGATTCTGTGTGATCCAAGAGAATCTTCTCTCTTCTAATTCATTTAGTCTCTCTATGTTAGTTTAATGTTAAATTTGTTCTTTTGAGCTTTTAAAACTTATAATTACTACATTTTTCATTTCTAGAATTTCTGTTAGGTAATTTTTCTAATCTTCCTGTTCTTTTTCATACCACCTCACCTTTGTTTTATGGTTTTCTTCCTTTCTATTTTGAACATTGTAAATGATTTGAAATCCTTTTAAAATTGCTTCATTATCCCCATTCCCAGTGTGCTACACAAATCCTCTGTTTGTTTGCCAACTCACTCTTATGGTGGTTACTTTATTCAGAGAGGTCATCATTTTTTTTTATTATAATATCTTCTTTCTTGGGGTTCATCTCTGTGGCAGTCATATTTGCCCTAGTCTTTGGTAGATTTTTAATGTTAATTTCTCAGCTTGGGGACATAGGGCCTTGTGTATCACATGAAGTCAGACCTCTATTCTTCAACAGAGCAGGCTTAGGTTTTCAGTTTCTTGTGGTTGATTATATTTCAACATACAACTGTAAGTAGATAACAAACTTCCTCCTAGTTATTCCAGAAATTTCTTGTTTCCATTTCATTTGTGGAATAGTTTTTCCTAGCCCCTAGCTTTATGCATGAAGGTCAGTTCCAGCTCTCTGCTCCCAGGGTCCCGTGGTCTAGTTTCCCTTCTGACAGTAATCCAAGTCCCCAGCCATTAATCAATAACTTGTTCCTAATTTCTGTTGAGCCTCTTGACATCAGCTTCAACTCAGCATTTTCACTTTGAGTTACACTGGATGTCTGGTATCTGAGAATTTCCTCTTTTTTTTTTTCTTTTTTAGTTTCAATCTGGACTATGTATTCAAGGTTTTTTTTAATGGGGTGGGTGGATTGTTATAACCCAACATTTCAACATCTTCACAGCAGCTTGGGAGATTTCCTGCATCTGATATGTCTTTTTTAAAGGCTCAAAGTCCTGGGTCATTGTCATTGGCAGGTTACTTCTTTGCCCAAAAGTCTGCTAAGGGAGTTAATTCTAATATGGGAGGAGTAAGTTTCTAGTTATTTGGTAATGCCTATTTTTACTAATTCAATATCCTTTTTTAATGAAGATAAATCTTCAGAAATATTTAAAAAAAACTTGAAGTTTGACAGTGTCACTGACTAAGGAAGAATATCAAGGATATATTTTTCACCACTGTGTCATAATATTTGAAATTCTACCATTAGGAATCACTTTTATGTGGTTATTATTTTATTTCCAAGACTCTTAAAAATCAATATGTTATATTCAGTGATTAATACCTCAAAAAATCATTTCCTTTTTGGCATTATCTGATTTCTAATAACAACTATCTAAAAAAACCCATGCACACAATATGCATGTTGATTTTGATGGGAATAAAGTTATGTGAGAAAGTTCAGACTACAAAACTATCTCACATGAAAGGTTGTTTGCTAATTCTATAATTGGAGATGTATATGTATACATATACATATATGTGTGAATATATACACACACAGCATTTTAAATATTCTACAGCATAATTTATTTTTATATAACTACATATTTGATTTTAAATTCATTTCTTTTTTTTTTTTTTACTATAGTTAGTGCTAAATGCTTATGAACTTTAAAAAATATAGTATTTCTTAATTCTTGACAGCATGAGTAATTCAAAAACGTTGAGACAGAAGAAATAATTGAAATTTTAGGGGAGAAAATTTATTTTGCTCTTCAGATTTATCTTCCAAACTGTCAATTATATTTAGAAAGACGCTAGCCCTTAAAAACAAACAACAAAAATACCATGAGCTATAGCTTGTACAGATTTAGAAGTGACATCCCTCAGAATTAACTGTAAACAACTCACCAGGCCTCAGTTTTTGCCTCTGTGCCAAGCTTGCTAGGTGAGTTTACTGAAGACAGTGGACTAACAGATACTCAGTTATGATTTCCACGGGTTGCCAAACTATGTCCTTAAACTATCATTTAACATTCTGTATTTAGATAACTTTAAATTTTTACTTTTCCATAAAGAAGAATTTTTTTAGTTCATTTGTGGATTACAAAGTCATAGGAGTAGGAGGAAACAGTGCCCATTTCCTTTTGCCTCCCAAGCCCTCTGACTGTGAATTTGAGGCAAGCATGGTGTTATGGGCTGAACTGTGTCCCCCGCCCTTCCCCCCCCCAGAAGATCATATGTTGAAGGCTTAACCCTCAGTATGTAACTGTGTTACATTTGGAGGTGAGGTCTTTAAAGAAGTGCTTAAGCTAAAATGAGACCTTCAGAGTGGCCCCTAACCCACTCTGAGTGGTGTCCTTAGAAGAAGAACAGGCACCCATAACAAAGAAGGGTCATGTGAGGACACAGCAAGAAGGTAGCTGTCTTCAAGTCAGGAAGAAAGATTTCAGGAGAGACCAACCCTGACAACACCTTGATCTTGGACTTTTAGCCTCCAGAACTATGAGAAAATACATTTCTGTGTTCTAAATCACCCAATCAGTAGTATTTTGTTATGGCAGCCTTAGCAAAGTAATATATAATCACTCCTTTTTTTCAGTCTTCCACAGTAATTAATGGAAATCCCTGCCAGAGATCACTTTCTTTACTAGTCTTAGAGGCCTGGTAAGGACAAGAACGTATCCATTGACAAAAAATTAACAGGACAAAACACATAAGCACACTAGAGGAAATCTCTGTTTTCTAGAGACTGCAAAGGCAGCTGTATAACTCGTGCATGTGAGCACTTGGCTATTTTTGTTTCTTTGCTATACAGAATGTATCATGATCTAACCATGTATATTGCTTTAAAAACTGACTTTGAGAGATGAACTTGGAATGACTAAAAGGTAAGTAAGAAATAGGTGTTCACATTTTATTTTTCATTCCGCTTCAATTTTTTCCAGGAAAATGGATAATTTGTTGCAAAAAAAGTACATTTTTTTCTTCATGACTCTGGTTAAACCACCACTATGTTATTCTCACTTGTCACTGATCCTTGTCTGTGTCTATATTGCCATCAGTATACAGTTATGGGGGTTACAGTTGGGAAAACGATACTGCAACTACATTTCAGTGTATTTAATGCCTCTATAGAAATCAACAAAGACATGAAGCCCTGATTCTGGAAATTATTTATCTGAGAAGTAAAGTAACCTTTTAAAAAAAAAAAGATAAAAACCCAGTAAAATATTCTATTTCTTCATGAATCTAATTTTTATTGCAAATATTTTATGAAATCGGAAAATTTTCACTGTGGGGATTTTAAAAATACATTTCATGGTGTTAGCTGTCCTTTGCCCAGCTCCTCCTATACCAATTTCTTTTGTTCCTTGCTATCTTTTCTCTTTGGTTACCAGCAATGATGTTAAAAATAAATTCATTAGAAATTATAGTGCTGTCCCAGATATTTGAAGGACAAAGATGGGAGGTAGTTTGTGTTTTCTTCTTTGCAGATTCCAGAAAATGTTTATAAAGTTAATTACCATAAGACAATTCTGAGAAAATCATGTCAAGGAGGATCTAAATTGCCCATTTTGTTTACTTGTACTTGAAACTGTTTCCAACCCTGCTCTCACTTTTCACTTCAGATCCGCAGTTTCAACTTACTTCTCACCACGTGTACTTTTCATGTCCCATAGGCAAATCAAAGGCGGTGTGTTCAAGACCAAATTAATTCTCTTTCCCCCGCCTGCTCTTCAACAGCTTTCCCCCTTCGTGAGCGGCACCACCTCCCACTCCCTCCCCAAGCTTTTGCATCTGACAGCGTTCTCCCCTGTTCCCTCTGCACATCTCCAGTTCTCACTGTCTACTTTCCTTTTTCCTTCCCTGTTGTCTCTGTCCATGGGAGGTACCTCCCACCCAGGTTCCTGCAGTAGGTCTCCTGGGCTTATCCTCTCCACTTCACTTTCCACATTGCCCTCAGTTTGATATTTCTAAAATACCAATCTGATTATATCTACAACTGTTCAGTGGCTACCATCTGCTCTTAGCAATACCTACCTCTTTAAACTTATTTCTGGACACCTTTCTGTTCCAAAATATGCCCATGCTCATTTTTTAAAATTTATTTATTCATTTACTTATTTTTGGTTGCGTTGGGTCTTCGTTGCTGCGCGCAGGCTTTCTCTAGTTGCGGCGAGCGGGGGCTACTCTCCGTTGCGGTGCGCGGGCTTCTCATTGTGGTGGCTTGTCTTGTTGCGGAGCACGGGCTCTAGGCGCACAGGCTTCAGTAGCTGCGGCACATGGGCTCAGTAGTTGTGGCTCCCGGGCTCTAGAGCGCAGGCTCAGTAGTTGTGGCACAGGGACTTACGTGCTCCACGGCATGTGGGATCTTCCTGGACCAGGGCTTGAACCCCAGTCCCCTGCATTGGCAGGCGGACCCTTAACCACTGCGCCACAAGGGAAGTCCCCTGCCCATGCTCATTTTTGAAGAAATGAACATTATACTCCTTTGCTTGATAGTCTCTCTCACCTGTACTCTTATGCACACTTTGTGTCTCAATTTATATGTCATTTCTTCTGGGAAACCCCCTCACCTGCTCTCAACCTCAGTTAAGGACCCTTCTCAGGTGTTGTCACAAAGATGTGTATTTACCCTGTCTTAGCATTTTTCATACTGCATTGCAAGTGCCTTTGAACTTGATTATGTCATCCATCAGCCTGAAAGTGCCAGAAGGCAGAGGCAATCTTTATGTTGTTCACTGTTCTGGGTGCACAGAGCCTGGCACATAATAGATGATGAATAAGTATTTATTAAATGAACAGATAAAAAGTAATTAGAAAACAAAAATCACACTATTTCTGATGGACCCCTTGCTCTGTCTTTTTGTTTGAATATTTTAGAAGTGTAACAGTTTACTCAAATGTGCTTGAAAAATCCAGAGGTTACCTTAAGTGAACCTTTATCTTATTCCTCATACAACTCTCAAGGACAGTGTGATGACAGGGAAGGAAAGTTAGATGGTTCTGATTCCAAATGGATCAAAACATCGACTCTTTAGTCCATTCCTGTTACTTAATAATAGAGCCAATAAATAAGTGCCATGACTCACTGCTCTTCTCAAGTGTAATGTATTCTTCCCAATGGTTCCTAATTATTCAAGAGAAGTCTAGCCTTTTTTCCAGAGTACGTGCATAGAAAGTGAAGGATAAATTTCTTTAAAAGATTGGATGGAGATTTTACAAATGAATTGATGAATCAGAGCTGCAAATTGTTAGTAAATAAATGTGTGGGAACTTTCTGACCTTGATCAAAGATTTTACACAGGGAGAGTCCAGGTATATGTATGCCTCTTATTTTTCTGTCTGGGAACTGTTAGGACTGCTCCAAACGAGTAGGAAGTTACTATCTGACAGAAAGATCAAGTTGGAGGCAAGAGTTCCTTTATTGTTTTGACGTTTATATGTTGGTCTAGTGTTTCAATACAGTCCTTGTACATTGCACAGCTGTGTCTGGTGCAGGGGAGACTTGCCAGCATTAATGACAGTCAATAGCACAAAGAGTTCTTCTGCTGACCATGCCTAGTGCTTTTACACTGATTAAATATTTAAGAACAGAAAGGTTCCTTATTTAAAGACAATAAAACATGCCAGTCTAAATCAAAAAGTTTTAAAATGTCAGACATCTCTAAGACTTTGGGCTAATCATTCACCATTCGAATGATAAAAATAAACTAATTTTCTAAACTGAAACTGAGTTTTTTCTGTGCTGCTATCAAGAATATCTGAAGTGGGAAAGACTCCAGGGCAACAGTCTCTTCTTTCAGGCTTTGTTCCCAAAGGACACAGTGAATGTTATATGGGGCCCCCAAAAAGCAGATGCTAGAATAAAGCATTAGAAACTGCCTTTGAAGTTTACTACCAAGATCCAAGGTCTTGACAAACCAAATGTGTATTTGGTGCCTGCAAAAAAACCTGTATTCCTTTTACTCTTCCTAGAAGAAATGAAGGCACAACTCAACTCTTCTGAAAAAGGCTCTGCACTTTGGGAATTTTCATGGCTGACTTTGTGAAGCCTGCCCAGTCCTCCACATATCTTGCTTCTTCCACTGCCAACATCTTGGACCACAGGCCTTGGAGGGAACATAAGTGGCTTATTTCCTCCACTTCACTAATGTTTTATTCAGCATTCTGTTTCATCTTGATTGATCATATTTTAAAAACAAGTATAAATGTTTTAATAGTTGATTTCAAATTATTCATAGAAAGGTATACTGATCAAAACATGGTTCTTTTAAAAAATTACTTTATTAAAATTATCACCATGTCATCAGGACATTGGAGGTTGAACTTGAGATGTGGTTTTTATTCTTGTTCTCTAGTAAAAGGGACTTATTTCTAAGTTCATTACAGAATTCAGTTCAAGATCACTATGGGTCAAAACTCAGCAAGAAGAAGAATGACCAGGTTGAAACCACAGAGGAATTGGAGACAGTTGTTTCTCGAAGACATAAATTCCAGATTGTCTTGAAGCCAAATTTTCACTAAAGTCTTGAAGTACTCTTAAAAGATAAATGGACAGCCCATTTTATCTGTGGTTCAGAAAACACACAGACTGGGCATAGGACAGCCAAAAGGAGATAAGAATTTTGTCACTTGTTTATTTTCATCTATGCTAAAATGGTTTCTTTGGCAATCCAACTGTGTCCCCAGTAAAAAATAAAAGGCTTATGTTTGTACCTCTCTGACTTTAATACTTTTCAGAATATATTGTGATTTAAAGCAGTGGTTCTTTCACTTAAAAAAAAAAAATCAGGGCCTGCTTCAGTGAAGGGGGATGGAGGGAAGCCAAAAGTTCTAGTCCATCTACTTGGTTCATTCCTCCTTTTCAATTGATAAGAACTCAGTGATGACGATAGAAGAAAAAAGTAAACAATTTGTAGTTTGAGCTTATACACATGTGCTATAAAACAGTGCCCTCTACACCAAAAAATGATACATTTATTTTATCACACTTACCTTGATAGTGTGTTGCAACTCACTTAATCTGCACAAATTCAATTAGTACACCTACCAACAAGGTGCATGTACTTAGCCATTTGATGGAGGTGGGCTGAGGTGGTGGTATGTGGGTTGTACACATCTTCTCTAGCATTAGCGACGTAGATGATTCCTATTTAAACCTCAATATGCACATACTCTAATATGTGAAAGATATAAGCTAATATGCACATATTCTAATATGTGAAAGATATAAGCTAATATGTGAAAGATATAAGCTAAAAACATCACATATTCTAATATGTGAAAGATATAAGCTAAAAACATCATTAATGCAAATATTCATTAACAGATCATAACCAAAGAAGCTTTAACCAAAAAATCCTCAGTAAATTAAATTGAAAATTATAAAGCAAAATTGACATTAATTTATAATTACAAAGCAAAAATCAACCACAAGGTTGATGAAGTCCTGAGAACAAAGCATACTAGTTGTTTACATGTATACCAGTAGCTTTCCAGTATTGCAAGAGTTGCCTCAGACTGACTACTTATAAAATACCTTCTTCCTGAAATTCTAACAATGTGCTAAGTTTAGTTTATGAACATCAAATATTAGTAATGCATACTAACTCATCTTCTATTTAACTAGTAAAAAAAAATCTTTAATTCTTTATTAAGTGAATGTGTATGGAATTGTACATCTTTGGCAAAAAATGGAAGAAAGGATTCGTAGTTTTGGATTAGTTGAAGGCCCTGCCAAAAGAACCTGAGGCTGTGGGCCATTCTGTCAGAAACCTAGGTGTAACAAACTGAGGACAGCTGTAGCCTCCTGGGCTGTGAGTTGAAGGGCTGGTGAACTTCTGGGAGACAGAAGCATGCCTAATGGGGCATATCTGGTCATCCCTCAAGCACTGCGCTGCTGCTGAGACATTTCAGCTGCTTATGGGCTTTCAACCAGATGGCCTCCAAGGCTCCTGCTGTCCCTAGGAGTCACCATTTATGACTGACGAGGAGATGACTGCACATGTTTCTGCTCAGAGTTTTATAAGCTATACAGTTTATTTCCAACTGTTTTGGAGACGGATACCACAAATATGACCTGCTGGCTTCTGGGCTGTGTCTCTGAACTGTTACTCTGATGCCAGTGTGGGTAACTTGTTTTTATATTCATTGTAAATTGGGAATGAGTTTTAATAGATAAAACAGAAGTAGTTCTATTAGCAATCCCTTTCCAAGTGACTATCCATTCTTAGTCCTTCACATGGCTCTTCAGACCAATACTTAATGAAGATGCTTTAATTTTTAGTTTTATAAGAGTACCAAAAACTGGTCAAAGAGCTGGACAGTTCTATCATGGTATTCCTGTCAAAATATCCATATTATCTTAAAGGTCAGCTCATGTGCTTGAAAACTATCAAATTTGTCCTCTCCCATATTAAAGCCATTTAATAAAAACTTTCATTGTTTCTCTTGGAACAAATATGTTTGAATTCAAAGATATGACACCAATACAACCTCGTTTATTTTAATGTAGGTGGTGAAAAAATAAGCTACTTTGTAAGGAGCTGTGTGACTTCCTGAACATTTTCTTTTCCAAGAGGGAGTGACGCTGACTGGAGGACAGCATCTCCCATGGGGCAGGATGAGAGAAGGTGGGTGAGTTACGCGGTGACCCCGCATTCTATAGAACACACAAGGCTCCCATCTCCATGAATCACAACTGGTTTTTTAACACAGACTCTGATTTCATCTTGTTCTGTCTAAGACAATGTTGAAATTAATGCTCTCTAAAATCTGGGCAACTGTATCTTTGTCCTTAGGTCTGTGAAATTCCATGAGAAAAGTGCTCAGAAAGAACTTCATTCAGTGAAAGATTTGGGGAGTTTTGGAAATGCTCAAACAAAACCTGTTTAATTTATATGATCCCCCAATGAGGAAAACGTTAAGAACAGGAGTTTTGAAAGAAAATTTTTCCACATTATTTCACAGGTCCTGCTTCCTTTTTGAATATTGCTTGTTTGCTTTTATAAATAATATTTTCCCCAGCTGGCACATTTAAACAGGATCCATTCAAATAAATTTCATGGGACATTGAGCAATTCCAGTCCCTTTCTCAGTCAAAACTGAAGGTTATGTTATTTGCTCTATCCCTCCCTTTGAGTGGCTAGGAAAGAACTTGTTGATATTATTGTTAATGTTTCAAAGAAAACTACAGCTGCTAAGTGTTTTCTTAAGTGAAGCCCAGCTTTCAGCCTTGGTCGTGTCCCTGAAGATAGGCTCTTTTAGGTGTTACTACCATTTCTCAAAGAGCGAGGGGTGGTAATAGAAGTCTTAAGGCTTCCATTTATTGGCTCTCATTTCCTTCCTGTGTATGTTCATGGTTAGGAATCCTGCTGTTGGGTTGGAGGTACATGCTGATACGAAAACCTCACTGGCCTGGTACGCTGGGTGGCATGAGGACTGAGCATTTTGGAAATGCCCATGATTTCCATCAGCAAAGAAAAAATTGGCTAGCTGGCAATTAAATGTCAAACCAATAATGATTCTTTTGTGTGGGCACGGTTGGAACAGAAAGCCTTTCACCAATTTTAATAAAAACTCTGAAACGTGATTGTAAAGGAGCATTGGGGAAAATCCTGTGATCTCCTTGGAACATATAAGAAGGACGCTCAGGGTGACCCTAGAGGTCAGAGGCGAATGGAGATTTGGGGATGGCTCCTTCCAAAGACAGCATCATGTTCTTACTGGCTGTTTTAGAAGTAAGGCAGAGACCTTAACAAGGCTTGAGAATAGAAGTTATTGATTAACATGGGGGAAAGTTGGCTCAGTACAGCTTTGTAGACTTTAACCCATACGTGGAGAGAGGCCAGTTCACTAGTAAAATAATCTTCAGTGTGGGGAATTGAACTGAGAAAATAAGTAGAGAGAGGAGCAGAATATATTTAACATTTAAGGACATATTAAAATGTGAATTCTAACAAGGTGGCATATGGAGACTTCTGGACTATACCAAGGGCGTACGGGTCAACCACGCACTCAGTAATAAAAAGCAGAGGCCCCACTTTTAGGATATTGTGATTTTTACTTATATAAGAAACAACCATTCAAGCAGAGGCTTATAGTCAGAGATTTCTTTTTAACATCTTTATTGGAGTATACTTGATTTACAATGGTGTGTTAATTTCTACTTTATAACAAAGTAAATCAGCTATACATATATTCCCATATCTTCTCCCTCTTACGTCTCCCTCCCACCCTCCCTATCCCACCCCTCTAGGCGGTCAAAAAGCACTGAGCTGATCTCCCTGTGCTATGCAGCTGCTTCCCACTGGCTATCTATTTTACATTTGGTAGTGTATATATGTCCATGCCACTCTCTCACTTCGTCCCAGCTTATCCTTCCCCCTCCCTGTGTCCTCAAGCCCATTCTCTACGTCTGTGTCTTAATTCCTGTCTTGCCCTTAGGTTCTTCAGAATCATTTTTTTTTTTTTTAAGATTCCATATATATGTGTTAGCATACGGTATTTGTTTTTCTCTTTCTGACTTACTTCACTCTGTATGACGGACTCTAGGTCCATCCACCTCACTACAAATAACTTGATTTCATTTCTTTTAATGGCTGAGTAATATCCCATTGTATATATGTGCCACATCTTCTTTATCTGTTCATCTGTCGATGGATACTTAGGTTGCTTCCATGTCCTGGCTACTGTAAATAGTGCTGCAGTGAACATTGTGGTACATGACTCTTTCTGAAGTATGGTTTTCTCGGGGTATATGCCTAGTAGAGGGATTGCTGGGTCGTATGGTAGTTCTATTTTTAGTTTTTAAAAGAACTTCCATACTGTTCTCCATAGTGGCTGTATCAATTTATATTCCCACCAACAGTGCAAGAAGGTTCCCTTTTCTCCACGCCCTCTCCAGCATTTATTGTTTGTAGATTTTTTGATGATGGCCATTCTGACTGGTGTGAGGTGATGCCTCATTGTAGTTTTGATTTTCATTTCTCTACTAATTAGTGATGTTGAGCATCCTTTCATGTGTTTGTTGGCAATCTGTATATCTTCTTTGGAGACATGTCTATTTAAGTCTTCTGCCCATTTTTGGATTGGGTTGTTTGTTTTTTTGATATTGAGCTGCATGAGCTGCTTGTAAATTTTGGAGATTAATCCTTTGTCAGTTGCTTCATTTGCAAATATTTTCTCCCATCTGAGCGTTGTTTTATCGTCTTGTTTATGGTTTCCTTTGCTGTGCAAAAGCTTTTAAGTTTCATAAGGTCCCATTTGTTTATTTTTGGTTTTATTTCCATTTCTCTAGGAGGTGGGTCAAAAAGGATCTTGCTGTGATTTATGTCATAGAGTGTTCTGCCTATGTTTTCCTCTAAGAGTTTGATAGTGGCTGGCCTTACATTTAGGTCTTTAATCCATTTTGAGTTTATTTTTGTGTATGGTGTGAAGGAGTGTTCTAATTTCATTCTTTTACATGTAGCTGTCCAGTTTTCCCAGCACCACTTATTGAAGAGGCTGTCTTTTCTCCATTGTATATTCTTGCCTCCTTTATCAAAACTAAGGTGACCATATGTGCATGGGTTTACCTCTGGGATTTCTATCCTGTTCCATTGATCTATATTTCTGGTTTTGTGCCAGTACCATACTGTCTTGTTTACTGTAGCTTTGTAGTATAGTCTGAAGTCAGGGAGCCTGATTCCTCCAGCTCCGTTTTTTGTTCTCAAGAGTGCATGGCTATTCGGGGTCTTTTGTGTTTCCATATGAATTGTGAAAATTTTAATTTTAGTTCTGTGAAAAATGCCATTGGTAGTTTGATAGGGACTGAATTGAATCTGTAGATTGCTTTGGGTAGTATAGTCATTTTCACAATGTTGATTCTTCCAATCCGAGAACATGGTATATCTCTCCATCTGTTTGTATCATCTTTAATTACTTTCATCAGTGTCTTATAGTTTTCTGCATACAGGTCTTTTGTCTCCTTAGGTAGGTTTATTCCTAGGTATTTTTTTCTCTTTATTGCAGTGGTAAATGGGAGTGTTTCCTTAATTTCTCTTTCAGGTTTTTCATCATTAGTATATAGGAATGCAAGAGATTTCTGTGCATCAATTTTGTATCCTACTACTTTACCAAGTTCATTGATTAGCTCTAGTAGTTTTCTGGTAGCATCTTTAGGATTCTGTATGTATAGTATCATGTCATCTGCAAACAGTGACAGCTTTACTTCTTTTCTGAGACTCAAATCAATAGAATTAGAAATGAAAAAGGAGAAGTAACAACTGAAATACAAAGGATCATGAGAGAATACTACAAGCAACTATATGCCAATAAAATGGACAACCTGGAAAAAATGGGCAAATTATTAGAAAAGCACAACCTTCCAAGACTGAACCAGGAAGAAATAGAAAATATAAACAGACCAATCACAAGCACTGAAATTGAAACTGTGATCAAAAATCTTCCAACAGACAAAAGCCCAGGACCAGATGGCTTCACAGGTGAATTCTATCAAATATTTAGATAAGAGCTAACATCTATCCTCCTTAAACTCTTCCAAAATATAGCAGAGGGAGGAACACTCCCCAACTCATTCTATGAGGCCACCATCACCCTGATACCAAAGCCAGACAAAGATGTCACAAAGAAAGAAAATACAGGCCAGTATCACTGATGAACATAGATGCAAAAATCCTCAACAAAATACTAGCAAACAGAATCCAGCAGCACATTAAAAGGATCATACACCATGACAAAGTGGGGTTTATCCCAGGAATGCAAGTATTCTTCAATATGCGCAAATCAAGCAATTTGATAAACCGTATTAACAAATTGAAGGGGAAAAACCGTATGATCATCTCAACAGACGCAGAAAAACTTTCGACAAAATTCAACACCCATTTATGATAAAAACCCTCCCGAAAGCAGGCATAAAGGGAACTTACCTCAACATAATAAAGGCCATATATGACAAACCCACAGCCAGCATCATTCTCAATGGTGAAAAACTGAAACCATTTCCTCTAAGATCAGGAACAAGACAAGATTGTCCACTCTCGCCACTATTGAATATAGTTTTGGAAGTTTTAGCCTCAGCAATCACAGAAGAAAAAGGAATAAAAGAGATATCTTTTAATTTCTTAATTCCTTGCTGTAAATGTGTACTTGCCTTTATTTAATAAAAGTTCTATTTCCAAAAAAAGAAAAGCAAAAATGCAGAGGGCCTTTTTGTCACCGAAGACCTGGGCAGATGGTAGAGGAAAGAGGTGTGGTTGCAAATAGCCCCAGGCTTTGTCAATATCAACTGTACCCACAGATGTGAAAAGACGGACTTTCCCCCTACAAACTGTGGGAGAAACACCTGTATGGTCAGATGACCAAGTGCACCAGCGCTTTCAGTAACTACTCAGAGAACAAGCACAAAACAACCAAATGCCTTTGTAGACACTATTAGGGGAAGGGCAGGTTTGCCTGCATTTCTCTCTGGCAATGCAGAGCCTATAGGCAAGGTATTTCATTGGGTTGGGGCACTTCTTGAGAAGCATTAAGGGATACTGTTTCCTTTTCTCCCTGGAAATCTTGCCTTGAGGCCTGACTCTGAGGATGGTATCCAGCCTGCAACACAGACATAGACTAACCCTGAAGCTAGATATCACTCACTGTGCCTCAGGGGCCTGAGGACGTGTCATAATGTCTGGCCCTGCAGTAGCAGCACCTCTGCTTGAGGGCCATCTTATCTGTCATGCTTCAGAACTCTTCATCTGCAGAGATCTGTGCTCTAAAACCAAGCATGTGGGCTTTGCTTTTTCTGGAGCCTCTGGTGTAATGTCCTTCCCCAGACGTTCCCAGAGCTCCCTCCCTCCCTTTTCTGCTTTGGTATTATCTTACCAGTGAGACCTTTCCCTGTCGCTCTATATAAAATAACCCCCCTCTCCTAGAATCTACCCAATTCCCATACTGTATTTTCCTGTTAAGCCTTTTTGTACCATCTGACATTTTATACATTTACTGGTTTGTTTGCTTATTACCTTTCTTACCCCACTAGAATATAAGTTCCATGAAGGCAGGGATTTAGCCTATTTTGTTTACTGCTATTTCCTAGCATAGGCATCCTTTAAATATTTGGGAAATAAATGAGTGAGGTCTTAAGCAAAACTTTTAACTCTGATCTCTCTCAGTTTCCTCAGACTATTAGGCAGTTTGGGCATCAAGGGAATGACAGATGGAAAGGGCTTTTTTTTTTTTTTGCAAAGGATGTAATCTGAATGGGGCCAGGGTCCCAAGGTTAAACAATGTACCCACGGGACAAAGTGAAAACCTCTTCATTTTGAGAAGGGCAAGCAGTTTTCAGTGTTTCTTGATTAGGTGATAAGGCAGGGTCCTACCAAGTTAAGAATATTGTCCTTGGTGGAGTGGCAATGGTAAGTTTCTTGTCCTTAGGGGAAAAGAATCAGGATAGTTGATTCAAATGTGGGCTTAGAAAATGCCAGAGTCCAATAGTTATTGACTTGTCTCTAGATTTTAATTTATTTAAATCTTCCCTTTACTGTCCCTTGATTTACATTTTGGAAACCAAGGTAGCCGCTAGAGCTTGGGAAATATGTATAGTTATATCAAAATTAAGTTTTATAGTATGATTCATAATTGACTGGATTTTTTGTTAGCCCATCTGTTCCCTGGTTTCTGGATACTGTCTTTTATGTGAAGTCTCTCATGGCAGTTACAATCATGCTGCCATGGAGGAAGTAGTCAGCCATTAGGAAAGGTTCTTTAAACATCAGAGGGCTTAAGGACCACCAAGGAGGTACCTGATCTTCCAAGTTTTCTTCTTCTCTGTCACTCTAAATTCCACATGCCAGGGACAGTAGTTCTGAGGTGGACTTTATGACTTCCTGCAGGATAAACTTATAGCTTCGATGTTGGTAAAATGGAGATAAACCCATAAAGTCCAGGAAAATCCCACATTAAAGATGCCTAGGGAGTTTAGAAGAGGTTCACGGGATCCTTAGAAAGATCAGTTCTCTAACCTCCTGTAGAACTGGATCAAGAAAAGGGGCTGAGAAGATTTTTGGATTTCTTAAAAATGAGGCTGGTCCTTAGATGACTCCTCTAGCCTCAGGATGCCCTACACAAGTCACAGCACCTTCTACTGTTAGCACTATGGCCTCAGTCAGTGGCATCCTGGAGCCAGCTCGTACAGGCTCACGAGAGCAAGTTGTTAACTTTCAGGAAAGTTAGGAGCTGGATGATCTAACATTGGTATCTTAAAAAGGGCCAGAGTGGGTGGGAGTATGAATGTAAACCACTGAAATAGGCAAACACTATAAATTGGGGCTCCTCCCCCTCTCCCAAGAGCTGGTAGTTAAACATTCACCAGCACAGCACTAGCCCTTAGTCATCGCTTAACATTACTGTGACAGTTTGCCTCCTTGGACTTGGTGTGTGTGTATGTGTGTGGAGACACATGTAATATGCGTATACTATGGGGATAGGAGGATAAAAGGATGTTTGAAAAAATATTAGCCGTATGGTGAACAGGGGGCCTGGGAAGTATGATCTAAAAGCTAATGAGACATTTTTATGTTAGAATATATTTAGACTAATTCTTGTTATAAATTTCACTAGTTTAAGAGTAGGTCATTAAAAAGAATTATTATAAAGATGCCTATGACTTATTGATAAGGAGCCAAGGCGGTACATATGGTTAGAAACTGATACATGTGGAAGGTCATATTTTTATAAAAACAAACAAAATCATACCAACTTTAAAAAATTTACATGTGCATATGTGTTTTTCTATGTTACGGAGTATAGAAATTACATGCTATTGACGTAAGTAGTGAGAAGGTAGGAAGAAAAAGAAGGAAATTTTAAAATTCATATACCTTTATCTTATTGACCTTTTAGCCAGGTATTCATTGGTTACATTTTGGAGTTGCAGAGCAAGGGCCTAGCAAAATGACTTTTAAAGAGTGACTTACTTAGAAATGTCAATAATATGAATGAAATGTCATAAATGTAGATGAAAATTTTTGAGAGAAATAATCTTCATTCAGTTTTACATACAACATTCGCAGCATTAGCTACTCAAAATAGGAAAAATTTAAAATAATACAAATCAGTAAGTGTATGAAGATGATTGTACATGAAATGCTAAGGTTAAATGAAAAATATTAGAGGGTGTGTGTATGTTTGTAAGTGCTTTAAAATCCTTTGTGAAAACAAAAAAGGATAAAGCTATCCCGGAAAATGGAGACCAAGGCTGCTTAAACACATACAGGCACCATGTAGACAATGGACAATTAATTTGTGCTGAGGAACTGGAGCCTTAATGTCTTTCTGCCTGTCCCAAGTAAGACACAATGACTCTCTAACCTTGGACCAGCTCTTGAATCTCCCTGTAAATTGTGGGGATCCAAGGAGAGAGTAAGCTTCTTTATGAAAGGATCTCAGAAGCCATGATGCAGTACATACAATTTAGCAGTAGAGATATGTAAACAAACAAACAAAAACCATCAGGAGGCCTGTCTCCTATGCTCATATTCACTGTGGTGTTAAATGTTTGCTGAGATGTGAGCTTTCATTTCAGATCTTTAAAGCATATTATAGAAGTGACCACACAGACTCTATAAAAGAGAACATATATAATTGTATCACTGACTCCACCACATCAGATAAAGGCAATCTCCCTACAATCTCAACTATTCCTCTGGAAATAACATAGACTGTTTACTCTACCAGAGAGCCACCTGTATTTGTCTGTCTATCAGACTTTAAAGATAATGAGAGTACAGGGCCAGGAGCCTAAAGCTGGGTCTGTTGACATAATTAGGTGGTAACTCTCCAACTCCCAAAGTTCGTTTAGGGATAAGAGAGAAACAGGCACCTCTTACTCTATAAGGACATTTCTTTTTAGTTTGATTCCTAGTAATATTTGCCTAATTTGTGTCCTCTCTGCTGTTCAGTGGTTAGTTAATTTAGGGATGACAGAGGATCTTTACCTGGGACATGGGCTTAAGCACTTCTGAAAAAGTGGCTCTGCAACTGATATGAGTAGACCTGTAATAAACACTTTACAAAACACATAATTCCAGGATTCACTTCAACAGCTAATAACTTCACCAGGAAAGCCCAGCACTACTAAATTCTTTACAAAATTATGACATGTCTGTTGGCCTTTTACTTCAGTCTTCTCCTCAAGATAACAATTAGGCTTTCACCTCTTCTTGCCTCTGCACAGTCTGCTTCCTTGGCCTGGATCTCTTTCATGCTCACCCCCATTTTCACTTGGCCAATTCCTCCTCATAATTTAATACCCAGCTCAGGCATCAACCCCATACACGAAGGCTTTACTGAGCAACCCCATCTCTAGCCTGGGTTAGGGATGCTTCCTCCGAGCTCCCCCATCGTAATTTTTGATTACTGTGATAACGTGCGATATGACCCGTGTTTGGTCAATCTCTTTCTTATAGCAGTGGTCCTTTTTAAAAAATTTTTTATTGGATTGTAGTTGATTTACAATGTATTAGTTTCGGGTGTACAGCAAAGTGAATCAGTTATACATATACATATATTAACTCTTTTTTAGATTCTTTTCCCATATAGGTCATTACAGAGTATTGAGTAGAGTTCCCTGTGCCATACAGTAGGTCCTTATTAGTTATCTACTTTATATATAGTAGTGTGTATATGTCAACCCCCATCTCCCAACTTATCCCTCCCCTCCTTACCCCCTGGTAACCATAAGTTTGTTTTCTACATCTGTAACTCTATTTCCATTTTGTAGATAAGTTCATTTGAATGCCTTTTTTAGATTCCACATGTAAGCAATATCATATTTGTCCTTCTCTGCCTTATAGCAGTGGTTCTAAATTTTGGTTGCACATTACAATGATCCAAGGAGATTTGTAAAGTCTTAATGCCCTGTCTGCACTCCAGACCAACGAAATCAGGGTCTCTGGGGATGGAACCCAAGATTCAGAGTTTTTTAAAGCTCTCAAGTCGATTTCAATGTGTAGCCAAGGTTGAGAACCACTGCATTAGATGGCAAAGTCCTAGAGGGTGGGCTGGCTCTTTTGTGCATCAACCCAGCTCACAAGCCTATATGATGACAAAATTTTGTTAAATTAATACAAGTGAGAATATTTTAGACTTTTACCAAGTGATATTAAGAGGTATCAGATTATTTTTTCTGGAATACAAGTGGGTTAAAAGTAAAAAATACAAATATCATATTTACTAAAAATCATTAAGTCCATTGGCTTTACATTATTATTTAGGAGAAAGCTATTGTGTTTTTTTCGTATATTATATTCTGAAGACTCTTCTGATAGTATTCTATACTATTTTTATGTACATTTTCTAAGGTAAAATAATGAATTTGAAGAATTGCGCATTTGTATTAGTACTTCTACAGTGTTATAGTTTAGATTATATGTGTAAGGCCCAGGTTCACTGTTTCTCAGTGTTCTTCATAGGGCCAGCTGCATCCACATTAAAATATGATTCCAGACTCCATACCAGACCTGGATTTAGATTCTTTGGCAAAAAATGAGAAATCTACTTGCACCTTTTCTCTTTTTTATTGAAATATAATTCATGTACTATAATATTAATGCTTCTAAAGTGTACAATTCAGTGGTTTTTATATACTCACAAAGTTGTGCAACTCTCGCTGCTATCTAATTACAGAAACTTTTAATCAACACAAAAAGAAACTTCTTCCCATTAGCACCCATTCCCCATCTGCCACCTACCACTCCCTCAGGCCAATAGCAACTAGTAATCTATTTGCCATCTCGATGGATTTGCCTACTCTGTACATTTCATATCAGTGGAATCATACAATATGTGGATTTTTGTTTCTGGTTTCTTTCACTTAGCATTGTATTTTCAGGATTCATTCATCTTGTAGCATGAATCAGTACTTCATTCCTTTTTATGGCTGAATAAAATTTCATTGTTTAGTCATTTTTTTATGGGATAGTCATCAGTTGATGGATATTGGAACTGTTTCACTTCTGTGTATTGTCAATGATGCTGCTATGAATATTTATTTACAAGTTTTTGTGTGAACAAGTTTTCAATTCTCTCAGACATATACCTAGGAGTAGAATTGCTGGGTCATATGGTAACTCTTCTACCTGTATTTTAAACAACCTTTTCAGGTGATCCTAAGACTCACTGAGATTGAGAACTGCTTTCCTAGTGTCTCTATTTCCTCCAAGGCACTGCACCTGCAATCTTAACAACTGCTAGCCGGTGTGAGATTGTATCTGCTAACAGGTAGAAAAGAAGGGCTATCATAGCATCCAATAAATGATGATTCATAAATAAAAAGACAACTGCTAAGCTAGTATAAATAGCTAATAGTATCACACTGCTGTCTTTGTTTGACAAATTTAAATCCTGATGTAACAGACAAGATTTAAAGAAACAAATAACTAGTAGTAAGTCAATCATTAAGAACTCTAGTATCCTCCTAGGCTACAGCTAAATTTGCCTTGATTTATTTTTGTCTGAGAACCAAGAGCTTACCTGGTCAGGCACCCCAGGAACCAGATTCTGGGTTTGGTAGGTATGGTGGAAATATGACGGGTTTTTTTGCCTTCCAAACATTTTGAGCATTTTTCCTAAACTTGGAGGTTTCCCTACCTATGAGTCCTCACCTTCTCAAGGTAGAAGCCTAAAATTCACTTGCCACCTCCCTTGCATCCTCAGTGCATGCTTGAGCCCTGCTCTCCACCAGTCAAAAGCATCCATGCCAGAATTCAGATCAGAACACTTTTTGGTGCACTCCACTCACAGCAGAAACACCCTGTACACAAGCAGAGGTTCTAGAGGAAGCTTCCAGGGCTGGCATCAGAGGTACTATTTGGGGCAACATGGTGGTGGATGGTTCCACCAGGGCAGTTCTTTGTAATTTAAGTATCATTCCCAGCTTCAGTTTCCAAGTCTGGCCCTCTGGCCCTCCTAGAGAGTTTGGAAGTCACTCATGATCTTCATTTAGTTCCTATTCTGTTTAAATTGGTTGGAATGTATTTCTGTTAAACAAGAATACAATTGGTATCACAGGACTCTACCTTAGAGGCCCCACTGATGCTGAACTGTCTAGAAGCTTGCCCCAAATACACTGGTTAGCTTTAGGGCCCTGGCGAATCTCTTTGACAGAAAAGCCCTCCTTTTTGGGTTCAGTTTGACAAATTCTCTCTACCACTCAGAGTATAAGAAGTTTCACTGATGCAATCTGAACACTTTGTGATATTTGACACTAATTATAAAATATTTGCCTACACAACAGTATGCTGATTTCTAAGGTACTCTCTGCAAAACACTAATTCTGAATCATGATCTCTTTGCCAAGTCCATCAGTCTAATAAGTTTAGGTGGTCTTATTTCTTAATCAACCTCCCTGTCCCACTACCTTTCTTTAACACATATGTATGTACAACAACAGCTTTAAAATACAATGTCTGATAGCTTTATCTAAGCATCAAGGATAAATGGAAAGTTTTAAGGAAAAATATGAATCTGTGATTTTTGAACTTTGTATATACATGTTGTATACTTAACAACACCTAATCAAGAATATATCCAGCCATTGCTTTTGACAAATTCCTTCCTATACTTTCTGATATAAAGAAACTCCTTAGACTCTAGTGAGCAATCTGAAACACCCATAAGAAGATGGTTTCTGTGATGTCAAAGAAAATCCCATGCAAGAACCTGTGAATGTACTGAAATGTACTGTTTATGTCAAACCTGATTCTTTCCCCAACACCCTCCATCCTCAAACAGACTACTGCCCATAACAAAGAGACCAGGTTTTGAGTTTCTTAAATCACTCCGAAATGAAATCCAGAAGAGAAGTAGTACTTCGGCTGATGTTTTGACATTTCATCTTTACCTACTTTGGGTTTGGTTTGCTCTGGCATGTGGGAGTCCACAGGAAATGTCACAAATATCAATTGTTACTTTCTAAAATATATTGAAGCTGATGTCTGTAATAACTCCCAAGGCACACAGTATATGTACACACCATATAGACCTAAGAATACATCTGCGAGCCTACAGTTTCAGACTGAGAAACACCAGCCTGGAGCCTTGCTACTGTGCATTTTTAAGGCAACACATAGTCATTGCAAAAAAAGAGAGACCCTGCTGTCATAATGTTTGTTCATGAGGGCTGTAGAGAATTATATTTTTAGGCTAGAAAATTTTCCCAGAACATACGCTCTTGAAAATAAAAATGAAACAAATAAAAATTCATCCATGAAGACTAATCACAATTAAAGTATCCTAAGAAAACAAATTTGGCATACTTATTTTGAATACAATTGTTTATCCTCAACAATGCAGATACATAAGACCTGAATGGGGGAGCAGTGGGGTCCAAGTGGCATATAATTTTACTGGTGTGAATGCCCAAAGGGTCACACTTGAAACTGACCAGCAAAAGATCCATTTGCTAGGAAGTCATTCTGAAGTCTAAAGTCTTATCTTGAGATCCACAGCGAAAGGCAAAGTAAACACCCCAGGCAACATACTTTTGGGGAAGTTATGGAACTATCTTCAAAATGTTACTGAGTCTCTCCAACTAAACTTTGAACTATTCCAATATGCTAAAAAAAACCTACACATTTATGAGCATTTAACATGCTAGTTTTTCAGGCTGAAATCCACCTCAGTCCTAGGTTTCCATCCAGTGTAACTTTTGTCTACAGCAATGACTAGCTAAGGGTTTTAAGGGTTACTGTGATAAAGCTCTTTAATTACTTTTCTATCTCCAGGGATGGGTATGTTTCAGGTGTGGAAGAGTGTTCAGGAGGAAACATTCCCGTGAGCTCAAACTGGCCATAACTTGTTCTTAATGCTTAATGGCAACATCTGGCAGTATTCTCATTAGCAATTCCACAAAGCAGAATAATGCCTCTTATTCTCATTTCTGCCCAGTCCCTCTTCTGAGCTTCCAGTCTGACTGTTTGCATTGTTCCCACTCCCACCCACAGCCTGGTGCGCCCTGCTTTCTCCCCTTCCCGGACAGCAGCCTCCCTGTTTGATCTCCAGGGTTCTTCCTCCTCCTAACACTTCCTCTTAACTGGTTCTTCCGTAAAGACAGACAATAACAATTCAATCAAGAAAGACAATTCATTAGCAGTAACAATCAAGTCTCCCTGCACCCAATAAGCCTGAAGGATGAGAGACTGGCTTGTTAGGATCAGCACAAATAGTTGAAGAATGAACAATTAATAACGATATATTTTGGTTTTGCTTTCCTTAGCCTCTTCCTGGAATCTTGTGACTGACTTCTTTCTGTGAGAAGCTCAAGTTCTCCTTAGTTCCTGCCACACAATTGCCATAAATTTTTCATGAAACAAAGTTCAAAAGGTGTAGAGCTATTATTTTAGGTTTTCTTCATTTTTAAGATGACTCATACCTAAACCATTTGTCAACTCTCTGACTGGTTATCCTCCTTTGAGAAACCACACCCGTCTAAACAAGCCTGTCCAAATCATTTACGTTATATGGTTGCTGCTTATTGCTACAGGTTCCAAGGCTATGACAATACCTTTTCACTTATAGAGGCTCAAGAGAACTCTCCTGAGCCCTTCTCTCTCCCGGCAGTCTCCCAGTGGGGTTTATGTCAGTTCTCTTTAAATAAAGGGACTTAAAACAAGAGAAAGAGATTGGGCAAAAGAGCAGGATTATTTATATTTCAAACACTACAAGTGATAAACATCTGCACATAAGCAGTTATTAACATTTAAAATGAGAAACAATTTCCCTTTTCCATTTTGCAAAAGAGGAGACTGACATCTCCAATGATTTCTAGGAAATGATATTAAAATGTACTTGCTTAAAAAATAAATTCTTGACCATTCTGAGGTCCCTTATTCAATTCAATTGAGGGTGCTTCTATTCTAGAGGAATTCCTGACGGTATTTGAGAATGCGAAGGCTAAAGCAGGAAAAGGACAGAAGAACAAATTAGGGACGTGGAAAAGTGTGTGCCAGCTGACCCTCCTCTGCCCTCCGCTGGCTCCCCTACCACAAGCACACTGATGTTTTCAGAGACGTGCATCCAAAAACGAATGGCAAAAAAACTTTGGCTAAGTCAGCTGCATTTCATTTAGTACTACACATGGGGAATATGCGTCATCAAAACTCCCAGGTGGGATGTTTGTTTATGGGGTCAAGCAAGAATCGGATAGAATCAGGTGAGATGACATTCTCCAGGGGGCCGAGTAAGTAAAGGTTAGGAAGGCGAACTTAGAGGGACGGGAGTGTGGTCAGAATTGCCTCTTAGCATCAAAGATGATCTTTTCCAGTTGCAGCTCCTCAGCAGTAGTTTTCCATTCCGCATGGCACTGACAGCTGCCTAATGCAATCACTGTGTTTTTACTCAGGTGACAGGGAGCAAAAATGCCCATGTTCCTCTGCGCCTCCTCTGGCAGGTGCAGACAGTGTCCTTCAGTTCTCCCAGTGTGCAAAAGGAATATGTACTTTTCCAGGTTCAACAGGGACATGTATTTATTGTGAAGACAGTGAAGTGCTTATGAGTCAAACTCAATAAAAGGGAATCTGGTGCTGAAAAATATATGCTTTCACACTGTTAGAAAAATGTCAAAACACTTATTGCAAATGATGATCAGGATAAAGTAGCAGCAGTAAAATTAATATCAAGGGACTTCCCTGGTGGCACAGTGGTTAAGAATCTGCCTGCCAATGCAGGAGACATGGGTTCAAGCCCTGGTCCGGGAAGATCCCACATGCCGCGGAGCAACTAAGCCCGTGCGCTGCAACTACTGAGCCTGCACTCTAGAGCCCGCGAGCCACAACTGCTGAGCCTGTGTGCCACACCTACTGAAGCCCGGGCTCCTAGAGCCCATGCTCCGCAACAAAGAGAAGCCACCGCAATGAGAAGCCTGCGCACCTCAAGGAAGAGTAGCTCCCGCTCACTGTAGCTAGAGACAGCCTGTGCGCAGCAAGGAAGACCCAACGCAGCCAAAAAATAAATAAATAAGTTAAAAAAAATTAATGTCAAGATTAATGAGGGTTGGCTGTGTTCCAGGCACTGTATCCTTTACCTGTATCATCTCATCTGGTCCTCACGATAACCCTACTGAGGCAGGTTCTATGATTATCCCGTTTCACAGATAATCATGATGCAGAATTCTCAGAGTGTTCTTTCACCACTGATGCTGTTAAGGTCAGCAATGAACAAAGCCATAGGGATGTTTGCTGGGTTTTGTTGTTATTGATTTTGTTTTGTTGCATTAGTTAGCCAACACTTAAACAAGATTTACTGTGTGGCAGGTACTGTGCTAAGAACTTGGTAAGTGTTAACTCATTTAATCTTCACAACAACCCTGTGAGCTAGATACACGTATTACCATCAATTTGAAGTTGTGGAACTTGAGCCTCAGGAATCAAGCAACCTACTCAAGGTCACCCAGCTCGTGAGCCAGGGAAACAGGGCTCTCACCCCACAGTCTGTCTGGAATGTTCAGAGGGAAAAATGTCTTATACAAGCAGTTGATGCTCAAGCGTTTCTTAAATATTTAACCAATTTTCTGAATTTGCTGGGGCAGGGATGGGTGTGGGGGGTGTATGGGTATTGTGAAGGAGAGGTTGAGGAGGGGAGGTACAGGCCTTTTTCCCATCTCTTTTCTTCTTTTCAGACCTTGACAGTGACTCTTATACCTCATGATGATTGGTGTGAGAGCTCACATTTCCTCTTATGAATGTTACTGCCTAGTAAACCTAGTAGTGATGATAGACCAATCATTGGGGATTAGAAGTTCTCTAACATGTGACTGGTCAAAATCCGTTTCAATGCTAACAGCTAAAGTTAACAGCTCAGAGTTTATTTTACTTAATAATTTCAGTACTTCACAGTTAACAACAAAATAAACTACAAAATAGGCTATATTTTCCCTCAACTATCAAAGCATACATTTATACCCAACTCTTTAGACAATCCGTTAAATTTCAAATAAATCCAAACTGGGGACTTCACCATCCTGAAGGGGAGTTGCCCCTGCTCCAAGACTGACACCACCCACCTAGCACTGTCCTGCAAGGAGAGGAAATTAACACTCGCTGATGGAGGGTTGAGCATCTGGAAAGCTTGTGGTTGAGAGGCCTGACCTCATTAATATAAGAACCTACAAATATCTCAAGTAGTGGGGGCTGGAGTTCATTGCTTTGAGAAGGAAATGAAAATAAACCAACTCAAGGGGAGGAAGTTGGTTCATTCAAAATAGAAAGGATGAGGTACTGGGGGTGCTTCAGCTGGCAGGGACCATACTCCACTTCTACCCAAGTCCTTTGGTTAATATGACCTCAAATAGGCAGGAATGTTAAGGAAGGATGAATCCTGACTGCTGTACATAGACCAGAAGCTCCCACAAATCTTCTGGTAAGGCTTAGCACTGAACAAAAAGGCCACTGGTCTTTGAAGGGCCAATAGGCAGAGGGAACGGCAGCCATACTTCACTAGAAAATAGTGCCCCCCAACTTTGGGATAGTAAAATCCCTGGGAATCCTAGGCAGATCCCAAGAAGGAGGGAAGACCACTCTACCTACCAAATGCCTGAAACCAAATTTCTTGCTAACAATGACAAAAGGGGGCCTTGTCAGATTTGTATTTTTTTTAAGAGCAATTTGATATTTTTGTCCTTTGAATATCATGCAGCAAGATGTGGAGGGATATTGTACATTCTCTTTCATCCCTTTTCATTCTCTGGAATTTATTGCATAACTTTTAATCTCAAGTTTTACCTGGTTTAATAATAATAATAATTCTTAAAATAAAACTATTTCTAACGTTGCTCACTCTGAGGTCATGTTGTGGATACCTATAGATCCAAGATAAGATGAATGACTTAAACACTGGTGTAGCAGAATCTGACATCCACTCATCAAAATCCATGCTTCCCTCTTCCTCCTGGGTGCATGGCTAAACTGCCTTTTCCAGCCTTCCTTGTAATTAATGTGGCCTCATGACTGAGTTCTAGCCAATGGAACATGAGCAGAGGCGAGGCGCTCCACTTCTAGATACAGCCCATTATAAACCTCCCAAGTGAATACCTCCGTGATCTCTTCTCCTCTGGCCAATGGGAATAGAGAGGATCCCAAAGTAACCTGGGAATCTGCACATCAAAGATGGCAAAGGGTCCTTCAGTCTTGAATGACACTGAGTTATGATGAATGAGAAAACCTGCCCACCAACAAGAACATTCACAATAGACTCTTACTGGAATGAGCAGGAAATAAACTTCTGTTGTGTTGTCACTGAAATTCTAGAGTCCCTTTGTTACAACAGCAAGCTGTATCCTAACTAAAAAAGTCAACAACTATAAAAACAAACTCCCCTCATGTGTAATCACACACTCATGTCCTTTGTAATGAACATCTTTAAAATTATAGAATAGATGTAACAAAACAGCCGTCTAAATTAAAATCCAGTATTAAGTCCATATTTAGGCCACCTATAAATGTGTTTGTTTGCCACACAGAGCCCTCTACTTTGTTTGAATTAATTGCCAACATTTATAAATGAGGAAATTTCACAAAAAACTTGGACTTTCATCTGAAAAACTGGATAATTTGGTCAACTGGGGCTTCATTTTCCCTTTTGTGTAAGTCATGCACTCTCTAGATTAACACAACTTGTTCTGGCCATCCCCCCTTCCCTGCATTAATTACTTGGCCTTTGAATGCAGTAGAATTTGCCTGCTGGATTATTATAAATAGTTGGGGATTAAAAAAATATGCAGTCCAATCAGACTACAATTGCAATGAGTAAAGATTACTTTATCTGCATGTTATGCCCGGGGCTTCTTTTGATGGAAATTACACAAGCAGCTATATAAACCTCATTACTAAAGATCTATTATAAAAAAAAAAAGACAAGACAAAAAACAACAACAACAACAGAAAAACAAACCCATTACTGCATTTGCAGATCTGATATTTTTGATGGGTTTTTCCCCTTCACTATATATTTCAATATTCCCTATATAAAATCCAATATAAACTCTCATTTCAGAGTTAACTCATTAGAAAATAAGTAGTAATATCTCCTACCCCTAATAAGATAAGAACTATTTATCTGATTATTTTCCTTGCTTTACTTTTGGCTTTTAGGAAGATCAAAGCTATATTTCTGTTTCAACTATACCGTATGGAAATTTATGACTTAAACATGAATATTCTATTTTTTTCTCCTTTTATTGCTATTTTATTTCAATATATATGTTTGTAATTATGTTTACTTATATGCTTTTAAAAATTCAGCTATTTTATACTTGTATTTCTTATGGGCAACCTCAAACTCTTTGTGAAGTTAGAATATAAATAAATATGGTTAAATTAAATATTATATTTAATGTTTAATGACAGAGTAAAATTATATCAAGGGAACAGATAAAGTTTAATATTCATAAAATGCCAGGCTATGTTCATTTAAGATATACATTTTTTAAAATTTTGTTTCTTCCCTTTTGAAAATAGTATAAAGTTATAAATAAATAATTTCTTGGTATTTCTGGATGATTTGCTGTAAACTAGAGGGACATTCTTGTTTGTTGTTGTTTTATTTTTAAAAATTAACATTAAAAAGCAGCCAGCATATACAGATAGATATGTTCTCTCAGTTGCTTGTCCATTCACTCCACAGGTAAACCTATTTGTGTCAAGAACTATGTATATTGCAGTTCTATTTACAATAGCCAGGACATGGAAGCAACCTAAGTGTCCATTGACAGATGAATGGATAAAGAAGATGTGGCACATATATACAATGAAATATTACTCAGCCATAAAAAGAAACAAAATTGACTTATTTGTAGTGAGGTGGATGGACCTAGAGTCTGTCATACAGAGTGAAGTAAGTCAGAAAGAGAAAAACAAATACCATATGCTAACACATATATATGGAATCTAAAAAAGAAAAAAAAATTGGTTATGAAGAACCTAGGGGCAGGACAGGAATAATGACAGAGATGTAGAGAATGGATTTGAGGATATGGGGAGGGAGAAGTGTAAGCTGGGACGAAGTAAGAGAGTGGCATGGACATATATACACTACCAAATGTAAAACAGATAGCTAGTAGGAAGCAGCTGCATCACACAGGGAGGTCAGCTCGGTGCTTTGTGACCACCTAGAGGGGTGGGATAGGGAGGGTGGGAGGGAGACGCAAGAGGGGGAAGATATGGGGGTATATGTATATGTATAGCTGATTCACTTTGCCTCTGAGGTGGGAGAGCCGAGTTCAGGGCATTGGACCACCAGAGACCTCCCAGCCCCATGTAATATCAATTGGCGAGAGCTCTCCCAGAGATCTCGGTCTCAACACTAAGACCCAGCTCCACCCAACAGCGAGCAAGCTCCAGTGCTGGACGCCCCATGCCGAACAACTAGCAACACAGGAACACAACCCCACCCGTTAGAACAGAGTCTGCCTAAAGTCATACTAAGTTCAAAGACACCCCACAAAACACCACCGGATGCAGCCCTGCCCAACAGAAATACAATATCTATACCCCCCACCAGAACACAGGCAACGGTCCTCTCCACCAGGAAGCCTATACAAGTTACTGAATCAAACTTACCCACTGGGGGCAGACACCAAAAACAATGGGAACTATGAACATGCAGCCTGCAAAAGGGAGACCCCAAACACAGTAAGTTAAGCAAAATGAGAAGACAGAGAAACACACAGCAGATGAAGGAGCAAGGTAAAAACCCACCAGACCGAACAAATGAAGAGGAAATAGGCAGTCTACCTAAAAAAGAATGCAGAGTAATGATAGTAAAGATGATCCAAAATTTGGGAACTAGAATGGAGAAAATACAAGAAACGTTTAACAAGGACCTAGAAGACCTAAAGAGCAAACAAACAATGATGAACAACACAATAAATGAAATTAAAAATTCTCTAGAAGGAATCAATAGCAGAATAACTGAGGCAGAAGAACGGATAAGTGACCTGGAAGATAAAATAGTGGAAATAACTACCGCAGACCAGAATAAAGAAAAAAAGAATGAAAAGAATTGAGGACAGTCTCAGAGACAACATTAAATGCACCAACATTCAAATTATAGGGGTCCCAGAAGAAGACAAAAAGAAAGGGTCTGAGAAAATATTTGAAGAAATTATACTTGAAAACTTCCCTAATATGGGAAAGGAGATAGTCAATCAAGTCCAGGAAGAGCAGAGAGTCCCATACAGGATAAATCCAAGGAGAACACGCCAAGACACATATTAATCAAACTATCAAAAATTAAATACAAAAAAATATATATTAAAAGCAGCAAGGGAAAAGCAACAAATAACATACAAGGGAAACCCCATAAGGTTAACAGCTGATCTTTCAGCAGAAACTCTGCAAGCCAGAAGGGAGTGACAGGACATATTTAAAGAGATGAAAGGGAAAAACTACAACCAAGATTACTCTACCCAGCAAGGATCTCATTCAGATTCGACATAGAAATTAAAACCTTTACAGACAAGCAAAAGCTAAGAGAATTCAGCACCACCAAACAAGCTTTACAACAAATGCTAAAGGAACTTCTCTAGGCAGGAAACACAAGAGAAGGAAAAGACCTACAATAACAAACCCAAAACAATTAAGAAAATGGTAATAGGAACATACATATTGATAATTACCTAAAATATAAATGGATTAAATGCTCCAACCAAAAGACATAGACTGGCTGCATGGATGCAAAAACAAGACCCATATATATGCTGTCTACAAGAGACCCACTTCAGACCTAGGAACACATACAGACTGAAAGTGAGGAAAACGAAAAAGCTATTCCATGCAAAAGGAAATCAAAAGAAAGCTGGAGTAGCAATTCTCATATCAGACAAAATAGACTTTAAAATAAAGACTGTTACAAGAGACAAAGAAAGACACTACATAATGATCAAGGGATCAGTCCAAGGAGATATAACAATTGTAAATGTTTATGCACCCGACATGAGAGCACCTCACTACATTAGGCAAATGCTAACAGCCATAAAAGTGGAAATCGACAGTAACACAATCATAGTAGAGGACTTTAACACCCAACTTTCACCAATGGACAGATCATCCAAAATGAAAATAAATAAGGAAACACAAGCTTTAAATGACACATTAAACAAGATGGACTTAATTGATATTTATAGGGCATTCCATCCAAAAACAACAGAATACACTTTCTTCTCAAGTGCTCATGGAACATTCTCCAGGATAGATCATATCGTGCGTCACAAATCAAGCCTTTGTAAATTTAAGAAAATTGAAATCGTATCAAGTATCTTTTCCGACCACAACGCTATGAGACTAGATATCAATTACAGGAAAAAAAACTGTAAAAAAAGTACAAACACATGGAGGCTAAACAATACGCTACTAAATAACCAAGAGATCACTGAAGAAATCAAAGAGGAAATCAAAAAATACCTGGAAACACATGACAATGAAAACACAATGACACAAAACCTATGGGATGCAACAAAAGCAGCTCTAAGATGGAAGTTTATGGCAATACAATCCTACCTCAAGAAACAAGAAAAATCTCAGATAAACAACTTAACCTTACACCCTAAGCAATTAAAGAAGAAGAAAAATACCCCAAAGTTAGCAGAAGGAAAGAAATCATAAAGATTAGATGAAAAAGAAATGAAAAAGAAATGAAGTAAATGATAGCAAAGATCAATAAAACTAAAAGTTGATTCTTTGAGAAGATGAACAAAATTAATAAACCACTAGCCAGACTCATCAAGAAAATAAGGGAGAAGAGTCAAATCAACAGATTTAGAAATGCAAAAGGAGAAGTAACAACTGACCCTGCAGAAATACAAAGAATCATGAGGGGTTACTACAAACAACTATATGCCAATAAAATGGACAACCTGGAAGAAATGGACAAATTCTTAGAAAAGCACAATGTTCTGAGACTGAACCAGGAAGAAATACAAAATATAAACAGACCAATCACAAGCACTGAAATTGAAACTGTCATTACCAATCTTCCAACAAACAAAAGCCCAGGACCAGATGGCTCCACAGGGGAATTCTTTTTTTTTTTTTTTTAAACATCTTTATTGGAGTATAACTGCTTTACAATGGTGTGTTAGTTTCTGCTTTATAACAAAGTGAATCTGCTCTACATATTCATATATCCCCATAGCCTCTCCCTCTTACATCTCCCTCCCACTCTCCCTATCCCACACCATGATTTTATCCAGATTAGCTCATTGCAAATCCCAAATGGATGGTGACCAGAATTTATTATTTTGCAGTCTTTTCTGTTGGACTTTGGGGCTGCAGCCTCTCAGGTCTCAGATGGGTCTGAGTTTGTTGTTGTTCAGATTGGCCATTGAACATGACTGGCCAGTGTTCTTAATCAAGAAGTCATCCCATAACACCCAGGATATGGATGGAGGAGATAACTAAAAAGATGGCGATCAACTCTTTGAGGAAACACTTAAGGCATCAGGGTTGTTCAGATCCCTGGGAAGGGACAGTGGCAGGGTGATGACCACTGGTTTATGCACGTGGATACACAAGGCTATCGTGACAGGAGATGCTCATTTGTTGTTCTCTGAGTGAAGACAGGCTAAAGTAAAAATGAAACTTTTCCTGGAACTTCAGAGGGTCTCTCTCTCAGGGGAGGACTTGTAGCACAAAATGAACAGTTACATATCTGATTTGTTTATATGAGCACTTGCCTAAAAATCACAAGACTGGGGCAAAATAAATATATATAAAACAATGCTTCTCAAAATATGGGCAACAGTGCAGCATCTGAATCTAGCATCCCCTAGAAGTACATATTCTCAGGTCCTATCCTAGGCATATAGAAAACTCCAAGCAATTTGTTCTTAAAAGTTTTCCAGATACTTCTTGATATACTAAAGCTTAAGAAGCACTTCCCTAGGCCTATATGTGAGGTATCTATAATTTCCACTTCCGTTCACTCACTAAACTAGCCTGACTTGCTTGTCTTTCTACCCTTAGTTTCCAGTTCTCTTATCCTGATAGTACCTGATTAGACCATCTGATTATATAGAAGAATTCAGTTTTGTAATTTTTATGATCAACACAAACCAGAATTGGATGTATAGAAAGCAACTTTGTAGAGGTAATAAAAATACTGATTCTTAGCTTTGTGATTTGGTTTGCAGTGGAGAAACCATAGTTATAACTTCTGAAAAGTTTGTGTTCATTTCCAGAATAACAATGATATAAATTAAGGGATAAATAAAGGAGAAAAACACTTACATAGGCTACAAGTTGCTCCTGGGAAGCTTTCACTTCAGCTTGTAATTTTTCAATACACTGAAAAGGAGCAAAGTTTAGAAACAAAGTACATAACTCTTCCTTTTACACATTCAAAGTGTTCCAGATATAAACATGTACCAGTTCTCATATCTTATGAATGGCAGCATTATCTCAGCTAGATGTTTTGAAAATTATCATTAAAGAAATCATCGTTCCCCCGCCCCTCAATAAAAACGAAAGAAAGAAATCATCACTCCCATCCCTCTCTCTCTTCCACTCTATGGAAGAATCCAACAACAGAGTACATGAATTATTAATAATTAGCAGATGACTGGGAAAAAGAATGTTTGCTTGATGTACTGTAGGTAATGTTAACCTACCTTTTATCCTATATACATATATGTGGGAGCCAATGGATTTGTATCTGCCTTTGGAATATATGGATATATTTTGTGTGAATATACATATTTACATATAGATACAGATTATCTATCTATCCCAAAGGCAGATACAAACCAATATGATAAACAAACAAGAGATAAATTTATGTAATGACATACATAAATATCTAGAAATTCAGAGATTGATAATTTCTTATAAAGTGATTTATTAAAAGTCAATGAAAAATTTTCTGATCCACTTCTTTCACTACAGAGAAAGAAGCTATTCCTTGATTAAGTTCAACCTTGAAAACCAAAAAACGTTTATGTAGTCAATATCATGTACAAAATAAATAGAATATTCAGCTAATATGGTTCAAAAGAATACATGTCAAGCAAACTTTAAAAATATCACCAAGAAAGTTAATTTTTTATGTGAATATTCATCAGGGAATACAGTTACATTGAGCAAATACAAATACTGTTATTTACCATCTTGAACTTAAATATGGACTTCCAACCCAGCCAGAAATAACTATAGAATTGTCAGTTCATATAAGTTTAGGTAATCTTTAGAAATAAAGATTATTTCTCTTCTACAACATACCTGGTCTTTTGCAAGGACCATTTTTTCATATGGTTCCCCACTGTCTTCCTTTCGGCCCAGAGCCTCTAGTTTTTTCTCCAGCCAGGAAACTTGTTCAAGCAGCTTTGATTTTGTTCCTTCAGAGGCTGAAAGCTAAAGACATTTGCTTGTAAGTGTATGGAAGTACAATGATTTTTTTTAAAGCTCCTTTTAAAAGTCCGACTTATAAATGAATTGCCTTCCACCAATATCTATTAAATATGAAAATGGCTTTTGAAACATTCCTCATAGATGACAAATGACTAGTATAGAGAGTTAAGGAAATAATGTTGGTTTTATTTATTTTTAATAATAAAGATCTTTCTGAGCAAGAGATGAGACCACATAGTTCAGCAGGCAGAGAGATTTGTGGTGCAACAGTCTCAACAGTCATCTTTATTATGTTTAAACATTGCACTTTACTTGTACAGCTGAACCTGAAATCTGTATTGTGGTTTACATAGGGTTCTTGAAACTTAACTCTTGGGGGACTACAGCTGTCTAGAAAGAGCAGGAGTTCTGACTCCCTTGGGTCTTTACCATTAAGCAGTGAGGTAGAAGGAGCTGAAGGGAAATGCAGGAATTTCTAGTTGAAGTCTGATCAATGGCAGATCTATGCTAAACCATAACCAAAAAAATGTCTAGAAGTGACTGTTTTACTGTTTCCTCTTGAGGAGAGTGGTAGTTTGATAGTCCCTATTCCCTTAACTCCCTTGGAGAGCCCCTGGACTAGCTTCTTCTTTCATTCAGGAAGCCTATTGTGCTTTTTCTCTATAGCTCAGCAACAATTCTGAAAGAGTTCCTGGAAAGGGACACACAACCTTGTATTCATTCCAACTCTCATGCTCTTAGGCGCGGCTTATCTCTAAGTATGTCTTTCATATTACTCCAAGTATTATTGCAAAGCATACTGTCTCATCTTGAAAAGGGCAACAAATATTTAAAGACAGTTTACCAGATGGAGAAGCATTATGAGATTGGTCTGCCATGGAAATAAGTTGGGCACATCATATATACTGGTATCCATCCATCCATCCATCCACCCATCCATCCATCCACCCATCCATCCACCCACCCACACCATCAGTCACTCAACAAATATTTGTCTAGTTGGCTCTCTATGCAACCATTGTGTTATGTGCAAGCGATTATGAAAGTGCAGCAGGAGGGTCAGAGGGAACACATATGCTGTGAACTGTTGGCTTTGCTTTTCAGCTCTCAGTGACCTGGGAGGCCTGCAGTGCTCCACATGGGCACTAACACATCTAACTCTCAGGTACATGATGCTTTGGAAATGTAGTCTGGTTTCTCTGAGCACCCTTCCATTTTATCACACAGTTTAGTGTAATGGCTAAAGACACAGACTGTGGAGTCAGAGCCTTTGGGTAAAAGTCCCAGTTTTCTATTTGCTATCTCTGTGATTTGGACAAGTTGCTCAGACTCTCTGAGTTTGATTTTCCTATCTGTAGATGGGAATGGGGATAAAAAGAATAGTACTTACCTCATGCATTTGTTTTGAGGTTTATATGAGTTTATACAAGAGAAACACTTAGAACAATGCCTGGAATAAATCAAATACTTAGTAGCTATTATTATCGTTTCTTCCACCTCCTCTAGACTTCTGTAAGTGTTCATATGGGTTCTACCCCAATATTTATTATTTATCGAATTGTAAAATAAAGTATCTGAAGACATCACAGCCTCTGTGAGCTGGTTACCCTCATAGCAGCATTATTCTTAATAGCTAAAATGTGGAAACCAAATGTCCATTAACAGAAGAACAGATAAACAAATTGTGTTGTATACATGCAATGAAATTTTATTCAGCCATAAAAAGGAATGAAGTACTGATACTTGCTATAACTTGAATGAACATTGAAGACATCGTGCTAAGTGAAAGAAGCCAGACACAAAAGGTCACATATTGTATGATTCCTTTTGTATGAAATATCCAGAATAGGTAAACCCATAGAGACAGAAAGCAGATTAATGGTTGTCAGGGGATGGGTGGTAGGGATTATGGGGAATCATTACTTAATGGGTACAAAGTATTCTTCTGGGATGAAGAAAAAACGTTGAAACTCGAGAGAGGTGGCGGTTACACAACATTGTGAACACATTAAATGCCACCGAATTGCATCCATTAAAATGGGTAATTGTATTTATGTGAATTTCACCTCCTTTAAAATAAAATGACTTTCTAGTTAGCTCTCAGTGGGTAAGAAAATTGTCATCATTACATCCATTCACTGAATGTTATTTGAAAAAAATAACAAAATTGGACTGGTTTAATTTTAAATTAATGAACTCAAATCTCAGACAGGTACTCTACATTCCCCTGACATCAAAATACCATATTTTACTACTAGTAAATTGGCTTTCCTCTTCTCTGAGATAACTATTTATTACTCTCTACTCTTGCCTCAAGTATCATTTCATGCTTTCTTTCCCTTCAAAATTCCACCCTCAACCCTCTCTCCCCAAATGATCACCTCATCAATAATTCACTGAAAAATTAGGTGCCAGATGGCTACTCCCTCACTTTCTCATCAGCCAATATTTAAACCTTACTGCAGCAGGCCCTGCTCATCTGTTTCCCATTGGTTGTTTCCCCATTTATCCCTTACTACCAGACACCCAATTTGGATTAGCCAGCAGCCATGTGTTTAGGGAAACCTGGTCTTGTCCAGCTCCAGGGAATGAATCACAATTGCTCAGCCAGCCTTGTTGGTCTCATGCCCATGCATAAAAAATGATTTTAGGCATGAGCCTGCAATCCAGTAGCGGCCCTTGGAGCCTGAGGAGAAGGAATTTACCAGATTTTTTAAAAAGACATACATGAGGAAGAACAACTCTTTTTCACAGGATGTTCTGACTGCATGTAATGCTTGGAATTGTTGCAGACATTGTGGTAAGACACAGTCAACACTGAGGATGGTAGAGCAAAGGATGGATAACACCTGTGTTCTTGCTGACATTCTTGAGCTGTAGAATTAACCAGCCCTGGAACTGCTCCATCTCTGGGCTTAATCTTATGTGCGATGATAGCGGGCCTTAACATGTTACTTTAATTGGGTTTCTGGTAGTTGAAGGAAAAAGCATTCTTACTGAACAAATGGAGAAGATATTCCTCTATCAAAAGCCAAACCTTTCGCTTGGCTTTGAATCTTATCTCCTCTGTCTGTCAAAAGCCTTTGCTCCTGTAATTTCTACAGCCCACGCCCCCCATCCATTTCTTCATTCTCACCCTTTCTGGATGATTCTGCTCAGCATATAAACATGTTATAGTAATTCCCATAAACAAAAGCTGTCTATTGAGCACTCCCCCACTTCCTCCTCCAGTCATCATCTCATTTCTATGCTTCTTTTCCCACTCACACTTCTTAAAATGATCGCCTACCCACACTGTTGTCACTTTCTTACAATCTTCTCACTCTTTCTTTTTTTAAGAAAAAAATTATTGGCTTATATAAGTGGGGAGTCAGAAGTAGATTTTTGTTTCACTCACAACTAGATTCCACAGACTCCAAAGAAATCATAGTATTCTGTCTCTTTTTAACCTCTATATCTTGGTCCTATGTGTTGGCTTCATGATTTCCCAGTGCAGACAAGATTTCTTCACACATTGGGGAAGATGTTACCTATTGCCTTCCAGGTTCAGGTCCTCAATAGTAAGACAATTTGTCCTCCAGTAACAAGTTGAAAAAGGACTTATTTTTGGCCCCATCTATGTTTGTATGGCCACTCCTGGATTGTTCTTTATTGTCAGGAAAATGGGATATCATAATTGACTGGACCTCAGTCATATGCTTAAAGACCATTCCCTCTAGTCAGGAGTACTGTGGTTGACAGCCCCAGGATTATTAAAAGATTGGAGCCTAAAGGAGCTATTCTCCAGAAAAGGTAAACATGAAAATAGAGGCCAATTAAAATTCACCCTCTGGGTGTTCAGCACAGTTACATCCTCATGCTCGTGAGGATGTGCTTTTCCTCAAATGCTCCTGCATAATATGATGCATCTATTCTACATTAATCCAAAAATGCACTTCCCCTCTCTAAAGGAGAGAACCCAAAGTCATCTCGAGTTCCTACATCTGGCTTCACATTTTGTGTGTATCTCTCTAAATCAAATCCAGATGAGACTCATCATGATAGGCACCTAAAGACAAAATTTAAATGTCCCCCACCCCACATATGTCTAAAATACAGGGAAAACAGGACAATCACAGTGTTATTACCTTTTTAAAAAAAGGAAAAAGGGAAACAACTCACAGTTGTCATAGGCCATTGCCAATGTCACATTCTATCAATATTAGTCAGCAATGTTAAGGCCTGTCCTGGTTTTTGATCTGATTGATTCTGTTTCTGACCTCTGGGAGCCTTCTTTGTCCTTTTCTTCCATGGTCACAATCAAGAAAAAGGCCAGAGGGTATTCCTTTGGTAGGGGTTGTACTAAGTTTTAGTTTTGGGTATGTCACTTATTTCTCTATTTATCAAGACGATATCAGTTGTGTTATAGAAAGCTAACGCCAATTGCTTTAGATTAAAAAAGATAATTAATTGGTTCATTTAACTGAGAAGTAGAGGCACCCCTAAATTCTGAGTCTTAAATTAGATTCTCAGAATTCTCTCTCTCCCTCTCTCCTAACCTAACTCCTTTTTATGCTACAGAAAAAAAAAGAAAAATTTCCCAGTGGCTGTGATGAGGGCTACTCTGGATTATTTTCCTCTCTTAATCTGTCTTCAATTGCCTTCTGCCCCCCACTACTCCCCTGAAACTGATCTTCCCTAGGTTGCCTATGATTCTCATTTTTCCAAATGCAGTGGACACATTTCTGGTCATATTATTCAATCTCCTGGTAAAATATTACACATTTGAGCATGCCATGCCTTGTGAAACACTCTTTTTACTGCTTAGAGGACACGAGTCTCTGGATTTCTTCCTGATTCTTTGTTTCCTTGGCTAGATTTTCCTCCTCTTCCACTCCTCTAAATATCAAAATCTGAAAGTCCTAGCTGATCTCATTAGGTGCCATGGTTGAAACACTAGTTATACACATGTTTATGATTCCCAGTTTTTTTACATACAACCACTTGGTTTGTTGGATACATATATCCAACAACCTACTTAATATTGTCACTTGCATATTTACTAGGCAACTAAGAATTAATATATTCATAAAAAAAGAATGAACAATGCCATTTGCAGCAACATGGATGGACCTAGAGATTATCATACTAAGTGAATAAGTCAGAAAGAGAAAGACAAATACCATATGATATCACTTATATGTGGAATCTAAAATATGACACAAGTGAACTTATCTACAAGGCAGAAACAGACTCACAGATATAGAGAACAGACTTGTGGTTGCCGACGGGGAGAGGGAGGGAGGGAGGGATGGATTGGGAGTTTGGGATTAGCAGATGCAAACTATCATATATAGAATGGATAAACAACAGGGTCCTACTGTATAGCACAGGGAACTATATTCAATGTCCTGGGATAAGCCATAACAGAAAAGAATATGGAAAAGACTGTATATATATGTATAACTGAATCATTGTGCTGTACAGCAGAAATTAACACAACATTGTAAATCAACTATATTTCAATAAAGTAAATTTTAAAAAAGAATTAATGTATTCAGAATGAACTCCTTATATTCTATACCTTCCCCAGACTTCCCTCTCTTATGGAACCACCCGTCCATATGTTTAAGCCACAAGTGTATTTAAATCTCCTCTTTCTCTCACAGTCCACCTAATCCATCACAGAGGACAATTATTAAAACCACCCCATTAAGTAATGTGAATTGTTATGTTTATCTCCTCTTATTGATGGTTCTCTTAGATCATCTCCCCCACAACCCATGCCCGCAAACACAGCAATTAATATTGTAGACGAGGTTTCCAATGTCTCTCAAAAACCACTCAAAAACAAATTGAGCCTCGGCAGCCCTGGTAGAGCTCACGCTACAGAGAGTAGTGACTTTGTTGAAAAACAAAGGCTTCCTTTGGGCTCAGAGTTTTGCAAGCTATGTTGGACTACAAGCTATGAAATTCCTTGGCAATAAATAACTGAGGCAAGCACTGGAAAAATTACCTATCCTACCTGTGGAATGGGCAGGAACCCCTATGTCTGAAGATACTTTTAGATCACAGAACTGGTTCGGTCTCATTTCAATTTTACAGCTAAAAACAAACAACAGATCCCTCATGCTACCCCCATTCCTCATGCTACCCCCATCCTAGACAAAACAGACTTTTACATTTACTAATATTTCTACTTTAACAAGTTATTTCCAGCCGTTCCTAGGTTTATGCACATCCTAAAATAGACTCCCAAAGGCCTATAATTTAGAAGCATGGTTACCCCCTGTTTTAGTTTGCTAGGGCTGCTCTTAAAGAGTACCACAAACTGAGTGGCTTAAAAATAAATTTATTGTCTCACTGTTCTGGAGGTTAGAAGTTCAAGATCGAGTGTCGGTAGGGTTGGTTCCTTCTGAGGACTGTGATGAGGAATCTGTTCTATGCCTCTTCTCTGGCTTTGGGCAATTTGCTGGCAATCTTTGGCATTCCTTGGCTTCTAGAAGCATGGCCTTTGTCTCTGACTTCATCCTCACATGATTTTCTCCCTGTATGTCTGTGTCCAAATTTCCACTTTTATATGGATGCAGCCATATTGGATTAGGAGCCCATCTTATTCCAACGTGTCCTCATTTTAACTAATTACATCTGCAAAAAATAAAGTCATGTTCTGAGGTCCTAGGAGTTAGAACTTGAACATTTGAATTTGGAAGGGACCAAATTTAACCATAACACCCCCAAATTGGAGTGGGAGGAAGCAGGGAACTCTGAGTAATGAAGAAGCATTTAAGCTCTGACTGAAAATAGAAATATTCACCAAAAAGTCAATCGATAGTTGAAATATAAAGTTAGGGATCCAGACATAGAGATTTCTAAGATGCCTTTAATCTTCAGATAAGTCCTCTGGGCCATATGAATAGATAAATATACCAGAGAGAAGTGGGACACGGGAAAAGGTGAGGCAATTAATCACTGACTTGCATGTAAAGATAAAGTGTTTGGTTATAAAAGTCAAAAAGCAATAGTATCAGGTTCTAAGAAATTAAAGTCAACAACTGAAGAGGCCTAGGACCCATTCCTCAGGTACAGCTAGTCCCTTTAAGTTCTGGTCCATTCTTGCTACCGAATCCAAGCTCGCTCTGCTCACCGCACGACAGGCCAGTAAATCAGAGACGAGGTGTTGAGGCAAGGAATACGACTTTATTCGGAAAGCTGGCAGACCGAGAAGACAGCAGACTAAAGCCTCAGAACAACCATCTTATCAGAGTTTGGATGCCAGTTTCTTTTATAGCACAGAGAGGGGGAAGAGATGAGGAAGTAAAGTTAAAAGGCCATGAGTTTTGCAAATATCCCCTGGAATGGCCAGCCTCCGGGAGGGGATGTGTTGTTTTCTTGCATCCATCTACAGGTGGACAGGGTCCGGAAGTTTCCCTGAACAAAGACACTTTGGTTTAACATTCAGGCAGAGGAGCAGTGTTCCCTGAGGCAGGCCATTATGTAGAGACAGTATCCATTTAGTGAACAAGAGCAACGGTAAGTAAAGGTTAAAGTAAAATAAACATATCCAACATGTAGTCAGATTTGGCTCTTCCCTGTTACATTCTCAGAGCACTTTTGTGGAACAGGGCAAAGGCTTTCCCTGCTGGTAGGACTCACAGAACTGACTCTTCACTCTCTGGCTTGTGTTATATGCATTCTGCTATCCTTGAGTTTCTTTCATGGGTCTTTCTTTCTCCTCAAATCTCCTTAGTGTCCCACTTAATAGAGGACAGCTGGATTCTCATACCTGATCTGTGTTGTCTTTCATGTAACATCTAGAAAACTTCTCTGTCTACATGTGAAAGAATGATAGTAGAAAAGTTCAATAAACTATTAGTATTATTACATAAATAGTTTTGACTTGGATATCCCCTAAAGGGTATCAGGGACAGCCTGTCACTATACATCCATTCAGTAACTGCAAGAGACTCATATTTATACAACTGTAGATTTAAGCACTAAACTGTTCCTGAAGCTAATAAATGAGATCTTCATACAAAACACATGGCCATCTAAAATTTTCTTCTTGAAGCCCCAGGCCCTGAAAAACAGGAAAAATAAAAACTATTTCTAAGAAATATGTTAAGGGTCTGATGTATCAAAGGACTGAAATATTCAGAAGACTTAAATGAAGAAATCCAAATTACAAAGCGTCGAGAAGAGTCCAGGGCATACATGGGGTACATTGAGCCTACATGGAGCCTTCCATAGGAAATGTCACCTTTAACATCTAATGATTCAAACATAAGATAACTGGGGTGACCACAGATCATCCGGTCACCTGAAACTTGGGATCAGTCTTTTTTTTTAAATTGAAGTATATATATATATATATTTATCCCTTCCTCCCCTTTCCCCTTTGTTAACCATAAGTTTGTTTGCAATGTCTCTGAGTCTATTTCTGTTTCGTAAATAAGTTAATTTGTATCATTTTTTAAGATTCCACGTATAAGTGATATCATATGATATTTGTCTTTCTCTATCTGACTTACTTCACTTAGTTTGATAATGTCTAGGTGCATCTGTGTTGCTGCAAATGGCATTATTTCATTCAATTTTATGGCTGAGTAATATTCATATATATATATATATCACATCTTATATATCGTATGTATCATATATGTGTGTGTATATGTATATCACATCTTCTTTGTTTCTTATTCATCTGTTGATGGACATTTAAGTTGCTTCCATGTCTTGGCTATTGGAAGTAATGCTGCTATGGACATGGGGGTGCATGTATCTTTTTGAACTATAGTTTTCATCTTTTCTGGATATATGCCCTGGAGTGAAATTGCTGGATCATATGGCAACTCTATTTTTAGTTTTTTAAGGAACCTCCATTCTTTTCTCCATAATGGTTGCACCGATTTACATTCCCACCAACAGTGTAGGAGGGTTCCCTTTTCTCCACGCTCTCTCCAGCATTTATTATTTGTAGACTTTCTGATGATGGCTGTTCTGATCAGTGTGAGATCAGAATTTGCATTTCTCTAATAATTAGCAGTGTTGAGCATCTCTTAATGTGACTGTTGTCCATATGTATGTCTTCTTTGGAGGAATGTCAATTTAGGTCTTCTGTTCATGTTTTGATTGGGTTGGGTTATTTTGATATTGAACTGTATGAGCTGTTTGTATATTTTGGAAATTAATCTGGTCTTACATTTAGGTCTTTAATCCACTTTGTGTTTAATTTTGTATATGGTTTTAGAGAATGTTTTAATTTTGTTCTTTTACACATGAGCTGTCCAGTTCTCCCAGCAACACTAATTGAAGAGACTGTCTTTTCCCTGTTGTATATTCTTGCCTCCTTTGTCATAGGTTAACTGACCATAAGTGCATGGGTTTATTTCTGGGCTTTCAAACCATACTGTTTTGATTGCTGTAGCTTTCTAGTACAGTCTGAAGTGAGGGAGCATGATTCCTCCAGCTCTCTTCTTCTTTCTCAAGATTGTTTTGCCTATTTGGGACTTTATTTGTTTCCATACAAATGTAAAATTTTTCGTCCTAGTTCTGTGAAAAATGCCATTGGTAATTTGATAGGGATTGCATTGAATCTGTAGATCGCCTTGGATAGTATGGTCATTTTAACAATATTGATTCTTCTAATCCATGAGCACAGCATATATTTCCATCTGTTTTTGTTGTCTTGATTTTCTTCATTATAGTTTTCAGAGTACAGGTGTTTTGCCTCCTTTGGTAGGTTTATTCCTAGATATTTTATTCTTTTTGATGCGATGGTTGGGATCAGTCTTGAATACTACTTTTCCATTTAATTAATTACCAAAGCATCTTGTAAATATTTCTTGTCTCTTTCTTCTCTTCACTACTAATAGGCACTTATCATTTCTAAACTTGATTTTGCAAGCCCTGACACATGATATGCCTGACTCTGGTCTCCTAATAAATCTGTTCTCAGTAGACACAGAGTTTTCTGTCTGAGGGCAAATCTGAATACACTTCAAACCCTTTAATGGCTCCCCATTGCCTATAGGATCAACTCCAGTTGTTATGATGGAAAGAGCATAGCTTTGACATCAGAGAGATGACTGGCTGAATCCTAAGTTGATCTGAGACCTCAGGGAAATCACTGTCTGTACTTCTATTCCATGGAACATATGGTGTAATGGGAGATATAGACCATTCCAGTTACTGGGGGTGGGGTGGGGAAGGTGGTAAAATGGGAGAAGGATTATGAGAGCACCTAGTAAGGACATCTAACTCAAACTTCAAAGAGGAAGAAAAGCATTTTGGAGTAAGTGCATCTAATTGAAGACCTGAAGGGAGAAGTTTGTTGGGTTTTGTTGGTTAATGGAAAAGGGGATGAGAGGAGGTGGTAGAAACAGAGCAGAGCAATTCTCTGCAGAAGTAGAGGGAAAGGGATGCATTAATTAAAACTTGACTGTGAGGAACAAGGCCTTTTGGTTTTTTTATAGATGAGAAAGTAAGAGAGAATACATTCCTTTCAAGAAATTGAAAGTGGTGTCAAAGTAATATGCTGGGCGTGGTATAAGATAAAGCTGGAGAAATAAGTAGGGGATTAGACCACAGAGGATTATAAAATCTGTTAAGAAGTATATATTTGATCCTGACAGGGGGCTAATTTAGGGGGCTAATTTAGGATTTAAGCGAGGAGAAATAGGAGGTCTGCGTTGTAGAATCTTCACTCTGGCTATAGTGCTGAGGAGTCATCAAACATGGACCATAATGAAAGTAAAGTAGGGAGAAGTTTCTGCAGTTGGTGGCCTGGACAAGGGTAATGGTGGTAGAGATAGAGAAAAGAAGATGGACTGAAGAACCGTTTGAGAGAAATTATTCATAGTACTTAGCAATTGGATGTGTGGGGTGAGGAAGAAGAAAGAATCAAAGCAGCACAGATTTCTCATATAAGCCACAGGGGGTGCAGGTGGCACCTCTCCCTGGCCTAGGGGATTTGAGAGCAGGAACAGATTTGGGGCAGGAAGCTAATGGACAGGTAGAGTTTGAGTTGCCTCTGAGAACCTTGGTGGGCCTATTCAGTAGGCAGTTGGATATCCAGGTCAGGGGTCGGGAGGAAGATCAGGACTAATGATGAAAACTTGGTTCTTCTCGGTGGATTGTGCTCTAAAGGCAAGTCACTAAGGGAGAATGTATAGAAAGAGCAGACAAGCAGGCTGCAATCCCACAAAAGAGCTTTCATCATTTGCAAAATGGGAATGCAAATTTCCAGGACCAGTGGGAAAAATACACAAGCTAACATACGTAGGAGTACCTTGCAGAACACTTGGCTCACAGTAAGGGCTCAATAAATATTCTATTGAATGAATAAATGAATAATTCAACAAAAGCGTACACCTAATTTACTAATTTCCTTGTAGAGGTTAAGCAAAGTGAAAGTTAGTTGGCCATCTCTGAGAAAATTTTGTGAAGAAAATGTAGGTTATGCCCATGCAAAAAGATACTTGCTCTTATCACCAGAGCCAAGACTTATAAGGGGCAAGGCATTTGCTTTTTCTTAGACAAGAAAGTCACATTTATTAGCACTGGGTCAGCTATTTAAAACTGACCTCTGTTTGATCTTGACATTTACAAGCAAAAGGAAGTCTTTAGTTATGTAACAGGCCAGAAGTCCACGCATCCCTGACAACAGAAGCCCATTTGTCATTGTGCTCAACTCTACTCAAAACAACACATCTCTTCACCAGCTTGTATTCTTTCCTTACATTCTCTGAGGTTCCCAATTGGTGTGCAACAATCCAGTAAGAGGGTTAAAATTGACAACTGCTTAGATAGGAGAGTGTGTGTGTGTGTGTGTGTGTGTGTGTGTGTGTTAAGAGGGAACTCTTCTGCAATAAAATAAACTAGAACCAAATTGTTTAACAAAATTCTCAATTGCTTGGTTTCATGGTGATTAGGAAACGCATTCCAAGTCAAACAAGCTGCTTGTGATTTTGTGGCATTAAAGTAGACTTCCAAACGGATTGGAAAACAAAAACTCATTCACAGAAACTCATGATTTCAGATTGGCATATCAAGCATAACTTCTGAGCGTTTGCAGAAATGAATACTCCTACCAAGGGCACATTACTTATTTCAAATAAACTTGACATCAAGGGATCCACTGTTGCATTTAAACAATGGAAAAAGAACCAGAACATTTTTGGTGGCAATCTCAATATGTATCAAATCACTTTTACCTACTTACACACATATTCAGCAACTAAAAATTTGCTGGAGATCTATATTCTTTCTATTCCTAAACTTAAAGAAAACGTAGATTGAACACTAAGACGCAAATAATGGGAGTTTATTTTAGAGCCTTAGTTACAAAATGATGAATAAATGTTGGTTATTAGAGTCAAACATACTAGTCTTTTGTCTTTCTGGTTTTCTGCTTACTTTTCTCAGTCTTAAAGTTAAAAGATCAGTTAGAAGCTTCGTTCAATCGCCAGAAACTATTGCATATGTCAGAGGGGGTCGTGATAGTTCTCACACTGAGAGAAAGTATTGGTAGAGGACCCAGAAGACTGACTCTAAATTCCAGCTCAAAAATTCACCTGAGATTTACAACCAGAAATAACTGCTGAAAGTCATTCCATTATAGAGCATTGGAATTGAATTGAGAGTCCATAGAGTCATGCATCTATGAGTAATTGATTTTTGACAAGGATTTCAAGACCATTCAAAGGGGAAAAATCGTCTCTTCAACAAATGGTGCTAGGAAAACTGGATATTTACATGCAAAAGAACCTTGACGAGACAAAGCACTACATGCAACAGTATGGTGAAGGGGCTGGATGAGCAAAGCAGGTATTTGCTAACCTAATATCCATTCTCCCCTTCTTAGTAAAAAGAAAAAAAAAAACCCTTATACTCTTGGGGTGACAATGTGCCCAGTTAAAAATCCATATTTCCTAGCCCCCATGATACTAACCATGGTCAGGCATATGTAAGAATTCATTAGGTGAGTTTTGGAGAAAAGCTCTTCAAAGAGGCTGCTCAGCTGGCAGTTGTCCATCCCTATTTTACACTTGCCTTTTTCATCTTCATGCTACTTGACTTCATGAATGGTTGCAGCTGCAGGTACCTCTTGGACCCTGAGGATGGGAGCTATGTTTGTGAATGCACGGAGACCAAGCCCAGGCCTCTGAGAGCTGCAGAGCTCCTGAGCCTATTCTGGGCTCCCTGTGTCCAGACTTACTCGATTACTTGTTTAGGCCACTCTTATTTGGGTTGTTGTTTTATGTACCCAAGATTAATCCTCACTGATTCACTTAGTTACGGTGGAGTTGGGGGCACAAAGCAAGAGTGATGGTTCCTCTTCACCATTTGGTTTGGGTTAGGGCTGGAAATTCACTTCAGTGTAGAGTGGGAACTTGTTAGAAATGCACATTCTTGACCTCCACCCCAGATGGACTGAATCATAAACTCTGGGGGTGGGACCTAGCAATCTGTCTAACAAGCCTCTAGGTTCCAGTTTGGGAACCAGGGTGAGTTCTTTTTGTTCAGTGCTGCTTGAGTAGGAAACTTCTTTAAATGGCTTTGACCTATGACCACACGTTCTTAAGAACAGGGTCTTTGAATTTTAAAAATACTTATGTTCGAATATCAGCCTCACTGTTTATTAACTGTATGACCTTGGGAAAATGGCTTAACATTTTTGAGTCTCATTTTCCTCATGGAGATTATAATAATAGTGCCCCTAATAAGGTTCTTGTGTGGATCAGATGAAGTGTCTGTCAATCGAAGTACAGTACCTGGAACACTATAGATGCTTAATGAATGTCAGTTTCTCTACTCTGCCTGCCATTGGCAATACACTGCAGGGGTCTGGTACCAGGCCTGAATCCCTGTAGGATGTGAACTTAGCCACCACCCCACTACACCCCCTTTCATGCTTTGTCTCCATTATTGCTTCTGCTATTCTTTAAGATGGAAGAGAACCTTAGGGAGATCCCAGGGGAAAAAAGAAAGGGAAAGGAATCGTCTTGGAATATAACGTAATTGATCCAGTTCAGTAAAGAGTGAGGATACAGGAAGCTGCTGTTACTAGTTTTATTTGGGGCTTTCGGAAATGTCTCTCTCATCAGGTGAGGGGGAAACTATGCCTAACTGGCATATGAGCTATGACTAAGAAGTAAGAAAAAGACTCCCATGTGCTTTTTTCAAAAGTTGAGAAATAAAACTAGCATGTTCTTCTCCATTGAAATTTCTCTGCACTTTGAGTGTCACCAATAAATCTCTCTTTATGAAAACAAAAAGGGCACAATTATTTTTATGCTCCAAAGACCATCAGGGGCCCCTTGCTGTGTCTTGTCTATGTCTTATTCCTACCTGGGAAACACAGTTGGTAGAAAAAAAGATCAAGTTCCCCACCGAGCTTCCCACCTCCTAGCTCCTGCTTCAAATAATGACATCTCTTTCGCAGCTAGCGTATATGCCACACTTAACATATAACTAATGTTTTGCTAGGTATGGTATCCGAAAGACTCCTGAAGCTAATTCTGACTACGTAATTGTTACTGGATTCACCTCCTTGGTGAGAAAATGACCACAGATTCCCCTCACTCCCCAGTTTCCGCCCGCCCCCCTCCAAACTCTGAAAAGACCAGACACCGGAGCTGAATGGGCAATTCAGCTCCCAATCTTGGCAAAATCAGAGAATGGGCAGAAACAGATAGAAGACTTAAGAGATGAAGCAGAAAGAAGGTTAAAGTACTAAAGTCCCTTTACCAAATGAGGAGCTGAGGGAGAAGATAAGAGAAAGCTGGGTGGTAAAAAAAGCCGGCTAGGGCAAAGGAGCTGGGGTGGGAAGGGGACCTTTCCTGGTTGAAAGACTCTGAGATTGTGAGCACTGGAGAAGAACCACTGTGTTGCGATCTGGGTGTCTTTCAAACACTTTGAGAGACATCAGTAGAAAAGGAAACTTACACACACACACACACACACACACACACACACACACACACACACACACACACACACACACACACACAAGCCCATGACATATGACTCAGAAAATACAGTTCTGTTATGACCACTAGCAGCGGTAGAGATAAATTAACATTAATCAAGAACCTACTAAGAACCAGGTTACACTCATCTCGTTCAATCCTCACTACAGCCCTATGAAACCAATGTGTTCACCCTCTTCTGCATAAGACCACCGTGACTCAGAGAGACTAAGTGAACTGCCCAAGGTCATAAAGCTAGCAAGTCCTGGAGCAGAAACAAAGCCGGAGCTCTCCTGGGTCTGCTGCTGGGAGCCGGGAACCAGAGGCTAGTGATGACTGAGACACACTGGGCCGACGATGCTCCCAGAGGAAATGTCTCAGGAACTGGCCTCCCTCGTCCCTCTGCGCTGGTGGCTCTCTGGATCTGTGCTCCACTGTGACACTGTGGCTTCTCCTGACACTCTCTTAGCACAAAAGCTGTGCAGTCTCTTAGCTTGCGTACGGTCATCAACTGCAACTCCCGGAGCCCCTTTCTTTGTCCCTCCCATGTGCACTGGTGATAGAAGCCAGCACACAGGCAAAAACTGCCTTTTTTTGAGTTTCCCCTGAAACATTTCCATGCTTCTTTTTTCTCCTATTGACTCTTTTCCTCCTTTCCTGTGCCTCCTTCTAGTCCTTTCTCTACTACCTAATTTCCAGGCATTTCCCCCCATGGGTCTTAACCTGCAGGAAATATAATCAAGTATTTTCTTTAGCAAAACTTGGCAATGTTTTGAATTATCTACAGTTATTACCCAGGAAAAGAGATGGATTCTATGTCCCTTTCTCACTCTGGCCAGCTGACTTGCTGCAAACTTACTTCTTAGAGCTGTGAACAGCCCAGATTAAAAGTATTAATTGCAAGTTATCCTGATGTCATATTTCTTTTATTTTGACACTAGTGGCATGACTGCAGAGAAATAAAGAATAATTGTTAGCTAAGGGAATCCAACAAAGAAGTATGTGACCTCACAGAGGAAGCGCCACACTCTCCTTATTTCCTCACTAAGTTCCTTCTTTTGCATAGTGAGTCAACAGAGACCTTGCTGGAAGGGACCCTAGAAAGGTTCAATTTAAGTAACCTGAGGCCCAGGACCAACAGGCGTTTAGTGTAGATGAACCCCGAGGCATCTATCTGGGTTAGTTCTATGTGCATCACTAAGAGGCAGAGCCAGGAGGTAAGAATTCAGCTAATGTCAAAATTTAGCCTTTTCGCAAAGGCAGGACCCACTGGTTGACAATACCATGAGCTTCCACTCCTAGTTCCAGCACAAATCTTTGTCCTCGACATTTCCTCTCCTCTTCCCACTTGTTTCTAGCCCACCAGGCCAGCCCATCTGACAAAATGATTTGGATTACCAGTGAAAGCCAGCTAGCATTCCCACTGTCTTTGTGACAAATCCTAAATTAATGGTATTTAAAAGAAACCTTAACTCAGCCATAAAAAGAAACGAAATTAAGTTATTTGTAGTGAGGTGGATGGACTTGAGTCTGTCATACAGAGTGAAGCAAGTCAGAAAGAGAAAAACAAATACCGTATGCTAACACATATATATGGAATCTAAAAATATATATATATATATGGTCGTGAAGAACCTAGGGGCAGGAGGGGAATAAGGACGCAGACCTACTGGAGAATGGACTTGAGGACACAGGGTGGGGGAAGGGTAAGCTGTGACAAAGTGAGAGAGTGGCATGGACATATATACACTGCCAAATGTAAAATAGATAGCTAGTGGGAAGCAGCTGCATAGCACAGGGAGATCAGCTCGGTGCTTTGTGACCACCTAGAGGGGTGGGATAGGGATGGTGGGAGGGAGGGAGACGCAAGAGGGAAGAGATATGGGGATATGTGTATATGTATAGCTGATTCACTTTGTTATAAAGCAGAAATTAACACACCATTGTAAAGCAATTATACTCCAATAAAGATGTTAAAAAAAAAAAAGCCTTAACATGTATACACATAAACAGAAAAAAAATACTCCTTCACACACACACACACACACACACACACACACACACACACACACACACACACACCATTGTCTGGACCACTAAAGACAGTTTCTCTTTTTGCAACCACAAAGTGGCCTAGCCTGGTAAGGAAGACAGTGGCACCCAGTGGACAAATGTTTGATTGTTTGAGACAGGTGTCCCATTCAGAAATATTCTCCTTTCTTAGCTTTAAAAAAGGCTATTTGCTCCCCTTACCTTTCCCTATCCTTCTGCCATCACATTTTAAAAACATCTACTGAATTTAAAAATAGGGGGGAGGGGAGTGTCATTACAGTTTTTATCTCTTCAAGAATAAGACTAAACTGAAACACTGGAGAAAGCAAAAATTTCAGGATTAAATCCTCTGAGAACAGTGTCTATATTTGATTAACCTATTTCAACAGTAACAGTGGAGACAGCCAAATCTAATAAAATATTCAGCTTAATTAAAAATGTAACGTTGAAAATGCCTGTAATGTGCTTTTCTTCGCACATAATATTCTCCTTTTCCTCACACCATTGCCAACTTCCAATTAAATTGCCTTGGTTATATGCAAATTTGGCAACTCCAGGGGCAATACTTCAGGAAAATAACATACACGGATCCTGCAACTTGATACTATGCTGCAGTCTATCTGGGAACCATACAAATGCCTACTATTTTCACTCTCCAGCCCCTACAGTGATTCTTTTGGTTGTGAGCTACTTGGGTAGAAAAGCTCTGCTTATCTATCTTTCTTCCCTCAAACTGCTAACTAACATCTTACTCACGGTAGTTACAAAGAAGTTGAGTGAAATCCAGTTTCCATTTTATGTAATTAATCTGCTAAACACTGAAAAGAAGTATCTAATTGTTTGATGTTACATAAAGGGATCATCCAGTTAAGAATCTTAAATATTAGGGGCTATTTGCACTGGAGAAAAACATTTTATAAAGAACAAAAGGGATGAGGACTTCTTTGGGTGAACTGAATTTTACTGATTTAAATTATTAAAAGACGTTCAATTACAAAATAAGCATACATCTTCTTAGTGTAACCTAATACCAGCAAGGGTGCCCTCTTTTAGTTAGCCATTCAAAATTTCTTCCAAGTTTGCGTGCTCTGAAATCCTTAGTTTTTATGCTTTGAAATGGTACCTCATGTTTATCATTATATTCTTTGTAATTCAAATTTTGCCACAGTTTGAAGCTTGCTTTTTCTGTTGTTTTAAAGAAAAGATGAGTTGGCAAGCCAGCGTTATGGCACATGGGTGAGATGGAATCTTTCCCCAGTGGGTCTGGGCCTAGGGCACCACGCTTTTGTTAATTGACAGAAGGCCCCTGTGACCCCTTGCGTCTATCACATTTAGGTAGCCAGCAATAAACACATCCCAAAGTAAGAGATGTACTTTTTTGGTAAGCTGAAAAAAAAAATGGAGGCCATTTGTACATGTATCCCTACAATACATGTTAAATGTTCTTCTTTTTGTCATAACACAAGCACACTTTCCCCCTCGTCTCTGCAAAAATTCTCATAAAATTCTGATGCACTTAACTTTTGCCATACAGACCTTTCTTATTAAAAACTCAAAATTGTTTTTCAAAAGTTTCTAAAAATTTATTTGCAAAATGTCTCAATCCATGACAAATCAATCAATGTTTATAAAATCTCAGGGTCTGTGTCCTTTTCCTCCACTGACTGCCACCAACAGTGAGCACTGATGCCCTGTGCTGTGGGAGGACCCACACTCCTGGCAGTTTTGCCCTCTGCCAAGCCCCCATGCCCAGGGGCAAGGGCAACGGTAACAGCAGGATTTGTACCACGTACACTATACTGTTTGCAAAGTGTAATCGTGTTGGGAAATGGTCTGAGCTTTACTGAGAGCCATACTCCGTGTCTCTGCAATCGGAGACCTGGTGTGTAGGCAGATGACATATAAGGCAACCTGACGGCCGGTAGAGGCTACACTCCACCTATGACTTGCTTTGCTTCTGTGAGTGTCACAGCCCAAGAGGGATGCCAGGATTTGAAAAACTCTCTTTCTTCACATAATTGGAGAAAGTTGCTCCTGTGTAGTTCCTATAGGTTTTATCTTACTTTGGGGCTTATCTGTTTATAATGCAAATATGGTTCACTTATTCAGAAATCTACTTGCTTAAAGATGGCTTTCCTAACTCATGGGCTGTGGCGAATGAGAATCAAAATATAAATCTAAGAGGAGTTTTAAAGGCTGAAAAGCTCCATACAGATTAAAGTAATTATTGTTATAACTAAAATGAATGAAATGGGGTGTGTGTGTGTGTGTGTGTGTGTCATTAAGTACGGAGGTTAAAACACGTATTTAGATTTTCCTTGCTCTACTGCACACTGAGGAACATATATTTCCAATCCCAGTGACAGGTATTACCTGTTCAGATAAGACTTTAGCTTTTTCTTCTGCTTCCGTCAGGCAAATCTCCAAGGCCTCGAGCCGTGCCAAAGTAAACGCCATCTGTCTGGTTTCCAGGGACTCTTTCTTTAAAACAATAATCAAGTATTACTTTTTGACATGGGTAGTTTCCTGAGTGCATTTCAAACAACTCTGGGGACTAAGGACAGTCTTAATAAACTCACACAAATCATCTCCTTTTCTTCTTCAACATAGCAATAAAACAATGAAATGTTACAAAAACAATAGTGTTATTTAACAGTTTAGAGTCTAAAGGCAGAGTAAAAAAATGCATATTAATGAGCAATGAACAGCTTTAGAAAGGTAGAATAAAATATCCATGTTGAAATTTGGTTAGTCTGCAACTTTTATTCCTGATACAGAGCTTTTCTTCAAGACGTTAGAACCAAAATTTCACATTCCCAATAAGAGATGTCATCTAGAATGCCTACATTTTTAACATTCACCTAGCTTGGGGGTCATAGTCATTTGAATTCAGAGAAGCTCTTGGTTCCTTTGATTGTCACCTTCTTATCACAAGTTTAATTAAAGCAAAGATACTACATGGTTCAGAATCAGATCATTCTTCCCCAGAACGTGGCTAATATGACTCAAATCAGCAGATGTGTAGACTTTCCCTCTCAAAATTAAGTTGCTCTTTCTCACGTACAAGCAGAAAAATGTGCAAAGTTGGTATGAGAATATCAGTTACCAGCACTACTGAGACTAGAGCACTTCCTGACTACTCTTTGGCCATTGAGACAATTAATTAATAAAGACACAGCAATATGAAAACTTCAAAGGAAAACCTCATATGTGCTAGGATTATGAGGTTCCTATAGCTTCCTGGGATGTGTCCTGTCTTCTTGTGAAAGTTCAGGCTGCTGCAGCTGCTTCCAATTAACCCCACAGGAAAAAAAGAACTGTGTTCCTACATATTAAAAAAAAAAGAACAAAAAAAAAAAACCCCTGCTGCTTTATTTCCCCTTTGGTTTAGGAGCCCACCAATTTTATACATATGTGCATTTCCTGACGATACAATAGAGCCATCTGGTGGTAAATGAACCAGCCATAAAAACAAAGCATTTATTCAGTTCCTATAATTGTTCATGCCATCCTTTGAACCTTAGGACCCTGGCAAGGACCCCTGATATAAATAAATGTTGCTCTGTTCAAAAACAGCATGGCTCCTAAATCATACATGGCTGCATAATCTCCCCGAGGTCAGCCTTTGGGGGGTGAACATCTTGGGTTAGAACAGTGATATTTGGGATGAACAAATGACCCTCAGCCTCCCATATATGATTCCAATAATTTCAACAGTCAGTCCAAAATATCTCAAAACAAAAGCTTCAAAACAAGATTCTTGTGTATTTATACTTAGAGGTAGTTTATGCTACAAAACATTTTATGCATAAAGGAGAAATTGTCAAAAGTCCAAACTTTTCCAAAAAGGTTAAGGATCCCTGACCTAGATTGCTATTTCTAGGGGGAATCTTCTTGTCCAGTGTGTGACCTCGAGGAAGTTTTTAAAAGTAGACCCAACAAGATCATCTAATCTATTTCTCTAGGTCTTTTTCTCCAAACATCCCTAATTTTCCCTGACAAGAAGGACAACCATTTCCAGTAAGACAAAAGCATTGCAAGTCAAAGCCAAATGAAACAGGCTTGACTGGAGACTGTTATTAAATAACATAGGACTTTTTGTACAGGTAGATTTAAGAAATCATCATGTGTTACAGAACAAGGAGGGTCCTGAGAAAACTGTGAGGAATGCAAAGCCTGTCTCCACCTTTACCCCAGCTGTCACTCTCCACTCCCTGGCTTGCCTTTCTGTCCCCCTCTCCTTTAAGGGGAAGAGCCATGAATGTATCTACACTGGAGTAAAAATGGCCTAAACAAAGTCAAGCACTTTTTAATAGGAGACAACCTCCATTAACCAAAGGACTACAGATTAAATCAAGAATAATCTCGCAAATAAGTAAATACCTGGCGTTGGAAGTTTTGGAGGTAGGTGTGTGTTTTCAGGGACTCTAAACGGTTAGGTGTAGTCAGTCCTTGCCCCAGTTTTGCAGGATGCAGTGGTACGAGAGCAGAAAGTTAGGATTTATACCCTGAAGTTCATTTTCCCTCAGGCACATGTGGACACACAGTACATAAAGTGATTTATGTTTCTTATGAACATGAAACTGTCTTGGTGGTTAAAGTAATGGAAGAGTGAATTATATTAATCAAAACTGAAAACATATGATATATATAGGTGTTTGGGGATTGAACCTGTGTCTGTGGATTTCCAAATGGTAAATTCCAGCACTTCAAGTGGGTATTCCAGTTTTTAACTTCTACCCTTTGTCCTAAAATTTTCTACCTAAATATCCATCAGTAATCTAAGTGCATGTATCTAAGATAACCAAGATGATCAAAGTAAAAGAATATTACAAAATAATTCTATAAACTTTTTGGTTACAGTAAAGACACTAGATTACTATGCATGTGTGTTAAAGTTGACAGTCTACTAATTGACAAACCTTATGGAAAATTGTAAGAGTAGATTTTCTTTTACCTGCAATGTTTCCTCATTTGAGAATCTGGAGGAAAATCTACTCTGTTCTAAGTTAATTTTTCTTATTTCTCTAACCCATCTCAGTACCTTTTCATTGTCCCCTTCCTTACTTTTAAGTCATTATTTCTTTGTCTTACAATGACCTTGCTCTTTCTCAGCCAAACAAATCCCTTCCGCCCTTCAGGACTGGTTCAAGGTCTCTGATTCATCCAGATCATCCACATCCCTCTGAATCCACGTGCGGCACTTAGAAAGGCGCCTGAATGCAGAGGCTAGACTGGGCACTGCGCTGAGCATTTAGTAGGAGCTCAATAAAGAGTTGTTGATTGATTGAAGGCTCAGCAGTCAGAGAAGGGGACTGCACCAGATGGAGCGGTCCTTCACACTGAGAGGCTGTAACAGTGACTCCTTTGAGCAATACTTCCCCTGCATCCGGCTTAGAACAGTGACAAGGATCAGAGCCCCAGAGAAAGTCCACTTGCCAAGGCCAGGGGCCAGACAGCGTAGCAGAGGGCAAGGAGATGGCCGTGGCATTGGGTGATGACGGCAGGGCTGATGTGAGGATTAAATGACGTAAATCAGGTAAATGCTTGGACAGATGAAGTGCTCAATTAATATTATTCTGAATAATTCTATTCTCCTAATTCTTTTAAGGAGAATCATTTGATATTAAAACTTTCTAACTTGTTTTTAAACCCTAGTAAAAGAAAGTTCCCATAGAGGCCCTTTTGTAACAGCAAACGATCAAACCACAGCAGTGAGAAATTCAGTCAAGTATGCAATTAGAACAAAGTTAATATGTTAAATATGTGGGTGCATTTCTTTAAAAGCAAGATTGCTAAACAATGATGTGGTTATGGCAAATTCCACCTTTACACAAGAGCAATTTGACGTGAGTCAGTTGAAGACAATTAAATGTTTCTAGCAATCTGGAGCATCTATCGTGCAGGGTTCCAGCAGCAGCCCCTGCCCCGTAGTGCGGTAACTTCCCGCCAGGTAAAACACGCTTTCAACACATTTTGCAACAAACTTCCTGCTTGATGTCTCCCCTATTTATTACCGTGGTCCATTCCTCTTTCCCAGTTCTTGACAAGCACCGAAGCCCCTAAACTTCCCTACCCCTCTACGACCTGCTCATATTGCCCACGCTAGCCCCTTACCTCCGGGCAGAATTTTCCCATTCCTCCCTCAGTCTCTGGTGATCAGAATTCATTTTACAGTGGAAAGTTCGTCACTCTCATGTCCTTCTGTGCTTAGCATTTGCAATAGTTTCTTAGGTTAAATTGCCAATTTCTATTTAGGCAACAATTTAACAACTCAGTTCTCTTGATTCCAGTCCATTCAAGTGAAAACAGTATTCCTCTGTGTTTGGGGTTGTGTCATTAATCACTAAATAAGATATTTAAATTCAAAACTTGAACAAACTACAACTATTGTCAAAGCCCAGTGGAAAGGGTTTCTAAGTAGAAAGTGCCCATCAATATGACCCCGAAAGGGATGGTCATGGGAGAATGACAGATGAGCACTGACTAAGGGGAACTCTGCTTGGATTCTGGAAGGACACGTTCCTTACCTGACCTGAGTCTCACTGACTGTGTGTCTTGGGCTATGTGACTTTGGGGCTTCACTTCTCGGGGCCTCAGTTTTTTCATCTTTAAATGAAGAATACACTGGTCAGGTTGCAGAAGAAAACAGATGGTCATTCCAAAGGAGTGACTGAGGGCAGTTTGATGACGGGAAGAGCTTAACGGGTACGGTTATGGAAGTCAACAAAGGATGGTGAGACACACCCTGCATGCAAAGATACTTTTTGCCTTACCTTGACCTGAAGAGGTAGGGGGAGAGGTAATAGGAGAGCATTATCACAGGGTCTAGAAAGAGAGCTTGGGAGAGGGCCATGCTATAAACCGAGACCTTGGGCAGAGAAATACAGCCACTGCCAACCTGTGCCCAGGCAGTAGTGGTTGATGGACCAGTGGAATAAAAAGCCTGACCCTCCTCTCCTTTCACCCGCTGTACTTCTGTCTCTATCTTCCTTGGGCTGAACCCAATGAGAAATCAGAGGGCAAGAGAGCTTCAACAAGAAGTGCAGAGAGACCAGCTCCCTGGAAAAGAGCAGAGTGGGGGAAGGGTGGAGGGTGGATAATGGAGGGGGCAACAAAGATATCTCAGGCCAAAGGGGTTTAATGCTACTAGTGGTTCCCAAATGCCAGCCCATAGATCAGTGTTGGTTTGTGATAACATTCTCACCAGTCAGCAGGAAAATGATAAATGCTAACTTTTGAAAAGGACGGACATTGTGAATTTTTCATGAAGCCAAATTTATTCCATTTAGATGACTGTCCTTTATTCTGAGCTTATGATCATTCTATATATTTTGGTGTTAAGAGGATGTGTATTTAACAAATGATGGTGATAGTACATGGGAATTTTTGTGTTTTACTGTTTTTTCTTGAAAAAAATTGAAAAATTGGCAGTCTTACAAAAACTAACCCTAATTATTTTTTGATGGAAATTTTTACTAGTTTATGAAATCTAAAAGTGTAGAGACCCTCTATCTAAGTGATCTCTGTTAAATTATACATTAACTGTTTTGTCAGGTGGCTATTCCAGAGCTACATTCCCTGAATTCCATTGGACTAAGTCCAAGATGGACCTGAATTCAGTATCAAGTTGTTTTAGCACAGCTCCAAGATAGTTATTCTAGGAAAAAACCCACAATTGTAAAGGTCAACCTTTTACCCTGTGAAAGATTTAACTCCTTTTCCATTTCTATAGCATCACCAATAGAACAAACGAAAAAGGTATTTGAAAGGAATTGTTAACTCAGATTTTAATTTATAAAAAGGTTGTTGGTGTGGAAGTTAATGAAAGAGAAATGGCCCTGTGACATATGATAGCTTCATAAATAACTTTAAATAATGGCTTACCTGAAACTCTTAACAGGCCAAGTCATTTTAGTTCAATTCAAAGCAATTCAGTTCATTTAAGTTCAAAAAATATTAAGGGCTCACTATTTGCCAGGTACTGTGCTAAGCAATGGAGAAATAAATAGTAACCAGACATACAGGATTAATACCCTCACCAGATTCTCGGTTTAGAATTTCTCTCCAATACAAAAATCCTAGGATTTAGTTTTATGTAAAAATCAAAAGAATGTCAAGAGTTTGGTGATTAATTTAATATTTTTATTTTTATTCTCACTCATAAAATATTGCTCTGTGCTTTGGGGCCTTGTTCTTTTCTCTTTGATGAGGATTCTGGTAGATGTTAGAAAGAGGTAAGAGGCAGTCCTAACCTGTTTTCAAATATTCCAGATCTATCTCAAACAATATTGATTTATAACTCCTTACAGACTGTGAACCAACAGTATAAGAGGAGAAAAGGACCTAGTAAATAGTTCGTATCTTCCATCATTTCAGTTAAAGTTAACAGTAAAACAAGGACTGGGTTACAGGACACCTGAATTTGGGATCATGTTATATTACAGAATTTGTTCTGTGACTTAAAATAGCCCTCCAGCGTTTTGATTTTATGGGTGGATTTCTTAAAACTTTGGGCATCACAGATCGCTTGGACTACCTGATGATATATGTCAATTCTCTTACTAGGAAAAAAAATGCCAATGTATATGCTTGTGTACACACACACACACACAATAAGCACACATGCACACTATTTTGCCTATACTTTCAAGGTGCTTAAGTGTTTTTCTCAGTGCTATTCATGTAGCCCAAATTATGACTTCCTTATTTAGAGGGAATAGTGTATTCCAGCACCTTTAGTTTTTATTCTAAAATAAAAGACCAAATATTAATGAATGTGAGTATTAATATGTTCTTGGTACCTCTACTGTAAATCATGCAGGTGAACAAACGAATAATCTTCTCTTCCTAGAGACATGCTCCAAACTCAAAAGAAACAAAATGGCTCTTCCTTCTGGAGAGTGGAGCAAGTAGCATACCTTCCCAGGGAAGCCTGGTTCTTGTAACTGAACTACACAGCAACTAGTGCTAACCCATCCTGCTGACGGTGAAGTAAAGATTTTAATAATGAGAATATATTTCTTTCATAATAAAAAAAGAGAAAGGACATAGCAAGGTAATTTGCTATTAAAAAATAATTTTTATTTTTTATGTATAAATCATGATTTACTTCTTGTACCTGAGTTCATTATAAACATCCAAATAAAGATTTTATTAGCAAGGAAGAGATGACAAGAGAGGTTGGGTAGGCAGCTAACAGGGTCTGCCACAAACAGCATAAATAACTGATAACCTTTTTCAATTTATTTGCAATTGATGTGAAGCTCTTTACACCGGGGGTAAGTAAGCTTTTCACAGAGCTTTCACGTGATTTATCCTGTACTTAAAATGTTTTTCTTTCCTGTTTTTTATTGTCAGAGGAAAAAAGCATTTTTTTGACATCAGAGTTGACACTAGCAATTAAGCATTAGTAACGACTTCATTTCTTCAGATGATCTCTTTGAAACTCTAGGGCTAAAGTCAGCAGCTTTGTGTACATTGTCTTGTCATTTTTTTCTGTACCGGCAGTACGGGCCCATGAATATTGTGTTTTCTGCTTGCTGAATATCTGCGGATTGATCTTCCCCAGTAAATCAGTTTAGACTGGGTTTGTTCTAAAATCACTGGGAGCAGGGAGAGTAACTTTGAATTAGACAGTGTTGGATGTTTCTAAAACAAAAACAAATAGCACTTGGTACTTCCTGTGGTTCTTGGTTAATCATCAAGTTGTATGCCAAATATCTTGAGAGCTGTGACTGGCCTTAGATTATTCCTCATTGATTAGCACTTACGTTAGAATTATTGAATGTATTTCAGACGTTTGCAGGTATTAAAATGTTATATATTATGTGATTTTATGAACAATTTGTCTTATGTTTTATCCGTGCTATAGGCATCTATCAAAACATTGGTAGTATGTTTCTAGAGACGTTAAAACAGAATTTTCCCCTCTGTGAATACCCTGACCCATTGTTCTAATTGCTTCAATGTTTGTAACATTTGCTGCTTTCTTTTTTTTATTATTAATTAATTAAATTTTTTTAAATTGGAGTATAGTTGATTTACAATGTTGTGTTAGTTTCAGGTATACAGAAAAGTGAATCAGTTATACATATACATATATCCACTCTTTTTTAGGTTCTTTTCCCATATAGGTCATACAGAGTATTGAGAGAAGAGTTCCCTGTGCTATACAGGAGGGTCTTTATTAGTTATATATTCTATATACAGTACTATGTATATGTCAATCCCAGTCTCCCAATTTATCCCTCCTCTCCTCCTTCCCCCCAACACCAGTAACCATAAGTTTGTTTTCTACATCTTTGCCTCTATTTCTGTTTTGTAAGTAAGTTCATTTGTACCATTTTTAGATTCCACATACAAGCGATATCATATGATATTTGTCTTTCTCTGTCTGATTTACTTCACTCAATATGACAATCTCTAGGTCCATCCATGCTGCTGCAAATGACATTATTTTGTTCTTTTTTATGGCTGAATAATATTCCATTGTATATATGTACCACATCTTCTTTATCCATTCCTCTGCCAGTGGACATTTAGGTTGCTTCCATGTCCTGGCTATTGTAAATAGTGCTACAATGAATATTTACGTGCATGTATCTTTTCGAATTATGGCTTTCTGTGGATATGTGCCCAGGAGTGGGATTGCAGGATCATATAGTAGTTCTACTTTTCATTTTTTAAGGAAGCTCCATACAGTTCTCCATAATGGTTGTACCAATTTACATTCCCACCAATGGTGTAGGAGGGTTCCCTTTTCTCCACACCCTCTCCAACATTTATTGTTTGTAGGTTTTTTGATAATGGCCATTCTGACTAGTGTGAGGTTATACTTCATTATAGTTTTGATTTGAATTTCTCTAATAATTAATGATATTGAGCATCTTTTCATGTGCTTTTTGGCCATCTGTATGTATTCTTTGGAGAGATGTCTATTTAGATCTTCTGCCCGTTTTTTGATTGGGTTGTTTGTTTCTTTGATATTGAGCTGTATGAGCTCTTTGTGTATTTTGGAGATTAATCCCTTGTCAGTCGCTTCTTTTGTAAATGTTTTCTCCCATTCTGTGGGTTGTCTTTTCATTTTGTTTATGGTTTCCTTTGCTGTGCAGAAGCTTTCAAGTTTAATTAGGTCCCAGAAAAATGATTTTTATTTTTTACAAAAATAAAGGAGAAGATGAAATGGGGACTTATTATTTAATAGATAGGTGTTGAGTTTCAGCTTTGCAAAATGAAAACCTTCTGGAGATTAGTTGCACAAAAATGTGAACATGCCTTACACTACTGAACTACAAATTAAAAATGGTTAAAATGGTCAATTTTATGTGACACATATTTTACCACAATTAAGAATTTTTAAATAACTTATAAAACAAATGTATAGAGCAGATAAATTATGGAGTGAAGGAATTAGTCAATACTAAAATTAATTCAACTACTCTACCTATGCGTCACAGGACTGCTGTGAGAAAGAATTAAAAGAAAAAAAGATCGCACATAATAAAAACTATGAAATTTAAGAAAAGGAAAAAACATAGTAAGGCAGTCTTACTGAAGGGAAAGATTTTGATTCCTTTAATTTAAAAAAAATTCAAAAAATACTAGTTGTTTTAAATTAAGTTTTGATTTAGTGGGACATGTAATAATGCAAAGACTTTCCCTGTTTATAAAGTTAATGCTTTGTATAACTGAGTTTTTTGTGACAGGATTACTTATTTTCTCCACATCATTTATAAGTTTAGATTTTGAATACTTTGGCATGTTGACCAACGATGTTTTCATTCTCCCATTGTATCCCAGTATTTTAGTTAATGCACATGCCTGTAGGAAGAAGGATTTTCAGGTCAGCTTATGAGTAAGGTGATGGAATTTTATTGCCCAAACTGAAGTTTTTCAAACTTAGTTTTGTGAATAAATTTTTGCTATTCTGTGTGTAATAAAGAACAAATGATTTATGACTGACATTATTCAAAGTGAAAGTAATGTTTTGTCTGCCAGTGAATTTTAGGCTCCAAATAAGTAAACTTCTAAAAAAAGTCCAAAAATTTAACTGTAATGATAAAAACTTAAAGACTCTAATGATGCTGTTCCCAAAACCTAGCAGGGAAGTCCTTAGTTGAACTTGATGTTCCATGAGAAACATTTTCCATGATCAATCTCCCCTTCCCCCAACCCAGCCTGACGTTTGCTCAGACTGCCCTCTTTACCAAGATCTGAAAGAGAAATGTGTTATGCATCTTTCTGGATCAGATAAAAGTTCAGCCACAATTTCCATAGTACATTCCAATGTGATAAGGTAAGCGCAGGACAGATGAGAGAGCTCTTTTTTGCTGTAAATTTCCACTTCTTTTAAGGTCTCCCAGTCAAAATATTACTAAGAGGCATGGCCAAAGTATCAGAGAAGATGGCAGAGCTTACTCAGTGGGACTCAGTTTTCTCGCCTGTGAAATGAGAAGATCATTACTTCTAATTCATCTTGCACTCTGCAGTGGCCATTTGTCATGCTATGTCTTTCCCTGTTTGCAGTATTTCCCATCTCATGAATCCCATCTCTCTGAAGTATAAACCAGGAACTCCTTTTCCAGCCTCCTTTGCACCACATCGTAGGCATGTGACTTAGCCTCTCCCAATCAGACACACCAGCCTAAGAATTCAGTATAAATTAGAGTGATATGAAAAAGGTGCCAAATAGAATGGAATCTGGCCAGGTCGACAGGATCATTCTGTTTTCAGAGGATGCAGTGACAGAAGACTTAGAAGTAACCTCTCATACTCAGGGGTAGTAGTAGGGCTGTGATGCCTTTGCCCTGTGGTGGCAGTAATAGGTCCTCCACTAGGGAAGGGAAGCTGAGTATAGTCTCCAAGACTGATGCTCTGACTCTCCTAGGGATCCTCTGAAATCCATTTTCTCCTTAATACTAACTGGAATGGGTTCTTTTGGTTTCAAATGCAAATCTGACTGATTATTACTTGTTGTTCACGTGACTTTAAGCAAGTAGTTTAATTATCCTGAGCCTCCACTTCCTCCCCTCTACAAATGGAAGAAATGCTAACTCATTGAGGGCTGCTGTGGTGATTAAATGTGGTCATGCAGAAAAATACTGAGCATAATGCCTGACCCACAGAAGAAAGTTTGTTTGTTTGTTTTTAATTTTCTTTTTAAGCTCTAGATTTTATGTGTCTGTGGTGTAGCTTCTGGGAGCTCACAGCTTTGGAAAGAGCCTGAGCTCTTGATCATAAGGAACAAAAACTCTTAGAATCTCTGGTGGCCTTGGCATCATGCAGCCACACCTAGCCTGGTTACTCCTTGTTGGAAAAGTAAATCATTAAGTATAAGAGCAAAAATTCAAAAATGTAGTAGGAGAGGGCACAGCCTGTACCCTCTTCTGCCTGCTGAATAGGGTTTATACTTGGTCTGCTCCATTTCTTTTTCTTGACTTTCTTGGTAGATGTGGTTTTGGGGGCTTCTGAGATGAAAGGGGGGAGATTAAAGAAGAGCAAGAGGGGTGTGGACTAGGGCTAAAGGAAAAAGTTTTCCAAAGAACTTTTGAGGAGAAAAGTTCAGAAAAGCTGTCATGTGAAATAGATGCTTATGGAAAGGGAAAGAAGGACTTTTAAAAAATGGACCTCTGAAATTTTTCCTCACATACTGTTTAATTAGTGAAATTTAACCCTCAGCATACCATCAGAGTTTATCGGACCCAAATTAGTTTTGAGTTTCTATTTTTGAGCCATTCTCTTCATAAAAATCTATATTTCATGTCTTTTATTCTTTCTTAGAGGTCTTACAAACTATGTATGTATATATATATATATATACACACACATATATACATACACATATTTTTTTCTTTTATATAGAATAAAACTCATTCTATCTTATAATTATCATACAGATCCATTGGAGACTTTTATATAATCCAAGATATATTCTGGGATCTCAGTGATCTTGTTTTCCCTATATTTGAAATATATTGCTACTTAATCATCCTAGGAATTATTTTTTATCATTATTCATTGAGTATTTCTAACTATGACTTAGTAAAATTAATAATCATCCTTCAATTTCTTATTGTGTTGTCAAAAGCATGACGTCACCTTTCAAGGTACAAAAGGGGAGACACCATTTTTAAAATTTGCTTTATTTTAATTTTTTAAATTTTGAAACAAATAACACACTTAGAGAGCAGTTGGAATACAGAGAACTTTTTCTTTTTCCATGTGAGTTATGTTGTGCCCTTATGCCCCATCACCCTGAACCTCTCAGTGTCTGTTTCCTACACAGAGGGACTCTTTGCTACACCATCACAGCATGGCCTTCAGTCAGAAAATTCACCCGGTTGTCACCCCACCCCATCTCCTTCCCTTCCCCCTCACAACACGGGCTCCACTAGAGAAACATCATTTTTTTTTTTTTGGTGAAACATCATTTTTATAGCACATTTTTTCTTTCATTAATGTAGTTGAGGATGCTGAATTTTTCTTTTTTCATCCATAATGCCCAAAGACAAGAAAATTGGCAGAGACATACATTTCACAATTCTTACACAAATCAGAAGGTGAATGTGGACAGTAGCATTCTTGACCAGCATGGTCCAATGCAGTAGCCACCAGCCACATGTGGCCTTGAGTATTTGAAAAGTGGTTGGTTTGAATTGAGATGTGTTGTAAGTATAAAATAGATATGAGATTTTGAAGGCTTAGTATAACAATATATGAGAATATGAGAGATCTCAATATATTTTTGTACTGATTACATATTAGTGACAGTATTTTGAATATATTAGGATAGATAAGATATATTATTACAATTTACTTTTATCTGTTTATTTAAATTTTTAATGTGGCTACTAGATAATTTTAAATTATATATACGGCTTTTAAGCTACATATTTCTATTCAACAGTGCAGCTCTAAGTGGTGGAATTAATCATGTAAGTGAAATAGACTATGCATCTTCAGGTCATGACTACCGAGAGACTTAGATGAATGTCCTCAAAGTCATGAATCAGTAAGTGAAAAACATACCTTTAAGGACAAAAAAGGAAATAAGGTATTCTCATACAAGACAGGCCATATCACACAGAATTTTGTGACAAGAACTTGGACTTTCCTCTTTTGTTAAGGGGATGTGTGACAACATTCTGCCATATTTTATAACATTTATGTGCCAAAAGTTTTACTTGGTAACAAATAGATTTGCTGTGTTTAAATTCTGATCAAAATTTCTAACGAGGTTCTTTTTTTAAACGTACGTCTTTATTCTTCTGTAAATTGTTTGAAAATGATTTTAAAAATAAAAAATTTAGGTGGGTTTATTTAATTCAGGTAGTCAATGATGATGACTATTTTCCTAGTATACTAAGGGTAATTAGTAATTAGTAACTCAAGAGTAATGAGTAATTTGAAAGTTACCTTATGGGTACTAGACTGCTTGTTTGTGTTTGTTTTTACCACAAAGCAGTTCTGAGATTAGACCATTTAGCTCTCAGCATTACATGTTTAGCAGTCACAAAGAAAGGTATTATGGGAGACTTTTTGTATATTTTCAGTAATGTGATTATCAGAAAAGAATGTATGAACACATTTGAAGGCCAAATGCTGCTTTATTCAAAAGGAGAAAAATTAATAGGATTCAGAATATAGTCACCACCATGGACACAGATATTTCTTTTTTAAGAAAGATTCCAAGTAGAAATAGTCCCTAGGGAAAGCAGACTATTCTAGAATTTATAGCATTTTTCTTAGGCATTTGAGGCAGGCAAAACAGGGCTTACTCCTTGCCAAAGAATGTTTCTGAGCTACATTTAATTTTAAAATATTTTACAATTTAATCTTCGTTTGTACTAAATGTATGATTCAAGAGCATTTTCTTCCCTAACTGACAAATGTGTCCAGCTCTTCAATAACAAACACATGAGAATCTCTCACATATTGACTGAGTGCCTTTCATATGTAAGGTCCAGAGCTAAATCCTGGAGATAAAGGTGAATTCATCAAATTCCCAACCCTCCAGGAACTCATAATGTGAAAAAGGTTGAGAAAGGGAGGAGAGATGTTCAGATAAGTGGACTTCAATATTATAAGGATGAGAGAGGAGAAGGGGAAAAAAGACATGTATTGAGCACCATCACTGGGCCGTGACTTTTCAATATATTATGTCCCTCAAATTCAGACAATATAAAAGGTATAAAAATGGAAGCGAAAATCATCCAGAATCCTACCACCCAGAGATCGCCACACGTTACTGTGGACTGAATGTGTGTGTTCCAGGTGCCCTCAAATTCATACGTTGAAGATCTAACTCCCAATGTGATAGTATTAGGAGATGGAGCCTCTGGGAGGTCATTAGGTTTAGATGAAGTCAGCAGGGTGGTGTCCTTATGATGAGATTAATGGCCTTATAAGAAGAAACCAGAGAGCTCTCTCCTTGTGTCACCTTCTCTCCCTCCCCCTCCCTTCCTCCCTCCCTTCCTTCCTTCACCCTTTCACCCATGTGAGGATATAGCAGCAAGGCAACCATCTGCAAGCCAGGACCCAGTCATGCTAGCACCTGATCTCTGACTTTCCCATCTCCAGAGCTGTGAGAAAACAATGTCTGTTTTTTAAGCCACCCAGTCTGTGGTATTTTGTTATGGCAGACTGAACAGACTAGGACACCATATTTGGTGTATAATCTTCTAGACTTGTGTGTGTGTACCTGAAGATGCATAACATATAAAACATTGATTCATACTATACATGGTTATATATGGTTAAATTACAATCATTTTCAGTTAACAGTATATCATAGGTAACTATATTTGAATAATAATGAATGTCATTTTCCACAAATTGTAATTTAAAAAATTACCATAACTTTCAATGGTCACAATAAATTTTACTATGTGTATATGCAATTTTCCATACTATTGGACAACCCTGTAATAAGCATATTTATGCATCTTTGTGAACTTGTTTTTTATTAATATAAATGGAAAAAGTGGTTACTGGATTTTAAAGAATATATACTTGATACATATTTAAGATTACGTCCCCCAAATTCATCCTCCCACCACAGTACATGAGAATCAGACTTTTCTTACACCCTTGCCAATAATGATATTTTCAATACTTTTTGTAGCTGTCAAAATTACAGGTAAACATGATATCTAAGTTTTAAAATTTTTATTTCTTTGCTTTCTATTTGGACATCTTATTGGATACTTGCAAGCTTGGACATCTTATTGGATATTTGCATGTCTTCTTATAAATTGTAATTTGTGTCCTTTGTCCATTTTCGATTTAAGGGCTAATCTTTTCCTCATCGATTTATATGAGACCTTAATATATGAAGGACATTATGTTGTAATAGATGCTATAAATATGTTCTAATACTTACTTTGAATATTTATAAATTCTTCCTATATGGGCTGGAATAGTGGTACGTATTATTATGAGATATAGAATTTCCAGAGACTCAATTATCTTTTCATCTTTGTGCATTAATGCATAACTTTGTTCAAGAAGAGAGTGAAATTTTTGAAGAAGTAAACTCTAATCAAAACTTGGAGAAAGCTCCATTTCTCTGAACCTCATTAAGTACAGATAACACATCACACATTGATTCAAATTGTTAGACATACTTTGAAACAACTGATTCACTCTGTTACCTAACCTAACATAAACAGTTCAGCTATTGACATGAGGACTTGGGGCTATTATTCCCAGCAGCAAATTTCAGTTTAACAAATCTATCTAAACAAATTAAGCTGATGTTATCCAATCTGCCTGATGAGGCTGAGGGAAGCCAGAAGCCACGCTTTATGCCTGAGAGCCCGCATCCTTGTGCTTCTCACTCCCAAGTCACCCCACTCTCTTCCAATTTCTCTCCAAGCATCCAAAGGGAGCCTCCCAGAGGTAGACTTACTCCTTTGGGAAAGGCTAGATTGAATAACTGTCCTAGCCGCTTGGGAGGATATCGTCTCTCAAGGAAATGTGGAAGTTAGGGGAAATATTTTTCTTCAGACCACAGCAATTGAAGTTTGCTCTCATACTCAGACTGATTGACTACATGGTCCCCAAAACACATTTCTCCATTGCCCTGTCTTCCTCTGATCTAAACATTCAGGTTTCAGAAAATGAGCAAATTATACATGAAATTTGAGTTTATCCACAATATTAATTCAGAGTAACCCTTGCATTCGACTAATATAATATATTTAACTTTTATATAGTTATATATGCATTTAAATTCTGTCTCCGTTTTACATTTCAAAACTTCCTTCCTTTTGTGTATACACACAAACTTCTCAATGTTTCCAACCTCACAGAAAAAAAGTGTCAGCACTACACAGAACAAATTACCATGCTTTCCCCAAATAATGCCTATTGTTTGGAAATTTTTGCCATTTGAAGAAGCCAAATAGAGAAAAAACATAATGGGCATCTGACAAAACAAATTTGCAGACACTCAAATGCTTCAGTTTATAGAGGTCCTTTAAACCACTGATGCCTCTTGGGGAAATTCTGAAAAACAACCTATCTGTAAACAATCTGATTCGGCGCCACATGTTTTCTAAATTCCTTTGCCTGTTGACATTTAAAAAAAAAAATAAAGAGATACATTTGCATGTGAAAACAGGACCTTTTGTTTCTTACACATTTACTCTATCAGAAGAATTGAAAACAAAATGGGTCATCTTGTCTAATTGCTTATGAAGGATCATCTTCTAAAAGACACTTTCTAGTTCTTTGGCCAATCTTATTTTAAACAGCTAAGATCTTTTTTATGGCCTCTGTTCTCAAGTTAAATAGAACTTATTATTAAAATGAGAAATTCTGGAGGTAATCTTTTTATTTTGTATCTATCTATACCTTTTGCTTTCTTTGGTTTAATTATTTTCTTTTTTTATACCTAATTTTATATTGCTGTAACCTTTGTCCATGAATACATTTCTGAAAATTCTCCTAGGTACATGGTACGATTTCACTTGCCCAGTCCTTTGAAGTTCTTTTTGGCCACGCAACTTCTTTAACCAATGAAAAAGAAGGAAAAGTGGTGCGTGTAACTTCTGGGCTGAGCACTCGCTGTGCAGTTGGCCCCTCCTCTCATTGCTGCCTGCCCGGATTGCAGAAGTGCACTCCCAGGTGAAGCTTCCATCCAGAATAACTCATTGGTAACTATTTACCATAGTAAATAGTTTATTAGTAACTATGACTAAGTAACTGATTACTAACATCGTTAGTAACTATGATGAATAGAGTCCCTCTGCCTCCCATCTTGGATGGGTATTGTGAAGAAGAAATAAATTACTCAGAAAAATAAAATATTAAGATAAGCCATTAGCCAATTACAATGGATAACCTTCCAAAATGTTAATGAAGTTTTGATCTTTCTTGATAGTAGCCAAAGGAAAAAATATATTTCTCACCAATGATTCCATTGCTACTACCTTTCTATGTACAGCTTGACCTGAACTCTCTGTTGAAGTTGTTGCTTATAGAATTTACACTATTAAACTAGGTGAACTTTGAGATGATTGTATAGGGACAGCAGTGGGATGGGAGCAGGAAAGCATTATGTTGGATCAGCCCCTCATTTATGGCAAGATCTCAATATGAAAGTAGTTATATGAGAGGTTGAACAGTGTGTAGAAACTCCAGCTAACATCTCAAGTCCTAACATCTGGGGAGATAACATTACCTGCCCAGATACAGTAATGTTTGTAATGTTAGATATTATCTAGATAACTAGCAGATATCTCTAGAAGTAAAGTTTCAATTTCTATACTATTCATGTTCTTTTGTGGAAAAAAATTTTAGATGAAATGAACATTACAACTTTTCTTTTTTTGGTTGCATTGGTCCTTGTTGCTACTCATGGGCCCCCCTCCAGCTGCGGCAAGCGGGGGCCACTCTTCACCACGGTGTGCGGGCCACTCACTGCAGTGTCTTCTCTTGTTGCAGAGCACGGGCCCTAGGCGCACGGGCTTCAGTAGTTGTGGCACGCGGGCCCAGCAGCTGCGGCTCACGGGCTCCAGAGCGCAGTCTCAGTAGCTGTGGCACACGGGCCTAGCTGCTCCGCGGCATGTGGGATCCTCCCGGACCACGGCTGGAACCGATGTTCCCTGCATTGGCAGGTGGACTCCTAACCACTCCGCCACCAGGGGAGTCTTTTGTCTTGCCCTCAGTGCCAGCACAATGGCTGCTTTGCATTTCCTATGAATTTCCATTCCCAAAACCTCATTCATTCAGTTAGACCTATTCTGATTTTGTTATTCTATGGGGTTAGAGTCCCTGGGACACAGACTGAGAGATCTGGCTACAGAGGGCTTACTGGGAATGGTTCTTGGGAGCAACACCTATAAAGGAAGGAAAGAAGCAGGAATGCAACAGCAGCCTCAGCCGATTCCATAGGGGAGTCCTGGAGCTGGGCTGGCTCTTCAGAATTGTCCTCAAAGGAAGGGGGTCAGGTTTTGCAGCCCTGCATCAACCAGTTATTGGATGCAGGTTGATCCCATGGAGGGGGATGACTTTGGGGCAATGGAGTGCCTTCATCGGAGGGAAATGTCTGGTGATAGACTCAGCTGTTAGTCATCATCAAGCAAAATTACTGAAAGTAAATCATAGATCTAAATGTAAAACCTAAAGCTATAAAACTTCTGGAGGGAAAAAGAAAATATTTGTGATCTTGGGCAAAGATTTCTTAGATCATATAGCAAAAGCATGATCCATGACAGTACAAATTGATAAATTAGACTTCATCAGAATTAATAATTTTTGCTCTTCTAAAGACACTATTGAGCAAATGAAAAGACTAACCATAGACTGGAGAAAATACCTGCAAAACACACATGAACTCTCAAAACCCAATGATAAGAAACAAACAGTACAACTTAACAATGGACAAAACCTTTCAATAGATACTTCTCCAAATGAGATATAAGGATGGCAAATAAACAGATGAAAAGGTGCTCAAACACCATTAATTATTAAGAAAATGCAAATTGAAACCACCATGAGATACCACCACACCTATTAGAATGGCTAAATTTAAAAGGCTGACCTTGGAGAGAATGTGGATGAACTAAAACTTTCATACACTGCTGGTGGGAATGTAAAATGATACTATGACTTCGGAAAATAGTTTGACAGTTTTTAAGAAAGTTAAAAATACACCTACCATGTGATTCAGCCATTTCATTCTTAGGTATTTACCCAAGAGAAAAGAAAGCATATGTCCATACAAAGATTTGTACATGAATATTTATAGCAACTTTATTTGTAAAGAGTCAAAAACTGGAAATAACCTAAATGTCAGTCAGCGTGTGGAGGCATAAACAAACTGGTACATTCAGTTCAGCAGGATACTGTTTAGCAATAAAAATGAATTATTTATACACACTAAAACATGGCTGAATGTCAAGATAATTTTACTGAGTGACAGACGTCAGTAAAAGGGGTACATACTGTATGACTTTGTTTATATGAAGCTCAAGGAAATGCAAAATAATATATATAATGACGTGAAACAGATTGTGCTTCCTTGGAAATGAGGTGGGAAGAAGTGGGTGAGAGGGATTACAAAGGAGCGTGAGAGATTTCTGGGAGTGATGGAAAGTTTCATTATCTTGACTGTGATGTCAGTTTCACGTGTGTACAAATATGTCAAAACCCATCAAGTTGTACACCTTAAATGTGTCACGTTTGCTTAAGGAAAGGAGAGGAGAGGAGAGGAGAGTGAAAAAGGAAGGATGGAAGGGAGGGAGAGAGGGAGAGAGGGAGGAAAGAAGAAAGGAAAAGAAAGAAAAGAAACAAAATCCAAAACAAAAAGTTCTGAGATATTTCTTACCTATTAGAGTGGCAAAATAAATAACCTATTTCTTTCAATGGCAACAAATCTTTATATTTAAATATACACAGAAATGTAATTCTATATTGATCTCATTTTAAGATAAATAGGAACGTCTCCTTTAAATCATTTAAAATGTTCATTTAAAGCACAAGTGATATATTAACAACTGTAATTCACTAATGATTTGAAAGTTTGCTCATCAAAGGGAAGAATCTTTTGAAAGCCATTTCAGAATGCTAAAGTTTAGAAGTATCAGAAATGTGACCAAATATACACTTCCTGAAAAAATAATGCTATATTATACCAAGTACTAGAAGAACATAAGTTATATAATTTGACACAATTTAAGGCATTGTTTGCCTTTCCCAGTTTATCAAATGTATATTTTTTAGCTAATTTAAGGTTGTTTTATAAAGCTGACTTCCTATATAGTGTGCTATGAGTTTGACCTTACAAATTAAAATTTTAAAGTGCTTTAATATTTTTGGCACTTAAAATAATAATTCTTTAATGAAGCCGTCACTGAATTACAACTTGAACACTAAATGGCTTATAAGGTTTTATAACAAGCCTAGTTTTTGCACAATGAGTGAAATACTTCATACATATTCTAGCATTAATGAATTCATACCCACACTCTCATTTTTGGATGTGCCACTCCACATAACCAAAGATCATCTGGTGTTTTTACATCATTCATTTCTATTTGTCACAGTTCTCAGGAATAGTTCAAGGGGAGGAAACCCTGAGCCAGGTATCCAGTTCAGGTCATGCCTCCTTGCGATAGAACTTTTATTTCCTAAACAGTTTCAAATGAGAGGATTTATAAGCACTAGCTGTTCACTGTCTGAGGATGTTAAAATGGAGCAAAGGCAACGGTTCAAATAATATTCTAATCCTCCAAAGGTATAAGGTCCAGATAAACAGGGACAACCTGGCACCTGAAAAGTGGATCTAAGTAAATTCTCACTGGATTATATCTCTTAAGGTTCTTACTCTGTAGTCAGCACATGACTCATTCATCACTCAACAGCTGGACTCTCCCTCAATCTCCCTGACTCTAAATTTCTTAATTTCTAAAGTAGCAATAATAATATTTATGGAGGAGGAAGCAGAAGAGAGGGAAGGAGGGAGAGGAGGAGAAAAAAGTATCCACACAACGGTGATGATTCTTAGAAACCACCGCCGTCGGCTGCTGTAAGGATTCAGAGGGACAGCATCTCTCAGTCACCTAGTCCATTTGTTCTATTTCAAATGCCGTTTTGATATCAGGGACTTTGTCTCAGGGACATAGAGATGAATAAAGCCTCGAAGAATGCACAGTTTACTGGGAGAGTCGAAACGTTAAGTTATTATTCAGAGACTGGATGCCACAAAGATGGAGCGTATTTCATTCTGCTTGGGTGGTCGATATCCTCACAGAATTGAAGAGATTTTTATCCTTCATCCCAATCTTCTCTGCCAGAACTCACCACAGCTATTTAAAAGAGGCATCTGAGATCCACCGGCAATTGGGTTCCTCAGGGTACGGAGCAGAATCTGTTCTGCTGAGTGACCAGTCTTTCAGTTCCAAGACTTAAAAGGGGTCGTGGGGTGAGGAGGCAGCACTAATCATGACTATCCTATGGCCTTCAGGGCCCTAATCCTAACCTCTACCTCGAGCTAAATGCATTCTTTTAGAAATGTAAGAATTCAGTAACTAGAGCAGAACAAGTTACTTCAAGCCCCAGGGCTCCCACCTATGTGAAATGTAAATTGAAAGGAGATAGATTCTGGACCCCAGGAAGCTAACTGGGAGCCCTAGGCAGAAATCCTAAATGTAGTAATCGGCACCTTGTCCTTTTCAGTGTCTTAGGCAGCCAGGGAGAGGGTTACCTCTAGGGCACTAATTGATTAGCATTGTTAGAGGAAAGGCAGTAAGCCGAGATCGGTGAGCTGAAGTCTCCCTTTTCCAAAACTCCAATTTAACTACTAGCTCAAGGGTTCCAACTAACCAGAGAAAACATGATTTCATATAGTGCCAGTGAGGGACACTCTTTCTTTGGCCAACAGAATTGTAAGTAGATCCACTATATAAAACAGAAGCTCACTGAAAAAAAAGTAATATAATATTAAACTATCACTAGAGCTAGAACACAAAATTTTAATTAAAATTATGCTCTACTAATCTAAGTTGGTTTCCCTTTGATTTATACTTCTTCACCAAAAACCCTCTTCCTGAAAATTATTGTTGGTTTGAGATATATGTCCAGTCTGTCTGGGGCCAGATTAAATGAACTCTTAGAAAAGAGATGTTAACCTTGAACAAAAATAATTGTGTGGAAGTGAGATTCTGAATATGCACCTCACTAGATCAAATGTTCTTAGCTGGTGATGCGGGGGTGGGATGAGAGTAGAAAAGCAGAATGCTGAATCTAGAAAGAAGTAGAGAAATCAAAAGGCGAGGTCCCATGGTCCACAGGGGAGCCTGGTTGAATTGAATCGATTCTGAGTAGCTATATACCTATACACTTGTAGATATGTTCACAACCACTTTCACATCCCAAACATCTTATTTGAAGTAGACTATTAAAGTCTCATCCTCACTCCATGAATGAGAAGCAAGGCTCAGAGAGTTTAAATGACTTGGGTATGATCACACAGCTTGCAGGTGGCAAAGGTGGCAAACTTGGGCCTAACTCCTAGTCCTACAGTCTTTCTTCTATACCACACTGCCTCTGCATTAAAGCTGAAAAAGTTATTCCAGAAATTTCTGTGGGTGGAGACTAGGGGATACTTACTAAAACTGAATCGAGGGCATGTAGAGAGCTTACTTTTTTCTTTTTAAAGGGAAATTCTCAAACTTACATAAAAGTAGAGAACTAGTATAATGAGCCTCCATGAACCTATCAGCCAGCTTCAACACTTCTCACCAACCTACCCTGTTGTCACTTGAGGCCTCGAGAGGGACTAGAGGCTTTTGTAGAAAGGACCCAGCTGTCCCAGGATGACTTGAAAGAGAATGAGCTGAGAATATCGGGAATAGACTGTGATTTAAACCCAAGCCTAAACAAACCAAATAAGATGAGTCACCCAATCTATATCATGTCTGATTCCAGAATTTCCTCACATACAGGCAAATACTTTGACGTAACCCAGGATGTCTGCGATAGTGTAGGGCCACAGAGAGCAGTGTGGGATCACAAGTACAAATGGGGACAGGCACCCCACACCAACTTCCCTCCTGCCCAGCAGCATCCCTTCGTTGGCACTCTGGCCACTTTACCTCCTTCTACTTGAAAGAGAACATTCTATGTTTTATTTTTCAAATGTTTACTAGTAAAATGTGAAAGTGAAACTATATTAGGAAAATATCAACATTAATTAAAGAAGTTACAGTTTCACTAACTAATGCTTTTTTAAAAAAAGGAATTCATGCAAACTTTGTTTCTTACCGATATTTTGTTCCTTTGTTGTGTATTTGACTCTGAACTTCCAGATGTGGTGCTGAAATAAAGTAAGGGTTCAGAATTCCAAAATTTTATTTCAGACATGCACACACTCATACACACACATACACACCCCACATCAAATAGATCTTTATGCTGTAACATTGAAGATATATTTTCTAAAGCGTTTCCTCCCAATGTCATTTTCTAAACATTTCCAAAGGAAATCAAAACTAGGGAATGTAAACTTTACTTGAAGAAGATAAAATAGCCTTTAAAGGTCCTCTTGAGAGTAAGCAGTCCAAACAGTACAGTCTGTTCTGAAAACCTGCAAAATATCTTATTTCAACTAAAAAAAAAAAAAGAAGAGAGAGGAAAGAATATCCTATGAAACAGCAGACTTAGGGAATTCTTTATCTTCTACACTTTTTCTCAGTCAATTTCTCTTTCTCTCTCTCCTGCATCATTTCCAATGGTTTACAAACATGCTGTTATTTATTGCATCTTGAGCCCTCTTAACCCTTTAGTTTCTGCTTGATTACTCTGACCCCCATTAAAGCAAAACTATATTCTCACTGTCTCTAATTCTTCTTCCTATTTTTTGTTAAAGCCACTCCATTCAGACTCTCACAAGTACCATTCCACAGAAACTGCACTTATTGAATTCACTAGTGAGCTCCACATTACTGTATCCAGTGGTCATGTATCACAACTCATCTTAAAACTTTTGACATGGTTCAACAGCCCCTACTTGAAATGCTTTCTTCACTTGGCTCCCAGGACATCCTAAGGTCCCAGGCTTCCTTCCCATCCCACTTGCTGCTCGTTCTCAGTTTCCTTTGATGGTTCTTTCTCCTCTTCCTGAGCCCTCAACATTGGCATGCTCCAGGGCTTCCTCTCTTCTCTACTCACATTCACTCCCTTGGTGAACTCCTCCAACTTCAGGGATTTAAATAGTATCAATATGCTGATCACTCCCCAATACATATTTCCAGGGCAGACTTCTGCCTTGAATTCCAGATGCATTCTTTCAGTTGTCTTCCTGACATCTCCACCAGGATGTCTAATGGACATCTCACTTTCAACATTTCTAAAACCTAACTTCTGATTCCTACTCCAAATCTGCTCTACTTGCAGTCTTCCCCATCTCGGTTGATGATGACATCATCCTTCCTGTTGCTTAGGCTAAAACCTTGACATTCTGCTTTGTCTCAGAACCCAAATCCAATCCAACAGGGAACTCTGGGCTCTGCCATCATAATATATCCAGTACCCAGCCGATTTTCACCACCTTCATTGTTAACGAAATGGTTCAAGCCTCAAGCTACCTACCATCCAGCTCTTACCTGGACTGTTGCATTAACCTCCTAAATGGCTCTCTCTGGTTGCGTCTTTGCCCCTTACCTTCTATTTTCAATATACATCATCCATAAGAAAAATGATGGGACTTCCCTGGTGGCGCAGTGGTTAAGAATCCTCCTGCCAATGCAGGGGACACAGGTTCAGGCCCTGGTCCAGTAAGATTCCCACATGCCGCGGAGCAACTAAGCCCATGCGCCACAGCTACTGAGCCTGCGATCTAGAGCCTGCAAGTCACAACTACTGAAGCCCGTGTGCCTAGAGCCCATGCCCCACAATAAGAGAAGCCACCGCAATGAGAAGCCCGTGCGCAGCAATGAAGAGTAGCCCCCACTCGCTGCAACTAGAGAAAGCCCGCGTGCAGCAACAAGGACCCAACACAGCCAAAAATTAATTAATTAATTAATATAAATAAATAGAAAAATTATTTCACTCCTCTGCTAAAAAATCCAATAAAGGATCCCATTTCACTCAGAATAAAGGCCAAAGCCCATGTAAGGACCTACAAGGTCCTACAGATTTCTCTGCCATTCAGCCTTCCCACCAACCGTAGGACTCCATTCCATACCCTTCTTCCCTTCCCAAACACTGGAGTCACACTGGCGTCCTCACTGTGCTTCCATCACCTCTGCCTGGAACACTTCATCCACACTTGTCCACCTGGCTCTTTCCCACTTCCTTCTTTTCTTTGCTCAAATATCCCTTTCTCAAGCATGCCCACCACATGCGCTTCATTTAAAATTGAACTCCTCACTCCTATATACTTTCAAATCACCTTGCTTGATTTTTCTCTGCAGTACTTACCGCCTTCTAACATATTATATAATTTGCTTGTTTATTATATTTATTGTGTGGCCTCCCAACAGAAAATATAAATTCCTTGAAGATAGGGAATTTTTTTTCTGCTGTTTTTTTGTTACCCTATCCTTAGCATCTTGAAGAGGGCTAGAATGCTCAATAAATAATTGTTGAATGAATAAACCTCCAATCTTAGTAAGTCTCATTCTGCTGTTACCAACCAATAAGTCTCACTTTACAACACTGGGGTACTTTTATTATTTTCTATCCTACTCTCTCCCTGAGGAGTGTATTATTTTATTCTCATTTCTGTACATGTCTCTTACTTTAAAAAAATTGAAACCATTTAAAATGTTCACAAAGTAATCAGTGGCTCTTGAACAAAATTAATTAAATTCCCACTTAGTGGAAGGACACACTGGGGTTTTGAGAGATGTAATTGCTTTTCTTGCATCATACCTAGATCAGCAAAACCTGGTACTTTGGTGCTTTCTACTTGACCGTACCTCTTTATCATGAAATGGAAAACACACTTTTGGTCATTACAGTTGCTGGGCAAAACAACAAATGCTTTGAACAAGATAACAACCTTAATAAGTGGGCCCTTTTACCTTCTAACTGATTTTGTCTTCTATCAATGTAACTCACAAAACTGGTATTTTCACTAAATGCACTACCCCTAGTTCCAGGGAATGTGTTTATCCTTTTCTTAGGTGTTTCCTCTGACCAGAATGTTCATGCTGTCATCTCTGTTTGTTAAAATCTTACCTATTCTTCACACCAGGACTCAAAGGCTGCCTCCCCTGAAGCCTCTTTGGTCCTATTAGTCAGAACTATTTCTTGCCTCTGTGTGCACAAGCAGTTTTTGGATATCTGTCTTTTATAGTTCTTATTATATTTCATGATGTGTACAATTATTTGTCTACCTATGTTTTTGCATTTCTCAGTGACACCTCCCAGAAAACAAGGACTATACCTCGTCAAGAAATTAATATTTGGTCACTGAATGAAGGCAAGCCAAAAAAAATTGAGTGCAATACATGTGCATATTCAGATGTGCCACAAATAGACAAGAAAAAAGTACTGCTTGTAGCTACCTTCTTTTAATAATACCTGAAACAAAACTACTGGTTTAAAAGTGAAGGAGCTTTGGCTGCCTGACAGTAATATTTAATGGTCATAAGTCATGGCCTCAGAGTAACCATAGTAACTCAGCATACACAGTATAAGTCATGTTGTACCATAATTAAGGGAACAAAAGCTTTAGAAAGCCTATTAGCCTTGAGAAAACAAATTAGAATTAACAAATGTGTTTATGAAACGTTTTTATTGCAGTGTTTTCTTCAGGGTTCATAGAAAAGCTGAAATAAATCTTTACATTTTTTTTGGCAGAGGGTAATAATATGACATATAAGCCTTATAGTTGCTTTTTTTTTTCAGTATTCAACGAGAACATAAATATTTCCTTCCTTTAAGTGAAATATCTTTATATCTGTTCTCCCAACTTTTTACCCTGTTTTTTATGATGGAGTAGTGATCAGTCATCAGTCCATGTTAATAAATATTTTAATAAAATTGGTTTGGTTCTATTGAGAATCCAGTTTTTCTAGGAGAGGATTTCCTGGGAAAGTGCTTTGTTTTGTTCCCTAGGTTGACTGCATCCAAGGTCTAACCCTCCCTGGCTTAGACAACATAGGCTCAAGTTCCCATCTGGTTTATACAAACTATGGAGAAGGTCTGTCTCAAGGTCATGAGAAGAGGAGTGGGGAGAGAAAGTAGGGTAGGCAAACAGACACTTGGGACCAGTTTGTTGCTGCTTAGAACTGAAGGAGCTGAATCGAACCTTCCTAAAGGTGAACCAAGGTATCATGGTCCTCCACTGTCTCCTTCATCAAAGCCCTGCTCTGTGCTTGCACAGAGCACTCAGCTCCATATGCCAGGAGAACAGAAACACCAATGATAATTTGCAGTGAGAGCAAAGTCATGCTTTCCACTTGGCTTCCCTGCTGGCGGTACACTATGCTATTCATTTCAAAGTTGTTAATCACAGGCCATTTTTCCTCTATTTGGTAACATTATGTTCACCAAAAACTTCCTCCTTCGGAAAGATTGTTACTCTTTTGAGGGTCACAGGCTTCTTTGCACATAGAAACACTTCTCATAAAATTTGGAGGAATTTGTGAATTTCCCACATCATCTATGGACCATAGACACAAGGTTAAAAATAAATAAAAACAAGGCCCACACATTTCATGTAATGAAATTACATTTTAGATCTTAACAAAGCAGAACTACGGTTACATGTGTACATATCACAAGGACAGCTTTTTCTAGGATACAGCTCTTTCTATAGAAAAGGCAAGGCCATCTCTCATTCAAGGCTTAAAAGAAAATTCTAAATGGAAGGTATTTCCACATTTTAAGCGTAAAGGAATATTTTGTCAACATGCAAATTTCCTAGTGATTAACTATAGATTGATTATAAAGGTGAACTGTACTTCCATATTTGTGGCCAGAGTTGGTTTGGGTTTTTGTTTGGGGATGGTTGGAATGACCTAGTTTCTTCTTGACATTTCATTCCAGTGGTTCTGAAAAAGGGCTGGCTCAGCTCCCCCTTTCCACACCAGTATAATGGTTGGGGTGAGTATGTGATTTTGAGACGAGCAAGTGAGGGATATTTTATTCATTCAACAAATATTTATTGAACACCTACTGCATGTCAGACCCTGCCCTATGATCTGGGAAGACATCAGTGTTCAAAGAAAGGGATCATTCTCCAGGAAAGGAGAAAAAGTCTGTCTGATGTTTTCCTCAGACATGAAGGAAAGGTTTTCTTTGAAGCACAGAGTGAAGGCTACTTTATCTATAAATTCCCATGAATTCTTTTGGAACAGGAGGAGCTAGGAACTCACCTGCTTCTCTTTGGGGTTTCATACCCTGGGGCCACAGATGTCCTGCTATAACATTCTCCCATCTCAAATCAGGCCCACTGAGGAACCCTGTCCATGGGACAGACATTGACTATCCCCATTCCTTAGAGGTTTAGAATCCCTGTTACTGCTCTGCTGTCCCCTGTTGCTAGGCAACCACAATGACTGTGGAAAGGACAGTTAACTTCCCAGAGAAAAAAATTTCAATTACAAAGCCACAGTAACCTCTAAAAACATCTCACAAATCAGATCCAGGCAGGAGTATAGATAAAAATTCACTACATATTCATCATTTCTGGAAAATGCTTTCAAAGTGGGCCAGAAGCAGTGGTTTTGTGCTCAAACCATGACATGTTTACATACAGAGCCAGTGCTAAGGAAACAATCACACTGTCTGAGAGGGGTGCATTCACAGAAATGGATTGGTTTACAGGCTAGCAGTGGTTTTCGCAGCAGACCACCTCTCCTTGTGATAATCTTCCTTTTCTGGGACCCACAGACCCCAGACAGAAGATCTCACCTGGCCACATCCTAATGAAGGCTTCCTTCTTGAGCCAAGATTGCAGAAGTGATAAATTGTGCTGATTAGCTGGCGATCTGCTCACTGTCACAACTCATCTGCAGCCACTGCTCCTTCTTCTTTATTGTTTGTTCGAAAGACCCCAGCCACTTTCTCCCAGACAGTTGCTACATCTCTCCCTGGAAGCATTTGTAGACCCAGGTCAGCTTGTGTTCATGCCACTTCCTGCTCTGGCAGGAAGTACATATAGGACCTTTGCAGTCTACAGATCAGAATCACTCCTGGGTTTTGATCTCTTATGTCCTGGGCTTACCCAAGCCTAATCACACAGCCCATCGCAAAACAAATTAGGTTGGTTGGACAGAAATTTTTCTAATCACAGAGTTTGTTTCTAGGGATGGAGCGTATAGACCAAATAGCAGTAATAAGAGTGGGAATAGTTGAAACTTATCATTTAAAGAGTGTAATTAGCATTTACTTCTTCAGTAGAACTTTAAGTCACCCAGATCCTTGGTAAAACAACCCTATGAGTAAAGTTATGAACTACTGAGCAGCTGGTGTTCTGGGTGGAAAAATCAGCACTAACTAGGTAGGTGTGGAAAGATAAAGATTGGGGTATTAGCCTTGCATCTAGGTGGCAGCCTGTATGGAATTCAGAAAATCGTCTTACCTCTCTATGACTTCATTTTTCTTTTAATTTATAAAAGACTCACTTGAGTTGTTTCTGTCAGCCCTTCCAGCTTTAATATTCTGTTCCATTTCCTTAGCCCATCTTATAAAATAACCCACACTGTGGATTATACTTTAGTGCATTTTAGAAGAATGTGCAGATGTTCACTATGCAGTTGGTTCATAACAATTTATGGAAGGAAGGTCATCTCAGTAATGGCTGGTGAAAGGCCGTGTAAGCACTAATTATTTATAATGCTTATTAATCTTATCTTACATCTCACTGATCAAAAAGAGGTGGGGAGATATGGCTGGTACAAAAACAGGCTTTCAAAAAGTCCTTGAAAACAAAGTGACTTTTCCACTATTACTCCTCCTTAAATGAACACTATAGGGAAGGATTTCAGAAGAAGATGGTGAAGAAATTAGCAGATTTATTTTTAGACATATTGGTCTATAGAATTTTTGACTGAACAGGCTAAGTAATGAAATAAATGATACTATCCTTGTGTGATTAAGTTAAAGGAAAGTGCTTACTAATGAAAGTCGTTGAAATGATCTTATTTTTAAAAGTTGGTTGTTCCTATAAAAGATTTTCATCTTCAAGGAATTCATGGAAAAGACTCTGACGAGTACAGGTTTCTGGTAACTGACTATACTGCTGAACTGAATGAATAAGCATTTTCAGAACTCTTAATGGAAAACTGATGAATTCATAAAAGTGCTAACAAAAGACCAAGATGAAAAAAAAATTAATTACATGGGACTGAGTGAACTGATGAGGGTGATTATAATTTTTGTGACTTTCTGTTTGAATAAAAAAAAAAAAAACCCACAAGGACTCAGAGGCCAAAAATATACAAATCAATTTTCACTGCAAAGTAGAGGCGCTGTTATAGTGGAGGATTCCTGGACTGAATGTCACTATTATGACATAGTATGAGTGTGTTCCGTGTTTGGTAATTGCGATCATTGTTGCTTTCATTGTGGTCATCCATTTACAATGCTTGGTGTCAGTCTATTTATCTCTTGTAAAAATAAAATACAGTGTGTGTGTGAAAAAAAAAGAAAAAATTGATAGGTGATAAACATTTCTGAGTCTAAATGTAATTTAATGTTAGTGGGTCAGTCCACAGTGGAAAGTAAATATAGGACGTGGGTAATACTGGTGAGAATACAAATAGAATTTTTCTTTAAAAATGGATGAATCAGGGCTTCCCTGGTGGCGCAGTGGTTGAGAGTCCGCCTGCCGATGCAGGGGACGCGGGTTCGTGCCCCGGTCCGGGAGGATCCCGCATGCCGCGGAACGGCTGGGCCCGTGAGCCATGGCCGCTGAGCCTGCGCGTCCGGAGCCTGTGCTCCGCAACGGGAGAGGCCACGACAGTGAGAGGCCCGCGTACCGCAAAAAGAAAAAAAGGATGAATCAGATAGTTAACTACAATTAATATTAGGTTAGAGTAGACATATTCTGGATTTTCTGCATAGTAGCCATTCTTATTCTAATTACTGGCTTATTTTATGTCTAATCATTAAGTTCATTTTGGAGTTGTATTGTTTTATGTCTCTCAACTCCCATGACCACACTTGATTGGAAGAGGGATGTTAGCAGTTATACTACGGATTAGTGAGTTTTTGTCTAAGGTTTTAGATATTGGGTCTAAAGAAACCTGCAGTTAATCTCATTTATATGGTTAATAAAGTTTTTTTAAAAGTTGAAAAAAAATTAAAAAATAAAAAGAATATTTAACTCTAATTTCCATTTTTTTCCCTGAAATATTTAATGCAAACTAATACTATGTGAGTTGTCTGTTAGGGAAGAAATTAAATAAAAGTCCTGACTTTCACTAAGGTATAAGCAGGACAACACAAGTGAAATACAATATGATTCCTAAATTTAATTAATTTAGCAAAGCAGGAGCTCAGAGCCAGCAGAAACCATGAAAATGCTAGAGTCAGGGAATGTGAAGCACAGTCTTTGAGAGGACGTTGTTCTGTAGGGATGCAAAAAGACATCTTAAATATTAAGGGACAAAGAGACCGTAGCTGGCATCTGGTTATAAGTGCAAGACTTCTGTTTTAAAAGCATTTTCCAAGGTGTTTTATGGAACTGAGAATCCTGAGATAAAGTTAAATATTGGACATTAGTTCGACTGTCGTTTTGCTTCCAAAGGGATGCTAAAATTTAGTTATTTTTTGGTGAAAGTATTCATCTTTTTTTAATCCAAAATACTTTTATTTGTTCAGAATCAGATGTACTTTTAGAAATAGTGGGAAAAAGAGTGATGCTGAATATTTTAGAAAAATGTGAGTCATTGACTAAAAGTGAAAAGATATTAAAAATTTATTTCAGTGGTAAGATTGTAATCTTATTGGAGGAGAATGGTAAGATTGCAGTTAATGCTGGGAATGAGGCTCATAAGTCCAAGCCATCGAGTTTGGAAATACCATCCCGGGACGGTGCAGTCTTGGAATATTTGAAAGTCAATTGTTCCAAACATTCAAATATTTGAAAGTCATCATGAATTTTAGTGATCTGTTCTTCCTGAAAGGAAAAATCCTACTATTGGTAGAATAAAGAAACCAGTTGAAGAATAGCCCATTGCTTAGTTATACAAGTATTATCAGTTTGTTGACTATATTTCTTAAATCTGAACTTGTTTTGCATTTAATAATTATGGTCGATATAATATTAAATGTTCTCTCAGCTAAAAAAAAAAAAAAGTTGGGCTGAATTTTTAGAAAAACTACCAATTCCCCTAGTCTGGAGGAAAAGAGGGGGTGTTAAAGCAAAACTTCTAGAAATATATATAAATCATTGGCATTTCCACCATTAAAAGTATTTTAAACTCAAAAAAACAAAAAATACTGTGAGCTCATCAGCTCATCAGGGCTCTTAAAGACTACTATGCACAATTTGAAAACTTACCTGTGGTCTGTCAGAAGTGCATCTTTTCTTAGAATCAGAAATCATATATATGCATATAAGGAGGACTCAAGGATTATACATACTTTATGTGCTCTCATCCTAATACTTATCAGGTTGCCTTATCAAACTTAGGTCAGAGCTGACATGAGATAAGACCAGAAAGGAAGGTAGAGAAAGAAACATATAATGAGGAGAGAGCAAGACAGAACGGATAGTAGATTTACAATGAAGTGGAATGGCTGAGGAGAGAAGACAAAGCTGCAGTGGAGGTTTTTAGAGTTTGTGCTTGGGAAATAGACCTTTGGCTTTTATCCGTCCACTCACTTTCAATTGTACATTCACTTCTTCAATAAATATTGAAGACCCATTGTGTACCAAGCATGGTGCTAAGCATAAATAAAATTGATACGGTCCCTGTTCTCAGTATCAATTCAGCTGATCTGTTCATCATTCCATCAAGGTTGTCATTCTAGTAGCCATGAATGTTCTATTGCAAAAAGAGCAAATGGAGAAAGTCTTGGATTTCCCAAAGGGTATTCTAACTTAACAGATCCCTAGCACCAAAAAGAATAAATTAATGAAAGCAAACAGAAGTACCTCATAGGTATTCCTCCTGTGGAGGTACCGTCCTGTGGAGACAAATGACCACGTTTCACAGAGTTGACCTAGGGAAGTTGGCTATGTTTTCATTGTAATGGACACAAGGTGACAGTGCCTGTGGCTGGGAGTCAGGGTGTGTCTGAGCTATATGGGAGGACAAGAGGAGGTCATGAAGGTGAGAAAAAAACCACAATAACATCTTACAAACAAGTACATGAATTGCTCATTCCATGAACCTTAACAACCCAAACATTTTTCAACTGATTGCAACGATTTTCCTTCTGTTTCTCTCAAGAATTAGCCAGCTTTCTTGTCATTTTTGTGACCTCTTCCCTGTGTTGCTGATTGCTTGGCACAGTGGGTCTCATTATCTCCAGGCTTCCAGCCTGTTTTAATGGAGAGGGATGTTTATCTGTGTGAGCAGAGACTTGCTTACCCCTTGGTCCTAAAGTCTTTTGTCAGGAAACAGGAATAAATTGAAAGCAATTAGCTGATGAGCAGGAATGTAAACTTTTCATTTATGGCTTTTTTATGGCAGGAAGTTAATATTCCTTTTCCCTCCTTACAATTCTGTATTACATGAGCATTTGTCATTTGGAGATCCCAAATAGCCCTAATGTCTCTGTGGGAATTGTCTCTGTCCCCTTATACTTGGTTTTAGAGGGACAGTAAATTCATGTACTCAGCACCCACCATATAACCCAAGGAGGGACAAACCCTGTCCAGACAAAGGACTGCATAGCACCTGAACTTGGCTATTCACCAACTGGATCCTGGGACTTTGAATCTCAAACAAGTGATATAAGAATAAAAGAAACAGTTGAAGTTCTAGTTATCCACTTGCTCATTAATTTTTCCACAAATATTTATTGAGGTTCTGCTACATGACAGGTATTTTTCTAGGTGCTGGTGATATAGTGGTAATAAAAGAAAGACAAAGTTGCTGCCCTTAGCAACTTCATACTTGAGTTGGTGGAGGCAATAAAAAAATTCAGAAGGTAATTTCAGATAGAAACGAGTGCTGTAAAGAGAATAAAACAAAGATGTACAACTAGGAGCAGGTGATAGCATAGAACTGAAACATGAAGGATGGGAAGAAACCAGTCTAGGGACCCTTGCAGGGAAGAGGGCTCTAGCCAGTGGTTCAGTCCCATTGTCATAGAAACATTCTGAGTAGCAGCATGAGAACCTCTCTGACCTCATGTCTTTGTGTGCTCCCCTTCACAGAAAAATGCATCCAAAAACTTGCTTATTTTTCCACCTCTCTTCAGTCTTCTCCAGCCATTCATAGTATCCTCTGGAATGGCTTTCATTCAGGCCACCACCAACTTCCACCTTGTCACCTCCCTTCAGTAGCTGCATCCTGACCTGAATTTTCCCTATTATGAGTCCTGCTTCTTAGTCTCTGGAATGGCCTTGGTTTCTGCCCATTCCTAACCAACCCTAACTGCAACCTCTGCTGATTTCATGAGCCCTAATATACTGCCAATTAATTCCATTTTTCTTTTCTTTGCCAGCATTGGTTTCTGTTGCTTTGAACCAAAGTCTAATTCATGCACTTATATTTTTCATATTACTGTTGATTTTTATCCAGGAAACCCAACTGTTCAACCCACAGCACAGTCCTCATTCATTCTTTTGCTTACATTCCGTGCTCTTGTTGAGGACATACTCGTGTTCCTTCTATGATTGACCCACTGTTCATTTATAGTTATTCACTTCTTGAGAGTAAATCATTCATTCATTTAAAAACATTTATTATTATGTATGTTCCTATCACAGTGTAAGATATTGGAGATAGACATAGTTAAAAACAGTAATGGTTCCAAGACATATTTGTTAGATTGGTACACTCACCAAAAAATTTCTCTTTTAGTTTATTTTTAAATATTCTTCATGTTTCTCCTAATGCTTTGCTACACTAGGCTCTGTAGACTCTATGTCCTTTATAACTCTAATTGTGTCTCTGTTAAAATTTCTTATAGATTGGTTAGCTGTAAAATTAAATATAATTTATTTAAATATTGTATTTTTAGCTCTTTAGTGATTTTTTATACTTCCAATAAAGAATCTAGACTCAAACAAGTAAAACCAAACAAGGTGACAGTAGAGAATCCTAAGAAGCCATTTCTCAGAAAAATCATCTTCCCCACTAGGATTTTTTTCATGGCTCACAGCCAAATGAATGAACATGTTCTGATGAACATTTAATTGTGAAGGACACTTTCAGTTACAAGTGATAGGAAAGGCAATGCACAGTAGTTAACTCATAAGGGAATTTGCTGGCTCATGTGAGTAGGAGGTCCAGAGATTAAAGGTTCTTCAAGGTTAACCAGTGATGGTATCAGCACATAGTATCTTTCTATCTCACCATTCTTCTATCAACAGTGTTGGCTTCTTCTGAAGGTTTGCTTTCCTCGTGGGCAAAGAATGGCTGCCAGTAGTAAATGTGACTACAGGTGATTTTGTTCATGGCTAGAGATAGAGAAAGAGAGTTGCCTTCCAAAACTTTAAAACAAAAGTCATAAGTTTTGTTTTAATTGGTTGATCCTAAATAATTGAATCACTTTGGCTGGGGAAATGTTGATTGACTCAAATCTTAAATATATACCCACCCTCAAACCAACTACTATGGCAACAGAAAAGGATCCATGAGAACCCACCCTTAGGACTGGGGATGGGATCGATGCCATTCAAATCACATGGCCACTACATAGTGAGGAAGGATGAAATATATTTGGGAGGCTTTAACACTAGCCAATGCAGGCATATGTTTGCACATAATTTGTATATAATTCGCATATGCATTTCTTATTTGATTATTTTATTAGAAATAAGAATGATTATATCTTACAAATACAGGATGCTGCCATATAAGTGCTTTACATATTTTTTCATGTTATCTAGACTAGAAAAATATTCAGTAAGATGAATTTACTATTACAATCCTTAAGGTCATTATATCTCTATTTTTGTGTTTTTATTCTTTCTCATTGAGGTATATACCAGCAGGAGAAACAAAAAGTTAAAGGGTAAGAACACTAAATATTTTTATCTGAAATATAATCTGAGAAGCACTATTTTAGATAATACTATGTAGTAAATAAACAGTAACCATGTAGTAGTTTATATATCATTAATTTTCAGAATATAATATTTCTACTTAAAATACATTGTACTCACTAACCCTATTACATTCGTGAAATTACCAATCATCTTGTAGCTATAGATTAGAAATTATTTTAAAATTTTTATGTCTAATGATGTGTTTATTTACTTTGGAAAAGACATCCATTTTAATCTCTCTATCCTGAGAATGATGAAACTTTATCTTTACTGTCATAGAACCAGCAACAAAACAAAACATCTTGATCAGCTCAAAAATTCACTGAAATCTTCCTTCAGTGTAGTTCATTATTATTTTAATGTAGTTCATTATTATTCCTTTATTTAATGTAGTTCATTATTATTCCTTTAATGCAGTTCATTATTATTTAATGTAGTTCATTATTATTCCTTTATTTAATGTAGTTCATTATTATTCCTTTATTCTTTCTACCATTTATTGGCTGCATTCGATTGATTGAACACTTACTCTGTGCCAGGCACTACTGAGCACTGAAAGTGTGTGTGTGTGTGTGTGTGTTACTTGTACAATGGACAAGGATTTTGAGAGGTTTCTATACCCTTCCCAAAGTACATAGAACACTGAAAGAGAGGTCAGAAGATTCAGAATTGGGATAAGGACAGGAGAGAATGGAGATATGAGAAAAGTACATGCATTTTCCTTACAAAAGAGCTTATATCAGGCCACTGAGTAGCAGGAAAGAGTTCTCAACTCCAATTACAAGAGTCTAAATATGACTGTAAGTCACATCTTCATTATCCTTCACCAAGAAAACAACACTTTGGAACTTGACATGAATGTGAGTTGAAAGTAAATGACAAGTAGGAAAGACAGTCAGCACCACCTGTACTTATTCAATGCAGGGAACGTTTCACCATTCTAGAAGTATTCGTCATCATGAAGTATCAGCACAGTGGAGAAACGATTCCTCTTAGAATCTGCCCATTTCAGCGCAGGACAGTATTTGTGTGTTTCCTAGACAACAGAAGAAAATTATTCAAAAATCAGTTAAGCTTAAACAACTAAAAAGTATTGAGAATGTTTTATTTATTATTTTAATTTTAAGGAATAAATTTGACCTTGGTCAGGTTAATGTATGGCCGGTAAAAAATAAGGGAAAAAGTTTAAATAGAGCAGCTCAAAAAGGCAAGCAATTTTGTCAGTGTTCTTAGTGTTAATTAGGAACACCCAGCCTATACCACACAGGGAGAAAAATGCTCACAATCTACCAGACACACCTCAACAAGTGAATTATTGCTTGTCCTTGTAAGACTTTGATTATTATTTTATTATTCTATGAGAAAGTTTGTGAGATTCTTGCTGAATCTAAAAGCAATTCAGCAAGAGTGTGAAGTCCCAGAAACTGGTAAGATGGAGCTACCTTACCACTTTCAATATATCACACTTGTTACTCACCATTTGCAAAGGATTATTTTGGCCATTCTGATTTGCATTAGCGAAAGAAGTTACATGAACTGTAAATCCCAAAATTGGGTAGAAATTATAAGTAAAGGAAAGAAAATAATTCAAGAGAATAAAAAACATAACAAAGTGCCTTAATAATTGTCATTCTTAATTTTAACTCCAATTAATATACAATTATTTGCTTTCATCTAAAGGCTCTTGTAAAAACACAATAGCTTCTAAATTGGTTTCTAAATTTTAGTTACTAAATGAATTTTGGTGAACTATACTGCAAGTCTAAAACTTAAAAATAAAAAAGGTAAAGAAATAGCAGTTACATTCCCATGTCTGCTTCTTCAGCAGTATATTGTTTATAAGATTAAATTGCCCTATGCATTATTATAAGGATTTACTAGTGGTAATTTATGAGATGACTGTGCCGAGCCTTCCAGGAGCCATCTTTCAATCTGTGCTGCTGAAAACAGACAAAAAACAAATATTTAACAATGAAATATTTATTGACAATAAGACCAATTTGTCAAGAGAAAACCATTCTCTATGTAGTAGACATCAGCTGTCCTTTTAATCAAGACACAGTCTGATAAAAGGGAGGCGTTCTGAGGCTGCTCCGAGAACAAATGTATCCTCATGATAGAATGGTTCCCAAAATAAGCTGACATATTTGGCTTCTTCTTGTGGGTATATTGAATTTCCTGAATGATCTTCCGTTCATTTCACACATGGCAGATGCAACAGATCAGCAACCAAACAAAACTCCTGCCAGTGGAGGTGGTTGCTCGGTTATCACTATGGGAACTACTTTCATTTGTCTATTAATTTACCTAATGACAATTTTTTAAAAACCCGTAAATCTCACACTGAGGTTTCATGAATTTGCTTATGAAGAAAAAAATGAAGCAAACCATCAGCCTCCCTTAGTTGAAGCTGGAAATATAAAGGAGATCAAAACCACAAATGAGATGATACTGTAGCTTATCCTAGGTTGAAAACCTCTCCTTAAAGTAAAATATTTCCGTGGTTAATTTACAACTTCAGAAATGAGAATGTAAAAGTTAGCTAGTAGCTAAACTCTATTTCCTCAAGATTTTTTGTATCTTTCAAAACTTACCTTTAAACGTATATTCAGAAGTTGTTGTGATTTGTTTTTATTAGCAGAAATGACAGATTTTGCTGGCAAGGAAGTCTTTAAAGTCTGTTGATGTTTGTTATTTTCAAACACTGAAACACTGCATTATTACATTAACTTTAATGTAGTATTGGCTATAGGAGCAAAGTCAAGTTATTTAGTGGAAAACTTATCACCTTACTGATTGATTTTAAGATTCAAATGTTCTACTACTCCCATTAGATATGTTTTTAATATTTATTAGATAAGATATACTAGAAAAATAAGTACTTTACAGAAATTTCTAAGAGAGACTTATCGAAAATATAAAGTTTAAAAAAACTGTTCTGGAAAAAAAAAAGACCATTGTGTTTGCTGCTGGCTCTTTGGTACAGAAAAAGCATAAAAGAAAAGTATTAATCAGATTGTATAATTTAGTATTACCCCCAACACTAATATTAATGGTGCACCAGTGACTGTTCACTGGATACAAAACTGCTAGGTACAACATAGTTAATAAGCCTGGGATAAAAATGGTTTTTTTTTGGCAAACGTTATGGCACATGACTATGTTTCAGACCACATTAAACATCAATAGTCTACGTGAGGTACTTCATTAAATGTCTCTATGTGAAAATTTGAATTTCTACAACAGATAGATTAAGGATTGGTTTATTTGAAATATTAATTATTTATTCACCTCATTAAAAACCTCAGTTTTTTTTAGAGGAGGTCCTTGTGCCCCCTTAACTGTACACAAAGTTTTATGTATGTAAGGATTTGTGCGTTTGGCCAAAAAAAAGGACACAGAGCTGTCCTCAGATTTCTGAAAGACTATATGTTTCAACAAAGTTTAAAAATTATGTTTCTTTAGTGTAATGCCCATCCCTCATTATCAAATGTAATTTGATTTACAAAATATTGATTTAGTTTGTTTTGCCAAAGAAAGTATACCCACATAAGAGAAAAATGCTGCTATAAAATGACAAATTTATATGTGTATTGATTATGAGGATGAATGGACTCAGAACCTTAGGAATATCATTAAAATATATCACAACATCTTCATTTTTATACATAACTTAAGAATGCATAAATGATAACAATATAAACATAGCTATCATTTATTGAGATCTTAGACTGTGCCAGACTTAGTTCTATTTATATTATTTCATTTTAATAGTGTGGTGACAGCCATTATGATTATTGCTGTTTCCCATATGAAGAAACCAAGACTTGGAGAAGTTAAATAATTTACCCAAGATCTCACAGCTAGTAACTAGAGGGCCTGAAATTCAAATATATGTCTTTTTGTTACTAAAATCTATTCTCTTCGCCACTGTGCTATAATACATTTCCTATAGCCCACCACCACTCAAAATGTTATCATGGATATTTTTAGGTTGTGAAGTAGAGTACTCTAATTCACCCACTGAATATTTAGAGTACTGGCAATCACATTTACTTCTGGAAACTGGAGAAGTAGGTACGATTCCCCTTCCCTACATATCAGTGCCTCACATCTTTTCAAGAACAAATACTAGCTAGTATAACCTCAAGCTTCACTTTTTTTTTTTTTTTGCATTCACTTTCTTTTTTTTTTTTTAACATCTTTATTGGAGTATAATTGCTTTACAGTGGTGTGCTAGTTTCTGCTTTATAACAAAGTGAATCAGCTATACATATACATATGTTCCCATATCTCTTCCCTCTTACGTCTCCCTCCCACCCTCCTCTAGGTGGTCACAAAGCACCGAGCTGATCTCCCTGTGCTATGAAGCTGCTTCCCACTAGCTATCTATTTTACATTTGGTAGTGTATATAAGTCCATGCCACTCTCTAACTTCGTCCCAGCTTACCCTTCCCCCTCCCCGTGTCCTCAAGTCCATTCTCTACATCTGCATCTTTATTCCTGTCCTGCCCCTAGGTTCTTCATGACCTTTTTTTTTTTTAGATTCCATATATATGTGCTAGCATATGGTATATTTTTTCCTCTTTCTGACTTACTTCACTCTGTATGACAGATTCTATGTCCATCCACCTCACTACAAATAACTCAATTTCGTTTCTTTTTGTGACAGAGTAATATTCCATTGTATATATGTGCCACATCTTCTTTATCCATTCATCTGTCAGTGGACACCTAGCTTGCTTCCTTGTCCTGGCTATTGTAAATAGAGCTGCAATGAACATTGTGATACATGACTCTTTTTGAATTATGGTTTTCTCAGGGTATATGCCCAGTAGTGGGATTGCTGGGTCGTATGGTAGTTCTATTTTTAGTTTTTTTAGGAACCTCCATACTGTTCTCCATAGTGGCTGTATCAATTTACATTCCCACCAACAGTGCAAGAGGGTTCCCTTTTCTCCACACCCTCTCCAGCATTTATTGTTTCTAGATTTTTTGATGATGGCCATTCTGACCAGTGTGAGATGATATCTCATTGTAGTTTTGATTTGAATTTCTCTAATGATTAATGATGTTGAGCATTCTTTCATGTGTTTGTTGACAATGTGTGTATCTTCTTTGGAGAAATGTCTATTTAGGTCTTCTGCCCGTTTTTGGATTGGGTTGTTTGTTTTTTTGATACTGAGCTGCTTGTATATTTTAGAGATTAATCCTTTGTCAGTTGCTTCATTTGCAAACATTTTCTCCCATTCTGAGGGTTGTCTTTTTGTCTTATTTATGGTTTCCTTTGCTGTGCAAAAGCTTTTAAGTTTCATAAGGTCGCATTTGTTTATTTTTGGTTTTATTTCCATTTCCTAGGAGGTGGGTAAAAAAGGATCTTGCTGTGATTTATGTCATAGAGTGTTCTGCCTATGTTTTCCTCTAAGAGTTTGATAGTGTCTGGCCTTACATTTAGGTCTTTAATCCATTTTGAGTTTATTTTTGTGTATGGTGTTAGGGAATGTTCTAATTTCATTCTTTTACATGTAGCTGTCCAGTTTTCTCAGCACCACTTATTGAAGAGGCTGTCTTTTCTCCATAATATATTCTTGCCTCCATTATCAAAAATAAGATGACCATACATGCGTGGGTTTATCTCTGGGCTTTCTATCCTGTTCCATTGATCTATATTTCTGTTTTTGTGCCAGTACCATACTGTCTTGATTACTGTAGTTTTGTAGTATAATCTGAAGTCAAGGAGCCTGATTCCTCCAGCTCCGTTTTTCTTTCTCAAGATTCCTTTGGCTATTTGGGGTCTTTTGTATTTCCATACAAATTTTGAAATTTTTTGTTCTAGTTCTGTGAAATATGCCATTGGTAGTTTGATAGGGATTACATTGAATCTGTAGATTGCTTTGGGTAGTATAGTCATTTTCACAATATTGATTCTTCCAATCCAAGAACATGGTATATCTCTCCATCTGTTGGTATCATCTTTAATTTCTTTCATCAATGTCTTTTAGTTTTCTGCATACGGATCTTTTGTCTCCTTAGGTAGGTTTATTCCTAGGTATTTTATTCTTTTTGTTGCAGTGGTGAATGGGAGTGTTTCCTTAATTTCTCTTTCAGATTTTTCATCATTAGTGTATAGGAATGCAAGAGATTTCTGTGCATTAATTTTGTACCCTGCTACTTTACCCAATTCATTGATTAGCTCTAGTAGATTTCTGGTAGCATCTTTAGGATTCTCTATGTATAGTATCATGTCATCTGCAAACAGTGACAGCTTTACTTCTTTTCTGATTTGGATTCCTTTTATTTCTTTTTCTTCTCTGATTGCTGTGGCTAAAACTTCCAAAACTATGTTGCATAATAGTGGTGAATGTGGACAACCTTGTCTTGTTCCTGATCTTAGTGGAAATGGTTTTGGTTTTTCACCATTGAGGACGATGTTGGCTGTGGGTTTGTCATATATGGCCTTTATTATGTTGAGGTAAATTCCCTCTATGTCTACTTTCTAGAAGGCTTTTATCATAAATCGGTGTTCAATTTTGTTGAAAGCTTTTTCTGCATCTATTGGGATGATCATATGGTTTTTCTCCTTCAGTTTGTTAATATGGTTTATCACATTGATTGATTTGTGTATATGGAAGAATCCTTGCATTCCTGGGATAAACCCTACTTGATCATGGTGTATGATCCTTTTAATGTGCTGTTGGATTCTGTTTGCTAGTATTTTGTTGAGGATTTTTTCATCTATGTTCATCAGTGATATTGGCCTGTAGTTTTCTTTCTTTGTGACATCTTTTTCTGGTTTTGGTATCAGGGTGATGGTGGCCTCATAACATGAGTTTGGGAGTGTTCCTCCCTCCAGCACTGTAGATTTTGGTTAGTCAAATAAGGAAATAAATCTTTGGTTGCCATAGCTAATTCTTCACTCATAGTTTATTCTTCATACCCTCAACATTTTTGATCATCTACTATGTGCCAGTCCTTAAGCTAAGTGCTGGGAACGCAGCAGTAAATCAGAAACATACCGCACCTGCTCTTACAGCCTAATAAAGACAAATCAAAGAATTTCACTGCTGAAGATGTCTCAAAGGTCATAGTCCAGAATTTCCCAATGCCCATTTCATGAATCTGAGAAGCAGATTTTCACCTTCCCTTCTTTACATATATTGTTTGATAGAAGACTTGAATACATTTCTCTCTTCCATCTTGTGATGGGCAAAATTCTAAAACGACCCCCACAATCTTTGCCCCCTGTTGTTACTCCTATGATTGTGTTGTTTTACAACAAAAGGGATTTTGCAGATATAGTTAAGGTTACTAATCAATTGACCTTAAGGTAGAGAAATTATCTGAATGGCTTAACCTAATCACATGAACTCTTTCAGAAGAGAGAATTCACCTGCATACTTATTACACAACCATCAAAATCTTCATATCACATTCATCTCTTGCATCCCATTCAGTTTTTACAAAGTATCCAAATAATATCCTTTAGAGTCAGAGATCCAATTTGGAGTTAAATATTGTTTAGCTGTCACCTCTCTTTAGACTCATTCAACTTGGGACATTTTCTCATGCTTTCCTTGGCTTTTATCATCTTGAAACTTGAAGATCACAGGCCAGCTATGTCGGAGAATGTCCCTTCGTTTGCACTGGTCCAGTTTTTCTTCATGACGGTTGTGCATATTGGAGAGATGAAACTGTTTTCTTCTCACTGATTACTTTAAAATAGCAGACAATTTCTACTTTTATGATTACTAGTGTTGTTAATTTTGATAACAAGGTGGTGTCTGCCAAGATCCTCCATCGTAAAGTATTCTTCTTCCCTTTGTAATTAAGAAATATTTTGTAGGAAGGTAATTTGAGACTATTGTAAATATCTCATTCATTACCAAACTTTAAATTTATTTGTGTATAATAATTGTATCAGTATGGACTCATGATTTTCTATTTTATTCATTGTTTTATAATATGCTACGATTATTACTTATTTTAATACTCAAATTGCCAGAAATTTGTCAAATGGAACTTCTTTTTTTAATTTTAATTTTTTATACAGCATGTTCTTATTAGTTATCTGTTTTATACATATTAGTGTATATATGTCAATCCCAGTCTCTCAATTCATCCCACCACCATGCACCCCCACCCCAGCTTTCCTCCCTTGGTGTCCATATATTTGTTCTCTACATCTGTGTCTCTATTTCTGCCTTGCAAACTAGTTCATGTATACCATTTTTCTAGATTCCACATATATGCATTAATATAGGATATTTGTTTTCTTTTTCTGACTTACTTCACTCTGTATGACAGTCTCTAGGTCTGCCCATGTCTCTACAAATGACCAAATTTCATGCCTTTTTATGGCTGAGTAATATTCCGTTGTATATATGTACTGCATCTTCTTTATCCATTCATCTGTTGGTGGGCATTTAGGTTGCTTCATGACCTGGCTTCTTTTTTTTTTTTTAACATCTTTATTGGAGTATAATTTCTTTACAATGGTGTGTTAGTTTTTGCTTTATAACAAAGTGAATCAGCTATACATATATCCCCATATCTCCTCCCTCTTGCATTCTGGCTTCTTAAAGCTGGCTTTGCTGCAGTGTTATTTTGACAAGACCCCCTCTGTACTCTGAGCACTTCCTTACTTTCTGACAGCAAGATTTCTTTGCCTCATCTTGTACTTTCCCATCCCTAGCCCTGGAATTGGCCATTTTTCCAGAGAGTCCTGGATACATGATATTTAGAAACCAAGAATCAAACTCTGAGGGTTGTTGCTCCTTCCAATCACATTAGGCTTTCTTTACCTTTTCCAAAACATCATGCTCTCTCCTGCCTAAGGCTTTTGTATATGTTATTCCCTCTACCTGGAATGCTCTTCTCTCCTCTTCACATAGTGAACTCTTCTTACTTATCCTTCAGATCTCAACTTAAACCTTGCTTCCTCAAGGAGACTTTCCATTGGTGCCCAGACTAGTTGAGGTGTCCTGTCATAGCATCATGTCCCTTTAAAGAACTTTAGAGTATAGTCATCATTTTGTGTCATGTTTCCTCCTTGCTCTGAAGGACAAAGGCTGGTTTTGATCAATATGGTATCACTAGTGCCTAGTACATAGTAATTCCCAACGAGTATTTGTAGAAAGAATGAGTAATGTGAGTGAGTAAATGAATGAATGAATAAAGAAATTAATGAATGAAGCTAGAACTAGACCCCAGTGCTTTCCCAGTTAGTCCACAGTGGACACTTAAAATTTTTAAAGGTAAAGAACTCACTGAAATAGTACTCCCTAGATTCTCAGACATAAAAGCACAATTTGATTCTTTCTAACAAAACCCTGAATTTTTCACACTGGATCAAATGATTTTCCACATTATTGCTGAAGTTAGTTCTTCTTGGAATGGATTCAGACAAAAATGGACAACAAAGTACCCTCTGAAAAGGTCATAGAGTTTGCCACTACTGATTAATCACTTGGTTTCATTCTCCATTGGATTTATTATATTCCAAGTAACTTTGCTAAGCTGTTAAGAAAACAAAAAGCTTCAGAAGAATATTTAATTTGATTGCATAATGCTAAATCTTTGCCACCTCCTGGCTCCCTAATTAAGTCTTGTTTTTATACAGCACCTTGTTCTTGAATGTGGGCTGCTCTATGAGTCTCAGGAAGGGAATTTATGGTAGATAAAATCCAGAAACTTTCTTTGAGACATTGTGGAAGTCTAATAGACCTACAGTTGTCTCTACAGGAAGGGAAAACATACAATTGTCTTCTTGGCCTGATGCATTTATGGCTTTCCTCTGGTCTTGAATCAGACTTAGACTCAACAAAGATGCACCTATAGTTTCTGCCTTTCCCCAGCAGTAAATCCAATAACTGTCCCTGTGAATTATGTCAGACCCTTTGGCATCCTTCGGAGAATTTGATTATTGAATTCTGTTGACTGGCTAGAAGGAAAGTGGGATCAGAAGTGCAGACCTAAAATACTTATAGTTCTTTCAATCCTGAGAGATACATTAGGAGAGTTTTCAAGGGTTTTTTTCTCATTTTACATTTTCTGAGGTGGGCTTCTGAGACCCTTGGCAATTTCTCTTCTATTCACTTTATGTTATGTGGTGTCTATTATAAAAACAGAGAATCTCATAACAACTTACACAATGGAAAATGATTATTCAAATATTTTTCCTTTTCCCTGACTTACAGTGTGCTTTTCTTCCAATCTAAGATTTTTGGCAAAAGTGAAGACCTGGGTGAAAAAAAACTACCTGTATTTCCATTCAAATCAGATGAGAAATGCAGAATACCCCCCACCCCATGTGAATTAGGAATTTCTCCTTTGTTTTTCTGGGGCTGCAGTGAAGGAAATATTCTTGGCCATGTTGAGGCCCCTGTAACTTGATATTTTAATACTTCCCACCAAAGAACCTAACCAGCATTTATAAATTCAAGAAAAATCCCTCTACTTTTTAGTCCCCTTCCAGTGGTAAATTTTCCTCACTCAGTCATGTTTCAAGTGGTTTAGCCTTCACTCATGACCCATTTAATTTAGTTTTTAAAAGGAACAGTTATTAGTATATCACGTCTCAGAAGTAATTGAGATGGATGCAATTGATTGATGTGATTTAATTAATAGAAGTTTTTGCCTACACTGAGAAAATCATAATGTGAGCTTTACTAAACAAACTAAAATAACCTGAGCAGGAACCAACTGAGTATTCAAAGAATCAAAGGCAAAGAATCAAAGCAAGCTTACAAAAATCTCCTCTAATGAGAATGCTGTTTGAAAATACATCAGCTTTGAAGTAGAAAAAAAGCTGAGCAACTGGGCTCTAATATTTTCTAAACAGAGATACATTTTAATTGTTGGATTACTTTTGTGTTTTAGAAGGGTGATTGGCAATTTATGTGCCATTTCTAGCAAAGGAAAAAAGAGAGGTAATGGGATTCTGTTCACCATGCCTTCAGTAGTGGCCTGGAAGATGGAACTGCAAAGGCCCATTTTTCCCTCCAGGACTGTATTTCATTTGTCAAAATGAATATGGGGTATCGATGCATTCCTAATATTTACTAATATTCTCCCAGGCCAACAAAGCACCACAGACATTAGCAGAGTACAGCATACCAACAAAAGCAGAGATGCTGGTAATATTCTAGCCTTGTCAAATGACAGTCTCTGGCCATGAAGAATGTTGGGTAGGGCTCTGTTAAATTATCCAAAAAGTTATTAGATATCTGGTTTATTTGTCTGTATAGAGACTTTCTTTCACATCCTACTGAAAAGTATTTAAAGTAAAATAATATCCTACAAATGCCATATTCCTGGGAGGACTCTAGAATGTCTATTTATCTACCAAGGCAGTTGAGTAGGAGTGATGTTATGATGGTAAATGTGTACATTTCTGGCATAAATGTTTACTTGCCTCTGCTTCTCAACAGTTGAGTAGTTTCTCTGTCCTCCCACTTGAAGTCATATGATATCCAGTGAACATCACCTCTTTGGAGGCTGCTAGTGTTTATCTTCTAAGTGCTAATATTAAAACAAAGCTCTTGATTCAGGCAACTGTGAGCCTGAATTTCTGAGCATCATGTCTTCTCTTCTAGAGTCTTCCATAGGGGCAATTATCTTTGAAAAGTATAAGTCACTGTGCTGCCTCTTTCAACACAAATCACAAGTGTCTGCTTGGCCAGAAGTTAAAAAGCAAATACATATTTTAAGCCAAAATTTAAAATAGTCATATATTTAGGAAATTGTATTGCTCTTTTAACTTTTAAGCATATTCATGAAATATTTTTAAAGTTTCTAAAAATGTTTACAAATATAGAGCTATTTAGGGAGTTTACAAGATACCTGAAAAAATTCTTATTTTGATTAGAGTCCTTTCTTTTTTTTGTTGTTTTCTCAAAGTTTTTTAGAGTCTTATTGCCATTTCTTTTAACAGATAACATCTGGGGGAAAAAAGAACAAAAGTAGTAGTCAAAGTTTACAACACTTGCTTGAGCTAAAAAGGACAAACAATAATTTGGAAGAGTCCTATCAGTGCCCTACAATATTGTTTATTAAAATTAACCAAGATATAAACACATCTACATACAATATTGATATGTCAAGCACCAAGAGAAAAAGGAGCAAAGCATGAAAAAACGTATTTTCTTTTGTTTGTTTGTTTTTTTATACTGCAGATTCTTATTAGTCATCAATTTTATACACATCAGTGTATACATGTCAATCCCAATCGCCCAATTCATCACACCACCATCCCCACCCCACTGCGGTTTTCCCCCCTTGGTGTCCATACGTTTGTTCTCTACATCTGTGTCTCAACTTCTGCCCTGCAAACCAGTTCATCTGTACCATTTTTCTAGGTTCCACATACATGTGTTAATATACAATATTTGTTTTTCTCTTTCTGACTTACTTCACTCTGTATAACAGTCTCTGAATCCATCCAATTATAGTCCTTTCTGACATAGAAAATTGGTCAACAGAATTAGAAACTACAGTTTTTAAGTTCTGTGATGGCAGAGATCATTGTAACCTCAATACCTAGCAAGTAGTATTTAATAATCATTTGTTGCATGAATGAATGAATGAATAGACGGATGTAATACCAACAAAATCACATCTTATTAGTAAGACAAAAATAATAGAATAATAATACAATTATATAGTTCTTTTTATAATTGAACATAATTTTCATCTATTCATTGGAATGTTTAGTTATTTTTATCTACAAGAAAGACATTCTGAGAAATTATTATTATGGTTGGTATTAATAACATATCTAATTGTTCCTCCAATCTCTATACTCATGCTATACTGGCCTTTCTTTGCTTTATTAAACATATTTTTGTACCCATGCCCTGTAAAGAGAACTTTAAAATGGCAAGGATAACTGACTCAGAAAACAGCATAACATGATGAAAAACGGTAATGGCAAATACACAGAAGCAGACTAGACTGTTTCCTTGGAAATTTTAAATGCTTGTCATATCTATGATCATTATTTCATTGTAAATCATTAGGTAAAAATTTAGGAAATTGGCTTCATTCAGTTTTGGTTTTTCAGAAGCCTTTTATGTCTCCAGGAAACAGAAATCAAACTGTTATTGAAACTTAGAAAACAATTGACAACACTGCTTAGACTTCCATATTTCTTTTTAAACCAGTGTAGAACGATGAATCAGTGTTTAGCATCTACTATGTACCAGCACCATAATAAACAATTCACAGCATATAAATAGAGTATGTGGCATGATCACTACATTCAAGTGACATATTCTTGTAGGCGAAAATATGGAACAATCATGAAACAAATCCTAAACAACTGAAAACAGAAGGAATTAAGTTTTAGCTAGTTAAAGAAGAGGGATGCTTAGGAAAGATGTCATGAGACAACTGAAATTGACCTTATGTCTTGTGGATAAGAACCAGGAAAATGAAGGGAAGATTGGACGTCTCCAGTCTGTGAAACAACAGGAACTGGATGATGGAGAGGGGAATGCACGTGGAATGAATGAAATCAGAATACTCCTCCAAGGAGAGCTGGTGGTACTCTATCAGAGGAGTGTATGAGATGCTAGAATGCTTTTCAGGGTGCCCTGCAAGCTATTGTTAAAGGAGCTATGAATGGAAGGAATTCTATTAGAAGCCGCATTAGACCTGAACAATATTCACTTGTCAGGGGAATCATTTGATACCAATTCATCTTTTCCTCCTGTGCCCATTCCATGATGGGTCTTGAGATATAGGGCTGTCATTCACCTAGGATCTATTCTCTGATAGGGCCGGAGAGCAAAGACTCCAAATTCTTGGCTCCTAGGTTCAAAAGCATTGATACAGGTGTAATGTATGACCAAAAAGTCTTGAAAGGAAAAGCAATCTGGTAAAGCTCATGCATGCTTCTACCCTTGCCCTCAGAGCAGAAAACCATCTGAGCTATGCAGGAAAAGAGAGAAAATCTGGAAGAGAAGCAAGAACCTACAGACTTTTGTCTGTTTCTGTGCCCTGCCCCTCCCCTTCCCCATCTCTCACCCCACACTGAAGATGGAGAAAAATACAGTGAAATTGTCATTTAAATTTTGATTTCTGATAACAAAAGGGACACATCTCTTGCATCCTGGTTGAGGCTTACTGCATAGAGAAGTTCCTGACACCATCATGATAGAAGTGAATACCTCACAGGTCCAGTCTGAACTCTAGGAGTAGCCACCAAGCCAGTGTCCTTAATGAGAGTAGAGTTTGTAGATAATAGAGCAGAGATGGGTCAGAGGCAGTGTTAGGGATGCAGTGAGAGACTCTGAGTATCCCTGAACCCTGAATCTCAAGATGGGGGGAGAAAAACTAGGACATGGAAAGGAAGACCAAAAGAAGCCTAGAGGTTGGGCTAAGGAAAATGTAGTGTGACAACTAGAGACCATGGCAACGCCACAAACTTCTAAATAAATAAACCCTGGGCAGAGTCTAATGATTGTAAAATCTGACTGTAAAACTGTGCATTTTGGCAGGTGGTAAAACATGAGATATGCCTGAAAATCGAAGCAGATTTGTAACAGCTCAAAGGACATCTGCATAGGATCAAAACACATCAGAACTAAGAAGCAAATGGCTTCCTTCCCAACAATATACTGCATGGCTTTGGAGCAAATTTCTTTATTAACCCACCCCAGTCCTCCAACTTAGGCTCAAATCCAGGGAGAAGAGAAGGGAGAAAAGCCAAAGAGGAAGTTCTATCCAGAGTGTGCCTGCATTATAAACTAGGATTGTCAGAAATGACCATATTTTCACTGAGTTTACCTAAAATAAATTATGATTCTGTTTGTGTGCATGAAGACTCAAAGTCAGAAGATATATTTTAATTGTAGAAAATAGTATTATATTTTTGAACTTCATTCCATGCCTTTGAAACACAAGCCTAATAAATTCATATTCGGGGTCCCTTAGTTGCCAGTTACTTCATTCTTCCCACCTACTCATTCTTCAGGGAACCAGGGTTCAGAATTCTCTGACCCAAAATAACTGTAGTGCTGCTGTTGAGAAAGACAGTTGTAGCTGAATTATCTTCATTTACTGAGCAATAAAATGAACATATTAGTTCCACTTCTACCTATGGGTGGAGAGACCAGAAATAGTCTTTCTGGATTCAGCCACGGATCTGTAGTGTCTGAGTGGAACCCTGAAACTTCCAAGGCTTATTTAGCTATAGCTTTTGCCCTTACTCATGGGGACACCTCTGCACAGAGCACCAGTCTGCTTAGATGTGGCTTAACATCATCACCATCATCATTATCATGGCATAAATAAAGGCTGCCATGTATCAAATGCTGTCTCTGTGCCCTGTTCTTGACATACACATTTCCTCATTTAATGTGCATAGTAACTCTGTGAGGTAGGGTGTACTATGCTGAAACCAAGGATCAGAATAATTATCATTCCAAACCTCACATCACCGGGCAGCACCGAAACTATATGATGATAAAAACTGCGCTAATGACTATTCTATACTCCACTATCCCTGTAGACCCTTTCTTTTTATTGACTATTATTCTCTGGGAGTTAACATATTCATATACCATGCTTTCCCACTTGGCTAAACTGGATAGTCTGTATTGCTCTAACCCATATGACATGGCTTCAATTTTGAATCAGGACTGTCTAGAGATGCCTTTGGTTTTGCAGACTCACCAGACTGGAGACAAATGTCAGCACAAATTTAAGCTATGCCTCAGTGTACACATTCCTTTGACAATTTAATTTGGAGAGCTCCATTTTCTTCCTCTGTCTCCACCCACATGCTACACAAGTTTCCATCTTCAGTGCCCCTGGAATAACCAGTCCTAAGGCTAGATTTGTGGCCCTGGTTCCAGATATGGAGATTCTTGGTTTCACTTCGTCTCATTTCGTATAAGACTGTCATATTAACATTCCACTAACATAACAGCATTCCAGCATTCAAACCTACAGAGATAAGACATTTTTCTGCTATGCCATCACTGCTTATTTGGATATGTAATATTATATATTTATTGGCTTGTTATTTAATAGCTATGAAGATAAATGGTCTACAAATGAGTAATCTGTCCCAAATTTTATACATATTGAATTGACATCTAAATGATGGGATGGGAGATTTCTATCTTTGTATCTTTACATTTCTATCTATAAAACATAAATAAAATGAACAAAATCAACAGAGATATTCAATGCTCAACATAGACCAAATTTTCGTGACCACAATTAGTTCAATTTGGAGGCCTCAAAATTTGGAATAGTTGGGAATGGCTAAGTAATATGTTTTACCTGTTAGCTTGTTCTTCTGACAGTTCCTCTACTACTAACTACTTCCTAGTCTACACTCTTAAAATTTACATCTTCTCTGTATAACTACTCCTTGGTAAATTATTTATAGTTTTTTTTTAAAAAAACCTGTTATCTTGAATATCACACTTATAAAAAAGTTTCTAAAATAGTATTGTACTATGCCTGTATAACTTTCATCCAGCTTCCTTAAATGACTATACTATTAAGTAATCTACATATTTTGTTCAGATTTTGCCAGGTTTCCCCTAATGTCCATTTTTTGGAGTAGAATCCAGTAAAGGACCCCATGCTGTATTTAGTTGTCACATCATTTTTGTCTCCTTTAATCTGGGATGACTCCTCAGGCTCTCTTCATCTTTCATTACCTTGACTCTTTTGAAGAATATCAGGTGGTTATTGTGTAGAATGTCCCTCAGTTTGGGTTTGCCTAATGTTTCCTCACGATTAAATTCAGTTGTGCATTTTTGACAAAAATACCAAAGACATAATATTATGCCCTTGGTCTAGAGATGAAGCTGAGGATATGACAGCAAAATCTTTTATTAGGACCTTAGTAAGATGAAAGGTAGGGCCTCAGAGAATTATTCAGTCACACAAAAGTCCCTTTGAGATTAAAGATGTACCGTGCCTCCTTGGGTTGAAAAGGACACAGACAATCTAAAAGTACAAAGAGGCAAACAGGTCCCCCAAGATATCAGAAAGTAGGCTGGGAAAACCACTCATCAGCAAATGTGACATCTTTCATGAAAAAGGAAGGGTGACTCAGCAGGCTGAACTGAGAGCCCTGTTCTGAACTGAATTATATCTCCCAAAATCCATATGTTGAAGCCATAACCCTCAGTATGACTATATTTGGATATATGGCCTTTAAGGAGGCCATGAGGGTTAAATGAGGTCATGAAAGTAGAGTCCTAGTTGGGCAGGAACAGCATCTTTCTGAGAAGAAGAGACCCCAGATCTCTCTCTCACTGCATATGCAGAGAGGAAAGACCATGTGAGGACATGGCAAGAAGGTAGCTGTCTGCAGACCAGGAAGAGAGGCCTCACCAGACATCAACACTGCTGGCCCCTTGATGTTGGACTTCTGGACTCCAGAATTGTGAGAAAATAAATTTCTGTTGTTTAAGCAGCCAAGCCTGTGGTATTGTTATGGTAGACCAAGCCAGCCAATACAAGTCCAGAGGGCATCGTCAAAAGCCACAGAGAATGATTGCTGGGCCTAATCAAGGAATTTCCAACATTTTCCCAGTTAGATTTCAGAATTACACTGCATCAAATTCTCCTTTGTGGCCTCCCATTTTTCACTTTTTCTGACTAGGAATGTTTATAATGGTTATCCTATAGGTCTGTTTCACCATTATATGTTGAGTGTGTGAGGAGCAGGTAACCTAGATCTTTAGTTTCCCAGGTCCGTATGTTGAGAAAAATTTCACACAAAAAACTATATTTAAGAAACTACACCTGAGGGCTTCCCTGGTGGCGTAGTGGTTGAGAGTCTGCCTGCCGATGCAGGGGACACGGGTTCGTGCCCCTGTCCGGGAAGATCCCACATGCCGCGGAGCGGCTGGGCCCGTGAGCCATGGCCGCTGAGCCTGCGCGTCCGGAGCCTGTGCTCCGCAACGGGAGAGGCCACAACAGTGAGAGGCCCGCGTACTGCAAAAAAAAAAAAAAGAAAAAAAAAAACAGAAACTACACCTGAGAAGCCTCATCCATACCTGGACCTGATTTAGATGATGAGATTCTGGACTTTGAGCTGATGATGTTAAGGAATGGGACTCTGGGGACCTTGGAGGGGGTGTATGCATGTTGAATGTGAGAAGAATGTGAATTATTGGGGCCTAAAGTGCAGAATGTAGTAGACAGCCTCCTTTACGGCCCGCAATGATCTCCACCTCCTGGTATTCTAACTTTATGTAATCCTCTCCCTTCTGGGCTGGATTATTGACATGCTTCTAACAAACAGAATATAACAGAAGCAATGGCATGTCATCTGAAATTACGTGACAAAAAGACTGTGGCTTCTACCTTAACTTTGCTCTCTTAATCACTCTCTAAAGAAAGCCACTGCCATGTTGTGGAGCTACCCAGTGGAGAGACACACGTGGGCAGGGAACTGATGTCTCTGGCCAACAATCAGTCAGGATCTGAGACCTGCCAAGAGCTACATAAATGAGTTTGGAAGCACATACTTACCTAGTCAAACCTTGAAATGACTTAAGTGCTAATCAACAACTTGTTTGCAGCCCTGTGAGAGACCGTGATCCATCCATGGTCAGATTCCTGACCCACAGGACTTTGGGATAATAAGTATTTGTTGTTTTTAGCCACTAAATTTTGTTATAATTTCTTGTGCACTGGAAGATAATACATTTGTTATCACTGCATCTCTTCTTAAAATATTTCTAGTGTGCCTTTTCCAAAATTTTTTTTTTATATTGGAGTACAGTTGATTTACAAGGTTGTGTTAGTTTCAGGTGTACAGCAAAGTGTTTCAGTCATACATATACATATATCTATTCTTTTTCAGATTCTTTTCCCATATAGGTTATTACAGAGTATTGAGTAGAGTTCCCTGTGCTATACAGTAAGTCCTTGTTGATTTTCTATTTTATATATAGAAGTGTGTGTATGTTAATCCCAAACTCCTAATTTATCCCTCCCCCCACCTTTCCCTTAGGTAACCATACATTTGTTTTCTACGTCTGTGTGTCTTTTTCTGCTTTGTAAATAATTTCACTTGTATCATTTTTTCAGATTAAACATATAAGTGTTATCATATGATATTTGTCTTTCTCTGTCTGACTTACTTCACTTAATATGATAATCTCTAGGTCCATCCATGTTGCTGCAAATAGCATTATTTCATCTTTATGGCTTAGTAATATTTTATAGTACATATGTATCACATCTTCTGTATCCAGTCCTCTGTCGATGGACATTTATGTTGATTCCATGTCTTGGCTATTGTAAATAATGCTGCTATGAACATTGGGGTGCATGTATCTTTTCAAGTTATGGCTTTCTCCAGGTATATGCCCAGGAGTGGGATTGCTGGATCATATGGTAGTTCCATTTTTCATTTTATAAGAAACCTCCATACTGTTCTCCATAGTGGTGTACCAATTTACATTCCCACCAACAGTGTAGGAGGGTTCTCTTTTCTCCACACCTTCTCCAGCATTTATTGTTTGTAGACTTTTTGATGATGGTCATTCTGACCAGTGTGAGGCAATGCCTCATTGTAGTTTTGATTTGCATTTCTCTAATAATTAGCAACGTTGAGCATCTTTTCATTTGCTTTTTGCCCATCTGTATGTCTTCCTTGGAGAAATGTCTATTTAGATCTTCTGCCCATTTTCTGATTGGGTTTATGGGTTTTTTGTTTTTTTGGTATTCAACAGTGTGAGGTGCTTGTATATTTTGGAGATTAATCCCTTGTAGGTCACATCATTTGCAAATATTTTCTCCCATTCTGTGGCTTGTCTTTTCATTTTGCTTCTGATTTCCTTTGCTGTGCAAAAGCTTCTAAGTTTAATTAGGTCCCATTTCTTTGTTTTTATTTTCCTTACTCTAGGAGGTAGAGGCAGAAAGATATGCTGCGCTATATGTCAAAGAGTGTTCTGCCTATGTTTTCATAGTATCTGGTCTTACATTTAGGTCTTTAATCCATTCTGAGTTTATTTTTGTGTATGGTGTTAGAGAATGTTCTACTTTCATTCTTTTACATGTAACTGTCCAATTTTCCCAGCACCACTTATTGAAGAGACTGTCTCTTCTCCATTGTATATTCTTGCCTCCTTTGTCATAGATTAATTGACCATAGGTGTGTGGGTTTATTTCTGGGCTTTCTATCCTGTTCCATTGATCAATATTTCTGTTTTTGTGCCAGTGCCATACAGTTTTGATTACTGTAGCTTTATAGTATATTCTGAAGTCAGGGAGCCTGATTATTCCAGCTCTGTTGTTCTTTCTCAAGGTTGCTTTGGCTATTCCAGGTCTTTTGTGTTTCCATATAAATTTTAAGGTTTTTTTTTGTCCTCGTTCTGTGAAACATGCCATTGGTAATTTGATAAGGACTGCATTGAATCTGTAGATTGCCTTGGGTAGTATAGTCATTTTGACAATATTTACTCTTCCAATCCAAGAATATGGTATATCTCTCCATCTGTTTGTGTCATCTTTGATTTCTTTCATCAGTATCTTATAGTTTTTTGAGTACAGGTCTTTTGCCTCCTTAGGAATGTTTATTCCTACGTATTTGACTCTTTTTGATATGATGGTAAATGGGATTGTTTCCTTAATTTCTCTTTCTGATCTTTTGTTGTTAGTGTGCAGAAATACAACAGATTTCTATGTATTAATTTTATATCCTGCAACTTTACTGAATTCATTGACGAGCTCTAGTAGTTTTCTGGTAGCACCTTTACAATTTTCTTTGTGTAATATCATGTCATCTGCAAACAGTGACAATTTTACTTCTTCTTTTCCAATTTGAATTCCTTTTATTTCTTTTTCTTCTGATTGCTGTCACTAAGACTTCCAAAGCTATATTGAATAAAAGTGGCAAGAGTGAACATCCTTGTCTCATTCCTGATCTTAGAGGAAATACTTTCAGCTTTTCACCGTTGAGAACGATGTTAGCTGTGGGTTTGCCATATATGGCCTTTATTATGTTGAGGTATTTTTCTCTCTATGCCCACTTTCTGGAGAGTTTTTATCATAAATTGGTGTTGAACTGTGTTGAAAGCTTTTCCTGCATCTATTGAGATGATCATTTGGTTTTTATTCTTTAATTTGTTAATGTGGTGTATCACCCTGATTAATTTGTGAATATTAAAGAATCCTTGCATCCCTGGGATAAATCCCACTTGATCATGGTGTATGATCCTTTTAATGTGTTGTTGGATTCTGTTTGCTAGTATTTTGTTGAGGATTTTTACATCTATGTTCATCAGTGATATTGGCCTATAATTTTCTTTTTTGTGGTATCTTTGTCTGATTTTGGTATCAGAGTGATGGTGCCCTCATAGAATGAATTTGGGAATGTTCCTTCCTCTGTAATTTTTTGAAATAGTTTCAGAATGATAGGTGTTAGCTCTTCTCTAAATGTTTAATAGAATTTTCCTGGGAAGCCATCTAGTCCTGGCCTTTTGTTCACTGGAAGTTTCAATTTCAGTCCTTGTGATTGGTCTGTTCATATTTTCTATTTCTTCCTGGTTCAGTCTCAGGAGATTGTACCTTTCTAAGAATTTGTCCATTTCTTCCAGGTTTTCCATTTTATTGGCATAGAGTTGCTTGTAGTAGTCTCTATGATCCTTTGTATTTCTGTGGTGTCAGTTGTAATGTCTTTTTCATTTCTAATTTTATTGATTTGAGCCCTCTCCCTTTTTTCTTGATGAGTCTGGCTAAAGGTTTATCAATTTTCTTCATCTTTTCAAGAGCCAGCTCTTAGTTTCATTGATCTTTTCTATTGTTTTCTTCATCTCTATTTCATTTATTTCTGTTCTGATCTTTATGATTTCTTTCCTTCTACTAACTTTGGGTTTTGTTTGTTCTTCTTTCTCTAGTTGCTTTAGGTGTAAGGTTAGGTTGTTTATTTGAGATTTTTCTTGTTCCCTAAGGTAAGGTTGTATTGCTATAAACTTCCCTATTAGAACTGCTTTTGCTGTCTCCCATAGATTTTGGATCATCGTGTTTTCATTTTCGTTTGTCTCTAAGTATGTTTTGATTTCCTCTTTGATTTCTTCAGTGATCCATTGGTTGTTTAGTAGCACAAACTAATATGTTTGTTATCATTGCAACTCTTCTTAAAACATTTGTAGTGTGCCTTTAAGTTTGTCTTTCATCCAGTATTTGCTTTCATCCTCCAATTTTTGTCTATTAATCTCTTAGACTGGTTTATACTAATTATACGTATTATAATTATATATAGTAGAATTATTAATTATATAGTATATATTATAGTATATCTTAACTGATGATATATAAATTATATATTATATATATTTATATATATCAGGTAGAAAAAATTTAGCTTGTTATTATAGAGTATTTTAAACATATACCAAAGTAGAGTGAAAAATATAATGGACCCCTTGTATCCATCACCCAACTTCAACAGTCATGATCAATATTGACACAACACAACAATACTGACACAATAACCTATAGTCACTGTTGTTTCATGTCTACCTCTACCTACTTCTCTCTCTCAGATTATTTTGAAACAAGCTCCAGACATATCATTTCTTCTGCAATATTTTCAGCATATATTACTCTTTAGAAAAACATTTTAAATGTATGAGTTAACCACATAAATAGTATCAAGGAGTGTTTTGATGATGAAGATTAGGTCTTCAGAGCAGAGCCTAGTGTAACCATTCTTGGTAATATTCTTCTACTTGAAGATACACATAAACTATTCTAGAGAAGAAGTGAACAAGAATTTGGGTGTTAAGGATTAGCAAGATGAAGAGAGACAAAGAGTTGAATGAAGAGAGGGGAACCCAGCAACATGACAGTAGACTGCAGACAAAGTCAAGTATTTAACCAGTAAAAATTAACTCAGTAGGAATGATCAAGTTTAAGAACAAACCTGTCTAACATTGAAGGTTAAAGTTGGTCAAATATGCTGCATATTTTATATAACTCTCCTTTAACACCTGAAGTCCTTCCAGAAAATCTGCTAGGCACATAGCCTAGACTCAAAGGTATTTTGCTAGTAGAGAGATTCAGACGGTGTAAAGCAGAGTGAAATAGTGAAGAAAGGGGCCCGACAGCAAGTGAAAGGCTGAGAAGAGATTTCACATATTGTTCACATTTGCAGCAATATGTGAAAAGAGGAGTCAATGAATTTTTTACTTAAACATTAAAGGAAAGGTGACTCGAATTCTAGAATATGTGTACCTACTCCAAGAAGCTACTGTCTTGGTTACACACCTGGACATGAAGTCTCACCTACAGATAGACTTCCTATGGATGGAACCAGAAATAATGCTACTGCTGATGCCTTTTATCACATCTATAAATTCATGATGGGTTTTGTAAAAGAAAGGAGGAGAGAATCAATTTTGTCCCCTGGTTATACCATGTCAGTGAACTCACAGATTTCATTGGCCCAGTTGAGTACATCTGCAGAATACAGCTATGGCTACTTGTCCACAAACTGCTTATGGAGGTTGTTAAAGATACAATAAAACAACAAGAATATCGTACTCAACTGATGTTGGAAAAGATAGTTTTTAAGTCCAAATCTGTGAACTACAGCAGTTTTGAGGTAAAGATGAAGTAATATATTTTTACCAGTTGTAAAAATCCTGTGGCAAATCCAATCCAATTTACTATGTCTCAAAATTAAAAACAAACAAAACAGAAACGTTGGTCCCTTTGTTTTACACAATCAAGGTAGCAGAAGACATTGTGAATTTTATATAAGAATTCCTTACCCTGGTCTTAGAAACCTAGCTTTTTGGTAATAGCACCCATGATTCACAACTTTACTTCAACCTATAAAACTGAATTTTCATCTCAGTCACCTAACTCATTGTACTGGAGGAATATTTTATTTTTCTTAGATTCTATTGTCAAACACAGAGAGATAATATTACAGAACAATTTTCTCTCTATTGCCCATAGCAATGATAAACCAAAAATGTGTATAAGTAAGACTAAAGTATGGTGTCAATCAAAAAACAATCAATTTTGCCATATAAAGAGTCCTTTTTTAATATAAACATCTTCCTGTTGTAGGTGTTGACCTGTCCCTGATTTCTGAAAGGAGGATGGTTTTGTTGGATTTAGTCAGTGGCAGCCAATACCTCATTTCTTCCTCATGCCCTCTCATTTTATGGGTTAGCCATAAAATGCAGATTTAAAAATTATAGATTGTCATCATCCAGCAGCATATCACGTTTCTGAGTTTATCAGAAACATTTTAATACTGGTGGGAGACAAGTATTATTTGGAAGTAAACCTATGTATATTTACCTACATACACACTCATAGAGCCATAAGTATGTATCTATGTATGAATGTGTGTGTGTACAGAGAGAGGGAGATAGAGGGAGAAGATGAAGAAGATGAGAGAGGAATGAAGAATAAAAACTGTCACACCATGCTCATTCCCCTCCCTGAGCTCCCATTTATCTTTTTTTGTTTTTTGGTATGTTTCATAGATTTTATTTTTTAGAGCTGTTTTAGGTACGCAGAAAAGCTGAGCAGATGTCAAAACTTGGAAACAACTAAGATGTCCTTCGGTTGGTAAACAGATAAATAAACTGTGGTACATCCCGACAATGGAATATTATTCAGTGCTAAAGAGCTTCCATTTATCTTCATCTTGATCTTCTTGACAGGTATATCCTTCTATCCTGTCTCCTCATCCAGCTTCTCCCTATCATTTAAAATCCTTTGAGAGTCTTTCCCAGCCCACTGGCCCTCTGCCTTCTCTCTCTTCTTGCCTGTCTAGTGTACGATTTTACGCACCACTTGACTTAGCATTTAACTACATGCTTTTATTGCTCTCTGAATGATCTGTGCATCAGTTTTGTCTTCACAACTAGATTATAGATAACTCAAGGGCAAGAACTCTGTGTTATCATTATGCATGACCACGTCTTCCATTGCTATGCTGTATCATGGATGCTAAGTGAATGAGCATTGATATAATGAAAGGACAGAATTTCCAATTAGCTTGTGATTTTGATTAAGAAATTAAAACTGGTTCTTAAATTGCAGCCTAAACTTTTTAGAATGTTTCTGTGCATTTCAGACATCCATTTCCTCTATTTGAAATGTAATATAACTTATGGGTTAAAGCCACACTGTTTTTGAATCCCACTCTCCAATTTACTTATTGTGTGATTTTGAGCAGATAGCATATATGTCCTCTGCCTAGACTTACTATATAAAATAGGGATAATAATAGCATCTAATTCACAGAATCTTGGGATAATTACACTAATTAATTCACGATCATCTTATAGAATACCTGGTACATAGTACACATGCTGACTACTTTGCTATGGTTGAATGAAAATCATAGCTCATATTTCCAAATTGGCAACTTGCACAAAAAGTTGGCTATTATTGGTTTGAAAAAACCAATGTTATTTTAGGCTCAGTTTTTTGAAGATCAATAATCTATTTAAGAAGATATGGGGAGGCGGGATCTTGAGTTAGATCACAGGAGGTTTATGCCAAACACAAGGTAAGAATGATCAAGTTTAACGGAGTTTAACTAAAGTCTAAAATGTAATGTCTTTCCCCTGTCTTGGACATTTTTTAGATCTCTGACCAAAGAGAGTTTAGACCAAATTAGTACAGCAAAGTTGTTTTCAGAATCAACCCTCATATAATAACTTGGTGTTTTGGCATCAGTGTGCCCAGTATCCTAAGAAAGTATGCTGTTAAGCTGATATAAGCAGTGTTTTTGGGGGGGGATAAAAAAATACATGTAAGTACATGAAATAAATTTATCAATCTGCTATTTTCCATGCCCCATACACATCTGTCTACCTCTTGAGAGCTTCATTAAGAAGAAAGATGTCTAGAATAATTTGTAAATGGATCCCTTGGCCATATCATCGTCTAACAATACTCTATCACAGCATAATCCCTAAAATTTATTTCAAATGGCTTTTGTGAAAACTAAATAAGATAATGTTTGTAAAGCTTTTAGCACAGTATTTGGTGCAGGAGAGGAAGCAAGTAATATGTCTTACCTTCTCTTATTTTATTATTACAATTAGAAAGTGGAAATTCAGACAGTAGTTTCTCTAAAGTCAGTGAATAGCAGAATGAAACTCAAACTTAAGACATGCCTTTCTTACTAAAACTTTCTTATTGTGCTTCCATTTCCCTCCAGTCCAGTGTGCCTTCTGAATCCTGGGTAGGCTCCAGTGCACTGGCCCCTCACTCTGGCCCTGCCAGACCTAGATCTCCTTCCAGGCTTCTGCTGTGACCCTTTTTCATTTACCAAATTGCATTCCTTCTTGTACCCTCCAATTGCAGCATTTCTCAAGGCTCTTTCCTCTCCCTGTGCTAGGTAACCCATTGACTATCACCATTCCATTTGTCACTCCCTTAGAACCAGTTCCCAAGTCTGTATCTCCATTCTGAGTTCTGTCTTCCAATGCTGAATTTTAACCCTGCCTTTCCAACTGCCTGCTCCATATTTCCCTATAGTTGTTTACTGGAACCCTCAAGTCAAAATGATGGGCTCATTACTTGTTCGTCCTCTAGATCCACTCTTTTTCCCCAACCACAAGCATCTTCTAACATTTCCAGTTTTAATAAAGGAGCCTCTCTCCTTCTTCCTTTAGACTCATGTCCTCAGATTCTCTCTCCTCTCTTCTTCCATGTTCCAGTTCATGTATGATTTGTTGTCATTCTAGAGCTGCACTGAACAATATGGTAGCCATTAACCACAGGGAGCTATTGAACACTTGAAATGTGACTAGGTTGAATTGAGATGAGATGTAAGTGCAAAGTGTACACTACATTTTGAACACTTAGTACAGTAAACAAGAACATAAAATATTTCTTTAATACTTTTTTACATTGATTACATGTTGAAATGACAATATTTCGGATATATTGTGCAAAGTAAAATATATTATTAAAATTAATGTCTCCTATTTCTTTTTGTTTTACTTTAATGTGGCCACATGAAAATTTAAATTACATCTGTGGATTACTTTATATTTCTATTGAACTGTGTTGTTCTAGATTATTCTAGTCTTCCTCCTCAATATTTCTTGAATATCTTCTATTTCAGTCTTATTATTATCCTCTAGTTCAAGCTTCTTACAATGTATCCTAGCAGGTTTCCCTGTCTACAATCTCCCTCCTCCAATGTCCCTCATCCATGTTGCGTTCTTTCTCCAAATCATTCTTCCTAGTGAATGGTTCAAATCAAACCATTCCCTACTCAAAAATTTTAAAAAATTACTTCTCTCTGCTCATCAGATAAAGTCTAAACTGTTATAGCCCCCAGCATTTTTTTTTCTTAAACATCTTTATTGGAGTATAACTGCTTTACAGTGGTGTGTTAGTTTCTGCTTTATAACAAAGTGAATCAGTTATACATATACATACCTCCCCATATCTCTTCCCTCTTACGTCTCCCTCCCTCCCACCTTCCCTATCCCACCCCTCTAGGTGGTCATAAAGCACTGAGCTGATCTCCTGGTGCTATGCAGCTGCTTCCCACCAGCTATCTATTTTACGTTTGGTAGTGTATATATGTCCATGCCACTCTCTCACTTTGTCACAGCTTACCCTTCCCCCTCCCTGTATCCTGAAGTCCATTCTCTAGTAGGTCTGTGTCTTTATTCCCGTCTTGCCCCTAGGTTCTTATGACCTTTTTTTTTTTTTTTTAGATTCCATATATATGTGTTAGCATACGGTATTTGTTTTCCTCTTTCTGACTTACTTCACTCTGTATGACAGACTCTAGGTCCATCCACCTCAACACAATAACTCAATTTTGTTTCTTTTTATGGCTGAGTAATATTCCATTGTATATATGTGCCACATCTTCTATATCTGTTCATTGGTTGATGGACACTTAGGTTGCTTCCATGTCCTGGCTATGGTAAATAGAGCTTCAATGAACATTGTGGTACGTGAATCTTTCTGAATTATGGTTTTCTCAGGGTATATGCCCAGTAGTGGGATTGCTGGGTCGTATGGTAGTTCTATTTAGTTTTTTAAGGAACCTCCATACTGTTCTCCATAGTGGCTGTATCAATTTACATTCCCACTAACAGTGCAAGAGGGTTCCCTTTTCTCCACGCCCTCTCCAACATATATTGTTTGTAGATTTTTGGATGATGGCCATTCTGACTGGTGTGAGATGATATCGCATTGTAGTTTTAGTTTGCATTTCTGTAGTGATTAATGATGTTGAACATTCTTTCATGTGTTTGTTGGAAATCTGTATATCTTCTTTGGAGAAATGTCTATTTAGGTCTTCTACCCATTTTTGAATAGAGTTTTTGTTTTTTTGATACTGAGCTGCATGAGCCGCTTATAAATTTTGGAGATTAATCCTTTGTCAGTTGCTTCATTTGCAAATACTTTCTCCCATTCTGAGGGTTGTCTTCTTGTCTTGTTAACGGTTTCCTTTGCTATGCAAAAGCTTTTAAGTTTCATAAGGTCCCATTTCTTTATTTTTGTTTTTATTTCCATTTCTCTAGGAGGTGGGTCAAAAAGGATCTTGCTGTGATTTATGTCATAGAGTGTTCTGCCTATGTTTTCCTCTAAGAATTTCACAGTGTCTGGCCTTACATTTAGGTTTTTAATCCATTTTGAGTTTATTTTTGTGTATGGTGTTAGGCAGTGTCCTAATTTCATTCTTTTACATGTAGCTGTCCAGTTTTCCCAGTACCACTTATTGAAGAGGCTCTCTTTTCTCCACTGTATATTCTTGCCTCCTTTATCAAAGATAAGGTGATCATATGTGCGTAGGTTTATCTCTGGGCTTTCTATCCTGTTCCATTGATATATATTTCTGTTTTTGTGCCAGTACCAAACTGTCTTCTTTACTGTAGCTTTGTAGTATAGTCTGAAGCCAGGGAGCCTGATTCCTCCAATTCTGTTTTTCTTTCTCAAGATTACTTTGGCTATTCGGGGTCTTTTGTGTTTCCATACAAGTTGTGAATTTTTTTCTTCTAGTTCTGTGAAAAATGCCAGTGGTAGTTTGATAGGGATTGCATTGAATCTGTAGATTGCTTTGGGTAGTAGAATCATTTTCACAATGTTGATTCTTCCAATCCAAGAACATGGTATATATCTCCATCTATTTGTATCATCTTTAATTTCTTTCATCAGTGTCTTATAGTTTTCTGCATACAGGTCTTTTGTCTCCCTAGGTAGGTTTATTCCTAGATATTTTATTCTTTTTGTTGCAATGGTAAATGGGAGTGTTTTCTTAATTTCACTCTCAGATTTTTCATCATTAATGTATAGGAATGCAGAGACTTCTGTACATTAATTTTGTATCCTGCTACTTTACCAGATTCATTGATTAGCTAGAGTAGTTTTCTGGTAGCATCTTTAGGATTCTTTATGTACAGTATCATGTCATCTGCAAACGGTGACAGCTTTACTTCTTCTTTTCCGATTTGGATTCTTTTTCTTCTCTGATTGCTGTGGCTAAAACTTCCAAAACTATGTTGAATAATAGTGCTGAGAGTGGGCAAACTTGTCTTCTACCTGATGTTAGTGGAAATGGTTTCAGTTTTTCACCATTGAGGATGATGTTGGCTGTGGGTTTGTCATATATGGCCTTTATTATGTTGAGGAAAGTTCCCTCTATGCCTACTTTCTGCAGGGTTTTTATCATAAATGGGTGTTGAATTTTGTTGAAAGCTTTCTCTGCATCTATTGAGATGATCATATGGTTTTTCTCCTTCAATTTGTTAATATGGTGTATCACATTGATTGACTTGCATATATTGAAGAATCCTTGCATTCCTGGGATAAACCCCACTTGATCATGGTGTATGATCCTTTATTTGTCTTGTTGGATTCTGTCTGCTAGTATTTGTTGAGGATTTTTGCATCTATACTTATCAGTGATATTGGTCTGTAGTTTTCTTTTTTTGTAGTATCTTTGTTTGGTGTTGGTATCAGTGTGATGGTGGCCTCATAGAATGAGTTTGGCAGTGTTCCTTCCTCTGCAATTTTTTGGAAGAGTTTGAGAAGGATGGGTGTTAGCTCTTCTCTGAATGTTTGATAGAATTCACCGGTGAAGCCATCTGGTCCTGGACTTTTGTTTGTTGAAGGATTTTTAATCACAGTTTCAGTTTCATTGCTTGTGATTGGTCTGTTCATATTTTGCATTTTCCCTGGTTCAGTCTTGGTAGTTTATACCTTTCAAAGAATTTGTCCATTTCTTCCAGGTTGTCCATTTTATTGGCATAGAGTTGTTTGTAGTGGTCTCTTATGATGCTTTGTATTTCTGCAGTGTCTGTTGCAACATCTCCTTTTTCATTTCTAATTTTATTGATTTGAGTCCTCTCCCTCTTTTTCTTGATGAGTCTGGCTAAAGGTTTATCAATTTTGTTTATGTTCTCAAAGAACCAGCTTTTAGTTTTATTGATCTTTGCTATTGTTTCCTTCATTTCTTTTTCATTTATTTCTGATCTGATCTTTATGATTTCTTTCCTTCTGCTAACTTTGGGTGTTTTTTTTCTTCTTTCTTTAATTGCTTTAGGTGTAAGTTTAGGTTGTTTATTTGAGATGTTTCTTGTTTCTTAAGGTAGGATTGTATTGCTATAAACTTCCCTCTTAGAACTGGTTTTGCTGCATCCCATAGGTTTTGGGTCGTCATGTTTTCATTATCATTTTTTCTAGGTATTTTTTGATTTCCTCTTTGATTTCTTCAGTGATCTCTTGGTTATTTAGTAGCATATTGTTTAACCTCCATGTGTTTGTATTTTTTTACAGTTTTTTTTCCTGTAATCGATATCTAGTCTCATAGCATTGTGGTCACAATAGATACTTGATACAATTTCAATTTTCTTAAATTTACTAAGGCTTGATTTTTAACCCAAGATATGATCTATCCTGGAGAATGTTCCATGAGCACTTGAGAAGAATGTGTATTCTGTTGTTTTTGGATGGAATGTCCTACAAATATAAATTAAGTCCATCTTGTTTAATGTATCATTTAAAGCTTGTGTTTCCTTATTTATTCTCATTTTGGATGATCTGTCCATTGGTGAAAGTGGGATGTTAAAGTTCCCTACTATGATTGTGTTACTGTCGATTTCTCCTTTTATCGCTGTTAGTATTTGCCTTATGTATTGAGGTGCACCTATGTTCAGTGCATAAATATTTACAACATTATATCTTCTTCTTGGATTGATCCCTTGATCATTATGTAGTGTGCTTCTTTGTCTCTTGTAATAGTCTTTATTTTAAAGTCTATTTTGTCTGATGTGAGAATTGCTACTCCAGCTTTCTTTTGATTTCCATTTGCATGGAATATCTTTTTCCATCCCCTCACTTTCAGTCTGTATGTGTCCTAGGTCTGAGGTGGGTCTCCTGTAGACAGCATATATATGGGTCTTGTTTTTATATCCATTCAGCCAGTCTATGTCTTTTGGTTGGGGCATTTAATCCATTTACATTTAAGGTAATTATCGATATCTATGTTCCTATTACCTTTTTCTTAATTCTTTTGGGTTTGTTATTGTAGGTCTTTTCCTTCTCTTGTGCTTCCTGCCTAGAGAAGTTCCTTTAGCATTGTTGTAAAGCTGGTTTGGTGGTGCTGAATTCTCTTAGCTTTTGCTTGTTTGTAAAGGTTTTCATTTCTCTGTCAAATCTGAATGAGATCCTTGCTGGGTAGAGTAATCTTGGTTGTAGGTTTTTCTCCTTCATCACTTTAAATATGTCCTGACACTCCCTTCTGGCTTGCAGAGTTTCTGCTGAAAGATCAGCTGTTAACCTTATGCCCCCCAGCTTTTTCCTCCTTCACATATTAGCTGTGATTCCTTGGGATAACAGGGTATTGCATAGCATGATGAAGCTCTGCTTAGCTGGAAAAATCTTATTCGTTTTTTGAAGAGGAGCTGGGGGAGGGGTCATGTGGCATCTCCATAGGGGCTGTTCAATTACTTTATCTTGAATAAGCCTGACTCAGAAAAATTTATCCTTTGCAAATATTTTATAAGCTGAAATAGTACATCCTTTATGAGTCCCCAAAGCCACCAATCAGTTGACAAAACCCAGTAATTTGTGTAAATACAGGATAGAAGGAGGGGTTCCTGATGCCACTGAAGAGGGTTGGCTCCTCCTTTGAGATGCCAACATTGTGTCTTAAAGATCCCAAATACCTAAATTTTACCCACCAGTGCGACCGGTTCCTCTCTGAGAAGAGCAAAAAGCAACCAAACTTTTCTGAAGCAATTATACATAACTGGAAGAACAAGCGGATGAGTAACAAAACCTAATGTAAATATCAGGTCATTCAGGATGTTTTTCTGAATGACAACCGATGGGTGGAGAAGACTCAGAAGTTTTTGTTTTTCCACACGAAAATCTAATACTGTTTAATAGCAGACCTTGTCATTATTGTTAATATTGTTGAAGGTAGTCTCCTCAGTTTGATATTCAAGACCAAATCCTACTACCGTTTCTTCCAACATGAACCCCTACACACCAGCTCATCTTGATTACTGCTCATTCCAGACCATCCATACAAATTCTATGTCTATCCATGGCCATAGGATGGTAGGACTGTAAGGGAAGGCGGAGATCACCTAACCCAATTCTTCACTTTATGAATGAAGACCCTGATGTCCTACAGCCCATGAAGTGAATTTCTGGCAGTTTCCAGAACCCAGATCTGTCACTTTCCAGTCTTGTTCCTTTTATACCACATCATTCACCCTTCCTCTTTCTTCTGATTTTGCTTATTGAAATTCCATCTATTCTTCAAGACCTAAGATAAATGTCACCTCCTTCATTATGACCAACCAGCAGAAGTCCATCCTTCTTTGCCCACATTCAGTCTGTAACCTGCTGTATGTTTGTGATCCTTAGCTCCCTTATTGGATTTTAAACATTTTGAAGCCAATGATGCTATCTGACTCAATGTACATCCAGTAAAATGCCATCCACGCAGGAAACTCTCTAAGCATTTCTGTCAAAAAAATGATTGAACAAAGGAATATGACATAGCAAATTGAAACCTTGGCTTTTGAATCTATAATATGAGAAAAATGGATGCATGAATGGGCAAAAAATATAAGCCATAATCCAATGCATTTTGGTCTCTTTGAATAAAAGACTCCACATTCCTTTCAAGGTTTGTTAGTGATTTTTTTTAACAAAAACAATAATTTCATCCCTCCTTGCTAAGCCTTTCCTTTCATTAGAACAAGCAGAAGGGAATTAGTGAATTTTAGCAGAGACCAAGCTATTAGGGATTTAAAGATTAAGTTTGGAAATCCATGTGTCTCTTTAAAATATGAGGAGTGCCAGTTCAGCTGAGTGCAGAAGGGCAGCCAGCCAAAAAGATCCAGTCAAGTTAAATTGAAAAAGAGTTGGTTAGTTTTTGCCAGTGAATGTTTAAATGTATGATAATCCATCATCCAATTCTTCTGTCCTGGTATGGTTTATTAAGTAAATGTTTATTATACTAAACTCCATTTCAAACTAGGGTTGTAGGGTAACTTTTCAAAAGCAGAAATTTCATATAAGATGAGTTAAGCTTAAAAGAGACAAAATCACCAATATATTTCTATTTTTAAATATGTTCTTTACATGGGGCTCAAAGGATGGTTAGAAAGTAAAACTTATTCCCCAAATGAGAGTTAGCCCTGAGGAAAATTGCTGCATACACACACACAAAATTCCCTCATAGAGGACTTACTAATAATTTTTTTAAATGGGAGGGGTTGGATAGAAAGAAAGAAAAAAAGAAAAAGACATTAACAGGTCTTTCATGTTTTTGACCTTAAGAGTCAAAAGTATGGATGTTTATCACAGGCAGTATTTAGTGGCCACAGGGATAAGTAGATATTCGGGCACTTACCTCAATTAAATTCACTTCTATGCAACAAATAATTATTAAGTATTTGTTATGTCTAAATCAATGTGCTGACTAGGAAATATGTGGTCAATAAAGATGATTACAAATAATTCCTATCATCAGATTAAGCAGAGATTTCAGGTACTGTGGATACTATTTATCTATCAGCTGATCTGAGTATCAACCCTCTCTCCATTTACAGACTTTAGCACTGTTTCCTTAGGGGGAGAAGAGGTCTGAATTACCTGGATAACTTTTTCTATTCATCATTTAACTGATTTTATTTGGCTTCCTAGAACTTATGGTTCATCATTTGGCCTAAATCCAAGTGTTTTCTCTAAATCTATCTTAAAGATACTTCCAGAAATAAAACATTGGGTAGTTCTGAGATCTGAAGACATCATTTAAGACATTTATATATTTCAATAACATTTACTCATATGTTGCATTTTACTGAATTTTATGAAATGTTTTTAAATTATACTCATTTAAAAACTAATGGAGAGTAATATTGTTTCTAGAAAGTAAATCGAAACAAATCAAACTTAAGGGGCATCTTGGGCAAAATTTTATCAGAATGTTAGCTTCTTCAAAAAGTAATAAATAGAAGTTGAACCATTTTCTGCTTCCCAACTAGAATGTCTCCTCCTCAAGAGTAGGTACTTTTATATATCTCTGTAAACTTAATGAGGCCCTAGTACAATGCCCGATAGCCATTAGGCACTCAGTAATGTATGTTGATGAATGAATTAATTGATTAATGCAAAATGTGATCTTGCAGCATTTGGACACTTTCACTTCTTAAATTTAAATTACCCAGAAAGGTAAGCAAAGGTAGAGAATGATTCAGTAATATAGAACAATCCAAGAACACAGGCAGCTGTTTCCCAGGGCATAAGGGAGAAGTTACATTCTGAGAAAAGTTTCTAGGGGAGGATAGTAGCTGACCACAGGGGCTAGTCTATGCAGTCTCACAATGACATCCTATAGGATGCACCAGTCATAGATTTCTCCCCAGAGGTGTTTACCCCATAGAAACCCCACCACCAAAAGCTGTGGCCAATAACCTGATATCCTGGAAAACTGTCCAACGTACTAAGCAGACCTATCCAATTCTGAAGAGTCAACAAGATTTATTGCCAAGAATTCCTTTGCAAAACTTAGAGGACATATCCTTCTCATATTTTGCCCTCCTTGGTGAGATATTTAAATAAACACATAGTTTCATTCCTGGACTCACTAGCTGGGTATTCTTTGAAACTTCACTTACAGACCACTCAGAGGAACAGAGTCGCCTCCATGAAAACTCAGTCTTGGAATTCTGTGAGGAGGGTAATCACAAGATTAGTGTTTTCCCTATTTAAAACTAATTTAAAACTAAAAATAGCTGCAAAAGTCTCTACTTATCTTAGAAGGGGGTGGCAGGCTGGCAAGGGGCAGGGATTATACTGCTAGAGAACATCCACAAAAAATTCTCCAATATTTCAGGATTAAATACATTACTCGGGGACTATGAAGTAGCATTTCACGTGCCATGTGTGTTGTTTTATCAATAAAATGTGTGCTTAATCTATTTCTTTTGGGGCCATAAAAGAAATTATTTTCAAATATACACATTTTGATATTTAATGTTTTGGCAAGATTTTGCACACTTAAAAGATCATTGATTTATTTGCCAAATAGTCCCATTTATTACTTCCATTTTATGGGGAACATGAAGGAACTCAATTGACTTTACCAAGGTCACCAGCTAAGCAATGATAAGAAACCTGAGAGTGAATCCTTTCTGCTTCCAAATATTTTCAAAGTTGGCTCATGTAAAGCAAAAAATTTGTATGATCAAAGAGCACTTCTGGGAATGAAAAAGAGAAACCTTGTCTCTCAATGCCTAGAGGTCTAAACTAGTTCCAAAGATAAAGCTTTTATTTTAGGTAATGAGCTCAAATTAATCATTACTTTAACTGGATATTTCTTCATTATATCCAGAACTTGGAATCACAAAAGCACAGTTTTATAAAATTTGCCCTTAATAGCCTAATTTTTAATGGCAGAGTTTTGTGTTTGGTGTGCATATTTACACAACTTAGTGTCTCAGTGAGGTACACATGTAAAATATCCCTCCTGCATTGAAATCATTATCAAGTCAATATTTGTCAAAAGCTTGTTAGTCAGGTACTAGTCTCATCTTCTCATTTAGTTCTTATAAAAACCCCTGTGGGGAAGATGTTATTAATAGCACACCCATTTTACAGATGAGAAATGAGGTATACAAAAGTTAAGTCACTTTCCTGGGGTTCCCTGGTGGCGCAGTGGTTGAGAGTCTGCCTGCCGATTCTGGGGACATGGGTTCGTGCCCCAGTCCTGGAAGATCCCACATGCCGCAGAGCGGCTGGGCCCGTGAGCCATGGCCAGTGAGCCTGCGCGTCCGGAGCCTGTGCTCCGCAACGGGAGAGGCCACAACAGTGAGAGGCCCTCGTACCACACACAAAAAAAGTTAAGTCACTTTCCCAAGGTCACAAAATGAATGAGGGTTGGAGGCCAAACGTAAACAGGCTGAATATCCAAAACAAAGCAAAACTTAGTATGTTAAGTCAACCTCACAGTCCTGTGAAAGGCCCCTTTTTGGCCCATAAAATCTTTTCTCCAGGTGGTTTCTTAAAAATAATAATAACAACAACAGAAGTGTCAGGAGAATGTTGATTCAATTTAGTATTTCTAGAAAACCTTATTTCTATTTCTAGAGTTTGTCTTACTTATAGTTTTTGCTATTGGTTTGATTCCTGGGGCTATTCTGTAGATAGGCAAGCGTTCCATGGCAAACTGAATTCACATTCTCACTTTGCCTCACACTGGCCATGGGACCTGATATATATTATCTAAGTTCTTCAAGTCTCTTTCATATTTGTGTTCAGTAAATGGTTCCCAAATTTCTAGCTATAAATGTTTTTTTTTAGCACTAAAAGGTATTTGGAGATTAACTAGTCTAAACTTCTCAATTTACAAGTAAAGAAAGTGAGGCCTAGAGGAATGAATGGACTTTAAAAAGCCTCTCAGCCAGCTCCTTGCAGGACAGTAAAGAACCCAAGCTGCCAGATGTGTGCTCTTTCACTATTCTGTGCTATCTCAAGTGGATTAATATATGATTGATGATCTCTGCCACCAGGAAGAATTTTCTCCGGTGGATATTGCATGATTATTTTTATGTGTAACCAGAGTTACAGTGCTGGGCAGAGAGGTGGGTGTAGCTAAAAGTCTTTTCACTGCCTGTGAGTTTTAAGCTCTACTAAATGTAGAGTCTCTTGTTGCCATTTGTGTGACTCCCATTTGCCAATTTGGATCCATAGCACTTCAGCTGCGCTCTGAAAGTTATGCAAATATCATTTTGATGGCTTCACTGTCTTCTGAAGCTTTGCTGCAGACTTGAAAGAGTCATCATGCTTCACAGATTTCCCCTCAGTTAAACATCTCTGTGGAGATTACCATAGGGGACAATTGCTTATGATTACTCCTGCCAACTGAACTCCTAAAATGCATTGAGATCTCTGTGGCATGGCCCAGGGCTCTCTACTTGGCTCTGATATATTCAAAGTTTTAGCATTAATGTGGATAAAAATATAGAAGGCTTGCTGAACCAACGTATGGATGACACAAAGATGGTGAGCACAATGAATATGATAATGAGGGAATCAGATTATAAAAAACCTAGAATGATGGACCAAATGGAATACAATGAAATCAAGAAAGAGAAATGTTAAATTCTTAGACTGGGGTGCAAATTTTAAAACTGTACAAGAGCAGAATGGGAATTTACATTTGACATAACATTTGACATAACATGGCATAGGTAAATTTCTACCTTGGTATAGATAAAAATGCCTGAGAGTTTCAGCTGACTGTGAATTTGGTATGAGTCAATAGTTATGTGGTGGCAAAAAAGATGGTTTCATCTTGGGCTGCCTTATAACATGTGCTTTTCAGAATGAAATCATAATTTGATTTTATTCATTTTAGCCACATATGGGCTATTATTTTCCTTTCTATGCAGCAGGGACATAGTTAAACTGAAGAGCATCCAGAATGTTTGATAAGAACAAGAGATGATTCAAAACGTATGACAAGATGAAGGGTGGTTGAAGGAAGTGGAGTTCTTTTATCCTCGGGGAATAATGGTAACTGTCAAAATCTCTGAAGGAGATGAAATTTGACCATACTTTCAAGCTGACATGTTAGCCTGACATAGTTTCATGGATGCTGGTAGAAGTTCATTACTCACAGCAATCATAGTACCGAGAGTATCAACACTTCCCAGTGTCAGTTTCTTAGCCCAGTTCCCACAGGGCAATGCAAATCAGACCAGTTAATGCTTGCACACACAGTGGGCTGCCTTATAGGAGAGGAACCCCGAGTTAGGAAATCCCAATATTTTATAATAGGCTACAAGCAAATCTGCCTAACCATCTTATTAGGGAAAAGGAGATATGATCTCTAAACAAACATCTTGGAAAAGAACAAAATGCTGTCAGTGACTTGGCTGGAAAGACATGCAAAACGAGGAGGGATCCATGGAGAATTTTCGTTCAACAATAGCTATATCTCGAGGGTTGTCCTGTTAAAGAATATTAGAAATCTGTCACTTCAGAAGAAAAAAACAGTGTCCAATTAGTGAAAATTGCCAAAATACAAGTTTATAGTAGGTTAAAAAATATTTTATATAAAACAGAACAAGTTCAAATGGACTCCTTAAGAAGTCAGGCATGTTGAGGCAGAAGTCAGGCAGCCGTTTGTTGTGACTATTGAAGAAATATTCACATACCAGAGAAGTACTGAATTTAATGTTGTATTAAGCTCCTTCCAGAACTCCACTTATCAGAAAACAGAGGGAAGGAAAGAAGTGAGGAAACTAGGAAAAAATGCATGACAGAAAAGGATATTTCAAACTTGAAATACTTCATTGTATAACTTCTGAAGTTCTATCTATGTCCTAAGAGGACCCAGACATCTCTTTGATAAACCAGAGACAGGGCTAAATCCAAAGCGTTTATGAACTTTATGTTGTAATCTCCCTTGGTGGGTCTCTTCAGCTAAGAAAAACAGCTCAAAGGTCTATTTGGAAATAAAGAAACTTTGAAGGCTTATCCTAGATTGATTATCCTTTGTCTAGAGAAAGAGAATCTTTGCTAAGGAATCCTTTATAATCTACCTGGAAATACTTCTGGTTGTCCAGATGCCTAAACTGGAGCTTGGGAATATCCCAAAGGAAAATATGTTGTCCATAGTGTTGTTTTTAAGAAACACACAAGTGTCTTCCCCCCTCCAAGAAAAAAGAGATTATTTAAGAATAACTCTCATGTCAATTAGCAAAAGGACATTTTTCACTTCATAGATTGATTAACTGCTCATTCTGTTTGAATTCATGTGCACACACACCACATATGTAAGATGACACAACTATGGGTGGAGATGTGACTGTGGGTATGCTATTTGACCTCTTTGCCTCTCTTATTTCTTTATATGAAAAGTAAGGGGGGGGGTGAAATAGATGACAGCAGCATTTCTTTCCAGCTTTGAAAACTCCAAAGAATCCAGGAAGAACTGCTTTCTTAAAAGCTGGCTAAAATTCAGAGCTCTAAGAATGTAATAGGACGTAGAAGAAAATAATAGGAATCTTAGAAGAAAAGAAGTGGAAATTCCCTTTGAAAGATGGTTTAAGGGAATCTCTCTGAGGCTAAAGCATAGACACATCAATCAGGATACTGGAAAAGTCTATGGGATGGAATTATATAAGAATATCTTGTGGTGTTTGTTGTGACAAGACACAAGTGTAGTTTATGGCAGGAAACTGGAAGCAAAAGTTCCATTCTATTATAAATTCATCAGGGAATCCTATTCTAAAAAGTGACTTTGGTAAGGGCCCCAGACTGGCTGAAGGGTTGGATGCTGACTCATCAGGCCAGAGCAAGCTGTAAGGATGGGGAGGACTTGCTCCTGAAGAAGTAGACACCTATCTGGAAAGAATTAATTTATTCTTTTAAGTAACAGGAGACACAAAGTTTAGATGGTCCTTCTTTTGCATCTCAAAACAAGCAAATAACTAACCTCTTCTGGCATGGGCCAGTTTGATCCACATTATATATGCACATATAGGGATTTGAGCATATTTTCTGGAGATCACAGCTCTGCACTTTGTGATGAATCAATAATTGAGACATCCCCCTTTGCATAATTTGTCTCAGAAGACATACATCTCCGATCTCAAAAATCAGGTGGAATTTATTCAATGCTTTGGAGCTTAAAATATTTTTTGAAAATAATTGTGTTTCAATATGTTTACATGTCAATTCTGAAAGCTGACCTCTTCAAACTACAAGTTTTTTTTAGGTGATTTATGGTGGACAAGTAAAATTTCTCATCAAACCAAATTTATCAATATAATATAAAAGTTTCACTGTTTCAGTAAAACACTATGAAATGAGACAAGCCTCTTAGATAGCGTCATCCACCAGAGGGCAGACAGCAGAAGCAAGAAAAACTATAATCTTACAGCCTGTGGAACAAAAACCACATTCACAGAATGATAGACAAGATGAAAAGGCATAGGGCTATGTACCAGATGAAGGAACAAGATAAAACCCCAGAAAAGCAACCAAATGAAGTGGAGATAGGCAAGCTTCCAGAAAAAATTCAGAATAATGACAGTGAAGATGATTCAGGACCTCAGAAAAAAAATGGAGGCAAAGATCGAGAAGATGAAAGAAATGTTTAACAGGGCTTCCCTGGTGGCACAGTGGTTGAGAGCCCGCCTGCAAATGCAGGAGACACGGGTTCGTGCCCTGGTCCGGGAAGATCCCACATGCTGCGGAGCGGCTGGGCCCATGAGCCGTGGCCGCTGAGCCTGCGCGTCTGGAGCCTGTGCTCCGCAACGGGAGACGCCACAACAGTGAGAGGCCCGCGTACCACAAAAAAAAAGAAAAAAAAAGTTTAACAAAGACCTAGAAGAATTAAAGAACAAAGACCTAGAAGAATTAAAGAACAAATAAACAGAGATGAACAATACAATAACTGAAATGAAAAATACACTAGAAGGAATCAATAGCAGAATAACTGAGGCAGAAGAACGGATAAGTGACCTGGAAGACAGAATGGTGGGATTCACTGCCACGGAACAGAATAAAGAAAAAAGAATGAAAAGAAATGAAGACAGCCTAAGAAACCTCTGGGACAAGATTAAATGCAACAACATTCACATTATAGGAGTCCCAGAAGGAGAAGAGAGAGAGAAAGGACCCAAGAAAATATTTGAAGAGATTATAGTCGAAAACTTCGCTAACATGGGAAAGGAAATAGCCACCCAAGTCCAGGAAGCACAGAGAGTCCCATACAGGACGAATCCAAGAAGAAACACGCTGAGACACATAGTAATCAAACTGACAAAAATTAAAGACAAAGAAAAATTATTGAAAGCAACGAGGGAAAAATGACAAATAACATACAAGGGAACTCCCATAAGATTAACAGCTGATTTCTCAGCAGGAACTCTACAAGCCAGAAGGGAGTACCATGGTATATTTAAAGTCATGAAAGGGAAGAACCTACCACCAAGATTACTCTACCCAGCAAGGATCTCATTCAGATTCAACAGATAAATCAAAAGCTTCACTGACAAGCAAAAGCTAAGAGAATTCAGCACCACCAAACCAGCTCTACAACAAATGCTAAAGGAACTTCTCTAAGTGGGAAACACAAGAGAAGAAAAGGACCTACAAAAACAAACCCAAAACAATTAAGACAATGGTCATAGGAGCATACATATCGATAATTACCTTAAACGTGAATGGCTTAAATGCTCCAACTAAAAGAAACAGGCTTGCTGAATGGATACGAAAACAAGACCCATATATATGCTGTCTACAAGAGACCCACTTCAGACCTAGGGACGTATACAGACTGAAGGTGAGGGGATGGAAAAAGATATTACATGCAAATGGAAATCAAAAGAAACCTGGAGTAGCAATACTCATATCAGATAAAATAGATTTTAAAATAAAGAATGTTACAAGAGACAAGGAAGGACACTACATAGTGATCAAGCGATCAATCCAATAAGAAGATATAACAATTATAAATATATATGCACCCAACTTAGGAGCACCTCAGTACATAAGGCAAGTGCTAACAGCTATAAAAGAGGAAATCAACAGTAACACAATAATAGTGGGGACTTTAACACCTCACTTACACCAATGGAGAAATCATCCAAACAGAAAATTAATTAGGAAACACAAGCTTTAAATGACACAACAGACCAGATAGATATAATTGATATTTATAGCACATTCCATCCAAAAACAGCAGATTACACTTTCTTTTCAAGTGCACACAGAACATTCTCCAGAATAGATCACATCTTGGGTCACAAATCAAGCCTCAGTAAACTTAAGAAAATTGAAATCATATCAAGCATCTTTTCTGACCACAATGCTATGAGAAAAAACGTTAAAACACAAACACATGGAGGCTAAACAATACGTTGCTAAATATCCCAGATATCACTGAAGAAATCAAAGAGGAAATCAAAAAGTACCTAGAGACGACTTACAATGATCCAAAACCTATGGGATGCAGCAAAAGCAGTTCTAAGAGGGAAGTTTATAGCAGTACAAGCCTACCTCAAGAAACAAGAAAAATCACAAATAAACAATCTAACCTTACACCTAAAGGAACTACAGAAAGAAGAACAAACAAAACCCAAAGTTAGTAGAAGGAAAGAAACCATAAATGTCAGAGCAGAAATAAATGAAATAGAAACAAAGAAAACAATAGCAAAGATCAATAAAACTAAAAGCTGGTTCTTTGAGAAGATAAACAAAATTGATAAACCATTAGCCAGACTCATCAAGAAAAAAAGGGAGAAGACTCAAATCAACAGAATTAGAATTGAGAAAGGAGAAGTAACAACTGACACTGCAGAAATACAAAGCATCCTAAGAGACTACTACAAGCAACTCTATGCCAATAAAATGGACAAATTCTTAGAAAGATATAATCTTCCAAGACTGAACCAGGAAGAAATAGAAAATATTAACAGACCAATCACAACTAATGAAATTGAAACTGCGATTAAAAATCTTTCAAGAAACAAAAGTCCAGGGCCAGATGGCTTCACAGGTGAATTCTATCAAACATTTAGAGAAGAGCTAACACCCATCCTTCTCAAACCCTTCCAAAAAATTGCAGAGGAAGAAACACTCCCAAGCTCATCCTATGAGGCCACCATCACCCTGATCCCCAAACCAGACAAAGATACTACAAAAAAAGAAAATTACAGATCAATATCATTGATGAATATAGATGCAAAAATCCTCAACAAAATACTAGCAAACAGAATCCAACAACACATTGAAAGGATCACACACAATGAGGAAGTGGAATTTATCCCAGGGATGCAAGAATTCTTCAATATACGCAAATCAATGTGATACATGATATTAACAAATTGAAGAAGAAAAACCATATGATCATCTCGATAGATGCAGAAAAGGCTTTTGACAGAATTCAACACCCATTTATGATAAAAAATCCTCCAGAAAGTGGGCATAAAGGGAACCTACCTCAACATAATAAAGGCCATATACAACAAACCCCCAGCAAACATCATTCTCAATGGTGAAGAACTGAAAGCATTTCCTCTAAGATCAGGAACAAGACAAGGATGTCCACTCTCACCATTATTATTCAACATAGCTTTGGAAGTCCTAGCCGTAGTAATCAGAGAAGAAAAAGAAATAAAAGTAATGCAAATTGGAAAAGAAGAAGTAAAACTGTCACTGTTTGCAGATGACATGATACTATACATAGAGAATCCTAAAGATGCCACCAGAAAACTACTAGAGCTAACAATGCATTTGGTAAAGTTGCAATATACAAAATTAATGCACAGAAATCTCTTACATTCCTATACACTAATGATGAAAAATGTGAAAGAGAAATTAAGGAAGCACTCCCATTTACCACTGCAGCAAAAAGAATAAAATACCTAGGAATAAACCTACCTAGGGAGACAAAAGACCTGTATGCAGAAAACTATAAGACAGTGATGAAAGATATTAAAGATGATACCAACAGATGGAGAGATATACCGTGTTCTCGGATTGGAAGAATCAACATTGTGAAAATGACTCTACTACCCAACGCAATCTACAGATTCAATGCAATCCCTATCAAATTACCAATGGCATTTTTTACAGAACTAGAACAAAAATTCTTAAAAGTTGTATAGAGACACAAAAGACCCTGAATAGCCAAAGCAGTCTTGAGGGAAAAAAACAGAGCTGGAGGAATCAGACTCCCTTACTTCAGACTATACTACAAAGCTACAGTAATCAAGATAATATGGTACTGGCACAAAAACAGAAATATAGATCAATGGAACAGGATAGAAAGCCCAGAGATAAACCCACATACCTATGGTCAACTAATCTATGACAAAGGAGACAAGGATAAACAATGGAGAAAATACAGTCTCTTCAATAAGTGGTGCTGGGAAAACTGGACAGCTACATGTAAAAGAATGAAATTAGAACACTCCCTAACACCATACATAAAAATAAACTCAAAATGGATTAGAGACCTAAATGTAAGACCGGACACTATAAAACTCTGAGAGGAAAACATAGGAAGAATACTCTGACATAAATCACAGCAAGATCTTTTTTGATCCACCTCCTAGCGTAATGGAAATAAAAACAAAAATAAACAAATGGGACCTAATGAAACTTAAAACCTTTTGCAAAGCAAAGGAAACAACAAACTAGACAAAAAGACAACTCTCAGAACAGGAGAAAATATTTGCAAATGAATCAATGGGCAAAAGATTAATCTCCAAAATATTGGAGATTATGCAGATTATGGAGATTATGCAAAACAGCTCACGCAGCTCAATATTAAAAATCAAACAGCCCAATCAAAAAATGGGCAGAAGACCTAAATAGACATTTCTCCTAAGAAGACATACAGATGGCCAAGAAGCACGTGAAAAGCTGCTCAACATCACTAATTATTAGAGAAATGCAAATCAAAACTACAATGAGGTATCACCTCACACCAGTCAGAATGGCCAATATCAAAAACTCTACAAACAGTAAATGTTGGAGAGGGTGTGGAGAAAAGGGAACCCTCTTGCACTGTTGGTGGGAATGTAAATCAACACAGTCATTATGGAGAACAGTATGGAGGTTCCTTTAAAAACTAAAAATAGAACTACCATATGACCCAGCAATCCCACTACTGGGCATATGCCCTGAGAAAACCATAATTCAAAAAGACACATGCACCCTACTGTTCATTGCATCACTATTTAAATAGCCAGGTCACGGAAGCAACCCAAATACCCATTGACAGATGAATGGATAAAGAAGATGTGGTACATATATACAAAGGAATATTACTCCGCCATAAAAATGAATGAAATTGGGTCATTTGTAGAGACATGGATGGATCTAGAGACTGTCATACAGAGTGAATTAAGTCAGAAAGAGAAAAACAAATATTGTATATTAACACATATATGTGGAACCTAGAAAAATGGTACAGACGAACTGGTTTGCAGGGCAGAAATAGAGACACAGATATAGAGAACAAACGTATGGACACCAAGGGGGGAAAGTGGCGGAGGGGGGTGGTGGTGTGATAAATTGGGAGATTGGGATTGACATATATACATTAATATGTATAAAATTGATAACTATTAAGAATTTGCCATATAAAAAATAAGTAAAATTAAACAATTTTTAAAAAACACTATGAAATGAATTCAATAAAAAACGAACTTGAATACATATTTTTTTCCTGCATACATAAGTATGTGCTCTAATTTCTGCCTCTAAAAGCTGTTGCTTATTTTGTTTCAGCTTTAACCCTTAAATATAGTAAAAGAATGATCTCACTTGGAATGTTCATTAGTTTAACAGCAGGAGTCAAGTTAATCTCCTTCAAACCCCATATTCGACTTACTTTACAGTATTTAAGATGCTTTAATAAAGATGTCTCTTGGAGGGGGAAATGTTGATCTAGAACTTGGGGTCTCTTGGGAGAACAAACCAGTCAGAGCCCAGACTGAGAATGAGTTTGCCACACTTTTCTGAATCAGAAGTCAGCTCTATTCTACAGTGACCTTGGGAAACTAATTTTTGTCATCCTGGGATGCAGATATACATGATAGAGGGCAGCTGCACTCATTATAAATATCCTGTAAGGTAGGCAAAATGCTGCACTGTAACTCCTGTAGCCAGGAAAGAGAGGGCTTCTGTGACCTTTTGAGTAATTAAAACAGAGTTAGCACTTCTCACAGGAGGGATCAATTTACCCTGAACAGCCCAAAGCATTTTATCACCTGTTCTGGTCTCTTGCTCTGGACGATGGAGGGTGGAGAACGGGGGACCCAGCGAGGGGGTGGCTGAAGAAGGAGCAGTAATCTGAGAAGGGAAAACAAAAATAGAGAGGGGGATAAAGGGAGGAAAGAAAGAAGAGCAGGCTTTGGGAGGCCCTGTGGCACTTACTGGCAGTCTATTCTCAAAAGCCTCGTGGAGGGCTATTTCAGTCTGTTCCCGTTATAGAAGCAGATCCTAGCGTGGACCCGAGGGAGGGTACTGAAACCGGCCTTGACCACCACTCCTCGTGTCATTTTCTTTCTCAAGAACCTACAGGGATTCTTGAGAAAGAAATCACTTTCATTTTGACTTTTAGGACCTTTGGATGTTCAGCTCCACCTTCATCCTGCCTATGTGAGTTCCAGCTACCCCTCTGGCTGTCTTCTCAGCCAGGCTGCCCTCCTGCCTAAAAGCCCCACAGCCACACCTCCTTCTCCTCTTCTGTGGCTTTCCCTCCTCTCTTCTGTTGCACGTATCTAAAACATGTCCATCCTCTTAGGTCAAGATAGAATTTATTTCAGAATAATAACTTACATTGCATAAAGCTTTATACCAAGCACTTAAACATGTACCATCCTCACCTGAGCCATTATTTCCTGGGACATTTCCTTGACTATCTGGGCCCACATCTGTCTCTCCCATATTCTATCTCCTGAAGCACTTGTTCACTGATCCACCTCTACAGAATCAATCTCTAGGGAAGAGAAACTGAGGCGATCTATTCTAATGAACTAAGGAGGCAGAATGTTGACTCTTGCTATTTACTTTATATTTTTCCATATTGTTTCTACATTTTTACTGTGATCATATTACACCTTTTATACTAAAATTAGTGTGTGTGGGGGCGTATATCTTTGTTAAGCTCCCAGATGATGCTGATGGTGTAGGAACCATAGGTTGCCACAGTCATTTGAACAATGATTCAGACACATGTCTTCTTGCATTTCTCAGCTCTTCAATGAGGTAGAAAGTTACTCAAGAGCAAGAACTAGCCCTGCACTTTTCCTATCTCTCCAGTGCTAGAAATGCCAGGCTCAAAGCAGGTGCTCAATAAATACCTGAATGGGTTTGAATAGACTCCCCATAAAAATAGGAAAAAAATTAAATAAGGTTACACGACATGGTACACTTGAAGAAAAAAGATAACTTTATAATTAGTGGGTTAAAGACAGATGTAATAGTAAGACAGAAAAAATACTCACGTGACTTAATAGAGCACAGGATGATCAGAGATCAGCATCAGTGTTTTGTTTTAGATCTAGAAGCAAAGGATCTTTGAAGGCATCAATTAACTTGTAGCGTGAAGAAACTATGAGGTGGTTCACTTTTTAACCTGGCTCATTCTTGAAGTGACGTGTTCAGTTATAAATTCTATAGCTGAAGAAGAAATCTGAGTAGTTGGGAAGAGTTAAGAAAAGAATCAAAACGTATATACATTGCCAGTGGGAATGTAAAATAATGCAGCTGCTTTGGGAAACAATCTCACAGTTCTTCAAAAAGTTAAACATAGAATTAACATATGGCCTAGCAAATCCACTCATAGGAATTTACTCAAGAGAATTGAAAACACATATCCATACAAAATTGTGTACAGATATGTTCATAGCAGCATTCTTTAGACTGGCCAACGGATTACCATGATCGATGATGAATAAACAAAATGTAGTATAACCAAACAATGGGACATTATTTGGCCATACAGAGAAATGAAGTACTGATCATTTTACAACATGGATGAACCTGCTTTAAAAACATGCTAAGTGAAAGAAGCCAGACACAAAAGGCCATGTACTCTTTGATTCCAATAGTACGAAACGTCCAGAATTGGCAAATCCATAGATTAGAAATTAGTGGATTAGAAATTATTGGGTCTGAGAGAAAGAGGGATGGGAAGTGACTGCTGGTGAGTATAGAATTCTGGAATTATATTGTGATGATGGTCACACAAAATTCTGTGAATATACTAAAAGCCAATGAATTGTATACTTTAAAAGGCTAAATTTTATGGTATGTGAATTATATTTTAATAAAGCTGTTATTTTTTTAATGAAAAAAAAATCAAGAGGGAACATGGGGAGGGGGGAAATCTGGGCAGAAGGAACATCAAAATGTTAAAAAAAAAAAAGAGAGAGAGAGAGAGAGATACAAGGGAGCTGGTTTACTAAGGGCTGTCTTTTTAGGCACAGTTGGGTTTTTTTTAACTTTTTTTAATGTAAAAAATGGTGGCTAGCTGAGGAGAGAATTAGAAGACATAGACTATAAATACAACCTAAGGAGTTTAGATGCAAGCTTTTCCTATCAGTACAGAAGTTGGAATAAGAGGTTTTCATATCTCTCTTTTGGGGGGACTTAAACAGTGCCTAGAATAGGTCTTATGTGTCAGAAAAATTTGTGGGAGCCCTTCCTGAAATGAGAGAGGGATGAATTACATGACATTTTGTGGTCTTTGCTCTCTTTCTCAGAACAGTTAGCCCTCAGTATTCGATGCCACTCTCTGCCTCCCGAGCGCTGAAATAAGAGAGGAGACGCTTCTGTTTCTTGAAAAGTTTTATTTGGTTTCTATTCAGTCATAAACACACATTCCTCTTAAGACTGTAAAAGTCTTCTCCTCTAAACAATTAACTTTTTATTTAAAAAAAAGTTGAAGCAGTACTTGCAACCTATTATTTCAACCAGTTGTGCAAAGAAAGTAAATTCAGGTTATGTATAGTTACCTCTACGCATGTTATTAATATGAATACCCAGAATGTACTTGGCCTGGTAAATAGTTTTTCAACCTCCGTAAGCCTTTGAATTCAGTTTTATTTGAAAAGTAAAATGATATCATCCTCACCCATATTTTCCAAGGATCAACCACCTCTTCTAAGCATTCCTGTTGCCTTTCAGTGCTCTTTGCTTTAGGAGAAAACAAGTACCTGCTTTGGGTCCACTCAGCAACTTCTTCCTCATTCTCTGCCCAGGACCCAGATTCCCATGAAAATAAAACAAACTGGGAGACATGATTAGAACAAGGAAGCCTCTTTTGGCCCTGCCATCAGATTCAGATCAGATCATTTCTAGTCTTTTTCTCTGGTCAGGTCCGGTAGGGCTTCATTTTAGGCAAAGTCACTATAGATGTTCTCAGTTGCACCATCACACACATTCAACATTCATTCATTGAGTAAATATTGAAATTTAAACCTTCCTATTTTGGGTTAGGAATATAAACCTCCATTTCCAATATCCTCAAAAGCTCACCGAATAAATGAATTGTGGTTCTAGAACCACATACGGATAAAATTTGAGTTGCTGAGAACGTTGACTGAAGAGAATCCTGCGCCAAGACATGAAGCATTTCTCCTCCTCAGGATGGGTTCCTGCTCCTGTCCTGTTAAGCAAGGGCATGGTCAAACTGCCCTTTCTCCAGGCCTTCAAGTCCATCAGCCCAGGTCGAGGTTGGCATGCTCCGATAAGGGTCCAGAAGAATCCGGAAGCACCTGACTATGAGGATGCCCAAGAAAATAAACAACAAAATCACAAAAACAAATGTGGTTTTCTGCTCCAGAGACATGCTAGAATCTGATGACACGTTCCCAAGGGGCACTAGGGGTGAAGGGATAGGCTGTCCTCCATCCATCGTCCAGGGAAGCTGGAGCACAGGGTCTCCCAGTTTCCTTCTCTTCCATCATCAGCCTGCTGAGATCATGGTGGCTGCACCTTGAAGAAGCTGCAGAAGAAAGAAGGGGAAGGAGAAAGAGTCAACGCCAACGGGCAACTTTATTTCTAGGCTCACCATCATATTTTTCAGAGAAAAGAAGGAATCTCTAAACTTTCTCCAAGGGCTGGGCCAAAAGAAAGCCATGTAGTGATAGAAGAATAGATGTCTAGGCAGTACCTACCATGTTCCCTCTTGTCTTTTCATATCCTATTGAGGACCCCTCTCTCTTTGGTCCCTGCCATCCCCACTGGCTTACTAAAATCCCATTCTATGTCCATTTTCCCTCCAGCCCAAATGAAGCCAGAGCCCTTGTCTTTGTCTGTTCTCAACACAGCTGAGGCAGGTATGCATTTTCAGGAAGTTCTTTATGAAAACACTACCTAATCCAAATGGGAAATAGAAGAAAAACGAGGACCATTAACTGTGTACATTTACAACATAAAGATTGCTAGGTCTGTGAAGTTCAATGGAAACAGTGGAGAACTGGGTACAGAACCTTGTGAGCCTGTGTTAATGACTCCCTAGCCGTAAGCTGGCTGACTAGTATAGCAATACCTGTTCAGTCCCCTCCCTTCCCACCACTGGTCTCCACTCAGTGAGCGCCGCCATGACTCCCTGGACCAGTCTTCTCCAGCCTCGGCCTTTGTACGAGGCAAAGTATCAAGTCTTCGTTTCCTAGCTCAACATCTTATAATTTCTAGGCTTATCCCATAACTCAGGTTTTAGAATGGGTACACAATTCATTTGCGGGCTGCACTGATGGGCAACCATTCCAAGAAGATCCAGTAAATAACCTAGTCATCTCAATTCAAATTATGAGCCACATCTCCCTATCAATAAGTCTGGGGTCTCACTTCTTCACAGGGAAGCCACGACTAGAATGATTTAAAACTCAGTTTTAATTTGCAATTTTACCACCCTATGCTGATTAAAAGGCAGATGCAAGGATATGGTTAACCCTCTTTGTAGCCTAATCGTGTGTTTTGAGAGGCCTGCTAAAATATAAATATATACTCTTATTCTCTGACCCTTTTACCACCAACCCCTTTTGGATATACCAAATTGAGGAGAAATTAGAGATGAAAGCATTTTGAGAACTCTACAAATCTTTATAAACTGTAAGCCTCTCCCTTCCCAGCATATTGTGTGGTGCCCAAGTTCCTATTAAAATAACTTCATTTGGTCAAATCATCAAAGGTCTCTATTAAATTGCAGTATTTTATCAAGGAAAGTGACACATTAACACATTAGTAGGGATTTGTCTTTGAATACTGTTCCTATTTGAAGGAGGGAGAAATGTGGTAGATAGAAAGGAAATTGAAGGAATATCTTGCCGGGAACGAGGGGCTGCTAGAAAGGACTTGTGGGAAGCAGACACGGGTACTGTGAGCAGATCGTCCAGCAGGAGAGTCCTGGGGAAGGATGAAGGAGACTGGGTAGAGATGAGAAGAGCAGGAGGTGGTTATAAAGGGAGATGGAGATCCAGAGATCCAGAAAGAAATGACAACTGTTTCACAATTTTGCGTGGGACTGATCGAAATCCCTAGAAAAGCCTGCTTGATTTTAAACCTGCAATCAGCTAATCAATAATTTACAGATTTGGAAAGCTCAACAGCATGTTTAAGTTAAAGGAAGCATCAGTATAATAAGATGCAGAAATAGAAATAAATGTAATCACTTGGCCACCACAGTACAAAAATATTCAAAGACCTCTAAATTTTGTAAGTGTCTGTCTTAGAGTAAAATGTCCCTTTTGGGTAGAAATGATTCTTAGGAAATGTTCACGATTGCTTTTACCTAAAAAATGAAATGTTTCTTTTAGATGAACAGCGGAATTTGGGCAAGTAAATTATTTTGAAAGATTTTGACACAACCATCATCAGTGTTAATTAAAATAAAAGGCAGTTATTTTAAGTACAAGAAGGACCGGAGTTACTCGTGGCAGTATTTTAATCCTGACTGGCTTCCCCCATCACGCAGCATACCTGTCTTCCCTTTGCTGGGTCCACTTGTGTGTGCTCAGGAAATAAAGTCTAATTTTAATATGGACTAAGGAAACCTTAGTTAAAAGATGCCATTTTCAAAAGTCATATAATACATCCCTTTTCTCAAACCAAGCTCCCTGGACTCTGATGTTCACAAAGTGTATACACCCTAAATTAGTCACGAAGCCCTGTGTGAGCAGTCCATCCCAGCCATGGTCCTTCTCACTATAGGCCACTCACTTTAGTTAATTTGCAAAGAAGCCCTCTCTTTCTTTCCCCATACTTCCTCTATACTGCGTCATGATTCATCATTCTAAGCTCGAGTCTTACCACTCCTCCCCTCAGAAAACCCACGTGCTCCCATGCCCAAGACCCTAACCCACCCATTAACCCCCTTATGGACCCAATACCCTTGTTTTCTGGACCACAAATTAGATCATATACTCTGACAGTGGAATTTTTCTAAGGTATTACTATATTTTCAAAATAAGTCCAAAAAACAATAAAGATCAAATCACATTTGGTTTTGAGTAAAATGACCAGTGGACAAAAACAAACTTACATGTAATTGATCTGCAGACACCTAAGGAGAGCATCCTGACTCTGTCTGCTCTGCAGCTCTACCTGACACCTGCTATTCTTTGAACACCTCCAGGTTTCCCACCTCTGAGCTTTGAGTCATGATGCTCTCTGCCTGATCCTCTCCTCCTCGCCCTATTCCCACCTTCGGCTTTCTCTCCCTCCCTCGGGGTCCACACCAAATCCCACCTCCTTGGTGGAGCCTCAGTCTCTCCCTTCACCCAAGGCACCAGGGCTTCCTGCTCTGTCCCCAGCAGCATTTCACCTGCATCCTGTGGCAGCATCTATTACAGGACGTGTCTCCACGGTGTTCGTCAACTTCCCCTTATTAAACAACAAGGTCCTTGAGGAATTCCTTGCTGCTCTGGGGTCACTGGCTCTCTAAATAGAGGTTGAAGCAAATCCCTGGCCCCTTAGAGTCCAGGGAACTGAATTCAAACTTGGAGGTGCCGGCTGATACAGAGAAGGGGAAAAAAAGCCCATGTCATCCAGCCTAACTGGGATGTCAGACCATTGTGTTTGAAATAGATCCTGTTTCAAAGAATCACAAATAGTCTGGGTCACAATGACACTTTAATAGTCATAAAGCTCATGATTTAAGAAGCAGTTGTTTGTTTTTTTAAATTTTCTTTGGCCTCAGTGCTGATGGGTCCAAAATAGAGAAATCAGCTAGAATTAAGCACTCTCCCTATGTTTAAGGGGTCAATCCTTTCTTACCTATCTTGCTTTTTTGGTGGGGAAGTGTAGTCATTTAAAATATCCTAAATCCCATTGTCTTACATGGAAACTATCAATGTCAACACGTACCCATCTCAAGCTTGGGTCCTTCAGACTTTTCATCTCATTAGCATCTTATTTTACAATTTCACGGTAAGAAAAAATATTTTATCTGGAGAAAATCTATCTTAAAACAATGACGTGTTTCTTTTCTTATTTTTCAAGTGGCAGCAACAGAATCAGTTCAGTGCATTTGTCCCCTTGTCCTGGGAAACCACACACAGGCATTTGATTTCACCATCTCACTTCTGTGGTCCTCAACTCAGGCGCCCTCCCTCCCGCAATGAATTGCAATAACAGCTGCAATCTATGCAGTACGTGTGTAGTCCTGCTTGGCACATAGTGTGTGTTCAAGAAATAGGTGATGATGAGCGACTGTTTTCTCTTTAACTGATTTTTGTGCAAAATGAGATTTATTTCTAATTTTCCAGGCAGGAATGGAGATTGTAAGTAAACCACCCCAAATCATAAAATTCAAAAGAGTAGCATCCCCCAAAAGAATGTCGGAATCAGTAGGAAGTCGTCATCCCTCAGCTGTTAATGGCATACAAGGTACAGTGAAACAATGCAGTCTGTATTTTAAGTACTCCGAAACCACATAATTGCTGTACCTAATTTTTGAAACTTCTAGGCCACAAACCTAGTTATATGACTTGACATAATTTCAAAAGTAGATGTAAAAAGTAGTTCATCCATTGAACAAGAACACTCACAGGCTTGTCCAGTGTACACTCACACATGACGGACAGGATACTTTGTCCCACAGAGACATCCTGTGTACCTTGTTTATATTTATCTGGCAGCGTGGTGAGACCAATCTGTAGACTGTAACAGGAAGGGAATTGGCTACGTAAGCGGGACTGAATTTGCAACGACTGGCAGGGACGACCTTCCTCAAAGGGCTGCACTATCCTGCAGCTGTTCTGAAACTGGCTGTTGAAATGTTAACCTGGCTTTTAATGATTGAAGTAATACATATCCTGAGACTGACGCAGAAGAGAATCACTGTCGACTTTCTGAGCTAAAGGAAGCCTCAGCTGCATGGCTGTTTGTATAGCTGGAGTGTCTGGAGGCACTCCCCACCCTCCATCCCACCCAGCCACCCCAGACGTCTAAGCATCCCATCAACCCTATTATACATCTCCTCCCGCAATTGGGAGCCCTCCACCAAAGCCACCTCATCTCTTTTGGAAATTCTGTGGCTGAATCCAGTGAACAGCAACTTGCATTCCAGGATATATATGCAATGATGCAAAATATTTCCTATAAATTCAAAGAATTCATGGCCCTCTTGGTGGCCAGCCAAGACCTTCAGGTAAAGACTTCCTGGCTCTTTCTAAGTACTTCCTGCGTTTTAACCATGACTCCCCCCACACCATTTTCTCAGCTCACATAAATACATGGCTACTTCCATATTCCTCTTTTCCAAATACAGAACTCCTGTTCCAATACAACATCCCTGATGCTTCCGAATTCACAGGATGGTTAAGAGTAAAATTATTTTGAACACTCAAAAAATAGACCAAGGCTAGTAGAAAGTCCATAAATGATGATTTTAAAGACAAGCGAATGTGGTCAGCTACAGATGTCAACAGGCAGTTTCAGAACTGCTGCCAGCCCCCACTACTGCACCAGAAAGTCTGTTTCCTCTGCCCATCCCTGCAAAGTCAGCCTGCAGACACGTTTGCTTGGGTTTGCGAGTAAACCCTGTTGTACCTGTTTCACCATGCTGGTCAGCAGGAGACCTTTGTCTTCAGCCTGAGTCCTAACCTCAGTTTTACTTCTTCCCTATCTTCATCTTCCTCCTAACATCTGCTTAAAGAGTTTTAAAGGCACCGCAGGGCAAGGTTGCAGCCTTGCTGAGGACAACAGAAAAATACCGTGCAAGAGCCCAGTCAGTAAATGGGGGTATCAAAAGGCACCACTAGCAAACCGGAACTTTTAACTTCAAACGATAAACCTTACGGTTCTGCTCAGTTTTCTTTCCCTTGTGTGTTTCCTAGTGAAAGAGAGTGCTTGCTGATACCTCAAAAGGCTAGGGCTGCATACTGCTCATCACCCAGGGACAGCAGGGACGGTCAGCACCATCATTATGAGTTGTTGGGTTGTGATCCTTTGTAAACAAATTAGAACATCCCTGTTACATTTTGGAAGGCTGGATGTTTTAGGTGAACAGAAAAAAATATATTGTAATGGGCAAACAGCTTTCAAGAATAATTTACTGCAGCTTAGCAAAGAAAAAAGCGTTTTACTACTCTTTATCCAGTATCTGTAGCATTATAAACTTAAGCATGCTTTAAAAATAAAGGCATCATTACATTTCACCCGCTCGCATTAACTTTACCTAGCAACTATTTAATTAGACTTTATCTGACAGCTAGATCTAAATTCAGAACTTGGATCCAGAAGGCATCCATGCGATCATGGCTCATGCATATATTTAAAGTTAGAGAAAAACGTTTAATTAGCCCATCAGAGATACAGATTTTGGTCAAATACCTGGATCTGGCTGAACAAACACTTGATCCATTTCCTGGTGGAACAGTTACAGGTAGTTACAAGCCTCTTTAGTTTCCATTCTTCCCAACCAAGCTGCGTTAAGGCAGTAGACAGTGGTAAGCTGCAAGCAGCTGACGGCACACCCCAGAGCTAAAGCTGTTGTTTCAGGCTTAGAAACTTCCCATTAACACCCCGAGTTAAAGGAGCATCCTCTTTCTGTGTGAGGCATCATTAGCGGCCAATACAGCTGCTTCTCTGAGGCGAGCCATGATTTCGGTTCTGCCTCGGCAACTCTTCAGAGGATTCTGCTTCAGCGAGTAGAGGCAGTATCCTAGCAGTGTGTCTGAAATCATCTTCAAGAAAGCATTAACATTCAAAAGGAGTATGGGGGAAAACATCACAGGGCATTTCCATACCTTTTCAAAATCAAAGCCATAAATCTACCAGTGCTCTGTTCTTCTCTATTGATTGTTGACACTGTTCCTCTTTGGGGGTGTTAATTAGCACCTTGCAGCAACCAGCCTCCAAATTGATCATGGTTTATGACCTTCAGGCCAACTTAATTAATGGGAAGACTTCTGGGGAAGGGCATCAACTTAGCATTTGGGAGGTAAAGGGAAGACTCCTTTTCCTAAAGAAAACAAAATTGCCCTTTCAGAAAAGCAGCAGTTATGAGGGGCATTGAGGAAAGAACAATTAAAAGAGAACAAAATCCTATTTTTACCACCTGTTTGTAAATTGACTAGGCGGTAGGTCGCCAGATCCAGTGTCTCCTTTGGGCAGCCTGCATAACTGTGACCTTGGCAGTCACCTCACCCCACACAGGCCATCAGAGACCACTTGATGAATAAAGATAGACCTTTGTTAAGAGAAAGTTGTACTAATTCTAAGGATTATAGTTGCACAGCACAATACTCATTTTCCTTGGATAGAGTGCCTGAATAAATTTGGAAAATATTTTAGGATAAAATTCATCTTAAAAAAAAAAAAAAAAAGGTGCTTCTCTGGAAAGAATTCAGCCTAATCCTTAAGATGGAACATCCTTGTTTTTTTGGCAACTCACCACTTTCTTTGTTTAAGGGGAAGCACAGTTAGCAACAATACCCACCCACCAAATGATGGGGTGCATGGTATTTAAAGCTAACTCTGCCTGTGCCTGTCAGCTCTGCTGTCTCTTCAGCTCTTGTGAGAAGCTGGCCGTGACCCAGTAGCTCTAGGGGACTGGAAGGGAGCTCATTTTCTAAGAGGAAAACCCCCATCTGCTAGCAAGAGACAACAATCCCGGATAAGTCTCAGACCCAAGGAAATTCAAATGCTAAATGTTAGGATCTAATGTCAGAATCAAATGCTTGACATAAGAACCTAACCTCACAAGAAACATGAAGGTCCTTTCCCCAGATGTTTTCCAGATTTTTAACAGAAATTCCTTTCCAATTAGTGTAACTTACTGTATCTTCACACACACACACACACACACACACACAAAACAGTGGAACAAATGAAATCCAACAGAGCGCTGCCATTCAGTACAAACTGGTGTCCTTCATGCTTTTCAGCCGACGGTGCTGGCGGACAGAACTCCCTGTCTCAGTAATGCTAACAGAGTGTGGTTCAGGGAACATTCTGACCTCACCCTCACTTATATACTTGTCGTTCCATGTGGCCATGTGGTAAGAAAGGACTCTAGTTAGAAACGAGCCTGGATTACTGCAGGCTCCCCTGCCCGGAGGCCCCCTCAGATATTGTCGCCTTGCTATGGGTAGAGGTGGCAGGGAACACAAGAGGGCTGTAGCTGTCCTCTAGCTACTCTGCAGGCGGAGGCCATCCCAGGGAGATGAGTGCCTGGCCTATTTTTAAAACTCTCCAGAGAAGTAGATTCCAAATCCCCCTCTGACAACCTCTGTTTAAACTAACTCCTCGGTTGCTTACTTAGTCTAAATGAGTCGGCCCATTTCTTTTTATTCTATCCCCGCTGCAGTCATTAACCACCACAAGATTCTGTTAGAATGTGCTTCCCCAAGGAAGCTGAACTAGGTAAACCAAAGAACATTTGATGAAGATCTGCTGCTGCAAAGATCTTCCAGCCAAGTTTGGATATTTCTTTTATAGAATAATCATCGTTGGAATGATTGGTATCAGCCCCTCTCCCATGCAGTTACATTACTTCAATCATCATGAATTCTGAAACAATGAATAAGGATTTACAGAAAATTTATTTCTTTGAAAATTTCACAGTAGGTCCTAGTCGTTTAGTCATTAATAATCTTTATAGCTCTTCTCTGAATTCCTCCCCAAATTTCTGCTTTCTTGTCCAGCTTTAAACGGGGAGCATAGGAGACTACACAGAGCTGTTTCATGTTTCAGAGTAACATGAAATTGTGATGACATAGGACGATTTCATAGGCTATATATGCTATGCTTCTCTGATCCATTCTGATCCCAGGGTTATTCCTGGGTGTCAATTCAATCTTTCTTTTTACTACACAACACCATGAGTTAATATTGTTGGAAATCTGTTTTAAGAACTTTCCCTACCTTCTCTTTTCCTACCTTTTGTTTCACTTTTAATGTTCTTTAGGTTACAGTTCTTTCCTAAATTTCCTATGCTGCACTTTTCCATAAAGAAATAAACAGCGAATATGAAAAAAAAAAAGGTTCATGAGCAGTCAAGCTTTATGCCAACATAAGGCTGTGCTATTATTACTATCATTATGTTTCCTTCTGACTCTGCTTAATTCTCAAAATAAAATTGAATTGATTCTTGGTATAATCTTCAAAACAGAAACATGATTTTCTTTTCATTTTCATCACTAGATTCTTGGTAAAGAATCTTTTCTTCCTTCTTTTGGGTACATTTTTCTTTGATGTCATTCAAGGAACATTCATTAAGTTCGTTCATTAAGGGTCAGTTATGTTCTGTGTTCAGTGTTGCAAAGAATAAAAGCTATGGGTACTAGGTCCCTGCTTGACTTGGTTCAGATTGTGCACTGCACAACTCTAGGAGGCTCCCTGGTAAGGGGCCCCAAGAGCTTACTTTCTAGCAATGGTTGCTAAGCTTCCTGACAGTTGAGCCCACCTCCACCACTATTTCCCACTTCCTCACCTCCCCTTCACTATTCACCCAGCAGGCATCTGAATTATGTCCTTACCTCTCTACAGGACCTGATTTCACAAGGTTATCTGTGGCTTCTAATTGCCTCAAGCAAAAAAACCAAAACCAAAAAAACCTTTAGCATTAATCTTCCTTGTTCTTTGTGGCAACATGGGGCATGACTGACCACACTCTTCAAGGAAGGTCCAGATGAAAGAATACACAGAGCAAGATGGATGGAGTGGCAGGAACTGACATCTCAACCCTTAGAGCCCCTCTTCTTTGGTGCCTTCTGCCTTCAGAGGCTCTCTTTTGCCTTCTGAGGCTCAAGCCAAGTATAACTCATGTGACTACCAGAAAATGTGAAATTGAGGATGTAAAAACAGGCAGACTAGGATATACATTAATGACTCCATCACTGTCAATTCATTAAGAAAGAATTGAAAGTCAGTTTAAGTGTGTCATTTTTATTTTCAGGTCTTCTTAGTTTAAAAAAAAATCAATACATATGTAACATGAAGTTAAAAGAAAAAATTGAGATTAGCTCAATTTCTAATAGCCCTCTGATTTGCTGGGTCTAAGTATAAGTTTATCCACTTGGCTATCTTCACAGGTCAGTGAACATTCAAAGTGCAAGGGAATAGTCAGGAAGGTTTAATACTATTCACACCAAGCCTATAAATTAGGATCTATATTCAAGCATTATTAAAAGCAAGCAGGTTAAAGTCCAACTGCAAATTGGCAACCTCCTGGTTTAATCTTTTCTTGAATGCATTTCTGTACACATCTCATCTGTGGTATGGTGAATACTCAATTAGCCGATGAAGCTGGAACAGAGAAGTATTCTAAATGAAAATGGGAGACAAACAATGAGCAACTCTGTGGAATTACCTTTGAAAGAAGGAAAACACTGAGAACTTTATACTTGTCAGGATTACAGATTGCCCTAAAAATTATCATTTGTTTATTTATTCCTTTCTAACTCAAAAATAATAAAGCATATGGGAAGGAAATACATCATGCTCATGAAGATGCTGATGTCCAACCCTAAAAAGGAACAACTTCACAAGATACATTGTATTAATTTTATTTAGAGACAATATTTGTAAAATTTAAGTTATTAATTCTAATTACAGTATGAAAGTGTAAGAACATCACTATGGATTATTCACTGTTCAAAGGAAATTCATACTGAGGAGTTAATAGCCTGGTGGGTAAATTTATTCTTTTAAAATGACTTGTGCAATAATAACAATTTTCTTAATGACTTTGAAATACTTAATGCCTTTAAAATGTCATATAAAGTGCCAATTAGAGTTTTATGCACACCATCCCTCTGAATCTTTATGCTGTCATTTTGGCATTGTTCTTTCCTTCTGTTCAACGGCTGCATTTTAGAAGGGAAGCTGCATGGACAGTTTGAGGATTAAGCAGCTTAGAACATTAAGATGATTTAGAAAATGAAATAGAATGTACCTGAGAATGACTGACCTTTTAGCCTGACTTTTATACCTGACAAAATTCTGGAACTAAAAATCTTGCCACTGTAAAGTTAAGTTGAAAACAGAGGAGAAAAAAATCATATGAAGTAGTTTAAAAATTCTTGTTGCAAAATTATGAAAAACCAAGCTCAATTTCTGATATTTATAAACTTGTAGAAATTATGAAAGGAGGCTGAGAACGTGGTAATTAGCAGAAGTTATGGTGTGTGATTACTGAATGCAAATTTCAGCTGCCTCAGCATTTGCTAGATTATGTATGCAATCAGTTGCTGCTTGAAAAAATATTTAAGTTTACAAATATTTCGATGAGATCAATCAAAATTCCAGTCGTATAGCGTATTATGTAAAAAGGCGCATAATAAAGGCACACGTTTCTCTTTCAATTCTACACTCCAAACCTTGATAGGAGACCTACCATCTATAACTTTGCCTTAAAATAATACATATTAAATGTTTATGTATAGCAAGTACATAAATGTTATAAATCATGTGTTTCTGGGCTTCCCTGGTGGCGCAGTGGTTGAGAGTCCGCCTGCCGATGTAGGGGACACGGGTTCGTGCCCCGGTCCGGGAAGATCCCACATGCCGCGGAGCGGCTGGGCCCGTGAGCCGTGGCCACTGAGCCTGCGCGTCCGGAGCCTGTGCTCCGCAACGGGAGAGGCCACAACAGTGAGAGGCCCGCGTACCGCAAAAAAAAAAAAAAAAAATCATGTGTTTCTGTTATTAATATTAAATTACATCAACTCACTTATAAATAAAATAAATTAGTATTAATATTAAATTACATCACAAGCTTGTTAAGCATGCAGATTTGAGGGGCCCGCGTCCAGATTATTTAATTCAGTAAGGCCAAGAATCTGTATGTTGAATAAGAAACCAATATGATTAATGATGTAGCGAGTATGAAATCTACACTTTGCAAGTAACATAGTTAAATGTTTTTTTTTTCCTCTCCTTGAATATTTGGTCATGTTAGGCATTTTAACTCTGTGAGGAAAGAACCTTAAGCTTAAAATTTGGGGTATCACAGACCTCTTTGAAAAAATGGATTGAATGCATGGACCCATCATTAGAAAAATGCATATATCCTGCTATGAGAACCCCTGGCTGAAATGCCCATTCAAAATACATGCATCTCCTCTTTCTTCCTTCCCTCCTTCCTCCCCCTTCTTACCTCCTGTTAAAGTGGTAGTAAACACGACCATAATAAAAGCCCATAGTGGTAAAGACAACAGGGTAGAACAAGAGGCAGAGAAAAGCCTGGTCTATTTCTGGGAGAGGAGAGTGGATGGAGGAGTGCTGGCTGGTGACGCCAAGCTTAGAAAACATGCACAGGAGGCTGCAGCTGTGTAGGAGGTGACCGTGCAGCAGGGAAGACTAAGGTCAGGAAGAGACGAGGGGCTAAAAATAAGAAGAAGTGGAAGGCCTGGGGAAAAATGAGTGACCGCTCTGCCCTCCCGGGTTGTAACTAACTAGTGGGCCAGGAATCCTGTTGTAGCTATCAAGATGGGTGGTGGTGGGGACTGAGCGAAATCAGCACTTATGACAGCAGGAACAGAATAGAGGTTGTCAACATTGACCAAATAGGCAAGAGTGAGGTCGATTATTTAATTTAAAAAATCAAGAGAACTAAAAAGGGCAACTGTTAAAATTTCGTTCTCCCTGGGGTTAGATCTAAGAGATGAGCAGTGCACAGAGTAGCTACTTTTCAGCATAAGCCTTTCTAAGCGATTTGACTGTCTAACCATGTGCATGTTGTTTAACTATGTGCAATTTCTCTTTGCAAACACGGTCAGTGTAGTATGAGCAAAACATTAAAAAAATAAATAAAAATCTTGCCTGAAACCCAATGAGTCTCTTTACAGTGTTATCCTAAGTACCAGCAGCAAATGGGTGGATAATTCTTTGAGAACAAAGGCTTCCTCACACACCCAGAATCTCCCCTCAAGGGCTGTGGTCCATTCTGCATATAAGTAAAGCTGATCCTTCTCCATCCTCCTCAAACATCTTGTGTGCACTCAAAATCTGAGTTCTTGTAATCACACGCAGCGCCATAGAATCTAAGCTATCGCCCTGGTTTTCCCATAACATGCAGACAGTGTCTATTTTATACGTTATCTGTTTATTCATTTATATTGCTAACTTCTATTTAATTATTTATTTGTTCATTTATTTATGTATATGTATTTATATCCCATTAAATTTCAGAACTGTTTGAAGAAAGCTATGAAGTAGATTATATGTCATTAGTGGTAGCAGACTTTTAAAAAAATTTTTATTATGTTTTCAATGAATTTTCTCATTGCTAGGAAAGGCTAGATATACTTGTTTTCAAGTTTTGAAGGATAAAGTCATTTTAGAAGGGTTGTGTGACTGAAGCCCTAGATAGCATGTTTAATCTAAAAGAAAAAAAACTAGGTTTTTATAAACTTTATTTTGTAGCAATTGTACATAAACAAATGCATAGCATATATTGATACTTCAATATGTTCAGTGTAGATTACTACCGCAGAGGTGAAAATGCTACATGGCGAATTAATAGGGACTGAATAGAGTTCAGTAACAATTTTCAAAGAAATGTGAAAAAGTCAACTCTTCATTTGAAATGCTCAAGGATAGCACCTTAAAATAAGCTGAGACAGAGCAGATTATCAGCCAAGTTTCACTTCCATCTGCTTTTGTCCTCATGAGAATGCCCTTCATTGTTAGTTTCAGAAAGGGCCCTTGTTTTTGTTCTCAACATTTTTCTTACTTCAAAAGTAGATGTGGCGTCAATTGAGAAAAATGAACATTTAGTGTTCCCAGTAACCCCATAATTGGTGTTGCATATCACGAATATGGTTAGGGGCTTGGGTCAAATACCAATACAGTATTCAGTGGACTATGGATTACTAATGTGTAAGCCAAGAAAAGCTGTGTTTGCAAATGCGAAAAGGATGAAGAAAAATCTCTCCATCATTCCCTGCACATGCCCACGTTCATAGGCCTAGTCAGGATGGCAGAATGGGACATTCATCATTAACAGAGACCCCTTCCCTAGTCTTACCTTAAGGATTAGCTTCTATGATCTGAGACGAGCTCTCACTGGCTCCTGGGGCTCTGTCTTGATTTCCCTCTAGGTTGGAGTCCATGCCTTGTCTGGCTCCCTGATTACAGTTCCTTGCATCTTTTTTTTAAACCTCTCTCATTCTGTAGTTCCCATCACTACAAAACCACTTCCCTATTCCTAGGCCCTCTATTTATCTAAAATAATAAATTACATTTCTTCCTTCAAGTATTGTCCATTCAAAGGCTACCTGGCTCAGAGAACTAAATATGGCAAAGAAGAATAATGGAACTTATTTTTTCAACTCCTGTCAACAGCTACTCTTTTTATATCTTCTTAATATCTAACATCACAACAGCAACAGTAAAATAATAATGATGATGACAATTAGAATAACAGTACAATCACAATAATATAACTCTGCAAACTTGTACCTTTGGTCTTCTTTGACTTTGGACTCTTACAGTGGCAGGACTTGAACCCTTTTACATGTTTTTATCCAGTGAAAGTAGTGTGTGTGTGTGTGTGTGTGTGTGTGTGTGTGTGTGTGTGTGAAATTGTTCAGGCTTTCTGATTAGGCTGAATACTTAGATACTTGAGAATAAAGAAGGCTGGATCTCCTATTAATTTATTTTTCACTTGACTGCCTATACTATCAGCAGAAGTAATAATTTATCCACAGACTTCACTCTTTGTTACAAATCGTCCTAAGTAAACATTGTAGTCGTATTTGTTCCTAGTTGTTTTCTCTTGCAACATCATTGTCCTACTTTGCCTGTCATATTAAAATAAGTCTAACCAGGCATGACCATTAATTACTGGCTTCCAACCGGTAATCTTCATTTGTATCAGTCAAGAGCAGTTAGATAATGCTGTGATTTTAAAAAAAAAAAAAAAAATTTTTTTCAGTGGCAACAAATAACAAAACTTTTATTTCTTGCTACATGTTCATTAAGGGTCATCTGGGGACCCTGCTCTGCCAAGTGGCTTAAATTGCATTGGACAAAGCAAATCTCATGGCCACATCTGAATTTAATAGGCTGAATAGTATAATCCTTCCCTAGGTAGGAACACAGAACACTGTCAAACAGTGCCATAGTCCACCATTACTAGACTGTGTAGACTGTTAACTTGTTAACTAGAATTCTGCCCTTTACAAAGTTACTCCTCATAGATTATGCCCCCACGATAACCTTTCTTTGGCATCTCAGCATCCTTGAGCTTCAACCTGCACCGAACTGTCTCCCATCCAGCTCCAGCTCCACCTCATCTAGGTCAAATCTCCTGCTTAAACCTCCTTGCCTCCCCTTTGCTTCTAGTCTCCGTTTGGATTTTGATGCCTGGGTTCATTTGGCTTCTTTAGCCTCTGATATGTTGGGTCCTCTTCTGGATGCAGAAGACGGCATCATTAACTCAAGGATGTAGCTGAAGGATACCCTGTACACTCTACTGGCCTCCAAAGGTGTTCAAGGGATCATCAAATATGTTGGACACCTTCTGTTCAGATCTTGATTCAGGCACCTTCTGTGAAGATTGACTTTTTGGTTTGGTTGTTAGCCCGGATACCAGAGGAGAAGATATCATCCATATCATCATCAAATACAGACTTAACTTCCACTTTCTTTTTGGACTTTTCTTTCGGTTTTACAGTTAGGTCAGCAAAGATATCAATGTTATCATCAAACAAGTTGGAGTCAAATGTATCATTTCACTCCAGCTCGGCACAATAAGGCAGTCTATTGAGCATGTTGCCTTTCTGATGCAATCCCAGAACCTTCGGCTCTTTCATAATGGGCTGTCACAGTCTGACGTTTCCAGACCCACTCCCACACCGTGGCTCCAGCCTAATGGGTGAGGTATCATACCTGGTACCTCACAGGGACCATACCATCCCAGGATACAAAATATCATTATTACTCCAATTTTATATCTACATAGACAGAGTTTGGGGAGGTGAAGTGGTTTGCTCAGGAACACGAAGATCACATTTAAAATATTGTTGCCCACCTCTCACTTTTATGCAGGGCCTAAGATAAATAGACATGGCAGTGTCTTAAAATAACTCAGAGTTTGATAGAGGCTTTTGGAGAAACAGTGACATTCATTTCTTAGTGGGCAGGAAAGGTGGATGTGGACACTGCAAGAGACTGCATCCAACCTGAATTTTGAGCATTGCCCCTCTGGTCTGCAGGAACGTCTCGTTCCTGCAAATGGAAAGACAGAGCGTGGCCTTGGTGAGTCTGAGGGGTGGACGGTTGGGAGGGAGACAGCGAGCTGGATCTCTGCAATAAGGCAGCCAACGATTTCTTGGGTTTGAGATCCTAAGGGGAAAGTTATTTAGGTGCCTCTTTTTCATCATTCTGATCTACTTGCAATGTTTCAAAAATAATTTTTTGTTAATCAGAGATTATTTGTATTTGTCTTCCTCGTTCTCCTGTACCATCTTTTATTGTTCTACTGCTTTTTTCCAGTTGGACAGAACCTCTGAAATCCTTCTTGTAACCACCATGACCGTGGCCAACCCCTCTCCTAGATCCATATAGAATCAGAATTTTAAATCAGCACCATTTCTAATAAGGTAGAAGTGATCCTTTAGACTAAACTCCTCAAGGCATAAACATCGTGTAATGGATTTTGCTACTTTGCTGTCCTCTGAAGAGAACATAAGCCTGAGGCCTTCCTGAGTGCAGAGGCAAAAAATCTCTTCAGAACAACAAAAAAAAGAAAAGAAAAGAAAGAAGGGGAAGAGAGGGAACGAGGGAGGGAGGAAGGAAGGGAAAAGAAAACCCACTCTCATACTTGAAGTCCATGTTCTTAATGGGGACTGACCCATTCACCTTCTTGCATGGATTTTGAGTTTTGAGGTTAATACGGGTCTTGAAGTGACCACCATGTATGTAGCAGATGACTAACCCAACTAGTGGGCAGCTGAGTTCTCTTGGTCCTTTGCTACCTACCTCCACCTCTTACATTTAGACAGTTAAATTTGCTCTTGAGTTAAAATATTACATTATAGGTGGCTCCAAACTGAGCATAGAACTGGGTCTGGGGTTGGTTGGGGGAATAGATTGTCTAACATACAATTCCACGTAAATTATTATAACTTGATTTAAAGAAGAAATTTTCATCAATATTTTTTATGTTCATGTTTTATATTATAAAATCATTTCTCAAAACTGTACTCTAATTAGCTTGGAACCAAACGAGAGCTCCATGCTCCATGTCTATGATGTTTTACTGTAGGAAGTATCAATAAATAAGGCAATCAGTGTTTTGCTACTCGAAGAATATTGAGTTCCTTTATTTCAAGGAGAATGGTTTTGAGTCTCAGGCTATATATTCTAACCAGAATGCAAACTAGCTGTAGTTTGGAGGGACTCTTATACAGTTTTGGATATGATAACTCACGAACAGTATAATCTACTACTCATTACACTCAGAACAGTATAATCTACTACTGAGAAAAGAGGAATTAAGAGTTACCTAAGACTCCTGGGCCCTTTGAGTTGTGACCTGGAGGAGGCAAAGTAGCACAAGGAGATCTGCATTCTTACACTGGCTGTGAAACCAAGTCATCCTAAGCTCTGGTGTCCCATGCTCCCCAGCTGTTATATCAAGAATGGTATAACTAGACCTAAAATTCTGTGATTCTCCATCTATCATGTGCTCACAAGAAAAAATCACCACTGTCTTCCCACGCTTGGAAGAGCTTACCAGAACACTTACCACCTCCATCAGGATAACTGGAGGGAGTACAAGCCCTTCGGGAACTCCACCTCTGCAAGGCAGAATGGTTCCACCAGCACTTCAGGAGGAAAATTAGAAGGAAATTTCCATCTGGAGGATGAGAGAGATTTCTTGAGTTTTCTCGCATGTTTTTCAGAAAAATATTTTGCAGTGTTGCCTTATAGACTGCTTCACTCAAAGACAGACGGAATAGGGTAACTCTACATTACTATTTGCCTTGAGTCTTCACCTGCGGAGTCAAAAGTCAGACGTTGGAAGTTGAGGAGTGAAGGCTCTGAAGTGTGGTGAGAGGCAGGAAGTATCTCTTCCTTTATGCAGGAACTTCCATCCAGTTCTAACATGTACGCCGGCCATTCTCTGGGGGCAGAAGAGAGAAGTAGGTCTGTTATAGTTGAAGCACAGTAGCAACTTCAATATACAAGCCTACCTTTAAAATTGAAAATATCAGCTATCTAAAAGTGTTTTCCACAATCCATTTGAGTATCAAAATAGTTCATCATCGCTTGTAAACCAATCATAGGGAATTATACTCTTATTCTGAAATACTTGCACTTTCCTCTTACTGATAAATGATGGAAAAGAAAAATTCAGTTCCACAAGCACATTTTCATAAACACAAAGAAAACTAATTCAAATCCATCATGATTTGAGTAATTGGTTCAATTCAAACTGAGTGGGTGGTAATAGCACTGACTATGTTCCTTTCAAAGGTCACTGTTTATAATAAGAAAGTAAATTCATGGATTTCAAGCAGAAACATATTCTAAGAAGACCTAAATAAAGAGTCGTTTCAGAGAATAGCTAGAAATCATGACCCTTTTATTGGTACTTCTGATGGAAAGCTTCTTGGGATGCTTTGCTAGATGAGCTTTTGCCATTATGAGCTACTCATAAAATGATTGACTAATTACCTATGAAACATGTTTAACATTTTGGAATCTGGTTATATTAAACCAGAAAGTAATTTCAAAATTACTCTATTGTTAGCAGTTGTCATTTGTGTTGGCTTCTCTAGTTCTCTGACCCATCTGTTAATCATCCCCAGAAACCACCCAGCCACTGAAATCCATTCCTCAGTCAGCTTGGCCCTGTCCTCAAATGACCCTCCATGGAATAAACAATCAACAAAATCCTAATATAAATAATTCATAGATGAAACTTCACTTTAAAAATTAAATTAATTTTAAACATGTAAAAGAATGAGATCTAATGAAAGGCCAAGAGTTCATAGTTACCATCAACATAAGACAAAAAACAATTCAAATAATGGCATTGTTCTTCTCTCTCAGTTTCTCTGTGCCTATATTCCCGTTTATGTAAAATGGGGATAATAATAGTACTTACCTATCTCCTAGCATTGTTGTAAGGATTAAGTGAATTAAATTTATATAAAAGAGCTTAGAATAGTTTCTGGGACATAGAAGTATATGCTATTATATAAGTACAAGCTATTATATAATCATAAATTTTACTTTTATCTTTTCTCTCTGTACCAATGGTAATGGCACATCTTCCCATGATAAAGTGCATTATAATTTTTCATTTCAGCATATATCCAGCAAATTCAAATGCAAGTATAATTTTAAAAGCTACTGCTTATGCTCCAATTGGAATTGGCACCCTAAAGAAATATTGAACTCTATACTGGATCATTAATGTATATGTTATAGTTATTTTTATTGAATTTTCACTATGTGTCAAACAACTTAAATGTGATTTACATGTGATAGTTTATTTAATCCTCACAAATTAGGTATTGTCATCCTAATTTTGCAACTGAGACACAAACCGTTTATATGACTTGCCCAATATCACAGAGGTAGAAAGTGGTAAATGAGAAATCCAAATGGAAGCAGCTGGCCTCGAGAGACCACTTTTTAACCTGTACACTGTTTCTTTATGTGGATGGAAAATTCCTCATTGTACTTCCTGAGCTAATAGCTACTATTGTGCAATAACAGGCAAGTCAGTCTATAGCTATTACCATCTATAACTCAGAAGAGCTGCCCAAGTTCAGATTCTTTACAAGGGGCACAATTTTATTTAATGAGAACACTGTCACATAATATATGTCTTATCTCCCTAATTATGCTTTAACCTCTCTGAAGAGCTTTATATCCTCCAGAAAGTCCAGTATAGATTAAGACAGCCCTGCATAAATAGGACTTCTGTGATACCTTCCCACCTGATGGTAAGCATTACAGAATTCCATTTGAATGAGGTGATTTTTTCCACTTCTGACTTAGGACTGGTTTCCCCTGCCAGTACTCCTTCCCTGTGCCACACATCTGGTCGAGCCTGCACTGCGTTATCTGGGGGACCCCACCTGGCAAGACTTTGTCTTCATTCTTCTGTGAGCCATCTGCATCTATCTTGCTTTTAAAAGAAAGTTATCATTCAGGCCTTGATATAAATATGGAGGTCTCGAGACAATGTTAGCTTAAGAGCTGATATTGTCAGGTAAAGGGCTTCAAGACCTTCCACGGGGCCCTGTGTTGGGTGATACAGATCATATGATGGGTTTCAGAGTGATTTTCTTGCAGAGATATAATATGCTAAGTTAATATATTTAAACTATGTCCAACAGAGACAGCTACGTCTAGACATGTAGCTTTCATTATATTCTATAACAGGGAGGTAGCTGTGATAAAGTAGAAGGAGCTCAAGATTTCTACCCAATGGTATACATTCCAATTCTGCCACTTCCCAAACTCTATAAACCTGGGTAATTCACTAACCTTTTCAAGCCTCAGTTTTCTCAGATGTCAAAATAGGATAGGTGTGCTAACCCTCCCCATTTGCTATTCATGAGTAGGTTTTTGCTCTTTGATTAATTCCAGGGAGCACTTTCACAGCTAAGTGTGCCTTTTAAAAGGCATACTGTGTAAGGAGATAATAAAGAATCAGGATCATCATTCTTTTTTGTTTGATTGGTTTGGTTTTTGGTTTTTATTGAAGTATTGTTGATTTACAGTATTATATTAGTTTCAGGTGTACAGCAGAGTGATTCAGTATTTTTATAGATTATGCTTCATTAAAAGTTATTACAAAATAATGGCTATAATTTCTTGTGCCGTTCAAGATATCCTTGCTGCTTATCTATTTTAAACATAGTAGTTTGTATCTCTTCATCCCATACCCCTTTTCTGCCCCTCCCCACTTCCCTCTCCCTACTGGTAACCACTAGCTTGTTTTCTATATCTGTGAGTCTATAAACTTTTTCTTTTACTGTATACATTCGTTTTCTTTTTCAGATTCCACATATAAGTGATGTCAAACAGTATTTGTTTTTCTCTGTCTGACTTATTTAACTAAGCATAATATTCTCTAGGCCTAACATCCATGTTGCTGCAAATGGCAGAATTTCATTCTTTTCATGGAATTTCATTCTTTTTATTCCATTATTTATATATATATATATATATATACATATATATATCACTCTTTCTTTATCCATTCATCTGTTGAAGGACATTTGGGTTGCTTTCTTATCTTGGCTGTTGTAAATAGTGCTGCCTTGAACATTGGGGTTCATGTATCTTTTAGAATTAGTATTTTAATTTTTTTCGAATATTTACCCAGGAGAGGAATTGCTGGATCATGTGATAGTTCTATTTTTAGTTTTTTTAAGAACTTCCATACTGTTTTCCATAGTGGCTGCACCAATTTGCCTTCCCACCAACAGTGCACAAGAGTTACCTTTTCTCCACACCCTCTCCAACACTTGTTATTTGTAGACTTTTTGATCATGGCCATTCTGACAGGTATGAGTTGATATCTCAACTGTGGTTTTGATTTGCATTTCTCTAATAATTAATGACGTTCATGTGCCTATTGGCCATCTGTATGTCTTCTTTGGAAAAATGTCTATTTAGGTCTGCTGCCCAACTTTTTCATTGGGTTGTTTGGGGTTTTTTTGTTATTAAGTTGTATGAGCTATTTATATAATTTGAATAACAACCCCTTATAAGTTTATATCATTTGCAAATATTTTCTCCTATTCCATAGGTTTCTTTTTGTTTTGTTGATGGTTTCCTTTGCTGAGCAAAAGCTTTTACGTTTAATTATGTCCCATTTTGTTTATTTTTGCTTTTATTTCTTTTGCCTTAGGGGACAGATCCAAAAAAACGTATTGCTACAATTTATGTCAAAGAGTGGTCTGCCTGTGTTCTCTTCTAGGAGTTTTGTGGTTTCAGGTCTTACATTTAGGCCTTTAATCCATTTTGAGTTGTGTGTGTGTGTGTGTGTGTGTGTGTGTGTGTGTGTGTGTATGATGTTAGAGAATGTTCTAATTTCTTTCTTTTACATGTAGCTGTCCAGTTTTCCCAACACCACTTATTGAAGAGACTGTCTTATCTCCATTGTATGTTCTTGCCTCCTTTGTTGCAATTAATTGGCCACAGGTGGGTGAGTTTATTTCTGGGCTCTCTATACTATTTCATTGATCTATGTGTCTTTTTTGTGCCAATACCATCCTGTTTTGATTACTGTAGCTTTGTAAGGATCATATTCTTGGAAGCTAGTTCTTTCTTCCCTCTTTCTCCCACTGTTCCTCTCTTTAAGACATTAATCAGTAAACAGGATACTCAGAAACTTAACAGAGGAGTGGAGTACTAAAAATGCCCATCAAAAAGCATGTACCCAGCTAAATAATGATCAGGACCTGACAAATGAAAGCAGCATGCAATGAGATTAAGCATTGTAAGTCTCCTTAATTTCAAAGATGAGGGATGATTGACCCCAAAATGGCTAAATAGGCAGAGGAGAAGAGACTGAGAATTTAGAAATCAGCTATGTGGAAGAATCTTGGGAAAGCATTGCCTCTCTGCTCATCATTCTTTCATATGTGAAACCCTAGGCTTAGACTCTTCTTCAGCAATAGAATAGCCAAGGCAATATTAGGGAGAGTAGAAAATTCTTCTCCAATTCCCTTAGCAATGCACATTTATTCATTAATATTTAGGAGAATATGTTACACATAAAGCAATTTTTTCCTTTCCTATGGATTCAGTTTTCTCATTAAGCCTCATTCACAGTGGGAAGAGCCATTTCCTTCTGACTCACTGTAATTGTGGAGTCACCTTAGCTTGTATTAGCTGTGATGGTTAAATACTATTGATGGAAAAAAAACCTCTGCAAGTATGAGATATCTTCAAAATATTAAACAGGAAAAATTGATTGTGGAAATTGTAACTGTCCCAGGCAGTTACTCATTTCCCCCTCAGGACAGCACTTTCTTCATGTTTGCATTTTAGAATTTCCTACTTTATATTCTAATTCTGGGGTCAGCAAACTTTATGTAAAAGGCTGGATTGAAAATATTTTCAGTTTTGCAGGCCAGGCAGTCTTGGTATTTGCTACTCAACTCTGTTGTAGCATGAAAGTAGCCATGGATAATGCATAAACAAATGAGCATGTCTGTGTTCCAATAAAACTTTATTTATGGACACCGCAATTTGAATTTCATATAATTTTCATGTGTCCCCAAATACTTTTTTGTTTGATTTTCCCCCTAACTATTTAAAAATATAAAACCATTCACAGCTCTTAGGCCATGCAAAAACAGGTGTTGGGCCAAGTATGACTCACAGGCCATAGGTCCCCTACCCTGTTTTAATTCATCTATATAAAGCCTTTGAGAGCAACGGCCATATTTTTCTCATCTAAATGAATGATAATCAGATCATCAGCAATGAATATAAATGCTAAGGATCACAGGAACGTTCAAACCAGTAGGAGAAAAGAGAACAGAAGGAAGAACATGGAAATAAATAACTGAAATGTCATACCTTAAGAGTGCCTGAAATTGGACTGTGCTATCTGTGAAAACATTTTTTGATAAGCTATTAGGAAACGTTGGCTTTAGTTTTCACTTTTAGAATTCAGGTCACAGTTGAACCTGGATTACTCAGCAGTGCTTCAAGGGGCTGCTGCGGCTTTGCCGTGATTAGCATCAGAACTGGAAAGATGAGATATGAGCCATGATGGTTAATGGAAGCAATGGCTTTATCCCATTATCATTCTGCAGGGCCGATGGAGAGAAAACAAATATAAATAGAAAAAAAGAAATTTCAAGCTTGTTTATGTGTTCTGATGCTAGCCTTAGGATTGAAGAGAATTTTCAGAGTAATTCAAATAAGGCTATTTCCTTCTGAGCCTAGGAAAAAACCTTGAGATGAAGAGATTGCTTCAGAGTTTCATGGGGTTTCTGGGTTTCAATTGGATATTTTTAACCACATTGAACTCTGCTGATAACTTGTGGTGTGAGTTTATCTGGTGCCCAGGGGAGAAATGGGCTCAGTGCCCATTCAGAAAGTTTCTACTTGTTACTGTCCTGATCACCACAAACACATTCTTTCCAGATGAATAATAAGATCTCTAGGAGAGCTAATGCAAAGCATAAGACCAAATCATTTTACTTTCAGATCTATAAACTTTTTTTAAAAATCACACTACTGCAACTAGAAATTATTAATACAAATGAGTGCCTATCTACAAGTCTCAGAGCCTCTAAAACTTGGGGCCACGTGAAAGCACTCTAGACTACTTTCTTTTTTTTAATTTATTTTTGGCTGTGTTGTGTGTTCATTGCTGTACATGGGCTTTTCTCTAGTTGCGGCGAGCGGGGTCTACTTTTCATTGTGGTGCATGGACTTCTCATTGCGGTGGCTTCTCTTATTGCAGAGCACGGGCTCTGGGCTCGTGGGCTTCAGTAGTTGTGGCTCTCGGGCTCAGTAGTTGTGGCTCTCGGGCTCTAGAGCGCTGGCTCAGTAGTTGTGATGCACGGGCTTAGTTGCTCCGTGGCATGTGGGATCTTCCCGGATCAGGGCTCAAACCCGTGTCTCCTGCATTGGCAGGCGGATTCTTAACCACTGTGCCACCAGGGAAGTTCTAGACTACTTTCATTCCAGTAGGAAAAATCTTAGAATTACCAAGTTGGAATAAATTTTGGATATCATGTAGCTCTCCTCAACATTTATCAGAACAAGGCTTAGGTCATTTCAACTGAAAGAAAACCCCAAGCACTCTCCATGTACATTAGATCTTCTGTCCCAGTATTTATGGTCCTCCCACACCATATATTATCCTTGTGCCTAATTTACATCCTGAGAGGCAGTTCATCTGCTAGACCCATTTTGCCAGAAACTCATGGATGATTATGCCAGTCCACAATACCAAAAACTGAGGAAAGAACTTTGAAACTTTTGTTAAGTTTGTAAAAATTGCATAAGGTTTTTTCCTCCCTATGCATTGGTGATTAACTAAAGCATGCGGAAGTGTGCTATAGGAAAGGCAAGATATGACTCATAAAAAGCCAATCAAAAAGCTTGGTCCTGGAACACTCCTCTAGCCTAGAAATTGAATTGAAGTGAAAAATAAATTTGGTATGTTTGATGTCATTCAGGAGCAATCAGTTTTGTATCTGCAGCTTTTTGTCTGGCGCTATATAAGCTCATTTCGACCCTCTTGTAATGAGAGTTCTTTCACCTTCCCTAAGCCAAGCACTTCTACCTCCTCTCTTCCAACAAACAGCTCCTCCAACAGCAAACATACACTGAAGCCTTGCCTGCGACCTCTGAAAAAATGTGAGACTCTCTTCCTAAATCAGCCTGCTCTAAATATGTATTCCCATGATTCTAATTTTTCCACTAGAGTAAGTAAATGTCTGCTAGAGTAGGTAGATTATGTCACCCCTTTAATGATATAATATGAATACTTATTCAATCAATGGAGCTGTTAAATGCTTATTATGTCTATCTTTATACAAATATTATGCCTTGGATTAAATTTAGGGTAGTGCAGGCACTGCGTTTAGTTTCTTTTGTGTCCCAGAGTTGTCCCTAGACACTGTCTTCAGGGCTGACCCTTTGTATTGTCCGTCAGTTCACATGCTGACTTCCAGAAGACCCTCATATATTTCTCCACCTCAAAACTGACCAACTTGTAGCCTCTTTGTCAGGACTCTGCTCTCAACCAGCTCTCATTTTGGAAGGAGCTGTGATAAGTAAAATAATGTTAATAGATATTAATGTCTTCACATAGCACTTTTTCTGGAATACTGTACTGTAATCAAGATTATGTTGAAGAGAATTAGAATGGCAGGAATGAATCTATATCAGAGCTGGAATTGCAGGCCAAAGAGTGAGAGACTTTTTAGCCTGAGAGCTTTCTCAGGGCTCTCATATATAAGGAGATAGGCACCTCACTTGTCACCAAAGCTAATCTAAATAGCCCAGCCCAGGGAAATACCTTAATACACAATCTTGATAGGAATGACTATACACACAATGTAAATAAAATTATTCATGGCAAATAGCACACGTGGCAAAAATTTTGAAGTTATGATTGTAAAGAGCCTCTTATAATAATTATAAATAATAGGAAATCTTTCATGCAGGGGTCCCCAACCCCCGGGCTGCGGACCAGCAGCGGTCCGCAGACTGTTAGGAACGCAGGCCTCCCAGAGGGAGGTGAGCCGCAAGCGAGCAAAGCTTCGTCTGCCCCTCCCCATCGCTCGCCTTTCGGCCTGAACCATATCTGCCCAGCCCCCCGCCCCGGCCCCAGCCCACCACCGGTCCACAGAAAAATTGTCTTCCATGAAACCAGTCCCTAGCACCAAAAAGTTTGGGGACCTATGCTTTAATATATATGGAATTTACTTAAATAATACTGTAACTATCCAAACTTCATCGTATTGGCCATACGCTTGAGGTATACATGAGCTTATGAGCATAATTAGTCAATTCATGAATTTCAATTTCACTTATACTTTTTTTTAATTGAAGTATATTTGATTTACCACTTATACTTCTAATACCAAAACTTAAAGTAAACAAATTTTTTCTTGTGTAAGTGGTTCAACCTTAATTAGGTCATTAACTGCAATGAGAAAGGAAAATGTATTTTCCTTTCAAGTAGCTCATGTTTCAGCCAGGCTTGGATACTATGTTTCTGCATGTGGTCTCTAATAAAGGCACAAGCAAATATTGCTTACATATGTGCTGCAGCTAAAGACAAAACAGTGGACAATTACCATGTAGAAGAAAGGAGTTAGAAAATTCGTGAGTCAGGGTTCAATATATATTTCTGTGAATAAAAGGGCAAACAATTTTCAGGTTAAACAAAACCATTTGCCTTTACTACAGATATAAATATTTGAGAATATTAATTGAACTTGAGTCACTGCTATTAAACTACTATGAGCACCCAAAATTTTAACGAAGACAGAATATTTTTGCGTTAGATAAACCTATGGTTAGCAATGAGGAAAGACCTGTAACTGAATTCTAAGTTATAAATGTATGTAGTTTTTCCCCAGATGCAAATAATAAGAATTCCTGTTTTTCTTTGGTTTTTTTTGTTCATGACATAAACATCTAAGTTTTCAGGAAGAATTTAGAAATGTCTATAGAAAAAGAAACATCATTGCTATAACTGCTTTTCATAAGTATGTATCCAAATATTTAAAGGGGTTGGCTGCTCACATTTTTAATTATATCCACTGACTTTTGTGATTAGAGAAACTGTTTCTGTTGGAATTCACCATTTATTGCTTACAATGTCTCACTTATTCTCACAGATTCATTTAAAAGGCAATTATTTTAGTAATCACTTTATAGTTGAAGGAACTAAAATTGGGAGAGCATGTAAGTCTCTCTCTCTCTCCACGTAAGGAGGCAAAATGACTTGCAGAGCAAAGAAGACAATTTGACCCTTCTGAATGGAAATTTAATGGTGAAATCTGCTAGGAAACACTGTTTTCTGCCTAATTCTTAAGATACTTGGATCCATTCAGGCTTGTTTACTGTCCGTGGGTGCATGGGACATCAACAAACAGGCTCATGGAAACCTAAAAGAAAAAGAGCACATACCTTAACAGTGTGGCTGTCGTTTCTAGATCTCTTACCAGAATCTCTTACAGAACAGTGGGCTGTCGTTTCTAGATCTCTTACCAGAACCTAAAAGAAAAAGAGCACATACCTTAACAGTGTGGCTGTCGTTTCTAGATCTCTTACCAGAATGTGGGAGGGCCGTAGGCCTGGTGATAGGGCCAGAGACCAGAGCTGACAACTGGCTGTGGCTCCCAGACCCCTTCAAGGTCCCTGGGATGTGGGTAACAGCAGGATAGGAGCATCCTTCATTCAGGCTTAGCTCACATTTTCCTAGAGTCAAGGGACCCAGACTCCTTCACAGATATTATATCAAGTAATTCTTACACAAGCCCTGCCAGCTAGTTGGTGCTACCACCCTAAGTGTACTAACCAGGTTGACATGACTCACTATACCATTAAACTCTAATCCACACGCATTCAGTAATTACCAAATAAACCTTTAGACTTCCGATTATAGGGAATAGAACAGGTCCCTTTTATATAGAATACTAATGATTTATATTTTCAGGCCAGGAAGGCAAAATTGACATTTTGAAAAAGATTATGTTATATCTGAAGGACTTAGATTCCACCAGGATGGCAAAGGGAATTCTCTGTCACCCCAAGGCCGTGAAGTCCCAGCTCTCCATGATTTTGATATTTAAAAGGTCCATCAAGATAGGGTAGTGTTAATAATGTTCCCTTTCTCCTCCCTTGGGTAACATCTGCTGAGGAACCCTCAAGGCCTGAGGTGCTGGGGTATGGGACAGAGCATGTCACTTCTTGACACTGGCATTCTGAGTTTAGTTTAGAAATGAGGCTACACCTCCTCAGAGAACCTTCCACTGCAGCTGATTGGCCGCACACTTGCCATGTGGTTGTGTCATTCAGGGTCTCATTCTCTTTTCTACATGTCCACTGGCACACACATGAAAGTACAGAAAACCACAAGACGCACTCATGTTTGAACCAGGTCGTAGATCCTCAGAGGACTCAGAGGGCCTAAGGAGAGGTGGTGCTGAAAGGGGCAGCGGAGGCCGGGGAGGGAGTGTCACATTCATCACAGCTCCCATCTGAAACACTTCTGGGTGAGTGTGTGCATTTGTTCAGGTGTGAGGAGAAGTGGGAATCATATAACACTTCATTTATGGATTTCACAGCACTGCAATGGGGAAGTGAAAAGATTATTCACAGGAGTCTCACAGAAGTTTTCTTTGGACTAGTTGTATTCCAAAAACGTATTTCACCTAAATATCTTGAATAGTGGTGCAAATGTTAGAATGGAGAGCATTACTTGCTTCACGTGAGTGTATGATAAACACACACAAAGTCTTAAGAATTTCAAACATATACAGGGACGTTGTAAATCAACTATACTCCGATAAACATTTTTTAGAAATTAAAAAAAAGGGGCCAAGCCAAAAAGAAAACCCACAACCATATACAGGGATATGAATAAAAATACCATCAGTTCAAATAGTAGAAGTATAGTGTGAATACAATATGTAATCATATATATGTATATTTATGTATAGATATGCATCAATATATATCTTGATTAGTCAAATCATCTTATTTTAAAATTGGCAGGGCCATCCAGCCTCCCTTTTCCTCCACAATGAACCTAGAACTTCCCAATTAAAGGGCAACCAGGAACTTGAAATCTCCTCAACCACCTTCCATACTCTGGGATTTTAAAATTAGATTCACAATTTGTATTCCAAAATATCACATTTCATAAAATCATCCTTTACAACCCAATCCAAAGTGGTACTGCTAACAACAAAGTCATACACTAAGCAGGGATACCTTGCTCCTTGAGGGTACACACAAGGACACACAGACACAGGGACACACACTCATATTAGTGAGACGCTCAAGTGCCTTTCCCATTGGGAGTGAAAATACTTGCCCCTCTCAACCCCACCACTGAGCACTGCTCGACCCTGGGGGAAGAGGGAGAAGAAAGAGGGGTTAGAAACCCTGGACCTGACTGAATATTTACCCAAGAGACTGAGAAAGAATCTGCAAGTAACCCAGATTACTTAGCAGTAACTAGATAGGGAGTTCCCTGGCCGTCCGGTGGTTAAGACTTCACCTTCCAATGCAGCGGGTGCGGGTTCCATCCCTGGTCAGGGAGCTAAGATCCCACATGCCTCGCGGCCAAAAAGGTGAAACATAAAACAGAAGCAGTATTGTAACAAATTCAATAAAGACTTTAAAAATGGTCCACATCAAAAAAATCTTTTAAAAAATTTTAAAAAAAAGAAGTAACTAGATAAAATTTTTCTATTAGGCAGAATAAGAAACAGAAACAATTCTATTCTGAGTTCAGAATTAAAAAATAAAGTTGCATTTATTTCACATACTTCAGGGCTATGATTATAAGTTATACAACCAATTGTGCGATTTTCAATTTGATTTACAACATAAGATTCAAAGGTAATATTCAGAACTTCTGGAAATACAAAATGGCACTCAAAATACTGAGTTGTACATAAGGTAGGAGTTTTGCTGGGTGAATGCAAAGCAGACTGTATTAAAAACTCTTATGTCTTTAAAACCAAAGTTCAATATCTATTTTAATCTGTATGCTTGTAAAAGTTACTGTCTGATAGCATCATAGTGGTCTTGTCCTCATTGTCTATTTTCAAGCAAATAAAAAGGATTAGAGGATATGTTTTCAAGACAAATGAAAGAGACTATGCAGAATCACTCATGACAAATAATGTTTTCTTGAGGATAAACTGCAAAAGATATCAGCTAAGAAATACATCTTTTAAATCCGATGTTGGGATTTGGGATATAAAACATAAACACAAGAATTACTTTGTCATAGGGGAAAATGCAAGTTCTCTGAATAAGCAATTAATTCAGGTAAAATGCAACTGAAATATTTCTGATCTTTCCCAATCTGTGAAAATAAACTTAAGATGATTTTTCCTCTAATAAAACAAAAATGGGATTTGAACTTCATTAGCAACTTCTATAAATGAAAGTAAAGAAACATTTTCATTTCAATAATTCCCATTAGTTATCATTATTTCATCTGTCAAATCCCAATACAAATTTAAGGAGGGAAGACTTTAATAAATTGAATAGATTAACTTTGACAGCAATGTTCAAATTGTCTGAAAGACAGCATGGATCAAAGTCAACTGAGAAGAGAATATACTCACCAATATAGGTATGGAGACAGGTTCTACTTACTGGGAGTCGTTGCTTCTAATGGGACTATGGCATGTCTTCCTGATGTGCTGAGGTGGAAAGAAAAAGCAATATCTCATCTATGAAATTTTGAAAGACATTTTCCAATTCTATTATCATTCTAAATGCTTACATATTGTAAACAACTGACTATAGTTAAATTGAGTAGCATTAATTTATGCAAAATATACCAAAACAATTCAGTAACTGCATTTTTTTTTTTACAAAATCACTGAAATTCTAGATCTTAAGATTAATAAATATAGGGACATATTTTTGGAGTAAACCATGTGAGGAATGATTCAATCAGACAATCTCCAGGATTGAACTGAGAAGCACAGATTTATGTAGAAAGCCTCAGCTGCCGCAGTGTAAAAACAAAGGTTCTATGCACTTCAGTTTAGTTCTCCATATAAAGAACAGGGGATTCCTTAAAGGAAAACTGAGTTACAGACCTTGTGCTATAAGAACCCTGTTCTCATCCACTGCTCCACGGGGGTAGAGTTTCCCAGCCTTCCAGATTTCCTGCAGAGGGTGCCTCTGATACAGTCCTACTTCCATGATGCAAAACTAGTGTGACCTCTTAAAGAGTGACAACCAACGTATTACCAGAAGGATACTCAACCCTTATTGATAGAAAAATAGAATAGAGTCTAAATGATGAGATATAAAGGAGATTCAGTCGTATTCAGGGAGAATTGTGTTTTCTTCTTCATTCTTGTCTATGGGAACCACGGGCTCTTACCCAGATTTCAATTGAAACACAGAAAGCAACTTTTAGTATAAGCCATAATTTTTAATTATCTCATCATTCATTCTCAGTCATCATGGATCTGGTTTCCTGGGGGGGAAAAATGGCTCTTATGTTGTGACAGTATCTGCATTCTTTCCTCTTATTTGATTGATATTTTCGCTGTGTATTAAATTCTACATAGGAAATAATACTCTTCGTGAATTTTAAAGAATTTTTCTAGCTTACAGAGTTGATATGACCTTTAACACTTTGTATATGACTTGGTTTTCCATCTGGAAGCTTTTAGAATCTACTGTGTGCCCAGTTCTGAAATTTCACAATGATGTACCTTATGTGGGCCTGTTTTCATTTATTGTTTAAGCTCCTATGAACCCATTTAATCTGAAAATTCATGACCTTCAGTCCTGGGGAAATGTCTTCAATTATTTTCTTGATGATTTCCTATCTTCAATTTCCTCTGTCCTTGCTCTTTTTGAATATCTATTATTGTATGTTAGATTTTCTGGACTGTTTTCTAAACTTCTTATCTCCCTTCACCTATTTTCTGTATTTTTTAAAATAAATTTATTTATTTTATTTATTTCATTTTTGGCTGTGTTGGGTCTTCGTTGCTGTGCACAGGCCTTCTCTAGTTGCGGCGAGCGGGGGCTACTCTTGGTTGCTGTGTGCGGGCTTCTCATTGCGGTGGCTTCTCTTGTTGCAGAGCACGGGCTCTAGGCGTGCAGGCTGCAGTAGGTTTGGTTCAAGGGCTCTAGAGCACAGGCTCAGTAGTTGTGGCGAAGCTTAGTTGCTCCATAGCATGTGGGATATTCCCGGACCAGGGCTTGAACCCGTGGCCCCTGCACTGGCAGGCAGATTCTTAACCACTGAGCCACCAGGGAAGACCCCCCTATTTGCTGTCTTTTTGTCCTACTTTCTGATCTATGTCTCTAGCTTTATTTCCGACTCTTCCACTGAGCTTTTAATTTTTGCCATCATCTTTTTTAATTTCCAAAAAAATCTTTTTGGTTTACTGAATGTTTTTTCCTAGCATCTTGTTTTCAATTCATGGATGCACTAACTTCTTTTAATTCTCTGGACAATGCAAAACAGGCTTTGGAAGATTTCTTCTTCCTCACTGGTTTCTTTCCCTTCCTTATTGTGTTTTCCCTATCTGTTCTGGTTTTTATCTTCCATCTTGGAGGTCTTCTCTAGTTGGAAGCTCTGAACAAATGTGTGAGATTTGTTGACTTTGAGCTTCGTTATCATGTGATCTGGGTGGACCATTTATCAGAAAACTATGATGTCAGTGACTTTAGGTCTTTTCTCTTAGGTTTCTCAGACTCTCCATAGGAGAACTTCCTAAGTCCTGTCTGAGTGATGGAAGCCCAGTGGGGCACCTAAGTAAGCACTAAGCATCCAAAATGTGTAAATTCACTTAAGCTGTTGTTTTCAGGATGGTTTTCAGGGTGAGGACTGGTGGTCTAAATTCCCATTGCTGCCCCCTCCTTGGCCTTCCCATTTTTGTTGTGGAGTGCATTTGAAATTTACCATCTTAAAATAATAAATATGAGGAGTGTATTTTCATCTCATTAACCAGATCTAGTCATTGACCCACTTATTGCTCAGATATGATGGAAGGACACATATGATTTCCGTATACAGATAGGAAAACTGTGTCTCAGTGACAGCACAGGGTCTTCTAAGCAATAATCTCCCCTATTGACCTGGGAACCCAGTTAATCAACTTATTTCTCAATATATAACCTTTTTTCCACTTCCACTGCTGAGGATATAGAGCCAGCAAACTTAAGCCAGTGTTTATAAGCAGTAAGCATATAAGGCTCATGGTAAATGTTTAAGGTATCTACAAGCTCAACTTTTACTTCCTTTTAGCACTGTTAATCAACAATAGACTTCTCCTTCTTAAAGAAATTAGCTAAGGGAAACAAGATGAAATATAAAGGCTGGTGACAGGCATACAAAATTCTTATATAGTGCTTGCCCTTGAGTCATTTCTGCACTAATTTTTCACACCAAGCAAATTTTCACTTTAGTTATGGCTTCCCCTGTTCCCCATATTTTCATTAATTATGATTTTTCTCTTCTATTTGGTGTTTTCTATCAGAGTTTTTTATTTCCTTTTTTTCTGCTACTTCTCCAACTCTTTTTTAGAGAAACACCTGTTTTCTCTCCCTCATTTACAGAGTAATCTCATGATCAATGACACCTTCTACCCAACGGATCTTCACAATTACCAATAAATCAACCAGTAAATGATTTCTGAGTAGATTAAGTGTGTGTGTGTGAGAGAGAGAGAGAGAGAGAGAAAGAGAGACGGAAGAATGGATAAACCCTGGAAATAAAGCATGAGACGTATAAGAAGACACCTCACGAATGTTCTATGATTGTTGGATTTTTCCATGCAAACCAGCTAAGTGTACATAAAATGTAACAGAAAATGTAGAAGATATCCCTGATTAAATTTCCTCCACCTGATGCTTCCCCCGAGTTGACATTGTTAGGAATGATTAGCATTCCACAACATCCAAGTTCACAGTGTCGGGGAGTTGTCTCTGAGCTAGGTTAGATGAATAGAAAGTCATTCAGATCCGGTTAATACCGGTAACAAAAATAACATGCTGGCAAGATTTGGGTTCGAACTTCTATCCTTCATCTGCCAAATTTCCATTTTAAATGTAATCAGAATAGACACACTTTTAATATGGACAGCAGCTTGGTAATAGCCAACATTTCTTGAGCATTCAGTACAAGCCAGGCAAGGTACAGAAAATATGCATTATTGTATTTCATCCCTTCAGATCTCTGTTGAGATACTTGTGATTACACTGCATATTTTACAGGTGGAAAAACTGGGTCTTAGATTAATGACGTGCCAAAGGCCATGTAGCCGGAAAAAAGTAGAATCTAGTTTTCATGGCTCCAGTGGCCATGCTCTTAACTACGATGCTTTACTGTCTTTAGTACTGGATAGAATATACTTTAAACAATTAATTCATTAGAAACTCAGGGTAATAGTTTTCTGTGTTTCTCCATGCTGTTTTATTAAGAAAACATGATAGAAGATAAGAAATAGAGACATCATCCAATACTGTGAATCCTGCAGCATTCTTCATACCTCAGAACTGAGTCAAGCATTAGAACCACTGCCTCCATTAAGAATATGCATTGATTACATATTGTTGCTGAATAGGAAACACTCCTGTATTTATTCTACTCTATTACAACACCTCTGACGCCAGACGGCTGGGTTATCCACACGAAGCAATTCTGACACTAACTGCCTGGATTAATGCAAGTCCCCATAGGTTAAGGGCTCAATCTCACAGGACTGCCCCCGCTTCATATGTCAGTCACAAGTAGTGGGTCCCCAGGCTACTCACAATTTCTGTCTGCCTCAGCTACAAATCAGAGGTTCCCATGACCCCCTCCTTGGGCTCAGTAACTTAATAGGTGGGCTCACAGAGCCTAGGAAAACAGTTTATTTAGTATTGCCAATTTATTACAAAGGATATTTTAAAGGATACAAATGAACAGTCAGATGAAGGGGTACATAGGACAATGTCTGGAAAAGTCCTGAGCACAGGAGTTTCTCTCCCCTTCTGTGGAGCTGGGGTGCACCATCCTCCTGGCACATGGATGTGATCACCAACCCCGAAGCTCTCCATACTTTGGGGATTTTTATGGAGGCTTCATCATATAGGCATGATAGATTATTAACTCAGATTTTAGCCTCTGTCTCCTCTCCAGAGAATGGGGAGTGGGGCTGAAAGTTCTGAGATTCTAATCATGGCTTGGTCTTTCTGGTGACCAGCCCCCATCCAGGAGCCCACCAAGAGTCATCTCTTTAGAACAAAAGATGCTCCTATCCATAGGAAATTACAAACATTTAGGAGCTCTGTGTCAGGAACCAGGTCAAAGACCAAATATTAGCAAGAACTAGGGCAGAGACCAATACGTATTTCTTATTACTTTACAGTTGCATAACAAATTGCTACAAAACTTAGTGTCTTAAAACAATAATAATTATTCTCTCGGACACTTCTTGTGAATCAGGAATTCAGCAGTAGTTTGGGTGGTTCTGCATTTGGGTCTCTGATGAGTCGCAGTCAAATGTCAGTCAAGACTTCCATCTTCTGCTTCGAGGTGGTTCACCCGCATGGTTGGCAGGGTGGGTGCTGGTGTTGGCAGGACCTTGGTTCCTCTCTACATGGGCCACTTCACACAGCTGCTTGGGTGTCCTGGAGGCATGGCTTCCCCCAAAGTGAGTAACCCAAGAGACCAAGGTGGAATCTGCAATGACTTTTAGACCTATCTTCAGATGTCACACATGGTCACTTCTACCATATTCTTGTGGTCATACAGACCATGATTATTTAACCATGATTCATTGTAGGTGGAGGGTACACAAGAACAGTAGATTCCCGGAAGCAAGAATCATTGGGGGCCATCCAGAGGCTCATTACCACAAAGGAAAAAACTTGTTTTGTTTAATGAATACTTGGAAAGCCACTGGGTGTTTGATGTGAGATCCCAAGGGGTTTTGGGGGTAACGATAGTCAGTAGTAGAGCAGTTGCCAAGGGAAATGGATCCCTCTGTCCGTAGGACTGTCGTTTTGCTGAGTGGGATATACCAGCTGAGGGTGGGAGCGGTATTACTCCAGAAAGTAGAGAGGTTTGAGGGGAGAAGGGGAAAGAAAGTAGAAATTTGAGGCAGCAGGAGAGAAATTATGGTGAAGTTCTGAAATATTTAATGTGAAATTTTATTTTTTGGATTATTTTTGTTTGGAGTTCTTTTTTTTGTGTAGGCAATGTCAGTTTACTTCCCTGTATTCCTACTAAATCCTGTTAACATCTAAAATACTTGTCATGTTCTGTGGAATTGGATTTGTTCTTTGGGATGTAAAGAAAATGCTGAATTATGTTTCAAAGTGAGTGCAGACACTTGGAGCACCAGGATCCCATCATGTCTGGATGTACATCTCTACCACCTTCCCTTATCTGAAGCTGGAGGCAAGTACCTCTCTCTGGAGAAACTATCTTATAATTTATTTTAAAAGAATGATTTATTCTTTGTTTTCACAATGTAATGAAAGAGATTTTAATGAAGGACTAAGAAAAAATATCAGGTAAATGAGATACTTGAATGGCTGATTTTGAAGAGCATATAATCTCTCTCAGTGGAACTTTTTAGCAATTAGTCTTAAAACTTTTATAAATGTTTGTGCCTCCGTCTCCCACTCCTATCGCCACCTCTCTCCATTAAGCAATGACTGGAACTGCCTTTTCCCTGGCACTCTGGGAGGAGCTGGAGCAGGTCACCTTGCAGTCTCCATCAGCTTTACATTCCTACACATCCCTCCGGGATAACTAATAGAGAAATATTTAAAACAGTGTGCAGGAACATGTCATGAATGCAATGAAAACTTGTCTTCCAGGGGTGACATATGCATTAAAAAATTCCCCCGTGTAGACATTAACCAAAACCGGAGTTTTTTCTTCTATTACTGTCTTGTTTCATGTTCTCCATGCTCTGTTTTCCATCACATTCAGAAACTATTTTCAAGTTTTTGATGAAGTTTTTATCCTTTGAAAATAAGAAGGTCGTCTTTCTGCGATTGTGCACTCACCCACGTTCAGTTGTTTTCCTTGTGTTGGAAAACCATGGGTGAATTCTGATACCCTCATCACAGCAGTCTTGACAGTGAATTTATCTGAGATTCCCAGGTGTATTTACTTCCAACTGACCACAGATTCTTGGGAAGTTTTCCAGATTGATTTTGCATCATTTAATTAACCAACCATCCATCAGAGATTGTGATCACCAACATGACTCTGCAGTAGTGTAGAAATTAGGAAAATTGTCTCCTGAAATGTATTTGAAAAAAAAAAGCTTTAAGTTGAAGTTTAATATATGTATAGCTTCAAGTTTAGCTTCAAGTTTCATGGTATAGGTAGTATAGGTGTCCCTCCTACCTCCCTGTATTCTCAACTAAGACTTTATGAAGGAAATAGAACAATTATCTCAACTTTATGAAGGAAATAGAACAATTATCGCCGTATAAAATCATTTAAAACGTTGTGGCACCAGTCAGAGACTTTCAGAATCAGGGATGAAATTTACAGTTACTACTCCATGCACAGAGAGCTGATGACAATTATCCAAACAAAATTTCTCCTTTTGATAAGCACCTATTGGCTATTCTCCCATCTGTTTTTCTCTTACACGGGGCTTATAGGAAAGAAAATAAATCTAAATATCTAACAAGAAAAATCTGCTATTTTGAGAAGAATGATGGGATTGTAAATTGGGGCTAAGGAATAGGGCTGCCAGATAAAAAGCAGGATATTCAGTTAAACACAAATTTCAAGTAAATAATTTAATAAAGTTTTTAGCACAAGGATATCCCTAATGTTTTACTGAATATCCTGTATTTTTATCTGCCGAGACTGGCAATGCTGCTAGGGGATTTTGAGGATCCTTTATTTTCCTCCCCTGGTTCTAATGGCCATGAAATGATCTAAAGAAGAGTACTCCAGCATGTTGCTTGGGATGATGACATGTAGTTTGCAGAAAAGGTAAAATGTCTGCTTTCTAACCATTTATATGGAAAAAAACTGGCTGAATAAATAATGCATAGGATGCTTTTGTTAGCATGTGTGCAGTCCCACCAAAGGCATGAGAACGATTTTGAAAGATTAGGAACTCTGACTTGGTATAAAACACTGGCCCTGCTGCCTCTTCCCTCAGTAACCTCAGACATGAAACTTAATCCGAGTTGCAGTTTTGTTGTCTGTAAAAATGCAGATTTTCATCGAAGCACTTGGCAGATGGCTGGCACCCAATAAATCTAGGCTTGACTTTTTCTTACACGTAGGTGGCACAGGTTGAGACTCCAAGACTGAGGGAAAGGATGTTATTTGCTCCCAAACTCCTTAAATTACCTGGTCTGCTCTTAATTATAGGGATGGAAATAAGCATCTTATCTAAAAAAAAAGTTATGTCTTGGGTAATCAAGGTGTATCTAAATTTAAAAAAAGTCTCTGAACTTTCGGAAAGTTTATAGACAATGCTGTGTAAATTAGCAGTTCATTGTACACTGTATTCTACTATTTTCTAATGGTCTTTATGGGAGGGTGTTTTCTTCCCAAGATGTTTGTTAATACTTGAAGGAACATTCTTCAGGTTCTTTGTGTTCTCTACTGTTTATAGTAGTTTACAGTTACCATATATTTTGCATAAAAAAACAGACATATTGTCTGACAAATAAATGGGTTTTTAGAATTTGTTAATTTACATATGAAGCCAGCTAACATTGTAGAAATTTAATTTCATTATTTATACTTTTAATCGATTGCCTCTATTGAAAAGAAAAAAAATCAGTGACAACTAGACTGTCCCATAAGATCACAGTGTGTGGTTATGGCACTCCCAGCCCCTGTGTAGTCCTGGGCATTTCATACCTCTTGCTTTTACCTAGAAATCACAGTGTTTTAGAATTAAGAGGGGGTTTCCAGCCTTGATAGGTACAAAATAGACTTCTAGGCCAGTGGAAATCAGAGACCATTTCATTGAATGTTTGCCATGTCAACTCAAAGAGCAATCTAATAGCAATGAGACAGCCACTTTTTTTCTTTTCCCAACATTTTCATCTAAAGATAGTACAAAGAGCACATAGTAAAAGGTACTTAGAACTGGAGAGCCTGACCTATAAAATCAATACATAATAGTAAGAGCATAAAAGGAAGAATATTGCCAAGACAAAAAGCCTAGCAAACTTGACAGTTTCCTAATGATGGATCCTAAGTGTCTAAAAAGAAGTAAATAAATGGGCGATGGACCGTGTGGAAACACAAACACCGGGAGAGGAAGAGCTCTAGGGTGTTGTGGCTGTATTGATTGAGTACAGTCTTAGGAAGAGGGCTGCTGCTTCTCAGAAACAGAAGGACTTTGTCACTGAGATGTTTTCTTTTGAGGAGATTAGCAGTCCCAGTTCTGTCCAGGTTAAAAAAAAAAAAAAAATTCAAGTCTAGTCACTCTCCTCTTTAATTTCCAACTACGTCCCAATTATGAATTTGCCTTCTGATACTAGGAAAGAGGCATCCAAGATAGATGTCACGTCCACCAAGACATTACACTAGTCGTGAACATTTACACAATTAATCACATTGCTTTAATATGAACCAAAATCTGTTAGATATTCAAAGGGAAAATTGACAAATCTAAAATCATACAGAGAGAATTTAACATAACTTTCTTAGGTACTGTTTGAGACAGTAAGGGCGTAGAGGATTTGAGGTTTATAAGATTGGCTGTATGTGGTTTACCCAAGAAATAGAGAATATATATTATTTTTAAAAATCAATAAGAACTTTACAAAAACTGACATAGCTTAGACCAAAATAATCCTTAACAGTGAAAAAACAGCAATCACACAGGGCACATTCTTGTGCTACGATGCAATAACTGTGTTAAATAGTCAAAGGGGAAAAAGCCCATGAAAATGGATATTTAGAAAATACCTTTTTCAGTGACTCAAGTTAAAGAAAAAAAACTTAAAACTGAAATGAAGAGGATAATTCCCTCAAAATAAACTGTGATGTCCTAGTAATTAAAGCAGGCAGACAGATCCAAAGAGCAAAGTCCAGAAACAAATGCAGATAGATGACAGAATTTAGTGTTTGTTAAAGATGGGTTTTTGAGTCAATGCAGGAAGGATGTATGTTTCCAGCTGGCCAGCTATTTGGAAAAACGAAATAAAGCTGTAGTTCATTTTTTTTCTCTTCTGACATCTTTTTTTTAAATTGTTAATGAAGTATAGTTGATTTACAATATTGTGTTAGTTTCAAGTGTACAGCAAAGTGATTCAGTTTTATATATATGTGTGTACATATATATATTCTTTTTAGATTCTTTTCCATTATAAGATTATTATAAGATACTGATTATAGTTCCCTGTGCTATACAGTAGGTCCTTGTTGTTTATCTATTTTATATATAGTAGTGTGTATCTGTTAATCCCAAATTCCTAATTATCCCCCCCCTGCTTTCTCCTTTGGTAACCATAAGTTTGTTTTCTATGTCTGTGAGTCTATTTCTGTTTTATAAATAAGTTCATTTGTATCATCTTTTTTAGATTCCACATATAAGCTATATCATATGATATTTTTATTTCTCTGTGTGAGTTACTTCACTTAGTATGATAAGCTCTAGGTCCATCCATGTTGCTGCAAATGGCTTTATTTCATTATTTTTGTGGCTGAGTGATAGTCCCTTATATATATACATACCACATCTTCTTTATCCATTCCTCGGTCGATGGACACTTAGGTTGCTTCCATGTCCTGGCTATTGTAAATAGTGCCACAATGAACATTGGGGCACATGTAACTTTTTGGCTTATAGTTTTCTCTGGATTGTAGTTCCTTTTTACAGTCAATGTAAAATTAAGTTTATCTAGATTTCAAAATTATTTTTAAACTATAATAACATTAAAAGGAAATTTAGGAGGCATATGTTGTGATATTATAAAGGAGATTACCTTCTTAGTAAACCTACGAATTCCCAAAGTCATAAAGAAAAAAGTTTGATTATATAGAAAGATAAAACTCCAACATGAGGGACTTCCCTGGTGGCGCAGTGGTTAAGAATCTACCTGCCAATTAAGGGGACATGGGTTCGATCCCTGGTCCAGGAAGATCCTACATGCCTCAGAGCAACTAAGCCCATGAGCCACAACTACTGAGCCTGCGCTCTAGAGCCCACGAGACACAAGTACTGAAGACCCACGCCCTAGAGTCCGTGCACCCTAGAGCCCACGTGCCGCAACTACTGAGCCCACGTGCTGCAACTGCTGAAGCCCAAGCGCCTAGAGCCTGTGCTCTGCAACAAGAGAAGCCACGGCAATGAGAAGCCTGTGCACCACAATGAAGAATAGTCCCCGGGCTTCCCTGGTGGTGCAGTGGTTGGGAGTCCGCCTGCCAATGCAGGGGACACGGGTTCGTGCCCCGGTCCAGGAAGATCCCACATGCCGCGGAGCGGCTGGGCCCGTGAGCCATGGCCGCTGAGCCTGTGCGTCCGGAGCGTTTGCTCCGCAACGGGAGAGGCCATTGCGGTGAGAGGCCCGCATACCGCAAAAAAAAAAAAAAAAAAAAAAGAATAGTCCCCACTCGACACAACTAGAGCAAGCCCGTGCGCAGCAACAAAGACCTAACACAGCTAAAAAACCCAACAAAAACAAAAAACAAAACCTCCAGCATGAAAATCAATGGTCTGGGGGAAGCTATTGTTTGCAGTGTACAATAGACAATAAGATCTGTTTCAGGATATAGAAAGAGTCCCTATGAATAAATAATTACCTATGGTGAGAGGCTCAGTATACAGATTGAACAGCGAGACCATAAGTAAAAATAGAACTCTAACCCACAACCTGCAGCAACCAGCCCCTAAAGTCAACTACCCCTGTAGCACTTGGTCCAAAACAACCAAGACTTGATTATTAACTGACAGTTTCCCTAATTTGCCCCCTGTTCCCATCTTCAGACCAACTGGAGAAAGCCAAATATGCACCCCTAGCCAATCATATAGGATGCCCTGCTTCTGGTTAGTCTGCCTCTAGCTTCCTCATGCCAACAACCTCCAATTAGGGCATACCTGCAGCTTTCCCTTTTTCCGCTGTAAAGCCTTCCCTCTCCTTTCCTTGGCTTTGTGTATCTGCGAAACGCAAGTGATGGCGGCTAACTCCCTTGCTATAGCAAGCCCTGAATCAATAGACTTTGATCTCATTTGGGTGGTCTTCATTTATGTCTACCATGGGAACTCTATTCATTGTCTATGTATGTGAATTTATAGAGGAAGCATTATAAAGGCATATTTCTGATTGCACATTTATTGGGGATGGGGAAGGTGGTCTCAGAGATCAAGGGGTTTTCACTTTTTTCCTAAGCATGTCCATATGGTTTTGAACAAGGCCCAGGCCCTTCTGTGGTGTTCCACTCTTCCAGTTCCCCCGGTGATGCTAGCGCTATGGTTCTGGTGCCGCTCCAGTGGATCCTATTAGGAATGTAACAAAAGTAAAGCTAACCCAAACTGTGGGTTAGGCCATATAGAAAGATCTCAGCGTTTATCTCTCTCGGTGATCCAATGGTATAATAAGTCCACTGGATAGCATTTAAATGGCTCAGCACACTCAATTCTGCTGTCATTTTACACTCTCTAAAGCAGACAATGTGCTGAGATAGCACCTGTCTTAAAAGCAAGTGACTCAGGAAGGGCTGATCATAACAGAAATGGGGGGAGCTGTATTTAACCTGTTTGGACTTTTTATTTGGTTGGGTTGGGATGAGTTTGGTATGTTTTCAAAATATGTCAGATTATAAACCTCACTGGAAGGCAGCAGCCATAACCAAGGGGAAAAAAACATCTGGAGACCCAAGTCCTGCATAACTGTCCCTCAAAATAAAGTTGCAGAGGACAGGAAGCAGAGTAAGGCCCACAGGAGAGAGGGACTCAGGTCTGAGAAGGCTTATGCCCCAAACCACTTCATTTAACGAATGCAGTGCCTAACAGTACGAGTCCACAACCAGTGAGGCTGTTTCACTGGCCGTGTTTTTAAGTAATCGTATGTGTTAGGATTCTCAACGATCTAGAGAGGCCCAGGCTACTTTTGTTTCCTGAAAAAAGAAGAAACGCCAAAATGGGGTTTCAGTGTTGTGTCAACATTTTAAGTGTTCTGTCTTGACCGTGTACCTCTGTGACCTCCTGAGTAACCCGCTTTGGAGGTAATGTTTGCGTAGGAGACCTGGGCCCAAGGCGGAGCACAGATCTCTTGAAGATGAGGGTCCATCCAATTAAGATGGGGTGGTACATGTGACTACACTTAGGAGTTATCTCTTTTCCACATTTTGTTCTCACTAGGGTAGATTTTCTCATTTTTAAGGATGAGTTAACCTTAATTAACTGGTGTACTGGTGAAATCAACATTTACATTTTTGTGTGAATTTTGTTTGTCTCATCTCGCAGTGTCTGTGCTTTCTCCCATCCATTATCCACACATGACATCAGCTTTTAAGCTGCCCATATCCAAACACCCCGGTGTCACCTTCCTAAGGAACCTAGGCAACTGGAATGTTCTCTCTGACTCACCCTTCAATCTTATACTTTAAAAAATTCTTAGACTATCATAGCTAAAATTTAAGTTGTTCAACCTTAAGTCTGACATCTTCAAGCAAATTCTATTCAGTTCATATAATTTATTTTGAGAAGTAGAAATGTTAGATAACATATTCTAATTCCAAAGAAATTAACACAGATGTCAGTGACAAAGTAACTAGGAAATGACTATAAATTCTTAGAAGGCAAACTCAAAGTCTTTTGTCTCCCATAGAATCTCAATGAATTTCAGTTAGTAATTTATAAAGATGTTTTCCTGTACCAGGACATTGTAGTCTAGTGAATAATAACCAAGTAGCAAAAGTATTAAAAAACAGATTACAAAATAGTGCAGGAAAGAACTTTTAGGACCTTTCCAAATAAAGGTGACTTGGAGAAGTTATGGAATCCTTTCCTGAAGCCCAGAGAGTTTTAGTATTCTCTTTATAATGTATTTACAAAATACACAAATATTTAGTGATTTAACTACAAAAATTTGTAAGTCTTGACTCTTGATTTCCCTCTGTAACTCAAGACTATACATAAAAGGAGAAATTTCCTTGAGGTTACTTCTAACTGAAAGTAGAGAGTTTGGGATATTTTTTTTACCTGAGAGATGTTTCTGGTTTACATTAATCCACATTTGTTAGTGGTCAAAGAATGATTTCTCTAAGATAAACATGAACATCAGTTCTAAAATATGTTCACCCAACTTCCCTCCAGCCCAGACAAGACCCAAATTTACTGCTGGAACTTCTGTGTCAGGGGCTCTTCCAGATCCCGTGTTTTCCAGGGAGAACAAGGCCTTTTCCCTGGGAACAGATCTGAGGACAGTGGGCTCATATTAAATATCATTCACGTTTATATCCTCCACATAATTATTCTCCAAAGAGAGAAGTATTAACTTCCAGGCATTAGAGTCATCATCATTTTCATTCCTTTACGAAACAATATGTTTTCAGACTCTACATCCCTGTTTCTTCTCAAATACGTAGCAAGCTGGTGTCATGGAAAGAGGAGCATTGTGGGCTGAATTGTATGCCCACAAAATTCATATGTTGACGGCCTCTTCTCTAGTACCTTAGAATGTGACTGTATTTGGAAATAAAGTCTTTAAAGAGGTAATTAATTTAAAATGAGGTCATGAGGATGGGCTCTAATCCAATATGACTAGAGTCCTTTTAAAGGTTAGGACACACTCATGTTACAGAGGAAAGACAATGTGAAGACACAGGGAGAAGACAGCTGTCTGCAAGCCAAGGAGAGGGGCCTCAGAAGATAGCAACCCTGCCAACACCTTGATCTTGAACTTCCAGCCTCTAGAATAAGGAGAGAATAAATTTCTGATGTTTAAGCCACCCAGTCTGTGGTGTTTGTTATGGCAGCCCTAGCAAACAAATCCAGAGGATAAGACCTAGATTCATCGCCCAGCTCTGGAAAAGTGACTCAAACCCTGAAAATATCCTCAAAATGGACATAACGTTTTCATTAAAACCTCCTAGCAGTTTTATGGTTTTACATACTGTCTCTACATGGCTGCCTCTAAATGTCTATCTCCTGCCTTTTCCCCAAATTCATGCTCATAGCCATCTGTACCCTCACATCTCTACCAGGAGGTCTAATGGGCATCTCAGATTTGATATGGCCAAAGCAGAACGCCTGGTATTCCCCACAAAACCTGAATTCTCCTCAGTAAGTGGGAACTCTAACATTCTAGTAGCTCATGTCAAAATCTTGGAGTTATGCCTGACTCCTCTTTTTCTGATGTCCCACATCAAATCCATCACCAAACCCTGTCAGCTCTACCTTCAAAACATATCCAGGCCCATGAATTGAGAGACAGATCAATGGAATTGAATATAAAGTACAGAAATTGATCAGCTTTCAAACATGATGAACAAAATCAAATGACAAACTCTGAGACAATATTCGCAACATATATCTTAGATAAAGAGCTAATATCCCTAAGAGACAATGAATTATTTTTGAGAGAATAAAAGCCTATAGAAAAAATAGGTGAGAGACCTGAACAGATGATTCACAAAAAGAATCTAAAAACGTCTCTTGAACATATAAAAAGATGTTCCATTTCATAATAAGTAGAGTGCATATTAAAAGTACACTGAGATACCATTTCTTACTCATCAGATGGACAAAAATTCAAAAGCATGACAACACAATCTCCCGGGGAGGCTGTGGAGAAACAGGCTGTCTCATATACTGCTGTTCAAAATGTAAAATGATATCATCCCTATGGAGGCAATTTGGCATTAGCTAACAAAAGTACACATGGATTTACTGTTGATCCTGCAGTCCCACGTGTAGCAATTTATCCTGAAGATACACGTGGACCGATACAAAAATACATAGGCATAAAGGTTGTTCATTTGCAGTATTACTTGTAAGTGTAAGACATTGGAAACTTCCTAAATGTTCAAGCATAGGACATTAGTTGGATAACCTATTGTATCACACAGTGGAATACTATACAGCTATTTAAAAAGAATAACAAAGATCTCTATGAACTGAGGCAGAGTGATTTCCTGGAGATATTATTAAGTGGAAAAAAGCAAAGTACAAAAGAACATATTTAGAATGTCAAAATTTGAATAATAAAGAAGTGAAAATTAGAAAATATGTATCTGTTTTCTTATTACAAAACAAACAAAACAAAACATATAAAAATGATAAACCCCAAGAGTGATGAAGTTGGTGGCCAACAGGTAGTGGTGGTGGAGGAGATAGAGGAAGGAGTGATGCTTCTCTGAGGACATAATTTTGTACAGTTTTGATTTTTGAAAGTGCGTTAATATTCTACATATTGGAAAATAAAATTAAATCAATAAGGACGGAAAAGTAAAATTGAAACTGAATGCAAACTGAAACAAATGAATCAAACTGTATGGCAAATGGATACTACAACCACATGGAAGGAAAGGAAGGAGGGAAGAAAGGAGGGAAGAAGGAAAAGGGTTGCCAGGTAGAACAAGGAAAAAATACAGGACAGCGAGTTAAGTTTGAATTTCAGATAAGCAGCAAATAGTTTTTTAGTATAAGTATGTTCTGTGCACTACATCCCCAGCCACCACCCCTTCCCCTACTTATCTCCATGACTCCCTCTTGCTTTACTCACTTACTCAGCGGCAGACATGTGGACCTCCCCTTAGACATGCCAAGCAGCTCCCACTTCAGGGCTTTGCACATGCGTACAGGGCTCTTCTCCCTCATTTATTTAGGATTCTGGTCGGAGGTAATTATAATTGAGAGATCTTGCCTGCCTACCACACTCCTTTTATCTCTTACTTTGATATATTGTTGTTTCCTCTAGCACTTACTGGAAGATACATATATGCCTATAGAAAGTATATGGTGTGTGTGTGTGTGTGTGTGTGTGTGTGTGTAAGAACATGGCACATAGGAAGTGCTCCATGACTATTTGATGATCAAATAAATGGTATTATTGGGCCAGTTGAATGAGTACAGATGCGAAGTCCCTGACACTGAGCAAATGTTATCTCCCATTTCTTAGTCATTCCTTCTTTGCATATAGGGGTTTCCTTTTAAAACCTAGAACCTAAAAACTAGTCAAGAAATTCAGCAATAACAGTGCAAAGAGAGGGAAGGTATTTTGCCTCTAGCTCTTTGTGACTAATCAACTCTGCTTCAAGGACCTTGAGGAGATATTTCTCTTCCAACTATGGCTCTTCCAATTAAAATGGTAATCCCAGGCCTCATTTTGTATTTTCTCCTATGAAAGGATGTGAAGATCACCCACTTAACAAACTCTTCAGTTGATGCAAAATGCATGTAGAAGCAGCAACTAAGGCAGTATAAAAGTGAAGATGAATTGAAGTTATTTATATTCAGTAAAAATGTGTTGGAGGAGTAAAGTAAGAAAAATGTGTCTATCCAGCAAAAGTGCTTTATACATGGTTAAGAAATACCCGTGGAGAACTTCCCTGGTGGCTCAGTGGTTAAGAATCCGCCTGCCAGTGCAGGGGACACATGTTTGAACCCTGGTCTGGGACAATCCCATGTGCCGCGGAGCGACTAAGCCCGTGCGCCACAACTACTGAGCCTGCGCTCTAGAGCCCATGAGCCACAACAACTGAGCCTGCGTGCCACAACTACTGAAGCCAGTGTGCCTAGGGCCCATGCTCTGCAACAAGAGAAGCCACCGCAATGAGAAGCCTGCGCACCGCCACGAAGAGTAGCCCCCACTCGCCACAACTAGAGAAAGCCCACGCAAAGCAACAAAGACCCAACACAGCCATAAATAGATAAATAAATAAATTTTTAAAAAATTTTAAAAAAGAAAAGAAATACCCATGGACCACCAGCCACCAACCATGGTTACAACTTCCCTCTTCCCAGAAGTGGCCAGGCCAGGCAACAGGCAGGATGATGAGGATGTGCCTAGGGTACTTCCAAAACAGAAGCACCACAGGGTCTGAGGAAAAACTGGAAACAGTTATATATGTTCAAGACATAAAAGTGATGACCAAATGGAAAAATAAGAATTTGATTGGTTTATTATTCCTGCTTTACAGTTTAGCCTTGTTTCAAGTTTGAATTATGGTGTAGAGAAGCATCTTAATCTTTTCTGGGCTTTGACTTCTCAAGGTGGTCATTTGGCCCTTTTCTAGTGGACCATTCAGCTCATCTGAAAAAGGGAACTCCATCCTCCACCGGGCAAGACCTTACCTTTCCTAGAAATACCTTCTCCTCTGACGCAGTAGAGCACCTTTAGAGCATCTGGAAGCTTCTGCCAGCTGGAGATAATCTTGATATTATTCCAAAATAAAAACGCTCAACCCTTGTAACTCCATTTTTGTGGGGAAGGGGGTTACAGATGATCAAGAAAAAGGGCTAGCATTTGATCCCCTTAGATACAGGCATTTATCTTGTGTTGACACCCTTGATGAGATTCTCTATGTGCTGAAATGTGACCACAGGTGTGTAAGAGGTACACAGACTGTCGATTGTATCGACAAGGTAGGGCTGAACCACGTCCACAGCTTTTTGTAAAATCTTATTTATCTTGATAGTCTGGGATACTCAATATCTTTGTTCCAAAAGTCACTATATATCTAACAAAAACAAGTTCCACAAAAATGTGGACCATGATCTTCATGATTCAAGAATTTAACTTCTTAATCTTTTTATGATGGAAAATGTCAGGCAATTAATTTGGATTGCCTGTGATCATGTTTTCTCCTTTTAACTCAGAATAAAATAGGCTTTTGTATCATTTAATAACACAGTGTTTTTCATATTGTTGGGTATGAAACCAATTTAGAGGGTCATAACAAGTAGTTTCTTAATGAAACAGAATAAAATAGAAAATAGAGTGCCACTACAAGAAGGGAAATTATTTTTCGTAAAACTTTTGTTTCAAGAATATGTTAAGCGTGTGTATCTATAGAATGTATATGTTTTAGGCTACACTATAAAATGCACTTCTTACTGTGGAGCACAGTAAAAAAAAATGTGAAAGCCATGGATTTAATATTTTCACTTTCATAAGCAATTAACAGACACCCACAGTAACAAATAAAATCTAATTCATAGATTAACTGAAAAAGAAACACCACTACCTATGTGAACTAACTTATAGATAAACATTCAAAAATATTCATGCTTCTCTAGAAAAACAGGTACTTTAGTAAAAAGAAAATAGGTTTATGACTTCCGGAAAGTCAAATCCCTAACTTGCCTTACGTGCTGAAGGGTAAAAAAAAAAAAAAATCTTATTCACCTTAAATAACCTTTAAAGTAGGATTTATGATGACTGGGTTTTGTTGGCATTTTGATGACTAATTTGAACATTTTTTATTAAAATGAAGTGCAGACAGATTTATTGGGATTTAAAAATCTTAAAAGAGGCTTTTATAGGACTTATTTCATTATGAGAAAAACTGTGGTAAACCCTCAGTGGGAGGAATGACATCTTTGGCATCTTAATGGGTGATGTCAAACATGGGCACTTGAAAGATGCTGCTCTGGTCTTTACCCTTGCTCTGGAACTTTTCAGCAGCTGCCTGTGTTGTGATGCATAGAAAGTCAGGCTGTGAAGGTCCACACCAGTAGAATAAGATTCCAGTTTGGCGTCTGCTCCAGGAATGAATGAAAATCCTAGAAAGTTGCACATAAAGATTTGCCATTGGGATATTTTGGGGCAGAGATTGCTGACGGTATTTCTTGAGACCCACTGAGATGACCCTCAGACTTCTGAAACCACCTTGTGTATTGGGAGTCGGTCTGGGATGTAGTGCACGGACTGCAACAATCCATCTCATTTTGCCCTCTGCCAACCAGTCTGTCATTAATTGCTACTTGTCAGCATTTTTGGAGCTCATTTGTCCCTATCTCACTCCAAGGTACCCTTTTATTGAAAGCTCCCCTGTTTTGGAATAGAAAATCAGCACAGAACGTGGTACCTGGGTAATAACAGAACAGTTGACAGAAGTATCTGCATCTTTTATTTTCTTATTTTATTTTATTTTTTTTACATCTTTATTGGAGTATAATTGCTTTACAATGGTGTGTTAGTTTCTGCTTTATAACAAAGTGAATCAGTTATACACATACATATGTTCCCATATCTCTTCCCTCTTGCATCTCCCTCCCTCCCACCTCTAGGTGGTCACAAAGCACCGAGCTGATCTCCCTGTGCCATGCGGCTGCTTCCCGCTAGCTATCTATTTTACATTTGGTAGTATATATATGTCCATGACACTCTCTCACTTTGTCACAGCTTACCCTTCCCCCTCCCCATATCCTCAAGTCCATTCTCTAGTAGGTCTGTGTCTTTATTTCTGTCTTACCCCTAGGTTCTTCATGACATTTTTTTTCTTAAATTCCATATATATGTGTTAGCATATGGTATTTGTCTTTCTCTTTCTGACTTACTTCACTCTGTATGACAGACTCTAGGTCCATCCACCTCATTACAAATAGCTCAATTTCGTTTCTTTTTATGGCTGAGTAATATTCCATTGTATATATGTGCCACATCTTCTTTATCCATTCATCCGATGATGGACACTTAGGTTGTTTCCATCTCCTGACTATTGTAAATAGAGCTGCAATGAACATTTTGGTACATGACCCTTTTTGAATTATGGTTTTCTCAGGGTATCTGCCCAGTAGTGGGATTGCTGGGTCATATGGTAGTTCTATTTTTAGTTTTTTAAGGAACCTCCATACTGTTCTCCACAGTGGCTGTATCAATTTACATTCCCACCAGCAGTGCAAGAGGGTTCCCTTTTCTCCACACCCTCTCCAGCATTTATTGTTTCTAGATTTTTTGATGATGGCCATTCTGACTGGTGTGAGATGATATCTCATTGTAGCTTTGATTTGCATTTCTCTAATGATTAATGATGTTGAGCATTCTTTCATGTGTTTGTTGGCAGTCTGTATATCTTCTTTGGAGAAATATCTATTTAGGTCTTCTGCCCATTTTTGGATTGGGTTGTTTGTTTTTTTGTTATTGAGCTGCATGAGCTGCTTGTAAATTTTGGAGATTAATCCTTTGTCAGTTGTTTCATTTGCAAATATTTTCTCCCATTCTGAGGGTTGTCTTTTGGTCTTGTTTATGGTTTCCTTTGCTGTGCAAAAGCTTTGAAGTTTCATTAGGTCCCATTTGTTTATTTTTGGTTTTATTTCCATTTCTCTAGGAGGTGGGTCAAAAAGGAAGAAGTATCTGCATCTTGATTTAATGCTTTTGGACAAAGTCTTAGTGTAAAAATTAATCTAGTCCATCGATAAGAATATTTGAAACTCATTGACCAGCCTCTAGAAAACTTGACAAGTCATTTTCAAAATGGCCCAGACTATAAATGGAAAACGGAAAACGTTGTTTTTGCTGAAAAGAACTCCAAAAAAGTAAAGCACTCCTAAAATTTATTTCACAGCATCTACATATTCCTGCTCTCATTCTTTCTTGAAAACAGTGCTATAAGCTTAAAGGCTAAGTTCCTAAGCCTAAAGTTCATAATTAAATCTTTACCAGAGAGACCCCTGTGAGACAAGGTGGTATAAATATTAGAATTATAACAGTGGTTGCAGTTTAAATTTTTACACTACCCTTTCATAAGTTTCTCCTCAGATATGAGAATAGGACCTGCTAACTCTAAGGCATCCTGGTGTTCTAATGTTTAAAAGACAGCTCGGCTAGAACAATGTTGAGGGCTGTAGAGCATTTGTTTGCTTGGGTGTACAGACTAATGGCCCCCCAAAGATGTTCTTCTCATCCTAATCTCCAGAACCTGTGAATATGTAACCTTACATAGCAAAATGGACTTTTCACGTGTGATTAAGTTAAGGACTTTGAGATGGGAAGATTATCCTGACTAGCTGGGTAAGCCAGATAACCACAAGGGTCCTCACAAAAGGGATGCAGAAGGTGTCAAAGTCAGAGGTAGAAGTTGTAAGGACCAAAGCAGGAGTCAGAGGAGAGAGATGTTACCCAGCTGCCTCTGAAGACAGAGGAAGAGGCCATGAGCCACAGAATGCTGGCAGCTTTTAAAAGCTGAAAAAGGCGAGGAAATGGATTCTCCCTTTAAATCCTCCACAGGGGAACAGCCTGGCCAACACCTTGAGCTTAGCCCAGTGGGACTGACTTCTGACTTCTGACCTATTAAGAGCAAGAGAATAAATCTGTGTTCTTTTCATCACCAGGTTTGTGGTACTTCTTACAGCAGCAACAGGAAACTAATACATTTACCAAGCAAAAAAAAAAAAATAATACAAGAAAATAGAGAGGGGGAGCCCCTTGTACCACATTTACTTTGGAGTAAGTGTGTTTATTCTTACAACAGATACAGGGTCCTCCCACACATCCCACCCAAAACAGGCCTTAGCCTGAGCACCTTTTCATCAGTCGCTGCTCATTTAACAGCAGGAAATGGAGGATGAAAAATTTGCTTACTCACCCAAATAATCTGAAAAATTCCATGATGGAAACTTTTTTTGATGTAACCTCTCAGAAATAGTACAGTTTTAGAGAGGTAAGAATACATAACAAACTGGATAAGTAGAGATATGACACTTACTAGAACATATTTAAACTATTGCAGTTTTATAAATAAATCTGTCTTCCATGAATGCTATATTAATTTCTAGGATTTCTCTGATTCATCTTTGCTTACCTTGGTTTATACAGAAGTTTCTAAAACAAGAAAAAGAGGGATGGATTCATTTCCCTTCTCTTTCTTGTATCTCTATAATATTACCAGGTTATTTTCCATATTGGATGTATATTTTACTATTTACTTTGGATGGAATCAGGTGATTTGTTTGAAGTCCAAATAGACTACATTTCAACAAATAAGGTAATTTAGCTATTTTAAATCAACACTTGGTAAAATATTTTCTCCATCATTAAAACTTCAGGAATAATTCCATGCTGTCAAAGACATTTTTCTCCAAATTATTTCTTCCTTCTTATTTTAGAAGGTATCACTAAATAAAGGATTCCTTTTTAGTATCTTATCCACTTATATTATATAAGTGGTTCTTCAAACCAGGAAGGGTAAAATATAAATGCCACTGGTTTTGATCATCTATTAATATTGAACTTGCACATCACACACACACGGAAAAAAACATATTAAGGAGAAAAGGGAATGTCAAATTCTCTAGGGTTTGATGTTTCTGTAATAATCTCAGTGGAGCCATATTTCTTCTCAGTAAAAGTGCCTACAAAGCATAAAGAGAAATCCTCCAAAGTCAAATTTGCATAAAATTTGAAATATGAAAGTCTGAATGGTAGAATTCAAGAGCTTGCAGGAAAACCTAGGAGGATATTAGTTTATCTTATCCTAGCTATAAGTTTCTCTTTAGCAAGTAAGAGTTGGCCCCAGTGTAAAATACAGCCTGAAGTACAGAAAGTTCATACAAGAAAGAATTCACCCGAAAAACTTGCAAATAAAAAAGGGCCATGCAGCAAGCTGGCAGCGAAATGAGAAACAACCTCTCAGAGAAAGGTCAAGAGATCATGAGGAGTGAAAAAATTTCCAGGGAACTGTCACTTTCTGAAAAGGAAAATGACAAAAGTGACAAATTTCAGAGAGTCTGAGGAGAGCAAAGGACAGAGGTTGAAAAACATAGAGTAGAACTGCCTGCCTTCTTTCTTTGAGAGACCATTCAAGGACATTTCCCCAGAATCCCTTAGGGGTTCTTCCTTAAAAAAATGGTGAAACACTTGACCATCATCACTGCTGACCAGAAGAGGTACCTGAGAAGACAGAGATCTGGGTTCTCTGAGCTGACAGCCATGGCCCCTGCTTTATTATCCAAGCTCCTTGAGGACTTTTTCCCTTCAATATTAAAAATAAAAATGCATAGAAGTGTCATACCAACCTGCCTTATAATGACCTCCTGAGTAATAACAACCAAGCTTAAATTCACACACTCAACACACACACACACACACACACACACACACAGTGTTGAGTTCTTAAGCCATTTCCCAGTTGGTGGCCACCGGCAGGGAACACTTTTTCTCCTCTTTCTTTCCCATCCTTTTGTTTTGTCCCTTTCCATTTTTTCTCTCCCTTCAGCTAGTTTTAAAGGTAGTAGGGGGAGCATTCAAAGCATTTTTTTTTTAAGACATCTTTATTGGAGGCTAATTGCTTCACAGTGCTGTGCTAGTTTCTGTTGTACAACAAAGTGAATCGGCCATATGCATACATACATCCCCATATCCCCTCCCTCTTGCGTCTCCCTCCCACCCTCCCTATCCCACCGCTCTAGGCGGTCACAAAGCACCGAGCTGATCTCCCTGTGCTATGCGGCTGCTTCCCACTAGCTATCTATTTTACATTTGGTAGTGTATATGTGTCGATGCTACTCTTTGCACCTGTGATAATATTCAGCAGTTTAAAATGTTCTCAAGCCTTACCCTTTATTGTGTTTTCGCATTTTGAGACACAATTCACCAACTCCAGTCAGAGCTCCTGACTTGAGGCCAAACAGAGACTGAACTGAGAATAGTTCTGAAGGTTTTCAAACAAATATGCAAAAGCCTATCTCCCAACGTTCCTCTAGCTTCAGAGACATAAAGAGTTGCAAAGCTTCTCCCTAGAGAGTAATATATGTAATATTTGTCCAACAATGAAAACTCTTTGCTTTTAATATCTCCAAATTTCAGACATAGTTTAAGACATACAGTTATCCATCCTTTAACTACTTTAAGATAACATTATACCTTTGAGGTTTTAATCATTTCTTTTGCAAGTTATTTTTAGACATGTTCATTTTTGGTGGAAGCACCAAAATACAATGGCATTCTGCAACAGCAGTATTCCATCAAGTGCTTTTATCTATAAGGCGTGAAAACAGCATTGATTACACTGCCAAGCACTGCGAAAAAGTGCTCTGCATCATGAAAGGATTGGAACCTCATTTATTATCCAAATTGTACACTGTACACTTGATAGCAACATGTTGTAAACTGAACAGCCTTTCCTATCCAGACCAAAAGATATTATAATAAAACAATTGAGGCATTTTGAAAAGCATGATTTGGTGGATTCCAAGCCTAAAAGAAATCTTATTGTTCCCCCATGACAAATGCTGATTGTGTGGCTGCTTCAATAGGTTTGTCCAGCAGGGTTCGGTAATAATCCCAGTCACTTAGAACGGCACTGAGAGGTCAGATGAAATGACAGAGATGCAAAAAGTGTCTGAATCCCATCACCAAAGAGCAAAACTCTGAGGCCTGATGACAGGGTTTTGGTTTTCACATTACATCACACAGAGGTGTTTGTGTTTTCCTCCTGGGAAACCTCAAATAAATGTCAGAGCAAGAAACCTATTAGCATTGACCAAACGAATCCAAAAGTCTATCCTAATTAGAACTAACATAATTTTCCTGATAACAAAGTTTATGTGAGTTTTGGAACTGAATGTGAGGTCCAAATTCCCATGGTGGGGACCACATTTCTTTGGCCAAGTAAAAATATGGGAGCCAATAGTGTTTCTAAATATTTGTCTAAAACTGAGGTTCCAAGTGTTGAAAACATGAGTGCTGATCTCATGATGTCCTAACACCGCCACAAAAACGGGGATAGACTATTGAGCTCTATGCATTACAAAAGGTAAAAATTTATGTTGATAACGAATGAAAACTAATGTAGAGTTCATTTATTCATTTAGCTGGCTTTTGTGGCACAGGAATACCTTTGTTTAGCTAGTGTCTCCTATACGCTCATATATAGTATTTAACAGAAGACAGTAACACTGGATTTGATATCTGTCTACGTCTGGTTCCGTACAACTGATGGACTATTCTGGGCTGAACTTACATACTTCAAGTGTTTTATTGCTAATGCAGATCCATAATACTTGAATAATTGAATTTATATGCATATATATAGAATTTTAGAAATCAAAGGATTTGAATTATACCATTATTTTTAAACTTTTTTGGTTGGATTTATTACCATCAGAAAATATTAGCTTTACTGCCTTTTGTATTTTCAAAAACTGTCCCATCCTGTGTTCTCACAGATCTTGTCATTCCCTATCAAGAAGTGGGATCCCTGTCTCTTCCCCTTGAGACTAGGTGGGCCCCTGACAAATCCAGCGGGGAAGACCCGATGCCACATGATTTCTAAGGCTAAGTCAGAGGACGCCATGCGGCGTCTTCCAGACTCTCTTGCGATGCTCACTTGCGGAGCCCTAAGCCTCCAAGTCAGTGAGAAGTGCCAGGTGGCCGTGCTGTGAGGAAGGCCAAACGAGGCCAAAGACAAAGAGACCACAAGGGGAGGCCCCAGGATAGCAGGAAGAGAGAGAGGTGCCCGGCCAGCCCCACTGCTTCAGCCACCACCTGACCGCATTCACACAGAACACCTCAAGCAGAGCACCCACTCCCAGCCCAGCCACTTGGGCATTTCTGACCCACAGAAACCAGGAGCAATACTGAATTACGTCTGTTGTTTTAAGCCAGCAAGTCTGGGAGTAATGTGTTATAGACACAGTATTAGATCACAGGAAAAAAACTTCTCTAATTAAGGGACCTCTTCAATAAAGGACCTTGCAGTGGATCTGTATGTATCGTCCAGACTCTCCCTCCATCTCTCTCCATCCCAGAACCAAGGAACTCATTCCCCCAGATGAGAGGAATGTTGGCCCTGAGGGCTCACAGCTGTGACCCTTTCCAGGCATTGCCCTCAGCCAAAGGAAGCTGACTCACCCACCGTATGCCCCTCCCCGAGGACAGCCCACATCTAATAGCGATTAATGTGGGATACTGAGACCTTGCCTCCTTTGCCTAAATTCAGGCAACGCAGAAGGATCCTCACAGCTCCAGAGGTCCTGTGGGATAGGCTAAGGGCTTGGTTGCAACAGTAGCAGCTCAACTTCTTCCTCTGGTCAGTCGCTTCCCTCACTCCCTTATAGGTATTATTCCTGAGTGTCTACATCAATAAATTACTACACACAAATCTCCATTTGAAGGACAGTTTCAACATAGCCTGAACAGGCCTCAAAGGTTAATTACCATTGGAAAGGAAGGTGAAGTCAGGCTCTGAAGTATACAATTCCCTAGTTTTCGAGTAGACAGCAATAATAATTAGAGATACGTTGACCCTCATGATGACATGAACGAAGTTTCTAATCAATTGATTATTACCTGTAGACTGAGATGGTCTCCCTCATAGTCTTTAAGGCATCCTTTGCTCATTCTGACACTTGCTGGACATAATCTAATTTGCCTGACCAAAATCAAGTTGGCCTCTGGCAGTTTTAACTATACAATGTTTCAGAAGAGAGTGTGTTAAAAATAAAGCCTTTATATTATGAATCATTCCATTAGCAGTGAAACACTCGAAACAAGACCACAACTCATTCTTCAATCTTGGTCCTGGACATGTGGCAGAACTTAATTAAATATATGCTTTAAGAAAGAAAACCTTTTACAGCAAAGCCTATGAGGTTTGAAGGTGCCTAGTTCCATTTTTCCTGGAAGAAAATGTTTTATTTTCTTTTTTGTTGTTTCATCTCTTATTTTATCTACCCGTCATCTTCGAGAAGTGATTCATTATTTCACAAAGACTGTGAAAAGAAAGACTGAGTTCAGAGATCATTGCCAGAGGCTGATGGCATGCGGACAGCTCAGTGATTTAAACCGCAGGACATTTTTCTTTTTCAAACCAGAGCCGACCTTCTACTTCAGGCATTTTATAATTAATTCATGAAGACAAGCTTCAAACTTGTTTTCTCACTTGTCTATCTTGTGTTTGCAGGTTCTTCCCTATCTTTACATGAGGACAGCTCCCAGCAGGAACTACTGATTTCTCAAATTTTTCAAAGTTCTCTTGAGGCCATTACATCAGCTCTGAAGACAGTCAGAATGGACACATACATTTATTGTCTTCTCAAGAATCTGTGCAGTGACATATGGAATTGTTCTGTACTGCTTCACCAGCAGCAAAACAAAATAAGGTACCATTCTTTTCTCTTTTTTTTTGAAGTATAGTTGATTTACAATGTTGTACTAATTTCTGCTGTACAGCAAAGTGACTCAGTTTTACACATATATACTTTCTTTTTTAATATTCTTTTCCATTATGGTTTATCCCAGGAGACTGGATATGGTTCCCTGTGCTACACAGTAAGACCTTTTTGTTTATCCATCCTAAAATGTAATAGTTGGCATCTACTAACCTCAACCTCCCACTCCAACCCTCACCCAACTCCCTCCCCCATGGCAACCACAAGTCTGATCTCTTATGGTTGTGAGTCAGTTTCTGTTTTGTAGATAGGTTCATTTGTGCCATATTCTAGATTCCACATATTAGTGATATCATATAGCATTTGTCTTTCTCTTTCTGACTTACTTCACTTAATCTCTAGGTCCATCCATATTGCTGCAAATGGCATTATTTTGTTCTCTTTTATGGCTGCATAGTATTCCATTGTATACATGTACCACATCTTCTTTATCCATTCATCTGCTGATGGACATTTAGGTTGCTTCCATGACCTGGCTATTGTAAATAGTGCTGCAATGAACACTGGGGTACATGCATCTTTTTGAATTATAGTTTTGTCTAAGTATATGCCCAGGAGTGGGATTGCTGGATCATATGATAGCTCTATTTTTAGTTTTTTGAGGAACTTCCATACCGTTTTCCATAGTGGCTACACCAATTTACATTCCTACCAATAGTGTAGGAGGGTTTCCTTTTCTCCACACCCTCTCCAGCATTTGTTATTTGTAGACATTTTAATGATGGCCATTCTGACTGGCGTGAGGTAGTAAGGTACCATTCTTTTTAATATTCTAACTAAGTTACTCTCATCCCTCAATCCACCCATGGAGGAAAATATCTCTTCCATCTCTGGGGCCCTCCTTCCTAAAAGAAGTTCCAAGGCTCAGAGGTGTTTATTCAGTCCAATGGGTCCATTTTACTCTTTCAGATGAGTAAATGGAACACCCACCTTGGTCAGAGTCTTAGTCTTTTCAGGTTACTGTAACAAAAATACCATAGACTGTTAGGCTTAAACAACAAACATTTACTCCTCGTGGTTCAGGAGGCTGGGAAGTCCAATATCAAGGTTCTGGCATATGTGGTGTCTGGTGAAAGCCTGCTTCCTGGTTCATAGAGGGCCTTCTTCTCGCTGTGTTCTTATCTGGTGGAAGGGTTGAAGGAGCTCTCTGGAGTTTTTTTTAATACTTTTTTTAAAAAATTATTTATTTTTTTGGCTGCGTTGAGTCTTTGTTGCTATGCACAGGCTTTCTCTAGTTGCGGCGAGCAGGGGCTACTCTTCGTTGCGGTGCGCGGGCTTCTCATTGCAGTGGCTTCTCTTGTTGCGGAGCATAGGCTCTAGGCATGCAGGCTTCAGTAGTTGCAGCATGCAGGGCCTAGAACACTCAGGCTCAATAGCTGTGGTGCGTGGGCTCTAGGGCGCGTGGGCTTCAGTAGTTGTGGTTTGCGGGCTCACAGCACAGGCTTATTAGTTGTGGTGCACAGGTTTAGTTGCTCTGCAGCATGTGGGATCTTCCCGGACCAGGGCTCGAACCCGTGTCCCCTGCATTGGCAGGTGGATTCTTAACCACTGCGCCACCAGGGAAGTCCCTGGAATCTTTTTTATAAGGGCACTAATCCCATCCATGAGGGTTCCATCCTCATCACCTAATTACCTCCCAAAGACCCCCACCTCCAAATACTATCACATTGGGTATTAGAATTTCAACATATGAATTTGGGAGAGATGCAAGTATTCAGTCTATAACAGTCCAGCAAGTAGTTGGTGATCTTCAGCTGCAGAGGTTGTTATTGCCAATGTGCCAGTGCAGTCCTTGTACTGAAGAGACCACAGCACATCTGCCAGTGCTAACCTCACAGGAGTTTCTCCCCCTTCAGGGGAGAGAAGCATTGGTGTCTTGTTCAGCTAAGGTTGCTCTCAGCCCTAGAGCTCTCTAGAGACACAGGTCCCTGCCCTACACAAAAAACTAGTCACCATCCCAAGACCACTATTCCATGATACTAAAGTAGCTGGACCAGAGGTATACAGTCATCTAACACATGTTCTGCCCAGAATTGTATCCCCCTATGCAAACACCACTTACTACCATGGCTCAGTTAGTCCACTCTCCTTGGAAAATGAGTCCCCTGTGCTGCTTTACTAGAAACCTAGGTATAGGCTGGGATCCACAGACCAGTGGTTCTGCTAATATAGTCCAGCCACCTCAAAGAGAAGGGAAGGTCAGTAATTTCCTCACCTAGCATGCTTCTCAGTCAGCATTCTGACTGTCTCATCCCCATGGCCCACACCATCAACAATCAAAATAGAGACCCACTATCCTAATACACGTATGCTTGATTTCCCGTAACACAACAACCTGGGATAGCAAGAGTCTTAAAACAGTACAATTACATAGTATTTCTCTGATTCAGCTCCACTAGGTCTGAGGGAACGCTCGGAATACAGCTGGATACTTCTGGGAATTCTCAGAGGCAGCCTGCACACGCCGCCTGAAGTATTTCTTTCAGTGTTCACAGATTTCACTTCTCACAGTCTTCACAGCTATCATTGCTGCTCACCGGGGAGCTGTCTCTTGTCATGGCTGACTTCCAACTGCAACCTGTTGTCCGTCATTGTGGACCATGCTCACGAGAAGCACGGCACTGTGGGCAGGCACCAGAGTGCTGCCACTGCGGCTCCTACGTGGCCAGGGCACTAAGATACGGCAAGACCACTGGCAGTTGCCAGCAAAGCCACATCAGGGCAGGTGCTGTGCCCGCTAAGGGAGCTGTCTTCCATCAACGCCGACTCTGAAGGCCTGGATGGCTGGCACCTCGTCTCGAGGTCTTTAGATTTTGCCCCATCTCACTTTAGCCCCCTCCCTTGGACACAGGTCAACACCCCTGGGGACAATTACAGTTCCACCCTGTGCTTCCCCAGAACTCACTTTGTACAATGCCTGCAGCATGACTCACTGCTTTCAGGGCACCATCTTGCCTAGCGGGTATCCTGGTCAGACACGGAAGCAGAGCCTGGCAGCCCATCCGCTGTTGTGCAGACATGTTCGTGCACGCCTGGACCTCAAGGTGAGTGCAGCTCAGCCTCCCCCTGTAGCTCCTGCCTGCAGCGTGAGGTCACAGGTACTTTCTGGATTAGAGATGACTGACGACTGTGGGCTCAGAACCTCTGGGGAGAGGGGCCACAGCTCGGTTATAATATTTTTATTTCTCCTCGGTTTCATCACCGAATATCCCTTTGACTATCCTTTAAAACCTACTTTGTCTAGCGAGGCTGAATAACCTTGTGTTTGGCGGTGAAGAGAGCCACCCTCTGAGAGAAGACATCTGTTTTGTGGTAGCTTCCTCCACAGACCCAGGGATTTAGAGCCCTGCGAGTTTCTCTGAGGAAAATAATTCAACTGTCTAAAATCCATAAAAGGGAAACTGTCAGCTCTATTCCTAAGGAGTCAATTAATTAAAGTTAAGTCCCCACAAACACTTGCCAGCCCCAGATTAAAGGATGTGGACAGGAATTAAGCTGTGGCCTCCTGACGCTGGTTGAGTACCTGGCAGATTTGTGGAAAGTAGCTTGTGTGCTGATCTGACAGAAATGAGTGTTAACTCACGAGGAAGGAAAGATAAAGAGTTCAAGGACAACCTCGAGCATTTAAATTTGGGGACTTTTCATCTTTTTGTGCCGTCTGCTCCTCTTTGCAAAGTTTTCATCATTTTTTCACCCACACTTGTATTTATCACCATCTTCTCATGGGGGTATGTCTGAGATGAATGACTACTTTGAAGTCTGTCTGGCTTGGGGTTTGAGAAGCCACCTCTCTTGAGTAACATACCTTCCTCTTGGATTAACAAAGACCAGCGTGATTCTGTTGCAAAGTTTCGAGCTTAGAGCTGGGCACAGAGGCATACAGAGCAGGCACCAGTCAGTGACTGTAAGAGTCAGATGCCCATGTGAGAAAAAAGGTCACAGGGGAGCCCCAGCCTGCTGGGGGATGCCTCATGTGGTCCCTCCAACCCTCAACCTTTCCCATCAGGTTGGCACAAGTATGAAAGTTCAGGGTCTGAGATGTCTTCTCTGCTTTCTGCCTTCCAAATTTCTCTTTTAAAAGGTAATCTCAAGTCTAAGCAATGACCTTTTATTTCTACCTTAGTAGAGGTTCATTTATGAGGCTACTTTCCCACATAAGTGGAGGAAACGGGGCACAGAGCAGGAAAGTTTAAGGAAGCTGGCCTTCCATAGAGGGGTTTTAGGAATTAAAAAAGAGGAACATGGCCAGGTGAACTGGAAAGAAGGAGGCAAACAAATGGAATATCCATTATGCACACAACAGCCCAGTTAAGTAGGTATTAATCCCCCCCCCATAGTAGGTACATGTTATTTTTGGATTTTTAAACCTTAAAAAGTTGAAGTACAGAGAAGTTAATAATTTGTCCCTTTACTGACTCTTGAGCCCAAATTCCGAGTTAGGATGACCTGATACCTCTGCCATGGTACTTCCCCAGAATCCAATGCATCACTTAAATCATTTTCCCAGGGAAGCTGCAGTGGTAGAGGGCCCGCCACCCCTTGGCCTGCAGAGAGATGGGTTTAGAGCTCCCTCTGCTGAGGCCTGGAACTGCCCCTGCTTCTTAACCTGCTGGTTGAGATGTACTCAGAGTTTAGCTGGATATGTCTTAAATCAGATCCCTGTAATAATAATTAAAGATAACTAGAATAATAACGCTACTGTTCATAGAGGGCCTGTGCTGTCTAAGCACTTTACAGACACTGCCTCAGAGAGAATGCCAGTAGAGCGGATACCACCTCTGGTCATCAGCATTTGACCTTTTCCTTGGAACCCAAAAGCCACATAATCTCAATGTGTGTTCAAGTCAGGAAAGCAGCTAATTAATTGATTTAAAAACCAGTTTCATTTTATTTTTCTCTGCCTGGTAAATGCCCTCATCTGTTCTCTCCTGACCCTGAAATGAAATCTTAGGGATGTCTCTGGTTTCTGATGACGCTCAGATGAGAAAAGTTCTCTGGTCACCTTTAAGCATTATCCCGTCCACTCCGGTGACAATTACAGTGTTCAATCTGTTCTGGTAGAGTAACAAAACTCCAAACTCATTTAAAGTTACAGCTTGTCCTCTCCCCATCGCTCCATCCAGGTCCGCTCCCCGCTGGAGTTCTGCCATGCGGAAGGGGAGAAGCAAACCACTGGCCTCTAACCTCCTGTCATCTCTCCTCCCCCACCAGTTTCTATTTCTCACCCTCCCTGTGACTAGGCCCAGGGGTAGGGTTTAGGGAGAAAAGGCACAGATTAAATTGGTACCAGTGCCCTTTGGGCATGGGGGATGTCTGAGGTTGGCTTTTATTTGTGTGAAGCACTTGCGCAGGTTCCTCAGAGAACCCAGCTGCGGCCTCAGACCACAGTGCCCTTGAACAGGCAATGCCTCTCTTCTGGCTAGCTGCTTACATCCCCTCAGCCTCTGAGCTTCAGGAGTGTCTGCCTCTGAGGGGTCCTTTCCCCGCTCCAGACTATCCTCGTGGACAAGCTGGCTCTCCCATGTGAGACCCACATCAGATCCATGGAAAACAATCGCTTTCGCCCTGCCATCTTGTTTGCCCCCAAGGAGGTACACCTGCCTTTGCTCTGCTAACTCCAGGCTGACCCTGCCGTGAACTCAAGCCCGGGGATGGAGTGTGGCAGACACAAGGTTAGCTGTCTGAGTGGCCCCTTGAAGCTCTTCTCCCTTGGCCCAAAGGTGACATTCTCCCTCTCTCCATAGCCAGACTTGGGGTGAGAGAGAAAGAGAGTAGAGAATCCCACAGCACTGCAAACTGCATCCAAAGAAAACATCTGTGAACCCTTGATCAGTTTCACAGAGCTTCTGCCATCTCCTTAACACGCCTGCACATGGGAAATAACATCTTTGGCACCTCATGTTTTATTCCCGGATTGGAAGCTCAGTGGAAACCACAGAGAAGCCGTTGAGGTCCTATTATACTCCAGGAAGGGTGCACATTCACTTTCCCACCCTTCCATCACTCACACTTTCTGAGAAATTCTATGCTTTGTGACAATCAAATTGCCTTGTATTGTCAAGTTCTTGAGTAGCAAACAGTGCACCCGACTCTGGCTCTCGCCTTGTGACTGGACATAAGCCCGCACTTCCTGGGGGAAGAATAGGCCACGTAGATTTTTCACATTTTTGAGGCTGTGAAACTCTTCTACATTCTTTAGAGCCATCCCATCCCCTTCAACAATTTATGAAATGTTATTGCAATCAGACTGAAAACAATTTTATAACCATTGTAAAGATCCTTTGGAAATGTCTTAAAGAATCCCAACATCTCTGTTAAACTTGCTTTAAAAAAAAAATTCCCTGTCTTAGACTAGCCCTCTTCTCCAAACTTTAAATACCACTATCTAAGGCTTCTGTTTTTCTCTCTTCAATCATAATGTGAAGCCCATATAGTCTGGGAGAAATTTTCTCTGAAAATAGGCATGGAGATAATATTTTCAACAAAATGTATTTTCTATTATCGGCACTATATATATATTAATCCATCACATAGTGGCTCCTTAGGTGATCACAGGCTAAAAAACACTGATCAAGTTGAAGCTTGAATTCTTCAGATTCAATCCCAATATATTTAGCTAAATTTTATTTTGGAAAAGAAAACAGGGACTTCCCTGGTGGCACAGTGGTTAAGAATCCGCCTGCCAATGCAGGGGACATGGGTTTGAGCCCTGGTCCGGGAAGATCCCACGTGCCGTGGACCAACTAAGCCCATGTGCCACAACTACTGAGCCTGCGTGCCACAACTACTGAAGCCCGTGTGCCTAGAGCTCGTGCTCCGCAACAAGAGAAGCCACCGCAATGAGAAGCCCAAGCACCGCAACGAAGAGTAGCTCCCGCTCGCCACAACTAGAGAAAGCCCGCGTGCAGCAACGAAGACCCAAGGCAGCCGAAAATAAATAAATAAATAAATTTATTTTTTAAAAAAGAAAACAATGCTTTGCAACATTGGCAGTTGCTCATTGAAATTTCACTGGCTCTTCTCTTTTATTTCCAATGATTAGTATCAGTCTTAGGGTCAATATTATGAATATATATGTTGACTTTTTTAATACTGTGTAAGTGTAATAATATAATTAAACACCAATATGTGTGGTAGATAAAATATAAAACCAAAGCACTGGGTACAATGACTAAGAGCTCTTTTTAGAAGAGAACAGGATCTTGACCAGACCCTGTTTAAGTCGAATTAGCTGTCTCCCTTCCTTCAACCTGGATAGATTTCAGAGCAATTGTCAAGGCCCAGGAGGTTGCTTTTGTAATGAGAAGCTGTTCAGCAGGCTATAAACTCCTCGAAGGCAGGGACTGGATGCTGTGTAAATTAAATTTTTCAGGGCTCTAGGACTGTTGCTGTATATGCTAGGTTTTGTTACATGATGCTTATTTATAGAATATCCTTAATACGGCTTGTACTTACCTTTCTGGGAGCATTGTCAGGAGATGACAGACTCTCCATGGAACTGATGAAGGTGTTTTCTTTGGAAGCATTTGGAGTGCTGTGGCGTCCCACACGTTTAGATTTACAGCACTTTACTGAACCGGTACTTCTCGCCACTGAGGCCTCAGCACCAGTGTCCTGTCTTCAGAGCCTCTTTCCATCTCTCTATCGTATCCCTCCTTTGATGATGTCCAAGGAGTCATCGCAGTTTAAAATGTTCTTGCTATTTGTTATGATCTGCCTCCCCCTCTGATGTTTAAACCCCGAGAAGGCAGCGACCTTGACCTTGTCTCTGGCTTATCTGGGACCTAGAGTAACATCTGGTACATGTTAGATCCCCAACTAAAGAAGTTCTAGCCACTGGCCAGAAGAACCTTGAACAAGTTATTCCATTGCTGTAGGCCTTGGGTCTTTATCCTCAAAGTCAGGGAGCTGCTCAAGGTAATTTTTAAAGCTCCTTCTGACTGTAAAACACACCACTCTTCAAAATACTGATATCCTTATAAAATTTGCCTTTTTCATAAATTCAAATTATTGGCTAAAGTAGGAAGGAGTCATAGCCCTACTGGTCATCATGACTGACTTGCAATTAAAATATATGTCCTCAATCTAATCTCTCTGGCATCTGGGAATAATTTTAATATACAGTTAATCCCTTCCCATTAGTTTTTTCTTGTTCCTTAAATATGTTAGCATAAACTGCCGAAATCCTTTTTGTAGACTTCCAATGCCAGCCTTACAGCCCATCTCTTATGGCTAAAGGGAAGAGTAATACTCTGTGCTCAAGGAATTCCGGAAGAAACCACAAAGACAAGTTGGGGCAAAGCTCTATAATAGAGAAGATACCCATACATGTAGCCAGGAGTATGTATAACTGTGAGACAGAAGGACAAGGAAAGTGTAAAGGAAAACAGATCCACAGACTCAAGGAAGAACAGGAAAGAAAGATTTCCCTACAGATGCCTGGAAACTCCAAGGAAAGCCCATAGACGTTTTCAGAAGTGAGACCACATCCAGCCGTCTCTAACAGTCGTAACATTAACACAGGACCTGACCCGGATGCCTGATATAGTAATACTCTGGGTTTGCTGATGATAACCTCTAGAGAACATGAGGCTGGCAAGTCATCATTTCAGCCTTCAAATAACACCCAGAAACTTCTGAAATGCTTTATATAAAACTACAACCACGGGAAGCAAGGTGGCCTCGCTCAACATTCAGGGCCCCTGGCCTGGTGCGCGAGTCTTTTAATCTTATAAATCGGGGTGTCCAAACACTTGCTTCTAAGTGGCAGAAAAGTTCAGCAAAGGAGCCAACTCATTTGAAGTCAGTGTTTTCTTTAGGCACCTACTAGGGTTTACAGCCCATTTATTTGCTAGCAGTAATCAGCTTTCTACTTTCCAGAGATCATCCTTGCCTGAGTTAATCGGCAGATAATCTGGATTAAAAAGTTCCAGCCTCTTAGTAATATGGGTCACCCCCCCCCGTCTGTTTGTGAGGCAGGTACAATATTATGCAAACATAGTTTTCACCATCTTCTACTCTCCTCCACTTTCTAAGAAAGATTCTTTAGCTGAATTTCTCAACTTCCCAGCCTTTGTCTCCTGGGTGGTGTCGTGGGTAAAATTGAAGACAAATACTTAGAGATGCTACATTTTTTTATGTAAATTTAGAAAAAAGAAAGAAAGAAAAAGCTTGAGCTCTCTGAAAAGGAAAACTTTCAGAAGCAACAGAGAAAGGAGGAGACAAGCCTAAGAATCAAAAGCAATGAAAAGAAAGCCAGAGGGTCGTGAAGACTTATAGAGACGGTGGGAAGAGATTTGGAGGAAGCCACTGCTGGGCAACGTGGGGCTTCACGGAGCTGAACAGGCAGAGAGGTTTCAAGGCAGTCCATTTATACGTTATAAGATGCAATCCCCCCTCAAAAAACTTCAGTAAGAACTCACATTATGTTTCAAGCCTGTGGAAAGCAAAAGGTTCTTTAAAATATGTTAACTGACTTGGACCGGACCTTAAAGCAGGACTCGATGCCCACGATTTGGGCGGCATGAGACAGGGTCACAAAATGAGATGATGGCATTTGAGGCTCTGCTCTTGAGAATGAAAAGTCACTGAAATGGCCCAAGCCTGGCAAGAGCAATTAACCCTAACCTGCACGTGCTTACGAGCCAGACAGATGAGGCTCCGCTCCTGCCCCTCTCCGGCTCTTCCCCTCAGTGGGACACCAGGACTCCCATCAGGCATCCTTGCAGTGACCGCTGAGCACGGCCACCACCTCACACAGGCCCCACCGCATTGCATCCAGGAGGAAATGCTCCCAAAACGTACAGTCGTTTCTGACGTTGTGATAAACAAATAATATATACGGTTATAGTCCCTTGACATACACGTTATTTTCGAAGACGGCAAGCAAATCATCTTCCGAATTAAGACAGTGATTAAACAATGGGTCGGGTCAATTACAGTTGCTTACAGAATCAGTGCCTATGGACAAATATATGAAAAATAAAATCAATGACTTTAACTTTGGTAATTTAGAAATTCGCCCCCTTGGAAGCATGAAACTAAACAGTCCTTAACAGTCTCTTTCTCCTCCGTCATAAGGGAATGCTACTTCCTCTTTCAGCTTCCTAGCTCCCAATCCATTTTTATGCTGCAGCCCCCAAGATCTATGTCAAACAACGCATACTTTGCTCATGTTTGGAAACCTGCAATGTTATCAGCTGAAATCCTGTGCCAGGTTTTCAGGGTCATCCACGCAATGGGCTGCTTTACCTCTTAGATCTCACTAACCACGGCCAACACCCTCCAGCCACTCCAAGCCTCCAGCCCTGTGTCCATCCAGGCTACCTCTGTTCCTGCTGGTCTGAGCCCCACCCGAACTTCTCCCCCTGCCCTGCCCCGGCCATGTCCACTAGACCCTTTAAGCTCCAGCTCAGCCGTTCAGTCCTGCCACGCACACTCCCCTGTTAGCAATAGCCCCTGCCATGCCAGTAGCTTCAGTCTTTAAATTCCTTTGAATTTATCGCTTGTACGATTTGCAGGGTTTTTTTCTGTATTCTGATTTCCTACTTAGTTATCCTGCAGTATTTAGCCCTTTCATATATCAGTATATTATAACAATACTATTTATGATGGCTCCATTGTAATGGGTGAACCTAATATTGCAGGCCTTCCCATGAGCTGGTCTTACACAGCACCTTTTGGCAAGGAAGCTCACCTGGTTGGCTGGGTCAGTCCATCTGGCCCCCAGAAATCCATCTGCTTCAGATTCCTATTTTAATTACCTTGGAAGGGCCCTTTTACTAAGATTATAAAAAGACAACCAAAAAAGATAAATTGAGAAGCAATGGTTTCACCTTATGGATTATGGAATAACTCATATTATTAAGCATTTAAATGATGCATTTAAATTATACAACAAAATGGATCAAAAGTTTGTTCTTTGGTACTGTGCCTCTACTAATCCCATACTCCCAATTTATCCCTCGCCCCCTCTTCCCCTTTGGTAGCCATAAGTTTGTTTTCTATGTCTGTGAGTCTGTTTAGTCTATATTCAATATCTTGTAATGAGCTATAAATGGAAAGGAATTGAAAAAAGAATATAGATATATACATATATATATATGTATAACCGAATCACGTTGCTGCACACCCGAATCTAACACAATATTGTAAATCAACTATAATTCAATTAAAAAAAAGTTTATTCTTTGGGATATTTGTAGACCTCATATATACCCAAAAGAGTGTTCGGTGGTCAGATAAATTCAATAAGTCCTGGGTTAAGCAAATGGCAAACAGGTTTCCTTACTCTAGCTTTTCGGAAAGTCTCCTAATGTCTGCACTGGGAATCTCCTTGAGTGGGTTAGTGGATGCTGTATTCCCACAAATGAGTTGACCCCAGCACCATTTTTCCACGGAGCAACTTCTGGGGACCATATTCCAGGAAACTCATTCTGTCTGACACTAATGTGGTTGAGGCATTCCCTCCCAAAGCCCTCCTCATCAGGATCTTGCTTGAACGTTTAGTGAGGGGTGGCTAAAGGAAAGGTATATTTTCTGTCCCTGACTTCCTCTGTTTTGTTTCCTGGTCTGGTCATGTGAAGTGCCCTGCTCTCTTTTTTTTTCCGGATGCGCAGGCTCAGCGGCCATGGCTCACGGGCCTAGCAGCTCTGCGGCATGTGGGATCTTCCCGGACCGGGGCACGAACCCGCGTCCCCTGCATCGGCAGGCGGACTCTTAACCACTGTGCCACCAGGGAAGCCCCCTGCTCTCTTTTAACATCTCACAATTTTCATGTTGTGTGTTAACAGGTAATTCTTAGCCTCTGTCTGCATTTGCTCAGTGTGAATTCCAGTTCAGAGAGGCAGCCTCCAAGACCAGTCAGCACTGTGGACTCCAGAGTCCCACAGACTGGCTTTCAGTTATAGCCACGGCCACTTACCAGCTGTGTAAACCAGGGGCATTTCTTAATCTCTCGGTGCCTCATCTGCAGGCATGATTATAGGAGACACGTCACAAGATTTTGTGAGAGGTTAATATAGGGAGGGTGTTGTACAAAATCTGGCCTCTAGTAGTGCCATTAGTATTAATTTACAGTATAGTCCTCAATGATTCCATTTCTCCTAACTATAGCTATTGCTGGAACCATTAGCTATTATGAGGATCCATGTAAATCCTAAAACTTCAGGAAGTCTGACTCATGACTTGAAAACTGCTTACTGTATTTGCCTGAGAAAAATGTTCCATTTGTTCTTCGTGGGAACAAGAAAAGAGAAATAGAATGAATTAACTGCTATTGGTGAGAAGAGAACAGCTTCTGGGCTGAGTGTTTTCTCAAAGAGTTATCCCCTATGACTGTGCTTCAGAGGTCAGCAAACTTCTTCTGTCAAGGGCCAGATAGTAAATATTTCAGGCTTTGCGTGACAGAAGGTCTCTGCGCTAACTACGCAGCTCTGCCCTTGTAGTGTGAGAGCAGCCATGAGCAATGTAGAAGTGAATGGGCGTGGCTGTGATCCAGTAAAACTTTATTTATAAAATCAGGAAGCTGGCTGGATTTTGCCTGCAGGCCTTGTTTGGGGACCTCTGCTCTGCTGTCATCAACTCAATTTCCCAGGGATGGGATTTTTTTCAGGGTGGCTCTGCCACCAAATGTGAGTAGGGATGCTGACCCCTCTGGGAACCAGTAGTGGTGAGAAAAGCCAGTCCAAGAAAAATCCAACAAACTTGGAGAGTAGCATTGAAAAAACTGCAGGGAACAAAAGCACAGTCCTGGTGACATTGTAAACTTCTGGATCAACTTTGCTGAAGCCTGCCTTACCTCGGGACTTTATGGTTATATAAGCCAGTAAATTCCTATTACCATTTTAGCCAAGCTGAGTTGGGTTTTCTTGTCACATGCTAACCAAAGTCTTCTACTGCTACACCATGATTATAGCTACATTAAATACATCAATGAACACTTTATGGTGGATGCGCCTGGTGCTCAATTTGTGTTTTATATCTAGTTAGAACTTTTGCTGACTAACTCAGAAAAGGAAATTTAACAACCAAAGCCCATTCCAAAATGAATTTACAGCGATTCATCTAAAAATTTCTAGGGCACTTTCATCATTTCTAAAGTGCTTGGGGACATTATCTTTCAAGTATCTATTATTCATATTTTATTTATAAAGCTCTCTTGTATTTTGGTTATATTGCTTCTGGCTCTTCTGTTATTCTACACAATAAAAACAAGCAAATTCACCCATCAATCTATAACCCCTCCAAGTTCTGACTCTAGTTGAGAAGGACTCTAAGTAAAAATAAGAGAGGCGCTTGCACTGCGTTCATAAATCAACTTCTTGTAAGATTTCTTTAATGCCTCAGAGTCAGCCTTAAACCTAAAACTGCAGGATGCTCTGATGACTGTCTTCTCTCTATAGCAGACAGGGTGGTGCCAGGCACTCAGGCAAGGTGCCTGGAAATGTTGTCCAAGTCCACCTAGAAACCGGGAATCTTGAACACAAGAAATGGTAAAGGCCTTACTCACAGCATTTACCCCAAAGATATGGATCGTTCCTGTGACATCTCTGAGTGAATGGCAGGAACCCAACACAATAGTACTGTCCCTCCTCACTCACCCCCGCTCAGCACACCCTCAGACACACCCTGTGCTCCCAGAACTTGACTGACTTGCTGATCACCTCTGAAGCTTGTGTGATAAAAGTCCTCACCTTGTACAGCAGTTCCCACATTGGCCAAATGTCAGCACTCGTCAGGCCCAGGATGCCGTATGGCCACTAACAATGGGTCATTGATTTCGTTCATGCTATGAGTCAGTCTCCTATGCCGCTGTAACAAATTACCAGAAACTTAGTAGCCTAAAACAACACATATTTTTAATCTTATTGTTCATATTTATTTTTAACATTTTTTATTGATGTATAGTTGATTTACAATATCGTTAAGTTTCGGCTGTACAGCATAGCGAATATATATATATATATATTCTGTCTCAGATTCTTTTCCACAGGTTATTACAAAATAATAAGTATAGTTCTCTGTGCTGTACAGTAGGTCCTTGCTGCTTATCTATTTTATACATAATTGTGTGTATATGTTAATTCCAGCCTCCTAATTTATCCCTCTCCACACCTTTGTCTATGAGTCTCTTTTTATTTTGGAAATAAGTCCATTTGTGTCTTTCTTTTTTTGTTGTTGTTTTTTAGATTCCACATATAAGTGATATCTTATGATACTTGTCTTTCGCTTTCTGGCTTGCTTCACTTAGTATGATAATCTCTAGGTCCATCCATGTTGCTGCAAATGGCATTATTTCACTCTTTTTTATGGCTGAGTAATATTCCATTGTATACATGTATCACATCTTCTGCATCCATTCCTCTGCTGATGGACATTTAAGTTGCTTCCATGTCTTGGCAATTGTAAACAGTGCTGCAATGAACATCAGGGTGCATGTATCTTTTTGAATTATGGTTTTCTCTGGATATATGCCCAAGAGTGGGATTGCAGGATCATATGGTAGCTCTATTTTTAGTTTTTTAAGGAACCTCCATACTGTTCTCCATAGTAGCTGTACCAGTTTACATTTCCACCAACAGTGTAGGCGAGTTCCCTTTTCTCCACACCCTCTCCAGCATTTATTGTTTGTAGATTTTTTTGATGATGGCCATTCTGACTGGTGTGAGGTGATACCTCATTGTAGTTGTGATTTGCATTTCCCTAATAATTAGCGATGTTGAGCATATGTTCATGTGCCTTTTGGCCATCTGTATGTCTTCTGTGGAGAAATTTCTGTTTAGGTCTTCTACCCATTTTGATATTGAGCTGCATGAGCTGTTCGTATATTTTGGAACTGAAGGCCTTGTCGATCGCATCATTTGCAAATATCTTCTCCCATTCTATAGGTTGTCTTTGCATTTTGTTTATGGTTTCCTTTGCTGTGCAAAAGCTTTCAAGTTTAATTAGGTCCCATTTGTTTATTTTTATTTTCTTTACTCTAGGAGACAGATCCAAAAAGATATTGCTGTGCTTTATGCCAAAGAGTGTCTTACCTATGTTTTCCTCTAAGAGTTTTTTAATACTCCTCTTATAGTTCTTTAAAGCAGAAATCCGACGTGGGTCGCAATGGGCTAAAGACGAAGTGTCAGCAGGGCTACAATTTTCTAAAGGCCCTAAGAAAGGGTTTTCTCATCTTTTTCAGCATCTAGAGGCTGCCCACAGTCCTTGGCTCACAGCTCCCTTCATTGTCCATAACCAGCAATGGAGGATTGAGCCATTCTTATAGCAAATCCCTCCCATTTACATTCTGCCTCCCTCTTCCTCTTGTAAAGACCCTTGTGATTATACTGGGCCATGCAGATAATCCAGGATAACCTCCCCATCTCAAGGCCAGATGATTAACAACCTTAGTTCCATCTACAACCTTAATTTCCCCTTTGCTGTGTGACAACATAGTCATAGGTTGCAGGGATTAGAACCTGGACACCTTTGGGGGTCATTATTCTGCCTACCACAGAAATAAACAAAATAAACAAAATATATTAGTGGCAGATGACGCTAAGAGCAGTGGAGAAAAGCAAAGCGGGGGAGGGTATGGGGTATGCCGGACACGTGTGGCCTTTTACACAGGCGCATCAGAGAACGTCTCATGATAGGAGACATCCGAGTAAAGATCTCCAAGAGATTAGGGAACTAGCCAAGAAGATATTTGGGGGGACGCTTTCCCGCCAAAGGGAACAATAAGTGCCAAGGCCCGTAGGTGGGAGCAGGCTGGGAGTGTCTGAGGAACAAGAGGAAAAGCCGTGCAGCTGAAGCCGCCTGAGGTGGGGAGGGGACGAGGGGAGAGGGACAGAGAGGGGATGGTGAGCATCGTGTCACCTTGATGACATGATTTGTAGGCTATTGAAAAGAACTTTAGATTTGACTCAGTGTAAAACGGAGAGGTTTTTTTTCTCCAGTGTTTTTAGATACCTTTTATTTTAAAATAATTTTCGATTTATAGAATAATTGCCATAATCCAGAAAGTTCCCAAATACTTTTCACTCAGTCTCCGTTCATGTGAACATCTTATATAACCACGGCACGTTTACCAAAACTAAGTAATCGACATTGGTTTGAAACTATGCCTAAACTTCAGACTTTATTCATATTTCATGGTTTTCCCACTAATGTCCTTTTCCTGTCTCGGGACTCCATGCTGGGCTTAGTCATCATCTCTCCTTACTCTCCTCCAATCGGTGACGGCTTCTCATTCTTGTTTTTTGTGATCTTGGTGCTTTTGAAGAGTCCTAGGCAGGTATTTGTAAAATGTCTCTTAATTTGGATTTGTCTGATGTTTTCTCACAATGCGGGTTATGGGTTTTGGGGAGAAAGACGACAAAAATGAAGTGACCTTCTCATCATATATCATGGGGAGCACGATGTCACCATGGTTTACTACTGGGGTTGTTAACTTTGATCACTTGATCCGACGTCTGCCAGGTTTCTCTGCTGCAAATTTACTATTTTCCCCTTTTCATCTTCTATTCATTAGAAAATGAATCAAAAGTCCAGTCCACTCTCAGGAGGAGGAGAAATAACTTCCACATCCTGGAGTGAGGAGTATCAGAGGATCTGTGGATGTATGTTAAAACCGCCTCAGTTATTTTAGGCATACCTCGTTTTATTGCGCTTCATAGATATTGTGTTTTTTACAAATCAAAGATTTGTGCAACCCTGCATTTGGCAAGTCTACCTGCACCATTTTTCCAACAACATTTGCTCACTTCGTATCTCTGTCACATTTTGGTAATTTTGACAACATGTCAAATATGTTTATTATTATTATATTTATTATGGTGATCTACGATTAACGACCTTTGATGTTACTATTGTAATTGTTTGGGGGCCCCAGGAACTGCACCCATATAGGATGGCAAAATTAATTGGTAAATGTTGTGTGACTTCTGACTGCTCCATTGACCAGCCATTCCCCATATCTCTTCCTCTCCTTGGTCCTTCCTATTCCTTGAGACACAACAATATTGAAATTAGGCCAATTAATAACCATACTACGGCCTCTAAGTGTTCAAGTGGAAGCAAGAGTCCATCGATACAGCAAACCTTATTGTTGTCTTATTTTAAGAAATTGCTGCAGGCACCCCAGGCTTCAGCAACCAGCACCCTGATCAGTCAGTAGCCATCAATATTGAGGCAAGAGCCTCCACCAGCATAAAAGATTATGACTAGCTGAAGGCTCAGATGATGGTTAGCATTTTTTAGCAATAAAGTATTTTTTTAAATTAATGAATGTACAGTTTTTAGACATAATACTATTGCACACTTAATATACTACATCATAGTGTACACTAAATTTCCTATGCACTGGGAAACCAAAACATTCGTGTGCCTTGCTTTATTGCAATATTTGCTGTATTTTGCAGTGGTCTGGAACCAAACCAAGATAACTTCCTGGTATTCCTGCAATGAGTATTTTGGAGGAGGTACTTTGAAGCAATGAAAACATCCTGCTTCTCTCAAAGTTTTGCCCACTAATATTGGCATCTATCAGTGGATCTTGACTGTAACGAGTGGTGCTTTAACGGTGATTTTCTATTTCCTTAATTCCTTCTATGTTTAATATTTGGAATTCTTCTGTAAGGAATTCTTCTGTGCCTTCTCCCTTATTCAGTTATTCATTTATTTATATGAGTATAAACTCACGGACAATCATTTTGTTCTTTGGATTGTAATCTGATACTATTGTTATTTATTTTGTTTCTCCGATAGTTCTGGCTTTGGACATTGGGAAGTCTTTCACATTGGCCCCTGTGTCCATTTGACATGCCCTGTTTTTTATTTTGTTTTGTTTTTAGCATATCTTCTTCTCCTGATACTTACTCTAAGATGCTCCAGGCTTATCTTATATTTTTCCTGTCCCAACCCTCAAATCAGCCATTTCTCTGAGGAGCCCTGGTTTCTTTTATTAGTGTATGCTTTAAGAAACAGAGATCTGGGTACAGTGTCAGTTTTGTCATTGGAGAGATTTGGCAGCAGAAAGATACCATACCTGTGTCATGTTTTTAAAGGATCAGTCTTATGGCTGGGTTCAAAATAGCTACATGCGGGTGATTGCTGCAGTAATCCCGACTCCTTGACAATCATGTAGAGAAGTTGTAGAGTGAAGCAATCCAGTCACTATGAAGTGCCTCAGAGGCCCATTCGAGGACTCACCCATGAAGCCAAGCTATTCCTCATTCATGAAGCTTTTATTGAGCCCCACTGTGTCCCAGGCCCAGTGCTCTCTGCTGATGATACCGTTGTGAAAAAGAGTTTTCCTTCTCCTTGGGGCATTCATAGTCTGGTACAACAGGTGCAGCCCTGTGGTAATCGGGGGAGTAAAGATTTGTAAAAGGTAAGGTGTTAGCACAAAAGAGGGACTAGCTTTTTATTAGGAGAGACTCACAGAAATCATAACACAAGGTGAAGAGTGTAGTTCTGGAGTCAGATTTACAGGGTTGGAATTGGGGTTCCCCATGTATTAGCTGATGATTCTGAATCTTTGAGCCTCAATTTCCCTATGTGGAGGGGATGATAGCACCCACCTGTCGAAGCGACCATGATGCATCCACCATGCAGTTTTGTCTTCATCCTGCATTTCTTGGTTCCCCTGCAGCTAAGAGGGACCATATGTCAGACTGGTGGCCCAGAGAAGGCGGGGGAAGTAGGGGGGTACCACTCAGAGGTCTCCCTAAAACATCCTTGCGATCCTTCTCACCCTCTCTGCCTTCTACACCAAAACTCCAGGATGGGCATGGAACCCAGTGCTCACAGCTTAAAAGTGAGCCCCACAGGAGGTGCTGCCAGCCAGGAATTTGTGCTCCAGACTCTGCACAAGAGCAGGAAACAAACAGTCTCGCTGAATTCTGCGACTGCTTCATTGCAAGCTTCAGCCTGTCCTGATTAGCACGGCACCTCAAAGGTGGCTGGAACACCTAAGCAAGATAAAAAGCACATGATAAACCCTCAATAGCTGATAGCCATTACTGCATTACATGGTACAGAGATGGGGCCACGCTATAGAGCTGGGACTTGAGGGGATCTGCTAGGTGGATGGGAGGTGATTGGAGTCAAGTGTTTTGAGCAGAGGGTAAACACTGACAAGTAAAGAAAGGAAAGGGGGATGGTGAGAGTGTCAGATGGGGGGAGGGGCGAAAACTGACATGGGACAAAGGGAAGCAAGAGCCATCCAAACTGCAGACAGGGCAGCTGCTGGGAGGCGCCCTGGCCCCCAGGGTCCCGCCTCTGTCATACGCACACAGGGGCGGAGCCCAGCGCCTGTGCCTGCTCTACTGATGGCCGCTCAGAGCCTCAGTGATGTTTCCCCCTCAGCTGCTCCAGACCCAGATGGAGAAAGAGGCCTGGTTTTTCATTTGTCTCAACCTAATGACAAGATCCTTCCTGGACACTTGTTTTTACTCTTTGAAATGTGTTTCTTTTATCACCTTCCGGTCACAGGAAGAGTCTTAATGGAGTTAGAATAAGAGAGGGAGCAGAAAGCTCCACAGAGGGGACGCCAACCAAACAAAGGACAGAGGTGCCTTTGTCTCTCTGGCTTGTCAGGGAACAAAGGACAAATGGGCAGTATGGGGCTGGAAAAGCTGCAATGGATGCTTTTCTTTAAAGTCCCCACTAAGCAATACAGACATGTCCCCAGGCTTAGGGGTTCAGCCCTTGGTCAAGTGAAAATTGGCATCTATGCAAAGCTAGCCAGCCTGGAAACTGAGGCAGCCTCACTCAACCTTCCCAGCACTGTGGTCAAACCGGCCGAGTGGCCACCTAGCAGAGACGAGTCCTGATGCTCAAAAAGGCACTACTTATTTTCCTCTTTGCTTAAACTTACCAAAGTTCACTTATCCAAAAAGTCATTGTTCTGGGGCCTCTGTAAATGTTGTTAAGTTTTGGGGGTGGTTAAGTTGCAGCTTTCGCTTGTGACACCAAGGAACCTTGTACACAACTGGAAAATTGACACCAAGCTGACTGGACCAAATCAACCTAATTTTTATAGAAATCTTATCCAGCAGAAAACTATACATCAGGGCTTCCCTGGTGGTGCAGTGGTTGAGAGTCCGCCTGCTGATGCAGGGGACATGGGTTCACGCCCTGGTCCGGGAAGATCCCACATGCCGCGGAGCGGCTGGGCCCATGAGCCATGGCCGCTGGGCCTGTGCGTCCAGAGCCTGTGCTCCGCAACGGGAGAGGCCACAACATTGAGAGGCCCGTGTACCGCAAAAAAAAAAAAAAAAGAAAGAAAGAAAGAAAACTATACATCAGAAAAAAATATAGCAGTCGGTGTTTCCAGATAAAAGGATCACCTGTGCCTGAAAAACAGGAAATAACTAAAACAAAGAAAACCAGATCCAGAGAAAGAAAATTTGGATGCATGTGAAATCTAGGAAACTTTTACAGTGAGCTGTTTGGGCTCCTGCCCACCAAATTCTTCCTCCGTCCATCTTCCCCTCCCACCTCCTTGCCTCCGTGGCTTTCCAGACTGACAGTCTACCAGTGAGCATTTGGGAGCGATGCTTCTTGCTGAAGGACCCACTTTGACCAAGCCCCAACTGCAGGACAGGCTTCTAAAAGAGTGCCGTCTGTATAAATTAAAGCGTATTAGCCATTGTGCCCTTTTCCTGGAAAGGAAATCACATCTACTTATGTGTATCTGGAAATCAAAACCTACTTGTCTGTGGCATTCTCGTGGACACGCCAAAACAAAACCCAGGCCAGCCTGGCTTGGATGAGGGCTGAGCACACAAAGAGATCTATTCATGCCTTTGGACTTCAAGAGAATCATATGGTCCGACGAAGGTCAACAAAATGGTCACAGCCTGATTTCAAAGGTTAGTTTTTAAAGGTACAGTTCACTATGGCTGCTAAGAAAAAAACCCTTTTTTTCTTTTAGACACTCAGAGATAAGAAACAAGCATAGGAGGAACTGTGCAATCTGCCCTGTGGTCATGTCTCTTTAAGATATGCAGTTGGTGTTATATAGTGAATTGGCTGTAAAGTCTAATTTTTAAAAAGCCTCCCATACTATGGGATTTACTCACATACTGTGGAAAACTGCCTAAAATATCTACAAATATCATCATTATTTAAACGCACAAATTTCTTCCACATCTTGGCAGGTAGAGTCTTTAGGGAAATTTTTTCTTTCTTCAGCTTCCTTCCTTCCTTCTTTCTTTCCTCTTTCCCTATTTCTTCTCCCTCCTACCTGCCTTTGTTTTTATCATCCCTTTTTTTTTTTTTTTTTGTGGTACGCGGTCCTCTCACTGTTGTGGCCTCTCCCGTTGTGGAGCACAGGCTCCAGACGCGCAGGCTCAGCGGCCATGGCTCACGGGCCTAGCCGCTCCGCAGCATGTGGGATCTTCCCAGACCGGGGCACGAACCCGTGTCCCTGCATCAGCAGGCGGACTCTCAACCACTGCGCCACCAGGGAAGCCCCTATCATCCCTTTTTGATGAAAGAACAGGAAAGGAGAAAGATAGTAACATTTATTGAGCAGCTACTTTGATACAAGTGTTTCCATGTGTATTCAGCAACCATAAGCATGCATCCCCTGGCTTAACCTGAAAAAGCCAGTTGCGCTTCCAGTGAATTCGCTTTAGTAGAGATTTATTTTTTTAAGTAACAAAGACAACTTATTAAGTACACTGTTTTAAGATGTCAAAGTCCTTTGAATGACTTAATATGTCTAATCATAACTAAACTAATGCCCTCCCACGTGATTGGCAGAGTATACATTTTCTGTTTTTGATATAGAAACACATACTCAAGCACAAACATGTTCTTTCTTCTTCTGTATTGGTAACTTGCATGCTAAGTTTTCTTGGCTCTTGGTTCTCTCTGCCCCTGTGGGACTTAATTAGCCTCTGGGAAGACGGTGTAACATAAGCAGTCTTGAGGAAAGAAGTCTCTCTGTCCTTCCGAATAACTTTCTGACTTTCCCCAACCTTTGCTTCCTCTGCCCGCACCTTGCCTCACCCACTGTCAGCGTCCTCTGGCTCTCGGAGTCTACAAGGCCACGTGCTCCATCTTACACAGGATGGGAGCCAAGCGAGGGAGGAAGGACCTTGAATTGCTCAGTATTTTTCCAGAGAAATGTCTATTATTCCTTCAGATTAGACATCAGTGGAATGAGACAGTTACTCGGATGGAAACAGGTTGAGTTTATTTAAAGTGTTATGAGGAATCTTGAGAAATTAATAGACAGTGTCCCTTATGGGCATGCATTTCCACCTTGCCACCCCTGCCCTCACTTGGCTGGGCCCCTGCACACCTTCCCAGGCTTCCTCCCAGCAGATGGAGTCCGAGGTCCCTTCTCAGACTCACTCCGGCAAAGGGGAGAGAGTGGTCTGCAGCCTTTTTCGGGGATTTCGTTCACTCTTAAATGTTTTTCCATCCAGTCAGTTCCTTCCTTTACTGCCGGTTCATCAGATTTTCTCCCAAGAAGGAACGAGAAGATTAACCTTCAAATATGCTTTGGACCAAATAAATGTTAAGCCATTGTTCCCACAGTGGCTCCTAAGATGCATTTGGGGAAGTTAAGTTTCTCCTGGGTTGCATCAGAGCTTCATGTTTGACAGGTGTGGTCCCTTGACTTTCTAATGATAACAACCCACACCTGTTGAGCTTTTTGCTTTCTTAATCTCCACAAAAAGTAGCCTGAAGAGACTATTTATTCCTCATCCTATGATGAGGAAACAGACACAGAAAGGTTAAGTAGAGTGTGGCCTGTGACTGTCTGATTGAAAATCCCAACCTCTTCCCCAGCTACCCTTTTTTTGTGTCAAGGGGGTTCTGGAAGAGTGGCCCACACCCTTGGATGAGGCCGCAGGTGTGCCCCCCGCGTGCTCCAGGAGGCTTGTCTTCAGGTGGAGATGATAGTAGCAATAATCTCCCTGCTTATAAAGAACCTGCTCTGTGTGCGCTCTATGTGCTCATTTCACAGGGAGGAGGCTGAGGTTCGAGGTCACGTAGCAGAGACAGAGGCGCTTCCTGCAAATGAAACGAGCTGTCCTTTATCAAGAAAGTTTCTTCTGTTTTCCCAGACGTCATGTGGTAAGTTTAGGAGTCTCTGAGAGGAAGATAAAAAGCATCTTCAATGTCCTAATGTGTTTGGCCCCGGGACCCCTGGTGTGGCCAGAAGCATAGGGCCATTGTTATGTAAGACGCCTGGGAGGCGCTGGTCTTGGTGACCGGATTTTAACAATTTTTCCCGGGTATGCGTATAAATTCATTTATCAGGCTTTTTCGTTTTCTAATTCTAGAATGAAGCAGTTGATCTGCAGACATGGTGTGGCTGAGGATACTTGAAGGGTGGCAACAGGGCCGAGAGAGTCGGGAGGAGGTGCCGGGGGTGCATACAGGTAAGTGATTTAACTGCTCGCGGCCTCAGGTGTCTCAGGTACAAAGTGGGTGTGCTGATACCTTCATTGAAGGGTTGTGAGGATCAGAGCAGAGAATGGCTGTTGGTACAGGGTATGTGTACGGTCAATGGGGGCTGTTATTTACTCTTCTGATACCTCTTACAATGAGCAGTGTCATCGTGGGCAAGTTTTGTTGTTGTTTTGCGGTACGCGGGCCTCTCACTGCTGTGACCTCTCCCGTTGCGGAGCACAGGCTCTGGACGCGCAGGCTAAGCGGCCATGGCTCACGGGTCTAGCCGCTCCGAGGCATGTGGGATCTTCCCGGACCGGGGCACGAACCCGTGTCCCCTGCATCGGCAGGCAGACTCTCAACCACTGCGCCACCAGGGAAGCCCTGGGCAAGTTTTTAAAATAAGTGTAAGCCTCATTTCTTCCTCCATAAAACAGGGATAAATGTTCCTAAGACAGTTGAACTGATATAAAACCTAGCCTGGGGCTTCCCTGGTGGCGCAGTGGTTAAGAATCTGCCTGCCAATGCAGGGAACGTGGGTTCGAGCCCTGGTCCGGGAAGATCCCACATGCCGCGGAGCAGCTAAGCCTGTGCGCCACAACTACTGAGGCCCGTGTGCCTAGAGCCTGTGCTCCACAACAAGAGAAGCCACCGCAGTGAGAAGCCCGTGCACCGCAGCAAAGAGTAGCCCCCACTCACCGCAAGTAGAGAAAGCCCCCACGTAGCAACGAAGACCCAATGCAGCCCCAAAAAATAAATAAATAGAAAAAAAAATTGATACTACTTAAACAAACAAAAACCTAGCCTGGAGCCAGGTAGTCAGTGGCTTCTCAATATGTGATGTGAACTTGTCCTCCAGCTGGCCGTGCCCTCACATAGGGAGCTCCCCCTTCACCCCGCTTGCCTCAGTCCTGGAGAAGATGGAGATTCCAAGGGCATGAAAACCTCTCACTGCTTAACCCTTTTTCGGCCTTCTACTTAGGCTAATTCCTTTATCCTGGGTTCATTAAGCTCCTCTATCAAGCCTCACAACGTGGTGAGGACCTGATGGTTTAATTTCCATTTTTAGAGTGCACAGCGCAAAGCACTGTGATTGAAGATCCTGCCTGGCCTCACTCAGAAATGCACGGCAGCTGCTGTCACAGAGCCCCTAATGCACTTGCTTCTACAGCCTGTGTTCCGTGTCCCCCCACCAGATGCCAATTATAGCTCACCTGATACTGGGTCTGCCTGGGGTAGGCAGAGTCCCTGTCATTCCACTCAGTACAGAGTACCTGTCAGTACTCCACAGAATCAAATAGTTCCGTGGTGAATACTCACTTTCCTTTCTTTGTTTTTCTTTCAAAGCACAAGATTATGGATTAGGGAAAACATAGCAGATGCGAGAGAATCAGCCCAGTTTTGCTTGTATGAACTTCAGCAAGGTCGTAGCACAGGGGGTTGGGACCCTGAGGCAAAGCAGTGGAAACTGGATGGTTGGCAGTTTTCTTAAGGCTTTGTTTCTGTGCAGTCCCATGCAGGGTTGCATAAACCAGCATCTGAGCAGTTTTTCTTAACTTTCAATGGAACATCACGACTAGGTCTTATATGGAAACAACTATACACTACAGGGTAGAGACTTAGCGAATTTTATCTTGCAGTTTTGCTATCCAGGGCAGACATTCTGCCCATACCAACCATTTTCACTTGTTGCAGAATCAAAAACTAAACCGTGTGCAAAGTTCATATAAGGTTTTACACATGAACCAACACATGGTAAGAGCCAGAAAAGCGGCAGCAAAGACTATGTAGCCATGTAGTTTTGTTAAAAACATGTTCTCGGGCTTCCCTGGTGGCACAGTGGTTGAGAGTCCGCCTGCCGATGCAGGAGACACGGGTTCGTGCCCCGGTCCGGGAAGATCCCACACGCCGCGGAGCGGCTGGGCCCGTGAGCCATGGCCGCTGAGCCTGCGCGTCCGGAGCCTGTGCTCCGCAACGGGAGAGGCCACAGCAGTGAGAGGCCCGTGTACCACACACACACACACACAAAAACATGTTCTCCATGTCTCCAACTTACTAGATCTATGAATTAAAAGAGAATTCTGAAAACGTTAAAAAGTCAAAGTTAGCATGTTTGTTTTACTTAATAGCAGAAATGGAGTTAATAAGGACAGGGTAGTGCGGACGCTACGTTATTGCAAACCACTTCTGTGAGATTTTGCTGTGTTTGAAGTTCGTGGGCGGTCATGTCTAGACATTTTACGTTCAACTGGTGCCCTCTAGCGACAGGGGAGCAGGCTCTGGCTGTGTGTTGTCTCATTTGAAAGCCAAAGAATTCCACTCTGTGTAAAGTATCCTTAGCCAAATTTACAAGAAAGGGAGAGAAGATGAGAAGCTGGGAGGCAAGAAGGTGCTTTGGAGTACGTTTGTAACTCAGAAGGCAAATCCCAGCAGCTACCTGCAGTTTCCACAATAGGGGTCTTACATGCCTGGAGAGAGCTTGAGGACATTCCAGAGATGAGGACATTCTTCAGAGAGGGATCTCTGAGAGCCTGCCTAGTGTGGGACCTGAATTTTTCCAGCCTGCCTCAGATAATTCAGATACACTCCAAAAATTACACAATTCCTCTTGGCTTGAGACACTGGAATAATGAGGCAGAACGCAAATGTTCCACAATCCGTAGCCAGAACAGAACATGGACCTCTCATGAGCTGAAATCCTTTAGAGCCAGCAGAGGACCAAAGATGTATCCTATGTATGTATCCACTGTCCAAAGCCTTTCTTGCTATGGAAACAGATCCTTGGCCTGGAAGACCATCTTCACGGATGGTACCGATATTGTCTGGGGGCAGAGACAACACTTGCTCTGAGCTGGCATCATCACCTGGCTATGGGACATCTTGCTTTCATCTGTCCTAGACACTGCTGCCGTAATCCAGGCCTTGTTCGTTTCCAACTGAGACTGTTTTTTTATCTTCCAAGTTGGCTTCTCGCTCCCTTGCTAATTAATGCATCTTTTACACTGCCACTAGCTGTTTCTATTAAAAAAAAAAAAAAAGTATCTGGTGATCTTATGGGAAACGACAGTAACATGAAATGACCCCAACTCACTTCTTCAGCCCCTTCTCCCCTTTTCCCAGACACAGAACATGCTGTCCTTCACTGAACATACCACATGTTCATCTTCCTGCTTCTCCCTCTACGCAGAACTTCTGCCCCCTCCCCACTGGCCACCCTTCCTGACCTGCAAGTGTCATCTCCTCTAGGAAGCATCCTCCACATCCTAATGTCTCCTACCCCTGATCCCACAGCTGCTTTGACGGCAGTGTTGCTCCTGGAGTCTTGGTATCACTTGCTTATGCCTTTGTCTCCACTTTGACCGCCTCCAGAACAAAACTCAAGGCTTGTTCTTTTATTTCATTTTTTAAAATATTTTATGTTCTTTTATACTATAAAATACTATACACAAATACTGCACACAAATATTTGCTAAAACTAAAGGGATAACTGAACATGCTTGTTTATATTTTTGTTAAGATATAATTGACATATAACGCTAATTTCCAATGTATAACATAATGATTTGGTATTTGTATATATTGCAAAATAATCAAAATAAATCTAGCTAAACTTCTGTAAGCAACTTTCACATATACAATTATGTATATTCTTATTTAATATATGTATATTACATATACATGAGTATACAATGAAGAACTATAGCAACCTGCTGTACATTATATTCTCATGACTTATTTATTTTATAACCGGAAGTTTGTACCTTTTGATAACCTTGACCCGTTTCGTCTACTTCCCCACCCGCCACCTCTGGCAGCCACCAATCTGTTCTCTGTATCTATGAATTCTTTTTTTTTTTTCCTTAAGATTCCACATACAGGTGAATTTATATGGTATTTGTCTTTCTCTGACTTATTTTACTTAGCTTAATCAGGCTTATTTATTTCGTATGGCCCGGAGTTGCCTGGCATCTAGCAGCACACACACGAGACAGATATAATTTTATACAATTTTGAAGGTCGGCTTCATTTTATCTATATCTCACCAGTCAAAATGGAAGAATCGTGAAATTCAGCCCTGACAGGACAGGGTTTGAGTCCTTCTGCCACCTCTTACTAGCTGTGTGACCTTAGGCAAGTGATGAACCTCCCTTATAGAATGGAGATAATAGTACCTTCCGTGCAAAGTGAAGGCTAAATTAGGTAATGCATGTGAAGTGCCTAGGAACACCTGGAACTAGGCACTCATTGAAGGAAATTTAATCACTCCATCTGTTATGTAATATACATAGTATATGATTAAGTGGATTTTTTCTTCCTGTTGCAACAGCTGAAACTCAGAATATCTACTTGTCTCTCTGATCTCATGCTGAATATTTCTATTCTTTCCACCATGATTCCATGCACATTTTCACTCGAACTTGAATTTGGCATAGACTGATTTTTTTTTTAACTAATGGAAGCTTATTTAAGGGGCAATTATTACTTCATGGAAATATTTATCTACCATTCCTTAGTTTCACACTAAGAAGCAAGGGGAAGGTATGTTTTTACTACTAGGTAATTTAACCTTTTTTTTGGTCTCTCTCTCTCACCTCCTATATATCTACTAGGGCCAAGTCAGCTGAAAAAACAAAATCATATAAGCAGACCTCTACTTCATTGTCTTGTCTCAGAAACTCCTGCTGACAACACACATTTCATATACACAAAGTGGGGTGTTCTGAAAGAAAGACTCCAGCTCCCTAATTTACTGCCCTCCTTTTATTAGCATCGGATTCCTAAAACATCACATGGGTGGCTGGCCATCTCACTGTCAGGAGGCTGAAGCAAGTCACAGGGGGTCCAGGAAGGAGACATTAATGCCAAGTTCCTGCTGACAAGGATACTTGCCTACACCCTTTTAAAGCATTAAACATAGGCAAAGAAACAGGCGAAAAAGACCCGGCTTGCCAAAAAGCCATTACGCAAACCTAAAAATTTGGTACTAAGTTTTTCTTTATAAGTGTTATTTCCATGACAAGCCCTGCTAATTGGTGCTTCAGCTTCAAAAGTATTTCAGTTTTTATATTACAGAAGAGACCTCAGAATCTAATTAGGTATGTTTGTTAGATACCCTTGATTTTTTTTCTACCTGTTCTTCCCATGTTAAATAAAGTAGTGAAAAGAAAAATGTAGGAAGAGTTTTAGGCTAATGCATTAGGTCATAATTTTTCACAAAGTGTTGGGATTTATCCTGGATACAGCATCTCTGCAAAGGCAGAAAAGAAGGAAACTCACCTTGACACTATTTGGAGGAAAGCATGGATCAAACAGCCCAGTGACAGGGAAGTAAAAGAGAACAGGTAATCTAAGTGACAGGCAATTGAATTTCACTCCGATCTCAATATCTATAATACACATTATGTAGCATCCCGTGCAGCTCCAGCAGTAACCAGACCTTGAGCTCAGGTGATATAAACCCACACTTTGGGATCCCACCACACACAGCAGTCACAGAACTCTCCCCATTTTAAAACTCTCAGGGGAATTGACACATAAGATTTCTACAGTCTGTTAGATTCCAACAGGTCACAACTGGGAGCCCAGAGACTGGACCCAACCTCTTTGTCATAATTTCTTTGGTCAGAGTTTTAAGAATTGGGCAAATTTATATAAAAATCCAGACATCTGGATACTCTGGGGGGAAAAAAGTCATATCTTAGCACACGACGGCCCACAATCCCCCAGGGCAACAATTAGATGAAGCTAAGAACACCTTTCCCTCGTGGGTGGGTGATGTGTTTGCCAAGGCAGCCCATCCACCTTTCCCACTTCTATTGCTTCCCTGAGCCTACAGCATTTGACTATACCTAAGATCATTTTTTTCTCTCTCTCTTTCTTTTCTTTTTCTTATGTTTTGGACTGCGCCACACAGCATGCAAGATCTTAGTTCCCATACCAGGGATCAAACCTGCACCCCCTGCAGTGGAAGCCCAGAGTCCTAACCACTGGACCAGCAGGGAAATCCTAACATGGTTTTTCAAGTGCTTATTAATATAGTGGTAACTAGTTTCTCATAGTTCTTTGGGCTAGAAGTTCAAGGTGTCGGCAGGGTTGCCTTCTTCTGAAGCCTCTCTCCTTGGCTTGGAGATGGCTTTCTTCTCCCTGTGTCTTCACATGGTCTTTCCTCTACTAGTCTGTGTCCTAATCCTTTTTTATAAGGTCGCCAGTCATACTGGCTTAGGATCCATGCTAATGACCTAGTTTTAACTTAATTACCTTTAAAGATCTTATTTCCAAGTACCTCGACATACCTTTTTTTTTTTTCTCATCTGTATTGGAGTATTGCTTTACAATGTTGTGTTACTTTCTGCTGTACAACAAAGTAAATCAGCTATATGTATACATATATCCCCATAACTTCTCCTCCTGAGCCTCCCTCCCACCGTCCCTATCCCACCCCTCTAGGTCGTTACAAAGCAACTAGCTGATCTCCCTGTGCTATGCAGCAGCTTCCCACTAGCTAGCTATTTTACGTTTGGTAGTGTATATAGGTCAATGCCACTCTCTAACTTCGTCCCAGCTTATCCTTCCCCCACTGTGTCCTCAAGTCCATTCTCTACGTCTGCATCTTTATTCCTACGCTGCCGCTAGGGTCATCAGTACCTTTTTTTAGATTCCATATGTATGCATTAGCATACAATATTTGTTTTACTCTTTCTGACCTACTTCACTTTGTATGACAGACTCTAGGTTCATCCACCTCACTACAAATAACTCAGTTTCGTTCCTTTTCATGGCTGAGTAATATTCCATTGTATATATGTGCCACATCTTCTTTATCCATTCATCTTTTGATGGACATTTAGATTGCTTCCATGTCCTGGCTATTGTAAATAGTGCTGCAATGAGTATTGTGGTACATGTATCTTTTGAATTATGGTTTTCTCAGGGTGTATGTCTGCTAGCGGGATTGCTATGTCATATGGTAGTTCTATTTTTAGTTTTTTAAGGGACCTCCATACTGTTCTCCATAGTGGCTATACCAATTTACATTCCCACCAACAGTGCAGGAGGGTTCCCTTTTCTCCACAGCTTCTCCAGCATTTATTTCTAATTTTTTGATGATGGCCTTTCTGACTGGTGTGAGGTGATAGCTCATTGTGGTTTTGATTTGCGTTTCTCTAATGATTAATGATGATAAGCATCTTTTCATGTGTTTGTTGGCAATCTGTATGTCTTCTTTGTATTGGATTGTTTATTTTTTTGATATTGAGCTGCTTGCATACTTTGGAGATTAATCCTTTGTCAGTTGCTTCGTCGACAAATATTTTGTCCCATTTTGAGGGTTGTCTTTTCATCTTGTTTATGGTTTCCTTTGCTGTGCAAAAGCTTTTAAGTTTCATAAGGTCCCATTTGTGTATTTTTGTTATTTCCCTTACTCTAGGAGGTGGGTCAAAAGGATCTTGCTGTGATTTATGTCATAGAGTGTTCTGCCTATGTTTTCCTCTAAGAGTTTTATCTTGTCTGGCCTTACATTTAGGTCTTTAATCCATTTTGGGTTTATTTTTGTGTATGGTGTTAGGGAGTGTTCTAAATTCATTCTTTTACATGTAGCTGTCCAGTTTTCCCAGCACCACTTATTGAAGAGGCTGTCTTTTCGCCATTGTATATTCTTGCCTCCTTTATCAAAAATAAGGTGACCATATGTGCATGGGTTTATCTCTGGGCTTTCTATCCCATTTCACTAACCTATGTTTGTGTTTTTGTGCCAGTACCATACTGTCTTGTTTACTGTAGCTTTGTAGTATAGTCAGAAGTCAGAGAGCCTGATTCCTCCAGTCCGGTTTTCTTTCTCAAGATTGCTTTGGCTCTTTGGGGTCTTTTGTGTTTCCACACAAATTGTAAAATTTTTTGTTCTAATTCTGTGAAAAATGCCATTGGTAGTTTGATAGGGATTGCACTGAATGTGTAGGTTGCTTTGGGTCGTAGAGTCATTTTCACAATGTTGATTCTTCCAATCCAAGAACATGGTATGTCTCTCCATCTGTTTGTATCGTATTTGATTTCTTTCATCAGTGTCTTATAGTTTTCGGAGTACAGCTCTTTTGTCTCCACAGGTAGGTTTAGTCTTAGGTATTATTCATTTTGTTGCAATGTCAAATGGGAGTGTTTCCTTAATTTCTCTTTCTGATTTTTTGTTGTTAGTGTGTAGGAATGCAAGAGATTTCTGTGCATTAATTTTGTATCCTGCTACTTTACCAAATTCATTGATTAGCTCTAGTAGTTTGCTGGTGGCATCTTTAGGATTTTCTATGTGTAGAATCATGTCATCTGAAAACAGTGACAGTTTTACTTCTTTTCTGATTTCAGTTCCTTTTATTTCTTTTTCTTCTCCTATTGCTGTGGCTAAAACTTCCAAAACTATGTTGAATAATAGTGATGAGAGCAGTCACTCTTGTCTTGTTCCTGATCTTAGAGGAAATGCTTTTGGTTTTTCACCATTGAGAATGATGTTGGCTGTGGGTTTGTCATATATGGCTTTTATTACGTTGAGGTAGGTTCCCTCTATGCCCACTTTCTGGGAAGTTTTTATCATAAGTAGGTGTTGAATTTTGTCAAAAGCGTTTTCTGCATCTATTGAGATTATTATATGGTCTTTATCCTTCAATATGTTAATATGGTGTATCACATTGATTGATTTGCATATATTGAAGAATCCTTGCATTCCTGGGATGAACCCCACTTGATCATGGTGTATGATCCTTTTAATGAGCTGCTGGATTCTGTTTGCTACTATTTTGTTGAGGATTTTTGCATCTATGTTCATCAGTGATATTGGCCTGTAGTTTTCTTTTTTTTGTGACATCTTTGTCTGGTTTTGGTATCAGGGTGACGGTGACCTCGTAGAATGAGTTTGGGATTGTTCCTCCTTCTGCTATGTTTTGGAAGAGTTTGAGAAGAATAGATGTTAGCTCTTCTCTAAATGTTTGATAGAATTCACCTGTGAAGCCATCTGGCCCTGATCTTTTATTTGTTGCAAGATTTTTAATCACAGTTTCAATTTCAGTGCTTGTGAGTGGTCTGTTCATATTTTCTGTTTCTTCCTGGTTCAGTCTTGGAAGATTGTACTTTTCTATGATTTGTCCATTTCTTCCAAGGTATCCATTTTATTGGCATATACTTGCTTGTAGTAGTCTCTCATGATCCTTTGTATTTCTGCTGTGTCAGTTGTTACTTCTTTATCATTTCTAATTCTGTTGATTTGAGTCTTTGCCCTTCTTTTCCTGATGAGTCTGGCTAATGGTTTATCAATTTTGTTTATCTTCTCAAAGAACCAGCTTTTAGTTTTATTGGTCTTTGCTATTGTTTCCATTATTTGTTTTTCATTTATTTCTGATCTGATCTTTATGATTTCTTTCCTTCTGCTAACTTAGGGTTTTTTATTCTTCTTTCTCTAATTGCTTTAGGTGTAAAGTTAGGTTGTTTATTTGAGATGTTTCTTGTTTCTTGAAGTAGGATTTTATTGCTACAAACTTCCCTCTTAGAATTGCTTTTGCTGCATCCCATAGGTTTTGGGTCATGGTGTTTTCATTTTCATTTGTTTCTGTTTTTTGATTTCCTCTTTGATGTCTTTAATGATCTCTTAGTTATTTAGTAGCATATTGTTTAGCCTCCGTGTGTTTGTATTTTTTTACAGTTTTTGTCCTGTAATTGATGTCCAGTTTCATAGCGTTGTAGTTGGAAAGGATGCATGATACAATTTCAGTTTTCTTAAATTTACTAAGGCTTGATTTGTGACCCAAGATGTGATCTATCCTGAAGAATGTTCCATGTGCATGAGAAGAACATGTATTCTATTGTATCTGGGTGGAATGTCCTATAAATATCAATTAAGTCCATCTGGTCTAATGTGTTATTTAAAGCTTGTGTTTCCATATTTATTTTCTGTTTGGATGATCTGTCCATTGGTGTAGGTGGGGTGTAGAAGTCCCCTACTATTATTGTGTTACTATCAATTTCTCCTTTTATGGCTGTTAGCATTTGCCTTATGTATTGAGGTGCTCCTAAGTTGGATGCATAAATATTTACAATTGTTATATCTTCTTCTTGGATTGACCCCTTGATCATTATGTAGTGTCCTTCCTTGTCTCTTATAATAGTCTTTATTTTAAAGTCTATTTTGTCTGATATGAGTATTGCTACTCCAACTTTCTTTTGATTTCCATTTGCATGGAATATCTTTTTCCATCCCCTCACTTTCAGTCTGTATGTGTCCCTAGGTCTGAGGTGGGTCTCTTGTAGACAGCATATATATGGGTCTTGTTTTTGTATCCATTCAGCCAGTCTGTGTCTTTTGGTTGGAGCCTTTAATCCATTTACATTTAAGGTAATTATTGGTATGTATGTTCCTATTACCATTTTCTTAATTGTTTTGGGTTTGTTTTTGTGGGTCTTTTCCTTCTTTTGTATTTCCTGCCTAGAGAAGTTCCTTTAGCATTTGTTGTAAAGCTGGTTTGGTGCTGCTGAATTCTCTTAACTTTTGCTTATCTGTAAAGCTTGTGATTTCTCTGTCAAATCTGAATGAGATCCTTGCTGGGTAGAGTAATCTTGGTTGTAGGTTTTTCTCTTTCATCCCTTTAAATATGTCCTGCCACTCTCTTCTGGCGTGCAGAGTTTCTGGTGGAAGGTCAGCTGTTAACTTTATGGGGATTCCCTTGTGTGTTATTTGTTGTTTTTCCCTTGCTGCTTTTAATATTTTTTCTTTGTGTTTACTTTTTGTTAGTTTGATTATTATGTGTCTCGGCAAGTTTCTCCTTGGGTTTATCCTGTGTGGAACTCTCTGCACTTCCTGGACTTGATTGACTATTTCCTTTCCCATATTGAGGAAGTTTTTGACTATAATCTTTTCAAATATTTTCTCAGACCCTTTCATTTTTTCTTCTTCTGGGACCCCTCCCCTATAATTCAAATGTTGGTGCGTTTAATGTTGTCCCAGAGGTCTCTGAGACTGTCCTCAATTCTTTTCATTCTTTTTTCTTTATTCTGCTCTGTGGCAGTTATTTCCACCATTCCATTTTCCAGCTCACTTATCCGTTCTTCTACCTCAGTTATTTTGCTATTGATTCCTTCTAGTGTATTTTTAATTTCAGTTTTTGTGTTGTTCATTACTGTTTGATTGCTCTTTAGTTCTTTAGGTCCTTGTTAAACATTTCTTTTATTTTCTCCATTTCTGAGATTTTAGATCATCTTTACTATCATTACTCTGAATTCTTTTTCAGGTAGTTTGCCTATACCCTCTTCATTTATTTGTTCCTGTGGGCTTTTATCTTGCTCCTTTTTCTGTAAGATATTTTTCTGTCTTCTCATTTTGTCTAATTTACAGTATTTGAGGTCTCCTTTCCCTAGGCTGCAGGGTCATAATTCCTCTTGCTTCTGTTCTCTGCCCCTGGTGGTGAGGTTCATCCAGTGGCTTGTGTAGGCTTCCTGATGGGAGGGACTGGCTCCTGCGTTCTGGTGGATGGAGCTGAGTCTTTTCCCTCTGATGAGCAGGGCCATGTCAGGTAGTTTGTTTTGGGGTGTCTGTGAGCTTAGTATGACTTTAGGTAGTCTGTGTGTTGATGGGTGGTTTTGTGTTGCTCTCTTGTTTGTTGTTTGTTGTGAGGCATCTAGCGCTGGGAGCTGCAGGCAGTTGGGTGGAGCTGGGTCTTGGATTCAGATAGAGGCCTCTGTGAGACCTCTCAGCGATTAATCTTCCCTGGGGCTGGGAATTCTCTAGTGGTCCAGTGTCCTGGCCTAAGTGCTGCCACCCCAGAGCCTCAGGCCTACTTCCAGTCAGCGAACCGAGACCCCGCAAGTCACTTGTCCCAGCAATGAAGGGGATTAAAAAAAAAAAATGACCAGCAAAACCCCAAATGGTAAAAAGGAAAATCAAACAAAGACAGAAATAAGGAAACACACACACACACAAAGGAAACAAAAACAGAGCCAAGTAAAACAAAAAGCAAGAGAACAACCAGACAAACAGAAGTACCCCAAAACAAAATCAAACAATTAGAATCAAAACTAACAAAAACACAAAACCTAAAAACAAAACCAAAGCATTGTGCCAACTGAAAAATAAAGCAGAGACAAAACAAATAATGACTTTTTAGAAAAAGGGGAAAAAACACAGAACAACTGAAAAGTAAAGTATAAATGGAAATATACAAAAATAAAAAATATATTAAAGAAGAAGAAACAAATAAGGGAAAAGAACACAGAACAACAGAAAAGCATAGTAAAAATATATATAAAATAATAAAAATTTAAAATGTTATAAAACACAAAGATCCCAAAAGACCAAATTAAAAAAAAATACAACAAACAACAACAGACAAAAACAAAAAGCCAGAACCAACAACAGAATGAATCAAAACATAATAAAAATATTAGTAATAATTATGTTTCCCTGGGGTCTCAGCTGTAAGTGTCCTTGCATACACTATGAGCCACAGCCCACCTCCGCCTCCCCAAGAGGCCCTCCTCTGCCTCTGGGCTGGTCTCTGGACCTGCTGTGAGTCCTGTGGGGACCACTCAGACTCTGATCTTGCCCAGTTCTTGCGTGTGTTGCCCCCAAAGTCCACAGCTACCTGAGCTAGAGTATTTTCATTTGTGGGAACACTCATTGTCTACTCAGATATTCCATAGATGCAGGATCTACCTAGCTGATTGCGGGGATTTAATCTGCAGCTTGTGGGGCTGATAGAAAGATTTTTGATCCTCTTCCTTAGTCGCCCCTTCCCTGGGGTTCAGCTTTGGTTTTATCCCCACCTTTGCATGCGGTCCAGCCACAGGATTCTGGTCCTGAGGCTGCCTTGGAGCTCTTGGGTCTGCCCCATTGAGGACAGGGCACAGAGGTGGTACGATTTCTTGGATCACAGGAGCCCTGGCAATGTCAAATGCGCAGGGAAGCCAGCGGTCACGGGCACAAGAGATTTGGCCCTAGTGAGGTCCTTTTCTGGTGCCCACCAGCAGACGCATGAGGGCCAGCCCTGAGGGGGCTTTTTCTATTGCTCTGCAGCCAGCGCATGAGAGTCAGACCTGAGAGGGCTTCTTTTATTGTCTGTCAGCAGGCGCCGGCGTGTGGGGAGAGAGAGGCTACCATAGTGGCTCCTCCCCCTGTGTGTGACTAAGCAGCAGTGCCCTGCTTCCCTGCTGCAGATTTCCTCCCTCCCATCCCCTCAGTCCATCTCCCCACAGCCAATAGCAGTTCTCGCCCTGGGTCTGTTCTCTAATCCCCATGCTCCAGTTTCCAGCCCCCTTGCACACCTGTGAACACACTTCCCAGTCCGGGGCATATAGGGCCGTGGTATGGACTGTCTGTGTAGTTCTCACTCTGTCCCGTCTGCCACAGATCGGCCACTTCACCCACTTCCAACAGCATCAAATGCTTCCCTTCTGTCCCAGTTGATCTCCCCATCAGAGAGGGGGTTTCCCCAAATTCGGGAATCTCTCCTTTGCTTCAACTCCCCTGCCCTAGGGTGCACGTCCTGTCCTGCTTCCTCTCCTCCTCCTTCTCCCTTCTTTGTTCAGTCCTACTCAGTTACCCAGGGATCTTTATAATCCTTTCCAATGTCCAAGGTCGTCTTCTAGTGTTCAGCTGGTGTTCTGTGAGAACTGTTGCAGCTGTAGATGTATTCCTGATGCATCCGTGGAGAGAGATGAACTCCACGCCCTCCTACTCCTCCGTCATCTTAACTCTGCCTCCAGGTTCTAAGAACATAAGATATTGGAGGGGCACAATTCAGCCCCTAAAATTTCTGAAGATAACAAAACAAATATTAAGTTCAGTCTATTCTGCTACCATCCGCATTTCTTTAACAATTAGCGTAAACAAAATTGGTAAATGGGTCCATGTTGTCTGTGTAAACTAGAAGTCTTATTGGTTCATGGAAATAATAGCACCTAAATGTAAAGTCACAAACAGAGATTGAAAAAAGGAATCTCTGGAGTGTACTACACTGGTTTCCACTTAAGCAAATGTTTTTCTCTTTGGCTTAGATGAGACCCTTGCTCTGATTTGGAAGAGCTCATTGCATTGTTCTCCCTGACCATTCTGTATTTTGTCCTTTTTCCAGAACTCAGCCTCCCCAGCCCTTTATTAGTCCCCTCTCTTTCCATCAAGCTACCTCCACCATTTTTTAAATTAAGATATAATTGACATATATATTATAGATAATTGACACTTAATAAACATATGATTTCAGGTGTACAACATAATGAATAAAAACTTGTGTATATTGTGAAATGATTACCACAATAAGTCTAGCTAATATCCATTACCACAGAGCTAAATTTTCTTCTTGTGAGAACAAAGATCTATTTTCTTAGTAATTTGCACTGGTACAGTATTATGAACTATAGTCATCATGCTGTATATTAGGTCCCAAGTACTTACATATTATAACTGGAAGTTTTAACCTTTTACTTCACGCATTTCACCTGCTTCCCACCTCCCAACACTGGAAACCACCAATAAGTTCTCTTCATCTATGAGTTTGACTTCTTGGGGTACTTTTTTTTTCAGATTCCATATGTAAATGAGAACACAAGGTATTTATATTTCCCTGTACTTGACTTTCACTTAGCATAATACCCTCGAGGTCCATCTGTATTGTTGCAAATGAAAATATTTCATTTTTATGACTGAATAATTCTCCACTGTATATATATATATATATATATATATATATATATATATATATATATACCACTTCCTCTTCATCAGTGGGCACTTAGGTTGCTTCCATGTCTTGGCAATTGTAAATAATGATGCGAAGAATGTGAGGGTGCAGACAGCATTTCGCGTTAGTGTATTTGTTTCCTTTGGATAAATGCTCAGAAGTGGAACAGATGGATCCATGAAATAGTTCTATTTTTAAATTTGGGGGGAAACCTCCATACCGTTTGCCACAATGCCTACAGCAATTTGCATTCCATCTAAAGGGCACAAGGATTCCCTTCTCTCCACGTCCTTGCCAACACTTGTTAATTTTTTTCCAGTTTTATTGAGGTATAATTGACATACACCACTATATACATATAAGGTGTACACTACTACAGTGGTTTGACTTACCTATATTGTGAAATGAACACCGCAGTAAATTTAGTCAGCATCCCTCATCTCATTAAGAAACAATAAAAAGAGGAAGCAAAAAGAAAAAAAAAACTGTTTCTTTTTCCTTATTACAACTCTTTAGGATATAATTTCTGAACAAGATATATATATATATGGTATATATATACAGTGTTAACTATAATCACACTCCTGTACATCATATCCCTAGTACATATTTACCTTACAATGGAAGTTTGTCACTTTTGACCACTTAGATCCAGCTCCCCCTTCACTCAACCCCCTGTCTTTGGTAACCACAAATCACATCTCTTTATCTATGAGGAGTTTGGTGGTTACTATTGCTGTTGTGATGGTGGTGATGGTAGTTTTGTGGTTCCATATATAAGCGAGATCATACAGTATTTCTATTTCTCTGACTTGTATTATTTAGCCTAATATCCTCAAGGTCCATGCATGTTGCTGCAAATGGGAAGAGTTTCCTTCTATTTCAATGGAATACTTTTCCATTTGCGTATATACACCACATCTTCTTTATCCATTCATTCATCCATGGATGCTTCAGTTGTTCCATGTCTTGGCTATTATAAATAATACTTCTATGAACATGGGGGTGCTATTGTAAACAGAATAATATTTTTCATTTCTTTTTCAGATAATCATTGCTAGTGCATGGACACATTATTGAATTTTGTATGTTAATTTTGGGTCCTGCCACTTAATTCAGGTGGATGATTAGATCTAAGAATTTTTTGAATTTTCTATATGTAAAATACTGTCACCTGCCAATAGAGACTTGTTCTTCCTTTCCAATTCCGAGGACTTTTATTTCTTTCTGTACCCTTTTTTCTCTGGCTAGGACTCCCAATACTATGTTAAATACAAGTGGTGAGGGAGCATCCTTTTCTTGTACCTGGTTTTAGAGGAAAAGCTTTCAGACCTTCACCACTGAGTATGATATTACATATGGACTTGTCATATATGGCCTTTATGTTGATGTGTGTTCCTTCTATATTGAATTTTCCAGTTTTTTTTTTTATCATGAAAAGATGTTGACTTTTGTCAATTTTTTTAGATGATCATGTGCTTTTTTTCCCTTCCAATTTATTAATGTATTGTAGCACATTGATTGCTTCTTGTGTATGCTGAACCATCCTAGCATCCCAGGGATAAATCCCAATGGATCATGGAGAATGATCCTTTTAATGTGCTGATGAATTCAGTTTGCTAGTATTTAAGTAAGCATTTTTGTACCTATATTCATTGGGGATATTGGCCTGTACATTTCTGGTAGCATCCCTGTCTGGCTTTGGTATTGGGGTAATGCTGGCCTAAAAACATGAGATTGGTAGTGTTCCTTCTAAGATCTTTTGGAAGAGTTTGAGAAGAATTGGCATTGCGTCTTCTTTCAATGTTAGGTAACATTCGCCAGTAAAGACTTCTGGTCCTGGGCTTTTCTTCATTCAGAGGTTCTTCATTGCTGATTCAATCTGCTTCCTGGTCTGTTTAGATGTTCTGTTTCTTCATGATTCTGTCTTGGTAGGTTGTACGTTTCTACGAATTTCTTCTTTTCTTCCAGATGGCCAGTTTGTTGGTATACAGTGGCTCATAGTAGCCTGTTAGGTTCCTTTGTTTTTTTGTGGTATCAGTTGTAATGTCTCATTTTTCATTTCTAACTGTGTTGATTTGGATCCTCTCTCTTTTTTCCTTGGTTAGTCTAGCTAATGGTTTGTCAATTTTGCTTATCTTTTCAAAGAGCGAACTCTTAGTTTTGTTTATTCTTTCTATTGTTTTCTCGTTCTCTATTTCACTTATTTCTGCTGTAATCTTTATTATGTCCTTCCTCGTGCTAATTTTGGGCTCAGTTTATACTACTTTTTCTACTTCCTTAAGGCAGGAGTTAGGGTGTTTTTTTGAGATCTTTTGTTCTTAAAGTAGGCACTTATTGCTCTAAAATTCTCTGTTCAATCTGCTTTTGCTTTATCTCATAAATTTTGGTATGTTCTGTTCCTATTTCCATTTGTCTCTAGACATTTATTTCTCCTTTAATTTCTTCTTTGATCCATTGGTTGCTCAGAAGAGTGTTCATATCTATGCATTTGTGAATTTTCCCATTTTCTTCCAGCTGTTGATCTCTAGTTTCATGCCATGGTAGTCAGAGAAGATAGCTGGTGTGATTTATTTCTTCTTAAATTTGCTAATGTGGTCTCACACATGATCTATCCCAAAAAACGTTTCATGATCGCTTGAGAAGGATGCGTATTCTGATGCTGTTGGATAGAATGTTCTATACATGTCTCCTAGGTAACTTTGGTCTCTAGTGTTGTTCAGATGCTCTCTTTGCTTATTGACTCACTGTCTGGATGACCTAAGCATTGTTGAGAATGGGGTATTAAACTCCCATTTATGATCAGGAGGTAGTTCTATTTTTAAACTTGGGGGGAACCTCGACAGTGTTTGCCACAGGGCCTTACAGCAATTTGCATTACCATCAACAGTGCACAGGTGTTCCTTCTCTCCACCTCCTGGCCAACACTTGTTAATTTTTTTCCAGTTTTATTGAGGTAAAATTGACATACACCACTATGCACATTTAAGGTATACACCAGTACAATGGTTGGACTCACCTATATTGTGAAATGAACACAACAGTAAATTTAGTTAGCATCCCTCATCTCATTAAGAAACAATTAAGAAGAGGAAGCAAAAACGAAAAACATATACTGTTTTTTTTCTTATGATAACTCTTTAGGATATACTTTTCTTAACAAGTTTTATATATATCACCCAAATGTGTTAACTATAGTCTCCTTCCTGTACATTGTATCCCTAGTACCTATTTATCTTATAACCAGAAGTTTGTCCCTTGTGACCACTTTGATCAAGCTCCCCCTTCCCCTAACCCCCATCTGCGGTTACCACAAATCTCACCTCCTTTTCTGTGAGTTTGGCAGTTGCCATTGTTGTTCTGTGGTTCCATGTATAAGTGAGATCATACAGTATTTCTCTTTCTCTGACTTGTATAATTTAGCATAATGCCCACAAGGTCCATCCATGTTGTTGGAAATGGCGAGATTTTTCTTCCTTTTAAATGGAGTAAAATTCCATTGGTATATACACCACATCTTCTTTATGCATTCACCCAGCCGTGGATGCTTCCGTCGTTCCCTGTCTTGGCTTTTATGAATCATGCTGCTGTGAACATGGGGGTGCTGTTGTGAACAGAATCATTTTCTCCATTTCTTCTTTGGATCATCATTGTTAGTGCATGGACACATTACTGAATTTTGTTTGTTAATTTTGTGTCCTGCCATGTAACTCAGGTGGATGATTAGATCGAAGAATTTTTCAGATTTTCTCTATATAAAATACTGTCATCTACAAATAGAGACAGTTGTCCTTCTTTCCGATTCCAAGGCCTTTTATTTCTGTCTATAGCCTTATTTCTCTGACTGGGACTTCCAATACTGTGTTAAATACAAGTGGTGAGGAAACATCCTTTTCTTGTGCTTGATTTTAGAAGAAAAGCTTTCATCCTTTCACCACTGTGTATGATATTACATATGGACTTGTCACATATGGCCTTTATGTTGAGGTGTGTTCCTTCTATACTGAATTTTCCAGAGTTTTTTTTTTTAATTCTCCAGTTTTTTTTTAATCATGAACAGTTGTTGGATTTTGTCAGTTTTTTTAGATCATGTGCTTTTTTTCCCCTTCCATTTTATTAATGTAATATAGCATATTGACTTATTTTTGTGTATGCTGAACCGTCCTTGCATCCCAGGGATAAATCCCAATGGATCATGGTGAACGACCCTTTTAACGTGCTGCTGAATTCAGTTTGCTCATATTTAATTAAGCAATTTTCAGCTATATTCATCGGGGATGTTGGCCTGTACATTTCTGGTAGCATCCCTGTCTGGTTTTGGTATCAGTGTAATGCTGGTCTCACAATATTAGTTTGGTAGCGTTCATTGTAAGATTTTTTGGAAGAGTTCAGTTAGAATTGGCATTGAGTCTTCTTTAATGTTAGGTAACATTCACCAGTAGAGCTGCTGATGTATAGCTATTCCTGCTGTTGTATTCTTTTTGGGGTTTTTTTTGGCTACCATTTGCTTGAAATATCTTTTTCCATCTCTTCCCTCACAGTCTCCGTGTGTCTTTAAAGCAAATGTAACTCTCTTATTGGCAGCATATCATTTTTCCAAGTTTTTTATCCATTCAGCTATTTAATGTCTTTTGATTGGAGAATTTAATCCACGTATGTTTAAAGTCATTATTGATTGGAAATGACTTACTATTGCCATTTCCTTAATTTCTTCTTGCTGTCGTGTAGACTCATTCCTGGTTTCTTATCCTGTTGACTGTTTTTTTCTGATGTCTTTTGGAATCCGTATGCTTGACCTCTTTATCATGTTCTTTTGTGCAGTTACTATAGGTTTCTCCCTTTTGGTTATAATGGGTCTTACATAAAATATCTTAAAATTATAACAGCTTATTTTAAACTGGTAACAACTTAACTTTAATAGCACTCCTAAACTTTACACTTTCTCCTCCCCTCCACACTTTAGGTTATTGACGTTACAGTTTATATATTTTTTCTCTTCTGTTAATACTAACAAATTATTGTAGTAATTGTTATTTGAGTTATGATTATTGAGTTATTTTACCTTTTAACTTTTAAACTAGAGTTTAAGTGCATTAAGCACCTCCTTTTCATTGTTACAGAATCTAACTTTTTGACTATATACTTAACATTTCAGTTAGTTTTACACTACCTTCTTATTGTTTTATGACGTTAATTGGCCGCCTTTTACTTCCGTTCAGGGAACTCCCTTTAGCATTTCTTGTAAGCAGGTCTAGTGGTAACAAACTCCCTCCACTTATGTTTGTTTGGGAAAGTCTTTATCCATTTCTGAAGGACAGTTTTATCAGGTGTAGAATTCTAGGTTGATCAGGTTTTTGATTTCAGTATTTTGAACATACCATCCCATTCTCTCTAGGCCTGAAATTTTTCTGTTGAGAAATCTGCCTGTTACCTTATAGGGATTCCCTTGTATGTAACTTCTTTCTCTTGCCATTCTCAACATTTTCTTTAATTTCTGCTAATTTAATGATAATGTGTTGTAGTGTAGCCTTATTCAGGTTCAACCTCTTTGAGGTCCTTTGTGACTCATGGATCTGGATGTCCATTTCTCTCCCCAGGTTTGGGAAGTTTTTGCCCATTACTGCTTTAAATATAATTCCTGTCCCTTTCTCTTTTCCTTCTGAAATTTCCTTCTGCCATCATGCAGATATTGTTTCTTTTGATGGTGTCCCATAATTCCTGAAGGTTTTTTTCATTCCTTCCCCCCTCCCAACTCAATAATTTCAATGTCTTGCCTTCTAGATCACTGATTATTCTGCGTGGTCAAGTCTGCTTATGAATTTCTCAATTTAATTGCTCAGTTCAGTTATAGTATTTTCCTGCTCTAAGATTTCTGGATTTTTTTAAAATTTATTTATTTATGTTTGGCTGCCTTGGCCCTTCGTTGCTGCACGTGGGCTTTCTTTAGTTGCATTGAATGGAGGCTACTCTTTGTTGAGGTGTGCAGGCTTCTCATTACAGTGGCTTCTCTTGTTGTGGAGCACGGCCTCTAGGTGCACAGGCTTCAGTAGTTGTGGCTCGTGGGCTCTAGAGCGCAGGCTCAGTAGTTGTGGTGTGTGGGCTTAGTTGCTCCACGGCATGTGGGATCTTCCCAGACCAGGGCTCAAACCCATGTCCCCTGCATTGGCAGGTGAATTCTTAACCACTGCACCACCAGGGAAGCCCTGGATTGTTTTTAGTGGTTTTCATGTCTTTGTTGAACTTATTTGTTCATGCATTGTTTTCCTAACTTGGTTTAGCTGTCTGTGTGTTTTTGTAGTTCACTGAACTGCTTTGAGGGTTAATTTGAATTATTTGTCTGATTGTTCCTAGATCTTCATTTCTTTAGGGTTAACTTTTGGATCTGTATTAGTTTCCTTTGGTGGTGTCATGTTTACCTCCTTTTATGTGATCCTTGATTCCTTACATTGGAATCTGTGCATTTGAGTAAGTGGTCCTCTCTTCCAGACTTTACAGGTTCCCATTGTCAGAGAAAAGTTAATCACCGGTCAGCTCAGTCTGGGCTGCTGGGCATGTCTGCTGGTGATATTCTTGGGCAGGTGGTGCTTGCTATCTTGGTATATTTTTGGGTGTGACCGCTGCCAAGTTCTGAGGTTCAGGGGGTGGGTGCCACTGGCTGAAAACAGTTGCATAAAACTGCTGGCTTGATTCTCTGCTCAAGTGAGGCTAGAGGATGGGCTCTGCAGTTACCTGGGTTCTCTGGTCAGGCTTACTAGGCAGTCAGGATTGGGTACTATACACAGCAAAGGTGGACCTATGAATTAGCTTCCCTGCTCCGGCAGGATAGCAGGACTGATCTCAGGGCCTGCACAGCTTGTTTTCTGGAGACCCGAATCAGGTGACTATGTACTGAATTCCCTGGTCAGGTGGGGCCAATGGTTTTATTCTGCAAAAACCATGGGATGTGCTCTCTGTGTCAAGCTCTACGGCAAGCATGGCTGTTGGATGGGCTCTACAGCTTCCGTGTGCTCTAGTTAGGTTCCCTTTGGGTAGGCTGAAGGCTGTATTCAGGAATTGGTGGGGCTGCAAATGTTTCCCTGTTGGGGCACAGTGGGAGACCCAACCGCAAGGCCAGTAAGGCTCTTTGCGGTCTTGACTCAAGTTATCCTGTGCCCCAAGTTCTCTGGCTGAACAGGGCCACTGGATTGCTCTACAGACTATCAACTCTGCCTACTGATCCTCTACTTGTGCTGCTGGGCTGTGCAGCTTCCAGGCATTCATGCCAGCCTTTCTGGTTAGGCAGGGCCAAGAGCTACACCCAACCTGCCAGCTGGCCTGTGGCTAAGCCCCCCTGCCTGGATTGGGGCAGAACAGGTTCCACAACTACTGAGGCTCTTCATTTGAGGGCCTGAATCAGATAGACATGTACCTGCCAAGTTCCTGGTCAGATTGCTCCACTGACTTGGTTCTGCAGATAAGCAAAGCTGCTCTTGGCACTTGGGCACTGCAGGTATGAACTCAATCTCTCAAGATCTGAATGCTGGTGATTTTAAGCCTCTCCGCCTTCTCCATCACTGTCAGATTCCCAGTGGTCAACCCCTGAAGATTCTCCTGCACCCTCCATTGGAGACCAGAATAGCAGCTCCCACAAAGCAACCCACAGTGCTGGGTGTCACCTGGCCTCTTTTTTTTCCACAACAGGCTCACAGCAAGGTGCTGCTCCAGCCGGCGGGGGCGGGGGGGGGACAGTGCAGTCAGTGTGTATCCACTCCTCTTAACCATCTAATGTGGTCTGTCTTGGTCTCTGTGGCACTGGGAGATGCTTAAGCCTCATCTCCATGGCCTGGAATTCCCTCAGTGGCAGCTTGTCCATGAATAGTTGTTAGCTGGCCTTCTTGTGAGAGGGAGCAAAGTCAGGAACAACCTATGTTGCTACCTTGGTGACATCACTCTCTCTAAAATACCTTAGTATATGCAGAATGAGTCAGGATTTGTATTACAGCAGTGGTTTTCAAAGTGTGGTCCCTGAAGCAGCCATAAGTATTTTTACAGTATTTAAAAACGTATGTGGTCAGTACCTTGCTTGAAGACTAGCTTAACAATAATGACATCTCTGGCTTTTATCCTAAAAATACTAGAAGGTAAACCTAGTTTATGGTTTCTCAATTTTGGGAGTTAGAATAACCAGTTATCACAAATATATTTTCATACCAGCAGCAAAGCCAAAGCAGCCCTCTCAAACTAAAATGAAAAGTAAGGCATAAAATAGTTTCCCTTAAACATAATATTGTAAAATTAAAAGTATACTAGGGCAAAGTCCTCATGCCACTATTTGAATTCAGTTAAATTAAAAAAATAATTATAAGTGATTTACCCATAACTTCCTGAAGCAAATATTCAGGACGTTTTGGAAGAGAATGGTTTACCAAGTTACACATTCCATTTGACTTCTATCTCTGTAACTTGTTTGCTGGGATGATCCTGGATAAGCAGCTTAATCTGATTTGGTTATGTCATCTATAAAAATAAGTGCCTACTCCATTGCCTAACTAACAATAGGTACTTATCACATAAATGTTAGCTTCTCTTCCCTTTCCTACTGCTTTAAATCCTTAAAATGAGTTCACTTTATGGATAGTTGCAAAGATTTCCTTCATCCTTAAATTTTTTAATTTCCTTGATAATGACCTTCGCCAATTTTGTTTCTGTTGCCATTTTTTCCCCTCTTCCAGTTAATTCTGAAACAAAGTATAAATTTAACAGGGCTTTTCCTGGGCCCTAAACCACATTTTTCTTGTCTATTGAAAACTATTAATAGTTTGTCTTTTGGCAAGTAAATCCCCAAATCAATATCCTACTGTCTTTTGGCATGTATCCCTTCCCCCACCAAAACAAAAGAGAAATCCCTTGTCTGGAGATCATAGGCTCAGAATAGCAAAGAGTAATGAGTAAATTTTTTTTTTTTTTTTTTTTACAAGAAAAGATACTCCTGCAGGTCAAGGGTAAATTAAACTCCCCACTGGAGAGGTTTCCTTATGAACACAGGCCTTAACTTCCTGCCTATTACTGCCAATGTATCCTCTCCCCCAAATATTCTGAGTTCTTTAACCTTGAAGTTAAACTCTGGTACACAGTCGACCCTTGAACAACACGGGTTTGCACTGTGCAGGTCCACTTATACACAGATTGTTTTTCAATAAATAAACAGAACAGTATTACATAATCAGTGGTTCGATGGTCTCTGATGTGGAATTATGGATATGGAGGGCTAACTGTAAAGTCGTACGTGGACTTGAGACTGTACAGAGGGTCAGCTCCCCTAAACCCTCATTGTTGAAGGGTCAACTGTATTTGAATGTTATAGTTCCACTTGAAAGATGGTGTTTGAAGCTGCTATTACATAATTCTTGGCACCCAGTAGCCAGTTGAGACAAAAAGGAATATGGGTCCTTCTAATATAATATGAATATGATTAGCATTAAAAAAAATCACTTGGGATATAAGTCGAGGTATTTTTTATTTATGACATATGTACATACGTACAAAATTGGCTTTATCCAATACATCATCCTGCATAGTATCTTAAAAAACAATACCATACTCTAGGAGTAAAAATCTGAGTTTCTTAATTTATGTGTAACCTACCATCTTTCAGAACACAGGATATTACCAATTTGGTTTCACAGAACACAAATTCCTGTTTAGAATTTTTTCTAGCCAAGGAACAAAATAAATTCAACAACATCTTAAATTAATTTAGCTGACCCTGAGTATACTACTAATTTGCATAACTTGAATTAATGTATATAATACACTTTCATCTGTACTGTTATCTACTTATATTTATCATACTACCATTTTGTCTATATCCATTCATCTCAATTTTCTACCTCATTAATCCTTGAGAGAAAGAACAAAGAATGGGGAAGTAATAATAAGAGGTTCAGAGGAGAAAACTACAGGTATTATTAGCTCAAACTTTTCCACCCAGAAGTCTGGGGCCCAGCTCTAAGTCCAGGGTTACCTGATAAACTTAATAACAAGACGATATTGATCTGAGTAGTCTGAGTACCTTCTGTCAATTGAGGCTGATGTAAAATTACTCTTCCTGCGTTTCTTCCTGTTCTCTTTCACAACACTTAATTAAAAAGTATACAAACTGAGCTTCCCTGGTGGTGCAGTGGTTGAGAGTCCGCCTGCCGATGCAGGGGACACGGGTTCGTGCGCCGGTCTGGGAGGATCCCACGTGCCGCGGAGCGGCTGGGCCCGTGGGCCATGGCCGCTGAGGCTTGCGCATCCGGAGCCTGTGCTCCGCAACGGGAGAGGCCACAGAGGTGAGGGGCCCGCATACCGCCAAAAAAAAAAAAAAAAAAAGTATACAACTTATCAAATTCAGTAAGTAGTTCTGGGAGCACTTCGAAAGAAAAGAAAACACAAACATGACCAAAATAGTAGTGGCAAAGAACTGTGTTAAAGATAGGTTGTCCCAAGATGCTTGAGGGTAAAACTCCCCAGCTCAACGCTCCCAAAAAATGCTAGTGCAAGAATTATAAGGAAACAAGCAAGAAAAGAACAGGGCAGCTGGATGATTGGTGAAGGGAGCCGTGGCCTTAGGTTGATGACCAGCATATCTCATGCCAAAATACCAACAGTAAAAGACCTCCTGGCTCACGCTGCCCTGGTGTGTGAGAGGTAATGAGTTACTTTTCTTGCCCCTTGTACAAGAGGGAAATCCAAGAATGAAAAAGTAAACAAGAGGCTGGGAAAGTTGACTGTGGAGTCAGTCATGCACTGATGCCTTTCAAAGATAACTCTGGGCCAGAGAAGGAATAAGGGGCCAGAACGAGATGATGTATTTATCTTTTCCATCTGCCCTTCCCTAGTCCTCACCCACTCACAGAGAGCAGAGGGTGCAAATTACCAGGTGCAGGGAAATCATCTGCACCCAAACCAGAGTAACTCTGCCATTGCTGCCTGGGGGTTCGAAGAAAGCTGTCCTCTAATGGGATGTCAATGTTAATGATCCTACGAAAACCGCCCTCAAAAACATAAACTAAGATATTTGAGACCTCGTAAAATAAAAAGAAAATTTTATCTTTAGGATCTGTAAAATTTCCCTATAATAGGGGAAAAAAGCAGAAATACGAACTACGGACACATGTTCCTTCGTTCCTAACAGTGATGTGTCATCAGGCCAGTGCCATGATAAAGGGTAGCTTTTTAAAATAAAGGATAAAAACAAATGGTAGAGAAAGGCTTCTCTTATTCACGAAAGACGGAGAAAACATGAGATGAAGTGTTCCATAAATACCAATAAAAAGGGAATATAAGTATTCCTGTGTCCCTATTATGCTATAGCAACCGGCTACATCTCTCTTCTTTCTCTCATTACTTTTAATGACACAGAAGACTGAATGACAACTATACAGTGCATAGAAATGAACACATAACACAGATGGAAAATTAGTACTTAATCTTCTCATCCTCAGGTAAAAAAAAATAGAAATCAAACAAGTACTTGAAATATTAATACAAAGCAAACAAACATTACATGAGATGACAGCACAGGATGACAGCTTCAATACCTTAAAAGATTTTATAAGATTGTGCTGATTCTTTTACATCTAAAGAATTATATAGAAGAGTAAATAAAAATTAAATTACGTTTATATAAGAAACTATCTTCAAAAAATTATTTGAACTTTCATATATAGAGTTCAAAAGTATATGATGAACTATTTTTGATTTGTATAAATCCCAAAATGGTAAAATATATTATCTGGGGGAAAAAGAAGCTTTCATTAAATACAAACATAATGGACTAAATAAACCAGGTTCACTATAAAACAGTTTCTTGGAAAACTTCCATAAAAAGTAAAGGCAGAATGGCACGAAGTTAGAAAAGCTGTGTTTAAGGCAAACTAAATAAGTAGCCTTAAAGTAAGTCATATGATCCCATAAACAACAAAGTAATTTCCTCTCAAAAATTTCTCTATTACAGTTGGAGAAATGAATTAAAGCAGAAGTAATGGCTGTTGTCAGAGTTACCTGGAAGCACTGAATACCATTATGCAAAAAAACCCAAATGCTTCTAATTTAAATATGCTTGACTCATTTGCCCCTTAGTTCATAGAGCAATGAAAAAAAAAAAGCATTATCCCAGTGTTCATCGTACAGTATGAATGTGAAATGCTGAAACATTAAAAAAAAAAAAAAAAATTTTTCAGGCTATGTGTATAACATGATAACCAAAAAGAAAATGATCGATTCTGTTATTCTGGCCTATGTTAAAAATATGCATAGACAAGTGCACCATCTCCCTACAAGTAGGCGTCTTAGAGTCTCTTGTTGAGCACATGGCTTAGCATCAGACCTGTGATCACATGGACACACGAAAAGCTTCCAAGACGGACAGGGAAGAGATTAATCATGAATTAAAAGAAACAATGCTTTTAAACAGTGTTCGGTAAACATGTTCTTTAGTCAACTATTTCTTAAAAAACAAAATAATCAAGTACATATCATTAAGTTAAATATCTTAGCACATGAATTTGCACCTTATAAATCTGGTGTATCAAACTGTCCTATAAAAATATTTATATATTTTTTGAAAACTATGGTACGTGCAATTATATAATCAGAAGAAGGATCTGTTTCTTTTCATCTACTGGAATGACACCATGCCTTTCTAAGAAAAAAACTGCAGCCTACAGGAAAATGATCAAAACAGCTGGACTGACTGAAGTTGTCCAGTTTAAGAAGGGACTGTCTCTTCTCCACCAGCAGCTCAAAGTTAGCAAGTGTCAGTATCCCAGGCCAGCCTTCTCACATGGTCCCGGGGGACAGGCGCTGTTTATACATGCCTGCTACTGCTTTGGCTGCGCTGTAGATCATCTGCCGACGAGACATGCCAGTGAAAGTCATATGCCAATCAGTCCGGCTGACATTGAGTAAGCTCTTCTCCAGGACTTCGCCCACTGTCACCAAAAGGCCCGACCACCTCAGACTGTAGTCCTGGGGAGTTAGACTTTGAGCCTAAGGAAAAAAGAAATCGATATTTTAATACATTAAAAAACATCACTGGAAGTAGTTATGTCATAAGTGACATTTCAAAGTCTCTCAGGTTACTTCTCATAGAGATTATGACAGACCCTGAGAAACACGGCTATGCTGCCAAATGTATGAAGTTACAAGGCTACAAAAAAAAACACAAAACAATATTGCACACATGGACGTGATTTACAATGTCCACACTAAGCTCATTTTGTTGTTTAAATACAATCTAAGTCTTAAAGCTAATGACTCTATCTAACAGAGCTCAGTGTCAGAGGGCCTAAGTGTCAGTTCTATATTCAGTGTCACTTTAGGTTAATAAGATTAGTGCTAAGATAGAAATGTTACTTTTATCTTTTTACAGTAATAAAATTCCTTACAATTACAAGAAAGAGAGATAATACTGCATATTAAGGCTTCAACCCTATCAGAAAAGAATTGTTAAATTAATCTGCAGAAGAGTATTCCTGGAAACTTCATTTATGTGTGAATAAGTTAGTACCAATATATATCAAATAACATCCAGTCCAGGAGAGAGCATCAACCACTGTTACATCACTTGTACTTGACCCAGCCCACATCTGCTCCATGGCAATCATTTATTCACCTACACAGGAATGAAAAAATAAACTCACTGCCTGATATCCAAGAATGATATAGTTTTTTGGCTTTAGGGTGGTAAGTATAGTCCAGAGGAGTATATCCATATGTAGAAAGGATCCATGCAGTGATTCCCAAATGTGCTGTATATTACAATCGCCTGAGATGCATTTTTTTTTTTTTTAACAAAACCACTTTTCATGCTCCACCTAAGACCAATGAATTGGAAACTCACAGATGGTTCCAAGAGAAAGAGCACAATACTTATAAAATAGTTTCTGAGAAATTTTGCTGGGGAGCCTGCTCTGTCTTCCCTTCCACAGGGTACACTGCACTATCAGTATTCTACTATGTTTTAAAGAGAGACAGTAGATAAACCACTATGGTCCTCAGAACTGTGTTTCTCAAATGCGATGTGCACATGAAGCATCTGGGGAGCTTCTAAAGTTGCAGATCCTAATTCCATAGCCTTAGGTTAGGGCCCAAGAGTACTTTTTTTTTTAAGACTAAATGGGCAATGCACAAATCCTTTTTTTCCAGTTTTGAGATAAAACTGACATATATCACTATTTAAGTTTAAGATGTATACCACAATGGTTTCACTTACATTTATTATGAAATGATTACCATGATAATCACCCCATATTTAGATACAATAAAAAGAAGCAAAAAAAGAAAAAAACCTTTTTTCTTTATGACAAGACCTCTTAAGATCTACTCTCTTAATAACTTTCATATAGCATACAACAGCGTTAACTACAGTCACCATCCTATACATCATATCCTCAGTACTTATTTCTCCCGTAACTGGAAGTCTGTACCTTATGACCACCTTTCTCCTACCACCCTTCCTCAAGCGTGCATTTTTAACAAGTTCCCAGGTGATGATTATGATGCTAGGCCTAGGATCATACTTTTGAGGATCAAAATACTTGACATTATCAGCTAACATCTAGAAACTGGGTTTTTAATTGGGGGAGGAGGGATCATTTATATTTGTTTAACCAGCATAAACTGTATAAAATTTTTTCCTGATTTTCACTAATATATTGATATATGCTGATTATAATCCCCTTAAGGGCTGATTTCTAGTCTCTTAAATTCTCTTAAAAAATTTCAACTACAAGGGAACATAGAATTGAACATCTTGCAGTGGATAAAACAAGAAACAGCGTAGAACTGAAGAGCAAGGACAAGAGGAAGGAATCTCAATACCTATACTTTTGTATCTCAACTTTGTACCTTGTGAAAGAAATGAAATGACAGCAGAAATGGCAGAACAAAAAGCAAACGACACTCTTTGAATACCACTGTTCACAGTTAACCACATTAAGAGCCTGTGTGTACTTTTCCAGGCCTTTTTGTCCTATTCATTTATATACATTTTAAAGTATATATGGGTATATGTGTGTGTATATATATGGATACTACATGCAGTTTATTTTCACTTAGCAATGTCATAGACAAATTTGAATATTAGTATATATAGTTTTATTAGTATGTATACTTTTGATGCTTTGTTCCTTGAGCATAATGTCTGTTTCTTTCCAATATATATATTTAAAAACAGAATAAAAATTGTCCTTGCAGTGATCAGACATCTAGCAAGAGTCACCAACGTTTTCTGAAAAGGGTCACGTAGTAAGTATCTTAGGCTTTGTGGGCCAGACAGTCTCTATAGCAACTACTCAACTCTCCTGCTATAGCAAAAAAGCAGCTGTAAACAGTATGTAAACAAACGGGCCCAAGTATGTTCTTTACAAAAAAAAACTTCTTTACAAAAACAGGGGTCAGGCCAGATTTGGCTGTAAGACTTTTTTCTTTTTTTTTTTTTTGTGCTAGTCCCTGATTTCAAGCAATGTAAGAATGACAGTGACAGAAGCAGCCTTACAATTTCAAGGTTCCTAATGTTTTACCATTAGATCTGATTTTTGCTTTGACTTTCCAGTATACACATACCCTTCTAATCCTAATTAGCTAAGAGTTTATTAGCACGGTTGTAATTTTTTTTTTTCTTTTTAATTTTTATTGGAGTGTAATTGATTTACAATGTTGTGTTAGTTTCAGGTGTACAGTGAAGTGAATCAGTTATACATGTATCCACTCTTTTTTAGATTCCTTTCCATTATAGGCCATTAGAGACTACTGAATAGAGTTCCCTGTGGTATACAGTAGGTTCTTATTAGTTATCTATTTCATATATAGTAGTGTTTATATGTCAATTCCAATCTCCCAATTTATCCCTTCCCCCCTACCCCCCCTTGGTAACCATAAGTTTGTTTTCTACATCTGTGACTCTGTTTCTGTTGTAAATATGTTCATTTGTACCCTTTTTGTATATTCCACATGTAAGCTATATCATATGATATTTTTCTTTCTCTGTCTTACTTAGTATGACAATCTCTAGGTCCATCCATGTTGCTGCAAATGGCATTATTTTGATCTTTTTTATGGCTGCATAATATTCCATTGTATACATGTACCACATCTTCTTTATCCATTCATCTATCAATGGACATTTAGGTTGCTTCCATGTCCTGGCTATTATAAATAGTGCTGCAATGAACATTGAGGTGCATGTATCTTTTCAAATTATGGTTTGCTTCCGGATATATGCCCAAGAGTGGATTGCTGGATCATATATTAGCTCTATTTTTAGTTTTTTAAGGAACCTCAACACTCTTCTCCATGTGGCTGTACTAATTTACATTCCCACCAACAGTGTAGGAGGGTTTCCTTTTCTCCACACCCTCTCCAGCATTTATTATTTGCAGATTTTTTGATGATGGCCATTCTGACTGGTGTGAGGTGGAACCTCACTGTAGTTTTGATTTGCATCTCTCTAATGATTAATGATGTTGGGCATCTTTTCATGTGCTTTTTAGCCATCCGTATGTCGTCTTTGTAGAAATGTCTATTTGGGTCTTCTGCCCATTTTTTTTGATTGGGTTTTTTTTTTTTTTATATTGAGCTGCATGAGCTGTCTGTATATTTTGGAGATTAATCCCTTGTCGGCTGCTTCATTTGCAAATACCTTCTCGCATTCTGAGGGCTGTCTATTCATTTTGTTTATGGTTTCCTTTGCTGTGCAAAAGCTTTTAAGTTTAATTAGGTCCCATTTGTTTATTTTTGATTTTATTTCCATTACTCTAGGAGGTGGATTGAAAAAGATCTTGCTGTGATTTATGTCGAAGAGTGTTCTGCCTGTTTTCCTCTAAGAGTTTTATAGTATACGGTCTTACATTGAGGTCTTTAATCTATTTTGAGTTTATTTTTGTGTATGGTGTTAGAGAATGTTCTAATTTCATTCTTTTACATGTAGCTGTCCAGTTTTCCCAGCACCACTTACTGAAGAGACTGTCTTCTCCATTGTATATCCTTGCCGCCTTTGTCATAGATTAGTTGACCACAGGTGCATGGGTTTATCTCTGGGCTTTCTATCCTGTTCCATTGATCTATATTTCTGTTTTTGTGCCAGTACCATACTGTCTTGATTACTGTAGCTTTGTAGTATAGTCTGAAGTCAGACAGCCTGATTCCTCCAGCTCCATTTTTCTTTCTCGAGATTGCTTTGGCTATTTGGGGTCTTTTGTGTTTCCACACAAATTGTAAAATTTTTTGTTCTAATTCTGTGAAAAATGCCATTGGTAATTTGATAGGGATTGCATTAAATCTGTAGATTGCTTTGTATAGTATAGTCATTTTCACAATATTGATTCTTCCAATCCAAGAACATGGTATATCTCTCCACCTGTTCGTGTAATCTTTGATTTCTTTCATCAGTATCTTACAGTTTTCTGAGTACACGTCTTTTACCTCATTAGGTAGGTTTATTCCTAGGTATTTTATTCTTTTTGATGCGATGGTAAATGGGGTTGTTTCCTTAATTTCTCTTTCTGACCTTTCATTGTTAGTGTATAGGAATACAAGAGATTTCTGTGTATTAATTTTGTATCCTGCATCTTTACCAAATTCATTGATTAGCTCTAGTAGTTTTCTGGTAGCATCTTTAGGATTTTGTATGTATAGTATCATGTCATCTGCAAACAGTGACAGTTTTACTTCTTCTCTTCCAATTTGGATTTCTTTTACTTCTCTGATTGCTGTGGCTAGGACTTCCAAAACTATGTTGAATAACAGTCATGAGAATGGACATCCTTGTCTTGTTCCTGATCTTAGAGGAAATGCTTTCAGTTTTTCACCGTTGAGAATGATGTTTGCTGTGGGTTTGTTGTATATGGCCTTTATTATGTTGAGGTAGGTTCCCTCTATGCCCACTTTCTGGAGTTTTTATCATAAGCAGGTGTTGAATTTTGTCAAAAGCTTTTTCTGCATCTATTGAGATGATCATATGTTTTTTATTCTTCAGCCTGTTAATGTGGTGTATCACACTGATTTGTGGAAACTGAAAAAACCTTGCATCCCTGGATAAATCCCACTTGATCATGGTGTATAATCCTTTTAATGTGTTGTTTGATTCTGTTTCCTAGTATTTTGTTTAGGATATTTGTGTCTATGTTCATCACTGATACCGGCCTGTAATTTTCTTTTTTTTGTGATAACTTTGTCTGGTTTTGGTAGCAGGGTGATGGTGGCCTTGTAGAATGAGCTTAGGAGTGTTCTTTCCTCTGCAATTTTTTGGAAGAGTTTCAGAAGGGTAGGTGTCAACTATTCTCTGAATGTTTGATAGAATTCACCTGTGAAGCCATCTGGTCCTGGCCTTTTGTTTGCTGTTAGATTTTTAATCACAGTTTCAACTTCAGTACTTGTGAGTCATATTTTCTATTTCTTCCTGGTTCAGTTTTGGAAGGCTATACCTTTCTTATCTGTCCATTTTTTCTAGGTTGTCCATTTTATTGGCATATAGTTGCTTGTAGTAGTCTCTTATGATCCTTTGTATTTCTGTGGCATCTGTTGTAACTCCTTTTTCATTTCTAATTTTATTGATTTGCACCCTCCCCTTTTTTTCTTGATGAGTCTGGCTAAAGATTTATCAATTTTGTTTATCTTTTCAAAGAACCAGCTTTTAGTTTCATTGATCTTTTCTATTTTTTTCTTCATCTCTATTTTATTGGGTTGGCCAAAAAGTTCTTTCAGTTTTAAGTAAAAATAAAAGACACAGTTTTTCATTTTCACCAAGAATTTTATTGAACAATGTATTTACTAACCGAATGAACTTTTTGGCCAACCTAATACTTATTTTTGCTCTGATCTTTATGATTTATTTCCTTTTGCTAATTTAGGGGTTTTTTCTTTTTTTGGTTGTTCTTCCTTCTCTAGTTGCCCAACAAGGTGGAAATTTTAAAAAGTTATGAAGACATAGGTGAATAAAGTAAATTTTGATTGGGATGAAACAGAGGAAACAGGAGATTCACAGAACTTATCCCAGCAGGGTGGAAATCTTCAGATGGCCATTAAGAACCAGGATGAATAAAACAGACATAGGTGGGATTAAAACAGAGGTTTTAACACAGCACTACCAAAGGCTGAGTGGGACTCCCTGCTGGTTCCCCAACATTGAAGGGCCCCAAATAAGTCTGCTCTATTTATCCTAGTTAGGAGAAATTTTAAAAGTCTGAAGGTAGAAATGACAATGAGAAATTTAAGCAGCAATCAATTGGGGCAGTGACTAGGCAGATTAATCAAGATAAAGACTGACAAATGGGCCAAATCCCCTTGGCTCAATCCCTAGCTGGGGACCCAAAGACTTTTGTACAAGAGTGAGTAAAATGGTCAGGAGTGGAGAAGAGAAGTTTCCCTTGAGCTGTGTTACCAAAGTCCACTAGTGAAGGCCTGATGTGTGCTACAATTAGACTGAAAAAAAGTAAAAATGTAATGGTTGATAGGATTATGAAAGTTGACACTTCCCCTACCTAGTATTACAAAACCAAAACCCATTGATGAAGTCTCAATGGGGGCTACAGTGAGGAACATAAGTGATGATGGAATTACAGTATAAGTTTGTAGGAGACTTGGTGTGTTTGAACTGGTTTCATGTGAAGTGACGGTGTTTTTTTTCACCTGATTATATTTTGGGGATGGACACTGTATCTCACTGGGGAACGTTTCCCTTATCTAGTATTGTAAAACAGAAGGGATGGAAAGCCACCCTTCAAGCATTATTAACTGGACATGCTCTATGGAACCAGTAAGATTGAGCCTGCAGTGTGGAATAGAAGTTGGTGTGCTGGTAGGGACAAAACTCTCTGCGCCACAGCCCTATGTGGAACGTAGACTGAGGCTTATGGTAAAAATCTGTGAGTGCCTCCCAGCAATGACTACTTGAACTTCGAACTACAGAATTTCCATTTGAGGGGTGTTTACTACCTAGCCACTGGACACTATTAATTGAAGCTACTCATATGACTGAAGGGCATAAAATGATACTGAAATGTGAAACACTCAAAACATCTGGGATGATGGAGAAACACCCTAATAGGGATGGTAGTGCCTGGAAGAGTTCCACCATAATGGAAACGGTTTATAAAGGAACAATGCTGTCTGGGGAATACAGGGAGGAGACTAACAAGCTCGGTGTCTCTTTTCCTCTAGGACAGATTTTGGAGTCACCCGAGAAGCTGCCGGAACTGACTGCCATGTAGACAGTGCCCTATGCACAGCTCTTAACTGACCAACCAAGAACTGCTTGGTTTATGGGTAGCAGTTCCAAGGTGGATGGATAACATACTATTTGGAAGTCCACTGCTCTGACGAAGGTAAAAAAAATCAGACAGGCAAGGCTGAACTGCATGCTGTTTTCCCAGCAGTGATGAAAGAATTGAACAGTGATATAATCTCCTATCTTCTGGTTTTTACTGAGTCATGGGCAGTGGTCAATGGCCTGGCCATATGGTCAGGCAGGAGGGCAATGGAAACCTGGCCTATTAAAAGGATGCCCATATGGGACACACAACCCTGTGGAAATCACTGTGGGAACTGGAGGGATGCATTAAACTAGAACATGTTGATGCCCATCAGAAGAACTCCTTTCCAGGCTTGGAAGGTGAATGGAATCAACAATCAGATATCCCCCTGCTCTCTCTCAAGACGGCCACCTGGGTCCATGAAGTGAGTGAATATGGGGTTAGTGCAGCAATGCAGAGATGGGCTGAATCTAGACCCATTCTTCTTGTACACTCTGAGTCACAAAATGCCAATAAAAACTGTTCTGTCGACCAGCAAAAAAGACAGAGACTGCAGATGGCTATGTGGCAGATTTCCTGTTAGGAAGGCCCTGAACATAGCAAGTTAGTTGGTAGCCCTGGGGGACTACAAACGGTTCTTTACAGGTAGAGACAGTGACTCTAGGCAGGGCTTTTCTTACCCAGTGGTAGAGGCAAATGCTCAGTTACAGTTTCTGGTTCAGCAATCTATGTTGTTGTTGTTGCTTTTAACACCTTTATTGTAACTATGTTTTTAATCTTTGTTACAACTCCTAAGGGCCTATAGGGCAAGATGTGCCTTCACTCCATCTGAAAAAATGGGGCTAACAGTGACTGCTGCTATATGGGCTGGTGGTAAAGACAGCCCACCTGTTCTGCACCTATGTAACCTTAACTTATCTGAATAGAAGTGGATGAGGGGGAGGCACCTGCTAGCCTAGTATTGCTGTCTGTAATCTAGACCAGCACAGTTGCTGAACCTAATGTCCCTTCCAAAGGTGGAGAAGCTTGGATATGAATGGAGAAAGGGAAAAAAGGGAAAAAAAAAAAAAAGGCTCAGAGCAAGAGATGATACCATCTCTTAGCTCTATTATACTACATGCCTGAAAGGGTGAAGCCATATACTGTATCTCTGACACCCCTCCTGCTGTTTTTTTAAATTGAAGTATAGTTGGTTTACAACTATACTTAGTTAGTATACTTGGGTTAGTTTCAGGTATACAGCAAAATGATTCATTTATACATATGTATGTACAGATCTATTCTTTTTCGGATTCTTTTTCATTATAGACTACTACGAGATATTGAATACTGTATAGCACAGGAAACTGTAAGTCCTTGTTATCTACTTTTTATATAGTAGTGTGTATTTGTTAACCCCAAACTCCTGATTTATCTCCTTGCCCCTATCCCCTTTGGTAACCGAAAGTTTGCTTCCTATGTCTCTGAGTCTATTTCTGTTTTCTAAATAAGTTCATTTGTACCTTTTTTTTTTTTACATATAAGTGATATGTATTTGTCTTTCTCTGTCTGACTTACATAGTATGATAATCTCTAGGTCCATGCATGTTGCTGCAAAATGACATTATTTCATTCTTTTTAATGGCTGAGCCATATTCCATTGTATATATGTACACCACATCTTCTTTATCCAGTCATCTGTTGATGAACCTATAGGTTGATTCCATGTCTTGGCAATTGTAAATAGTGCTGCTGTGAACACAGGGGTGTACGTATCTTTTCAAATTAGAGTTTTTGCCTCTTCTAGATATATGCCCACAAGTTGGATTGCAGGATCATATGATAGCTCTATTTTTAGTTTTTTTATGGACCCTCTATACTGTTCTCCATACATTCCCACCAACAGTGCAGGAGGATTCCCTTTTCTCCACACCCTCTCCAGCATTTATTATTTGTATACTTCTTGATGATGGCCATTCTGACTGGTGGGAGGTGATAACCTCATTGTGGTTTTGATTTGCATTTCTCTAATAATTATTGATGTTGAGCATCTTTTCATGTGCCTGTTGGTCATCTGTATGTCTTCTTTGAAGAAAAGTCTCTGGGTCTTCTGCCCATTTTTTGATTGGGTTGTTTTTTTGTGGTAGAGTTTTACGAGCTGTTTGTATATTTTGGAGATTAATCCCTGTGCTTCCTTTGCAAATATTTTCTCCCATTCTGTGGGTTGTCTTTTCATTTTGTTCATGGTTTCCTTTGCTGTGCAAAAGCTTTTAAGGTTTAATGAGGTCCCATTTGTTTAGTTTTGCTTTTATTTCCCTTACTCTGGGAGACGTATCCAAAAAATACTGCTGTGATTTACGTCAGAGTCTTCTGCCTATGTGTTCCTCTAAGAGTTTTTTAGTATCCAGTGTTACATTTAGGTCTTTAATCCACGTTTGAGTTTATTTTTGTACATGATGTTAGAGAATGTTCTAATCTCATTCTTTTACATGTAGCTGTCTACTTTTTCCAGCACCACTTATTGAAGAGACTATCTTTTCTCCATTGTATATCCTTATCTCCTTTGCTGTAGATAAACCGACACACCTGTGGTCAATTAATTTCCAGACTTTCTATCCTGTTACATTAAATCTGTGTATTTTGTGCCAGTACCATACTGTTTTTGATGACTGTAGCTTTGTGGCATAGTCTGAAGTCAGGGAGTGTGATTCCTCCAGCTTCATTCTTCTTAAGATTGTTTTGGCTATTAGGGGTCTTTTGGTTTCCAGCCAAATTTTAAAATTATTTGTTCTAGTTCTGTGAAAAATGCCCTTGGTAATTTGATAGGGATTGCACTGAATCTGTAGATTGCCTTAGGTAGTATGGTCATTTTAACAATATTGATTCTTCTATCCCAAACCATGGTACCTTTCCATTTGTTTGTGTCATCTTCAATTTCTTTCATCAGTCTTTAAACAGTTTTTGGAGTACAGGTCTTTTGCCTTTTGCCTCCTTACATAGGTTGATCCCTAGGTATCTTATTCATTTTGATGTGAATGGTAAATGGGATTGCTTTATTAATTTCTTCCTTAATTTCTCTTTCTGAGAACTCAAGAAAACAATTTTCCACTCCTGCTTTTGAAACCTGCAAACCCATGTGCCCTCATGCTGGGAGACTTTCTCATGATATGACAATGTACTAAATAGTTATTAATGACAAACTGGGATGCCAGGTATCATTTAACATTTATGACTGTTTTACTATAAGGGATACATGTTCAAAGACCAGGGAGTGGATTGTGATATTTTGATTTATAAAATATAAAGGATAGGGTTTAGACAGTTTCTTGGTTGGTGAAGGTGTGGAGATTTGGAGAGAGTGGAGCACTAGGAGAGGGTATGGAAGCTCCACCTCCTTTCTCCATAGCTTGCCCTATGCATCTCTTCCATCTGGCTGCTGCTGACTTATATCCTTTTATAATAAACCTGTGATCTAGGGTGAAGTGGGTTTCCTGCATTCTGTGAGCTACTCTAGCAAATGAGAATCTCTGATTTCCTCTGATATACAGCCAGTCAGTCAGAAGTTCAGGTAACAACCTGGACTTGTGATTGGAAAGGAGGGGTGCAGGCAGTCTTGTCGGACTGAGCCCTTAACCTGTGGGATAGGTGTCAGAATTGAGTTGAATTATAGGATATCCAGCTGTTCCTAAGAACTGCTAGGTGGCATGGGGAAAACTACCCCCCCACACACACTTTAATAAATACATTTCAAACTTTTATTAGTTTTACTGTTTACTTAAGTGATACTGACTGTATTATAACTTATTTTTTGGTTAGGTTACAAGCTAGTCTCACAGAATAAAATGGAAAACTTTCTACCTCTATGCATGAGAATCACGTATTCTTTGAATACCTTGTAGACCTCACACCACCATTAAAACTCAGTGATTTTTTTGGAGCTAGATGAAACTCTTGCACCAAAAGGCTTCACTAAGATAATTAGGTTAAATCATATGAAACTGCCAAAATTTGACTGGTTTTGACTTCAATGAGCAATTTTGTACGGTTCAACCTAATGGTTAGGTTCAACCTAATGGTTATAAACTGCCATTGTTGATTCAAGAATATTTTCCTAGAAAATCAACCGTTTTCTGTAATTTTTCTAAATTATTGTATAATAGCGTACAATCTTTTAATCACCTTCACATTGGAGTGAGTTTAATAGTACCATGTAGAAAAATGTCTTCAACTTCTGAAGAGGAATTTTGGTAAAATTATGGTATAAGTAAGTAAAGGTTCAATAAACTTAAAAATTCCAAGCATAAATTCTTATTCCCCACCTAACCTGTAAACCCCTAAGAAGGCCACAGGTTGCTTTCAGGGGCTCTGTAAACATGTGAGCCAAATTTATATGTGAGTGCATACATCATACGGGGAGAACCCAGTAGCTTTAGCAAATTCTCAAATACCTAAAGTCCCAAATAACTTTAGAGAGTTTTGAAATGACATTTAACAAGGTACATACATAAAAATGTGATGGAAATTCTATTAAATGGAAGACAGGAAAAATACCATTTCAGAGTACAAAGATTCCAATGTAAACAAACTTACATTCTATTTCATTTAAAGATTAAAAGTACATAAAAATATAGAAGGAATGAAAACCATTTTATATTAATGCTAACATTCTTCTGGAAACTATGTGGATAGGTAGACATTTCTCAACAAACCGAAAAGACATGTGACTTTCATCCAAGGTTTGTAAACTTCTAAATGTGTTTCTACATGTTTTTAGAGATGAACAAACTAAAGAGGAAAACAGAGTAACAGCAGAAAATAAAATGTGAGATAAAGGAGACAGTTAATGAAAGGTGAACACAAATTGTTTCTCCAATCACAAGGTAGTGAACGCAATCATAAAAAGAGGGAAAACAATGGGAAAAAGAGCATTAACCATGTAATGGCTTACCTTGACAAAGACCGCTGGAAAACGAAAGTAGGGAGGTACTGAAACAACATGGAAGGAATAGAAAATTGAAAAGCAAAGAGAAAAGGCTAAAAGGAAAGAGTGAAGCAAAACAATGAAAAATCTTATTTTGAAAACAGTATTTCAGGTTTCTCTGAAGCATAATGAAAAAGAAAAGGATAAAACTAACCTGTTGTACAAATTCCAAGGGTACTGGTGTGGCTTGTGTAAATGCTTCTAGATGAATACCATGCACAGGGTCTTCAACTATCAGACAGCCAATGTCAAACCATCTGCAACAGAATGTATGAGTTTCACATTGTGTATGTGCTAAATGAGTTATGGTGAATAAAGTACTAACATTCCGATAAAACATTACCAGGTTGACTAGAAAAACATTTCCTTGAAATTTTCAATAGGACAATCTATAAAACAACATATAAAATTACCCTGTTGGCTTAATTCAGAGAAGGAAAAAAAACAACAAATAATTGAAATTACTCATCATGGAAAGTTCCTTTTCTTGCTAAGATTTGGAGAAAAGAATGGCAATTAGGGGTGCTCAAATATGCAACAGATAAATCTACTCATTTGAAAATTCAAATAACATCGTAATTTAAAATGTCACTTGCTAAAATATGGGAAAATTTATATTACCAACTCTATAATTAATATATAGCCAAGTTGCAAAGTTACTATAAAAATAAACTCATTCAGGAAATAACAAATCCTCTCCTCATTCCTGATAATTCCTTCTAATCACACTTTCTGAAATCACACTTTCTGAATTGTTCACAACGAATCAGTCTGAAAACAGCCTCATGAAATCAAGAAAATTTTCTTCAATTTAAAGATACACGTAAAAAGTCATAGTTAAAAACTGACTTAGGTGAGGTCATCTGTAATATCACTAGCATTTTAACTAGCCAGAATCAGGAAATCATGAGTTTAAATAAGATACAGAGCAAGAAAATTTTAAAATATACAGATTAAAGGGCGATGAAATACAATATGATTAGGAAACTTATTTACATATTCAAAGAAACAACAAAACAATATGTAGAATAACTTTTGAGTTTATAATGTCTGTAGTATTCACATCCTAAAATTTTCCTTGAAATTAAGAACCTTAAATAGTTATTTTATTTATTATATGAATCATTATTTTAAATAATTTATTTGGTATATGATGAATCAGTGTTTTATTTTATATGATTTGTGTATTATGCAGATGGCAGAGAATAACTGTAGTGACTAAGCTTCCAGGCACAGCACGGACGTCCTGACAAGCAGCAACGCTGAAGGTACGAGCAGTCTCCCCTACCATGCCGGTGATCACACGAGAAAAACTCCCCTTCCTCTCCAAACTACTGTCACGCTCCCGAGCGTGTCAACCTGGATATCCCATCCTTCTCAACTCAAATCTAAACTGCCGTCACTGCCATGCCCACCGAGACCTCTTCCGTTTCCCTGACGAGTGCTATTGGCTGAGGAAACGCTGTCCTCTCCCTCCTTCCTCCTGTCCTTCCGCCCCACTCCCACTCCCCACCCAGCAGGAGGAAAAGTGGCGGTCTCCGCCGTTCATACTCAAGGACAATTGCTAAAGAAGGCTCTCCTCCTCCTCACCCTCTCCATGCGGTTGGGGAAATAAGACAGACTCGACCAATCCCATATGGAAGCTACTTAGACTTAAAAAAGGCTTAAGAATGGTGGTTCCAAGACATTTAGATTTCATGTAGCCGAAAAAAAATCGAAATAGCACCTGAGGAGCTGACACAGGTATGCCAATTTGTATTTTATCAAAGAAAGACCGTCCACTACCACCAGTCACTTCACAGAAGGACATTTTAACCCATTTCACACATAACCCTTGGTTTTAGAACTTGATAGGTTAATCTCAGAATAAGGACAATTCATGTTTACACAGGTTATTTTTCCATTTTGGTATAAAACATGCTAATTTCCCTCATGTAGCATGAACTGATGCAAAGTTTATCACAAATAGCTAGGTCTATACTGGCTTTACTAGTAGGAGGCAAACACCAATGGTCTTTTCTTGACTCAGTTATAAGCATGTATTTTCCTGACTATCTTCTGTGCATTTATTTTTCATGGGAACACCACAGAGAGAAGTAGCCAAAGCGAACGATCGAGTGTTTTGGGTCACGGGTTTGCTGTTTGTTCTCATGTCCTTCCTCTAGTCCCCTTCTGTATCTTAATATTACAGCCTTTTCACCCTCTCCTCCTTAAACCATACTGGAAACCATCCACAGACTTCCTAATACCAATTACTATTCCTAATCTTCCTTATTTGCTAGTCTTCTGCTCAAAAAAAAGGTAGGAAAAATAGCACATCTAGGTATGATGGAGCAGTTGATGGCAGACCAATGCTCCCAATGAAAAGCTGGATGAGTATACAAGTCATATCTAATGGCATCCAAGAGCTGTAGAAGCAAGGAAGACAAAATGGAGTAACATTCTGGACAGGGACAACCTTTCAAAGGTAAGCTGAAGACTTTCAGCTGACCCTAAGCACAACCCAGCCTGGACTCAGGTCAGTCTATCTAAAGTGCACCAAACTACTACCCCTTCCACACACCTCACTACTCTGTTTATTAGAGGGAAGAGTGAACCTTCTCAAAATTACCTCAAGACTCTCGAGTTTCTTATAAACAATGCCTGGCTTTCCAAGATTATGAGGCATCCACAAAGACAGCACCTTATCGTCACACCAAAAGGAGGCTAAAAGAGGCCCACACACTGGCTTCAGTAGACAAAGATCTTAAAATAAATATGACTCATATTCAAGGAAAGAGAGAGGTAAAGATAGTCGAAATAGAAAATATAGGTATTCAATAGTAAATTAAATCTACTTTTTTTAAAAAATCAATGTATGGGCTACACAGCAGACGAATCAGAGTGAGGAAGTAGGGGAAAGAGGGGACTGACCAAATGAGAACTCTGAGGCACAGTCAGAAGGTGAACAAGCATGTAATTACAGTCCTAGAAAGAGAAGAGAGAAAACGGGCCAGAAGCCAATTCTGAAGAGCCAATGGCCAAGAACTTTCCAAAACTGATGAAAGACATAAAATCCAATGAAAGAAAGAATCAAGCTCAGGGAATCCACAAAAATTCAATACCTAAGCAAACACACACCCCTGTACCTACCATACAAAACTGCAAAAATAAAATGACAGAAAAAATCCTAAATGCAGCTAAACAATACATTCTCTTCACAGAAACAAGCTGGATAGCTGATGTAACAGAAATGATGGAAGCCAGAAAACAGTACAACAGCATCTTTAAAGTACTGAAAGAAAAGATCTGCCAATCCAGACTTCTATATCCAGAAAAAAACACCCTGTGAAAATAAAGGTGCTTTAAAGGCTCTTTCAGACAAAAGCTGAGAGAACTCCTGGCTAAAGTCTTCCATCACAATGTATATAGTACCAAAGGATGCTCTTTAGGCAGAATGAAAATGATCCCAGACAGAAAAACCAAAAATGCAGGAAAGAATTCAGAGAATAAATGTAAGTGAATAGAGTGTACAGAAATATTGTGTAAAATATATACACAAGATACTTAATACTGCAAAAGATGAAGGGGGGTAAATGGTATTGAAAGTAGTTCAGTATTATCAAAGTCATAATTTTTATTAAAACATAATACATGGAAAAAGGCACAATGGAATCTCTAAGGTAGCCCTTAAATGAATATTTCAGTTTCCCCCTCTGTTAACCTTTTAATATTCATCATCACTGGATGGTTGCTTGGTGCTTACATAGAAAGTTCAAACTTCCCAACCTAGCAATCAAAGCTCTTCAAGCTACTTTCTGATTTCCTATCCAACAGTGTTCAGCCAAGCTGATAAAATCACTGACCCCAGAATACATCTTAACCATCTTCACACTTTTCCTCCATGCAGAATGTCCTAGCTATTCTTTTCTACTTAACCAAATTTTACCTACTCTTCAAAATTCAGCTCAAGTCCCAATCATTCACGGATCTTATCTGACACCATCTCCACATCAAGTTAATTCCATTGAAAATGTACATAGCATTTTATGTACGGCCCACGTGCAGCAACGAAGACCCAATGCAGCCAAGAATTTAAAAAATAAAAAAATATGTTCCTCTACTGACTGACGGGTGTTTGGTGATACCTATCAGTGTGAAAAGATATTTAAAAAAAAAAAAAAGATGAATTATGTTGCTGGAGGGTTTTTCCAAACTAAATAGATGAGAGGTGTAGTGTTCAACAGAACTCAAACCTAGTGACTGCCTCCAGGCCCTCTTGCCATACCTTCCATTACTCTGAATGACTGTGTAAATGATTGTTGCTGGAGGTCAACATCCAAGCCAATAACTAAATCACTGTATCATATGTAATTGATTATTAACACAATCTTACTAGCATGCAGGGAACACAATGTCCATTTTACAATTAAAAAGGAGAAACGAGCAGAAATGTGAGCAGAACTACACAGGTCACATAGCTAGTTAGATGACAGAGCTAGACCAGAACGTAATTTGCTCTCTGGTTCTAAAATAGGATACATTTTTTTACTAGATGTTCAGTGTAAGCAATCATATTTTGCTCCTAAGAGAAACATAATAAGCCTCTTACTGAACCGTTATACGCCAACAAACTGGACAACCTAGAAGAAATGCATAAATTCCTAAAAACACACAACCTGAATCAAAAGAAACAGAAAATCTGAACAAATGGATTACCTGTAAGGAGACCGAATCAGTAATCAAAAACCTCCCAACACACAAAAGTCCAGAACCAGATGGTGTCACTGGTGAATTCTACCAAAGATTTAGAGAAGAATTAATACCAATCTTTCTCAAACTCTTCCAAAAAACAGAAGATGAGACACACTTCCAAACTCATTTTACAAGGCCAGCATTACCCTGATACCAAACCCAGACAAGGACACTACACAGAAGAAAATTAAAGGCCCAATATCCCTGAAAAACAGAGATGTAAAAATCCTCAGTGAAATACTAGCAAACCGGATTCTACAATGCATTAAAAGGATCTATACCATAATCAAGTGGGCCAGGGATGCAAGGATGGTTCAAAATGTGCCAATAAATCAATGTGCTACACCACATTAACAAAATGAAAGATAAAATCATACGATCATGTCAACAGAGCTATAAAAAGTATTGGACAAAATTCGACACCCATTAATGACAAAAACTCTCAACAGAGTGGATACAGAAGGAACATACCTCAACATAATCAAAGTCATATACGGCAAGCCCATAGCTAATATGCTCAACAGTGAAAAGCTAAAAAGCTTTTACCTCTAAGATCAAGACAAGAATGCCCACTCTTCCCACTTTTATTCAGCATGGTATTGGAAGTCCTAGTCAGAGTAATTAGGCAACAAAAAAAATGCATCCAAATCAGAAAGAAAGAAGTAAAACTGTCACTATTTGCACATGACATATTATATATATAAAAACCTAAAGCTACCACCAAAAAACTGTTAAAACTAGTAAATTCAGTAAAGTTGCAGGATACAAATTCAATACCCCCAAATTTGTTGTATTTCTATACGCTAATAGCAAACTGTCAGAAGAAAAAAGTTTTTAATACCATTTACAATTACATCAAAAAGAATAAAATAGTTAGGAATATATTTAACCAAGCAGGTGAAAGTTGTCTACTCTGAAAACTATAAGACGTTGATGAAAGAAACTAAAAAAGACACAAATAAATGGAAATATATTCCATGCCCATGGACTAGCAGAATGAACATTGTTAAAATGTTCCTATTACCCAAAGGAAGCTACAGACTCAATGCAATCCCTATCAAAATTCCAGTATTTTCCACAGAAATAGAACAAACAATCCTAAAATTTGTATGCAACCACAAGACCCTGAATAGCCAAATCAAATCTTGAGAAAGCAGAGCAAAGCTGGAGGCAATATGCTCCCCGATGTCAAATTATAATACGTAGCAACAGTTATCAAAACAGTATGGTACTTGCATAAAAAACAAAAATACAGATCAATGCAATGGAGCCCAGAAATAAACCCATGCATTTATGGCCAATTAGTTTATGACAAAACAGCCAGGAATATGCGATAGGGAAAGGACAGTCTCTTCAATAAATGGTGTTGAGAAAACTGGACCACAATTTCACACCAGAGATAAAAATTAATCAAAATGGATTAAATACTTGAGCATAGCATCTGAAACCATAAAAAACTAGACGAAAACATAGGCAGTAAGCTCCTTGATATCTGTTGTGGCAATGATGTTTTTTGGGTTTGACACCGAAAGCAAATGCAACAAAATCAAAAACAAGTGGGACTACATTAAGCTAAAAAGTTTCTGCACAGCAAAGGAAACGATCAACAAAACGAAAAGGAAACCTACCAAATGACAGACAATACCTGCAAATCATATATCTGATATGGGGCTAATATCCAAAATATATAAAGAACTCATACTAATCAACAGCAAAAACCAAACAATCCAATAAAAAAATGGGGAGAAGATCTGATTAGCCTCCTTTTCCAAAGAAGACATACAGATGGCCATACGTAAAAAGGTGCTCAACATCACTAATCCTCCAGGGAAATGCTAATCAAAACCACAATAAGATAACATCTCACACTGTTAGAATGGCTATTATCAAAAAACAAGAAATAAGTGTTCACGAAGAGGTGGAGAAAAGGGAACCCTTGTGCACTGTTGGTGGGACTGTAAATTGGTACAACCACTATGGAAAACAGTATGGAGGTTCCTCACAAACTGAACTACCAAATAATCCATAAAGTTCACTTCTGGGTATTTATCCAAAGGAAACGAAAATACTAACTCAACAAGACATATGCATCCCCCTGTTCACTACAGCATTATTTCCAACAACCGAGGCATGGAAGCAACTTAAATGTCTGCTGATGATAAAGAAAATGTGATTTATACACACACTCACACATAAATATGTACGTATATATACAATGAAATATTATTCCATTGAAAAGGAAGGAAAACCTTGCCATTTGCAGCAACGTGTATGGACACTGAAGTCATTAAGCTAAGCGAAGTAAGTCAAATAGAGAAAGACAAATACTGTATGATCTCACATGTGGGGGGAAAGCAAACTCACAGATACAAAGGACAGATTGGTGGATGCAGAGGCAGGGGTGGGAGGGGGAGTAAAATGGATAAAGGGGATTAAAAGGTACAAACTTCCAGTTGTCATGAGAATATAATGTACAGCATGGTGACTATAGTTAATAATACTTTTTGTACATTTGAAAGTTGCTAAGAGAATAGATTCTGTCTTGTAAGTTCTCTAAAAAAATTATAACTATGTTAAAAAAAAAAAATCCTCTTACTTGTCAGGAAGCAATTCTGCAATGAAGTTTTCTACTGACACAGCAGTCTGTTTTTCATGGATCACTCCAGTTCGACGCAAGCTATCTATCCGTTCCTGGGCACCCTGAAACAGTGTGCATTAGAAACTATTTTAAATTATTTGGTTTTAAACATACTAATTTATGACTGTATAAGTAATATGCATATACATTTATACACAAACACATATATACTCACTGTAAACATGAAAACAATACAGAAGCACAGAGAGTAAAAAGTGAAAAAGCCCCACTGTATTCCCCTCAGTATTAAGAGTCTGCAGTGCATCTTCCAAATTATTCCTGTATGCATTATTTTGGTTGCTATCATGAAATGGATAATTTTTATATTACATGTTCTAATTGGTTATTACTAATAAAAGGAAACTGTGCTTTTTAATGTTGATCTGGCAAGAGGCCATCTTACTAAATAAAAATGATTTATCAATTCTAGTAGTTTTTTAGTTGATTCTCTCTTGAATTTTTCTAGGCAGGCAATCATATCAATAGCAAATATGTTTTTTCTCTTTCTTCTGATTCCTTTTATATATAGCCTTTAAAGTTTGCACCAAAATAACAGTTATTTTAACTTCAAATGTATGCATTACATCAAAGCTTATTCAAGAAAATCAGTACCATTTATGAAACAAAATTGAGGGGCTGAGAACACTAAATAGATAACTCAAAATCATGAATTAAATATATACTTGTGGCAGAAAACTAAAAGCTGGATTAATGAGGACAAGGTTGTTGTTTACTACTTTTATTTGAATCACTTCATAAAAGTGATCATGAATGATATGATGAGAATGTGTTCAAAAAGCAAGATAAAGCTATTTCTGAATAAAACTAGTCATGGATAATACCCCTATTTTTTATCATGAACAGCAGAGCTAAGCAGTGAATGAGATTAAGGGGTCAATTCTTCTTCAAATGAAAATGAAGAAAGCTAAGACACTTCTAGAGACAACTGAATTTATTTCAGAGACAACTTAAATGAAGAAGTGACAACTGCATGAGAACATGTAGGCCAATCTGTCATTAGCTTATAAACATGAAAGATGAAAGAAGATATGAGTTAAACTACAATAAAGTCAAGCTGTATTTTTGCTTACTCTTGTATCTCTGGTACCTAGCATAGTGTCTAACCTAATAGGCAGCCAGTGAGAGCTTACTACATGAAAAAGTGAACAAGGGAAAAACTAAGGGCTTCTGAAGGCCTATATGGCTAACATTAGGAATCTAAAGAGTGTAAATATGGCATCACCAAATCTAATAGTGCACGAGGAGGTCACTGTTGAACCTGAAAGAAAATACAATAGCTAAGATGAACCTAATTCTTTGTACTGGATAATGTAAATCTGTTCCGAAATTTGGGAGGAGTAAAATAATTCCCTCCTCCCAAAAGGTAGTTATGTCTAATTTTTTACTATAAAGAAGTTTAAATAAGTGTTAATTCAGTAAGAAACTATTAGGGGATTAGTGGGATGTTTAGAGATTCATTCGCAACTCTTCAAAGGTGCTATCTCAGCTACACACTACAACAAAATATTCCTAGATTTTATGCTCCCAGGAAACAGAAACTAAGTTGGTTCATTTTTTACTATCCTACAGCACAGGGCTTTATACTTCATAGGGTTCACAAAATATTGAACTGAAATTAATTAGCACCTATAAAAGATAGGATAATGAGTTAGGTAGACAAGTGTAATGCCTTGTTTTTATGGAATCCAGAAGAGAAAATGAAGAGGGGGTAAATCAGCCTCTGTCCTCCTCTGACCACAACACTACTTAAGTGTGGCATCTTTTGGCGTCACAGAGACACTTTGATATTAGTCACTACCAATGTTTTGAGACGGGAATTTTAACTTTATTTTTCAGCAGTGTAGGGCACCAAAAATTAGGTAGTTTAGAGGCCACACTGAAGTAACTGTCTCAGAACTGAAGTAAGATGCAGAAATGCCTCTAGAGCTTATACTGTACTCTGAGAGCTTATACTAAGCAACTTGGTTCAGATAATCAAAATTCCATGCTTCTTCAAAAATTCTTACAGATATTAACTACATTCTTCTTGACTATAAGCTATAAAACAATGGTCAGAAATATAATTGGCTTTTCAGTAAAATTAATACTTGGCATTGGAGAAGTTTCAGAAGCTTCCTAACTTTAATTACAGCTGATTTATTTCCTTAAACAATTTCATATGTTTAAAGGAAAACTTAAGTTTAGTCAAAAAAGACATTCACTTCAAATAAAATCTGAAGGGGAGAAAAAAATCTGGGTTGAAATTTTAATATTCTACATTATTTTCTTTTTGTTAGTGCCCTCTACTGTTTCTGAAAAGAAACAAACCGCTGGGAAATTACAAATCACTTTCCTATATATATCAGTTTCAATGAATTTTAATTTTAAGCTTGTATTAAAGATTGTAGAAAAGGAACACTTTTCTAAATTTGAAGGGCAAAAACCAATACTAAAACAAATCAGTCAAATACTAATAAAATCACAATATAAACTGAACTATTAATATTCAGAAAATAAGATTTTTCTTACAGAAAAAAAATCTCCATCAGCCTTTCAAGTTCAGTTTATACCGATCTGAAGTGTCTTTTATGCAACGATATTTAACATAAAATATTTAAGACTCGTGTTTTAAAAACCATGAAATTCTGAGTTATGTTCCAAAAATCACGTGGTGATCTATCATCAGAAACTATGAATGACGACCCTATCAGTTTTTTTGAGAACAATTAGAAACCACAGGACTTGCAAGAAGATTTTACGGTGTCATTATGCCATTTGCATCCTTAACATCTAAAACATTATTCTGAATTGTCCCTTCATATGACACTCAGGAGGATTTTAGGTTCCGAGGCAATCAGTGGGTGAGCGGTACATCTTTATTTTCTAATGGGAGAGGTCAGAGCTTATGAAGAGGAGATGAGAAAGGAGATGGCACGTTGCCTCCATTACAAGTATGTATTCAGGCAGAAAATTTTAGGAAAGCATACATACGGAAGTTGAGGAAGGAGAAGCTGAGTTCCTGAAAACTATCTGGGTCTACCTGGACCTTGTAAAATCTTTGCATGTCACCAGAGGTACTTATACACAAGTCTGAAGACCACTGTTTGATGGTAAAGGTACTATCAAAGTATAGCAACAGGTGGGCAGCTAGAGCTCTGTTAAAGGGAAAAATCTCTATTCTCATATGGCTGACATGTTGTTAAACCAAAATTCAAAACAGATCCCAGAGGGAAAACATCTTCTGCATTAGACTGCTTACTTGAGGAAATAAATTATTAATTTAAAAAGTTTACCCTAGCAGTTTTAATTCTATTGTTTGGGGTTTTATACCAAGATATCTCAATAGGACTGCTAGATATTCATTTTAAAGAACATGAAGCACTATTCTAAAAGTTTATATCTATAAACGAAACAAAGATCTCTGCTCTTGTAGAACTTAACTCTAGTGGGGAAAAGGCATTAAACAATAAAAATAACATCAACATAAACTATATGGTAAATCAGAAGATGCTGGCTGCTATCAGAGGAGGGCTAGAGGGATCAGGAGGGCAGGGCAGGTAGGTGCAGACTGCAGTACTGAACAGGGCGGTCAGGACAGGCCCCACTGTGGAGGGAAGATGTTAGTGAAGACTTGAAGGAGGTCAGGGAGTCAACCAAGTAGATATCTGAGGAAAGAGTGGCTCAGCGAGAGCTGTGAAAAGGCTGTGAGAAGAGAGCAGCCTGTCAGACAAGCGCAAAGACCTGCAAGGAGGCCAATGTGGCTGGCGTGGAGTGAGCAAGGGGGAAGACCAGAGAAAAGCAGAAGGCCGCTGGTGCAGCCGCTGTGGAGAACAGCATGGAGGTTTCCTAAAAAAACAAAAATAGAGCTGCCATATGATCCAGCAGTCCCACTCCTGGGCACATACCTGGAAAAGATGAAAACTCTAGTTTGAAAAGATACGTGCACCCCACGGTTCACAGCAGCACTATTTATAATAGCTCATGGAAGCGACTAAGCGTCCACGGACAGATGAATGGATAAAGAAGATGTGTGTGTGTGTCCGATGGGACATTACTCAGCCATAAAAAAGAATGAAATCATGCCATTTGCAGCAACATGGATGGACCTAGAGATGATCACACTAAGTGAAGTACCTCAGAGAAAGACAAATATTTTATGATATTACTTATATGTGGAATCTAAAAAGATAGTACAAATGAACTTATTTACAAAACAGAAACAGATTCACAGACATAGAAAACAAACTTACAGTTACCAAAGAAAAAAGGGTGGGGGGTATAAATTAGGAATTTGAGATTAACAGATACACACTACTACATATAAAAGATACACAACAAGGACCAACTGTTGTACAACAAGGAACTATACTCAGTATCCTGTAATAACCTATAAAGCAAAAGAATCTGAGAAAGAATATATATACACACACACACACACACACACATATATATATATGGTATAACTGAATCACTCTGCTGTACACCTGAAACACTGAAAATCAACTATGCTTCAATTAAAAAAAAAAAAAAAAGAAGGCCAGTTCAGCCTGGCCACGTGGGGCTGTGGAAGCCTTGGTAAGGAATTTGGATTTTACACTCAGTGAAATATAAAGTTCTGAAAAGAATAGTGAAATGGTTTGATCTTGTGTGTTGAAAGAATTACCCTGGCTACTCTGTTGAGGATAACATATAGGGTCACAAGGGGAGAAACGGGATGACCTGTTAGGAGGTGAACCCAAGATTCCAGCAAGGCTTTGTGGTGGCTTCACCCAGGGTGGGAGCAATGGAGACAGTGACAAGCAGTCAGATGCCGGATGTATTCTGAAGGTACAGTGAACAAGATTTCTTGATGAACTGGACATGGATAACGAGAGAAGTCAAGGATGAATCCAAGGTTTCTCATCTGAGAAAATGGAAGGACAGAGCCGTCATCAATTGAGATGGAGAAAGCTGCGGCGGGGGACAGGTTGGAAGGAAAGAAAAGCAGTTGAGTACTAGAAATGATAAGTTTGAGACATTCAAGTAAAGGTATTAAAAAGGCAACGTTAGAGCTTCCCTGGTGGTGCAGTGGTTGAGAGTCCGCCTGCCGATGCAGGGGACACGGGTTCGTGCCCCGGTCTGGGAAGATCCCACATGCCACGGAGCAGTTGGGCCTGTGAGCCATGGTCGCTGAGCCTGCGCGTCCGGAGCCTGTGCTCCGCAACAGGAGAGGCCACAACAGTGAGAGGCCCGCATACCGCAAAAAAAAAAAAAAAAAAAAAAAAAGGCAACTTTTATATTAACCTAGTTTACATGAGAGGTCTCTGCTCGAAACTGTCAGCACACAGCTGGTATTCAAAGCTGTGGGACTAGTTGAGATCACCGAGAGAGTGAACGTAGATGAAGGGAAGGAGACCATCAGGAGGTTGGGGAGAAAAGGAGCCAGCAAAGGAAGCACAGAGGAATTTGTGAGGCAGGGAAGAAACCAAGTGTGGCATCCCCAAAGGCGAACGTAAAAGACATTACAGAGGAGTCTCAAAGCCAGTGGTAGGTCAAACAAGATGCACAACATTGGCGACCTTGAAAGCATTCTCGGTGGAGGGGTGAGGGTGAGAGCCTGGCTGGGGTGGGTGTAAGAGACTGAAGAGAAGAACTAGAGATAAAACTGTTGGCAACTCTCTGCAAGTTTTGCTGCAAAACGAAGTGAAAACCTAGGGTTGGAGGTGATGGGGAAAGTAAGGTAAAAAAATTTGTTAAGGTTTTCTTTAGTTTATTTTTGTTTTTTAAGGTGGGAGCAGTGTTTACATGCTGATGAACTGTTCATTTGTTTTTGCATGTTTGTATACTGATGGTAAAAAGTGTATGAGAGGGAGGGCAGAACTCTTGGAACTTTAGCACTTAGCACGCAAGAGGGGGCCAGGTCTACTATGGTAATGGGATTGGCTTGTGTATGTGACAAATTTTTTAATGGTAACAGTCCAGAAGACAAAGTGTACGATATTCAAGTGGTGGTGTGAGTATGCAAGTGTGTGAAATTTGTTTTCAAAATAAGCCATTCTGTTATCTGCCACTATTACGCAGGGATTATATAGGTATCTACAGACTTAATCACAAGGTCTTCTTCCCCCACTACCAAAAACTATGGCAGTGTCTTCCTTTGGTAAGTGCCTTACTACTGGTAATGGAATTTAATAGGTCTCTATATGCTGATGAGACCTTGGCACACTCTGGTTATATACAGGCTTTGTGCCTATAACATGCCAGCTGGTGGGGTCTCTAAGGCAAGGTAGTTAAAAGGACAGGGAAAGGGAAGACTCAAAGAAAGTAAGTTAAGAAAACTTTCTGGATGAGCGCCGAGTCCCCTCATCAAGTACTGGGTTGGCCAAAAAGTTCGTTCGGGTTTTTCCGTAACGGAAAATACAAGGGAAAAGGGGGACTTTGTCAGGTGTATTTACAACCTGCTTACTAGAACCCCATTACTACTCTGGAAACTTCCACATATATGAGAATCCCATAAACCATGAAGAAATACATAAAGTGTAAAGTATTATTAATAGTGATAGTAATAAAAAGCTTACGGGATTCAAGGGATATTATAATTTCAGTAATGGATTTAAACTTTAATACTGGGTTAAGAAGATGTCTTTCAGGACTAAAACTGCTCTCTTTCTGTGCTCTTGGCATGTGGTTCCTCCCCTCCCCGGATAATCAAAACCTACTTTAGGTTTCTTTAAATTAAAACTCCACTGTATCTTCCTAACACTACAGAACTGTCTAATTAAAAACCAAATCAATATTTCAGTAAGTAAAAACCCAAAAGCTCCATATAGACCATAGGATTATCATCAGAAATTTTAAAAAGTGAACTGCAAGCTACTGTATCCTGAAAAAGATGCTCATTACTCACTTTTAATCCAGCTGCATAACCCACTGGTTGTGGGGCAATGCTGGACTGCCCAGCTTCCCCGATCACCACAGCTAAGCCAAAGACCTCCTGGAAGGCATCTCGGACAGCGGCAACTTTTACTTCTTTATTTGAGGTCACTACAATGTCCAGTTCACCTCCAGATTCTACAAAGACCAGAAGAAAATTTCAATTCCAAATTAAAATAATGAAATTCTCATAATTACTACCATGCGTTAACATTTTACTACATAATTACTCTTAACCTGGCAAAACAATGCAAGCTATAGATTACCTTTTCATTGGCTGAGGAAACTGAGGCTGATAAGGTCTCACCCAAGGTAACACAGCTACTTAGCGATGATGTCAGGACTCAAATCTAGGTCTGTATCTTTTCACTACACTGCCTGATGCAAGCAGACACATTTCACCCTGTCATCTAATGGCATCTTACTCTGAGATTTCTCAAGAAAGCTATTTGTACTGTGAAATATTTTGCCCTAGAAACAATGCTTTTCCTCAGTTAAGTATCTTTTGGAACAGCTGAAAATATTTTCCAAATATCTGGGCTTTTATTATGGATTTCTTTTTTCCTGATTGAAACAATGTTCCACAGATCCCATCTTTACTGGAATTTCTTAAATTATTAAAACCTAAAAGCAAGGGTTACCATAGGAAAGAAGAGGAAGGCTATATGTTTTTCTTTTTTTTCCTCCATGTGGGACATATCTCTTAACCCTATCTAGCTAAGTACTGTTCCATTAGGCTTCAGCTCAAAAAGGTTTTCGGTTTTTTGTGATGACTCATGCCACTTTTAATGATTATAAAGGGAGAGCTAATCAAAACAATGTTGAAACTGTGTTAAAGTCCATTTCTAATAGTTCTTGTGCTTTCTTGATACATTTGAAATTGTTATGGTGATTTCTAAAATATTTATATAAAAACATGGTAAGTTTTACTAGAGTTTTGTTAGATCCAAATGGTCTCATTTTTGCTGCCTGTCAATAGCTTTTTCACACTCAGTATTACTGCTTTTTATAGGTGATGAAGATTATATGTTATTATATCTTCTAATAATAGAAATTTTATTTTGTATCTTTCTCTCCCCGTTTTATTTTCCTTTTTCTGGATGTCATGCAGAGTACTGGCCTGAGAAAAGTCTTTGGTTTGAGTCCCGATTTTATCACTTACTAGCTTCGGTACCTTGGGGAAGTCACTGAGCTTGTTTCCTCACAGAAAAATTCCTGCCACCTCACAGGGCTTGCTCTAAGGATTAAATAAGGTAATTGATTTCACCATCTAACACAGTACCCATTAAAACAAAAAGAGCTCCAAAAATACTAATTGCTTTCTTTTTCTCACTAAAAATAAGAGCTTGTGAAGAGAAGAACATATATACTGCATTAATTATGTCAAACTTGATTATTATGAATATATGAAATCAATATATATGGTAGGGTCCAATTTCTAAACCCTGGCAATTACAAACACAGAGAACAATTCAGCTGAGTTAATTCTTTGATTCAGTTTTCCACTTAAAGGGAAGCAAAGAAGCTAAGTGTTAGCTCCACCAAGTTGTGTAACCTAGGATAATAATAAAGCTCTCTGAACACAAGTTCCTCATCTAAAACTTGAGAAAAATAACACTAGCTTGCAGAGCTCTTATGGGAATTAGTATCTGGCAGATCAAGCATTTAATAAATGGTACTTATCATTATTAAGTCTTGCCCTTTGACATTTACTAGACAATTACCAACAGACTCAAGACTTAGAAAGCTACTAACTTTTTATTGCTACTGAAAATCTCTGTTCAAGTACCTGGTGCATAGCTTTGGCCGCTAAACTGTTATCTTCAACAGAATTACTAATAATTGGTCACAAATCCTGCTAAGAGATTATGTTATTTCACTTACTGGATATGTACATAAAAAATTAATCCTCCAGTTAACCGTCTGGAGGATTCTTGGTAATGAGGGTTCAAAGGTGATTAAAGTACCTTTCCCAACAAATCTAGTAATGACATATTATCAGTGAATAGATTAACAGCCTATAAAAATTTTATTCCTGAGTTACACATAAACACATTTAATTAAAATAGATAACTGGAGAAATGTCAAAACCAAATATGAACAAAGCAACACTTCAAATGTCAACAATGAACGGTAAAATTCATATAAAGCAACACTAACCATATTCATAATTAAAATCAGTAAGTATACTAATAATTCAAATCATTTTTACTCCTCCAAAGTTCATGCTGGGAAGTTTTCAAAATTTATTTAATGGTGACTAAGAAAAAGATGAATTAAAAGTATCAACACCAAGACTGACAGTCAATGTGAGAATATAGGAGGATTTTCACTAATTACAAGACCTGTGGGATTACACTCAGTGGCTGACATGAGCACATACTTTATATGGCAGATGCTGCTCTATTTTAAGTACATACTGATATATGGAGCCATGCCAGGGTCCAGCGTTGTAATCATGCTTTCTACTGAATGTTTTGTTTTATCAAGCACAGATTTCACCATAGGGTTCCCAGCCACACCCTGCACAGAACAAATTCACAGGTAAATACTCATTCTAAGCAAAGAACACCATGATTACCGGATGGTGAGGAAAAAAAAAATTTTTTTTACGTTTCCAATGCATTGCAGACCTATACTTTCGTAAAATATAAGAAAACTAAGGTTATGGCAATGTCAAATTGCTATGAAATTTCAAAATGCTTCCTCTCAATTTCTCTTCTCATCTCATCATAGATTGACAGCAATCTACTGACCCCACTTCGAGCAACACTGGCCTGGGAAGTATGTTTATTGTATATATATGTATGTGTGTATATATATATGTTTATTTCATTTCTATGTATATCTATATTTTTATTTCATTTCATTACTATTTATTTATTTATCTATATAAAAGACTAGGCAAAACTTGTCCATCAAGGTCCCAAATAAAGACTGTAATTGGATGTCTCTGAAGACTCATATTTTGTTCCCTAATATAAAAATAAAAACAGTAAAAACATTTCTTATCTTTATTTCCCAGAGTTACTTATTACCTTAATATAGAATACTCTGTTCTATGAAAGTTTCTTTTTTCCTACTTCCTATTTGTTTTGTTCCCAAATTCCCCTGTTTAATAAAGCCAGACCTAGTCCTCTGAATTCCTAAAACCACACTATTAGACAGAAGGAACCAGATCTGAGTATTTCCTTCCATCCATGCTTCTTCCACAGTCAAAGAGACTTAGAGATGGCATCTGGCCAACAGGCCATGATTCCACCTGTCCCAACCTACTATTAAACTAAGGAGATTCAGAAAAACAGATGAGTTCATAACACTGATATTTAAGACTGTCCACCCATCTTATGCTGAATATTAGAAGAGTTATTTACAGGATCTATAGGGTTGAACTGAGTATTACAACTGGTAACTGACATGCTGACACATGCTCTTAACGAGGAAAAGAAGTGACAGTCTCTACATAAAGAAGACCTTTAAAAAGCACAAAGTGATATAAAGAAGCTTAGAAAAATGCCATCTTTCTGATACATAAAACTCAAACGCTGTAAATCAGTTTAACCAGCTACCAATTTAAAAATATGTTTAATGTGTAATTAAATTGCAGCCAAACCCTCAGAATGTTGAGGGGAACTTGACAAAGCGATTCTAAAATTCATTAAGAAAAATAAATAGAAAAGACCAGCAAAGAAAAATTTTGAAGAGAAAACAGCAAACTTACACAACCAAATGCTGATCTGCCTTTATGAATGCAGAGACTCAGAATTGACTTTTCTATCTGACTCATCTATGAATACTCTTCATCCCCACCTCAGCACAGAGTAGGCTTTCAATAAATATTAGTGTAATAAATAAAGTTACAATAATTAAAATAGTGTGGTACTGTTGCAAGGACAGGCAAAGCAGTGAAATAAAATACAGAGAGCAGAAACTGAGGTTAACACACAATTTAGTAACTAAGGTAAAGGTAACATATCAAATCACTGGGATATGATTTTGGAACAGTCGATTAAGTGGCTGGAAAAAAATTAAGTTTGACTTCTACCTCATATAATATAGTAAAGTAAGTATCAGCTATATCAACTTGGTAAGTAAAAAAAATGAAACCACAAGAAAATTAGAAGGAATCATAAAAAAATAATTATCATATAATATAGTAGGTAATGTCATTTTTAACATTTAAAAAAATTGAAAAAAAAATTGATAGACATGACTCCCCAAAATTTAGAAGGCTTTGTGTCAATAAAGCATAATAAAGTTGAAATGTAAGATAAAAATGGAGGCTACTGCAACATATGATAGCATATAATAAAATATTCTTCTTACATTAAGAGTTCTTATCAATTCATTAAAAAAGAAAATCATCCCAATTCAAAACTGAGCAAAGAACATGAATATAGACTTCACAAAATAAAAATACAAATGGCCAAATATCACATTAAAAAAAGTGCAAATTGAGTAACAAAGAAATGCAAATTTAAACAAGGTATTATTTTTTTGCCTATCAAATTAGAAAATACTACAGTATTTAATAAAATCACTGCTGGCAAATGAATGATGTTATGACAGTGTATCTTGGTATAACCTTCCTGGAGAGCAATATGTATCAGTAATTTTTAAAATGTCCACACTGACATTTACCAAGAATTAACTCTGATAAAACAGAGATGCACATAAAGATTGGCATACAAGAGTGCTCATCATAATTTAATTAATAAGAATTACAATTAGAAAATGCCAATAACAGGTAAGTGAAATAAAACATGGGAAATAAATGCAATGACATGTTGGGCAAAGTAGCCTGAAGAATTATAGCTGGGAAGATGTTCATGATACATGCTAGGTAAAGACAACAAAATTGTGTCCATGTGTCACTACTCCAGTTTGCTTTTCACTAAAAAAGAGGTACATTTACATAGATACGCGCATCCAAAAGACAGAGGAACTATAGAAAAAGTGTAATAAGAATAAAAGGTATTTTAATTTTTCCTTACACCTCTGTATTTTCAAAATTCTCTCTAACGAATATCTGTTAGTTTTATAATTAAAAAATTAAACGTGATTTTTAAAGTAAACACCCCTTACCTTAATGAAACCCCAGAGTCCTCCAGCAGATGCTTCATCCTGCCCTCTACCAATTCTAGGATCTTCTTGCTGCTCTGGAAAAGTTATGGCTGATGTGGTTCCAGTTCCCTGTGCCAGAGATGTCAAACCAGCTTGCTGAGTAATGGGAGTTGGCAAAATACCTAGTTAATGGCAAAAATGTTAATATATGTAATTTATTCCATAAACTATTTCCTATAAAAAGAAGATACAACATATGAGATGAGTAGTTCAAAACAGCTTAATAATGTAACTATATACTCAGGCATTTCAACACTGAGATATGAGCTCAAAAGAATCACCTAAACCTTTATAAAATATACAAAATTCCAAAGAAGAAATTTCTTTCCCTCTTCATAAGCTTAGACCAAGTGCCCTGAAAATGGACAGAAAATATACATCCAAAAGTACTTCATGTTTGCCCTATGAGCACTTGGATGCAGACAGCTATAGTTTGGATCTCTTTAAAGCATAAAAATAGCTGATATGAGCACTCAAGCCCATCATACAAAAAGCATGTAAAAATTAGTAAACATATCCACATACCCTATTTTAACTCAAAAAAAAAAATTCACATACATGTGGGTGTCATACTTGTACTCTCGAAAAATCTTTATTTGTTAAGGTAGACAAGGCAAGTTGGATTATAAAATCACGACAAAATTGTTTCTTTTCCTAAAATGAGAAACAATAGACAGAATATGACAGGATGAAGTTTTGATATTGATTTCCAATAACCATTCCTGGGAAGTCGGAAAAGTAGGTGTAACTGACCTAGAAAATAAAATAGTCCAATTCCACCAACTTATGGCACATATGCTTATTTGTTTTTGAACTTTTACCTGGCTAAATAAAACTACTCCCTGGACCATTCAGTCCTAATAATTTTTTAAGTAAAGCTTTTAAAAAAAACTCTCAGACTCCACCTTGATGTTTCTCTATAACTGCACAAAATGTTACGACAAAATTTTCGAATTCTGTCTGACATTCCACATACTAATCATGTACTAAGTTTTATATCATATAAAAATCATATATTAAGTAACATCAGCTTTATTTTAATAATTTAAATGAAAACAGGAAGCTCTGGAGATCAAGGAAAAGGGAATGAAACACTCATGCACAGTAACAGGACCCCTCATACACTGCTGGTGAGAAAGTAAAATGGTGTAGCTGCTTTGGAAAATAGTCTGGTAGCTGTTCAAAAGTCAGCAATTCTGACATGCACCCCAGTGTTCACAGCACGGCACTATTTACAACAGCCAAGACATGGAAGCAACCTGAATGTCCATCAACAAATGAATGGATATATATATATATATACACACACACATACATACATATACAATGGAACATTACTCAGCCATAAAAAAGAATGAAATACTGCCATTTGCAGCAACATGGATGTACCTAGAGATTATCATACTAAGTGATGTAAGTCAGACAAAGACAAGTATCATATGGTATCACTTATATGTGGAATCTAAAAAATGGTGCAAATGAACTTATTTACAAAACAGAAATAGACTCACAGACATACAAAAAAACCTTATGGTTATCAAAGGAGAAGGAGGTGGGTAAATTAGGAGTTTGGGATTAACAGATACACACTACTATATATAAAACAGATAAACAACAAGGGCCTACTGTATAGCACATGGAACTCTACTCAATATCTTGTAATAACCTATAATGGAAAAGAATCTGAAAAAGAATATAGATATATGTATAACTGAATAACTATGTTGTACACCTGAAACTAACACAATGTTATAAAGCAACTATACTTCAATTAAAAAAAAAAAAACCCTCCAGGAAAAAAAAGTCAGCAATTCTGCACCTAGGTATAAACCCAAGAGAAATGAAAACATGTTCACATAAAACCTTGCACACAAAGGTTCACAGAATCAGTATTCACAATAGGCAAAAAGTGCAAACAACCCAACAGTTTATCAACTGATGAAATGCATAAACACGTGGTATATCCATACAATGGAATATTATTCAGTCTTAAAAGGGAAGTTCTGACACATGCTACAACATGGATGGATCTTGAAAATATTACACTAAGTCACAAAAGACACATATTATGAGTCCATTTATATGAACTGTTCAAAATAAGCAAATTCATAGAAACAGAAAGTAGATTAGTGGTTCTGAGGGCCATGAGGATTGGGAGGAAGTAGGGAGTGACAGCTAATAGGTATGGGGTTTCTTTGGGGCTGATTAAAAGGTTCTAAAATTGATTTTGGTGATGGCTGCACAACTCGATAAATACAGTAACAACTATTAAACTGTACACATGAAAGGGTTCAATTGTATGTGAATTATACCTTAATAAAGCTGTTAAAAAAAAAAAAACTTCACCATAACCACTTGTTTCAAAGTATCAGTGAGAGAGAGAATTACCTGTCACCGGAGGTGCAGAAAAAGACGGCATCAGGGGTGTCTGGGGAGCTCTTCCTGCATGTCCTCGTGTAATGTCATAGGCTGAGCCGACAGAGAATCCTGATGTGGGAGGACCCGAAGCGGGAGCAGGTAAGAGAGTGTTTGGGGCAGAAGTGGAAGGTGGGAAGTGGGATAAAGGAGGGTTACTGAAGGCAGCAGCAGTTGGTGGAGAAACATGAGGTGGTAAAGAGGTAATGAGTGGAGGACCAGAAGGAACCGGTGAAGGAGGCACAAAGGGCAAGGGTGGCGAAGGCCTCACAGGAGGCAGGGACTGCTGAGGGGTGGAGAACGTGTGTGGCGGCGGGGGCTGCACAGAGGACACGCTTGGAGAAGAGAGAGCGCTGGCCGCAGCTAGAAAAAGGAGGGCAGGAAAAAAATGCGTCAGTGAAATGTTTTTCACTTAGTTTTCAAAGTGTCTCATTATTGTCTTCTTGGAAAATTTTTAAATTTAACAGACCCTATCCCAAGAGTTATTTTTAAATGTGTGATGTGAAATATACGACTATGACTGAGTGCAAATGACTTTCAACTCCCATCAGTAAAAGCAGCAGATATGTAAAATTAAGTTATGGTATTGCAGACCTTTGTGTTTTTGTTTGTTGTGATGTGCTTTTAATAAAATAAAGCCGTTTTTCATCCCTGCTGATATGAGCATAAAACCTCACAATTTAAGGCTCAAACTTTGGTCAGAAGGTTAATCACCACAAAGTCACAGAACATTAGACAAAGCTAACACATACTTTTTAGGATATCTCTGTCATAACAAAGATGATTTCTAGTCAGTATGAACATAAAAAATGAAAGTTAGGATAAAGCAAAATATATATGTTTTCTGTCTTTGGGCTTAAATTAAAAAAGGTATCTCCCTTCATCCTGGCAAAGATTACAGAATTTTTAATATACAGGCACACCTCATTTTATTTTGCTCCGCTTTACAAATTGAAGGGTTGTGGCAACCCTTGTGTCAAGCAAGTCTATCAGCACCATTTTTCCCAACAGCATTTGTTCTTCGTGTCTCTGTGTGACATTCTGGTAACTCTCACATTTCAAACTTTTTCATTATTATTATATTTGTTATAGTGATCTGTGATCTCTAATGTTACTAATGCAAAAAGATGACAACTCACTAAAAGCTCAGATGATGATCAGCATTTTTAAGGAATACTTTAGCAAAGTTTTTACTTAAGGTACGTACATTCTTTTTTTTGACATAATATATTGCACACTTAACAGACTACAGTATAGTGTAACCATAGTTTTTATATGCACTGGGAAACAAAAAAATTCATGTGACTCACTTTATTGCAATATTCACTTTATTGTAGTGGTCTGGAACTGAACTCACAGTATCTCTGACGTATGCCTCTATGCTTTTTTTAAATGACTCTGAGAAAAGATAACAGGATCTTGACTAACCTCAAAACATACTGATGGTAGACAACTGCACATACCTAAAGGGGCTGGGGGGGAAGACGGCTGTGCCGCTGTGGCAGCGACAGCCAGTCCTGCTGAACTTGGTGGAGGAGTCCCAGGTGGTGTTGTCTCTATTCCACTCTCTTCCATCATTTTTCTTCAATTACGGTAAAACTGTAAAAATATTAAAATGTAATAAATATTACACAGTAATAAAAAGTATATTTTTAAACCTTGTATAGTTAGAGAATAGTTTTTTAAAATAATCAACAGACAGATGTCTGTCTTTACTGTTTATAATGCCACTTATCTCCAGGTGAAGGGTTTGTCAAAATTCCTAAGGAAATAGTCTGTGAGAATATTTAGCATGCAAACAATCTGAGACATTTTCATACACCTACTCCATTACTGAGAAATAATTTTACGTTAACTAAGTAATTAATTACCCAATATATTTCAAATAGTAAATTACTAATTTAATTTCTGCCACATGAATGCATGATAGATTTATATCTAGATTCCAGTCACTATTACTTTTAAAATAAAATTAAGTTATTTAAAGTATTCTTGAAACACTTCCTCTCTCCTCATTAAGCAGTGTACGAGGGCTACTCCTGTTAACAGTAAAAAAAAATTTTTTACTGTGCTCAATTCCCAGGTTTTCTTAGTTTACATTCTAAAATGTGCCCCATAATGGCTAAATGATATGTCTTGGGTTTTAGAAAATTTAACTGTAGCAAAAATGCCACTAGATAGCATTTCGACCTAACAGTCAAAAATGGGTTACAAAATGTGGGAAAACTTCCTTAAAAATTACAAATTTTCAAGCCTGCCTCAAGTATAAAATCAAAACTTCTAAACCTACCAAATAAGTTTTTGAAGTTCTTACTCATTTAACAAATATTCAGTAACGGTCAACCACTTGCCAAGCACTGTACTGATGCCTCTGGAAATACAGTGTAAGCAAAACAAACGGGATACTTAAAGTCCAGTCTGGGAGACAGTCAAACAATGACAGCAACATAACAATGAACTATAGCCTGAATGATGTGCTCTGAGAGCAGGAACAATTCTGCTCGCTGGGAATATGGTTTTGACTTGCGGACAGAAAAGGGTTCCCCAAGGAAGTCACATATAAGCTGAGATCTGAGGGACGATCAGAATTTAATTAGGCAAGGGAAAGGAGCTAAAGAGGGCACATGCCAGAAAAAGTGAATATAGAGAAGGTATAAAGGCCCTGGAAGGTTGAGGGACATTGACACATTCAAGAAAACGCATGCAGCAGAAAGGAATAATGAGGACCGGAGACATGGAGAGGAACTCAGACTGTGCTGACACGTATAAGCCAAATTAAAGAGTCGGGTCTTTTAAGAACAGAAAGTCACTGTGGGGCATTCAAACTGGGAATGACACATTGGGTCTTTTCACTTTTTTGAAGAAATTTCAGATTCACAAGAAGATGCCAAAATAGAGCAGACTTCATGAGTACCTTAAACCCAGTTTCTGCCAATGATGGCATCCTACGTAACTAGACTACGGCGATAAAACCCAGGAAATTAACAATGGCACAATGCGAGTAGCTGAACTACAGACCTTATTTGGATTTCACCTGTTTTTACATTCACGTGTGTGTGTGTGTGTGTGTGTAGTTCTATGAAGTTTCATCATATGCACTGACTCGTGTAGCTACCACCACAATCAGGACACAGAACTGTTCCATCACCCCAAAGAAACTCCCACGTGCTGCTCCTTGGTCGCACCCTCTCATCAACGATAAGCTCTGGCAACCAACTGTTCTCTACCATTTTCTCATTTCATGAATGTTACGTAAATAGAATCATACAGCACACAACTTTTTGAGATTGGCTTTCTTCACTCCACAGAATGCTCTTAAGATCCATCCAAATTGTTGGATATATCAATGGTTGGTTCTTTACTGCTGAAGAGTATTCCATTTTATAGCTGTACCACTGTTTGCTTATCCATTTATTTGCTGAAGGACATTTAGGCTGATTCCAGCTTTTGGCCATTCATATTTGTGTTTTGGAAAAATTCCTCTGACCACAGTATGCAGTTTGTGCCACAGGGCAGTCAGAGTAGATGCAGAGAGACCATTAAGAAGGATATAGAAGTAGTTCAAATAACATCCTAGGTTAGTGATTCTCAAATGGGGAGTGGAGGAGGGTGATTCTGCCCCTCTCCCCCGCAAGGGTCATTTGGCAATGTCTGGGGACATATTTGGTTGTCAGAACTAGGGGGTATTACTGGTATCTAGTAGGTAAAGGCTGGGGATACTGCTAAAAATCCTACAATGCACAGGATGCCCCCACAAGAAAGAGTTATCTGGCCCCAGACTAAGGTGATGATAGTGGAGATGGAGAGAGTGGATAGACTCAAGAAATGTTTAGGTGGTTAACACTCAGTGACTGACTGGATATGGGGTCCAGGAGGGGGAGAGGCATGACTTGCACAACTGGAGAGATGGTGGTGCCATTCAGTAAGACAGGGAACACTGGAGGAGGTCAAGGTGTATGTCTGACATCCTGGGAGAGGAGGGATTATGCAGTATTTAATACCAGACATGCTAAGTTCAAGCTCCTTGAAACGTCCAAGTATCGGTGACTTGGTCTGCAGCTCAGCAACCACATAAATGTGGGCTTCAACAGTTTACTGATAGTCTCTAAAGTCATGTGCTGAAAAGAGATTATATGAGAAGATCAGGAGAAAAAAGAAGATGGCCCAACGAACCCTTGAGGAAGAGCCCAGGAAAAAAAAAAAAGCCTGCAGAGAAGAATGGAAGACCAGAAAGATAGGAAGAAAACCAGGAGGCTGTGGTGTCCAAAAGCCAGAGAAGAGTGTTTCAAGTTAGGAATGGGCAACAGTATCAAATGCTACAGAAAAGACAAATAGGATGATATATGTAAAAGTCAACAGATTTGCCAAACTGGAGATAAAACTTAGTGAGAGCCGTTTCCATAGAAGGAGTGGGGACAGAAGCCAATTTCAACTGGACTGAGGTGTGTGAGGTGAAGCAAATACGTACAACACTTTCAAAAAGTTCTGTTGTGAATGCAGAGGAAAGATCTATGGCAGTAAGTAGAAAACAGGTATCCAGGGAAGCAAAATCCTTTCATTCAATCCCTACAGACGAAGATAATCAGGGACAGAATGGCCTTCTGGGGGCTTTATCACTCCCTGATAAAGCTACCTCTTTTCTTCATCTCATTTTTCTACTGGTTATTCATCTTCCTCCTACAGATACTACCAATTCTCACAGTAATTAGTAGAAATCATATTTAAACATAAATATTAATGAATGCATTTGCAAAAGAACCTGTACAATGAATACAACCCATAAAATGGAATAATTGGTCAATTTCTTTCTGTCTTTAAAAGCCGTACTATTTGAGAATTGGCTTAATGACAATATTGGGTAAATTTTGGATGCATAAACATAATACCTTTTACTAAAGAAAAGCTCTTGTGATAAAAGTAACAGCAAAATGTCAGAGTTGGTAAAGGTTCTAGTGCTCATTCTCGACACAAAAAGGATATTAATGTATCAGCATTAAAGAAAAAGTGATAGAAAAAAAAGTGATGGAAATGGCTTGGAAAATTGAGTCCTCAGTCTCTGGACCGACGCTGATCTTCCAATTTGCTTGTGTCTTGGTTCTTCTGTTAAAAAAAGTAGGTGGCTACTTATAAAGATACAAGAAAAGGTTTGATAAATGTAAAAGCTTGTTAAAAGCGATTATTATTGTTGATTACCGGTTCAAAAGATAATCTATACTACCCTTTAGTGAGCACTGCTACAGGAAGGTCTGAGTTTTGTCTCTGCATTCCCACGTCTTATCCCAAAATAACTTCCATAAACGTTCACTGACAAAATAGCAGCTGTACAGGGAAAAGACTGGAATGCCAAAATGCGTCACGTTCGCAGAAATCTACATGTTGTCTCTTAAAATAACTACTTGGAATGACAAAAACTCTCTTGGATTGGACAAATTCTGCCAATCTACAGTACAGGCTATTCGGCAAACTCGCCCGAAGCAGTTCCCAGGAACGAACAAAGAGACAGCACAGTGCAAAAGCCCTCTGGAGCGGCGCTAGGCACCGATGGGGGAACCCACGGGAAAGGAAGCTACATCCCATTGCCCGTCCCCGTTTGTTGACCTAGGAGTCTCCCAGGCGGTACCGGCCTCCCCCCAAGCTCTGCCACGTCTCCAGGCCGGGCTGGGCCGAGCTAAGGTCAATGGGCTCCTGCCTCCTTATCTCCCCTCCGGCCAGCGCGGTGGAAGGTGGAGCCAAACAGCCCGGGGCGCCGGCGCCGGTCCCGGAACTGGAGCAAAGTGCCGGATAAGACCCCCGGGCCGCACCCACCGTGTAAGCCGCGGCGGGAACGGCTTGCCTCTCGAAGCGCACCCTGAACCCTGCATGCACCCAAGGCCCGCGCCCGGACTGCACGACGGCGGAACTCCCAAACTACCCTCGCTCTCGGGGCGCCTGCCGGCCCACCCACCTCGCACCACGGCGCCCCTGGGCGCCGGTTTGGGAGCCCGCGTCCCGTCCGGTCGCCCGCATACACCCGCGTTACTGCCAGGCTGACGCTCACCTGCGGGCCGGAGAGAGTGTCTGCGTGGCAGTGAAAAGCGAGGACTACGGAGGCTGAGCTGTAGGACTACGAGTACGACAAGACGAGCAAGATGCAAGCAACCGCTCACCGCGCACGCCCCCACCTCCAAGATGGCCACCGTAGGTGCACTTCCCTGCGCTGCCACGTCGGCCGCGCGCCGCCCCGCCCCGCGCCCCGCCCCGTCTCGTTCGCCCGGATCCCCGACCCGTGGCCGCAAATTTAACCTGCTGGAGTACTTGGGGCCAAAGATCATCCTGCCCGGAGGGCTGGGTGCTGCCCAGCTCTAGGAGCATTCTCCAGCAGGGCTGCCCAACTTTCCACGCCGCAACCTCCGTACGCGAGAATGGAACCCTTGTTACCGGGTGTAGCTCACTTACTCTGTGCCGTGGCCGCCCGCGGGGATGACGATGAACCAGCCCGGGTCGTCCAGTCCAGTCCCCGCCTCCAGGAAGGACCTTGCTCCGGAAACGGGAGACTTATCCTATGTATTTTCAAAGATTTCCAAATAATAGCGGTTGCATCAAGAAAGAGAGATAACACGGTGGCAGCTACCATACTGATTTCCCCCCCAAAGTTCATGTATTACACATTCTTTTTTTTTAAATGGAAAACCAAAGATTATCCACTTTCTTAACTTTACGTGCTGCACTTAAAACCGTTCCTGAAAGTCGGTGCTCAATAATGTACACTAAATAAATCAATGAATAGAGTGCAATGGAGGAATATAAAGAATTTGCAATCAGAAGTCCTGTTTAGGTCCAGGAGTGCCCTAATGCCACTTGAGCAGTCATGGGACCTTGTATAGGTCACTTATTCTCCCTAAGTCTCAATATTCCATCTGTAAGATAGGAATAATATTGTTTGCCATCTCTAATCAAGCAGGTAACAGAGTTAAAATAAGACATACGAAAGCACTTTTTAAACTGAGAGGTAAACACATTAAAAACTTGTTTTTATTGTTCCCAAATTCCTTCAGGAACTCATTTGTAGATTTAGCATTAATATAATATCCCGGACTTGACAGCTGAAAGCATTTAAAAATTCCAATACCTCACTGAAATGTTAATACTATTTAACTATGCCCTAACTTCAGACAAAATGATTTGCAGCTGCAGTGGGTTGTTCCCTTTGGCAGTGACTCTTATCCCACCCACTGAGAATGTGTGTAGATGGCTGTCTAGGTTACTCGCCAGAAAGTGCTGTTTGGGTTGGTGTTGAAAATAGTTACCATCTCTATCCTCTTTGGTCTACACCCTTAATAGCTATAAGAACTGTTCCTTTCTTCATTCATTCAACAAATATTTATTAATGGCTGCAATGTGCTGAGCATCAGTACTGGAAATGTAGCAATGAACAAGACAGGAAAGATCCTTACACTGAGAGGCAGATCTTCTCACAGGAGAGGCAGGCTATGAGCAGGAAAATAAAAGAACTAAGTACTGTTTGTGATGGGCACTTTGAGGAAAGTCAATAGGGTGATTATTATTGACAGTAATTGGGGTAGGCCACTTTGGATAGGACAGATGTGCAAGCCTTCTCTGAGGAGGTGCGATTTGAGTACAGATCATAAGGAAGCAGCCCTGTGGTTCTCTGAACAGAAGGAAGAGCGTGCAAAGGCTCTGAGGGAGGGTGACTGGCAAACTTGCAGAACAAGAAGGAAAGCGGGACTGAGAGGGTGGTAAGAAATGAGGTCAGAGAGATAGCCGGGCCAAATCGTAGCCAGCCTTGTAGGCCATCTTAAGGCCTTTGGGTTATATTGAGAGAAATGAGAAGCAGGTGGAAGGTATTGAGCAGAGGAGAGACAAGACTTGACTTCAGTTTTCAATCACATTCTGATTGCTGTGTGGACTGTAGGCAGGTGCAAATACTAAAGCAGAGTGATCATAATGAGATGATGGTGCCTTAGAGGAACTAATGGGATGAGGGCAGAGCGGGTACATGGTGTGGACATATTTTGAAGGTTAAGCTGTCATGATTTACTGATCGATTGGATGTGGCTGTATTAGTTTCCTAAGACTGCCAAAAAAAAATTACCACAACTGGTTGGCTAAAAGCAACAGAAATTGGGCTTCCCTGTTGGCGCAGTGGTTGAGAGTCTGCCTGCCGATGCAGGGGACACAGGTTCGTGCCCCGGTCCGGGAAGATCCCACATGCCGCGGAGCGGCTGGGCCCGTGAGCCATGGCCACTGGGCCTGCGCGTCCGGACCCTGTGCTCCGCAACGGAAGAGGCCACAACGGTGAGAGGCCCGCGTACCGCAAAAAAAAAAAAAAAGGCAACAGAAATTTATTCTCACACAGTTCTAGAGACCAGAAGTCCAAACTCAAGGGTCAGCAGGGCCTCTCTGAAGGCTCTAGGACAGCATCCTTCCTTGCCTTTTCTAGCTTCAGGGGAGCCAGATGTTCTTTGGCTTGTGCCAGCCTAACTCCAATTTCTGCCTTTATGTCCACATGGCCTCCTCTCCTGTGTCTCTGTGTCTCAAATCTCCCTCTGCCTTTCTTTTATAAACATGCCTGTCACTGCATTTAGGGCCCACCCTAAATCCACAATAATCTCATCTCAAGATCCTTGAGGATCTAGACCCTATTTCTAAATAAGGTCCTATTCACAAGTTCCAGGTGGATGCGTCTTTTTTGTGAAGAACACTGTTCTACCCACTTACATGGGTCATGAGAAACAGGAGTCAACCAAATAAGCAGGATTATAAAATAGGTTTTGAAGTTAACCTTGAATTGCATTTATAAATTGTTTTACTCATCATGTCTCATTTAAACTTCAAAACAACTTTGTGTGGCAGGTATTATTATTATTCCAATATAAGAAATAAGAAAATTAAGGGTCTGAGAATTGTGTGTAGGCCTGGAATTAGAACCCAGAATTCTTCAGCTATACCCCAGATTCTTGCCTGCTTTTGGGGTGGTGGGGTAAGAAGATATGTTCTTAGACGGAGGGCATTGAGGGGAGTCAATGGAAGATTATAGCTTAATGACAGGCCTACTTAGGTTTTTTGGTTTTAGCTAGCAGAACTCATCAAATTTTTTTGTACAGGAAGTCTCTAACACATAATAGAGTTCATTTCTGAGCTACAGTGCTTTAGTGGAATTTTGCTTTTATTGCTCAAAACCAGAGGCCAACAAAATTATTTCCCACTTGAGGCTTTTTTCAGCTCAATTTGTAGTTAATAGATCCATTCTTAAATAGCCTTAAAACAGTCCATAAAGTTTGTACTATTCATATGAATATTGATGTGTTTATCTCCAGGTGGAGAGGAGACCAGGCTGAGGCTCTGAGCATCTGCAGCATAACCGGGACTAGAGGCAGAGCTGAATCTGTTTGAGAGACCATGGGCTCTGCTGAGAGAACAGTCAGTGAGTTATACAATCAGAAAGGACACATCAGCGGATGTGTCAAGGGTACCGGCTCATGCATAGAGATCAGGGGCTCATACCCACATCCAGCTCCTGCAAAGAGGAGATGTAAGTTCCTTTGGCACCTAGGAAGGAGGAGGATGGTTGTCCCAAACACTGCATGGGACATACCTGTACTAAGATATTATTCATTGTTTAGCTGGAATTCAACTTTAGGAGGAAAGCAAGCCATGACCGAGAGTCTGAGAGGCAATGTAGTGTAGATTAGGACACAGATATTGGTACCAGATGCCCTGGATTTGACTACACCTGCTAGGTCAACAGCTAGCCTTGGGCATGTCACTTAAACTCACTGTGTCTTGATTTTTTCACGTATAGAATGAGAATTATACTAATACTTACCTCATAGTTTTGTTGTTGTTGTTTCTTGGGTTTTGTTTTTTTTTAATTTATTTTATTTTTGGCTGTGTAGGTCTTCGTTGCTGCACGCGGGCTTTCTCTAGTTGTGGCGTGCAGGGGCTACTCTTCGTTGTGGTGTGTGGGCTTCTTATTGCGGTGACTTCTCTTGTTGCGGAGCAGGGGCTCTAGGTGCCTGGGCTTCAGTAGTTGTGGCTCGCGGGCTCTAGAGCGCAGGCTCAGTAGTTGTGGCACATGGGCTTAGTTACTCTGCGGCCTGTGGGATCTTCCCAGACCAGGGATCGAACCCATGCCTCCTGTATTGGCAGGCGGATTCTTAACCACTGCACCACCAGGGAAGCCCCTTACCTCATAGTTTATTTGTGGATTGAATAACTGAATATGTGTGAAGTGCTTAGAATAGTGCCTAAATCACAGTATTCTCTAGATAAGTATTAGAGTTAATAGTCTCTATATATTCTTTGACTTTTAAATTGCCTAAATATTCACCTGACAATGACTGTTTTAAACCAAAAAGATTTTTATTTAGGTGAGTCTGAGTTGTAATTTCCAAATAAAGTTTTTATATGCTTCTTTGTTTGTTTTCAACGACAGAAAATTTTGTTTAGTTTTAAACAGAGTGACTCAACCTCTTGATTTTCCCAGGACACTCCCAATTTACTGCCATATTCTCAGCATAATTATTAAAAGCACCCACCTTTTACTCTCAAAAGTGTTCCAATTTGGACAATAAATCTTGTGCTTATCCTAGTTACAGAGATATTAAGATACTCTCGGGCTTCCCTGGTGGCACAGTGGTTGAGAATCTGCCTGCCGAAGCAGGGGACACGGGTTCTAGCCCTAGTCTGGGAAGATCCCACATGCCGCAGAGCAACTGGGCCTGTGAGCCACAACTACTGAGCCTGCGCATCTGGAGCCTGTGCTCCGCAGCAAGAGAGGCCGCGATAGTGAAAGGCACGCGCACCGCGATGAAGAGTAGCCCCCACCTGCCACAACTAGAGAAAGCCCTCGCACAGAAACGAAGACCCAACACAGCAAAAATAAATAAATAAATAAACTCCTACCCCTAACATCTTCTTTAAAAAAAAAAAAGTTACTCTCTTTGCACATGTGAGTTACAGTGTGGAAATGTCAGTACCTGCTCCTCACCTGAACACACGTAATCATCATTACCAGAGTCCCCTACAGTTTGCTTCAAAAAACTAACTTATCTTTCTAAAATATGGATTTATAAAAACACTCTGACTCCTCATTGCCTGCATGGTAAAATCTTAAAAACTCAACTTACCCTTATTTTCTAGACTCTTCTCCTCTTCCTGCATCTTCCTCCATATTCTCCAGGCACCAGCCTCAAGGATATGCCCCCTCCTGAAACCATGTGCCTTTGCTCTGATCAGTCCCTCTGCCTGAAATGCGTTTTCCCTTTCCACCAAATGAGGAATCCTCATTTTTCAAGGACCAGCTCAGTTTTCTTCCATTATAAACCTTCGTGCGTTGCATTTTTGTTGATTTTGTCTATATTCACTGTTCATTTATAAGCTCCTTGATGGCAATAACTTTAAAATCCCAATATATTCACATGTTTACATAGAGTGACATGTTATCTGCAGACAGTGACATTTTTACTTCTTCTTTTCCAACCTGGATTCCTTTTCTTTCTTTTTCTTCTCTGATTGCTGTGGCTAGGACTTCCAAAACTATGTTGAATAAAAGTGGAGAGAGTGGACATCCTTATCTTGTTCCTGACCTTAGAGGAAATGCTTTCAGTTTTTCACCATTGAAAATAATGTTTGCTGTGGGTTTGTCATATATGGCCTTTATTATGTTGAGGTATGTTCCCTCTATGTCCACTTTCTGGAGAGTTTTTATCATAAATGGGTGTTGAATTTTGTCAAAAACTTTTTCTGCATCTATTGAGATGATCATATGGTTTTTATCCTTCTGCTTGTTAATGTGGTGTATCACATTGATTGATTTACGTATGTTGAAGAGTCCTGTATCCCTGGGATAAATCATGGCGTATGATCCTTTTAATGTGTTGTTGGATTTGGTTTGCCAGTATTTTGTTGAGGATTTTTGCCTCTACGTTCATCAGTGATATTGGCCTGTAATTTTCTTTTTTTGTGTGATATCTTTGTCTGGCTTTGGTTTTGGGGTGATGGTGGCCTCGTAGAGTGAGCTTGGAAGTGTTCCTTCCTCTGCAATTTTTTGGAAGAGTTTCAGAATGGTAGGTGTTAAACCCCCAACAGCCAAAGCAATCTTGAGAAAGGAAAACAGAGCTGGAGGAATCAGGCTCCCTGACTTCAGACTATACTATTTTGATGACTGTAGCTTTGTAGTATGTATGGCACTGGCACAAAAACAGAAATATAGATCAATGGAACAGGATAGAAAGTCCAGAGATAAACCCATGCACCTATGGTCACCTCATCTATGACAAAATAGGCAAGAATATACAATGGAGAAAAGACAGTCTCTTCAATAAGTGGTGCTGGGAAAACTGGACAGCTACATGTAAAAGAATGAAATCAGAACATTCTATAACACCATACACAAAAATAAACTCAAAATAGGTTAAAGACCTAAATGTAAGACTGGACACTATAACACTTTTAGAGGAAAACATGGGCAGAACACTCTTTAACATAAATTGCAGCAAGATCTTTTTCAATCCACCTCCTAGAGTAATGAAAATAAAATCAAAAATAAACAAATGGGACCTAATTAAACCTAAAAGCTTTTGCACAGCAGAGGAAACCATAAACAAAACAAAAAGACAACCCTCAGAATGGGAGAAAATATTTGCAAACAAATCAACTGACAAGGGATTAATCTCCGAAATATACAAACAGCTCATGCAGCTCAATATCAAAAAAAACAAACAACCTATCAAAAAATGGGCAAAAGATCTAAATAGATATATCTCCAAAGAATACATACAGGGTTGGCTAAAAAGCACATGAAAAGATGCTCAACATCACTAATTATTAGAGAAATGCAAATCAAAACTACAATGAGGTATCACCTCATGCCAGTCAGAATGGCCATCATCAAAAAATCTACAAGCAAGAAAGAAAAATATCATATGATATCGCTTATATGTGGAATCTAAAAAACAAAATGGTACAAATGAACTTATCTACAAAACAAAAATAGAGTTACAGATGTAGAAAACACACTTATGGTTACCAGGCAGTAAGGGGGGGAGGGATAAATTAGGAGATCGGGATGGATGTATACACACTACTATATATAAAATAGATGACTAATAAAGACGTACTGTACAGCACAGAGAACTCTACTCAATACTCTGTAATGGCCTATATGGGAAAAGAATCTAAAAAAGAGTGGATATATGTATATATATGGATACATATAACTGCTTCACTTTGCTGTACAGCAGAAAGTAACACAACATTGTAAATCAACTATACTCCAATAAAAAATTTTTTTAAAAATCCCTACAAACAGTAAATGCTGGAGAGGGTGTGGAGAAAAGAGAACCCTCTTACACTGTTGGTGGGAATGTAAATTGGTACAGCCACTGTGGAGAACAGTATGGAGGTTCTTTAAAAAACTAAAATTATAGAGCTACCGTATTATCCAGCAGTCCCACTCCTGGGCATATATCCAGAGAAAACCATAATTTGAAAAGGTACATGTATCCCAATGTTCATTGCAGCACTATTTACAATAGCCAGGACATGGAAGCAACCTAAATGTCCATCGACAGATGTATGCATAAAGAAGATGTGGCACATATATACAATGGAATATTACTCAGCCATAAATAAAGAATGAAATAATGCCATTTGCAGCAACATGGATGGACCTCGAGATTATCATACTAAGTGAAGTAAGTCAGACAAAGAAAGACAAACATCATATGATATCGCTTATATGTGGACTCTAAAAAAACGAAATAGAGTTACAGATGTAGAAAACAAACTTATGGTAAGAGGGGGAGGGATAAATTGGGAGATTGGAATTGACATATACACACTACTATATATACAATAGATAACTAATAAGGACCTACTGTATAGCACAGGGAACTCTACTCAGTACTCTTTAATGACCTATATGGGAATAGAATCCAAAAACGAGTGGATATATGTATATGTATAACTGATTCACTTTGCTCTACAGCAGCAACTAACACAACATTGTAAATCAACTATAATCCAATAAAAATTAATTTAAAAAACAAATGTTTATATGAGTATTCTATGAACTTTTTTGAATTGATTTGAACTTTCTATGAAGATCCATGTGTAGAACACACACTGCAAAAAGTACAAAAAGTACATCTTTTTTTTTCTCCCCTAAATATTATTTTGCTAAAAGTAATCATGTAGGTGGCTGAGCAAATATGCTTCCTTTGGAAAATTTGAAATTTTACTTTGAACAAGAAACCATGCAACTGAAATGAGTTATCTGGCAAAAACAAGAACAAAAACAAAAAACACAATGATAATATGCAGTAACATATTACAAAGGATTCTAATTTTTTTCTAGACTTTTTTTTTCTTACAAAGTTTAGTTTGCATAATTTTCACTAAGTGTTCCCGAAGCATAATAACTCCTAAATATTTATACCTGTAGTATTGATTCTCAAGTCTTTGGATTTACAGAACACTCCACTTTTCCCCTCTAGGTTTTATATCATAGTTCAGAAAAGAAAAGGAAATATAAAACAGTTGTTCTTACAAGCACATTCATTTTCAAACAATGTTTAAAACTCAGAACTTGTATTCATTCTTTTGGCAATTCAGCATTTTCTCTAAGGCTTAGAATTGAAATTTTGGGAAGACAGCCTAGGAGATTAATGACTCCAGTTCACATACCACATACCAACCCAACTGCATGTACACAGCCATTTGGTGTCTTCCCACTTGCACTTCTCTTAGAACTGCTGCTGAGCAGGTCATCAGGGTAACGTGGAAAATGCACTAGCTTAGAAATCTAATACTGCCATTAATTAGCAGTGCAACTCTGGAGTTACCTTCCCTGCGCTTCAATTTCTTCCCCTGACAAGTGAAGGATAGATAAGTGATTTCCATACTGGATGTTAATTATGGTTGGCTTCCTAACAACACAAGAAAAGAAACTGATAAGACATTGTACTTACCAGCATAGATGAAAAGTCCTAGATGAAATGTTAGAAGATGGAATTGAGGAGGATACAACGATGGTGATGATGATATTGATATACATTGTGATTAACTAGGTTTTCTCCCCCAGGAATGCAAGAGTGGTTCCATTTCAGGAGAATGTACTGATGATTTAACAAATTTTAAAAGAAAATGAATCTGATAACACCCATAGGTACGGGAAAAAGCATTTGATGAAGTTCAACTCTTATTCATGATAACTCTTGGTTAACTAGAATTAGAAGGCATCTTTAACCTGATAAAGGACATCTGCGAAACAGCACAGAAAATATCATAGTTAATGGTGAGCTATTAGAAGATTTTACTTAAAATAGGTAATAATGGGAAAAGAGATTCAAATTTTTAACAGGGAAAGTAAAAGCAATACTGTTCTCTTTCGCAGTAAAACTCCCTGTTGAAATGACCCAGTACTTATTCCTTGCACCCCTTTTTCAATTTTTAGTGGCTAGTCCATGGCTTTAAAAACCATCTATATTCCAGAGATTCCCCCATTTATGTGTCCAACCATAAATTCTCCCCTAAACTCTAAACTACTTAATAGCTTTAACCTGGAGTCTCATCAGGAGGCTAATTAAAACCCTTGATGTTTCCAAAATAACCCCACTCCACTTACACTCTTCCTGCTCCGTGAATGGCAATTCTGCTTTTCCATTTGCTCTGGTAAAAAAACACCTTGGATCAGAGTCAACATCAACAGTGGTAAGTCATGTTGATAGAATCTGCCCTCGATATGATGTGATGAAAATGGCACTTTCCTCTGTAGTCTTCCTCCCCAAGACCCATAATCCTGAGGGATGGTGAGAATAAAGATATATTCTATGGGGTAAGACGGGAATAAAGACACAGACCTACTAGAGAATGGACTTGAGGATACGGGGAGGGGGGAGGGTAAGCTGTGACAAAGCGAGAGAGTGGCATGGACATATATACACTACCAAACGTAAGGTAGATAGCTAGTGGGAAGCAGCCGCATAGCACAGGGAGATCAGCTCGGTGCTTTGTGACCACCTAGAGCGGTGGGATAGGGAGGGTGGGAGGGAGGGAGACGCAAGAGGAAAGAGATACGGGGATATATGTATATGTATAGCTGATTCACTTTGTTATAAAGCAGAAACTAACACACCATTGTAAAGCAGTTATACTCCAATAAAGATGTAAAAAAAAAAAGATATATTCTACAACATCCCTGACCACTATTCCTCAGAACCGTCAGGTTCATCAAAAGTAAGGAAAGGGCTTCCCTGGTGGCGCAGAGGTTGAGAGTCCGCCTGCCGATGCAGGGGACACGGGTTCGTGCCCCAGTCCGGGAAGATCCCACATGCCGTGGAGCGGCTGGGCCCGTGAGCCATGGCTGCTGAGCCTGCACGTCCAGAGCCTGTGCGTCACAACGGGAGAGGCCATAACAGTGAGAGGCCCACGTACTTCAAAAAAAAAAAAAAAAAAAAAAGTAAGGAAAGTCTGAGAAACTATTATACCCAAGAGGAGTCTAAGGAGACAACGCCAACTAAATGTAATGTGGTGCAGAAACAAAGGCTACCCAAAGGAGAACAAGAAAAGGCTCTTTACTCAGAGCTTGCAAGGGAGTCAGCCATCACCACTTTTGTTTGGCAGAGACTCAAAGGCAGGCAGTGCGGTAGAAAAGCTTTTAGGGGAAAGAAGGGAAGGCTTCAGGTATGCCCTGATTAGAGGCTGTGGCATGAGGAAGCTGTAGGTGAGCTATCTAGAAGCCCAACATTCTATGTGATTGGTTAGGAGGATATATTTGGCTTTCTCTGGTTGGTCCTAAATTGGAAGCTGTCAGTTATTAATCAACTCTGGGCCACTTGGGGCTGACTGCTGCAGGCGTTACTATTTGGCTTCCTGGGCAGGTTGCTATAGGTTGCAGGTCAGAGTTCTATTTTTATATGTGGTCTAGCCATTGTCCATTTTTATATTCAGTCTCTCAGAAGTATCCTGGATGAGATCTTGGAACTGAAAAAGGACATTAGGTAAAAACTAAGGAAACCCAAATAAAAGCATGACTTTAGTTAATAATATAAAAGTATTGGTTCATTAATTGTGACAAAGGCACCATACTGATGTAAGATGTTTTAGTGACAGAGGAAACTGGGTGTGGGGTATAACAGAACTCTGTACTACCTTCTTCATTTTTCTGTGAATCTAAAACTGTTCTGAAAACTAAAGTTTATTTAAAAGCAACAACACCTTAGAGATATCCTTGACTCCTCCCTTCCCTCACCCTCCACATCCAATCCTTTTGCAAATTCTTAGTATTGACCCCACCCCTCTGCTGTACTGGTGTCACCTTAGCCAACTTCATCACCTCTGCCTTGGAAATCTTCACTAGTTTCCTAAGGGTCCACCTGCTTCCACTCCAGGCTATGTGATACTGTTCCACAGAGCTTTACTGTGGTCTACAGAGCAACGGAAAGCTTCAACAGGTTTGCGGGCCCAATGAATATGGTTGGTGGAGGAAGGAGAGCTGTCAAATCATATTTCTAATGACTGTATCAAATACAGTCCCTATAAAAGTCAGCAGTTGGCTCTTTTCAGGGACTGGATCCTACAAGCATAGCTCTGTCTCGCTTAGCAAGTATAAATTCAGATTTTTATTTCAGATGCTAAACATTTTTTAAAAGTTTGAGTGGATATGTTTTTTTCATTAGTAATGTATACACACAGTACAAAATTCAAAGTTATAGAAAAGTGTGAAATGCCAAGTTTCTCTCATAAGTCTATACTCTAACCTCATTGTTCTTCTCCTTAGAGACAACCACTGCTCTGAATCTCACAAGCACATGTAATGCATACTCTATTTCTTGTGTTTTTTACCCAACTGGAAATACACCACATATACTGTATTATACCTCAGTGCTCGGTGTGTGTGTGTGTAAATACTGCACGCACATGGGTGTACACACACATGTGTATGAGACAGGCCTGGGACCCTTTGCTGCAGAGCTGCAATGCTTGAACCTGGATAAACATCGAGCAACAAAATACAAAGAAACTATAAGGGACTAAAAATAACTGTGTGCAGCTGGGGAAAATTATGAACAACAAAATACAAGAAAGACCAAAAACCCAACTGCCACCTCTGAAGAGCCAGGAGCAAAAGCACGGGGTCGGGAGCAAAAGCAGGGTACTGTGCATGCCCCCTGCACACAGCACCACAAAGGGGTGGGCAAACCATCTAATCTACCCCTCTGGCCGACCCCTGGACACACTCCTACCCTCACCCCTTATAAGGAACAAACTCACCCCCACTCAGAGAGCGAGCAAGAAAGGGAACCTGTTATTTGTTCTCGCTCCCCCCAATAAAGCCTTGCTTGAATTTGTTGTCTGGCCTCTGATCAATTTCTACTGATTAAGGAGGCCAAGAACACTGGTCAGTTAACATACTTGGTGGCAACCACGAAGGGACAATTGTCCCCTCCGGGCACCTCCAGGACCACTGAACGCAGATTCCCTGTGGGTAGCAAGCATCCCCCTGAACCTCTTGTTTCAACATCACCACGTTTGGTATGTCTGCCTACCTGGCCCCTGAGGGCCTTAGTACCCTCATTCAGGCAACGCTTTCCCCCTCTCCTTTGTTCTTTTTTCCCTCACCGTCCCTTTCCCTCTCATGAAAACTCTACTTCTCCTCTCTGTCCTCTCCTACTTCTATCCTATTCTTCCGAGAGAGTGGATGTCGGACAGCTACAGCATCACTCCTCTCAGCTTGTGAGACCCGCTCCCTCTGGCCGGCAATGGCTCACCTTGACAGGTGACAAGCAGAGGTGGGAGAGGCTTGCCTGACACCGTGCAGATCCTGGTCCAGCAGGCTCTCCCTGACCTGAGATTTAAGAGAGTGATAGAGGTTCAAACCTCATATCATGTAGTGGCTGGAAGTCTGATCACCCCAATATTCTCAGCTTTATTGTCCTGCCGCTAAGAGAAGTCCTGGTGGGAACGGGCTGAAGCGGCAGATTTCTATATACTGGTGTGTGCCTGGGTGAGAGTCCCACAGATGACGTACGACTGACTGGTTTCTGGGCTTGATCACACCAGTGGGCAGTGGACAGGGTGCTCCCTCCTTCGCTGGCCCTTTCTGGAAGCACACAGGTTGGTGCCTGAGTAGACACCCACAGGGGACGGATTGAAGCAGCAATCTCTCTCTTTCTGCCTCTTTCTGTTTTTCAGTCTTTTCCGTTCCTTCTCCCGTTACCTCTCCATTGGTCCTCACCCCTACGCTCCCATCCCCCTCATCCTGAAGACTCCTTGTTTGTGTCTTTAAGTTTTGGCATTGGCATCTTTGTTTGTGATGTAGTTCTGTCTGGCCAGCTGCTCCGGCAAGTCTCTGCTGACACCGTGGGGCACAGTGCATTTCTTAAGACTTGAGATACAAACACAGCTCACATTGCCTGCGACTCCAGCCTTGGTTTACTTAGTGGGATTTTAAAGAACAAAAAGGAAAGGAGAGGGGCTTGCATCTCTCTCCTCTGCCTTTGCAATGTAACTATTCTGCCTGGGCTCTCAGGAACTACCTGATTCATCTGTAATCCCCCAGACTGAGGGGAGAAAAGGGCCATTTTTAATTCAAGTGGGAAAACTATGAGATCTCTAGTTCTGTAGAAATTGGCTTTTTTGGCTTAATTTTGTGGGTTTAATTAATACAGACCTGTCTTTAGAGTCATCAACATTAAGTACGATACATTCATTGTACCTAAGATTACTGCAAGCCAGTAAGTACATATTGTTTCTGTTATCAAATCTGTCAACAAGAAAAATTGACTAATATGATTAAACTTTTAAGTAAACATAACTGGGATAAGAGCTTTTTGGTTAACTCTATAGGAATAATTATGTTTTGGAAATGTCCATCTAAAATAGTCTCTCCAAATTTTGGTAACTTGAAATTAAATTAAGTTAAATGATAGGAATCCATTGCATATCCAGGCCATTTCAAGTAAAACGAAATATTGGAACATTAACTGCTAAGCAGGTCTAAATTTACTACTACCACTTTTGTTTTCTTGTAAGAGGGAAGCTAAAGATGTTTGGGTTTATTTGACACGTCTTGAGCCACATTAAGGAAAGAACTTGTGCTTTGGGAAGATACATGTTTCTAGAGGTTATGGGATATTCCAATCAGGGAATGCTAATATAAAAGATAGTTCATGGTTGCTTAAGGAAAGTAGGATGTGTGTTTCCAAAAAAGAAGGTATGAGGAATGGAAATATATTTTGTTAAAAGGAAGAAGGTGACTTTTTGTCCTGGAACTGGTTATTTCTGAATGGAAAGAATAAGGGACAGGATAATATGGCTAAAGAAAGTTGTAGAAGGTTTGCAGAAAAGGAATATTGGGAAAAGAATTTTTTATGTGGTCAGGACTTTCTAAGGTTGGATTAATTTAATTAGCAAAATGGTTTTTATTAAGAGTATGCTGATGCAAGACTGTATTTGGTTTCTCAATCTCATAAGAGAACAAAGTTTTCCTGGAATGCGGCTTTTTATAACAGATCTTGTGAGTTCCTGTGCCTTTAAGTGATCTGTATTTACTTTTGAAATCTTTTCTCACCTTAGCTCAAGGCATAAGTACTGTTTCACAGCTACCTATGATCCTATCTGACCGGGTGTTTTAAAACTTTCTGAACTTTTTGACAGGCTTCCCAAATATCAAATTCTAATTAAAGTTCTTTTGACTCCCAGTTAACTTTGGGATCCTTCAAGGGGCCCCTGAAGCATCACAAAGAGAGATCCTAAACTAATTGGGTTCATTTGGTATGTTAAATTACATGGGACCCATTGTGAAAACTTGCTGTTGCCTGTGTCAGATGGAGTCATCAGGCTCTCCCCAATTTTATGATAGCTGCCAAACAGATAGGGGATAGCCGCCAATCTCACACCTTACTCTATGTCCAAAAAAAAAAAATCTCCTGTGGGAATACTCCCACCTCTAGGGCCCTCAGGTCCTGACCCCTGTGGCATTTTCCAATTCCCAACTCCAATTCCTCCAGGAGTTCCTTTTTGCACCTCTAGGACCCTCTTCACTTCAGGCCTTGGCAGCCCAGACACTGTTACAGGTTACATATTGGGCTGGCCACTTCCAAGTAGCCAACATCCTAGGTTTTATAGATGCTCAATCTCAAGAAATACCCCCAACATAGGGAAACATTATAGGACAAAAGCCTCCTGGTAAATGTTTCCAGGATGCTGGACATCATTTCTAGGAGCACTCTTTCTTGGTTGCAGGTTACTCAACATGGGAGGATCCTCTTCTAAGCCAGAAGAAGCACCTCTGAAGCGTATCCTTAAAAATTGGAAAATTTTCAGAACAGATGTGCTGAAAAGAGAAAAACTTAAACTCTACTGTAACATTGCCTGGCCCTTATATAAGTTGGGGAATGGAGAAAAATGGCCTGAAAATAGGTCTCTAAATTATAATACCATCTTGCAATTGGATCTGTACTGTCGCAAGATGGGAAAATGGACTGAGGTTCCCTACATTCAAGCATTCATGCAGCTTGAATTTACCAAAACCCCGTTCTATGCAGCTCCTGTAATCAAAAGTCTGAGGAATCAGAAAACACTCCCAATGTTTTAGGTGATCCCCTTCTAACCTTCCCCAGCTCTCAGGAGGGAAACCAAGCCCCACTTACTTCCCTGGAGCCACCTACTTCTCCCGGTCCCTCTGACCAGTCCCAAACTCTGCCTCCCTATGTCCCTTTATATCCTCTCTTGCCCCAGGAGGGAGAGATTAGTCCCTCCGGGGTAACTTGTAGTGGAACTTCCTGTCACCTAGGATCAGGTTCAAAGTTAGCCCCCATCTCTGCCCCACAAGGTCTTTACGCCCTTCAGGAAGTAGCTGATGGGAATGGAGGGATTACTAGAGTGCATGTCCCCTTCTCAATGGGAGACTTAGGAATCTGTAAGGAGAAGTCTGGCAGATTCACAGAGAACCCTGACAAGTTTAGGGACAAATTTATCAGGCTGGGGTTGACATTCTCTCTAACCTGGCAGGACATCATGGTTATTCTAGCCCACTGTTGCACCCTGGATGAAAAGGAGCATATAGTGAGAAAGGCCAGGGAACACACAGATGGCCTACTGGTCACCCATCCACACCGTCGACAATTTATCCGGCAGGGGGGAATGGAATCCCAGAACATGACCCGCCCTGGGAATATGAAGATCTCCAGGCTAGGATGAGACATTACATTACTAGTCTATCAGAAGGAATGAAAAGGTGCATGGTGAAGCCTGTAAATTATGATAAGGTCCAAGAGGTTACACAGGAAAAAGATGAAAACCCGGCAGTCTTCCTGAGCCGAGTGACAGAAGCATTCAGGAAGTACACCAATACAGACCCTAGGTCCGCGGAGGGGAGGACGCTGTTGGCTATGCATTTTATCAGCCAGGCTACTCCTGATAGCAGGAGAAAATTACAAAAGCTTGAGGCTGGGCTCCAAGCCCCATTGTCAACCTTGGTAGAGGAGGCCTTCAAGATCTATAACAACTGAGACTTAATGGAGGAGGTCAATAAGTATAAGAGGCTAATAAAGAAAAGGCAGCTTTTGTCTGCTCTAATCCACCCACCACCTCGAGGGGACCCTGGAGGGCCGAGAAGGCTGGACAGACCCCCAAAGAAGCTGCCTGGGCCTGAACCAATCTGCCTTTTGTCAGTGCCCCTTGAGGGGGCACTGGAGGGGAGAATGTCCTGAGCGCCCTCCTGTGGGATACCCGAGGGGCAAAGCTGGCTGGCCCCAGGTCCTTGCAAATCTCTCGGATGAGAGATGCCCGCACGCTGACTGATGGGGCCCAAGAGCCTGCCCGGCTCCAAATCCCACTCGATCCATCCTCATCACTCCAGTGGCACCTCGGGTCACCCTCAATGTGGCAGGTAGGAAAACCAAATTTCTTGTAGCCACTGGGGCCACCTGCTCTGTTCTGACTTAGCCAGCTGGTCCCCTCTCCAACCATGACTGTATTGTAAAGGGATTTGATGGACAGCCAAAGGCAGGGCGATTTACGTCTCCCCTTGCCTGTGGAATCAGGTGCATTATTATTACTCACTCTCTTTTGTATAGGCCAGAATGCCCTGTCTCCCTCCTCGGAAGAGATTTGCTAAATAAATTAGGAGCCAGTGTATTCTTAGGACAGGGTGAAGCCCAAGGAGATAGAGAATTCAAACAGAATGCACCTATTGATAGCCCCAGGTGACCCGCCTCCTGGTCATCAAAATATTCCCCAAGACATCCCCCAAGAAATTAGAGAACGAGTAGATCCTGCATTTTGGGATACCTCGGTGCCAAGAAGGGCAAAACGTCTTCCCTCAATAAAAGTAAGGTTAAGGCCTGGGGGAAAATACCCCTGGAAAAGACAATATCCTTTAAAAGTCTGAGGCCCTGAGGGGAACCAGCTGCTGCTCAGCAAATTCCTAAAACACGGACTCATTAGGCCTCGCCAATCCCTTTGCAACACCCCGATCCTCCCCGTTCAGAAGCATAATGGGGAGTATCAGTTTGTGCAAGACTTACAAGCAGTGTATGAGGCAGGCATCCCTATTCACACATCGATGCCAAATCCACGCACCCTTGTCACCCAAGTGCCAGGGAGCATTCAGTATTTCTCTGTTTTGTACCTCAAAGATGCATTTTTCTGTATTCCCCTACATCTGGACTCTCAATACCCTTTTGCCTTTGAATGGAGGGACCCTGACACCCTGCAGGCTACCCAATATAGCTAGACAGTGCTTCCTCAGGGCCTTTGGGACAGCACCCATCTTTGTGGAAACGTGTTAGCAAGGGAACTGAGGGAACTGGGCCTTGAGAAGGGAACTCTTTTACAATATGTTGACAATTTGGGGCTTCCCTGGTGGAGCAGTGTTTAAGAATCTGCCTGCCAATGCAGGGGACACGGGTTTGAGCCCTGGTCCGGGAAGATCCCACAGGCCACGGAGCAACTAAGCCTGTGCACCACAACTACTGAGCCTGCGCTCTAGAGCCCGCGAGCCACAACGACTGAGACAACATGCCACAACTACTGAAGCTCACGTGCCTGGAGCCCATGCACCACAAGAAAAGAGAAGCCACCACAATGAGAAGCCCGTGCACTGCAGTGAAGAGTAGCCCCTGCTCGCCGCAACTAAAGAAAGCTGGTGCACAGCAACAAAGACCCAACACAGCCAAAAATAAATAAATAAATTTATTTACTTTTAAAAATCTTAAAAAAAAAAACCAATGTTGACGATTTATTGATAAGCAGTGAGACCAAAAAGATTCAGATCAAAATACTGTTAGGGTCCTAAGTTTTCTGGCAAAAAGGGGATATGAAGTCTCTCCAACCAAGGCTTAGATCTCACAGCAATGGGTTCAATATTTAGGATTTGTTTTGACCCCGGGGGCATGAGCCCTGGCCATAGATCGAAAAACAGCAACTAGTGCATTACCATCTCCAACCACAAAGAGGCAACTCTGAGGCTTTCTTGGGATAGCTGGGTTCTATCGTATCTGGATTCCAAATTATGGCCTTATAGCAAAACCCCTATATGAGGCTCTAAAGGAAGAAGAAAGAGAGCCCCTTCAATGGAATAGGACCACCAGGGGCCTTTGAGACTCTCAAGACTGAGTTGGGTAAAGCACCAGCACTGGGGCTTCCAAATTTGGACGGCCCTTCACCGTATACATTCACGAGAGGTCAGGGAGAGCACTAGGGGTCCCAACAGCTGGGAACAGATCAGAGACCAGTGGCTAACTTTCCAAAACAGCTAGACTCAGTGTCCCTGGGATGGCCAAGCTGCCTGAGGGCAGTAGCAGCCACAGCCCTGTTGGTTAATGAGGCTTCCAAGCTTATCCTGGGACAACACTTAGATGTGTTAACCCCTCATCAGGTACAAAAGACATCATTGGTTAACTGGAGGATGGTTAACAAAATAGCAGGCCCTCCTAATGGACACCCCCACCATTCACTTAAAGGTGTGCCAAACCCTGAACCCAGCAACTCTGCTTCCAGTGGCCAAGAGTGGAAGCTTAGTGCATCACTGTATAGAGACCACAGAACAAACTTACTCCAGCAGGTCTGATCTTCTAGATGAGCCTCTTGACAGCCCTGAGGTCGAAGGTTTACTGATGGGAGCAGTTTTGTAGAAATGGGAACCCGAAAGGCGGGGTATGCCATAGTTGGTCTAGATGAAGTCATAGAAGCCAAGGCCCTGTCACCCCAGCCATCAGCCCAGAAGGCTGAACTAATTGCATTAATGAGAGCTTTGCAATCAGGGAAGGATAAGAAATTAAATATTTTTACTGACTCTAAGTATGGGTTCCACGTGCTATAAGCTCATGCCACCATTTGGAAAGAAAGAAGAATGTTAATCGCTAGAAATTCCCCCATAAAACACAGATTTGATTCTGGCTCTTTTAGAAGCAGTGCAGCTCCCGACCCAGGTGGCAGTAGTAACCCACTGTAGGGGCCCTCAGAGGGATGGATATTTAGTGAGCCAAGGGAACAGCAAAGCTGATCAAATTGCAAAACAGGCAGCTCGACTGCAGGAGCCTGAGCAAGTTATAGCCCTAGTGGCTGGCCCCCGTGAACTCCCTAGCCTTCCCCAGTATTCCCCACAGGAACAAGAAAATGCTGATAAATGGGGTTATGAGAAAGGAAGCACAGGCTGGTATCAAAAGGAGGTTAAGGTTCTAATCCCTGAGGCCCAAAAGTGGAAACTCACTAAGAGCTTACATGATGTCACCCACTATGGGAGGGATGCATTATGGGACTTGATGCAAAAGGCTTTTTCAGGGATGGAGCTTAAAAGGACAGTAAAACAAGTAATGCTTGCCTGTGATTTATGTGCCCATAATAACCCATAGGTCCATCCAATCCCCTCTTCATTACTCAGGTTAATTCAGTGCCGAGGGGACAAGCCCGGGGGAAGACTGGCAGTTAGATTTCACCCCAAATGCCCCCGTGATCAGTATATAAATACCTTCTGGTGTTTGTTGATACTCCCACGAGATGGGTTGTAGCCTTCCCCACCCAATCTGAAAAGGCCATGGAAGTCTGTAAGTCTTTTTTAAAAAAAGAAAGAATTCCTCAGTTTGGACTTCCAATGTCTCTCCAGAATGATAACGGCCCTCTTTTATAGACAAAATTATACAGGGGCTTACAATGGCCCTAGGGATAGGCTACATGCCACACACCTCTTGGCACCCCCAGTCTTCAGGGAAGGTAGAGAAAATGAACCATACCTTAAAGAAAACCTTAGCAAAGCCCTGCCAAGAAACTCATGCACCCTGGACCAACTTGCTTCCTATTGCACTCCTTAGGGTCTGTGTAGCCCCCAGGAGTGGCCTGGGGCTTAGCCCATTTGAAATGACCTATGGGGGGCCTTTTCTTACTACTGACATTCTACTGGATGAGGAAGTGAACCAGGCCCTGAGATATATTCTTAATCTAGGACAAGTTCAGAAGGCAATCCAGGACTATGCCCACAAGGCACTGCTGGCTCCCACTAAAAATACAGAGGAAGGAGCAGTTCCTTCACAAATAAACCCCAGGGACCAAGTTCTTCTTAAAACCTGGAAAGAGGGGTTCTCTGAAGACCAAATATTGCCAAGATGGAAAGGCCCCTGTAAAGTAATTTTAGCTACCCTCACTGCTGTCAGACTGTAAGGGATATCTAGTTGGGTACATTTGTCTAGACTAAAGCTTTTACCTTCACAGGTCACAACAGAAGGACAATATACCTGTGAGCCAGTGGAAAACCTGAGATGCCTATTCAAAAGACAGGCCCCATCCACAGATAGTTTGTGTGATAACTAATACTTCCTGCTGCACCCGGGTCAACGAGACAGGACAGGTAGGCGTTAATATGAAGGAGATATACGCCCGGGGCAGAGCAGCTTCACAATTTTGGCAGGGGCGATATCGCATCCACTGCCTGGTCAACGGTTAAGGAAGCCCAAAGTTAACCTGGTTCCTTCCCTTTCTGAGCCCTTTAATGGCTATTGTTGTTCTTCCCCTTTTTAGCCCTTGTTTGTTTAACCTTCTGGTTAAGTTTGTGTCTTCTTGGCTCCAACAGTTTGAAGTAAGGCTCATGATGGCTCAAGGAATTCAACCCATTCCAGCAGAGAGTGGCCCGGGTCCCTACAGTTTCTTGGAACAGTCAGTGAGGGACTTCTACACCTCTGGGGTAGGCTAGGGTCTGTGGCCCCTGTCCAGAAGGAAGAAGTTTCAGAAGAAGAGACCTTCGGCCCCTTACCGCTTAAAAATAAGGGTGTAGAGTCTCTTGGGGGAATAAGATAAGTCTGGGACCTGGGACCCTTTGCTGCAGTGCTGCAGTGCTTGCACCTGGACAAATCTCTCTTCGAGCAACAAAATACAAAGAAACTGTAAGGGACTAAAAATAACTGCTTGCATGTGCAGCTGGGGAAAATTATGGACAGCAAGACACAAAAAAGCCCCAAAAGCCCAACTGCCACTTCTGAAGAGCTGAGAGCAAAAGCAGGGGGTCAGGAGCAATACAGGGTACTGTACATGCCCCCTCCACACAGCACCACAAAAATGTGGCAACCCACTTAAGCCACCCTTCCAGCCAGACCCCCTGGACACACCCCTACCCTCAGCCCATATAAGGAACCAGCTTGCCCCCCACCAAGAGAGCAGGTGAGCAAGGGAAACTGTTATTTGTTCTCGCTCCTCCCTGCTGCAGCAGGGCCCCAGTAAAGCCTCGCCTGAATTTCTTGTCTGATCTCTGATCAATTTCTATTGATTAAGGAGGCCAAGAACCCTGGTCGGTAACACGTGCATGGGCACGTGCGTGCACACACACACACACACACACACCTTGGAGCTATTTCCACATCACTCATTTCTGCTACTTCATTTATAAAGAGCTAGATATGCTTCCATTGAACAGATTAGATTGCCAATAATTTCTTTAACTTGTACCAATTCCTGAACATGTAGTTCATTTCAATCTTCTGCTAATACCAGCAATGCTATGTTGATTCTATTTGGATACATGTCATTTTACACATGTACAAGCATAACTGTAGAATAAATTCCCAAAAGTAGAGTTACTTGATCAAGTGATATATCTTTGGAATTTTGAGAGATATTGCCAAATTGCTCTTCATTGGGGATGTATTGATTTATACCCTCACCAGTAAGGTATGAGGCCTGCTTCTCTTCTCCTTCTCCAGCTAAGGTTTGTTATCAAATATTTGAATCTTTGCTGATTTACAGGCAGAAAATATATCCCTTTGCATTTATCTTATGAAGAGTAAGATTAAGCACGTTGTTTTTTGTAAAAGTCACTTGGATTTCTTTTGATGTGATCTCTGCGCTTACATTATATTACTGATTTTTAAAAATTAGTTTATAGGAGTTCTTTATACAATAAAGAAATTAGACCTTTATATATAATACATATTGCAAATATTTTGCCTTCTTTGTCATTTGGTGTGTATGTGAGTTTTGCCATGCAGAATTTTTTTTATCTTTCTAGAATCAAATTTATTAGATCTTTATGATCAGTTCTTCTATATTACAGTAAAACTCAGATGACATTTTAATTGAGATCCTATCAAATAGATGCATTAAAGAAAATTGGCATCTTTATAATGCTTTGTCTTCTTACCCAAACTCTTTTTATGTGCCCTGACAACATTTTATTTTTAAAAAATATATAATAGAACTTAAATACTTCATAATTTTTTCTTAATTATTTTATCTGTTTATTGCCATTTTCAATAGAGTCTTTTCTTCTATTGCATTTTCTAATTGATTACTGCTTTTATATAAGAAGCCTATTTATTTCATCATATTAATTTTGTCACCAGTCACCTTACTGAATTGGCTTGTTTCCAACAGCCAATGAATTCATTTGCTTTTGCTTACCAGTTCTGTATGATATTTATACTTCTTATTTATTTCTATCATCTAACTTTCTTAAATTGACTAAGGTTTTATTTGTGTCCTAAAAAATGTCCAGTTAACTCCAGTGTTTTATGGGTATGTAAAAAGAATGTGAAGTCGTGGAACTTAGTTCCATGCAAAACACTTGTAACTACCTATTATTTATATTATTTATGTATTCTATTGACAAACTTATTTCTTATTCACTTGCTATGTCATGGACTGAGATATTGGAATTAAAATCTCCTGTAACTAAAGTGTCTCTATTGTCTCTTTGTTTCCTGTAATTTTTGCTTTAATTATTTTGGTACAATGTTGTTTGATTAATAGGTATTCCTAATGATGAGATCATCGAGGTGGATTGTATCCTTTAACATTTTCTCCACATTTGCCTGATAGGTCTTTGCTCATCCTTTAATTTTCAATTTTTATGAGTTATTTTATCTTAGGTATATCTCCTGAATTTGAAAATATAATTAGGATTTGTTTTATGATTCAGTTTGAGATTCTTTTCTTTCAATGAGGAGTTAATCAACTTACTTTTATTTATGTGTCATAAATGTTTAGTTTTCATCCAATATATTATCATATTATGTTTTCTGTTATATTGATTTTCTTTTCTATAATTTTTCATTATATTGCCTATAATGTTTTGTATGTGTGTGTAATGCCTGATAATTTAGAGTTTGTTTTTGTTCTAATAATTACCTTTATAATTATTATTTATGTGACATATTTGACCCTCTGTGTAACACCTATTGACTGCCTACTGTGAATAAAGATGAAACCAGTATAAGCCCTTGGCCTTTTCTTACTGCTACCGTCCACTTTTAGTTGATTATATATTTTTGATAGTAACTACCTTTGTATTTTTAAATCACACACATACTTGATTTATTGGATTAATACAATTCCCAAGACCCTTCCTAATCTTCCAGTCTGTATCTCCAACCTCAAACCCTTACACTCAATCTGAGAGGCAAAATCAGAGTCTAGGACAAGCTAGAAACCCAGCCCATGCAGCAGAACATTGGAGCAGGGAAAATATTGTACAACACCCAGTGGCTGTGGGCAATTCTGAGATCTTATAGTTGCAGAAATTTGGGGAAAGAGGAGCAAACAGGCAATATGGGAAGCAATGCTTTTCAATTAAGTTTGGAGAAGCAAAATTAAATGGGCTTTGCTTTTGAGAAAATTCATGAAAATGAAGTACTCTATGGAATTTGTGAAATTGGAGCCTGTAAAGGGGGCCAATGAAACAAAGATCATGTTCTGAACATGGGGTTTCAGCTTCTATTATCTAAAGAAAAGAGGCTGCTTCTGGTTGTAAAGCTCAATATATTGTACTTGAAGATTAGAAGGAAATATGAGCTTTGCTTCTTTACAATGCCAAAGGTTGATCTCCTTGTTAGATGATTTTCTGCTTCAGCTATACTTTTGATTCTGCACTGCCCCTGGAATTTCTTGCCCCATTCTGTCCTGCAACGTTTAGTAACTATTAAGTACTAATATCCACAAAAGAAAGAAAAGGGCAAAGAGTTAATAAATGCTGAATGCCTACTGTGTGCCAGGCTCTCTCTGGAGTTTTTCATGTGCTAGCTCACTCAATCCCAAAACAATACTAGGAGGTCAATATTATTATCTTTATTTTCTGATGGGAAAAATGAATCTCTAGAATGTAAGAGCTGAAGCCCACACAAATTATAAGTGGCAGGATTTAAATCCTTGTCATATTCTAACTCTCTTATTTTTTTAAATTAATAGACTCTATTTTTTAGAAAAGTTTTACATTTACAGAAAATTTGAATGGAAAGTACAGACAGTTCCCATATATTGCCCCCTAACCAGAGTCCTTCATGTTATTAACATCTTGCATTAGTACAGTACATTTGTTACAATTGATGAATCAGTATTGATGGTATAATTTCACTGCCCCCAAATTCCCCAATGCTCCACCTATTAAGCCCTTCCTCCTTCACCCAAGCCCTGGCAACTACTGATCTTTTTCTGTCTCCATAGTTTTGCCTTTTTCAGAATGTTACAAAGTTGGAGTCATACAGTACATAGTCTTTTCAGACTTGGTTTCTTTTACTCTGCAATATGTATTTTGGGTTCCTCCATGTTTTTTCATGGCCTGATGGCTCATTTTTTTAAATCACTGTATAATAGCCCATTGTATGGATATACCACAATTTGTTTAGCCATTCGTCTAACAAAGGATGTCTTGGCTGCTTCCAAGTTTTGACAGTTATGAATAATGCTACTGTAAACATTCATTTTTGTAGGGACATAAGTTTTCAGCTTATTTGGGTAAATACCAAGGAGCATGATTGCTAGATTGTACGGTAAAAGCATGTTTAGGTTTGCAAGAAACTGCCAGACTGTCTTCCAAAATGGCTGTGTAATTTTGCATTCCCACCAGCAGTGAATGAGAATTCCTTTTGCTCCATGTCCTTGTCAGTATTTGGTGTTGTCAGTGTTATGGATTTTAGCCATTCTAATAGGGTGATGGTGGTATCTAATTATTGTTTTAATTAGCAATTCCCTAATAACATATGATGTTGAGCATCCTTTCATTTGCTTATTTTCTATCTGTATATCTTCTTTGGTGATGTGTCTGTCTAGATCTTTTGGCAATTTTCCTATTCAGGTTGTTTGTTTCTTATTCTTGATTTTAGAAGTTAGATTTTTAAGCAGTAGATTGTCTTTCAAGAAATTATTCCATTTCATCAATGTTGTGGACATAGAGATGTTAATAATATTTTTTATTATCCTTTTTAATATCTGTGAAATTGTGGTGATGGCCCCTATTCCATTTCTGGTATTAGTAATTTGTATCTTCTTTCTTTTATTCTCAGTTGGCCTTGCTAGAAGTTTATCATTTTATTAATCTTTTCAAAGGACCAGATTTTGGTTTCATTGATTTTTCTCTATTAATTTCTTGTTTTTGATTTCACTGATTTCTGTTATAATTTTTATTATTTTCATTTAGTTCAAAATATTTTAAAATACCTCTTAAAATTTCTTTGACCCTGGTGTTACTTAGAAGTGTATTGTTTAATCTCAAGCATTTGAGAATTTTCCAGCTTTCTGTCTGTTGTTGATTTCTAGCCTAATTTTACTGTGGTTTGAGAGCACACTTTTTATGATTTCTGTTCTTTAAATTTGTTAAGGTGTGTTTTATGGCCTAGAATGTGGTCTATCTTGATAAATGTTCCATGTGAGCTTGAGAAGACTGTGTATTCTGCTGTTGTTGAAGCTGTCCATAGATGTCAATTATATTCAGCTGATTGAAGGCACTGTTCAGTTCAACTAAGTCCTTACTGATTTTCTGCCTGCTGGAGCTGCCAATTACTAAAGTCACTAATTATAATAGTGGATTCATTTATTTCTCCTCAAATTTCTATCAGTTTTTGCCTTATATATTTTGACACTCTATTGATAGATGCATACACAGTAAGGATTGTTATATCTTCTTGGAGAAGTGACCCTTTTATCATATATGATTTCTTGCTTTATCCCTGATAATTTTCCCTGCTCTGAAGTCTCAGAAATTAATAGAGTTAATCCTACTTTCTTTTCATTAATATTAGCATAGTATGTCTTAACCCATCCATTTAGTTTTAATCTATATGTGTCTTTATATTTAAAGTGGGTTGTTTTTATAGACAGCATATAGTTCAGTCCTGTTTTTATCCACTCTGATAGCCTCTTTTAAGTGTTACATTTAGACCAGTAATGTTTAAAGTGATTATTGGAGGAGGAGCTTCAAGATGGCAGAAGAGTAAGAAGTGAAGATCATCTTCCTCCCCACAAATGCATCAGAAATACATCTACATGTGGAACAACCCTTACAGAAAACCTACTGAATGCTGGCAGAAGACCTCAGACCTCCCAAAAGGCAAGAAACTCCCCACGTACCTGGGTAGGGCAAAAGAAAAAACAGAGACAAAAGATAGGGACGGGACCTGCACCAGTGGGAGGGAGCTGTGAAGGAGGAACGGTTTCCACACACTAGGAAGGAGACTGTGGGTGGAGACTGTGGGAAGCAGAGGGGGAAAGCTTCGGAGCCACGGAGGAGAGCGCAGCAACAGGGGTGCAGAAGACAAAGCGGAGAGATTCCCGCACAGAGGATCGGTGCCGACCGGCACTCACCGGCCCAAGAGGCTTGTCTGCTCACCTGCTGGGGCGGGCGGGGCTGGGAGCTGAGGCTGGGGCTTCGGTCGGAGCGCAGGGAGAGGACTGGGGTTGGCGGCGTGAACACAGCCTGAAGGGGCTAGTGCGCCACAGCTAGCAGGGAGGGAGTCCGGGAAAAAGTCTGGACCTGCCGAAGGGACAAGAGACTTTTTCTTGCCTCTTTGTTTCGCGGTGCAGAGGAGAGGGGATTAACAGTACCGACTAAATGAGCTCCAGAGATGGGAGTGAGCTGCGGCTATCAGTGCAGATCCCAGAGATGGGCATGAGACGCTAAGGCTGCTGCTGCCGCCACCAAGAAGCCTGTGTGCGAGCACAGGTCACTGTCCTCACCTCCCCTCATGGGAGCCTGTACAGCCCGCCACCTCCAGGGTCCCGTGACCCAGGGACAACTTCCCCGGGAGAATGCAGCACGGCACGCCTCAGGCTGGTGCAATGTCATGTCGGCCTCTGCTGCTGCAGGCTCACCCCGCACTCCGTGCCCCTCCCTCCCCCCGGCCTGAGTGAGCCAGAGCCCCCGAACCAGTGGCTCCTTTAACCCCGTCCTGTCTGAGCGAAGAACAGACGCCCTCAGGTGACCTACACGTATCGGCGGGGCCAAATCCAAAGCTGAACCCCGGGAGCTGTGCGAACAAAGAAGAGAAAGGGAAATCTCTCCCAGCAGCCTCAGGAGCAGCGGATTAAAGCTCCACAATCAACTTGATGGACCCTGCATCGGTGGAATACCTGAATAGACAAGGAATCATCCCAAATTGAGGTGGTGGACTTTGGGAGCAACTATATATTTTTTCCCTTTTTCTCTTTTTGTGAGTGTGTATGTGTATGCTTCTGTGTGTGATTTTGTCTGTATAGCTTTGCTTTTACCATTTGTCCTGGGTTCTGTATGTCCGTTTTCTTTTTTAATATAGTTTTTAGTGCTTCTTAACATTGGTGGATTTGTTTTTTGGCTTGGTTGCTCTCCTTTCTTTCTTTCTTTTTTTTATTACTTAAAAATTTTTTTTAATAATTATTTTTTTATTTTATTAAATTTATTTTAATTTACTTTATTTTTCTCTTTCTTTCTTTTTTTCTCCCTTTTATTCTGAGCCGTGTGGATGACAGGGTCTTGGTGCTCCGGCCGGGCATCAGGCCTGTGCCTCTGAGGTGGGAGAGCCGAGCTCAGGACACTGGTCCACCAGAGGCCTCCCAGGTCCACGTAATATCAAATGGCAAACATCTCCCAGAGATCTCCATCTCAACGCCAAGACCCAGCTCCACTCAACGACCAGCAAGCTACAATGCTGGACACCCTATGCCAAACAACTAGCAAGACAGGAACACAACCCCACGCACTAGCAGAAAGGCTGCGTACAATCATAATAAGGACACAGGACTGCAACCACTGAATTCGGAGCTGCCCACCAGAAAGACAAGATCCAGCTTCATTGACCAGAACACAGGCACTAGTCCCCTCCACCAGGAAGCCTATACAACCTACTGAACCAACCTTAGCCACTGGGGGCAGACACTAAAAACAATGGGAAGTATGAACCTGCAGCCTGTGAAAAGGAGACCCCAAACACAGTAAGGTAAGAGAAGACAGAGAACCACACATCAGATGAAGGAACAAGGTAAAAACCCACCAGACCAAACAAATGAAGAGGATATGGCAGTCTACCTGAAAAAGAATTCAGAATAATGATAGTAAAGATGATCCAAAATCTTGGAAATAGAATGTAGAAAATACAAGAAACGTTTAACAAGGACCTAGAAGAACTAAAGAACAAACAAACACTGATGAACAACACAATAAATGAAATTTAAAATTCTCTAGAAGGAATCAGTAACAGAATAACTGAGGCAGAAAAACGGATAAGTGACCTGGAAGACAAAATAGTGGAAATAACGACTGCAGAGCAGAATAAAGAAAAAAGAATGAAAAGAACTGAGGACAGGCTCAGAGACATCTGGGACAGCATTAAATGCACCAACATTCGAATTATAGGGGTTCCAGAAGAAGAAGACAAAAAGAAAGGGACTGAGAAAATATTTGAAGAGATTATAGTTGAAAACTTCCCTAATATGGGAAAGCAAATAGCTAATCAGGCCCAGGAAGTGCAGAGAGTCCCACACAGGATAAATCCAAGGAGAAACACACCAAAACACATATTAATCAAACTATCAAAAATTAAATACAAAGAAAAAATATTAAAAGCAGCAAGGGGAAAACAACAAATAACATACAAGGGAATCCCCATAACGTTAGCAGCTGATCTTTCCACAGAAAGTTTGAAAGCCAGAAGGGAGTGGCGGGACAAAGTTAAAGTGATGGAAGGGAAAAACCTACACCAAGATTACTCTACCCTGCAAGGATCTCATTCAGATTTGACAGAGAAATTAAAACCTTTACAGACAAGCAAAAGTTAAGAGAATTCAGCACTACAAAACCTGCTTTACAACAAATGCTAAAGGAACTTCTCTAGGCATGAAACACAAGAGAAGGAAAAGATCTACAATACCAAACCCAAAACAATTAAGAAAATGGTAACAGGAACATACATATCGATAATTACCTTAAATGTAAATGGATTAAATGCTCCAACCAAAGACACAGACTGGCTGAATGGATACAAAAACAAGACCCATATATATGCTGTCTACAAGAGACCCACCTCAGACCTAGGGACACATACAGACTGAAAGTGAGGGGATGGAAAAAGATATTCTGTGCAAATGGAAATCAAAAGAAAGTTGGAGTAGTAATTCTCATATCAGACACAATACACTTTAAAACAAAGACTATTACAAGAGACAAAGAAGAACACTACATAACAATCAAGGGATCAATCCAAGAAGAAGATATAACAGTTGTAAATGTTTATGCACCTAGCATAAGAGCACCTCAACACATAAGGCAAGTGCTAAAATCCATAAAAGGGGAAATCAACAGTAACACAATCATAGTAGGGGACTTTAACAACCCACTTTCACCAGTGGACAGATCATACAAAATGAAAATAAATAAGTAAACACTTATTTAAATGATACATTAAACAAGATGCTTTAAATGATACATTAAACAAGATAGACTTAATATTTACAGGACATTCCAGCCAAAACAACAGAATACACTTTCTTCTCAAGTGCTCATGGAACATTCTCCAGGATAGATCATACCTTGGGTCACAAATCAAGCCTTGGTAAATTTAAGAAAATTGATCCTATCAAGCATTTTTTCCAACCACAATGCTATAAGACTAGATAAAAATTACAGGAAAAAATCTGTAAAAAATACAAACACATGGAGGCTAAACAATACACTACTTAATAACCAAGAGATCCCTGAAGAAATCAAAGAGGAAATCAAAAAATACCTAGAAACAGGGCTTCCCTGGTGGCACAGTGGTTGAGAGTCCGCCTGCTGATGCAGGGGACACAGGTTCGTGCCCCGGTCCGGGAAGATCCCACATGCCACGGAGCGGAAGGGCCCATGAACCATGGCCGCTGAGCCTGCGTGTCCGGAGCCTGTGCTCTGCAACAGAAGAGGCCACAACAGTGAGAGGCCCGCATACAGCAAAAAAAACCCAAAAACCCAGAAACAAATGACAATGAAAACACGACAACCCAAAACCTATGGGATGCAGCAAAAGCAGTTCTAAGAGAGAAGTTTATAACAATACAATCCTACCTTAACAGACAAGAAATATCTCAAATAAACAACTTTACCTTACACCTAAAGCAATTAGAGAAAGAAGAACAAAAAAACCCAAAGTTAGCCAAAGGAAAGAAATCATAAAGATCAGATCAGAAATAAATGAAAAAGAAATGAAGCAAACAATAGCAAAGATCAATAAAACTAAAAGCTGGTTCTTTGAGAAGATAAACAAAAATTGATAAACCATTAGCCAGACTCAACAAGAAAAAAAGGGAGAAATCCCAAACCAATAGAATTAGAAATGAAAAAGGAGAAGTAACAACAGACACTGCAGAAATACAAAGGATCATGAGAGATTACTATGAACAACTATATGCCAATAAAATGGACAACCTGGAAGAAATGGACAAATTTGTAGAAAAGCACAACCTTCCGAGACTGAACCAGGAAGAAATAGAAAATATAAACAGACCAGTCACAAGCACTGAAATGGAAACTCTGATTAAAACCTTTCAACAAACAAAAGCCCAGGACCAGATGGATTCATAGGTGAATTCTATCAAACATTTAGAGAAGAGATAACACCTATCCTTCTCAAACTCTTCCAAAATATAGGAGAGGGAGGAACACTCTGAAACCCATTCTACGAGGCCACAGTTACCCTGATACCAAAACCAGACAAAGATGTGACAAAAAGAGAAAACTACAGGCCAATATCACTGATGAACATAGATGCAAAAATCCTAAACAAATTACTAGCAAAGAGAAGCCAACAGCACATTAAAAGGATCATACACCATAATCAAGTGGGGTTTATCCCAGGAATTCAAGGATTCTTCAATATATGCAAATCAATCACTGTGATACACCATATTAACAAATTGAAGAATAAAATCCATATGATAATCTCAATAGATGCAGAAAAAGTTTTCGACAAAATACAACACCCATTTATGATAAAAACCTTCCAGAATGTAGGCATAGAGGGAACTTACCTCAACATAATAAAGGCCATATATGACAAACCCACAGCCAACATCTTCCTCAGTGGTGAAACACTGAAACCATTTCCACTAAGGTCAGGAACAAGACAAGGTTGCCCACTCTCACCACTATTATTCAACATAATTTTGGAAGTTTTAGCCACAGCAATCAGAGAAGAAAAAGAAAAGGAATCCAAATTGGAAAAGAAGTAAAGCTGTCACTGTTTGCAGATGACATGATACTATACACAGAGGATCCTAAAGATGCTACCAGAAAAGTACTATAGCTAATCAATGAATTTGGTAAAGTAGCAGGATACAAAATTAATGCACAGAAATTTCTTGCATTCCTACACACTAATGATGAAAAATCTGAAAGTGAAATTAAGAAAACACTCCCATTTACCATTGTAACAAAAAGAATAAAATACCTAGGAATAAACCTACCTAAGGGGACAAAAGACCTGTATGCAGAAAACTATAAGGCACTGATGAAAGAAATTAAAGATGATACAAATAGATGGAGAGATATACCATGTTCTTGGATTGGAAGAATCAACATTGTGAAAATGACTCTACTACCCAAAGCAATCTACAGATTCAATGCAATCCCTATCAAACTACCACTGGCATTTTTCACAGAACTAGGACAAAAAATTTCACAATTTTTATAGAAACACAAAAGACCCTGAATAGCAAAAGCAATCCTGAGAAAGAAAAACAGAGCTGGAGGAATCAGGCTCCCTGACTTCAGACTATACCACAAAGCTACAGTAATCAAGACAGTATGATACTGGCACAAAAACAGAAATATCAATGGAACAGGATAGAAAGCCCAGAGATAAACCCTCGCACATATGGTCACCTTAGTTTTGATAAAGGAGGCAAGAATATACAATGGAGAAAAGACAGCCTCTTCAATAAGTGGTTCTGGGAAAACTGGATAGCTACATGTAAAAGAATGAAATTAGAACACTCCCTAACACCATACACAAAAATAAATTCAGAATGGGTTAAGGACCTAAATTTAAGGCCAACACGATAAAACTCTTACAGGAAAACATAGGCAGAACACCCTATGACATAAATCACAGCAAGATCCTTTTTGACCCACCTCCTACAGAAATGGAAAAAAAAGAAACAAAAATAAACAAATGGGACCTATGAAACTGAAAACCTTTTTCACAGCAAAGGAAACCCTAAACAACATGAAAAGACAACCCTCAGAATGGGGGAAAATATTTTCAAATGAAGCAACAGACAAAGGATTAATCTCCAAAATTTATAAGCAGCACTTGCAGCTCAATGTCAAAAAAACAAACAACCCAATCCAAAAATGGGCAGAAGGTCTAAATAGACATTTCTCCAAAGAAGATATACAGATTGCCAACAAACACATGGAAGAATGCTCAACATCATTAATCATTAAAGAAATGCAAATCAAAACTACAATGAGATATCACCTCATACCAGTTAGAATGGCCATTATCAAAAAAGTTAGAAACAGTAAATGTTGGAAAGGGTGTGGTGAAAGGGAACCCTCCTTCAATGTTGGTAGGAATGTAAATTGATACAACCACTATGGAAAACAGTATAGGGGTTCCTTAAAAAACTAAAAATAGAACTACCATATGACCCAGGAATCCCACTACTGAAGCATATACCCTGAGAAAACCATAATTCTGAAAGAGTCATGTACCACAGTGTTCATTGCAGCTCTATTTACAATAGCCAGGACATGGAAGCAACCTAAGTGTCCATTGACAGATGAATGGATAAAGAAGATGTGGCACATATATACAATGGAATATTACTCAGCCATAAAAAAAACCCAAAACTGAATTTTTTGTAGTGAGGTGAATGGACCTAGAGTCTGCCATACAGAGTGAAGTCAGAAAGAGAAAAACAAATACTGTATGCTAACACATATATATGGCATCTAAAAAAAATTAAAAGGTCATGAAGAACCTAGGGGAAGGATGGGAATAAAGATGCAGACCTACTAGAGAATGGACTTGAGGACACAGGGAGTGGGAAGGGTAAGCTGGGACAAAGTGAGAGAGTGACATGGACATATATACATTACCAAATGTAAAACCGATAGCTAGTGGGAAGCAGCTGCATGGCACAGGGAGATCAGCTCAGTGCTTTGTGACCATCTAGAGGGGTGGGATAGGGAGGGTGGGAGGGAGGGAGTTGTAAGAGGGAAGAGATATGGTGATATATGTTTATGTATAGCTGATTCACTGTTATAAAGCAGAAACTAACACAACATTGTAAAGCAATTATACTCCAATAAAGATGTAAAAAAAAAAAAGAGTCAAGACTATACAATGGAGAAAAGATAGTCTCTTCAATAAGTGGTGCTGGAAAAACTAGACAGCTACATATAAAAGAATGAAATTAGAACATTCTCTAACAAAAGTAAACTCAAAATGGATTAAAGAGCTAAATGTAAGACTGGGTACTATAGAACTCTTAAAAGAAAACATAGGCAGAACACTCTTTTGACATAAATTGCAACAATATCTTTTTGGATCCACCTCCTAGAGTAATGCAAATAAAAACAAAAATAAACAAATGGGACCTAAGTAAACTTAAAAGCTTTTGCACAGCAAAGGAAACCATAAACAAAATGAAAAGACAACCCATAGAATGGGAGAAAATATTTGCAAAGGAAACGACAAACAGGAGATTAATCTCCAAAATATACAGACAGCTCATGCAGCTCAATATCAAAAAAAACAAACAACCCAATCCAAAAATGGGCAGAAGATCTAAATAGACATTTCTCCAAAGAAGACACACAGATGGGTAAAAAGCATATGAAGAGATGCTCAACATCACTGTGTATCAGAGAAATGCAAATCAAAACTAAAATGAGTATCACCTCATACCAGTCAGAATGGACATTGTCAAAAAGTCTACAAACAGTAAATGCTGCAGAGGGTGTGGAGAAAAGGGAACCCTCCTACACTGTTGGTGGGAATGTAAATTGGTACAACCACTATGGAGAGCAGTATGGAAGTTCCTTAAAAACTGAAAATAGAACTACCATATGATCCTGCAATCTCACTCCTGGGCATATATCCAGAGAAAACCATAATTTGGAAAGGTACATGTATCCCAATGTTCACTGCAGCACTATTTACAATAGCCAAGACATGGAAGCAGCATAAATGTCCATCAACAGGAATAGATAAAGAAGATGTGGTATATATATGTACAATAGAATACTACTCAGCCATAAAAAAGTATGAAGTAATGACATTAGCAGCAACATGGATGGACCTAGAGATTATCATATTAAGTGAAGTAAGTCAGAGAAAGACAAATATCATATAATATCACTTATATATGGAATACAAAAAAAAGATACAAATGAACTTATTTGCAAAACAGAAACAGACTCACAGACTTCGAAAACAAACTTATGGTTACCAAAGGGGGAATGCTGGGAAGAGGGATAAATCAGGAGTTTGGGATTAATATACATATACTGCTATACATTAGATAACCAACAAGGACCTACTCTACAGCAAAAGGAACTCTGCTCAGTATTCTGTGATATATTATCTGAAAAAAGAATCTGAAAAAGAATGAATATATGTATATGTATAACTGAATCACTTTGCTCTACACCTGAATCTAACACAACATTGTAAATTAACTATACTCCAATAAAATTTTAAAAAAAGAAACTACCAGGAAAAACAAAAAAGAAATATATACAAATTGAGAAGACTTCCTCTTATCGTCATAAGTAAGTTTGTTACATTTCCTCAAGCACAAAATGACCGATTGGACTAAATAATATTGAGAGCCTCAACCAGGGTTATCTAAATTGTATGATTTAATAATTTAGTCTCTTGGTTAGAAAATATCTTTGTGTCATTTTTGAAAACATCCACTAGGGGGCGAGATAATGTGTCTCTCTCGTCAGTAATGTAGGTGAAATGGATAGACTCTCCCCGCAGCAACATTTGGGTACACATCAATTTTTCACCACCATGGGTGCTCCACTTAAAGTGAAGCAGCAATGTGAATAGTTCCGAGAATTTTTAAACAACTTTACATGGGATTTACTACCTAATTGAAGTTTCTTATTTTTCCTGGGAATTTTTCCTTTGGGCCTGTAGAGGGAGCTCAAAGCCTTAAATCTTTTTTCTTTCTGTGCTTTCAGCACTTAATTGCCATTGCCATTGAAGACTCTTCATCTTTAAGACCCTGATTTTTCCTAGATTTTTTTAAAAGAAATTACTTGAGATATCCTCAAAAATAAAATGAAAAAATAAGAATTTCTTTTTAAAAAGTTACAAATAATATAAGTTATCTAATACAATAAAATTTATAAGCAACATCCTATTGACATCTAGTAAAAGTTAAAATCCTTAGTTTCTACAGGTAAATTTTTTCCCTACTGTATACAGTTAAACTTCCCTTTAAGTTAGATTTTAGGTGCACAAGTTTTGGTACATAGGGACTTTATTTGTAATTCTGTTCTAATTATTTTCTCACTTCATTATTGTTCTTTGACCCATGACTCATTTAGAATTGTGTTTTAAATTTTCTAGTCTATGAAGGTGTTATCTTTTCATTGATTGATATCTAATTTTATTGCACTGAGATACAAGAACTCAGACTGTATCATGTCAGTTCTTTGATATGTGTTGAGACTTGTGCTGTGGTTTTTTAAAGGATTTAAATTATGAGTGCAAGGTGGTGTGTGTGTGAAACAAGATGTTAACTGACTTTTTATTGTTGTCTTGGTGTTTTCCAGAAGTTGCATAGCTGTCAGTGTACATCTTTGCTATACATTCTAAGAGAGTGTGAGATGGGCTTTACAACCCTTAGATCATCACTCACTTCAAAGGTGCATTAGACTAGTCTAGGGGATTGGTTACGTGTTGATGAAGAGGTCGGGGAAGAAATGTTGGAGAGCCATGGTGTTTCTCCTCTCCTTCCAGATTTGTGCTAATGCTAATATCATTTTAATCAAGAAGCACATTTCAAAAGAACCAATCAGAGAGCTGGACAGGTGCTTTCTAGAATTGGGGGACACTGTAATTGGTACCTGATTTATAAGTAAAGGTGAGAGCCTGGCTGGGGGTCTGCCTGGATTTGGACTGCACTTTCAGAATCTGTTAGCAAAAAAGGATGCATAGTTCTCTCAAGATTTTATGGCTGCTTGGGATGGAGATCCTCATGATTTAGGAGGGATATGGTGACTAAAACAGAAGAGTGGACTGTCAGAAGTTAGCCAATCCAGGGATTTATAAACTGCCAACAATAAAAGGTCTCTAAAAAATTTTCACGAAAGTGTCTCTTAAAAGAAAGAGCCAGGGGCTTCCCTGGTGGCGCAGTGGTTGAGAGTCCGCCTGCTGATGCAGGGGACACGGGTTTGTGCCCCGGTCCGGAAGGATCCCACATGCCGCGGAGCGGCTGGGCTCGTGAGCCATGGCTGCTGAGCCTGAGCGACCGGAGCCTGTGCTCCGCAATGGGAGAGGCCACAACAGTGAGAGGCCCGCGTACGGCAAAAAAAAAAAAAAAAAAAAAGAAAGAGCCAGAATTTGGGTGTGGCCACAGAGCAAAGCTTCATACCAGATTGTAACATTGTGAGCCTTGAAAAATTGTTCCCTTTTCCTTAATCCCCTTTTATGCCCCACCTCCTCTCCCCATTGGCCAAAAACACATCTAGGAAGTGAGGAAGGGAGTTTTCCAAGCAAGAGGAAAGAAGCCAGCTATATCCTGCTTCCCCATGGTGGGATTTTACACTTATGACAGTTGAGCTGGGGAAGGAGACCATCTAAAATTGCGTGAGTGTAGAGTTGTTTATATTGGACTGGACTAGACTTTCATTTCCCGAAAATGACTGGAAGAGCTGAACTTGCCAGGATTACATTTAGGAACAAAGTCCTTAGAAGCTGAAAGATTTCCTGGTTTCTCCTTGCACTTTATAAAAACCAGTTTGATAGTTCAATAAATCATATGTAAAGACACAAATATACCTATATCTTTATCCATGTCTATACCTATATCTATATTATGTATACAGTACCTTACACACACATACACTCATATAAATTTAGCACAAGATTGTTACATTTTTTAAAACATGCTATTCTTTTCCCAACTTTTGCCATTTCCCACTTTTCCTTAAAATTCTTTCAGTGTTTCTTTGTATAGATTGAGGCCACATTGTTAGGCCCACATGGATTCAGAATCATGGCTTCCAGGTAAATTCTTTTATCCACATGCAGGAATTAGTTGTCCCTAATAAATCTTTTACCTTACAGTCTATTTTGTTTGACATAATATAATAATGACAACTTTCTTTCGATGAGTGTTTGTTTGGTATATCTTTTCCCATTTTTGAAATTTCTATCTTCCTACATTATCATGCTTTAAGTATGTCATTTAAACAAAACAGAGATGGATCTGTTATCTTATTTGAGACCTTCGACTTCCATCTGACAGGTGTAATCCATTTTATTATTTTTTATTCATATTTTAGATTTGTTTCTATGATCTTAGTTTGTGCTTTTATTTTTATGATTTTGCTATGCTTCCTTTTTTTCCTCCTTTCTCATGATAAAATAGATTAATCAAAATTTCCACGTTTCCTTGTCCATCAACAGATGAATGAATGATAAAGATGTGGTACATAATATACAATGGAATATTACTAAGCCATAAAAAGAATGAAATAATGCCATTTGCAGCAACATGGTTGGACCTAGAGATTATCATACTAAGTGAAGTGAGTCAGATAGAGAAAGACAAATATCATATGACATCACTTATATGTGGAATCTTAAAAAATGATACAAATGAACTTATTTACAAAACAGGAACAGACTCACAGACATAGAAAACAAACTTATGGTTACCAAAGAGGAAAGGGGAGGGAAGGATGAACTGGAAGACTGGGATTGACATATACACACTACTATATATAAAATAGATGACGAACAAGGAACTATTGTATAGCACAGGGAAATATACTCAATATTCTGTAATAACCTATGTGGGAAAACAATCTGAAAAAGAATGGATATATGTATATGGAAAAAACAATTTTCACATTTCCTTTTCTCCACTTCACTGACTGCCCCCCATACTGACTTTCTTTCTGTACTTTGTAGGTTCACTTAATCCGAAAGATTAATTTTCTTAAAGTAATACAAAAAGGTTAGAAAGTCAAAGCTTAAGTGTTTAGGCTTAGGATGAAAAGGAACAGGCCAGCCTTCCTATTCTTAAATCCCACTCCCCAGAAGCAACCTCTTTGAACACTTACAGCTCTTTCTTTGAATATTTATCTTTGTATTTTTAAATAGCATTTTATGCTATGTTTCAAAATGTTTATTCTAGGGACTTCCCTGGTGGCGCAGTGGTAAAGAATCCACCTGCCAATGCAGGGGACACGGGTTTGATCCCTGGTCTGGGAAGATCCCACATGCCGCGGAGCAACTAAGCCCGTGCGCCACAGCTACCGAGCCTGCTCTCTAGAGCCCGCGAGCTACAACTACTGAGCCCATACGCCACAACTACTGAAGCCCGCGTACTCTAGGGCCCGTGTGCCACAACTACTGAAGCCCGTGCACCTAGAGCCCGTTCTCTGAAGTAAGAGAAGCCACCGCAATGAGAAGCCCGCAATGAAGAGTAGCCCCCGCTCACCGCAACTAGAGAAAGCCTGCGCGCAGCAAAGAAGACCCAATACAGCCAAAAATAAATAAATAAAATAAAATGTTAATTCTAGACACTATCTATTGACTAACTACTGACTATTTTCCTGGGATTTCCTCTTCACAATCATCCTGCTATTGCTATATTGGCTCTCCTGCACCCACACTCCATGACTTCTTGTTTCTTAGTTCACCAGCCTGTTTTGAGAGAACACTTCCTTCTGAAGATTACTAAAAAGGGGGTGCCTGGGAGGCAGATTTTTCTCCGAACTTGCATGTCTAAAAATATATTTATCCTACTCTCACACTTGATTATTTGACTGGATATGGGGGTATGAAATCTAAGCTGACAATCATTACCCCTTAGAATCTCAAAAGCATCTTCCTATTGCCTTATACATACCAATATTTCTGCTGACAAGTACAATGTCATTTTCTGTGAGATTCTGTGATTTCTCCTGGAAACTTTCAAGTTTGTCTCTTAATCACTCATGTACTGGTATTTCACAGTGATGTGCTTTCTTAACAGACTTCTGTGTGTTTTTTCCATTCGTTCTGCTCTGCCGTCAGTGGGGCAACTTCAGTCTGGAATCTCATGTCTTTGGGTCCTCACATTTTTCTGTATTATGTCTTTGATACTTTCCTTTCCTAGGTTTTCTGTTCCCTTCTTCTAAAGCTCCTATTATTTGGATGATAGAGCTCTTGAAATGGTCCTCTAATTTTTTCATTTTTCTCCTATTGCCGATCTGTTAGATTTTTGTTCTACTTTCTGGAAACATTTTTGAACTTTGTATTCTAATTCTTCTGTTAAAAATTTTGTCTCTACAGTCACAATTTTCCTTTCCAATGCTTTTTTATTCTCTAATTTTTCAATGGAAATTTTTATTATTACTTCAAAGGTATAAGAACTTTTATTTTTCATAGAATATTAATCAGTTATATTCAAATTATTTGCTCCATCTTCCAAGTTCCTTTTTTTTCTGTTTATTCAATTACTTTTATTGCTTTCTTTCACTTTGGAAGTTTTCCTTTAATGTCTAGTGATCATGGACTCTCTATTCATATTTAAGAACAAGGCCCTTAAAAGCTAACTGAAATTTCTAACTCTCTTACTGATATCCCCAAATGATAGAGGATCCAGAGCTGTTTCTGTTTTTTGTTTTCTGCTTTTTGTTTTGTTTTGTCCTCTTGGACTGGTCAGTTTCATCAATGAGGAGTCTTTGTAATGTCTACCTGAGACTCTCAGCCTGGGTTTCAGTGCTCTGAGAGCCCAGGGAAAGGAGAGAGCTGAGGAGGGAGCTTGCAGGGCTTGACTTGACTCCCTCATTGTAGTTTGGCACCTCACCCCTGCTCTTGGTCATACCAGCATCCATAACACTAGAGCTTCTCGAGGTCACTGTCTTCAGAAAATAAACTTTCTGTTTTTTGCTGTGGTGGGGGAAGGACAGCCACTTTGTTTGCAGCATGGAGGTGGTTTGAGGTTCGAACTGCTTTTTATGCTTTCAATCAATCGTCCAATTCTACCTGCCCCTCCCCCCAACCTGCACTTTAGTAAAGCCTTTTACCTCCAATTCTTTGGCCTTTCCTCACTCTGTGATGTGAATCAGATTGTTTCTTATAGGCTTTACCCATTAAAGTCTCTTGTATTATATTTCCTTTTTCCCTTCTATAATGTGTTTTTCTAGTTCATACACTTTATGTCTTCAATTTTTTTTAAAACACAGGCTGGCTGTTGTCCTCCCATCTTCTGTTTTCCTTTTCTTTGTGGGCTTACTTCTTTCTTATTTATTTATTGCCATTTTAATGGGATTTGGGAAATAAGTGGTGCTAAACACATATGTTCAAACTAGCATGTTTATAAGAGACCCTGCCTTTGTTTTTTTGTGCCTACTTGACTTAAAAAGGATAAATTTATTCAAATATATTTATCTTCTTGAACAATAAAAGTTCCATACAATGATTTAACTCTATTCTCCCATATTCCATGTTATTATGACCTAGTATTTTGGGTTGTTTAAAAAAATCTCGATAATTATATCATTTGTTGTTGTTTTTATATTTAATTCTCATTTTCAAATATCCGTATATTTACCACTATTGATTCTAGGACCCATTCCTTCATTTTGGGTCCAATGTTCTTTTTCCTGAACTCTATTAGCAAGCAGGATCTGTAAGTAAAACGTCTTGTTTGTTGTCTTTTTTTAACTAGAATGTTTAATTTTGCCCTCACTTTTACATGGTAGTTTATATCCCAGTCTTGCATTCTTGATCATTTTTCTCAGATCTGTATTTCAGATCTTATTCTTCATTTGTTTGGTCCCCTGAGAAGCAGACATCAAGATGGGTTTAGACAACAAGAGATTTATGGAGGGAAATGATGGTAAAGAAGAAAGGGAGGGAGCTGGAGGAGGTAGGGAGCTGTCAGACTGGGATGCAGGTCTGACTCCTGCAAAGGAGAGAGGAAGGAAGGAATGATGGATAAGCAGCGTCTTAAACTGTCTAAGAAAGTTTCAGCCAGGCCAATGGGAAGCCTTGGGGCACAGTCACTCATTAGAGGAATGCTGAGTCTCGAAGGACTTGGTCTGCCTATCCCTAGCGCACTCAGTCATTTGTTTGCATCAGGCATTTGGAAGCATTGCCTCCACCTGACTGTGGGGATAGATTCAGAGCAAAGCAAACCTGGGGCCACCCATCAGTTTACATTCCCCACCGCAGAGCTGACCAGCACAGTTTCATGGCTGCCACAGATTCCTGTTCAACTGTGTGTAATCTGCTGTTTAACCCTGACAGTTTAAATGACTGTATGTTTCATTTCCAGAAATTTCATTTTATTCTTTCTCAAAGCCGCTTGTTCTTTGGTCTTGATGTCTTGGTTCTCCTTATGGATTCCATTCCTTTGTTTATCCCTCTATTTAATATACACATAATTGTTTTGTTTTCCTTTTCAGATGGATTTATTATCTCAAATTCGTGGCGGTGTTACTCTTCTTTTTACTGTATTTGTCAATTTTCACCTGTGATGCCATGTCCTTATTTGTTTGGTAATGTTTGTTGTAAGCTCACCTTTAGCAGGAATTATTGTATCTTTGATACCTAATATTTCATTATTTTATCTTTTAATCCTATGCAGCTTGGGTTGTAGAAGTGACATTTAGGAATGGGATTGATTTTTACAATATCTGGTACCCTAGGGATATCACTAACCACTGAATAATTTTCATGTCAAATTTTCATCTTAGATGATTGTTTTACCCAATGAACTATACATATTTTTTTTCTAGAGATTTTTTTCCTACACATTGCTCTAGATATTCTTCCCCATCCTTGGTCCTATAGGTATCATTTTTCTAGCTTCCTGTCATGGAGGAGCAGCCTTTCCTATCTTCATGGGGGACAAGAGCTCATATCTTCTTGGAGGACAAGATTCCTGTTTCTAGGCAGACATTAAATTTTCAGCTTCTAGGCCTATAAGACCTAACTGTGGGTCTGATATCCCACCTCCTGACCACAGCAGTAATAGTCTCTACTTCTACTGCTCTGTGTTTCCAGTAACTCTTTTTGTCTGATACCACAAGGATTGTCCCCTCCCACTTTTTTTTTCTCTTGCAACATCAGCCATGTATTTACATTATATTTCCTATTATTTTTTTCCAGAATCTTCAGGTGTTTGTAGCAGGAGAGTATCCATGTTAGTTGAGCCTACCACGGTTTAGGAACTGGTATTGTCCACCTTTGATTATTCCTTCTACCTGGAATGGTCTTCTGCATCTTTTTTATAAGTCCATATTCTACTCATCCTTCGATCACCCATCCTGGGAGATGTTCTTCTGGGTCTTTCTTCTCACACCCTACTCCTTTAGCCAGAAGTAATCATTCCCACCTCTGAACAACAATACTACATTATTTAATATCTGCTTTATGGCATAGCATGGTCTCCTTTCAAAATAGTTATTGGATTACCTAGGATTTTGAGGAAAAGGACATGTATCCATAGCCAAACACTCAACACAGTATTATCTATAAATATAGAGTGTAGTGGAAAAAAAAATACTACATTAAATGTTACACACCTGCTAAGTGCCTGAACTTCTTTTCACTTTACCTACTCATAAAATGAATTACACACTCACTCTTAATTAACTTACATTCTAATTAAAATGAATCTTTCATTTAAAGAGAAATAAACTTAATGATGAAAATAGTGAACCTAAGTTGCATGTGACATTCTAGGAGAACTCATAAACTGAGAGCACTTCACACACATACAAAAGAAACGTTGCCTTGGTATTTAATTTAAAGTATAATAAAATAAATCAGAAGGTGAGGAAAACATAATTTAGCTCCCACCTCTGCTGAGTCATCAGATCTCATTGGACAAGCAAGTTTCCTCATCTCCCTTTCAGCATTTTGGTCAGGGTATCTGTGAAAGTACTTAGCAAAATCAGTCAGTTCGGTGAAATCAATATTGCTTGGATAGGCATAGCTTAGTGGTTAAGGATGCAGGATCTGGAACCAGACTGCCTGAGTTAAAAGGCTTGCTCCTCCATTTTCTAGTGATATGAACTTGGGCAAGTTACTTAACCTTTCTGTTTTGTTATCTGTAAAATGGTGATAATAATACTTCTTATAAATACTCCTTATTGTGAAGATTAAATGAGTTAATACATGCGGAGTTTGGAACAACATTTGGCATGCATTCCAGTAGCTACAAGATAAACTACTACTGGTCAGGCACTGGGTTAAGAATTGGGAATACGAAGCTGAAGAGGGTTCTTATAACAAGAAGACAGGAAACTGATCTTGAGCTCAGCATTTGTCAGAGAACATCAATTAATAGGTTAATGGTTGGGTAGGAACAGAAACCAAACACACTTGACAACAATCTTGATGTAAACTATCAAATTACCTTTGATACATTTAAGGAAAGTACGTTTAGCTCTCATTACCTCTAGTGATAAGGGAAGGAGCAGTGGTGCCCATGATCTGAAATTCATTTCCATTTGGCTTTGAAGAGCATGATGTTATCATTAGGGGCCAATTTGTCTTCCGTGTGTCTTATTGAAGTCAATATTAAATGATTTTTCATTTTATGACGATAACAGTCCATCATACAAGGAATCAGCTCATGGCTTGGCGAGGGAAAGCCAATCTAGATCATTAATTTGTTGCAGACAATTCACAAAGTACATAATACAGACAGAGGACCGTCAGCACCAGTAAACTCTCTCAAATGAAACAGGTGTTCAACACCAGTGTAAAATCATTTTTATAGAGAGAAGGGTTAAAATCTAAGAACCTGTTCTATTGTATTAATCAAAATTCTTGATGTGAATGAAGCTAAAATTCATCTTTATTAACACAGGTTAGGTGACATTCTTTGTACTGTTATAGTATGTGCTTTTAGGTAGTTGAAATGTTGATAAAATTATGTTACAATAACTTGGCACCCTTTGAACACTCTGCTGTGGAATGCAGAAACAGCTAGAGTGTCACACGGAAATGGAAGTTTTCTACTACTAGAAATAGTAGTATAAAAGGTCAGTGAATAATTCTAAATTGTGTTTAATTGTAATTTTTAGAATCTTTAAGTGAAAAATCTTTCTGGAAGTGTAGAATATAATATTGATCTAATTCTCACCTTTATTCAGAAGCTTTGTAAATCCCTATTTACTTTATTACCCTTTTTCCTTTGGCTTTTGTTGCAAACTGGCTGTTAAATAAACATTGTGAAACATTGTCTGAATGGCTTGTTGTAGGTATTTTCCACTTTTATCAACTAGAGAGCTTAAAGGGGTCACAGGAGGACTCATCTAGCAGACAGAGGATTTTTCTTCCTATTCATTTTGACTATATTAATTAATGGAATTATTTTTCTTAGTAACAATTGAGATAAACTCTACATATAGAAAATAAATTTATTTTCAAGTATTTCTTAGACTATAAGAAAAGAAAAAGAGCAATGAGACATGCAGAAAAATAAAAACCTATCAGCATCCTTTTGTGACAGTGCAGAGATGCAGCAACTTTGGGGTTGAAGTACATTTTAGAATTAGAGGCATTAAAGTTCAACATGAGATTTCTGCAACTTTCAAGGAAAATCTGCCAAACAGGGGCCTACAAACACAATACCTTCCCCCTTATAATAAACTATTATGTTTCATACATTTAAAACATTCCATTTTTTTCTGCCAGAAGCATGGAATTCTGAACTCTAGCAGACAATGAACAGAAACCCAAAGCAATGTGTTTCTAAAGGATTATATTGCTGCCAATGCTTCCCAGACTGTTGGTTTATTGTGAGAAACTTAACTCCTTCAAGCTTTTCAGTAATTCACCCCTTTTGTCCATGTCAAGATGAAGTGGCCCCTTGTTTCTAACAATGGATCACATCATCAAAATCCCTGCAAGTGCACAAAGCAAGGAGGTATGTCGCACTGTGCAAATGGCCTTCAGCTTGACTTCCATGGCACTGTCACCATTGTGTCACATGCTGGCAAACCCAGTGCCACAGATATAGAGCCATCGGGTCAGGCCATCATCTAGGATGGAAGAATTCACTTAAAATACAAAAACAGTCCATGACCAAACCCATGGACATATTTTACTTTACTATTGATAGCAGCAAACCATGAACATGATTCTTGGACCTGCCTGAATCATGACTAGAAATAAAAGGAAAGAAAGGGGAAAAATAATCAGAGAAGACTGTATTAAAGAAAGATTCTTCCCCACAGCGAGAATGTTGTATTCTATTTTGAAACCATTCCTCTTGGGTTTTCGCTTGCATTTGCTTCCTTTTTTTCATGAGAATCTGACTGTTTTAGGCACAACAGAATTCCATGTTTCTAACTGGTAAATGAGGATTATTTTACAAAAAAGTTGGATGCTAACTGTGTAAGAAGAAAAGGGGGCTCCATCATGCAATACTTTCTCCTACTTTTACAAGAAAATAACTACAGATACAAAGAACAAACTAGTGGTAACCAGAGTGGGGAGAGGTTGGGGGAGGGGCAAAATAGGAGACAGGGATTAAGAGGAACAAACCACTAGGTACAAAATAAATAAGTTACAAGTATGTAATGTACAATACAGGGAATATAGTCAATATTTTGTAATAACTTTGGAGTATAATTTAAAAATATCAAATACCTATGCTGTACACTTGAAACTAATATAATATTGTAAATCAACTATACTTCAAAATAATAGCTACTACAGTTAGGCACTTCCTCTTTGTCCATCTGCATGAATCTGTTTTATCATTTCTCACACTGCACTATAATTTTGAAGTAAATGTTTGTCTCCTCCTCATGCACACACATGATGTCCTTCTCAGTCATTGTTTTCTACTCTTTTTTTAAAATTTGAAAACCTAATATTTGGAGATGGTTAACAAAAATCACTACAGAGTATATATAATGAAAAGCAACTTCCCTCCCTGCTTCTTTTCACCAGAAGAAACCAAAACTGGTTTTTGTGTGCGTGTCCTTCCAGAACCTTTCTGTGCACATACAAATGTTTGTAACCTGATGGCATGTTACAAAACCTATTTCTGGATTGAAATAATTCACAATGAGCCAGTACAAATTAGTAAATAAAAATAATTATAGTCATAGAAAAAAATAAGAAGAAATAGTTTGTGCTTAAAACATATTGTAAGCCCAGGCAAATAATTTTCTCTGATATTTTTTACCAGTTTATCACCCTCAACAAACGTTTACCCATCTTACAATTGATTTGAGGGTTTATGCTCTAAGTTACAACTCCGGTGAGACATCTTCAGTCATAAATGCCATGGGAACACAGAATCAGTGTCGCATCAACACTTAGGAGTTGTAACCTCTCTTTAAATGACTTAACGTCCCCTTTTCATTCCTGACCCTGTGATTACCTTCTTGAGAGCTGAATAAATTCTTTGTCAAGTCCATGAAATGAGTATCTCTGAGCCCCTTTTAGAGAATCTCCATTCAGGCCTATTGGGTTATTTCTCTCAGGATGAAAAGAGATTAGTAGGTTTAGAGATAAATATTAACTTTTATATTCCCGTGGGAATATAAAATGGAGATAGTTGTTACAAAATCTAAACTTGAACATTTGTTTCTAAAAAGTGAGTGTTAAAATACTAGCAAACAGAATCCAACAGTACATTAAAAGGATCATACACTGTGATAAAGTGGGATTTATCACAGGGATGCAAGGATTCTTCAATATAAGCAAATCAATCAATGTGATACATCATATTAACAAATTGAAGAATAAAAACCATATGATCGATCAGAAGAACCTAGGGGCAAGATGGGAATAAAGATGCAGACCTACTAGAGAATGGACTTGAGGATACGGGGTGGGGGAAGGGTAAGCTGGGACAAAGTGAGACAGTGGCATGGACATATACGTACTACCAAACGTAAAATAGACAGCTAGTGGGAAGCAGCTGCATAGCACAGGGAGATCAGCTTGGTGCTTTGTGACCACCTATAGGGGTGGGATAGGGAGGGTGGGAGGGAGGGAGATGCAAGAGGGAAGAGATATGGGGACATATGTATATGTATAACTGATTCACTTTGTTATAAAGCAGAAACTAACACACCATTGTAAAGCAATTATACTCCAGTAAAGATGTTAAAAAAAAACCCAAAAACCATATGATCATCTCAATAGATGCAGAAAAGCTTTTGACAAAATTTAACACCCATTTATGACAAAAACTCTCCAGAAAGTGGGCATAGAGGAAACCTACCTCAACATAATAAAGGCCATGTATGACAAAAACCACAGCAAACATCATTCTCAATGGTGAATAGCTGAAAGCATTTCCTCTAAGATCAGGAACAAGACAAGGATGTCCACTCTCACCACTTTTATTCAATATAATATTTGAAGTCCTAGCCAGGGCAGTTAGAGAAGAGAAAGAAATAAAAAGAATCCAAATTGGAAAAGAAGAAGTAAAACTGTTTGCAGATGACATGATACTATACATAGGAAATCCTAAGGATGCTACCAGAAAACTACTAGAGCTAATCAATGAATTTGGTAAAGTAGCAGGATACAAAATTAACGTACAGAAATCTCTTGAATTCCTATGCACTAACAATGAAAGATCAGAAAGAGAAATTAAGGAAACAATCTCATTTACCATCCCATCAAAAAGAATAAAGTACCTAGGAATAAACCTACCTAAGGAGGCAAAAGACCTATACTCTGAAAACTATAAGACACTGATGAAAGAAATCAAGATGACAGAAACAGATGGAAAGATATACCATGTTCTTGGGGTGGAAGAATCAACATTGTGAAAATGACTATACTACACAAAGCAATCTACAGATTCAGTGCAATCCCTATGAAATTACCAATGGCACTTTTCACAGAACTAGAACAAAAAATTTTACAATTTGTGTGGAAACACAAAAGACCCCTAAGAGCCAAAGCAATTCTGTGGGGGAAAAAAAGTGGAGCTGGAGGAATCAGGCTTCTTGACTTCAGACTATGCTACAAAGCTACAGTCATCAAAACTGTGTGGTATGGGCACAAAAACAGACACATAGATCAATGGAACAGGATAGAAAGCCCAGAAATAAACCCCCACACCCATGGTCACCTAATCTGACAAAGGAGGCAAGAATATAGAATGGAGAAAAGACAGTCTCTTCAATAAGTGGTTCTGGAAGACTGGACATCTACATGTAAAAGAATAAAATTAGAACATTCTATGACACCATTCACAGAAATAAACTCAAAATGGATTAAAGACTTAAATGTAAGGCCTGATACTATAAAACTCTTAGAGGAAAACATAGGCAGAACACAGTCTGACATAAATCACAGCAATATCCTTTTGGATCCACCTCCTAGAATAATGAGAATAAAAACAAAAATAAACAAATGGGACCTAAGTAAACTTAAAAGCTTTTGCACAGCAAAGGAAACCGTAAACAAAATGAAAAGACAACCCAGAGAATGGGAGAAAATATTTGCAAACGAAGCGACTGACAAGGGATTAATCTCCAAAATACACAAACAGTTCATGCAGCTCTATATCAAAAAAAACCAAACTACCCAATCAATAATTGGGGAGAAGACCCAAACAGACATTTCTCCAGAGAAGACATATAGATGGCCAGAAAGCACATGAAAAGATGCGCAATATCATTAATCACTAGAGACATGCAAATCGAAACTACAATGAGGTATCACCTCACACCAGTCAGAATGGCCATCATCAAAAAGTCTACAAACAATAAATGCTGGAGAGGGTGAGGAGAAAAGGGAACCCTCCTACACTGTTGGTGGGAATGTAAATTGGTACAGCCACTATGGAGATCAGTATGTAAGTTCCTTAAAAAACTAAAAATAGAGCTATCATACAATCCAGTAATCCCACTCCTGGGCATATATCCAGAGGAAAACATACTTCGAAAAGATACATGCACCCCAGTGCTCATTGCAGCAATATCTACAATAGCTAAGACACGGAAGCAACCTAAATGTCCATCAACAGATGAATGGATAAAGAAGATGTGGTACATATATACAGTGCAATATTAGCCATAAAAAAAAGAATGAAATAATGCCACTTGCAGCAACATGGATGGACCCGAGATTATCATACTAAGTGAAGTAAGTCAGACAGAGAAAGACAAATATCATGTGATATCACTTGTATGTGGAATCTAAAAATATGATACAAATGAACTTATTTACAGCACAGAAACAGACCCACAGACTTTGAAAACAAACTTATGGTTACCAAAGGGGAAATGCGGGGCAGAGGGATAAATGAGGAGTTTGGGATTAATATATACACCCTACTGTATATAAAATGGATAATCAGCAAAGATCTGTATAGCACAGGGAACTCTACTAAGTATTCTGGGTTAACCTTTATGAGAAAAGAATCTGAAAAAGAATGGATGTATGTATAACTGAATCATTTAGCTGTACACCTGAAACTAACTCAATTTTGCAAATCAACTATATTGCAATATAAAATAAAAATTTAAAACGTGAAAGATGAGACAGAAAAAATAAAAATAAAAGTGAGTGTTAGAACCTGACAAATTAATTGCCTTTTACTAAAAATTTCCAACTATCTCAAGGCCAGATATCTAAGAAACTCTTCAGATCCAAGCATATCTTCATAACCCATCCCAGTTCAGACATACATGCTCATCACTAAGCCAGAAGTGACCTGAGCTAAGCTCAAGGCAAACTGCCGTTTACCTCTTTGAGTCTCCTCTGACTTGGAAAGCCACACATAGGAATGTTTGCTAGATTAGAGAGCACACACCAGATGTTCATGGGATACCTGTGCACATTGGGTTATTAATCCATGCTGAGTGTCTCTTCTGATTAGACACAAACCTATGATAGGAACTTAGGTTCTTCATTCCACATTTGGAAAGATTTCTACTCCTCCCTGAGTTTGTATTAAGGCAGAATTCCACTTCTTGCTTTGCAACCAAACCAGCTCATTTGATTTCTGACTGACCGGGAGAATTCAAAGCCCTTCAGTGGAAACTGCCAAGTTATCATGAGTTTGGACTTCCTGCATTTCATGTCAGCTACCTCACAGAAACTTTATGATGCTAAGAAAAAACAAATATCAAAGCTCTGGGACATTATATCTGTGTGGACATGGTAATGCATTACACTCCAATGAAAGCTGTGAGCTGTGGCCTAGTTGTGAAAAAGCCTAGCCCCACCTCACTGATGTGCTGAAGGATTGTGAAAAAATCTTTAGCTTTCAAAAGTGATAAATGACCCTACTCCGTTTTCATTTAAGCCATGGAAATACTTAAAAAAAAAAAAAAAAAAAAACTTAGGATAGATCACATATGTTGCTGAATCTGGGCAAAACACTGCTGATAGCAGAAGCAGGGATGATAGCAAGTATCAAAAAGTAATGTGACCACTGCACAAGGTAACTGAAAATAACTGCAGAGAAATAAGAGGTTAACAGTGGTATCCAAGCCCTATTTCTCTTGGGTTTGTCTTACCAATTTAAGCAAATATTTGGATGCATTGATCAGAGATAAATGAAATCACTTACTGATTAAAATAGAGAGTGATTTATTGCCCAGCAGGGTCTTGACAGGAAAGGATTCATTCATTATTTCATACATGTTTGGATGAGAAAAACAGAAGGAAAAAACGTGAAGAACTGGACAATTTGAATGAATTTTCGACTCATTCAAATAAAAAGTAATAACTTATTACCTAAATAACAACTTAAATAATAACTGACTCAAGCAGTGAAATAAATGTCTGATCACAGTGATTTTAGTGGCTGTTTTAATAAATATTGTAAACCTTATTCTTAGGATGCATAGTTGCATTTTAATATCTTAGAACTTTTTATGCATTCACAGAGTACCAGGTACTGAGGAAACACATTAATACTTTTTCTCCTGGCTTTGCCATCATACACCAGAAAGAATGGTTGCTACGTAAAAGGAAGAAAATTCAATTTAGACTAGAAGCTCCCAAAGGGTAAAAAAGTTTTTTTAACATACGTTTCAAAACTCTGCACTATACACATGAAAACCATTACATGAAATGCTAAAAATGAAACTTTCAAAATGCACATTTCTCCTGTTATTAAAAGAAAACAGCAGAAATGTTAATCATTGAAAATTTCCAATAACACAAAGTAGGCCCTTCTTAGTGTGGTATTGAACCAAGAAATAAGGATCTTTGGCATATTCAAGACGAAAGAAAAATTTGGCATTTGTTCTACAACACAATTTCACAGTCATAATTTTAGGAAGTCATCATTTACTTGATGTAAAAATGGTATTTCAGACTTCCAGTTTCCAGTCCTGCATACAAAGAGCTTAGAAGTCTCCACTCCATCCTAACAACCAGTAAAAAGCTGAACGGACTAAAAAAATCATCAACTCTTCTTAAATCCATCAGAGAAGTGAGGTCACAGGGCAAACCACTGCTTTCAAAACTGAAGAGACAGACAGACTGATAAAGAGAGTCACAACTTACCAGAGCAGAAACCCCTGCTGGAACCAGTGCCAAGGCAGGAAAACCTGACCTTCAGTTAACAAACTGCTGGAGGCTCAGTGTGGACAAATCTGAGAATTAAAAACTCCAGGGGATCCAAAAAACTGCAGAGGAAGGAACACTCCCAAACTCATTCTATGAGGCCACCATCACCCTGATACCAAAACCAGACAAAGATACTACAAAAAAAGAAAATTACAGACCAATATCACTGGTGAATATTGACACAAAAATCCTCTACAAAATACTAGCAAACAGAATCCAACAACACATTGAAAGGATCATACACCATGATCAAGTGGGATTTATCCCAGGGATGCAAGGATTCTTCAATATACGAAAATCAATCAATGTGATACACCATATTAACAAATTGAAGAATAAAAACCATATGGTCATCTCAATAGATGCAGAAAAAGCTTTTGACAAAATTCAACACCTGCTTATGATAAAAACTCCAGAAAGTGGGCATAGAGGGAACCTACCTCAACATAATAAAGGCCATATATGACAAACCCACAGCAAACATCATTCTCAATGGTGAAAAACTGAAAGCATTTCCTCTAAGATCAGGAACAAGACAAGGATGTCCACTCTCACCACTATTATTCAACATAGTTTTGGAAGGCCTAGCCACAGCAATCAGAGATGTAAAAGAAATAAAAGGAATACAAATTGGAAAAGAAGAAGTAAAACTGTTTGCAGATGACATGATACTATACATAGAGAATCCTAAAAGTGCCACCAGAAAACTACTAGAGCTAATCAATGAATTTGGTAAAATTGCAGGTTACAAAATTAATGCACAGAAATCTCTTGCATTCCTATACACTAACAACGAAAGATCAGAAAGAGAAATTAAGGAAACAATCCCATTCACCATTGCAACAAAAAGAATAAAATACCTAGGAATAAACCTACCTAAGGAGGTAAAAGACATGTACTCAGAAAACTACAAGACATTGATGAAAGAAATCAAAGATGACACAAACAGTTGGAGGGATATACCATGTTCTTGGACTGGAAGAATAAATATTGTGAAAATGACTATACTACCCAAAGCAATCTACAGATTCAATGCAATACCTATCAAATTACCAGTGGCATTTTTTACAGAACTAGAACAAAAAAATCTTAAAATTTGTAGGAGACACAAAAAACCCTGAATAGCCAAAGCAGTTTTGAGGGGAAAAAACGGAGCTGGAGGAATCAGACTCCCTGACTTCAGACTATACTACAAAGGTACAGTAATCAAGACAATATGGTACTGGCACAAAAACAGAAATATATCAATGGAACAGGATAAAAAGCCCAGAGATAAAACCACGTACCTATGGTCAACTAATCTATGACAAAGGAGGCAAGAATATAGAATGGAGACAAGACAGTCTCTTCAATAAGTGGTGCTGGGAAAACTGGACAGCTACAAGTAAAACAATGCAATTAGAACACTCCCTAACACCATATGCAAAAATAACCTCAAAATGATTTAGAGACCTAAATGTAAGACCAGACACTATAAAACTCTTAGAGGAAAACACAGGAAGAACACTCTTTAACATAAATCACAGCAAGATTTTTTTTGATCCACCTCCTGGAGTAATGGAAATAAAAACAAACAAACAAAAAAAACAAATGGGACCTAATGAAACTTAAGAGCTTTTGCAAAGCAAAGGAAACTACAAACAAGACAAAAAGACAACCCTCAGAATGGGAGAAAATATTTGTAAATGAATCAATGGACAAAGGATTAATCTCCAAAATATATAAACAGCTCATGCAGCTCAATAATAAAAAACAAACAACCCAATCAAAAAGTGGGCTGAAGACCTAAATAGACATATCTCCAAAGAAGACATACAGATGGCTGAGAAGCACATGAAAAGCTGCTCAACATCACTAATTATTAGAGAAATGCAAATCAAAACTACAATGAGGTATCACCACACACCATTTAGAATGAGCATCCACAGAAAATCTACAAACAATAAATGCTGGAGAGGGTGTGGAGAAAAGGCAACACTCTTGCACTGTTGGTGGGAATGTAAATTGATACAGCCACTATGGAGAACAGTATGGAGGTTCCTTAAAAAACTAAAAATAGAATTACCATATGACCCAACAATCCCACTACTGGGCATATACCCTGAGAAAGCCATAATTCAAAAAGAGACATGTACCACAATGTTCACTGCAGCTCTATTTACAATAGCCAGGACATGGAAGCAACCTATGTGTCCATTGACAGATGAATGGATAAAGAAGGTGTGGCACATATATACAATGGAATATTGCTCAGCCATAAAAAGGAATGAAATTGGCTCATATGTAGAGATGTGGATGGATCTAGAGACTGTCATATAGAGTGAAGTAAGTCAGAAAGAGAAAAACAGATATCGTATATTAATGCATATGTGGAACCTAGAAAAATGGTACAGATGAACCGGTTTGCAGGGCAGAAATAGAGACACAGATGTAGAAAACAAATGTATGGACACAAAGGGGGGAAAGTGGTGGGGGCGGGGGTGGTGGTGGCGGTGGGAAGAATTGGGAGATTGGGATTGACATATATATACTAATATGTATAAAATAGATAACTCATAAGAACCTGCTGTATAAAAAAATAAATAAAATAAAATTTTAAAAAACTCCAGGGGGACCCAGTAATGCAGGACCTCTGTGCTTTAGTGAGTTTTATCTCCAGGAGCTCAGACCAGGTTCTCGCAGTGAATATCATAGAAAAATCCCCTCATGCTTCTAGCAGGGCAAGGGGTAAATGAACCATTTTGAAATATGACAGAACACTGTCTTCCTAAGAAGCTTGATCTCAGGAAAAACTAGTTAACCAGAGCCTAACCTGCTGGGCTTTTATCAGAGCCTAACTGACCTGGGGGGAGGGAAATACCCAACTCCAGCCCTCTCTAATCAACTTGTCCCACCTAAATCCCAAGAAGCACTTGGGAAATTCATAACCCAGGAACAAGGTTCAGGAAAAGCTGAGGCCAATCACAGAATTAAAGAACTCTTCCTCTCCCCCCACACCCCACCACTACATGAATGAAGGCCTATTTACTCTAGTTCTCTTTACTCAATACATCATATCCATCTTTTAACAGAAAATTATGTGGCATAGTAATAGGCAAAAACAAAGTTTGAAGAGACTGAACAAGCATCAAAACCAGAGTCAGATACGGCACCAGGTTGGAATGACCAGACCAAGAATTTTAAAAAGCTATGATAAAGGGATTTAAAGGCAAAGTATACAACATGGAAGAACAGGTGGATAATATAAGCAGAGAAATGGAAATCCTAAGAAAGAATAAAAAAGAAATGCTAGAGATCAAGAACACTGTAACAGAAATGAAGAATGCATTTGATGGGTTCACAGTAGACTGAACGTGGCTGAGGAAAGAATCTCTTGAGTTTGAGGACATGACAACAGAAACTTCTAAAATTTAAAAGCAAAGAGAAAGAAGACAGAAAAAACAGAACAGAATATTTAAGAACTGTGAGACAGCTATAAAAGTTGTATCTTACACACAGTGGGAATAGCAGAAGGAAAAGAGAAAAGGAACAAACACAATGTTTAAGCAATAATGACTGAGAATTTCCCCCAAATTAATGTCAGACACTAACCTACAGATGAAATGGAGAAAGTTGGTGAAAGAATAGACAGATCAACTGGAACAGAATAGAGAGCCTAGAAATGACCCACAGAAATATAGTCAATTGATCTTTGATAAAGGAACAAAGACAGTACAATGGAGCAAAGACAGTTTTTTCAACAAATGGTGCTGGAACAACTGGACATCCACAAGCAAAAAATGAATCTAGATAAAGACCACACCCTTCACAAAAATTAATTCAGAATGGATCATAGACCTAAACATAAAATGCAAAACAATAAACTTCCTAGAAGATAACATAGGAGAAACCCTAGATGACCTTGGATATGATGATGTGTTTTTAGATACATCATCAAGGTATGAGCTATGAAAGAAATAATTGATAAGCTGGACTTTATTAAAATTAAAAACTTCTGCTCTGCAAAAGACAATATCAAAAGAATGAGAAGAAAAGCCACAAACTGCGATAAAATATTTGCAAAAGACACATCTCATAAAGGACCGTTATCCAAAATATACAAAAGAATCCTTAAAACTCAACAATCAGAAAGTGAACAGTGATTTTAAAAATGGACCAAAGATCCTGACACCTCCCCAAAGAAGATATACAGATGGCAAGTAAGCATATGAAAAGATGTTTAACATCATATGTGATGAGGGAATTGCAAATTAAAACAATTAGATACCACTTCACACCTATTAGAATAGCCAAATTCTGGAACACTGACCATAGCAAATGCTGGCGCGGATTCAGAATCACAGGAATTCTCATTCATTGCAGGTGACAATGCAAAATGGCCAGCCATTTCGGAAGACGTTCGGCAGTTTCTTACAATATTAAACATATACTTGCCATGCAATCCAGCGATTGCACTCCTTGGCATTTATCCAAATGAATTGGAAACTTATGTCCACACAAAAACCTGTGCAGAGATGGTTATAGCGGCTTTATTCGTAACTGTCAAAACTTGGAAGCAACCAAGATGTCCTTCAGCTGGTGAATGGATAAAGTGTGGTACATCCACATAGTGGAATATGACTCAGCACTAAAAAGAAATGAGTTATCAAGCCATGAAAAGACATAGAAGAAGCTTTTAAATGCATACTACCAACTGAAAGAAGCAATCTGAAAAAGTTACATACTATACTGTATGACTCCAGCTATATGACATTCTAGAAAGTACAAAACAATGGAGGCAGTGAAAGGATCAGTGGTTGCCAGGCGTTAGTGGGGAGGGATGAGTAGGTGGAGCACAGAGGATTTGGAGGGCAGTGAGACTACTCTGTACGATACTACAATATTAGATACATGTCATTATACATGAGTCAAAACCCATAAAATGTACAGCACTAAGAGTGACTTCTAATGTAAACTATGGACTTTGGGTCATAATGATGTGCCAGTGCAGGTTCACCGATTATAACAAATGTATCACTTTGGTGCCGGATGTTGGTATTGGGGAGGTTGTACATGTAGGGGCAGGGGTATTTGGGAACACCCTGTACTTTCTGATCAATTTTGATGTAAACCTAAAACTGCTCTAAAAAAATGAAGTTCATTAATCTATTTAAAAATATTTTACTAACATGAGATTATCCCTGTATTAAAAATAATATTTGCTGTTTTCACAGCAGCATTATTCCATAAAGGTTAGGACTTTTCCACAACTTATCTCATGGACGTTTTTTTCCCATCCTTATTTTCTCCGATGTGGTCAGCTGCTGGAAACACCAGATGTCACTCATATGGTGGAAGGTAAAGTGATTTAAATAGAGCTACACAGAAGGTTCATCTTAGAGATGAACAGGTTAAATCAGGATTTGGGACTACTGATTTATCCTTTCCATAGTTATACCAAAGACACCATCCTGTAAGAATCTACTGATTCTAGAAAATCACATTTATATCCCTTCCTTCTTGATCCTTCTACAGTGATAATTTCGGTAAATTCGAGCTTCAACAAATATTTCAGTGTCCCTTAAAGTTATTTTATATTATTTTCCAGTAAGTGGCACATTCATTAGGAGATTTCAAATATATACTTTACACATTATGCCAATTCTGTGAGGAACAGTGTCAGTATTTTTTCAGGCGAATAAACTAGAGTCAAGTGAAATGAATTTCCCTGATCAAGATCACAGAAGGTGTCAAAACTGAAAAAATCACCAATCCTGCCACTCCATATTTTTTCATTTTTCTATCATTCTCAAATGATATTGCTTTAGAGTATGTTCCTCTCAGTCCTAGAAAGAATTTGAAGTAGTCACAATAAAAGCCACTTCTAAAGCACTGCAAACATGGACAATGAAGATAGTAAGGTATAGACAGAGAGAAGGTAAAATAAATATGGAGACTTAAATAATTCAACTGTGACTAACCATAAAATTGAGGTCAGAATCCCTTAAATACACTAGCAAAATCTTTTTTGCAACATAAAACAATGTCACTTGGAAGAGATGATGTGGTCTGTATGCAGTGGGATGAAAGTGGGCAGGGAGTTCAAAGAAGGGTAAGATGATCCTCTGTAGACTAGCAGAGAGAAATCAAAGCAACATCTTCCAGTTCTATGAAGGAATGCTGTAGGCCTTCTATTCTCATCAACAATGTAATGGCTGCATACAAGCAACAGTCTCCACTTTTACGCTTTAGGTAACAAGATGCTGAGAACAGCTGTGAGTAAAAATGTCAAGAAGAAATTCACTGCGACCAGAGGATTTTGGTACTGGCTGATCACACCCGTAAGAGCTGAGGTCACCAGCCAGCCCTGTCATTGGGTAAGGGCCACTGCACTCCCTGCCTCTCAGAGCAGTTGCTGGTTTTCCAAAATCCCTCTGAGGTTTTCCTGGGAGAACTTTTTTCCCCTTAGCCTCTGAACCAATTTCTAACAGTATAAGAGCTCTGACTATAAAGTGGTGAGTCCAGGTTTTTTTTAAAAATGAATAATTCAGGATGTAAACACCAAGCAAATGTTTTCCTTAAAGTAATCACCTTGGCCAGTGACACAGTTTTCCTTAGAGATGCTGTCTTGGCTTAAATCAGTCTGCCTTTAGAACCAGTAACAGCCAAAGGGGGAATTTGTATTATGTAATATATAGAGTTACATGACACTGTTTTAATATGCCATGCTTAGTCTTTAAATGTTTGTTTAATGGCACTGTGGCTTTTTACTATTCATGATTGTAATACTGACTTTTGCTTTAAAAGTGCCTAAAGCATTAATGAAGCACATAATGTTCTTATACTTGTTTGTTCAATCAATATTATTTAATGGAAGCCTATTTTATTTATACCAGGTGCTGAGCTCCTAGAAGAATCAATTACCCTAGTAAGGGAAATAGTACTCTTTTTATAACCAAAAGGCATTTTCTAGTGATTAATATGGCCCCATGGTTCCCCATTCTAGGTTTAAGGTATCCATTGGCAATCACCTTATACTTTCCTCTGTGAGGGAAAATAACAATATTTTCAGCCTCTGCATCTGTTTTCCTAGCTTTTCCCCCTCCTTTTCTCCTTTTAAAATAATACATTCTGGAGATCAACATTTCAGCTTAGCCCCTCAAGGTTCTCTTTTAACGTCTCAGGCAAGTAAGACAAATCCTGCCTTTAATGCTAGTGTTTTAAAATTATCTTTCTCAAGTGACTCCGCTCCAGTTTGTTTTCTGCCAGAAAAGAAAATTTACCTACAATACAAATAAATATTCAGAACACTTTTTTAACTTAATAAATATGTAGCCACAATTCAAACATAAAGGACAGCAATTGATATTTATCAATGTCCAGCTATTTAGTGAGCAGAAATACTAAAGTGAATCTATAAGTTTAGAATTCTTTTAATTTTAAACATATGTGTTTACATTAGGAAAGTTACCTATAAATTCCTGAATATCCACTAATGAAAAGAAATTTTAAAAAAACCTCTTGATCATTAAAAAAAAAGTGAATCTTTTAAAAATTAGTGCAGTATGAACAAAACAGTTAATCCAGTTCTTATAGTCACGTAGTTTTAAAGGTCTCTATTAGTTGGGCATCCATCCTGGAAAAAGTCTCAAGTGGGTTCTATTACTCACGTATAGGGTTAGGGAACTCTGTGTATAGTTACAAACAATGGTGTAATCAAGGGCATTTTTTCCTGCATAAGTGCATTTTTTTTCTGAATGGCAATTCATAAATAAATCCTTGTGCTAAGAGTTTATATATTACACGGAGCCTAGGACCCTTGAGTAAAGTCAGCCAATTCAGCGCTTCACAGGAAAGCCACTAACGAGGGGGACTCCTTCATGGCCAAATAATTAGACTGGTGATCTCCTAAGAATGAGGGAATCCGGTTCCTATCATCTTTTTCTGGTAAAATGAGCACAAGAGAAATAAATATATTTAAGAAGACCCAGCCCATGGTATTTTCAGTAAATAAGTGCTTGCTTGAATGTATAAATCTTCTGGACTTTCACTTTTCTGGATGTAAAGTGAAAATGTAGGAGAAGATGTGCTCTGAGCTCCCTTCCAGCCCCTACACTGTATGAATCATCGGCCGTGTTTTGGGTAAAGATTGTGGCCCCCTGCTTGGATGATCAGAAATCAGGGTCGTGGTAACCTAGAGATGTGCTGAAGCAGCTCATATGGGCTTGTGAGAGACGATTGTTAAATTTTCAGTAATTTTGTGAGGCTAAACATAGCCATTATTAAAATTAAAACATATAGAATTACAATTCAATACATTATATTTTTGAAAGTAATAAATACTCAAAATTCAGCAATTTTAATTCTTTTACTACCTTTTACTATTAGTCATGCCCTTGAAGTCACTTGCATCTATTGGGGAAATACTATATAATGGCCTGCTACTGAGTATCTCTTCCTAACTCCACATTCAGTGATGTCATGTTGGTATTTTCAGATGAGCCATGGTGGGAGAGTATTTACACCATAGAAATGGGAAAATGCTACAAATCACTTCCTTTTCATTCTTTCAGAGAGCGGATTGTTAAACATTTACCAGCACACCACTGGGGTCACCAGGCTGAGACCAAGGAAAGGAAGGAGCCGTGAATTTAAGTAACAGAACAGAGCGCCACACAAAGCAGACCATACAGATGTTTGCACAGGGCAGATTTCACAAGGCATATTTTTACCTCGGTACACCTCGGTCGTATATTCTCCTTAGGCTGTTGCAAGTCTGGTCTTGTGAAGTAGAGAGAGAAGGAAGATCCTGAAGTACAAGCACAGTTTTAAGAAACTTTAGGTCAGGCCAATGGGGAGTCTTTGAGCCAAAGTCACCCATCAAAGGAATCCCTCATTTCACAGAAAAGGGCTTTCCTTGGTTTCCCTCCTGCACTCAATCATTGCCTGAGAGCAGCCTATGGAAAGCATGGCCTTGGTGCAAATGTTGTGCAGGTAGCCACAGGGACAAAGGGAGAGATGCGGGGAAGTGCAGGGAAAGGGAAGAAGATAGTCGGGCGGGGTGGGGGTGGGGGCTGGGCAGAGAATGGAGACCAGCATGTGGCACAACTCAGCTATCATAGAGGGCTCACGGAAGCAAGGAGTGGGCAAGGCTGAGTGTAACATTTCCCAATAAAATATACTCCCTAGCAATACCTGCTGAAAAATTCAGTGGAAATGCTCTTGACATCTAAAACCTCTGGAGCTGGGGCTCTCAGTATTGTGGGTAAAATATCAAAGACCTGACTTGAGCTTTGAAATAAAATTTTAAAAAAATTTTGCTAAACAGGCTATTGCTGTCCTGTATACATTTTTAAAATAGATCTTTATTGGAGTATAATTGCTTCACAGTACTGTGTTAGCTTCTGTTGAAAGTGAATCAGCCATAGGCATACATACATCCCATATCCCCTCCCTCTTGAGCCTCCCTCCCATCCTCCCTATCCCACCCCTCTAGGTCATTGCAAAGCACGGGGCCAATCTCCCTGTGCTGTGCTGCTGCTTCCCACTAGCTAACTATTTTACATTCGGTAGTGTATATATGTCGATACTACTCTCACCTAGCCCCAGCTTCCCCCTCTCACCACGTGTCCTCAGGTCCATTCTCTATGTCTAGTCTTTATTCCTGCCCTGCAACTAGGTTCATCAGTACCATTTTTTTTTTTTAAGATTCCATATATATGCATTAGCATATGGTATTTGTTTTTCTCTTTCTGACTTACTTCACTCCATATGACAGACTAAATATACAAACAGCTCATGGAGCTCAATATCAAAAAAACCAAACAATCCAATTAAAAAATGGACAGAAGACCTAAATAGACATTTCACCAAGGAAGACATACAGATGGCCAAGAGGCACATGAAAAGATGCTCAACATCACTAATTATCAGAGAAATGAGAATCAAAACTACAATGAGGTATCACCTCACACTTGTCAGAATGGCCATTATCAAAAAATCTAGAAACAATAAATGCTGGAAAGGGTGTGGTGAAAAGGGAACCCTCCTGCACTGTTGGTGGGAATGTAAATTGATACAACCACTATGGAGGTTCCTTCAAAAACTAAAAATAGAACTACCATATGTCCTATATACTTTTATGTTACCAGCTTCCTGAACTTGCAGCTCTCATCATGGATTATTGCAATTGTAGGATGGGATGGAAGAAGCAACATTTCCAAGTCACCTAAGAAAAATGCTGAGGAATAACAAAGCCAAACCTGGCATTGCCAAAGTTAAGCACAAGCCATTATTCATTCATTCAATCAATATATATATATATATATATTTTAAATTATTTTATTTTATTTATTTAGTTTTGGCTGTGTTGGGTCTTCGTTTCTGTGCATGGGCTTTCTCTAGTTGCGGTGAGCAAGGGCTACTCTTCATTGAGGTGCGCAGGTTTCTCATTGCGGTGACTTCTCTTGTTGTGGAGCACGGGCTCTACGCGTGTGGGCTTCAGTAGTTGTGGCTCACGGGCTCTAGATCACAGGCTCAGTAGTTGTGGCGCACTGGCTTAGTTGCTCCGCAGCATGTGGGATCTTCCCGGACCAGAGGTCAAACCCTTGTCTCATGCATTGGCAGGCAGATTCTTAACAACTGTGCCACCAAGGAAGCCCCAATCAATATTTATTGAAACCCTGGCATGGACCAGACACTGTTGAGTGTGCTGGTGATATGGCAGTGGACCATACAGAAAAGATCATGCCCTCATGGAGCTTACATTCTAGTTGGAAAGACAAACAAGAAATGAATAAACAAAGAGATTGAATAATTTAACTTCAGAGACTAAGCCTCAGGAAGACAATCAAGCAGGTGAAAGCATATAGGATGGTGGGTCTATCCCACACAGATGGTCAGGAAAGGTCTTTCTCAAGAAGTGATGGTTGAGCAGCAGCCAAGATTAGAGTTTTCCCCTTTCCTGTTGAAGACTATCATTTAATTCCCATTATTCTAGCTCCCTCTGCCTAAGAAAAGTTGCATGTGAACTAACAACCCTCCCCTTTATATTGACCTCATCCTCTATTTACCACCTGCTCAAGAGCTAATAGATGTTATAAACATGTTGAAGCAGAATAGTCTATACTAGTTTCTTAGTTCCAAAAGCATTTGTTAAAACAAAGTCTCCCCAATATTTGGGGGGATGATAGCAAATTTTAAAAAAGAAGAACTAGAATCCCATGAATGTGTCAGCAAGACCATAGGGATATTTAAATTATTTTTACTTTTTTTTTTAGCGGTACGCGGACCTCTCACTGTTGTGGCCTCTCCCGTCGAGGAGCAGAGGCTCCGGACGCACAGGCTCAGCGGCCATGGCTCACGGGCCCAGCCACTCCGTGGCATGTCGGATCCTCCCAGACCGGGGCACGAACCCGTGTCCCCTACATCGGCAGGCGGACTCTCAATCACTGCGCCACCAGGGAAGCCCTTTACTTTTTTTAAAAAAACAACAGTTGTTCCTTTTGTATTTTCTCGTCAAGAAATAAGTATGTAAAATTTAAAATTCTTGCATATTTAGATATATACAACTTAAGCATTATCTTGAATTATTAAGTTCCATCCAATTTTGAACAATTTGTTAACATACAAAACATCAGGGGCACAGAGAGAACAAAAAGCCTCTTTTTTCTAGTTATACACAAGGTGTAGATATTTAATCTGAAGCAAAATACTTAGTCTTTGTGGCTTTCCTCTACAGTTGCATGTGGATATACTGACTATATTATCATGTAATATAAAATACTATATTATTGTCAAGCCAGGTTTTCCAGCCATCTGTGTGAAATAGGTTATAAAGACAGTCTCTTTCTCATTAACTATAAAATCAGTCTTAAGACATGACTCCAAATATTGGAACATGATGACATGTACTAGCTCTGCTTTCTTCGTAATCCTTTATGGTGTGGCATACTTGGTAGAACTCAAGCATGGATGCTAGCATGAGCCTCCAAACCTGCATGAGATATAAAATGATTTCTATGTAAATGAACTTTGGATATTGTCCACAATCACTGAATTCTTTACCTTAATTTCAGTGCGGCGTCTAAAATTCTATTCTAAACACTTGGGAAGCAATGTCTCAAGTCCCTAATCATGGCTGGACCTTCAGAGAGGACAGTGTTCTTATCTGTTCTCCTAATTGTCCTAATGTACAAGATGCAGCTAAAGGAAAACTAGCCTGTACGGTTAGATAGAAGCCTAGAAAATGGAAAGGCTCAAACATTATTTCAGCAGTATTTTCGCTGTTTTGTGGAATATTTAGTGAAGGTTATAAGAAATTAATGGACTTCAAGTTCTGCCCTTAGGTATTGCAAGATCACTTGTCTCATAAACTTCTCAATCATATGCCAATCATCAATATACCATGGCAGATTGGCCACTTGTTGGCATATATGGATTTTTCTATTGCTTTATCATCAGTAAAGAAGTTCAGGACATCAATATAGGAGAAAGAACAACCCACCATAAGCCAATGGCCATGTATACTTTTGCTGATTCCTTAATAGGAATTCAGTAAAGGATGATTAGCTGGTGCTTTGGTATTTCCAGCTTATCCTGTGCCAGTCTGTCACATAGGATCCCTTTCCTCTCCCTGTTGTCACTGTCTCTTCCTGGTCTATGCTAACTGGGTCAGAGATTTCAAACAGAATGGAAAGGGGGCTATTTAACAATCTGCTGTCAAGTAGCCATGTTGTCCTAGGAAGAGGGTAGCTGTTGTTGCAGCAGGAGAACTTGTCAGGCAGTCTTTTGCCCTTTCCCACCTTGGCATTTTTCCCATGTCTGCTCCCACCCTACACTCTCACTATTCAATAGAATTATCTTTCCTTTGTAAATACTCTGTTAATTCTACTTGTACCATTCTAATTATTTTTCTAGCCTTAGAGTTCAGAAATTTCACTAGGATTTGTGTCTCCATATTTTTTTCATTAATTCTCTTTCATTAGCCCAGTAGATCCTTTCATATTCGAAAGAAAGATCTAAAAGTCTGAAAGATTCACAGTATGCAAGGGCATATATTATGGAATTTTTCTTCTATTATTTCTTTGGTTACTACTTCTCCAAGTTTTTTTTTTTCCTTCTGGATCAGCAGCTGGTTCAAATTGGGTCTCTTGGACGAGTCTTTCCTGGTTCCCTCACCCATATTTACCATTTTTAAAAGTTTCTCTTGATTGCATTTTGTCTTCCCAAACATGAATTCAGCCTCAGTGGTTACCATACTTTTTGTTCTTGCATTCCTCTATTAAATTTTCAAATTGGTAAATCATTCATTTCAGTTCTAGGAAACTCACTCTGGTCCCATAATTATATCCTTTTAAGAGTTTAAACCATTTTAAATCTAGGTTTTCTTCCATTTTCCACATTAGCTCCATTCTATAATAGAGGCTTATCATAGTTTTCCAGGTCAGCCTCTTTTCCTTCTGACTGGGCTGCATGTTCCCACGAAGTGGCGTGCGATCTTTCTCTGCCGATTCATGTTGATAGTTTGCTGGTTTTCAACATTTCTGTGGATCTTTCTGGTTCTTTCTTGTGTATTGACAGTCAGAGTAGGGATTTTTCCTTCATTGGCAGCTAGTAATCCCTGTTAATATAACTGACAGAAGACCCAGTTCACAAGTCCAAGATGGGATAGGCTGACCTTAGCCCAACATGGAAACTATCCCTCCTGAGATGCCATTATGCGGAAACAGTCTCTCTCACTGCTGCATAATGTAAACTGCAGAGACATTCTTCCCTTACTTTCTGTGTATCCCCCAGGTCAGCTGGCTCTCCCCACACTCCCTTCCCCATAGTGCAGCCCCATCAACTCCCAGCCAGTCCCATTTACATTTTGCCTTCAACCTGCACCTTCTTTCAAGGACTTGATGTCTCACTGTGTGTGGAACTTCTTCAGGTTGCCAAGGTCAGCCCTTGACTTTTTTGGATGGCTGTATTCTCCAGGATGGGAATATGAGGGCAGGTCACCATTTTCCCACAAACCCACATCCAAAGTTTAAAAATCATTCTGTTGATTACTGTAGCTTTGTAGTATAGTCTGAAGTCTGGGAGCCTGATTCCTCCAGCTCCGTTTTTCTTTCTCAAGATTGCTTTGGCTATTCAGGGTCTTTTGTGTTTCCATACAAATTGTGAAATTGTTTGTTCTAGTTCTGTGAAAAATGCCATTGGTAGTTTGATAGGGATTGCACTGAATCTGTAGATTGCTTTGGGTAGTATAGTCATTTTCACAATGTTGATTAAAATAGACAGCTAGTGGGAAGCAGCTGCATGGCACAGGGATATCAGCTCGGTGCTTTGAGACCACCTAGAGGGGTGGGATAAGGAGTGTGGGAGGGAGACTCAAGAGGGAAGGGATATGGGGATGTATGTATGCATATGGCTGATTCACTTTGTTATACAGCAGAGGCTGACACAACACTGTAGAGCAATTATACTCCAATAAAGATGTTAAAAAAAATCAGTCTCAAATTCTAGGAAGATAGCATATTACTGGAAGATGAAATTATGTTATTATTGTTTTCCTAAGTTACACCTCTAGAAATAAAATATGTACGGAATTTTTTTGCAGTACAAAAATAGATCAGGATATGGTCCCACAAACATGTAGCTTTTATAATATTCATTAAATGCTCACTTCTGATTTACCAGCCTCATCACTTATCTGGTTATTGCAAACTGGCTCACATTAGCTAATTTTTCATAATAGTTATGATAATTAACATTTACCAGCTATCTACTATGTATCGGGCACTGATACATAGTAGTGTTTTGTATGTATACATTTATTGAAATCTCACAAAACCCCTTGAAATAAGTACTATTATTTCCAACATATTACAATATAGAAACCAAGGTCATGAGAAGTCAAGTAACTTACCAAGGTCATGCAGCTAATAAGATGCTTCATTTCCTTAACGAAATAATGAGCTACTTGAGATCATGTCTTCTATTTCTCTGCATCCCCAACTGTGCTTGGCACCCAGGTCCTCAGTAAAATAAACAATTATTGAGAGAAGCAGCAATGTTTTATTCATATCTGATCCCTAGAACACAGTGTTATAAAATGAGAGTTTCAAAAAAAATTTTAATTATAAAATGAAGCACTAACAGGCTACTGAGATTTAAAAAGCAAATCCACATAAGATAACCTGAAGTTTTTTACAGAGGCCCAACTCTCAGGCACTAACCTGGGTTCCAGGGATCCGGATATGAATAAAATGTTGCCTCTGTCCTTAAAGAACAAATGATCAGGAGAAAAAACATGTACACAAGCAATTACATATAATAAAATATAATTATTTTTTAAATGTGTATATAAAGTGCTATGGGGCCACACATGAAAAAATACTAATTTTTCCAGTAAGAAAAGGTTTTTCTTCTCTTTTATTAACAATAGAATCAAACGTAGAAATAAACACCACTTTAAAGTTTTTTATTAGAAAGTTTATTGCATTAATCTATAAACTCAGTTGGTCATATAAATGACAATGTAGGCTAATACTGTTGAAAGTTTAATCATCTTTGGAAAAGAGATATTTTAATACTGAAAGCATTTTTTGTTTGCTACAATCATGAAAATCCTAATGCGTTTTAATTTTTTTCCTTTTAAAAATATATATTGCGATTTGTTCGTAACAAAAGGAAGCCTGGACTAAATACTGAACTAGAATAAACAGACCCAGTGTAAGGACACCAGTATTAAGAGGACCCTAAAAGGGCATCTGGCCATACATCTTTAGTTACTAGACAAGCACCCATCCACACCATGTGATTCACATTTACACATCTAGGTATACGTCCATGACATAAAGTTTTTAAGACCAGCATACCTCTTAAATAGTTAATGTGAATAATTGAGACATGTTATTCAAAGATAGAAAATCCATTATTTTAAAAACATAACCTTAAAACTCACTTTTTTTATGACTTCATTTCATTTTAAGTGGTAAGTGGACTTCTAACATTGACATGAATTCTAACTGGTATTGCAATATTCTTGTGTAACTCTTGCAATATTTATAGTTTAAAAATCCCAATAATTGATAACTACTATTGTGGCTCTTTGGGGTCAACATGATCACATTTTCATAAAGTTGCTTGCATTTCTCACAGCGCATAGCTATTGTGCTAATGGATTTGGATGGGACAGGTTACAACTGTCCTATTATAAAATTCTATGTTGGTTTTCCTGAAATTGGTGAATAATTTTCCATAGAGATAATGATAAACACATTAAGCTCCCTGTTAACATTACTGCTATAGCATGGGAGAGGAATCTATATCAAACACTGTAAATAGTTATGAAATATTCCTTATCATATAATTAACTACAAATAACATTCTCTCTATTAAAGCGAGCACACAAACTATCATTTGGGCCAGTTTTGATGTATTTATATAGAAACACAAATAGTTTATAAATTTTCTGATATATCAACCTCTAGGGAAAGTATAATAGTTTGGCTGACATTCCTACATGAATGGCTTTTGCTGCATGTCGCCAAGCTCATTCACTGCTTTGACCACTACAGGGTATAGAGAAGAGATTATTTTTAGGATTCCAAATTAATATGGGTTCAAAGGTCATGAGAATAGCTTCACTATGTAAGACGAATAACATCACCATTAAATTAAATTTGATATTTAATCTGGAAAAGTCCAAAAGGTTGTAATTTCAGGGGGAAAAAACTGTCAGGTCTTTTTGTCTTTAATTCTCATTCTGACAAAAGTATTTCTCTCTTTACCGAAGTCTATATCAAAGTATCTAGAAAATTTTGATCTCTCAACTAGACCTCTCCAAATATAACATGTAGTTTTACAATATCCAACATGCTATGTGTGTTCTGTTGTTTGAAAAATCCTGAGTGAACCCTAATATGTAAGAATTGCCTTAGGTACAAATGTTGTCTCAGGACAGCAGCCATCCTGAGCAAGAGATCTGTCAGAAAGATTGCACAGGGAGGGATGGCAGTGCACCTTTTGGATCCGCATCTGCTGCCCAGGTTTTCTACTTACATTGCTGTTGCCTTTGGACATGAAGCTTTCTTTCTTTCTTTTTTTTTTTTTTTTAATAGTGGAATGAGAAAAGAAACTGTTTTTTCTCTCTTTTTCTTTTTTTTTTTTTAACTTATCTCCAGGGAGTAATGGGGAAACTCAACTTACCATGGAGCTCTGAAGAGATGAATCTTAAAAAAGAAGGGGGAAGATGTCTTCTTTTTTTCTAACCAAAAAGGACTCTTTGTGGCTACTGACCCACAAGTGTCTCAATTAGATGTCTATCGCCTAGAACAAAGGGCCAACCAGCAGGTAACTGTTGGAATAAATCAATTGTTTCTAAGGTGTGTTCCAGGCGAGTCCCCATTTCCTTGAATTAACTTTGGAGTTCCCTGAAAGAAACAGCCATCAAAGGAGTGAATGTTCTAAGTGTGTTTGTTCTCTCATCCACCTGACCAAACGAACATCACAGGTGCAGGTGTGCGACAGGAAAGCACTGGATATCCCAACTCAGTAGCTGGCGGGTGCAATGCCTTGTGTATACTAATGGCAGAACAGGGGTGCAGTACATATTTGTGACTTGACTCACTGAGGTAGGACACCAAGTAGCGTTTCATGTCTTTAAAAGATTGATGACCACTGTTTTCTCTTATGAAGTTGCTTCCTCATTCAGCCTTTCAGCCCTTCAGCTTGCTCAGGGAGGTCAAAGAGAAACTGGTTTTCTTGCATCATGTATCAGCATCCTCTTGAGATAACTATCTTGGAGTGAAAAATGTTATTGCATAAGTATGCCCAGGATGAACATCTCTTCTGGTTTGCCTGTAACAGCCCACATTTAAGCCCATTGCAGGATATTTGTTCATAATGCCCTCACTTACTCTCAGAAGTGTTCCAGTTTGGATGATCAATCATATGATCACCCTAATGAAGGTCTTTAGTAAGACCAGTCTGTGGTACTTTCTCAGTAACAGTGTCTCCCTGCTCCCTTCCCCTTTGGTTTAACTAAGACTCAGGATCTAAAGGAACCCCATTTCAGAATATTAAAAAGCTTCTCTATTTCCATTATAAGCCATGCACTTGTGGTTACTGTACTATTTTAGTAATGACCAATTTTAATGGATTTGATTTATATATTTTCATCTCCTCCCTCCAAAAGAAACAAGAACAGTGCATTTTTCTCAAGCAAAAACAAAAGTAGCCATAACACAAGAAACAATAAACATATAATATTTTTTCATTAACAATCCAAACACTACAAAACATAGAATATACAACTTAAAAATGGAAATACAAACTGATGAAAAATGGGGTACATGTCATATTAGCAATGCAAAAGACCAGCTTAAGCATAGTTTCTCTAAATCAACAATTAATAAAAGGAAAGTGCCCTTTTCTCAAATATGCACAAAAATATTTCGGTCACTTCTAGGGAAAAATTAACCAAAACTTTCTGCTAATTCTATATTACAGCCTGTATTACTAATGGTTTACAAAACTTAAGCATCATCTTACACCTAAAATTTACAACTTTTTCCAATCATTATACTCTCATTCAATCCAATCTGTCAAAAATAAAATTATTTCATTTCTATATTTATGAAATAATTATTGATATGTTACGGATCTCAAGTGGTGAATGTGTATGATGGGGACAGTAATCAGAATAATGTCATGTATCTAAAGTGGGCCAAGGATCAAATAGAGAGGAGAAGCACTTCTGCCTGGCACATTTGCGTATTGATTCCTGCAATTATTCTAGCATTTCTAAGGTAATTCTAATGGTACATTTCCTCATTCTAAAAGAAGTCTAAAGTTCTCATATTTAAATTTGCTATCCACCTCTAGAGTTTATTCAGAGTCTATCCAGTAATGCCACTTGGCAGAATGGTTCCTGCTGGGCTCATATTATCCTTACAATTCCGAGTCCAGCTGAAAGAAGTTAAACAGTAAGAACTCAATAAGATGGCCCTTTTTCTTCTACACGTTGAGTGATTCACACTTTTATGAAGTAAATTTTGTGGTAAACCGCACAATCCTAGGTACAGCTCTATAATGCAAATGAGAAAGAAAACATTTAAATTTTAATTTTTCAAGCAACAATACCAACGTCCACTGCAACCCATGTCACTGAAAGAGTCCTGCACGGTCATGCTTTTAGCCAAGATTTTACAATAAGTCATGCTTCATGAGTGCAGTTCTAAAACTAACAAGAATGGGAAATCACATTGCTATCTCCTTCTGAGCCACCTGTACAAAAAGGACCTACAGTCAGTCACCCTCAGTTTTGAGCTTTCTGGTTCATGTCCAACAATTGCCTACTGAGCAGATTAACATTCACACAGGGTGGCAAACTCGAGGATGAAGAAGAACCGAGCTGTAGTTCTGGAAAGGGTTCCAGCGGCTACCCAGTGGTCCTTTGGTGTCATTCACTGTTGCTGTTGCTGCTGCTGCTGCCGCCGCCATCCTCTTGCTTGGGGGAGGATGAACTGTCTCGGACTGGCAGCAGGTCATAATGGCAAGGGATGTGACTGTTCTTTGGGAGGTCATATGGATCCTGGGTGAGATGCCCATTATTGCTGAATATTCCTTGGACAACACTCACTGTAGGTTCTGTGACAACCAGGGACACATTAACTGATCAGCAATGGAAATTAAAAAAAAATATACAATATGGCATTCCTTGCAAATATCAAACACACCAGAGGAGCTTTTATAAAAATATAAGAAGGGACTTCCCTGGTGGCGCAGTGGTTAAGAATCCACCTGCCAATGCAGGGGACATGGGTTCGAGCCCTGGTCCAGGAAGATCCCACGTGCTGCAGAGCAACTAAGCCCATGCACCACAACTACTGAGCCTGCATGCCACAATTACTGAAGCCCGCGCGCCTAGAGCCCGTGCTCCGCAACAAAAGAAGCCACTGCAATGAGAAGCCCGCGCACCGCAACGAAGAGTAGCCCCTGCTCGCCACAACTAGAGAAAGCCTGTGTGCAGCAACGAAGGCCCAATGCAGCCAATAAATAAATGAATGAATTAATTAATTTTTAAAAATATATAAGAAAATATTATTTTTTAAAACAAATGATCCTTTTATAATCACATAGAGGTGGCTACTCTGTGGTTGGTAGACCCACTGACACTCACAAACGATGCTCAGAACAAAGGGTGACTATATGGTTGGGATGAAGACATCAAGGGAATATATAGAAACCCTGGACATGAATCACTGTCTGCAAAAACCTGGAGATAATCTAGTTCAAACCCCTTCCTCTACAGGTAAAACAACGAGGTCCTCTGGGGGTCACTTGATTCATGGAAACACATAACAAGTGCACAGTTTTAGAACTCAGGACTCAGGCTCTCAGTTGAGTTCCCATCTCACAGTGGTGGGCTTAGGGGACAGTTCAAAAGGGAACTGTTACTGACTTCTTAGAAATAAATGTAGTTCATTATGGCTTCCATTTTAAAAAGTTGTCTTAATACTATAAAAAGCATTACGTGTCTTTCCATGACATGTCTATGGCCTAAAATGAATGACAAATGACTAGAATTAAATAAGTCACTTCATTTACAAGTACAGTTGACCCTTGAACAATGCAAGGTTGGGGTGCTCCACACCCTCCCCCCAACACGCTGCAGCTGAAAATCCACACGTAACTTCACAATTGGCCCTCCTATCCATGGTCTCACATCCTTGGATTGAACCAACTGCAGATCACATAGAACTGTAGCATTTACTATTGAAAAAAATCCGTGTATAAGTGGACCCGTGCAGTTCCAACCCATGTTGCTCAAGGGTCAACTGTAGTAGAGAATTTTTTTCAGCCTTAAATCATAAACATTGAGAAAGATATGGAGAAAGAAAAATGAAAATATAAAGCTCTACTATCTAGCCCAGGATAGCTCTGCCCAGGATAGCTCTGGTATGTTTTAACTTTCCTCAAATGGCATTTGCAAGGGGCAATCAAAATAACTCTAATACTAACTGAATTCTTATCAATTTGTATCAGATTCACATCAGAGAGTATTACTAATCTAATAGACAAATTTAAAAGTAAAATGTTCCAATCCTGCTAAAAGCATTAAATTAATATAATGAATGCAATCAGGAAATAGAAACATCTGTTTAATCCACTTGAACCATTTGTTTTGGCTAACTTGACATATTAGCTAATATGATACATATGTTATTCCACATGCGTGCTAAAATATTCACTATGGTTACAAAACAAAAGATGGATGACCGGGTGAGAGGTAAAAAAAAAACAAAAAACTTACTTTGAATTTTCTAAATGGTATTTTCCCTGAAAAGTTCATTTGACACCAACTAATATGAACACTGTAAACACAGGTTAACATTTAAAATACAGACCATTATTTTCAATACAGTGTATGTGAACTGCAACAGTTGTATTCTCAAGGACTTTAAAATTGTTTGAAAAGAATATTCCCACTCACTAGGTTCTTTCTTTGGTTAGGAAAACTTACCAATTTCATAGACATTCTTGTTGGCTGAAGTTGAATTATTGATCTCTGCATATGGGGAATCTCTCCGCGCCGGTGACTTCATCTCCACATAACCACACTCTGAGTGTTTGGGAATAAGGACGGGTGGGTCTTTAATAGTGGCATATGGGTTTTCAGAACTGCTTAGGGAGCAGTTACTTGAATTATATTCAGAATGCTTTCCCAGGTCTGTGAAGAGAGATGGGGTGGGGGGGAAGCAAATGCTATTTCATGGGCAACATCATTTATTTTCTTGGTGATAACTGACTTGGGCACATTACTTATTTTTCTTAGTAGTTATCTATAATTTTTAACAATGAAAATAATGGCATCCATTTTTTACGTATTTTGGAGAGAATCTTCTATAAAATTACCCATCCACAAAGTAATTTTGGCTCCTCTCTAAGGTGAGGACCAATGTAAACATCATGGATTTGATTTCATTTTTATTATCACACTCAAATAAAATTAATCCCACTCTATTTTACTAATAGTCTCTGAATCCTCAAAGCCTTCAGTCAAGACCCCATCTGTTGCTGACCCCAGGAGCATAAGAAGATACTATTATCATGGTAAGGAAGGCAACTATGCTGTGAGGCTTCTTTGTAAAACCTCAGGTCTGGGCACCTGAAGTTACTACTCAAATTCCTTCCAAAAAGCAGGCTTCAGTGAACGTGTAACCAAGCTGATCTCTTCCTCTTTACCCTGCTATTTCCATTTTCATATTTCTCTCTCCCCACAAGCTATATTTCTTTGAAAGGAATTATGAGTGTTTTCCCAGCAAATCAAAGGCTTGGTTCTCCAAGACTGCTGCTCTAACAGGATCCACCTATGTTCACTCTCTTGCTGGCAGTCAAACGTGCTCATGTCTTTGCTGGAGTAATTAAACCCCCTAACAATGCTCCATTTTCCCTACAGTGCTGCTTTCGCTGGTTTAACAAATTATTTCTGTCTCTGAGTTAAAAAATTTTTTAAATTGTGTTCTGATAAATGTATTTCTTCCTCAAATTTATACTATACCTTTCAAGGATTTTCCCATATAACTTCTGTCAAGTCCAAAAGCACCTGTAACAAAGGAAGAAAAAAATATCCAGTGTGGACTGAAAGAAAGAGAAAACTCATCTAATATTCTCAGGTCCTTGGAGAAGATGGTTTGGGTACCCACTGTCTCCCCACTGCAGGAAATAGCCAAGGATGCTGCTTTCCAAACCTCAACACCAGATCACTTGCGCCAGATGTTTCAGTACTTAAGAGTTTAAAAAAATGTTATATAGCATTCTGAGCATTCTCCTGCTCGTTTCAGTGACTTTGGGAAAGGCTGGTCAATATGGGGTAGAAACTGAGGCACAGATGAATCAGTAGACTTGATTCAAGGTTGCTTGGTGGAAAGGACACTGTCAGGCTAGAACTGAGACAAAGGACTGGGATCTCATCACTTGTTAGCTACTTGACTTTACACAAGATGTTCAACTCGCTGAGCCTCAATTTTCTTATCTCTAAAATGGGGAAAACACAACCCACCTTCTAAGTCTTACAGGGTTGTTGTGAACATGAAGTGAAATAGACCATAGGGAAAGGCATTGCAAACTCTGAAGCGTCATATAAATGAATGGTGCTTCAGTTACTGTAACACTTTTTTTAAAAATTTATTTTATTGAAGTACAGTTGATTTAAAATGTGTCAGTTCCTGAGCTACAGCAAAGTGATTCAGTTTTATATATATATATATATATATATATTCTTTTTCATATTCAATTATGGTTTATTACAAGATATTGAATATAGTTCCCTGTGCTATACAGTAGGACTTTGTTTATCTATTCTATATATGTAATAGTTTGTCACACATTGTTGCTAGGAAAAGTTAGCAGTTTCTATGATTCCACTGGGAAAGGACAACTGGAAGTTTCACACTTGAACTTTCCTGGACTCTGCCCCGTGTCTGTTCCCTCGCTGATTTTAATCTGTACCTTTTTGCTGTGATAAACTGTAACCATGAGTGTAACAGCTCTTAGTGAGTTCTGTCTTCCTAGCAAATTATTGATCCTGTGGGTGGTCTTGAGGACACTTGAACTTGTAGTTGGTATCAGAAGTAAGGGTGGTCTTAGAGATTCTGGACTTTTTAAAGGGACCCGGTGAAGACAGGCAGCCTATGGCCTGACAGCAGCCTAATCAAAGAACTCTACGTTATTTTTTGCCTCATTCCCTTGGCCATCTCCAAACTGTGGCAAAGTCTTGTTAAATGTCTGTCTTGATCTTGGCTGTGCAATGGCTAGCCTTCCCCAAGGGGTTAAAGAGAGGAGCAACACGGGATGGATAGTAAATCAGGGAACAAGAGTGGGGCTATGAGACCAGCCACTCATGGAAGATTCCCTCTTCTCTGCCCTGGAAGATCAGGGTGCAGTTTTAACAAGGAAGCAGGTGGGCTTCCTCATAAACTCCTGTCTGTCCCAATCCCTGAACAGGCACTTTCAAATGCTCCAGTTAATCTACTTCATACAATGAGCCAGAACATGATCTTTATCTCTATTTTACAAACAAACAAATCAGTCTTGAGAGGATGACGACTGGCACGGTGTCATATCACAGAACCAGGAATTGATCTCACAGCTTTTGTGTCAAGTTCAGGGTTCTTTCAGACAGCATCACAACTTTCCCATCATTTAAAACTACTACACACTTCATTATCCATAATGTGCCTTATTCTGTTCTTTGTAAGAAAAGACTTTTTCTATGCAACAACTTTACAGGGATATTAAATGCAGAATTACTTTTGGATGGGAACAAGCCAAGGAGATCCAGAATTTCCAATGAAGATTTTATGTTACTAATAATCAGTCCCTTGGGTCTCACTGAGACAGAAAGTGGAGAAATTTATATGTGATAATTACAGTGACTGTGTGTTGTGTTCTGGAATCAGGACAAACTCCATTAAGTGGAGATAGAATGAGAGAACTTTTCCCTCATTAGTGCTGGGTGGTATTTTACTATTATCAATTCACATACTTCTTTGAGCTCGATTATTAACCTCCCTAAAGTTAAGTGATTTCACCAGTAAGTATAATGTGAATCTGGTATATAAGTAATTTTACTCTAAGTATGTAGAAATACACATCCTAGTGATAATGTTCGTTATCAATTGAAGAATGCAGATAAAAGTTAAGAATTTGCACTCATTTGCTACTTAAACATTTCCATTTCCATAGTAAGAGGGGATTCCAGAGCCCACAGGGGTTGGTTCCTCCATGTGGCTCAGGTGAATTGACATCTACAGTATTCACAGAAGGATCGAAGTGAGGGGAGGCAGAAGACCAACTGTGAGACCCAATTTTACCCCCTTCCTTCTATGAAATCTTGGACAAGAGAGTTAACCTCTTTGCTTATTCCTCTATAAAACAAGATTTGTGGAAGGGCCCACACAGTAGGGGGTGCCAGATTTAGTAAATAAAAACACAGGACGTCCAGTTAAATTTGAATTTTAGAGAAACAACAAATAATTTTTCATATAAGTTTGCCTCGTGCAATATTTGGGATATATTTATACAAAAATTATTTGTTTCTTATCTGAAATTCCAATTTAATGGGACTTCCTGGCAACCTTACCACCAAATAAATACATATGAAAGGGTCTGCGGCCCCTAAGACACTGCACACATGTTAGTTACTATATCATTCCTCTCCTCCCTGAAAATAAGGCGCTGCACCACACGCTCAATGGGGTATCAGAGCAGTGCTTTAAGTGTGGTCCAGGAATCCCCAGCCCCTTTGCAGGAGGGCCCCAAGATTAAAGCTGTTCTCATAATATAACACTATTTGTCCTTTCCACTCCCATTCTCTCTCAGGTGTATGTTGGAGTTTTCCAGGCGCCACACCAAGTGTAAGATCACTACTGATCAAACACAGAAGCAGGTATGAAAATCTGGCTGTCCTCTATTAAGCCAGATGGTAAAGAGATGTATAAAAGTGTTAAGCAGTGCCACTCTTCTCACTAATTTTTTTGGTTTCATTTTGGAAAATGTAGTTATTTTTCATAAAAATGCATTTTATGTTATCATGAAATGAGATGTTATTATAAATGAATAACTAGCTCTTTAAGATGTTCTCAGATTTTATTTGTAATATGGTAAATATCGGCAGCTAGAACCCAGGTCAGTAGGGGTTCTTTGGGCTCCTCGATTACTTTTAAGGGTGTATGAAAGGGTCCCGATTCCCAGACGTTTGAGAACCACTGACTTACTATTTTCAGAACCACTGACTTACTATTAGATATCTAATTGATATCTCTATTTCCTCACCTACAAGAGGAAGGGCCTCTAGTGAGGGTGCCTCAGATTAACAGAGAGCAAAGAGAAGCACACACCCTGGAACCAAGCTGACTAGGTTCAAATCCCAGCTCCACCATTTAATAGGCTTTGAGAACTTAGACAAGTTACTTAACCTCTTTATGACTGAGTTTCGCAACTGTAACAGGGATGATGATGATAATAATGGTACCTATAACAGTACTTGTGAGAATTAGGCGAGTTAATACATGGAGAGGTGGGATGTAAGCTACGAGCAGGCAGAGATCCTTGTCTCTTTTTATCAATTCCTGGCTCATAGTAAGAACTCAATAAATGTTGAATAAATAAAGCCCTTAGGACAGTAAAAGCCCCATACAGGGATTAGGTATAATCCTATGGCTTTGTTTTTCCATGCATGTTTTCAATAGATCGCTTTGGCACTGTCGTGAATCTGTGACTGTTTGCGGTGACTAAAAGACAAAGATGCTTGTGAAGGTGGGGAAGTGGGGGGACTTGCCAAGCTCGTTGAGGTAGCCGCCGTGTTTCCAGTCCGCAGGCAGCGTGCCTGTGTAGTCCACCACAGGGCCCCTCTTCCCAGGATTCACATTTTTCAGGTTCACAAACAGCTGATTGTTTTTTGACTGTTAAAAATATAAACAACAAAAGATTTAAAGAGAAAATACAGTATGGCACAGTGAAGTGTTACCCATCTGGGGAAAGTAAGTCCATGGCATGTATCAAGGACCGGTCCTTACATGAGGATGCACCAAGAGGTCAAGGTGACCGCTTCCGACCTGGCAGGACTTAGAGGCAGCAGGAGTATGTGTCCCTCGGCCCCAACCATTCCCTCCACTGCCACAACTCCTCCATTTCCTGCTGTCGCTCTGTGCCAGTTAGACCTTACTTGGGTTTACATACATGGAACTTTGAACTGAAAAAACCAAATTCTTGGTCTGAGCTTTCCCATCAAACACTGTATGATCTTGTACGAGTCACTCTTAGCAGTTTTCTTAGCCATAAGCATGAGGATAAGGTGATCTACTTTGCTCCCTCCCTGAATGGGAATAAGAACAAATGGTATGATAAATATCAAAATCTCTGGAGAATATGAAGTGCTATTTAACTATGAGGCACTATAATTAAAATCCAGCTGCATTAATTTAATTGCAACTGAATTAATTTAATTAGCTTGGTTTTCTTCTAACAGAGAGCTGGAATTAGACAACGGAGACTGGAAATATAATTCAGGTGCAGTTTGGAAGGGAGAAATGTTTGGGATTTCAGAGCACTGTGGAAGAGACCTGGGGGTGAACTGGGTGGTACCAGAGGAGCCACTCTGGGGCCTCCAACCTCTATTGGCATCTGTAAAATGGGATAATGACTCTTGATTCATAGGATGGGTGTGAAGATTAAATCATTCTAATCGTTTTACAAATAGAAATTTGTAAAATGATTAGAATTGCTTGTCACATAGTATTAGGTTGTTTCTATTTGATAATTTTTGACCCACAAAAATTCAATTTCATGTGGTTCAAGTGAAATAAATGCATATTATTGTTGTTGTCATTACTCAAGTGCGGGTGGCCAGGCAAGGGCACTAGAAGACAGGTGGTCACAAAAGTCAAACTTGGCAATTTTACCCAGGCCTGAGTCCGCTATAGGTTTGGTCTGAGACATTACTTTAGAACCTCATGCAATGTTAGAAACATTTTTCCAAAGAAGTGCAACGAAAACAGTACAAGTTGTAGAGACAGTGAGATGACTCACCTCGTGGCAGCCTCACTCACAAGCGATGTTTGGAAGTGACTTAAATTCCCCATTACTTAGGGGTTTTTGTCAGTAAACCTGAGATCCTAATACACACCCATGGGATTGTTTAGAGGAATAAATGAGATAATAGACGTATGTACGTAGAACGGCAGCTGGCAAACAGTAGCCCTCATACACGCTTGTTCGTTCCTCTCTCCCCTGCCCACCCTCACTGGCTTAGACCATTTCCTCTCACCTTTGCGATGGTCATCCTGTCCCTGTTGTTGACATGAGGGGATGTGGCACACTGGGTGAGTGTGTGGTAACTGGGATTGGTGAAGTAATGGCTGTTAGCATTTCCACCACTGCTGTGAGGAAGGGTTTCTGCCAGAAGAGAAGGAAATGGTTAAGATGGGAGGCTCCCTACATGCCCGTGGGAAAGAGGGAAGCAAAATAACAAGAACAAATGTTTGGACTGCATCCATATCACGGGCGGGACAGAATCCCCTCCTGCCCTGCATACGCAGCAAAGCCTCTAGAGGCAGCAGGCATCTGCCTTCCTACCTGCCTCCTGGAAAAGTGTGAAAGTATCCACCAACAACTGCTCTTTGCTTTGGAGCTTGTAGAAACTGGAAAGGCATCACTTTGAAGCTGCTTCTGCTGTAACTTTCCTCTTTTTTTAAACGCTCGAATTCTTGACACAATATTCCGCACTAGAAGTGCGCTACTAAGTAAATCAGCTACTTTATGGATTCCCCCGGGATCACTTCATTTACAAACATGTAACCCACCTGAAATCCTTCAGTGATTGCCCCCAAATTAATAAATACCTCAAGTTTCCAAATTCTTCACTTATGTGGTTACTTCTTCTCAGGATTGAGCGTGTCACTTAAAAATTTACTTTTTATGGGGTCTCGTGACAGAAAGGAAGATTCAAGAGAGTTTTCTTAAAGAACAGCCTTGGTTCTTGCTAATCCCTCCAAACTGTTTCTTATATAACTTGGTTGCTGTGCAGCTAATGATTCCCATGTGCCCCAGGACAGGCTGGAAGGCACCTTGGAAGAATGCAAGGCCAGAGACAGAAGACCGGGTCCTCATCCCTGATCTGCTCCATGACCTCGATAAAGTTATGGCCACCTCCTCCTCTCCCCACGCTGTCCCCCACATATGACAACAGCTTGGGACTGGGTGCCCACCAAAGCTCCTTCCAGGTTGAAATTCCCAACACTTAAAGCAACCATATAATGAATCCAACTTTAAATCCCTCATAGAAGACAACAGTGATGATTTTACCACTGTTGTCACATAAAACGCATTTCTAACAATGCATCTTCTCCAAACATAAAATTTTCTCAAGGCTGATTGACAATAACAAAAGGCAGCACAGCCAAAAATGCTCAGTTTCAAAGAACCAGGATGAAGCCTCATTTTTCAAGGAATAAAATGCCTCTAGTGAGTCCAGTCTCACCTGAAATGGCATAGTCTGCATTCATGACCCTCATAGCGGGGGTGTAGGTGACTGCTGGCATGCTCGATTCCTTCCCCTTCTGCTTGTGTCTATAAATAATGAACAACGCCAGGAGGAACAGGACAACTAGGACAAGAATGATGATGCCCGCAATGGCCCCGATCTGGTAGGAATCAGTGGGGAGAGCTGTACTGGTTCTGCTTAAGCTGTTCAGATTTCCAACTATTATAACACCAGCTAGAAAAGGAGAAAAAGAGATGTGAGTAAGGATGACAATGTGCCAGATACATATTTGGTCTCTATTTACAAAAATCTCCCACTGTGTTAATGCCTGGATATTTTCAGTTCATGAAATGTCAATTTAGAAACTTTTGGAAACAGAGAAGGAAGGAAAAACAAACATTCCTCATGTTCAGATGTTGTTGGCTTGTCTGTGCCCAGAAGAGGGCATATCTAAGCCTCAAAAAAGAGACAGGATTTCCTGAACCCAAAGACTTAACAGTAGGGTTTCAGAGCTTCTCACAGATTTCCAACTAAATGCTTAGATCAGCCCAGAAGAGGGCTTCTCTAAGCCTCAAAAAAGAGACAGGATTTCCTGAACCCAAAGACTTAACAGTAGGGTTTGAGAGCTTCTCACAGATTTCCAACCAAACGCTTAGATCAGCAGTTACTTGGGGGTAATAATTTATCTAATTTTTATTGTTCTTTATTTATTATCCAACATTAAGCTTATGAATGGCTAACTCAAGTGCCTAACTTTATGTCTATCCTTAGCATTTCTAAGAGGAAAGTAATTTTCCTTCCAGTCAAGAATAAGTCCATTAGAAATCTAGCCCAGGGCTTCCCAGGTGGTGCAGTGGTTGAGAGTCCGCCTGCCGATGCAGGGGACACGGGTTCGTGCCCCAATCCGGGAAGATCCCACATGCCGCGGAGTGGCTGGGCCCATGAGCCATGGCTGCTGAGCCTGCGTGTCCGGAGCCTGTGCTCCTCAACAGAAGAGGCCACAACAGTGAGAGGCCCTCGTACCGCAAAAAAAAAAAAAAGAAATCTAGCCCAAGATCAGGATCTGTCTTGTCCTAATTTCAATGAGCCTTTTACCACAGAAGATACGTTCTATGAGGTATTTTCTATGACAGAAAGGTCTGTCCCAATAATACCTGGTAACATCACCCTAAAACCTTACTCATTAAAATTCAAAATTTCATTTTACATAGTTCTTCCTTGAGTTCCATCAAGTGAAGGCACAAGTGGGGCTGACAATCAAGAAACCAGGCATCTAAAAAAATTGATCCATACATTCTGAACTTTCCCTTAAGCTCTTAGGCTGCAGTTCCATCATCTGTAAAAGAGGAAATAATGAATACATCCTTCATGGCCTCCATGAAGGTACTTCCAGCTCAAATGTCCCTATGACTTTATGATTCTAAATGCTAGACCTTATGAGACAGCCTGCCCCAAAAGGCAGGCACCAAGGCCAGTGTAGTGTGATTACAATGTATTTGTAACAACAATGCTATTGTGGAGTATGACATTGTATTGTTATGATGGTCAAATACAAATCATGAGCATGTCAAAGTTATTTTACGAAAGAAAGTTAAATAGGAATACCCACATAGTTTACTGTTTAAGATGACTTCACTTACATCACTATATGAATTTTCTGAAGCCTTTACAGCCCATGTGTTTATGACATAGAGAAAGCACCACATGCGCTAGGAGCTCTCTGAAGGCCATGCTTCAGAACCATCTTTCTCAAGGGAGCCATCCACCCCAGAATCAGAACTGCCCAAGTAGGACTGACTATGTCTATTGCAGGTAGTCCCGGGTGACTGTGATATACACCCTAGTGAAAAACCACAGGCACAAGTTTCTTGAAAGGCTAAACATGCACATACCACATGACCCAATCCTTCTATTCCTATGAACTTACCCAAGAGAAATGGAAGCCTATGTCCCCAAAGACTTGACACACTACTGGTCACAATAGCTTTACCTGCAGTAGCCAAAAACTGGAAACAATCCAAATGTCCATCACAGGTGAATGAATGGGTCAACAAATTACAGTATACCCACGCAATAGAATACTACTCAGCAATAAAAAGAATTGAAGTATTGATACACGCAGCAACATGTTTCAAAACTAATTATGCCGAATAAACAAAATCAGACAAAAAAGAGTACAGTATGGTTCCATGTATATGAAATTCTAGGAAATGCAAACTAATCTATAGTGACAGAAAGTAGATCAGTGATTGCCTGGGACCTAGTGGTGGCAGGGAGGGAACTTTGGGGGGTTGATGAATGTATTCATTATTTTTATTGTGGTGATAGTTTCATGGGTGTATACATACATCAGATTTTATCAAGTTGTATACTTTGTGTTGTACATATGTGTTTTATACATATATGTGTGTGTGTGTATACATATATACAGTATAATTATATATATATATGTGTTGCTTTTTACAGGTTAATTATATTTCAATAAAGCTGAAAAAAATTGTAGGCACAGTGGAAAACTCATGAGCTTTGGAATCAGACAAACCTGGTATCAAAACACTAACATATTCTAGATATATGTAACCTTGGGCAAATCACTCAACTTCTTTCAGCTTTAGTGTCCTCATCTGAGTAAGTATCCTTTACTAGCATCCTTACCTTGATCACATCGTGCCCCCTTCCATCCTGGGCTGCAGTAACAGGTCCCGGTGATGTGGTCACAGGTGGAGTTGTTCAGACAGTCACATATCTGGCGACAGCCATAGCCATATGTTCCTGCAGGGCACTCTGAGAAGAAGATGAGAGTCCAATGTAGCTCTCCAGCCTTGGGAACCTGGGGCAAGGGTCTTACTGTATGATCTGGTGTGCCTGGAGGCCAGCCCTTCCAGGGGATCCCTGTCCAAGGAGACTTGTACCACCTAGGGTGTCCTAGAGCTGGCTGGTGTGCCGAGTCATGCTGGGACTCACAGGCCAGGCAGCACAGGGCCGGAGACTGAGGTCCTCGTCACGGCTCTCGGCACTTTCAGGTTCTATTGTATGTACCCACCTCCCTGATGGAGGTTTGTAGAGTGTCTGTGGAACCCCAATGGAGCTGATGAAGATCATCACTAAGGGCAATCTGAGATGACTCCACCAGGCAAAACTATGGGATAGAAGGGGACTACACTGAAAAGTGTAAACTAGAGATGCTTCTTTGAGAACATGTACATTTTACTGTAGGCTTTAGGAGCCTCCTGACAGCACATTCTGACTTGGATTAGCTGGGAGCAGTGGAAGAGGGAGAGGGCAAGCTTTGTTAATTTTCTAGGTAAGAACTTCATTTACCACAGAAAGGCTCAAAATTTGGATTTGCAGGTTGAAGACTGAGAGACTAAAATAGTGAGATTTTTATGATGTAAAAACTTGTAAAGGAGTTGGGCATGAATTTCAAAGAATATACTAGGCATGTTAAATGTAAAAATTATCATGACAAAATACTGATGTTTTTTGTAAAGTGAGCAGCAGGGGGCAATGTGCTATTACTATCAGAGCTCTCTGTCAGACACAGGGTTTCTATTTACACACGAGCATTAGGAAAAGTCTCCAAAAATAGGGACATTTTAATTTGATGTTCAGAGTCATCATGGAAGCACTTAAAATGTTTTTATTTAATAAGCCCATAACCATTCTGGCATTCAAGTGAAAGTCAGTTTAGAGCTTATTCTGGTTTCTAGGCATATATGTGTGTGTATATATGTTTAGACATTTATACACATACACATAATATTTATATACACAAAGCAGTGTGCAGGCAACTGTGGGACTCAGTATCTGTTTCATGATTAAATGAACTAGCAGTGCAAAACTAAAATGGGGCCATCTCTGTCCAGGCTGATTCCTGGATGTCACTCTTGTTATTTACTAGATGGGAGGATAGGCAGATATATTCTAGAGTTTGTCACATAGACAGCCAGGCAAACCTGGCTGTCCAGTGGTGCTGTGAGGTTCTGGGGAGGGGTCGTGGAGGGAGAGTAGTGCTTTGTTGCCAAAGTCCTACTCTGCTGATCAACCTTTCCAGGCCACGTTGCTCCTACAGCCATGTAATCTTTGTTGCATCCTTCTCAAGAGCACACCCTCTGTAAGCAGGATGTAAACATCCTGCACCTTTCCTGTCATTTATGGTGAAAGAGTGAGCCTCATACGGCCCTAAGACCTGATTTATTCATCTTGAACATTGAATGAAAGTCACAGAGAAAAGGAACGATAAACTACTTTGAAATACTCAGTCTAAGGCTAATGTTCTTACAGCCCTGTGAGCAGATGCACAGCTGCTGGGGTAGAAATGGAACCATAAGGATGGGGAATTCCAATAGAGTATATGCTCCCTGAGTGGGATTTTTACAACAAAAAAATTGAAGGCAATATATTGTCCGGAAGGTTGTTAATACTCAGATGAGGAGTAGTTAGTGGAAACGGTATAAAAGCACTATCAAGAGAAGGTTGTCAAAAGCATGGCCGTGTTTGCACGGACTCACCCCTCCCCCACGGCGGGGCTGGCACTGGGCTCCCAGCCCCTCTGCCCTGGTGCACCCAACCTGGCCCTACCGAACACACACCCCTCCACTGCGAGACCCTGGCACTGCCTCTGCCGTGAGGAACGCCTGACTGCCTCTTTTAAAGCTCTGAGCAGCCACATTCCAAAAATAAGAAGGGGAGGGAGAAAGAGCCAGGATGAACAGATGGAAAACTTGAATTCCGTCTTCATCCTTGTAGCCACACCCCCTCCACCCAGAGCGCTGATCAGGTCCTCAGAAGAATTTTGAGGACAAGGACAGCCAGCAAGAATCCCAAGGTAGCGGGGTCTCTGGGAGGGGAAGGAAGTCAACCGCGCTGTTAATGGACCAGCCATCAGGCGGAAAAACCTCGAAGCTGTGGGTCCTGCCTTCGCATCGTCAGGAGTTATAGGGGAAATAACAGCGCCTAGAGATGCCTCGCTCTCACACTCACTCTGCTCGCAGTGCTTCCCCATGAAGCCGGTGCGGCAAGTACACTGTCCGGAGATGTGGTCGCAGTCAGCTCCGTTTTGACACCGGCATATCAACGTACAGTCCTTTCCATAGAAGCCCAGGGGACATCCTGTGCGAGAAGGAAGGACAGCAGAGTCAAGAGCCCGCTGAGGGGAAACCCAGCTCGCCTCCAACATGTTTGTTTGAACCTGAAGGACGCTGAGCCAGTAGAGAGAGAATAAAGAGAATAATGCACATCGCAGCTTCTCACAATGGCTTCTTTGAAGTCCCAAGATGGAGCTCTTGGGAGGAACTTGTACTTCAAGAGCAGGGAGGAGAGCAGTTCCATGCCTGGGGCGGTTTAACCATCGCTGGTATCCCTGGAGGCAAGCTGGTGTCTTCTAACAAAGCATTCCATCAACCCCATGGAAGTCCGGGGACATTTCCTTTCATGTTTTTCAGTCAACTACTAGAATCCTGGACTCAAATTCCATGGACTGAAATGAGTACTTTGTTAAAATTATCTACATGCTTTTACTTATAGTACAGAATGTCTCCAAATCTGCTACTAGCCCTGTCCTCCCTATCTGTTACTCTCTTATGTAACAGTATCTTCTTCAGCAAAGATGTGTGGTAGAATTCTGATCTTAATAAAACCTGCACTTCATATGTGCATTGCTAAAAAAAGCAATAAGCCTTCTTACTGCTGCACAATTTTCAAGACCCACCCTACTGGGGCCTTTGGGATGAGAACATGCACAAGCCCTATAGGCTTTCCTGGGCCAGCAGCTGCCCTGCAAGAGTGTTTCAGGGCTCTCTGCCATCAAGAAAACTTCAATGCGGGCTGCTCAACGGCTGTTTCCAAGCATCACATGTGCTTTTTAATCTTCCCTTTTTCTTATAGAAGTTTTAACGAAAGCTCAACTTTCAAGAAACAGAGGCAGAGCATGGATGCCAGCATGCAATGACATCATTTCCACATAATTATTCAGCACCTACTCTGTGCCAGATTCTTTTCCTGCATCCTCTCATTGAATCTTTTCAATAACCCAGAAACACAGGGATAGATATTCTCACCCTATGGGTGGAAACTGAGCCCAAGTCACACAGCCAGCAGATGGCAGGATGGCAGGGCTACAATACAAACACGGGGACGTCTGGCTCCAGACCCCATGTTCTTCCCACTGTGCTGTGATACTTTTACTTCAAAAGGTCCCCTGATTGAAGCAGGCCCTAATTTTAGAATTATGCACAATAACTTTTCCTTTTTCTTTTCTCTGAAGAGCTGAAAAACTTTCTATATATACAATCTTGGCAGAATATGCTTGAGACAACCTCCCTCCTCGTCAATTTTTCCTTCCAAATCACGGCTCAAGGTCTACACCCCCTTCTAGAAACTTCCAAAAGACTTGTTCAGTCTGTTCTCTAATTATGTTCTCTAATTAGTATTAAATAAGAGTTGACTGATTTCTGACCCATCTTTCTTCCTCAGCTCACTTCCGTGATTTAAAATTATATATTATTATTACTGATCACCATAATACATGCTTTCCTGTCTTGCCTCCTTTATTCCACTGAAGACAAGAGAGCAGAGATCAGTCTTCTTATCCCAACAGTACTGAGCTGTGGAGTACTTTGTACATTATACCCTATGACGCTAAAAACCTCATAGAAGAAGAGACAGTGAAGACATTGTGTGACATAAAATGGAAAAAAAGAACTAGTGGTTCTTAAAGCATGATGCCAGACTGACATCACCGCTTGGAAGGCTGTTAGCAATGTGAATCCTCAGGTCCCACCCCAGACCTAATGAATCACTCTGGGAGCGGGGCCAGCAGTTGTGTTTATCCAGCCAGCCGGGTGATTCTGGAGCTCGCTAAAATTCAAGACCCACAGAATTGGTCTTCTCCAGGAGCACACATTAGGTCAGGCAGTGAGGCTTGTTGTCTTCACTTCCTTTCTCATCACTGCCACTTATCCTAACCTTTGTGCTGCCAGAATAAATGACAGGGAATCTGAGCCATGTAAATAGGGCCTGGTGAAAGGAGAGAAGTGAAAGAAGCTGCACACCGTCACTTATAGCATCACTCCACCTCAGTGTCCTGATGTGACACAGGGACAGCAAACCTGGAACGTGGTATCTCTTAACTGCCTAGAGGAATTTAGACGTCTCAGGGTCACTGGGTGATAAAACCCTCCAATGCCAGGAACCTTGGGGAGCTCAGCTCATGCATGCGCAGGGCGGGGCTGTGTCCCCTGGGGCGGGCCCCCCCTTGGTGAGCCTCCGAAGGCATGCCACTTACTCTGAGTGCAGTAGAGCCCCGTCCAGCCCGGAGTGCATTTGCATTCCCCATCGTAGGCACTGCAGAAGGCCCCGTTGTGGCAGTTGCACGTGTGGATGCAGTTGGGACCCCAATGCACAGGTGGGCAGGCTGAAAGCACAGCATGCATGGAGAGCTCTGTGAGAGTCCTGAGGCCAGTACCCCGAAGAGAGGATCCCACCCGCCTTACACAGCTCCTCGCGTGTGACAGGTCAGCAGTGAGCATAGGGACTGAGAAAGACCGTGCTCCATCCACATCAGTCTCAATTCCGGATGGTAATGCTGATGGCGACAGCAGCCATCATGACGGACATGGTATTCGTACACAGACTGCAGGGCGAGGTGGGCAGAGTAAACATCATTCCAAATTTACAGATTTAGTTATTTAACAAACGCACATTGAGACCTATATATGCCCAGCACTGTTCTAGGCCCAGGGGAGATAGCAGAGAACAAGACAAGGTCCAGACCACCCTCTGAAAGCTTGTAGTTTAGTAGGGGAGGCAGGCAAGCCAACCAACCACCCAGCTGGCCAAAAAAATAAGGGCAGAAAGGACTATAAGAAAAAATAAAATAGGGAAAGGAGGACAAGAATGATGGGGGCTACTCCTTTATGGAAGGCCTCTCTGAGGAGAGGACATCTGAGCAGAGACCATATGCACAAGATGGTGTGACTCGAGAGAAGTTAAGGAACCCAAGGTCATATAATTCACGTCTGTGATGTCTAAACCTGCACGTGTCACTCTACTCTAGAGCTGTCCCTAGAGGCTTGTTTTAAATGTGAAGGTTCCCATTTGTTTGTAAGACTTGGTTTACTGTAAAAACTCTTAACTGGACAAAGTGGAAAATAATCAGACTAAATCATTAGGGGTCATCGCCCACTGAAGAGCAATCAGAACCTCAGATAAAGTATCTGTGAAATAACTTTTAAAATTATGGGGTAAAATATTTGATTTACCAAAGAAGTACTTTTTATTCATACTAACACTTCAAGAACTACTTAAAAGAAGAAACACAATTTCTATATGGTTACCCAGTAGGGAATATGGCCCCAAGAAGATAATAAATAAATATGAAGTAATTAAAAAATGAAAAAAATTTCTCCCATGATTGTGTGTACCATTTTTGCCCAAGAGCAAGGGAAAAATCATAGCTGACACTTGAAGTCTGGAATGAACTTCTGAATGGATTTTCTGAGTACAAGACCCTCGTTTTACAAATGAATCATTTTAGTGAATAAGCAAAGTGCTACCTATTTAGGTTCTTTCCAAGACATGAGCTGGATTTAAATTCGGGACCACTGCATAGAACTCTTACTGAGGGGAAAAAAGCCACTTAAAAATTAAAATAACATATCTTATAATTATTCATATAGTCTTTCTTGATTATTTAAATACTCATACTTCAATCCTAAAGAATTTGAAAACAAATGTAAATAAATGGTTTATCAGTTGTTCCCAAACAAGACTTACGTTGAGAGCAGTCACTGCCGATCCAACCTGGGTAACACTGACAAGATCTGTCAATGGGGTTACAGGTTCCATTGTTGGTACAGGTGCAAATTCCTGCACAGTTTTTCCCAAATCTGCCACTGGGACACACTGTGAATAAATCATAGGTCAGAAACTCACAATTACATCTCATCTCACAGAACCCTAGATTCAGGATAGGAAATGACTTTAAAGGTCATCAACCCAGCCGTCCATTTGGTAACTGCCTCCACTCAAGAGCATCCCTCATCCTGAATGAGCTCATTTTTACAAACATCTGAAGCCAAAGACCCTCATTAAGGCAACACAAATCAGGAGACATCACCACATTTCTAGAAATCTTCCTGGCTCCTTGCTCAGGGAATCAAAATCCTTCCTCATATTGATTTTTCATGGAAGGCTGTTTCCAATTAAAACTGAAAAGTAGCACAGCTCAGAGAATAAAGAGATTGTGCTGGATTGGCAAGCCAGCTTTTCCAAAGCTCAAAGTCATATTTACAGAAGCTGCAGCCACAGCATACCAGAAGGCATCGCTAGCTGCTAGCTGAAGACGCACGTGTCCTTTGGGAAGCCTGAGGACAGGCTGCATGGGGCGTGCTCACCACCACGTATTTCTCCCAAAGCCTGCGCACCCTACCTTCATTGCAGAGGGCGCCTGTGAAGCCAGGCAAGCAGTCACACAGGCCTGTGATGTGGTGGCAGGGCCCACTGCTGTGCACACACTGTGGACACGTCTGGCTGCAGCGATGCCCATAAAAACCAGGGGAGCAGACTGAAAACAGAAAGGAAATAGTTATCTTCCCGGAGATGTGTTTCTCTCTTATTCCACATAAGGATCTAGTTCAAGTTTGAGGTTAAAAAAAAAAATTCTTCTTAATGATACTGAGAATTTTCCAAGTATAAAACAACAACAAAAGGAATGAGGGCACTCTTTAATAATGAAAAGAAGCCAGTAAACTCTGAATTGCTTCAGGGCAGGCAAAATGTCTTAGTTCTCTTTATTTTCCCATTTATGGCCCCAATTAGCTCGAAGCTTGGCATAGAGCAGGGGCTTGAGGAATTTTTGTTGAGCAAATAAATTAAATAAATAAAATTCTAAACACTAACAAGGCCCAAATAAATACTTTCAAGCCACACATTAATCCTTTATTCTTTAAGAGTCATTTCTGGCAATAAATAGATCTACAGTCAGAATTAAAAGATTGTTCTTCCTCAAAATGGTCCAGGTTAATGACTGTGACTGAAAAGTGAAAAAGCAAAATGCTTTATAATTAGGCTCTTCCCAAGACATTATTTGGATTTAAGTATAGAATGACAGCATAGGACACTTAATGCAAAAAATCATAATTTAAGAAATAGAATAATGTATCTTACAATTAGTCATATATTCCCTTCTTGATTACATTTACTAAAAGATCGAGGGAAACCTTATGGATCACTCCCTAACTCAAAAATTCTGTTGACCAATGTCATCAGCCCCCATTTTAAGCCCTGCAATCCTATTTTCCCCCGAGCACTGGCTTTCAGACTACTAGGAGGACGTATGACTTGCTGCAAAGTTCGGTTGATGTTGACTTCTGGTAATTGAGGTAAGGCCAATGCCGAAATGGTTGAATAAAATAGTTACAGGTCAATGGATTTCTGGAACACCATTTGCAAGATTTAAGGCGGGATCAAGAAACTGATGATGATGCCAACGAGGCAATGAAATCATTCCTGAGAAGAAATGGCTAAAGCCCCATCTGTTAGGTTAGTCCTGAAGGTTGGAAAGAATGAAGCCTTTGGGAGGGCTATCGAGTGAGGACAGCTCTGCAAAGGACAGGGTGACCTATGCCACTCTCCCCTGCCCTCGACTGCAACAGAACACTTCTATGAATTGAGGGGTGGGACAGAGATCAGGATTCTGTACACAGAGATCTGAGAAGGGAAGATGGAAACCGCCGTCTAACAAGACACTTACTTCTCTGACAAGTGGTGCCTCGGAACCCTGGCGCACACTCACAGATGCCGTCATCGGGGGAGCACGAAGCCCCGTTTTTACAGTAGCAGGGCAGGGAGCAGTTGGGGCCCCAGCGTCCCTCAGTGCACACGCTGTCACAGTGGACACCTGAAACAAGGCACACGGGCAAGGCTGAGTGAGAAGCCGTTGGGGCGGGCGCCTGGGATGCTAAGTCAGAGACCAGGACCAAGGTCACCATATCGACTCTGAGGTATCACAGGCAGCAGTGAGTAGGGATGATACAAGGCTTAAAATCCACTTATACACATCAATACATCATCATATACTGGACCATATATCACATCGTCATAACATTAAAATAATCCCAGAACTGTTTTCTGTGGCGTCATAAAGGAGAAGAAATAGAACATCTTTGTTATACTGATTTTTCTTCTTTAGGAGGAGAGAGCAGAGGAGAAGCCCAAGGGCTCTGTCTATTGAAGGCAAAATTTATCAAAAATACTATATCCTTTAGCCTCCGGCAACTTCCTCCCTTCCCCATTCTTTGTTTTTATGGAGAAATGGACAAAGTGTAAAAAGATAAGGTGAAGCAAAAGGTGGTTAAATTGTGTTACGTAAAGAAAATCTTCCCCTGGAGCAAACAAATAAACACACTCTTAAAATATTTTGAAAATATAGTGTGCAAGACAGAAAGATATACTAATCTGTGCCACCAAATTCCTCTTGAAACATTTAATCTGCCATTGGGCAGACACAGGCAGAATATCACAAATGAAGTTACTCATAGCTGTTGTCTAAGCTATTGATTATTATGAACCCATATGCAGGTGTTTAACTCTCAATCTGGAAATAGAGAAACTTTAGAGTCAGTTATGAGTGAACAAATGCCTAAAGGAAACAAAGAAAATCCAAAGTTGCAAAAAATAAAAATAAAACCAGGTTTTATTTGAAATAAATGGAAGTTTCTTTTGTAAATCTGTATTTGAAATGCCACAGGGGGCTCTTTCTTGTAAGTCAGCATACTTCACAACTCAAAAGAAATGCTCCTTGCATTGAGAGGCAAAAAGAATGAGTTATAATTAGGAGTGAACTGGAGACTGCTGGCCTCAGACCAAGTGAAAACACAGTAGGAACAAGCCCACTCCCACTCTGACGATTCCAGAACACGAACTCCGCCCGCACCAAGGAGGCTGACAAGACCCTGTTTTGTATTAAAGTTTTTGCTCCTAAATTGATTAGGAGAAAAGTTACCATGGCCCAAACCTTAACACAGAAGCAGCCCCAAACCATAAAGTGAACGTTGCTAACTGGTGGCCAGTCATTTCTGCTGAAATAACTCCACTTTTGACTGTTCCTTTTTTTCTCTATCTGAAAGTCTTCTGCATGGTACAGGCTGTTAAGTAGGCATGAAAAAGCACAGACCTCATTGTGTTTCGCTTGAACTTACAACAGACTGTTATTTTAGCTTGGCTGCTGGCTGAAGAAAGGCAAGCAGGCCTGTTAGAAGCCAATTGGGGTTTAAGTGTTCCTCATAAAATAAAACGCAGAATTTTGGCCTACTATGATATTTTCTTTCTTGAGTTCACAAATATTTGATCTTTCTTTCAAATCTCGTTCGAAAAACTGAGATGGAATTGCAAATGCTATGCTCCCCAAGTGTGCTAAAGCTGCCCCAGAGCCTTAGCTGGTGTTTTGACTCATAGCTCTACTAGGCAGAAGCACCAAATGGATTGAGGAGCAAACCACTTTGAAAGAGGCTGCAAATCTAAAGTTTGTTTTCCAAATTTGAAAGAAGTACCCATAAAGGTAACCCGCTACAGGCTTCACTCTCTATTCATGTTCAAGTCCTGAGCTCTGATGGTGAGCCAGGACTCCTATTTAGCAGCAGCTAATATGGGACACCTGCTTCATAGAGCTCCAGACAACCCTGGCCATTTTGGTCTAGAGCTACCCAGGCAAATCCGAGTTAGGATTTTAAAGAAGTGGAAGCTGAATGATTATCTGCTTAATCTGAAAATCATCCTGAAAATTAGTCCTGATTTTTGACACTTTTTTTGTGGGACAGGTGTTTGCAGGAGGTGGAGATTTAGCCATTTATGGTGATTTAGTTTATCAACTACTTACCAAATCTCTACATGACAATAAATGCAGTTAAGATGGAATACACTTTAGATCAAAAAGCATATGCTGCTTTTTCACATTAGAGATTATCATGATTTATGTATTAATTAGCACATTCTCAATCAAAGCATGTCAAGAAAAATGATGCCAGGGCAGATTGGCAAATCAGAATAAAGTGATCCTTTATTTCATATCTGTTTCCTCTTCTCTAGTAGGTTTGTCCAGCTGGTTAACATAACCATCAGTTACAATCAACTTTATCTACCTAGATAAAGTTTATCTACTTTATCTACCTAATTTTCATAGAAGTAACAAGGCCCCTGATATAGCAAGGAGATCCATTGCAAAGATAAGCTTTTTTTCACATGATTTACCCATCATTTCATTTCCAGAGAATCACAGGGAATTCTAGAGATCATCTATCAAGCCTTCTGTCTCCAATCATATGAGCATATTTCAACCGAACCAAGCTTACGTTTAAATAACTTTTATTTTAGGGCTGCAAAGAAGTCTTTCCTTGGCAAGTAAATTATAGCAATTCTATTACCAACTTGCTTTAAAAATTCAATTCCTTTTTTTCTTTCTCTATCACTAGTAAAAGTGAGTCATCATTTTGCAGATATTAATGCCAAATCTATTTGGAGACAAATATAAAGCATGTTTCAGTCAAGGGGCAACTCCAGGAAAAAAGCACGAAGCTGTCTTTTTTCCTCTTGCTGCACCATTTTCTCCTATTGCTATTCCTCCCCTCCGGACCTCTATGCCCTCCTGTTATCTTTCATTTCATCCTACAGTCAGAAAAAGATAAGATAAATATATTATTGCTGAGGTGTTATCTTCTCTAGAAAATATTAGTATTTTAAGACAGCACACATGTTAGAAGCCTAAGAAATAAATCTCTAGCTGTGGAATTTCAGGCAGTAGGGCTGACTGAAATTTAGGAGGTAGTACTGAGGTAAGTGCTTCTCTAGGTCACACTTGGTATATGGCCACTGATATGACCTCCATATAGGGCTAACCCTGCAACGAAACTTTCTCCAGGATAGGGAATTGTAAGTTTGCTTTAACCATTTTTTGGGGGGGAGGGGCTGTGTGTTTTGTGTGTGTGTGTGTATTTGTGTACGTGTTTTATTCCTTAATTATTTCCATTGTTCTTATCCTACTCTTTGCCAACCTTGCTGGAGTGCTATAAGACGTCTTTTTCTTTCCTTGTTTGTCAAAGACAGAAAAGAGAATTCAGCTCAATAAACATTCAAGGGGTCTAGAAACTGCTGGCTTGCTCGTGAAAGGTTCTCTAAGAAAGACCTCCAATTCTAGAGTGATAATGGCCCCAGAACAGGCATATCCAACCCTGTCTGGGGATCATGATTAGGGAAGGAGTTACCTTGTGAAGGTGGAGGAGGGTCCCAGGCTAACAGAATGGTGGGTGCAAGGTTCATGCCCTAAGAAGTATGTGCCTATCCTTCAGAAATCACAAGTGTTGGGGACAGCTGAAATTGGTGCTGGGAAGAGCAGGAAAGGCAATGGGGCAGCAGGCAGTGGTCACATAGGGAAGAGCCAAGGATGCCATGCTGTGGAGTATGAGCTTCCTCCTGGTGTTAAGAGAGACCAGATGGACAATTAAGTAGGAGAGAGGCATAGTTAGATTTGTGCTTTGTAGGAGGGAAGATGATGGTTTGAAGACGATGAGCCTGGAAGAAAGAAGACATGTCAGGTGGCTATTTTGGGTTACCCAAGTAAAAAGTGATAAAAATGACAAGTTCTTGAAAGAAATCAATGGCACCTGGGGGCAGGATAAATTCCACAGAGGTGCAGGAGAGAATGCAGATGAAAGACCATCCCCCCGCCCATATTCCATCCAGGGTAGTTTAGGAATTCTGGCAGCTCTGTGAGGGAGAGACGGATGATGCCTGCTTTTGTTCACTGCAGTGCCCAGCACATGGAGGGTGTTAAATAAATGTTTGTTGAATGAGTCAATAAGCACAGTTCCTCTTTCCAACATAATATTCAGAACCATTTTCCAAATGTATGGAGCAACCATGTCATTCTTTGCTTCTCCGAAGAAGTTATGAGAAGAGCACTCAAACCAGGAAGCCCAACACGTGAATGTTTAGTGTACCTAAAATAGGGACTTTTCCCTGCTAAGGGGGCGGAAATGTCTGCCCTGCTTATTTTGGGCAAGACAGACTTTGATGAGCTCAGGTCTGTGATTTTAAATGTTAGTCCAGATTATAAAGCAACAGAAGAATTATGGGACATCTTAAGGAAATTCTTTTGGAATGTTTATCAAAGTACAGATAGAGGCTTTAATACGAGTTAATTCAGGAAACAACTTCCTGCACTATTTGGAAGAAGGGACAAAATCGGAAGGGGATATCTTTAAATTTGTAGGACTCTCTAGTTCAATGGAAGCATTTTTTCCTGATAAATGTTCTAACACTGATAAGGAGGTCTGTGCGGGACTGTTTTTGCCAGGACTGAGGACAAAGAGCTCTTTGATAGCCTTCATGAGTTGCTAGGCAATGGCTGAGTGATCGTGATAAACTTCAGCTAAGCAGCTCTAAAGAAATGTTCGTGCATTTAATGCCTGATGCATTATGCCCACGGCCTCCACGTGAAATCAGCATTCACTAGGCATTTGTGATTGCATGAATGCAGTAAATAAATCATCTGGGATGTCATTATTTCCCCTCTCAGAGATCTAACCCAAACTCCTTGTCTTGCTTAATTGTTTATATTCCTTATACAAGTAGTGCAATATTTGGGGCGTTAATGAATGAAGGAAATGATTTTGATTTGATGTCTTGTTCCCGAGCAACAAGCTACTAAATATCTATTAGAGCAAAGAGTGAGATTTGTTAACAATCACCGGGCCTGGTGATTATAGGAGAGAGGAACTAAATTATTTAGTCATAACATTATCTCTGCTTTTCTAATCCTCTGGACACCTGAAGCAGAGGCGTATGGCAGTGTAGACAAGTGACTCCCTGGCCTATCCACCTCTGCCCACACAATGCCTTCCCTGAGAGTCATGAATGTCTTCCTGCCGGCCAGGAGCCAGTGCCACCTCATCTTCCTGTTCCTAGCACCGAAGCACTGTGGTTGCATACAACGTGGAGATAGTCAATAAATGGTTGTTAAATCAAATTTTTCTCTTTCGATACCATAAACGTTAAAGGAAGAAGGAACTGCTATACTGGTAGCCAAGTTGAAAATAAATCTTGATAAATAAATAATGTACATCAGAGATGTTTGTATTTGCAGTGGCAACACAAAACACCAGAGAGCATGGCCCGCCTTAGTCCGGGCCCAGATAAAAGCAAACAGAACAGAATGCCAGGCAGATTAGGGATCTGGAAGCTTGGCTTTTACAACAGCCTTTCTTTGGGGAGGGCGAGCCCCTCCCTCCACCCTCACTTTAGGGACCCCATGTTCTGCTTTTAAATTACTCCCTCCCCCAAGACCATGTGACAGACAGACATATGCATGTGCTACACATTTCCCACCCTCCTGCCCCAATATCTTAAAGGGTCAAATAACGAGTCATTTGCTGATTGGGTGCAAAGCACGTTGATTAAAACTCATGTGCACTTGAATTTGCACTTCTATGTCACTTGACAAAGAAAGTTGGGTCTCCCCTTACTATGACAATTCAGGCATCACCGATCAGTGTCCGAAGCAGCAGCTCCCTTACTCAGCTGGTCAAACTCGGTGTGTGTGGGGAAACTTAGAAAGGGGGACTGTCCTTCTGGAGAGGTACTGGGACCACTGCAGGCCTGGTTCTGCTTGCTGAAAAGAGTAGAAAAGCTGGCCTCTTCTCATGAAGTTGCCTGCAGTGTTTCCTCTTTCCAGTGCCCCCCTTCCTGGCTGGGCTCAGACGAGCACCCCACCTCTCTTCCTACTCTCCCTTCCCCTCCTCATCATTCTCCACGCCTTGCTAGTCCCACTCTCTATCCTAAGGCTCCTAGACTTTGCTTTGGCATCTTAATCTCCTTTCTCTCAGTTTAGCATTTAATTTTTGTTCCGGAATGAATGTATCTCTAAGCCTCCTCTAGTCTTTTGCCACTGGCTATGAGGTTTTCTGTCGCAGAAATGCTCCCATGGACTCCAACCTCTTCAATCACTAGAGTAGCAAGGTAGAGCAGAAGCCAACCCACAGATGGGTAATTGCCCCTGCAATTACCGGGGTAACTTTTTAAATAACAGACAGGGCCAACAGGTAAGGTTGTGCAGGTTGTACACTGCACAAGAGCCCGTGGCTAAAGGGCTAAGTTAGAGCAGAAATCCAGCTCGTTGCTTTCTACCACCAAGAAGCACACCCTGAGGGAATTCCAAATCTTTTCCAAATTTGTCTGAACGGTACTTTATGGGCTGGCAATGGCTCCATCCTCCTCCTCATGCACCCTCCAGGCTGTCATTTAGTAGGTGTGAAGTGGGGATCAGGAATATATGAGTTAAAGGAGTTCCCAGGTGACAGTGATCTTAGCCAGGGTCAGGAACCAGCCTGGAGACTGCATATCCTCCCAGAGAGCTGGAATGAAATCTTGATTAGCTGTAACACTCAGCAAAGAGGTGATCTAGCTGACTGAAGTCAGAGCAGAAAGGAAGGGAAAAAAACATCAGCGTGTTTCTGTTTTGGGGAAAAACTTTACAAAGCATATCACTCCACTACTCTGGAAACACACACACACACACACACATACACCTAACTATATTTCACTGACACCTGGAATTTCAGAATAATGATTTTGAGGAGGCAGTCTCATTTTATTAGAGTGTGTGTGTGTGTGTAGCAGAGGTGTGGGAGAAGGAGCCCAGAACACAGCCTATATCTTGTTGATGTTTCATTTTTTCCCATTTTTTTTAATGCAATCTGCCTCTGTTTGATAAAGTAACCTATTGGCTAAACACATCAATAAATTAAGGTTTTAATTAAAAACATATAATAAAAGTGCATGTCTCTTCTTTTGAAAAATGCTACATTTCTTTTGGAAATAGTATCTGGGATGTCAGATGCAACTTTTGGTTAATATTTATGGTAGTACATTTTGAAAACTTATTTTATGACTAGGTAAAAATGGGACTATCAATTATAGTAGAAATAAATAAGAGTCTTGTTTCCTTTAAGAAAAAAGACTGTCAAACATTAGAAAAGAGAGTGAAGTTACAAGGATGGTGATGAGCCTCTTGGTGAGAGAGCAAGCTGACCTCCTCAGTATATCATGTCAGTGCCTGACTTTCTCAATGTGGGTATGTCAGTTTCTTTGCAAAGAGGGATAAAGGTCTCTTGACCCTTCCTTCTGGATCCATACTCCTAGGCCAGATCAGCCTCTCCCCATCCTCAGTGGCTGAGCACATTTGGTGCCTCTACAGTATCTTGACGATTTGGTCGAGGGAAGGGCCCAGGTCCCTGTGTTAGATTTCATTGATTCCTTCACAAAAGCCTCACTGTCATCCCACATACTTGCTACCCTCTCCAGCGATTCTCAACATTTCACCTAGAGCAATCTCCACAATAAGGAGGAAGGAAAAAGAATCACTTGCTTCCCTGGACTGAGGTTACTTATTTTGCCCCAAACCTGATATCTAAAGGAAAAGCAAAGCTTTCTTCCTATTTTGAAATGTCTTTATGAGGCACTTACTCAAAACAAGTATGCAATGAAAAATGATGAGTTTACCCAGTTTTGGCAATGAAATGGTGTTCTGTGTACATAATACAGAGTCTACTCTTCTTTCCTTTTAGAAAAATAAGCCAATTCTTGATCCAACTGTAGGGTGTTTTCCACAACTTCAGGAACCTTCTTTTCCTCTACATATGTTTGTTTATACAAGTGTGTTCTGTTGAGTGCAGGGGATGACAGCTCTAAAAAATGTCTCCCAGCAGTCTTAGATACTTACAGACCAACAGCCCATGCAGAAGACCCACAGGAATTAGACACTGGAGCCATGAAGCAAAGAGATGGTGGGCAACAAGTGATAGAACAAATGAAGCAGCAAAACTTCCTCCCCTTTGGAGAAGCAGACCAGTCACAGATGGACAGAGGATTACAAGATTATGTTGTGTGACAAAGCCACCGCATCCCCACAGGAGCTCCACAGGTCTAAGGCCAGATGGGATCATTTGTCTTACCCCATGACCCAGACTATGGAATGTAACTAACACATTTTCTAGCTGGCTTCAGGCTAAATCATATCTCTTGCTTTTCTCATGTATACTAGCACATGCTTTTCACAGGCTTGTTCTAAATCATCAAAGCAGGTGTATACTTGATCAATGACTGCTGTGTTCAGGAACATCTCACATTTCCTCTATATTCATAAGACAAAAGTAGATTTGGTGGAGTATGGCCCAAAACAAATGATGTGACTTCTCTGTTAGCTAAGTTCTGAATTTGCCAGGGGGCTAAAATGCTATTTGCTTCACTGTGGTCTTTGAGAACTTAGTACTGGTCACTACATTTGAGAACTTCAAGAACGCTGTGAAGTCACAAAATCTGGTTTAATCCCTGGGGGATGTAGTTTTAACATTTAGTAATTAAGAGCCAAACAGAAACATGGGAAGGTGGAATTTCACATTGGGAAGTCAGTTATCTCAGCCTTTGCAAGTCAGGGAGGAATTAGAGGGCTAGGGAGTCCTTGTTTCTGTGGGTAGCTCCTACTGACAGAAAATGAAGTCTATTACACAAGCCTTGACCTGTTTCCCAAGGTAGCTCTCAAACACTAGAAATCAAGCACACTACACAGTTTTTCTCAGTTTACTCCTGCCAGAAGCCAAAGAAGCTCTCAACAAATTCCAAAGGGCTGAGAGACACCACTGCAGAGGTTACTGTTGGCCTCCTGCGTTCAAGGATCTGAAGACTTAATATTGATAAGTTGGCAATATTACTCTCATGGATCTATTTATTCAATCCTCTTTAATTTTACACCTTGTTTCTTTGCAGGAGTTAACATGCTGATCCTAAAATACATATGGAAATTCAAAGGACCCAGGATAGCCAAACAATCTGGATAAAGAAGACCAAAGTTGGAAGACTCACATGTCCCAATTTTAAAACTTTCTACAAAGCTACAGCAATCAAAAGAGTATGTTACTGACATAAGGATAGGCATATATATCAATGGAATAGAAATGAGAGTCCAGAAATAATTGCTGTCACATTTATGGTAAATTGCTTTCTGACAAGGATATCAAGACAATACAGTGGGGGAAAGAATGTTCTTCTCAACAAATGGTGCTGGGACAACAGGATATTGACATACAATTGAATAAATTTGGACCCCTACCTCACACCATATACAGAAACAAACTCAAAATGTATCAAAGACCAGAATGTAAAAGCTAAAATTATAAAATGCTTAGAAGAATACTCAGGCATAAATCACTGTTATCTAGGATTAGGCAATGGTTTCTTAGATTTGACACCAAAAGTACAAGCAACAAAAGAAAAAAGTAGATAAACTGAACTTTATAAATATAAAAACTTTCCTGTGGCAAAAGACACCATCAAGAAAGTGAAAAAATAATCACAGAGGGAAAATGTTTGCAAATTATATATCTGAAAAGGGACATAGAGCTAGAATATATAAAGAGATATTACAACTCAATAATAAAAAGACAAATAACCCAAGTTAAAAAATGAGCAAAGTATCTGAAGAGGTATTTCTACAAAGAAGATACACAGATGGCCAATAAATACATGAAAAGATGCTCAACGTCATTACTTATTGAGGGAATGCAAATCAAAAACACAATGAGATAAGGTTTCACACCCACCAGGATGGCTATAATCAAAAAGATAATAACAAGTATGGTGAGGATATGGAAACTTCATACACTGCTGGTAGGAATGCAAAATGGTACAGATGCTTTGGAAAACAAGTGCAGTAGTTCTTAAAAAGGTTAAACTTAGAGTTACCATACAACCCAGCAATTCCATGCCTAAGTGTATACCTAAAATATATACATCCACACAAAAACTGTACAAGAATGTTCATAACAGTATTTTTCATAATAGCCAAAAAGGTGGGAACAACCCAAATGTCTATCAACTGATGAATGGGTAAATAAAATGTTGCCTATCCGCACAATGGAATATTATTTGCTAGTCAAAAGGAATGAAGTATTGATATATGCTCCAATATGGATGAACCTTAAAAACATATGCTAAGAGAAGGAATCCAGTTACAAAATACCACATATTATATGAATCTATACAATATCCAGAATAGGCAAGTTTACAGAAACAGAAAGTAGATTAGTTGTTGCCTAGAGTAGAGAGAAGGGTGTGGGAGGGTGAGTTGGGAGTAAATGCAGAATGACTGCTAATAAGTACTAATAGGGTTTTTGTTGTGGGGTGGTAATGAAGATCTTCTAAAATTGATAGTGGTAATGGCAGTACAATTGTTTGAATACACTAAAAACCACTGAATTCTACACTTTAAATAGGTGAATTCTATGATATGTGAGTCTATCTATCAACCTACCTACCTACCTACCTACCTACCTATCTGTCTATAAAAAGGTTGCTAGTTACCAGCACTGAGCACCATGGTCCTCTCATATAATTCTCAGAAGTCTTCATCCATGCTGAAAATAAATCTCAGCGTAACTTCCCTCTCCCCCCAGCACTTCTTGGACTAAGTCCATGCATGGCAGTAGTGTGTAAAAGTTAAGAGAGCTGGCTACGTGGTGGGACAGCATTGGTGCATATCCCATTTCTCATGTTTACTGACTCTGGGGCTCTGGGTCAGGCCACTTAACTTCTCTTTGCCTCAGTTTCCTCATCTGTAAAAAGGAGAAAATAATATTTTCTACCTCATAGAGCTGTAAGCCTGCAGTAAGCGCTCAATAAGCATTACTTATTATTATTTCTCTAGAGTCTTCTTTGTGTGCATTTTTGCTAAAAGGTAAGGCCACTCCATAATTTCCTCAACATGACAACTCTGGTATGGAGGCATAAGAGTCTTCTCTGAAAGACCCATCTTCTGAAAATATGAACCATCACTGAAGAGAATACTGGGCTTGTTACCATAAATTTCTCTTTTAGAGGACAAGTTAAAAAACTATTCTCGAGGATACTGAAGAATCACCAATATGGAAGCAGCTCTGTCTTACAAATCCCTCTCTCTTCTCTAAATATATATACAAATATATTTAGACACAAATATATACAAAGGCACACACAAATGACTTCCAATGAGAATATAATTTTAAACGAAAGTTTTGGTGCATTTACCTACCTCTAATCCTGTCTCCAGTTTAACAGGATTTCACTCTAAGTTAGCAATCAGCATTTAACATTTCAATTTACTTACAGAAGAAATGTTCATCAATATATTCAGTTCATTCTTTCCAATATCCGATAACTTTCCTATTGCATTCCCATTAGTAATTTTTCTTAATGAGTGTTTAAAATTCTATTTTTTGGCTTCTTTTGTCTTCTTAGAACACCCTTGAATTGACGTATCAAAAAGAAGAGCAAGATCCCAATTTGCTTGGGCATTTAGTGCCATCTCCCAAGTCTATATATCCTAAGTAAAAACATGGTTCTTCTCCCAAGACCACTGTTAGTTTGATAAACTTCCTGGCTGAAACCAAGAAGCCATATAAATAAGGAGAAACTTCTACCTTGTGGTTAGAAAATTTGTCCTCAATCATATTATGATTTTTTTTTTTTTTTTTTTTTGCGGTACGTGGGCCTCTCACTGTTGTGGCCTCTCCCATTGCAGAGCACAGGCTCCGGACGCGCAGGCTCAGCAGCCATGGCTCACGGGCCCAGCTCCTCCGCAGCACGTGGGATCTTCCTGGACCGGGGCACGAACCCGTGTCCCCTGCATCGGCAGGAGGACTCTCAACCCCTGCACCACCAGGGAAGCCCCATATTATGAATTTTTAAGACAAATATTATTGTAAGAAATATTTCTAGTAATAAATATTTTAATATTTGCATATTAACCATAAAACTATTTAATAGTTTTGCCTCACTGAGGTGAACTTATTTTCTTATGGTTTATTTCAATCATTCTTTCCTCAATGCTCAAAAATACCACAGAGGTCTTGCTAAACTCTTCACAGCAATTCACAATTTTCCCCTCTTGATGACGTGAATTCTGATAGATTACTGGGTTGGCCAAAAAGTTCGTTCAGCTTTTTCCGTAACATCCATACCAGAAGGCTCAAGAGAATTGCTCTTGCCTGATTCAACAAAAAGTCATCCCTGGATTACAGATTAATTAGGCCTAGCAGTCATACTCCTTGGGTAAAAATTTGTCCACTTCCTGGAGACTTTACCATATTTTCAATTTTTTCTGAAAAGTTGACCTGTGCATGTTTCTCTGAAGTAGCAAGGAACAGCGCTAGGCACAAGTTGGCGTGTTTCCCATTTCAAGTAGTTTCCCATTTCAAGTAGTGGCCCTTGGTTCTCACCTGACCATCCGGGGAGGCAGCGGCAATGGCCCGTGGTGGGGTGGCAGCCATCCGCATGGCTGCAGTCACAGCGCTCGGCACAGTTCAGCCCATACGTGCCATCCTGCATGGAAGATAGCAATGAGGGATGGGAATCCCATGGTGGGAGATGAGAGGGACCTCAGTCAGCCGTTTCAGAAACAGCACCCTCCCCTCCCAAACACCTCTCAGCAGCATGCATTACAATCACCTCTTCCCATGTCTTCTTGGCCCCCCAAATATAGGCTAGGCTGCAAGAGGTAAGCATTTTTAAATCGCTCAAACCTTAGTTTATGTCTACCATACGAATGGTGAACCAACTATGCCAAATCGAATATAGGTAAACATGCCAATTAATTAAAATAATATTTATCTTACCATGAGTCACAACTCATAAAAATATAATCTTTTTGTTCCTAAAGATTTTTATAAAATATTTCAGTACTCCTTACAGGGCATTTATTTTCCCCCATTGAGGTATAACTGACATACATTTTATTAGTTTCAGGTCTAAAATATAATGATTCGATATTTGTTTATATTGTGAAATGATCACCACAATAAGTTAACATCTGCAACCATACACTGCTCCAGAATTTTATTCTCCTACAAGGCATTCTATTCATTAGTGAAAAGGGAGGTCCCTGACCCACATAAAGGAAGCCTAAAATTTAAAAAATAACAGTTCTAATGATGAAGCTCATTTCCATAAATTGCCAATGAGATACATAGAACTAGAAGAAATTAACATCTTTTGTCACTTTTCCTAATTAGCATCCTCCTCTCCATGATGCCATCTAAACCACATGAAACATTCTGATTCAACCTCCTGAGCCAGGATGCAGTGTGTGTCGGCACCACCCCCACCCCCACCCCCACCCCCGCCCTCATCCTCTCCCAGAGCTTAATGTTTTCACATGCACGTCCGCGTTGGTGGTCCAGCAGAGATGAGACTCTTCACGGACGTGATCATTTAGTTTGTGGGAGAGGAATGAAAGTTCTGCATTTATAAGCCCTGCTCTTTTGCCAGGTCCTGACTGAGGGAGAGTACTACAAACCTCCCACAGCACCAAGCTGCAAAATTACCAAGAGGGAGGCACCGAGAACCAGCATTAAACAGGTAGTGGGTGTTAGATGGCATAATCATTTGTCTAGTGCTTACTAAAATAAAATATTAAAAAAACATTTTTAGGTTCTACTAATGTTTGTTCAGGCTTATAGGATTTAGCTTTGCTACAGTGCGAGCCACTAAACCATCTTCAGCCTTTGCTGATTTATTAATGCATCTAATAATATACCAAAAAAAGGACTGGGGGCTTTGCTTTGTCCACACTCAGACTGGGAGTGAAGGGTGATCTTCAAGCCCACCTCAGAGCACTGATAATCTGTTCACTGGTGGATGACAGGAGGCAAAGCTAAGCTAACTTTGTCCTAGGGGTTTGGAGGGCATGGAATACCCCCGGTGAGGTGCTCTCTAGCTGCCAAATGGGCTGCACTTAATGAGGAGGAAGCCCAGGGAGAAAAGCGCTCTGTGGAAGGACCCCCTCGAGGGGGCCAGTTCAGGGGGTCATGGTGTCACCTCACCATCAGATGATCCCCGGGAGGCAGAGAACACACACCACTGAGAGATGCTTAATGGCTCGGGAGCATGGGGAGAGAGGGCAATGGAAAAGAGGGAAGGAAACTGACCCCGTGCGTGAGAGGAAGCAAGTGACATGGGCTGTTACTACAGAATGCACTACCCGTTGCCCACCCTGTTGGCCTGCGGCACGCTCGGCACAGGGGTTCTGATGATGGGTGCCTCCAAAGTAGGTCAAGGGAACAGAGTCAGCCTTGAACCATGGAAATCTATGGAGATTTGTGTGACTTCAGAGATATCTGTGTTAAAAGGCAGCTGTTTCCAAACCTTTCCCCACCTCACTGAGGCTTTCTGTGACACCATCACCACCTCCCTTTCAATGTCCTGCCACTTTCCACCCCAAAGCCTGGAGGATTTCCATTATAATGGAAACACAATATTTGGAGAGTTGACAGGCATACACTGGGTGTTTGACAAATGCTGGTTACTGGCTGCCACGAAGATATGGGTATATTAGAATAGAGAAAACAGAGGGGAATGGTGGCGGGAACCAGGAGAGAGAGGAAGGGAGGGATTCTCACAAAGCTGCCTAACTAATTTCCACATCTATTCCTTTTCCTATCCTGTATCCAATCTGAGTTGAAACACCTCAACTCTTCTAGTAGTCACTGTGGTTTGGTTCACTACCAGGCACTTTAAATCATGAAGTCTGCAAAAATAAGCTAACCCTCTGGCATCAGCTCCTCCCGGCCCTCCCAGTTGGGTCATACCTGGCAGGGAAATTCACATTTCTTCCCACGCCATCCAGGTGCACAGGTGCAGGTCCCATCCAGGGTGTTGCAGGCTCCGCCGTTGAGGCACTGGCATGTTAAGTTACAGCCAAAGCCCCATGTGCCACTGGGACAGCTGATGGAGCAGTCCACCCCGTGCCAGCCTGCCATGACAAGAGTGCCAGGGCACGTGAGCAAACAAAGGCAGCAGGGAGCTCTGCCCAGCCTTTCCAAGCCACTCTTCACCTGAGAAACATCTCAGAGGTGCACAGAAGTGCCCCTGCCACAGCTCAGGGAGCATTGGCTCTGCCATGTAAAGCCTCTACCAGAAATGAACTAAAGCACCCGCACAGCTGTCAAGGATGCCAACACTGAGAGGCACTACCGGGCTACTGGGGGAAGAGAGATGAAGTGAAGATGCACAACGTACATCACTATCTAATGCGCAGTGATGCATTGTGGGGTGCTGAGTTTTGTTCAGGTCAGCAAATGAAATATTTATATGGGAGGGAGAAGGAAAGTTTGCGTTTGAAAGAACAACCCCATCTTTAAAGCAGGAGCCCATGAACCATGAACAGTGAGTATCCAGGATGCCGGCTGCTGCAGCAACTGTGAATAAACACGATCCGGCCCCCACGTACAATCAGGTGCTTGGCTGCATTCTTGTCAGGACTCCAGGCCAATCAATTTAGGGGAATGGACACATGTCTGCTTGCTTACGCTTCACCAAAGCACAGAGACTCACAGACTTTTGGAGCTGGCAGCGACTTCAGAGATAATCTCATGTGAGCCTCTCCCTTTGACTCACGAAAGCAGGAGAGCTCTCCCTGGCTAAGGGTCTTGCTGAGTCCAGGCACTGTATTTCTGCACAGCTGGAGCTAGAATCCTAGTTAAAGTTTCTTTCCTGTGCTTTTAGGAGTTAACAGGACTAGGATCAGGTAACAGGCTCATTCACCCACTCACCTGCTTTGCAAGTACAAGACCCATCCACAGGAGAGCAGACAGCATCGTTTCTACAGCCGCAGAGAGAGGAACAATTTATCCCATAGGTTCCCGGAGGGCATGGGGTAGAGCAGTCAATTCCCTAGATGGGCGCAAATAGGAAAATGCATGCAATTTTACCACATGAAATAAGGCCAACACAAATGAACAAAAATACATCTTGTCCATTCTAATTACAGTCCCTCTCTAATTTTAACACATTGTATTTTTAAGAGTTGTTATAACATCACCACTATACTAATTGTACAGATTCAAGGGCAATGCTAGCTGGCCTATATTTAGGATACAGTATTGAATACGACCCCAAAAAAGCCTGCTGCCTTCATTAGTTTTCCTTGGTAGCAAATAAATTCAAAACCCTCTGTCCTTGCTCAGACAAGTAGATATAGAACAACAAACTGTAGCTGTACAATTACTGTCAATAAACATAAATATGAACTATACATTAAATTGCAATGCTTCCTAGACTGCCTTGTATAACATGTAATACGATTAGTGGATGAGGCAAAGGAATAGAACACACTCAGCCAGCAGCATGATTCAATTTATTATCTGACAGGGAGCGTTAAACATAGAAGTTGGTTACCAAAGGTGACTGGAGGTCACCCTCCTTTAAAAACAGAAGACTCTTAAGGATAATTCAAGGGCTCAACCAAAGCATTGTGACACAGGTTAGAAAATCCTGTAAAGATCTCAGCTCTGAGACTTTATGACTCACTCATTCTATATTATGTGCTCTGGAGTAATCATCAACATTCTTCACAGTTTAACGTTCTCTTAAAAAGGGGAGAAAATAACTCAAGAACAACCCATTTTCCTTCAAAACAAAAATTTCTAATCTGTTGCTAAGAAATCCTGGAAACTAGGCAAAATTCTTCTCTGTTAGCTTATAGGCATATTTGAAAGGTCTAGATTCTCAAAGGGACTGAAAAACTTATATACTACTAATCCTTGGATATTAATATATAATAAATGCTAACGATGTAGTATGCGCCTTCAAATTGCATGGAATTAAAACAAAAACGGTTGACAGTAATACATATCCTACTTGGAAAATTTCTTTGCTACCTATAAAACATGATAAAATAATTACATAAGGAATAATTAAAATACATCTTACTTCATGACATATATTAATTAAATAATTAAATATTAATGCCACTTTATAGTTTCACCGGCTTGCCCAGTCATCATTCTCAGGTAAGTATTTATATCTCTTATTATTACTTTTCTCTTCATTTTCTTTCTTGTTAATGATGCGATTGATTTTTAGCACATTCATTGGACTTCAGAAAAGGTCATATAAATCATGGTATCAATATGCTCCAAGCTGCACCCCTTATCTCCTTCCTCCACAGCCCAAGCCACTCACTTTGAATCCTGGGGCACAGGTGCACTTTCCTGTCACACTGTCACAGTCAGCCCCATTTTGGCAGCTGCAGATCTGTTGGCAAGCTTCCCCGTAGAATCCAGGAGAACATGTCTCATTACAGTAGAGTCCTGACCAGCCTGGCTTGCAGGCACACTCTCCAGACATGGGGTGACAGCTGAGAGATGTGGATGAAAGGAGCAAGTCACTCTCGGGTAAACATGACACCCAAGGCCCGGGCAAATGTTGCTTTAGCCATGATCATTAAATGTGTGGGAAATTCCATGCACGATAATTTAAACTTCATTCCCAGTCTTGGTATGATTTAATTAATCAGCTGAAACCTGATTGGTACCACAAATGTTGCATGAAATCAGCATCATGTTCTAGCAGGATGACTCTAAACAACTGTGTCCTTTTGTCTGAAACTCATTTTAATTTTTGTAAAGTGAAAGCACTAATTTGATAAGATGTCAACTAGAGGAGACTATCTAAAGAACTCCATCCAATGAACACTACCAAGTCAGTTCACCAGAGTGATGTCCAAGGAACTCCAGGGGCAGCGACCTTTTCAGTCTATTTCTTCTCTCAGCTCCCCGTACCTGGTGGCGGAGCAGCTGTCTCTACCTGAAACAGCAGTCGCATTGATGGGCCGGGCGGCCAGCTGTCCCTCCATAGCAAATGGGCACATCAGCTGCGCTAAGAGGCACGGGTTAGTGAGGCTCACACAGCAGGGTGCTCTGTAACGCTCAAAACACATGCGCTTCTCGCCAAGGGAAAATCTGAACAATCAAACTAGCTCTGCTCACAGCTGAAAGACTGTTGAAGATGGTCTTTCTCCCCTGGTGGAGATAAAACCCTCCCCTTAACTCAGGCCAACAAGAAAACCCACTGTTTCATCCAGACATTTGCTAAATGACCTCTCACCGGAGGACTGTTCATAGATTTTCTGCAAAGAACCATGACCTGGAAGGGATGAAGACTGAGGCTGTACATTCCAGCCCTCCCACTACCTGGTCAACATTAGTGAAAACACATAACCTCCCTGTGCCTGACATCCAAATCTGCCAAGTGAGGGTCTCAGCTACACCCCATAATCTCATTTCCTATCTCTTTTTCTTAAGGAAAAGGCCTGTGGGTTACATAGTTTGTTACTCATTTTTAGAAATTTATTTAAATATACTTTTAGGCCCCTATGGCGACTAAGTGCCCAGAAGCAAAGGCCTAGGCATCCGTCACAAGCATTACTCAGGAAACATGACAGGAAGAAATATTCAAGCACAACTCTACATTTAAGATGGTTTCTTGGGTATATAAGGTTTGGACTCATAAGACAAGAGTTTGAATCTCAAATCAACTTAATCTACTCAGATCTACTTATCTGCTATTTATCATTGGGCAAAATACCTGGCATCTCCATGACTTATCAAATTTAACCATCAAACACGGAGCTCTGGTTCTTCCCTTTCTTCATTCCTCACTCAGTGTTTCCTTTCAACTGCTTTCCACTGAAGTAATGGCACCACCAGCCACTCAGTGGTTTAAGTTAAAAACCTCACAGTTATCCTTGATAACTCCTTCTCCCTCAACTCCCATATTAACTTCATCACTAGGACCTAACCATTCTAACTCCAAAATGTGTCTTGAATCTATCCACATCGCTCCATCTTCAGTGTCACCATCCCACTCCAAGGCAAGGTCATCTTTCTCCTACACTCCTGAATAGCCTTCCAACTTTCTTCCCTGCATTCACTCATGCCTCATCACCTAAAAAGTAGATCATATGGTATCATTTTCCTTAAAATTCTTCAAAGACTCTCTTTGAAGCCTACACTCAGAATAAAATCCATACTGTTTAATACAGCTAGAGTGAAGATTATTTATTGTCTAAACCAGGACATTTTTAAGAGTGAAGAGGGAGTTACTAATAATTACATTAGGGCAATAGGCCTAAACCAAACAGTTCCTGTGACACCAGATATATGATGACCCTAAATATAGCCCATAGGCCTTCAGCATTTGGCTACTGCCTTCTTTCCGACCTCTTCTTTCATCGTTATTCTCTCTTTATTACTATGTTCAACTGCAATAGATTTCTTTTAGTTTGTAAGAGCATTGAGGTTTTTCAACTTAAGGGCTTCACATGGGCTATTCCATATGCCAGGAATGCTGTCTCCCCACTCCTGGCCTAGCTCTCTCCATCTTCTCCTTCCAGTCTCAGCTTAAATCTCTCTTACTTAGAGAGGCCTTCCCTGACCACTCATGTTTCAGTTAGGTCTCTCCTATTATTCTCTTTCATTGCACCCTGCTCATCTCACTTATCACAATCTGTAATCTTATGTTTATTTTTATAATCCTTCCCCTGTCTTCTTTCCCCTCTAGACTTCCAGCTCCATGAGGACAAGAATTCAGGGTGTTTTGTCACCTGGCCGTGGGCACAGTAGCCCACAGTAAGCACTGATCGAGCGAACAAGTGAAACTGTCAACAGTTGATGTGTGGCGGGGTCTGACTCCAGGGATCGTGCTTTCCCACACAAATCTGCTTCCCCTGATCTCTCGAAGTCATCCAGCAATGTTAAATTATAATCTGTATGTCTGCATACAAAGGCCAGATTTCCCCTAAAATTAGTTTTTTAAATGTCAAATTTATGACTTAAAAGGAATCACCATTAATTGCAGGAGACAGTCACTTAAGTGACATTTATGATGATATTGTAAGCAGGTGCACAGACTAGCACTGAATGTATGCTAACACCATGCTAAGCAATCCATGTGCATGATTTCATTTAATGCTCACAGTGTTAGGTATGATTCCATTTTATAAATGAGGGAAGAGAGACCTGGAAAGAGGAATTTATTCAAAGTCTTGCACAGGTAGTGGCAGAATCAAACTTGAACCCAGATTTCTTTATTTGTTTTCACACCAAAGGAAAAGGAAGTTTGATAGCAGCCTGCTAGGAGGTCTATATATGAAAAAGAATTGCTAAAATTTAAATTTTAAAACTGCAAGGATAAAAGGGGTAGCAGGACCAATAAAAGCTTGTATTGTGCAAGAAGCATGGACAAATTTAAGTTTATTTTAGAAAGGCCCTACATATGACAAAAAGAAAAGAAATATTCCAAGTGATGGATTGGTTAAAGTAGTTCACCTTAAGATGCTATTTTAAAAAAGGAGATCTTTTGATAGAAAATATTATTCTACATTAAAAGGTAGAAAATAATATTCATGGTATAGATATAAATGTTAAGCAGAATAGACAATTCGGGGACAGAGAATTGAACTAAGCTAGAGGCAGGCAGAGAAATTGATATTCAATGCCCCCCACTGAGTATTAGTGCAGCACACTGGTTCTCAAATTGATTGACACCAAAATTAGTATTCTGCGATTTGTAATTATATGTAGGAAGCCGGAGCACTTTGGAGGCATTTGATGGGTTCTCATGCAGGCAGCTTAATTGGTAATGAGATTTACGTGTTGTTGTTAGAGCAGCAGAGTGGAGGTTGAAGGGTAATATCCTCCTACCTGATTTCTTTCTAAAGAACAGATTGCTTTGTGTAATATGAAGATCGGATTAAACACAGATAGGAATATCTACCGTTTTTTACACATATATAACTAGATAAAAATATTCTAGTAAAGTTTTTCAGTTTAAGAGTTAAATTATTACAGGTATCCCATATAATATTGGCTAAAATAGAATGAATCATTGAACTTCCTTTTATTCATTTCCTTAGATATTATTCATGCTCAAGTATATGACAATTAGGTGGCATTTACAAATAGGCACACCCTGATTGCCCACAGCTATTAAATGTCCTTATTAACAAGAGCTAATATACATATCCCACGTGGAATCTCAGTGAATCTTGAATTTCGTTTTCCTGTTCAAAATCATTTCCACTATAAAAGTTAGTTTTAAGAAGTCCAGTTCACAGAGAGTGTCCTTAGGCTCTATAACAGTGCTGTAATTTAAAATACTAATATCACTTATAAATATATTTAAATTCATTTCAACCTTACTGATAGCTTGCAAAATAAAAATGGCTACAAACGCTTTGTAACTCCTCCCACTAAGAGGTGGAGTGTAACAAATCTGGACTTGGTTGTGTTACCTGCTTTGTCTAAAAGGACATTAGCAAACATGACAATAACCAAAGGTTTGAAAAGTGTTTCCATGTTGGGGCTTGCCCTCTCTCTTGCTGCTGTTGGAAGCCAGTCACCACTTACAGAAGCCCAGGCTAACCTGCTAGATGCTGGGGACATATGGCTCAGTCACTCTCATCACCTAGCTAAATGCTAGACTTGTGAGTGAGGAACTCCAGTGAGGAATTCCAGGAATTCCAGCCTCTAGTTGATCTTCCAGCTGAACATAGGCAGACCAGCAGAACAACCACCAAGCTGAGCCCAGCCCAAAGAATCAAGCAAAAAATCATCAGTTAACAAATAATTGTTGTTTTAGACCACTAAGTTTAGGGTAGGGGTTTTTTTTATGCAGCAAAACTAACTGATACAAACCCTTACTCAAATATACGGTTTCAATATATGTCAATACAGACATATCCACAGAACTAAAAATTTACTTAAAGACACTGTAAACTGATAGTGTGCATTAGTTATTTCATTAATTATGACAAAGACTTTTAGGATAAATATACATCATGTATTATGCAATAGTAAGCTACACTCTTGCCTGATTAAATGGTAAGTTAGACTTTCAATTAATACAAAGATTCTATGCCTTTTGGTTCAAAGGGAACCTTGTGTTTCTAGGAATTTTACATAGAAGTTCAAGATATAAGAATAGATGGGTGGCTTCAACTGTGAATTCAAAAAGGCAGAGTCATATAATCAACATTCAACTGGTCTTAACAGAAATCTGTACAAGCTAATTTTAAAAAATAGCTGTCATTATCTAGAGAAGCCGCTTCATAGGCTAATTGTTTTTTAATCTTCTGATTATTTGTTATACATTATTAGACAGATTTTAGTGTTCTTTTGATCTATGTGACTATCAAATAAGTTCATGTACTTGTTTGTTAAAGCATACATACTTAGGTACACATGACCTATGTCAAAATTATATGGTACTGACGTCAACCTAAAAACTGTCCACTTGCATCTTGCAGCTACTAATATGGTAACTAATTCCAACAAAATCAACATTTCCTCTGCTTCTCCAATCCTTCTCATAGCAGAGATCCTTTGTATAGGTTTATTAATCTATTTGATTTCAGGCTGCATCTGTATACAACGAAACAGCACACTGGCATTAAAAAGTCCTTAGCCATTACTAATGACTTGAGCCAAACTAATGAGCCACACTTATGACTTGTCCCTAATCCTGCCAGCTCCTTCAACACTAAAGAGTTGAAAAACAAAAACAAAATCCTGCAGAGATTATTTTTACTCCCCAAACTGTCATGTAAAGAGTGGCAATATTTTCCAATGAAGAAAACCAGAAGTTGACTAAAGTAGCTTACTAAGTTGCTTGAGACACATTAAGAATGCACTTCTTGGGCTTCCCTGGTGGCGCAGTGGTTGGGAGTCCGCCTGCCGATGCAGGGGACATGGGTTCTTGCCCTGGTCCGGGAGGATCCCACATGCCGCAGAGCGGCTGGGCCCGTGAGCCATGACCGCTGGGCCTGCGCGTGCGGAGCCTGTGCTCCGCAACGGGAGAGGCCACAGTAGTGAGAGGCCTGTGTACCACAAAAAAAAAAAAAGAATGCACTTCTTTGACATGTCCCACTAAAATGTATTTCAGCACACACACACACACACACACACACACACACACAGTGCAAAGTCCTTTTCTTTTTTTTTTTCTTTTTGGCTCCCAACAATGGTTTAAAGAAGAGACCCACTACAGGCTTCTATTTACTTTTAACTTTTGTGCATTTGAGATTTGACGTGGTCACAAGTTACCTTTCAGAAACATAAATGAAGTAACAGTTGTGCTGAACGCAAATGAAGGTAATTCTGGTGTCATCTGAACTGCTATATAATGCACTGCATTTTTCTCAAACTCAACTTTTCCAGCAGTATGCAAACGAGGCCCAGAATTTTAAGTGATATGTATCTGGTCCTTGGGAAAGGGAGAGGAAGAAACAGTTGGACAGATATTTTCAGGGGCAGACAAGGTACAGAAAAGTGGGTGGGATCTTGGTTTCCTGTTCATAAATTCTTCGAGAAATTTTTGAGCCAAAAGACTCCTGTGAATTCTATGTCCAAGTAATCAATTCTGAACACATATCTCACATGTGACAACCACACGTGACACACTGTCACAAAACTTCCACCAGTACACTTCCTGGCTAGGCACATGTCAAGTAAAAGAGGCTGCAGTGAGAATCATTTTGTGATAGTTTTACATACTAAACTGGGCTTAACCTATGTCTCTCATTGTATCTTTGCTTCTAAGGGAATGTCACAAAATCCCTCTCTTAGGGATACATTCTACTAACCTCAGCAAGTTTAATATTTTCTGGTGGCCATTAATAGAGAATAGGGTTTCATATCCATCCACAGCCATCTAACAATTTTAGCACTTCTGACTTGTTCCATTAAGTAGAAAAGACTTCCGTTTACTTAGTGGTTCCTGCCCTGGATGACCCAGAGGCGAGAAGGGTCTCAGGGTGGAAATCTCTCTGCCGATCCCTCCTTCTAAATAGTGGACACTGCGGTGAAAACTTTAATAGGACACATCATTCCAGGGGCAGCTGACCCTCACCTATGAGTGTTGTCCAGGTGGCAGGGACACCACTTGTCACATTTGATGCCATAGAGCCCTTCTGGACACAGGCGCGCCTCACAGCGGTCGCCAGCAAAGCCTGCTTCGCAGAGGCAGGAGCCGCTCACGTGGTAACACTTCCCTCCATTGACACATTGGCAGGTCTCTGCACAGCGAACTCCGTAGGTGCCAACGGGACACTCATCCTGGCACCTGTCATGCAGGAGGCGGGAGCATAAGATAGATTAGTCAGTGCCTTGTGAAAATAAACAGTTGATTCAGATAGGCTTTGTTATGTTTACAATGATATCCTTTTTGGATTTGACATTTATTTGGTAATTGTACCATTACAGATATGAAAAGCATTAAGATAAATTATAGTAGTAACAGTAGTATGAACTGTTTAAAGAAATAGCAAAAACAAAAACAAAATAAAATTATGAGCTTGGGATGAAAAGCAGGTTTTACACCTAGTCCTTGCTAAAGGCATACATAGCACTTTAGAAGATACCAGGAAAGGGAGAAAATGAACTGCCCTAGTGTGAGTCCCAGCCCATCATTAGGGAATTAAAATATATGCTTTCTCTAAAAAAGAATGAAATAATACCATTTGCAGCAACATGGAGGGACGTAGAGATTATCACATTAAGTAAGTCAGGCAGAGAAAGACAAACGTCATATACCACTTATATGTGGAATCTGAACAAATGACACAAACGAACTCATTTACAAAACAGAAACACACTCACAGACATAGAAAACAAACTTATGGTTACCAAAGGGGGTAGTGGGCAGGGGGAGGTAAATTAGGAGTTTGGGATTAACAGATACACACCACTATATACAAAATAGGTAAACAACAAGGACCTCCTGTATAGCACAGGGAACTATACTCAATATCTTTTAATAACCTAAAATGGAAAAGAATCTGAAAAAGAATATGTATAATCACATTGCTGTACACCTGAAACTAATACAACATTGTAAATTACCTATCTTCAATTAAAATAAGATATATGCTTTCCCCATTTCAAAGAGAAAACTTTGTAGCAAACTTGAAACGAAATATTAATTCTCTTGGCTTTCACATTGACATTAATTTTTAATTTCAGCCATGTATCTGCTCTTTTCAAAGCTGAATGGCAATCATTGCTCCTCATTTAGAAAGTTATGTAGCTAAATAAACAAAGTCCTCCTTAGATGTGGGAAAGTCTGAGCTACTGAAATGAGGTGTCCTCAACTTCAACCTGGGGAACTCCTGCCAGGAGACGGTAGGGATGCTGGGAGTTCTCGAACACAACATTTTTATTAAATGGGGTTTTGTCCTCTGTTGGGAAGAAGGGCTACTAAATAGTAAGGAAAAAAATTCACTTTATTGTCTTTTAAAAAATGGCCTAACAGTGCGGTCCCGGCATAAGGATATGCTCTAGGTAAGTTGGATCTGGTGGGAAGCTGAGTTGCTGGAGGGAATTGAGAAGAGAAAATCATCATGGCTCCATGGAACGCAAGACTAGCTATCGGGCCAGCCAAGTTTCTTTCTGACCAGGCAAGGTGACTTGAAGGGACTTTCTGTAGCAGAAGGAGCCCTTTCTGCCAAGGGAGAGGAAGCCGGGGTCTCGCCTACCCAGAGTGCTGCCACAAGCAGGGTACCCTCTGTGAGTCTCAGCAGCCACTTCCCATGTGGCTCTCAAGTCAGGCCAGACCCAGAGTCCAAAATGTAGGTCAGCACTGCATTTTTTCAAATGGGTACAGGGCAAGGGCAAGTGCATGATAATGAATCCAAGCAGACTTCAAAGCAACAGCAAAGAGGCTGAAAAGCAAACATTTTCCACAAGGCTTTGCATAGTTTTAATGATAGGGTGTGAGGACTAACAATACCAAGGCTGGATGGGATTCTATTTAAGGGCAGAGGATAAAGCTTGAGAACCCTTTGATATTTTTCTCCTTAACTCTGGTTCTGGCATGTATTTAGGGAAAAGGGCCTCTTGCAAATTTGGTTTCACAGACTCTAGACATCTTTAGGCTTGTCAATGGCAAAGTCTTCAAATCAGCCACTCAACAAAGCATTAGAAAAGTTCTGGAGTAATTGAACCAAGTTTATTTAGCAAAAATCAGATGTGTGCTGCAAAGTTACACATGAGTAAACCTATTTTTAGACCAGAGTATTTTTTAAAGGTACTCTATTTTTAACTTGTAAGAAGCTTTACTAAGCCAAGTCACTTAGTTTACTCCTTAAAGATGTAAACTTTGGAGAAAGAAATGCTATAGGACAATCATTGGGCCTCCTCATGGCTCTACTAAAGGCTGGCAAGACAGCTTGGCAACCTGTCTGTCCAGACATCCTTGCAAGGCAGTGCCAGAAAAAAAGAAAAAGTTATGCTTAAGGTAAATAAAATCAAGGTAAATAAAATAAAATGTTATGCTTTGGACTCCAGGATTTTAACTCAGGAAAAAGCACAGCTCTAAAAGTAGGGAACAGGATAAAAACGTGAAGCATGGAAAAATGTCTGCCACCAAATGACAGGGGAGCAGTGTGTCTATTCTGTCCTATCTTGGCAGGGACTTCCTTCTCTCTGAGAAAACAAAATCCATAATAGCTGGGCCTGACCCATATTTACCTTTCTAACATATACTTAAACATACTGAGTTTCTGTTTTAAATGGCAAAAAGCCATTTGAATTTTACTTACTGAAGTAGCCAGTAAAGTTTGGTTTACCTTCCCACTTGTTTTTTGTCAATGTTGTACTTGTAAGATAATCCTATTAATAACAGTTATGTCTGCTTCCACCTACCACACCAAAATGGTAGGATGTCTTTCTAGAAGTAGGTATTTTCCACCTTAAAAATAAATGCAATCATGAAGTAGCTTACATCCTTCTCATTGGCTGAATTAAAAGTCTTTGTCAAGCAGTCTTATCTCCCTTTTGGGCTCCTTTTTCTAAAAGAAGCATCATTTCCCAACGAATTTTATGCCCTTAATGTTGCTTTTGTGGTCCCATGTGGAATAAGAAAAGTAATTTTAGAAGTCATTAAAAGAGGAAATATTTTCTTAGGAGAGATGGCAGAGAGGCAGATAAAAATATAGCAATAAATATTGGCCATGGTAGAAATATGAAAATGTGAAGTTCCTATTTTATTTTTTTAGATTTTGAATAATACCCTGGAATTGGGAAAAATGGACAAGCATTAAGTAGAGATAACCTAATAAAACATGACACCAATACCCAAACCAGTGAGGGTCACAGGCTTGTTTGAATATCATTTTGATTATCATATTGCATCTCACTGTGAACTTATGGAAAAGGAAGTGAGTTAGCACATAAGGGGTGCCAGCTTCCTTTTTCTCCTTTGTCCTTTTGAGCATGGCCCTCCAAGAGTGACCTGAATAAATGGGCCAAACCATGATTTAGTGTGAAAGAATCACGTTCCTCATTAAACTGGGATCAATAGATAGGCTGCCTACCTTTCAAACATCTAGAACTGCTGCTCTGGGGAAATATAAAGAACACTGGGAAAGAGCCAACTTTTCCACAATCCCAGAAGCAGGAAAGAGTTCCTCCATTGAAGGCCAGTTCTGCATCCCCCAATTCCTGTCTCCAATTTTGGACTTCACCTCCTTTGGCCCACATTCTTCTTCACTTTCAGGGTGGTACAGAAGACAGCATGGCAGGCTGGCTTCACCTTAACAGAGTCCATAACTGATCCATGGATCTCTCCACTCAGCTAACGCATAAGGAGCACCAATTATGTACATGGACTCATGCTAGGCCATCAAAGGCCCCAGTGCAATGATGCCACGACAACCCATCAGCATTAAGAACACTCTTAACCCCTTCAGAAGAATTTTTGTGAGGATCTGAAAGCCATGCTCTCACCACTCATACTTGGCTGTGCCACATGAGATTTCCTCACCACGCTGTCCTCTCAACCGTCCCGCAAACCCTACAGCCTATTATGGGGACATCCCATGATCTGCTCTGCCTGCTTACAAGGTGCCCGTTTTGTTTGTTCTGTTTTCTCTCTGGCTGGGAGGGCCGTCCCCACATCCTGGGTACGCTCTGGGCCAGCTGCCTGCGGTGGTACCTGTTTCCCTCTGATCTGACCTCAGTGATCACGTTTCGCTGACTTCTCAAAACAGGGGAAATGGCAAATCCCCAGGCCTTTGGGCTGCTTTCCCCACACCTCCTGCCACAGATCGTTCTATAACCACTTATCATTTCCCTTTCACGATGACAAATGTGCTTGTTGTCATTGTGTTGTGTGTGTGTGTGTGTCTGCATGTGTTAACTCTTGAACCCAGATAGTGAGAGCAGAGTTGAAAACAGGAGTCATGTCATCAGTTCATCAGAAAAACAAGTTATAAAAACAAGTCAAGAAGCAAGTTCCCTCTTCACTTTCCTTCTCTTTCTCTAGCTCTTTGCCAGCTTTGCCTCAAATCTAAAACTCACCTGAAAATTAGCTGTTATCCCCTTTCCCTGTATGTTATGTTCCCTGTATGTTATCCCTTTTCCCTGTATCATGTAAAGATGAGTATAAACCGGCCTGTATGTTTGTTGATTTTGTGTTTCCTTGAATTTGAGACTTAAATCCCTACAGGGCAAGAAAACCATTATATTTAAATTTTTAGGGTCCAAAAATATTACACAGAACTATTATTTAGGGTTCTGCTTGGTCCCATGCCTCTCCTTTCCTGACTTATCTTTCTATATTAAGATATTAATGCCACATGGATCCAGAACTCATCTAACAACATCATTTTCCAAAATACAATCATAAACCAGGATGTAGGGCACAAAAACTTTCTGAGTAGCCCAATTACATGTTGTAAAAACCATGTGCTAAAGGTGTCAATGCTTCATAACATCAAAAAACTAAGGAAAATATGTAGTTATATTAACAAAAGATGAAAAAGTCTTTAATGAAATTAAACAGATACTACTAACAAAAGTTCCTAATAAAAATAGGAATTAAAAAAAAAACAAAACAGGGCTTCCCTGGTGGCGCAGTGGTTGAGAGTTTGCCTGCCAATGCAGGGGACACGGGTTCAAGCCCTGGTCTGGGAAGATCCCACATGCCGCAGAGCAACTAGGCCCATGAGCCACAACTACTGAGCCTGCGCGTCTGGAGTGTGTGCTGTGCAACAAGAGAGGTCGCGACAGTGAGAGGCCCGCGCACCGCGATGAATAGTGGCCCCCACTTGCCGCAACTAAAGCCCTCGCACAGAAACAAAGACCCAACACAGCCAAAAATAAAAATAATTAATTAATTAATTTAAAAAAAAAAACACTACTCAAGGGGACTTCCCTGGTGGTCCAGTGGTTAAGATTTCACCTTCCAATGCAGGGGGTGCTGGTTCGATCCCTGGTCGGGGAGCTAAGATCCCACATGCCTCGCGGCCAAAAAACCCAAACATAAAACAGAAGCAACATTGTAACAAGTGCAATAAAGATTTTTAAAATGGTCCACATCAAAAAAAATCTTAAAAGAAAAACCTACTGAAGCGTGAAAAAGACAGTAACAAACACGAAAGTATACTGGAGCCATTTCCAATAAAAGTAGGAAGAAGACAGGAATTCCCACTATTACCTCTATTTGTCAACATTCATTCAGAGGTTTAAATTAATGCAACAACTCAAGAGAACAAAATAATCATTACAAATCTTGAAAAGAAGAGCCTAACTTGTCTTTATTTGTAGATGATAAAATAACCATAGTATTTGCTAAAAATAACATGAGAATTAACTAAGAAGTTTGGTAGGGTGGCTAAATAAAAAAATATTCAAAGGCAAGTTCTTCTTTATCCAGAAATATCTAATTAAAAACTTAAATGGGGGCTTCTCTGGTGGCGCAGTGGTTGAGAGTCCGCCTGCCGATGCAGGGAACGTGGGTTCGTGCCCTGGTCCAGGAAGATCCCACATGCCGCAGAGCAGCTAGGCCCGTGAGCCATGGCCGCTGGGTCTGCGCGTCCGGAGCCTGTGCTCCGCAATGGGAGAAGCCACAACAGTGAGAGGCCCACGTACCGCAAAAAAGAAAAAAAAAAACAAAAAAAAAACTTACATGGGATTTTTCAAAAATTACATAGTACTTATAAAAAAATTTAATAAGGAAGTGCACAGTCTAAGTGTGTGTGGGGGGAAACACCCTACAGTATCTTATTAAAAGTCATAAAATTAGACCAGAATTTTAGAAAGAAAAAAATTAGAGAGGAAGGTTAAAGGAATTCTTAATTCACAGATATCACCAAAAAAATAATGATACCTAGTATCTATATAGCTTCTAGACATCACTCAAATAATCGCTAGTATTTATACAGCTCATAGAAATCATTCCACTACAATAATAGCTAATATCTGCAAGTTTCAGCACTGTTCTAAATGCTTTAATGTACTCATTTAATCCTTATAACAACCCTAGAGGAAAGTACAGTTATTTATTTGAACATTATAGATTAGGATGTTTCCAAGGACACAGATTCCAAAATCTTTGTTTTTGGCTATTATACTCTTCTGCCTCTCAAGCCTCTTTCTCTAATTTTACACACACATCTAGCAAGCTTGGTTATCAAGTCTTCCAGAATGCAACAGATTAAAGAGCTAATTAGAAGCCGTAAAAGCACTCTGGGTAACACTTTACCACCTAACACAAAAAAGGACAAGCAGTGGGTGTAAAAACCACGCACCACATGAGCATCACGTGCGACCAGAGAGCCCTGTGAGTCCCACGGGGTCTTACTCTATCAGCACTGCACAATGAAACAACTGCTATTCTTCTTTTTTTTTTTATCCTTTTTTTTAACATCTTTATTGGAGTATAATTGCTTTACAATGTTGTGTTAGTTTCTGCTGTACAACAAAGTGAATCAGCTATATGTATACATATATCCCCATATCCCCTCCGTCTTGCATCTCCCTCCCACCCTCCCTATCCCACCCCTCTAGGTGGTCACAAAGCACCGAGCTGATCTCCCTGTGTTATGTGGCTGCTTCCCACTAGCTATCTATTTTACGTTTGGTAGTGTATATATGTCCATGCCTCTCTCTCACTTAGTCCCACCTCCTAGAGAAATGGAAATAAAAACAAAAATAAACAAATGGGACCTAATGAAACTTAAAAGCTTTTGCACAGCAAAGGAAACCATAAGCAAGACGAAAAGACAACTGTCAGAATGGGAGAAAATATTTGCAAATGAAGCAACTGACAAAGGATTAATCTCCAAAATACACTGCAGCTCATGCAGTTCAATATCAAAAAAAAAACCGACTGCTATTCTTAAGAGTACACAGCATCATAAGAAGGTAACTTTATGCCTGACATACTTTTTAAAGATACCTAAGTACACATCCCATTTTAAAATAAATCTATCCAAAAATCTTTAAAATGTAAAAAGTATTGGTGCTTGAAGTGGCTGTCCTAAACACTTAACTGTATAGAACTCATCCATCATGGGTTCTGATACTTTATTATTTTTTTAAAATAAAATATAATATCTTCAATTCACCATTGCTGTATCTTCAATTCACCATTGCTGTCTGTGATCCAGTTTCTATGCACTGAGTTGGGAAGGAATCTGTCAAACACACCGATACCTTACAGATGCTTCTTGGATGATTACAGAATAGTCACAGACAAATGGTAGTAAACGTGTTCCCTGGACCCTCCAAGCTCTCCTTTCACACCGTTACAAACAGTCAGAGAAGCACAAGGATGTCCCTTACCGTTCCCCTGTGTATCCGGGACTGCAGTGACATTGGCCCGTGGTGGCATCACATGTCCCTCCATTATGGCACTGACATTCTTGTGAACAGTTCTTTCCAAAGCGACCCTCGGGGCAAGGCTGACCACACACTGTGCCCTGCATTCAAAGAGACTTGGGAAATTAGATGGGCCTCCAGCCAGGGAAGGGCCAAAGGAGAAGGGAGAAAAGAGGGGAAACAAAAAGGGAGGAGGGATATAGGAACAGGGCTGCAAGAAGATTAGATAAAGGAGATTTTAGAACATATACACTCTGTTCATCATCTCGAAAGTGTTAGAAATTCTAAATTGACTTATTTGCTTAGTAAGCCTAAATCTCAAGATATACTCATAGGTGGCAGAATAGCAATCTTAAGAAATACCTATATTAAAAAAATAAAGTTACATCAAATTATTATGGAAACCTAAGGAATTTACAAATCCTCCTAAGTATTCTTCCTTGGGCCTTACATGTACAGTAAGTCAACAATACTTATTGAGCATCCATTACATAAATGACAACATCTGGCCCAAATGGAATATCCAAATGCTTCACCATATGTTCTAGAGAAAATAAACTTCATCATTGGTTTTATTTCTTATAAGGAAGCATAAGAAAAGACTGACATTTTTTGTACCTGAATTAATGATAACATTGCCTAAGAAATACTTCAGCAGAAATGAACCTAGACGTTTTATTTCAGAAGAAAATACACTTTTATTTTCAGCAGGTTCAACAAACATTGTTGGGCCAAGATCAATAGGAAAGCCTATTTCCTGGGGAGAAAAATCGACAGAGTAACTTGGACACATCTCCTCACCCTAGAGGCTGTCTGTCTTGTCAGATACTGTCATATTTATTCCAGTACTATGTGGAGAAGCATAAGATACTTTGCCAATAAGTCAATGAAATATTCTACTACTTTCTACTTCACTCGTCTACATAACTTGGGCTTGTAGCTTATCATCTATTTACTGGAGTTACTGTTTCAGCAAACAACATATCCCAAGTAACAGGAATTTTTACAATGTTTTTAAATGTTGGAAGCTGTTGCTTTGTCCTCCTTCTCTATAAAAAAGACAGACTGTGGGCACTCTGATATTGGAGGCTAGCGAACACCAGATGGTTTTGTAAATGTTTATTCTGGGTAGTGTAAGAAAATACATTTCCTCTAACTCCTGGCTATCTACAAAGGCAGTTGGTGTGCTAATTAAGTCTCCTCTGGTGGTTTCTAGTTATCTACCAATGAGGAAAGTTCTTCCAGAATCTTGGAACTGAAAAAGCCTTTGAGAGGTGATTCAAATCAATACTTAACTGAGAATCATCTATGTGCCAGGCATCGTGCTAAGCTCTGAGAATCAAAGATAAAGTCACAACCTTTAATTAGCTCACAACATGGTGAGGGGGAAAGATGTAAAAATAGCTCTGACCCCTCCATTCCAGCACAACATATTAACATGACTAAAGTAATAACACGCCTAGGGTTAATCCATGATAAGCAGGGGTTCTGGTGAAAATTCTCACTCTCTCAGGGACTAACTACTCACATTTTGTAATGGTCCCACATAAGCTTCAGAGATGCTGTTGAAATATTATTTATAAATAAGGATTAATGTCCTACTTAAAGCTATTTGCTCACATTATTCCTATTAGTTGAAATACATACATGTGTATGTGTGATAGGAATATATATTCATCATGAAAAGAACCTAGGATGATTGCACAAAGAAAATGTTGTAAAGAGAAGTGTAAGTTGGAAGCTCAGCTATGCACATAAAAAAATGACCTGAAACATTCAGTAAGAAACATCTATCAAGGTAGGGGTCCCAGAGTATTGGGGAGGCTCCACTGGGCTGATGGAGAGGGCCATCTGCCCACCTACTGGGACTCACGGTCCAAGCTTGTGGTTACCACTATCCCACATCATGACCACCCCGACCCAGAAGAAGAACAAAGCTTCAATCTCAAGATGAGGCAACTCTACAGACAATGTCTACACAAAAATCCTAGGAGTAACATGCCTATAGCTCCTCATTCAAAGAACACAGAGCTCCCTGGACACTCTGCTATCCCAGCAAAATCCATCCCTTGCCAAGGACCAAGCAATGACCAGTGTTGGCAAAAGGTTGAATACGAGAAATAAAAGAAGAGAAGGAGTCAAAGATAATTCAGCATTTCTACCTTGGGCAACTAAAAAAGAAGTTTTGGTTTTAATGAGGATAAAAAAGGTAAAAAAGGAATTGCGGTACAACGAAGGATTAGGGGTACAACAAATTTGGTTCTATGACCACTGACTTTGATGGGCCTGCTTCCAGCTCAGCAGTACTTCAATAGCTCCCCTGTTCACCTCACCATGAGGCATCAATAAAAGGCCCCCTTGCACTGACTCCATTGCTTCATAGAGTTTCCCCAGGCTCTGCTTCCTTGTCTTGCCCACTGACCATTTCCAGCTCTTGCCTTGGCTCTGATATTTCTTTTCCACTTGTCCCAGTGGTCTTAACATCTTGAACTCAACCTTACTTCCCGTGATTCTCACCAGGAAGTGGACTCCAGGTCTCCTTTGCTCCATGCCTACAACAAGGGCAATCCCAAACCAGTCCCATCCCATGTCTGGCTCCTAAGGCAGACACATTAAATACTCATCTGTGGTCAAGTGAGGGAAAGTCAAGGTTTGGGAAAGTCAGCAGATGATTGTTAAAGCCATGGATCCTAATGAACTTTCCAGAAAAGATTTATAGTGACAGGAGAGAAAGATAAGACTGGAACCAAGGAAACACTGTAAGAAAGCAGTATGTAAAAGAAGGGGGATTAGGAAAAGAGATTTTTAGTAAGAGAGGCAGGACAGAGGATTATCAAAAAGTGGAGGGAAAAGAGATTAGGAAAGGGAGGTGGATGAGCAACAGAGTCAAAAGCTTTGGAGAAGTGAAGCGGAATGAGAAGAGAGGAGTTGTTACTGGATTTGGCAATTAAGTCACTTGAACCCCTGTAAGAACAGCTTCACTACAGTGCATGGAGATGGAAGGTAATCATCAAGTAAATTGTTCTTTTATTTTCTGTATGTTAACGAAGGAAATAGACATTGGTCATTCACTCTTCTGCCTTCAAGCAGACTTATACACTAACTCAGAGGAAGACGAACCAATGTTATTTCCTGATTTCAGAGTAATCTACTTAGTAAACCAGCTTTGACATTTTTTATTCCACATAACATTAAGCCTGTGAGACACTCCATAAAGAGTAATGAGAAGGCCACGCACCACCACGAAAAGCAGCCCCCACTCGCCGCAACTAGCGAAAGCCTACACACAGCAACAAAGACCCAACGCAGCCAAAAAGAGTAAATGAATAAGTAATAAAAATAAATTAATTATAAAAAAAAAAGACAGAGTATCACAAAGTTTGGGAAGTGTGGTGAGATATAGCTTCCTCTTAAAGTATCATACTATAACCTCTGAGAAGTTCTGCAATACTTGGAAAACCCAGCTTTCCTCAATGTGTCTCCAGATTCATAAGACTGAATAACTTTTTCACATAACACTTAACCTGTTGAGAATAATGTTCCCAAGAATAATAATGATCCATAGAGCATAATTATGAAAATGCTTATTTAAATAGTTGCAGGGTTTGACAGCTCTTGCTGTCATGTGTAAGGCAAGATATTTCCCTTTTCTATCCTGAGGGGAAATGCAGAACAGATGGCCTACTATCTTTTCCATGAGGACCCTTAGTACACTTCAAGTTCAGGATTTAATCACCTTCTGCCTTCTCTGGACTGAAAAATTCCAGCTTTGAAATGATCAGGTATTTCCAATTTTGGAATCTTTAACCATCAGTGTAACTTTCTTTTGTATCAAAGTCCTCCACATGCGTTTTCACTTGAGTATCCTGGAACAGGGTGCTTTGGGAGGGTGGAAGTGAGCTTACCAGCCAGCCAGAAGGACACGAGCATTCTCCAGTGACGTGATGACATACACCTCCATTTTGGCAGGGGCATCTCTGCTCACACTGTGGCCCGTGCTTGCCAGGGGGACAAAGATCCTCACAGCTGAGGGATTAACATGTGACAAAGGACACCATGATTTACCCAACCACACAACCCTTAGGTTCACAGACACAGCAGCACCCACAGCCCTAAAATAGACCAGATTTCTCTGTCCAGTATTGTTCGTTTCATTAACATCAAGGGCATCAATCATATTGGCTGGAAGGGTCTTTGAGGGGTCACCTAGTCCTTCCCTTTGTTTGGGGATATCTTCTGAGTGATTAGCTTTTTTGATTGGGGGGGGGTGGGGGATGATGCTAGGCTTGTGGGATCTTAGTTCCCTGACCAGGGATTGAACACGGGCCCTTGGCAGTAAGAGCATGGAGTCCTAACCACTGGACCACCAAGGAATTCCCATGTTTTGGGATATTTTCTAATGAAACCATTTCAATTTGAGGAGAATCTGTCCTATCAGAGAGCACCAAGGATGACTCTCGTGGGCCACACACTCCCTGGTGACAGGTACTTTCCAGGTAACTTTTATAAAGCTCATGGGTTACACTGGAAGTCTATTTGGTGTGTTTGTTCTAACCTCAAAGGAGACTGAAACGTCTACACATCACCCCATTAGTGTACAAAATCTTCATAACCAATTTTCAGCGTTCTCTTCTTCAGAATGACAAGCCCCCTTCCCATATTGTATGAATACACCTTCTTCCCTAAGCCTTTAATTGTCTTTTTTACTCTCCTGTAAAATTGCTGCAAGTTTCCCAAAGCCCTATGCAACTGTGGCCTTGATAAAAACCCATAAAAGCAATATTAACAATTAAATAGTCTGAGATGATCATCCATGCTTCTGAAAATCAGGGCTTTCTTGGCTAATGCAATTTTTTCCTTAGCTCTACTTGTATAGCTCTAACACTGTCAGCAGGAAGTATTTACCTAGTCAGCCACATTTTTTGCAAGTTCTAATTCTGTGACTTACAAGTGTAATTTTCTCATTAAGGGAAGAAAATTTTTTTATCTCCTACTTTTTTTTTGGCAAATTCTGCCTCTTAGTCTGTTTGCTAATACAAGCAAACCGAAGAATGCCCTTCCCACAAAATAAAGTAGTAGAGATTAAGTAACTGCTTTAGTGTTCCCCAGAAAGAATTAAACTATCTGTGTGCACATATCCTGCACAGATGTGATATATGTACTTTCATATTCACAAAGCAACATACGTATCTATGGGCATTAAATAACCCAGCTAACCTTTCATCATGGACTATTTCTGACATCTTTCACCTTCCTTCTTCTCTAAGGCACTGAACCCACCCAGCTTTATCCAGCTAATTAACAGAGCAGAACAACGTGGATCATTAACAGCCGGCAGTGTAATGAATGCAATTGAGGGAGTATCAAAGTGGAACCCAAATCTGCCCCAACAACCCCCAATACTGCCATTCAGCACAGCATCCTGGCCCTCTCTGCCTCTGCTCTGCCAAAAGAAGGCATGGAAGCTGGCTCTGAGGCTCTGGCTGGGCTCTGATGCTCTACAGCAAACAGCATCTGGGCCTGGGGTCCTATTCCCTCAGTAACTCTTCAGGCAGCAATAGAAACAGAAGCGCAGGAATATACCAGCAGCATGAACAGAGAGGGTGGGTGGGCTCTGCTATGCTGCTCAGCAGCAAGTCACTTACAAGGCTCCAGTGTAGCCGGGTGGGCAGCGGCACTCCCCCGTGACGTGATCGCAGGTAGCTCCGTTCTGGCACTGGCATCTCTGGTGACAGTCGTTACCATACGTGCCCTGCTCACAGCGCTCCTCGCAGCGCCAGCCCCGGAAGCCCGCAGCGCAGTGGCAAGCCCCCGTGATGGGGTTGCACAGAGCCCCGTTTTTGCACTGGCACCGGCTGCTGCAGTGAGGCCCCCAGTGATCACCGTCGCAGGCTGAGGTTGGGGAAAGAAACAGTGGAGGGCATCAGAGTACAGGTGTAGGTAATGGCAAGCTCTTTAGAAGCAGCTTTCCTCTCCCTTTGGAGAGAGTGGATTGATGATCCCTTCATCACCATTCCTCAACAGAGCAGCAGGGCTCGGGCACACATCCATGGCAATATTTCACTGGTGCTCTGCAGTGGACCACTTCCTATCACTCCGCTGCTAAAGCATTGCTATACTGTTCAACTCCATGCCTGTGCTCAGCCTATTCCCTGCACCTGGAATGTTGCGTTTGATGTGGCCAGAGTCATTGGCTAGGGGAGGGTGGGAGCAGTTGTAGGGAGAGAGGAGGCTGGCTAGGCAGATGGGAATGGTCAGCTTATGCAGGGGTTTTTATGCACACCAAGAAGTTTGGATTGCATCTGGTGGACAAGGGATTGGTAGTAAAGGATTTTAAGCACTGAGGGACAATGGAGATTTGCCTTCTAGTAAGATCAGCTGGCTACAGCCTGAGGAGGGCAGGAAGCAGCTGACAAGGAGAGGCGGGAGTTGGGGCAAGAAGCATAGTACTCAGGGGATCAGTGAGGGGGCCTCGCCGCAGGCAATGATGAGAGGGACAAAGAGGCGACCCACAGGCAGTCCACTGAGGAGTGGGCTGGCCTTGCTACAGGTACGCGCTGAGCTCTCGAAAAGGAAACTGCTGCTGTGCTTTCAAAGTAATCAATCAAAATACATGTGATTGGGAGGTAACCAGAAAAGGTAGGGAAAAAATTGACTAAATGTTTAACGTCACTGACTTTAAAATACAACAAACCTGAAACTGATATGGACAGCAAATAAAAAGATAAGAGGTACATGAAACCAGGTAATATAAAGGCAGAAAAAAGCATTTAAAAGACATATTTTGTTTTTAACAGCTTTATTGGAGTATAATTGCTTTACAATGGTGTGTTAGTTTCTGCTTTATAACAAAGTGAATCAGCTACGCATATACATATATCCCCGTATCTACTCCCTCTTGCATCTCCCTCCCACCCTCCCTATCCCACCCCTCTAGGTGGTCACAAAGCACTGAGCTGATCTCCCTGTGCTATGCGGCTGCTTCCCACTAGCTATCTATTTTACATTTGGTAGTGTATATATGTCCATGCCACTCTCTCACTTCGTCCCAGCTTACCCTTCCCCCTCCCCCTGTCCTCAAGTCCATTCTCTATGTCTGTGTCTTTATTCCTGTCCTGCCCCAGGTTCTTCAGAACTATATTTTTTTTTAGATTCCATATATATGTGTTAGCATACGGTGTTTGTTTTTCTCTTTCTGACTTACTTCACTCTGTATGACGGACTCTAGGTCCATCCACCTCACTACAAATAACTCAATTTTGTTTCTTTTACGGCTGAGTAATATTCCATTGTATATATGTGCCATATCTTCTTTATCCATTCATCTGTTGATGGACACTTAGGTTGCTTCCATGCCCTGGCTATTGTAAATAGAGCTGCAATGAACATTGTGGTACATGACTCTTTCTGAATTATGGTTTCCTGAGGGTATATGCCCAGTAGTGGGATTGCTGGGTCATATGGTAGTTCTTTTTTTAGTTTTTTAAGGAACCTCCATACTGTTCTCCATAGTGGCTGTATCAATTTACATTCCCACCAACAGTGCAAGAGGGTTCCCTTTTCTCCACACCCTCTCCAGCATTTAATGTTTGTAGAGTTTTTTGATGATGGCCATTCTGACTGGTGTGAGGTGATATCTCATTGTAGTTTTGATCTGCGCTTCCCTAATAATTAGTGATGTTGAGCATCCTTCATGTGTTTGCTGGCAATCTATATATCTTCTTTGGAGAAATGTGTATTTAGGTCTTCTGCCCATTTTTGGATTGGGTTGTTTGTTTTTTTGATATTGAGCTGCATGAGCTGTTTGTAAATTTTGGAGATTAATCCTTTGTCAGTTGCTTCATTTGCAAATATTTTCTCCCATTCTGAGGGTTGTCTTTTTGTCTTGTTTATGGTTTCCTTTGCTGTGCAAAGCTTTTAAGTTTCATTAGGTCCCATTTGTTTGTTTTTATTTCCATTTCTCTAGGAGGTGGGTCTAAAAGGATCTTGCTGTGATTACATCATAGAATGTTCTGCCTATGTCCTCCTCTCAGAGTTTTAGAGTGTCTGGCCTTACATTTAGGTCTTTAATCCATTTTGAGTTTATTTTTGTGTATGGTGTTAGGGAGTGTTCTAATTTCATTCTTTTACATGTGGCCATCCAGTTTTCCCAACACCACTTATTGAAGAGGCTGTCTTTTCTCCATTGTATATTCTTGCCTCCTTTATCAAAAATAAGGTGACCAAAAAAAATAAATAAATAATAATAAGATGACCATAGGTGCATTGGTTTATCTCTGGGCTTTCTATCCTATTCCATTGATCTATATTTCTGTTTTTGTGCCAGTACCATACTGTTTTGATAGTTTTGTAGTATAGTGTGAAGTCCGGGAGCCTGATTCCTCTGGCTCCATTTTTCTTTCTCAAGATTGCTTTGGCTATTCGGGATCTTTTGTGTTTCCATACAAATTGTGAAATTTTTTGTTCTAGTTCTATGAAAAATGCCAGTGGTAGTTTCATAGGGATTGCATTGAATTTGTAGATTGCTTTGGGTAGTATAGTCATTTTCACAATGTTGATTCTTCCAATACAAGAACATGGTATATCTCTCCACCTGTTTGTATTGTCTTTAATTTCTTACATCAGTGTCTTATAGTTTTCTGCATTCAGGTATTTTGTCTCCTTAGGTAGGTTTATTCCTAGGTATTTTATTCTTTTTGTTGCAATGGTAAATGGGAGTGTTCCCTTAATTTCACTCTCAGATTTTTCATCATTAGTGTATAGGAATGCAAGAGATTTCTGTGCATTAATTTTGTATCCTGCTACTTTACCAGATTCATTGATTAGCTCTAGTAGTTTTCTGGTAGCATCTTTAGGATTCTCTATGTATCGTATCATATCATCTGCAAAGAGTGACAGCTTTACTTCTTCTTTTCCAATTTGTATTCCTTTTATTTCTTCTTCTTCTCTAATTGCTGTGGCTAAAACTTCCAAAACTATGTTGAATAATAGTGGTAAGAGTGGACAACCTTGTCTTGCTCCTGATCTTAGAGGAAATGGTTTCAGTTTTTCACCATTGAGAACGATGTTGGCTGTGGGTTTGTCATATATGGCCTTTATTATGTTGAGGTAAGTTCCCTCTATGCCTAGTTTCGGGAGGGTTTTTATCATAAATTGGTGTTGAATTTTATCTAAAGCTTTTTCTGCATCTATTGAGATGATCATATGGTTTTGTTTTTTTTTTTTTTGCGGTACGCGGGCCTCTCACTGTTGTGGCCTCTCCCATTGCGGAGCACAGGCTCCGGACGTGCAGGCTCAGCGGCCATGGCTCACGGGCCCAGCCGCTCTGTGGCATATGGGATCTTCCCAGACCAGGGCACGAACCCGTGTCCCCTGCATCGGCAGGCGGACTCTCAACCACTGCGCCACCAGGGAAGCCCCGATCATATGGTTTTTATTCTTCGATTTGTTAATATAGTGTGTCACATTGATTGATTTGCATATATTGAAGAATCCTTGCCTTACTGGGATAAACCCCACTTGATCATAATGTATGATACGTTTAATGTGCTGTTGGATTCTGTCTGCTAGTATTTTGTTGAGGATTTTTGCATTTATGTTCATCAGTGATATTGTCCTGTTGTTTTCTTTTTTATGACATCTTTGTCTGGTTTTGGTATCAGGGTGATGGTGGCCTCGTAGAATGAGTTTGGGAGTGTTCCTCCCTCTGTTATATTTTGGAAGAATTTGAGAAGGATAGGTATTAGCTCTTCTCTAAACGTTTGATAGAATTCACCTGTGAAGCCATCTGGTCCTGGGCTAAAAGTCAGATTTTAAAATGCAGTTCCAAAGGAAAGGAAGAATGGCCATGATTCAAGTCAATGAGCAGGAAAAAGAAAGCAGAGAAGGAAAAAACCTCAATTGCAAACATTCTAAAATTTATGAAGGGTGACAATAAGCAAAGCCTACTCTCAATATGCATTGCCTAGGCAGCGGTGCATTTATTAATTAGACGCTATAAAAATCACTAGGGAGGAAGCACCCTGCCTAGAGCTCCTAGGATAAATTGCTTTTATGATAAAAAGAAAGTTTCATTTCATAAAACTTTTGTAACGTCAACAGATCTGGAATAAACTATTGAAAAAAACAAAACTAGGCACACAGCAAACAACTTATTAGATGTGCAGGATTTATCTTACATTATTAGAACCTACCTTTCATTTCATAATTTCAAAAGGTTTAAATGAATAATTCTGTTTTTAATCAGTATGGCTTTGGTCTCATTAGTACTTTAATAAACATACTTTCACACAATTAAAAGCAGTGGAAGAGAATTATCGAACCTAAAGCAGATCAAGAAAGCAATTACTGAAGAACTCACAATATTCTTTCACAAAATAAGATTAAGTGGTAGTTCCAAGATGATATTTCAGCCTAATTGTTATTCATATGAGTAGTATCTTTTATTGCCTATGGATATGGACAAAGTTGTGGTTTTTTTTCAATTTTAATTCTTTCAATCTAAGATTTATTCTTAAAAAAAAAAATTACATGGTATGTTCCTTTAAGACCTCTCAGCCATCCCAGTTGGAGAAGAATCTGTCCTGTTTTGAAGCTCCCCCAAGGTAAATTACATAGTCCTTTGTAACTTGTTTCCTGGTTCATCAATCCTAAGAGTAGGGAAAATCTTCATTCCATGTAATCCAAATCCATTATCCTATAACTTGATCCTCCCCTCCTCTTAACAGCATAGTCAATCCTGTACATCACTGTTCCCTATATTATAAATGATTTTATTCCTTAAACATGAATACATCCTTGACACTGCTCTTTGTTATACTAAATACTACAACCTCAATACTTTTATGTATTTTTTAAAAGTTTATTCAATTTCACTCATTTTCTTTGCTGAATCCTCTCCAGAATGTCCACATCCCTCTCAACTTCCGGGAGCCTCAGGTGCTAAATTAAAGATCCATTATTCCTTATGTATAATGGGGGATTAATTGATTGACGCAGAACAACAATGTAGGTAATAAAACTACCTTGATAAGGATATCAAGATCATGTCAAAAGCATTAAAAAAAAAACCATCACGATGACTTAGAGTTCTTTTCCCTCACTGTGATATTGGGGTAAGAGTGGGCTGGAGCACATATGTTTTATAGAATATATTTTACAACAAGAGGAGAGTGGTAGGAAGAATTCAAGTATTGAGGGAATAGAACTGGTCTCTCCTCTCCTTCATAACCCATTTATTTGTACATCCCATTCAACAGCTCCTCTCCCAGCAGAGCAGTCAGGCAGAGACCAGTTCTATTTTCTCGGGATTAGATAAAAACAAAAACAAAAAAAACCCTTAAGATATTTCCTCATGGTAGAAACAAGTTTATAGCAGACATTGATAACTATCAGCATTAAAGAAAAGGTTTCAGGCTTTTAAAGAAATATTATCGTGCCGACATGGTTAATTTCCTGCCTATATCTAAGCACTGTGGCATGCTTTGAAGTGACAGCTTCTCCCCTTGGGGTTTTATTTCTCTAAAAAGCCACTGATACATGGGCCTCACAATGTGAATACTAAGCACCAACATGGACTCTACTGGGAAGAAAATCCACATACAGAAGTCTACAGACAAATAGACAGGAAGTAGGACAAGTAAGATACAGAAGCCTGGCTTGAATGTAGCCATCAATGTGACTTCCTTTCCTTTCTTCATTTGTCATATTTAACTGCTTCAACATACCCACTTTTAAATGTATACTAGTGAGTTACACAGTTTATCGCACAAAAGCCAGCTTTCTTCCCTGATTACTACAAATACAAGAGTATGTTGACTGTCTAGTACAAGAGGGAGAATTTGTTCCTTATGTTTAGTGCCAAGCTTGGCCAATTATCCTGAATTCAAGTACTGTATTTAGAAAGACAGTTTGGAGAGAGTCTGAACTCAAATCATCTGACATCTTTTAGTTAACACCTCACTCAAATTTCAAGGGGCAAGTATTTCACTCCTCAAGAAAAAGGGACTGGGTTGTCTCCCACAGACAACTTTTTAAAAAAATGTACTATGTATAACTGAATCACTGTGCTGTACAGCAGAAATTAACACAGCATTGTAAATCAACTCTACTTCAGTAAAATAAAAATTTTTAAATGTAGTTAACATGGAAATAACTTGAATATCCTAATAGGAAAAGGTAAATGAACAAAATTTTGTTCCAGATTAGATGGAAAAGAACCCAGATGCTAATAAGGAAGCGATGCCTCCTTTTCAGCTTCTGGTTTCAGTTCTTATTGTGTGAACAGCTAGAAATGGGCTATCAGATGCCATGTGCCCAGAATCATGCAGATGTTTCAGGAGGCAGCTAAACGAGGGTCTCAGCACAGACAGCTTGCTCTAAGAAGCTGTCATAATAAGTTGGAAATAAAAGGGATTTTAAACTACTGTGTAATGTCAGGAGTATACAGACCATGCTACAGCTCTTAGGGACAGCTTAGCTGAGCACTGGCTCCTCTCAAGACAATGGACTCATGCTGGAGCTCTAATGGCTATAACTTCCAATGACATCTGTAACCACAGGTTATGTTCAGGGGCTGGGGGCTGAAATTCACTCAAGTGATATCTCTTAAGTACCTGCCTTGTGCCAGCCATGGTACCAGGCCTTGACTTCAAACAAGAACAATAAAGCTCATGCTTCTACAAGCTTATAGTTTAATGGCAAGGTGTCAAGTTACTAGGTAAGAGAATAACCTGTGACAGGTAGTGAGGTAAGGATATGGACTGGGTACAACGGAAAGCACAGGGATGACACTTAACCAATGTTGGTGAGTCGGGAAAGGCTTCCCTGATAAAATGAGGTCTAAGCGAAGACCTAAAGGCAGAGGGTGCCATATTTAAGTAAAGGGCAGAGGATTTGTACGTGGGAAAAAGGGGCACTGCAAGGAGAGGGAGGTTGCAGGGGGTGTTACATTCAGAAAAATGATACATGCAGTGGCCAAAAGCCTTTTACATGACAAACATCCATGAATGCCCTCTTGGGCTTCTACACTATTGTATCATGGCCACTGTCATCTTTCTTAGCTATGTGCACAACAAAAAGAAGTATAGAAATAAGCAGAGAAGAAGAGATATTAGACATGTCCTCTCCCTCCGTCAGTCCTCCCCAGCCTGCCAAGCTCAGCTCAGAAACCTCTGTGCTTCAGGTACATTTTACAACCCAATCTGAGATGCTCTCTGAAAAAGGCAATATATATTTTCCACGACACTCACTCTGCACTTAGATCACAGTTTTTATATATGTTTGCCTTGTCTCATATCTCTCAAATAAAATTGAATTTCATAGGTGTTAAGACACACGGACACCCTTCTAGATCTTAGCAGTTATCAACAGAAGGTTTCACACAGTCATGTCCTGGCAGTCACCTGGCTGACAATGATGGTGAGAGGCATTCTTATTCAGAGATATTAAGCCGTGGAAAACTGTGCAACTGAGTCATGAAGTAGTGTAATAATAATGAGGAGACTGACACTTACAGCGAGGAAGATTATCTCTCCCCTTTTTGGGAAAATCAGCATGCTTATGCACTATTATGGGATAGCAGATACCACATCTAGTTTAGAGATTAGTCTGGGAAAGTGTATCAAAAGCCCTTTACTCATAAATTCATCTTTGGGGATTTTTCTAAAAGAAACAAACATAAGTGTGTAAAGACAATTAGTAATACTTACATTGTGCCCACAGATGTTGTTCTAAGCACCTGAAATAGATGAATGACCACAGTGTCCCTATGAAGCAGGGACTACAGTTACCCCTATTTTATAGAAGAAGAAACTGAGATCCAGGTGACGTGCTTAAAGTTACACAGGCAAAGAGGGGTGAAGAACAGACCTCCCATCTTCAGTTTGGATTCTAAACCACTCTATTCTACCCCCGCCCAAGCTTTAAGGATGCTTATAACAGCACTGTTTATAACAACAAAAAAATTAGAAACAACCTAATTTTCTAGCACTGGTGAAAGGACTGGTGAAAAAAATTTTGGTATAATCATACAGTGGAATACCATGCATCAATTAAAAGTGATATTATAGAAGAATATTTAATGAACTTGAAAGATGTTTACAATATTGTAACTGTAAAAAGTGGATTAAAAATATGTAGCACATGATCCAATTTTAGCAACAGATTAGAATAAACTAGATGAAATTGTCACTAACTTAGGTCAAAAATGGCCTAATACCAGCAACTGTATATGGTTGAACCTAATATGTGGGGAAGGGAGGAGAAGAGGGAGAATGAGAAAGACACAGAGACAGAGAGACAGATATTGAAACACTCTGTGGGCCAATGGGACCACTGGGTAACTCTGGGTCTTAAGACTGTGCGTGATTTTTTTTTATTCATTTAGATTAACTAGATTTTCTAAATTTTCTGCAATTGAATGTATCCTTTTGGCAGAAGGAGAAAAGCAAGCAAAAAGTTACATTTTTAAATAGTTCAATCTGCTGAGCATTTATACTGTGCTATGTTCTGTGCTCCACGCTTTACACACCTCTCTCCAGTCCTCACAGCACTGACAAGGTGGGTGTCATTATCACCTGCAGCACATGGAGGATATTTAGGATGAAAACATGTAGGTAAAATGTCCAAAAACACCAGACTGTGGTATCAGTACTTAAACCCAAGGTTGTCGGCAAACAAAAGTCCAAGCACTTTTCACAAGTCCATTCTGCTCCTGAAGTAGTGAAATCACGTATTTTGGTTAAACATAATATCCCACAATTATGTTTTTCATCTAATATGATCCATTAAGGTGGAGCAGCCAACGATAAGACCTTTCACTGAGCGAGCCTATGGGGTCAGCCAGTGACTCAATATTCAGGGGCACTGAAAATAGGAAATTATCTCAGTAGTGAGAACATAGGGCGTTTCTCAAAGAGAAAATAAAATTAAGGAGATGGTTAAATCTGCAGAGCTTCTGTAAGTTGAAAATGATTCTATGCAAACAGAAAGGGCAGTGAACTCACTGTGAAAACAGTACTGATGCTATTAGCTGGCCTGCTAAGGAGTACTCTAACCTGAAAACTAGGCCTGTATAGTACCTGACACATGGCTGGCTCTCAAGATATATTTGGTGAGTGAATGAAAGTGATTGTGCATGCAGAGCAGGATAACTAACTTGGACAAGCAGAGAAACCTTAAAACCATCATCACAATTCTAGGTACATCCTCCTCTCCTAATTCACTTCAAGCAGTCCAGTTTTCCACGCAAAGGACAGGGAGAGAGAGAATAGGTTCCAAGATACACTGAGTTTTGAACATGTGTCAGCATTATGCAGCTACTTTATTTTAACCTCACAATAACTCAATAAGATGGGTATAATTACTCCAACATTTCACGTGAAAAATGGACTCAGATGATAATTTGCTCAGTCACTTAGCATTCAGGTGGCAAAAGCAAGGGTTCAACTCAAACCCATCAATGCTTCCATATCTGTGCTCTTCCACACACCCTGTGGACCATCCCAAGTGAGCAATGCTCATCAATTACCAGATCCGATATCAGCGCTCATTACTGGCCTGCTTTTCAAAGGGGAACCTTCTAGGACAAAAGTGTCACAGATATTTGAGAAGTAATACTTGCCTAAAATGAGAGTTCCCAGGCTTCAAAGTGTTAGTAGCAGGTTCATCAGAATGATTTGATAAGAAATGTTCCAACATGTCCATAGCCATGCATGTATTAACAAAAACAAGGCATTAGGAAAAATCTTTGAACAAATGAGAGATGGTTTAGTAAATCTCCTGTTTTTGTGTAGGCCAAGAATAAAGGAGAACAATTCGAGATACAGAGAAATGCCAAATGGACAGATACTCCAGAGGAAAGAACAAGGGCACATGAATACATTGTCTCATCCAAAGGACTCCCTCAGCAGAAAAAAAAAAAAAAGGATGAAATCATTTTTCCCTTAGAGAAAGAAGTGATGGTTACCATCAAATTCACCTTGTTACAAAATTCATCAATCACTAGCTGGCTCAAGAAATGGGTACAATCACTTAGCATTAGACAGGCCTGGACCTTAGCAGGAACACTGCAACTTCATAGGAATGGAAACTTGAGCAAGTCCCTGACCTTTATTATACTTAATTTTCTTTTTGTAAAATGGGGATGGTGAAATGTACTAATTACATCAAAAGTACTTGTTGCTATGTGTGGCACAGCACAGATCTGGTAGCAGCAGAAATTTTACTCCGTGGTTGGCACAGTAGAGCGTCCCACCCCTAGAAAAACATCCTCCAGCTGTAGATGAGGCTGGAATAACAGGCCTGTCCGTGGTTTTCATTATTTGTTTGTCTTGCATGAATCATTCATGCCAAAAAGGACAACTTGGTTCTCACAATGTGAATTCCAAAAACAAATTGCCCAGTAACTCCATAAAGTAAAAACAAGTCCTGGTGTATCACCCTTTTCATCCATTTTTATAAAGCCAATTGGAAAAAGCTCAGACCTGGGATGAAAACCAGCGTTAATTTACATCCTATTCTTAATTGTCAATTAAAAACTGGATTTAGAAATTGCTCACTTGCTGACGATTAACATGTTCAGAGGTGTAGGCTCATACATGGAGCCCAGAAATATAAAAGGAGAAACTTAGAAACAAACATGTGAACTTCTTAATAATCCTCCCCTTAGCATAAAGAAGTAGATGGTCATAAATAAAATCTAAAGAATCCTGCCATATTAGAAGGCATCAATTCCAGGACTTGATTTTTCCCCAGCTTATCTACACCCACCAAGACCATAGAAACAGCCTTGAAACACAGTTTGAAGTATAAGATGCTTTTTTTTAAAGCAATTGGTTCTGAATTATAGCGAAAAACAAAAGGGCCCAATTCTGTGTGCTCGTGTTTGGTATAAAGAAACCTTTAGATGAACTGAATAGTCCGTTTTTTTGTTTTTGTTTTACCTTGGTTTAACACCTCTGGGATCGAAGAGGTAAAACTGTAGAACTATATGGGTTTCAAGGACTTTGTGGATACATCTGTACCAGATACTTACAACGGGATAGTATGTTGAATCTTGGAACTCATGTTTATCATAGGGAAAGTGCCATCAGTTTATAATACATAACTACCCTCACCAGGGTTGCTGTTTGAAGTAACTAAGACTGTAAGTGCCCTTAACATCTAAATGTCAAGCATCTATTAGGTTACATCAGTCAGCTATACGGACTTAAAAATATATTTTTACATGGAGTTTCACCGTGATGTTCTCCATTGACTTTAAATATAGGAAAATCTGTGGTTATGAGAGAATTAATAGGAAAGAAAATTCAGCCCTTCACATTCTCATTTATAGACAAAGCACAAATAAGTCACTTTCAAGAAAATATCTCTACAGAGTGCAGTGGGTTTCAAAAGAGACCAAAATAATTTTCTGCTGTCTCAAAGGATAGAAAAACATGATTCTTCCTGAAATATACACACTTTCTTCCCAAGCCTTGGTTCCCTCAGGGTCTTTTATCTCCCTGTGATTTCATTCCTTGTGCCTCAGGCTAACAAGGCTATGGTGTGTCATTCCCTTTGTTAATGTAGAAGAAAAGATCCTCATTCAAAACATCAAGTGCTTTAAAAATAAAACAAGTTTGTAAAGCTTCTCCATCCATGAAGAAGAACAATAAAAATGTATTTTCCAGATCCTCTGAAAGCACTAAAACCTCATGTCCTTCACATGTCAAAAAGCCGGCTGGAGAGCTGACAGAGTGCCAGCAGTCACTATGGACAACCACCCAGTGCTGTTTATATTAATATTATTCAGTGGCCGAGAGAGAGAACCTTTATTCTTCTTCTTTAAAAAATGTTTATTAAATGAATTTTCGAAACATGAACCGTCATTTTATAACATCAGTGCATGCTTATCCCAAATTATGAACCAGAAAAAAGGGTGTGAAATGTTTATTCTTTAATGTTTCTAAATATGAATGTTGATGTCTCTCAACAAGAGCATATTGATGACTCTATTCACAGTGGAGGGAAATCTCAAGGATATAAATTGTAGGCTGGGATTAAGTAAGGGATTTGGGGGGATTATATTTATTCACTGAAGTCAAAAGAAAAACAACGACCTTGGGACCCATTATGGGATATCTTGCTTTATAAAGTCTTGCCATATTTTTGCTCTTTTGCTCATTTATTCTTCCATTAAAAATGTACAAAGCAGCTTCTATGGTTACTAAGTTCTGTTTGTTGAGTACTTACTATTGCTCCTCCCTAAGACCTGTCCTATAGCTAAGATTTCTTTGTCTACTGGAAGAGACTGGCCAACAGTGAGACTCATCAGAAAAGAATGTGCTAAGTCTTGCAGTGCACAGGACACTCAAACACAGAGGACTTACACCCACTGCGCCTCTGGGCAGAGGAGAGCAGGGAGGGGAGAAGGCTTCCAGAAGAGGTGGGCTGGAGGTGAGCACTGAAGGATACATACTCAGGACCACCACTGTGCAAGTACTTATTATCTTCATCCTGGATGTGAGAGGCCAAAAGGCGGAAGCCTTAAATGATTTGCTTAAAACCCAACAGTAAGGAAAATCAGGTCTCAAACCCTCAGTGCTAACAGGATGGTCTGAAAAATTTAAGTTTTCTTGAGTTAAAAAAAAAAAAATTTAACCACAGAAGACAAGTACTACTATAGCAAAGCCCCACATTCTCACAACCTAGAATTAACTGTTGTGACCATTACATCACATTTGCTTCATCATTTAATGCAAGAAATAACACATTACAGTTAAAGTCCCTTTTATCTCCTTTGTACCTTGTTTTCAGTTCTTTCCCTACTCCTTCCTCAATGGGAACCACTGTCATGATTTTTTTAAAAAATAAATACATTTATTTATTTATTTTGGGCTGTGCTGGGTCTTTGTTGCTGCGCGTGGGCTTTCTGTACTTGCGGTGAGCGGGGTCTACCCTTTGTTGTAGTGTGTGGGCTTCTCATTGCAGTGGCTTCTCTTTGTTGCAGAGCACTGGCTCTAGGCACGTGAGCTTCAGAAGTTGTGGCTCGCGGGCTCTAGAGCTCAGGCTCAGTAGTTGTGGCACACGGGCTTAGTTGTCCCGTGGCATGTGGGATCTTCCCGGACTAGGGCTCAAACCCGTGTCCCCTGCATTGGCAGGCGGATTCTTAACCACTGTGGCACCAGGGAAGTCCCCGCTGTCATGATTTTAATGTGTATCATTCTAGTCTGCTTGTGTGTCCAAAAATTATATATTGCATGAATTAATATATTATTAATATATTAGTAATAATATATTGCATAACTTTTATGAATTTATTAGTTTTCTATTAAACTGTTTATATCACTGTGTATCTTGTTTTCACCCAATATTACGATATTGAGATCCACTAATGTTGACACATCTTTTAATGCAGTGTATTACTACATAGAAATTTATAGGAATGAATGGCTATACAGCATTACACTGTATTAACAACCTCCAATAAATCTATCTTTTCTCATATTCAAGGCCATTTTTACTTGTCTCCAAATTTTCACTGTTACAAAGATGCAAAGACTATATCCCCTATACATGTATGCAAAGGTTTCTCCAAGGTATACAGACAGATGATAAAGAAGTCAAAATAAAATTACCTAATCCTATGGTGTACATAAATCAACATATTATTCTAGAGGCAGCCAAACTGCTCTCCAAAGTTACTCTGCCAACTTACCCTCCTGAGAGCAGTGTGTGCAAGCTTCCTTTCACATCTTCATTAACACTTGATATTGTCAGACTTCTAGACGTTTGCCAATCAGATGGTGAAAAATGACATCATGTTCCTTCATTATGTACTTCCTCAGTTATTACAAAGATAAATATTCTCATATGCTTATTAGCCAATCAGGTTTCCTTGCCTTGAATTGCTTTATTGTATCCTTTGCCTAATCTAAAGTTGAGGGGTTTTTTTCCCTTATTGATTTGTGGGAGTTCTTAACATATCCTATATACTAATCATTTGTTTTTGTTTGTTTGTTTGTTTGTTTTTTTGCGGTATGCGGGCCTCTCACTGTTGTGGCCTCTCCCGTCGCGGTGCACAGGCTCCGGACGCGCAGGCTCAGCGGCCATGGCTCACGGGCCCAGCCGCTCCGCGGCATGTGGGATCTTCCCGGACCGGGGCACAAACCCGTGTCCCCTGCATCGGCAGGCGGACTCTCAACCACTGCGCCACCAGGGAAGCCCTAATCATTTGTTTTATGCGTTGCAGAAATCTTTCTCCATTCTCTTCTTTCTCTTTTAACTTTGCTTATGATGTCTTAAAGAACTGTTTAACTTTGATGCAGTCTAATTATTCTAAGAACTAATTTACAGCATGGATAAATCTGGTTTGTGTAATACTAATTTTACAACATGAGGCTATTTTTATTTGTAAGGATAAAGGGGCTTTTCTTTAATACATGAACAAAAATTCACGGCTATATACTAATATCAAGTTCAAATCAATTCCATTAAAATTTAAACTTTCTTTGGAAGTTACTTCCACTCACTTTGTGCAAGAGTAGTGAGTAGTAAAACCATTAGGTTTTCACAGAATTTTAAGACACCATTTATGGCCCAGAGGCAGGGCACTTATAACCTCTACTACTTACCCTATTGAAACAGTCTTTATAAGTAGTATAAATGTTACTGTTTTATTACTTTCTACACTTTATTAATTTACACATGTCAAACATGATTACTTTGCTCTAACATATATGTACAAATATTCAAACTTTTTAAAGTCAACTTGGTTGTCAATGAATTAGAAGATATTTTGACCAAAGAAGGAAAAAACAGTTTTTTTTCTTATCTGCCCTGAGGAAGTTTTCAAGTATTTAAAAAACATTCTTTGACACAATCACAAACAATAAGAAATTTGATATAGTCATGAAAGATACCGGACTATATATTAAACCAGAGCACTTAATTTTAGCCAATTAACAGCATAACCTTATGAGAGGAAATGTACATGGCTTTACTAAAATCAGGTATTAGTCTCCCTGATTTTACAGGTAAGGTAAAACCTTTCCTCTTTTGAGGGTGGGGAGCTGTCTTACTACACAACTTCTTCAAAGTTTATGGAACTGACACCTAGTTCATCTTGCCTGGCTTCTACAATCTCACTGCAGCTGCTAGTTTATGGGAATTCACCAAGGATGAATGAGCCTGCATCGCACACAGCCAAAGTGGAGCCTGAGCTCCCTTAAGGCCACTGAAGGAAGGACTTCAGGTCATGCCCTTTCTCTAGAAGACCTTTGACCACGTCCTCCTTGACTTCTCCAGATGCTTTGCCTACATATTTGTAGATGGACTTCCAATCCCTCTATTAAACTTGAAAGCATTTGAAAGAAGAGGCAGAGTATTTCATCTCTCATATCTCATGTTTATATCCATTACTGCTCCTGGAACATTTATGCCTTCATTCCTTCCTTCCACAAATATTTATTGAGAATCACTGGGTGCCCAGCACTGTGCTAGACATTAGGTGAATAAATTAGCTAGGCAGCAGTGAATAAAACAGACAAAATTCACGTTTCTATGGGCCTTCTATCCTGGAGGGGAATACAGACAAAAAAAACAAAACCAAACAAACAAAAAAAAACAAATGAAGTATTTTCAAATAGTGCCATAAAAAAATGTTAAAAAGATGACATAATAGATAGTTATGGGAGAATATTCTTTATGTAGTCAGGGAAAGCCTCTCCTGGTGATGACACATAGATTGAAAGTTCGTTGACCTAAATTAGAAGCCAGCCACATAAAGTTCCAGGGAGGAGAGTATTCTAGGTGGAGGAAATATCAAGTGCAGAGGCAGAAATGAAGCTACTGTGTTCCAAGAAATGTAGGCAGAGGCTGAGCAGTGTGGTACCCTGAGCAAGCCGTGGGATGAGAAGGGGCCGGGAAGGTAGGGAGGGACAGATCAAACAGGGCTTGGTGGGTCACGTTAGGGCTCTGGCGTTTATTCTAACCATAATGGGAAATACTGGGGAGTTTGGGGAAGGGGAGCAGCATGCTCTGAAGTGCAGTTTTACAAGATCACTCTGGTCTCAATACAGAGAACTGACTGGAGTGGGGCTAAAGTAGATGCAACAGTAGGGAAACTATTGTGATCACCAATTAAGAGAGGACAACGGTGGCTTGGATTTGAGTGGCAGGAGTAGAGAGTAGGAAAAGGTTAGATTATCTTATATTTTCAGGTTGAACCAAGATTTTCTGATAAACAGATGTAGAGGGAGATTACACAAGGTTAAAAAAAAACAAGGAAAAAATATCAATAAATGATGTGTGTGGAGTGGAGTTAAATAAAATGACAGCCCAGCCTTGTCTTTACAGCATGTGAACCAACTAGCGCAAGTAACATAAACATCTATAGTGTTCTCACCATGCCCCGAGCAATATGAACCAGACGTGAATTCATCTGGTAAGGACATTAATGGTCAGAGGTTGGAGATAATGCAAAAAACTGCACCAGGGCTCTGTCTGGGGAGCCTCCTGGCAAGCAACTCTGGACAAAGAGAGGCTCCTGCTCAAGAAGGGTGTGGCCTGCTGGGCGAAACGAGATGTCCTCAAAGAGCCCCTCCATCCATTCTCCAGTCCACAGACCGGTCTGATGTGAAGTCTGGTGGAAGGCACAGTTGTCACACAAGGAATTGTAAGTAAGTACCATTTACTGAGCCATTATCATGCCATTGTGTCATTTAATTCTCACAAGCATATGACATAGATACTTTGAACCTTATTTTAAGCCAAGGAAAGTGAGGCAAAGAGACAGCACAGAATGGAGAGGCACTAAGTCTACTGTCATTCAGTTCCAACAGGGAGTTGGGTGGGTGGAGGTGGAAGAGATTGTCTGCCCCTCCAGAGAGTAACCAACAAAAGCCCAGGTTTCAGACTCCTTCACAAAGGCAAAATCTGCAGTTTCTGTGTGTGACCTCTATCAAGATACTCAGGCAGTCCATCAGTGAAATTGCTTTTGGGCAGTTCTGATGAACCATTCATCCCAAGCTCAATCCTTCCCACCTGTCATCAATGTCCAGCCCTCATGCCAGTGAACCCAAATGATCCACTCTTATTCTGCTGCTCCATCAACCTGATTTCTAAAGTAATTCTGACAGGGTGATGGGTATGTTAACGACTTGCCTTGAGGACTGGGCTCCGGTGACTTCTCTCCCCAGACAACATCGATCCTCTATTGTATCCAGTCAATAGACCTTTACAGCAGACTTTGCTGGTGAACAAGTCAGCTTTTTGTGCCCTACAATTTCTGGCTTGTAATACCCTTCAAATGGATTCCCCCGTTCGAATATCCTGCAGGCAAATTCTTACTACTTATTCCGAGCAGCACAGCGTGCTTGCTTTATCTAAAAGGTTATCAGTACTCTTAATGTTGTATCTGAAAATGTTTGAGCTAGTCTGGCCTCCTAGGCATGTTTTCACTACTTCCAAGTACATTTAACCAGAAATGCTATTGGTGACTAAATAAACCCCAGTTTGGATTTTCTAGACCAAAATTAATTTCCATTTTTTGTTTCTAATTGGTACTAATGTCAAAAGCCTAGGGAACAAGCATTTGAAAACTATTTGCTGGCTGCTGGCTGATTTAGGACTCTCCATGTGTTTTTGGATGTGCCCTATAGCCAGAGGAGAAATAAATTTCTCTATAGACCTTTAGAAAATCATAAATAGAATTATATGGGTTGAGAGAACAAATGTATTATTGCTACTCATACAAAAGGTTTAAAGGGTTTCCAAAACAAAGAAAGATCTCGGGGATTGCAGACACATATTTATGAGAGTAAATCACACATAGAATCATAGGTTTGAAAGGGATTGTAAATACAATCTTGCCCAACATTCTTAATGTTACAAATGAGGAAATTACAAACGCATTCAACCAAATTGGTGTCATTTTAAATGACATGTTAGTGTGCCCTCGACACCTCTCAGGAACTTTTGTTTTGCTCTTTTGTCTGGTGGTATCAGTCCTGCCTCCTGCTCTCATTCACTGACCCTTATCACTTTCACCAAATCTCCTTTCCAGCTCCAGGAGGCACCAGATCCTTATTTAAATTACTGGCTGTAAAAGAGATGCGAGTCTGGTTCCACTATTTACCAGAAGTATAAACTTAGGCAAGACACTTAATTTTTCTGTGCCTCTATTTTCTCATCTGTAAAATAGGAACAAGAATTGTAACCATCTCATCTGTTGAGCATTAAATGAGTTAGTTCCTGTAAAGCTGTAAAGCCCTTACAAAGATGCTTGGCACATACTAAGCTCTCAATAGAGGAGAACTATTGCTGTCATCATCATTATCAACGTACCCAACTTCTGCTTCCCTTGATATCAGCAGATTATCTCTTCCCCAGTTTACCAAGAGAAGAAAGGTCATCAAATATGAACTCACTCAGATGCTCCTCCCCACTGCCCGTGAGCTCCTGAGCCCAGAAACCTATCGACATCCTGCCTGCCACTCTTTCCTCCCTCGTTTTGTCAGGAATGGGAAGTACTTCACACTAATCCTTCCATCAGTGTCAGGATCCCATCCGTCTTCTCAGGAGCTGTGTTCCCTAGATTAAATAAACTCTCAATTCAATCTCTAGACTCTGTCTTTTCTTTCACCATCCTCTCAGCCTCTTTCACCTTAAACACAATCAAAAGCAAACAAACAGGGCTTCCCAGGTGGCGCAGTGGTTGAGTGTCCGCCTGCCGACGCAGGGGACATGGGTTCGTGCCCCGGTCCAGGAAGAGCCAACATACCGCGGAGCAGCTGGGCCCGTGAGCCATGGCCGCTAAGCCTGCGCGTCCGGAGCCTGTGCTCCGCAACGGGAGAGGCCACAACAGTGAGAGGCCTGCGTACCGCAAAAGAAAAAAAAAGCAAACAAACACCAAACTTTCTCTTGAGCCTACATTTGTCTTTTACTAACTCCCTATCTCTTTACCCTTCCTTGTTGACTTCCCAGTTAAGTTTCTGGAAGAGGAGTCTATGCTTTAGCATCTTTGCATCACCCCTCACCCCACAGCAGTCTGCTTTCTGTCCCCAGCACAACATTAGGCCCTTCTTTCTAGTGCAGCCAGAAAACCTCTCACTACTTTACCCACCACCATTTCTAGCTTCCTCAATCCACCTCTTCTCCTGAGGCTGTTCTCTTTCTCAGGATGAGACATTTACAAGTCTGTCTACTTTTCTCCAGGCTGAGAGCTCTGTGGGAACCAACAACTATTCCTCATTGGTTTCTTTATCTGCAGCATCCAGCACAGTTCCTTGCACACAGTATTCAATGAAAGTTCAAACTATGAACACATGAATGACCTTCTCAGAATCATACATTCAATCTCATTAAATGAAACAAGCATTTACTGCTCTCCAATCACATGCCAGGCACAGTGGAGGCCTGGCATTAACAATGCACAGGCCTCCAGGCATTAACAAAGACATTAACAATGCACAGCCCCTCCCCTCCAGGAGTTATCATCCAGTAAGGGAGGAAGAGAAATACAGGACTGATGAACAGATAAGAGATATTGATGGAGGAGGAACAGAGAGAGAACAGGAAAGAGGAGGAAAGAGAGAACTGGAGCTAAGATAATGTCACATAGGCTAGGGTATTCTTTAGGATGCCAATAGAAGTAAAATACATGCATGCTTTTTTTAAAAAAAAATCATTTAATCAAACCTAAAAAGAGGTAATATGCCCAAGTCAGTCAAATAAATCATGATTTCACTTCAAGCAAACAAACCATGTTCAGTTCTCTGACACACCTGGTTTTTCATACAGAAAATACATTGAGACCCAGGAACACTGACTGTATACCATATATAGGAATCCGTCCATCCACTGACAAGGTAAACAGTCATACTAAACCTCCAAGGGAAGCCTTTTTAAATTTGTGCTTGTGAAGGTGCTGTCAGACTCTTAATTTCCCATGTATATTGGGAAGGAAAAAATATACAGAGAGATAGCTATGAAAACGAGTTACTCTTCTGCCTGCAATGATTGGTCCTGATTAGCCCAGGGAAACTGGGCTGCTGCTGCCTAAAGGGAGAAAGCTGAACTATGTCTAGAACCCAAGGGATTCTTTGGGGCACCTCTTGGTACTTCCATGTCTGGTAGTAAAGGCTAATGGAAAGCGTCAACAACCTATAAAAGGCAGGACAACTGAGAATTCAGATCCTTCAGGAATGGAGGTTTGAGTCACTCCTCCAGATGAAGAACCCTAAGTAGCTGAGGTTTGGGCTGAGAGGGAGAAATATGAAATGGGGAAGAAGGAGGCCATACATACAAGTACAGCATGTGACTAATTACAGAAAAGAGGCCTGTAGTAGCTTTTAACATTTCTCTTTGCTTTCTACATCTATGTGTTTATTTGTAGAAGCTATTTTCTTTTTTTCTGCTCTTTGCATTTTTATTTAATTTTATATAAAATAAAAGTTGTTGGAAGATAACTTTAGTATCTAGGTAGCAAAATATTCTGTGGTACTTCATCTGAATTTCAGGAAAAATTAATATAACCGGCTATGGATACCAGGACTTTGGGGACTTGCAGCTCCTAATTTTGGGAAAAGAGTGAGAACATCTTAACTTGTAAGATGTCAGGCTGTATTTTATTAGATGGAAAGGCAGAGTCGTTTTGTTGATGTACAAGAATTCAAATGTGTGTAGAAAGGTGCACAGAAGAGCTGAGTAAACAAAGGAGTGGACTGGACCAGTTATCACTTTATTGTCTCTCAGGGCTAAATTTATCCTTCATTTTTATCTACAAAAATGGATGTGGGCCCTTTAAGTACTCTTCCTTTGCCAGCTGGCTGACTGTTAAGCATTTTCTGTAGGGTGCCGGAGAGACACTGTAGGAGGAAGGTGTTGCCCATCATGGTTCTAGTGTGCCAGCTCAACTGACTCCAGAAGTGCCCATGGCTCTTGCAGCACCCAGCCCCTGCCCTGTCAGCACAGTGGGAGTGGCTTCTCCAGCACAGGCAGCTTCTTCAGCATCTAGCTCCTACAGTGCACTGTGGCTAGCGGCACCCATCAGCCAGCAACTTTCCCTGGCATTCCCCCTTGGGCTTTTTTGTAGCAGAGTGCTTCTGGTAAGACATTTCTCCAGAACAGCTTTCTCAAGCATCCTATAGAACAGATTTCTAGCAAGTTCCAGAAAGCAGATTTCCAGCAAGTTTCACTAGGGGTGTACCATGGCAGTCTCTTTGCCATTCAGTGAGCTGTGGCTGTGCTCTAACAAGGTCTGCATCACACCGTTAGTGGGGCTTCCTCTTTGGGTATTCTATCTCAGCCCTAGGAGTAGTGGATGCTCCTTATTTCTGCCATTCCTATATTCTTTTGAGTGTTATCTACTTTCTACTAGCCAATCTCTACACCAAATTCGTGTTATAGCTAATGATTCTCTTTAATAAACTTTCCCTGCTCAAGTTACTATGTGTTCCAGGAGCAACGAGCACACCAGCACCCAGATCTTGGTTTCTAAATACCATTCTCCAATGGCTCATTCTAGGACTGAAGCAGGAAAAACACAAAGTGAGCTTGGAGTATCCTACAGTAGCAGAAAGTAAGGAACTGCTCAAAAGACCAAACAAAACAAAACGACCAAACAAAAGGACAATGGCGTATGAAAAGGACACAGAAGCCACCTAAAAGAACTCCCAGTTGCCAAAGCTGGAACAATTTAAGCAACAAAATAAACAATATAATATTGACTTCTCATGTAAATATATATAAGTCCACACTTATAAATGGGAGAGAATAAATAAATCTTCCTTATAGAATATGTCCAGATAACATATGTAGATATTCTCCCCCTCAAAACCATGGAGCTTAATCTCCACCCTTCATCCTTGAGGGTAGGCTAGACTTAGTGACGTATTCTCAGAGAAAAAGGAAAAGGAAAAATAGTAACTTTATGTGGAGAAACCTGGCAAACACTACACATCACTTCACATGATGAAGGTTAACCGAGTGATGACACCATCAGTGCTGTCATGTGAATATCATCATACCTCTGATACGATATAATGAGACACGCATTTCAACTCTGTGGTATTTTCATAACCTGGACCCCTAGTCTAGTCATGAGGAAAACACAGACTGGGGGACATTCTGAAAGATATCTGGCCAGTTCTCGTCAAGGTTGTCAAGGTTATGAAAAACAAGGACTGAGCAATTGTCACAGACCAGAGGGGACTGGGGAGATGTGAAAATGCAGTGCAGCGCTCAGGACTAGATCCTGGAACGGAAAGAGGACATTAATGGAAAAAATAATAAAATCCAAATAAAGTCTAGTTTGTTTAATAGTAATATACTAGTAAGGAGCTAACTGGTAGTGTATTCATGTCAATTTCTTTTGGCAATTAGTTTTGCCAAGCTAATGGTAACTTAATATGTTAAGGGAAAAACTGGATGCAAGTGTATGGAAACTGTCAACTCTCTTTGTAACTCTTTTAAACTTGTTCCAAAATGAAAGGTTTACTCAAAAAAATTATTGCAGTTTCTGTCTCTTGATTGGACCCTGACTGATACAAGGAACTGGTGTCATTAAAAAAGCAATCATTTTCTGGATCTAACATATATTATCAAATATCTGCCTAACAATAACCAGAGAGGAGGGGGCAGAGAGATAAAAATCCTTGGGAATTAGGCCATTTTAACTCTGCTACTTAGTAGATTACTAGAGTGTGCATTTGCTTCAAGAATTATCTGGCCAAGAGTAACTAAATTACACACTTCCTAATGAGTGATATTAGGGTAACAGCTATAGACAAAACCCAGGTAACAAAATTCAGTGCTCTGGCTCAGAATAGCATTTCCTTAGGGGCTTAAAAAAGGTGTCAGAAATGTTTTCTAAGAACATCTTTAAAGCCTTCAGATATCTGTCCACGTTTATTTATGCTTCTGTTCATGATAAAGCCAAAACATAAGCTGTGGAGAATAAACTAAAAGTGACCTCAATATCATCATCCAGGATTGAAAGAACATGTGTTGTCAGAATTCTAGAGGCTTCATTCAAAAGTCAGTCAACTCCGAAATAAAGCAACAGCTTGTTTTCTAGAAGGCCTAAATCCGTTCTAGAGAGTCTGAAACCCATGTAGACCTTTTGTTTTGTTTACACACTCTTTAGTCTGATCTCTTAGTTTGAGGTAAGCTTCAGTTCTTAGGGGACAAAGTATGACTGCAACTAAAATTATTCCACAGTATTCTCACCCTGAAATTAGTAACAAATCTCATTTCTCAAATGAAGAATATAGCCACTCTTCTCTTTCCCAATGGTTTATATAATAATGTTATTTTTCTTCCAAATGTGTAGGAACAACTGATCTTTAAGTTGGAAAAGTCAATGAAAGCAACAATGCATTTGAGGTCAGTTGGCCAGAAAAATGGACATGAGCCAGATCCCACATCCCAAACATTTTGCCTCAACAGCATGTGAACAAAGTGCCCTCTCCCCTCCTGATCTCTAACAGAAGGCTAACAAAACCCTGCAGGACAGTTACCCATTGGAATGGGAAGCCTGTCGGGGCAGAAAGACGCACGCACGCACGCGCGCACGCGCACACACACACACACACACCCCTGTTTAGGACACGACAAAAAGGCTCTTTCACATGGAATGTTCTATGCACAGACAGCATAAGGACCTCCCCTGAAGATGCTGTTTTAGAGGCAGTCAAGAGATCACAAGTCTAAAACAAGTAGTTCTAACAAGATAAAGAGTAATCTCCCCAATTCCAAATGGAAGCAAGTAAAAATTCTTAAAACCAGCTTATCTACATAGCTTAAAGTTCTTTTGGACTAGTTTTAGAAAATTCTTTGGTAGCAAGGAGGACAAAGTTGTGTTGTCATGAGAGTCTGCTAATTTTTAAAACTATTTTTCCCTTTCTCTAAATGTAAACGTTTCATGCATTACAATTTAGTTGCACTTCAATTCCTTCTCACATTTTTCAAGGCAAAACGAAGTATAAAGGAACAGGAAGAGTGCACAATTACACGCACAGCAAGGAGTTAGCCAGAAAACCTAAGTTTTAACTGTGAAATTTAGAAAAGCAACTGTATTACATGACATTCCATCATTTAATCCTCATAATAATGAATATAGGATTTTAAGTGCAATCTGCTTATAGTCCAAAACACCATCATTTTACAATTATAATTCTAACATAATGGAGAAAAATTATATACTATATTATGAATTGATTTAATACCTAAATGTTCATGAATTTTCATTTATTACCAATAATTCTCCCCAGTAATCTGAGCAAGTACTTATTATTTGCACCTCAGAATTCAAAGATAAATATGTTAAGCATTGAAAATATCAATTTTACTTCTGCTTTAGAACCAACAATTGGTAAGTTTTCATCACCAAGAAAATATATTAGATAAACGAACAAGTAAAAACAGACACAGGAATACAGTAGCTGTGTTACCACAACTGCCTTACTGAGTTAAGGAATCTAACTTCTGGACCGTACCCTGGAAAATGCATTGATATTCACAGAAGTACCAGAATCAGATGATTGAAATCTCCTTTCCAAGTACCTTTCTTTATACTCTATTCATAACAGTTCTGTGTATAATACATGTAGAGATTTAAAAGAAACAGTATTCGTGAGTTGGACTGGGAATCTACACCACATTCTGCATTGGGATGAAGAGGGAAACCTGTGGCTCATGTAATCGGCAGACAAGAGGCCCATACAGCAAAAACATCCGGAGACAGACAACAGCAGGTGGAAACTTACCACTGGAGCAGTTGGTCCCACCCCAGCCAGGCTCACACTGACAGGTGTTTGGAGCAATGCAGCGACCATGGACACATTTATCAGCACAATGGGCTGTCAGAGAGAAAAATCAATCAAATAAGGAAAGTTGGCACAAGAAAAAAAACCCAACAACACAGCTGTTTCACATCTCAGTCTCAAGTATCACTTAAAAACAACATGCATGCTTGATAATTTTCTTCAATCCGTTCCTCAGCCCTCTTACAGTCCTCTGTGTAACCAAACAATTCCCCTTCTTATTTTGATACCTCCAAATAAATTCCTTCATTTCTACTATATAATTCTACTTCATGCTAAATTAGCAAAGAAGTTTCAAGGAAAATTGCCTAATCCACTTTTTAAAAAAATTATCAGTGACTACCAAATATATCCTCTTTGTTTCAGGAGGAGCATATATGGATGCACAAACAAACCACAAAGCAAGATCTCAGGACTCCAGGGCGACAAGAGTAGTCTGAAAGGTATTCCCTTTACATAATACCTTCACTGGAAACAACAGTCAAATTTCTTTGTGCACATGTTATTCACAACCATGACACAGCAGACTTAGATGCCCTTTTTCTGTTGAGGAGAATATTCGAAAAATGTCACCCAGGTCTTTAGGAAATAGTAAATCTCAATTCCTCTTTTGTTAGTGAATATCACTGGTGTGACTCAACCCATGAAAATAAGGGGTATCATTGCAAACATGAGTGGATGATTAGTCTGATGATTTCCAAAGGAAAGCTCAGTGGGCGGATAGAAACGGATCAGAAATATGCTGTGTTGCACATCAGCATTATCCTCAACATTAGTGCCACTCAGGTTGGTTAAATCTTCTTTAAAATACCTGGATATATGAGTAATTGTGAGAACAACTCGGAAGAGTTTGGATTTCAGATGTTCCAGAATTTCATTTAAGGATGGGATAAGGTATCCTATGCTTTAGAGGTAAGTTTTATTAATTCATGTCTTATTACAAAAGTAAAACAGGTCTACTGTCCAAACATAAAATACCAATAAGCAAAATAAACCTCTCTCTTAAGGAAAAGAAAAAGAGAATCATAATATTTTTCAATTTGCCTTCCCACTTAATGAGAAAAAAATCTTTCTATGTCATTAAATATTCTTTTGTGTGATTTATATACTGTGTATAAGTCTATATTGTGTATATATATTTATATATGTTGTGTATATATATTTATATATGTTGTATGTATATATAGTATAGGATATACATATGTAATATATATATTGCTGGACCAAAAGTGATAATCACTTCTAAGGTTTTTATCAAAAAGATTTAGACATGAAGAGATATAAATGAAAGGCATTTTAGATGAAGAGAAAGCAAAAGCAAGCAGTAGAAAGAAAAACAAATGGAAATGAGAAGATCTGTTAGGGTGCAGTGTTTGGAGCAATAGCTTTGAAAGAGAGAGACACTTTGAAAACCAAACTAAGGTGTCAGGACTTTATTCTGAGAATTAGCTGGGAATATTCTAATGAAAGATATAAACTTGTTATAAGAAAGAAACTATCAGGTAGGTCACCTGATGAGGACACTGCAACAAAATGAAATGACCAAAATTTCAGGAAATACACGTTTATGTCCTATTACTAGAATAATTCTTTAGCATCCAGGCAATTTGGTGAGGGGTATCAGGCCAGATGAGCTAGAGATTTTGACACTAGACCTCCAAGGAGATGCTTAGCAACCTCATAATACTTGATACAATTACGTATTTAATTATAATGAGTAGCAAAATCTGCCTGTAACATATGAACACACTGCCCTACAACATGTGGACTTCTGCTGCCAGGTTAAGTCAACATGTGCTAATCTCAGGGTTCAGTGCCTCCAGCCATTTCTATGCATGTTTGATATTGCAGATGGGTCATCCATTCAAAAGACCATAGCTCTGTACTGTTATTTCTTAACATTTAGCTATACATGTATAAGCCAGCAAAATAACATAACTAGAGTATGCAAGGTTCAGCTAAATGCCACAGAAGGCCCAGTTCTAATTGTGTAGGGCGTGCTCTGGACCCTGTATCACACTGTTTTATGGTAGCCAGGACACCCCCATCTCACAGAGAGTGCTGGCACCCATTGTAAATATGTAAATTTGACCGTGCTTGGTCTAACTTGTCTATGTACTAATGGCATCTATGCTTGCAACATACTGTTAGTGATCAGCCTTCAGACATCAAATTCCCAATTTATCCTGCATCAAGATACTAAAACTATTTAAAATTCTGTTTGTATATTTTGAGAAGTTTTAAAAATCAGATACTAGATCTCAAATATGAAACCAGAGTTTTCTGATTGTGTGCATCTAAAAGAAAACACAGAGGGCTTCCCTGATGGCTCAGTGGTTGAGAGTCTGCCTGCCGATGCAGGGGACGCGGGTTCGTGCCCCGGTCTGGGAAGATCCCACATGCCGCGGAGCGGCTGGGCCCGTGAGCCATGGCCGCTGAGCCTGCACGTCCAGAACCTGTGCTCCGCAGCGGGAGAGGCCACAGCAGTAAGAGGCCCGCGTACCGCAAAAAAAAAAAAAAGAAAAGAAAACACAGAAATTGGATATGATGGTTGATGAAAAGAAGTATCATTCGTATCCTCAAGTTTCAAATTTTTGTGTTTTTTTAAAATACTCTTGTTGGCCTCACCCATTAATTTTACACTAAGAAAATGCTATAAATGTTAACTTATAAGGTATATCTATATTAATAAAACACTACTTTGTCTTTATATCTTAGGCATCTACACATAATTTCATTTGACAGAAAAATCAGTTCCACTATTTGAAACTTGGAAAATCTCTGGGTTCCCAGGACACTGGATTGGATGACAGCTACCTGGGGTTTCCTATCTACAAAGAGCGGGTGGCCAGGAGGGGAAGGTTTTGGGGGGTGTTCCATGGGAAGGTCTCAGTTTGCTCCTCCCCTTTTTTCTGTCTCCTTTCATTTTCTCACTCCTTATCTTCCTTTTCACCTTCTTTTACTACACATGTTTCTCTCCCCTAAAATACTTCCTTGATATGCACAGTCACTACACAGAATGCAGATTAAACTGTGGTTTTAGTTTTAGTTGTGTTGGCTCTTAGCCCCTGAGTAACCCCAAAAGATTTCCACTGTACCCACCTGAATCAACCAGAAAGAAAAGTAAGACAGAGCAAACAGGTCTAGAACCTTTCCTCCAATATCAAGATAGCCTTTACCAAAATGGGTAAAGAAATGCATGATAAGCTAAACCTGGGTCCCAGAAGATGAGGAATCAGAATTGCTTATGCTTGGATACCAATTGATTGTTTTTTGTTACTCTTGTTTTGTTGATTACAAAAAAGGATATTAAGTGAATTTCTATATGTAAAAATCAAAGGAGATCTGCTTCAAAATGCTTTGAGATTGCTGAATAATCATACGAATACTCTCATGTTTGATTCCTGATGATATGAACTTTGTGTTTTATGAAATAAACACCAAGAAGTCCAGTCAACTGTAATAGATGGAAAAAAATCCTATCATGGTATTTTTTAAATCTAGATTATTTCTATGAAAACCTTGAAATAATAACATTTGGCTAAAGTCTGAAGCAAAACGTAAATAGATAGTTAGCAGAAAACAAATTAGTCTGTAAGTTAATTAGGAATTGGAAGGGGCAATCTGCTTTACTAATGATTTTTTTTCTTAATTAAAGCTAGAGTCAAAGGAATCAACTTGAAGCATTGAAGCCTAAAGTCAAATAATGATCTAAGTAATGGAAAATATTATTGGTATGGATTCTCAAAGGAAAGAACACAAAATTCTCCTGCTGTGGTGCAGAATCTCCACATGACATTAGACTGTCACACAAGTGCCATCTCTGTTCCATGCCCTATCCCACAGCTTGGGACTCTCCACATTTAGCAGCAGCTCTCACCAAGCACCCACAAGACCAGTGGGAGCAAAGAGAGAAAATAGAGGAGAAGAGAGCAAGCTAGAAAACTCTGTGTTCTCTGATGTCCCAACTCTCCAAATTGCAGTAACGCTAACCATGGCATATGTGGTGACAAACACAGAGCCTGCCTCTAGGAAACTGACTGAGCTAGATCCCTACCCTAGCTTCATCTTTCCTCTTTTAGCCTCAAATGCCACCTACTCTGGGTGCTGAGTTTTATGACTAACAAACTCCACGTGAGAACCCAAGGTGGGTTAAAGACATGAATGTGTCATATAGAAAATTCCAAAGTCAGCTGGAAATGAGAAAGGGAACAGAGGTCTCCTGTAGCAAATGTTCAATAGCTTAGATCTGAAGGACAAGCACAAAAGAACTATCCTAAGTATGGGTTTCTCATCCATGGAAACTGTCATTTTATTCCCTATCCTATTCTTATTTTTAAAAGGGCAATTAAAATCAGGAAAATGCTAGCAAAGACAATCTATCCAATATGATTCTTTTTCACATCTCTCTAAGAAAATCATTAATATCACATTCTGAGTTTTCAGTAATCTTTTACAGAGACCAGATGTAAGCTGAATATGTGGACCATACTTGGTATACCGCTGCAGACACATCAAGTCGCAAAGAGCAGCCAAGGCATCTTCTCCCTCAAGAACTGGGGGGCAAGAGACACTGATGAGAAGAACATGCCATAACTATGAATTGAAAGCTGTGGACAGCCTGTCTGCCTGATGGACAGGTGAGGACTGACCCGATGACCCTGGAATCTTCTCTAATTAGGCTCCTATTTCAGCCTTAGCTCCTAAATCCATTTAAATCCCATTACCAGTGACATGGATCTCATTCCTCTTTCTCTTGTAAATATTTGCCTTTAATACTGAGAGCTACTAACTATACTCAGTAGTTTTCTCTTCTGCCATATACATTTCCCTTTGGATTTACACCTAGAGTATGGCAGAAAGGTGAAAGTAAAAGTGGGCAGACTAAAGACTCCTTTAAACCAATTGTATCTCTAAACACAGTACCTACCTGTGTCCTAGAGGATATATTATAATCAATGCGTTTAAGTTAATTTGAAAAATGTTTCCATGATCGAAGTATCTCTTGAAAATAACTGTCCAATAGAAACACACACCTTCCACCTAATCCATCTTTCCCCAGAAGGGTCTTTTATCTTGATGTCATGAATAAAGAGCATAAGAGACAAATCTTATTTTTGCTCATTTTTTTATTCGGAGTTGCTACAGAGGAACATAGATTTTTAGAGTTAAAGGTGCCTTTACTGAACGTCATTTCCGCATTTTTCAGGCAAGAAAATGGGGACGGGGAAAATGGAATGATTTTCCCAATATTTGAAGCTGGCATTAGAGGCAGAAGTAGGAGTGAACCCAGGTGCCTGAATCCCAGTGGACCAAAACTTCTGATGAGTTTTGATGGCAGTGGGGAGGCAGGAGGGAAAAGGATGGTAGTAGCTGTGCTGGGTCAGATATTAGGGTAGGTGTACTGGACAACTGCGAGTCGGGAGTTAGAAGATTCAAATGAGGAAGAGAAAGAAAACAGAGAGTTGACTCCTAAGATAAACTTTACCCACTACATACTTCTGTTTGAGGCCAATTACATGCAAAGTCTTTACAAAAATCTAATTGCTACTACAGTATTCACTACAGACAGGAATCATTTTGTTTTCATATTTGCAGACATTACATTGTAGCCTACCTTATTGTGTTTGTTTATAAAAAGGAAGAGAATTCCCTTTTCCTTCAATTTAATATTTACTGACGTAGCAGGCACATTATTAGGCACTACTATGGATACAAAGATGGCAGACTGGGAACTCTTAGTCTGCAGAGGAGGTCAAATATAGGCTCCACAAAACCTAACTGCAGAGCAGAATGCAGATGTAATACAGAATTATGAACAAATACTCTGAACCATATTCAACAATTCCATTTATATGAAAAGTCTAAATAGGCAAAACTATAGAGACAGAAAGTGTATTAGTGGTTGTCTAGGGCTGGGAGGGACTGTGGGTGAATGTGGGGTGATGGCTAATGGATACAGGGTTTTATTGAGGAAATAAAAATACTCTAAAGTTGATTGTGTGCTGATTGTACAACTCTGTAAATATGCTTTAAAAACCCCACTGAATTATACACATTAAATAGTTGAATTGTATGGTATGTGAATTACATCTCAAAAAGTCATCATAAAAATACTGTGGCAGCTGAGGAAAGGGAGCAATTGATTCCAACTAGAGTGAGATCAAGGAGGGTCTCAGGAAAGAGAGAACATCTGAGCTGAGGAAGTAGACACCTTTGTAATAAAGCTGCAGGAAAGAGGTGCCAAAAGCAGCTGCCTCATACTCCATCCTCTTTTCATCCCATCCCCAAGGTTACAAAACCCACTGCATAGGGTCAGGGGCTCTCACCCCACAGCCACCAGTGGTCCATATATGTGACGTGCACAGACTGCTGATCAGTCATGGAGAGTGAGAAAACACTGGAAGTCTAGAAAGTTGCACTTGGCAAATGTATTTTTAAAAATCCATATCTAAAATTCCTTTCCTTCCATTCTTGATGGAGCTTTCATGCATGTGAAGGACAAGTACAAAGAGTGATTACCAGCAGTAATCACTCTTTTTGGCAGACATCTCTAATTGGCAGACATCTCTAATTGTATACCTAATGTCTAGTCTTCCTTCCACCTTTATTAACAGAATGCCACTTTCACCAGGGACAATGGTGTGACCAGCAAGAAACCACATTTCCATCCCTCTTTCTGGATTGATGTGTCCATGTGGAAACAGTATAGGGTGAGAGATCAATGGTAAGAGCAATCCCCCACCTCTTTCTTCTTCCTGATGACAGGTGTGTAGACAAAAAGGCTGAATCTGCAGATCTGAGGGAAGGGCCCAGGGAATCATGGAACACTTTGCTCTGAATTTCTCGCATGGATGAATAAATGCCATAAACCACTCACTTCCAGACTTTTCATTACATAAAAATTAAAAATTCCTCTATATATTTTTCAGATATCTACTTATCACAGCCAAACATGATTCCTAACATACACTGCCCCTTTGGAAGATCTTTCTGGTGAGTCAGTTCCTAAATTGAAAAAAAAATATATATATATATAATAGCAGAAAATAATTATCTCAAAAAATGTCCAAAAAGCACTTGGCAAAATCCAACATCCATTCCTGAAAAAAATTCTCTTGACCCCCTAGATTAGGAACAAGACAAGGATGTCTACTCTTATAATTTCTATTCAGCATTGTACTGAAGGTTCTAGCAAGGTAATAATGCAAGAAAAAAGAAGTAAAAGACATCCAGACTGGGTAGGAAGAAGTAAAATTGCCTTTAGTTATAGATTATTGAAATATATGTATATATGTATAGAAAGTCTGCTGGAAATCTACAAAAAAAGCTACTAAAATAATGAGAGTTTAACAAGTTTGCAGATAAAAACCAATATAAAAAACTTAATTATACTTCTATATACTGGCAAGAAACAATCAGCAATTGAAATTTTTTTTTTTTTTTTTTTTTGCGGTACGCGGGCCTCTCACTGTTGTGGCCTCTCCAGTTGCAGAGCACAGTCTCCAGACGTGCAGGCTCAGCGGCCATGGCTCACAGGCCCAGCCACTCCGCGGCATGTGGGATCTTCCCGAACCGGGGCACGAACCCGTGTCCCCTGCATCGGCAGGCGAACTCTCAACCACTGCATCATCAGGGAAGCCCAGCAATTGAAATTTTAAAAGCCATTCATAATAACACCAAAAATATGAAAAACTTAGGGATAAACCTGACTACAGATGTGAAAAACCTATACGCTAAGAACTAGCAACATTGCTGAGAGAAATTAAAGAATTAAACAAAACTATCAGCAAAAGGTGACCCATTTGACATTTACAGAACACTCCACCCAACAACAGCAGAATATATGGGATATTCTAAATAGAGAGAGAGACATTATTTATGAATCAGATGACTCACTATTGTTAAGATCAATTTTCTCCCAAATAGATCAACAGATTCAATGCAATACCAGTCCAAATCCCAGCAGCTTCTTTGGTTGAAATTGACAACCAGATTTTAAAATTCGTATGTAAATACAAAGTACCTACATAGCCAAAATAACTTTGAAAAAGATAAAGGCTAATACTACTTGATTTAAAGACTTAAAAACTACAGTAATCAGGACAGTGTGATGTTGATGTAAATATAGACAAATAGATCAATGGAATGGAACAGAGAGTCCAGAAATAAATCTAAACATGTATGGACAATTATACTTTGATAGAGGCACAAAAGCAATTCAGTGAAGAAAGAACAGTCTTTTCAACAATGCTGGAAAATTTGGATATCCATAGGCAAATAAATAAATATAGATATATAATTTTGCACCATATACAAACATTAACTCAAAATGAATCATAAACCTAAACATAAAACCTAAAAGTATACAACCTATAGAAAAAAATATAGGAGAAAACCTTCGTGACCTTGAGCTGGGCAAAGATTTCTTAGATATGCCACCAAAAAATACAACTTGCAAAAGAACAAATTAATAAATTTATCCATCAAAATTAAAAACTTCTGCTCTTCAAAAAATACTATTAAGAGAATGAAAAGATAAATCACAGAATGGAAGAAATATTTATTAAAAAAATTAGCTGATAAAGAACTTGTATTCAGAATATATAAAAATACTAAATAAGAAGATAAACAGCTCAATTACCAATAAATAAATAGGCAAAAGATTTGCACACTTCACCAAAGAAGATGTACTAATGGCACATAAGCTCATGAAAAGATGCTCATTAATGACTAAATATCATTAGTCACTAGAACAGTATGAATTAAAACTGCAATAAGAAAATATTACATATCTATTCAAATGACTGAAATTAAAGACTGATTGTGACAAGTATTGGTGAGGATTAGAGGAGCTGGAACTCTCATACATTGCTAGTGGATGACTACTGTGGAAAATTTTGTCAGTTTCTTAAATTGTTTATGGACATTTGGATTACTTCCAGTGTTGGGCTATTACAAATAAAGCATCTCTAAACACTACGTACAAGTACCAAATGATTCAGCTATCCCACTCCTAGGTATTACCCAAAAGAAATAAAAGCGTAAGTCCATACAAAGACTTGTACACAAGTTCTCAGAGCAGCTTTATTTGTAGTTGCCAAAATCTGGAAATAATACAAGTGTCCATAAACAGATGAAAGAATAAATAAGTTATGGTATATCTACACAACAGAATACTACTCAGCCATAAAAAGGAATGAATCAATGATACACATGACAATATGGATGAATCCAAAAGTGATTATGCTGAGTGAAAGAGACCAGACATAAAAGAGAACACACTGTGATTCCATTTGTATAAAGCTCTAGCAAATGCAAACTAACCTGAAGTTACTGAAAGCAGATCAGTGGTTACCAGGGGGTGAGGGATGCAGGTAGGAATGGCTGGGAGGAATTACAAAGGGATGTGAGCAAATATCTGTATGTGATGAACAAGTTCACTATCATGATTGACATGATGATTTCATTGTTGTAGACATATGTCAGTACCTATCAAATTGTACACTTAAATCTATGCAGTATATTTTATGTCAATTTTACCTCAGTAAAGTTATTTTAAAAAAAGAAAGGTAGGGCTTCCCTGGTGGCGCAGTGGTTGCGAGTCCGCCTGCCGATGCAGGGGACACAGGTTTGTGCCCCGGTCCGGGATGATCCCACATGCCGCGGAGCGGCTGGGCCCGTGAGCCATGGCTGCTGGGCCTGTGCATCCGGAGCCTGTGCTCCACAACGGGAGAGGCCACAACAGTGAGAGGCCCACGTACCACAAAAAAGAAAGAAAAAAAAAAAAAAGGTAGAATGTGAGAACTTCCACCAAGGGTCAGAGACCTCTCTCTATACAAATAAGACATATTAAAAAAAATCTGAGCTAACACTAAAACACTGAACACACTTTGCAATTTCAGTAAGAGTCTGGTCATTGGTGGGTGGGCTCTCCAAATGTTTATGAAGATATTGGCTTTAGAGCCTCCCAAGACATTTACTTGGGGAAATGCTAATACTACAAACTCACAATGCAAAGTTCTACGCTAAGCTTTTCCTCTACAAAAAAAATGACATACACAGGAAAAAAAACGTTTGTGTTGAAATTGACTATTGTAATGGATTCCACACAAGGGATTGTAATACCAACTGTGGAGCACATAATCCTATTCATTTATTTAAAAATGGAAAGAGTTTTCAGCTTAATTCCACATATACACAGGCATTATCTATTCTGGCCACAACTCCCACATTGTGTCTCTTTAAGTTAAATCAGATTTAAGTAACATTAGTAACATGATCCTAATAGACCACAGTTTCAAAAAGTTAAGGAGTGCTGGAATAAACTCTAATTTTCCTAAGCACAAATTCCTAGCAACTCAGCCTACAACTGGTCTGTTGATACGACTGAAAACTGATTCAATTTGAGAAGGATTTCAAAATCATCAGCGGACAGTTTAGAGAAGAAACCAGAAGGAAGGTACCTTCATTTGCAACAAATTATTTCCCTCCCGGTCCTGTCATGTTTATGTCTACTAGGAAACCATGGCAATTCTACAGGAAGTGCCATACCAGGCTCTTCTGTTTTTTGACTGGCATTCCTCTTGGCCCGACCACTCTCTATGGAGCCATGGAATTCTTTGACAAATATTCTTTCCCACAGCATGTTTTGTACCCCATGGCATTTCCTCATCTGCCCTATTTCATCTTGCTGATACTTGTTTCTAGACACTTTGCTTCCAGCTATCCAGTACGTCTGAATCGCATGTTAATAGTAAAGGCCAGTCCTAGGGAAAGTGAAGAGGGCAGTGACGGTCATAGTTACCACTTTTCCCATTCAGTATACCCGCCCCTCCTCCCTCCTAGGTGGTGGTCCCTGGACATTTCCTTTTGGACTCTGGTGCCCTAATGTTCTTTCTGCTCTCCTTCCCTGTCTATGCTAGCTTGAGAATAAACAGAGTCCTCATACCCAAGAATCAACAGCTAGTTATAACAGCTAAGGGGTTATTTCCTTCGTCAGGGACATTTGCATTTCAGTACGAAAGCGTTAAACCAAATGTATAAATTAAGTGGCAGAATTTCTTCAAAAAGGGGAGGATCAAACGTCTAAGAGAAAGCTGGCAGCAGAAACTTTGCTACTAGAATGCCTCATAAAAACCAGGGAACACAAACTCAAATGCCTGCAGGAGCCAGTGGGGATCAATGAGAAGAGTAAGTAGGTCAGGTAAGGTCTGGGAAACTCAGAGAGCATGTGCTCATCTAAAAAGGACAGCTCCAGGGTGTCAAACATACAAACTTCCAGTTATAAAATAAATAAGTCATGGGAATGTAATGTACAGGATGGTGACTATAGTTAATAATCCTGTATTGCATATTTGAAAGTTGCTAAGAGAATAGATCATAAAAGTCCTCATCATAAGAAAAAAACATTTTGTAACTATGTATGGTGACAAGCGTTAACTAGACTTACTGTGGTGACCATTTCACAGTATGTACAAATCATTATGCATTACTGAATCATTATGCAGTACCCCTGAAACTAATGTAATACTATATGTTAATTAAAAATAAATAAATAAAAGGGTAGGCTCCCCTTCAGTATCTCCTGCCTATTGCCACATAAGAATATCAAGCCAGTGTTACCAATATGCTGATTTTTCTGTGGAAGATGAAAGTCCTAGGTTTTATGTTAAAAGTTCTTTACATGTAAATACTACGTAGACCAAACAAAACATGATTATGTAGCAAATCATCCAGCCTGCTAGTTTGCCACCTCCAGCAAAGACTATTGGCCTGCTTTATAAAAAATCAGTGAAGGTCCTGAAATGTTCAGAATAAAAAGCTTTTAAGTTCTTTGACAGATCACATTTTACACATAACTGTCCTTTTCTCTTAATTTTGGTATTTAGCCCCGTAACTGCTGCCAATCATTTATACAGCTATTTTGAATTTAATATCAAGATCTGCTTCATATGCATTAACTCATTGACATCACTTCTGGTAAACACCTGTCTGCCACGAAATAGCTGTTACTAATAGCTCAATACTTGGAAGAGAGGCCCAGCCAATGCTGTACCAATTGATGTAGATAGTAAACAGGTACATCATCTATGCAATGGTGAGGGGAAGGTAGTGCCTGCTATATTCTGTCATGACGGAACTAAATATTTCCCTTTTTTCAGTTGTTAAAACAGACATCACTGTCCTTAGAAGAAATTAGAGTGACACAGCCAACATGCCTGACATATCTATCACGGTATCCCTCCTCGAGAACAATAATTCAGCACTCACCCATAGATAAAAGTGCCTTTGTGGGAGCTATGGAATCCGGCACCATACACTAAGGGACCCAGAAGCAGCCTCACCCACCTGTGCATCAGGTAATAGGCATACAGATCTCAGTCCCAGCTGTGGACACTGAGTGGCCCGTGAACTGTTTCCAGTCTATCTTGGCCATGGCCCAGAAGCCCCTGGAGAACAATGTCTTAGACAATCACCCGTGGATGAGAGAGCCTTTGTAGAAGTACAGGTTTCCAGCAGAGAAGCTCCAGCATGTCGCTGGAGCAAAAAAATACAAGTTTGTACACATTGGAGAAGGTAAGAGGAACAGTTAGACTTTATACACATTACCCCTCCTACCAAGGCAGCATAGCTCGTGCCGAGAGAGTCCTTCTCGGCCTGTGATTTCTCATGTGGGGGAAAGCTAGTGCATGTGAGTGAGTGAACAGCTTCCCCAGCTGTGTAGGACTTTGCCAAAGAGGCCTCTTTCTCCCTCTCCACATCCACAGTATGGAGTCGTGAGCTGCATGACTGGGGGGAGGGAAGAGTCTGGGAGAGAAACAGATAGAAATCTCAGAGGGCATTAAAGGAATGTGGATCCTACTACCTGTGTCACACCCATGAGCCCACCCATGAGCCAGAGGGGATGTCTAGCCTGTGGATACCCCCAACTGGCCGTGGGCATTCCCAGTGCTCAGTGTACCTCACTCAACACCACCCCCTACTTTTTGTCCAGCTTTCTGTGCATGCTCCCAACAGTGGTGAGAATGAGCTTTGGCAAATTGCTACTGAACACATGAATAAAGCTGGTCCCAATCTGCAGACTGGGGAGAGACCACCAAATTGAGTTTTAGCTCTGCCCTTGGGAAGGCAAAAGGCAGGCTGTTAGTACCCGGCCTGGTGCATTGCAGGATGTAGAGAAGGCATACAAGTTTGAGAATTCTCATACAAGAGGGAGCAAGAGCATGGAGTAGGCATATCAATAGAAGGTCTGAAAAAGCCTCAGAATCCCTAGCAGAGCTGACAGAAGATATTTTACCTGCCAAAGTCAGTCAGTAAAGACTGAGGAGGTGACTGCTCCTGAAAATGTGGAAAGAGAAACGAAAGAATCCAAGGAACATTAAATATCAAGGAAACATGACACCACCAAAGGAGCACAATAATCCTCCAGTAACCAACATCAAAGACATGGAGATCTGCGGTTTACCCAATAAAGCATTCAAAATAGCTTTTTTTTAAAGGGATTTCAATAAGCTACAAGAAAATGCAGAAGGACAATTCAATAAGATCAGGAATAGAATACACAAACAATACAAGAATTTTAACAAAGAGATAGAAATCATAAAAAAGAACCAAACAAATTCTGGATCTGAAGAATATAATGAATGAAATGAAAAATGCAATAAAGAGCATCAACAGAAGAATTTATCAAACAGAAAAAAGAATCTGTGAAGAGGAAGACAGATATTTTAATATTATCCTGTCAGAGGAGAACAAAGAAAAAAAGAATAAAAAAGAGTGAAGAAAGCATATATAAACTATGGGGTACCATAAAGGAAGTCAACAGCAAGTCATGAAAGAAAAGAGAGGGAAAAGGAGGCAGAAAGCTTATTTAAATAAATAATGGCTGAGAACTTCCCAAATGTGAGAGAGACTTGGATATTTAAGTACATGAACCTCATAAGTCACCAAACAAATTTAACTTAAAGAGATCTTCTCTAAGACACACTATAATAAGGTTGTCAAAAATTGAAGGCAAAGAGAGAATCTTAAAAGCAGCAGGAGAAAAGAAGCTTGTGACTTACAAGGGAGCCCTCATAAAACTATGGGCAGATTTCTCAGCAGAAACCTTAGAGGCCTGGAGATAATGGAATGATGTATTTAAAGTTTCGAAAGACAACAACTGCCAAGCAAGAACACTCTATCCAGTGAAGTTGTCCTTCAAAATGCAGGAGAAATAAAAACTCTTCCAGACAAACAAAAGCTGAGAGACTTCATCACCACCATAACTGCCTTTAAGAAATGCTAAAAGAAGTTCTTCAAGCTGAAATAAAAGGATGCTAATTAACATAAAAATATGAAAATACACAACATGCTGGTAAAGGTAAGTATACAGTCAAATTTAGAATATTCTGATACGAACAGAATGTCAACAAGATATACACACTCCCTTGTTTATTGCAGCATTATTCACATTAGCTAAGATATGAAAACAAGCCAAATGCCCACCAATAGATGAATGGATACAAAAGACGTATGCAATGAAAAGATGCTCAACATTGCAAATTATTAGAGAAATGCAAACCAAAACTACAATGAGGTATCATCTCACACTGGTCAGAATGGCCATCATCAAAAAGTCTACAAATAATAAATGCTGGAGAGGGTGTGGAGAAAAGGGAACAGTGGGAAACAGTGCAGCCACTATGGAAAACAGTATGGAGGTTCCTTAAAAAACTAAAAATAGAGTTACCATATGATCTACTAATCTCACTCCTGGACATATATCTAGAAAAGATGAAAACTCTAAATCAAAAAGATACATGCAACCCAATGTTCACAGCAGCACTATTTACAATAGCCAAGACATGGAAGCAACCTAAATGTCCATTGACAGATGAATGGATAAAGAAGATGTGGAATACATATACAATAGAATATTACTCAGCCATAAAAAAGAATAAAATAATGCCATTTGCGGCAACATAGATGTAACTAGAGATGATCATACTAATTGAAGTAAGTCAGACAGAGACAAATATTATATAATATCACTTATATGTACAAATCAACTCGGGGGGACTAGGGGACTTTAACACCCCACTCACATCAATGGAAAGAACATCCAGACAGAAAATCAATAAGAAGACAGTGGCCTTAATGACATACTAGGCTAGCTGGACTTAATAGATAGCTACAGGACATTCCACCCAAAAAGAACAGAATACACGTTCTCTCAAGGGCACATGGAACGTTCTCTAGGATAGATCACATGCTAGGTCACAAAACAAGTCTCAACAAATTTAGAACAGAAATTATATCAAGCACCTTTTCCAACCACAACATAAATGAAACTAGAAATCAATTACAAGAAGAAAAATGGGAAAAAACACAAATACATGGACATCATACAACATGCTACTAAAAAAAACCCAATGGATCAAAGACGAAATCAGAAAATACCTTGAGACTAATGAAAATAAAAACACAACTTTCCAAAATCTATGGGACACAGCAACAGCAGTTCTAAGAGGGAAGTTTATAGCAATACAGGTCTACCTCAAGAAATAAGAACAATCTCAAATAAATAACCTAACTAAGGAATTAGAAAAAGAAGAACAAAGCCCAAAGTTAGCAGAAGAAAGGAAATAATAAAGACCAGAGCAGAAATAAATAAAATAGTCCCCAAAATAATAGAAAAAAGTCAATGAAGCCAAGAGCTGGTTTTTTGAAAAGATTAAAAAATTTGATAAGCCTTTAGTCAGCCTCATTAAAAGAAAGAGAGAGAGAGGACCTAAATAAATAAAATAAAAAATGAGAAAGGAGAAATTACAACTGATACCACAGAAATGCAAACAATCATAAGAGAATACTACAAACAGTTATATGTCAACTAATTGGACAACCTAGAAGAAATGGAAACATTCCTAGAAATATACAGTCTTCCAAGACTGAATCAAGAAGTAGATAATCTGAGCAGATCAATTAGTAGCAGTGAATTTGAATCAGTAAGCAAAAAACTTCCAACAAACAAAAGTCCAGGACTGGACAGTTTCACATGAAAACATTACCAAAAATATAAAGAAGAGTTAATACCCATCCTTCTCAAACTATGCTAAAACTCCCAAACTCATTCTACGAGGCCATAATTACCCTGATGCCAAAACCAGACAAAGACACTACAAAAAAAAAAAATTACAGGCCAATATCTCTGATGAATAGAGATACAAAAATCCTCAACAAAATACTAGCAAACTGAATTCAACAATATAAAAAAGGATCACACATCAACAGGTACATGAAAAGGTGCTTGTCATCACCAATCATCAGAAAAATGCAAATCAAAACCACAATGAGATATCACCTCACCTCACACCTGTTAGAATGGCAATCATCAAAAACAAGAGATAACAATTGTTGGTGAGTATATAGAGAAAAGGGAACCCTTGTGCACTGTTAGTGGGAATGAAAATTGATATAGCCACTATGGAAAACAGTATGGAGGCTACTCAAAAGATCAAAAATTGAACTACCATATGATTCCACAATCCTATTTCTGGGTACATATCCAAAGGAAATAAAATCAGTGTCTCAAAGGGATACCTGCACTCCCCTGTTTATTGCAGCATCATTCATAATAGCCAAGATATGAAAATAATCCAAATGTCCTTTGGCTGATGAGTAGATAAAGAAAATGTGAGATTATATATATATATATACACACATACATACACATACACACACACATATTCAATGAACTATTATTCATCCATAAAAAAGAAGGAAATCCTGCCACTTGTGACAACGTGGATGGCCGTGAAGGCATTATTCTAAGTGAAATAAGTCAGACAGAGAAAGACAAATACTGTATGATATCACTTATATGTGGAATCTGGAACAGCTGAACTAATAGAAACAGAGAGTAGACCGGTGGTTGCCAGGGCTGGGCATCAGGGGGCGGGGGTGAGGGAAATGGGGAGATGTTTATCCAAGGGCACAAACTTCCAGTTGTACGATGAATAAGTTCTTGGGATCTAATGTACAGCAGGGTGACTACAGATAATAATATTGTATTATATATCAATACTTGAAAGCTGTTAAGAGAGTAAATTTTAAATATTCTCACCACAGAAAAAGAAGTGGTAATTATGTAAGATGGAGGAGGTGTTAACTAACCCTATTATGGTAATCATTTTGCAACGTGTAAGTATATCAAATCATCACATTGTATACCTTAAACTTATGCAATATTATGTGTCAATAATATCTCCATAAAGCTGGATAAAAAAACAAGAAAATAAAGATCCAAAGAGTCTCTGATAAAGTTAAATATTTATAATTATCAGCCTAAGGTTATATAAAAGCAAACCAAATGCCTTACAGCATTGTTTCCCAAATAAGTAGACTCTGGAGACTATTTGTTCCATCATCTTCTTAGAAGAAATAGAAAAGAGGGGTGGAGAGGTAGGGAATTTCATGGCCAAATAAGTTTGAGACATGCGTTTACTCCAATTATTCCCAAAGTCTTCAATAAAAATTTACATGTCAAATATAAATTTTTGATAAAGGGGATCCAGCACAAGGCATTTCCCAATTTTACTGGATAATGCAACAGTGAATTCTTCAAGAAGAGTACTCAGTAGCTCACACTTGGGGCACGCAGCTACAGATAATACCCAGGGTCCAAGTTTCTGGAAACCCATTCTCCTCCCTGGATCAACAGATGGATTTCATTTGAGGTAGCACATTTCTTTTTCTGTCCCTCGATTACATGCTGAGTTCAATAAATTAACTCAGTTGTTTTTAAAGCTTAAACCTCAGTTTGGGTGACATATCTTTAGACTTGTCATACAGCTTTTGCCCCTCCAATGAGCCCAGCTGGCCAGGGAGGTCCACCTTCAGATCATGCTGCCTTCTGTGACCTAGCTAAGAAGACTGCTTTTCTATATGATAGTTCTCTTGGAGCTCTAGATGATTTCCTTTAAATCTTTTTAAGAATTATTCATCAAGAAAAAAACTACATCTGGAACTTGGGATATTACTGTAGCTTAAGAAAAGAACAGTGCCCATGGAGCATTGCCTGTATCTGTGCATCAGTCTCCCTCTCCTCTTAGCATCTGTGTGTGTGGTTGGAGGGATGTACTAGGTTTACCACTGGATTACCTGTAAAAGTACTATCCCAGACTAAAAAATGCAAGTTCTGTCATCACCTGGTCTTGTTAATGTTTTGTGGTTGGTCACTTAGATCAAAGTGTAATTTTTCAGTTAATTTTAGTTTTCTCTAACAATATTTGAACCACAGTGCAATAAACAATTGCTTCTCAGTTCTGAGCTTTTACATTAGCTATTATCTATCCCTGTAAGGAGACTGCATACATTATTAGGACTGTAAAAATTCTACCTGTCCTACACAGACTGAAATTGCAGAAACTCATTTTCTAGAGATAAGGTAAAGCTTTCCATTGTTTCCCTTTGGCCCTGTCTCCATGGGACTCTAAAGTCAGGCTTCCTTAAGGAAAAAACAGGCAGCAGACAAGATTTCCATCTGTTTAGATGGAGGCTATCTTGAATTCATAGTGGTTTTCAGTATCATTAAATTCATGATTTCTATCTATAAAACCCTAAGTAGTGAGCAAGCATTTATAATCAATAAAGCAAAAAAGGTTCCCTGCATTATCAGATATCCAGTCTTCACTACTAGCAGACACCAATGACCAAAACCAGAAAACATAAGTTAGATTCCAATAGATGTGTGGGAAAATTGGAATTTCTGCTGTTGCAGTATGTTGACAAAGAATCTTTCCCAGTATTTACTGGTACATTCCTCTGAACCAAGTCGGAGTCCATGGCAACAGAATACAGGGTCCCTATGGAAACATGAAAAAATCCACTGCCAGTGGCAGAAAGGGCATCATGGGTAGGTGTACTTAGGAATACCATCTGATTTTGCTGTCAGTTCATGGTTTCTCTGGATAGCTTAACAGGATTGTCTCACTTTTATCTATACTCAAAAGGGTCTGCTTAAAAGAATCTACACACTAAGGTTGTTGGGAAATATTTGACAAGATCACAACTTTATTACTAAACAAGCTTGTGAGTGTGAGACTCAAACAAATCCAGAGCAGAAGGCTCTGATTACCCCTCCTCCCCTAAATTCTCACCATGCTCCCAGGAATCCCCCAGAGAAGTCCAGCTCACCCCAAAACAGCCCTCTACCAAAGACTGAATTTTCACAGCCCCCAAAAACAAGGCTGCACTCTAGCTCTTCTCATCCTGAAAAATCTGAGCCCAAGACTTTTCAGCAGCAAAAGACCAAAAGAACATGAAGCCTGGATAAAGAATTAAAGGTGTCCCTCCATCCTCTCCAGGTGGGGGAAACAAGTACCTGCAGGGCAGCTCTTCCCAAAAGCCTTGACCATTTGGCCAGTTCCTCAAGCCTGCAATACCCTGTCCATCGGACCCTCCGATGGCTGACACTGAGGCAAAATGTGGCCATTGAAAATCTTTTTCCACTCCCTAAATAAAATTGCCTACAATATTATCCTGAGTTAATTTGCTAAATATTCCAGCTCACAAAGAGGAAATGCATTCTGCCTGGAGACAAGAACAGGAATAGTACATATAACTTCCCAGTTAAATGGAGAAGTTAGGTATAACAGGAGCCTATGAGCAGGTGCATGATTCAGGAATCTCAATTGATATCTCCATGACTCAAGAGGTCCAAAATGTCATAGGATGCCAGACAGAGTCTAATACAGGGATTGCAAATGTGGGGCGCTCAGGCCACCCAATGACCATGACAGAAATCATTAATGAGTCACTCTGTTTTCTCTCTTAGCACAGACATGGCCTCAAAATCCTTCCAAACACAATGTTCTAGGTAGCCACTTCTAAGAAATGTTACCCTCTCTCCCAAAAGGGAAGCTCTTTGTTAATTCCAGTCTAATACAACATAATATTCCAATATAAAAGGAAGAAATAGGTGGAAATGTATGAGTTATGTGGCAAATAGCCTAACTGCGTCCCTAATGTGCCCCCTGTGTGGCATTTCAGTCTTCTGGAAGGAAAATAGTCCTGGGCAAGTGAGCTGCAGATGTCTTTAAGCCCTTAACCCAAAACTTGGGTTTAAAACCCGTTGCTTATTGAAACATGGCATTCAAACCAGAGTAAAGTTCATCAGCAGGAAATATTTTTTATATAAACACTGACCAGAGTTCTAGCCAGTTCAGTTTTTTCACAAAAGTGGCCAAGTTAAAAATCAGCTGTGAATATTCATTCAGTGCTATGGTAATCAATTGTCACACTCCTCTCTACTAAACACAGGAAATCATATACAGTTCAGTGTGCGGGAGTGAAGCCTTCTTATTTACAGTTCCAAAGTTCTCTTAATGATTGCCAAAGACAGCCAGGGCACATCCATGGGAACTGATCCTCTACCATCAGGGCTGGCCTACAAGGCAACAGGGTGGCAACCCAGGCCCCAAACCTCTTCCTGCGTCTTCCCTGTAAGCCACACTGCCCAGGATGCCCCCATTACAGCTTTAATTTGAAGTTAGCATTTGACCTCCACAATCTAACAAAAACAGGGTAACAGAGTCAAGTCCACCACAAAGGAAACACTCATCACAACAGTCCTTTCCTCTGCAGCAGCATCCAGCAGCAGAAGACTGGGCATCTGGGCAAAAGGATGGGAGCTGCACCAGAGAAGGGACCCCAGGCCATGCCCTTTGTCCATTCACGATTCTGCAGCAAGCAGCCTTGCTTCCAGTGATCTGCTTTCTCTGCCATCAGTAAAGGAAATGGGAGGGAAAATGTATTACTAGCCTCATCTCGGGATTAGCCAATCCTTCCCACGGAGGGATAGCTGCCAACTTCCCACTCTGCTGTTGTCCTGTGAGCTTTTCCTAGTCCCATGAAACCAAATTTACAGGCAACTCCCACTTGCTAAGAGGTCAGGTTCCAAAGATGTGTTTGGAAATCAGTTGTGTGTATGGCCAAACACATCTTCCTAAAGTTCTAGTGTTGCAAATAATGGTTTGGATGCCTAGGGCAGCCTCAAATCCTTATATACTCCTCGAGTACAGGACTGTGGAGATCACGAGTCTGGGTCTCAGCTCCTTTCCGCAGACCTGGGAGTTTGCATATCACTGTCTAGGGCTCCCTAGAGCTCCCCTCGCTGCCATGGTAGCAGGGATCATGCTTCTCTCCTCAGGGCTCATGGTGGGGGCTGTGGGAGAAGACAAGGGGCTGCCCTGGCTCCAAGCCATTCCCAGAGCTACAAACAGTTGAGGCCTTGGGAGAGAGGGACCTGTGGACTTTGGGGTGAGGAGAGAATGGATCCCAGCGATGGTGGTGAGGGTAAGGGGCCCTGAAGGGCCTGGGCCTTTTGCTGGCTTGGCCCGTGGCATTTGTTATTCAAGTCTCAGTCTCAAACTATCTCTTTTACCAGCCTGGAAATCAGCACATTTCTCTCTCCACTGACACCTGTTGTTTCTACCCAGCATTTCTATGGCTCTTGAGACACAAAGCACTCTCACTTTATCCCCCTTGAAGCCAAAATACAAGTGACTAACCAACATATATTTCTTAAGAGAACAGCATAATAATTAAGGAAATGCAAAGTAAAGCAAGGTACCATTTTTGTCACCCAACAGGTTGAAAGAAATAATAATGCCTAATGTTGGTGAGGATATGGGGAAGTGGGCACCCTCATATACTCCTTGTGGGCATGCAAGTTATTAGAACCTGTCTAGACAGCAATTTGGAAGTTTGTATCAAAAAGTCTTAAAATGTGACTCAGATTTCTCCTTTCTCCCAATATCCATTATTCCCTTCCTACAGAAATATATTTTTACTGGGCCCCTGACCACCCAGAATAAAGATGCCCTTATAGCTTGGTGAGGTCATATGACTAAGGTCTAGTCAAAGCAGAAATGGAATGTGATCACTTCTAGAAACTCTCCTCCGGAAACAGCTGGCATAGTCATTTGCCTCTTTCTCCTGCCTCTTCCATCCATTGCTTGGGACCTAGATTGATGTGGGGAGATCAATGGCACATGAAGATGAAGGCTCCACCCTAGACGTGGTGGAGCAGAAAAGTGGAAATTGCCTGGGTTCCTTATTGGTTTACCAACCTCTGGACTCATGTGAGAAAGAAACAAAGTTTTACTCATAGCTAAACCTAATCTTACTGTTACAACATGCATACTCTTTGTCCCAGAAATCCCACTAAATTTGTCTTATTAATCTTTCGCATGTGCAAAGAGATACAAAATAGTTTAGTGGCTGCAGTGAGCATCTTTAAGTGTCAAACATTAGAATAAGCAGGTAGGTAGGTAGGAGGGAATGCAGAAAGGAAAGAAAGAAGAAAGGAAAAAAACATAAGTGACGCAGGCAAAACAGTGAGGAGGAAATAGATGTTAACAGATAATCCTGGAAAGCACTATGTTTAAGCCAATTTGTGTTATGCATCTTTTCATTTCGGGAACAAGATCAAAATTCTAAATTAGAGAACTATATGAAATCTTGGGGTATGGGGGCTGAGAAGATGGAAGATGAGAAGTGTCTGGAGACTGGTGATCTTGTGGAGGAAATTAATACTCTGGAGGAAAAGCCAGACAACTGGCACCCTTATGACTTCAGACAATACATGGGATCAGCACCAAGGCAAGGTGGAAGAGGCTGAACAAGATGACCTTAGAGGGTGCGATTTCACATTCAAACATAGCTATGAGATTTGCAAAATGCAACCAGATACCAATATTTACAAGAGATGTGTAGTCATAAAAGATAAGAATTATATGAAAAGAAAAGATAATTGTAGCAATTATCACGGTAGTTAAAGTTAGGCCAAAAAATACATTTATATATCTTAATGACTAAAGATACACAAAATTCAATCAATTGGTATAGCCAACTGGGTTGAGGGTTGTAATCTAACTTGAAAACTAGAACTATTAAATCATATGTCTTAAATCTAAGGAATACAGGATACAACATCTAGAGTAGATAAAGGGCTCAGTATATTTGGTCAAGGCAGTTAATCAAAGAACATGTTCTCTGGTATTTAAGAAACTTCAGAAAACAATACAAAAGAATATTATGTAGCCTTAAAACAAAAAGGAAATCCTATCACAGGCTACAACACGGATAAATCTTGAGGACATTACACTAAGTGAAATAAATCCATGATTCCACTCATATAAAGTATCTAAAGTAGTCAAAATCCTAGAAATATAAAGTAGAAGTAAAAATGTGGTCTCTAAGAGCTGAAGGTAGGGGAGAGGGGAAATTAGGTTTTAATGGGTATAGAGTTTCAGTTTTGAAAAATGAAAAAGTTCTAGAGGTCTGTTGCAAAACAATGTGAATACACTTAACACCACTGAACTGTACACTTAAAAATGATTAAGACGGCAAATTTAATGTTATGTAGTTTTTACTACAATTAGCTAACTAATATTAGCAAACTGAAAAGAGACCACCAGAATACTATTTTAAAATAAACCAAAAAAAAAAATGAGATGATATAATTATTTGCTTAGGTGGTATCTGTCAGCTGTGTGAATATTTTGAATTTAATATGGAAATGTGTGTGAGAATCAAAATCTATAGTGTTTATAACTTTTGTTTTGAGAAGATAATTGTAATACATAAAAGAATGTGGTCTATTGCAACAAGGGGCTGGTCTTCTAATTTCATTTTTTTAAAGTGTAGTGAAATAACTGATTAGAAATGTTAAAGTTGAAATTTTACAAATACAATATTAGAACATTTAAGAGAATTTAAGATTCCACCTTATTAATAAGTTGAACTTATTAGATTTACAAAAATTATTTAAGCACGTGGGATGGTTTGTCAGCCTAAAAGTTGGATTATTTAAAATAGGATTCAAATTTATTAAATATACAAATTCCATTTTAAAAACTTGATGGTGTTTAAATATGTAAAACATTAGTCAAAGGCCCTTTTATGTTTATGTGTTTGTTAAATTTTGTTAGACTGATGAATGAAACACCTGTAAGGTGATTTTAGCTTAAGAAACAACTAGGTTTTGTTGTTGTTGCTGTTGTTTATTTTCTTTTATTGACCTATAGTTGATTTATAATATTGTGTTAGTTTCAGGTGTACAGCAAAGTGATTCAGCTACATATATATTTTTTTCAGATTATCTTCCATTATAGGTTGTTATAAGATACTAAATATAGTTCCCTGTGTTATACAGTAAATCTTTGTTGCTTATCTATTTTATGTATAGTAGTTTGTAACTGTTAATCCCATACTCCTAATTTATCCTCCCACCCTTCTTTTCCCCTTTGGGAACTGTAAGTTTGGTTTCTATGTCAAGAAACAACTAACAACTTTATAACTTTAGTAAATCAAAATTAATTATTAACACTAACTTTAAAAGAAATTAAGAAAAAAATCCCATTTATAATGGCATCAAAAAGAATAAAAAATCTAGGAACAATTTAACCAAAGAGGTGAAAGACCTGCACACTAAAAACTATAACACATTGATGAAAGAAACTGAAGAAGACACAAATACATAAAACCTGACTCAAATATATTTGATACATTCCATGCTCATGTTTGGAAGAATTAATATTGTTAAAATGTCCATACTACCCAAAGCCATCTACAGATTCAATTCAATCCCTATCAAAATTCCAATGGCATTTTTCACAGAAATAGAAAAATTAATCCTAAAATTTGTGTGGAACCACAAAAGACCCCAAAGAGCTAAAGCAACCTTGAGAAAAAAGAACAAAGCTAGAGGTATCACACTCCGTGATTTCAAACTTTATTACAAAGCTATAGTAATCAAGACAGCATGGTACTGGCATAAAAACAGGCACATAGATCAATGGAACAGATAGAGAGTCCAGAAACAAACTCATGCATATATGTGTGGTCAATTAATTTACAACAAAAGAGCCAAGAACATATAAGAGGGAAAGAACAGTCTCTTCAATAAATGATGTTGGAAAAACTGGACAGCCCCATGCAAAAAATGAAACTGGACCATATCTTACACCATACACAAAAATCAACTCAAAATGGATTAAAGACTTGAGCACAAGACCTGAAATGATAAAACTCTTAGAAGAAAACATAGGTGGTAAGCTCCTTGACACGGGTCGTGGTGATGATTTTTTGGATTTGGCACCAAAAGCAAAGACAACAAAAGCAAAAATGAACAACTGAGACTCCACCAAACTAAAAAGCCATTGCAAAGCAAATACAAACAAAACCATCAACAAGCAAAAATAAACCAAAAAATCTGATTAAAAAATGGGCAGAGGATTTGAATATACATTTTTCTAAAGAAGATATACAGATGGCCAACAGGTATGTGAAAAGATGCTCATCATCACTAATCATCAGGGAAATGCATATCAAAACCACAATTAGACTTCACCTCACATCTGTTAGAATAGCTATCATCAAAAAAACAAGATATAACAAGTGTTGGCAAGGATGTGGAGAAAAGCAATGCTGGTGGGAACATAAATTAGTACAGCCACTATGGAAATACGGAAGTTCCTCAGAAAATTCAAAATAGAACTACAATGTGATCTAGCAATTCCACTTCTGCATATTTACCTGAAGGAAACAAAACATTAACACAAAAAGATATCTGCCGCCCCATGCTCACTTGAAGCATTATTTACAAAGGCCAACATGTGGAAACAACCTAGTGTCCATCAATGGATAAATGGATAAAGAAGATGTGATATACATATATAGTGGAATACTATTCAGCCATAAAAGAGAATGAAATCTTGCCATTTGCAACAAAATGAATAGAGGGTGTTATGCTAAGTAAAATAAGTCAGACAGAAAAGACAAATACTGTATAATGTCAACTATATGTGGAATCTAAAAACAAAATAAAATGAAAACAGAATCATAGATACAAAGAACAAAGGAGTGGTTTCTGGGAGGAGGGGGTGGGGGTGAAATAGGTGAAGGCGATTAAGAAGTAAAACTCTCCAGTTATAAAATAAATAAACCACAGGTATGTAAGTAATATACAGCATAAGGAATATGGTCAATGATGTTGTAATAACTTTGTATGGGGACACATAGTTACTAGGCTTATCCTGGAGATCATTTCTTCATATATACAAATGTCAAATCACTATGTAGTAACCTGAAACTAACATGATAGTGTATGACAACTCTATTATTTCAAATATTTTAAAAAGTCAAGAAAGTAAATAAATAATATTCCAGTTTTTAAAAAAGCAATGAAACACACAATTAGGCAATAATAGTAACTCTGAAAAATGAATACACTTACAAGCTTAATTAATTTTATGAACAGGTTAAAACCTCAGGAAGGAATCATAGACATCTTCATGTCTAGTAATATTTTCTCCTTGGAAGATTTTCCAATTCATTCTTTTTCTCCGACCAGATTCTTAGGAAAGGCTTCTAACCACGTTATTCCCTGAACTCTCCATTTTGGCTCTTCCTGCCTGATGGTACATGTCTGTCTTCTGAACACAGACCCTTGTCACCCAAAGTGTGCTCTGTGGACCAGCAGCTTCTGCACAGCCTGAGAGTTTAGCAGAGATGCATAATCTTGGGCAGGATGCAGCAGGGGTGGGGAGGGATGGGAGGATGGAACTTTCTCTCCAGGGGAGATACCCCAGACACCTAAAAGAAACTATTTTTCTAATACAGGTGGTTATGTGAAACCATCCTTTTTTTTTGCCTTCTAGGTAAACTGATTACCAAAATTAAACTAAAATTATTATCAATTCCTGTGTTTCAATTCCTTTTGAAAACTTGCTGGAAACAGTTAAAATGGTGACAATGCTAGGTGCCTGGCAGCAAAACCTAGTTGAAAAAAAGATTATGAAAGCAGAACAAAGAATCATGTGTTCTCTCTTCCTTCTCTATCCACAAGGGTGCCTCACTAGTGTCAGCTGTTGAGAGAACAGAAGATTTACCAGTGGCATCCCCAAGAACAAGGAAATCAGGGAAGCATGATTGTTCTCTGGGGTTAAGCTGTGAAATCAAGACATCAGAGTGGAGACATGCAAAATACCCTTAAAGAGATCAAATAGCTTCTAGGTCTTTGAGACTAGACAGTAAGCTGATTAAATATATTAACATATCTAAAGAAAAAATATTTCAGTCTCCAGGAACAGTTGGTCATCCAAGAAGGCTTAGAGGGGCTTCCCTGGTGGCGCAGTGGTTGAGAGTCTGCCTGCCGATGCAGGGGACACGGGTTCGTGTCCCGGTCCGGGAAGATCCCACATGCCACAGAGTGGCTGGGCCCGTGAGCCATGGCCGCTGAGCCTGTGCGTCCGGAGCCTGTGCACCGCGACGGGAGAGGCCACAACAGTGAGAGGCCCGCGTAACGCAAAAAAAAAAAAAAAAAAAAGAAGGCTTAGAAAAGGAGAATTTTAGAGGCAAATTCTAGAGATGTCCATCCAGGCGGTCAGGAGGACACCTTGCAACCTATCTTGTGTGAGATCAAGGAAGAGTTATCTTTACCATCATATGACGGCAATAATTTTTACCAGGTATGATGGTGCTGTGGGATCGCCTTGCTTTCTGAGGCAGTCTGCACTACTGAATAAAATGATGGCGGTGTTGGGCTATGGGAGGCTGGAACCACGAAGCACTAAAAATTTTCTAACTGACCTTGCTCGGATCCACACTCCCCACATCAGCTGCCAATAAAATCCAGTTTCTCACATGCCAGACCTTCAAGGAGAAAAGGTATGACTACAAGACTGTAAGCACCTCTCCAGGTTCTGTGTAACAATGAATTAGCATCCCAGCTTTATAGATGGTTCCTATGACCTGGGTTAAGAGAAGAGAATCCTGGGAGACAGAACTATTTTCTCAGTGTGCTGACAATTGTATTTGTAAGTTTGAACCCTGGTAAGTGCACCAAGATAATATCATCCCGAAGCTTCTGTAAAGTGGCCAGCCCAACCAGCGAAGCCTCCCCACTCTTCACTCTGTGTGTATTCAGGGCTTTCCTTTGAAAATTTCCCATCAGCCTGGGCCACAGAGATCACTTCATGATTATTCTCTAAGGTGTTTGATTATAAACATGTAAGTTTTCTTATTCAGCATCATTATTAATCAAACACATGCAAATAAAGAAAAAAATAGCAAAGGGAAAATTGCCACAGGGTATAAGCAAAAAGACATTCTATACTGCTGGTGGTGGTATAAATTGGAAAAACACCAAACATCTTAGAAATATGTGTATGCCTCTGACCCAGCAATTCTACTATTAGGAAGTTATCCTTACCTATTAATTATGGATATGAACAAAGATTTAACCACAATGATGTCTTCTAAAGCAGTCCATAATAGTTAAAACTTGGAAATCATGTAAATATTCAAGAGTTGAGATCAGTCAAATAAACATCTATAATGCAATAACATACTGACTTTTGTTAAATGTTATAGAAGTTCATTTACTGACCAGGAAAGACATTCACACCATATTTGTATTTTCTTCTTTTCACTTAGTTACATTTTATAATTTCTCTTCAACGAACATTTATTACGTATAGCCTTGGTTTTGAATAAAAATTTGAGAAATCACCCCTGTCTATATAAATAAAGAATAGACTCCAGGGATTGGAAGGAAGATGACACATACACTGGTCCAAGCCCCCTTGCTGCTTGAGAGCAAATTAGCCTCAAAGAGTTATAAATGGTTTATCCAGGGCCACCCAGATGATTGGTGGCCAAGCCAGTGCTATCACTCAGCTCTGCAGAGTTTTAAGCCCAGTGATGTCTCCAATCACTCCTAGTACCTCCAAATTAGAGCAGAACTTTGTCTCTCTCTATACTACTCAACAGCAGCATCTCAGCTCAGAAAGCAAAGGTGTCCCTCTAACTTTGTGTTGAGCCAAAATATTTGAATAAAATTGCATTTATTGCTCTCTTCTACGTGTCCTACACACAATGGTAAGAAACCCCAATTGCAAACTGCATGTCACATGATATTCTAGGATTTCCTAAAGTGTATCATAAAACATCAAACTTCTCTTAAGACATTTCAAAGACGTAGAGAATGGACTTGAAGACACAGGGAAGGGGAAGGGTAAGCTGGGACGAAGTGAGAGAGTGGCATGGACATATATACACTACCAAATGTAAAATAGCTAGCTAATGGGAAGCAGCCGCATAGCACAGGGAGATCAGCTCGGTGCTTTGTGACCACCTAGAGGGGTGGGATAGGGAGGGTGGGAGGGAGGCACAAGAGGGAAGGGATATGGGGATATATGTATATGTATAGCTGATTCACTTTGTTATACAGCAGAAACTAACACAACACTGTAAGGCAATTACACTCCAATAAAGATGTTAAAAAAAAATCGCAAAATGAATTGGTGAGATGGGGAGGGGAGGGAGGAGAGAAATGACAATGAAAAACAGAAGGTCTACTTTGTAACCCAGACTTACAGTCATTTCGTATTGCGAAAGCTCCTCTACATTTAATAAGCGTATCATTCTATGTATCAGAAAAGAACATGCTGGCCTCTCAGAAGTTGACTTGGGACTCTGTTGAGCTGCTGCAGGAAGGTTGTATCTCTGTTCTCTTCTGTGACCTAAGTTCAGTGACTCCCTGACCAATTTCCAAACAGACATTTATTGAAGGACTGTAATGAACATCGCAGCATCCAGCCTTGAATCATCTTTCTACAACATCTGCTTTCTCCTCAAGTGACATTCATTTGGAGATTTTTCATAGGACAGAGGGACACAGTTAATGCTTCCCTCCTTACACAGGCCAAGAAAGCAGCAGTGAATGAAAGGGAATGATCCAAGATGCCCCATCTCCCCAGGCCTCTGTTCCAGCCTCCCTTAAATGCAAACCAACACTGCAAAAAATAAATGAACCTCCAAGGGATGCAAGTCTTACTTACGGACACACATTTCCCTGCTCTCATAAAATCCAGGACAACACTGGGATTTGCGCCTATACATAGTTTTTTCTCCATGTCGATAGGCTGTCCGATAACTGATTCTATAGAAAGGGGAAAAATCACATTGTTACTTTATTGGACCCGTAATTTGATTAGAAATCAAGACTTTATATTTTAATACAAAAAGCTATTAAATATAATAAAGGTACAAAAAGCAAAGTACTCCAAAATAATTAAGAAGAAACATTCCCATGTTTTGACCAATATTATGCCAACTCACTAATTTGCTAAGAATATACTGATTGTCCATTTAAGCCAACCTACACTTTATTTCAAGGAATCAAGTTTCATGACTTCCCTACTTCACTTATCTCGAGATATCTCATATCAGACTCCTTCCCAGTTTGCCAAACACAGAAATACATCTGAGCTTCCATTACCTGTGCCGCGTGCATTTAAACCAGTTCAGTATGTCAGTGCAGCTAGTGTAGTAAATTTGATCAAAGGGATGTGGGTATGACTCTTGCACAGTCACGGAGTAGCTGAAAAGAAGAGGAAAGAGAAGGAATCAGTATTTCTCTTTCTTACATTACTGATAGTCTGTGTACTAAAAACACAGTGATTGGCTAAATTATCTCCACTTGCAACTCCACACTGACCTTTAACAGAGAATCTTCAGGTTTTTTCAGGTTTCTATTTGTACTAGAACCCTAAAAGAGCCAATATTAATAATATATTTTAAAGACAAGAGTTCATGCTATACAGTTCAAAAAAATCTCATTTACTATTCACCCAAAACTCTGATATTCCTAAATTTAAAAACGTATCACCACATATTTTTCTGTATTTAATTCCATCCCCTCCCCCGGGGTCCAGGGATATCAAGACCTTTCATAAATTGTTTTCAATCTAGGCCTCATGCAAATAATAAGGGTAATTAGCAAAAAGACAATCCAAGTACATTTTGCTACTGATTTTGGAAAATCAGAAAGACTATATTTCTCTGGTTGGAACTTGTAATAATTTTCTTTCTTGTGCCTGCCCTACTTCTTAGGCAATGGAAGAATATATACAACCTCTACATAGAAGCTACAAAGAAGTCTTTAAACCCAATTCTAAACATATGGCTGAGACAGCCTGAAATAGTCATACGAACAACCTGCTGCTACTTAAACAGTCTGTTTTCCAACATATTTTCACTAACAGCTTCTTGTTAGAGTAAAAGCATGCACTCCTATGGGCCTAAGAATGTGGCTGAAATACACCCATGAAATATAAAGAATATTCAATGTTCAATCCTATAGTTCTTCATTTCAAAGCAGTCTATTACATGCTCAAGAGCTCAGATTTCTTGCCTACAGGAAAATCTGGAGAATCTTCTTTTCAAAACAATTTATTCTATTTTCTTTAACAGTCTCTTAAAGATTTCCACTAAAATCTTTAATTCACGCTAACAACAATGACAACAACAAAATGGGCCTCAATCATGGACTCACTTGGTGTAGATCAATAGCCCAAGTTCATTAATAGGAACTATCAACTACAGAAGGTATGGAAGGAATGAGGTTAAAATTTCAGCCTGAAGAATTCAGGTTAGATAGAGAGCAGAAACTTCTAATTTGAAAAGCTAAGCAGTATTGGCTGCACAAACAGAGCAGTTTCTTTCTCCAAGTGGTCTCTCTCAGTCATTATGAGACATCCATGAATTAATCATACTATTCATAGTGTTTGTACTTGATTCTTTGGGACATTGCAACTTGATTTCTAGGTAAACTTAGGGATCCTCCACAAGCCTGAGGCAGATGCAATAAGTCCTAGTGAAAAGATCACTGGATTAGAAGAAGGCAGGGTTATCATCCTGATCTGACACTGAGCACCTGGCTGACCTTCAGCAGGTCACCTCACTTCCCGGGGTTTTGACAATTACATCATAAAACCAGGGGTTCAGAGATGTTCTTGGAGATCCCTTCTTACTTGGCATTCTGCATTTCTAACATACATTTCAGATGACTACTTCCTTCTATTCCAGTAGACAACACCTGCAGGAACAGGTTCAGACGAGCGTCGAGTATGCCATTGCCTACATCTCTGATATAACTCCTTTGGGGTAAAGCGAGAGGCCTGCGTTAAAATATAAATGTTCTTGGAATGAAATATCACAAGCTATTCAGATTTTCTTCAGACCCCTAGCAGTGTCCTGAGGTTCAGGTTGTTGCAATTTCTAAGACTTCCTCGCCAATTCTTTTCCCTCCCTATCCAGCAGCTTGTAAAGGCCTGCAGCATTATTTCTCCATTCCATTTCTAGTGGAGAGCAAAGCGAATGAATGTCCTCTGTGTGTGGAACTGCCATCTAGGCAGTCCTACATTCCCATGAGCAAAACAGAACAACTTTCCACATGTTCTATGGGAATGAAAAAGAAACCACCCTAAATTAATGCTGCTTGGGTGAAAAAATGTAATCTACCAGGCTCTATAGTACTAATTTAGCTGAACTAAATTGGTTTGTTAGAACTAGACCTGATGCAGTATTCTCACAAAATTTCACAGGCCATGTTAAGTGTTAAGATCTGAATGCCTTGGAGAGCAAAAGTGATAATCAACTAAGGGACCCTGGCCAAACACGCGCCATTGGATGTGATGGGGGAGCTGACTCCACAAGCAAACGTGAAAAGTGTTTTCACTAATTTCTAGCAGCCTGGAAGGTTTCTCCAATACGAAAAATGTTAAAGTACATGAGCTTCCTCTTCTGGACATTTGCTGCTCACCAATAGCTTAATTTGCAGGATGCTTCTCTGCTTTGAGGATATAAAAAAGCTCTTCTCTATAAAAGGATAATCAAACCATTAAGGATTCCAATTCAACAAATGTTTATTGAATAAATTCTATTCAATTCCTGCCCTCAAAGGGCTCTCAAGAGAGGCCAGCACATAAATGCTAAAAATAACCTGCTCTTACTTTAATAGAGAAATATAGAGAGTTTGGGGAAAATCGAAGTGTAAAATTCATTATGGTTGAGCATTTCTCTTCAGTCTTGACACTTCTAATTAGAATTATTCAGTCTCAAACTCAATGAAGAACAGACCGAATATAAATTACTTTTCACATTGATCAGCTACTGAGGCTTCCACTTAAGTTTACGGGAGAAAGGTTCTAAGCCTTTTCAACCCAAATTTCTTTTCTGTTTTTTTGCTTTTGCATACATTCTTTTTCTTTTCTAAACAATCTCTTTCTTACTTTTCTTTTTTTTTTTTAATTTTTTTTTTTTTTTTTTTTTTTTTTTGTCGTACGCGGGGCCTCTCACTCTTGTGGCCTCTCCCGTTGCGGAGCACAGGCTCCTGACGCGCAGGCTCAGCGGCCATGGCTCACGGGCCCAGCCGCTCCGAGGCATGTGGGATCTTCCCGGATCGGGGCACGAACCCGTGTCCCCTGCATCGGCAGGCGGACTCTCAACCACTGCGCCACCAGGGAAACCCAACTTTTCATTTTTAATGATATTATAATCACACTAGAAAATTTGGAAAACAAATCTTTAAGAAGAGAGGGAGAGAACTGTATAACTCTTACCTAACCACACATAGCATTTTGCTGTACTTCTTTTACCATCCCTAGGGTTTTTAGTTTTTACTTATAGTTTTGTCTTTTTGTTTTTATATTTTCATACTCATGCTATACACATAATTTTAAACATACTTTTTAAATTTAAGACTATCATAAGCATTTCTCCATGTTAGTAAATAGTCTTCAAATTATGACTACCAAATACTCACGACTACACCTAATTTGCTCAATACCCACCTATCATTAGACAATTAAGTTGTTGTCACTTTTCAAGGGGCCACTTTCTGGAAGCTGTGTGCCCGCATCATGAAGGGAAATGTCTCTGAGAACTGGATGACTTCCTCTGGTCCTCAGTGCTGCTGTTTGAACTTAATTAGTACCTCTTGATAGTCCACACCTCCCTGTTCATCGTCAGCTGCTCTTAAAGTCACAGAATGGAAAGCAACCTTCTCGATTGTCTAGTCCAATCCCATTTTCATCACAAATAAGCCACACCGAGCTCCCAGTGCTAGTGGTCAGTCTAGAGCCGGTACTAACACCAAGACCCCCAGACAGCATCCTGTACCTCTGTCCCCTCTCAGATGTTGTAGAATATTGAAAGCTTCTAAAGCAGACAGTGAGTGGCAAACTGTGGTATAAAAGGAATCTCATCCCAATTCTACACTATTTTCAGCATCAAGATGCAAAACCCTTTATCTCCTGCTTGTTTGTTTAATCTTCTCAAACACACTGAAAACATATCATCACGGTGATTTTAAACTATTAAGTATTGTCCAGGGAGGAACCCCAACAAGATTTAATTTAAGGTCAAAGAACAGGGGGGAAAAGCCATCATCACTTGGACACATTCCAAAGTGGTTAATTACATTTCATCTGCCTAAATTATCTTGTTACTTTAATTAAATATGGTAATAATTATCATTTCTTATCTCTGCTCGCTTCAGGAATGCAGCTTCAATTATTACCACTCCTGTGTCCCACCCCCAAGGGGTTGGGCAGAGAAAGGCTTCTCTTCATTTGTGCTTTCTTTAGAAGCAAACCCATTATATGGAAATACTTAAACTCACACAACAGGGAAAGGAGATGGGGAGAAGGAACAGATGATTCATGGAGTTATTCATTTTCCAAAAGGATGCTGTGCAGAATTCCTTTAATAACAAGCATCCCTTGTGTATTTTAAATGATTTAATTTTCCTTCATTTCCTTTCATGTATAGCTTCTAAGAATCCCAATTGCTGCATTAAAATGAGGCATACTTTTATTTGAAAATAAATGATTCAGTAGGTCTGGGGAGGGACCTGAGAGTCTGCATTTCCAACAAGCTCCCAGCTGAGGTTCCTGCCACTGCAGCTCCACAGACCACACTCTGAGAAGCAAGGCTGCAGGTGATTCCATGGCTCGGAACCATTGGTGACAGGTGGGTTTTAGTGTAAGGAAAACCTACAATGAGCACTACTTGGCCCTACTACCAGGACTTTTGTCCTTGAAGCTAATCTTCCTCTCCCTGTTTCAATTAAAGCTCATTTCAGTTTTTGAAAATACAGGAGAACCTGTCAGCTTCACCTTTATTTGATCATTTTAATTTATACTCCTTTTCTCCATTCTTGCCAAAACAATTCCACTTTTTTATAACCTTTCTTCAAAGAATCATTATCTAGCCTTATAACAGAAAATTTATCAATAAGAAAATTGTAGCTGTCAATTTTTCTTTTTAGCAGTTTATAGGAAAAATATAGACAGGAAAAAAAAATCTCCATCATTTTCCTATTTTTCCACACTGAATTTCTTCCCCATTAGTGAGTATTTTAGCGGTTACTCTAATCACCTGTACAACAGTGGAATTGTATTAGGTTTAGAGATTAATGTGCCCCTTCTCTATCACTCCCCCCTTCCCCACCCCCACTACTGATGTCCATATTTAGTCATTTCCTTTCCTACCAGAAGGTGAGTTTACTCCTCAACAATTATTCACTGAGCACATGCCATATGCAAGGCAGTGTTTTAGACACTGGGAATTTAAAATGGTGAACAGAACAATGCAATTATGTGTTGGTAAGTATGGTTAAATACTGAGCAAGAAATCAGGACAAAATGTGTACATTTGAGTGGGTGCTGGATTACTTGAAGTCTTGGATTCTTTTCTCTTTGTAGCCTTTCCCTCGGAGAGCTCATCTGTTCTCTCATCATGCTGGAGACTCCCAAATCTATATTCCCAAACACTTTCAGGCCCATACTTCTCTTTTATTTTTTTTTTACATTCATCCAGCACTTTTTATTTTACAAAACATCTTTCATACATTATTTGATGCAAGTTTCACAATAAATCTTTGAATTGGATGATGTTAAGAGACTCATCCAAGATCACTGGACTTCTTAAGTGAAAAAAACAGGGCTAAGCTGATACTCTTTCTTATATTTCATAAGGCCTTTTTGTCCACGATGATTATAAGATAGGACAATGTCAAAACAAACTGGGGAGGGGGGCTTCCCTGGTGGCGCAGTGGTTAAGAATCCGTCTGCCAATGCAGGGGATACGGGTTCGAGCCCTGGTCTGGGAAGATCCCACATGTCGCAGAGCAACTAGGCCCATGTGCCACAACTACTGAGCCTGCGTTCTAGAGCCCTTGAGCCACAACTACTGAAACCTGCACGCCTAGAGCCTGTGCTCAGCAACAAGAGAAGCCACAGCAATGAGAAGCCCTCGCACCGCAACAAAGAGTAGTCCCTGCTCGCGGCAACTAGAGAAAGCCCGTGTGCAGCAACGAAGACCCAACACATCCAGTAAAAAAAAAAAAAGAAAACCTGGGGGAAATATCTTTTTAATGTTTTGTTTAAATGAAAAGTTAAACATTCATCCAGGCCCATATTTCAAACTGATCACATCAATACAACATGATAAAACCACAATAATCTCTTCCCTGTCAAATCAGCTCTCTTCTTATTTTTCCATATGTGCAGTGACACCTCCACTCTCACAGCAGGTTCTAAATCTCAGCCTTTTCTGCCTCTTTCACATCCATAGTTAATGTATTACCAAGATCTCTTGATTCTTATCTCACAGTACCTAACAAATTTGATTTTTCCTCCCATTCCAAAGCTATCATCCTCCAAGAACTTCAACCACCAATGGACGATCCCTCTTCTAAATTTGATATGTTCTTATCCATGTATTCATCAATTCATTTTTATTACTTTAATCATATTTATTATGTACTTTGTTGGTGAAATGTTTTATGAGTGGTTCTGTGAAAATTATAAAGATAATTAATAGGAGGTCCCTTCCCTTAAATTCTATATAACATAGTTAATAGCACAAATATATAGAACCTTATTACACATACATATTTCCTCTACAGTTTAAAGTTTCATAAGGCTACATAACTCTATTGATTGATCAGGAAAATATGTTTTTGTTACCCTGAATGTAATACTGCCAATGGAGATGGGGACGAGCCCTCACCGAAAAATAACGCTATGAGTGAGGAACCAGTGTGCCCCAGAATAATACAGCTGCTGTGCTTGAAAGACTCTGAGCTTTGTGCATCCCACCAGTGGGTGACACAGCGATTAGAATGTTTACCCTGTGGTGTGCTCATCATGATGCTGAGGGTGACAGGAAAAAGAGACCAAGAGTCTGATGTCATTGAACTTACAGCTATTACAAATATGTATTAATCTCTAGTACTCGACACCTTCTATTTGCTTGAACAACTTGCAAGTGCAATGTTAATTTCGGATAAAGATACACACTTTCCTAGGAATGCAAGTAGCACGTGAGAGCACAGTAAACTGCATTTGACTGCACTGCAGTATCACTAAATGGTTTGTGCTGTTTCTGTGTTCCAAAAGGGACTATAAGATGACCTATTATTTTGTACTTCTTCTGTATTTCCTACTGCAAATCACCTAGGTCTGGATACTACATCATCTGCTTTCAAATAACCATTCAACCTTGCCCTCCTCGATCCTGTACTGACTCTAGTTTTACTGGGCACAGTCCTTAGTGGTCTGCATGGCACTGGTTTCAAACTACCTTCCATCCTAGAACCCCACCCAATCACTGCCATCTACTCGTCTTATTCAGGTCTTCAAAGACATCTCAGAGGACAATACTTCCATGCAGCCTTGCCAGTTCCTCCAGAAATCATGTCTCCCTTTCAGGCCACCTACTGCACAATTTTTTATGCCATTCATTTCAACACTCTAGGATATTATTCCACACTGTCTTCCACTGCTCCCTCATTGGTTCCCATGCATAGGTCCAGTTCCACCAAATTATTGCAAACAGATACAGAGCAGGGAGAAGACCTTAGGGAGGTCGTTTTAATCAATCTATTAATGTTTTCCTTGGTCTCACAACTGCACCTGTGTTAGAATCAATATATCAAGTTTTCTTCACATAATATATATTCTCTAAGACCAAGGTGAATTATACTATCTAATTATTACATATAACTAATGATTTTTACATATAAGCAATTTTATAATCTCTTCTCAAATTCTAATTTTATATATGGTACTGATGATGAGAGTATATAAAGGAATCTATCAGAAATTATTTCTCAGATTACTTTCAAAACCATTACCTTTCCCAGTGGCTACACACATTAGGGTCTTCAAGGTTCAGAGATGATGCTGTCCTGATCCAGTGGCATAACAGTATACAGATAAAGCCCAGGCATGAGTTCAAAGAAATAACCATTGTTTCTGAAGAACAACCTACAAGAAAAAAAATCCAAATTAAAGATGTGGTAAAATGACCCAAACAGAATTCTTCTGAGCACATCAACTATTCAGTACCAGTTGTTACTAGGGCTGAAACATGCATAACGAGTCTTGGATTTAAGATGGGTCACCAGCTTTCACGGTCCAGGAGAGAGAGATATTTCTTATGTTGTCAGGATGGTCACCATTTTGTAAATTACTAAAAAGTGCAAATCATCATTAATTGCCACCATAACAAGAGACCTTCTCATCCATGCCAGCTAACATTAAAGGAATCTACCCAAACAGCTCAGAGCAACACAGTCTTCCAGGTTCTCTCACCAGGCATATTTCCCTTCTGGAAGAAGACGGCACACAGAGGAATCTGGCCTCATTTGTCCTAGAGGATAAATAATGAAACAGAAGCTCCATTGACTCAAGAGAGAGGCACCTCAGGCTTAAACTGAGAGTCATTCAATAATTCATTCAACGTACACTGAATGCCCACTCTATCCTAGGCACCGTGCAGACACTGGCCATAAAACACACATCTAGTTCCTGTCTCTGCCCATCAAGGTCTTTATAATTTAATAATCATGATTTACATTTCTTATATTTAGTGCTTCTGTCTCCCCATCTGCTGAACAGAGACAAAACCAGCTGTTTTATAGAGGTTTCTACATAGGTGTATAGAAAAAAAGTGTAAAGGTGTTTGGCGATCAGTGTTAGAAAAAATGAACCTGGTATTATTATTGAGAGGAAGAAAGACCAAAAAAGGAAAAACAATTAGCAACATATCTTCAGAAGAGTTAGGCCTGCAAAGGAGACAGGAGAAGAGGGAGGAGAATGTTCCAGGCAGAGGGAACGGAGGTGAGGGAAGGTCAGGCACACTTAGGGAGCTCAAATTAGCTCAGCTGGAGAAAGATATTGGGCGTATCACCATGGGTTTTATAAGACATTGCAAAGTATGTGAACCTCATCCGAGGATTACCGAGAGCTAGGAAAGGCTACAGGGTGACATTTGAAAGATCACTGGCTTCAGGGGGTGAGGGACCTGCAGGAGGAGACTACTAGAGGGAGGTCAGGTGAGACACCACTGCGAGTGAAATAAGGAAGTAACACTGGGGTTGCAGGGAACTGAGTGACTCTGGGAGTTTTTCAGGAGGCGAAATAGACAGGACTTGGTGTTTGATGTGGGAGTAAGAGTGAGGAGGGATGCCTGATACGGCCCCTTGGGTGGAGGGTGAGCCCCTCATGGAGATGGAAGCACAGAAGCCCTCCTCCTGGGAGGCAGGGGAGGGCAGGGGTGTGGGGAACCTGGCCCTTAGTGAGGAGGAAAAGTTTGTCACACTATATAAAATGATTTTATATAATCATTATAAAAATGGACATAGAAATAGCTGATCCAGGATTTCCCTGGCAGTCCAGTGGTTAAGACTCATCGCTTCCAATGCAAGGGGTGCAGGTTCAATCCCCAGTCAGGAAACTAAGATCCCACATGCTGGGAGGCCAAAAAAAAAAAAAAAAAAAAAAGAAAACAAGCATTATCCTGCTTGTTGGTAAACTGGTGAAACTAGTAACAACTGGTCAGATTATGGGACTAAGCAGTTATTTTCTGGGTGAGAGCTGGCATTTTGAGAAGTTGTACTAATTTTCCACACCATGAGGTTACCAGTTTTTAGTGTCTGGGAACCAAATTCATTGAATAATAATCTTGTGGTTTTAAAAGGTAAGTTTATCTTAAAACAAACAAATAATAAACAACAATATGGGCAAACACCTAACCTTAGGAAATAGTTTATCCTTCAGATTCCAGACAATAAATGAGGAAGTATTAAGTTCTTTAAAATCAAGATTGTTATAAGCACAAGTATATTAAGTATGTTATGACAAATTACCTATCTCTAAATCCACAAAGGCTAAAACAAAAGAGAATGTTTGATTTGGAATAAGGAATAAAGGTCACGGATTTGTAGGATAATTAAAAGATAGTGTAAGCTACTACGAGAGGTAGTGAAATCTTTGAGAGATTTCAATCATTATGAAATAATTCCAACATATAAAGCATAAATGAGTAGCCAAAATATTGCTTATAAATTAATTCAAATTACTGATGTTTCTCACAGGCTAACCATCATGAAGTTGTAAAATCTGAAGCTTAACATTATATAATTAAAGAAGCTATGCTACTTAACAGAAATAAATACAAAGTAATGATGATCATGATAGACAATAACAGCTAACATTTCCTGACCTATTACTCTGTGCCAGGCACAGTGCTGAACCTTTTACGTGAATTACCTATTTAATCTGCACAGTAAATTACGTAGGTAATTTTATCATCCCCATTTCACAGTTAAGGACATGTAATATACTGTGCTGTTTTCCTCATCCATCAAAAAAAGTAAACCTTTTATATTTTGGTTGTAACAAATAAACATGGCAAATATCTCTCTGTCTCATTGCCTTTTCTATGTCAGGTAAGTATTCTGTTTCAACGAAGTGTGAAATATGTATCTTAACTTTCATTCTTTCCTAAAGACAAAACAAGAGCTGGTCAGCAGTAATCTGCCAACTACTCAAACAATTACCCCAAATTGGAAAGTTTATATCCTGAGTCACCAACTCAGACTCAAACCATCCATTTCCCAATTAGAAATGTTTAGTCTGTAAAGTTGGAAATTGCTGGAAGCAATGAATCAAACTGCCAAGAAAAAGGAAGAGGCTGTGTTCTCGCTCTCTTTTTTTCTTAATGAATTTATTTATTTATTTATTTTATTTTTGGCTGCGTTGGGTCTTCGTTGCTGCCCGTGGGCTTTCTCTGGTTGCGGCCAGTGGGGGCTACTCTTCATTGCGGTGCACGGGCTTCTTACTACGGTGGCTTTGCTTGTTGCGGAGCACAGGCTCTAGGCTCGTGGGCTTCAGTAGTTGCAGCACGCAGGCTCAGTAGTTGCGGCTCACAGGATTAGTTGCTCCGCGGCATGTGGGATCTTCCCGGACCAGGCCTCGAACCCGTGTCCCCTGCATTGGCAGGCGGATTCTTAACCACTGAGCCACCAGGAAAGTCCCTGTGCTCTCTTTCAATGTAAAAATTTTAGCGTTAATTTGGTATCTCTTTTTGTTTTGAACTTGATGCATGGCCCCGTGAAGGGTTTAACCTCACTAAGGGGATGGCAGAAAAAAAAGAAAAAGCAGAATTTGGTCACCTCCTTATTACTTCTAAAATTCAGCATACACAAAAATCAAACTGCACTGCAAAGTTGCCGGCGGCATTCATGGAAGGAAAAATATCAGTATATTTAAAATTGTATATATGTCACTCCGTCTCTTACTCCCAAAGCATTTTCCAAACCAAAATTAGAAAATTAACTGAGTTCTAGAATCATCTACATTAAAGTATAAAATGTTCAAAGCAAAAAGAATTGCTAAATCAAGAAGAAAGGATCGTGCAAACTCACATGAACTGATTAAAATCATTTGAGGAAATAATTCATATGTTATATTGATACATGGTAGGGGGAGAAGACATTTCCCAAATGTGCCAATGAGCTGTAAAGGAGTATAGAAATGAAATATTTCCCTATATTCAGAAACATGGGTGGTCCTTCCTTTTGTTTGTCTTGTCACTGATAGGCAATCAAAACAAGTGGGTAAGGCATTTCATATACCTTTTCCCTTTTTGATTTGTTTTCTTCTATAGGTTTTGATGAGTAAACGTGTGTACCTTTTTTCCTTTGTGTCTACCCTGAAGGAAAAAACTTCAATAAACATTTTTCTTCCTCATTTCTCTTTTAAGCTGTGCCATCTTGTCTGACACTATAATCTTAGAGCGCAAATGAAAACAAAACACAATCTTTAAAAAATAGCATTATTTCAACTGAAAATAAAAGGCAACACAGTGGTGATATGCTTCCTTGAAACAGACATTCTGAAAATATTCAAAACTCTAAACTGGATATTGAGCTACCCCTACCCACCCAGTCTTTGCCTTCAAATAATTTGCCTCTTGGTTTAACAAAATTTTAAATGTAAAAAAATAAAGAGACATTTGCATGAACCCCCTAGTGCCAAACTTGATTGCATTCCATATCATTCACTTAATTATTATGGAAAAATCAAAACAGAAAATCAGTAGAACTGATTAGCATTGCTAAAGTGCTCCTATTAGAAAGAGGAAACACAGCAGGCAGAGTTAACTCTTACTGCCTACTGGGAAGGCAGGCTTTGCTTATTCTACTACAAAAAACTCAGTAAACAATCAGGTTGAATAAAATCCTTACAATGGATGAGTCCGAGTTGTGATGACAGGGAGTAGTTTCTTTATGAGTGTGTTAGGGAGAAATAAATAATGGGGCGTTGACTTGCTAATTTATTTTTGCAACAACAGAAGGGTAAATGATTCCAGACAATTCTTTCTGGCTCTACAATCTATTTCCTTATTAGAATCATTAAGTGCACACATAGAAATAACTTGGATGCCCTTACCCACTGTTTTTTCAAGCTCACTACTCTCAAATCCTCTCACAGTTCTCTCGATGGAAGTGATTTACTGATTAAGAACAGCCACATTCTCACAATTTCCCCCCTGGATACCAAGAGTCACCTAGTCTACTGATCACTCTATCACGTTATCTGTAAAGGATGTACTAGCTTTACCTTGAATCACTCAGAAAGGCTGCCCAGAAGTGCTGTATGCTTCCTGGAGCTCTGAACCTGTGAATAGAGTATCAAAGGTCCAGCTTCAGGGTAGTCAAGATGTCAAAAGAGTAACGCTTGCTGGTTGCCCCAAGAACAACCTCAGACGACAACTTCCATGGAAATACTACTTCGCCGATAAAAGGAATCCCTGAGGCACTGTCCTGATTTCTATTTTCACCACCCAAAGCTAGTTATTCTAATAGCGTATTAATTTACTCAAGCATAACTACACATTGGAAGCAGTAAAATGCTATCTATTTTCATCTGGGGATCCTCACATCATTTTGCTAACATCAAATACCACAACCAAGATATGCTTCTAAGTCAAACTAAATCATGTTGCAATGGCAGCCCCCCAGCATTCCTTGGAAGCTTCTAATAATAAAAGTTAAATGAGTGTGGCTATTAACATTTAAAAAAAGAAAAGTATTCTCAAATCCTATTTTATAAACTTATAAGGATTTTATAAACAACCAAAAAAAAAAAAACCAACACATTAGCATGAAGTGGGTGTTTAATATCACTTCTGGCATTCACTGAGCACTTCACATCAAGCAAAAACTGGGCAAACCCCTGAGGCTGCCAGGCACTGAGATACCCTGAGGGGCTCACACCACACGGAGAACAGCCACAACCGCTGGCCATCTCAACGCAGCAGGATGCAGCCACAATTAAGGATTAAGACTGAAAGAGCTGCTGGGGTAACATAGAGGTACAGCCTCACCTACTTAACCAGCCACCCCACAGGTGTAATCTAGGTGACATTAAGGGAGAGTTTTGGGGAAACCATGGTCACCCGTTCATCATCAACTCTGCAAAGTACTCTACGACATCCCTGTAAATCCATCTCCTACAACATATGGAAAAAAGTCCACAAACAGTACTCATTAAGGATCTAAGTGCAAGCAACTGCGGGGAGTATTATGACTTATAAAGCATGGTCTCTAGCTTCAATAGTTCAAAATCTACTATGGAGGAAGATTATACAGATTATAAATAAAATATTATAAATTAAAATATAATTATAAATAAAATATAATTATTTTAATAATTATTTGACAAATGAGTCAATGTAGAAAGAATTGCCAGAGTTTTAAGAAGATAGAAAAATCGATGTGAGCAGTGAAGGCTCATGAAAGAGGTCAAACTTGAAAAGAAAGTTTCCAAAAGGAGAAAAACTAGAAATCACTGAGTGCCTACCTTGCACCTCGTACCTCACATGCATAATCTCACTGGCTGAGATTAAATGTTTCACCTGAAATCAATTAAAACAGAGCAGTGATTCGAACATGGCTACAACATCTGCGATCTGCCCTCAGCATCACATCAGGATTAAAGGAAGCCTTTGGGCAAATGAATACAATGGGGAGGGGCCATGAGGCAGAGAGAAAAGTGGGAGTCAAGCCTTGAGAGTGGAGAGCAGGAGGTCTTGTAAGGAATCTTGAGAAGCAGTGCTAGAAAGGAAGGAAGAGCTTCTTGATGAAGAGTCTGGAGCCCCAGGCTAAGGAGTTCAGATGGTTTTATTCTGTCTGCAGTGGAATACACTTAAGTCTATGAGCAGGGTGCATTATTTGATGAAAGAGGTGTTCTGAAAATTAACACAGAGTAGGTGTTCAAAATCCAACCAAGGGATTGCCTCCTGGTGGTGAAGAAAGTGAGTGGAGATTAGTGTCTTCGGGTGTGACGTGGGATCACCTGTCCCAGGGTGGTAGCCTCAGGAATGGGAAGTATGTGAGAGAGCAATGAAAGAAAGAATTGTCGGGATTGGGAGACATACTAGAAAATAGGGTTGATAACTGGGAGAGCTGTTCTGGGTTTAAGCCATTCTCAATCCCAGTTATATTTTCTTGATTCAGTCTATTTTTATCTCCTACTGGGAAAACAATACACCTCTTCTTTATTAGAAAGACTTCAAACTTCAAAACTTCAAACACTACTTCTCATTCCAGAATTCAGTAAATAAAATTATATTGATTTTCCTAAACTCTCACAATTTAATATTCCTCAGTAACATTCCTACCTATTCTTCCCAACATGAAGATCTCTAATTTTTTTGGCCCATCCAACAACAACAACAAAAAAGCCCTTTATCCCTTTTATAAGATACACTCCTTCTTTCCCTTTTTCAACAGCTATGATTTGCAGCACTAATTATACTCTATTGTTGTAGCCAGCCTCCTGGATGGCCTCCAATGAATTCTGTCTTGTGTAAACCCTTCTCACAATGAATAGACTTATGTAACCAATAGGATATTGCAAAACTGACAGAGTATAACTTCCAAACCTAGGTCATCAAAGGCGTTGCAGTTTCCATCTTGCTTTTTGGATCACCATTCTGCAGGAAGCCAGCTGCCATGTCATTAAGACACTCAAGCAGCCCTATAGAGAGATGGGCATAGTGAGGAACTGAGGCCTCCTGCCAACAGCCATGTGAGTGGATCCTCCAGCCCCTGTCAAACCTTCAGAAGACTGTAGTCCCTGCTGAAATACCAGCTACAACCTCATGAGACCCTGAGCCAGACCCACCAACTAAGCTTCTCCCAAATTCCTGATCCACATAAACTGTGAGATAATAAATGTTTGTTGTTTTAAGCCACTAAGTTAATTTGTTACACAGCAATAGATATCCAATATGCCTATATTTTAATATGTCTATACCAAAAATATTTTGACTTCCAAAATAGCTCTCAAAAATGCCTGCCATTTAGTTGGCATCTTCAGTATCAGTTGTACACAAAAGAAACCACCTGCAGTGCTTCTGAAATCTTTTCTCTACATTAGAACTCCTGGCAAGAGCCCATCAACTTCTAATTGCACTTTGACTTATTGCATCCCTAGAGGCATGACCTCAGGATACCTGTGTTTTAAGGTGCATCTGCTGCTTTTCCACACAAAGCACTGTCCCAAATTATCCTGCCATTTATCCTTAACCATTTAGCATCTGACTATCCAGAAGAGTTGATCTGCTTCACAACTTGGAGAGTTCATCACGTGCTCTGTGCAATGTCATTTGTAAAATATTAAATGAATGGATTCTAGACTTTTCCATAAGTTAATTTTTCATCTACAAACACATGTTCCTTTATTCCTAGTCTTCTGTGATTTTCTTTGATTAGATGGCATATAAAATTTCATTATTTCATTTTGTTAACTTTTTATTTTAAAATAATTTCAAATATATTTGAAAGCTACAAAAATAGAACAAAGAGTGCCCTTCACCCAGATTCACTAGTTGCTAACACTCTGCCACATTTACTTTATCACTCTCTGTCTACATACACACACATAGGCAATATATTTACATATTCTTTAACCATTTGAGAGTAATTTGTACATATGCAAATACTTCTAAATACTTCAATTTACATTTTCTAAAAAGAAGAACATTCACCTATGTGTAACCCAACTGTCTGAGGAAATTTAACACTGATGCCAAACTACGATGTAACCTATAGACCTAATTCAAATTTCATCAACTGTCCTAATAATGTAATTATTTTAACAATGTTTCACATAGACATTGTTCAAAGCCTTTGCTGAAGAACAAACATTTGTTTTCTCAATCAGCAGACATTGATCAGGGACATTTCTGCCCTCCAAGAGTTTCTAATCTAATGTGAGAGCCCTATCATGTGGATAGTAATAACAAGGCAATAAAAATTATGATTAGGGTCAAAAGAGGTTACAAAATAAGTATGGACGTTAAGAAAGTATTTCCAGCTGGAGAGTGGGGATAAGAGCATATTGAGGGCTGTGCTGGGTAGATGGAGCAGGGGAGGTTGCACCCAAAGGAATGAGTAGGAGCAAAAGCAAGAGAAAGCAGCTTCCCAGAGGGAAAAGCAAATGGGCAAGGCTGTCTGGAGCACAGAGTAGAAAATCAAGTGAGTAGAAAAGGAATTTTAGAGCCAGGTCAGGAATGGCATTGAATATCATGGTTTAAGATTTACTCAAGTTAAAATATCCAAACACTTCATGAGACCTCAGGCAGTCCAGGAATAAATGTGTATAAGAAAAATGAACTAGAAAATAGAACTTGATCAGCCCAGAAAGAAAGGGAGACTATTGTTTTTTGTTTTCTTTCAACCAACAATACTAATTAAAGAAGCTGGACATTTCAGGTTTGACCAATACCCTGACACAGTACAAGCAGGAAAAAATCCAACGGAAACAGAATGAATGACAAAATAAGGCAATTTCCTTTAGAAAGGAAAAGTCAAATTAAAGGGTAGGAGGAGAAAATATCAGTAGAATTCTCTGATGTGCAGCAGGATACTTTGAGTGTCTCAGCATCTTAGGTCTTTCCTTGCACGCAGGGCTGGTGGGAGGACAACAATAACAGGAAGCCCAAGTATTTGCCCGGTCCCTCTCCTCTCGGGCAGGTCCGTTTCAATGGTGCATGCTGCTATAGTAGGAAAGATGACAACGTTCATCTGCCCCCATCACTGGCATGACAAGGGGGACCTGCTCGTCCAACTCTAGGTCATTGTGCTAACCCTCAATTCCTGAGACACTCACCATTAGGCACAGCTGAGCAATCCAAGTCAAGCCTTACTTTCCTCAAAGATCATTTCTTAGAGAAGAAAACAGAGGAACACAAACCCCATGAGGAAAAGAATTTCTATGGAACCAAGATTTTAGAAAATTCTCCTGTCAGTTGCATCTATCTAGATTCTATTAAGGCAAACACACACACACACACACACACACACACACATACATACACACACACACACACACACACACACACACACACACATACCATTCCTCTATTTTTAATACTTCATTACAGGCCATATAATTGAAGTGTTTTTTTTTTAATTTTTTTTAATTGAAGTTTTTAACATTCATTTGGCTCCCCAAAATTTTCCAGAGCACTACACATATCCTGGGTTCCACAAAGCACTTGTGCTAAAAAATAGAACAGAAAGTTACAGTTTATGGTTTTATGGAATCCAGTCAAAATCCTTTCGTTTTATCAACGGAATAACTGAAGGCCCAAGTTAGGATGACCTGACCATGATCACGGAGCTAGTCTGCGGGGTGGTCTGACACTAGATCACAGAACTCAGGTTTCTTAACTCCAGTCAAATTATTAATACCTCTCCATCAGGTATAACAGTCATAGTCTTCCTAAAATAATACTCCATCTGTGCATTGGAGCCTCTTGAAATGCAAATTCATTCAAAGTTAGATTCTTCAAGTGACCAAGCAACTTCCTGGTCAAAACTGAAAATGTGAATTAGAAAGTACTTAAGGTATTTCCATGTTTAGACTGTACAGATGTTGCAAATAATCAGTGACAGCGGAACTCCACTGCTATTCTTCCCAGGGTTACTCAGTTCTGAACCACTAATCCAGACCAGGATGCAGAGTGACCACAGACATCTCTAGCTGCAGGCATTGCCACAAAAGAGTCTGGACACTTTTATCCACATGGTTTTAAGTCCACATGGGCAAAAGCTTTGAAGATTTGGGATAAAATGTGAGGAAATTGCTGAGGAAGTGTAAGTAGGCAGAAGGTAATTACTCAAAGCTGCACTTGGCAGGACATTCTGGAGAAAATGCTGGGGCTGCCATCTCTCCCACTTCCGCTTCCTCACCAACAGCATCTATGTGCAAATATAAGAAGCCACAAACCAAACCCCAACTTTATGACTCTTAAAAATAGGGCTTTGTTTTAGTAGATGAAGTGCCACATGCTGAAGCAGCAGCACCACTTCCTGTGGTATTGAGACAGATCTTTTATTCAAGAATTGACCCTGTCTGACCCTGAATAATAGTTTGAGAACAATCGCATATTGATAGAAAAGTTAAGAGCCATTCTCCATACTACTTCCTTCATTCACATTATCCATAACACTCTCTTCTGATTTCCCTGTATCTTATTTGTCCTTCTCTGCCATTTTTAGGGAAATCCAGGATCTGGATGGCACGGGGACAGGAAGGTAGAGCGACTGACGTTCTAGTCTGGCTCAGTGTCAAACTTTGATCACTGATGGGTCACTGATTCGCTCTCGCTTTACTTCCTGTTCAGACATATCAGTCAGGAAAGCAGTTTAATGGTAAGGAGACTTAAGATGAGAGTTGTATTTTCCATTTGCCTTTCTTATAAACCTCCAGAATGCCTATGATTCATCGATTTTTGTGTGAAGATGGCCATCAGCAGGAAGCTGGTCCAGTACCCTAATTCCACAGGTGACGATGCTGTGATCCAGAGAAATTACATGTATGCCCAAGGTCACAAACCAATTTCATAAATAGCTTCTCCTTAACCTAACAGTGGACAAAAATGCAAGATCCTATCAGTTTATCTTGCACAATATTCTGAATTGCTACACACAAAGATAATAAAGACAAAATTTTTTTTTTTTTTTTTGCAGCTAATGCCAGTCTTAACAGAATACAAATATACAAGTTATAGGCCCTGGGGTTCTTATAAAAGTTTAACTCTAAAATATTGACAAATGGCCAAGACTTTAATCAGGTAACTCGTGAATGCCCTTTCTCATTCCAAGGAGGAGGAGCTCACCATGAGTTATGTCCACCCAATCTCTGCATAGAAGGAGCAGAGTGGACACAGCCTCATAAAAGTTTTGCTAACGGCTGAGGCAAAGGAGTTGATGAAAGATAAATGGACATTCCCCCAATTCCTCAGCGCAATGATTCCTTTTTGGTTCTTTGTGATGTCCTTGGTACTTAGAACAGCACCTCACAGAGAGGAGGGCAAAAGAATGAATGAAGAACAAATGAATGAATAAATAACTTTAAAGAATAATAAAGTATAGAGAAGAGTCAAGTATGTAGACTTGAATAAAGAATTTAAGTAAAGAAAACTAGTTTAAAGAAGAAAAAGGTTTGTGTCTGGTAGGACTTCTCCAGCAAGATTTGGAATTGGTAACTTGAACAAATAAAAATCTGTTGAAAATACATATATTTCAAATTGTGGGTTTTTCCAGAACTAATAATTTTTATGTACTATGAGTCCATTGTACATCTCTTATATAACTTAAAGTACCTTTTATTTTTAAAAAATTCTGGGGGAGGACTTTGTTACTTTGAAATAGGGCATAATTTTACAACTCTTACGGGCATTTTAATTTTTCTCTCTCATTCTCAGCCAAATATGCTTGATCTTCTTATGGGAAATGTTTCTCATTAATTTATTTTTCATTATTTTTTAGGGCTTAAGGCAATTTTCCAATGGCAAAATCACTGCAAGAGTCGTTATCTCTTACTGCAAGTATTTATAAGCTTTGTATATTCTAGGATGATTTTATAATTATTTTTTAACATAGCATTTGGCGATTTTTACCTGCTTTCCAATGTACTTTTAAATTCATTTTCAGTCCAACTGTATCTACTTAGTATGGTCCCAGCATTTTAAATTGGTTATCACTTTTATATCTTATCAAAAACTTCTATCAGGAATGAGGAAATGGCCAGTATTTTGGGGGGGGGGCTCTTCCTGAGTCATGAAGTTTTTAATTTTATTTTAACACTGGAATACAAAATAAAGAGTTGAGAAATATATGCCTCTATCATTTATTATCAACTTAGTTTCATTCCTCATTCTAACTACAGCAATAAACAGTTCTGCGGTATTGGTCCTTTAGTTTGACCTTTTGTTGTAAAGATAAAGTAGGTTTTAAAACCAAGGCCTAGAACCACTAACTTTTGACTAGTTTTTCAGTTTGATCAATTTATCCTTTTTCCAATTAATCTCCAATTCATCCTCCATGCTGCCACCAACCCTCTCAAAGCACATATGAGAACATCACACTTTCATACTTAAAACCTTTTGAGAGCTTGCCTTTGTGGTAAAGCCCAAACTGAGCCTTATCACCCAGCAAATTCCCACAGGTATATATCACTTCTAAATATCACTTGAGCAATCCTTGCTACTTGAATTTCCCAAAATATTACACGTTCTCACTCCTCTATGTCTTTCCCCATGCTGTTCTTTCTTCTTGGAATGCCCTTAACTATCTGGTCAACTTAGTTCTCACTAGTTCCTCAAGAATCAAAGGTTACTTCCTCTTAGAAGAGCTCCCAGGCCAACCTGGACATCCTTCTTCTTTACCCTCATAACCCCTGGGGCATTCGGGGAGTAGATGATGTGGACTTTGTCAGAGTAATAACGCACACTATTTTATTCACCATTTTCTTACTCATCTCTCCACTAGCTGGTAAACTCCCTGATATCAAAAGAGTACACTGTTCATCTTTACATATTCTTACCACATATGGAGGGCTCAATAACATTTCAAGATTTTATCCCATTTAATTGCTAAACTATACTACTACAAAGGGAAATCCTGGAGTTGAAATAAAATGATTACAATATTAGTGAATATAAACATAGAAAAACAATTAAACCTTTGCTAGAAAAATAGTTGTTCAAAATTAGAGAAAAAAATTATGTTGTTTCTATAGAGAACCTATGGACACTTTCAAGGGCTTAATTAATAGTTAGTTATTCTGTAAATTCATTTAAAACCCAAAGGTTTTCTTTTCATTGGCATTCCTTTATTCTCAGTAAGCACCCCTGCTCACACATGGCTACATGTGGTCATGATTTTTGTAGACCTATATTCATCTCAGCTGTGGGCAAAGTGAGGTGACCATGAGTATACATTCGGGAGCAGCAAAGAGAGGGACCAGGATGCGCTGGGATTCACGCAATATAAGTAACAAAGAAAGGTACAGGAGTCAGGGGCAAAGGAGCAATGGAACCAAACTCTCAATGGCAGCCTTTTGCTGTGCTAAGAACTCCTGGGAAGAGTTGAGTCCCCATGGCTGAAGAGCACAATTCCTAGGGCTTTTCTGTGTGGGCTGGTAGAGGGACCCATCCCAGCAAACTTCATCATAAAAACAATGTCTGGGAACACACCAGAACAAACCCTCAATAATTAGCAGATTATTACAGATTACAGTAACTGAAGGACCACCCTGCTTCAACGCGTTCATGAAGTGCAATATAAATATAGTTTAGAAAAGGGAAAGTTTATATTATAAAGTCATTTTAAATATACCCTTGAAATATAGAAAGGAAAAGAACTTTAGGCTCCATTTTTTTTTTGTTTTTTTTTGCGGTACGTGGGCCTCTCACTGTTGTGGCCTCTCCCGTTGCGGAGCACAGGCTCTGGACGCGCAGGCCCAGCGGCCATGGCTCATGGACCTAGCCGCTCCGCGGCACATGGGATCTTCCCGGACCGGGGCACGAACCCGTGTGTCCCCTGCAATGGCAGGCGGACTCTCAACCACTGCGCCACCAGGGAAGCCCTAGGCTCAATTTTGAGAACTACCTAAGGCCTTTGATGGTCTTTAATGAAGGTCACATTGTGATACAAGCAAAAGAAGATTTTAATGGACCCCGAATGTACATGTATCATACATTACCCAAATAAGGAAAGAAAATGAAAAGCACAGGTGGGCATAAATGCACACCAAGTATAACGCTAAGAATAAATAAATAAACTGTAACATTAACATCAATATAGTTACAGGTTTCATGGTGATTAATACCTTTATTTTCAAGCAGATTCTAATAACTCTTTAAGGGCAATTTGAACCAAAAAAGCTAAAGGTATTTGAACTGAAGCCATGAGTTCTGAACTCTGCAGGGCCACAGGCTTTGCAATTTATGACATTTCTTAAAATCTCTTCCCTTCCTCCGTTCTTGATCTTTTAAATGTCATTTCTCTTTTGACTTTATTATAAATACCCTTCCTTGACTCTTTTTTTTAATTTCAAAATCTCTAATAGTAGTATCTTCATTTTATCATAAATATTGGAAACTACAGGCAGCACAAAGCATTCAAGATTAAGTTGACCCCATCATACTGAATACCTTAATTTCCTTCTTATGAATAAGTCCCTATAAACTATATTACTGTCATTTGTTCAAGGTTTTAAACTTTCTAATCATTTAATTTTAAAAGGAAAAATAAAATATAATGGATTTAAACTATACATGAAGCCTATCTCAATTGAAGAATCTATGGAGGATGGAAAAAGTTTCCTGCATGGATTATATTTTTCTTGCTCTGCTAATTTGAAAGGGTCTATGATTAATTTCTATGATTCCCTTGGGTCAACATGTACGCCTCCCTAACTGTTTGAAATTCAAACCTTTACATAAGCTTCCTGTCAACTTATTTCTCTCTTTGCAATAATTTATTCTCTCATTCCATATCTAATTAATGATGTGTTCAGGACATAAGTAAAAATATTCTTTGGTCTTTTCACTAAAAGCTTCATAGAAATCTCTGATGGAACCAACTCTCCACATCCTTCATCTGTATGTTACCTTGTGCTGCTGGTCATCTTTTCACATAACCAACCCCCTCTCCTCAACTAGACTACAAGCTCCTTGAAAGCAGAGTCCATGTCTTTATCTTGTCTTTATTCCACTCCTCTTTGATCTCTACCTCTCTCCCCATCGGTAAGAATATAACAGATGTTCAATAAACGGCTGTTAATTGAGATAGGTCAAAACTTGGGGCCGTGGGGCATGCAACATCCACATTGTTTTTAGCAGTGATCTGAGAGGCTGAAGAGTAGTCAGGGGATTGTATCCTATGAGTCACAGACAGTTGATATGAGTCTAGAGGCTTGAGGTGAGAGATTAACAACTGAGAACGGCATCCACACCTGGGGAAAACGCCCAAGTAACTTTGAGAAACCATCCCTGAAGTGATCTGTTCCACCAGGAGGTGGCGCTTTAGCTCAGGACCACTCTGCTGGCCAAGTTTCCACTTCATCCGAAAGGTATCTCTGAATTTATAGAAACATTTCCCCAGCAACGGAACGGGAACTAAAACATGAGCTGTATCATCCCAGAAGATCTTGCTATTGTTAAGGAAAATATAAGAAAACTAATAGGAATCTTATTTAAAGAAAAGCTTTGCTTTTCCAGCAACTGAATAATCCTAGCAACAGTCTTCTCTTGAACCACAGGTCTTTCCTACTGTACCTAGGAGGTCTCACTTTTTGATGCAAGGTGTACATAGAGATAGTTTCTTAAAACAAATTTTAATGTGGTAAGGTCTGTGGGCACGTGCCTACTTTCATATTTGGCAAGAAATATGTTTGACATCAAGGCAGAAAATGTCTAAATGGATAAAGGTAGTAAAAAAGTGATTAGGTGTCATTTGAATAAACAAATATGGAGTGCCATTAACATTAGTATCCCTTTCCATGTATGTGTGTGTACAAATGTTAAATACATACAAACTGCTTGTTCAAGGCTAATTAGATGAGCAGGTCAAGTTTATGCTTTTTTAATACCTGGGTTGAAATTAAATTAAATCTTGATTATGCTCTGTGAATCATCTGCTTCATTGGATTAGATTAAGAGGGCTAAATTTAAGACTATAATCAACTAGAAATTCTCTTGGTAATATCCTGAAAAACTCAAAATTATGCATTAGGAGACAAGGGTATGAGTCAATAATTTTATAAAATGGGAACCAGGGCCTTTTCAAAATAATCTCTATGCTTATGGCCACACTGGATTAGAAACAAATAAAAAATCATCTCCATGATATAAATGCTATTTCCAAATCTACACTATCCAATAGAGTCATGTAGAGACATATCAAAAATGGGCAGAGCACTTGGCTGTCTTTCCCAAGAGCACCAACGATCACATAGACCCAGCTCTAAACAATCCAGGAAGCTCTCCAGAGAGTTTCAAGCCATGTTCTCTTACTATTGAGGACATACACTTTTTCTTCCTGGCCCAAGTTATTAAATTCTTAGATTCATTTTCTTCATGATGAGCCAGACTCACGTTTATCATTAAAAAAGAAAGAAGGGAAAACAACCTTAATGAAGACATTTGCCTTAGAAACTGCCACAATCAAAGACAGACCTTTTCAGATGTAATTAAATCTTTTTCCAAGATAATTTATCTTATTAAAATATGGTAATTTACCATGGTTTCAGGTTATTTGAAACCTTTCTAGGATTGAGAGCTGAAGTTAATTTCTTGCTATAAGCAGTAGAATTTGGACCAAAGAGATTCAGGGAGCATTTTATATTCACACAAGCACATAAAAGTTAATAAAACTGTTTATTTTTATCCAAGGTACTTAAAGGAATCTGATGGTACCCCAGGAATCTGCATATGCTTCAGTATTGGAGTGCAAAGGGCAGACCAGAAAGAACAGAACTGTCCCCACCAAAACTGAACCAACCTGTCCCTGTCAGCACCCTAGGTTGATAAAGACTTAGGAAGAAAGCTCTTGGAGAGATGTCATTTTTGATGACATCAGGATGCCCAATTCAAAAATCAGCATGATTGGAGGCTTAATGAGGCACTTTGTTATTCCCTGCAATAAAAAATAGAGACAGAGTTCTTCAGGCTTAATTACCACATCTGTTATTAGGCACTTTACCGTGATTGACTGGAGTGTATGTCGGACACGGTGCCAAAAAAGCCTCCCCATGAAAGCAGCTTCCCTCTCGCTGTCTGAATGGCAGCGGCCTCTGTTACAGCCAGGATTTCCATGGCAAACAAGCAAAGCCTGGAGTGCACAAGCCCCCGAGCCAGCTGAAGGCATTTTTCCTGGTGCCAGTTAAGCTGGGAGCAGGGCCTGGGCCTCTCGCTCTGAATTCTGCTTCTCTCTCCTTCAGGCTCCACCACACTTGCCTGCAGCCCATGATAAACAGGCACAATGGGGAGAGGAAGGAGCAGGGCAAGACCAGGAGGGGCCCAGTTCTGGCTTTGTTGTGGTGCCTACTTACAGACATTCAAATTAGGAGTTATGATGGGATGCTGCAAATGAGATGCATTTGCTAGCTCCCAGACTAATTATGACTTTAAAATATGCAGCTAATATGCAATACCAGAAAGGTGCTTTCTCAGGATACCAGTTCCTTGGATGCCTTGGGCTCTATGAACCAACCACCAAATTGGATTTTAGGAACTTAACATCTCATTCTATAACATACGTATTAGAGAAACTTATTGCCATTGCTCCTGTCCCCAGTAAAGCTGTTCACTGATTCCTTCAAGTCTGTGTATGGAGGCCAGTGGGGATCTACTAATTAAACTGGAGTTCATTTGAAAAGAGTTGCCTTTAAAAAGTACGCCATCATTCAACTTTTTAAAACTGCAAAAATCCAGACACCCACAGCTCTCTGTATCCCTGTGCAGGCAGTAGCACGGGGAAAATTACTAGCACAGAAAACCATTCTTTAGACCAGACGTACAAGCAGGAAATCTCTTATCTGAACACATGCCAGGTAGGGAAACAAACCAATACTCAGCTAACCAGAGTTGTCTCAAGTAAACAGAGGCCCAATGCTACAGAAGTCGTGACATATGGTTGTAACATAAGAAATGAGAAAAGACTACAACATATATACCTTGTAAATATTCTTGTGGAACAATCAAGTGTAAAGAAGAATGTCCTTGAGGGCTTCTCTCTCTGTGTGTTTAATTTGCTCTTCGAGGATGAGATTGTATAAATTTATGATGCACTCCCCAGTTGCATTTTTATACCAAGCAATATCCATGGTGTTTTGATGTGTGATTACTATCAATGGTGCTTTGTGCATAGAATATAACCCAGAAATAACAGTGAGTAAAGTATGAGAAGTTGGCAAGCAGGAAAAGAATTTTCTACGCTATAAGAAGAATCAGAGCAGCATTTATTAAAAATGAAAGGAATGTATGGTGTTTTCTAAAAAGGAATGAAAAATTTTAAAAGTCATTGTCTATACACTTGGAGGCATTTCAGATATGGAACAACTTTTTCTGTCCTTGGGGTAGAGACTGAGTGTCAATTCCCTAGAGGTTTGCAGCTAAGATCTGCCCACTTTTCAACAATCTTTCCAGCCTGAGGGGGAAAAATGAGCTTTAGGAAATAAATCTCAGACTTCTCAGACAAATGGCAGTCCAGTTTGGTGTCATACACTTCCTGCAAGTCGTGATTGCTAAAGGGCCCTCTCATATTCCCCAGACTTCTGAAATATGGCCTTTCTCTCCTCAGCCCCTATAATACAAATGATTGAGGCTCTTTTCTAACTAAGCCTTTCCCTTACTCTCTTTTCTCTTTATCCACAATGAGCCTTTGTGATCCCTTACGAAGAGAAGAGAGATGACAGAGCACGGTGAAAGTGAAATCAACCAATTCTGAAATTATATCAAGTCCATCTGCCAACAACAACAACAAAAGAGCTATTTCAAAGCAAAATTCCTTCAAAAGATAAAATTACACAAGTAATGGTTTTTGTGGTATTACAGAGAAAGGAGCTATACGTTAAAATATCTAAAAGCAATTTGGCAGTGACTTCTTGGATATGACACCAAAAGCACAAATAACAAAAGAAAAACCAGATAAACTGGATTTCATAAAAATTAAAAACTTTTGTGCATCAAAGGACACTATCAACAGAGTGAAAAGGCAACCCACACAATGGGAAAAAGTACTTGCAAATCATACATCTGATAAGGGATCAATATCCAGAATATGGAAAAACAAAAACTCCTACAACTCAGCAACAATAAGATAATCAACCTAAGTAAAAATGGGCAAAGAACTTAAATAGACATTTCGTAAAGAAAATACACTATTGGCCAATATGCATAGGAAAAGGTGTTCAACGTCACTAATCACTAGGAAAATGCAAATCAAAACAACGAGATACCCCTCCACACCCATGAGGATTGCTATTATCAAAAAAAAAAAAAACCCAGAAAATCACAAGTGTTGCCGAGGATGAGGAGAATTTGGAACCTTGTGCATTGTTGATGGGAATGTAAAACACTGTGCTGCTGTAGGAAAGAGTATGGAGTTTCCATTAACTAAAAAAATTAAACATGGAATTACCATATGATGCAAAAATTCCACTTCTGGGTATATACTCTAAAAGAATTGAAAGCAGGGACTCAAACAGATTTGTATACCAATGTCACAGCAGCATTATTCACAATACCCAAAAAGTGGTAGTAACACAAATGTATATTAATGGATAAATGGATAAACAAAATGTGGTATATCTATACAAAAGAATATTATTCAGCCTTAAAAAAGAAGGATATTCTGAAACATGCTACAACATAAATGAAACTTGAAGGCATTATGCTAAGTAAAATAAAGCAGACACAAAAACATAAATATTGTACAATGTCCCTTATGTGAGGTACCTAGAGTAGTCACATCCACAGTCAGAAAGTATCAATAGAAGGGTGGTTGCCAGGGGCTGGGGACACAGGAAAACAGGGAGTTGCTGTTTAATGGGTGCATAGTTTCAGTTCGGGAAGATGAAAATGTTCTGCAGATGGATGGTGGTGATGGTTGCACAATAATATTTAATGCCAGAGAATAGTACACTTAAAAATGGTTAAAATGGCAAACGTTATGCCTATGTTATCACAGTTTTAAAAAAGAAATAACTAGAAATAAGCCAAATTCTAAGGAGTAAGTAACAAATATCTGCCCAAGAGGTAGGGGCTTCTTGTTTGCTTCTTATTTTACCTGTCTGCATGATTACAACACACATGATGCATTCTTCCATGGATCACGCATGGACCTGTAATCTAGTCTCTAGAACTCAAGGGTGGAAGGAGGGAAACATCAGCAAACATAATAACATCTGTGTGATCCTGTGTCAGCCAAGTGTCACCACTGCCTTCTCTGCCAGGGGGCGGGGCGTGGAGGGAGGTGGCAGAATGTAACCTCTCTGCCCTCCTAGAGAGCTCTAAAACAGATCATAATTCCTCCAGAACCAACAAACAGAAGCCAAAATGGACAATTTAGCTCCCTCTCAACTTTAAGCAAATGGAAACCAAAGAGCATCCAACATTTTGAAGCCACCCTGCCTGTCAGAATCCCAGCTCTTCACTGTCTGCCTGAATTCAAAACTCCAATTCACTTGTTTAACTTGGAATGAACTTAGGGATGTTGACTTGTGTGCAATTTTTACTTTCTCAGAAAAGTTCTAAGGAATTTGAGGTTTTGGAGTACCTTGCCTTCCTCGATTTCAATTCTAAATTCCTCAACTTGGACTTTCTGGGTCAAATCGAAGTAGCTCTGCTTTGGGGTTTTATTCTCCCCCCCCCCCACTCCTCTAATGGCTAATGAAGCTAAGATGATACAAAACAATGCTTTTTTGAGTACAGAATGCAGATCTCAATCCCTTCTGGCAGGTACTCCTACAGACCAGTTGTTATTTATAATACCTATAAGGGAGAAAAGAGATTAAAAGATCAAGTCCCGCTGCACTTCCCCACAAAGCCAGCCACAGCTGTACCAGGGCTTCCGAGCAACTGGTCAGCAAGGAGACAGCAAGCCTTCTGTTGTCCTGTCGGGTCTGCTCAGGTCACCGCATGTGGTGTGGATTAGAGAATCCTGGCTCTCTGTTACCCAGAGGGGCAGGACTGGGCTTTCCACACCACACTCCCAAACTGGGTCTCTGTGCCATCACTGGACACTCTTTCCAGGGTCTCTTGGGGAACAGCAGCAGATATCAGATTTTAAAGGCTAACAATTCCTTTTTTTTTTTAATTTGTGTGTAAATTTTTAAAAGAGAGACACACAGAGAGAACAATTCATTTTTACCCATTTTCCTGAAGATCTGTTATAATGGAGTAGAAGAAAATGTATCCATTATGGATAGAAAAAGGTAGTTTAGATTCGGTCTGAAGTTAGCTATAACTGGGGACTTTGCTAAAGTTGTGCTTTAAGTTCCACATGTTGGAGCCAGGCTGCACCAAAACCAGGAGCCAGTGCAGAGGAAGAGCCTCACAAAGGCAGCTGTCCCCAAACTCAAACTCGGCTTCTCCAGGGCAGAGAAGGGGCAGAAGGAGCAAGCTCTGTAGGTCACATGGTTGTGCTCCCTCCATTTGGTGTCGAGCCCCGTGGCCACTGCGAAGCTGCAGCTCTGCTCAGGGTGCTGCCAGCAGTGAGCCTCACCCACCCTAGTCTCACCCACATGCTCAGCTGCACCCTGCCCTCCAGACACGTCCCAGAGGCTTCCTGGTTGAGGCCATGGGGTTGCAAAGGGCCTTTTTGACCTCTTCATCTCATAAATAAGGAATCAGGCATGAAAGAGTTTTTTATGTGTCTACGATCAAACGGTGGCAGACGTGGATCTCAGATCAAGAGCTTTTGGCTCCAGATGCATGGCTCATCCCACCATTCTGGGCCACCTAGTAGAGCTCTAAGGGGAGGTACACTCCCTCACTCTAGAAGCATTTACTTGTTTCACCCAAGGCCATGCGAGTATATATATATATATGAATTAGTGACACTGACCTTGAGATTGACACCACCGTTTATGCTTTTCATTGGCACCAAGATGAGAAAACACAAAAAACTACCTCAAAATGATACAATTCTAAAAGTGGGCAGCTACGCTCATGAGTAATGCTGGAATTTCAAACTTGGGTGATTCCACCATCTCCCACAAGTCAGCATAAAGTACATTTAAGGTAAAACTTGAACCACGTCAATGAAGTGAAACGTCCCAAAAGTCAGTCTCTCCTTAAGCAATTTTGCTTCATCTGGACTTCTTTCCTCTAAACATGGGGTCCCCACTGGGCCTTCAACAATGATCTTGAAGCCTGACACTGACAACCCGCAGGCATCTTCACTCTCCCTAGCTGCTCAGCTGCCAACAACTGCTGGGACACAAAGAATGGGTGGTACAGTCACTGCACACGGCTTTTTCTTTGTGGGCACAGTGGCCAAAGCCTGGCAGAGGTCATCTCCTCATGTCTCGGGGAGCACACCACGGACGAAAGTGCACTCTGGTTGCCAGTAGACACTGAAGAGGTTTGCTCTGCCTAGGGTCTTACTTGTGATGGATCCAACTCCTAGACAGAGACTGGGAAGCTGCTTTTGTTTTAACGAACTTGTTCTTAGAACTCAGTGAAAAACTCACCTGGCTTCTGAAGCCCTGTATTTACTGACTGACACTTTGTTCTGAAGATCTGCCTGTCAGGCCGTGGTTGCCATCCTCCTCAGCAGTGGAGCCTGACACATTCCCCATCAAAGGAAACAGACTGGGCACGTCAGCCACTAACCCATGAAAACACTGTGGTCTCCCTTATGTGCCAGGGAATGAATCTACCTGTCACTCGGGCCTTAATGACATAGCCTCATTTTCACAAAGAATACAACCTAGCCAAGAAATGAAAAATGTTCTTCCAAGTTCCCCAACTAGACAAGAGTTTCCTTAGATCAAGCTATAAGAAATCCTCTGTGGATAGAGAGAGAGGTAATGCCTCTGTCTGCCACACCTTAACTCTGCAAATTCAGAAGGAGCAGAGTTTTGTCCTTTAGGGAGAAGGCAACCCATAAGCACTCACTTAAAATTCTAAAGGCAAATTTGGGGGATCTCTTTCAGAAGCTCTCTGGATGTCATAACAACACAATATCCTCAATCAAAGACAATTACACTGGAAGGTGACAGCTGAACCTAGAGGGTTAGCTTATAGGATGGTGATCACGATCATAAATATTAAACCCTACAGCAGTGATGGGCTGCAGGGAGGCCCTCCAAACAGTCCCCAGTGGCTGCACAAATGAAACTACAAAGCATCATTTACATCCTGCCTTGAAAATAAAGCCAGGATGTCTTTTTCCTTCCCTAGCTTGGCAGAGCTCCACGTCATAAGCTTTTTGGTTTTGTTTTTGAATGGTGGAAGAACAGTGCCTTTGCCCCAGGCTGGTCTTCACCAAAATAAAAGTAGACCACCTGGCTAGCTCTCCTGAGGAACTCTCTGCTGCTGAGTCCTTGGCTGGGCTTGGGCACAGTCCTCAGCCTTCTTGAAGGAGGATGTCTTCTTCTCAGTGGGAAGAACCACCTGACCTCTCCTGGCCCAGGTGAGGTGCTTCCTGGCTGGCATGGCCTCCATTACTGACCCTCCCCTCACACTCTCACCACTTCAATTCCTCTGCCTCCTATGAAAGAATAGCTAAGAGGTCAATTGTTCAAAACTTGAAAGTCCAAAGCATACATTGTCCACCCATTCCCTCACCTCGCATGCTCTGGACAATGGTCCTCACTCGTTATTGACTGTTCACCAATTGTTAGCATCTCCACTAGAGGAAAGATGGGGTCCTGAGGAAGTTTCCATTAAGCAATGATGATACCTGGTGGCCTCACTGGTGTACAGTGGGAGACAAGGTCAAAATTATCCATTCAAATGAGGATTAGAATTGTGGGTCAGGTTCTCCACTTCATGTTATTCTTCTGTCCCTATAGTTCTGAATAATCTCGAAATTAGGTCCACAAATGCTTAAGTTCCTATTCTATGAAAAGAAAGAAAGAGAGAGTGAGAGAGAAAGAAGGAAAGAAGGAAGGAAGGAAGGAAGGAAGGAAGGACGGAAGGGAGGGAGGAAAGAAGGAAGGAAGGAAGGAAGGAAAAAGGAAGAATGAAAGAAAAAAGAAAAAGTTTATATGTCTTGGTCTGCTAGGGCTGCCATAACAAAATACCACAGACTAGGTGACTTAACAACAGAAATTTATTTCTCACAGGTCTGGAGGCTGAGAAGTCCAAGATCAAGGTGCTGGCCAATTCAGTTTCAGGTGAGAGCTCTCTTCCTGGCTTGCAGATGGCCCCCTTCTCACTGTGTCCTTATATGATGGAAAGAGAAAGTTCTGGGGTCTCTTCCTCTTCTTATAAGGGCGCCAGCTCTACTCGATTAGGGCCCCACATTATGACCTCATTTAATCTTTATCGCATCCTCACAGGTCCCATATCCAGGCACACTGTGGGGATAAGACTTCAAAATATGAATTTGGGGGACGCAATTCAGTCCATAGCACTATCTGGGGGCTGCGAGATAAACAATATATATCCCATGTGCTCAAGAAGTTTATATTCTAGAATCAATTTATGCTAAAAGTACAAGGGCCCTCACACTTTATGCAGTCTGTTCCGACAAGTTCCAAGGATTACTTCTAGATACATTCCAAGAACGTACGTCTTTTTTTTTTTTTTGCGGTACGCGGGCCTCTCGCTATTGTGGCCTCTCCCGTTGCGGAGCACAGGCACCGGAGGCGCAGGCTCAGCGGCCATGGCTCACGGGCCCAGCCGCTCCGTGGCATGTGGGGTCTTCCTGGACGGGGGCACAAACCCGTGTCCCCTGCAACGGCAGGCGAACTCTCAACCACTGCGCCACCAGGGAAGCCCCAAGAACATACTTCTTGAAGAGGGGGTTGGCTATTTTACCCTAATTCCCAGAAAGGGCCATTCCCAGAAAGGGCATGGAGAGCTGAGGTGGCCAGGGGCACTTGTGATGAGGTAAAACAAAGAAATTAAACTCAAATTGTGCCTGTGTCTCCAGAGAGAGACTGGATATAGTAAGGTCTGGACATCAACCACGTTCCTTAGCACTAGACTCCTAATACTGAAAGGGAAGTATCTCTCAGGCCAAGATGTTTAAAAAAACTTCTTGATTCAGAATGTAGAAGGAACATTATTGGGAAGCTTTTTTGCCCAAGCCAAGATCATAATTGTAGTTTGTTAGAGAGAGGAACTTTGATGCTTTCCTGAATTAAGAAGGCAGAGTTTCTACACTAATTAATTCAACAAGTTCAATATCCAAAATACTATGGCACATGAAAGAGAGCTTAGACCTGAGAGGCAACACACCAGGAATCTGCAATAGCCTCACTGAATTAAAAACAGAAGTGACCGGGCTTCCCTGGTGGCACAGTGGTTGAGAGTCCGCCTGCCAATGCAGGGAACACGGGTTCCCGCCCCGGTCCGGGAAGATCCCACATGCCGCGAAGCGGCTGGGCCCATGAGGCATGGCCGCTGAGCCTGTGCGTCCGGAGCCTGTGCTCCGCAACGGAAGAGACCACAGCAGTGAGAGGCCTGCGTACCACAAAAAAAAAACAGAAGTGACCTAGACAAATCCTTGAGTAGAAATTAATCAATCCAATACAATCAAATAAAACTTACTGAGAGCTTACTGTATGCCACATAGTGTCCTAAATCCTTTCAATTTATTATCTCAATTAATCCTCGTAACAGCTCTCTGAGAGACTTAATATTATCCCCACTTAATTGATAAAGAAACTGAAGTCTGGAGTAACAGGCTCAAGGTTATGTATCTAGTAAACAATGGAGCAGACCAGGATTCTAACCCCAGAAAGTCTCGTTCTAGAACCCACGCTTTAAACCACTACATTATAGCACACCTGTGCCTTAGCTTTTCAACTACATCTGTCCACTGGACAGAGCAGTCAATGCTTGAAATGTATACTATCATAGAACGTGAAGCCAAGAGGGCAGGGACCTTGTTTACCTTAGGTATTGCCCTATCCCTAGCATAGAAAATCACGTGGGACATAACAGGTGCTCAATAAATATTTATTAAATAAATAAATAGCAGATTGTATTAGATTTAGTGAAATTACTGCGATAGCCTCTTTATCATCTTCCTCATTTTTATTTCATTTTCTACTCCATCATCAATGATAATCCTTTGCTATTCACTGCCTAGTGAATTTAAGCAGCTTTCAAAATTTTTCCAACTTATTCCAACCTATTCCAACTTTACTTCTTGATATTCCATTATACAGACACTCCACTCTGGCTATCTCTGCCTGCCCCTGCTCCTGCCCTCACCCTCCCTCACCCAGCCCTGCATTTCTACCAGCTGGGTTACTCTCTCCCTCTTCTCCATTACATAAAGCTCACTTACCTTTCAAATTCCCATCTCTTCTAAGAAGCCTTCTTTGGGCTTCCCTGGTGGCGCAGTGGTTGAGAGTCTGCCTGCCAATGCAGGGGACACGGGTTCATGCCCTGGTCTGGGAAGATCCCACATGCCACGGAGCGGCTGGGCCCATGAGCCATGGCCACTGAGCCTGCGCGTCTGGAGCCTGTGCTCCACAACGGGGGAGGCCACAACAGTGAGAGGCCCGCGTACCGCAAAAAAAAAAAAAAAAAAAAGCCTTCTCTGATCAACAAACCCACAGTGATCTCTCCCCATTCTAAGACGGGTTCACCCAGACATACCACCTGCTTCCTCATCCTTTTCTGTCCCCACAGACTGGCAACGTGCTGAAGAGAGGGGCCAGGGCTTGTCATTTTGAGTATTTTCTCCAACGTGCAGCAAAGGCTTGGCTGTTCAGACACACGGTGAACAGAGATCAACTGAGCGATACAGATATATCTCATCTAAAGGCAAAACATCTGCTGATTTCTTTTTAATAAAGGCAAAAAAATTTTTAATGAGATAAAATTCACATGACATAAAACTCATCATTTAATCACATTGTGCCACCATCATCCCTATCTACTTCCGGAACAGTTCATCACCCTCAAAGGAAAGTCCATACCCATGACACAATCACTCCCCACTCCCCACCCCCCAGCTTCTTGCAACACTAATCCACTTTCTGTCTCTATGGATTTGCCTATGCTTGACAGTTCATATAAATGGAATCATACAACATGTAGCCTTTGTGTCTGGTTTCTTTCACTAGCATTACATTTTCAAGATTCGTCCATGTGCTAGCATGTATCATACTTTATTCCTTTTTATGGATGAATAATATTCCATTGTATGGAGTTATGACATTTTGTTTATCCAGTCTCCAGTCATCAGTTGGTAGGCATTTGGGTTGTTTTCACCTTTGAGTTATTGTGAATAATGCTGCTGTGAACATTTGTGCTCAAGTTTTTGTTTGAACACTCTTCTCCATTCTGCTGATATCTTACTAGAGGAGAACAAATTCATTAACTAAAAGCCTCATCCTGGGCTTCCCTGGTGGTGCAGTGGTTAAGAATCCACCTGCTAACGCAGGGGACACAGGTTCAAGCCCTGGTCCGAGAAGATTCCACATGCCACGGAGCAACTAAGCCCATGCACCACAATTACCGAGCCTGCACTCTAGAGCCCGCGAGCCACAACTACTGAGCCCACGTGCCACAACTACTGAAGCCCACGCGTCCAGAGCCCCTGCTCTGCAACAAGACAAGTCACCGCAATGAGAAGCCTGCGCACCGCAATGAAGAGTAGCCCCCGCTCGCCACAACTAGAGAAAGCCCATGCGCAGCAGCAAAGACCCAATTCAGCCAAAGATAAATTAATTAATTACAAAAAAAAAGCCTCATCCTAATTCTGTACTAGAGTTAAATAACTTTTCTTTTAATAAGATACTATCATCATTAAAAAATATTCAGGCCCATGAGTAAATTTAACTGTTGTTGTATTCCAGAATATTTTAAATTCCTTATTGATTATATCAGAGTATATCAGAAATCAGATTTCCTAACTTTTGTATTTAATTAATAGAATCTTACTTAAGCACATGAATAATTCGGTCATAAAAATCATAAGCAAAACTTATTCCTAACCGTGTTAATTTTTCTTCCCCATTTTAACATTATTTGGTGTTAAATAATGATAACATGTTTATTGAGAGCTTACTATGTACCTACCACTATGCTAAATGTAACACTCTTTGAAATATATACTGTTATCATTGCACAGGGGATGAAAAGATGCTTAGAGAGCGTAAGTAGCCTGCCCAACATCACGAGGGTTAGGGGTGACCAGATCCTGACCCAGGGTGTCACATTTCACACAGTAAATGACACAACCAGCCGGGAGTAGACCCAGACCATCAAATTCTTGTCTCCTAGCTCATGACTTTAATCACATGTGTGTGTGTAAATCAACAGTTAACATTTAAGCCCAATGCCCAAAGGAAGTGTACAGAAGGTTACTCAGACTTCTCACAGCTGTGCTTGAACCATTTCAAAGTGAAGAACTCCAAATTTTCCTTTAGGAAACCAAAAAATGCTCCTATTGTCTCCATTTGAGTCTACCAGCTCCATATGGTAACAGCAAGCTAGGATGTTCTATAGGTACAATGACCCACACTGATGATGAACAATGTCCTCTAGATAGAAAAAGGATCACAGGTCGCCCATGTGTCAGAAGCATCGTTTTTGCTTATAGGGCCATTCCACCTTCACAGGTATTGCTCCCGGAGCTCACTGTGGAGCTCAGGAAGTGATGGCTGAAATAAGTGAGAGAGATGAGACAAAGACCCCACACCTCATCTCACTTTCTCCCAGTTAGAAAAATGAAAGAAAAAAGAAAATAATAGCAGTCCAATATTAGACTTCAGGAGAGTTGTCATCTGAAGATTCAGAAAAACATCCATGACCCAGAGTTGTTCTCTGATTTTTCCTGACAGATGACAGTGAACAGGAGGAGGGTGGAGAGTGGGAAGGAGAAAATTTACTAGCTGACCAACTTGGAGGGGCACTTTTGTTTTAGAGTCTGAAGAGTGGGGCTCTGCTGACACTGCTGACCTTTAAGGCACTGGATTTGTTGCCTGGAAAAGTAGAACAATCAAATATGATGGTGCTGGTCCACTGCTTTCTGACACGCAGCTCTTCTGGCTGTGCAAGTAAGGGCAAATTCAAAGATATTTAAAGCTCCAGGCCCTCTTAGCCCCAGCAAGACCCAAATTTTGTGACAGTTGGGGTGCTCAGAGTTGATTGTTTTCCATCACTGTTACAGTTTTAATTCTATATTAAACATCATGCTTTAAATTTTTTTTCAAACTTTTAATTGAAGTACAAAATATATACCAAAAATGTATACACATCAAAATTAAACGGCTCAATACATTTTCACCAAATACACCCATTTAATCAGCCCCCAGATTAAACAGAACAATATAAGCATCCCAGAAACCCTCCTTGGCCAGGGCTTTAATCCTGACACAAAAATAAGTCCCAGCAAGCATCCTATGCCTAAAAGTGCATTTAGCATTCAATGTGGGACATGAACGACCACAGCGAAAGACATCATATCCCTGCCCTATTTTTTCAACACAAGCTGCATCTACACAGAACTTCAAGCAGAACACAGTACTCATCCCTCACAGCACCGAGGGGTGAGCCTCTCTAAATCACAGGAATGGAGCCAAATGAACAGGCCTAATGACAACGAATTGAAAATTAATGAACTAATCAGGAGTGTGTTGAACACAATTCTTCTGCCACCTGCAAAGAACAGTCTCCTCTTCCCTTTCTCCACTTCAAAGGCATCTCTATCACTGGTAAAACCAAATATCCACTTAGTAAAGTATAAACAAACTGCAAGGGGGAAGGGGGAGTGGAAACACATGAATAAATAAGCCACTTGCCCCTCTGCAATCCACTTGCTTCTCCTCCCTTAATGGACTTACAATGATAGTCTGTAATCAAGGTGCAGTGACGGACTCAATTACAAGAAGCTCTAAGTGACCTCAAGCGAATCATATATCTCCTTCTCCCGGGTACAAACCTCCTTTAGCCTGATACGCCCAGTCAGAAAACCTCTTACCTCAGAGACAAAAGGATTCCTACGGCCAAGGAGCACTAGCTGCCTGACGCTGTGTAAATGGGCTCTCCATAACCCATTACATCCAGGGAAGGCTTTTCCCATTTGGCTTAACCCAAGGCTGCACTCTGTGCCTAATTTGCAGGAAAAAAAAAAAAAAAAAACAACATAGACACCTACAAATATCCACAGGAACAAGGGACTATGTTTCCCTTTAAAAGGAACCCAGAGACAAAGGCGGAATGAATGACAAACTTTTTCATAAAGGGAGTAATCAGGCTAAAAGAACAATCCTGTGTGAAAAGTCCGTGACCTTTACTGAGGCTATGACCTTGAATTTGAATCTTCTTCTGATGCAAAGAATGTAGCCAATTGTTGGGCTCTGGATTAGATCTTTACAGAAAGTTTACAACCCTTTCCCTCCAGGGCTAGAATCAAGTTTGGAGGTTGGGGGTGAGGATTGGTATCTACATGACACCTGGGGAGTCCCCCAACCTTATAACTGTCCAAATATATCAAGAACTTTCTAATGCATTTAACTGTATGACAACCTCAAAAAATTCTCAGCTTCTAAACTGATACCTGAGTCTAGATTTGTAAGGAAATTTTTAATATATCGTATACCTGGTGACCACACCACCAAACAAAGAATCGTTCTCTGAGATCACAGGCCTTGATTTAGGCCAGCTTTCAGATCAGATACTTGTCTTTGATGAACGTGGGGAAAAGAGGCTGAGAAAGGTACCTTTGCCTATCATGGACTGAGGGAGATGTTTTTTTATTTTTAAAATCAATAATAAAGCCTTTCCATAAGATAAGTCACTGGGCATAGTAGGAAACAACTCTTCTTTGGCCAAAGATCAACTGGGAGTTCTAACAGACTTGTGTCCCTTTAATGCCATGTCTCATGCCCCCCAAAACCAGCAGATTAATGATGCTTCCACAAAATTACTTTTTTCCTTCCCAAATCCTACCTCTGACACATTGCTGCAAGTAGTTTAACTGTGAAAGGCCCTGACCTCCTTTCTTTGTCTCTCTGATTCAAGTGTGTCTGTTTCCTTGGGGCTACCAAGCTCAGTTGGATGACTGACTGCAGTGGAATGGAGCATCGGCCAAGCCCCGAACAATGGGCCCCCTTTCTCCGGCTGTCACATGAACAGCGTTGTGTTACAGCCATTGTCCCTCCAAGCAGAGACAGAGAGGCACGGTTTCTCACAGACCAGCTATTCTCTCTGACCCCCTCTGACAAAGTTACTAAAAATTAGAAACGAAAGGAAAGGAAAAGAGAAAAGAAAAGGAAACAAAATTCATGCCTTCTGAATGGAGCAATCTAGCCCTAACAAGAATTATTAGTGCAACCATGGACCATCTGTGTCAGAATAATACCTTGTCAAAAATACCCATCCCCAGTGCTCACTTCAGCAGCACATATATTAAAAAATATACATCCCTGGTCCCCACTGCACACCTACTGAATCAAAATCATTAGAGGTGAGCCAGCATCTGCCAGTGATTCTTATGCCCCTGAAGTTTGAAAGCAGAGGCCTCGAGCATTTCTAACCTTGCTGATGGCCCGATTTTGCACACCTATCTGTTCAAGGGATGTACAGGAGGTGGGGGGATATTGAAAGGGCAAATACGTTATACCGTGGTTATCTAATCTTCGTGTGAGGGAAAACACATGGGAGAAGAGAGGTGAGAAAGATGAGGGCATCAAGGGATGTGGGGAATGAGACAGGAAATTTTTTTAAATAATAATGGCTGTTGAGAAGATAATAGGAATTTGGGGGTGGGGTCAGCAGTGAGCAAAAAGAGGGAGGTACAGGGACAATAGAAGGAGGTGCTGTAGCAACCTGGCAGAGGCTTCAGAAAACGATGGATGGTGAGAAAGTTCCAGTGGTGGGATGGACAGATGGCTGTCAAAAAACAAGCACGTTGAATATTCAGCGCTAAGTTTCAAGATGTGAACTTCATTGTCCTAAGCCTTAAAAGTCAGCCACTCAGAGTTGAATGTTTGATGATAGTGTATGAAGTGAAGGAGAAATGAAGCAAAATCCATGGTTGGACGGATAACCTTACGCTAAAAAAGACGGTAGAGTAGCGTGGCAAGATCATCTCTAAACTTCTTAAAAGAAAATATGAATGCAGATTTGGATGATGCTAGAAGAAACAGGAGTCCTGTCTCCATCCACATCCCTAAGAAGCACCATAGTGGTTGAAAGAAATAACAGTTTTCTCATTTCACACTTTCGCATGGAACTGGGGCTCAATTTTTTACTTGACTCTCAGTTGGGTTCCCCAAACCACAGTGGGTGTATATAATAGAATAATAGCACTGTAATATGAGGGGTTCCTTTAAAACACATTAGTGCTGTGGGCACAGGCAGAATCTAGTCTTATAGCCCCGCGTGTGGCTGTCATAAAACAATTCTCAAAGGTTAACTCATTACTCCTATGGAATGGTTTAGTAACTGTTGCTTAAAGATGTCTTGCAAATTCCTGCAGCCACGTGTTTGCATTCCCCTGTCTTAAATGCCTCATGTACTCAAATCTCTCTCCTTCAAGGCCCTACACTGCCAGGAAGCCTCTGGTGAACACAGAGACCTCTCTCTAGGATGAGCCCTCAGAGCGGCTCTCAGAACTGTCCACCTGGCCCTGGCTACACTCAGCCTTATACAGTCACTTGTATTTTTTTTTTTAATCTGTTTTTTAAAGGCAAGTATCTTGATAATTCTACACAGTATTTATTCCTATGCCCTATACACCAAATACATATCTGATGGAGCCAAAATAAAACTCACACCAATTACTTTCTTAAAGAACAAAAGTCACATCTTGTCATGATTCCTTGACTGAAAAAATAATAAAGTACCCTTCTCAAAATATCAGTGGGGGTAGATATTTGAAATTTTTCATTTTGATTGTAGAATTAATCCCCTGGACCCAAAACAAAGATTTCATACTTTTACTTTGTTCTCTGTGAAACAAACTGAATTTGTGGGGTTTGATTTTCAATTTGTCACCAAAAATTATTTAAAAAAAAAAAAAAAGACAGACGAACATGATTCTTTACCAAAGGTATTTAAAAGTTCCATCATGGGAATGATCACCTGTGGTGAGGTTTTAGCACAAACCCAATCTGTGCAGCTCAGCTGGCTTGGCCAGGATGTTAAGGACAGGCACTCAGTCACCCTCTAGATGGGGCCTCCTTGCTCCCAAAGATAAGATGTTTTTAACAGATGCTGACACCCTTCACATGTATGTATCAAGATGAGGCTTTCTATACTAAAATACTGTTTTCTTTGTGTTGGATGAGGGAAAGGGTACAATCTATTGCCCTCTAAGCAGGAAATTGAGGTGGTTAAAGTGCTTTACATAGTTTCTTTATCTAAGAGTATAAATCACTGGAACTGAAACAAGAAAAATCACTAGTAATGAACATCTATAAAAACAGGATATATTATCACATTCACACTTTCCAGACTGGCTAATTGCACAAAGTATGCATCATCAAATAGCATCCAGACGGTGACCTGCACTTTTACAAATAAAGTTGTATCAAGGAAAATAACATTGGTTTGCATCTTCTTTTTTCATCATAATATGAGTAATCCTTTTATTAATTGCTATAAATTAATCTTCTGCAATAACTATTTTTTAAAAGAGTTAGAATGATTACAGTGAAAAATAATCTTAAGTTGGGAAAAAAAGAGAGACAAGAGACAAATATAAATTCTTGGGAAATTCAGAGAGAGAGAATAAAGGAATGAATGAGTAAATCAAGAGATTAGGAGATTAGTTAAGAGACAACAAAAGTACAGCCAGATGCAAGCTTAAATTAAGCTAGAAAAAGTTCATACTGGAAACAACTGAAAAAGAAGACAAATCAACAGAACCCGATGAATCTTGTGTTAATTCTTAAAGTTAAGCTAATTTTTAAAATGAAATACTGCGTACACATCCTTGAGAAAATGAGAGCAGAGTTTGTTCTTGATATTGCTTTGTTTGAAGTCCAAACAAACTGGATGTTTGTACTTCATTCATTGACACTGCTACCTTCCTGCTCTATGTTATTGGAACTCTGTTACTTCAGCCTATGAAAGAACATTGTTTTGTTGTTTATTTTATGGTGGAGCTGCCCATGAGCTAAAAGTTCAATTTTTGAAGCATCACTATCTTTGTCATTACCCTGCAATTTGTTCACTTGTTCAAATAATATTGCATATTTCCACGATTACAAAAAAAAGTGGAAAATGAAAAAATTAAAAACCTAATCATAATTATAAGAAGGCTTTGTCTCATAAACTTAATATGTGAAACAAAGATGGAATTTATTAGACATGCCAAAACGGCAAATCTTTAGCCTGAACCAGACACTTATTTAACTTGAACAGGTCAACTGGGGTTCAAACAGGAAGAAATATCAAAATTATAGAATATTTAAAGAAAGAAAAAGTAAAGAAAGAAGTAAATATTGAATACTATGTCTAAATGGCAAGATATAATTATAAACTTATAAAATACTTGTCTCTCTAGGACCAGCATTCCCTGTAACATGTAGGCTTTTGGACAATATTTGGACCTATTTTTAGGACTGCATCCTGTACTCAAGTAGGAAAAACAATATTGAACCAGTCACCATGTCTCTGATCAAATACAAAAAAAGATGCAAAGATGTTTTATAAACTAAAAAGCACGGGGTAAACCATTACAGTGCCCTGACACTGTCATTCACAACCAAAACTATCCCAAAGGTATGATAAACTCAGCTCTTGTATTGTAATGCTGCCACAATGTTGAACATGTAACATCAATTCAGTGGCATCTGGTGTTTCATAAGTCTTCTTAGGATATTCTATTTTGTCCTTTTTCACTCTGTGTTATTAACTTTGTAGACTCTGTCCAGCCAAACTGTAAATTCTTGAATGGCTTCTCCACAACCCTTAGTATGTACATAGTGACTGTCCCAAACACTTGGTGTGCTAAGAAAAAGTCAACTGCATTCATTCATTCATTCTTCCTCCACATTCTTTAGGCATTTATTATGTAACTACCATGTGCCAGCCATTGGAATAAAGGCTCAGAATAAGGAATGATAAACTCACCAATCAGTTGGAGAAAAATTCAGGTAACATAACATAGTTGATAACAGTATGATAGATGCTATATTAAAGCTATCCACAAAGCAGAATAGGAATCACATGAGATACCACCGTTTATGTGAGCGAACTAGGAAAAGCTTCAGAGGGGAGGTCTTAACTGAACTGCATCTTGAAGGATGACTAGGTAGTAAGAAGTTGGTTAGACCAAAAAAGGGAGCAAAGACATTTCCTGCAGAGGGAACAGCATACACAGCCAGGTCCAGGAGGAGTGAAAGAGGCAGTGTATTCTTTAAGGAACAGTAACAAAATCAACATCAGTGGGGCTGAAAGGCTGGAGAACAGGGAAGCAGAGAAACAACCCAGAGATTATATGTGAAGCTGGTCTTGTGTATCATGTTAGGAGGTTTAGCTTTATGCTGTAAGCCAGTGTTTCTCCAAATGTGATTTGAGGTCACCTCAGATTCATTTACAAATCTGCTCAAGTGCAGATTTCTGGCCCTTACATCTGGGATGAAGCTCCAGAATCTGCATTTTCAATAAGCACCCAGGTGACACTGATGCTTACCATCTGGGGAGCCACCAAAGATTATTAAATAAGGGAATGACACAATCAGATTTGTATTTTAGATATATGCTATTAAACAATCATGAGGAAGGTAAATCCGCTGCTGCTAAATGAGCTTGTGACTTGGGTTTGCATTAGAACCATCTGGGGAACTTGTAAAAATGCAGACTTTTCACATCTCGTCCAAGACTTATTGCACGTGAATCCAAGCAGAGGTGGCTAGGATTTATATTAGGTAGAACTATTATACATGAAATCGCCATTTTACCTAGATCAAAAATGGTCAAATATTGGCAGTTTCTCACAGCTTCGTCTAATACTTTTAATAAGCCCCGCTCCATGTTTCTGATATACATCAAAGTCTCAGAATAGCTGATGAAACACAAGCAGAGCTAAATGCCTTTCCTTTTTTATTAATTATCAGTGTCATTACTCACTTTGACTGACATGCAATGATGTGACATAATTTATGTACCTAAAACAAATGTTAAAAGAAAAAAATGATGTTCAAAAACAACCACCAATGAACTAAGGCTAATTTAAGGATGTTAGAGCCGGAAGGAACACCAGAGATTATCCAGCTCTTTCCCTACCTCCCCACACATGATGAAGCCGATGGGAGAAGTGCCCTGCTAGAAGTTATACTGAATATTTTGTTCAGTTCCTCAGTGATACGTGCTCTTCATTTTAACAGGTATTGAAATCATTAGAGCTAAAAAGTGTTGGGGATTTAATTTATAGAGTGATAGTGCCACGTGAAGCCCTAAACTTGATGTGTGTGGGGAGGGGGGGGGAGAGGGATGGGCATAAAGCAAATACTTGTGCATATCAATTTCTAAAATGAAGCCAACGAATTTAAATAATCTAGAACAGTGCTTGAACTGTAATAGATGCTTAATAAACATTTATTGAACAAATGATTAACCTCTTAAAAAAATAGGTTAAAGGAGGTATAGTAATGCAAGAAGTTTCTAAGGCAATGTAGTTTACAGGCTGTAAACTGAGTGTCGATTTCCCACCTGCTAGCCTATCCCAAGCACCATTTGGCACCAAACCATGACCCCTCCTCTACAAATCCCAGCCCTGCCACATGCACTGTTCTTTCCTCTGAAGGGTCCCCAGCAGAAAGCAATACAAAGACCACGTCTGAGCAAAGTTTGACAATGCATCACATTCTAGGTGGGAGTGAAGGCCACATGAGCACAGCTTTCAAAGTCTATTCAAATAGGAAGAATAGCTAACACTTAATGACAGCTAACAAAAACTATATCATCACGATACAACATGTTAATAATGTTAGAATAATAATGATGATGATGCTAATAATAATAATAATAGCTAATACATGCTTACTATCTGCCAGGCTTGTTAGCACTCCACACACATCCACTCATTTAATCCTTTGGACGACCTTCTGGCGTAAGCATTGTTATTATTTTGATTTTGTAGATGAGGAGAGAGAGGTTAAGTAACATCCAAAATCACACAACTGGAAAGTGGCAGAGTTGACAGTTGCCCCCAGGCCCCCTGGTCCCAGAGCAACCCCTCTGTTGAACTCTTTGACCTCAGAGCAGCACAGCAAAAAGTACCCTGCAAGCTGACCTCCTGGAGCGTTCACATCAGGAAAATGATCTGGTCCCAGTCTTTTCATCCATAAGGAATGAAGCATCTTTAGTTGGGAAGACCATACACAAAGTGAGACTCAGAATATAAAGGAGAAAGGCCAGGAGAGCCAAGAAGAAACGGCATTTTCCTCTGCCTTGGGATAGCATGGATATCACTGCCTGAGAACTTCAGGGCTAACAAAATCTCAAACTTTAACTTTCCCCTGAAGAATCTGGGTCCTCATGTGGGGATATTTTCTAAAGAAGTATCAAAGATATCACTACATTTCATCTACTCCGTGGTACCATTCTTATTTCCAGAAAGAAAAATAAAGACAAAATATTTCCCTAAACCAGGGGTAAAAGTTCTAGATGAAAGGACTTTAAAAGACCAATAGGAGATAGATCTTTCCATGGTAACTATGGCTGGAAGAACCGCCCTTCCCAACATTCCCTGAGGTGCCAGGTATTCAAAGAAATAAGAGACTCCTTCAGTTTAAGTCACCCAGCCTGTGATCCTGACGCCCCTAAAGGACGCTGAGAGCGCAGTAAGAGGGAGCATCCCCACGTCTGACCGCATATCAAGTCCCGGAGAAAGAGAAGTTTAGAAAACAAGATCCCAGAGAAGTAAAGCCGATCTGAAAGCAAGAGCCCCGCCGAAACTGCTTTTCATTCCCAGTCTCATTCTCCCCAAACCTCCCTACACCCAGCTATGACACCGGTCAACACAGAAGCAACACAAACAAGGAAGTACAGGGCAGAAATTATGTAAAATAAAATGCGTAACGGGGGCGTTTCCTCATGAAAAATACTCCAAGAAGTTCCTACCCAGCCCCAAGTAACAAGACCAAATCCAAACACTAACAATAAACCCTTGAGACAAGTAAACAAGTCAGACTGAGCCCGTCTCATCCCACCTCACGGGGCACCCGGGGTATCCTGGCTAAGGAAAATGTGCCCGCACCCATAAGAAACCATCCAGCGTTCGGCCAAGGTCCAGCGGCTGCCAGAACGGAGTTTGCCCAACTCTTACCCGAGATCCTGAGATTCGCAGTGCAACCCCTTTCCCCTGGTTTTCACGCAACGCCAGCGGAGAAGCAAAATCTGTTCCAAACAGTGCAGTTAGCCTCCAAGCAGCGTCCCAGAAGAGAGCGATACTTGGAAGTCTTGGTTAAGGCTCAAAGAAGGAGACGCACGGGAAAGGAGGCGGGTCTGTGCGCATTTCCAGACCCCCAGTTTTGCGCACGGGGAAAGTACTCGTTGCAAACTTGAGTAAGGTTTTCTCCGTCTGGCCAGAGATGCTGAAAGAGGAGGGGAGTAACCCGAGTCGGGTCCGGGATGCGAGCAGTTGCCGCTGCAGCAGCTGCTGCCGCCGGGGCAGTGACCGCTGGAGGGGGGCGTCCTCGGCGCCGCGCGCAGTCCCTAGTGTGACCGGCAGGATCCTCCTGGCCCGACTCAAGAGCCCGATTGCGGGTCGCCCCTGTCCTGAGCGGCTTCCACCGCGCCGAGGCGACTCCGCCAATAGTCTGGCTACTAAATTGGCAAACCTTGGGGTCACCGCGTGGGGGGGAACCTAGAGGTGGCGGAGGGAGTGCCCGTCTGCGTCCCGACTCACTCTCAATGCCCCAGTGTCAAAGTCCCCGGAGGTGTTCTAGACCCTCTACGAGGAGTGGAGGGTTGGGGGCGGCACCCGAGCGACCAGAGGGAGTGGACGGCACGCCCCAGCGGTGCCAGGGAAGGAGCGAAACCGTGGGACAGAGAAGGGAAGAGTGACCTAGCGGTAGAAGAGTGTGCGCCGCGGCAACAAAGTGGTTGGAGAGGTGGGGCGAGGAGTTGGGGGGCGGGAGACGGAGGGGGCCCACTTTACCGAGGCTGGGCGGGGAGAGAACTCCAAGGACCCGCAAGAAAATCCCTCCAGGCCCGCAGAGGCCCCGCGCGGAGATTTGTTGGGGAATGGCTCCCTCTGCCGACTCGCCGGGGAGGCCCCGGGAAACCCAAAGACGCAGAGTTCAAACGATGAAAAAGGCTTTTTCCCCTTCTGTGTGTTGGGCGAGACGTGAATTCTAGAATCTACTTCTCTGGCTGATCACCTTCCTCTTACTTACGAATTACCCTGCATGCGAACCACCCAAGAAGATACAAACTTCTTATTCGTGGAAAGTTGTTGTTGTTGGGTTTTTTTAATGTTAAGCTGAATTCTATCCTCCCCCATCCTCCCCAAAAGGCTAGTGCTCCATATTCACGCCAGATAAGCCACTCCTACCAGGCTTCTGTTCCTTACATTAATACGAACTCTTTCTTTTTAGAGAGACCTCAAATGCATACGCGACCCCAGTCAGTAACAGCACCTGGCAAACAGTCCATGCTCAAAGTTACGCTTGAATGGAATGAATGAACATATATGTTTGAAGCCCCTCACCATCCTCTTCATGACCTTGGGGTAAGTGTTCACCCCGGACACAAGCAAGGGGAGACTGTTTCTGTTTGTTTGCTTGTTTGTTTACCAGGTATCATCACCCCTTCTTCTGGTTAACAGTACCTTCATTTTTCTTGGGGGACCACCCTGCCACACTCAGGGCGGTCTGGATGGGAAAGTCAGTCAGGATGGTCCAGCTTTTCCGGATCCAAGAGTGGGCACCTGAGCTAAGCTAGTCCCCTCAGACCTTCTCTGCCATGAATCCTAAGTTTGATCAGAGCAACACAAGGAGGAACAAATCTAGAGTTGATTGATCCATTTGACAGTGTTCTAGAGATTGGCCATTAGGTCACAGCATTTATTCCCAAAAGCTACCCCCTGCTTTATGCTTTATGAAACCTGGTGACTCCACTTCCTTTGATTTTTTAATTAACATTATTAGACATGATTTGCACTCAACATATTGCACTCATATGAAGGATACAGTTTGGTGAGTTTTGAATAATGTATACACCTATGTAACCACTACCACAATCAAGATAATGAACAATTCCATTCCCAGGAAGTTCCCTTTGAAGTCAGTTCCCCACCTCACTATCCCTGGCCCACTGAGCTGCCTTCTGTAGCTATAGATTAGATTTGTCTTTCCTAGAGTTCCTACTATGGAATCATATAATATGTATTCCTTCGTGTCTGACTTCCTTCGCTAAGCATAATGTTTCTGAGTTTCATCAAAGTTGTTTGTGTAAGCTGTTTGCTTTCTCTTTATCAGTGAGTATTATTCCATTGTATGGATATACCACAATTTGCCCATTCACCAAATGTTTATGTTGTTTCCAATTTAGGCTTATAATGAATAAAGCAGCTAGGAGCTTTCTTGTAAAAGCCCTTTTTTGGACATATGCTGTTACATCTCTTATTTCACAGGAGTGGAATTACTGGATTATACAGTAAGTGTGTGTTCAGATATATAATAGAGATTAACTGTTTTCCAAAGTTAATGCATCACTTTACATTCCCACCAGCAATGTATGAGAGTTGCTCCACATTATTATCAATACTTGGTATTTTCTGTCTTTTTATTTTAGCCATTCCATTGGGTATACAGTGGTATCTCATTATGGTTTTAATTTGCATTTCCCTAATTAATAATGATGGTGACCATCAAAGATGTTAAACACCCTTTCATGTACTTGCATTCCATTTGTTTTTTGCTGAAGCATCCAAAGTTTTTTGCCCAATTTTTAATCAGATCCTTTGTGTTCTTGTTGTGTTGTTATTGGGTTGTAGGAATTCTTTACATATTTTGAATACCAGGGCTTTGTCAGATATGTGTATAGCAAATATATTCTTTCAGTCTGTCTCTTGCCTTTTAATTTCTCAATGTTGTCTCTCAAAAAAAAGGTTTTTTATTTTGAGAGTCTAATTTATCAATTTTTTCTTTTACAGCTTTGCTTTTCATGTTTTATCTAAGAGATCTTTGCTTACCCCAAGGTCATGAAGATTTTCTCCCATGATTTCTTCCAGAAGTTTCTAGTTTTAGCTGTTATGTTTAGGTCTGTGATCTACTTGGAGTTCATTTTTGTTTATGGTTTGAGACAAGGGCTGAAGTTCATTATTTTTCATATAGATATTCATTTGTTTCCACACCATTTGCTGATAAGATTATCTTTTCCAATGAATAATTATGGAAATAATTACTGAAACATTATCAGGGTTATCCATTGAATAACTTTGACACTTTCATTAAAAATCAATTAGCCATATGAGAATGGGTCTTTTTCTGAACTCACTGTTCCTTTCATTTGATCCATATTTCTATTCTTTTGCCAATACCATGCTATCTTGATTACTGTAGCTTTATAATAAGACTTCAATTTCTAACTTTGTTCCTTTTTTTTTCAAAATTTGTTCAGCTTTTCAAGATTTGAGGGTTTTTTTTAAATCTTCCATATGAATTGCAGAATTAGCTTGTCAATGTTTAAAAAGCTCACTTTGAGAATGCCTTGAATATATTGATAACTTCAAGAAGAACTGACATGTTAATTGAATCCTCCCATCTATAAACATGTTGTATCTCTCCATTAATTTAGATCATTTTTAATGTCTCTCAGCAATATTTTATAGTTTTCAGCATGCCAGTTTTTCACATATTTTTAAAAATTTATCCCTAAGTACTTTTTAACTTTTGATGCTACTGTCAACAGAATTATTTTTGAATTTTAGCTTTTAACTTTTTGTTGCTAATATAGAAAAATACAATGGAATTTTGTACAATAGTTTCATATTTTGCAGCCTGACTAAATTTACTTATTAGTCCTAGCAGTTTTTCTAAAGTTCCTTTAGGATTTCTTACATGCAAATAAATACAGTTTTGCTACTTTTATTTCTCTGTTTTGCTTTATTGCTCTGGATAGGATGCCCAGGACAATGTTGAATAAAATGTTAATGTTGGTAAAAGTTAAAATCTTTGCCTTGTTCTCCATCTTAGATCAAAAATAAACAGTCTTTCACCAGGAAGTAGGATGTTAGCTGTAGACTTTTCATAGACACCCTTTATTGTTTGAAAAAGTTCCTTCATTAAAAGTTTTTACCATAAATGACTGTTGAATTTTGTCAAATGTTTTTCTGTATCAATTGAAATGACTATTTTTTTTTCCTTTATTTTGTTAATTGATTGAATTGATTGTTAAAACTGCCTTGCATTACTGGTTTAAAGCCTACTTGGCCAATGTGTATTACAAATTTTATGTACTGTTGGATTTGATTTGCTAAAATTTTGCGCAGCTATGTCTATATTCAGGAGGAATATTGGTCTGTATTTTCATTTTCTTGTGACTCTTTGTCTGGCCAGAGGTTCATTAATTTTTTATCTATTCAACAGACCTCATAGCCCCATTCTGGCACAGTGATAAATGTCCTGCAGCCCTCCCCATAAAGATAGTGCCCTGAAGGTCTTCTGCTTACATCATCACTCGAAAGCCTCCTGCCCACATTGGTACCCCAATTCCCTCTTTAGTCCCACAATCATGGCTTACCTGCACTGAGAGGTTTGCCATTGAGTCCCTGCACCCTCTACAACTCCCTGCACTGCTTTTTTCTGAACTGGAGAGTATCTACCGAGCTCGTCTGTCGTCCAGAGGGTTCCCATAGAGCTACTACTCTCCCTGCATGCCCATACTACCTTACTAATTACCAGTGTTTTGTCTGCACTGCAGAGGGTTGCTTTCTGATGGCTTAGAGATGGCAGAACAGCTCCAGCCTAGGCAAACCAGCGAACTTCTGTGCTCTCCAAGTGGACTGAACTATAGCTCCTATAATAAGGTCTGAACCCCTTCCAGTTTTGTCCTTTCTTTAGCACTTTCTCCACCCTAGAATACCATACAGAATTGTCATATCTTACAGTCGTTTTTTACCAGAGTTAATAATTCTTTATATGAAACACACCCCTGTTTAACCTATGTGGTTTCTATCTCCTGATTAGACCCAGACTGATACATTATAATAAGGCGTGACCTTTCTGAGATCTCTACTGAATGTCCCTAGATGTCCACTGAAGACTACTTACTCTTCACTCGGTTTATCAGTCCCTCAAGATCTCTGGGAATTGTTCAGCTTACCGCTTCTTGACGGGTGTGTACCTGTGTTGTACAGTTTCACCCTATTCATTGTGGCTTACTATTCTGCAACAGAAGGACCCTATGCAAATTTATAGAGGTTTTTCCTTGTGTAATTCTCTCCTCTTTGGTACACTGCTCTACAAATTCCAGCCACCTCAGCCTCTTTGAATTCCAGTGTCTGTCTCCTGTGCTCACCTGCACTGTAGTCCAGGAAGTATCTCTGGTCAGAAAGCCTGAGTGATTCTAGGGTTCACTTCATTTGCTTACTTTTTCTTTGGGACCACAATCTTCTTGTGCAATATCTGAAAAGAGTTGTTTCAATATTGGTTGCTTAGGGCAGGATTCTAAGTCCAGTCAATCCTTTATGGCCAGAAAAAGAAGTTTTTTCCCTTTGATTTTTAGGAGCTACTGTTTGAACAAATTCCTTCACATTTTTTGGTATGTTTGTATTTGTTTTCCTTGAGTTGGATAGACTTGGTTTTTATTGCTTTTATCCAAAGAACTCTGGACGATACACATGTGCAACCCAGAATGAACACATAAAGCATTTCAGATAAAGCCTGAACAATCTGGATTAGAGTGAGACTTTTACTACCTTTATTCTGAATACTATAAGCATTATTCATATAGTATAAGATTAAATGGGCGCTTTTTATGGATAACTATACTATTCTGTTAACATAGAATTTATAATCTACTAAAACTCCAATTATTTTTCATATTTGTTATTAAATCTGGCTTTTAAAGATATTATTTATATAATTAGGTGTGACTTTCATAGTAATTTTACAGAACTATTAATTTAGCCCTATGAAATTCCATTTTTCTATATGCAGTCCGTTTTAGAACTTGTTGAGATCTTGGAGGAGCTAATTCTTGTCCTAGTATATTGGCTAAGGAGCTCAAAATCAAGATATCTGAAGTTTGATCAGCAAGCCACAATGCTCTTGAGCAAATACTTATTAAACATGTGGAGGCAGGTGAAAGTCAAAGGCATATTCTGACAGGGACTTTATTCTCCATTTAAATTTATTCACATCCTGTAGTATGGTCATTCAACCACGTATAAATACTACAACTCTATTACATCAGCCCACATTCTTCATCTGATCCAAAAGGATTTCATGGGATATTTTTTTCAATTACCTTATAAATCCAGATGTATTCTCATTCCTTCAATTTACCTGTCTGAGAAGATTTCCAATAAAGGAAATGAAGTCAGCCTAGCAGGTCTAACTCTTAGCAAACAAGTTTGGCTTCTAGAGACTCCTCCCAGATCCTTCGGCGTATGATGCTGGATCCCACATTTCCCACAGTCACCTTTGTCTATGAACTGATGCCAGATTTTTGTTGGGAGGTAGGAATATAATGAGGGGCATCTTACTGGGCCATCTTGCTTGTGTCACTCTCTCCAGTTGTTTTTTTACTGTGACCCACAGTAAGAAGTACATTTTTCATCATGACCAAATTCACATCTTCATAGGTATGTGATTGGAACAAGTTTCATCAAACAACACTTACTGTTGTGTCATGTCCTCTAATATTTTTCTGTTCTAGTGCTCCTCAAACGTCAATGTACATGTTAAACAGCTGGGGATTTTGCTAATATGTGATTCTGATTCAGTATCTGGGATGGAGCCTACATTTTAACAAACTCCTAAGGTGATATGCGTGTCTCTCAGACTGCATCTTGAGTAGCTAAGTTCTATTTTATTTCGTTTTATTTAAGTGCTAAATTACTCTTCTGACTTTCAAATGTATCTGGACTGTCAGTTTGTAAAAGTACTACTGGTATATTTCCTGGTGTAACACTATGCTTGGAGAAGCTCTTGAATCAACAACATGCCTATGTAGGATGTTCGTGTAAAAGTCTACATGTGATGTGGTAACATGCTTAGAAGAGTTTCAACAGGGAACAAGCTTCCTGTTCCATATACCAAGGTCAGAAAATGATAGAAGTAAAGAGACTGATATCTTCCTGACCTTCCTTCTTAAAATTGTAACATTTGACACAAATAAATCTATTCCATTTTGGAATAAACAAGTCTAAGCATTCTGCATAATAAGGATTTTCATAACTGTATGTGAAAAGAAAGTTAGAGATGACCAAAAGTGACCATGGCAATGAGATGAGTATCAGAAAAAAAAAAATTCCTGTGGTGTGATCTACTTTTTTCTGCAGTATCAGTACTTACTACATCAGTCAAGGTTCTTGTTTCAAGCAACAAATGTCAACTCTGACTAACTTAATAAAAACAAAACTGGGGAGGCTATTGAGGGACTCCAAAAGAGGTGGGAGGCTGTGGTACTAAAGTTGAATATAAGAAGGAGCTCCTCTAGAGGGTACCAAAGATTCAGAGTGGAAACAGCCTGGTCATGCTGTCTCCATTGAGATTAATGAACTTGAACAATTTCTTTCCTTAGACCTCACAACATGTTCTCAAGATCAAAGTCACAGGAGAGAACATCCATTGGCTGAACTTGGGTTTTACATTCCCTCTTGCCAGACCTGTGGCAACATGAAGTATTTGTCCCTTCAAACTTCTATAGGAGAGCAGGTGCCTGATACACCATCCCTCTAAGAGCATAGAAAAGTGGGGAGAGGAAATGTCCCAAAAGTGAATTGGAGTGCCACTGGGAAGAGGAAATAGATACTAAACCACCAATAAACTATACATGACAGAGCACTGTGAATCAGTAAGGGCCCTTATTATACTTGTTATTGCAAGTATAACAGGATGGTGAATGGGGTTTTCCAATTGTTTGGGAATTGTGGCTATAGTCTCACAGCCAAAGAGCATAGATGCTAATTGGCCCACATTTTAAAGAATGCATGCAGACACAACCCTTGCAGAACTTAATAAGAAGTAAACAAAACAAGCTCTGATAGCACCATCAAGTACTGCTACACACATTCGCACCACACACACAGAATCTCTATCCCTTTACCCCCATAGGAAAAAACTAAAGAATTCCAGAAGAGTTGGCAGAATTCCTGCTATATGGAAGCTGTCACCCAACTGGTGACTTTTCTCCTTCCCATATTAGAGGGAAGGGGAATATGTCTTCCCTTCTATGGCAAGTTAACTTAAGATGTAGGGGAAGACAAGGAAAACAATCACAAAATGAGGAGAGCTGGACAGAGGTGGAATCTGGCATTGCCACCCCTACGCAGACTTCTGCTTATGTAGAACAGGCATATCTCCTCACACATTAGAACAGGAGGAAAGGAACTGTCAAGAGACAACAGTGTGTAGTTTCTATTCCCACTGCTTGGTGATGCAAGAATGCCTGGGAAAAAAATTTTTTTTAATTAAAAAAAAAAAAAAGAACACCTGGGTTTTCTTAAGGCCAAATAGACACCACTGGAGGGTATCTGGGCTTAAGCAGTCTTGTCACAATCTAGCCTAAGAAGGTTGCCTGCTAGTGGGGGTATGTGGCCAAGGAGCAGGAGCTGAAAGGGCAAGGGGCAGAAGAACTCAGGTTGTGAAGGATCATCCATGTCAGAGGCCTGTGCAGCCGAGGACCCTGCAGGGCCTCCTGAATAGCCCACACATGCACTGCACTTCAGCAGGATCCAGATGTCTCCTCTGCAGGGGGCACTGACCACCCTATGTGGACCACAGCAGCTCAGCAGGAGACATCAATCCCTTCCTCAGTTCTGCCTCCAGAACCCAACACTCTGAAAGAGATGGAAAAGATGGACCCAAAAGATGAAGAAAGAGAAGGAAGTAGAGGAGGGAGAGAGAAACAAAGCACACCAAATATCCCAGGGTGGGACCATTCGCACCACTGGTCAAACCTGGGCTTGGGGGGAGGGGAAGAGTGTAAAATTGGATGTGAGATTCAAGCTGTACAGTGAATTATACTGTCCTTGATGTTTCAAAAGCTGAGAGTCTCTGGAATGCTATAGGAGCTAACCGAGATGTTGTGAAGGGAGAGAAAACAAGTCTCATTCAAAGCACACCTGAAAACACTATTGGAGAAATAAAGGGGCTTCATGTTAGGATCCCACTGAGTTCAGACTCTCCAATAAACTGGTTACATAGCTAAAGAAACTGACTTTGAGTAGTTTAAGCAGAAAAGGAATTTATTGAGAAGCTACTGGGTACTTGGTGAGATGCCAGGAAGTCCAGAGGACTGGCTTGGGGAAGCACACAGGGATGGTGAGGTTCTGTACTAAAAGCTAAAATCACTCCTTGGAATTGTTTTGGGGAAGCCCTTCCCCACCAGCGGATATGGGATAGTGGACGTCTCACCAACAAAACCACCTACCCTGGATCCTGACTGAGGCAATCACTCCCTCTAGGAATGGGATGTTCCTGCCTCCCCTGAGCTGCCAGAAGAATTCTCCTTTGTCTCAGTTCTCAAATCAAAGCCCAGGGCAAATACATCCAATTGGCTGAGCCAAGACCCAGTGGAAAATGAGTCGAAAGAAGCAAATATTTGGAGGATTGGTTCAAGATGGCAGAGCAGAAGGACGTGCGCTCACTCCCTTTTGTGAGAGCACCGGAATCACAACTAACTGCTGAACAATCATTAATAGGAAGACACTGGAACTCACCAAAAAAGATACCCCACATCTAAAGACAAAGGAGAAGCCACAATGAGACGGTAGGAGGGGCGCAATCACAATAAAATCAAATCCCGTAACTGCTGGGTGGCTGACTCACAAACTGGAGAACACTTATACCACAGAAATCCACCCACTGGAGTGAAGGTTCTGAACCCCACATCAGGCTTCCCAACCTGGGGGTCTGGCAATGGGAGGAGGAATTCCTAGAGAATCAGACTTTGAAGCCTAACAGGATTTGATTGCAGGACTTTGAGAGGACTGGGAAAAGAGAGACTACACTCTTGGAGGGCACACACAAAGTAGTGTGCGCATCGGGACCCAGGGGAAGGAGTCGTGACCCCCATAGGAGACTGAACCAGACCTACCTGCTGGTGTTGGAGGGTCTCCTGCAGAGGTGGGGTGTGGCTGTGGCTCACTGTGGGGACAAGGACACTGGCAGCAGAGGTACTGGGATGTACTCCTTGGCATGAACTCTCCCAGAGTCCGCCATTAGCCCCATCAAAGAGTCAGGTAGGCTCCAGTGTTGGGTCGCCTCAGGCCAAACAACCAACAGGGAGAAAAACCAGCCCCTTCCATCAGCAGACGAGCAGAATAAAGTTTTACTGAGCTCTGAGAAGCAAAAACTACAATCCTGCAGCCTGTGGAACAAAAACCACATTCACAAAAAGATACAAGATGAAAAGGCAGAGGGCTATGTACCAGATGAAGGAACAAGGTAAAACCCCGGAAAAACAACTAAATGAAATGGAGATAAGCAACCTTCCAGAAAAAGAATTCAGAATAATGATAGTGAAGATTATCCAGGACCTCGGAAAAAGAATGGAGGCAAAGATCGAGAAGACGCAAGAAATGTTTAACAAAGACCTAGAAGAAGTAAAGAACAAACAAACAGAGATGAACAATACAATAACTGAAATGAAAAATACACTAGAAAGAATCAATAGCAGAATAACTGAGGCAGAAGAAAGAATAAGTGACCAGGAAGACAGAATAGTGGAATTCACTGCCGCGGAACAGAATAAAGAAAAAAGAATGAGTCAGAGGAGCTTCAAGATGACGGAACAGTAAGATGCAGAGATCATCTTCCTCCCCACAGATACATCAGAAATACATCTACATGTGGAACAGCTCCTACAGAACACCTACTGAACACTGGCAGAAGACCTCAGACCTCCCAAAAGGCAAGAAACTCCCCACAAACCTGGGTAGGGCAAAAGAAAAAAGAAAAAACAGAGACAAAAGAATAGGGACGGGACCTGCACCAATGGGAGGGATCTGTGAAGGAGGAAAGGTTTCCACACACTAGGAAGCCCCTTGGCTGGAGGAGACTGCAGATGGCGGAGGGGGGAAGCTTCGGAGCCACGTAGAAGAGTGCAGTAACCGGGGAGCGAGGGCAAAGCGGAGAGATTCCCGCACAGAGGATCAGTGCCGACCAGCACTCACCAGCCCAAGAGGCTTGTCTGCTCACGTGCTGGGGCGGGTGGGGGCAGGGAGCTGAGGCTCCGGTCGGATCCCAGGGAGAGGACTGGGGTTGGCTGTGTGAACACAGCCTGAAGGGGCTAGTGCGCCACAGCTAGCAGGGACGGAGTCCGGGAAAGTCTGGAGCTGCCGAAGAGGAAAGAGACTTTTTCTTGCCTCTTTCTTTCCTGGTGCGCAAGGAGAGGAGATTAAGAGCACTGCTTAAAGGAGCTCCAGAAACGGGCACGAGCCACAGCTAGCAGCACGGAGCCTAGAGACGGGCATGGGACGCTAAGGCTGCTGCTGGTGCAGCCACCAAGAAGCCTGTGTGCAAGCACAGGTCACTCTACACACCTCCCCTCCCGGAAGCCTGTCCAGCCCGCCACTGCCAAGGTCCCGTCATCCAGGGACAACTTCCCCGGAAGAACACACGGCGCACCTCAGGCTGTTGCATTGTCATGCTGGCCTCTGCCGTCACAGGCTCGCCCCGCATCTGTACCCCTCCCTCCCTCTGACCTGAGTGAGCCAAAGCCCCCAAATCAGCTGCTCCTTTAACCCCATCCTATCTGAGCGAATAACAGATGCCCTCAGGCCACCTACATGCAGAGGCGGGGCCAAATCCAAAGCTGAACCCCAGGAGCTATGCGAACAAAGAAGAGAAAGAGAAATTTCTCCCAGCAGTCTCAGGAGCAGCAGATTAAATCTCCAAAATCAACTTGATGGACCCTGCATCGGTGGAGTACCTGAATAGACAAGGAATCATGCCAAATTGAGGAGGTGGACTTTGGGAGAAATGATATATAAATATTTTTCCCTTGTTTTCTTTTTGTGAGTGTGTATGTGGATGCTTCTGTGTGATTTTGTCTGTATAGCTTTGTGTTTACCATTTGTCCTAGGGTTCTGTCTGTCCATTGTTTTTTCTTTTTAATTACTGCTTAAAATTTTTTTCTTAATAATTATTTTTTATATTAATACATATTTTAATTTATATTACTTTATTTATTTTATCTTCTTCTTTCTTTCTTTCTTTCTTTTATTTTCTCCCTTTTATTCTGAGCTGTGTCGATGACAGGTTCTTGGTGCTCCAGCCAGGAGTCAAGGCTGTGCCTCTGAGGTGGGAGAGCCAAGTTCAGGACACTGGTCCAAAAGAGACCTCCCAGCTCCATGTAATATCAAACTGCAAAAATCTCCCAGAGATCTCCAACTCAACAGCAAGACCCAGCTCTACTCAATGACCAGCAAGCTAAAGTACTGGACAACCTATGCCAAACAACTAGCAAGACAGGAACACAACATCATCCATTTGCAGAGAGGCTGCCTAAAATCATAATAAGGCCACAGACACCCCAAAATATACCACCAGACGTGGACCTGCACACCAGAAAGACAAGATCCAGCCTCGTACACCAGAACAAAGGCACTACTCGCCTCCACCAGGAAGCCTACACAACCCATTGAACCAACCTTAGCCACTGGGGACAGACAACAAAAACAACGGGAACTATGGACCTGCAGCCTGCAAAAAGGAAACCCCAAACACAGTAAGTTAGGCAAAATGAGAAGACAGAGAAACACACAGCAGATGAAGGAGAAAGGCAAAAACCCACCAGACCTAACAAATGAAGAGGAAATAGGCAGTCTACCTGAAAAAGAATTCAGAATAATGATAGTAAAGACGATCCAAAATCTTGGTAATAGAATGGAGAAAATACAAGAAACGTTTAACAAGGATCTAGAAGAACTAAAGAGCAAACAAACAGTGAAGAACAACACAATAAATGAAATTAAAAATACTCTAGGGCTTCCCTGGTGGCACAGTGGTTGAGAGTACGCCTGCTGATCCAGGGGACACAGGTTCGTGCCCTGGTCCAGGAAGACCCCACATGCCACGGAGCAGCTGGGCCGGTGAGCCATAGCAACTGAGCCGCCATGTCCGAAGCCTGTGCTCCGCAACGGGGGTGGCCACAACAGTGAGAGGCCCACGTATCACAAAAAAAATAAATAAATAAATAAATACTCTAGAAGGGATCAATAGCAGAATAACTGAGGCAGAACGGATAAGTGACCGGGAAGATAACATAGTGGAAATAACTACTGCAGAGCAGAATAAAGATAAAAGAATGAAAAGAATTGACGACAGTCTCAGAGATCTCTGGGACAACATTAAATGCACCAACATTCGAATTATAGGGGTTCCAGAAGAAGAAGAGAAAAAGAAAGGGACTGAGAAAATACTTGAAAAGATTATAGTTGAAAAATTCCCTAATATGGGAAAGGAAATACTTAATCAAGTCCATGAAGCACAAAGAGTCCCAAACAGGATAAATCCAAGGAGAAACATGCCAAGACACATATTAATCAAACTATCAAAAATTAAATACAAAGAAAACATATTAAAAGCAGCAAGGGAAAAACAACAAATGACACACAAGGAATCCCCTTAAGGTTAACAGCTGATCTTTCAGCAGAAACTCTGCAAGCCAGAAGGGACTGGCAGGACATATTTAAAGTGATAAAGGAGAAAAACCTACAACCAAGATCACTCTACCCAGCAAGGATCTCATTCAGATTTTACAGAGAAATTAAAACCTTTACAGACAAGCAAAAGCTAAGAGAATTCAGCACCACAAAACCAGCTTTACAACAAATGCTAAAGGAACTTCCTTAGGCGGGAAACACAAGAAAAGGAAAAGACCTACAATAACAAACCCAAAACAATTAAGAAAATGGGAATAGGAACATACATATCGATAATTACCTTCAACGTGAATGGATTAAATGCCCCAACCAAAAGACACAAGCTCACTGAATGGATACAAAAACAAGACCCATATATATGCTGTCTATTAGAGACCCACTTCAGGCCTAGAGACACATACAGACTGAAAGTGAGGGGATGCAAAAAGGTATTCCATGCAAATGGAAATCAAAAGAAAGCTGGAGTAGCAATTCTCATATCAGACAAAATAGACTTTAAAATAAAGACTATTACAAGAGACAAAGAAGGACACTACATAATGATCAAGGGGTTGATCCAAGAAGAAGATATAACAATTGTAAATATTTATCTACCCAACATAGGAGCACCTCAATACATAAGGCAAATACTAACAGCCATAAAAGGGGAAACCAACAGTAACACAATCATAGTAGGGGACTTTAACATCCCACTTTCACCCATGGACAGATCATCCAAAAAATAAATAAATAAGGAAACACAAGCTTTAAATGACACATCAGACAAGATGGGCTTAACTGATATTTATAGGACATTCCATCCAAAAAAAACAGAATACACATTCGTCTCAAGTGCTCATGGAACATTCTTCAGGATAGATCATATCTTGGGTCACAAATCAAGCCTTGGTAATTTTAAGAAAATTGACATCATATCAAGTATCTTTTCCGACGACAATGCTATAAGACTAGATATCAATTACAGGAAAAAATCTGTAAAAACTACAAACACGTGGAGGATAAACAACACACTACTTAATAACCAAGAGATCACTAAAGAAATCAAAGAGGAAATCAAAAAAAACCTAGAAACAAATGAGAATGAAAACACGATGACCCGAAACCTATGGGATGCAGAAAAAGCAGTTCTAAGAGGGAAGTTTATAGCAATACAAGTTTACCTTAAGAAACAAGAGGAAGATGGCGGAACAGTAAGACGCGGAAATCACCTTCCTCCCCACAGATACACCAGAAATACATCTACACGTGGAACAACTCCTACAGAACACCTACTGAAGGCTGGCAGAAGACCTCAGACCTCCCAAAAGGCAAGAAACTCCCCACGTACCTGGGTAGCGCAAAAGAAAAAAGAAAAAACAGAGACAAAAGAATAGGGACGGCACCTGCACCAGTGGGAGGGAGCTGTGAAGGAGGAAAAGTTTCCACACACTAGGAAGCCCCTTGGCTGGCGGAGACTGCGGGAGGCGGAGGGGGGAGCTTCGAAGCCGCGGAGGAGTGCACAGCAACAAGGGTGTGGAGGGCAAAGCAGGGAGATTCCCGCACAGAGGATCGGTGCCGACCGGCACTCACCAGCCCGAGAGGCTTGTCTGCTCACCCGCCGGAGCGGGCGGGGCTGCGAGCTGAGGCTCGGGTTTCGGTTGGAGCGCAGGGAGAGGACTGGGGTTGGCGGCTTGAACATAGCCTGAAGGGGTTAGTGCACCACGGCTCGCCGGGAGGGAGTCCAGGGAAAAGTCTGCACCTGCCGAAGAGGCAAGAGACTTTTTCTTCCCTCTTTGTTTCCTGGTGCGCGAGGAGAGGGGTTTAAGAGTGCTGCTTAAGGGAACTCCAGAGACGGGCGCAAGCTGCGGCTAAAAGCGTGGACCCCAGGGACGGGCACGAGCTGCGGCTAAAAGCACGGACCCCAGGGACGGGCGGGAGACGCTAAGGCTGCTGCTGCCGCCACCACGGGCCCTGTGTGCGAGCACAGGTCACTATCCACACCCCTCTTCCGCGGAGCCTGTGCAGCCCGCCACTGCCAGGTTCCCGGGATCCAGGGACAACTTCCCTGGGAGAACGCACGGCGGGCCTCAGGCTGGTGCAACGTAACGCCGGCCTCTGCCGCCACAGGCCCGCCACGCACGCAGTGCCCCTCCCTCCCCCCGGCCTGAGTGAGACAGAGCCCCCGAATCAGCGGTTCCTTTAACCCCGTCCTGTCTGAGCAAAAAACAGACGCCCTCCAGAGACCTACACGCAGAGGCAGGGCCAAATCCAAAGCTGAGCCCATGTGAGCTGTGAGAACAAAGAAGAGAAAGGGAAATCTCTCCCAGCAGCCTCAGAAGCAGTGGATTAAAGCTCCACAATCAACTTGATGTACCCTGCATCTGTGGAATACATGAATAGACAACGAGTCATCCCAAATTGAGGAGGTGGGCTTCGAGAGCAAGATCTATGATTTTTTCCCCTTTTCCTCTTTTTGTGAATGTGTATGTGTATGCTTCTGTGTGAGATCTTGTCTGTATAGTTTTGTTTCCACCATTTGTCCTAGGGTTCTACCCGTCCGTGTTTTCTTTTTTTAATATTTTTTCTTAATAATTAATTTTAATAACTTTATTATACTTTACCTTCTTTCTTTCTTTCTTTCTTTCTTTCTTTCTTTCTTTCTTTCTTTTTCTTTCTTTCTTTCTTTCTTTCTTTCTTTCCTTCCTACCTTCCTTCCTTCCCCATTTAGACAACGAATCATCCCAAATTGAGGAGGTGGTCTCTGAGAGCAAGATTTATGATTTTTTCCCCTTTACCTCTTTTTGTGAGGGTGTATGTGTATGCTTCTGTGTAAGATTTTGTCTGTATAGCTTTGCTTCCAACATTTGTCCTAAGGTTCTATCCGTCCCTTTTTTTTTTCTAAATAATTATTTTTTAATTCAATAACGTTATTATACTTTATTTTATTTTACTGTATCTTCTTTCTTTCTGTCTTTTTTCCTTCCCTCCCTCCTTCCTTCCTTCCTCCCTCCCTCCCTCCCTCCTTTCTTTCCTTCCTGCCTTCTTTCCTTCTTTGCTTTTCTTTCTTTCTTTCTTCCTTCCTTCCTTCCCTCCTTTGCTTTTCTTTCTTTCTTTCTTCCTTCCCTCCTTTCTTTCTTTCTTTCTTTCTTCATACTTCTACTAATTCTCTCTACTTTTTCTCCCTTTTATTCTGAGCCGTGTGGATGAAAGGCTCTTGGTGCTCCAGCCAGGAGTCAGGGCTCTGCCTCTGAGGTGGGAGAGCCAGCTTCAGGACACTGGTCAACAAGAGACCTCCCAGCTCCACATAATATCAAACGTTGAAAATCTCCCAGAGACCTCCATCTTAACCCCAGCACCCAGCTTCACTCAACGACCAGCAAGCTACAGTGCTGGACAACCTATGCCAAACAACTAGCAAAACAGGAACACAACCCCACCCATTAGAAGAGAGGCTGCCTAAAACCATAATAAGGCCACAGACACCCCAAAACACACCGCCAGACGTGAACCTGCCCACTAGAGAGACAAGATCCAGCCTCATCCACCACAACACAGGCACTAGTCCCCTCCACCAGGAAGCCTACACAACCCACTGAACCAACCTTAGCCACTGGAGACAGACATGAAAAACAGCGGGAACTACGAACCTGCAGCCTGCAAAAAGAAGACCCCAAACACAGTAAGATAAGCAAAATGAGAAGACAGAAAAACACACAGCAGATACAGGAGCAAGATAAAAATGCACCAGCTTTACAACAAATGCTAAAGGAACTTCTCTAGACAAGAAACACAAGAGAAGGAAAAGACCTATAATAACGAACCCAAAACAATTTAGAAAATGGAAATAGGAACATACATATCGATAATTACCTTAAATGTAAATGGACTAAATGCTCCCACCAAAAGACACAGATTGGCTGAATGGATACAAAAACAAGACCCTTATATATGCTGTCTACAAGAGACCCACTTCAGACCTAGAGACACATACAGACTGAAAGTGAGGGGATGGAAAAAGATATTCCATGCAAATGGAAACCAAAAGAAAGCTGGAGTAGCAATTCTCATATCAGACAAAATAGACTTTAAAATAAGGACTATTAGAAGAGACAAAGAAGGACACTACATAATGATCAAGGGATCGATCTAAGAAGAAGATATAACAATTGTAAATATTTATGCACCCAACATAGGAGCACCTCAATACATAAGGAAAATACTAACAGCCATAAAAGGGGAAATCGACAGTAACACATTCATAGTAGGGGACTTTAACACCCCACTTTCACCCGTGGACAGATCATCCAAAATGAAAATATATAAGGAAACACAAGCTTTAAATGATACATTAAACAAGATGGACTTAATTGATATTTATAGGACACTCCATCCAAAAACAACAGAATACACATTTTTCTCAAGTGCTCATGGAACATTCTTCAGGATAGATCATATCTTGGGTCACAAATCAAGCTTTGGTAAGTTTAAGAAAATTGAAATTGTATCAAGTATCTTTTCCGACCAGAACGCCATGAGACTAGATATCAATTATAGGAAAAGATCTGTAAAAAATACAAACACATGGAGGCTAAACAATACACTACTTAATAATGAAGTGATCACTGAAGAAATCAAAGAGGAAATAAAAAAATACCTAGAAACAAATGACAATGGAGACACAACGACCCAAAACCTATGGGATACAGCAAAAGCAGTTCCAAGGGGGAAGTTTATAGCAATACAAGCCCACCTTAAGAAGCAGAAAACATCTCGAATAAACAACCTAACCTTGCACCTAAAGCAATTAGAGAAAGAAGAACAAAAAACCCCCAAAGCTAGCAGAAGGAAAGAAATCATAAAAATCAGATCAGAAATAAATGAAAAAGAAATGAAGGAAACAATAGCAAAGATCAATAAAACTAAAAGCTGGTTCTTTGAGAAGATAAACAAAATAGATAAACCACTAGCCAGACTCATCAAGAAAAAAAGGGAGAAGACTCAAATCAATAGAATTAGAAATGAAAAAGGAGAAGTAACAACTGACACTGCCGAAATAAAAAAGATCATGAGAGATTACTACAAGCAACTCTATGCCAATAAAATGGACAATCTGGAAGAAATGGACAAATTCTTAGGAAAAGACCAATCACAAGCACTGAAATGGAAACTGTGATTAAAAATCTTCCAACAAACAAAAGCCCAGGACCAGATGGCTTCACAGGCGAATTCTATCAAACATTTAGAGAAGAGCTAAAACATATCTTTCTCAAACTCTTCCAAAATATAGCAGAGGGAGGAACACTCCCAAGTTCCTTCTACGAGGCCACCATCACCCTGATACCAAAACCAGACAAGGATGTCACAAAGAAAGAAAACTATAGGCCAATAACACTGATGAACATAGATGCAAAAATCCTCAACAAAATACTAGCAAACAGAATCCAACAGCACATTAAAAGGATCATACACCATGATCAAGTGGGGTTTATTCCAGGAATGCAAGGATTCTTCAATATACGCAAATCTATCAATGTGATACACCATATTAACAAATTGAAGGAAAAAAACCATACGATCATCTCAATAGATGCAGAGAAAGCTTTCGACAAAATTCAACACACATTTATGATAAAAAACCCTCCAGAAAGCAGGCACAGAGGGAACTTTCCTCAACAAAATAAAGGCCATATATGACAAATCCAGAGCCAACATCATCCTCAATGGTGAAAAACTGAAAGCATTTCCACTAAGATCAGGAACAAGACAAGATCGCCCACTCTCACCACAATTATTCAACATAGTTTTGGAAGTTTTAGCAACAGCAATCACAGAAAATAAATAAATAAAAGGAATCCAAATCAGAAAGGAAGAAGTAAAGCTGTCACTGTTTGCAAATGACATGATACTATACATAGAGAATCCAAAAGATGCTACCATAAAACTACTAGAGCTAATGAATGAATTTGGTAAAGTAGCAGGATAGAAAATTAATGCACAGAAATCTCTTTCATTCCTATACACTAATGATGAAAAATCTGAAAGTGAAATTAAGAAAACACTCTCATTTACCATTGCAACAAAATGAATAAAATACCTAGGAATAAAGCTACCTAAGGAGACAAAAGACCAGTATGCAGAAAATTATAAGACACTGATGAAAGAAATTAAAGACGATGTGAATAGATCTAGAGATATACCATGTTCTTGGATTGGAAGAAACAACATTGTGAAAATGACTTTACTACTCAAAGCAATCTACAGATTCAATGCAATCCCCATCAAACTACCACTGGCATTTTCACAGAGGTAGAACAAAAAATTTCACAATGTGTATGGAAACACAAAAGACCCTGAATAGCCAAAGCAATCTTCAGAAACAAAAACGGGCCGAGAGGGATCAGGGTCCCTGAGTTCAGACTATACTACAAAGCTACAGTAATCAAGACAGTATGGTACTGGCACGAAAACAGAAATATAGATCAATGGAACAGGATAGGAAGCCCAGAGATAAACGCACATATGGTCACCTTATCTTTGATAAAGGAGGCAAGAATATACAGTGGGGAAAAGACAGCCTCCTCAATAAGTGGTGCTGGGAAAACTGGAAAGCTACATGTAAAGAATGAACTTAGAACACTCCCTAACACCATACACAAAAATAAACTCAAAATGGATTAAAGACCTAAGTGTAAGCCAGAAACTATAAAACTGTTAGAGGAAAACATAGGCAGAACACTCTATGACATAAATCACAGCAAGATCCTTTTTGAGCCACCTCCTAGAGAAATGGAAATAAAAACAAAAATAAACAAATGAGACCTAAGGAAACTTAAAAGCTTTTGCACAGCAAAGGAGACCATAAACAAGACAAAAAGACAACCCTCAGAATGGGAGAAAATATTTGCAAATGAAACAACAAAGGATTAATCTCCAAGATTTACAAGCAGCTCATGCAGCTCAATATCAAAAAAACAAACAACCCAATCCAAAAATGGGCAGAAGACCTAAATAGACATTTCTCCAAAGAAGATATACAGATTGCCAACAAACACATGAAAGAATGCTCAACATCATTAATCATTAGAGAAATGCAAATCAAAACTACAATGAGATATCATCTCACACCAGTCAGAATGGCCATCAACAAAAATTCTACAAACAATAAATGCTGGAGAGGGTGTGGAGAAAAGGGAACCCTCTTGCACTGTTGGTGGGAATGTAAATTGATACAGCCACTATGGAGAACAGTATGGAGGTTCCTTAAAAAACTAAAAATAGAACTACCATACGACCCAGCAATCCCCCTACTGGGCATATACCCTGAGAAAACCATAATTCAAAAAGAGTCATGTACCAAAATGTTCATTGCAGCTCTATTTACAATAGCCAGGACATAGAAACAACCTAAGTGTCCATCAACAGATGAATGGATAAAGAAGATGTGGCCCGTATATACAATGGAATATTACTCAGCCATAAAAAGAAATGAAATTGAGTTATTTGTGGTGAGTTGGATGGACCTAGAGTCTGTCACAGAGAGTCCTAGGCAGGATCAACTCAAGGAGAAACATGCCAAGACACATAGTAATCAAACTGACAGACATTAAAGACAAAGAAAACTTATTGAAAGCAACAAGGGGAAAATGAGAAATAACATACAAGGGAACGCCCATAACGTTAACAGCTGATTTCTCAGCAGAAACTCTACAAGCCAGAAGGGAGTGTCACAATATATTTAAAGTGATGATAGGGAAGAACCTACAACAAAGATTACTCTACCCAGCAAGGATCCCATTCAGATTCAATGGAGAAATCAAAAGTTTTACAGACAAGCAAAAGCTAAGAGAATTTAGCACCACCAAACCAGCTCTACAACAAATGTCAAAGGAACTTCTCTAAGTGGGAAACACAAGAGAAGAAATGGATCTACAAAAACAAACCCATAACAACTAAGAAAATGGTAATAGGAACATACATATTGATAATTACCTTAAACGTGAATGGACTAAATGCCCCAACCAAAAGACACAAGCTCGCTGAATGGACAGAAAAACAAGACCCATAGATGGGCTGTCTACAAGAGACCCACTTCAGACCTAGGGACACATACAAGACTGAAAGTGAGGGGAAGGAAAAAGATATTCCATGGAAATGGAAATCAAAAGAAAGCTGGAGTAGCAATTCTCATATCACATAAAATAGACTTTAAAATAAAGAATGTTACAAGAGACAAGTAAGGACACTACCTAATGATCAAGGGATCAATCCAAGAAGAACATATGACAAATATAAATATATATGCATCCAACATAGGAGCACCTCAATACATAAGGCAAATGTTAACAGCTATAAAAGAGGAAATAGACAGTAACAAAATAATTGGGGGGGTTTAACACCTCACTTACACCAATGGACAGATCATCCACACAGAAGACTAATAAGGAAACACAAGCTTTAAATGACACAATAGAGCAGATAGATTTAACTGATATTTATAGGACGTTCCATCCAAAAACAGCAGATTACACTTTCTTCTCAAGCGCACATGGAACGTTCTCCAGGATTGATCACATCTTGGGTCAGAAATCAAGGCTCAGTAAATTTAATAAAATTGAAATTATATCAAGCATCTTTGCTGACCACAATGCTATGAGATTAGAAATCAATTACAGGGAAAACAAACGTAAAAAACAAAAACACATGGAGGCTAAAGAACACGTTACTAAATAACCAAGAAATCACTGAAGAAATCAAAGAGGAAATCAAAAAATACCTAGAGACAAATTACAATGAAAACACGATGATCTGAAACCTATGGGATACAGCAAAAGCATTTCTAAGAGGGAAATTTACAGCAATACAAGGCTACGTCAGAAACAAGAAAAATCTCAAATAAACAATCTAACTTTACACCTAAAGGAACTAGAGAAAGAAGAACAAACAAAACCCAAAGTTAGTAGAAGGAAAGAAATCATAAAGATCAGAACAGAAATAAATGAAATAGAAAGAAAACAATAGCAAAGATAAATAAAACTAAAAGCTGATTCTTTGAGAAGATAAACAAAATTGATAAACCTTTAGCCAGACTCATCAAGAAAAAGAGGGAGAGGACTCATATCAATAAAATTAGAAATGAAAAAGGAGAAGTTACAACAGACACCACAGAAATACAAAGCATCATAAGAGACTACTACAGACAACTCTATGCCAATAAGATGGACAACCTGGAAGAAATGGATGAATTCTTAGAAAGGTATAACCTTCCAAGACTGAACCAGGAAGAATAGAAAATATGAACAGACCAATCACAAGCACTGAAATTGAAAATGTGATTACAAATATTTCAACAAACAAAAGTCCAGGACCAGGTGGCTTCACAGGTGAATTCTATCAAACAAGTAGAGAAGAGCTAACACCCATCCTTCTCAAACTCTTCTAAAAATTGCAGAGGAAGGAACACTCCCAAACTCATTCTATGAAGCCACCCTCACCCTGATAGTAAAACCAGACAAAGATACTACAAAAAAAGAAAATTACAGACCAATATCACTGATGAACACAGATGCAAAAATCCTCAACAAAATACTAGCAAACAGAATCCAACAACACATTAAAAGGACCATACACCATGATCAAGTGGGATTTATCCCAGGGATGCAAGGATTCTTCAATATACACAAATCAATCAATGTGATATACCATATTAACAAATTGAAGAATAAAAACCATATGATCATCTCAATAGAGGCATAAAAAGCTTTTGACAAAATTTAATACCCATTTATGATAAAAACTCTCCAGAAAGTGGGCATAGAGTTAAACTACGGCAATATAATAAAGGTCATATATGACAAACCCACAGCAAACATCATTCTCAATGGTGAAAAACTGAAAGCATTCACTCTAAGATCAGGAAAAAAACAAGGATGTCCACTCTTGCCACTATTATTCAACATAGTTTTGGAAGTCCTAGCCACAGCAATCAGAGAAGAAAAAGATATAAAAGGAATACAAATTGGAAAAGAAGAAGTAAAACTGTCACTGTTTACAGATGACATGATACTATACATAAAGAATCCTAAAGATGCTACCAGAAAACTACTAGAGCTAATCAATGAATTTGGTAAAGTTGCAGGATACAAAATTAATGCACAGAAATCTCTTGCATTCCTATACACTAACAATGAAAGATCAGAAAGAGAAATTAAGGAAACAATCCCATTCACCATTGCAACAAAAAGAATAAAATACCTAGGAATAAACCTACCTAAGGAGGTAAAAGACCTGTACTCAGAAAACTACAAGACACTGATGAAAGAAATAGAATATGACACAAATAGATGGAGAGATATAGCATGTTCTTGGATTGGAAGAATCAATATTGTGAAAATGACTATACTACCCAAAGCAATCTACATATTCAATGCAATCCACAGATTCAATGCAATCCCTATCAAATTACCAGTGACATTTTTTATAGAACTTGAACAAAAAATTTTAACATTTGTATGGAGACACAAAAGACCCGAAATAGCCAAAGCAGTCTTGAGGGAAAAAAATGTAGCTGGAGGAATCAGACTCCCTGACTTCAGACTATACTACAAAGCTACAGTAATCAGACAATATGGTACCAGCACAAAAACAGAAATATAGATCAATGGAACAGGATAAAAAGCTCAGAGATAAACCCAGGCACCTATGGTCAACTAATCTACGACAAAGGAGGCAAGGGTATACAATGGAGAAAGACAGTCTCTTCAATAAGTGGTGCTGGGAAAACTGGACAGCCACATGTAAAAGAATGAAATTAGAACACTCCCTAACACCATACACAAAAATAAACTCAAAATGGATTAGAGACCTAAATGTAAGACTGGACACTATAAAACTCTTAGAGGAAAACATAGGCAGAACACTCTATGACATAAATCACAGCAAGATCTTTTTTGATCCACCTCCTAGAGAAATGGAAATAAAAACAAAAATAAACAAATGAGACCTAAGGAAACTTTAAAGCTTTTGCATAGCAAAGGAAACTACAAACAAGATAAAAAGACAACCCTCCGAATGGGAGAAAATATTTGCAAACGAATCAATGGACAAAGGATTAATCTCCAAAATATATAAACAGTTCATGCAGCTCTAAATTAAAAAAACAAACAACCCAATCCAAAAATGGGCAGAAGACCTAAATAGACATTTCTCCAAAGAAGACATAGAGATGGCCAAGAAGCACATGAAAAGCTGCTCAACATCACTAATTATTAGAGAAAGGCAAATCAAAACTACAATGAGGTATCACCACACACCAGTTAGAATGGGCATCATCAGAAAATCTAAAAACAACAAATGCTGGAGAGGGTGTGGAGAAAAGGGAACCCTCGTACACTGTGGGTGGGAATGTAATTTGATACGGCTGCTATGGAGAACAGTATGGAGGTTCCTTAAAAATCTAAAAATAGAACTACCATATGACCCAGCAATCCCACTGCTGGGCATATACCCAGAGAAAACCATAATTCAAAAAGACACATGCACCCCAATGTTCATTGCAGCACTATTTCAGTAGCCCGGTCATGGAAGCAACCTAAATGCCCATCAACAGACGAATGGATAAAGAAGATGTGGTACATATATACAATGGAATATTACTCAGCCATAAAAAGGAATGAAATTGGGTCATTTGGAGAGATGTGGATGGATCTAGAGAGTGTCATACAGAGTGAAATAAGTCAGAAAGAGAAAATCAAATATTATATATTAACACATATATGTGGAACCTAAAAAATGGTAAATGGACCGGTTTGCAGGGCAGAAGTAGAGACACAGATGTAGAGAACAAACGTATGGACACCAAGCGGGGAAAGTGGTGGGGGGTGGGGTGGTGGTAGTGGGATGAATTGGGAGATTGGGATTGACATATATACGCTAATATGTATAAAATGGATAACTAATAAGAACCTGCTGTATAAAAAAATAAATTAAATAAAATTCAAACAAACAAAATATATTTTTGTAAAAAAAGAAGCAAATATATGTCCTTTGTGCTTCTGTCCCAAAAGAAAGGCTCTTCCTCTGATCAAGTCTCATAAGCAAGATTATTATTAGCCTCTACAGTGCTTTGTGCAAATGAGGAAAATGCATGCCTCTAACTGATGAAGTTAAAGAGAGTCTTTCCTCTCTCCAGTGCTTACAGGCCACTGTCAGGGCTTAGGGGACAGAGCATGCCTGGATTTTATCCTCTCTTGCCCTCTCTGATGGGAACCTTTGTGTAGAGCACAGACTACACAACTCTATGCAGTAGCCCTGCTCATAAGGGAAACAGTTCTCAAAAACAGAAGGGGATGTGGCTGAGATGACAGATATATAGAAGAAGATGTCTATGTTAGGGACAAATACACTTAACAGATAATGAGCACATAGCTTGATGAAGACCAGTAAAGAAATGTTATCATGGGCTTCCCTGGTGGCGCAGTGGTTGAGAGTCTGCCTGCCAATGCAGGGGACATGGGTTCGAGCCCCCGTCCGGGAAGATTCCACATGCCACAGAGTGGCTGGGCCCGTGAGCCATGGCCACTGAGCCTGCACGTCCTGAGCCTGTGCTCTGCAACGGGAGAGGCCACAACAGTGAGAGGCCCGCATACCGCAAAAAAACAAAAAAAGAAATGTTATCATGGAACCCAGACAAGTAAATAAAAGCTAGGCGAAATTTGGACCTTCTTGAATAATCACTTAGTGTAAAACAACCACCCTCAGTAGGAAAGTCTCTCTTCTTGCATCACATGTGGAATTTGGCCTCCAATGAATGGAGGTATTGACCCAGGGTAGGCATATCCAAATCATCATGCAGAATTAGTTGGAACCATTAAAAGTTTAAATAAGTACACTATGCTAAGATTTACATCAACTCCCTTCCTAGTTCATGAAGTAAATTTCTCATGCTTAACAAAAAAGGAGATTTATGAAAATGTTTATATATTTTCATATTAAAATGAACAATCATTTGTTCACAGTGGCTACAATAATTCAGTCAAGTATTTGTGAAAGAAAATGTGCATATTATTTTAATATGGTTTAATAATTACATAAAATCTCTCTTGCCCAAACATGCATTATAAAATTAAAAGTAAACACTAGTAAGTTATTCCCATTTTTATTCTGAAAATGTAGAAATAGCAAAGACAAGCAAATTGACCAGATCATTCCATTTTGACTAATTGAGGGGGAAAACGTAATTCGATTTAATGAAATAAATAACGTAACACCCTCCTGTATCAGATCATTTCTATTGTGCATGTACTACACAGTCAGTGCTTCTGGGTTGGTTGATTTTACAGATGCTATGTCTGGAGTTTCTTTCTACAGTGGAGTAATGGATTGAAAGTCTATTTGGAGGCAGCTGAAGAGAGAATGGAAAAAGAGGTATTTAACACAGAGTATTGACAACTCTTTCAAATTTTGCTCGAAACTGCAGCAGAAAAATGAGGCAGTAATTATTTAGGAATGTAGGATCAAAGGAGGGTTTTCTGAGGGAAGGAATTACTATGTTTTTGTATCCTCTTGGAAATGACCCAGTAGAGAGCCAGTGTGGTTGGGAAAATTGCTCTCTGTCACTCTAACACTATTTCTGAGAGTTTCTCGCTATTTTTAGCCACCATCCATGGCCAGAATTCCTTCATCTTGCAAAACTAAAACTCTATACCTATTGAACAACAACTCCCCATTCCTCTTTGCCCCTAGCCCTTGGGAATTCTTTCTGCCTCTATGAATGTGACTACTCTAGGTACCTCACATAGGTGGAATCATGTGGTATTTGTCTTTTTGTGACTGGTTTATTTCACTTAGCATAATTGTCTTCAAGGTTTATCGTCTTGTAGGATGTGCCTGAATGTCCTTCCTTTTTAAGTCTGAATAATATTGCACTGTATGTATCTACCATATTTTGTTAACCGTTCTTCTGTGGATGGACACTTAGGTTGCTTCCACCTTTTGGGTTTTGTAAATAATGCTACTATGGCCATGGATTTACAAATATCACTTAGAGACCCTGCTTTCAACCTGGGGGGATAAATACCCAAAAGTGGAATTGCTGGATCATATGGCAGTCCTATTTTTAACTTTTCTAAGAACTGCCATACTGTTCTCCATGTGGCTGCACCACTTTACATCTCCGCCAACAGTGCACAAGGGTTCCAATTTCTCCACATCCTGCGACACTTATTTCCCCCCCCCTTTTTTTAATAGTAGCCATTCTAATAGGTGTGAGATGATATCTCCCTGGGGTTTTGATTTGCATTTCCCTAATGATTGGTTATATTGAGTATCTTTGCAGGTTGTTGGTCATTCGTATACCTTCTTTGGAGAAATGTCTATTCTAGTCTTTTGCCCATTTTTAATTGGGTTCTTTTTAACTTGTAAGAGTTCTTTATATATTCTGCTGTCTTCTTGCCCACTCAACTCTGGACACATTGGTATCCTTTCTTTTCCTCAAACCCCAGCCATGTTTCCCCGTTAGAGCCCTTGCTATTCCTTCTGCCTGGAATGTGTGGCTTGCTCCCTCATCTCCACATGTCTAACCCAAATTGTGCCTTCTCAGTGAGCCTCCCTATCAAGTATGATAACTCATCCCTGCTCCCCCAGAACACCCAATCCCCTTTAAAATGCTCTACTTTTTCTTTTTTTACATATTGCTTTTCACCTTCTAATATCCTATATAATTTACTTATATTTTACATACTCAAATATAAACTTCTCAAGGGCAGGCATCTTTGTCTGTTTTGTTTACTGATATATCTCAAGCACCAGGTGGAGTCCTTGTGCACAGTAATTTCTCAAAAATAGTGAATACATTTTAAGCAAAAATTTTATAACTCAGTAGAGGATTTTTACTTTCCACTTGGAAATTTTCTCTTCTAAGTAGAACATTATTTTAAGATCAGAGGCTTCTGAACATGAATTTCCTTAATTCATTTAATACATTTACCCAAACCACAGAGTTGCACAAATATTGCTCTCAGTAGATTTAGTCTTATCTCTCAGATTATAATAATTATCTCACTCTTGCTATAAAAGTAAAGAAAGGGAGGAGGAGATGCAGGTAAAGAATTAACTAATCAAGCCTTTAACTTTTCTGAAAACCCAGGGAATTTTTATCAGCCTGCTTTGTTATTTACCTAACATTACTCTCTGGAATATTAATATTACATCCTTAGATTTACAGCCTTATATTGCCATGATGTATTCACACAAGTGAAGAGCAAGTGCCCTGAAAGAGTCTTTCCTTATACTTCTTGTACATTAATTCACTTTGGAGCCTTCATATTCAGGAATATCATTCACATTAAAACAACGGAGGATTGCTTTACTAAAATACAGTGCCTTGCAGCCTTTCTCATGATACACTAAAGTGACAGTTATGTTTATACAGCATACTGGGATACACAAGGGAACTGGATCCCTTGGCAAGGCTTCTGTGGCCACCCAGCCCTGCTTGGCCATCCCTGCAGCTGGTTGACCCACCTGTTGAGAAGCTCTTGCTAGATTAGATGATGTCATAGGAAGTTAATTCTTACCAATTTGTGGGCGAAACCAATTCTCTAGGACAGACATAATTTATAACTTCAAATTGTTTTCTTCATCAAATATTCTAACAAATATATTTTCTTACATAGTCTACTTTCAAATTTTCAAGTCAACAATCCTTTGAATTTTTAAAATAAGAATTTGAATATTATATATTATAGAAAATCACTCCTTCTGTTGGATTTGTCTATTTGACATCCAACCCACTTGAAAAGCTTTTCTATCTCTTCCTTATATTGCAGAGTCTGGAGGCCTGAGAAGTATATTTCTCTGATACCCTAGCCAGCAAATTTTGGGATGCATTTTTAGGCTCCATCTTACAGATAAATTTGCATGATACTTGAAAGGCAGCAGGAGGGCGGCATCATTTTTCTTTGCCTTCTGGCAACAGTAGAAGGCATAGCAGGAGCCTTCTAAATGCAAGTTTCTGGAATGGCTTCTATCTCCCCTGCTATTCCACCCATCCTGAAGCTACAAAGTACCAGGAGATGGGTACAAGTTTCTTGCATGTTCCTAACTCTACCAACAGAGGTTCTGTAACTTTCTGCGGTGGTACACCTAAAAGCTAGTGGTAGTCCTTTGCCGTTCCTCCTTCAGCTCCTGTAATGGTTCTGTAAGCACCTGATTTCTTGTATTAAAGCCTCTTCCTGAAACACCTACAGTGCTTTTTATGTTCTTGTCTAAGCCGTGACTGAGACATTCTTCTTAGGAAAGAGACATGGAAACTCCACTTTTTAATATGACATATAATAAACATATAGCTTTAACTTTCATTTGATAGTAACAGATATGTGAATACTCTCTAAACTGTTTTCCTATCTATGAGTAGGATGTAATGGCTAGCATGGGGTTTATCTGCTCACATCTCAACTGACTCCCATTCTTTAAATTTCCCATTAAACTACAAAAAAGGACTATGGTTTCTGCTCCAGTTATTTTTCAGTCAAGAGTAATTTTTAAAATATCAGGCTTATAATGTTTTGTTTCCATATTACCCAAAATACATGACCAGAAAACGAAAGGAATGTACATCCCTAAATGAAAATAAAGGGCTCTTTCTAGAAAAAAATGGTGAATGAATTTAGAGAAGCAAACAGAAAATATTCACTACCATCTACCTACCTAAAAATAATAGAAATAATCTTTTTCTTGTACACTACACCAAAATAAATTTTAAACAGATAAAAATAATTGTATTAAAAGAAGTGACCCATTAAATACTGGAAGATAATCTCAGTAACTAATTTTTCTAACTCCTAAGAAAACATTTTCTATGTGTGACACCAAAGGCAAAAAACAAAAAAATTAGAGAGTTGAGGAAGATGGCGGAAGAGTAAGACGTGGAGATCACCTTCCTCCCCACAGATACATCAGAAATACATCTACACGTGGAACTGCTCCTATAGAACAACCACTGAACGCTGGCAGAAGACCTCAGACCTCCCAAAAGGCAAGGAACTCCCCACATACATGGGTAGGGCAAAAGAAAAAAGAAAAAACAGAGACAAAAGAATAGGGACAGGACCTGGACCAGTGGGAGGGAGCTGTTTAGGAGAAAAGGTTTCCACACACTAGAAGCCCCTTCGTGGGCAGAGACTGTGGGTGGTGGAGGGGGAAGCTTGGGAGCCACGGAGGAGAGCACAGCAACAGGGGTGTGGAGGGCAAACCAGAGAGATTCCCGTACAGAGGATCGGTGCCGACCATCACTCACCAGCCCGAGAGGCCGGGGTGGGCGGGGCCTGGGAGCTGAGGCTCGGGCTTCGGTCGGGTCGCAGGGAGAGGACTGGGGTTGGCGGGATGAACACAGCCTGAAGGGGTTAGTGCACCACAGCAAGTTTGGAGGGAGTCCGGGAAAAGTCTGGCCCTGCCGAAGAGGCAAGAGACTTTTTCTTCCCTCTTTGTTTCCTCGTGCGTGAGGAGAGGGGATTAAGAGTGCCGCTTAAATGAGCTCCAGAAACGGGCGCGAGCCGCGGCTATCAGTGCGGATCCCAGAGACGGGCATGAGACGCTAAGGCTGCTGCTGCCGCCACCAAGAAGCCTGTGTGCAAGCACCGGTCACTATCCACATCTCTCCTCCCGGGAGCCTGTGCAGCCCGCCACTGCCAGGGTCTCGTGATCCAGGGACAACCTCCCCGGGAGAACACACGGCGCGCCTCAGGCTGGTGCAACGTAACGCCGACCTCTGCCACCACAGGCTCACCCCACATCTGTACCCCTCCCTCCCCCCGACCTGAGTGAGACAGAGCCCCCGAATCAGCTTCTCCTTTAACCCTGTCCTGTCTGAGCGAAGAACAGACGCCCTCAGGAGATCTACACGCAGAGGCAGGTCCAAATCCAAAGCTGAACCCCAGGAGCTGTGAGAACAAAGAAGAGAAAGAGAAATTTCTCGCAGCAGCCTGAGGAGCAGTGGATTAAATCTCCACAATCAACTTGATGTACCCTGCATCTGTGGAATACCTGAAGAGACAACGAATCATCCCAAAGTGAGGCGGTGGACTTTGGGAGCAAGATATATTATTTTTTCCCCTTTTCCTCTTTTTGTGAGTGTGTATGTGTATGCTTCTGTGTGAGATTTTGTCTGTATAGCTTTGCTTTCACCATTTGTCCTAGGGTTCTGTCTGTCCAGTTTTTTTTTGTTTTTGTTTGTTTTGACTTAAAAAAATTTTTTTTTCTTAATAATTATTTTTTAATAACTTTATTTTATTTTATCTTTATTTTATCCTCTTTCTTTCTTTCTTTCTATTTTTTCTCCCTATTATTCTGAGCCGTGTGGATGAAAGGCTCTTGGTGCTCCAGCCAGGAGTCAGTGCTGTGCCTCTGAGGTGGGAGAGCCAACTTCAGGACACTGGTCCACAAGAGACCTCCCAGCTCCATGTAATATCAAACCACAAAAATCTCCCAGAGATCTACAACTCAACACCAAGACCTAGCTTCACTCAACGACCAGCAAGCTACAGTGCTGGACACCCTATGTCAAACAACTGGCAAGACAGGAACACAACCCCACCCATTGCAGAGAGCCTGCCTAAAATCATAATAAGGTCACAGACACCCCAAAACACACCACCAGACCTGGACCTGCACACCAGAAAGACAAGATCCAGCCTCGTACACCAGAACAAAGTCACTAGTCCCCTCCACCAGGAAGCCTACACAACCCACTGAACCAACCTTAGCCACTGGGGACAGACACCAAAAACAACGGGAACTGCGAACCTGCAGCCTGCGAAAAGGAGACACCAAACACAGTAAGATAAGCGAAATGAGAAGACAGAAAAACACACAGCAGATGAAGGAACAAGGTAAAAACCCACCAGACCTAAAAAATGAAGAGGAAATAGGCAGTCTACCTGAAAAAGAATTCAGAATAAAGATAGTAAAGATGATCCAAAATCTTGGAAATAGAATAGAGAAAATGCAAGAAACATTTAACAAGGACCTAGAAGAACTAAAGAAGAAACAAGCAACGATGAACAACACAATAAATGAAATTAAAAATACTCTAGAAGGGATCAATAGCAGAATAACTGAGGCAGAAGAACGGATAAGTGATCTGGAAAATGAAATAGTGGAAATAACTACAGCAGAGCAAAATAAAGAAAAAAGAATGAAAAGAACTGAGGACAGTCTCAGAGACCTCTGGGACAATATTAAACGCACCAACATTCGCATTATAGGGGTCCCAGAAGAAGAAGAGAAAAAGAAAGGGACTGAGAAAATACTTGAAGAGATTATAGTTGAAAAATTCCCTAATATGGGACAGAAAATAGTTGATCAAGTCCAAGAAGTACAGAGAGTCCCATACAGGATAAATCCAAGGAGAAACATGCCAAGACACATATTAATCAAACTATCAAAAATTAAATACAAAGAAAACATTAAAAGCAGCAAGGGAAAAACAACAAATAACACACAAGGGAATCCCCATAAGGTTAACAGCTGATCTTTCAGCAGAAACTCTGCAAGCCAGAAGGGACTGGCAGGACATACTTAAAGTGATGAAGGAGAAAAACCTACAACCACGATTACTCTACCCAGCAAGGATCTCATTCAGATTTGATGGAGAAATTAAAACCTTTACAGACAAGCAAAAGCTGAGAGAGTTCAGCACCACCAAACCAGCTTTACAACAAATGGTAAAGGAATTTCTCTAGGCAAGAAACACAAGAGAAGGAAAAGATCTATAATAACAAACCCAAAACAATTAAGAAAATGGGAATAGGAACATACATATAGATAATTACCTTAAATGTAAAAGGATTAAAGGCTCCCACCAAAAGACACAGACTGGCTAAATGGATACAGAAACAAGACCCATATATATGCTGCCTATTAGAGACCCACTTCAGGCCTAGAGACACATACAGACTGAAAGTGAGGGGATGAAAAAAGATATTCCATGCAAATGGAAATCAAAAGAAAGCTGGAGTGGCAATTCTTATATCAGACAAAATAGACTTTAAAATAAAGACTATTACAAGAGACAAAGAAGGACATTACATAATGATCAAGGGATTGATCCAAGAAGAAGATATAACAATTGTAAATATTTATGCACCCAACATAGGAGCACCTCAATACATAAGGAAAATACTAACAGCCATAAAAGGGGAAATCAACAGTAACACAATCATAGTAGGGGACTTCAACACCCCACTTTCACCTGTGGACAGATCATCCAAAATGAAAATAAATAAGGAAACACAAGCTTTAAATGACACATTAGACAAGATGGACTTAATTGATATTTGTAGGACATTCCATCCAAAAACAACAGAATACACATTTTCCTCAAGTGCTCATGGAACATTCTCCAGGATAGATCGTATCTTGGGTCACAAATCAAGACTTGGTTATTTTTAGAAAATGGAAATCATATCAAGTATCTTTTCTGACCACAACGCTATGAGAGTAGATATCAATTACAGGAAAGATCTGTAAAAAATACAAACACATGGAGGCTAAACAATACACTACTATTAACCAAGTGATCACTGAAGAAATCAAAGAGGAAATCAAAAAATACCTAGAAACAAATGACAATGGAGATATGACGACCCAAAACCTATGGGATACAGCAAAAACAGTTCTAAGAGGGAAGTTTATAGCAATACAAGCCCCCTTAAGAAACAGGAAACACGTCAAATAAACAACCTAACCTTGCACCTAAAGCAATTAGAGAAAGAAGAATTTAAAAACCCCAAAGTTAGCAGAAGGAAAGAAATCATAAAGATCAGATCAGAAATAAATGAAAAAGAAATGAAAGAAACGATAGCAAAAATCAATAACACTAAAAGCTGGTTCTTTGAGAAGATAAACAAAATAGATAAACCACTAGCCAGACTCATCAAGAAAAAAAGGGAGAAGACTCAAATCAATAGAATTAGAAATGAAAAAGGAGAAATAACAACTGACACTGCAGAAATACAAAGGATCATGAGAGATTACTACAAGCAACTCTATGCCAATAAAATGGACAACCTGAAACAAATGGACGAATCTTAGAAATGCACAAACTACCGAGACTGAACCAGGGAGAAATAGAAAATATGAACAGACCAGTCACAAGCACTGAAATGGAAACTGTGATTAAAACCTTTCAACAAACAAAAGCCCAGGACCAGATGGCTTCACAGGCGAATTCTATCAAACATTTAGAGAAGAGCTAACACCTATCCTTCTCAAACTCTCAAAATATAGTAGAGGGAGGAACACTCCCAAACTCATTCTACGAGGCCACCATCACCCTGATACCAAAACCAGACAAAGATGTCACAAAGAAAGAAAACTACAGGCCAGTATCACTGATGAACATAGATACAAAAATCCTCCACAAAATACTAGCAAACAGAATCCAACAAGACAAATAAAGGATCATACACCATGATCAAGTGGGGTTTATCCCAGGAATGCAAGGATTCTTCAATATACGCAAATCAATCAACATGATACACCATATTAACAAATTGAAGGAAAAAAACCATATGATCATCTCAATAGATGCAGAGAAAGCTTTTGACAAAATTCAACACCAATTTAAGATAAAAACCCTCCAGAAAGTAGGCATAGAGAGAACTTTCCTCAACATAATAAAGGCCATATATGACAAACCCACAGCCAACATCGTCCTCAATGGTGAAAAACTGAAACCATTTCCGCTAAGATCAGGAAGAAGACAAGGTTGCCCACTCTCACCACTATTATTCAACATAGTTTTGGAAGTTGTAGCCACAGCAATCAGAGAAGAAAAAGAAATAAAAGGAATCCAAATCGTAAAAGAAGTAAAGCTGTCACTGTTTGCAAATGACATGATACTCTACATAGAGAATCCTAAAGATACTACCAGAAAACTACTAGAGCTAATCAATGAATTTGCTAAAGTAGCAGGATACAAAATTAATGCACAGAAATCTCTGGCATGCCTATACACTAATGATGAAAAATCTGAAAGTGAAATTAAGAAAACAGTCTCATTTACCACTGCAACAAAAAGAATAACATATCTAGGAATAAACCTACCTAAGGAGACAAAAGACCTGTATGCAGAAAATTATAAGACACTGATGAAAGAAATTAAACATGATACAAATAGATGGAGAGATATACCATGTTCTTGGATTGGAAGAATCAACATTGTGAAAATGACTTTACTACCCAAAGCAATCTACAGATTCAATGCAATCCCTATCAAACTACCACTGGCATTTTTCACAGAACTAGAACAAAAAATTTCACAATTTGTATGGAAGTACAAAAGACCCCGAATAGCCAAAGCAATATTGAGAAAGAAAAATGGAGCTGGAGGAATCAGGCTCCCTGACTTCAGACTATACTACAAAGCTACAGTAATCTAGACAGTATGGTACTGGCACAAAAACAGAAATATAGATCAATGGAACAGGATAGGAAGCCCAGAGATAAACCTACGCACATATGGTCACCTTATCTTTGATAAAGGAGGCAAGAATATACAGTGGAGAAAAGAGAGCCTCTTCAATAAGTGGTGCTGGGAAAACTGGACAGGTACATGTAAAAGTATGAAATTAGAACACACCCTGACACCATACACAAAAATAAACTCAAAATGGATAAAGACCTAAATGTAAGGCCAGACACTATCAAACTTTTCGAGGAAAACATAGGCAGAACACTCTATGACATAAATCACAGCAAGATCCTTTTTGACCCACCTCCTAGAGAAATGGAAATAAAAACAAAAATAAACAAATGGGACCTAATGAAACTTCAAAGCTTTTGCACAGCAAAGGAAGCCATAAACAAGACAAAAAGACAACCCTCAGAATGGGAGAAAATATTTGCAAATGAAGCAGCTGACAAAGGATTAATCTCCAAGATTTACAAGCAGCTCATGCAGCTCAATAACAAAAAAACAAACAACCCAATCCAAAAATGGGCAGAAGACCTAAATAGACATTTCTCCAAAGAAGATATACAGATTGCCAACAAACACATGAAAGAATGCTCAACATCATTAATCATTAGAGAAATGCAAATCAAAACTACAATGAGATATCATCTCATACCAGTCAGAATAGCCATCATCAAAAAATCTAGAAACAATAAATGCTGGAGAGGGTGTGGAGAAAAGGGAATCCTCTTGCACTGTTGGTGGGAATGTAAATTGGTACAGCCACTATGGAGAACAGTATGGAGGTTCCTTAAAAAACTAAAAATAGAATTACCATACGACCCAGCAATCCCACTACTGGGCATATACCCTGAGAAAACCATAATTCAAAAAGAATCATGTACCAGAATGTTCATTGCAGCTCTATTTACAATAGCCAAGACATGGAAGCAACCTAAGTGTCCAACATCGGATGAATGGATAAAGAAGATGTGGCACATATATACAATGCAATATTACTCAGCCATAAAAAGAAACGAAATTGAGATATTTGTAGTGAGGTGGATGGACCTAGAGTCTGTCACACAGAGTGAAGTAAGTCAGAAAGAGAAAAACAAATACTGTATGCTAACACATATATATGGAATCTAAGAAAAAAAAAGGTCATGAAGAACCTAGGGGTAAGATGGGAATGAAGACACAGAACTACTAGAGAATGGACTTGAGGATATGGGGAGGGGGTAGGGTAAGCTGTGACAATGTGATGGAGTGGCATGGACATATATACGCTACCAAATGTAAAATAGATAGCTGGTGGGAAGCAGCTGCATAGCACAGGGAGATCAGCTCGGTGGTTTGTGACCACCTAGAGGGGTAGGATGGGGAGGGTGGGAGGGAGGGAGATGTAAGAGGGAGGAGATATGGGAACATATGTATATGTATAGCTGATTCACTTTATTATAAAGCAGAAACTAACACACCATTGTAAAGCAATTATACTCCAATAAAGATGTTAAAAATTTTTTAAAAAGGTTTTTCAATAATATTTTCATTTCAGCTGTTTAAAAATATATCAAAATTAGAAACATAGTACTCGCCACCTAGTTTTAACAATCGTTAACATTGGGCCATAGTCACTTCATGCCTATATTTTTGTTATATCATTCCAAAATACATGAAAAGTACCGAGATATTTCACTTCTAAATGCTTGAGCACAGATGTCCAAAAAGCTGGAACATACTCCAAAATACCACAATACCTTTATGACACCTAACAAAATTGACAATTATTCCATACTGTCATTTAATATCTAGTCCATTATCAAATTTCCTCATTGAAACAAATAAGAAATTAACTGTTTCTGTTCAGACCAGTATCAAACATTACATTTGGTTGTTATCTCTCTGAAGCCTTTTGAAATCTAGAACAGTACCCTCTACCCCAACTTTATTTGCCCATGGCGCTGACTCTTCTAAGAGCTCAGATCAGTTTTCTTAGAGAAAATGCCACATTCTGGACTGATTATTTCTTCATGGTGTTATTTAACATGATTTAAGATTGATAGATTTCATTCTGAAAAAGGAAAGAGTTGAGACAGACATCCAGAGCTGTCCAATAGAACTTTCTACAATGATGGAAATGTTCTACGTCTATGCCATTCATCATGGCAGCCACTAGTCACATTGCTATTCAGCACTCAAAGTGTAGCTAGTACGACCAAAGAACTAAATTGTAATTTAATTTTAATTAATTTAAGTTTTGAGTTTGAATAGCTACGTGTGGCTAGTGCCTACTGAATCATTTGTGTAACACAAAAGTGAATATAAAGTGCCTACATTCTGCCTGTATGTAGCAGGTATTTGATAAATGTTGGCCCGTCTCTCTTTTAAATGTATTTTTTAAAGCATGTTATGCAATGTATTATCATATATTGAATATTGAATGAAGCTGTATGTATGACCTTATAGTGTGATTAAGACTTTTCCAACAGCAGAGAAGTAAAGGCCATGATTTACAATGTTTCAGGTGTACAGCAAAGTGATTCATTTATACACATACATATATATCTATTCTTTTTCATATTCTTTTCCATTATAGGTTATTACAAGATATTAAATATAGTTCCCCTGCCATAGTGTAGATCTTTGTTGTTTATCTATTTTATATTTAGTAGTGTGTATCTGTTAATCCCAAATTCCTAATTTATCCCTCCCCCACCCTTTCCCCTTTGGTAACCATAAGTTTGTTTTCTATACCTTTGGGTCTATTTCTGTTTTGTAAATAAATTCATTTGCATAATTTTTTTAGATTTCATATATAAGTGAAATCATATATTTGTCTTTATCTGTCTGACTTACTTCACTTAGTATGATAATCTCTAGGTCTATCCATGTTGCTGCAAATGGCATTATTTCATTTTTTTTTATGGCTGGGTGATATTCCACTGTATATATATATATATATATATATATATATATATATATATACCACATGTTCTTTATCCATTCATCTGTTGATGGACATTTAGCTTGCTTCCATATCTTGGCTATCGTAAATAGCGCTCCTATGAACATTAGGGTGCAGGTATCTTTTTGAATTAAAGTTTTCATCTTTTCTGGATATATGCCCAGGAATGGAATTGCTGGATCATATGGTAACTCTACTTTTAGTTTTTTAAGGAACTTCCATACTGTTTTCCACAGTGGCTGCACCAATTTACATTCCCACCAACAGTGTAGGAGGGTTCCCTTTTCCCTGGGAGCTATATTGATATCACACCCTTGAGTTCTCACACAATGTTTTCCTTTTCTATTGCTCATTTAAAAGTTCCCCATTTATACCCACATGTAATGCGAAGTCATCTGAACATAAATTAAAAATGGAGAAGGACATTTCATATAGTAGGCAATGTAATGTTCCCCACCTAGTTTCATAAGAGAATCAGTTTAGAGAGCAAGAACATTTGTCTTCTGTTATACAGACCCAAAGTGATGGCTGTGAATTTGTATTGCTCTTCACACAGTCTATACCTTTTTGGTTTATGACACCAATGTAATAGGGATTTAATCTTATTCAGGCACTGGTCACATGGTGCAGTTTCTTTTGCCTTCTTAAATGTAACCATGTGTACAATCTCCTCTATTGGCACTAAAGATTTACTCATCTTTTATGATCACACTGGATTTAAGTTAAGTAGTTTGATAATCAGATGGAATATAATTAATCATTTACAGGATTACCTAGGCTAAAAATCAACACAGTAAAATACAGTGAGTATGTTTATGCCCATCTACATCCCTGTATAAATAAAGGTGATCAGGTTATACAATTCAAATGATTTTCAGGAAAATATTCTTGGCACAGACAATTAGAAATATGTTTAAGCTAAATTTAGAATTCAGGAAAAGCAATCCTACAGCTTAGTTTCCATTATTGTTTTCCTTTCAACTAAGTTCTTAAGCTAAATAAATTAAAGTCTCCAAGGTGTTTAAACAGTTCAGTCTATAGTAGTATGCTATGGTTTATTATAAAACACAGTTGTAAAATCATTGCTAAGTTACCCCTAATACCTGCATGGTCATAACTGGAATTCTCTAGAAAAAGCATCAGTGTCTTGCTTACCCATTAGTTTTAGCACCTTATATGTAATTGTTCATCTCCTCCTTGAGAATCTCTCTCCCTTCGCCAAAGTCTCACCCCTGTCTCTGGAGCATTGCATCACAGTCACGAAACCATATCCCAATTTGTCAGGCAAAATGCCACTTTCTAGTATCTAATAATCTATCTAAAATAATCTCATACATCTTTAAGATTTTTTTCATTCTTTTAAAAAAGCTCATCATAGTATGTTTCAAACTGTTTCAAAATTTAGAAAAGAAATGCAATATGTCTTTAAAGGTAGGCAATACCTAGTACCATATATATTTCTTAAAGCAGTAGAAAATGTTTATTGTTGCTCTTTTGTCTTAGCATGGCCCTTACTTTGTTATTTTTAGCAACTGTTATGAGGATTTGCCCCGCCTCACCTCTATTTTCACCCCATCAGCAGTATGACCATATGTGGCAGGATAAAACTTCATATTGATCCAAAATTGTCCCCATCTCTATCAAGACCCTACTTTTTAGTACAGGCAGTTTGGCTTGAAGGCTCAACCGAGGAGAGGAAAGAGATAAAACTAGAGAACAGGGCTTCCCTGGTGGCGCAGTGGTTGAGAGTCCGCCTGCCAATGCAGGGGATACAGGTTCGTGCCCCGGTCCGGGAAGATCTCACATGCAGCGGAGTGGCTGGGCCCGTGATCCATGGCCGCTGAGCCTGCGCGTCCAGAGCTTGTGCTCCGCACCGGGAGAGGCCACAACAGTGAGAGGCCCGCGTACCGCCAAAAAACAAAAAACAAAACAAAAAAAAACTAGAGAACAAAAGCATGTAAAACAAAATATCTGGAAAGATATATGACAGAGTTTTTCTTATACTCAATTTTAGAATTCTCTTAACTGGGGAGAGGGAAGAACAGAAAGGAGAGAAATAGAATAAAGTGAGTTGGGGCCCTATATCCTGTACCCCTCCAAAGACCTGAGGGTGATGGACTGATCCTAGACAGGTTTAGCATCTTTGAATAAAAGGAGACTTGTGGCCTGCTTTCTGTCTAGACCAGGGGTCCCCAACCCCCAGGCCATGGACCAGGACCAGTCAGCAGCCTTTTAGGAACCAGGCCGCACAGGAGGAGGTGAGTGGTCCACTCCCCATCACTTGCATTACCACCCGAACCATCCCCTGCCCCGCCCCGCCCATCCGTGGAAAAATTGTCTTCCACAAAACCAGTCCCTGGTGCCAAAAATGTTGGGGACTGCTGGTTTTCGACAACAAAGAGAGAGCAAATCACCACAGAAGGCTGATGTGTTAGTTGTTTGCCAGATACTGCAGGCTGGTTCCCACCCATCTAATCTCTCCCTTGTATCACAGGGGCTAGAAGCCTAGAAACTACATTTCCCAATCCCCCTTGCTGGGCAGGTTTCAGTTCAGGACATGCTAGTGGAAAGGACTCGCACAAGATTAAAGTGAAATGCTGGGACAACTGGATACTCACATGCAAAAGACTGAATTTGGACCTCTACCTCAAATCATATACAAAATTTAGCTCAAAATGGATTTAAGACCTAAATCCATGAAGTAAAACTGTAAAATTCTTAGTAGAATACATAGGAGTAAATCTTCATGATCTCTGATTTTGCAATGGATTCTTAAATACGATACCAAAAGTATAGGCAGCAAAAGAAAAAGAAACAGTTAAATTAGACTTTATCAAAATCAAAAACTTTCATATACCAATGGACATTATCAAAAAGTGAAAAGACAGCCCACAATATGGGAGAAAATATTTGTAAATCACATATATAAGGAACTTGTATCTAGAAATATAGAATATATTAAGAAACATTACAACTCAATAATAAAGACAAATTACCCAATTAAAAAATGGGCAAAGTATCCAAACAGACATTTCTCAAAAAAAGTATATACAAGTGATGAATAATCACAAGAAAAGATGCTCAACATCATTAGCCATCAGGGAAGTGTAAATCAAAAGCACAATGGGGTACTATTCCATAACCACTAGGAAGGCTATAATAAAAAAATAAGATAACAACAAGTGTTGGTGAGGATGTAGAGAAATTGGAACCCTTATACACTGCTGGTGGGATGTAAAATGGTGCAGCATCTTTGGAAATCGGTTTAGCATTTCTCCAAAAGGTTAAACTTAAAGTTACCATATGACTCAGCAGTTCAGCTCCTAAGTATATACCAAACATATATACATCCACACAAAAGCTTATACATGAATGTTCATATCAGCATTATCAGTAATAGCCAAAAAGCTGAAATAACCCAAATGCCCATTAACTGATGAATGGATAAATAAAATGTGGTATATTCATACAATGGAATATTATTCATCAATAAAAGCAAATACTGACACATGCTACAACATGCATGAACCTTGGAAATATGCTAAGCAAAAGAATGCAATCACAAAGGGCGATATATTTTAAGATTCTATTTATACGAAAAGTCCAGAATAGGCAAATCTACAGAGACAAAAAATCAATTAGTGTTTTCCTAGGGTTGGGGAGGGGGATGGGGGGTTGAGGGGTGACATCTAAGGAGAAGGGGTTTCTTTCAGGGCTAATGAAAATGTTCCAGAATTGATTGTGGTGATGGATGCACAACTCTGAATATACTAAAGCCAGCGAATTACTTTAAATGGTTGAATAGCATGGTGTATAGATTATATCTCAATAAATCTGTTTTTAAAAAAAGATTAAAGGGAAGAAGAAAGGCAGAGCCACATCTTCTGGCCTTGACTGTGGCAGCAGTGTACCCCTCTAGCAACTGCACTGTCTCTGCAGGGGCATAAGAGCACTGTCTCAGAGCAATTCAGGGTTAGACAGGTGTGGTCTCCTACAGGGGCTACAGCAGCTTCCTGGAGCTCCTGAACATTGACTAACATCAATTTCCTCCCCTTCTTTTTTTCTCGTTCATTCCTTTCAACAAATTTGTAGCTTAATTCCCTGGGTTAAATCTCATTCTGTTTGAAATTCCTAGGGTGATTTGTTTTCCTAACTAAATCTTGGCTGTTATTATTGCCTAGAGAACATCTGTCCTCCTTGTTCTTTTCCTAACAAATTCCATATTTCATTCAGGTCCTCACTCCTCCCACACACAGACAAATGCCTGAGGAGATGGTGAGCCCCCACCTTAGCTTCAGGGTTCAGCCTGATTTTGGTCTAAGGGTAATCCCATTCCTCTTGCTAAAAATTGGTTTAGAAATAGGCCTATGGCCCAGTTATCCTGACAAAAGATAAAGAGGGGCTTGCCGGAGACTTCTAGAAACATTCCTCTTCATTCTTAAGAAAGAAGCATGAAAAACCAATTATATAAAAGAGAAAGCCCTAATTTCTGCAGGCAGCTATCATACAACAAAGACAGCAGCCCACCTTAGAATGAAGATGACAGGCAGAAGGCAGGGCAGAGAGAACCCAACTCTTTAACTGTTGAATCTACACACTCTGAAGCTCACCTCACCTCTTGACTTCTTCTATGAGCTAAAAACTTGCCTTAAGGCAGTTTGAGATAAGTTTCCTATTACAGCTGGAGACATCTTAATTTATGCCCTGAGCCACTTTGAAATGGCAGCCCCTCCAGGCAGACAGGGCATGAGATAACTCCTCAGTTTCCCACAGTTCCAGAGCGGCATGAAATATCATGCAAAATGTAAAACTGAGAACTGAAAACTGAGAAATTTAGCCAAGAGGGGGCTGATGGACCTGGAGGGGACTTGCAGCCATGATGAGGGACACAGCGGCAAGAACCATGCAACCAGAGATGAGGTAGGAATGCAGACATCAGGACAGAAGGGTAATGACAACCAGGAACCAGATGGCCTCCTACATCACAGCAAATTCCACACAGGACAGATGATGACCTGGGCCACACCCTCTCCATGTGACACCTCAAGGCAACTTAACACCCTCCCCTCCCCGCACCCGCATCCCTCAAGCCTTAGGAGGAGGATGAATTGACTGGATTAATTTCCCACCACCAAATAGAATGGAAGTTCAAAATAAAGATTGTTGGATCATGGGAAAATGAAAAACATTATAGACTGAGAAAATCATAACCCTAGGAGTGTACATCCCAATTACGCAGAACTCATTCTTTGGCCACTGGGTGGCAGGGGAGGTATGATCATCTTGATTCCCAGCCCCACTTCACATTTATCAATCTTGTCATCATGGAGAATCACAGTCAGCCTTGGCAAATTTTCCTCTGCAACCTATTCTCATCTGGAATTGTTCAAAGTTCAGGCTCAAACTATCTCATGAATGGAATTTATATTACAAGAGGCTCTTGGGTGCAATCCCGATTAGAGGGCTCAGTGTAGAACTGCTGCCTTTCAACCACTGCAATGACTCTTGCCACCACTGTCTTCTTGATCAAAAAACGGATATATAATTAGGTAAGAGAAACTCAGAAAAATGCTTATAAATTCTGTTCTGCAACCCTATGCCTCTTTCCTTCCATGTCTTCCAAATTCATATTGTTCCAAATCTGAAGCAGAGAATAGATTTTAAATCATTACTGATGGATAATATGCAACCCAAAGTTGATCTAACTTGGAATGTGAAAGTACTTACAACTCTTTTCTCTGATTAAGTTTGTAGAATTTAAGTGGCCCCGTGCTTGAAAGCAACTGTTATCATCATATAATTTACTTCTTAATTTTCTTCTTCTTCATTTGTGTCCCAATCCCTTAAAACCAATCTCATTTCCTCAGTGTTGTCTCTAGAGACAACTGATGCTAGCACATATGTCATTTGGTCTCTACTCTGACATTAAGAAAATGTTTCCATTTTTATTCCATAGGGAAGAGAATTCACTGCACAAACCAAGAATACTGAACATAACTGGAAAAGTAAAGTTAAATATCAGATTGATGGGTCTCTATCTGATTCCTGTTATCATCCTTCTATTAAAAAAAAAAAGCTAAACCTTTGCATGTGCAGAAAATAAGTTAATTTCTATATTTCACCACTATGTTAAACATATTATTTAGCATTTGATAGAAAATACTACTGAAGTAGTAGAAGCAGATCTTAATTTTTCATGAATGTGAAAAAATAAAACTTTTTATTCCTTGTGCTAGCTCTTACAGCTTTATAAATAAGTAATATTTAGCAATTATGTACATACCTATTACAAAGAAATTTAAATGAAAACTGGACATTCTATATCTTGTCACCGAAAAGCTGAGCTTCTGCATAAGTCTGTTTGCTACGGACAAAGCTTTCTTATAATATTTGAAGGTTTATTTTTAATATTTTTACCAAATGTTGACTTACGACCTTGCAATTAGACCATGTGTTATGGATTACTTTGTTGAAATGTTTGATGTATATGTTTACTTAAAATTATAAACTATATTTTTCCTAAGAGGTTGGTGTTACCCACCAAGTTGATGAGAATAAACCCATTTGGGCACCACCACCATTTGAATTTGATCTATCTCAAATTATTCCAACCCGAGTAGGAGGAATGAAGGAGATTTTCTCTTCTTTTTTATTAATTAATTAATGTATTTATTTTTGGCCATGTTGGGTTTTCGTTGCTGCGCACAGGCTTTCTCTAGTTGCGGCGAGCAGGGACTACTCTTCCTTGTGGTGAGCGGGCTTCTCACTGTGGTGGCTTCTCTTGTTGCAGAGCACAGGCTCTAGGCCCACAGGCTTCAGTAGTTGCAGCACACGGGCTCAGTAGTTGTGGCTCATGAGCTCTAGAGCACAGGCTCAGTAGCAGTGGCGCATGGGCTTAGTTGCTCCACAGCATGCGGGATCTTCCCAGACCAGGGCTCGAACCTGTGTCCCCTGCATTGGCAGGCAGATTCTTAACCACTGTGCCACCAGGGAAGTCCCAGGAGATTTTCTTAACATTAACTTTTCTTAACATTTATAAACATGACCTATAAAGATGTATTTAAAGGCTCTAACAGATTAATTTTTTTAACATCTTTATTGGAGTATAATTGCTTTACAATGGTGTGTTAGTTTCTGCTTTATAACAAAGTGAATCAGTTATACATATACATATGTTCCCATATCTCTTCCCTCTTGTGTCTCCCTCCCTCCCACCCTCGATATCCCACCGCTCTAGGTGGTCACAAAGCACTGAGCTGGTCTCCCTGTGCTATGCGGCTGCAGATTAATTTTAAAACACTGTTCCAGGTAGAGTTTTGAACTGGCAGGCACAGACGTCATGGGCATCATGGGGGGCAGTGATGGCAGTGCAGATTTCCCAGAGTCTTCCCAGTGGTTGATTTGAGATGGAGTGGCAGAGGAGACAGCAGTTCTCTCTAGTGTCCGGTGGGGCAGTGGCAATAGCATTTCCTCCTAGGCCAGTTGCATGCCACAGTTTCCTGGAATCTACTGGATGAAGTGCTCCCCACAAACCAGTGTATAAACCATGAAAGAGACAAGGGACCCAGCAAATGGAAGCTCCAACATGAGGAAAAGGAAAAGGAATGTGCCCAGGATGACAATGAAGGGAAGGTCCTGAAAAAGTGGGGCAGCAAGTCTGGAGAGTAACCAAGTCCAGTGTGAAGTAGAAAGATGGTCCAAATGCATATTTTCAAGAACCGAATTCTTAGATTTTATTTTTTTCTGAGTGCTTGACTGAAATTAGAGGTTCATTCTTTTGGTTTTCTTTTTCTCTCCTTCCTCCCTCCCTTCCTTCCTTCCTCGCTCCCTCCTTCTCTCCTCTCTCTATCCCTCCTTCCTTCCCCCTCTCTGTCAATTGTATCAAAAACAAAGCAAATTTAAAAGTGAGCAATTATTAACTACCCCCAAAAGCAAGTTTTATATGACAGGAAATTGTAGACACTGTGTATATAGTATTTACATAGACATACTAATTTTAACCTTAGATACTGATAGAGTCAAAAATATTGTCAGGGTAAAGAGAAGAAGGTGAAATGTGCTCGTCTGTGTGGTGTGTATTTGTGTGGGGGAAGTCTTGCTGGGGTTTGAGGAGTAGGTCAGAAAACTAAACCTTACTTTTCACAATAGGAAGTGGATTGATAATCTTCAAAACTGAAAGAAATAAGCAAAACTTAAGATCAGGAAAACCTTCTTCTAGTAAAAACTGCTCAAAGCATTGGAAACTGTTGACTTTGGGAGTGGCAATCAGAAGCTGGAAAGAGTAAAGCCGAGAACTGTTATTATAAGATAGCAGAATTCATCATATTTAAAGTGAGTATGTGTAACTTAGACAAAAATAAAGATTAGAATTTTAAAGAAAAATAATTTCTAAACTCCCCCCAAATTCCATCACTATTTTCATTAGAATTTCATTGAGTTTACAGATAAATAATGTAGGGAGAACTGGCATCTTTATAATTCTGATTATTTCTCTCTAAAAATATAGTTAAGACTTCTTTTCTATCCTCAGAGCTTTATCATCTTTTTATATGTCCTGTGCATTTTCCATTGTTTGTGCCAAAGCATGCTATATTGTTCTTGCTATTATGGTGACATCTTTTCCCATTATGTATTATAACTGATTATTACTAATATATAACAATTTTTCTATATTTATTTTATTTATTTATATGAATTATTTATTTATTTCTATATTTTTCTTGTAACCTGCCACCTTACTGAACACTTCTCATTTTTTTTAACTGATTGTCTTCAGTTTTCTAGGTAGATAATCATAGAAATGTACAGTTATAATTGTGTATTATAATTTTTCTTTCAAATATGTATGACATTTCTTTCAGCTATCCCATTGCATTGGTTAGAACTTGTTGAATACAGCTCTGAGAGTGGGAGAGAGTGGCTGTACTACTTTCAACTTGAATGGAAATAATCCTAGTTTTCTCCAACATGAATATTATTTTTATTGATTTCAGGTAAAAATTTGACCATCTCTTTCTCCTATTTCTAGTACTTCTCCTATCTAAATACTTCTTCATACTTTATTATTTATCATTTATCATTTGTCTAGTTATCTATTATTCTCTTTACAATGTATGTTCCTAGTGGTATGGATCAGTGTTTGGTCTTATGCCAGAACTGAAAAGAATGCCTGGCTCAACAGAAATTTGTTAAATGAATGAATGAATGGATCAGTGATGGGCAGGTCACCTCTAGACAGTCAGGTGTCCTGTCTCTTTTAACCTGTGAAAAACATTAAGAACTGTCATAGTCTTAAAACGTTTTTGCATTTATGGAATAAACATTACTTCAATATCATGTGTTACCTGTATTTCCTAGTATTTTACTTTAAATGTTTGCATCCGTGCTTATGAGCTTGAACTGTAGCTTTGTTATGTGTTATCTTTGTCAGGTTTGGTCTCAGGATTATGTTAGCCATATTAAGTGAGCTCAAATATTTCATATGTTTGCTCTGTAACAGTTTTAAGGTTACATGAATTAGCTGCTAAGTTAAGAGCGTTCACTGAGAAAATAATCTGCATCCTGGTGCTTCTTCAACTTCTCAAGTCATTATTCTTCTATTATGTCTCATTGTTCTTTATTACACGAGATGTGTATGAGCATGCTTTCATTTTAAAAAGTTAAAATTGTACCTAAGAATAAAGACTAAAAATGTGAGGCTGTATCTCCCTCACCCCATCCCAGAGTTAACCATGATTAACAGTTTAGTATAATACTTTCATTTCAGTATTTTTCCTATGCCTTCCCACACACGTGTGTGTGCATGTGTGTGTAAAAAATAAGAGGAATTATCCTGAAACTTACTTTTTTTTCACTTTCCACTTATATATGATAAAAATATGAAATTTGGGCTTCCCTGGTGGTGCAGTGGTTAAGAATCCACCTGCCAATGCAGGGGACACGGGTTCAAGCCCTAGTCTGGGAAAATCCCACATGCCGCGGAGCAACTAAGCCTGTGCGCCACAACTACTGAGCCTGCATCCTGCAACTACTGAAGCCCGCACGCCTAGAGCCCATGCTCTGCAACAAGAGAAGACACCACAATGAGAAGCCCGCACTGCAACGAAGGGTAGGCCCCACTTGCTACAACTAGAGAAAGTTCGCGTGCAGCAACAAAGACCCAACGCAGCCAAAAACAACATAAATAAAAATAAATAAATAAATCTTTTAAAAATATATGAAATTCATGTACTACATCCTTTTTAATAATTGTATGTTATTCAACATTATGACTTTACCATAATTTATTTAACTGCTCTTCTGATGATGAATATTTGGCTTTTTCCCATTTTTCACTATAATAAACACTCCTGCTGTGATCATTCCTATACATAAAACTTTAGGTCCATGTGCATGTGAGGTAGTCTTTAGGATAAACTCCTAAACATGGGATTGCTAAGTCAACAAAAATGGGTAGTTTTTATCTTAGGAGATACTGAAAAATTTCCCTCCAAAATATGTTTGTCCTCTTACCCTCCTGCCAACAAAGTATCAAAGTGCCCCTTTGCCACATCCTTATCAACCCTGGGTATTACCAAGCTTTTATATGTTCGCTAATCACATGAAAATTGATGAAAATGCATCACATTAATTTACCAATGAGTTTGCACATTTTGTAGAGTTTATTGAACATTTGTATTTCTTTTTCTGTAAATTGCTTTTCATATGTATTGTTAATTTTTCTACTGGAGTGTTTGTCTTTTTCCTATTGATTTGTATTTATATTAATCCTTTATTAATATAATACAAATATATTCCAAGGCTGTGGGTTGTCTATTAATGTTGTTTTTTGTGTACATTGTTTTGTTTTTAGTTTTTATATATTTAAATATGTGACGATTTTCATTTATGACTTTAATATTTTATATCTTCGATACAATTTCTTCACCCCATGCTTATGAATGTTTTTTCTATATTTTCATCTGATCATTTTATGTTTAGTTCTTTGAGTATGGTGTAAGGTATGTGTCTAACTATATATCTCTCAAAATGGACAACCAGCTACCCCAATTGTATTTCTTTCAAAATAGGTAACTGAACTTCACCTTGATTTGAGAAGTACTTCAATGTCTTCCAACTGATTTGTTTACCATTGTTATCATTGATAGCAGCTGGCACTTACATAGTTCTGACCATATTCCAAACACTCTTCTAAGGGCTTTATGTGTATTAACCTATTTAATCTTCACAACAATCCTAAGATATAGATGATATAATGGTCCCTATTTTACAAGTAAGGAAACTAAGGCACAGAAAGTTTATTTAACTTGCCCAAGAATGCACAGCTACTATGTGGCCTGGCTTGTGATTCAGAGCTTTTAACTATTATGTGAAATAGCAGTGTATACTTCTAAGTTCTATTCAATCTTAGTAATTATTGTAATAATTTGCCTTTACCTGCACCAACCTTATACTTTTACAGTTATATTTTCAAATATGTTTTAATTTCTAAAAGAGAAGTTTCCCCCATTTTTTTTTCTTCTCAGAATTTTCCAGGCAATTACTTATTATTTTCTCTACCATTTGACCTATAGAATGAACTTGTCAAGTCTTATAATAATGATTAGGATTGTTTTACATTTCTAAATTAACTTGGGAAGGATTAATATCTCAAAATATTGTCTATTTAGGAAGGGGCTATATATCTGCATCTATTGGATCTTCTTATAACTTTTTTCCTATAGTTTTATAGGTTTCAACATATGAATCTTATATTCTTGTTAGGCACTTTATGGTTTTTATCGTTACTGAGAATGGATTCCATTTCTGTTTTATTCTTTAATATATTGTCGATAATATATAGGAAAGCATTTATTTTTTCTACGCTAATTTTGTATCTAGCCACACTGAACTCTTTATTGATTCTAATAATTTTTTCCTTGGATTTTCAAGGCAATCTTATGCAAATAATTATATTTGTGTCTTTCTTTTATAGTATTTATATATATGTACACATATATATGTTATTCTTTTTGTCTTATTGCATTAGTTAGAGTCAGATTCCATTTAAGGTTAAAGAGCAGCAATGTTAGGAGCAAATTTATCTTGTTTCTAATGTTAATAGGAATGTTTCTTATGTTTTATATTAAATATGATATTTGCTCTTGGTATATGCTAACCTTTACCAGCTTAAGGAAGTTTCCTTCTATTGCTAGCTTGCCAAGACTTATTGTTTACTTGTTTTTAATCGAGTGATTATTGAATTTTAGCAAATGCATTTTTTGCTCATATTGAAATGTCATGAGGTTTTCCTCCTTTGATCCATTTACGTAGTGAATTATATTAATGGATTTCCTTGTGTTGAGTCATCCTTGAATTAATAATATTTAGGTGTTCCAGGAGCTATGTATACACATTTAAGATTGTTGTATCCTCTTGACAAACTGACCTTTTTATTGTGAAACTTATTAATATTAATAGGAACATCTAGTGCATTTACATTGAATATAATTATTAATATGGTTTAATGGGTTTAATTCTACCATCTTGCAATTTGTTTTTTATTTGTCCCATCTCATGTTTGTTTCTTTGTTGGTTCTTTCTGCTTTCTTTGGCCAATAAAATACTTTTGAATACTCGATTTTATTGCCTCTTTTTCTTTCTCTCTCTCCCTTTCTTTCTGTATGTGGGTGTGTGTATTAGTGACTGCTCTTAGGATTACAGTGCACATCCTTAACTTATCACAGTCTACCTCTAATTAATATTATACCATGTCATGTAAAATATAAGAATCTTCCAACAGTCGAACTCCATTTATCCCACCCAATTCTTAATGCTATTGTCATAGTTTACCATCACATATGTTAGAAATGCCACAACACAGTTATTATTTTTGCTCAAATCAGTCAATTATCTTTTCAAAAAATTTAAAGATAAGAAAATAAAATTTATTTATATTTACAATTTTCAACAATCTTTATTTCTTCTTATAATTCTAAGTTTTATATTCAAGCCAGTGAACTTTCTTTAGCGCTTCTCTTAGTGCCGTGACTATTATAAACAAATTCCTTCAGTTTACATTCATCTTAAAATATTTTTAGCTCCCATTCTAGAAGAATATTTTGAAAGATATGACACCTTGGGTTTTATGAGTTTCTTAGATCTGCATAATGATTTTTTTCACCAAGTTTTTAATACTTTTGGTTATTATTTCTTTAAGTAGTTCTGACCCATTCTCCTTTTCCTTTTCTTCTGAGATGTCAATTACATGTGGGACAAGTGATACTATTCCATAAGATACTGAGCCTCTGCTCATTTGTTAAAATCTATTTTCTGTTTTCCAGTTTTGATATTTTCTATTGATCTGTTTTCAAACTTTTTATTCTGCAGTGTCTAACCTCAAGGCATTGAGGGAAATTGTCATTTCTAGTATTTTTAATTGATATAAACTTTAATATAAACTCTTTTATAGTTTATATTTCTCTTTTGAGATTTCCCACCTATTTGCTCATTATGTCCATGTTTTCCTTTAAATTCTTGAACATGTTTATAATTACCATTTAAAAATTATGTCCTAACTCTAAAATCTGAATTATCTCAGGATCTCTTTCTATTGCTTGCTTTTTTTGTCTTGATTATGGGTCCCTTTTTCCTACTTCTGTGCATATGTAGTAGTGCTTTTATTGAATGTTGTATGTTATGGATAACACATTGTAGAGCATTTGGATTTTGCTGTCTCTCCTTTAAAGGTGTAGCATTTGTTCTGGCCAACAGCTACATAACTGGGTAATTCTCTTGATTCTTTGGGCTTCATTTTATGCTTTGTTTGGGCAAGTGTATATTAATTTTGACCTTAACCATGGGATATGGTCTTACTCCTGGCTCCTAAAAAGTGACCTTTCTGAGGTCTCAATTTAATGACTGATATGCTCAGTGAAGTCTTTCCACTATGACTGGACCAAAACTTCAACATCTTTTAGCACTGCATAACCTCTGGCATTTCCATTTATTTCTTAGCTCCACTGCAGCTGCTGTCTTGCTGGATCTCAGGTTCTTATAGAATCTTAACCTATAAATGTAAATCCCAGACCAGCTCTCAGCCAAAGAGCTAAGGAGAATCTGCACACTGACTTCTGAGACCTTGATCTGTACAGCTTACTCCTCTCTGGAATCCTATTCTGCTAATTCCAGCTCCTCCTTTACAACCCCTCTGTTTTAATTTCTGCCTCCTCAGCTCAGTGAGACTGATGTTCTTCACTTGGGCTTCACCTCCTTGTGCCACATCCTGGGAAGTGCCCCCAGACATAAAATAAGGTTGAATGTGGTGCTTATCTCATATTTACAGACTTTCCAGGACTCTAGTCCTGTACTGCCTATTATCCAACGCCTAAAAATTGTCACCATGTATTTTGTTCAGTTTTAAAATGGTAGAGTAAATTCAGTAGCAGTTACTCCATGACAGCCTGGAAGTAAACATCTAATAGAGGAAACTATTATCTTTTTAATCCTTGCATCTTACTTCATTGGTTCATTTCACTGTATTTTCTTGCTGCTCCCCCACTAACCACACACACACACACACACACACACACACACACACACACACACACTGGCACCTTTTCGAATAATGGGGCTATGTGCTTTTTTCTCTCATGGTCTCACTTAAAATTGGTTTTGTTTTAAAAAAATTTTTAAACATGTTTTAATTTATTCTTTATCAATGTCAATGCCAAATTCATAGTTACAAATATGGATCCTCCTTGTTTGACATTAAACCTTTATCATATTTTACTTTCTCTTTTCCACCTCTCTCCTCACCTGACATCTCTAGGGAACGTTTATAGCATACATTTTTCATTCTAAAATTCTTTGTTATAAATTGAACTTAGTTTCACAGGCACATTAAAAACAATTCTTTAGTGTTAAATCTAAGGTTTTACTTCTCACTGCTCGTTTTTCTAAAAACATAGCTTTATCTTTATTAAATTCTGTATTTTGATTAGTTTTTGCTTGAAGGTCTACTTTAAGTTATATTTTTTAAAAAGCATACATGAGTCATATAATTTCTGAATTCTTACAAATCTGAACCAGGTTTTCATTTGTCCTTGCATTTAGGTAATAGCTTGGCTCAGTCTATAATTCTTGGAACATAATGCTCTTTCTTCAGAAGTCTTTACATTTTCTCTGAGGTTTTCTGGCATTAGTGTTGCAAATAAAAAGTCTAATGACGTTTTTTAGTGACCTTTTTTTTCACAGCTGGCTGCTTCCAGCATTTGTTCATTATTCGGGCCATGGAAAACCATCTGGGTATGATTCCTTTTCATTATACTGCCTAGTCTTTGGTAAGCTTTCTCCATATAAACAATGAATCCTTCCACTCTGAAATGTTTTTTCTTTAATTATTGCTTGACATTCATTCATACTATTTTCTCCTTCTGGAACTTCTGTAACAACAATATTGCTTCTCCTACTTCAATCTTTTCTGCCTCTCAACTTTTCTCTTGAATTCCCAACTCTCAGAGTTCTAGAAGAATGTCCCATAATTACTCTTCTTTTTATCTCTAAGATCTATTTTTTGGTTCTCGATTTTTACTTTACTTTTCAAACAAAAGTAATATATGATGCTTTTGAACCTAAGAAAATTAGCTTCCCCACCCCCAAGTTCTTCCCTTTATTCTATAGCAACTGTTTTACTAGAGGTTATTTAAGCTGAATACTCAACATTTTATCCCCCTCATTTGAACCACTGAATTTCTCAATTTACCTGGCAATTTTTCTCTTATTCTTACAGAGTAAGAATGAATTTTTCCAGGATGAACACCCAAAATGTGAATAGTGGCTCATCAGTGTCCCCTTCATTTACTCCTACCTGTGCCATTTCCATCTCTAACTCTTTAGCTTCAGGGATGCAGATGAGAAGTTTCTGATTATGATGCATAAATGATCTTTCTATATTCCTTTTACATTCCTTGGGTTGTTTCTTTCTGAAACTGGAAAGAAGAAGGCATCAAACATGTGATTAGGATACCATATTTGTCACAGCAGTTTCCACTTATTTTTCCTAGACTGTGACAAGAAAATTTTACTTTTGTTTCCCACTTAAAATTCTTTAAAAGAAAAATTGGATATACTTAAAGTTCCTTCCTTATAGAGAAGTAGGAAGGTTGTTCTGATTCCAATAATCTTATGAAAAGAGTCCCTTGTGAGGAGGAAGGGGGAACACATTTTTAAGTTACTTTCCTCCCACTGAAAACATTTTGAAATACTTTCCTTGAAACCACCTTTGCAATCTTGAATTTACTGTGGACTTCTGTGTCCAACTGCCTAAACAAGAAATAGGGAAATATGCCCATGAAAGTTAACCTCTGCTGAATACAACCATGAAGTAGAAAAAACACAGGGAACATCTGTATTTTATACTGTCAATATGTTCTCTCTTATTCTGGAAGCACAGGTTGTCTTTCCTCTGTCAGCTGCAAAAATATTATCTCTCTGCAGGAATGAAACAAGTGTGGAATATATATTATGCTACCACATTACATGCATACCTAAGCAGAAAACAAAGAAAATAACCATTTAATATATAACTCAATTTTGCCTCCAGGGACAGATAAAAATTTTTATTATAATACCCAAATGGTACAGTACATAAATATACATGGGAAATGTGATAGGACCAAGCCAGGCTCTTTTGGCTACATGCTGGTGGCTAAAAATTTATCATCTAACCTCATCCTAATCTTCCCTTCTCATAGACATGAAGTAGGGTATATTTTTTATAAGAGCCAGGAATTTGGAGCAAAGGAGACCAAAACTGATCACCATTTTTCAGCAGATCATTAATTTCTAAATATCTGTGGAAAATAACTATTGGCTGATACCTTTCAGTTTCATTTCAAGCATAACACTTTATACTGTTTACTTACGAAACAACCAAGATAGTAAAAAAAAAAAACAAAAACCACTAAACTAACTAAATTGGTAATTTAATAACTTCAGATGATTGGTAATTTAATAACTTCAGATGGTTTAGAGGTATTTATCCCTTTTGAAATCAATAACCTTTCGTTTGGAATCTTAAATCCACTTTAATGAGCATTCTGCTGGCAGCTGTTTTATTTAGGATCCGAGCTTATACAAACAAAAGTAACAGAGGCTTTTACCTAGATTACAATTTACAGTTAACTTTTGCAGACCACATGACTGATGTGAATGTATAAGTCCCTACAATTCCATTATACATGTTTCTTAAAAATTTGAATGCTTTTAACCAGAGAAGAGCTTATACAGGACGAGTGTTGTCGGTGTGAGGAATCTCGATGTTGCTCAGTTATTTGCAGCATGTCTGAAATGGCTCTTCTAACACTGGTTCTGTCTTTGAAAGCCCATACAGAGCAATAACATGACCTTCTTAGAAGCAATAAGTGAAAAACACCCCTGGATAATGCCACTGACTTGCTACATAAGTTGCATTTTTATTGAATTACCAAATTGAAATATTTGTCAACACATAATACCCTATTTCTTTGTATCTTCACATTCACTCACTCTGTTTTAATTCTGACAATGTCTTCTGCACTATTTCTTCTCTATAAGAAACTTTTTGAGGTCAAGCAATCTATCCGTATAAAACTTATTAGAAACATCCTCCACAAAACAAGGGGCTGAATTTATTGTCACTGTAATCTGTATTGCTCTGCCTCTGTGCACCAGGCACCTAAGTAGCTCTGGAAGCCTCCAGAGTGTGTTCAGAAATGAAACTTTCGACTCATCACTGTTTCTCTGTGAGATGCTGTCCTATCTTGCACTAATGTTGCCTCCTGGGAGCACTTCAAAGCTATCACGCCCTTAATACACCAAAAAACCATGCTGCATTCCCTTCATAGTTTACAAAATTCTTCATAAAAACAATGACTCCATCATCTGTTATAATTCTACTTTCCACAGGGATCAAAAACTAGTCCTTGAGCCATGTGAGAGATAACACCAAGTAATGCCTCCCCACCTGTCCTTTTCCCAGGGGCCTTTAATACAACCTCTCTTTAAACCAAAAAAAGAAAAAGAAAAGAAAAAGTACAAATCACACAGACAGACTCCAAATCCCAGCTTCTGCTCAGCTGGAGCCCCCTGCCCCATTTAAAAATATTCAGAGATCACCTCTTATCCATGAATAACCTACTATTGCTCCATGAATATCTTATTGCCATGCTTACCTGAGAATGAAGCTAGCAGAGAGGAAAGCAAGCGGGGAGATGAGGAGAGCCCCCATCCTCATCTTAGCCCAAAACCAGCAATCACCTTTGGTCTCCCTAGTTGCATGTGCCAGTAAATTCCCCTTTTTGCCAAAGTCAGTTCGAATTTGGTTTTATATCACTTGCGACTGAAATAATCTTGACTAATATACTAATAATTACCAAATTTTATTGGGTTATGTAAATATCATTGCCTCGGGAACTTGAAACAACAAATCCCTGGGATTTCCAACCGTGAAAACTACAGTCTGATGAGTGATTTAATTAAACATGTACATATAGATCACTCCCCAAGCTACATACATAGAAATGAGGAGAGACGAATCTGAAGGAGACAGAAAAAAAAACTTTCGCATTTTGAAACAATGTATTAAGAAGACATGTGCCCAATGTCTAGGATTGGAAAGATAAATGATTCCATTTTATGTTGTCATTAAATTGTATGACCCTTCATTAAAGTTAAATGCATTTAGAGGAATTAAGCTTATCAAAAACTTGGCAGTGTAATATAAGTAATGGTTCTTTGTTTATTTGACGACATCCTCCTGTGAGTTGATTCACAATTTTAATTTTGGAAAGCAGTATTTCTTTGATGGGGACTGATGGAATGATGTGAACTGCTACATCGTTTTGCATGAAGTCATATTGATTGTGAAAGGAAACAGAGGCCAAGTGACAACCAATTTTTCAAGGAGCATTATGACAGTAATGTTTCTATATTGTCAAAGGGATCACAACAAATTAAGAACTGAAATTAAACTTTAGGAGACAATTTCCTATCCTTTTGAAGATAAGCACAGCAGAATTCTATAGCGACAAAAATTCTAAATATTTTTAGTGGAAAAACCTTATTTAAAAAAATATGTATAAAAGTTATGTACCAATACCAAGCACCTATTTTGGACACAATGGTAAGCAGAAGAAATGGTAAGCAAAACAAAATACAAGAGAGAGCTTGCAACCTAGTGAGAGAGGAAGCATTAATCCAATCACAGAGAACTATAATTCCAATTGGGATAAATGTCACCAGAGAAATATGCCTACCACCATAGAAGACAATACTGGGGGCTTTACCCTAAACAGATAGATGAAGGAAGGATTTTGTGAAGAAGTGATATTTGAAGAACAAATAAGCACTAAGGAGGTAAAGAGGGAAAAGCACATTCTGGCGAGAGGGACGAGCCTCTCCATGGGAGTAGAGAAGGATGGGGTAAAAATCAGAAACCTGAAAGTACTGTGCGCCCAGAACCTAGGGAAAGGAGGTGGAGAGTAAGGAGAGGCAGGCTGTGCAGGGATGGTAAGTTTTCTCCTAAAGCAATGGGCAGACCTTGAAGGGTTTTAAGTGGAGCCTGGGAAGATCAACTTTGCATTAAAAAAAAAAAAACCAAACCCTTTGGCTTCAGTCTGGATAATAAATGGGAAGAGAAGTCAGGATGCTGGCAAGGGCAAACAGTAGTTGGGCTAGGTAGGAATGGGGGTGAGGCCAAGACACAGAAAGGGAGAGACAGAATCTGTCATGGCAGTTTACGTTCATCATGTATTGAGAATCAGCACCATGAAATCTGACTGAAACATTAGGGAAGATTTCAAATATATTAAAAAAGTAGACAGAACAATATAATGAACTTCCCGTACTCAACACTTAGCTTTAAGCATGTCCGACTCAGCTAATCTTGTTTTATCTAAATCCCCACTCATTTCCCTGCTCCCATATACATATATATTTAATTATGAATATTTCAAACCTTCAGAAACGTTGTGAGAATAGTACACCACCACCAATTTATCATTAATCTAGATTCACTAGTTGTTAACATTTTGTTAACTTGTTCTACATATGTGTATGTGTGTGTAAATATATGTATTTCATCATCTATCTCCTAAAAGCAAAGTCTTTCTCCTAAACAACCACGACACAATTATCACACTCAGGAAAAGTATATTATCTAATATACAGTGCATATTCGAAAACTTCCCATTTGTCCCAATAATGTCCTCTATAGGTGGTTTTCCCCCTGACCCAGAATCCAAACAAGGATTATGCATTGCATTTTTTGGTCCTGCCTCTTTATCCTCCAATCTTAAAGAGTTCCTCAGCCTTTTTGTCTGACATGACATGGATGCCTTTGAAGAGTCCAAGCCAGCTACTTTGCAGGATGTCCTTTAATGTGGGTTTGTCTGTTTCCTCATGATTAGATTCAGGTGAAACATTTGGCAGTACCATCACATAGAGGGTATTGTGTCCCTCTCTGTGTATCACATCAGGAGCCATATGATGTCAGTCGTACCGCTATTAATGATGATTCTTTCACTTTTTCAACCGCTTGAATTCATATCCTATAGGCATAATCCATTAATGAGGAAACCAGACAAAGACTGCAAAATATAATTTCTATTTCCCCATGAGCATCTTAATGCCAAAAGACATTAACATAGGTCATTTACACAGACAAAGCTTTGTCGGTTTTATTCACGGAAGGTGGATATAGATCATAAATAGACATGGACTGGGAATAAATATCCTGCAGCAATTAGAAATTGGCACACTTGGGAATTAGAATCCTAAGAAGTAAAGTATGAAGGTGAAGCTTGTGGCCTCAGGAACCAGACTGTCGGGGATGTCATCCTGGCCCTGCGGCTCACAACCTGTGTGACCTTAGACAAGTTACCTGCCCTTTCTGGATCTGCTTCCACATCTGTGACATGGGTAATCATTAGCACTCATATGTCTGGCTTGAGTACTGAGTTGCTACACATGCAATGCACACAACAAGCTCTCAGTGGTGCGATGATGATGTTTGCAGTGAAGGACCATTAAACTCCATGTGTTGACTAAAAGAAGAACCTAGGTCTTCTTTATAAAAATATTGTCTGAAATTTGGACCCTGTTAGAAATATAATGTGGTAAAATGTCAACATGTTTGCATAAAATCACTAACATCATCATCTAGTGAGAACTACTTAGGGCAAAAGAGTTTGATTTTCACATCAGATAACAAGCACTTATATTTCCCAAATAATAAATGGTAATCTTAACAATGAAATGTGTCCAGTGACATTTCCCATTGAGGATTTTATTACCTCCTGTTCATTAGTGATATGTATGCGATCTGTCTTGTGAGTAAGTGTACATATAGTATTTACACGTCCATGGAAAGATCTAAATCACAACTAGAAAAAGGTGTGCTCAGAGGTCTAGTCAAAGATCTAGCCTAGTCTCAGAATCACTACTTAAACCTTACAATTACAACATGGTTTTAAATTTTCTAAGGTATTTTTCTGCTTAGGGAACTCAGCTACAGTATGCTTACCCACTGTCTTGTATTTGTATTTGTCTGTGTGGTGTTGACACTGATGGCAGCCCTAGCTGTTTTCCCTGATTGTATCCCATTACCCTTTCTTGAAACAATAACTTTCTTTTCCCTATGGAAATTTCACTGTTAGTCATTCATGGCTTAATAAAATTATCCAATTTTTAATATATGGACTTTTGTTTCCCTTAAGTGAAATAATTGTAATATCAATTAGAACAAAAGAGTAATCCTTAACTTTGCATTTTTATGATTTGAGTTTTTCCTAAAATATGTAGCCATAGTGGAAATCTTTTTGTTTTTCCTTGCAAGTGATATAGACAAAAATGAAAATTTCTCAAAGTTAGAAGTGACTTGAATTGTTACTATTTCATTTAGGAACAAAGGAGTCAACTGACCTATCCTAAAATTTTAGAATAGGGAAAAGAAAAGAAAATGTAAGTAACAAAGCCTTGACTTTAGTACCATATCCTGGATGGCTCAGGAAAAGACAGGCAGGGTGAAAACATCTAGATAAAACAGAAATAGAGGAAGGGAGCAGGGAGAAGCAAAGAGACAGATGGAAGGAAAGTCCAATATGGCTGGCCCCTGAGCCCTAAAATTTCACCCTTCCCAGGGCTCAGGGTAACTGCCCCAGCCCTACCCTTTAAGACCACTCTTGGGCTTGCTTCCCTCAACACCCGCTCTGGGTGTCCTCCTGCCCCCAAACCTCGACTATTACACCTCCAACCCACTCCACCTACCAATACCCCAAACATACACAGTACGTCTTCTTTTTCTTCATTGTCGTCTTTTATTTTTCATCTGATTCCTTCCATTTGTCAAAGCTAAATAACTTCCATCACAGGCATAAATTTAACAGTCACAAAACCTAGATGTACATAAATCTTCATTTCCTCAAAACTGACTTAGCTCACAAGCCCCCATTTCCACAGATGGAAGAACACCTAACTTTGCCAATTTAAGGACATTTCTGGTTCTTCTCACTTTCTTTGGATTAATACAAAGTCAATAAGAAATTCACACTCTTATTTCCTTCTGTTCCTTCCATTGATCCTCTAAATGTGGGGGTAGGAACACATAATTATAAGGGTGGAGCAGCACATACTACAGAGAAGAGGGAGTTCAGTCTAAAAGAGAAGACAGTGAAATAGTCCAGTAAGTGCCCAATCACAAGACCAATGAGAGTGTCAGGGGAGCAGAGTGAATATGAAAAAGAACAGAGGGAGAAGACAACAAAAGCTCAGCCACAAGGGGCCAGAGACAGCTTCAGAGAGGAAGCGATTTTTAAGTCAAGGGTGAGTAGGAGTTAGTCAGGTTAAGAAGCTGGGTAAGGAAGTCACAGGGACCATTTGCTAATGTATGGAATCAGGGAAACTGTGACATGCTTGGGAAATGCAAGCAGCTCCCTGTGGCTGGAGCACAGGGAAGGTTTGGAGGAGCGGGTAGAAGATGAGTCTAGAGGTGAACAGAGGTGTACATCAAGCCAAGGAACTGGGTGGGATCGTATTCTCTAAGCCAGGAGTCGGCAAACTGTATGTGAAGTCCAGATCGGCCTGCTGCCGGGTTTTGTACACAAAGTTTTACTGGACTCAGCCATGCTCATTTGTTTACGTAATATTCATGACGCTCTCACGCTATACCATAAGTCAAGGACTTCTGACAATGTATGGCCATCAAGGCCTAAAATATTTATTCTCCATCCCTTTACATAAAAGTTTTGCTGACCCTTCTGCAACCCACTTGAGAAATATACGCATCCTTTTTTTGCACACATTTTTTATTCTTTTATTGAAGTATATTTGTACAATATTACATAAGTTACAGTTGTACAATACAGTGATTCACAATTTTTAAAGGTTGTACTCCATTTATAGTTATTATAAAATATTGTTATATTCCCATATTGTACAATATATCCTTGTAGCTTACTTTATAACTAATAGCTTGTACCTCTTACTCCCTTACACCTTTATTGCCCCTCCCCCCGCCCCTCTCCCCATTGGTAGCCACTAGTTTGTTCTCTCTACCTGTGAGTCTGCTTCTTTTTTGTTATATTCACTAGTATGTTGTATTTTTTAAATTCCACATATAAGTGGTATCATGCAGTATTTGTCTTCCTCTGACTGACTTATTTCACTTAGCATAATGCCCTCCAAGGCCATCCATGTTGATGCAAATGGCAAAGTTTCATTCTTTTTTATGGCTGAGTAGTATTCCGTTGTATATAGCTATACCACATCTTCTTTATCCATTCATCTGTTGATGGACACTTATGTTGCTTCCACATCTTGGCAATTGTAAATAATGCTGCTATGAACACTGGGGTGCATGTAGCTTTTTGAATTAGTGCTTTTGCTTTTTTTTTGGATATATACCCAGGAGCGGAATTGCTGGGTCATGCGGTAGTTCTATTTTTAGTTTTTTGAGAAACCCCCATACTGGTTTCACAGTGGCTGCACCAATTTACATTCCCCCCAACAGTGCATGAGGGTTCCCTTTTCTCCACATCCTTGCCAACATATGTTATCTCTATTCTTTGATGATAGCCATTCTGACAGGTGTGAGGTGATATCTCATTGGTTTTGATTTGCATTTTCCTGATGATTAGCAATGTTGAGCATCTTTGCATGTGCCTGTTAGCCATCTGCATTTCCTCTTTGGAAAAATATCTATTCAGTTCTTCTGCCATTTCTTAATCAGGTTGTTTGTTTTTTGATGTTGAGTTGTATGAGCTCCTTATATGTGTTAGATATTAATCCCTTATCTGTCATATCATATGCAAATATTTTCTCCCATTCAGTACATTGTCTTTTTATTTTGTTGATGGTTTCCTTTCCTGTATGCACCCTCTTGAAAAGAAAAAGTTCTCAAAGACCTGAAGTGCCACTTAGATATCTTTAGTGTATTGATATTTATATTTGTGCAAACCTAAAACTAGCTGTAAGCATCTTATGCTTATTGCTCTTACATAATTATACAAATTTGCATATTAAATTTAAACAAAAATGACATTCAAATGAATGGTATTAATTCAATGTGACAGATGACATCATTTGTATGGAAACAAATTTCCACTCTTAACATGGGACTGGCTACTGAATACAGGTTCTTTTGAATTTAGCAACTTAAACCACTTGGGCCACATGATGGTTTTCCTTACTTGAACTAGGGTAAAACCTATGTTAATGTAACAAAAGATAGTGACTTCATTGAACTTCATGTGTCCTGATTGCCTCGTTTTGGGCTACAAAGTCTCTCTGCCTTCTTTTCTGTGTCAGCTGTTGATACTTATAGTAATGCCCACTTGTACAATAAAAACACAAACACACATGCAGGCACTGAAATCAATTGTCAGTTCTCAGTTTTAAGGCAGCCATTCAAGTAATCCACAATTGCTTGTATTTTTTCAATGTCATCTAGATAAAATAAAGAAATTTGAAAAATAACACAGAGAGCTACAGATCCTGGATACATGCAAAGCTGATGATGAAGAAATCTAACAGATATTTATTGTGGCAAAAATATAGCTAAAAGGAGCTAGTCCAAGCTAGGCGAACTCAAGAGGTGGCAATGGATTAGAGAGAAGAGGGCAAATATGAGAATTTTCGGTACACTATCTGGATAAGACTCTAACATCAAATGGTTGGGAGGAGGAAGAAACGCGAGGGAGAATTCTGAAATGACTCCCAGGTTCCTGGCCTGGGCATGGACATTCATCAAGGTGAGAAAACACAGAAGAGGTGGAAGTTTGTGAAGGAAAGACAATAAGTTCACTTGGGTGTGTTGAAATTAAGGCAACTGGGAGACTAAGTATCCTGAATGGAGTTAGGTATATTGGACTGCATAGTCATGAGCAAGGACTGGCTCAGACAAAAAGATTTGGGAGCTAGAAATAAGTGGTTGTTGAAGTATTTATACAGTTGAGCGGGTCCACATATAGAAACGTAAAAAGTGAGAGCACAGAAAAGCACTAAAAATGCTCAATAAAGAACTAGCCATTAGAGACAGTTGTATAAATAACCACATGTATGCATCCACAAATATTATCAAGTCAGGATGATCTGTGCTGATGGAGGGAAACTGTAATATGCATAATATGAAATACCAATACGAAAATCACTCTGCCTTTGGGTGGGTGTTTGCAGAAGATTTACTTTTGTTTGCTAAAATTTGGTTTGCTCTTCCAGAAGGCACATTAACTTGAATAAGAAGGCAAAAGGGTATGGAATGTGGCCTTCACTGCTGGTTACCCACCCAGTATCCATTTCCCCTTCTTTCCTAACAGATCCTTAATTTTTCTCAGGCTGTCAGTGTGCCTGATGAGAACTGCATTCCCCAGCCTCTTTTCACCTATGAATGGCCATGTGACACAGTTCAGGTGGGTGAAATATAAGTAAAAGTCACCAGATGGAACTTCTGGGAAGGCTTTTAAAAGGCAAATAGACTCGGCCGCCTGGATGCTTCGTCCTTACCCTTCATCCTGCAGGGTCGTCCTTACCCTTCATCCTGCAGGGAAACATCATTTGAGGCGGAACAACCGTGTTGTGACCTTGAGGCCCCAAGAACATGGTAAGGATTACTGGATGGAAATATAGGATGGGCCCGTGGACTTCATGGAGCCCCAGTATCCACTCTAGACTTCCTACTTCCAAATGTAAGCAAGAATAATAAAACCTCTCATTTTTTGTCACTGTTTTCTGTTTCCTGAGGTACAGTGCAATTTCTACCCACCCAGAAGCCCTGTTTGAAAATGGTCTTAGGTAAAAATCTCTCCTTAAATAGCCTGTAAAGTTAATGTAATGTCCAGGAAAAAATGAAGAGTTGATTCTCACCTAGATATAACAAGAAGCCTGTCAGCCCTATCACTTGATTAGACAAAGTAGGGGGAAAAATGGGGGTGGGCAGCCAGGAGATGAGCTGGCCACGTTAAACAGATTCCCTCTAAGGCCGTGTCTACCAAATTTCCAAATTCTAACATCCTCCACCATGTTTTTATTTTTGGTTTGCATTTTCCCCCCCATCCTTAGCATGGTGGAAGAAAAGAAAATGAACATAAATAGGAATACTCTTACTTATTAACATTCAGTGGCTTCTCATTGTCCACTCAATTAAGAATACGTAGGATACTTTATTGAACTATTAATCTGTGATTTGTATGACCAGTGTTTTCCTCCTCTATTCTAAGCAAGTAGAAAGTTTAACTGCCGCCTTACTACGGGGGAGCTTTGTGGTAGAAGCTTGAAGGCAAACTCCCTAATACTCCTGCTGGCTGATTGGTCTTGAGGAGCCTGAGTTCCATGGGAGACAGAGGCAAAAGCAGGTGCAGCGAAGGAGAGAACAGACATAGCCCCATACCAGAAAGGCACGGTGGTGTCTGCAAACAGCAGGGATGCCCATCGTACTCCCGGCAGTACCTGGGGGAGAGGAGAGAGCCTCTGAGGGGCTTGGTTGTGTGGTGGAATGAAGGAGGCTGTACCCTGGACAATGGGGTTCCCATGTAAAGAAAGATTCCTGCAGCCCCAAAAGAGCACAGAAAGAGAACAACTGCCATTTAAGGGTCTTTGACAGCTTTGACAAGGAGACTCCCATGATCAGCCAAAAGTTAGGGGCAGTTCCTCTGTGTTTCAAGGAACCACAAAAGTTTCTGAGATGCTGAGGGAGGGAAAGAGAATCCCCAGTAGACAGACTGAATTTACTTCAGCGAGGTGGGATAAAGCCTCAGAGGAGTATCTTGCACACTCCATTTGTGATTCAGGAGTCATCCCCACTGCCAGTACCAATTCCTTCTACTGGAGGCTCAGCCTCAGCAGCACAGTCTCCTCGGCTGGTGCCCCAGACACCGGCTTTTCTTCTCCTGCGTGAATCCTATGCTCACGAGGCTTTTCTGCCTCCGTTTTGCTCAGCATTTCTGCAAAATGCATTCACTCACAGTAAATGAGTGTCCATTTTTTCAACCCTCAAACACTTTCCTTTCACAAAACTCTCCTTGATCCTGAAACTGTAAGTCATAATTTCCTCCTTTTCATCTCCAAATTACTGATTACTTCTCTTCTTGGGGTATTTACCCACACTACCTTGTGCTACGCTCTCCTATCTGCTCCCTCACTACACGCACCTTTAAAAAAATGTATTGAACATCTACTGTGCACTCTGAGGACAGCGACTGTTTCCCAGGTACCCAGCATAGGACCATATATGTATTCACTTACCAGCAAATACTTTGCGAGGGCCTGCTATGTCCCGGCCCTGAAACACTACAAAAAACAGAACATGGAGTCTGTTTCTGAGATTCTCCAAGTCTGAGTATCATGCATGGTCAAGGCTCACAGGAGTGAACATAATAAATTCCCAATGAGTAACTGTTGATATTAATTCTTAGGATTTTAAAGCTGTATTCAGCTACTTAGAGGAAATTTTAGCAAAATGGGTAAGATGATTCCTGATACTTCAGAATATGCCTCCAATACGTGGGCAATGGGGGGGGGGCGGGGGAGGGGTGGAGTAACCACTGCACTTATTAGAAATATAAAACAGCAAGAAAAACTTAAAAGTGTGCCTTAATCATTTCCATTTTGAAACTAGATAATTTTTATTTTTCAAGATGACTGTGCAAATAAAAATATTACTCCTTATTTGAAATCCATGAAAAATGCTGAGATGAAGGAAGTCTTGTCCAAAAGCTACTTTCTCTTCTCAGGACTTGTTTCCATAGCCTTTCATTCTTTTCTGCTGTCACTGCTGCTTTGGAATTTGCTATTATGTGTAATAAGACTCCATCACAAATGTTTGTGGGTAGGTCAAGAAATGTTCCCTGGGGATCTTGGCACAGTGCGTTGGAGACTCAATCCCTGATCTCCCTTCCCACGGTCCTCACCCTGTGCTCAAGCCCTCTGTCTCCTTCCCAGTTCTCCATTCTCCTGACTCTACTAGCTGTTGGGGGCAAACTTGCTGTTTTCAATCTCCCAAGTATGTCACAAATCTTCTATCTTCGTCAGCTAGTGAAGGAAAGAACACTGGCCTGGAATCAAGAAGCCCAAGGTGATTTGGTCATTTTTTTCAATCAATAAATATTTTAAAGCACTTTCTATAAGTCAGGTATTGGACTAAGCCTTAGCAAACAGTGATGAACAAGACAGTAAAGTCCCTGCCTTCAAGAAGCTGACATTCCAACAGAGAAAAACAGTAAACAAGAAGATTATAGATAATGATAAACGCCAAAAAAGAAAGAAATGGATAATGTGATAGATAGTACCTGTAGGGGGTAACAGGAATATGGCTGTCAGAGAAGGCTTTTCTAATATTTAAGCAGAGAATTGATGTATGAGAAGATACTACAGATTCTAAGGAAGAGCGTTTCAGGCATCTCATCCTAAGATGAGAAAGAGTTCAACATGTCTAAGGCACAGAAGACCAGTGTGGCAAGAGACAGCCAGCAGGATGGAGAGGGACCCTATGTGAGTTCAGTAGAAAAGGATTAGCTCATGGAGGGCCTAGTAGCCACATGAGGAGTTTAGATTTTAATCTAAGAGTATAGGAAGTATTCGATGTGCTTTCAGCAGAGAAGTGACAGATACCATGTTTTAAAGACCATTATGTCTAATGGGTGAAAGGTGGAGTTATGAATACCAATTAGGAGACTGCTGCCTAAATTCAGGCAAAAGAAGGGGAAGGATTCAATGCTTTCGAGTTGGAACTTGCAGGACTTAAAGATGGATCCCATGTGTAAGGCGAGGGAGAGTCACTAAGATGGAGTCTGGATTTTTGGCTTGAAGACTTTAGTAGATGATGATGTCATTTACTGAGATGGGAAAACACTCCAAGCCTATCTTGCCTGACCCTGCGCAATTTGGTCTCTTCAACTATGTTGTGAATATATTGAAAGAGGTAGAGTAGATGGCCTCAGACACTTCTTCAGCACTAAAGTGGCACAGCACTATTGGATAATTAGGACATGATATGTTTTTCTTGCTTTCCATTAAGAGAATAACACAAGCCTTGGAACAAGAGAGGCTAGGAGCTCCATAAAGCTCCCACAAAGCTCCATAAAGCCATGTGACTTTGGCAAAGAGACACTCTGTGCCTCTTCTCCTCATCTGCAAAATGGCATCATAAAACTGCCTTGCTCACTGGACTGCTAGGAGGGATAACTAATTTGATTACATAAGACCCCTAGAATATAATAGTGCTCAGTTAATTATACATTCTCCTTTCCTGACAAACTCAATACTTGCTTCTTCTCACCTTTCATCCACTTCACTTTGTAAATGTCTTGACTCACTGATTTCTTTTTTATCTGATTATAAACTAATTCCAAGATTGGCGATGCCCAGAACAGAACTTCCCCTGTGTCTCTCCCTGTGACAGTCACTCAGTCTTGACGTCTCTGCCTTCTCACCTGGAAGATGAGCATTGAAGAGGGAGGGCATTGCAGCCAGCTCCAAGCCTGTGGACTCCAAGTTATCAATACTAGGATTTCAACATTCCAGCTTAACTTTGGCTTATTCATCTCTCCCTGCCTTCTAGCTCCAACCTGCTCCTGAGGAACAGGACTCCAAGAACTGGGTGGGTCTGAGAAGAAAATGTGATGGAAGGCTTCAGGCTGCTTCCATACCCTGAAACCCCAGCAATATGTCTTTTTGCTGCTGCTGACCATATTACTTAACGCTTGGGGAATGAGATGGGCACGCTGCAAGAAGGTATATGATGGTCTTATCTGCTGCCCACACCATGTTTTTAGTTACCAAAAACTAAAATTTTAACCACCATAAAAATTCACTGATAAATGATCACCTTCATTTTTTAGTTTATGCCTCTATTTTTCATTATCGCATTCACCCACTTTTCCTTTCGGGAAGAAACCTATAAAATCGAATTCCCCAAGTGTCAGGCAAAAAGACGTTTTTCAAAGGTTTCTTACCGACCAGACAGTAACCCAAGTTATGTCTGTAGTTTCTGCTATGGCAGCTAGAGGGCAGTGCAACTCTCTCTCTCCCCTCCCGCAGCCTAGCACATATCCTCCATCCCCCTTCCAGCTAAGGGCAGGGGAAAGAGACACAATGGGGGGAAACATGCTCACGTACCGCAGGAACAGAGGGGGAAGTGACTTGAAAAGAAACAAGCAACACGAAGTTCACAGATCGCGTATCTTGGTCTTGCTTCCTCCTCGCTCACACAGCATTAGCTGCTTTCAAATGCATCTAACACACCCTTCACCTTTCCTCAGCCTCTTTCTACATCCTCTTCTACACCCAATTCTTCAGATTCTTCAAATGTGAGCTCATCTCAGCCCTCACCCTTGTAGCTGTCACGCAGACTCACTAAGCACCTCCCTGAATATGCTGAGAGGGCTGCAACTCTTTCTTCCTTTCCAGCTCAGTGCTGGCCCCGAGGGCCTGTGACCCTGACTGGGAGAGGTGACTACTCTTATGAGGTCTTGGTGTGTGACAGTGGGCAGACCATGTGGCAGAACCTAATTCCAGAGAGACTGGCTGCTGCAGGGCCGCCCAGCCCCACAGGCAGGGAGGGCGTAACAGGTGAGTAACCAAGTGACTGCTGGCAGGCAGTGAGGCAGCTGAATGCATGAACGCATGAGTGCCCCAGGTGCCACCACAGGTCACAGAAGAAACAGGAGCAGCTGGGCTTTGTGGGCAAGGCCAGGCACAGAACTATAGCAAGGGTAAGGGAAGCCACAACAGCATCATCTTACATTCACGGAGAGCTTCCTGCTTTCCAAAACTCAGGCACAAAGACCCTGGTGTATCTGTTACTTCATGTAAGCAGGGCATGTATTACAATCCCCTCTTTATAGGTGAGGAAACACCTCATATGAAGGTTAAGCTGCTTGTTCCAGACAGACATTCATAACAGAGCTCAGCTAGAATCCACTGCTAGGGTGACCACTTTACCCAAAACATCATTGACCTGCATAAAATCACTTATCAGGAGCAAACTTATAATGTGGGAGAGAACCCCTGACAGGGGTTAGCAAGGTGAAGGTCAGGCTTCTCACCATTTCAAATACATTAGACCCCTACACCTGGGTCCTTCAGCATGCCCAAGTACTCCACAGGAGGAGCAAGAGAAGTGACCACGGCCAAGGTCCAGAAGAAAGAAAATGTGATTAAATGAGACGGCTTCCCCACACAGGACCTACTGGGCACCAACCTCTCAGGAGACGTCTGAAAGCTTGGGATGGTCTCATTCCCTTCCCCTCCCTCCTCCTAGAAGAGAGAGTTCTTATTGCCAGAATAGTCTAACTACAAGAGCTCATAGTGAGGATACTGCAGCCCATCCACTAGAGATTTTTGCCTGCAGGAAGCTTTTTTATTGGCAACTCAAAGACAGAATATTTTAATAGGGCTTCCCCACCTCCCCTGCCCTATAACTTTAAGGAAGAGAACAAAAAGATCAAAAATGAAAGCTATCTTAGTGGTAATCTATAGGTTGGAATGAGACATCGGTGTTTTACTTTTGCTTTTAAATTGATTTTCCTTTTGTAAAGCATTTTTTTTTCAAAAAATTAGTGGTAGGGAAGGTAAGGCACTGCATATTCTGTATTTTTATATCCACTCTAGTAGATTTTGATACAGTGTTTCGACTCCTGTTTGAATTTCTCTGTGACCTAGATCAAGCAACCTTGTTTCAGATTCCACATTAGTAAAAATTAAATTGTAGCTTCCATCTACATCCCACGCGTTATTTGGTTGATGAAGTAACTACAATAAGACCATATTTACAAAATAGCTAAAACTAAATGGTTGTGTAAGATGTCAATACTTAGGTATCTTTGGGACACTTTCTGAAGCTACCTATGACAGTTTGTTCATTTTTCTTTTAATTAGGGATTTATTGTATTTTATTTTAAAATAAATAAATAACCTGAATGCAGACAGCCAAAGTATATGCTAAAGGTGATGTGAGTCACAAATCTTGTTCCCAGGTAGAAATCACATTTCTTCTTTTCCCTGAAGAAATGTTTCATCTGAGAATACATTCAAGTAATTGACTACTTGCTGACCTCTTGGATATACCATATTCTTATGAATGTCCCTTGAAGACTTATGCTTCAAGATGGCACACCCAGCACATATACTTACTTCTACTCCTTCACAAAATCACAGGACATTTATGGTAAAGAAATACAGCAGGAATAGTCATGATACGATCATGACCAGGAGGAAGAATATCAGTGAGAAATTAATTTTGATAAATTTCTTGGTAATAAGAAAGAGGATGGGATCATATTACTGGATAAACCAGAGTGAAGGAAGTTAAAACACAGAACACATTTGGAAGAAGACTGCAGCAGAGGTAAAAGCCATTCTTTATGGCAGAGTCCTAGAACATAAATATACAGATGACGAGAAACAAGAGTAGAAATAGCATGCAAAGCAGTCATCAGTGTAATTAATTAAAGTACTCTTATGAAATATCTGGTCCAGGTAGCCTCTCCCACCTCACTCCCATCCCCTTGCACCAAAGCAATTAGAGACTGTGGATTCTGAGCAGCAGAACTGCACTCCACACCCATATACCCTAAAGGAAAATCATCCTGTCAGCATGTCCCACCCACAGAGTTCATAGATAGGCCCTGATGGGCAGTGGAGATCGTTTTAGGAGAATGAGACCCACGCCACAGCAGGGAAACTTGTAACAGTAATCTGTAGGACTGACCACTAATACTCAAAGAAATCCACAGCCAAGATGAGAGATTTGAGAAGGGCCCCAAGGGAGCTTTTTGCTTTGATGAAACTATTCTCTATCCTGATTATGGTGGTAGTAACATAAGTGTATGCACTTATCAAAACTCAGCAAACTGAACATCTCTAAAGGGTGAATTTTACTGTATATAAATTATGCCCCAATAAATCTGAACTTAACAAAGAAGCACAAACCACAAAAAGAAAGAAGCCTAAAGTTGTTGACATCTGACCTGGTCTGTAGCGATCCTGGAGAGTTTGTCCCCTTATGTGACAGCACAGAGGAATGGCAATGGAAAAGCTGGCTCCATCTTAGCAAAGGCAGGAAGAGGCCCTGACTGATGTAGAAGCAAAAGAGAGATAAAGTCCTACGTACACTGAGTACACACTGAGCACCAGACATACTGAGATCCCTTATTTTATTCAATTCACAACACAGTGGATACAACTACCTAGGGAAATGTCCCTTATCCCCCTGGATAGGACTGTTTGGGGGTGTCTTACATCAGCTGGGGACACCTATATAGGTGCTCAATAAATGTGAACTAAAGGTCATGGAAACAAAAATAAAAGAGGCTTCTTATAAAAAAGGAACCACCAGAAAACAAGAAAGGGTTACTGGAAATTTAAAATATGGTTGCTAAAACTTTTTACATGTAATAGAAGGGCTGAAAAATAAAATCAAGGAAGTCTACTAAAATGTTGATCAAAAAAGAAAGAGATCAAAGATATGAAAATTTGAAATCACAGGGGATTGATATAAGAACTACACCCTGCGAACCAAACTGCCAGAAAGAGAGAACTGAAAAAATGCACAGGAGAAAATAATTAAAAAAACAGTGGTTGATGAATAAACAAAATGTGATTTATACATACAATGAAATATTATCCAGCCATAAAAAGGACTGAAGTATTGTTATATGCTAATATATGGATAAATCTTAAAAGCATTATGCTAAGTGAAAGAAACGAGACACAAAAAGCCATGTGATTCCTTTTATATGAAATGCCCAGAATAGATGAAACCATAGAGACAGAAAGTAGATTAGTGGTTGCTAGGGGCTAGGGGAAGAGAGGAATGGGGAGTGACTGATAATGATTATGGGGTTTCTTTTGGGGATGATGTAAATGTTCTGAAACTAGACAGTGGTTATAGTTGCACAACTTTGTGAATATACAAAAAACCATTTAATGGTATGCTTCAAAAGGGTGAATTTTATAGCATGTAAATGATATGTTAATTCTCAAAAAAGAAATAGTAGAAAAAAATTCTCAGAACTAAAAAAAAAAAAAAAACAACAAAAAACATAAGACAATATTGAGTATTAAGCAGAGTAAATATGTAGATGCTTATTTCCAAATCCATCCCTATGGAATTGAACACCAAAGAAAAAGAAAAAAGGAGCTAAACAAAAATCAAGAAAAAGTTATTTACAGGAAAATTGAAATAAAACTGCATCAAACTTCTCGTCTGCAACACCTCTAGAAGACAATTAAACCATGCCTTTTCATAGTTCTGCAGGAGTATATTATTGACCAAATTAGAATAGGAAGTCAGACATTGATGAGACTAATATCTGCTAAGAAAGTACTTTCTATTTAACAAATAGTATGATGAAGTTGATATCTTAGTAATATAATGAAAACATTTGTGTTTTCACTCTCCACAAAAAAAGTAAGGCAATTAGCAACTTAGGATGAAAAAAATAGTTGTCCAAAAAAACCAGTGTTTGAATATGAACAACAAAAGTGCAGCATGATTTTGAAGAATCTGAGTGTGAAGAAAGAGAACCAATGTCTAGAACATGCTCCCTTGAATAGTTCAGTGACATAGGATTGCATTCCTTTTTCTAGGTGTTAAACCACTTCACTTGATGCTGCACTTAATATTTATATAGTAAAAATATGAAAAGTGATGTTTATTGATATATTATAAATATGATAAAGGAAATGTAATAAATATGGGGAGGGAGTAAAAGTTGACGATAAATCCCTCATCTTTCAGAGTGGGGAGGCAATAGATACTATTTAAATAATATGTTTGGAATAGAAGAATAGGCAAATTAAATTATAGTCATAACCATCAAGGACTAAAACAGAAGCAATTAAAAGTGACTTCCTCTGTGGAGGATACTGGGAGCTGGGATAATAGACATTCATTTGTTATTTAATGGCTTTACATATTGTTTGACATTTTGTTTTACTACATGCAAGTGTGACTCTTATAAATCAAAAAAATAGCACAAGAACAATTCCCAGGCCTGCAAACTTAACTGACTATAATTGTATGGAATACTTTCAGCAGCGGTATACAGAAAACTTGACTAACAGTGGCTAAAATCATGCCATTTATTTGTATTAAAAGAGATTCAGGGCTTCCCTGGTGGCTCAGTGGTTAAGGATCCGCCTGCCAATGCAGGGGACATGGGTTCAAGCCCTGGTCCGGGAAGATCCCACGTGCTGTGGAGCAACTAAGCCTGTGTGCCACAGTTACTAAGGCTGCACTCTAGAGCCCACGTGCCACAACTACTGAGCCCAAGCATCACAACTACTGAAGCCTGCATGCCTAGAGCCCGTGCTCTGCCACCACTCACTGCAACTAGAGAAAACCCGCGTGCAGCAACAAAGACCCAACACAGCCAATAATAAATAAATAAAACAAATAAATTTATTTAGGAAAAAAAAGAGAGATTCAGGGGTAGGCAGAGTGGTTTGGCCAGGGAAAAACTGGGCTCTTTCCATCTTTTTGTTCAGCCACCCAAAGCACTGGCTGTGGTCTCCCCTCATGATCCCAACATGGCTGCTGAGCTCCGGGCACTAGTTTTCTCACTACCATATCCCAAATCAGGAGGGAAATTAGCAGAGACACAAAGGACTACCTATCACATGCTGATCTCCTTTTATTTCTTTTCCAGAAACCACTGTCCTTTCTCCCTCCAACCCATTCAACCCCTACTTCTCTTACATTTCATTGGCCAGAATTGCATCACCTTTTTGTCCCTAAACCACTCATAGGCAAAGGTGTAATTCACCATAACTGGCTTAGGCAAATCATATCTTATCATCGGGGGCTGAGCACATTGCTCCTTGAACAAAACCAGTGTTCTTTAACAAGGAAGAAGACACAACTGACTGTTGGATAGGCAATAACAGGGTCAACCAGGCTGACTGACCAACTAACTAACCAGTCACTGTCCCTCATGACGAGAGGACTGCTGACCTATCTGGCAGAATCACAAAGCATGGATTCTCTGATGACAAAAGTCTGTACGGTCCTGAGTCCTTAATCCTCTGTTGATTTAATGTGTATTAATCTTTTGAGATAAAAACCCATTAGTCATGTGTTGGCATCAGCAAATTAACACTGGCTTCTGGAGAGAAACTCTTGAGAGAAAAAAAAAATCACATCACTGCATTTTTCAAAGGTTCAACATCAAAAATTTATCACGTGTAAAAACCCAATCTGTTTGATACTCTTAAAATGATTAACTTTACAAATAGCTACTAGAAACAAGGCACGTCTGACAACCTGAAGAATTAGAAGAGGAGGCAAACATTTTCCTTTCCGAATTAAAAAAAATTAGTCCCATCATTTCCAATGTTCCTCCCTTGTAACATTTTAGTGTTGGTCACACATTTCTTAAGTCAAAGACTTTCCTGAGGATTCCATGTATCAGACGGTTATTGGCTTGCTTTTCAGCAGCTCTATCACAGCTGATTTACTAATATATCCTAGAGACTTTCGGTGAAATGTATACAGTAAAAGCCCATAGTGCCTCGTAATTCCCACCTATTTTAAGTTAAAGACTTAATGCGTAGATGGGATCTGACATACGATTGTTGCTCACCAGTGCACTGTCAGAGCAGGTCTGAATAATTAGCACCAGCAGCCCTTCTTTCCAGATATTAATACCTTATATCATAAAGGTCAAGAATAGCACGAAGATGCAACTGGAAAGCCTCTGTAGAGGAGGGAGCCCATCAATCACGGAGGTTTCACTCTATTTTCCTTCCATTTTACTATCAGAAAATAAAGCCAGCGTGGTGAGATTTAAAGTCTTGACCTCCTCTTATTTATTACTTATCGCTATGCCTTCCCTGAAGCTGTACCCTGGAGGGAGGACTGAGAGAGAGAAGACTGCTCAGCTGGGGAGGGATAATGATGCGTTCAGCTGGTAAGAGGGGATGTTGGAAAAACAAAACCTCACAGCAGCACTCCAGGTGGTTCTATGCCCTCTATCTGTGTGCCTTGGGGACATGGAGACTGGGTGGTTGTAGAATGCAGGCCCATGTGAGGGAGGTGCTTCTATCTGGACTATCTCAGTCCCTGCCCTAGTCAGTGGAGAAAAGAAAACAAACTCTTTTATGGTTAGAGAATGAATATTGTAATAAATTTTAATGAGCTTGCTGAGGATCCCAAGCCCTAGACAAGCACCCTATTCAAACTAGGCACTCACTCTACAGTTAGAAAAACCACCTCTGACCCACCTCCAATAACAGGTATGACTCTTCCAACTGTAACCGTGGGATCTCTAATTTAGAGATGAGCAAGTCCCTCCTTCCAAAAAAACTAATTATTCTATCTTTAGAGAACTTTGGCTATATTGAGCTGAGGTCAGTCTCCTTGAAATTCCTGTCAGTTCATCCTATTTCCATCCTCTCGGGTCCCACTGTGCAATTGTATCTCCTTTTTCTTCTGGAAGCCATTTGTGTATTTGAAAAGTGCTATCTCAAAACTTCTGTAAATCAAGCTGACCGGCCTCAGGCTGTTTAACCATTCCTCCTGTGACAAACTTTCACATTTCAGTGTCTCATCTGAACAAGGCACAGTCTGCCTTTCCCTCTTTAAGTGAGTTCTCCCAAACAATGAGCAAAACACAATAGCAGCAACAACGATAATGAGAATACTTAATATTTCTTGAGCATTAACCACATGCCAGGCACTGTAATGCATTTTATATTCATCATTTTATTCCATTCTTACAAAATTACTGTGCAGTAGCTGGATTTTTTTTTCTTATTTTTATTTTCTTAAATTTGTATTGAAATATATTTGATGTACAATGTTGTGTTAATTTCAGATACACAGCAAAGTGATTCAGTTATATATATTATATATATATATTTTTTTTAAGATTCTTTTCCATTATAGGTTATTATAAGATATTGCGTATAGTGCCCTGTGTTTTGCAGTAGTCCTTGTTGTTTATTTTATATATAGTAGTTTGTATATTTTAATCCAAAACTCCTAATTTATTCCTCCCCCCCCCTTCCCCTTTGGTAACCATAAGTTTATTTTCTATGTCTGTGAGTCTACTTCTGTTCTGTAAATAAATTCACTTGTACTGTATCATTTTTTTAGATTCCACGTGTAAGTGATTTCATATGGTATTTGTCCTTCTCTGTAGTAACTGGTATTATAAACTCCAATTTGTAGTGAAGAAACTGAAACTCAAAGACCTAAGTCACTTCCCTCAGGCCCACACGGCCTGTGCAGAGCAGAGCCAGAGCTCTCAGCCCCTGTGCCATCTTGTGCTCCAGAGGCAGAATTATCATTCCCTTATTCTAAGCCCCACTTTGATGAATAGGGACAACGACTGAATTTACTATTTTTGTTGATTCATTGAGATTATTGCCAAATCTGTATCTTTAGTCCCAATCTCTCTCTTGGGCTCTAGATTTTTATCCAACTGCCTACTGGACATCACCACTGGGAAAACACCGGATCGCTTCAAACTCAACCTGTCCCAGACTGAACACATGACCTTTTCTCCCCAATATGTTCCTTCCCTGCTGTTCCCCAAAATCAGAACATGGTTTCACTATCAACTCACTTGTCCCAAGACAGAAGCCTGAGAGCCACTCTCGAATGCCCTCTTGTCCCCCACATCCAAACCATCACCAAATCCTTGATTCCACTTCTGTATATTTTTCAGCTCTACCCACTTCTTTCCATCTGCACTGTCACTAGTGCTGGCCACCATCTCTCACCTCAGTGACTGCAACAGCTTCCTAACAGGTCACCAGGCACCTAGTTGTGCTCCCTTCCGCCTCTTCCCTCATCAACACTGAAGCTGGTGAGGACCTTCCAATATGAAACTCTGATTAAGTCACTTCCTTGCTTAAGAATATTTTATGAATTGTCATCCAACAAAAATAATATCCAAGCTCTTTAAAGTGACTTGCAAAACCCTTCCAGACCTACCCCAGTTCTCCCTCTCCAGTTTCATCTCTCATTATTTCTCCCACCCTTCATGTCACAGTCTAAACGAACCTCCTCCCATTCCATCAGTGTTTTATGTCATTTTGCCTCCAGGCCTTTGTACATGCTGTTCCCTCTTGCTGCAGCATTCTCTCCTCTCCCCACTGCTTGGTAAGCCAACTCCTGCTCATCCGACACATTTCAGCTTTAATGTCACTTTCTCATGGTAAACTTCCCTGAATGTTAAAGTTATGTATTCTCTAGGATACTGTTTTTATGTACTTCATTTCTTATTCAATTGTTTCCATAAGGAAATGAATTATGTCTATCTTGTTTATCATGAAATCCCCAGCACCAAACAAAGAAGGGGTGCAAAGAAGGACTTTGAAAAACATTTGAATGGATGAATGGAGGAATGAATGACAGTTAAAATCCTGCTCTACAGGGATATATTGTACAGCACGGGGCATATAGCCAATATTTTATAATAACTATAAATGGAGTATAATCTTTGAAAATTGTGAATCAGTATGTTATACATCTGAAATTTACATTATATTGTAAATCAACTATACCTCAAGGGAAAAAAAAATCCCACTTAAATATGGTGGACCTAAGCATGTCTCCCTGAACATGTATGTGTGAGGTTGGTCATTTGAACTCCAGAGAGGAAATCACATTTATTCCTCACTAACCTTCATGGTTGTTAGGTTCAGTTCATCATTTCAGGTTGCTCAGATGTTTGGGGTCCTGATTCTCTCTAACCTATTCTCTAGCATATTAGCTAACACTCCAACTTAATGTTCCTTGAAAACTGAACTAGCATACTTTCTCTATCTTCATTAGGCAAGGACAGAGCCCAGTGACACCCATTAGACACCCACCTCCATTAATCAGCACCCATTGACTATACTAATTTAATCAGATTCAAACCTACCTCATTTTCTTTTCCCTTATCCTCATGGGTAAGCTGGTCAAGATTTCTCGATGAAGTTCAAATAAAGATTACTATAATTCTCTAATTCCATGATTCTCAACCTTTTTGGACTACCACACTAATAGATAATATGCAGATAGCATCCTCTGGGCATACTCAAGTTTTTGTGAAATTCCCAGGAGCACAACTAAAACTCCACCTCTTTCTCTGCCATTAAAGAAATCACAGTGGCGAGCAAGTGGATGACTGAGGTGTCTAACGACAGATCCAGCAGGAGTCCTGGCTCTTCTGGAGCTGAAGCTCTATCTGTGCCGGGCAGCTAGCCAGCAGAATGGTCACTGCCACTTCCAAGGCATCTGTGCAACCCGTGCTTGGGCAGTCAGTCCTCTCCTCTCCTCTGAAGAGAATGTAACATTCCAGATGCCTTCCCTCCGGCCCTGACTCTGCACTCTTCTCACGTGGTATTTTAGTTCTTCCTGACCTAGTCCCCAGCTGGTCTCCAAACATACCGGGATGAAAAGAGCTATGTGGTTAAACTGATTTCTATTAAAATCAGTAGAGACTAATTAATACAAAGTTGTAAGTCAACTATACTTCAATTAAAAATTTTTTTTAATTAAAAAAAACTCAAAATTTAAAAAAATCAGTTGACTAAAAAGTGTAGGAAATTTTATCTGAAAAACCATGTATCACACAAAAACAATTGTCAATGTATCAGTTGGCAATGTATCACCCCACTGCCCTAGCAGGCAGCCTCTGAAGTCCTAAAATTACATGAGATGATGAACACCAGAAGGGACTATGCCCATGAATGAAGCAGAAATCAATGAGACAGATATCATCCATAGCACGGCCCACTGGCTGCAGGGGCATCAAAGTAAGTAAGACAAAAAATATGTGTTTTTTCTGCTACAATACACATGAATTGCTGGCACAAGGTAAGGTCCCTGGGGCAGGGTCCTCAAAGAAAACCAGAAGCTGAATGCCCTAAGAAAATGGGTACACAGAGTTGGGATATCATAACATTCCATTTCTAACATACCAGGCTTTATGGACTAAGAGTCTACCTACACACTAGGAGTCAGACCACCAGAAAACAATAGTTGAGAAGAACACAGAGAACAACAGCCCAAGCACAGGGATTCCAGGCACCGAGGGGAGGTAAATGTGAGACTACAATGAGGAAGGGCCAATGCCTGGACATCTGATGATGGGATCTTTTGATCCAATAAACTCAGAAACAAAACATTAATGAGAACTTTAATCAACAAGCTCATGAGGGTTACCCAGGTGTGGCAGACACTGCTAGGTGCCTTCCCAAATCTACTCTCCACTACTTCCTTATTAAAGAATTCTGAATTTGTTTTTTTAAACAGGATACATGGCTATCCAGCTAAAAGATTATTTTTTAGCTTTCCTTTCAGTCAGCTTAGGACATAACTAGTTTCTGCCAATATGCTGAATGAAAAGTGCTATGTGCTAGGTTCAGGAAATCTTCCTGTATGGGAGGGGCTTTATTTCTTCTCTCACCTTCCTCCATCCAACGGCTTGGACTTGGGATAAAATGGCAAGAGGCAAGCAGCCATCCTGGACTGTGAGGTGGCCTTGAGGATGGAAGCAACAAACACAATACAGCAAAACAAGTGCAATTTCCTGACGCTGTTATTGCCACAGTAGTCCTGGATTGCCTTATCTCCAGGTTTCTTTCTTGTGTGAGAGAGAGAGAAGCTATCTCATTGAAGATATTATTTTTCAGGACATTGTTACTTGCAGTCAAACCTCTAAATCATCACTGCTCCCTCTTCCAAGTGTTCACCAACTACCTGAGCTCAGCCCCACTGCCTAGCTGCCCTGGCTTATCACAGGGGGATCCTTAGCTTAACTCTCTCTCTTACAAGGGGCCCCAAATATAAGCTTAACCTTTTCTCCAAAACCTTAATTCCCCTAGCACATTTAGCTCTGTCATTGTGAATTATCTACAGCTTTCTGGTAAACTTTTATAGTTCCAATTTCTTTCCTCTTGGGATAACAAGATTCATGATTTTATTATCCATAATGTAAAGGTAGTTCCACTGATTTGTTTAAGACTGAATAATGCAACCCTTTTAGTCATGTCAACTACCAAGTCATCATACCTACCAGTGACAGGGTTATTACTGAACTTCAACTAGAATCTTGCCCAGCTAGCACTCACAAAATACACTAAGCCTGGCTTTAGGGACTAAATGGCACTGATTCCTTTCTCTGTTTTCCAGAACTCTAGAGAGCCATTGTCTGTGCTCCTGGACTCAGATTACCACCACTTGAGAGATGAGACTGGGGATCAGTCTCTAAAGAAACTGTTGGAAAATCATCTGGTACCACCTTCAACAAAGTAAGATCAATTGCTTGTGATTTTTTCAATGTTACCCCAACACTCCTCTAGGCATGTGCCCTTTTTCTGCATCAAAAGTTAAATTCTGCGTCTTCAAATCAAGAAGGAAGGCCTCTTTACCCAAATAGAGTAAAGCAAGCTTATGGGCCACATCTGAGCAGCTCCAACTGTCAGGTGCAGAACTGAAGTCTCCCCTGGTGTGAACATCTAACCTTTCTGACTCATCTCAGGCTGTTGCTTTTCTATGAACTTGAGCAATGTCATCATTTCCTCAGGGGATGTCTGAACCCAAACAGATAATGAATGGAAGTATCTTTAAGGGGTTTCTAGATACTGAGAGTATCTCAGTTCTCTGTATTTGAGCTTCATCCCTTTCTTCTGTGTATTTTAATTGGGCAGTTATGAAAAGTGTGTTCAAGTGAGGAAACATTGTGTTTGGGATTTAGATACATAATTAAAATATTTTCCCAGACTCCCTAGTTCTTACCTAACTGCTTTTCCTTCAGCTCTTAGCAATTCTCATCTGATATATGTTAGAAGCTCGGGATTCTATGGGATTGTTGTGACTGTTTGGGAAGTAGTCAATATTGGTCAGCTGGAAAACCTGATTCTAAAATAACAAGCAGGCATTGGTTGGCCACACATTCAATTCATTCAATCTGACAAGCAATAACACTATTTCCAGTCATTGAGTGTTGTCATTTACTTTCAAGTCATTGGGTCCTTGCCATGTGCTGGAAGACTCCTCCTATAATCCATAGAGGCTTTTGATGAATTGATTTATCCTAGTTAGTGAGTTTTCTGTTAGCGCTTTTCACATAAAAAGCCACCTATGTCATCCAACAATTCCATTTGTCATTTACTAAATGAAATATATTGGACATGGGTTCATGAGTTTGAAGAAGCTACATAACCCAAGTCTCAAATAAATTTGAAGCACAAGTGACCGTTGGAGCTGATTATCTTCTGGAACTGCTAAACAATACTTGGTCCAAAGTGCTGTGCCAGGTGCCAAGAGAGTCTCACCTTCTACTATGGACATTAAAACCCAGATAGGGAACACCTTAGGACCCATTCTTAATATCATTGTTTGATGAGTCGATAGAGCATAATATGGGCTCCTTAGCATGCTGCCCTCAATAGGGCACTTTTCATAATATATATTCACAATATACTGCCAATTTGTGATTAGGATCCCCTTGTAAGGGACACTTTGGAAATATACATCTGACTTCACTGTAAACCTGTAATTTTTACTCTGTATAACACCTGGAGAATATCTGGTGTCACATGTACTGCAATATCTAATGAAGTCTTTTCAAGTAAATTGTGGTTAATTCACAGAAATACTCATGATGCATTTTCATTTTGAATATTAGAAAAGTCCTCTTGCTTGGTTCCTTCTCAAAAAAAAAAAAAAAAGAAGAAGTTAAAAAAAACTCAACAATAAAAAAACAAGCAACCTGATTTAAAAATGGGCCAAAGACCTTAACAGATACCTCACCAAAGAAGATATACTGATGGCAAATAAGCATATGAAAAGATGCTCCACATTTTATGTCATTTCAATTAAATGAAAATTAAACAACAAATTTAAACAAATTACAACAATAATAAGATACCACTACAGAACTATTAGAATGACCAAAATCCAGAACACTGACAACACCAAATGCTGGTGAGGCTATAGAACAACAGGAATTCTTATTTATTGCTGGTGAGATACAAAATGGAAGACAGTTTGGTGGTTTCTTACAAAATTAATATACTCTATCATATCATCCAGCAATCATGCTCCTTGTTATTTACACAAAGGAGTTGAAAATTCATGTCCACACAAAAACCTGCACAAGGATATTGATAGCAGCTTTATTCATAGTTGCCAAAACTTGGAAGCAACCATGATGTCCTTCAGTAGCTGAAGAATAAATAGAATGTGGTACAAACAGACAATAGAATATCAGTCAGAGTTTAAGAAAAAAAAGTAAGCTATCAAATCATGAAAAGACATGGAAGAAACTTACATACATATTACTAAGTAAAAGAAGGTCAATTTGAAAAGGCTTCCCAGATTCCAATGGTGTGACATTCTGGAAAAGGCAAAACTATTAAGACAGTAAAAGACTGGTGGTTGCCAGGGATTGGGGGAAGGAGGGATGAATAGGCAGAGCACAGAGGATTTTTAGGGAAGTGAAACAACTCTGTATGATACTATAATAGTGGATATACTGTACATTTTCTAAATCCATAGAATGTACAACACCAAGAGTGAGCCCTCATGTGAACTATGGACTTTGGGCGTTCATGATGCATCAATGTAGATTCAACAATTCTAACACATGTACGACTCAGCCAGGGATGTTGATAATGGGGGAGGTTATGTGTGTGCGGGGGCAGGGAAATCTCTGTAACTTCCTCTCTCAGTTTTGTTGTTAGCCTAAATTTCTCTTTAAAAAATTATGTCTTAAAAAAAAAAAAACTCACCCAAAACCAGAAAACAAACAAACAGCTGAAAGATGGTTGGAATAGACGGGTCTGAAAGAGAGGGAAAAGGGGCACGTACAGACTGTCTGAAAACCTAGTTCCTCCCGTGTGCCTCTGCCTCTACTGGCGAGCATGCATGTGGTAAAATCCTGCTGGTTTTCAGTTTTTGCTTTGTCTTTTCACAAACATAGGCCGCACACTCCCGACCCACAAGATGAGTGATTAGGGAGATGTCAAGTGGAGAGATGCCGCCAAGCCTTGCAAATGAGTTTGTAGTTAATGCAGGTGCCGGTTACTTTCCAGATGCTTTCAAATAGATGGACACTCCTTGAATGATGAGCTTTTAACCTTGCAGCTGGTCATTTATTTTTCTGATTAGGACGTGCCACTCTCTCAACTTCCAGGTGGTTGTTCACTGTAGGCAATAATGGCCCCTTGTTTACTCATCCCCAAACTCTACTGTGTGTTGCCAGCTAATTATTGTGTGTGATCTTGCCTTTGAGTGCTAAACATTAGTGGATAATCACTTTTTTTAAAAAATAAATTTATTTATTTTATTTTGGCTGCATTGGGTCTTCAGTTGCTGCACGCAGGCTTTCTCTAGTTGTGGCCAGTGGGGGCTTCTCTTGTTGCGGAGCACGGGCTCTAGGCACGTGGGCTTCAGTAGTTGCAGTGCACGAGCTCAGTAGTTATGGCTCGCGGGCTCTAGAGCACAAACTCAGTAATTGTGGCGCACAGGCTTAGTTGCTCCGCGGCATGTGGGATCTTCCTGAACCAGGGCTCGAACCCGTGTCCCCTGCATTGGCAGGAAGATTCTTAACCACTGCGCCACTGGGGAAGTCCAGGAAGGCGGATTCTTAACCACTGCACCACCAGGGAAGTCCCATTGGATAATCACTTTTGATCCTCTCTCTTTGTTGCATTAGAGAAAACCATAGAATGTTCAAAATTTTAGCATTTACTGAGGGAAACAATTGTGCGTGTGTTTTAAGAGAGCAAACTTGGAAACAGGGTGTTCCAAAACACAGAGCAAACCCATCCAACAAAATGCACTTTCCAAAGCAAAGTAAGGAATGATGAAATGCCGGGTAAAAACTACTCCTTAGAAATGTTTTATGTCAGCCAATTGAGCCCTAAGGGCCACACACTCCTACCTTACAGTTTAGCATTTCATTTGTTGCATTTATAATTTGCTTAATCTCTATCCCTCCATACCTCCCCTAATCATAAACTTTAATAACATCAGCAGTTTTAGCAAAATTCCCAGTGCTGTGCCTTCAGAATCAGGCAGAAATTTTTTATATGAGATTCTGAATAATTGCTTCATTCTCTCAATGAGAGGAAGCCATAATTGCTAAGCCTACAGTGGTGCAGAATATGGTAAATCCGTTTAATAATGTGTGAATAAAACTATATTAAGAAAAAAGGGGTTTGTTTTCATGGATTCAAAGGGGAAGAAAAATAAAAAACAATTCTGGATGCTTCAGGGAGACTGAAAAATCCATACCACAGAGTTCTAGGATTTTTTTTTTCTTCAAAGCCTTTAAGCAACATGAGAAAACCTAAGTATCTTGGACAAAAGGCAAGCTCATGAGTTACCTGCTGGGAGTGAGATCTCAGCTTGGTTTTATATTTACACATTATATCCAGAAGTTAAAATTTTAAAAGCCACCGAAGAACCAACCTTGGTTTGAAGGGGTGGGCTTTGGGGGTTGGAGGGAGAGCACTCTTTTTGTCATAAACAACATGAAATCCCAGTGTTCACTACTGCTGTCATAACACTGTTTTTAAATAAAATACGCATTATTCATCAAATATTGGCGACCATATCATGAAGCCACCTAAAAGATTATTATCTATTCTTATATCCATAAAACTGGCATGTGTGGCTAAGGAAGAGAGAAGGTAGAATTCTATGTCATGGCAGAGAATTCTCGGGTGATGGGGGAAGATTTACAAGAATGCCCACCGTCCCAGTTTGCTCGTATAATTCCCCATTCTCCCAAGTCATCTCCCACCTGGGCCAGAAAATAGATGGGGGCTAGAACGGAGATGCTGTAGCCACCAAGAAAATGGTTCAAGATGCTACACACTAATCTAATGGGAAACCACAGTGGCTGTGATTAAGGGACTTGATTTCAGGGAAACCCGTATCTTGGGACCACTAAGTTCCAAAAATCCTCTCTCATATAGGCTATTTCATAAGACTTTGAGCTTTTAAAAATTATAGTTCTTGCACCTGAAAAATATTCCAACAATACAAAAGACTGTACAGTGAATCTTAAGCCACTTTCCCACCCCAGATCCCCTCCAAAGCTAACCCTGATATTAGGTTTTATGCCTATGCAAATGTATATTTTTCCCTTATTTTCATTCAGATATTTAGAATAAGATATACACTATTCTGCACCTGGCTCTATTCAGTTAACACATCTTGGAGAATAGTCCATATCAGTATGTCAAAAGAGCTGCTTTATTCTTTTTCACGACTGCACAGCTTCATTCCTATTGGTTGCTACTGAGGTGGTTTCAAGTGTTTTTTCCTGTAAATAGTGCTGCAACAAATATCTTTATCCTTTTGTCTTTATTGCCCTAGCCTTCTAATGGGCCCCCTTGCCCTCCATATTAATCTTTTCCAATTTTCTAATCCCTCACGTTCCTGCCTGAATAATCTATCTCCGTGGCAAGATTGATCTTGTCACACCTCTGCTTTAAACCATCAACAGTTTTCCCAACACCCGTAGAAAACATCCAAATTCTTCAACATATAAAAATCCTCCACTGTGTCCCAGCTGCTTTTTCAGTCTCAGCTATTACTATTCCCTACCAAACATGACACTCATGCTGAAACAAGAGTTCTTAAAATGTACCCGGTTGCCCATGCTTCCATGCCCTTGGCATCATTTACCTTTATTTCTTCTATGAGTTGTTAGATGTGCCAGGAGTAATGCTGGAATCGACCTTTAGTTCTGAGCGTGGCAGGGAAGCCATATTTAACTGCTTGCTGTCATGGGTTTCCACCTGCTGGTTTCAGATGAGATTCACCCCAGGCTTTAGCAATTAGCACACCTGCAGCTCTTTGTACGAGGTGGGAATTGACCTGCTGCTAACTAACATTTGTCTCCTGACACTTTGCCTGAACCTCATCCTGTTTTGCTATGGCCTCTGCAACCAATGAGATACCAGAAGCAAACTGCCTGGCATGTAAAGGAATATTCAGATGAAAGTTCTTCCCCAAGGGCACTCTGGTTCCTACTCCACTGCCCTGCTCGGACCAAAAACCCAAACTCATTCCCTGGTTCTTAGAAGTAAGCCTTCTGGCTCACTTTCGATCTGACCATATCTGGCATTTCCAGTCTTACAAGTCAGCAACTTTCTTTCCTCCAAATCCCCTCCCTGGCATTATTTTACCTGACTTAAACATCATATTTCTACAATTCTAAAGTAGGATCATGCTCTCTGACTGGTGAAATGAAATTTTTCATACTACAAAGATATGGGAAAAATACATGTTTGTTCAATCAAGGAATGTTCTCACAAACACAAGTAACAGAAATACACTAATAGTGGGATATCTTCTGGTTCCATTTCCAAAATCTAACATGATTGTATGCCACAAACAATTGAATAGAGGATTGCACATTTTAAAATGTGATTGTGGCTAACTAGTATACCAGGCATGTATTGTGTACAAGGGTACAGCTGACATTGATATAATATGCCAAGCATAAACAGCAAGATCTTTAATCAATGCCATTTAAAATAAATATTGAATCGATTCCTCCCTTTCCTCTGCAAACACTCATCAGGAAAGAAGGAGTAACTTTCTCTTTAGAACTGGTTCACTCTTATGGGCAAATGGATGGACAGACTATGTGTCACGATGAAGAATAATGAGTGAACTCTGTTTTAAAACACCCCCCATGGGACAAATTGTTAGATTTATTTCCTTGCACTAAGACATTGTCTACAGAAAAGCAATATTAAAATACATCTCTCTTGGCAGGGGCAGCAATATATTAATGCAAAGAGAAAAATCGCTATACATTTGTATTTAGCAATTACTATTCTGTTCAAGAATACATTAAAGTAGATGTTTAGGAAAAAAATAAGACATAATCCCTTTAAGAGATAGATTGTTGTAGAAAAGAATATTAGTCAGATACTGTTATATGAAAAAAAGATTATAAATGAGTGTTGTAACATCATCTCATTTTTATATATGAGAAAATATGCAAATACCAGGCCCTCCTTCCTCCCCACCCCCCCAAAAATGAAAGCATAGTTTCCACAATTATCATAGTGCAAATATCTGAGTGAGTGGTGTAAGATGGGAGATTTTTTTAATCTTTTTTTTTTACTCCTTTTTTAAACATTTTTATGAACATGCATTTCTATAACAAAATATCCATAAGAGTTATAATTATATGTATATATTCATGCACTTTTCTATATGTGTCTTTTTGGGAATCAGGTTTTTCCATTTCTAAGTGTTTCTAGGTTTAATTAAAGCACACTCTCAGTGGAGATGAGCATTTAATGCAAAGGAGAATGAATAAGTGAGATTTAAAAGGGAGAAAGATACATTGTACAGATACTTTCCTGATAGCTGAACCATGTGGCCTAAGGGAATTTTTTTTTTTTTTTTTCTCAAAGCCAAATGAGATTCAGGGCAGGTAGAGTGAGCAGAAAAGGCCCTGGGAATGCTTAGGGTACATGGGCACACCCTGCCTTCTTCCTGAGGAGTTCCAGGAAGGTAATAAAACTGGAGAGAACTTGCCTTCCTGGGCTTTGACATCTGAGCAGAAATTTCCTAAGCCATGGAAGTGGCTACATAGCTTTTTGAACAACAGAAATATATTGATAGAAAAAAAGAAGTTCTCCCCGAGAAACAAAGGGGAAAAAATAGAATTAGATTAAGTAGTAATCATTTAAAGTTGATGCTTATGTGATGAACTTAGACTACATTACACCTACAGTAAATTGCATATAAACTTTATTTGTATCAAGAAAATCAATACTTACTTTTTAAAATAAAGCGTAACTTTGAAGAGGGAAAAGCACATTTATTTATTTATTTTTTGGCCACAGACCCTTCTTGACATGCAAGGCTATCCAGCCCCTCTTCCCTCTCGGGACCCCCTCCATGATTCTCTCCTCCATAAAATCAACAGAAAAGAAAAGAAAAGAATATTCCAGGAACTTCCCTGGTGGCGCAGTGGGTAAGAATCCGCCTGCCATTGCAGGGGATACAGGTTCAATCCCTGGTCCTGGAAGATCCCACATGCCGTCAAGCAGCTAAGCCCGGCTCCACAACTACTGAGCCTGCACTCTAGAGCCCACCCGCCTAGAGCCGGTGCTCTGCAACAAGAGAAGCCACCACAATGAGAAGCCCGTGCACCCAGCGAAGAGTAGCCCCTGCTCACCGCAACTAGAGAAAGCCCATGCGCAGCAACGAAGACCCAACGCAGCCATAAATTAATTAATTAATTAATTTTTTAAAAAAAGAATATTCCACAGCTGTGCTTCCCTAGTAAGGTTACGCTGGTTTTATTTGCATTGGTTTCTACTGAATGCTCTACTAATCAAATCAAAGTACAAGGTTTTAAAGCCTTTCATTTCTCAGCTCTGAGTGAAGCAGTACATCAATTAATAAAAGGAGAACTTTAAAAAAAAAATTGAACAGTGCTTTTTAGTTTATCAAATGCTTTTATATTTTCTCATTTCACCTTCAAACCCACTCAATTTAAATAGCAATTTTAAATGTCCATTTCTAGTTTTTCCTTGCTCAGAATCCATTCCTCCCACTGCTTATGATAGTAAACCTCCATTTCCCTTTGATGAGGCACACCCCTCCTACTCGCATGTGATTCAGATGACACTGACCTCATCCCATCCCCTAATCCAAGTATGGACATGTGACTGGGGGTTAGACAAACAGTGTATTCCACCTCCCTGGCCACAGTGGTTGGTTTAGAGACAGACACATGACTTAAATCAGTCACACAGACTAAATTCTAGGATTTTTCTGAAGTTGATAAACCAAGAGGCTCTAAGCTGAAAGCTTGTGGGAATCACTGTGATGAGAAAGGCTGCCCAGAATGGTACCAACACAAAGGAAGCAGAACTAAGAGATGGAGAGGCACAATGTCCTGATGAAGCTATTTAACACCTGAATCAGCCACACCTGAAGCCAGAGATACCCTTACACCTTACAGGTGTACAATCCAGTAAGCCAGGAAGCACCTTCTTCTTTGTCTAGCTCAAGTCACGTTTGTGTCACTTAAAAAGCAAGAGTCCTAGCAGATATACATCTCTTCCCCTTACCAGCTCTGGGAAAAGTGGAGCCAGTCCGCCCATGCAGCCCTGTTCCAAGACACCACTGATCCCCTGAAGGCAGCTGCGTGAACTGCCTCTTTGTGTTTAAAAGAAAATGAGTATTCTAGAAAGAGGTGGCTAGTAAGTCATAATTCATGAAGTATGAGTTATTACAAACATATTAGCATCTCTTAACAGAGATCCACACATTGAAGCCATAAGTATTAGCAGGCAAGTCTCTAAGGGGATCAAGTTCTGACTTGGAAACACCCATAGGCTTTAGAATAAAGATAGCTTCCACTGACCAGTTCTGAGATCTTTGCCTAATTTCTTAATCTTCTGAACCTAAGTTGCCTTATAAGCAGTAAGAGTAATAGTGTTCTCCTCACAGAGTTTCTGTGAAGACCTATGATATTGTATAAATAAAAAATACTAAGCACACTGCTGGGCACAAAATGGATTCTCAGTAGAGAGTGGTTTTTATTAATAACTTGGGATGCTTTTAATAATATGAAAGAGGTGGATACCCACAGTGGCATAGGTAGGATGCCCTGACCAACTAGAGATAGCATAAAGCCACCAGGGAAGTCAAGAGTGGAACAGCCTGCAGGTCACAGAAACAAAGTGAAAAAGCTCTACTGACCAATGTGTTGAAAACCACCATTTTTCTTGGGTGAGTACTGCCAAAGAATATTCTTCTGGGTTTAGGGACCAGTGCCCAAAGTGCCAGAAGGGACTTTTAGAATGAAGCTAACAATCAGTTCCCTTATTCTGTTTCATCTTTAAGTGATTAGCAAAAAAAAAAATTTTTAAATCACTTTTAACAGCATCATATTTCAATTATCAAGTGCTGAATTAAAATGGAATGCAAACACTAAACTTTAACATACTGCTAAAAATGAACATGTCTAAAATATTAATAGCAACTCTAAATGATTTATAATGCCCTCTTGGGCATATTTTATGATTTATTGATGTCATTTTATCTGCTCCATGGGTGACAGAGTCACCTCACTGTGTGTGCTCTGGTGGGTTTCTAGGCTAGTTATTCAGAAAACTATATACTCAGACCTTTGCTGCATGCATATCAGACTGTAGGTAAAGTAAAAAAGGTAAAAATATTCACTTTTTCCATAAATCAGGGAATTGTGGGGGACAAACAGACTTTAAAATTGGTTATTTCTTGTTTTCTCAACTTCATGCAGGGCCATATTGGAGCTATCTTCAATGGATGTGAATTTCACAACCTTCCAGGTTAATTTATAATGTCAGTCTTTGTTGACAAGAAATTCAGCTTTAGATGTAACTTATTACCCTTTCTGCACCAAGAAAAGCCCATTTTCTAGAGAATACCTCATAATTTCTCTGGTAGTTCACTTCCCTTCTTCGACCTAACAATGCATTTTTCAAACCTTTCTGTCCATCCCACATATATTATTGCCCAGCTCTCTGCTTTATGATTTCTTTCTCTCTATTTTATGATTTGCTTCTAGGTTTGCTTCTTAGGTTTCCTAAGACTCTCTTAAGCTATGGTAGCCAAAATGTGCTTTAATCAAAATTGGACTTGTCTTTTACTTCGTTTCCAACATGGTTTCCATCTCGCAGTCATTTCTCCTTCTCCAGAGATGGAAAGATCTCATTCCGTCCTCTGGACATCCAGAACTTCTTTTCATCACTTCTCCACTGACAGCCACACACATCTAAACAGTAGTGACATAGGCCTGCACTTCTGGGGAACAGCTCATACTCAAAAATTACCATTCACTCCTCTACCTGCCCCTTTATTCAAAACTCCAAACTCTTCAATATAGGAATACATGGATATGGGGGGGATTAGGGAGGGGGCTCTGAGAGCCCATCCAATTAAATCATGTTGACAACTCCCCATCTGAAATTAGAACCAAGACCCAGGATTCTGTGTAGTATTAATAAATAGCCAAAAAACAAAACAACAACAACAAAAACCCACCCAAACCCAAAAAACAAACAAAAACCAAACTAAAAAGCCCCTCAATCTTTTTCTCTTTTTATTTTTCTGTATCCAATATGTGATTTACTTTTTGAACTGCAGTTCAATGTTGCTGACTCGTGGTCCCTGTATTTTTTCCACCATAGACATAGCTAGTCACTTCTTATCTTATTTTGGTGACATCTGTTTTTCCTCACTATATCACAACCCTATAATTACGTAGGCAGCACCCGATGATCCTAAGACGTAGTATATAATTGCTAAATTTTAACCTCTAGCAAACAATTACCATAGGAACCAAAGGCTAAATAGAGGCATGGTATCTAAATTTGCCACATTTCTCCTTTATCTGAGACATTTAGAAGAGGTGATTATGCTTATGAAGGTATGAGTACCCAATGGTTACTCAATATGCACCTGTCTATTGAGTGATTATATATAATCAAGCACCTGCCTGGGCATAGATGTCTACCACGTACCAGGCCAGGTCTACCCAGGCACCAGTTGGGGTTGATAACTTGGGTTAGGTTGAGCAAGAGCTCTCACTTAGCTGAGTGGTGGGAGGTGTTGGTTGGAACCTCTGGGGAACAGACACTGAGATGGAGTTAGAAGTGCAAAAGGTTTACTATGCTGGGGAGTAGTATTTGTGAAAAGAAATAAAGAAGGTAGGATTGGGTGTGGGAGCTGTCAGATGATGATGCCAACCTCACAAAGTCTCTGCCAGCCTGGAGAGGAGCTCTGAGCAAAGGGTGCCCATAAAGGGGTCATCATTAGTAGAACTGGCCAGGCCTGGGAGAAGAGCTGGCCTGGGCTTCTGAGCTGAAGCAGACCTGAAGAGGTCAACAGCTGGAAGCATTCCTGATGCTAGGCAACAAGCTCTTTCTTCAAAGAGGGCCTAAGCAGTGCATCTCTGAGTCTGCTGCACAGGCTAAGTCCAAAACAGTACAGGAGGGCGAAGGATCCAATCTAAGTATATGGAGCCAAGAATTCTAACCTCGGTGAAAAGGGTTCAGATCAAATAAGGTCAGGATTTAAAAGGGTGGAAGTGAGTGTTATAGCTCAGGAGGGACCTGAGCATTAGGTTTACCATCAGCTGGAATTTAGGACTTTCTTTTTTGTGCAAGAGAAGCCACAGACATAAATGGGTCACTCTAGCTGAAAGGGCCAGGGGTGTAATGAACAATTAAAAATATATAAAACACACCATCAGCGTCTCTGCTTTAAGTAGACACATGAATTTAAAACTTTGGGAAACATATGGCATTTGCTCTACATCTGCCAAGTGGCATAGATCCCCTGTCACATACGCATGAATGAAGTCAGGCAGGATGGGGAAGGAGGCAGGCTCTGCAACGGGACAATCAGTTCAAGCCCCATTACTACAGCTCCAAGCCCTGCGACCTCGAGGAAGTTATTTATCCTCACAACATAAGTTTATTGTACATAAAATAAGGACAAAAACTAGAACCCATCAGACAGGGATGTTGTGCAGGTTAAACCCATGTTATTCAAAGGGTGAGTCTTGGACCAGCAGAGCCACCATCACCTGGAAATTTGTTAGAAGTGAAGAAATCTTGTGACCCATCCTGGACCTACGGAATCAGAATCCACATTTTAACAAGATCCCCAGGTGACTGTGTGTACATGTTAAAGATTGAAAAGCACTGGGTTAATGATATGGGTTAATGTACTGGGTTAAGTACATCAAACACTTAATACAGTGTTTGGCATGTTGTAAACACAATAGATACTACTTGTTATTGTTTTTGTTATTATAATTGTTATTTTCATCCTGAATCATCTTGGGCAAGCACATCACTTAAGAACCTGAGCTTTCCAGACGCATAGCACAGGGAGATCAGCTCGGTGCTTTGTGACCACCTAGAGGGGCGGGATAGGGAGGGTGGGAGGGAGACACAAGAGGGAAGAGATATGGGGACATATGTATAACTGATTCACTTTGTTATAAAGCAGAAACTAACACACCATTGTAAAGCAATTATACTCCAATAAAGACATTAAAAAAAAAAAAGAACCTGAGCTTTCTAATCTGTAAAATGGGAATCATAATAATATCCAAGTGCCTGAGGATTAGGTCATCTTTTAAAGTCTTTTCAAACTCCAGGAGACCTTTATGATTCAAGCATGACCATATAATGGCAACGGCTGATATTTTGACAGCCTTTACTCTGTGTCAGGTGCTGTTCTTAGCGCTTTACTTTTCTCATCTTATTTAATCATCCAACAGTGCTATGAGAAAAGTACTATTTTTAATGCCACTTTACAGATGAATAAACTGAAACATGAAGAGATTAAATAATTTGCTCAATAAAACACCCAGGGGTAGAATAAGAATTTGAACTTTGGCAGTCTTATGTAACCATTTATACTCTTAACCTCGTCACTATCCTGTCCCTCAAGCCAGGCCATCAAAGAGAGAGGTAAACTAAACTAACTCTAACACAATCAGTGCAATCCGCTGTAGTACTTGATACATCATTGTTATAGCAGGCAACATTCAGGCTGTGGATTCTCAAATCTGGCTGCATATATTTTAAAGAGTGGAGATTTTTCAAAATACAGACTTCTGAGTCTCATCCCCAGAGATTCTGTTTCAGTAGTTTAAAAGTGGGGCTGAAACTGTTAATCTTTTTCTTTTTTTTTAAGCTGTTAGATATTATTCTGATGCAGAGTCAAGACTGAAAATGTGTGGGAATATGGGTTAATAAACCACCACCTCCATGTCCAGTATGTGATAAGTCAAACTTCTTTCCAAAGCAATTGAAAGGAATAAGAAGGGAAGAAAGGAAGGAAGGGAAAAAGGGAGGGAGGGAGAGAGTTTTGTTGGTGATGGAGGTGTGAGCCATTCTCCCTAATTCCACAACACACATCCTCATGTCTAAGTGGTTTCCTTGCAAGTTCTGTAGACAGTAATCGTACATCTCCTGAACCGCTGTAGTTTGGGGGATGTTTAACGGCACTGAGCAGGAAATATCTTGGTACCACTGAGTGGAGGAATTTATTTCACCTTACCTCCATGAGGGAGACACTCTTTCAGCCAAAAGAAGGTGACTAGAATCCTGCACATCATCCAAGACAACAGCGAGAGGACTACACCACAGCTGGAGGAGGGAGGGTGGAAGCAGGACAGTGCTTGCTGAGAAGGAAAGAATGGAGGGACTGGCACAGAATCCATAGGTGCTCCCAGATACTCAAGTACAGTAGGACATCGGTATTTTCTAGAGCATCCCACACTCAAGCAGGTCTACAATAACAATAGATACAGCCTAGACTTGAAGCAAACTTTAGACTTGACATACATAGAGCCAGGGAAACTGCAATATGGGCCCATCCCAGCACAGAGAGCCAGGGACATTGATAAGCATGGACTGTTGATGAGGAAAAGGGGAGCTCAGCAGAAGAGATATGTTAACAGAAAAAACTCCCTGAGCCATTCATACAGAGGATGGAGAACTGGAAAATGAGATCAAATTCCACTTGCAATAGCTTACAGTTTGTTGTTTATATTAATGCCAAAGTTGATAATTAGTTTTAATTCCAGGGCTTTGGTTTCAATTATTCTCAAAAAATCATTTTATTATCTTTATAAAGTTAATAGTTAAAAAGATCCTCAAAATTATCATACAGATAACTGGACCAGATAAACCCAAGCTGATGTTAGGGTTCTGATACCCAGCTTGATTAAACAGAAACACCTAGAAGACACTGCCTCAACTTGATTTTGTTCTCAGTATAACACATTATACAGCCATCCCTCCAAGGTTGTGGAAAGGTAACAGGTTAGCAAGCAATGTGGAAAAATCACTGTTTCCATGACGAGGATATTTTGAATTGAAAAAGATGGCATAATATACCAGACTATAGCATACATAGTAAGAATCCTAGATTTGAATGGAGTGAAACCAATAGTTGAAATTGAGGAAGCATTTAGGTTAAAAACAAATGGATGATCATTTATAAATAAAGCTTTAGTTAACAAAATATTACAAATTTTACTTTCATTGTTACTTAACATCACAGAATTCTTTGGGGATGCACCAACTATGAGGAACTAACCACAGCAGTGAATAATTTATGTGGAATATGGAGCCATAGATAAAAGAAGAACAGTTGGCTGTTTTTTTCCCAAGAAACTCCTAATGTTACGTTACATTTTATTGAACAAGCCTCAAAAAATAACAGAAGCTGAACATTATTATTGCCATTATTACCTTTCGTTTCCAAGTGCCATATCTTGTTCTCTCTTGAGCTGATCCATTCTGATTACTTTTGCTTACTTTAGAGATTTGCTTTTTCTAGTAAAAAATGCTTGACTAGAATCTCTCATATTCGAATATCTTCAAGCTATAACCACTTGCTATCAAATTTAAGTAATCTCCCTTATCTTATTGGAATCCATTTGTTCATTTCCAACCTACACCTTCCATTTAATATATGGATCTGTTCTTTGGTGCCCTTTCTCTCTAACTACAAAGGAAGAATGTGTCTTTCATTATTAACAGTCATAGCTACAGCCTCACATCATCCAAGGAATCAGGACAGCTGACACAACGTCGGTGCAAATATGACTATGGCAGGACTGTGTGTGGCTGAAAGACTCTGTGGGTCCAATTCACCTTGGATTAAGCAAAGGAACTGACTTCCAGGACCTTGAAAACAGCTGTGATGGAGCAAACAAGCCATTTAGCAAGGGTCACAGATGTGTGGCCTGGTTTGGGCTATTTGCCTCTTTTCATTTTCAGAAAATCTTCCGTGGCCAACACTGCTCTGAGTTTCTTATCAGACTCATCATTGTTTGTGGAAACTGTATTATTCACCCTGGTACAGGAATCTAACGATTCACCAAGCACTTCTGTTTGTTTTGGGTGTTTTGTTTTGTGGCTTGGGGATTGTTTTTTTTTTTTTTTTTAGCATTTTTGTTTTGGGCTATTGTTCAGGGAAACTAAGGTCAGAGCTCCTTATGTCCACCTTTAAAGCTGTTAAGCTTTTCTTCCCTATCTTTGATAAAACGTCCTATTCTGCATAGAAGAAATATGCAAAGTGGATTCAAATTTAGCTTTGTGAGGTATAGAAACTCTTTTGGTTCAACAGGGGCAACTTGGGATGGAACTTTGAACAAAGAAAAATAAAGGCAGGTCTAGTCCCTCCCACTTTGTGCTCCCCAACCTCTCATCTTCAACCACTAAAAATTAAAAAAAAAAAAAATTAAATCACAGGGGTCTTGTTCTGCTATAACAAAAATACCATGAACTGGGTGGCTTACACAAGAAATATTTATTTCTCACATTTCTGGAACCTGGGAAGTCCAAGATCAAGGTGCCTACAGATTTGGCATCTGGCAAGAACCTGCTTTCCTGGTTCATAGACAGTAGTCTTTTCATCGTGTCCTCACATGGAGGAAGGGACAAGAGCTCTCTGGGGCCTCTTTTATAAGGTCGTTATTCCCATTCATGAGGGCTCCACCTTCATGACCTAATCACCTCCCCAAAGCCCACCTCCTAATACCATCACATTGGGATTAGGATTTTAACATATGAATTTGGGGGGTGGGGGGAGACACAAATATTCAGTCCATACAGCAGGTAACCAGAGTTGTTAGTGTCAAGAGAAACTGAAAGATAGTGTCAGTAAAATATAATTTGTGTAACCAGTACATCTTACTTCACAGGTTGTTTGTTGAATAACAGCCAATCTTGCCTCAGGAGGGACCCTGATGATGCACTGGAGCCCCCAATGTCCATATTAGCAGGAAATTAATTTATCTCTTGGATCCCCTCATCCCTTCCATACATGTAGAAATTCCAGGATTCCAAGATGCTAAAAAGTCTGAGGAGGGAATCCTGTTTGTTTCTATCCTACTACTTTGCTACTTTGGAGCCAAACGCACTCCATTATGGCTGGAGAATTTCACCACTGCTACCAATGCTGGTTGGCTTGGAGTGAGCAGGCACAGGGAAGGCAGATGAAGTTGCAGCTGAAGCCTGGACAGCCTGGAGTGGCTTCCTCTGCCCCATGCTGCTGTTTCTGAAGGTGCTTAAATAGAATAGAAGGTGATCAGCTGAGGCTGGCCTCTGCAGTGTACCGCCTGCCCAGCCTCTAGTGGTTCTTCTAGGTTCCCTGGAGGGGGAGCCCAATCCCACAGTGCTAGGCTCGGCCAAGAAGCTCCACAACAACCTTCCTGGGCTTTCAACTGCAGCTCTTAAGATTTCACTACCCTGCCTTTTCCAAGGTGAGGAGTCCCATCCTGGATGCTGGTTTCAGGAACCTCAAAGACCTCTCATTCATGGAGCCATCCCCTAGAAATAGAAGCTCCTTCTATTTCAGGCCCCAGCCCAGATTCAGATTCTACCACCAAATGAGTAAAAAGACAGGAAAATCTCACCAACAATTGTTATTATGTGATCTCTAATGTCTATATCCTAAAGTCTGTTTAGATACAAGGCAGTCATCTTCTTTTATCTGTAATGTTTTCTTGAAAAAGTGAATAACAGCCAAGTGTGAGAATTTTGAAAAACTTCCTGGGATCCATTTCACATGGGCTAAAAATGCATTTAACTATATATTCATATATATTACTAGTAAAAGTGGCTGCTTCCTATCATAAGGAAATGGGGGCACCAAGTCAGAAAATAGTTGTTTTTCATAAAACAACATCTAGAACTATTTGACTTTAAAATATGACCATTTGTAGATTTGATAACAAAAAAAGAAAAATTTTAGGGCTTCCCTGGTGGCGCAGTGGTTGAGAGTCGGTCTGCCGATGCAGGGGACACGGGTTCGTGCCCTGGTCCGGGAAGATCCCACATGCCACGGAGCGGCTGGGCCCGTGAGCCATGGCCGCTGAGCCTGCGTGTCTGGAGCCTGTGCTCTGCAACAGGAGAGGCCACAACAGTGAGAGGCCCGTGTACAGCAAAAAAAATAATAATAAAAAGAAAAAGAAAAACTTTAATACTACTTTAAGATAAAAAAGCTTTGGAGAGAAGTGAATCACATGTAGATTCAGGAAAAAGAGCAACTTCAGACTTCTAAGCAATAACAATAGAAGCCAGAGGTAATGGAGAAATGCTTTCTAGTTTTTGAGGGAAATGATTTCCAAATTAGAATTCTAGTCTCAATCAAACGCTTATATCTTACAGTAGAATAAAGATACCTTTAGGCATGCAAGGCATATTAGCCAGCCTAGTTTAATATAGTAGAAGTTATTCTAGCCAGTTGCTATGGTCTGAATATTTGTGTCTCCCCCAAATTTGTATGTTGAAATCCTAATGCCCAGTGTGATGGTATCAGGAGGGTGGTGAATGGCCCTCATGAATGAGATTAATACCTTTTATAAAAGAGACCCAAGAAAGCTCCCTTGCCCCTTCTGCTATGTGAGGACACAGCAAGAAGTTGGCAGTCTGCAACCTGGAAGGGGACCCTCACCAGAACCCGAGCATGCTGCCTCCAGAACTGTGAGAAATAAATTTCTGTTGGTTTTAAGCCACCCAGTCTGTGGTATTCTGTTATAGCGGTCCTAACAGACTGAGATATTAGTTTAAGCCAAAAGGACTAGTCATGAGACAGAATTCACAGACTGAGGTGGAGGAAATGGACTGTGTTTCCACGAGTGACACCCGAGCACCATAGCACAGAGCTGCCCAGTGAGGAAGTCACTGCCTCTCACAGAAACCACCAAGCCAGGAGGCTGCTGGCACTGGTTCCAGGTCCTACCTCTGTCTCTGCCATCACTTCAGAGCCCTGCTGTGCTGCTGCACCCAGATCTGCACCTGCCAAGTGGAAGCCTTAGGCCCTACCTCTTTCCCAAGTAATCCAGTTATGGATCCAGATTCTGACTCTGGCAAAGATGCAGCTGACAAGTATAATCAAAGCCACATGTCTGCAATCCAACAACTAGAAAATGACCTGAAAAATGTCTTTCTTTAAGAATGCAGAATTTATAATGTGGGAAACTATTAAAACAATGGGAAAGGGGTGTTCAAAAATGTGGGGCAGCCTGAATAACAAATGACCACTGCACGCAGACTTGAACTTTTACCTCTTATGGACTCTTTTTTAGGAAGCAACCAGAAAATATTAGTTTCATCACCAAACAAGGGAAGAAAGAAGGAGATACAAAATTAGGAAATAGGAGATCTCATACAGGGAGGCGGGCAAAGGAAGTTTCAAGATGATGATAAAGGGAAGGTTTAACTAGCATTCTAGTGTGAGCAGGAAGATGGCGCTTGTACAAAAGGGATGGGAATGGGGAGGGGAAGAATCAGGTAGATCACCTGATGTTTTCATCTGAAACTATCCAACAACTCCATCAGAGGATTAGGACAGGTTATAATAGAGAGCACTGAACTACAGTGGTGGGAATGGGGAGAGACAAGTATTAACCCTAAGAAAATAAAAAGTTATTTAAGGAAGGAAATATAATCTTAGGATGCTGCAGGTCTTAACTGTAAACAGTGTTTATGTGGGCATGATAGTGTAAACACTCAATATTAAATGAAAGCAGTGACGTAACTATATTAGGAGCTGGAGTAAGAAGGGGAAGAGAACTCGTTGGAAGGGAAAATACATTGGGTACAAGTTCCCATCTTCTACAGTAGGAAACCAAAGATAATAGCTAACATTTAAAAATCAAGAAACAGTAATATAAGCATGTTACTTAGAATGTGGAAGTAAACACCAGAATAAACAGTTTTTTTTAAATGTCGAAATATGTTGCCTTGAGGGAGCAGAAGTTTGGAGCAGGAAGGGGTGAAGACTGCTGTTTTCATTATAAGCCTGACAGCATTATTTCACTTTTAAAGTCACATATATATGCAAACATACATAAATACATTTACATAGTTACAGATAGATAGATAAATTTTAAAAATTAAACACAGAAAAAAGCATCTCTTGGTGTGCACTTGTAGCCTTTCTGTCCTTAAAACTCATACATCTGCTGTCTCTAATTCTCCCCTTTTTATGGTACACCTGTTCATTCTAGAAACCATTCTCTCATCCTGTCAAAATGACAAACTACACTGGCCACTGGCTGCTTCCCAAAAATCAACCCTAGAGAAACTATAGAAGCTGGAGGGAAACTCAGATTTGAGGATCTAATGACCAAAAATGAATAAAATACAACCCTATGAGAAGTCCCTGGGGAGTCTGAAGACTCAGAAGTGTTATGTGAGGGCTGCGGAGGGGTGGGGGTATGAGTGAAAGGAGAGAAGGCTTCAGCCGGCCAGGGAAGGCAGCTAAGGTGGCTGTGAGAAGAGGGGTGAAAGGAGAAGTTCTCGTCTGTTCTCGCTTCTTGCCACCGGGGACGGTGACAGACCGCCAATCACCGAAGAAACTGGCAGCAACAGTCACGGCTGCAGGGGTCAGGAGGGTACAATAAGAGATGTGCAAAAGCCCTGCAGGAGAAAGGAGGGATGGAAAGGGTGGTGTGTACTGACCAGTTACCTTTGGGTATTCTCCAAACCCCCAGGGCAGGGAGAGTGAATCTATGGAGATTACTTCCAGAGAGTTTAAATGGGAAAGACATACTAGAGAAGTTATTTGTAGATGATGGAAAATTAGAATGATCACCATCAGTTCTATGAGGCTCTCTTCCCTGGCTTTGTTTCATCTACAGGTACATCAGCTGAAGGCTGGGTTGTAGCCACTTCCCAGCACAGAACCTTGTGTAGTAACTGATATCAAAGGGGAAGAGGAATTCTTTCAAAGAAATAACCAGAAAGCCATAGAAGGAATACAACTACTATACAAGAAAGACAACAAACTCAACAGTATAAACCATCTAAATCATATAGAATTGTAAGAGGAAATGGACCAAGAAATTAAAATAATTATGATGAATATATTAAGAGGCTAAGGCTGATACCAGCAATGTGAAGCAAGAACAAGAAAACATAAGAAAGGACTAAACTGAGAAGTAGGTATGAAATATGTAATAGCTAGAGTGAAAAAGGCAATAGATAAGATACATAGCAAGATGGACAAAGGTGAATAAATCACTGAGTTGGAAGATCAGATTGAGAAACTCTCCTAGAGGTCATCAGGAAAGGATAAAGAGACAAAAAATACAAAGAAGCTAGGAGATGTAGATGATGGAAGGAAAAGGGCCAACACCTGTGAGCCGTGGCTTTGTGCTGTGTCAGCTTAGCTAGGCTGAACTCCCTTTCCCCAAATCCCCTTTCTTGTATGTTTCCAGTTAGGGTGGGCCATAAGCAAGATCCCTGTGAAAGGTTCTAAAGGTGTTGTCACTTACCTGCCACCTCACTTCACTGGTGTGAAGAAGCAGTGGAGCCTCCAAATGCTCCATCTTCCATAGATCCCCTTAAGGTTCTCTGATTCCTGGACCAGGTGTGTGTTTGGCCATGGTGATAAAAGCCCCCGATTTCTGCAAGAAACACATATATTCAAGGTTAGAGGTAACAAGAACTAACATAAGTTTCAGTCTGTCCACAGGTTCCAGCTTGTGCTTCTATAAGGGTTCCAACTTGTCCTGCTCACCCCCGCCTGACTTCCATCTTCCCTTCCCAACTACCTGTTCTGTAGTTTTAAGGCTTCAGCATTGGAAGTGAAATGAATATATATGTGTGTATGTATGTATGTATGTATACACACATACACATATATATACAAATATGTGTATATGTATATTTTTTAAAGTCATTACATTTGAAAGAATTGGGCTGGATATAAAATTCTAGGTTCAAGCTTATTTTCTTTTAATATTTAAAAAGTATTTTTCCCATTTGTCATCTTGCACCCACCGTTCAATTTGGTTCTTATTCTAGTTGACGATCTCTTCATTATTTCTGGAAGTTTTAAAAATTATTTCCTTGGATATACAGACATTGATAAATTTAAGAAAGTAATAGGATAAGTAAACATGAGGAAGGGTCTTAAGCAGCTACACTTGAACAAAAATAGAATAATTTTTTGAGCCAGCAGAAAATGCAATAAATTGAAATACAAGATATGGTGGGAGAAATAATTTCTAATTTAAAAGAAATTACAATAAATGTAAGTGGATTTAACTCACAAATAAAAAGAAAAATACTTTCTGAGGGTATTAACAAATAAAAACAAAATCCAAACATATGTTGTGTATGAGAAAAATTCTGAAAACCAAAAGACACAAAAAGGTTGAAAATGAAAGAGTTCAAGACAGGAAGAAAAAAAACCCCAAAACCAAGAAAGAAGGCTGGAATAGCAATAATAATAGTGGATTAAAAAAAAAAATTAAGGTAAAAGGTAAACAAAAAATAGAATGAGAAGAGATAACCATCACAAACATGTATGCACCTAACAATAGGTCACAATAACTGACAGCATATGGAGAGAAACATATAAATAGTTGGAGCTTTTAAAACCATACTATCAAAAATGTATTAAGCAAACAAAAATTAAGCAGACCCTTATCTAAACAGTATAATTAGTGGGCTTATCCTATTAATTATATTGTTCAGATCTTTGATATGAATGTTCAGTGGTATGCTATGTATAATATATATGCTTTGATACATATGCTATAGTAGTTCACGCAACAAATAGCAAATACACATTTTTAGAAGCATACACATGTTTAAACTAACAGATTAGGCCTACAGGAAGTCTCAATAAACTTGCCAGGAACAATATCATGCAGATGAATTAATATTAGAAATTAGTAACAGGAAAGGTTTTTTTAAATGTCCTATATTTTGAAAATACCATGTTACTAAATAACTCATAGGTTAAAATTAAATTATAATCAAAATGAGAGACTATCTAGAATTGAATGAACATGAAGACACAAAATGTGTGGGACATACCTAAAGCAGTGTTTGAAGGAGCATTTACACCTTTAAATATGCTTATCAGGAAACAATAAAAGTTGAAAAGAGGGATTTCCCCATTGGTCCAGTGGGGGGACTCTGCAATCCCAAAGCAGGGGGCTGGGTTCGATCCTTGCAGGGAACTAGATCTCACATGCATGCCGCAACTAAGAAGTCCGCAACCCTGCATACCTCAACTAAGGCCCGGCACAGCCAATATTTATTTATTTAAATAAATAAATATTAAAAAAGAAAAATATGCTAAACATCCAACTCAGGAAGTTATAAGAAAGAACATCAAAGCAAACCCAAAGAAGAAAAAGGATATAATAAAGGAAAAGAAACCATATAATGACTTTTCTTAGTAGAGGAAATTAATAAAACTAAAGTTTTACTTTGAAAAAATTACCAAGATAAACCTCTGATAAGACTGATCAAGAGGAAAAAGAGACAACGAAAGTAAATAAAACACAGATCAAAATGAAGATGAGGAAATAACTGCAGATTTAAAAAACAAACAGATAAAATGGATAAATTCCTAGGAAACATAAGACGTCAACTGGTACAAGAATAAAAAAGGAATTTAAAATAGACCTACAAGGATCAAAGAAATTTAATTGGTAGTTAAAACTCCATCCCAAATTGCTCTAGGCCTGGATGCTTTTAAAATTGACTCTATCAAACTGTTAAAAACACAATTCCTGTTACATAAGTCGTTCCAGAAAATGCAAAAAGAAAGAATAATCCTCAGTTCATTTTCTGAAGCTAATCTATCTCATTTCCCTTAATACCTCTGGCTTTCAAGCCACAGTCTGGAAAGTTTTCCCTACTCCCATTTTATAGAGGAATTCATCCATGTCTTGCCTTGTACTTGCATGGTTTCATCTTATTTTTATGTTTGTGTTTCTGATCCATTTGGAATTTATTCTGGTATATACTGTAAATAATGAATCCAATTTTCTCTATTCCCACATGGCTACACACAGTGGTGTGCTGTAGCTGGCTCATGACAGCTCACAAGAGCTGATTGTTAAATTTTCAGGAATTTTGTGAGCTGATTGTTAAACACAGCCATTATTACAAAATAAATTATATAAACGTACAATGAAATAAATCATGTTCAAAGCAAAGTTAATAAATATTCAAAACTCATCACTTCCTGATTATTTTAATACATTTTACTATTATCAAGGTTCTTGGGGTTATTTTTGTCTGTGGTGGTAAGACTCTAGAATGGCATGCTGCTGTACATCTCTCCTCAACTCAGTATTAAAAATCATATTGCTAGCATGAAATTGACTATGGTGGTAGTATTCACATCATGAAAGTTGGCAGTGCCAAAATCGGGGCTTAAGTTATTGTTTTGTTGACTGTATACTATAGAGATCACTATGGCCAGTAGGCCAAATCCAACCTGCCACTTGTTTTTGTAAATAAAACTTACTGGACCACAACCACACCCATTTTTTGACCTATTATCTGTGGATGTTTTTGTGCTATAATGGCAGAGGTGAATAGTTGCAACAGATACTAAATGGCCCCAAAAGTCTAAAGTATTTCCCATGTGACCCTTAGAAAAAGTTTGCTGACCTCTGGCCTAGACTTAAGACAATGATGGAGAAAATGTCAACAATGTAGATTCATCTTAAAACTGCATTTGTCTGTAGCTGTTACACTGTGAATAGCACAAAAAAATTAAGAAATAATCTTCCAGTAGTTGGAACATATTATCCAATTCAGCAAAGAAGTCACTCATGTCCTTCACAAATAAGTCAAGATTCAACATTGTCATTTCACTCTCAGCTTACTCATTAATGTAAATGAAAATATCAACCTACATTCACATGAAAGCTACACTCAACAATTACAACCATAGGTTGGTTATGGATAAGAATTTGGCAAAAATCAAAGAAAGCATTCTGTGAGAATCAATTAATTATATGGTGTTGACAATAGAGAATATTGTATATTTTATTACTATTAATAAATTACTAAATATCCTTTATATCAGTAAAATTAATAGTATGCATATATATGTGTATAGATATAGATATAGATATTGATATTGATACATACACACAAACACATGTATATGTGTATGTATTAAACATTTATCAGCACAACACTGGCTACACAGCATCTCAATTTCACTTATTAAACAGTTTATATCTCTAGTTTAAAGTGAACACAATGAAACCATTATCTGTGATTTCAGTCCAGAGCTATAAAGCAAGAAACAATGTTTTAATAGTTTGGTCAGCTGAGTTCCATTGACAACTACTATGCTGAATTTTCTTAAGTGTGCTAATCTTTCTGTAAGTAAACCACAATCTTCTATTATTAAAAATATTTATTTTTAAAAATGTATCTTATCCTTACTGATTTGAGATGCTCCCTTTATTATATACTAAATTTCCATACGCATATTATTCTATTTCTCATCACTCTCTTGTCCCGCTTGTCTGTCTGTCTATTAATGTGTCAATACCAAACTGTCTTAATTATAAAGCGTTTGTGGTTTGCTGTAATGTAACTGCAAACCCTCCCATTCTCTCACCCAATTGCTGTTCTCTTTCAGGATGTTTTAACCATTCTTCCTTGTTTGTTCTTTCAAAAAAGTTTTATAATCATATCGTGTTGCTACAGGGGGAAAAGATCTGATGATAACATTATTGGGCATTTCATAAATTTATAAATAAAAATAGAGAAAACATATTTTTAAATGATGTTGAGTTTTTCTATCCAAGAACGAGGCACATTTTTCCATTTGTTGAATCAACTTTTATAACTTTCAGGCTTATTTTCCTCATGTAGGTTCTGGATACCTCTAATTAAGTTTTACCTTGGCAATTTTTTTTTTTTTAAATCATAAGAGGATCTTCTCCTCCATTACATTTTGTAATTGGTTTTTGTTTCTATTATGAATGTTATTGATTTTGAATGTTAATTTTATAAGCTGCTACATTACTAAATTATTTTATTTGAGGTCACTTCTAATTAATTCTTTTGGATTTTCCACATGTCTAATCATGTCATCTGAAAATAGAGTTCTAACTCTTCATGTCCAACTATTATATCCTGCAATTATTTTCTCTTGTCTAATTAAAATAGGTAAGAGCTTCAAAATAATGTTACATAGGAGTTGTATGATTCCTCTCTAGTACCTGACTTTAGTGGGAATGCCTTAGTGTCTCTTCATTAAGTAATATGCAATATTGGGAGCTGAGTTATATATATTTTACCAAGTTGAGAAAGCATAGTAGGCTGAATAATGGCCCCTAAAGATACAAGATGCTATTCCTTAGAACCTGTACACATTACCTTATCTGAAAAAAATTTGCATATATGAATAAATTAAGGATTTTGAGATGAAGAGATTATGTCGGATTATACGTGTGGGCCCTAAATGCAAACACATGTATCCTTATAAGAGGGAGACGGAGGGAGATTTGATATATACAAGAGAGAAAGCAATGTAACCATGGTGGCAGAGAGTGGAGTGATGTGGCCACAAGCCAAGGAATGCTGGCAGCCATCAGAAGGTGGAAGAGGCAATGAACAGATTTTCCCCTAGAGTTTCCAGAAGGAGTGTGGCCCTGCCCACACCTTGATGTTGGTACAGTGTTACTGATTTTAGATGTCTGGCATCCACAACTACTAAACAATACATTCTGTTTCTTCAAGCCCCCAAATAACATAACTATTCAGATAGCTCAGCATGGTTGCTAGGTACAATATCAACTTAAATACTTTAAACTTACAAAATCATAAAAGGCATATTATAAAATAAAGATAAAGTGACATTCACAGTTCAAAACTATATAGTATCTAGGAATTAATTTAGAAAAGACTGCCATGGAGAAAAATTAAAGATTCAATGAAGAATATACAGATGACCTCAGGCTTCCCTGGTGGCGCAGTGGTTGAGAGTCCGCCTGCCAATCGTGCCCTGGTCCGGGAAGATCCCACATGCCGTGGAGCGGCTGGGCCTGTAAGCCATGGCCGCTGAGCCTGTGCATCCGGAGCCTACGCTCCACAACGGGAGAGGCCACAACAGTGAGAGGCCCGCGTACCGCAAAAAAAAAAGAATATACAGATGATCTGAATGAAAGGAGAGACAATTCAAATTCTTGAATGAGATGACTTAATATTATAAAGATGATAAATATCCTCAACTTGATCTACATATTCAGTGCAATACCAATCAAAATGCCGGTTGCATTTTTTGAAGAATTTATAAATTGAGTCTAAAAATTCTATAAGGGGAGACCTTCAAGACGGCAGAGGAGTAAGACGTGGAGATCACCTTCCTCCCCACAAATACATCAAAAATACATCTACATGGGGAACAACTCCTGCAGAACAACTACTGAACGCTGGCAGAAGACCTCAGACCTCCCAAAAGGCAAGGAACTCCCCACATACATGGGTAGGGCAAAAGAAAAAAGAATAAACAGAGACAAAAGAATAGGAACCAGACCTGCACCTCTGGGAGGGAGCTGTGAAGGAGGAAAGTTTCCACACACTAGGGAGCCCCTTTACTGGCGGGGATGGGTGGTGGACAGGGAGGAAGCTTTGGAGCCACAGAGGAGAGCACAGCAACAGGGGTGCAGAGGTCAAAGTGGAGAGGTTCCCGCACAGAGGATCAGTGCCGACCAGCACTCACCAGCCTGAGAGGCTTGTCTGCTCACCGGCTGGGGCGGGTGGGGGCTGGGAGCTGAGGCTCGGGCTTCAAAGGTCAGAGCCCAGAGAGAGGACTGGGGTTGGTGGCATGAACACAGCCTGTAGGGGGCTAGTGCACCACAGCTGGTCAGGAGGGAGTCAGGGAAAAAGTCTGGAGCTGCCTAAGAGGCAAGAGACCATGTTTCAGGATGTGCAAGGAGAGGGGATACAGAGCACTGCCTAAACGAGCTCCAGAGACGGGTGCGAGCCATGGCTATCAGCTCAGACCTCAGAGACAGGCATGAAATGCTAACGCTGCCGCCACTACCACCAAGAAGCCTGTGTGCAAGCACAGGTCACTATCCACACCTCCCCTCCTGGGAGCCTGTGCAGCCCGCCACTGCCAGGGTCCCGTGATCCAGGGACAACTTCCCCAGGAGAACACACAGCACGCCTCAGGGTGTTGCAATGTCACGCTGGCCTCTGCCACCACAGGCTTGCCCCGCATTCCAATTATGACTACTGTACCCCTCCCTCTCCCTGGCATGAGTGAGCAAGAGAGCCCTAATCAGCTGTGGCTTTATCCCCCTCTGGTCAGGGTGGGGAACAGATGCCTGAGGGTCCCCTACATGCAGAGGCAGGGCCAAAACCAAAGCTGAAACCCAGGAGCTGTGCGAACAAAGAAGAGAAAGCAAAATTTCTCCATGCAGCCTCAGGAGCAGTGGATTAAATCCCGACAATCAACTTGATGAACCCTGCGTCTGTGGAATACCTGAATAGACAACGAATGTTCCCAAAACTGAGGTGGTAGACGTTGGGAGCAATTGTAGACTTGGGGTTTGCTTTCTGCATCTGATTTGTTTCTGGTTTTTATATTTATGTTAGTTTAGTTTTGAGTGCTTGTTATCATTGGTGGATTTGTTTATTGGTGTTCTTGCTCTCTTCTTTACTTTTTAATATATTTTTTCTCTTTTTGTGAGTGCATAAGTATATGTGTCTCTGTGTGATTTTGTCTGTTTAGGTTTGCTTATACCATTTGTCCTAGGGTTCTGACTGTTCGTTTTTTTGGTTTGTTTGTTTGTTTGCTTTCTTTTTATGAGTGTGTGTATGTTTCTTTGTGTCATTTTTGTCTGTTTAGTTTTGCTTTTACTATTTGGTTTGGGGTTCTATCAGTTTGTTGGGGTTTTTTTATCCTTTTTTTCTTCTGAGCCCTGTGGCTGGCAGGGTCTTAATGCTCCGGCCAGGTGTCAGGCCTGAGCCTCCAAGATGGGAGAGCCAAGTCCAGGACATTGGACCACAACAGACCTCTGGCCCCATGTAATATCAATCAGCAAAAGCTCTTGAGATCTCCATCTCAACACTAAGACCCAGCTCCACCCAACAGCCAGCAAGCTCCAGTGCTGGAAGACCACGCCAAACAACTAGCAAGACAGGAACACACCCCACCCATTAGCAGAGAGGCTGCCTAAAGTCACACTAAGTTCAAAGACAACCCAAAACACCACCAGACGGGCCCTGCCCACCAGAAGGACAAAATCCAGCCCCACCCACCAGAACACAGGCACCAGTCCCCTCCACAAGAAAGCCTACAAAACCTCACCCACTGGGGGCAGACACCAAAAAAAACGGGAACTACAAACATGCAGCCTGTGAAAAGGAAACCTCATTAAGTTAATCAGAATGAGAAGACAGAGAAATATGCAATAGATGAAGGAGCAAGGTAAAAACCCACCAGACCAAACAAATGAAGAGGACATAGGCAGTGTACCTGAAAAAGAATTCAGAGCAATGATAGTAAAGATGACCCAAACACTTAGAAATAGAATGGAGGGAATACAAGAAACGTTTAACAAGGACCTATAAGAACTACAGAGCAAGCAAACAATGATGAACAACACAATAAATGAAATTAAAAATTCTCTAGAAGGAATCAATAGCAGAATAACTGGGGCAGAAGAACGGATAAGGGACCTGGAAGATAAAATAGTGGAAATAACTGCCACAGAGCAGAAAAAAGGAAAAAGAATGAAAAGAATTGAGGACAGTCTCACAGACATCGGGGACAACATTAAATGCACCAACATTTGAATTATAAGGGTCCCAGAAAAAGAAGAGAAAAAGAAAGGGACTGAGAAAATATTTGAAGAGATTAGAGTTGAAAACTGCCTTAAAATGGGAAAGGAAATAGTCAATCAAGTCCAAAAAGTGCAGAGTCCCATACAGGATAAATCCAAGGAGAAACATGCCAAGACACATATTAATCAAACTATCAAAAATTAAATACAAAGAAAAATTAGTAAAAGCAGGAAGGGAAAAACAACAAATAACATACAAGGGAATTCCCATAAGGTTAACAGCTGATCTTTCAGCAGAAGCTCTGCTAGCCAGAAGGGAGTGGCAGGACATATTTAAAGTGACGAAAGGGAAAAACCTACAACGAAGGTTACTCTAACCAGCAAGGATCTCATTCAGATTCGACAGAGAAATTAAAACCTTTACAGACAAGCAAAAGCTAAGAGAATTCAGCACTACAAAACCAGCTTTACAACAAATGCTAAAGGAACTCTCTAGGCAGGAAACACAAGAGAAGGAAAACACCTACAATAACAAACCCAAAACAATTAAGAAAATGGTAATAGGAACATACATATCAATAACTACCTTAAATGTAAATGTATTCAATGCTCCAACCAAAAGACACAGACTGGCTGAATGGATACAAAAACAAGACATGTATATATGCTGTCTACAAGACACCCACTTCAGACCTAGGGACACATACAGACCAAAGTGAGGGGATGGAAAAAGATATTCCATGCAAATGGAAACCAAAAGAAAGCTGGAGTAGCAATTCTCATATCAGACAAAATAGACTTTAAAATAAAGACTATTACAAGAGACAAAGAAGGACACTACATAATGATCAAGGGATCAATCCAAGAAGAAGATATAACAATTGGAAATATTTATGCACCCAACATATGAGCACCTCAATACACAGGCAAATGCTAACAGCCATAAAAGGGGAAATCGACAGTAACACAAAAATAGTAGGGGACTTTAACACCCCACTTTCACCAATGGAAAGATCATCCAAAATGAAAATAAATAAGGAAACACAAGCTTTAAATGACACATTAAACATGATTAAACTGATATTTATAGGGCATGCCATCCAAAAACAACAGAATACACTTTCTTCTCAAGTGCTCATGGAACATTCTCCAGGATAGATCATACCTTGGGTCACAAATCAAGCCTTGGTAAATTTAAGAAATTTGAAACTGTATCAAGTATCTTTTCTGTCCACAACACTATGAGACTAGATATCAATTACAGGGAAAAAACTGTAAAAAATACAAACACATGGAGGCTAAACAACATGCTATGAAATAACCAAGAGATCACTGAAGAAATCAAAGAGGAAATCAAAAAATACTTAGAAACAAATGACAATGAAAACAAGATGACCCAAAACCTATGGGATGCAGCAAAAGCAGTTCTAAGAGGGAAGTTTATAGCAATAGAGTCCTACCTCAAGAAACAAGAAAAATCTCAAATAACAACCTAACCTTACACCTAAACCAATTAGAGAAAGAAGAACAAAAAAACCCCAAAGTTGGCAGAAGGAAAGAAATCATAATATCAGAACCGAAATAAATGAAAAAGAAATAAAGGAAACAATAGCAAAGATCAGTAAAATTAAAAGCTGGTTCTTTGAGAACATAAACAAAGTTGATAAACCATTAGCCAGACTCATCAAGGAAAAAAGGGAGAAGACTCAAATCAACAGAATTAGAAATGAAAAAGGAGAACTAACAACTGACACTGCAGAAATACAAAGGATCATGAGAGATTACTACAAGCAACTATATGCCAATAAATGGACAACCTGGAAGAAATGGACAAATTCTTAGAAAAGTACAACCTTCCAAGACTGAACCCGAAGAAATAGAAAATATGAACAGAGCAATCACAAGCACTGAAATTGAGACTGTGATTTAAAATTTTCCAACAAACAAAAACCCAGGACCAGGTGGCTTCACAGGTGAATTCTATCAAACATTTAGAGAAGAGCTAACACCTATCCTTCTCAAACTCTTCCAAAATATAGCAGAGGGAGGAACACTCCCAAAGCCATTTTACAAGGCCACCATCACCCTGATACCAAAACCAGACAAAGATGTCCCAAAAAAAGAAAACTATAGGCCAATATCACTGATAAACGTAGATGCAAAAATCCTCAACAAAATACTAGCAAACAGAATCCAACAGCACATTAAAGGGATTACACACCATGATCAAGTGGGGTTTATCCCAGGAATGCAAGGATTCTTCAATATACGTAAATCAATCAATGTGATACACCATATTAACAAACTGAAGGATAAAAACCATATATCATCTCAATACATGTAGAAAAAGCTTTTGACAAAATTCAACATGCATTTATGATAAAAACTCTACAGAAAGTAGACATAGAGGGAAACTTCCTCAACATAATAAAGGCCATATATGACAAACCCACAGCAAACATCATTCTCAGTGGTGAAAAACTGAAAGCATTTCCTCTAAGATCAGGAAGAAGACAAGGATGTCCACTCTCACCACTATTATTCAACATAGTTTTGGAAGTCCTAGCCACAGCAATCAGAGAAGAAAAAGAAATAAAAGGAATACAGATTCGAAAAGAAGAAGTAAAGCTGTCACTGTTTGCAGATGACATGATACTATACATAGAGAATCCTAAAGATGCTACCAGAAGGCTATAGAGCTAATCAATGAATTTGGTAAAGTTGCAGGATACAAAATTAATGCACAGGAATCTCTTGCATTCCTATACACTAACGACCAAATATCTGAAAGAGAAATTAAGGAAACACTCCCGTTTACCAATGCAACAAAAAGAAAAAAATACCTAGGAATAAACCTACCTAAGGAGACAAAAGACCTGTATGCAGAAAATTATAAGACACTGATGAAAGAAACTAAAGATGATATAAACAGATGGAGAGATATACCATGTTCTTTGATTGGAAGAATCAACATCGAGAAAATGACTATACTACCCAAAGCAATTTACAGATTCAATGCAATCCCTATCAAACTACCAATGGCATTTTTCACAGAACTAGAACAAAGAATTTTACAATTTGTATGGAAACACAAAAGACCCCGAACAGCCAAAGCAATCTTGAGAAAGAAAAACAGAGCTGAAGGAATCAGGCTTCCGGACTTCAGACTACACTACAAAGCTACAGTAATCAAGATAGTATGGTACTGGCACAGAAACAGAAATATAGATCAATGGAACAGGTTAGAAAGCCCAGAGATAAGCCCATGCACATATGGTCACCTTATCTTTGATAAAGGAGGCAAGAATATACAATGGAGAAAAGACAGCCTCTTCAATAAATGTTGCTGGGAAAACTGGACAGCTACATGTTAAAGAATGAAATTAGAACACTTCCTAACACCATATACAAAAATAAACTCAAAATGGATTAAAGACCTAAATGTAAGGCCAGACACTTTAAAACTCTTAGAGGAAAACATAGGCAGAACACTCTATGACATAAATCACAGCAAGATCCTTTTTGACTCACCTCCTAGGGAAACGGAAATAAAAACAAAATTAAACAAATGGGACCTAATGAAACTTAAAAGTTTTGTGTACAGGAAACCATAAAAAAGACGAAAAGACAACCCCCAGAATGGAAGAAAATATTTGCAAACGAAGAAACTGACTAAGGATTAATCTCCAAAATATACAAGCAGCTCATGCAGCTCAATAATAAAAAAACAAACAACCCAATCAAAAAATGGGCGGAAGACCTAAATAGACATTTCTCCAAAGAAGACATACAGATTGCCAACAAACACATGAAAAGATGCTCAACATCACTAATCATTAGAGAAATGTAAATCAAAACCACAATGAGGTATCACCTCACACCCGTCAGAATGTCCATCATCAAACAAATCTACAAGCAATAAATGTGGGAGAGGGTGTGGAGAAAAGGGAACCCTCTTGCATTGTTGGTGGGAATATAAATTGATACAGCCACTATGCAGAACAGTATGGAGTTCCTTAAAAAACTAAAAATAGAACTACCATATGACCCAGCAATCCCACTACTGGGCATATACCCTGAGAAAACCATAATTCAAAAAGAGCAATGCACCACAATGTTCACTGCAGCACTATTTACAATAGCCAGGACATGGAAACATGTCCATCGGCAGATGAATGGATAAAGAAGATATGGCACATATATACAATGGAATATTACTCAGCCATAAAAGGAACGAAACTGAGTTATTTGTAGTGAGGTGGATGGACCTAGAGTCTGTCATACAGATTGAAGTAAGTCAGAAACAGAAAAACTAATACCGTATGCTAACATGTATATATGAAATCTATAAAAAATATGGTTATGATGAACCTAGGGACAGGATAGGAATAAAGACACAGAAGTAGAGAATGGACTTGAGGACATGGGGAGGGGGAAAGGTAAGCTGGGGCAAAGTGAGAGAGTGGCATGGACATATATACACTACCAAATGTAAAATAGATAGCTAGTGGGAAGCAGCTGCATAGCACAGGGAGATCAGCTCCGTGCTTTGTGTCCACCTAGAGGGGTAGGATTGGGAGGGTGGGAGGGAGACGCAAGAGGGAGGAGATATGGGGATACATGTGTATGTATAGCTGATTCACTTTGTATACAGCAGAAACTAACACACCATTGTAAAGCAATTATACTCCAATAAAGATGTTAAAGATAAATCGTAGAGATGAACAAACATCCACAAACAGCTAAACAATGAAAAAGAAGACTTGACAGAAATCTGCCATACCAGGCTATCAGCTGTACAATGAAGCCATTATTAAAAAAGAAAAGTGTGGTTTGCACTGAAATAACAAATAGGCCAAAGCAACAAGACAGAATGCTCAGAATCAGACCCAGTACTATTCAGAGTAAGATCCAGAGTTTGATGTGATTTCCAATTCAGGTAGCACCACAAATTAACTGGGAAATAATTAATTATTTGGAGTCAAAATTTGGAAAATTGATTCACTACATGTAGAAAAATAAAGTAATTCTTGGACCAAAAGTGATCACAAGTACATTAAAGAACCAAAGGTGAAAGACAAAACTATGAAATTAACAGGAGGAAATACAGGAGAATATCTTCATAACCTAGCAGTGAAGAAAGACTTATTAAACAAAATCCCAAAGACACAAAAATTTATGAATTTGATTAAAGCAAAATTAAGAATCTCTAGTCAATGAACAAAATGATAGAGTTAATGGACAGAAGATTGGGAGAAGATATTTACAAAGTATAAAACTAACCAGGGACCAATATCCAGAGCATACACAGAAATCTTGCAAAGCAACTAGAAAAAGATAGGAACTTCAAAAACTTTATATATATAGACAAAAGATATGACCAAGTAATTTACAGGAAAGGAAACCAAAATGCTAAGGAGTATATAAAGAGGTAGCCTAACTAATTGGTATCAGAGAAATGCAAATTAAACCAAACCGATGTCAATTCTTCACAACTTAATCCATCAATTCAATGAAATTTCAATAAAAATCCCAGGAAGTTATTTTGTGGATGCTGACAAACTAATCCAACATTTAAATGAAGAGATAAAAGATCCAGAATAGCCAACACTATATTGAACAAGAACCGAGTCAGAATACCACCTAACATCAAAATTTACTATAAATCTACAATAATCAAGACAGTGCAGTACTGGCAAAGGAACAGACATATAGATCAATGAAACAAAATAGACTCCAGAAATAGACGTACATAAATGTAGTCAACTGATCTTTGACAAAGAAGAAAAGGTAGTCTTTTTTTAATTGAATAAATTTGACATGTAACATTAGTAAGGTATACAGTGTATTGCTTTGACACATTTGTATATCATAATATGATTTCAGACGTAGCAATATTTATCACATTATACAATTATTGTATAATATTCAACAAATGCTGCTAGAACAACTAGATATCTATATACAAATAAATGAACCTAGACACAGAACTTATACCCTTTACAAAAATTAACTCAAAATGGTTCATAGACCAATATATAAAATGCAAAACCATAAAACTCTTAGAACATAACATAGAAGAAAATCTAAATGTCCTTGGGCTTCACGATGACTTTTTACATATAACACCAAAGGCACGATCCATGAAAGAAATAATTGATAAGCTGGATTTCATTAAAATTAAAAACTTCTGCTTTGCAGAAGTCAGGAGGATGAGAAGACAAGCCACAGGCTGAGAGAATGTATTTATGTGCAAAAGATACATCTAATAAAGGACTGTTATCCAAAATACACATAAAACTCCTAAAACTCAACAATAAAAAAGTAAAAACCCGATTAAAAATTGGATAAATGACCTAAAGAGACACCTCACTAAAGAAGATACACAGATGGCAAATAAGCATATAAAAAGATGCCCAACATCATATGTCATTAGGGAAATCCAAATTAAGACACTACACACCTGTTAGGATGGTAGAAATCCAGAACACTGACAATACCAAATGCTGCTGAGGATGTGGAGCAGAAGGAACTCATTGCTGGTGGGAATGCAGAATGCTACAGCTATTTTGGAAGACAGTACTGTGGTTTCTTACAAAACTAAACATACTCTTACCTACAGTCCAACAATGGCACTTATTATTATTTACACAAATGAGTTGGAAATTTACACAAAAACCTGCACACAGATATTTGTAGTAACTTTATTCATAATTGCCATCAGGTAAAAGCTGAAAGGGCTTCCCTGGTGGCGCAGTGGTTGAGAGTCCGCCTGCCGATGCAGGGGACGTGGGTTCGTGCCCCGGTCTGGGAAGATCCCACATGCCGCGGAGTGGCTGGGCCCGTGAGCCATGGCCGCTGAGCCTGCGTGTCCAGAGCCTGTGCTCCACAACGGGAGAGGCCACAACAGTGAGAGGCCCGTGTACCGCAAAAAAAGAAAGAAAAAAAAAAAAACCTGAAAGAGTTCAGCACCACCAAACCAGCTCTACGAGAAATGTTAAAGGGATTTCTCTAAGTAAAAAAGAAAAGGCCACAACTAAAAACATGAAAATTACAAAAGGAAAAAGCTCATTGGTAAAGGCAAGTATACAGTGAAGGTAGTAAATCAACCACATACAAAACGAGTAGGAAGGTTAAAAGACACAAGTAGTAAAATTATTTATATCCACAATAAGCAGTTAAGGGATTCACAAAACAATTAGACACAATTGTCATAACTTGGAGGTAATTAAGACATCCTTCAGTAGGTTAATGGATAAGTAAAATGTGGTAATCCAGACAATGAAATATTACTCAGCACTAAAAAGAAGTAATTAAGTTATGGAATGATATGGAGATATCATCTTAAATGATATTACTAAGTTAAAGAAGCCAATCAGAAAAGGCTATCCTATGTGATTCCAACTATATAACATTCTGGAGAAGGCAAAACTACAGAGACAGGGAACATCAGTGATTACCAGAGGTTAGGAAGGAGAGAGGGATGAATCAGGGGAGCACAGAGGATTTTTAGGGCAGTGAGCCTATTCTGTATGATACTATAAAGGTGGACACATGTCCTTATACTTTTGTCAAAATCTATAGATTGTGCAACACCAAGAGTGAATCCTAGTGTAAACTTTGGACTTGGGACGATTATATGTCAGTGTAGGCTCATCAATTAAAACATATGCAGGGGGCTTCCCTGGTGGCGCAGTGGTTAAGAATCTGCCTGCCAGTGCAGGGGGCACGGGTTCGAGCCCTGGTCCGGGAAGATCCCACATGCCGCGGAGCAACTCAGCCCGTGCGCCACAACTACTGAGCCAGCGCTCTAGAGCCCACGAGCCACAACTACTGAGCCTCAGAGCCACAACTACTGAAGCCTGCACGCCTAGAGCCCGTGCTCTGCAACACGAGAAAAATGAGAATGAGAAGCCTGCGCATCACAACGAAAAGTAGCCCCCACTCACCGCAACTAGAGAAAGCCCGCACACAGCAACAAAGACCCAACGCAGCCAAAAACAAATTAATTAATTAAAAGCAAAAAAACTTATGCACCACTCTCGTGCAGGATGTTGATAGTGGAGGAAGCTGGGTGGGGGCAAGTATACACCCTATTTTCCATTCAACTTTGCTGTGAACTTAAAACTGCTCTAAAAAATAAAGTTCATTTAAAAGACAAAAAACAAAATGAGGCATCACTTTGTTCCAGTAATGTGGGCAGATGCTGGAGAGCTGGGTAACATCAAGTGTTGGGGAGGGAAGGATATCACGCCCTACTGGTGGGTATGTGGATGGGTGCACACTCCACGGCACAACCTGGCAAAGCTCAAGTGCCATTTGTCAGCTAATGTGTGCACATTTCTAGAACCTGTTCCTGAGTACCTACCACAAAGACAGTCTCACACACATCTGTAAGGGGAGTTACAAGAGAATATACATTTCAATACTGTTTGTTGGAGGCTATCTGGGTGCTCATTACCTGGAATGAGGGAAGGGAAGACAAATAGGTCAAATATGGTGACTGTAGCAGTTAGAATGCCACAGACTTGAAAAACACATGGCAACATGTATAATATTAAAAACAGTGAAAAAAGATATAGAATGAGCTATAGAACATAGTACCACTAAAAGTGAATTTTAAATATATGGACCCCAGTGAATGCATACAAATAAAAGGATCCACATTAAAGACATCAGAATAGTTTCCTATATGGGAAGAGGGAAATAGGAGTAAGAAATCTGCATAAAAGTTTTAAAAAGTTAAAACAAAAAACCAGACTACATTAAACAGCAGCTTTGTGTGGACCAATGGTAATGATATGGCATAAACTAAGAAGTGTGGTTAATTTAAACCTTTGCACCTGAGCTCCAACTAAAGCTAGAGATGGATAGATTAGAGAGAGATTGATAGACAATAGAGAGATAGATGATAGATAGATAGATAGATAGATAGATAGATAGATGGATAAAAGAAAGCATTCTCTCTCCCATTATGGCCATTGAAATATCATCACTACCGCTGCCACCCCAGAGAGTTCCATTCTCAACCCATTTGACCTTAGTCTTACATGTAACTTTGAAGCTCTTTATACAAAACAGTTAATAAGGTCTTTTATTTCAGGATGTAAATACTGTCCATCTAAACTTCCACCCTCATCTCAGTAAGTCCTCTCGCATTTTCTACACCTTGTGCTGCAATTTCTGATGTCTCCCCTGCTTGCTACAACGTGATATGAACCATACACTTGGGAGAATAGAGAAAGGGTCTCCTTACCTAGAGGGAGAGAAAGCATCGTGGAGGGAAAGAACAGCATGTGCAAATGTGGCACATTTGGAGAAGCGCATTTAGATCACTGAGAACCCTGGTCTGACTGCAATTTAGAGTGAGCTCTAGGAGATGACTCTGCAGAGGGAAACAGGGTCAGATCAGTTTACAGATGATTTTAAGTGAAGCTAAGGAGTTTGAATTTGCACCTGAGGCAAATGCAGAGTCATTGAAGAATGTTAAGCAAGAACGGAGTGACTTGATTGGATTTGTAATTAGAATGATCACTCTGACTGCAGTGTGGAGAAAAGGCGGGGGGGGGGGGGGGGGGGGGGCGGCAGGAATGAGGGAGCCAGTTAGAAGGATGTGGCCATCCTCCAGGCTACAGCATTCATTAATTTAACAAAAGACCTTGGTAGTGAGGCAAGAGATAGATGGGCTCCAGGCTAGACATTTACAACTGGCCTCCTGTTCACACCTCCTGGGGAAAGAAGAAGATGAGCTCCAGGCCGGACATTCATTACCAGCCCCTGTTTACATTTCCTGAAGCAAGAGACAAATGGACTCCAGGACTACATATTTATGACCGGACTCCTGTCTATATTTCAAGATCTGCACCTCGATATAAAAATCAGCAGCAGGAATAGGGTAAATAACCGGACATTGGGCATTTTATGGCAGGGACACGGTGGGACTAAACCCTATTAAAGGATCAAGAGGTCACACACTTCCCATCCTTGGGGCAAGGGAGACACTACGCATGCGCAAAAGCCTTCACAGGGTCAAAATGGCAGGAGATGCCAGACCATAGTGAGTCCTGCTATCTCCTCCCAGAGGCCTTTGCGGTGGGATCCATCTTAACTTAGGGGTGCGTACGCACCCAGGGGAGGGTCCAGAAGCAAATTAGCCATAGGGTCAAAACAATATGATCGGCCAAAAAGAAGAAAAAGACCCAGGAGACTGACCCCTTATAAAGGACTTAAACTTCCCAAAGGCGCAGCTCTCTCTCTCCGTTCGCCGGTGCGTCTTTCCGCGTGTACTTTGTTTTTCCAATAAACTTTTTACTTTTCGCTTTACCTTCTGCCTCCTTGCCTGAATTCTTTCTTGACAAGGAAGGTAAGAACTAGGGACCGAGGCCTTAGCTGCTGGCCCCTGTGGTCCAGTGTTTAGGACTCCCATTCCTGGAACTAAGATCTTGCTTCCTACTATTGCTTGCTGCAAGCTGCCGCTTTCTGCTGCCTGCGTCCGAAATCAGTAGCCTGACTCTCTTAGTGGATTAGGCATCCAATTGTAAAGTCAGAAGACTAGATAAAATGGTTTCCACATGTCCCTCCCAGCTCTATGATTTTCAAATCCTGCTTATTTTATATTCAATCAAAGAAGGGAGTGAGGAAGAATAAGCAGAGAAATTGGTAAATTTGTGATCAATATGCAGAACTCACAGTCAGCAGACAGGAGGCATTAAAGGCTATATATGATGCTGATTGCTTGATCACTCTCTGTGATCAAGCACACTTTACAATTAATGATAAAATTTTTTGATTCAGGTGAGAATCAAACTGTTTTTAAAAGTTTTAGTGTTTGAAATGGTATGGGAAAACTCTTGAATTTAATGCTGAATATTCTAAATAGGGACAGAAATATTTTAACTTCACTAGAGTCACTTCTGTGTCCCCCATCCAAAATAAGATTGGATTTGATAGGAAAATCTAGGGCATTGCCATGACAATTACCAGGCTTAATCTTAGTTCCACTTAGGCTTTATATAACTCCAACCAGATAAAACGCAGAGGGCAGTAAGTGGCAGAAATGGGTGCTCACCTCTGCCTCTCTTTATCAGAGTTCCGACTCCAACAGTAAAGAAACATGACATTAAACCACTTTTACTCAACCCTGGCTGCATGTTAGAATTACCTGAGGGTCTTTTACAAATTCTTATGCCTAGGCCCCATTCCTAGAGTGTCTCACTTAATTGATCTGGAGTGAGAAGGCTTTTAAAGCTTCCCAGGCGATTTTCATGTGCAACCGGAGTTTAAAACCACTGCACCAGGTAATTATCACAGCAATTCTCAAGATGCCCCCCAGGGATGGCTGGAAGTTGGGAATGTCTTCCAAGTGGCCAGCAAACTGAATTCTTGCATGTTTGGGTTATTTTATGGTTTGCCAAAAAAATAACAGAAATATCACATTAAAAATAAATCAGTTCTATCACTGGTGTCCCATCTAAAGGTTAACAGTGTTTTCATAAATCTAGTTTGGTGGTTTTATAGAGTTTTTTGGTTTTTGTTTTTTAATGGAGCAAGAGGAAGTAGGAGGAAAGGGAAGGGAGGGAGGAAATGCAGAGATCACTAAGAGGGTTCTCACGCAAGAGTTTGAGAACCTCTGGGTTTAAGGAGCTGGGTCCAGCATAAGGAAACAGCAGTTGTGCAGGACACCACCTGTTTCCCATCATGCCCTTGGGGGAATTTTGAGCTCTGTCATAATTATAGTCTTCTACATTGTAACATGAAATCGCTAGATTTTTTTTTTTTTAAGGATCGTGGGTCGTAGATCGTAATACTACCAAGTGACCTAGCGAGCGCTCTCTTCTCTCTCTCTCTCTCTCTCTCTCTGAAAAAAAGCCCCAAATCAATAGAGGGCTCTTATCGCATCTTTAAAGTTTCACAAATAGGTCTTAGGAATCATCCAGCATCCTGTGGTTTCCATAGCTGGACAACTCTTAGATCTTATCAGCCTGCTGAACTGTTCCTTTTTCAGAAACATGTACCATCCAAAACGTTTCTGTTATCCTTGCTTTTAACTGTTGTGAGTGAATCAAAGCAGCTAAATTTGATATGAAGTCATCATTTCCTTCAAGATTTAACTCATCTTTCTGGGCCTGAAATACCGAACAAGCAATGCCTTGGCCTCATCCGAATCCTATGAATGTATTTTTCACCCAACAAATTCTATTTCAGTAAGAGACCCATTTTACTGAATAACAACATTGATGAGTACGTGAGAATATACATACCTCATCTTGTGATGGAAGCCCAGTATCTTGCTCTTGATCATGTTCTGTATATGAACTACAGATAGTTTGAAATGTAGCCAGTTCCCTTCTATTTCCACACTGCTATAGACTGAATATTTGTGTTCCTCTCAAATTCATATGTTGAAACCTAATTCTCAGTGTGGTAGTATTTGGAGGTGGGGCCTTTGAGAGGTGGAGTCCTCATGAAGGGAATTAGTGACTTTATATCTATGAACCAGAAGTAGGTCCTCACCAGAAACTGAATCTGCCAGGACCTCGATCTTGGACTTTCCAGCCTCCAGAACTGTGGGAAATAAATTTCTGTTGTTTATAAGCCACTCAATTTATGGGATTCTGTTAGAGCAGCCTGAACTGACTAAGACACCATTTATCAACACAGAGCCTCTCTTTTTCTTTCCAAGGAGACTGGGTCTACATTGATGTAATTAAAGTTCCTCCCCAGGGTTCCTCTGGGACCCTTCACAGTAACTGTGCATCCCTTCAGAGTGATGTTGACATTTTCTGGGATATCAACAGTCCAATTGCTTAGGATGGTCTTCATTCTCACAGTAGATGTGGCAAAGAGCTCAAGGTTTTTTGAAATTGATAGAGGTAGGGGTTTTATTTACAGTATTCTTTCTTTTCTATCATTGTAAAATAGTACTATTATTATATAAAAATAATTATGTATTCGTTTTCTAGCACTGTCATAGCATCGTACCACAAACTAGGTGGCTTAGAACAACCGAAATTTATTGTACACGGTTCTGGAGGTCAGAAGTCTGAAATTAAGGTGTCAGGCAGGGCCCTGTTCCCCCTGAAACCTGTAGGGGAATCCCTCCTCGCCTCTCCCTAGCTTCTGGTGGTTTGCTACCAATCTTTGGTGTTCCTTGGCTTGCAGCCACATAACTCCAATGTCTTCATTGTCACATGGTGTCCTCACTACTTGCCACTGCTTTCACAAGACCATCTTTTTTTAATTTATTTTTTGGCTGCGTTGGGTCTTCGTTGCGATGCGCGGGCTTGTCATTGCAGTGGCGGAGCACGGGCTCTAGGCATGGAGGTTTCAGTAGTTGTGGCCCATGGGCTCAGTAGTTGTGGCTCACGGGCTCTAGAGCACAGGCTCAGTAGTTGTGGCGCACGGGCTTAGTTGCCCTGTGGCATGTGGGATCTTCCTGGACCAAGGATCGAACCTGTGTCCCCTGCATTGGCAGGCGGATTCTTAACCACTGCACCACCAGGGAAGTCCCAAGACCATCTTCTTATAAGGACACCAGTCAGGACTTTATCTTAACTAATTACATCTGCAACGACCCTATTTCCAAATACGCTCACGTTCTGAGATATTAGGGGTTAGGACTTAACATATCTTTCTGGGGGACACAATTCAACCTATTACAGTATTTAACCAGATTATTTAGAGTTCTTTTAATGGAAAAATCTGAATCTTTAAAGAAATCAATTCATTAACCTCTGCATGCCAAGATAATTTTTGAAGAAGCTGTTTCATTTCTGGTGCTCTTCACAAAAGGCCTAAAGGTGAAGTGAATCTCTGCAATGAAAAGACAGATCCTTGACGAAATGAATATGCCCTTGGGACTATTCCTCTATAATTTATCTTCTTTTTTTTCAATTAAAGCAAAAGAGAAAAATGGAAGGAAACTTCTCTCCTGGTTATTTTTTACCAAATTTTAGTTGGGAGCTTACCTTAAAACCTTGAGTTGTGTTGGAGAGGAGAATGTTTTTAGGGAATATGCAGTTTCCATCTTTATTACTGTGAAACCTGAGAATCTAAAAAGACTGAGGAAAAAAGCCACTCTAATTTTTGAAAGCTATTTTTTTTTCTGTTTACAGTGCTTATGACAACTTGAATCAGAAAGATTTGATGATATAAAATGTCATTCCTCAAGATTTTTTATTGGTAAAATGACCCACATTTTTTTCTATGCTATTGAATGAAATTTTACCCTTCAACGTATTGAACGAAAAAGAGTATCCCTATCAAGGATCTAATGTCATGAAACCAAAGAGGAAAAGTTCATATTTCTTCTTTCATATGAGCTTATAGTAAAAATACTTATGAGTAAAGAGAGAGATATAAATAGGTAGGTGGGTAAATAGCAAAATACTAAATAGTACTTTACGTTTCCAGTACTGCTGTGACAGAGTAAAGCACTATCCACACAAGCCAAGAAGACAGAGTATTGGAGTCCTCACTTCAAAGAACACATGGGGATGGGGATAGAATGGGCATGGGGATAGAATGTCTTGATGCACACTGCCCCAGCCCTAGGTGAGTGTGGTCAGGCCCATGCCTTGCAGTGACAGGTCCAACTCAAACTGCTATAAGAAAAGACAAAAAGTCTTGTAACTAATTAAACATGACTGGACAAAGTGGCTCAGCAATGTTCCCAGGATTCAGCTCTCTCACACCTTCTTTTCCCTCTGCTTTCTTTTGTGTTGGCTTGGCTCTTTACATGGAGACACTTGGCAGGCTGACTCAGCTTCAAGTCCAACAGAAAGGAAACACATTTCTGCAGTTCCAAGTGGGATCCCCAAAACTGGAATACTTGACCATCGTGAACTGTGGCCAATAGGATGAAAGTCCTTATTAGACAGTCTGAGGTCAGTGGCCACTCCAAAGTGAGGAGATTGGATCAGCATTACATGAACTCCAAAGGCTATGTGGGGGAAAGACTGCCCTACACACAATCAAGAGCTGCTCCTTGGGGCTCAGAGACTGGGTGAGCAAAACAACCAATGTCCATTTCACATGAGGATAAAGAATCCAGAAGAGGAAGAGGTCTATTTGGGGAAATGAACTGGACCTTAAGTCTCCTTTTCCAAAGTGGTGATAGACACACAATTAAATTTTACTTTTTCTGTGGTCCATCAAAAGTAGCATATCAAATGGTAACTACTCTAATGCTACAACATGGATGAACCTCAAAAACATTACACAGTTGACCCTCACGGAGTCAAAACTCCATGTATAACTTTAAAGTCAGTCCTCTGTATCCACGTTTCCACATATGGGGATTCAACCAACTTCAGGTTGTATAGTACTGTAGTACATACTTACAGAAAAAAATACGTGCATAAGTGGACCGGGCCAGTTCAACCCATGCTGTTCAAGAGTCAAATGTACTAAATAAAACATGCCAGACACAAAAGGTCACATATTATATGATTCCATTTATATGAATATCCTGAAAAATACATCCACAGACTCAGAAATCAGATTGGTGGTTGTTAGGCATTAGCTTGAGAGGGGAATGGGGACTAAGCACTTAATGGGCACTGGGTTTTCTTTTGGGGTGATGAAAATATTTTGGAATTTGATATAGGAAATGGTCCCATGACACTGTGAATGTACTAAATGCCACTGAATTGTGTACTTTAAAACGGTTAATTTTATGTTATGTGAATTTCTCTTCAATTAAAAAAGAAGATCCCGGGCTTCCCTGGTGGCGCAGTGGGTGAGAGCCCTTCTGCCGATGCAGGGGACACGGGTTCCCACCCCGGTCTGGGAAGATCCCACATGCTGCGGCCCGGCTGGGCCCGTGAGCCATGGCCGCTAAGCCTGCACGTCCGGAGCCTGTGCTCCGCAACGGGAAGAGGCCACAACAGTAAGAGGCCCGTGTACCGCAAAAAAAAAAAAAAAAAGATCCCTAGTCACTGTGCAAAACTTAATCTGGGTAGAATCCCTCATCTTTTCTTTCTTTCCACCTCTCTATCACTTAAGTGCTGTTGCCATCTAAAACATTTGATCTACACTCGAGAAGTAGCCTCCTTGTCCTCGCTTCTCATCTAAAGCCAGCCATCCAGAAGCCTCCTGGCCATAAAATTTTAGGTGGTTTTATAGGAATTGGCCTCTGATCACTCACTCACTCCCCATTCACCATCCCTGCCCCCAACAAATAGGCAGCTGGTGTGCTTTGGCTTAGGGCATATTCTATTCCTTCATTTTCTGCCTTCTGCTGAGGTGGTACTGTTTTCAGTGCGTAAGAATTTAGCTAACACTGCATTGATAAGTTCCAGTTTCACATTTTTTTAATTCCAGGAGAGTCTCAACATATATAGGCCCATAGCAACCTTTCCAGAAATGCTCCCAGCAGAGAGTCCAGTCATTTGAAGGATGCCTCTGCTGGGTTTTGCTAAAGGCTTTATTTCGGCCCAATGTCATGTCAAAATTTTTTTTTTTTTTTTTTGCAGTACGCGGGCCTCTCACTGCTGTGGCCTCTCCCATTGCGGAGCACAGGCTCTGGACGCGCAGGTTCGGTGGCCATGGCTCACGGGCCCAGCTGCTCCGCGGCATGTGGGATCTTCCCGGACCAGGGCACGAACCCGTGTCCCCTGCATCGGCAGGCGGACTCTCAACCACTGAGCCACCAGCGAAGCCCTCACGTCAAATTTTTAGACTGAAGTTTCTAAGCTCTGCACAGTTACCAGAAAATTGGCTAGAAACCACAAGGAGTCAAGCAGTTTTAGGAATATTGTGCGAATTTTTATCTGAATCCTGCCTGTGAAACTTCAACAGTTCAAACAAAGACAAGAGTAATTGTTTAAGACATATTTTACAGAGAAAAACAAATTGGTATAGTGGGTATGAATCTCAGTGAATAAGTTCAGGGGTGCCAGAAATAAACTTTTCTTCTATAGTAAAACTTAATTTCTATTTAGAAGGCCTGATTCCCCCTGCCCGTCCTAGACAGCAGGAAGTTCTCTTGTTAGTTGGAGACCCTGACCCTCACCCTGGGGTTGTGTCTGAATTCCAAGAGGTCAATGTCAAGCCAAGTTTTGGCAATGGAAGCATCTGGTCCTTGGTTGCAGTCCATGCATGCATAGCTGGGACATCCCCGACTCTGTCTCTTACTTCCATACCACAAATGTGGACATTGTTACTATTCTGTGATTCTCTGCTGGGTTCGGCCATGGAAACCTACAGAAACCTACAGAGCTGTCCATACCCTGTAGACCTGGACTCTGTGCAGACACTACCTCTCTGTGGCCTTTCAAACTCCTCAGGACTCTTACAGTTACAGGGCCCTTTTTGCCTCAGATTCCTCCTTTTTTACCGTCTCCTTGGGACTCTGCTCAGGAAGAAGATGCAGAGACCCTCCTTCTGGAATTCACCAAACTCTTCTCACATCAACTTCCCTCTGTCTCTCCCCACATATATCCCAAGCCTAGAAGAATCTTCTAGTAGGGAGCCCAGAACTGCCTAGAGGCTTGAAAGGGGGCAAGGGCAAGGAGGGGGAAAATCAATGTATGTTTCAAAAAAAATATATATATATATGTATTGTTTCTTTGTTGCTTTGAGGATTGCAGACAAAAATACCATAATTTTGCATGCCACTCCCCTCCCCAAATAGTGGATAAAATCCTAGACAAAAGAATGTACCTAATTTCAAGACATTTACCTGATTCTTTCCTCTAACCCAAGCTGGAGCACTGGGCTCCTCCTAGCCATCTCCTGTGTTAGTTTCCCTGTTTGTAGGGCCTACCCTATCAAGGAGATGCATTACCACATAGGACACCTGCATACTTATGCACCCAAGCCTCAACAAGGTTGTGAAAGGAAGCATGTCCTACCTTGGAAAACACTCAAAATAATGGCTTATGATTCTTAAATAACTGTAAGACAATCTTGACACTCATCTTAATTTAAGAAGAAGAATTTGGTCCAGCAAACATTTATGCTCACACAGATGCCGTGGTGCTCAATTCTCTGTATCTTAATTTTGATAAGTGCCATGTACTAATACTAAATGCGTTTGTATATTGGAGGAAGGTGGGCACAGTGTTTGCTCCTCAACTGGATATTAAGCTCCCAGAGGGCTTGGACCATGTTTTACGTTCCATTTTTTATCCCATAACTGTTTTATTCTGTGTGCACAAGATGGTGCTCTGTTTATAGAAGATGCATCAAGAAATTCCTGCTAAAGAGGATGGATGAGTGAATACCATACACTATTAAAGCTACAATGATCTTGAAAATTCATCTAGCCTTTTCTGAAGCCTTCAGGCAGGTCACAGTCAAGCCAACTCAAATAAATGAGAACTTTTTTCTTTTCAACCTCCAGCAAAAACTTTTAAATCCATTTTCATAAAATAGTATTAACATGGCATTCAACAACTCTATCTAAAACTTCCTCACCATATCTAACGTGAATGTGACAGAGGGAAAACACAGGACTGGAGACAAAGCGGCCTGGAGTGGGGCTGGCTCTGCGGCTCACAGAGCCTTGTCCTTGGCTGCATCATTTACCCTCTAGGGATTGTACATGCTTCATCTGTAAAATCATAGGGGTTGGGCTTCCCTGGTGGCGCAGTGGTTGAGAATCTGCCTGCTAATGCAGGGGACACGGGTTCGAGCCCTGGTCTGGGAAGATCCCACATGCCGCAGAGCAACTGGGCCCGTGAGCCACAACTACTGAGCCTGCGCGTCTGGAGCCTGTGCTCCGCAACAAGAGAGGCCGCGATAGTGAGAGGCCCACGCGCCGCGATGAAGAGTGGCTCCTGCTTGCCACAACTAGAGAAAGCCCTCGCACAGAAACGAAGACCCAACACAGCCATAAATAATAAATAAATAAATAAAAATTAATAAAAAAATCATAGGGGTTGATGAGAGGATCTGTAGGCTCACTTACAACTTTGAAATTCTATAAATCTTTATCACGTATGTGCCAGGATATGAATAGTGAGGTTCTTTTAGTAAGGCAACTTAACCATGTGGTATTTCTTCCCTTGCTTTGCTGCTTTAAAGAGATAGAATACATACATTTTCTCTTATCCTCCTGGGAGGACTTGAAGAATAATAGCCCCACCTGCCACCCCAGGATAGGAGAATTCGATTTGGGGTTGCTAGTGATTCCAGGGTCTATTTTCGAGGGGACCAAAAGCCCATTTTTAAAGAACAAGGGAAAAGATGTTCATAATGAGGGAGTACCTCTGATAGAAACTCAAGGAAAGAGGGGGGATTTCCTCCAGACTAAAAAGAAATCAGGGATATTGGGTAGGGGCTGTGTAGGAAGGGGCTGTTGAAGGAGTCTGTGAACCTCTCCTGAGGAAGCTGCCCAAGAATTTAAAGATAACTATGAGTTCACAGAAGCTAGTGGGAGCCAAGTCATTACCACAACTGCCCAGCCTTCAGTTAGACATGAACCTCCCTTACCTGCCCTCCTCTGTTGGTCCTCCTGGTGGTTGGCTAAAGAGAAGTACACTTTGTGGGCACCCAGCACCTCATGACCAAGCACCCATGGGTGCCAAATGCTCTGTTCAGCCTGGCCCCAAATGCCCCGCTCAGACATTTCCTACACAAGGCACCAGGTCACAAGAAAGCCAGGACATCTGGTGGGAGGGAGGTAAAGAAACTGAGACCTCCTGAGCCCGGCACTGGGGTCTGTGGGACCTCCACAGCAGCAGATCCAGGTTTTGTGGAGCCCAAAACATATACAACAGGGGCACCCTTTTTGAGAAAAGGAATACAACATTACACATACAAAATTAGGTAAGAATGTCAATATTTATCTAGACTGAGATGAGCATAACAAATTACAAATTTTTTAAAGCTCACAAAACCCGAAAACACCACAAAGTCCAGGAAAATAACAAAATATGTTTTACTCCTTAATTACCTGACACACCTCTATTGTAATTGTTTTCTACATTAATTGGTTGAATAGTATTTGATTGTCTCTTCATAAGGATGATGTTATAACACTTTTTATAGGGAAAATAGAAAGATAAATCAGTCTTTCTAGTATGGTTGGTGAAAATTATTTTTTGACAGCTGGGATGCAGGAAACATGATTTCACAAATAGATATTGTGGCCATTTTGTAGTTGTACTGTTGGTTTGTGCCAACAAGTACAGAAATCCTGATAGGTTCTAAGTTGTGCAATTCCCATCAAAAAAGAAAAAGACTGTGTGGTGTGTTTAAAATTGCATATAATGCATTATAAAAAAATTTCTATAGGCAAGAATGTCCATTTTAACTAGGTATCAATGAGAACCTCATCCTCCACTTAAAATTTTACACATCACTTATACCCCAAAAAAGTGAAAGCAGGGTCTCTAAGAGATATTTGTACACCCATGTTCATAGCAGCATTATTCACAATAGCCAAAAGGTAGAGGGACCTCAAGTGTCTATCAAAAGATGAACGGACAAAGAAAATGTGGTATATACATAAAACGGACTACTATTCAGCCTTAAATGGAAGGACATTCTGACACCTGCCACAACATGATCGATCTTGAAGACATTATGTTAAGTGAAATAAGCCAGTCCCAAGAGGACAAGTATTATATGATTCTACTTATATGAGGTACCTAGAGTAATCAAGTTCAGAGACAGAGAGAATGGTGGTTTCCTGGGAATGGTGGAAGGGGGGAGGTGGAGTTATTGTTTAATGGGTACAAAGTTTTAGTTTCGCGTGATGAAAAGAGTTTTGTGGATGGGTGGTGGTAATAGCAGCACAATGTGAATGTACTTAATGCCAGTGAACTGGACACTTAAAAATGGTTAACATGGTAAATTCTGTTTTGTCTAATTAACCACAATTTAAAAAAATAAAAAATTTTTATACATCAGATGATTAAAAGAATTTTCCAGAGTAGTTTCTGGCTCTGTGCATTTCAAACATGGTTCTGCTCTACTGTTCTCATACTTCCAGCATTGGAAGCTGTAGTAGTACAAGTTCATATCACTGTGTGACCTCTGGCTCTGCACCTTCATGTCATGATGCCACTGTGGGCAGCAGGAGTATTTCTGGAAGCCATTCCTACTCCCGATGGCTAGGAATAACTTACTACACACAGAAGTGATTGTGACCCTCATAACTATGTCCCACTGAATGCAAACTAAAGGCATCCTTATCTCAACTTCCTCTTATTTGGATCCCAGAGATGCCTCATTTGTTCCTCCACCATCCAACACAAGGGGAAGTGTAACACAAGGGAAGTCGAACTGGAAAGAAACAGTGATCTGAACTGCATGCAAATGAGGGGCCACAAAGGGTGAGCTTCACTGGCTTCTCAGTAAATCCACCCTTGAATTCCCATTTCACTTAAAATCCTTTCTAGATTGGTATCATTCCCACTTGCTTTGTTCTTACATGATATGTGAACTGCCAGGTCAAAATTCTTTGCACAGTAATCCTTTTGAATAGACATTTTATATCACTTTTTATAATCTCTTCAAATCTACCTAGTCTTTTTAACTTGTCTTTGCAGGTATTGTTTTTCAAATAGTTTATCATGCCTGCATCTGGGTGATCTATCAGAGATTGCGAACTACTTGAAAACAAGAAATAGCTCTATCATGAAACTCAGTAGAATACTACAGGTAACCACATGCTTGATAAATGTATTTAGACAAGGTAATGCATTTGTGTGTGTGTGTGTGTGTGTGTGTGTGTAGGAGGGTCTTCTCTGAAAGGTTACCAAATTGTCTTTATCCACCTTTGGTTGTGGAATCCAAAGGTAAACACAGAACTCTGCCCAGGGTTTTTAAATTTTACTTTATTTGTGTGTGTGTGTGTGTGTGTGTGTTTACTACAAAATCTATGTTCATCTGCATCAGATAGGAATTAAGTTCAACTGTGAGTCGCAGAGACCTGAAAAAAAGAGGTTTAACTAATATTTCTTTCTTTCTCATGTAATGGAAATCCAAAGGTGAGCAGTCCAGGGCTGGTATGGGAACTCCCTTTTGTCACCAGGAACCCAGGCTCCCTTCAACTCTCTGTTCTGATGGTGCTATCCCTTATCCTCATGCTTACAAGATGACTGCTAGAGCACTAGCCCTTTATAGGCCATCCTATCTGCATTCCTAGGAGAAAGAAAACTAAAGGAGGTGGGAAGGCAAAAAAAAAATGTTCTTAGGGTCCTATCACTTTTCTAAGAAATGTTCTTGGAAGTTCTGCTACGTAACTTCTGCCTATATCTTATTGGCCACCCCTAGCTGTAAGGCGTGAGATGGGGAGAAATTTAGAAACATGTTCTTTTGCTGAATATGTGTCTACTCAAAATGAAAACTGGGATTCTAATGCCACAGAGATGGATGGATATTGGATGGATATCCAATGGATGGCTGGATGCATGAATATGGGTAAATTACCACTAGCTCTGCCATAAATCCTCAGGCTGCCCTGATCCGAAGCAAACTGTGAAGAGAAGCATGGGCTGCTCCTTGCCTTTCCTCTCCACCTCTCACCCCCACTTAGGAAGCAACACCCTCCTACTTAAGAGAAAAAAACAGAAACTCATTCACATTTAGGGGATAATGATGAGAACTTTTAAATGCTGCTTGCCCCAAGAATTTGTTTTAGCAAGAAGCAAAGCCTTGAATTAGAGAAATAGAATCATCATCATACATATTCAGGTTTCAATAAGTAAGATATGGATGACTGAGTTTGGGAAAGAGTAACTGCGTTTGGATCCCCTTTTCTCTAAAAATCAGATCACACAAGACGATGTTCCTATTTTAACTTCAGGGTATCTCTGAGTACTAATGATAAATGTGTCACCTACCATGAGTCCTAATGTTTTTTTTATTTGCCCATAGCTCATCATTCCCTTGATCATAACTATGTAGTATGTACATATTTTCTCCCTGAAATGGGTGAAAGTTTTTTAACTCTAATACTAATTGGGCTCTAGTGCTGTGGTTTTTACTGGATATTTATCATTTAAACAGCAGTCAAGGCAGGGGGTCGGGGGGAGCGCCGTGGCAAAGCGCTTTTCATTTTGTGTTTGGTTATCGCTAGCAGGCCCACTTCAGCACACACTTAGGCAATACGTGAGAGACGGTGGGAGACCAGCTCTACGATTCCACCAAGTCTGTCAAGTGGGCATTAAGCAGAAAATGAGGTTTAGTTTCTCATGCTGCAGTAAAACATATGCTTTAAAAAGGAATACAATTGCCTTTGCGTTACTGTTGCTTTATTTTGAGTACTATGGGGTCTTCAGGCAAATATTTCTGCAAACAGCTTTCAGAAAGGATTGTGATAGCTGGCATTTGTAGAGCATGTTCTGGTTTATAAAGCATTTTCACATTTATTGTCAGTGCCCAACTTTGCTCTGCTCTCAGCTGCTAGCAAATGGGATCTCAGTTTCACGGCTTTGAGATGGCCTCTGGGATGTAGATTTGATCTCCTTTGCCTCTAGAATGGATACCAGTGGTTTTAACAATGGCCTAAATCAGAGGTTCCAGAAGCAAGAGCAAACTGACCATTTCTTGATTTTTTTTTCTACCCCTAGATAATGCTATTCCCTTTGAAGCAAATTGTTCCCTACCAGGCAGTTGTTCCCCAGTCAGTGAGGGGTCGATGATTACAAAGGAGAGGGATGTTGGAGGGTCAGGATAATTCCTTTTCACCCCGTTTTATGCTTTCTGCTGTTCTCATTCCAAGGTGGCCTGACTCAAGACCACTGTAGGCTGACAAATACACCAATGTTTCTTTGGACTATCAATAAGTCAATCACTGAACCTCCGAGTTGACAGAAAACATAAAAGATCTGAAGACCAACCAGCCAGATCTGTATTAGCCACCTTGGAAAGGGACAATTTTCATCTCTTAGAAGGAGCAATAGAATCAGGAGTGGGAGTTCCCAAGGGAAACAAGCAAACAGGGTCACAGATAACAAGGCTTTATTCCATCCCACATTCTATCCCAGCTTCTGAATATTTAAACTCTCTGGCTATAAAAATGCTCAAGCATCTCTCCCTTCTTAAATATATATTCAAGTATCTCCCATCTCAAAAAAAAAAAAAGTCCGTTAGATTCTAGTGACTGGAGCTAATGTTAATGAATGGAGCTAATTGGATGATTTTCTCATGCAAAAATCTCCACCCAGGGTTCCACACTCAGCACTACTTCCTCACCTCTCATCCAGTGCTCAGCCTATTGAAACCTGGCTTGTTCTCATCACTGCTCTCATCCTCATCTCCAGTTACTTCCTGTCAACAAATCCAATGCCCATTTTTCAGTCTTCTCATTGCAAGACGGCAGCATTTGGCGTGTTGACATGTTTTACTCTTTTGGTTGTTACGACACTGGACTCTCCCAACCTCCTCAGACCACCCTACGGCTTGTTCCGACACCTTCCCAAGCGCCCTTCCTGGGATCCCACCCTCCATTTCTTTCTCTCCACACTTACCTCAGTTAGCTCATTCGTTCCCTTGCTTTCAGTTACTACCTATATGCTGATACTTCTTTAATCGGCACCTACTACCCACATGACTCCTCCAGCCTCAGACTCAGATATGATTTTTCTAAAAGAACGCCTCCAATGAGTTGCCCTAAGACTAAACGTATCAAATCCCTTTAAACCATTGTCCTCTCTACCCCCTTTTCATATGATGGTCCTGCCAACCTCACATTCACCCGAGCTTCCTCTTTACTCTTCACTGGCCCTACATCTAATCTTCCACATGTATCTTGACCCATCTCTTCTTTCTATTCCTGCTATTATAGCTTTAGTTCATAACTCTGTCACCTGTTGCTTGAACAACTGCCACATCTCCTAACTGATATGCACACTTGCATATTCTCCTGCTAGAGTGGTTTGTTTGAGATGAAAACCTAAGCAACAGGAAAAATCCAAGAGCCTTACTGTGGCACAGATTCTCAGAGTTTTAGTACCAACTGCCTTCTCCAACCTCACCTGATCCTCCAGCAAAACAGAGCTGCTGGGAGCACCCAGGACTCACTACAGTCTACGTTTATATGCTGGACCCTCTGCCTGCAAGGCCTTGTCTGCCTCTTTCTCCTTCCCTCTCTTCTTCATCTACTTAAATAGTACTCAGCTATAAAACTCATTGGCGGTAACCTCCCCAGGAAGCCATCCCTGACATCCAGGTGTAGGTTACTCGCCCTTCCTTGGTCCCCTGCATAGTTCTACCCCAGAACTTAACTCCTTTTTTAAAATTATCTATCCACACAGGTAAATTTACTACATGATAAAGTTTCAGGGATCTTGCTCACATAGACCCTTTCCGAGGCCTCTTCCTAAGTGTGTATTCATAACTTTGCATTCTTTTTCATAACAAGGGCCCCCAAATTTACATAAGCTTCACAAAATCAGGATCTGCCTCTTTGGGGGCCGACTTATCCTCTAGTTGGTGAATTCTGTACGAGCAGAGCCCGTCTTATTTATCTTTGTATCAACAGCACACATTGGGCATTTAGTAGTTAGTTGTTGAATGAATGAATGACCCAGAAATCCAAGGCAAGACTGAGAAGGGAGGGAGAGGCAAGCTGAAGCGAGACATGGAAGGTAAAGTTCAGAACAAGGAGCACCCTGGTCCCCTGAGAACAGCCAGGAGAGGACATTAGCCAGGACACCAGGGTCAGAGCAAGGCCATGAATCAGACCTCACACAGGGAGCAAGGGTCAGAAGCCAGGCAGACAAATACAGGCCTGGAATGCATAAACGCCGGTGAGCAGAGCAGAGCAGAAGGTCCAAGTCCAGAACAATGGGCAGGAAACAGAGGAGCAAGACAAGCTAGCAGGAAGACGGAAGCCAAACAGCAATGACAAGCAAGTACTTCTCTCACAGGTCTTCTATGGTTCCACAGCTACAGAAGCCCTCCCGAAAGGGCAGCCCAGGGCAGGGGGGCAGGAGTTCATAGCATGCAGCCAAGTGATGGGGCATGAAGAGGACAGAGGGACCCAGCAGCTCTGGCACACAGATTCTGACTGCCAATGTTTTTCTCACTTGGATTGGTGTTCGGGGGTTATCTATTTCCAACCCTGAGCATCTACTGAAGACAAAATGATGAAAATGCTGCTGAGTTCACAAAGCTCTCTTAAAATAACAAAAAAAAAAAAAAAAAAAAAGAAAAGGAATCAAAAATCTGTATCCATCCCATTTTTTTGAGTTATTTCTTTAAAGATTTGCTTTCAGTGATGTGACAATGAATGGTTATGTTGTAGTATGAAATCAGGACAGCAGTTATGTAAAGGAGGTAAAAATGGCTTCATTAAAATGCATGGAAGGAGAAGCAACGGATTATAGTATGGATCACGCTAGAGGTGAGCAGATTACTGAGCACCAGGCCCACAAGGGAGACAGATTAATGAAAAATAAATAAAGGGGCTTCAGAAAAACGGCATGAAGCTGAACACTGATCTCCTGCTTATCAGAATATAAGCCCAAATGTGTGTGGAAAATCACTTCTTTTCATTTGGAATGTTCATTTGAAAGTTAATGTTATTTGCTTCTTTCTCTATTTCTCCATTTTATTTGTTTATCTTTTGGATAATTAAAGATAATTTTTAAAACTAGGAAACATCAACAGAGAGGAATATCTAATGCAGGTTGCTAACTCTCGAAAAATGGCAAGGGGATAGTACAATTTTCTTAATAGTATGGATAATCACTGAAAATTATAAATTAAAAAATTGATCCTTCTTGTCATGACTTTACTGTGTGTTTTGCCTGAAAAATTTTGTGGATGTTACCTTGAAGGGGAAATACCTTAAGGTATTGGGAGAAGAAGGGAGTTGGGAGTCAGATGACCCAGGGTTCAAAAGGCAACAATAACATTTATGTTGTGTGATTAGGACAAATCACCAAGTCTCTTTCAGCCTCAATTTTTGGCAGGAAAAAAAATGATACCTGCCTTATTTCACTCAGTGTTCTCAGTGTATCTCAAGGGATACATTATAAGAGAAAAATTGTAAAAAGCTGTACAATCATAAATTGTCAATTACATAAGCAAACTCCATTGGGTTTCAGCTGGATTTGGGTTGGAACATAATCACTCTAATGGATGAATAAGAAAGCATGCAGCAATCACCTGAAAATCACACCACTCTTTATAATGTGGATACTGACAGTGAAAGACAGGTAGCAACTATTTTTAAGAATGGTATTAGTTTCTGATATTTACTTAATCATTTTAAAATTAGGCTTATAATTTCTACAATGTATAAGGTTAAACAAGTCACCTCTTTTGAATGTAGTAAACTGCAGTATTTACGATAATTATATATACTTCTGAACATTTATATGCTTAATTAGAAACTTGAAAGTTTTAAGGCAAGTAAAAATAGCTGAACTTATCTATGTTAGAACACAGAGAAAACGGTGAATATGTCTATTGGGATCCAAGTGGAGATGTGGGGTAGTCAGTTGCTTATGTAAGTCAAGAGAGTTCAGGAAGAAAATGGGGCTGGGGATATATATATTTCAGAGTCATCAGTCAATAGATGGTTTTGAGTCATAGAAATGAGAGTGACTATAGCTAGACAAGGGATTTGAGGCCTGAGCTGTGGGAACCACTAATGTTTCAAGGCTGTGGAGAAGAGAATGATCCAATAAAGGAGACTGAGGGAGATCAGCCCCTGAGGTAGGAGGAAAAGTGTTCTGAAAGAAAAATGAGGAAAATAGTTCATGAAAGAGGTAATGTCAATTGTGTCAAATACTGCTGAGAAGTCAAGTAAGACGTGGAGGAAAAATTGTCCAATGGATCTAGCCACCTGGAGTGGCCTTGACAAGAACAACTTCAGTAGACTGGAAAGCAACTGAAAGTGGGAATGGGGAGAAGATGTTGACCTTATATTATCTTCCCCTTGGTCCTTTGATTATCTTTTTAACCTGAGCCCACACATTTAATAAGTGGGGAGAACACAAGAGAGAGGGGAAGATCCTGAAATTAAATTTGGCCCTATTAGGACCAACAAACCCAATCTTAGTTTACAAAGTGTCTCTGTTAAATTATTATAATTAAAAAATCCATTACAGTGGAATCAATTCCCCAAAGAGAATGGACCCCAATAGGCTACATAATTACAGTCTCTACATTTTCTGTACCAAAAGTTCCACAAAGTTTGTTGTTTTTTTTAAAATTTATTTATTTATTTTTGGCTGCGTTGGGTCTTCGTTGCGGTGTGCGGGCTTCTCATTGCGGTGGCTTCTCTTGTTGCGGAGCATGGGCTCTAGGCGCATGGGCTTCAGTAGTTGTGGCATGCAGGCTCAGTAGTTGTGGCTTGCAGGCTCTAGAGCGCAGGCTCAGTAGTTGTGGTGCACGAGCTTTGTTGCTCCGTGGCATGTGGGATCTTCCCGGACCAGGGCTCGAACCTGTGTCCCCTGCATTGGCAGGCGGATTCTTAACAACTGTGCCACCAGGGAAACCCAAAGTTTTTTTTTTGTTTTTTTTTTTTTGAGTTGTGAACTTAATCACAAAACTTTACTTTTACATTTATACATGTATTGAAAATAGCAAAGTTACTTAAAAATCATAGATGTTCTGTCTACATGGAGCTCATCCTCTTGATGTTTCAGGCAGAATTACAACTGAAACTTTGTGAATATTTAAGAGTTAATCTTGGTTTTTTACCCAACAGCATTTAACCTAACACCTACTGTGTGTAAAGTAATATACTGAGCATTGATCTTTATCAGGCTCTCCTTCAGTCACTGATCACACTGCATCATCAGAAAGCTCTAACTCAGATCTCCTAGAGAGATCTTGGTGCAGGACATTTTCATGACTTTGGGCTCTTTTGGTGAACCTAAAAATAAAGCATTAAAGGCACACTTTATTGTATTACTATGAAATGTGTCAAAATGAAATGCTACCTCCATCTTCAAGGCTTATCCCATCTTTCGTCCTACACTTTGCATCAAAATGCAATGTTTGGGTTTGCCCATATTCTCTTCCGCTGTGCTCCCCAATGTGATGGGAGTGACAATAGCAGTTCACCATCTGTATGACATGATGGTCTTTTAAAACACCATCCATCTATCCTCGGGGTGAAACCATTACCATTCCTGTAATTTGTCTCCATTAGTCCTTTTCCCCAGCCCAACAGCCAATTTTTGCTCTCTTGTCAGATCCAATGGGCTACAGAATTCTAGGAAAAGTCTGGCCCAATTTCTCAATGATTTGATTATTCTACAGTTCTTACAGGTTCTCCTAAAAAATTCCAAGATGCTGCTTTATAAAATTATTATTGGATAGTCCAAAAAGTTCATTCAGGTTTTTACAGAAAAACCTGAATGAACTTTTTGCCAACCCAATAGTATTCCCCTTAAAAACAGCACTGCCCTAGCAGAATATTGCCTTTCAAGACGTCCTTCTCAGCAAACATATTTATTCCATTTATAGTTAGAATGTTCATGTTCATTTTCCTCTTCAGTGAACTACTTTCCAGAATTTCCTTTCCTCTTCCCTATAATTAGTGCCACATACCACTGATAAAGGACCTACATTATCAGAAAGAAAAAAGCCATAGGAGCATATTGCATAGTCTCAAAACATTCCAGCACATGAGTTTACAATATTCAAATAAGAAGTTGCTTCCCACACAAGAAAGTAAGAAACAAATACATTGGAAAACTAGCTTTCTTTACAGACATTCATCTATTCAACAGTTATTTAAGAAGCAAGCATTAGAGGCAAGATCTGGGGCCCCTGGTAAATACAAAGATGACTGGCACAAATCCTGCCCTGGAGGAACTTACAGTCTAGAGAGGAGAAAGTAGGGCAAATCTTGTTAACATGCCTGGAGCACAGATTAGGGAGAGATTCTTTCTAAACATGAACCTAAAGGAAGGCAGTGAGGAAGAGGTACGTGACGATTAGGTAGCATTTGGAGTGAGGTTTAGAGAGCTAGAATGAGGGGAGGAATCTTCCAGAGAAGGGACCTGTGTGAACACAGAACAGCATCTGGGAGGCCATGAGTCAGCACAGGGAACCAGGGATAGAACGCTCAGGACTGGGCAGGAAGGGGAGCGGGAGACGATGAAGTCGGAAAGACCAGTTAGAGCCAGGCCTTGCCATGCTGAGAAGGCCAGGTGGAAGGCTACGGGCTCCATTGCTTAGGCAGAGAGAATCCTCCAGGGGATTCTGGAGCAGAAGAAAAGATGAGAGCGTTAATGTATAGGATGGATTGGAATGAGAACACCCCGGAAAAGGGAGACCAATTACAGGGTTTCTGTAATCATAGGCTGGGCCTTGATGAAATCATAGGATAGCAAGGCTGCAGAATTAGACAGAAGGAAAAAGATTTCACGGGTAGAATTGATAGAGTCTGGCATCTGATAGCATGTGGAAGGGGTTGAGTAGGGAGGGGTCAGAGTTAACACTGAGGGTTTGAGACTGGCTGAAATGAGGACTACAGATGGAGGGAAGATTTGGGAAGGACCATATGTTGAAGAGAGGCTACAGAAGATGCCTGGTGACTGACAGAAAAATAAAATCGTTTTTTTAAGAAAGAAGCCAGAGCTGGAAGTATAAACAAATGTGGAAATCATCTGCACAGACGTGACAACCAAAATCACGACTTTGAATGAGATGTTTAATTGAGAAAGAGCTACAATTACTGTCTATACATCACAAAGTCAAATGCTAATTATCCACTTAGTCTGATGAATGTAGACAGTCAATATCAGATCATTATAGCCTAGATACTTTGCAGACTGAATGACCCAGTTTTGCAGCCCTCACCAATCAAATTAAACAAATCACTGTCAGATCTGCCCCTGGCTTTGTGCTGTGTCAATACAGGCAGTGGGTTCACACTCAAATTGAAATTGAAAACCTGATTCAAGGTCCTGAGCTGCCAGTGTCAGATCTCCTCATCTCCAGTCAACTCAATCATCACCTGGCCATGACCCATCACACCAGGTCCCATTGTACAGTTCACAGAGAACTTCCTGAACAGTGTCTCCTTTAAGTGACAGTTCCACACAATAGATAGGTTTTTCACCATTTTATAGATGCAGAAACCTGAGGCTCAAAGAAGTAATTTGTCTAGGGTCCTATGGCCAGTACCAGCTGGAGGTAGAACTAGCAACCAAGGTTTCAGATTCTAAGTAAATGGCAGCGAGGTTTCCATTTGGTGTTTCTTTGTTTTACTAAACTACACTGCCAAATCTTTTTTTTAAAAAAAATGAATATTATGCTCATTACTAATTAACACCGCTGAATGGAACAGGAGGTTATCTGTGCCCATTGTCTACTTCTTCTCCCTCATGGCCACTTCTGTATTATCTCACTGGAATTGATTGGGTGAATGAAATGTATGTGCACACGCACACACACACACAACCACCCACCCTCCCACACACACACACACACACACACACACCCTTCCTCATTAATCTCAACCTAGTTGGCCAACTCAGAAGGAGAGCTATATCTCAAATGACACATTGGCAAAACCATAGGCCCTATTTCTTAGTGTACCTTTCATGGTTCTTTGGCTTCAGGCAACCAATACCAGCAACCACATTGCACAAAATAAACCTGTAATTTGATATAACTTTCACATCCTTCAGAACATAACTTTTAAGCTAAGCATCATATTCAATTCAAAACTTCAAAATGAAGGCCACTATATTATATGAGAAAAGATCAGTCTGAATGAGAATCAAGGGGTATTTTCCAGGTAAGAGGATGAGAAGAACAAGAGAGTGGTGAAAATCACTTTTTACCTTGCTCTATGGTTACATAGACTTACAGTATTTCTCCAAACTCTGCTAGATCCTAACACGTGAGGTTCATTATATGAGACTTAGGAAAAAATTTTCAAAACCAGTCAGAGAAAAGCATCCTGATATACCTTCACTTCAGCACTTTCTGTCCTTCCACCAAGAGTGAAAAAGGAGAACAATTGGACATTTTTTAATCGTCACAGGGAGGCTCAGTGAGGCAAGCACTGAGCCCCAAACGTTTCTGGGGAATGAATGAGGAAATAACCTCCCCTTAACCATTTGTATCCACTTATTGTCATTGGGATTGAAGAGTTCCCTGAGGAAAAAAAGACTTGAACCATCATCCTATTGGAACTCAGACATAAACCGCCATGTCTGATGGGTGGGTGGCCCTCATGCAAGTCAGATTACAAAGAGGAGCAATGGGGCTTCTGAGGGAACATTTCAGCCACAGCATAAAGTCAACATCCTACAATCCAAACTGTTTTATATTTCCACGCAGAAATGTCAGAGTTGGTGACAAGTACAGGCGAGAAATCTTAGACTTTTCATTTACATAGAGGGCGTAAAAACACCTGGACTCAGAGGACGTAGGGAAAGAGGTTTTCCCTGAAGAGAAGTGTGCTATGCAACCTTTGCATCTGGAAAGTTGGGAAGGGTGGGGGACATATACTTGAGGAGAGCAATTGAAGAACACGTGAGCTGGTGTCTGACTCTCACTTAAAACTTAGTATGAGCTGACAGACGAGTCAAAGAATAAGTGCATGGGGCAGCCTACGCTCTCAGAGTCTGTCAAGGGTGCAAATGGACGCGTACTTCCCATGGGCAGAAGTGGGTCACATAACAAAGAATGAACATGGGGTCAGCTTCTGTCCAGTGAGACTTCCCAGAGGGGCAGCGAGACCCTAGTGGCGAGAAGCTAAAGACATTGCAATATGTCTGGGGGCTGCAGAAGGAGGAAGCAATCGGCCACAATGGAGATGCCTCCCCCTGGGTCAAGGGAGCTTCAGATGAAAGGCCCACGGTGATGGGGTTCTCCAAAGAACCAAAGCTTAACTTAAACGGCTGCCCAGCCCACAGACTGCAAACCCAACCCACGAGACAGTTTCAGTCACGTGAGAACTTTTCTGTGCCCCAGTTAACAACTCTCACTCTTCCCCTACTGTATTCAAGCCCTGGAAGAGCAGAAACAGATTCTAGCAAAGAGGTGGCAAGGACCCCAGTTCCCCACCTCTGCAGGCTTAACTGGGGAAGCGAGAAGATTTGACTTCAAATCAAGCTTGGAGTGTTTGTTATTTTATGAGCTGGACTTTTTGAATAAAGATTGTATTTGGTAACCAAAAAATTTTTTTCCAATGGTTGTGGGAGACAAACTAAAGTTGCTGTATGATCACACCCCATGAGTCTTGCTGGGTCACCATATCAGTTACACACGCTTTTCTTCCCACTTAGCCGTTTGCATCCAGTGACTTATTTGGGATCTGAGGAGCTTCCTTACCGGGCAAAAACCTAGAAACAAACAAACCTAGAATCACACATATACAGCCATTTTCGATGGGCTAGGGTGGGTGACAGTCAGATGACAAGAGGGCTTAGTTAGGCTGTCATCCAGATATTAGTTGAATGGAAATTCAGGCTCCATGACTCCCCAGAGACTCTCCCTCTGATTTCTCCTTTCCATAGTAAAAGTTCTCAGTCTCTCTCCCCAGCCAGTCCCAGGGCTGCTCCATTTGCTCTGCATTCTAGCTGTTAGATCAGTAAAACAGACTCTTTCCCTTGATTTTCCCAGAAACACCACTGGCACAAGGCCTCACCTCAGGCAATTACTTTTCAGCACAGAGCAAACAGTGTAAAAGGAAACACAAAACATCCTCGCCTTTGAACACCCTTTGGCCACTGGTGATGTCTAACGCGTGCCGTTCTCAGAGACCCATGGCCTCCACACCCATGGCCTCCACGCTGTGGTTTAATCCCTTGCGGCTCCTGTTCCCTTCTTCTCCTTTCTCGGCTCTTCTCCCCAGAAAATCCTAGTTTATTTTTTATGGTGATAGGTTTAGCTATCTCTCTGTTTCAATTCCTCCTTCCAAATCATGCCCCATGGGCCTCATCTTTGTTTAAATAAAAGGCTATTTACCCCAGAGAGAAATTATGCTACTTACTTACAGGCTGAAGCTGCTGCAGCCACTTGTGGTTTTAAATAGTAATTGCTTTATCTGTACTCTAAGACCAGCAACAGGGCTTGAATTTGGAGGGACAGGTGATTATGGTTATAGGTGGTGGCAGGTTCAAGAACTCATTGCCACTCAAGGAGATTGACAACAGTGTTTATCCTGAGGAGAAAGGGTTCTGTGTGTTAACTGAAAATATAAAAAAATTCTGAAACTCTTTCGGGACTTCCCTGGTGGCACAGTAGTTAAGAATCCACCTGCCAATGTGGGGGTCACAGGTTCGATCCCTGGTCCAGGAAGATCCCACATGCTATGGAGCAACAAAGCCTGTGCACCACAACTGGTGAGCCTGCGCTCTAGAGCCTGCAAGCCACAACTACTGAGCCCGTGCTCCACAACTACTGAAGCCCGTGTGCCTCAAGCCCGATGCTCCACAACAAGAGAAGCCACTGCAATGAGAAGGCCGCGCATCGAAGAGTAGCTCCCACTCGCCGCAACTAGAGAAAGCCCGTGCACAGCAACGAAGACCCGAGGCAGCCAAAAATAAATAAATAAATAAATTCTGAAGCTCTTTTGGCTCTGGTGAACTCATTATGGGTACTTTTCACTGTTCCTGCTTTCCCACCCCTGTACCTCACTCCATCCCCGACCCTGCCAACACACACACACAAAGAAGAAGGAGCATTCTGTTAATTTGGTGGCTATCAGACGTGGTGGCCATCAGGGTCCCGACCTTGAGGCACAGATTCTTCATGCTGGGGGCAGTGGGTTTCCAGCTTTACCAGAGTCTGTGCCTATTATAGGGCCTGGCTGCTGCCAAGTCCTGGCACTACCACCTGCAGCTGAATGAACTTTATCAGCAATCACAGAGGACTCCAGCAACCTGGCCATACCTCTCCCAGCTGAGCACAAAAAAGAAAAAAGAAAGATCCTCCCATCCTCACAAAAACAATAATGAGGATTTTAGGCCTTAGGGGGCAGCGGGTTTGCTCCACTGTGAAAATGACATTAGGCGTGGGGCTCTCCATCTTCCCTAGCAGCACCTGACAGCGCTGACAGGAGAAGAGCAGTAGGCTGGGATCAGCAACTCTGTGCAAACGATGGAACATAAATCTGTAAATCCAGGCTCGGCAAACAGCAGCGTGAAATAATTGTGGACATATGTGAGCACCCCTCGGAGGGGCTGTATAAATGACTGGGCTTCTTTGAGTCAAATGGGGGTTTGCTTGCTGCTGTTGACATTTGGGGTTTAATATGATGTGACTGCATTTGCAATCAGCAGCTGCTAAATCCTGAGACACTTGGATTATATGCTGTAAACAGCTCTTGTCTCTAAGTCTATGAAATTCACAGAGGTACAAGGTTGCACCACTGTAGAATTATTCTGTGACTTTGATCCAATGTCACTAGAGAAATTTCCACACAAAATATTAGAAAAATAGGTAATAATATCTGTACACCACCTATAAATATTAAGTGCTTCACTTACCTTATCTCATTAAATCCCTACCATGGCCCTGAGAGGCAGGTGTGATTATCCCCGTGTTAGAGATGCCAAAAGAGGCTGAGAGATTTTAAATAATTTAAGGTCAGACAACTAATAAACATCAAAACTGCTTAATAGAAGATGTGAAGATAAACACCAAACTAGGGCACCTGAAAGATTCTAGAATATACTTCTGATACTCTATTTTAGGTCAGGATCTCTAGAAGCAGAATTAGAGACAAGGATTCAAGTGCAAGTGATTTATCCAGGAAGACCTCCCAGAGGCCACTGATAGGAGTTGACAGAAGCAGGACTGGGAAAGGCAGTAAATCAAGCAAAGGTGTGATCTTTGGTAGACACTCCCGGAGTGACTTCACCAGATCCCACAGGGGAGCTCTGGAATGTTAGCTCCACCTGACAGTCATCCAACCAGAGGTACTGCCACATCTGTCAGTCAGTCCTGACCGCTGACAGCAAATCATACCAAACCCACTGGCGCACACAAACAGTAAGGAGAGATCTGAGGAATCAGGCCAGGGCACTGACTTTATCTGCTCCACCCATTCAACAGCAGAGCTGACTCAACCAGCTGCAAAGCCTTGAGAGTCGTCTCCAGTGAGAACAGAGTTAGAGGGAGTGCTTCCATGATTTAGGCCTTCAGACTGACTGTGTATACCCAGGAGGAGTAGAAAGACTTTCGTCAGCCTTTTTGTTTATTGAAACTTGTCTGTGATTTGGGAGCCCAGCATTTTCAGGTTTCCATAAGGGGAATGAGCGTTCAGTCAAGGAGGCAGCTTGATGTGGCCAAGGACTTCTGGCTTTGCCCCAAAATGAGGTGTGCTTCCCTTCACATGCCCCACAGTCTGGCCCTGTGACCCTGGGCAAATCACTCAACTATGTTAGCCTCTGTTCCCTTAGAGGGAAAAGGAAGAAAATGATCCATCCCAGAGTTTTCTGGAATAACCAAATGAGCTGATGCCTATAAAAGTGCTTTGTAGATGGTCAGCATGATATAAACATTAGTTTTAGGAGTAATAGGTTGTAGTTGGATTAAACAGAGAGAATCATATCTCCATTCAAATGGGCTACATGTAGGTAGACATGACCATGGTTAGATTAATTTCAGAGATTTGGGGTTTTCTTTTATTCACAAACAGCTTGACTCTGCCTATTTCCTAATATTTCTATCCAAGCCATCATCCATCTAGAGATTAGATGGATTTGGAAAGAGAGCAGCCTTGAGCTTCAGGAAATCCCAGCTCACAGTGACACAAACCAGCTAGTCCCTCAGAAGACTTGAGCCTCACTGTATGCTCTGTCCTGGAGGGGCCTGCACCTCAGACTTTCACACATCCTGTGGCCCTATTTCTCCCTATCAACATGCACTGACCTCTCCAGCACCCCTAAGAGAATACGACATGACAAACACTCTCACCTGAAGGTGCAACTGACATAATGGCATAAACACCCCCCACACACACACACCACTGGGCACAGCGTTAACCCAAAGTAATAGCTCTCAAATGTCCACGAAAAGCTGGTTGCAGGGTGTGGGGTGGAGATTTGAGCAACAGTCTGAAAACCACACCAGACACGTGATTTGGTGAAATAAAGCTAGCATTGTTTATAGAATGTTTCTCTTGAGAGTGACTTCCAAGCATAACGCACAAGGGGCCTCGATTATCAAAGAATGTTTCTTTCTCAACTATCTTTTGGACAACCAAATAAAGCAAGAATACACTTTGGGATCAGAACAACCTAAGTCTTACCCCTGGCTTCAGCATGTACCAGCTATGTGACCTTCAGCATCATCCGAATCTCAGCTTTCCCAGCAGTGAAATGAGACCAAGAGTACCTCCCCTCATCAGGTATCATAAGAATAAAATGCATGCAAACTGTTTAGCACAGTTCCTACTACACAGCAGACACTGAACAAATGTTATCAATAAAATCAATAATAATATGTAAAGAGCCTAGCCCAGAGCCTATGACATAATAAACTATTTATTATTGTTACTATTATTATTATTATTCTCCTCAGAGAGCATTTCAGTGGTTTGCAGTTGGTAGGCTTGCAGTAAATGTTTGTCAATTTAATGAATACACAAACGATTGCAGCCAACAAACTTCTTGGCCCATAGAAGAAAGAGGACTCAGGCTTCCCTGGTGGCACAGTGGTTGAGAGTCTGCCTGCTGATGCAGGGGACGTGGGCTCGTGCCCTGGTCCGGGAGGATCCCACATGCCGTGGAGCGGTTAGGCCCGTGAACCATGGCCGCTGAGCCTGCGCGTCTGGAGCCTGTGCTCCGCAACGGGAGAGGCCACGATAGTGAGAGGCCCGCGTACCGCAAAAAAAAAAAAAAAGAAAGAGAACTCTTCTGAATTCCATGCCTGAAGAATACCTTACCTCCTCAACATCTTAAAGGTAACACCTGTGCATAGCCCAGACCAGGTTTCATTTGCCATGCTGTCATCATGGCAGTTTCTCCCCTGTCAGCCCAGGAGGAGAGCAGGCGGTGGCACACACTGCCTTCCCAGACAAGAGGCTAGACATGGGGCCAGCAGCAGCAACAGGGCTGTGAGTTACCAACTGTTTCTGTCTAGAATTGGGGCATAAGTATTGTAACCATGGGGTTGTGTTAATTTATCTGGCTCCAAAGCCAAGCGTCAGAGTGGGAACCTCACAGATATTCATGTTTGTTTCTAAGATGACATCTACTTTGACTTTGCACAAATTGTGGAGCCATTAGGTATCCACCTCTTCATGTCAATGAAAGAAGTGCAGAAATATATGACACCACCAGTATCCAATGAGATATTCTCACCCTCCCTTAACCACGATCTCCACCATTGGCAGACAACCCTTCCTTTGTAGATTTTGAACTGGCAGAAGAAGGTGGATTTACCTGCTCAGAAAGCTTATCCCAGAGGAGGCACTCTCTCCTGGAGCTAAACCTGAAAAAAGCCAGAGGGAAGAATCCAGAACAGAGATAAGAGGGGTGTTTGGGGAGAGGTGGCTTACTGCTCCATAAAGAGGTTGTGATGGCAACATCCTCTTGGATACAAGGGAAAGAACCATACTGCCCCAAGTCCAATTTCAAACAGATACCACAGGGGCATGGTGAGGAATCCTAGGAAAGGACAACTTCTTCAGTGAGGAAGAGAAGGGAGATGATATTTACTGAATATTTACATGATAATAGCAATGGTCATTTATTAAGGACATATGCAGACCCTATACAAAAATTATCCCATTTATCTACACAATTACCCTATAACAAGTCCTGTATTAGTTTCCTAGGGCTGCCATAACAAAATATCACAGACTGGGTGGCTTCAACAACAGAAATACATTATCTCAGTGGTCTGGAGGCTGGAAGTCCAAGATGAAGGTGACAGCAGGTTGGTTTCCTCTTGGGCTCATAATGGAAGGATGTCCTCCAGGCCTCTCTCCTTGGCTTGCAGATGGCAACCCTCTTGCTGCCTCTTCACATGGTCTTCCCTCTGTACATCTGCATCCCTGGAGACTCTTGTGTGTGTCCAATTTCCTTTTCTTATAAGGACACCTGTCAGATTGGATTAGGGCCTACACTAACAGCTTCATTCTACCTCTTTAAAAACCCTATCTCCGGGCTTCCCTGGTGGCACAGTAGTTAAGAATCCACCTGCCAATGCAGGGGACATGGGTTCAAGCCCTGGTCCGGGAAGATCCCACATGCTGCTGAGCAACTAAGCCAGTGTGCCACAACTACTGAGCCTGTGCTCTAGAGCCCACGAGCCACAACTACTGAGCCAGCATGCTGCAACTACTGAAGCTCGCACACCTAGAGCGCATGCTCTGCAACAAGAGAAGCTACCACAATGAGAAGCCCACACACTGCAACGAACAGTAGCCCCCACTCACTGCAACTAGAGAAAGCCTGCGGGCAGCAATGAAGACCCAACACAGCCAAAAATAAATAAAATAAAATAAAAAAATTAAAAAAAAAAACCTATCTTCTGTGGAGAAAAGGGAAACCCTCTTGCACTGTTGGTGGGAATGTAAATTGATACAGCCACTATGGAGAACAGTACGGAGGTTCCTTAAAAAACTAAAAATAGAATTACCATATGACTCAGCAAGCCCACCACTGGGCATATACCCAGAGAAAACCATAATTCAAAAAGACACATGCACCCCAGTGTTCATTGCAGCACTATTTACAATAGCCAGGTCATGGAAGCAACCTAAATGTCCATCGAGAGACAAATGGATAAAGAAGATGTGGTACATATATACAATGGAATATTACTCAGCCATAGAAAGGAATGAAATTGGGTCATTTGTAGAGATGTGGATGGACTTAGAGACTGTCACACAGAGTGAAGTAAGTAAGAAAAACAAATATCGTATATTAGCGCATATATGTGGAATCTACAAAAATGGTACAGATGAACCAGTTTGCAAGGCAGAAATAGAGACATAGATGTAGAGAACAAATGTATGGACACCAAGGGGGGAAAGCAGGGGGTGGGGGGTGGGATGAACTGGGAGACTGGGATTGACATGTATACACTAATATGTATAAAATAGATAACTAATAAGAACCCACTGTATAGCACAGGGAACTCCACTTCATTGTACAGTAGAAACTAACACAACATGGTAAAACAACTATACCCCTGTTAAAAAAAAAAAGAAAGAAAACAAACTTATGGTTACCAGGGGATAAAGAGGGGGAGGGATAAACTGGAACACTGGGATTGACATATACACACTACTATATATAAAATAGATAACTAATAAGAACCTGCTGCATAGCACAGGGAACTCTACTCAATACTCTGTAATGACCAATATGGGAAAAGAATCTTAAAAAAAGAGTGGATATATGTATATGTATAACTGATTCACTTTGCTGTACTCCTGAAACTAACACATTGTAAGTCAACTATATTCCAATAAAAATTTTTTAAAAAAGAATTAAAAATAATAAAAATAATTAAATAAAAACCCTATCTCCAAATCCAGTCACATTCTAAGGCACTGGGGGTTAGGACTTCAACATACAAATTTGGGGGGGGGGACACAATTCAGCCCATAACAAGTACTATGATTCCTATCTTACTTGTGAGGATTTTAAAATCTGCTGTGTCTAACAGAGCTAGTAAATGGTAAAGGCAGGCCTTGAATTTGGGTCTGTTTGACGTCTGTTATGTCCACCATATAACACTGCCTCTAGAATCTGATTAGCAGTGCAGACACTAGGCTAGGCGTGACATCAACATCAGTATTTATACGCTACTGTTATGTCTAGAAGGTTTTGGTAGATGGTTTTCTTAGACACTTACTTTGAAATTCATAATAAATGTTAAGTCCTGCAGTTGTAGATTAATTTACATTTTGTTCCTTTGTTACTAGAGAAAATTTCTCTAAGCAACAGAAAAATCTGTAATCTGCCCCTGCACAAGCACATACCTGCCCTGGCTAATTATTTAAGACGCTGTTCAAAGCTATGCTCCTAATTAACAGTGTGCACTGCTTATGCCAAAACACAAGCCCAGCATCCCTTGCAGTTTGTAATCCATCTGGTCCCCAGGCCCATGCTGCCAGTGTCAGGTATGGCTAGCGTCTTCATGTCACCTCTCTTCCTGCATGGGGTGGGAGGAGGGGTCCATGGTAGGTAATGAATCAATAAGGCTCAGCTAATTCTCTGGACTCTGTTGACATGCATGGCCAGTTTTCTCTCATGATTAATTACACTCACTTCTGCAGGAGGATTAATTTACTTTTCCGGAGCACTTTTCTGATTTCTGCTGTTAAACAAATCTCAACAAAATCTCAGCTCAGAAGGAATGAAGTCCAGTTCAATGTGGGTATGACAACTGTCAAAATTCACACCTTGAAAGGGAACAGGTTACAAATAGAAGGATGTGTGTGTGTAAATACATGTATGCACATACATGAGCATAAACATAAATCTTGTACAATTATGATTTGTCTCATTAAGGTGACTATATGTCCATTTTTTCATGGTTGCCACCTACTTCAAAAAGCATACTAAAATAAATGTACAAGCAAATTAGATACTGCAGATTTCAGATAATAATACAGTCAAAAAAGGAGAGCAGATAATTGGAGACATATTCACAATTAGACATAACTCTCTTCAAACAAAGAAGTACCCCTAGTTAATTAATGTTTGTCAGCACTTTAAAATCATACAATTCATTGTCCTAGACATTCCCACCTAAACACTGAAAGACAAAAGGTTGGGGTGATATGGAGCAGCTTAGGCTGGTTCTGGGTCTGTCTTGCTCAGTTATTCATCAGATTTACCAAAGATGGGGGAGTAAAACCACGAGCAGAGTAGCTGGAACTAAATTTTCTTAAAAGCTATTGCTCTGTCTCTACCTGCTATTTTTCTTCATGAGTGAATAGGGAATAATTCTTCAGAAAATCACTTCACAGGAGCAGTAACATCAAATTTTAATTATTAACATCATGATTTGTTATTTATTGGGTATCAACAGTGCATTAGATGTTGTACAATACACAAAGAGCTCCAAGTCTTAAATTAAGTTGACTCAGAAATGTGGGTCTTGAGCCTTGTTTTTTGTTTTTTGTTTTTGATGGGATTTGGGGCAGTGAGCTGGATAATGAGGTGCTGCCTGCCCTGGAGGGAAGTGTCTTTCTGGCACTTAGGTTTTATCACCCACCAAATAAGAACAGAGCATTTACCTGAGAACTGAAGATTCCAAACTAGGGAATGGACCTTGAAGGACATCACGTCCAGTGGTCTCCAACCCCATTCCGACCTTTACTGACCATGGGCCCATCTCAGTAAACTATCTGAGCATGCACCCTGTTATTTTTATATATTCACTTATACGTTTTATATATATATATATATATATATATATACATATATACACACACTATTGTATCAATATATTACAATCTTTAAAGCCACAAAACGAGAAAATTTAAAAAGGTAACATGTAACATGGAGATAAAATGTTTTAAAATAATTTTTATTTTCTTATATTTTATTAATAGGAGCAAAGAATTTTTTTCTCTCACTAAAAAGACACCTCTATTGATAACATTTCTCTGCTAAGAATAATGCAATTGAATATGATTCATTATTTTTTAAAATCTTAGTTTAATACTTTGTGATACTGGGATTTGAAAGTTTGGCACTGCTTTAATGGCTGCCACTGGTGAGAAAGCTACTTCTCAAAAACATATCCAACAAAATGGGGAAAAAAGTGCTGGCTGGGCTTACTAAATTATGAAACTTATTTCTAATCTCATTCACCAACTATGTGAAAGTTATTATAGAAATTTGCTAGTAAATTTATATTTTTCCTGCTCTATCATTTGTTCTTGTCAACAAATTGAAACTTACTGTAGTTTTACATATCTAATAAATGAGTTCAAAATATACTGAAACTCTTCTTTTTTTTTTTTTTTTTTGTGGTACGCGGGCCTCTCACTGTTGTGGCCTCTCCCATTGTGGAGCACAGGCTCCGGATGCGCAGGCTCAGCAGCCATGGCTCACGGGCCCAGCCTATCCGCGGCATGTGGGCTCTTCCCGGACCAGGGCACGAACCCGTGTCCCCTGCATTGGCAGGCGGACTCTCAACCACTGCACCACCAGGGAAGCCCGAAACTCTTCATTTTAAAATCAGTTTTGAAATTCTATTTCTAAATTTTCTGAGTTTGTGATGTTATGACTTTTAAAGTTTAAACACTTATACAGCTTTGGCAACGAAAATAACATTAATAATGGAAACATTTTCAGCCATTATTTTCAAAATGCTTTCTCCAAAGCACGAGTTACTGTCAAAAAACAACTGATTTCTCATTTTAGAGAAGGAGTAAATTAGTTTAGATGACTGATTAAAGGCCTTCATTTAAACTCCACTCTTCCATTAACTGAGTGATCTTGGGGAAGTCACTTCACCTTTCTGCGTCTCAGTTTCCTCATCTATAAAAAGGAGTTGGCAGTCTCTACCTTCTAAGACTGTGTGAAGAATCAGTGACTTAACTCGTTAAAACAGAACAATGCCTGGCCCATACTAAACCCTAAATAAATGGAACGTATGAAGTGTGTTTTGCTTTACAAGTTTCTGCCATGAGTTCTACTACCAACAGCTAGTTGTCATCACAGAAGGTCAGCATAATTGGATACATGTCTTTTCATAAAAAAAAAAGCGCACAACTTTATGTTTGACTATGCTTTAATTATTTTGACCCAAGATAAGCTACAAACCTCTCTGTGACACAAAAGATTGTCATGGTTATTTCCCATTTCATTCAAAATATTGTAAAGACTATACTATTTGCAATTCTGTTATTTAAAATAATATCATCCATAAATTTCTTTAACAGGTCACAATAAACTACAATATATGGAAACATGTTAATGTGAATGAACAATGAAGATACTGCTGCAACTTTCAGTGCTGGAGTACTCCTGCTCTGCCTATAGTATTCTATGTGGCATCTCAGTTGAGACGGGACTATCTGATTCACCAGACCTCAAACATCAGTAAGCTTACTTCCTTTTTTTAACTTTCAGATAAAAATGTAAATATGAAGGAGTTGTCCTCTTCATTCTTCCCTCCACTGTGGAGTCCACTGATCTGGTCCAGTGGTTTCCCAGCAGAGATTCTCTGGATTCCACGCAGAGCTGCTGAATCAGACTCCCAGGCGTGGTCTGCTTCTCAACCAGCTCCCAGCCTGTGTTGGTCTGACTAGATGACTATCTAAGCTCCTCATGAGGGAGGCTTCCTTCCTGTAGCCTTGACAGGTGGTCATCTTCTTGAACATTTCCAGTGACGAGGAGTTTATTACCTTTCAGCATAGCTCATCTCATTTTTGGATTCCTGTAATTGTCAGAAAATGTTCTATCTCCCTGTAATTTTCCCACTGGTGTGAGTATTTTACTCTCTGGTGTCACATAGAAAACACTTCACACCATCTCCTCCATGCCCCATTCCTCCTCTCTCCTCCCCAGACTATTTGAGCAATCCCCATTTGACTTGGTTTCTGGGATGTTTTGCCCTTCCGATTCCCCTGGCTGCTCTCCGACTTGGGAATGTTGTTCAATATCCCACGTGTCATCAGACCAGGTCAGGAAGCCATGAGTGTGTGACCTTCTCTGCTGCCGCTGCTGCAGTGGCATCATTAATGCCAAAGAAATTCATCATTGCCAGCTAAGCTTCCTGTGTCCTCTCCATACGGGTGTTTCATGTAGATGCACCACATACATTCATTGACAGTAGTAACACCTTATGTAATTTTAGCTGAGGTATTTTCAAACTCTCATCTAGATATTCCTTTTATGTCTTTTCCTATGTGATATATTGGTTTGCAGTGCAAAGCCTTAAAAGATTTGATATCATCTATTTTATGTCTCTATCTTTGTCTTATTTCTTGCCATAAAAAGTATGGGATCAAAGCAAACACTGAACCTATAAGTAAGGTCAGCTGGTACCATGTAGGCGCAGTACTGCTGAATAACTTTTAACAGGACACTTACCCTTTATGCATCTCTCTGCACTCACCAATAAAATGAGAATAACAATGCCTACCCACCCGATCTCAGAAAGTTTTAACAAGAATTAAATGAGTTACAAATTGAAAAAGCCTTTTAAAATGGTTTAAAAAATTATATTATTATTATTACAGTGTAACCTGTAGGCACTTAATACACATTAACAGGGAAATGAAACAGATAAACGATGGAGAGCAGACTGAATAATAACAAGAAGGGAAGATCAGAGGGAAGGTAAGATGTAACATCAATTCAGGCTCTTGGCACCATAAGCCAGTGTCTGTTGCTGATGGCAACACAGAAAGAATCAATGCCTTAAGTCCAGTGCAGTGTTTAACAAATGCAGGGCTGGGCTTCCCTGGTGGCGCAGTGGTTGAGAGTCCACCTGCCGATGCAGGGAACGCGGGTTCGTGCCCTGGTCCAGGAAGATCCCACATGCCGCGGAGCGGCTGGGCCCGTGAGCCATGGCCGCTGAGCCTGCGCGTCCGGAGCCTGTGCTCCGCAACGGGAGAGGCCGCAACAGTGAGAGGCCCGCGTACCGCAAAATAAATAAATAAATAAATGCAGGGTTTAGTTTCCGGTGAGAGATCATCTCACCCACAATTTCGATAGCTCCATGCAGTAGAGGCAACTAGTACCACCTGTTTGGAATTTACCCAGGAAGAAATGTAATGGGCAGGAGGCAGGAGCCAAGAGGCAAGGCTCACATTCATCAATGCACGTTGCTTGTATTCCGGGAACAGCAAGATATTTAACTGCTGAGTGGCAAATCCCATTTGACTGTTTAAGTAAAAGGTAATGATTAATATCAAGCTAAAAGTGTGTGCCTTGCTACATTTTATTAAATAAAATACACTCATGGCATATGTATGAAATAAAATTGCATTTTTAACAAGTTTTGCATTCTGCCATGAACTCAGTGTCACAGGACATTTGGTCCTGTGCATTTAGTCATCCATCCATTTATTTAAACAAACATCTCTTATGTGAATATTATGGGCCAGGCTTTATCACAGATAGAGCAGGACTAAAAGATGAATAACCTTACAGCCTGAGGTCGAGGGGGTGGTGGGAAGGAGAGAGAGAGAGAACAACTTAAGTGTAATCTGATGTGACAGAATAAGGGCTGACTCAGGGTGCACTGGGCTCCCAGGTGATCTTTGAGCAGTGGATGAGTCAGGACTCCGTTGCAGATCAGAGGGACCACTCTAGCTAGTAAGTAGAAAGAGATTTACTACAGAGACCAAGATGCTAACAGAATCACTCAACAGTCAGGAGGAGCAGTTCTATGCTGAGCCTGGAGAGAAGAATACTAGAACAACACTGCAGAGCTCTCCCCACCCCCAAGGGGAGTGTCCTCTCTGCCAAACTCAGGGAGCTTGGGAATCAAGAGGCTGCCAATGCAATGTTAGCTCCAAGAATAGGCCTCACTAGCAGCTCTCCAGGGATCACAACTGTTGGCTCCTACTAGACCCTTGCTGGGGCGGTGGGGAGGCTAATATACCACCATTGCTCTCACCATTTAACTCAGTTCTGAATTTGTCTTGTGTGAATGTATCTGATTAGCAGAGCCCTAAATCACATCTGGAATCCTAGTTGCAAGGGAGTCTCTTTCCAGCCCCTGCAGTACCGGAGCACTGGAAGGAGGTGTGAACAGCTGCGAGTGGACTCATCCATCCAGCACAGTCAGCCCAGCAGAGAATGTAAAAATGGAGAGATCTTAGGGCCGAGAAAGGGATGGCCGAAGGTAGGAGGAACAGCGTGTACATGAACCTAACCAGCACTGGAACAACACCCTGATGAGCTATGAACAGAACAAAGCACAGCATTTTAAATGTCACAATCTTTTTGGTCATCAATGTCACTGGCTTCATTTTTCCCATCTGTAAG